>NC_139143.1:122305879-125236070 GCF_964270905.1 Leucopleurus acutus
GCTTTTTTCTCTATCAGGTATTAAACACTGATTTGAAAGATATATGCTATTAGCAGGCATTGGGGACTAGGTAAAAAAAAAAAAAAAAAAATTAGCCAAGAGAAAGCAATGATTCTGATTAAGTAAATTCCATTGAACTCTTTCTAGTAAGCATTATTCAGGTCATGAATGCTAATTTGTCCTGCAGGGGGCTGTGGGTAATTACCCAGAAAAACTATCAGCTTTATTGAGTTGCTACGAAACAGATTTACTGAATGGTACACTGTAAAGGAAGACAACCTTGATATGTACTCACAGAAGAGTGTATTTTTTTCCCTACTGGGAAGATTTTAGAGCCTAGATAGAAATGATAATAAATGGCATTTTGCTTAGAAAAATAAAGCCACATTGGTGTCATTTCCTACTTAATAGTCAAATAAAATTCCTGACATGCAAAGACATGTATCTGAGTAGTGCCACCAAAATACTCGAACAATTTTAGCTTTCTGCATATTTAAAGTTGTGTAGAATCAGAACCATCTCAAAAAATGAAGCAAATATGGCACATTGGCTGCATTCCAGCAACTACACAGAACTGCTGATGTTACTAAAATCTAGACAATTTAGTCCCATATGGGAATCCATACCACAATTATATTGTCCCTGCTCTGACACAGCCCTGATTTTGCCCTTCTTTAAGCCTGGCTTTTTATAATTTTAATTCCCTTCACCAATAAAGCAATTTGCATTCACATAGTCTGCCTGGCTAAGAAAGAAAGAAGAAATCTGTTACATGACCTTGGTCTCTTTACAGTTGATTACAAGGAAACAAACTCTTCAACTCACCCATTCTCTCATCTTTTTTTAATTGATGTGGAAACATCACACTATAAACCACTGAAGACTACACACAGCAGGCTGGAGGCTCACAAATTATAATGTAGATGTTTTTAAAATCACTTGGTTCCCTCATTTAGCATGATGAGGTAAAACCCATACTAAGTTCACACAGACATACATCATGAACAAACACCTACATATTAAAGAGATAGCATTCTCCTTTTAAAAAATGGAAAAAGCTATTACAAAACGTTGAGATCTAAAAAGTGGTTTTTACAACTCCCCTTCCTTTCCTGAACTAACCTGAAAAATGTGCTTGCTTGATTCATTAAGGCCTATCCTGACACTTCATAAGTTTAACAAAAAGTAATCATTTCCAGGACATAGTTTTCTCTATAATTTGGCCCAAATAGTGTCAAATATTCACATGAAATATATTTTCTTTTTGACTCACCTTGCCTGTCTGAGAACACAAAGTAGTACAGAAGAAACATGTAGAAAATATAATCATATCATACAATTAAACTTGATGGAAAAAGTGAGATTATTAATTTTTAAAAAATCCTATGTCATCTCCTTTTCCCTAAAAGAAAATAAAGGTGCAAGTTACCTGTAATTATTAACAGCAATACTTTTAGAGAACTGAAATATTAAAGAAGCAATCCTGAAGCTCCTTAATCATCTGTGTATTGAAAAGTCTGTGGTCTTCTTTAGTTGTGGTCTTATTTGAAAAGGGAGACAACATCCCTCATGTTACCAGTAGCATTTTGATTGCCTATGATTGCTTATTTCAGAAGGGTTTTATTCCATGTTCAAAATGGTCTGGTGACAGTATCTGGCTGTAGCTGAGATATTTCATATTGTTTTAGATACAATATAAATTTTACCTTGAGGGGTAGGGAAGATTTTATTTATTAAAAAATTTTGTCCAAGATCAAGAAATATCTCCAGATAGTCTTTGTATACCATTCACATTTAGCACTAAGATACAGTTAAAATTTGAAGCTCTGATTGTATTCAGAGTTAATATGATTAAGCTTGCAGGGCATGCTCTTCATTTCCTTTCTTCTGAAAACTTGTGCAAACTTGTATATACTCACATATCAAACCAAGAAAGCTATTTTTTCCTTGTCAAATAGTTTTTTTAAAGGAGCCTGAAAAAGGCACTGACTATGAAAAAAGACAATCCAATAATGGAGAGTTCAAACTGTTCATGTGTACTAATAATGAAATACACAAAAGTATTTTTCATTCTTTCTACACCTTGACAATGACAAAAAGGAGCCGATATAAATTTCCCCTGCCAGCGGGTTAAAAGCAGCTCTCAGGTTCACTGTAACTGTAACCTATGTCTAATAACAGCCTTTCAGTAGAATTTTTAAAAAAAATCAATATTATTACCAATGCATATCTTCTCTTGTTCTAGCCTTGAGAATATAAAATTGTGTTATATCATGGCTCATTTTAAGGGAAAATGAGTACCATATGTATTTCATACATAGTATTAAAGAGTTTGGATGTGTTTGTCAGGTTAACACTTCTGGTTCTAGTAGGGAATTTTGTTTTTCAGCCCTCTTTTCATTACTCACCTAGGACCTAATTTACCATCCTTACTCTGAAAAAATTCCCTCCAGTATTCAAAATTGGGCTGCTGGGGTACTTGCACGTTTCTGTCGAATCTGCTTTAAATGGGAGTATATGCACCTGAGAAATATTATTATATTCAGCTCTCACATGATCATTATCACTCCTAACACAACTAACATGAATGTTAGTTCAGTCTAATTTAGTTCATTATCAGGATAACTCCTTTGATTTCTAAAGAGGCATCATGACACTTTAATCAGTGGGTAGTAACAGCCTGTTTATTACCATCATTCATTTAACTTTTTCTCCTAACAGTGGTATTTGCTGGGTGAGAAGAAACTGAATATAGAACAAAGCTCCACAAACTTTTTTTTTCTGGACTTGACTGTGTGCAGTGAAAGACTCGAGGCTTCCTTCATCTGTTGCCCTGTAATTTCCTCTGTTGGGCAGAATTGCAAGGATTAAGAAAGCTGTCCTGAGCATGTATTTCACTAAATCCTCACATGCCATTCAGAGTGGCTGCTGCCTGAACAAGTTCCTCCTGTTTGCACACAAGAAATGGCTGGTGCCGACAATTCAATAGACAGCTTGCTTGGCACAGCGATTCAGGGTGTTCGTTCAGCTTCGTGCCAGTTGTTAATCCATTTGCTTTACATAAAAGATGGAAAATAGGGCTTTGTTACTTGAACTAGTTCTTTAGGCTCTGTGTAAAGGGTTTTTTTTTTTATCATTCACGTTTCCTTTTTCTTTCTTTTCTTTTTTTTTTTTTTTAACAATTTCTAGCATCCTAATGCTTCTTGTTAGGAATTTGGTAATATGATTTCTACTACAAGGCAGGCAGGCACCAGGTTTACAGTACATTTATATGAACTGTCTGTCAAAATGCTGCATATTCCACCTCAGTTACAAAGCACGTCTCTGAATAGGGCAGGTCAGAGTAGTAAAAGGAATGTGCCAGAAGCAGTTTTTATGTCTGTACTACTATAGGCAGCATCATTTTTGCCATGTCACTTACATATTTTTTTCTAAGTGATTTTGCACGAAAGGAAGACAATACACCTTGAGCAGAACGAGGATTATATTGTCCCCAAGAGACTATGTGAAGGCAACCAGACCCTAAGATATGGTTAATGGGGTGTCAGAATTACTAGCAGACTTGTTGGCTTTGTGTGTTTTGTGCATTAATTTCCAATTCATTTTGGCAGTCAGGGTACTCCGTTACTCTAGATTTTAATCTTTCTGAAAGACAGGGATTTGACTCACAAAGAATGTGGCAGTGGTTGAAAGAAAGAAGGAAGCAAAGGGTGACTTGAAATGTGATTTCAGCATGAGAAGGGGGAAGAGGAGCTATGATACTGCATACATTAAAAGATGGATGGACTGCTCCATTAGTGGATCAGAAGTTTCTAGAATTGAGCCTAAAGAAAAAGGGCACAAGGACTGGGAGCATTTTTAGCTTAGTTGTTCAAACTAAGTCCTGAAAAATATTTAATATATATTCTCGGTGCGTATTTCACCTGCTAAAGGTTATGTCAGAGGTACATCTGGAAAATAAATGAAAGAACAGCATCTGTAACACTCTTTGTGAGATGGCAATACCCTCATTTGTGTTTTCCACTTTGCCTCTTGGTGTGCTCTGTATAAAGTTGTTGTGGGTGTACAACTCATGCACAGAGCCTCAGAGCAGTAGGGCCTGGCACTTGCTTTAATGCTCTACTGTCACAGGATTGAAATCCCTTTTTTTCCTCATAGGGCATGCTTTTCATGTATAGTGTAATCAGATTGATAGAATATGGCATCAGCCAGTGAATGTCTTGATCTTAAACAACTTGCAAAAATAGATTTTTATTCCTTTCTTTAATCCTAATTTGATGCTATTAATCAATTCCATGATTTAAGTTGACTATTAATATCGGAATCGCTTATTTATCAGAATGTATTTCCTAATAATAAGATTTTCTTTTTAGCCTCTTTTAAACTTCATTTTTTCCCAGTTTTTTTTTGAGATATAATTGACATAGAACACCGTATAAATTTAAGATGTACAATGTGGTCATTTGATACACACATATATTGGAAAATGATTACCACAATAAGGTTAGTTAACACAACCATCACCTCATAATTACACTTTTTTTGTGGTGAGAAAATATAAGACCTACTCTCTTAGCAACTTTCAAGTATATAAAACAGTATTGTTAACTGTAGTCATCATGCTGAATATTAGATACCTACTGGGTTGGCCAAAAGGTTCGTTTGGTTTTTTTGGTAAGATGGCTCTAGTAGCACTTAGTTTTCTTTAACTTCATTCGAAACAATTTGTTAGGTTGTATGTGACGGCTGTCATATCAACGTGCATTTTAAAAAAGACATCAAAATTGGTGAATTTTTGTGTAGCCATTTTAATATTGAAGATGGAAGAAAAGAAGCAACATTTTCGGCCTACTATGCTTTATTATTTCAAGAAAGGTATAAACGCAACTGAAATGCAAAAAAAAAAAAGATTTGTGCAGTGTATGGAGAAGGTGCTGTGACTGATTAAACATGTCAAAAGTGGTTTGTGAAGTTTGGTGCTGGAGATTTCTTGCTAGACAGTGCTCCACGGTCGGGTAGACCAGTTGAAGTTGATAGCGATAAGATCGAGACATTAATTGAGAACGGTCAACGCGTTATACCACACGGAAGACGGCCGACATACTCAACATATCCAAATCAAGTGCTGAAAATCATTTGCACCAGCTTGGTTATGTTAATCGCCTTGATGTTTGGGTTCCACGTAAATTATGCGAAAAAAACCTTCTTGACCATATTTCCGCACGCGATTCTCTACTTAAATGTAATGAAAACGTTCCATTTCTAAAACAAATTGTGGCGGGCCATGAATAGTGGATACTGTACAATAACATGGAACGTGGAGAAGAGAAAGTGGGGCAAGCGAAATGAACCACCACCAACCACACCAAAGGCTGGTCTTCATCCAAAGAAGATGATGTTGTGTATATGGTGGGATTGGAAGGGAATCCTCTATTATGAGCTCCTTCTGGAAAACCAAATTATTAATTCCAAGAAGTACTGCTCCCAACTAGACCAACTGAAAGCAGTACTCGATGAAAAGCATCCACAATGAGTCAACAGAAAACACATGATCTTCCACCAGGATAACGCAAGACCGCATGTTTATTTGACCAGGCAAAAACTGTGACAGCTTGGCAGGGAAGTTCTGATTCATCCACCGTATTCACCAGACATTGCACCTTCGGATTTCCATTTATTTAGGTCTTTACAAAATTCTCTTAATGGAAAAAATTCAATTCCCTGGAAGACTGTAAAAGGCACCTGAACAGTTCTTTGCTCAAAAAGATAAAAAAAAGTTTTGGGAAGATGGAATTATGAAGTTGTCTGAAAAATGGCAGAAGGCAGTGGAACAAAAGGGTGAATACGTTGTTCAATAAAGTTCTTGATGAAAATGAAAAATGTGTCTTTTATTTTTACTTCAAAAACGAAGGCAATTTTTGGCCAACGCAATAGAACTTATTCATCTTATAAGTGGAAGTTTATACCCTTTGACAATCATTTCCCCATTTCCTCCACCTCCAGGCTCTGACAACAACCATTCTACTCTTTGTTACTATGAGTTTGGCTTTTGTTTTTAGATTCCACATATAAGTGAGATCATATAGTATATGCCTTTCTTTGCCTGACTTATTTCACTTAGCAAAACACCCTCAAGGTCCATCTATGTTGTCACAAATGACAGGGTTTCCTTTTTTTTTTTTTATGGCTGAGTAATATTCTATTATTCTTTATCCATGGACACTTAGGTCGTTTCCATGTCTTGGCTGTTATGAATAACACTGCAATAAATACAGGGGTGCAGAAATCACCTTGAGATAGTGATTTCCTTTTCTTTGGATATATACCCAGATGTAGAATTGCTGAGTCATATGGTAGCTGTATTTTTAATTTTTTGAGGAACCTCTTTATTGTTTTCCATAATGGCTGTGCCAACTTACATTTCCGCCAACAGTACACAAGGGTTTCCTTTTTCCACATCCTTGTTAGCACTTGTTATCCCTTGTCTTGTTGATGATAGCCATTCTAACAAATGTGAGATAATATGTCATTGTGGTTTTACTTTGTATTTCCCTGATCATTAGTGATGTTGAGCATCTTTTCATGTACCTGTTGGCCATTTGTATATCTGCTTTGGAAGAATGTCTAGTCAGGTCCTCTGCCCATTCTTTAAATCAGATGAAGATGATGATGATGACGATGATGATTTGCTATTGAGTTATATGAGCTCCTTATATATTTTGGGTATTAACCCCTTCTCTGATACATGGTTTGCAAATATTTTCTCCCATTCTGCAAATTGCCTCCTCATTCTGTGAATTGTTTCTTTTGCTGTGCAGAAGGTTTTTAGTTTGATGTATGAAATTCTTAATAATTTTATCTTTGAACTTGTATAAATAAGTCTGTGGGGACAATGGAATATGCACATACATGCAATGTATGTGTCTATTGTTTCTTGTGTCCTCGTTCACATAGAACTTTGGTGATGCCTCATGAGCACAAAATTTTGATGGACCCATAACGTGTGGGAGTTCAGTGAGTCTCAAAGTGAGTATAAGGTAAGAATGTTATGTCTGTTATGAGGTGGTGGCGATGATTAAGACATAGAAGGAAATTAAAATACAGGGCAACACATAGCCTTTTTTCCTTTCATTCCTTCCTTACTCTTTAGTGAGGTAGAGAGTGATGATAGAATGTGCATGTATCAAGAAGTGAAATGAGGGCTTCCCTGGTGGTGCAGTGGTAGGGAGTCTGCCTGCTGATGCAGGGGACACGGGTTCGTGCCCCGGTCCGGGAAGATCCCACATGCCGCGGAGCATCTGGGCCTGTAAGCCATGGCCGCTGAGCCTGCACGTCCGGAGCCTGTGCTCCGCAACGGGAGAGGCCACAACAGTGAGAGGCCCGCGCACCGCAAAAAAAAGTGAAATGAAAATAGTTGAGTTAGTTTCGTGTAGCATTTCCACTGTTCTGGTAAGAATAAAATGCAAATACATATCCAAGTTATGGAATATGAATTGTGTAATTTCAGCGATTCTATGTGACTTAAATGTTCTTATATTTGCATTTCAAATGGGCATTGTGCAATATAAAATAGAATAAAATTGATGCTAATAATTAAAAATTTTACTCTACTTAGGAATGACATTAAGTAGCAAATAAACACCAACACAAGTCAAGAGAAAGAGACCTTGGAGGAAAGGAAAAGAAAGCTGTATATTTTAGTACCATTATTTTGAACAACAGTCTCCATATTTTAATTTTGTACTGAACCCCACAAATATGTAGCTGGCTCTAAATGTAGGAAATATTTCTACCAGAGAAATAGAAAATGTGCTGTGTCCCCAGGTAGCATAAGGTAAACTTTCATGTTTCTAAATTATTTTATCTTTGAAGGAGTGTTATTCAATCTTGATTACAATAGTAAACGGAGCCCTTTCCTGTGGTATCAAGAATCAACTCAGGCAAACATGTCAGTCCCCTGTCATTGTTCTACTCAACACAGCTCAGCAACATGATGGCTACCTCTCTGGTTATGAAAAATGATGTATTACCAGTTGCTTCCACGTGCTGCCTGCCTCCTGAGGGACAAGATGAATGGCTGCAATATAATGTGCAATGGAGGACTTGAGAGTAACACACTTTCATAACATGTGGTCAACAAGGAGAGTGTCATTTTATATTCTCACCAGCAATGTGCCAAGGGTTCTAATTTCTCCACATCCTCAACACCAATTTTTTTTTTTTTTGATAATAGCTATCCTAGTGGGAAAACTTACTTTATCTTTTATGTTTCATTAATATTATTTCCTCTTTGTTCTGTGTAAAACTCTGGTGATATGATTACTAAGTGACATACTGAGTTGAGATTATTTTCAGTCCAAGAATATATTATTCTTTCTTTCTCACCAGATCTATTAGGTTTTTCAAGAGAGCATAGTAATACTCTGTGTTTGTAATTGCAGATTATGTGTATATGAATGTGTATGTATGTTACTATCATTCTATTTGTTTTTGGTATATTATCGATACATAGTGCCATAAGAATACTTAGTGCCATAAGAAAAAGGTAGGCTAAATATTCCTTTTGACATCTTATTTTTTACCGAAGTGATAGGCTTTTGTTTTGGGGTTTGCTAGTGATGGAATCAATATATCTCTTTTTAACTTTCTGCACCGAGGTTCACATCATGTTGCACCGGCAATATGCTCCTATTAAATAAGACAAACAGGTGGCTCTATGTTTTGTGGTAATTTTAACAATTGGGTTCAAGTCCCATTCCCTCTTCTAAATTAAGTGCAAGGAGATCCATCACCACGGCCAATAACTTCCATGGCAGGTTGTGTGGACCTCACCATACAGGCTCCAGTGATCATGTGCGTGAATCATAGCATTTATGCTGCCTCAGGCACTGGCATATGAAAGCACAGCCTAGACCCAGATGATTAAGCTGTAGCATAAAACAACACTTCAGTAGTCAGGAACATGACAGCCCACAATGGTTTATTGGACCGAAGAGTATAACATTGTAATTTACTTCTCTAATACATGTCATATTTTCTCTTATTGTTTCCCCTTATGGAGTGAAATATGTAGGTAAGAGATTGCTGTACAAGCTTCATGTGTTATATCCCTCCAAAATTAGAGGGTAACAAACTGTCTTTATTATCCTGTGCCTTTGGTTAGCTACCACAAATCACAGAAACCACTGCAGGTGAGCATCTAGTGGTTTAAAAAGTCAAGGCAAACTAAAAGACTTCATGTCTCTGCCTGAAGCTATTTTTGAACTACAGTACAGCTAGACACAATTATTATACTTCCTGGCCCTTCCTTCTTATTGTACTTTCCTAACCATTTTTTCTTTCTTATTGACAGGAAACCAGGATTTATAAAGTCTGGCTCAATGCAAATATTTAAAGACTTAATTTTTTTCCCTCCCCCAAAACATAACAATATAAGTTGAATCGTGTTTTGGTGAGTTTATTTTTCTTTTTAAACTGGAATTCATGGCTGTTCTCCAACTGAAAACAGCACTAGTCACAGATAATTTAAAGAGAATAGCTTGCTTGTTTGTCAAGCAAACATGTGTAATCTGATGAAATTATTAATGTCACAGTGTTAACTCTCTTCTCATAAATACAGTTAACATTGCTGACACTGCAATTATGCTCAAATGTTCCGGCTCTTTGCTTATTCGCTCAATCTGTCAGTCCAGTACGGGGGAGACAAATTGCGGTGGGCACTTGACAATGCACAAAAGAGGTATAAACCTCTTCTGATTAAACCTTCATGAAAGATTAAATGGTTCTGAATGCTTGCCAGATTCTTATGATATGACATTTTTAACCAGTGGTAATAAAAAGTTCTATTCAATAGAGGTTTTTTTAGAAAAGCTGATAAAGATGACATATATACACATATACAAGATGTGCATAGGCATGTGCTAGAGTAAGAAAGAGCACAGTCACCTCTTACCCTGGATTTAAACTTTGTAAACAATATCAATCATACTACTGGCTAGATTTTTTTTAACATCTTTATTGGAGTATAATTGATTTACTACATTGTGTTAGTGTCTGCTGTATAATAAAGTGAATCAGCTATACACATATATATATCCCTATATATCCTTCCTCTCGCATCTCCCTCCCACCCTCCCTATCCCACCCCTCTAGGTGGTCACAAAGCACCGAGCTGATCTCCCTGTGCTATGCAGCTGCTTCCCACTAGCTATTTTACATTTGGTAGTATTTATAAGTTCATGCCACTGTCTCACTTCGTCCCAGTCCCAGCTTACCCTTCCCCCTCCCCGTGTCCTCAAGTCCATTCTCTACATCTGCGTCTTTATTCCTGTCCTGCCCCTAGGTTTTTCAGAATTTTTTTTTTTTTTTTTTAGATTCCATATATATGTTTTAGCATACAGTATTTGTTTTTCTCTTTCTGACTTACTTCACTCTGTATGACAGACTCTAGGTCATCCACCTCACTACAAATAGTTCAGTTTCATTTCTTTTTATGGCTGAGTAATATTCCATTGTATATATGTGCCACATCTTCTTTATCCATTCATCTGTCAATGGACACTTAGGTTGCTTCCATGTCCTGGCTATTGTAAATAGAGCTGCAATGAACATTGTGGTACATGACTCTTTTTGAATTATGGTTTTCTCAGGGTATATGCCCAGTAGTGGGATTGCTGGGTCGTATGCTAGTTCTAGTTTTAGTTTCTGGCTAGATTTTTGTAGTTGTTTTTTCTGAGAGGAAACAACACGTATTGAACATTACCAATATTATTGTCTTCTCTTGCCTTCAATCTCCTAGTGGAAAAGCTGCTCACAGTATCCCATTCATAATGAGTGGTCCCTACTTTCATTTTGTAGAATTCTTATTAGAATTTTTGCCATATCTATTCTGTCAGCAGTCAAGGGGAGTAAAGATTTAGTGTATGCATTAATCTTTTGATTGTTAAGTTTATTTCGCAGCTTTTCATTTTTGGCTTTAGAGCAAATAAAAATAGACCAGTTTATAATAATGGTTAACAATTACTTTAGTACTTACTATGCTCCAGTAGGGTTTCAGGCATTTTTAAATATACTTTAAATCGCTTAATTCTTATATGAAGTAACTCCTAGTATTTTTCTCCTTTTGTAGATGAGGAAACTGAGGCACAGAAAGGTTAAACGACCTTCTTAGAGTCACACAGCTAATAACAAGTGGAGTTAAAATTTGAATCTAGATATACTACAACATAAACTCATAATAAACTTGTAGATTAAGAGCTTATAACTATTCTTACCTTCTTAGATTTACAGATTATCATAGAGTTGTTTTGTTCCTTAAGATTAGACCTATTCCTTCTCCTCAAATTTCCCACCTTGCATAGATAAAGAAATCCTTGACTAAACTTCATGAAATAATTAGAACATATATTTAAAAGTCTATAGCATGATGGACTGGTAATTATTTGTGTTCATATTAAGAAGTACACTAAATTGAAAAGTTTCTTTAAATAAAAAACAAAGAATGCTCTTGCATTGCAGCACTCGAGTGCCTGGAACAAATGCATCCATTAAATGTGAGAAATGGGGAACGCAGATGAGGGGACCCTGGCTACCCAGACCATTTTGTTGACTTAGTTGGAGCAGATAAATAGAAATAATAAAGAAAACTGCAGCTTTCTACACAGTGTTATTGCCAAAACCTTGCTGAAAATTCAGAAGGAACCTATACAATCGCTCCTGGCCCCAGCCCTTTTGTTCTCTTTACATTTGGTGAAAAAAATTGTGTAGTTGTGCTTTTCCTTTTCTACTACGTACAACACCCTGAAAAACTTGTGTGAGGAAAGATCATGCTAAGAGAATGCAGAGGGTTTTAAAAATAGTTAACAGAAGGAAAAAAACAATTACCAGGTAGAAAGGTGAGGACAAACAAAGCAAATTTGCCAAAGGAAAAAAAAATGTTTTATTTTTTAATTGTGTTAAACAGTTGTTTCCTACTCTGAAAGTTCATTATATTTATTTGTCATCAGGGTAATTGATCTACACTTGTTGCTAAGTCTGTTGCTTGCCTTCTGATGAACGGATTCATTAAATTCATTTCTAATCTCTGTCTTCTAAATTCAATAAGCACTATAAAATTTCTTTCCTTGTATGGGAATTCTAAGGTCTTTTTTTTTCCTCAACAGCTTGAATTCCTGTATTCTGATTAAGATAGATGAAGTATTTGCATTCTATCCATATTCATAATCCTCTTTCAAAGTCAACCTAAAGTAACACATTTGTTGCCCAGGCAGTCACAGGCAATGTGTTCGTATTGCTCTGTAGCTTTCTGTTTAGATGGATAAGGACCTATCCCTTTTCAAATTCAACAGAAGAGGTGGTCACTAGGTGAATTCAGGCTGTTAAGAAACCAGAGCAATCATTGTGTCTTTTGTCTGTGACAGAAACTGTAGTTAATGACCCCCCCCCCTTTTTTGCTAAAGAAAAAAGAGATGTGCAGTTGACAGACATTTTATTAATAGTTTCTACCAACTTGCCACGCATAAAAGGCTTTATTGGTTGCAATGCCAGTGTAAGGAAAAAAGTTCTTTTTGATGAAATGTTCAAGATGGTTGTTTTATGGATGAAAAATGAAGGCAATCTGTCTACTGCCACTGAAAGTTTGGGTTTCAACAATAAAACTATTGTGATATTTCCCATTGTGTTATTTAACCATTTGCCTCCTACTGGTCCAATCAATGATAACTTTACCTAGGTCTTCTCTACTTAACAAGAAAACCGCCAATATTGTGTCTCATGGTTAATTTACCAGAGAGATTTATTATTATTTTTCTTGAGAGATTTATTATTGATAAAGGTGTTTGCATATTTGGTGACTGCTGTTCTTTCTATAAAAGGGAAATTCTTTATTCTCGTATTTGAGGGCTAAATATGCAGCTTGACAAACAACAGTGGATGCTTGTATCCCCTCAATAACTAGAAATCTAGAAACTGTTCAAGGAAGCAATGAGAAATGTATGCAATGACAAAGTCTCATCAAAAGTGTAACATATGACTTTAACTAAGCATCTGTTATATTCCTGCTTAGCATTTAATGAAAAGCACATTTTCCAAAATGTTTTCTCAAAATGGGCATATTAAATCCATAGTTATCTGAATTAGAATTTTTCCCCTATTAAATGCAATTTTTTCTTTAAAGTAGATGTGTTGTTTCAATGATCTCTGCTCATCAGTTAAGAAGGGAAAAACACATTTTACCACATGGATTCACGATAAAGCAATGAAGGTGCTTTCTCATAGCTTACTTAATCCTCCATTACAAAGGGGTGAGAAGAAAAGGGATAGTCAATATTTTAATAAGTCTTCAGACTTTCTTGCAGCCCAAATGGAGTTTAAGAAATGTGAAACATGAGATACTAAAGCATTCTAATCATTGACAAACTGCAAATATACCTGCTTTATTTTGCTTAGAGTAATCATCATTATTAATTTAAACAGCCCTCAGTATTTGCCTATATCTTTCACAAAGTTCAATCTTTAGAAGTCTCAAATAGCTCACATTTTGGAAGAAGGCAGGCAGCTGGAAATGTGCTCTTTGCACATTGATCTTCAAGCAGTCATTCATTTTCTCTGGGAATTTTTATGTAAGCTCCCTTATTGGGAATATGCTAATGACATCCGCCATGATTACTGATTTTCTTTGAATCATTATTCCTCTGTGGGCAAAGCAATCAGAAAGGGAGAACAGGAGATTTCCTTCTTGCTTGTGTGCCTTCTTCAACCATCTGCTCTCTCCTGATTTATCTGAATAAGATCCGTAGTTTTTACATTCTTTACTACAACACTCTAAGGCATTTGATAGCTTAAAAGTAGTTAATCGTTATCTATGTCACAAATGTGGTTCTTGGTACATTCTAGCTGTAAACTTACCTACCCAGGGTTTACATGGGCAAATTAATTTTTTAAGTAAAAAATGGTAATGTGGGTTAGCTGCTTCATTATATGGAATGTGTCAGTTCTGAACACTTTTGCTATTAATGGCCTTGGACACAGACGTTGCCAAAAAAAAAAAAGTAACCAATGTATTAAAACAAAGTATTCCAAGAAAAGAACTGTGGATTCCCAATCTCCCAAGGTGAAGAAAAAAGTAAAACTGCAGAATGAGAGAGACAGAGAGAGAGACAGAGAGAGGCTATGTGTAAAGGAAGTGTTGACATACCCTTTTTAGAGTAACATTTGTAGGCATTTTGACAAGCATCTTGGACTAAGAATCAAGACTTCTGAGTGCCAGCCCATACCCTGCCACCAAAATACGGTGTACTCTTAGAAAAGTTACTTAATTTCTCCCAGCTCCTGTTTCCTCTGTGGTGACAGGAAATGAATGTCATAGGTGACATTTAAGGTTTTCTCCACCAGCAAGATTGTGTGACTGTATTATTTATTCCACAAAACACATTGTAGATGATGGGAAAGTTACTTTATGGTTTGGTTTTAGCATGTGCATTTGATCTTGCCCAGGGAAAAGCCATTTCAAAATAACTATCTACCTTCAGAAAAGGGACTCAGAGCCTTCTGATTACACTTTTAAAAATGATGAGTACAGTCAAAATTTTAAAAATGGGACACCACATCTTGCTTCAGTTTACATCGAACAGATAAATTGCTAAGAATGTTGCTGATTGATAGAAGCAAGTCTTCCACTTCAGTGAGTGAGAATCAGCAAGATTCTGACACTCCTAGCAAGGCAGAGCTAACTTAATATGCAGAATTGGCATTTAGGCAAGAGAGTTTGCAAAACTTGGGGCTATTAGGTCAGTGAACATTGTCAAAACATGAAGGAGATGTGAGTTTGGGAATGTTGACACTCTTTTGGTATTCAGCTCATTTAAAAGTGAATAGACCTGTTAATGTAAAATTGTTTCAGAAGGTGCCTGGATCTTGTCCTGCTCACCCAACAACTTCTCTTATTTCCTCCACGTTAAGAATCAGACTGAGAACAACCCAGCTGCCCCCATGTTTTAAAGAGTTATGGGATTTTTGAATAAGTATATAGCATCCACTGACCCAAACTTCTGATGATGAAACTGCTGGCTTGTGCTGTGAATGACCAGTGACCACTCCCTTCACCTTATAAATGTAATTCTTCTGATTCTGTGCATTTTCTCTGGCAACCATTACTGATTTGTGTCCTGGTTCCTGTTTGATAGTTCTGGCTTATTACAAACTGAGTGGCAAAGCCAAGACTTAAATAGAAATTACTTCACTGATGTGTTTCAGCTGACCAGAGACAAACTCGCACCCAAAATAACCTCCACTCCCTTCCTTCCACATATCCCAACAAAGGGAAGAAACATACAGGCACTCTGTCTTCCTTTCTGATGTACTATACAAACAGAACACTTTTGAGAAAAAGGACTAAAAATAGGAGAGCACAAGTATATCTTAATATTTCATGAGCTAAATTTCAAGGGCCTGAAATTGAAGATAGGCAGGTAGCCAATGATATAGGAGAGAAATATTTATTGCAATCATTGGCCTATATTTGAAGAACAACAAATATTCTTTCACTAGGAGTTCAGCTTTTGTCTATTGTAATACACTGTCTTGTAATTGTGATGTGCTGGGCAACCTGATATTGCATCTGCTCAGCTATCACGCTATTTTATTTAGTCTTTTAGGATTTTGTTTGTTTGCTCCATATATATATATTTCACAGATCTCCTTAAGATTGAATGGCTCTGCCTCTTGTGATAGTTAGAGGTGTACAGCATTTAGATGAGGGTATTTCTCAATAGTACTAGGATTCTATATTTTTTTAAAAAAGGATTTTTTAGTTCCCTTTTTTCAGGTTTTATCTATTACTTACATATACTTTTTTTTTTCTAGATTAAAAAATATACATTATATACTTGGTGTCAGAAGAGGTCATAATTCAAGTCATTTTATATTGCTCACATACTCTTCTATTCCCCAAACATAAGACTTTCCCGTTCTGTTTCTGGATGAGGAAAAAATCCAGAATGGAAGTATATTCATTAGTCCCTACATCAGCACATTTCCAATCGACGTCAGTAGTACACCCTGCATCAGCACATCAGAACAGTATCTGGACGGCAATATTAAATGCCTTACTGTTTAAAATGTCTTTCTGAACTGAGAATATTGAACAGTATATCCAATTTTGAGGATGATTTTATTCATATGAAATCAGTTTTTCAAAGTTTAGAAATGAAGCATTTTTAGTTTAGGTTTAAATATTGCACAGTGATGATTTTCAACGATTAGAAACACGTTTGTACTATAGCACATCTAGGCCCAAGTATTTCTTATTTACAATCCATTTTTTTTCCTAGCAA
This sequence comes from Leucopleurus acutus, assembly GCF_964270905.1. NCBI lineage: Eukaryota > Metazoa > Chordata > Mammalia > Artiodactyla > Delphinidae > Leucopleurus > Leucopleurus acutus. Next base: position 122,322,211 of record NC_139143.1, read on the forward strand.
TAATCTAAGTATTTCTAGGTTTTATTATATTTCTTATTCCCATGTGATATTGGTCAATAGACTGTCATTATCACAGTAAAGTTCTCTACATTTAACTGAATTTTGAACTTATGAAATATACACAAATCTACTTAAAAATTGGTATTAAAAAAGTTAATAGAATTTAAAGTGTTCTTCACTTCTTTGGTCATTTTACAAAAATAGTTATGTAAAAACAACTTCTCGTTTGTATGTTTACCATTTACCATTTGCTTTTCTTTTATTTATTCAAACTATATATGCAAAGTCACAGGAGTTTTAAATATATTAGGTAAAGATAATCAAAATATTAGATTGGAAAAAGGATGAAAGAAATATCACTGAAGATTGGCAGTTTTATTTTCTATTAGAAACAGACAAAACAGTTATAATTAATGCACACTCTTTACTAAAATATTTCACTGAATTGAATGCATTTTGTAAGTATTTGTAAGGCAAATGTACTTTAAACTGACATATATGTATATTTTTCTACATCTCCTCATCAGCCTGCCCATTTTTCAAGTAAGTAAGAGGTTATCTGAATACTCGGATAACCTCTGCTTCAAACTTTAGAGTATAACCTTGAAATGGTTATGTGAGTTGACAGTATTATTGAATATACAACTTTAGCTCCTTTATACTTCATCAATATTGCCCATTTTCTAATATATCTTTAAATGTGTTTATATTGCTTGAAATTCAGGCATGACTAGGCCCCTTTTATATTTCTTTGTTTTCAGTTCATGCAATTAGCCTGTCCGGTACTTGTGTCTGGTCATCTCAACACTTCCTACTACATTTCTAAAGTCTTAGACACTTTCAAACAGGTACACATTTTGTTGAAGTTACTTTTTCCCTGTTGAATCAACAGTCACAAAATAGAACTAGAAATTAAAGTATTCAGACATTTAGAAATCTGCCAAACATGAGACAGATTTTCTAACTCGTATATCCAAAGCATGAGAAATGCATCTCCATGTACAGTCCGAATGAAAAAAGGACAAGGGGGAAGACTTCTATAACTCCGGAAGCAAAAGATAAATTCAGAATCTGTGAGTTTTCTGGGAGAAAAAAAGACATAATGATTATAACTTGATATTCATTTTAAATAATTCACTTCTATTCATTAGAAGTATACATTTTATTGAAATTTTATCCCTTTGTAGTAAATGTTCCTCATTAATCTATCAATAATTGGATTTGGCTTTTAAAATCTCAGAATGTGTATTTTTTTTTTTTTTTTTTTTTTTTTTGCGATACGCGGGCCTCTCACTGCTGTGGCCTCTCCTGTTGCGGAGCACAGGCTCCGGACGCGCAGGTTCAGCGGCCATGGCTCACGGGCCCAGCCGCTCACTCCGCGGCATGTGGGATCCTCCCGGACCGGGGCACGAACCCATGTCCCCTGCATTGGCAGGCAGAGTCCCAACCACTGCGCCACCAGGGAAGCCCCCAGAATGTGTATATTTTTCTCTCGAATAGTTAATACTTATGACAAAAATGTTGATTTTTTACGATTCCTTTTTGGACTGCCTTCAAAGACAACTTTTGAATCACACAAAAACATCAGATCTTTTCAACCAATGGGCAGTGTGTCAGGGGTTGAAATAGAAAGATGACAATAACTTGGGTCCTGATCTTGAAAATCAGCCTTATAAACAGATGATGTAGATAAAGTTCAGGAGGGTCAATGAGAAGGATGCACACACATGGGTTTTTGACCATGTGTACACTGTCTGACTTATTAATCCAACTCACTAAACATGGCTACAACTACCTTTTGCCTCGTTTCAAAACCAAACTCCCCTCAGAAATTACAATCTCCTCTTGCTGAGGATGTTCAAAGGAAAGATTTAGGCATGTTTTCACAAGAAAGTTAGCACTGTGGCTTGTATATGGAAGGCATCAAAAAAATTGTTGAAGCCGTACATGCACACAAAGCATGAGGAAAGCGTTGTACATAGGGCGGAGGTGTTGGCTCCGTTGATGTCTAATCTCTCGTGGAGGTTAACTCTTGAGTCTTTACTTTTACGTGCTGATTGTCTTTGATCTTCAGTCCTTCACTTGATTCATCATTTATACATGATTCATTGATAGGTGAATCAGGCTGGACTGCTAATCAATGTTTACTTGAGTGGATCTGGTTCTCTCTTTCCCAAATGCTTGTTTAGTCTTCGTGGAGTCAGGGGCAGTGTTCATCAGCAAACTTCCTAATGCAGAAAGGTTACACCACTCTTTGGTACCTGTTGATACTTCTGTGTACTCTACAGCAGTGCTAAGAGATTATTATTTCCCTAGGATACTTGTGCTCATTGCTCTTGAGGCATCTTAGAAACACCTCTTTAAAAATAAAATATTGCATTTAAACCAAGCCACACAAGTACCATTTAAGCATATAAAGGAACATTTTGATGTTTATATTCTGCTTCAATAACAAATATACTTCAAAGTATACCATTTTAATATGTGACAGAAAACTTTTGTCACAAACATATTCCTAAAATCATTTGAAATCTTAAAACAGGAGAGACATGGAAACTCTAGGCTTTTAATTTGAGTTAATTTTGCCTTTTCAGACAACCTCTCTTATAGACCTTTACATTTTTCCCTCTGAATTCTTCTGATCTTGAAAATCCCCTTACGATTTTGATTTCTTTTCTCAGTTTCTAATTATTGTACTCCACTGTAAACTTATTTTCATTCTTCAAGCACTTTAAAAAAAAAAATTCCTTGCTTTTCTTCTTTAGACTCAATTTCCCAGTCTAGCTGAACTAACAATGTTCTATCTAGGGGCATTTGAATATCATAGCTTGTCAGAGCACTCAAGGCATATGGTATATTTATCATCCTATAAAGTTTTTAGTTTTTCTTCTGAATTGCCCTCTGAATCTGGTTTCTGGCTTAACTAATAAAATAAGACAAAAAAGGAGTGAAACGAAGACAAAACTAGATTTTCCAGATATTTTATGCACAGAATCCTTCATTTGCTTATACTAGCTTCACTCAGATTTCACTTACGGGAAGGGTATGTGAGATATGCAAACCTCCTAGTTTTGAAGGGGAACAAATAAATGATATTTGGGCATTTCAAAATTGTTTTTTTAGTACAGTGCATGGAAAGATGAAAAATTATTGTAACAATACATTTTCCTTTATAAAATGGCGCTTTTTTTCCTTTTAAGAGGCTGTGCTTTATGCCAAGTCGTCCTGTTCATGAAGCAAAAAACTAAAATCCTACTTCCATTGTGTACAAGATAACCTGCTATACACTACTTGTAACTGAATCAAAACGGAAGCGAATCATAGTTTAGAGAAGAAAACTAAAAGTGGCTCTTCCTGCTACTGGTTTTACTCAGCAGTAAAGAGAAATCCTTGCAAGTGTTGTTTACACAGTACGAAATCCTTGTAAAGTCGTAGTGGAACAAGTCTGGTATCTGACCCAGCCTTTAGGGCTCCTTAAACACCTGTGGATTTATGGAGTTCAGATGTCTGCAAGGGTCTGTGTGGAAGTTCATTCAGAAACCTGGAGCCCAAATAAAATGATCTGTTGACATGGGCAAGCTGTTTTGTTTCTCTGTAGTCCAATCAGCCTTTTGAACTTTTAGGAAAGAAATTAAGATTTAAGAATGTACTCTTTAAATAATTAGATTTAACAACAAAAAATGCGGAAGTATTTTTTATTTCATTGTGTGATTTTGATCAATTAATCTTTGAATTTTATTCTTAAATTTAAATTTATAAAAGCCAGATCAATAGGGGATTTATTCCCCTACATTATGTGTGTATAAGTAGCCCCCAGCAGGTATACACACACATCTGGTGAGGGGAGCTGGCCCTTTTATACTGAAGACTTACACAATTTAAAACATGAAAATCTATACTCTTTGGAAACCTATACCCTTTAAAAATGATCAAATATAGCCACAAAGTTGTCTTAATTAACTCCATTACAATTGCTTTCATTTGGGGATTTGACTTAACCTTTTGAAAATCAAGACACCATGATTTAGAGAACATTTTTCAGTCTTATTTCAGAGAGCTTGAAATGAGCTTATTTTATAATTGTTAAACATGTGTCTTCCATTTCCATATGTCTATTAAAAGCTTTATGAAAGGAAATATGGTTGAAAACACCTTGTTTAAACTCAAACATCAAGTCACATCCAATGTAAAAAATACTCTTGTCAACATATCTCCTATTTTTATTCTCTAATCATTCTGTGACTGACAATATGTGTGGAGATGTGGGTAAGACTTCACAGTGTCTGGCTTCTTGATTCTGTTTACACATTGTTTTTTTTTTTCTTCCTTTTGCTTCTGAAAAAGAATATATATTCCCATGCAGTTTTGGGTTTATGTAGTGTTATCACTGAAAGAATAAATTACCCTGAAGTACAAATAGCTGTTTATCAGATGATAATTTGGCTCATTTATGTACTGTTCTGCTCCCTTTTAAAAATTTACCCCAGGACTATTCTGTAATTTGTCAGTACACTTCTATGCTTCTAAAGGCACCAAGGTGCTTGAGCATTCATCTTGGCTGTTTCATATTCTTGACTGATTCGTCCATCTTGTTAGGATACACCAACCACGAATCTTTTTTTAAATGGGTTAAAAAAGATTCAATATGAAAGGCACTTATCACTCCTAACTTGAACTTAAAGGTCTAAAGAGTGTCTCATAGGAGGCTACATAAGACAGACATAGTTTTAGAAATGATCCTGTGATGTTCACGTTAGGTTTGGGTTTAGGTTTCCTAAAACAGCTCATGGAGAATTATTTTATTAGTGAGTCCATGTTCTGAGGATTATAGTTTTTTACCCCTTGTGATGTCACATGGTGGTCAACTTTGTAGAGTAAGTTTGAAGACAAACCAAATAAGAAAAATAACCCCCAAGGCTTGGGTATATTCATATATAAACATATTGGAGAAAGCAAGAGGAGTCAAGGAGGAACTCGTGACCAATTTAAATAAAAGTAGAGTGGTGTATAATAGGTCTCTGTGTGCTTAATGTAAAATGTAAGGATGTGTATCATGCAGGTGTAAGGCTTAAAATGATAATGTATAAGAAGGAATTATCTATATCACATCTATAAACAGAATCCTACCTAAGGTCTGCTCTGTTCATAAATACGAAGTAATGATATATTCCTGCTGTGATATATTTGATCAATTTTATACTTATTATTATCCTACTAGCATAAAGCACTGATAGTGATAGAAACACAAGTGAAAAGCAAAGGGAAAAAACTCAGTGAATTCTTTCAATGTAAAGTGGACACAAGGCAATTAGTATATGTGGCTAATTCAGATATTTTGGCTTCGGCTTCAGAATCATACAGACAAAACAAGGTACAAATGGCTATTTGCCTAATTTCTGTATAATAAATTGTATGTGTGAGTTCAGGTAAAAAAGATAGTAATTATATATTTTTGAATTAAAACATTTTCTCTAATGCACATGTTTTACTTGGGTAGCAAAAAAATAATACACATTTTTAAAGTGGATACTGAAATGAAGCCTCCACTAGCACTTTTCCAAGGGAAAACAATGCAGAAAGATACAATGCTTTATTTAAACTTTTTTGAGGCCACAAACTACATTCTATGTCAGAAATAACCAGTATGTTTCTACTAAAGACCAAATAATTGCTTAGTGCAGTCATAGCAGTGCTAAAATATCAAACACTTTGATATTTTAAAATAATATAAGCAGTTGGTATGTTGGATTTTTATTTTTCAAGGGAATATTTAACCTTGTATAGATAGAGACTTTTCAGGCTGAAACAGGGATTAGTGAGGTCTGTTAGGAGAAAAAGAGCTGTAGAAAACAGAATTTATGGACACAGTGTGTCTGGAAACATCAATGGAACACAGAGATATGGGTGGAAAGATCCTAAAGATTTGCTGGTAATTGGCTTGAAAAGATGGGAAGTGAATCTGGGTGAGATGGAGGGGAAGAAACAGGGAAGGACTAAATATTTAGGGAGGGTGGAAATAAGGAGTAGGAAAACAAGGAATATACATAGGTGTAGCTACAAAGTAGTTGGATGTACTCTGCCGTTTTCAAAGTGTTTTCTGACCCTCTTTGAAAATAAGCCCATGCTATAAACGGGGCCAAAAGTGGGTTAGGGAACATTGTAATCTCATTTTACCTTATTTTGCTATGTGCCAGAGATCTCAGCAGGTAGGTCAATTAACTCCCATTAGTTAAATGAGAAGAAAATGAGGTTACCCAGATTAACAAAACACAACTCTTGGTTCTCCTCCAAAACAAGGGGAGGAAGGCTTCTGGCTGCCCATAGCTGGTCCAGCCCCAGGCAACTGTCCACTTGCCCAGGAGCTTCTGAGCGAAGGACCATAGCTCCTCCCTGCAACCTCACCAGAGACAGTGGAAACAACCTCAGAAGGATGACTAAAGCATTAGAAGTGATGTTGAATATTGCATTCTTCTAATTTCTTTCTCTCTTTTTATGGAATTAATGCATAAGCTTCATGGGGAAAAAATTTCCCATGTGATTTTACATCTGAGATAATTTGAAAAGGAATGTTTTTTTTTCCTAAAGCTTGAATTCTGTGGAATTATTTCCCTGTTGACAGTTTATTGGGTTTCCTATTTCAAAAACTGCAATTAGCTCCTCTATTATTTTCACAAATAATTTCCCAATATCTACGTTTTTTTTTTTTTTTTTTTTTTTTGGTACACGGGCCTCTCACTGTCGTGGCTGCTCCCGTTGCGGAGCACAGGCTCCGGACGCGCAGGCTCAGCGGCCATGGCTCACGGGCCTAGACGCTCCAGGGCATGTGGGATCTTCCCGGACCGGGGCACGAACCCGTGTCCCCTGCATTGGCAGGCGGACTCTCAACCACTGCACCACCAGGGAAGCCCTACAGTTATTTTTAATATGTTTAAAATAATTGTCAGTAGACACTGATAGAAATAACTGGGAAACATTTAATGAACAAATATTTTTAGTGTTACCCAAAGTTCAAATTAAATTTCTTTAGTTTGTATCTATTGTCAACATTATTGAGTAGTTTTACTGACAATGACTGATTTTAACAAAAAGTAACAGGGCTTCCCTGGTGGCACAGTGGTTGAGAGTCCGCCTGCCCATGCTAGGGACACGGGTTCGTGCCCCGGTCCGGGAAGATCCCACATGCCCTGGAGCGGCTAGGCCCGTGAGCCATGGCCGCTGAGCCTGCGCGTCCGGAGCCTGTGCTCCGCAACGGTAGAGGCCGCGACAGTGACAGGCCCGCGTACCGCAAAAAAAAAAAAAAAAAAAAAAAAAAAAGAAATAACATAAATGCTGAAATACACATATGTTATAATCTGGGCATACAAAAGTTTAGGGCATCTCTTCATTACTATAATCAATATATTGGCAAAATTACTCTTACAAGTAGTAGTCAACTTATTTTAAGACAGTATATTGTGATGGTTGAATGTGGGCACTATTATCAGACTGACTAGCATAAATTCCTGAACTGCGTGACCTTGCCTCTTTGCACCTCAGTTTCCTTATCTGCAAATGGCTTTAATAAAAATCATACAACAGATAATTCTGTTGTGAGAATAAAATAAATTTATAAAAAGTAATTAGTAGTTAAATAATGAATGCTAGCTATTACTGTTGATCTATGATTATGATGAACAAGGAGAAGCAAGTAATGTTGAAAAAAATGTGTACTTCCTTTCCCCAATATGTTTATCTATACCTTCTGCTATTTATAAAATATTTCCCAAATGTTTTATATAGAGGTAGGGTAGGTTTACACCATATGTTCTGAAATAAAACTTATATTTGAAATATTACTCTATTTCACGGCGAATTGTCAAGATAAACACCATATAGCTCCTAACTGACCAACTGAGAATATTTCAGTTTCATCTGGTAATGTTAGATTAGGCATCTACATTTTTGATATAAAAGAGAAATGAAGGTAACTAACATATGCTGTGCCAAATATCTGATCTTTTACCTTATCTAGTCTTCATAACAATCATATGAGTGTGATACGATTTTGTCTATTTTATAAATGATAAAACTAGGTTCTGGGAAGTTTAGCTGCAAGACCAAAGTAACATGGTTAATAAATGTCTGATCCCATTATTAATACCTAAGGCTGCATTACTGCCCTTGTTGGTTGTTTACTAGGTGAGAGAGTATGGTGGAAGGTAGGTAGGTCAGTCTAGAGCCAGTTAGCATGTTTCCACCCTTTTGTTGTATACCAGGGACTGAGCTTGGGATCTGCCAACTCTGTCATCAGCTGGGTGACCCCAGCCCACAACTTAGCTTGTCTGAATTTCAGTTTCCTTATCTATAAAATTCAGAATTGTCATGAGAACCAAATTTGATAAGGTCCAGAAAATACTTTGCATACAATTTAAGGTATAATTATGACACGTAATGATAATTTTAAAAGGATGATCTTGAAGTTGAGAGAACAAATGAAGACATCTGGTAGGTTGCTTAGAGTATGATGTAAAAATGAAGTAATTTTAATTTGCACTATTTCATTCCCTATCTCCAAATCTTAGGTACCTGATGCTTAGAGAGTATATAAAGGAGCTTCAGAAGAAATCAAAGAAAAGGCAAATATTTTAATCAACAACTCTAATCTTGGGGACAAAAGCCAAGATACATACAAATTTATTATAAAATAGATTAAAATGCTATTTATGTAATAACTTTCAAGCACAACACACATCAAGATAATTTATAAAGAAATAGCTGAAATACTGATGGTGAAATAACTATACAGAAAAACAGAATACATTAAGCACTTACATGTAACTCACCGTGCAGTTTTAGGTATTAACACTCATGTTATTGAGGAAGAGATGCAATGAAATGGAATGCATCTAAAAAGCATCCCATTTTTGGCCCCACTGAAACAAGGAAAAAACCCTCAGATAAATGCATGCAGATGCCGGTATTTTTCTCATAATTGCAATGATCAACAAGCACCACCCAAAATGCTAAAAGCAATCAGCACAAACTTTGAACCACAGAGAAACACTGATGCCCGTGTAGAGACTTGCTTGGGGTGCATATTATAAAGGAGAATCTGAACACTGCTGCTATTAATAAGACTACAAATTGTAGCCCATCAAACCAGAAGGAGCCTTGAACGTATTTTCTGGGAATTGCTTAAGGCTTAAACACCAGGGACTTGAAACAAACTGTTCTTATCTCCTTTTTCCAAACAGAGATTAAGATTTACAATGAAAGTGCCAGCACCAGCTGCACTTAAAGAAAGCACCACAGGTCTCCACAAACTCCAAGAAAATGGAATGGAGCCCAGTTCAAGCTGGAGGTGTCATCTTGCTCAAGCCAGCTGGGTGACACCATGCTGAAAGTGATGAGGTGCTCACTAAAGTGGATGAACAGAGTCTCATCGTAGGAAACTTCCAGTGGCCTCCACAGAACCAGCTAGAACCCTGCACATATTGCCCAGCCTGCCTGGACACAGGAACCAAGCATGAATTCCAGCATCTCTTATCTGGTACTTCACCTTTCAGATTTTCCCCACAGTGGTTTTAGTTGGAGATGATGACTCCTCTTGTCCATTGCACCTATTTACCACTTCTCCTGAGGAATAATTATCACATGATGCAAAGTGTTGAACACAGACCCCTTCTGAAAGCACAGATTAAAACAACAACCACTGGGCTTCCCTGGTGGCTCAGTGGTTAAGAGTCCGCCTGCCGATGCAGGGGACACGGGTTCGTGCCCCGGTCCGGGAAGATCCCACATGCCGCGGAGCGGCTGGGCCCGCGAGCCACGGCCGCTGAGCCTGCGCGTCTGGAGCCTATGCTCCGCAACGGGAGAGGCCACAACAGTGAGAGGCCCGCGTACCGCCAAAAACAAACAAACAAACAAAAACAACCACCACTAGATTAAGGTCTATCTTAAAAAATAAAAACAAACGGAAACCCAAGCTGCATATAACACAGATGTACTACACCTATGGGAAACAAGCAAAAATCACACCCAAACATACAAGAAATGTTCTCTTCAATTCTGCAACACAGCATCAGATTTGTTCCATCATATTTTTCATACCTCTTCCTATTGAAAACACACAAGACAATGTTATAGCCAGAACTACCTTATAGTGACAGATCATTTAGAAATGTTTGCAGCAGCCCTGGTAACTGCTTTTCAAAACAGAACACGTGACATGACCTAAAGCAGCTGAACCACTAAAATAAAGAAAACACAGGTTTTTTTCCTATATCTAAAATGATAACTTTACCAAAGTTTTCCTGATGTTAGACTGTTTAATACACAGCACACTGATTATCCAATCTGCAGTATATTTATTCAATGTTCCTGTGCATCTCTTCAGTTTTTCACATGATTAGTAAGTAAACTACTGAATCTATTATCCAAATGAGGCAGTGCCGGGGAATATTATCCTGTCGCGAACTTTAGTAGTTTGTGTAGTCTAAATTTCTTTTCTACCCAAAGACTTCTACAACAGTCGTGAGTCTGAAGCCATTACTTTGCCAGGAAGCTTGTTTCTTTGCTGTATAACGCCACCTTTAAAGAAGTTCTTTAATAGACTGACTGAAATCTTATATTCACATAATCTCAATGCATTGTTCCAGTTCTACCCTCTGTAGAAACAGAATAAATCCACCTCTTCTTATACATCTTTCCTTCAGGTTGACATGAAAATGTTATTTTCTCTCAAAACAGTCAGATATCAGTAGTAATCCTCGCTCCATGACTTATTAGCCTAGTGTCCTTTTGGTCAAGCTACTTAACCTCTTAGTGCCTCCATTCCTCATTTGTAAAATGGGCATAATAATCCATCGTGGAGGGTTGTTGTGCTCATTATATGATATGACACATATAAACTGTAGTGAAGTGCATGGTGGGTAGAGAGGATTGGTTCAAAAGTAGGTTGCCAGGAACTGTCAACCGATCTGGAGAACAGAAGGGAAAGTGGGTCTATAAACAGAGTAGATAAATTTTATTTTAGACAAGTTGAACTAAGGTATGTGTAGGACAACCATGGGTATTTCTACTGGGCAGCTTGAACACAAGGCCAACATTTAGGTAGTCTAGGCTAGGCAGGTAGATTTGGGCATCAGTCATATAAAAATACAGTTTGATCCATGGTTGTCATGAACATTTCTGAGGTCAAACATTTCGAATGAGAAAGCTGAGGACAGAATCTAAGAAAATATTGTCAGAGTAGGAGGGGCCAGATGAGGGGCTGGAGAAAGACGTAATATGACTACCAAAAATCCACAGGGTCTCTTACGTTAAAATAACATAATGTTACCTGAAAGATGTAATGGAAGATGTGTAATGATGCACTGCAAACTGGACATTTAGCAAATCTTTAAGTAGGAACTTAGTGAGATTCCAATGGAATGGAATGGCATTCATTGTAAGGAGTTGAGAGGTCAATGGAAGGTTACTGGGCACGCTATTCTTTCAATAAATTTGTCACACAAGAGAAGGAGGAAGGATCTTGGCATGAGGGGAGGGAGCATAGGTGGAGGCTTTCACTTTGGAAAGAAGGAAGGCTGTTGTTTCCATAGTAAATCCAATCCATCTTTTTCTCCTCTTTTTGAGCACTGGAAGAATATTTGCCTCATACCTAGATTTCTAGAATTTTGGGCACTCTCTAGAATTCTTTTTTTTTTTTTTTTTTTTTTTTTTTTACTTAGAGTAGCCCATCAATCATGTATTCAAGTTCTCTCAGTGGTTTAAGGAATAATAATGAAGACCTCAAAGATGTGAATTAGTCTGAAAGAGTCAAATGATCTTATTCTCCTCCTTTTCTTTTTCTTTTTTGGGTATATGTTCTTTCCAAACCATGAATTTGTTTTAAATTTAAATATCTAGTGGGAAGAATATTCTACTCAGTGGAAAAAATAAAATCAGAACTAGTTCCTCAATGTTGGCATAACTAGGATTCTCTGACATTGATGGTGACTCTTCATCCTCTGAACACTCACAGGTTTTCTTGTTGTGGCAGTGAACTTTACCTTCTAGAATAGAAATGGAAATACATGGCTTCTGTGACCCTACTACCCCATTCCTGCACTATGATCATGACACTCTTTCCTACACAGATTGTAGTAGCCTTAAAACTTTTTTAAAGAACCTGCCACTATTAACCGAAGTTGACACTTGAATTGACGACAATTTGATATTCCTACACTTTGTTCCTTTTCTATCTATTTGATCTACTTGTCCCAATGTTTACCCTACTGCTTCCTTGTCTTTCGTACTTCTCTGCCCATCTCCCATAGATTGCTGTTTTTCTCCTTAAGGAAGATGAAATCATTTACAAAATTATTGATGGTTGCAGCATTCTTTTTTCACCATCCATGAAATGATGGAAATTAGATTAAAATTGGCCCTATTTTTATTTCAAGAAATAGAAAAACAGAGATTCCTAGTTCCCTTTCATAAAATATTCTAAAATATGCATAAATGTTTAAAAACTTTTTGAGAAAGATCTCATCTATTTAGCTTAAAGGCGAGTTGATACCTTTGAACAAAGATGTCAGGCAGCGAAGAAAGAGAAAGAGCTACTGAGACTTGGACCAAAGTAATGGAAACTGTGATGGTCAACCTGGGCTCAGGGGAGGGGCTGATTATCCACACTTCTTTTCAGCTAAGTTCACATGCCCAGATAAAAGAACCATTGCCATCTTATACTTTGAAATACAATAATCATGAATATGCTACGGGTATATTTTTATGCCTATTAGTATATTTTTCAAAAATGTTCAGGCATGAACTTTTTTTAACTAGAAGTTTAACATTTTATTACATTTGTTGACTTTGAAGTACAAAAACCGATGTCAGTGACTTCTAGAACAGAAATAGAACACTGAAGCCTTATAAACCTAAAGAACTAATCATGTTGACTTTTAGGCCCTGAGTCCTCAGTGCAGGGATCACAAACCACCTAACAAGGTGTTTTGCTAGAAAAGGTTAGACTCCAAACAGGTGGCAACATATATGTCTGTCAAAGTTACAATCTTTCTCACTTTTACTCTAATCTACATAAAATAATGAAAAGCGTTCATCATACTCAAAACTCAATCTCCAACAAAATGACCAGTAATTGAACAAACAAAGGTAATTGGCCATGAATGATGGAAGAAATTTTACTAAGGATCTTACTAACTGAACGATTTTCAATAACTCTAAAACACTGGAAATATTTGAAGCACCACAAGCTTTAATATGAGACTATTGGTAGGGAAAATTTAAAAGGGTTCTGGATAGTATAGAATCATGCAGTGATTTGACTATACTCTATAATTTCTAAAATGGACTGCATTTGCTGAACTGACCAGCAATCCCTCCCCTTGTCTACCAGCCACTTCATGCTTGTTAAATGACATAGGCATTGCTTTTCCTAACAGAAGAATCAAGTTTATTGAACATGCTAGACTCCATAGGTACAAAAGGAAGCACTTTCTCTTCCAATTACTGCTGCCTTCAATCTTACAGTGTTAGATTCATTTATTCATCCATTCAACCAATATTTATTGCATACCTACTATGTGCCAAGTACTGTTTTAGGCCCATTGGAGTATGCAAGTGGAAACAAAACAAAAACAAACAAAATGACTCTGGCTTCCTGGAGCTTAAATTCTAATGGAGGAGGGCTTCCCTAGTGGCACAGTGGTTAAGAGTCCGCCTGCCGATGCAGGGGACACGGGTTCGTGCCCCGGACCGGGAAGATCCCACATGCCGCGGAGCGGCTGGGCCCGTGAGCCATGGCCGCTGAGTCTGTGCGTCCGGAGCCTGTGCTCCGCAGTGGGAGAGGCCACAACAGTGAGAAGCCAGTGTACCGCAAAAAAAAAAAAAAAATCTAATGGAGGAGACAGACAATAAATGTAATAGATCTTTTAACGCCTCTGAACTTGGAAATATTCCATATATTTTCTGGTCTTTTTCATGTATTAGAAGTATCACTTTCAGCTATTAAAAAGTCCAGTTCTAGCCAAACTAGAATGTTCATTTTGCGTACTATTCAAATCTTCTTTCTTTTCTCCAGCTCAAGCCTGCTCACATTAGGAAACCTCCAATAGGGAGAGGGGAAGTGGTCTCTTCCTTCTGCCTCCTTGCTCTCCCTTCTCTTCTCCTCTAACTATAGCCTCTGACTTTCTCCATTTGCAAGAAACCCAGGTTAAGTTTTTCTAAGAGCTTTCTTCCAACTTCAGCTCCATGTACCAGGGGAGAAAGTTGCCTAAGGGTTTCTGCAACCCTACAAACATCTATATAGTGTGAGGTGTCAGTCTCTCCTTTGGACCTACACCTCAATCTGAACAAAGGGTACTCTTTTGAAGTTCTTTGCTTGGCTTGAGGTGGGGAGAAAGCACCATCCCTTGTTCAATGGAAGGAAGATGCCACAGTGCTACACTTGGCAGGCCTATATTTTTCCTTTACAAAGCATTCTTCACTCTCCAATTAGTTTGACAATATTAAGCTAGAAGTGGGTGATGGGATGAGGGTCATAGAACCATTTCTACTATCTGTTAGCAAGGGTCTCCTGGATAGTACAGTACTGTGCTGTCCAACAGAAATATAAAGCAAGCTGCATACACAATTTAAAAGCTTCTTTTAGTCACATTTAAAAAGTCAAAAGAAAGAAGTAATATTTCATTCATCCAAATTAATCCAAAATTTTATTATTTCAATGCATAGTCAACACAAAATATTAATAAGATATTTTATATTCTTTTTTCATACCATGTCTTTGAAAACTGGTACACACTTACTGCACATCTCAGTTCAACTAGACACATTCCAAGTGCTCAATAGACTCATGTACCTGGTATCTACTCTAGAATGCACAGGGCTAGTCCCTCTCTTGAAAGTAAGGTAATGGTCACTTTTTATTCTCACTTTTTGGATCTTTACTGAAACTAGGGCAATTGGATAACTCAATTCAACATTCTAAACCTACACAAATCTTTCTTGCATTATCTCACCATTCCCTCTGTCACTTCTATCACCATTATCCCCTACCCTCCATGTCTGATTTGCTTACATTGATCCATCTAGGTCACATAACAGGCTCTGGAGTACTAATCGTGAAGAGAATTTCCATAAAATAGCTGGGAAATTAATAAATCAGTCTTCAAATAGACCTTCCTGCTCTCAGTTTCCTTCCTACTCCCGCCAACTGTTTTTACTTTCTCTTTCTTCCTAAAGTATTTAATATGTTAAATCATAATCTTACGTAAAATATTGCCAACTTGAAGTGTGGATAGAGAATCAGGCAAAGAAAAACAGAATCTTCCTTATATTGTCCTAAAACTTCATTTTCTTTCCTAAAATTTCATTACAGTGCCATTTTGTTTAGAGTTGGGGGTTAGCAATGTAGGGTACTACCAGGGCACATAATGAGATATATTTAGACTAAAGATTTCTTTTAGGCTAGTGGATTTTCCAAGTTCTCTTGTTAATGTTTTTGGCTAAAATGCACATATAGGCTATCAGACACGTATTCAGAGAAAAAACATGTAAAGTTGGGATTGGGAAAAAATATATCCAATAACTCCCTCAGATATAGATAACATGTTTTTTTTTTTTAATTTGATTTTTATTTGTTTTCTTTGAACTTCTTTTCTCTCTATTTTACATGTAGGTCATGATATGTCAAAGGAAAGGAGATTTAAATTACATTTCTTCATATCAGTATGGAGCTTCAAAAAGGAAGTTATTTGGCATTTCAGGGAAAAGTAATTTGAGGGTAAAATATTGAAGAATGAATGCTCAAGCCTTCTAACGCTAAGTTTTGACAAAAATTTACATTATCTTTAGCCAATAGCCCATATCCTGAAGTAAATGATTCCAGAAATACCTTAGATTATTTATTATCTCAGAATTCCTATTCTAACAATGGGTAAGATGCTTAAAATTTTAAATATGGTTTTATCCAGTTATGAATAATGAAGATCTCACTTATTAAATGAAATTTAAAATTTAGATTTTGTCCAGTTATGGATAATAAAGATCTCATTGTGCTTCTGCAAGTAAAATATGTGGAAAAATCCAATTAGGGCATTATATTAGGCCTATATAAACTTTTCTTAGCAATTTTAATTTGATTCTGGCTTAAAACTCTGTTTCTATTCAACAGCTGTTTACTGTTACAGGAGGTGAATCATTTCAGTTTCTAGTGGCATGAATTCCATAAACACTACAGTAAAACGCTCTGAAACCCTTCAATATTAAACTACCTTGCAAAGGGTATACATTACTTAATCATTAAGTAGGATACTAATGAGTCTTTATTAAACCTTCCAGATAAACATTGTATTGACATCTAGTGGCTATAGAGGCTGATAACAGATATACTATTTTGAAAGCATATGGAGCATTTTAATATGTTTTCCATTTAAAATTCACTTGAAGGAAAAATGGGCAAAGTATACATAATACTGAATAATGCTAATTATTGATAAGAAAGTATAAAATCTCTTTGTATTGGTATGTTAAATGCTAGGGATGGATTTGGGGTGGTCTGAAAACAGAATCGTATCAGAATGCATGTAGCAGAATGCCCAAGGATTATAGGGAAAATACCTAGATACTTGGTAAACGGTTTACTAAGACATGTCGATAGCAATAGTGTCAACTGCCATTTACACAGTTCCTCCTACGTCCCAGCCTTGCAATGTGCTTAACAGGTCTTATCTCATTTAGACCTCAAAATTTTCCTCCAGATGAGTTATGATTTACACCTGTATGTTACCAATGAAGAAAGAGACAATGAGAGGGTTAGTTACTTGCTGAGGGTTACACAACTAGCAAAAGTGAAGTCAGGATATGAAACAGGTCTGTCCTGTTCTTAAGTCCAAAGGCAGAGAAACCACTCTTCTCTCTATAATATACAAGTAACTCTATATGTTAATGACTTCATCTAAAATTAACAAATTAAAAATAATATGTCAGTTCAATTCATTTTTCCAAAACTCACTATGTGACATTTTTAACTTTCCCTGTGATAACTGAATCTTGCTTTTTGATTCTTGAGCAATTCTTCTTCTTGTATGCTATTATGAGCTTGTTTCTACATCCAAAACTTGATGTACATAATCACGTGACACATGTGTATTAAATAGTTTAGAAATATAATGCAGAAAGAAGTTGGGGTTCTTTCACTGGTATATATATATATATATATATATATATATATTCCCCCCCCACTGGTATATATTTGACTTTAAAAATGTGGGGTTATTTTTTTGTTTGTTTCTTTTCCTTTGAAAAAAGTCTTACTTGAAAAATTACCATAGACAAGTGTCATGGCAAGAAGTAAATTTACAAGGTAGAGTTGAGAAAATACAAGGTGGTGACTTGGTAAATGAGAATGTAGAACTTGAAAGTAGGTGATGGAGACAAAAAAAAGAATAGGGAAGACAAGAAGTAGTTGAGTGTAGAATCTGATGAGAAAGGAAATAGTGAGTGGGAACACCAGTGGGCAGAGACAGGGATAATGATGGATTTTACAAAGCTCAGTTTATGTAGGAAACAGGCCTTTGAGGTGGAAGGCAAAAGGACATTCATTTCTTTTATAAAAATTTTCAAATAAGTCTGCAATTTGCATCATCTGAAAAAGAACAGAACACATACATAGATGTTTATAACTCTCAGTTCTGTGTCTTCCTTCCTGGCTCTATGGATGATCCTGACTCAGTGTTAGCTGTGTGAATCTGAATAAAATGAGTTGAGGAAAGGAGAAAGAAATAAGGGTAAGGAACAAATGTGTTTCTAAGGCTTACGGTAATTCCTTGACATCTAGAGAGGCTCTTGGTCATCCATGTTGTGGAACAGCTCTACAAATAGCATCCCTTTGGTGCAAAAGCATTACGTATTGCTATCAATCCCAAGGCAGACTCTCATCCAGACCTATAATTCTGGGGTTATTTTGGGACTGAAGGAGCCCCTGGGAAAAGAGAATAGGGAGACAAATTGGATGGGATGTGTTTAAGAAACACACTGTTGAGATGTTCATAATGAGCAAGGGAAATGACAAGAAGTCTGACAGTAGCATTTTGCACAGGAAAGCGATGAGCCTATTGGGAGGAGACAGATAGAAAACTAGAGTCTGAAACAGAAAAGTCCACTATAATGAGATAAAAAATTGCTAAGAGTCTTAACTTAGCTCTAGGATGAAGATTGAAGAAAGGAATAGAGCCTGCCTGTGGGTTTTTGGATAAAGGGAAAGAAGTAGCTAACACTGAAAAGGAAACTTTTTCATGCTTAAACTGGAAATAAGATACCAAAGATAGCTAAAGACAGGAAAGTGAATAAGAGCTGAAAACTCAGAGGGATAACAGTTCATCTGTAGTAATTTAGGGGATGAAAGAGTATAAAAGGAAAAATAAGAAAGAAGCTGAGAGTGGATGAGAGGCTGTAAGTGAGTCTGGCAGAGGCACTGAGTATGGTGATGTGATCCTTCTCAGAAAAGATAGCAGATCAAGGAGCCTTGTGCCTGATATCAACTGTAAGATGGAGAAGCATTTCTTTTTTTCTTTTTTTTTTGCGGTACGCGGGCCTCTCACTGTTGTGGCCTCTCCTGTTGCGGAGCACAGGTTCCGGACGTGCAGGCTCAGCAGCCATGGCTCACGGGCCTAGCCGGTCCGCGGCATGTGGGATCTTCACGGACCGGGGCACGAACCCGCGTGCCCTGCATCCTGCATCGGCAGGCGGACTCTCAACCACTGTGCCACCAGGGAAGCCCCCGGAGAAGCATTTCTTGTAACTATGTACAGGAGAGGACACTGGTGTCTTTTCAGACAAAGGCAGAGAAAACTGAGGGAGAAAGCATATACAGCCCTGTTTCCCAAATTTTGCTACACATTAGAATCTCTTGGAGAGCTTAGAAAAATCTCTTGATGCCTGAGTTACACCCCGTACCAAGAAATCAGAATGTGTATGGTGGGAGCCAAGCCTGGGACTTTTTAAAAGATCCCCAGGTAATTCCAATTTGCTGTAAAGTGTGAGAACCGCTTACAGAGCATGCCTTGAAAATTTGAAGGGAAATTGAAGAGCAGATGGTGGGTCAAATGGTCAAAAAAGTAGGACAGAAATTGTCTCATGATATGGAAGCGTGGATTATTAATGACCCACATAAATCCTAACACTAGCCATTCACTGGATTGTACTTGTTTTCTTGACCTCTGACTTCCATGGAGGCTCCCTGACAGTCTATTTTTGTTATTGTGATACACTGGATTTTCTCTTACTATCTCAGTATATTAACATACTGAGCACACAAATTACAGAACTTTGTACGTCAATTGAAAAATGAAAAATGCTCGGTTGATGAAAACTTGGCATAAATTAGTCACAACATATTCAAAAAATGCAGCTTGAAAGCTGAGCTACACACAGGATATGCATGAAAATCTGATGTGGTGATTATTTCGTGCACAGGGTATTGGATTTATGCTGTCATCCTTTAAATATTAACAACTTACGAGTTATCGAAAATGCTTCTATTCAAGTTTGGGAGGTGGTTTCAGTCACACATTTTGCTCTGCTTTGGGTTTTTTTTTTAAAAAACACAGTTTGTGTGCATTGTTGTCACAGAAAACTTCTTTTCCCACAAGAAACCAACTCTTATCAAAGTACCCTGACAAATGATGGCATGCATCTTATTTTTATTCTTTGATTAGACTTGTTTAATTCTGTATTATCTGCCTTAACTTTAATGCCAAACAAGAGTAAATTTTCAAGTATAATATGCTAAATTTATAATGGTGAATTTAAAACAAAATTACTTATAAGAAACCAACCTCAGCACCTAGGGACAAGGATGAACTATTAGCATAATTTATACCAGTAAAGATATTCTACCTTAATTATTTGTGGCCAATTATCAATTACTGGTCAATGCTAGAATCACTCACCATAATTATTTCCCTAAGGAATCTTCTCTGGATATAATGGAGAGCTTCATCATATTTCTTTTCTTACAAAAATAACACATCTTTTTTTTCTTCAAGATTTTTAATCTAAGAGAAAGACAAATCTAAGCTTTTACTACCGAGGATTTCTCTAAGACTTTAAATCTTCGGGTCTTAAATATCTAAAGCAAAGAGTTGAATGTATGTATCCATGACCAGCTTGAGAAATTTCTAGAAAAGACACCTAAAATATTGCTATTTCGTCCTCTTATTATTTTTGATTAATTTCAGTTCTGAAAAAACATTTTGAAATTGGAAAGATTAATTTATACTTCATAAGTTAACATTTTAAACATTAATTCCTTTCCTTACATATATAGTTCCTTTCTATTAAAATCGGTCTCAAAGCCTGCAAACACTATCCTTACATTTGAATTCCTAATGACTCCTCCTATTGTCTCACTTCTGTTTGAACCTGTCACTCAATGGTGAAAAGTGTTAATCACTCCCAGAAACCCCAATCTTGCTCACAAAAGTACCAGTCACTGAAAAAATAATACCGATTGGTCATGGATGGGCAGGAAATCTCACTAGGGATCTGAGTGCACAATGGAGTTTATTAAGTCCATTTTGCTCAAGTCCAGCTCTCCCTGCATGCACGGTTTGGAACTTTAATTTCAAAGTCAGCTAAAACCAGCTAAGGTAACTTATATTCATTAGCCCAGCTCTGACTGAAGTGCTGTGAAATCTCTTGGCTAGTGCTTTTGGCTCTTGATAATAGCAGCAGCATTTATTTTTACTATTTTTCTCCCCTTCTTTCTAAAGAGCAGAAAGAGACTTAGTTGGATGCTAGTTGTTTTAAATTTTTAATTGGTCCATGTTCTTTTTCATCTGCTTATTATTTTCAAACTTCATTCTTTTAAATGACTAAACAGCCACACGGAAGATATTTCCCATTAATTCTCCCTATGCAGCAGTGCCCCCTCTCAAAGCCATGGCTGCATTTATTACGGAAAAGCAGTTATGATGTGTATATACAGCATGGGTCATAAAGTATTATAGCCTCAGGTCACAGAAAGGGATGAAGTTCAGCAGTCTGATTGTCCACATATGCAGAACACCAACAACTTTCTTCCAGTCTTGTTTTTTTAACTGCAGCTTATTTGCTTTCTGAGAGGTGGCAGCTGCAAAGGGCTGGTGTGAAGGAAAAAGAGGAAGACGGTACTATCATTAAAGAATAAACAGTAATTACCTTGTAGAAATCTCTAGAGTGATTGATTACCTCTGCAGCTTATAAGAACAGGCCTGGGAATATACAATAATTGATTTCTATTAGTCATGTGTGTTTTCCCTTTAACTTTCTGAAGAAGCAATGTAGTTTAATTGACTTTAATTTCAGATTATGTATTTTTATGACTTTTTCTAGAGTTGGCTAGGAATTAGAATGAACAGAGTTGCTGGCCCCATGAGCCATATTATCAATAGAAAGTAGGAAGATAAGGTGTGTTTGTGAGATATATATTATATGTACCTATCATTGGGTTGCTTTTATCTTTTAATATACGTAGTTGTTAGATTTAGATGGGTTTAGAGGAATTCCAGGGTTTATCAAATTTGAGAGTGAGCAGTGTAGTTTTAGCAAGGTCTGGCAAAGACACAGTGGGGATGAAACCTCTTCAAGGCAAGCCTGACAGATAAGTGTGGGACAGTCCCTTGAACAGGGTCAAGCTGGGCACCATCAGACATCAAATTGTGCTGGCCCTGCTGTGATGCCATGGGTTCAGTCACATTCCTATGAAATTGCAGGGAACTGAATTTATTTAACCGACACCTTCAACTTATATTGATACTTTGGCATCGTGAAAATCAGACATGTTTTGGAATAACAGTATGCCTTTTGCTGCCTGGGAAATTGAGGCATGGATTGTCACATAGTGCATCCAGGAGAAAAAGAATCAAATTATATATAACCAGACCCTTGCCCTTGACAACACTGACAGTGGCTTGGGCTAGATAATATTTTGCCATTATGTGAAGCAGAGAAGATGGTATTCTCTGAAGCATCGTGTCTCTTGGCTTCCTGCAAATTACTTCTGGAATGCTTCTCTGACATTTTACACATTTTTGTACACTGTACTTTCATATATATAGGTATATGTCTATACCTATATATAGTACCTTTTCACATCAAGCCATAAATATTGGTTAATGGACCATTTTGCTTCTTTTTGAAAATGATTGCTGCCTTTTCAAATTCTTATTTCCATTGCTTAGCCCAGTCTGTGGCACAGTTTACGTGACTGAAAATATGTGTTAGGAGTCTATAATGACTGATTTCTGAGATACTGATTATATCATTCATGCAGATGCTATGTCCATTCTGCTTTGTTTGGACAAAAGTGATTAGGATGCTATTTATTCTTTGGTACTATAAACAAAGCAATGTTACAAAATAACAAAAGACAGCAGAGCTAAAGGATACCTACAACATTTCTCTAATTTCAATATACTAAGGAAATGAAGATGGCTATAAAGAAATCTAAAACTCCCTAGGAACTGGTGTACCCATATTTGGGGGACCTAGAAAAGATTTTTAAGTTCTTAATATTACTGTGAACTATGATTCCGTGAAAAAATCTACTAGATTAGCAAAAATCATGTTATTAGCATCTGCAGCTTAAAAGATTTAGGAGTTTTCCAAATGGAGAACTTTTTTTCCTCCTTCTAAACATGGAGCACGATTAATTATTTTAATGTAACAGGTATAAAAAAAAGTGAGTTAATTTCTGTTATTTATATATTACCTTATACAAATAAAATCATGTGCCAAATATTCAAATTATTAATTTCTGATATCTAACTTATACATTTCTCTAAAAATAACAGACTTTTTCAAAATTCAAACCTAAAGATCTTAGCTCAGTAAATTCTCAACAAGTTGACATTGCCGAATAGCTTTCTGTTGAAAGAATTATTGCTTTTATGTTGTGTAAAATATTTGTAACTCTAGGAAATCAGATTGTAGTATTTGAAGCTGTCACTTTAATAGTGAAGGATTTCACAAACAATACAGTGGATCTAAACAATGTAGCTGAAATATGTGACCACAGACTTCAGGGTATCACTTGGACAATGCCACCAATAGCATGAGTGACACTTGACGGTGAAACAGTGGGTGACTGGTACTTAGTGGTCTTGCGCTTTGTCAAGTATTCCTTTTTCTTTTCTTTTCTTTTCTCTCCCCAGTGGCTACTTGTCATTCTCGGAAGACTACAGACTTCCCTTCCCCTGGACCTTTTTGAACTCTGCTGTCTTTGAACATCATGGATATTGCAAAAGAAACTATTTACTAGGCAGTAATTATATGCCACCTCTCATGTAAAGGTAAATGATAAT
Source organism: Leucopleurus acutus (assembly GCF_964270905.1). Lineage (NCBI taxonomy): Eukaryota > Metazoa > Chordata > Mammalia > Artiodactyla > Delphinidae > Leucopleurus > Leucopleurus acutus. The sequence goes on from NC_139143.1 coordinate 122,345,538, forward strand.
GAGGTATGTGCGAAGAATAGGCAGCTCTGTCAAAGGGGAAAAGAGCGGCTTTTAAAACTTAGAGCCATGCAAAATGCCTTATAGACTTGTTCTGGAGTAACTGTATCAATTAACCCTGCTAAAAGCTCTAACTCAGATGGGCACTGCACACAGCATGTCTACTAGTGTTTTATTATCAAGTCCATTATGATGAGTTCTTGTCCTAGACAAAGGGAGAACAGAAAAAGAATTCAGGCTGACAAATTAGACTTGAAATCAGTTTCATTTACATAACGACTGGAAGTTCATTAATAACAGAGTTTTAATTATTCATGCTCTTGTTTCACTAGATACAGCAGTTTTCCCCCTGCTGTGCGGGATGTCTGGATTAGCTAAAATGAACCTTAGCAAACTGATAGGCTGCCCAGATCCTCAAATGCTTTTCTATTTCACACCACTAGAGATGGGGGTGGGGTAGGGGAGGATGGGGTGTGTGTACAGATTGGGGCTGGGTAAAGAGGAGAGGTAGGAAGGCGAAGAGGAAGGCATTAGAGAAAAAGAAAGGTAGCTGGCAGGATTCTTTTGGATTTACATTTTGCCTTTGTGGAAAAGAAAGAGAAGGAAAAAAGTCAACTGTTGTAAATTTATACTTCATGGGAGCTTCCACTTGAGATGATAATACTTTAAATATCAATCATTTCAAGATTTCCTGATGGGGCGTACTACTAATATGATTGTGTGCATGAGCAATTCTTTTCTTTCAGATATAGGAGCACTAATAGGGTTTATTTTGGTTTGCATTTTGAAAAAAAAAAAAAAGGAAGGGAGAAGGAGAGAAGAAAAGAAACTTTTTTCCCTCTTTTACATTATCTGGACAAATCTGAGAGACAGGTTTAAAGCCGGCTTCCTTACAACTTTCTTTAATAAGAGCAGTGGTGATATTTTCATTCTAACTAGTCATAAATAATGGCACTAAGAATACTTTGCTGCAAAGAATTTGAACTGTTTTCACACACATCAGTCTTCTCACTCAGCCTCAGCACTGCCTCATGAAGTAAGTAGTTCAGGGCCAATTGGACAGGGGATTATTGCATTTCTGGTTCATTTATTGTCTATATATTTTCCTGACTAATTTAGGTGACTGTCTCAAAAAAAGAGAATCCATGACAAATAAAAACAAGACTCAATTGTTCCCAACACCTTTAGAGTTCAGCCAGAGAGGGAACGAGGCCAGAGGAGAACCTCTCTTCATTTTGAAATCAGACAACAGCTGCAGGTTTGGGTTTCCAGGGCTGTCTTTGGAACAGCTTTGTAACAAAAATTCTTAGTTTGGGGAACCATCATTTACAACAAATAGTAGAAATATTTTAAAGAAAAAAAAACTTAGTACAGAGAAATTATATTTAACAAAATCTGACCAAGTACCACTTTGTCTAAGTTCTCCTGCTTGATTTAAATGACACAAAAATTATTATATCCATTTTACTGAGGAAGAAATTGAGCCTCAGAGAGACCAAGAGTTTAGCTAGTAAAGAAGGGGGTAAGATTCAAAATCTTGTTTGTCTGACACCAACTCTCCCCCTGCTATATACACATTTGAAGACAATGATTATTTATATTTTTTAGATAAAGTTTGTACAACTTGTTTTATTTTTCTATGTCAATTTTCTTTACCCTCCCACTGATAAATGATTTTCTACAAAATAAATACAACAGCCTGTTTTTTCAGAATATGGATAGCTTTCTTAGATCTGGACTAACTAGAAAGTCATAAAAGTCAAATATTTAAACAGGTAATAATACAGGAGCAAGGTGCTAATATGAGCAAGTCCTATTTCGTGTAACAGATAACTGAGTGAAAATTAGACAGACTACCTGATAACTTTAAGTCAAATGCCACATTTGTAGCTCACATATGAAAAAAATTAATCACCAGAAGCTGCCATCTCTCATTACTTTAAGTTTGCTTCTAAGTGGGCATTTTGTCAATGTACTGTGAAGAGCAATCCCCGACTAATTAAGCTAACTTTTCTTCCCTTCCTTCATTCCTTCCTTTCTCCCTCCCTCCCTCCCTCCTTTCCTTTCTCTCTCTCTCTCTCTCTCTCTCTCTCTCTCTCCCTCTCTCTCTCTCTCTCTCTCGCTCGCTCCTTCCTCCCTCTCTCCCATTTTTCTTCCTTCTTTCCTCTTTATTTTCTTTTTTTGTAGGGCTACCAGCTATTCATTTCTGCTTTGAGGAATTCATGTTTACTTGCTACTTTTAATTTTTATTTCATTCCTTCACTCGTGGGCAGATCCCTCCCCCAACCCTGTTTTGGCTTGTTTTATAAAGCTATCTTCATATGGGAAATTTGAATAATTAATTACTGCTTCATTGTGATCAGAAGCTCTCAACATATTTACAATATTTTATCTTTTTATCTCTTTGAAGTATATATATAGATATTAAAGTACAAAGAGGTTACATGACAAGCCTAAAAAAAAAGTGTTTTGAAAAGATAAAACAAGATACTTTACTAGAGAGCTACTCCAAGCAACACACTGGATTTCACAGTAAAATGCAATAAATGGAAACAAATGGACAGTTAGAACTATGTACTGATGAAAATCAGAATCAGTGCAGGTGGCTGGGACATTATTGATACTCAGACATCTGAGATAGTACTTTCTCAAAAATTGTCTTAGCCAATCTAAAAATTAAGCCAAGAAGGACACTCTTCTAAATCTCTGACCAAGGATTACTATAAAAATCTGCTGTTTTTGAAAAAGATAATGAAAACCAAACTTTTTAAAAGACTGAAACAAACTAATTTTTCAAAAAAGCTTTAACTGATCAATGGGTGATGTGTTTGTTCTGCTTTAAAAACATATTTTGTTCTATTTTCTGGGCTCCTTTAAAAACTTAGAAATATTGCCAAAGGACAAAGAAAACAATGGAAGGTTGTATGGGGAAAAGGAGGAGACAGAGGAGACATCTGGATTGCGTTTGATCTGGCAGCTCTCTCCCTGTCTGGTTAGGTGGATGCTGCCCTGGGCAAGCAGGAGGGGTCTGCCTGGGCTGATATTTGATTTCCAGGTGCAAGTATTCACTCATCTAAATCCTGACCATATGCTGTCATACATCTGCATAAGTACTGCTGTTTCCTTTTGAACTGGATATGAAACTGAGACATACAAGATAGATGGTCCTGAAGCGGTGAAAACTCCAGCAATTTTTCAGGGAAGATTTAGGCCATGGAAATGTTTCTTATAGCTTGAGTTCTGACATGTCTTTTGCCTAGTTAGAAGTGGCATTCAGAGGCAAATTGAGAGGAGTAAGGAGATCAAAATTTTCTAGTCTTGTTTCTGACCATTTTGCTTGTCATGTATAAAGTAAAAGGGGTAACTCTTCAAATCCCTAGAGGCATATCCAATCTGTGGGGGGAGACATGTTAAATGCACAAATTCTGCTAAGTTTCAGTTATACAAGATAAAGAAGTTCTAGAAATCTACTGAGCAACACAGTGCCTACAATTGACCATATTGTATTGTACACTTGCAAACATATTTTAAGGTTAGATCTCACGTAAATGTTCTTAGTATAATAAATAAAAACAAAATGAAACAAAAGCATTTACTAACCATTGGTAAACTGCTATTTCGCAGGATGTTGCTATTTGCCAAACAGAACAGAAAGTCTATGTAGAATAATTATTGATTTAGTGCATTTGAGTATCATTGGTTTACTCATCTGATCTTGTTATTTTCTTATATTGGGTCTTTGTAAGAATTCAAGATAATACAAGGAAAAGCATCATAGCTGCTTAAAGCATAGGAGTAATCGTTATTATCTGACTGAAAGTTAGGATGCCAGTTTTATCTATTGGGCTTTCAATTTGTAATTTGAAGTTACATAAATTCTGTAGTGGCAAATTAAAAGGCATGTGTGATTTACTCTCAAGAGTGGGACCAATGATTGCAAAGGTGACTCCAGCTGTGGAATGATGTGGGGCCTCCATCTGGAGAATGCAGCAGGTATTCAAAGAGAATACTTTGAAAATATCAAAACTTTCATATTTCATCTCTGGGCCATTTTATATATAAACCCATTACTTAAAAAAAATTATTTGGCTGGAAATTTCTGTTAACTCTCACTTTTGTAGATTTTTGGTAGTTTTTATAATTATTAAAGAGAAATTTAAGGGGAAAAAATTAAAATATATTTTTGTTAGTGGCATTTTACTATATTCCAATCCTTTGATTGTTAGTTATCATATATATTATGTTAATAAGTTAAAACTTAATTCCCTGACAGTGGTAAAGGATAGATAATACTATTAAAAAAAAGGAAAGAAAGAAAAAAAATTAAAAATAAATAAAAATAAAAAAAGGAAAGAAACATTTTCAGAAATAATAGCTAGTTAGTATTGAATGTCTAACTTTTCTTCTAGTGAATTAAGAGACCTATTTTTTTTAGCATTATTTTAACATTTTAAAAATAGAAAATGGAATTAACGTTCTTGTTCCATACTAACTGACTATTGAGGAAAAGTATTTTTTCTATATTGAGGACTACAGAGACCTTTAATAGTTTCTGTTAGCAGGGAAAAAAAAAAAAGTAAAGGTTAAGAAAAAAAAATGTCTCAGCACTTGGAAAATTATCCTTACTACAATTTGTGGCATCTGAATTTGGTAGAATTTTTGTTCTCTTTCATGCCATAAGTTTTTCTTTTAACAGTTGGAAAATGAATTTAGCACTACATTGGGTGACTCCTTTGGTTGCTATTTAAAATATCCAAAGGGTAAATAAAATCTGAATCAGACTTACAATTCTGTGTGCTGCGTTTCAGTTTAGGTAATAACATAATTAGGGAAAGAGGAAGAAAGGAAGGGAGAAGAGACAGGGGAGTGAAGTGGCGAAAAAGCTGTAGAAACTTAGAAAAAAAGCCAAAGATAGCAAAGAGGGAAAGATGAGGAAGAAAACAAGGGAGAACGAAAATAAAAGGCAAAAGGAAGAGGCCTGGAAGTGGCATGGTGGATCCTTTGAGAAAATGTAAAATCACATACTTAGTGGGAGGGCAACTCGAAAGGCAGATACACAGCAATGGAATAAAAACATCTGTGATGAAGCCACTTGAAAATGTTTTGCTCTCCTAGTTTTAAAGCTGTAACCTGTTTAGGAAAGAGGATTCAATAACACTACAAACTGAATTTCATCAATAAATGGGTAATTATGGGCCAGATACATGACTGAGTTCTGTGAAGCAACTAAATATGCAACAAGAATAATGATGAATAGAAAAAAATAATTTGTATAAGTATTTGCTGTTTCTTTAAATATTATTTTCTAGGTAAATTATTTTAAATCCATACATACTGTAAATGTAACACTTTGAAGATAATCTCAGCAATAAATTCTAACAGTGCATTGATACTTATTAATTGCATAGATCCTTACATATTTATTTATTGCTTTGTTTATGAGATTATTACACCTCATTTTTTTAAAATGAGAAACTTTGAAATTTGCATCTATAATTTCTGATAATTTTAAAATTATTTGAATCCAAAGATTCAAGTACCTAAATGCTAAACATCAAAAACTCACCATGACCTTTATAATATCTCACTGTGGCCTCCATCCTTGATTCATTCCTTTGTCTTTACATTCTTTCTAAAGTCTTCATTTTAATTCCAAGTGTCTTAAAAATTCCAAATTCCCTTTAGTGTTTGATGCTACATCTAAAATGCTGAACTAGCATGTATGTTTAGGTCTTTGTTAAAAATAATTTGCCCAAAAGCTAGGATACATAAAATTTTTTAAAAAATTGTTCTCCCTTTTCCACTTTCTCTTAAATGACTTTTTCAGATACTACAGGGAGGGGAAAAAAAACAAAAATACATGGCTTCCTCCTTTATCATCTTCTAATAGGTAACACACCTTTGGGGTACATGGATAATATGCCCAATACTCAGCATTGCATGCACTGCCACATTTTATTCTTATGAGGAAAAAACTTTTAACTGTTGCCATTTTTCAGAGAGGCAGAAATCTACCAAGTGTCACACAGCACAGTGTTGAAGACAGAATAGAATTCAGGTCTGTTCAATTCCAAAGCCCATATGCTGGGACTTCCCTTGGTGGTCCAGTGGTTAAGACTCCATGCTTCCACTGCAGGGGGCATGGGTTTGATCCTTGATCAGGGAACTAGAATCCCGCATGTCACGTGGTGCGGCCAAAAAATAAAAAAAAGAAAAACAGAAAAACCCCCAAACAACAACAAAAACAAGGCCCACATCCTTGTACATCCTGCCTTATAGTTAGTTATCTACTTTCCACCTTCCATGCGTAGGCTTCTGAAAGTTAGGTTCTCTAGGGCAAGTACCAGGTTATACCCATCTGTGCTTTGATACAGTGACTGGCCCAGAGTAGGTTCAAAAAAGTTTTGGAAAAAGATAAAGTCCAAGTTTCAACTTTATAATTAAATTACTCTTAAGCTTTGGAGAAAGTGACTGCTTCTCCTTTTTGGTTAGGTTTCTGATTACCTAAAACAGATCTGGATGTTCTGTGAATGGGGTTCTGGAAGGAAGGAAATTACAGTGTGATATACCTGATCATGTACTGGGCCTCCAGACTTGCTGGTCCTACACCAGCAGTCCTCAATTTGTTGTTTAATGTTATTTATACAAACAAGATGTTCACTCTGAGTTTCTGCAGAGGAATCCCTTCTATTGTTAAACTGAGAAATCATCAAATCCTAGGGTGGTACATGCTTTAGAATTATGGGGCCTTCCCCTCCCCCCCCCAGTTTTGGTTCTAAAACATATTAAGCAAACCTGGCTCGGTGGGACCAAAAGTGATAGAAAAGGAAAGCAAGGAGCATTCCAGAGATGGAGGTCCCAGATGAAAGCTTTGCTCTTACTTCATGAATGTTTGTTAAGCGGCATTTTCAAGTTTGTAGTCCATTTATTGCGATGTTTTTGCATACTCTCACCAGGTGTTTTTCAACGAAGCACTAAACTTCCCCTTGTAGACTCAAAGAGGATACCTTCAGGTAGGTTTAATGTAGAAGATTAAGACTGCATTAAGATCAAGTCTTAAATGTTCTGCTACCAATTAGCCCTCTAGTATTTCTGTAAGCCTTGAATTTTTGATGCGATCAATGACACCAGTGGAGCCATCTTCTGTGGAGTGGTTATTAAAGATATAAAAATCAATACAAAGATGATACTTGGAAATCTATATCACAAGATAATGAATCACCATGAGAGCCAACTAAGAATGTCAGCAAACCAAACAGAAGTTTTGTGCATAACAAAGTGTTTCATGCTGGTAGAATTTAAGCTAAATTTTGCATGAGACAGAAGTCTTCAGTCTACACTTATGATACATTTGCATGACAGGGTTTTAATAAGATGAAGACACAAGTCCAACTATGCAAAGGGTTTCTAGTGCATTTGAAAAAAAAAGTAAAAGAGCAAAAAAGGAGAGTGAAGATAGAGATGTTCACAACTGAGCAAATAATAGCATGATTTAACTTTAATGACAAAATAGCATCAAAACTTTCCCTGTCAGTAATCCTCATTCAATTTCGTTTAAATGAAATATTATTTGCCTGCACCTTAAGTCTGTTAAGTACTGATTGTTATTGGAGCTGTGTATTGGAGCTTCACAGAATAGTCCAAATTTAATTTGAACTGGGGATTGATTTCATTTCCTTCAAAGGAAGATTTTTTTTCCTTCCAAAATTGAGCTGGTGCATGACTTTGCAAGTTCATTTTGGTTTTCTACTTGACCCAATTGTAAGTGACAGGAGAATATTTATGTGTTTTGTCCTTAAGGGATATCACGATATTGCTAATGATGCCACAAATGACTAGGAGCTATTCTTTGGCTTTAGAGATATGGATTCCCTATGATCCCATATCATTCACTGCCAGAAAAAGCAAAAATAAGCAGGCCTGCTACAGTAGTCAGTCGGCTACACCACTGTATATTTATTAGATATCGAGTTTTATGCCTGAGATTTCCCAACTTACAACTACATAAATAAAGTTTTATAGTCAGGGATTAGATGAGGGTGCGTTTTTGTATATGCTGGGTGGTGCAAAAGTCATAAATGTTTCTATTTCCTACTTTCTCTAGGCACATATATGAGTCTCTCCTTGGAACTCTTAAGTGGAAGCTGTTTTGGAGGGACATGCTCGTAATCACTTCACATCAAGTCCTTAATGGCAAAGTCTGGCTCTTCATTAATCAGTAAACTTACTGATTTAGAGGTAGATGTCTTTGCTTTTCTTGGAATTTTTTTCATCTACTTCTCATCCTGGTGCCAACACATTTTTTTTAGAAAATGAAGCAATGATTAGTTTATTTTATTGAATACTGAGTTTGGTTTTCTCGGTGTTTTCATTACATGTTTCAAAGGTTGACTTAATCACCTGTGAGTTGTTATGAAGTCAGTCAGGGTGGAATTCCCAGAGATTTTTTTTCTCCCAACATATCACAAAACAATAAGAGAGCTACACACACCTTGTGTAGTTTTAACAAGTCTTTGCAGTTTCGACTTAATTTGTTTCCCTCTACTTTATCCCCCAGGCTCCCAAAGCAAATGAACCATTCAGTAGCATAAAACAAGGGGAATTAGTTTAGACTTCAATAAAACACAGACCTCTAGCTGGCAGTATCTGCCCTGACGCAGTGTCTGCAGTTTAAAATATTGTGGTGTCTTGATTGTCCTGACACCTCACAATTGTCCTCTTGAACCCTCATTGCCTGGGGAACCTCAACACTCACAGCTGTTCAGTTCTCAGGCTCATCCTCAATGGTGCTGATATTTCATCTCCTTTATCTTTATCTGTAAAATCTACACTACAGATGCATGAATATACTTAGCAGTTTTCCAATAGTTCTAGACTCAGGGGTTACCTTGGATAGTCTCTTTTAAGTAGTATGAAAAAAAAAATAAATTTGAGAGATGCTATTCTCATAGGCAAGAGGTTCATAGATAGCATTTGAGGAAACATATTTTTTTGTGGAAGAAAAGGTTTTTGCATCTCATCCGAGCTATGAAAACCTTTAGTCCTCATAAGTCAGTAGTCCTGTTTGCTTGGGGAATAGGTTTTGATGTCTTAAAAGATATTATTGATTCATTTACAAATAGCTAATGATGGTATGCTATGTGCTCAGTGCTGGGGATACATTTTGTATCAGGGAAACTGTGAGAAGGGTGTTTAGCAAGACTGTGAAGCTGTCCTTCCTGTGAGATCACGTTTTACAGTTTTGGGGGGAACAGTTGGTTAGTGTCTTTAAAAGTTTGGTTAGCAAACAAATTTAAACTGGGTAAGTGTCTAAACCTGTAGGAAATAATCAAACATTATTCTTAATAGGTGAAAGAAATGAGATGTATAGCAATTATCTAAGAGCAAATCCTTCCTAATGGGCTAAATGATAAAAAAGCTGACCCCAGAATTGGGCAGGTAAATCATATGGAGAAAGTTAAGGTTTCGGACAATGTATGTTTACCAGATAAAAACTGGTGGGGATTAAATAAGCTGGGGGGATAAAAAGGGTCGATATCTAAAAAAGGGCAAGCTGAACAAGAAAATTCCACCTTCCATACAGTTAAGATGGGCTCTTACAAAGGGGAGAAAACCCACAGAGGGCATTTATAATACCATGTGAACATAAATAGTTTTTAAAATCTATAATTTAATTTAGAAATCAAGAAGACAGATGTATTATTTTATAATGCCATGTCTTACATAATCTAGTATTAATGTATTTTTCTAGCTTCTATGAAATGAAAGAGTGGTTTTAATTAACACAAGATGGAAGCCAAGAGAACAATTACCCAGGAGTTGCACATCAGACCATTTTGGAGATTTATCTTTGCAAACAAGCCCAGAAATAGGAATACTTCTAAACTTTGATGAGTCAATGCTTCACCAGACCTCTTAATGGTCAACCTTCCTACAGGCTAGTTGACTCCTATGAATCAAGGGAATTGGGTGAATCCAAATCTTAGTGGGTCTGGTTTCAGGAGAAACAAAGTAGGATAAAAATATAGTAAGGCAGGGAGAGTTTAAGTTATAACAAAACTCAATATGTTTAAAAAAAAGAATAGAAAGAAATATAACAAAATGTTAACAATGCTTTTCTCAGGGTGTTGGCATAAACAATTACTTTTTTTTCTTCTTTGCATGTTTTGATATTTATAAATTTTCTACAATAGCATTTCTACTTTAACCAGAAAAAAATAGATCAATGAAAAGTATAATCTAACAGTTAAAATTACTATTATTATATACAGAAGAATACATTTTACCACTGGTAATGCCTTTGGCTATAGAGGAATGATGATTCACACAGAAAGATGTTTTATACCTAGTTAACTGGAAAAGCTTTGGGCAAAATCAGAACTACGGATCCTAGAAGCTGAAAACAGTGAAGATTTGATTGACATGAGGAAGAAAAGGTAAGATGAATGGAAGGTCTTCCAGACAGTGAGAACATCTCTTAGAGTGTGTAAGAACATGACGAATGTGAAAACAAGGCAAAGTGAGCCTTATATGAAAGTGAATAATAAATAAGAGATCAGGAAGTAAACTGGCCTTGAATCTGAAAGTAAGAGCAATGACAAAATTCTGTATTTTTGACATCAAAATTAAGGAACTCTGTTGGGAAATAAGTTTACGGAATGAGTAAAATGAACCTTAGAGTCAGACTGATTTCTACTTTGGGGGGCGGGGCTCTAAGTCATTAACATTGGGTCTGTTTTATTAACACTATACTTTTCCTTTACTTCCAAGAAAAAGCACATTTAATGCTTTTACTCTTCATAATTCTCTTGCTTAGTGAAATATTCATTGATTTTCTGAATCTGTAGCCCATCTGCTTGCAAAACACTCATTGACTTCATGGGACTAAATAATAAGTATTGGCTGACTTTAATGTACATACATGCAATAAAACTGTCAACTCAGTCATCTTCCTGGTATACCTGAGTATATAAGAAAACCATCATAAGTCAGGGAGGCAGCACTGTCTGAAAGGTGATGTACCTAATGGAAAGAGTATGGCCTTTGGCTTCAGAAAGTCAACAGTTCAAATCCTGGCCCTGTCACTTGTTACTTGTTAAATTTGATCAAATTAAAATTTTGAGCCTTATTTCCTTTTTTTAAGAATTTATTTATTTACTTTTGGCTGCGTTGGGTCTTCATTGCTGCACGTGGGCTTTCTCTAGTTGCGGTGAGCGGGGGGCTACTCTTCATTGCAGTATGCGGGCTTCCCCTTGTGGTGGCTTCTTTTGTTGAGAAGCATAGGCTCTAGGTATGTGGGCTTCTGTAGTTGTGGCACGCAGGCTCAGTAGTTGTGGCTCGTGGGCTCTAGAGCACAGGCTCAGTAGTTGTGGCGCATGGGCTTAGTTGCTCTGCGGCATGTGGGATCTTCCCGGACCAGGGCTTGAACCCGTGTCCCCTGCATTGGCAGGCAGATTCTTAACCACTGCATCACCAGGGAAGCCTTGAGCCTTATTTCTTTGACTTTAGACTGGGAACAATACATTTTCCTAATAAAAATTTTGTGAGGATTAAATGAAATATATGTAAGTTAAAGCATAAAGTGCCAGGCATACAACAAACTCTGAATAAATGGCAGCTATGATTAGCATTGTCTTCAGCTTACTCATGGTTTACTTTCCCAGCACAATGCAACTTAGAGTTCCAAGAACAAGATCAAATTTTAGTTTTCTTTGAATGAGTCAAGCTTTGGATTATTAATATGAGAATTATCTCATTTTTTGCTTAGATAGCAAATGGTTAGTTTACAGAACTAGATATGAAATAGACTCATCTTTTACATTCTCAAATCTTTCTCTGTCCAGGTCAATGATACTAGCTTTCTCTTTCACGTTGGGGCTGGTCAGAAACCCAAAGAAAGTAGCTGATGAACCTCAGAGACGCTGGATTTCTATTTCAGATAGATGGGATTACTCAGTAAGCTTTATACCCATGACCAACATTTGGGTCTTAAAGGCTTGAACTTAGCTACAATAGCTGTAGTTCTCCCTGAGGGAGATGAATTCTTTCCATCCATTCTGGAATCTTCACTGCTGCAATCTGAGGGGAGAGCCTCATATTCCAGCTAAGCTTGGGATTTTTGTGGTAGGTCTATTTGCACTTTCACTGGGCATAGAAGAGTGAAAGACTTGTTTGCTGGCAGTTACCCAGCTTTCATGGTGAGTTAACCAGTCCCATAAACTCCTCCTTTGCTTTGCTTTTAGTGGTCAAACAGCTTATTACATAGACCCTAGATAATATAAATATAGGACCACTGGTTATTTAGCCCAGAGAAGCACTACATATCCAAGCTGTATTTATTATTAAAACCCTATCTTGGATCCCACCTCTTCCATCATATCTTCTTCAAAATTCATAATTTATAATACTGAGATGAGTACATGCATGTATTTTTTTTCTGATGTTAATATTTATTTTGTATGTGTTGATTTTACCTCTATAAATAAACTTCAGAGAGTAGGGGCCATACTTTACACTCTCTTTATACTTCGTTGTGAACAGTTTTGGACATATTATAGACCCCCAATAAAATAAGTTAAATGATTTTTTTTAAAAGTTCTCCAAGGGCTTCCCTGGAGGTGCAGTGGTTGAGAATCTGCCTGCCAATGCAGAGGACACGGGTTCGAGCCCTGGTCTGGGAAGATCCCACATGCCGCGGAACAACTGGGCCCATGAGCCACAACTACTAAGCCTGCGCGTCTGGAGCCTGTGCTCTGCAACAAGAGAGGCCATGATAGTGAGAGGCCCGCGCACCGCTATGAAGAGTGGCCCCCGCTCGCCGCAACTAGAGAAAGCCCTCGCACAGAAACGAAGACTCAACACAGCCAATAAATAAATAAATAAATTTATTAAAAAAAAAAAAAAGTTCTCCAAACATCTAGTTGGTGAGACTAAAAAGTAAATTTAGCGTATATTTTTCTGTGATTTTAAAGTTTCCAGTGAATGTGAAAAGGTTCCATTTTAAATTAAATTTTCATTCTTGAAATGATGGGATCAGTGGGGTAGAGTAGGCAGGTAAGTGTATGAAAAGACTGACAGCAGAATGTAGATTTGATGCATGTTAAGATTTGCTAAATATTTTTGTTACTTGAAAGTTTTTCCTAAAAATCAGCCTTTATTTTTGAGTCTTCTTTATTTATTTCTTCAAATTATATATCAAAAATTTTACTCAGATACATGTTAATTGATCAGCCTCACTCAGAACATTCAGATGCAGATTTGGGGCTAGAACTCAAAACTGGGATACCAGCGATGTGTTTTTAACAATGATACTTTCCTGAAATGCTGGTTACAGAGAACAGACATTATCCATTCATGTTTCTTACATTACCATAGCAATCAAAGTTTATTTATAACATAGAGACTCCAGAAAAATTATACTGGAATATTTTAACATAAAACAATTTAAAATTTCTAAACTATTACACTGAAGCAACTGTCTTAATAGCTAATATTATCCCTTCCAACTATTACTTGTCTTACTTTCAATATTATAATTATGATATTATTCAGGATTATATTAAGAGCTGCTACATTTACTAGATATATTTTGAAAACAGGAACATGAAAGAAATGCACTGAAATTTGAGTAAGAATCATTATGGGGACTTGTATCTATTTTATTTATTTTTAAATTTGAAGATCTAATTAGCTTTATTAGGCAATTCATGAATCGGGCAATATCCCATGTAGCAACTAGAAGGGCACCCCCTAGTATCTATTGTTTTTATGAAAAATTTTCTCTTCCAATAAATAACCTACTGTTAATACCTATGCTTTAGAAGACACATCATTATGTCAACTTTGCCAAATTTTGCCTCTTTAAATGACTTTAACACTAAGTATCACTGTTGACTAAACATTATAATAGTGTGGTTAATTAAAACAAAATTCTAACTTCAGTTTAGGTCTTCTTATTAAAATTAATAGTCTCTAAATGGTTCAGCAGATAACTTGCTTAAACCTTATAATAGCATTTTCCTCATTTGGGTTATTAAAGTAAAAATATAGCCATAATCAATGATAATATTAGTGACAAATAACTAAATTAAGTAAAATAAACCATATCCCTATATATTTTTATCTTTAAAGTTATCTTTGGAAATAGGATAGTGATCAATTACATTTTGGAGGTGAGAAAACTAGGTCAGACAGCAGTTAAGGGCCACTTTTGGATTGAACCCAGGTTTTTGAGGGTTCTATAAACCATGCACTGGTGGTGTTTTCTTTTCTCTAATCTGTTACTTTTGGTCATGAAAGGAAAGAAGGGGATAGTAGATTTGAGAAATTGCTTTTGGTAATGGAGGAGGGGGAAATCCAGTGACTTGTTCTGACCAACAAGCACTATGGCTATGCTTCTTAGAAGGATGGATGCGAGTGGAAACGGACTATTGGCAAATCTACTGGAGAGATGAAGTCATTAGCCATATGTAGGCTCATTAAGCTCTAATGGTGATCATAATCATCAGTGATTTGGAAGAATGGTGTCTCCATTCCCTTGAAAGGCTTTTTGTTTTGTAGGTTCCTTTTAATTCTGCTTCCTGAAACTCTATGCCAATTGATGTTTGCATGTTTCTGAAATGGCGATGAACCTTCTAATTGATTCTCCCACTACACAGTGCACTGAGCTGGCAGGCGCCCCGCTGTCAGGTCACTTTCACGTCACACCACCTAGGGCTGGCCAGGGAGCCATTCAAAGAGCAATGGGATGCCAATTATTCTCCTTCCTGGCATTTACATGAAAGGTATAATATATCTCCTTTAGGAGAAGGGCTGCTAAAAGGGAATTGGGAGTTTGGTTCCCTTAATAATTCCCATAACCACTGAGTTCCTGGACTAAAGGAAAATTGAGAAACTGAAACAAATAAAATGAGGCGGTACAATAAAAGCATTTTAGTTAATCAGTAAATCTAGTGTTTAGTAGGTGTCACGCAATATTTTAAGTGCTTTACATCAACTCATTTGTTTATACTATGCCATAGCTTTTGGGAGTGAATACTATTATTTTTCTCACTTTGTAGATGAGAAAATTGAAGACCACAGTGTCATAGCTAATAAATGGCAGAACCACATCTGAGTTTAGGTTTGATCTAAAGCCTAGGCTTTTAGTCATGCTGCTATAGATGATAACAAAGATCCTCTCGAGTCTACCTTAGTATAGAATCAATAGCTTCTAGATATATACAATTATTTAACAAGCAGCAAAGCAAATGATGGTTGTAATTCATAGAAACAGAAATATGAGGCCATCCTCTATAAATCCTTTTATCCCACACATCCTCATCTGACACCACCTATGGTAGAAACAGCCTTCATGGGATGTTTTGTACATCTTCCTACTTCTATAGTGGAATGCATCCTAATAATTTCAAGTTTCATTTATGAAAATGACAGATCTAATTGCTCTCCAGTTGACTATGTGACTTGTGATGTCCTGGCATACTCCAGGGTAGGAGTCTCCTAAAATCATAAGTATACTGTTGTATGAAATTGAGGTAGGTAGCCAGCCTTAAGCAATATACAACAAATAGCCTGGCTCTGAAGAGAGGGAACTCACAGATGTACTGTATTCCTCCCTCAGCACTCCCCAGGATTATGAGTCTACCCTCTACTAAAAGATTACACAGGATCATAACTTAGAAACTCACCACAGAGTAATAAAGGATAACACATTTACACAATGCTAGAATTCACACTATAATTAAATCCATTATGTCTTATTTTGAAATTAATCATTTACCTTATGAATCTATGTAGGCTCCATACTCTTCAGAACTAGTTGTGAGGTTCAGAGTAAGTGGTCTGTGACCTAGAAGGAAGACAAACAAATTCACGGTTCAAATTCAGCATGAAAAGAACATCAGTAGGATTGAAGAGGATCCACATGTGTGTTAAATACTGTTTTGAGTCGGATTCAAATTATAAAGACATTTACCAGTTTGGAGGTTCAGAGAAGATAGAATTTAGATAACACAGAATATCAGTGTTTGTGCCCCTGTGCTTTAAATATCAGTTTAGACAAAAAAGTTAAAGAGTCTAAAATGATTCCTGGAACTGAACTGTGTAACTGAACCCAGGAGAGAGGAGCAGCCTGCCACCCACCTGGGGAAACGGGTTAATAAAAAGATCAATTGCACTCTTATCTTGTTAGTCATTAGACAGCCCATTGATACCACCTGCTTACTTTAAAAGTACAGGACCGCCATTGCAAAGCTGCCACATCTCCTCGGAACCCCCTTTCTTTCTGCTCTAGTGATAGGAGGGAGAAGGCCAAACTCTGACCCTTAGAAGCTAAGCATCTGTTCCTCTGTTAAACGCAGATGTGATGGCAAATCAGAAAGCAAGTCTTTTCCCAGGGGAAGGGATAGTGCGTGGTTTCCTCTTCGACAAATATACCAGAATATGAGGAGTTTGTAAAGTTAATACTATTGTGAACTCAAGAAACATTTTTAATGTAAAAAATAAAATGGCAAAAAAAGAGAAAAAGGCTCAGAGGATTTTCTTTCTTCTTCTGTCTTGAGGTAATTATATCTCTCAGATCTGAACTGGCTATATATTTAAAATACACAGATTATACAAATTTTTACTTGCTTTAATGGTCTGGGAGAACCACTGCCTGTTTTTCAGTTGTCAATATTCTTTTCCAAAAGCATAAGGAAAGGTTTACCTGTTTTACTTTAGTATCAGTTGCCAATGATTAATGGTTCAAAAGAAACATTATACACTTCCTAAAGCAAAATAAGCACCTGCTTACCATGGTGGACAGGGAAGAAACTTTTTTTTTTTTTTCAGTTGGTAATAGGATCTTTTTCCCCAGCAGTTATTGTCTGGTTCTCTTAGCTTCTGCAAACTCCAGCTATAAATGGGCCTCCCAACTTTTTTTTTTTTACCCCCGATACTACACTTAGCTAGGCATCAGATGTGCGATGGGAGGAATCCAGACCATCTAACCTTTGTAATGCTTAAGGATTTGTCTTGCCAATTTTTAAAATTCCTGGTTAACTAATAGACATGAGATTAACATAGAAATGGTGGACATTTGATTTTGTGAAATTTTGTGAAAGAGGGATATTTTCATCTGTAATAAAAAAAAATTTCTTAGGATGGATTAACATTGGCTATCAAACTATGCCATCTTAAGAGGACAAAGGTAATTGAGTAATTGTTAATATTTCTAGTAATGAACATAGCTATTGAACTAATAACGAGATCTCTACTTTTCTGATAGACATTTATATTTGAAAATGCAGGGTTTGAGGAATTTTCAATATTTTCTTGAGAGTTCAGGCACATGGTAAAAGTTTCAATGAACATCAAATATGACAATTTAGATGTTATAGAAATACAAATGAGTTCCTATATGTGTCTTTTACAAACAGAACATACACATTAACTTTGTGAATAAACCTAATGAGGTCAGCATTAACCAAGTGTGGTCAAATGTACAAAAGAAGTTATTTTTGCTAAAGTTCGAGAATGCCTTATCAGAATGTGACTTGATAGTCACCTTTGAATACTTTTTCTTACTGTTGAATAAAAATTCCTCTCCTCTTTGAAGAGAGTTACTCCTAGAGGAATATCTTCAAATTTTGAAGTCAGTTTCTCTGGTGAAATTTCCAAGTTCAAAATAATAGCATCTAAATAAACAAGTCAGATGTTTGAGTAACTCATTCCTTATGCAGTGGTGGTATTGTCACCAGCAAAGCTCACTGGGGTCCCCGGGAAAAATATGATGGGATCTTCTTGATAAGGTCTAACCTCTCCTTTGGGCTTAGTCTAGTTTCACTTGCCTGTAGGGGGCCTTGCACAGAGGCCTTGCACCAAACACGTCGGATTAGAGTTCCCAGAGCAGAACTGCAGTGTGCAGCTCAGTGGTCCTCCCGCAGAAGCGCCAAGCACAACACTGTAACTGAAGATGGCGGCGGCAGGCCGTGCGCAGAGACGCTGCGCCTGGCCCTGCCCTCTGGAGCCTGAGAAACACAGCTCCGCCTGCCCCGCCCGTCCTGCCAGAGCTCCGCCCCCTCCCCAGGATAGACCCGTATACAGCAGCCCGGCCCACGGCCTGTTAGAAAGAGTGTGTATCTAGAGCAGCAAGTTCGCACTTCTCCATTTTTTGATCAAAGCTAAAGCTTTCTTTGCTTCCAAACCGAACTCAGTCTTGGTCTCTTGGCAGGAGCGACACCAGGCAGGAGGACTCTTGTTGGCCCTGACTGGATAGGGTGGGTAGCAGTATCAGTATTAAAAAATGAAAGGTCAGAGGGCTTCCCTGGTGGTGCAGTGGTTGAGAGTCCGCCTGACGACGCGGGGGAACGCGGGTTTGTGCCCCGGTCCGGGAGGATCCCACATGCCGTGGAGCGGCTGGGCCCGTGAGCCATGGCTGCTGGGCCTGCGCGTCCGGAGCCTGTGCTCCACAACGGGAGAGGCCACAACAGTGAGAGGCCCGCGTACCGCAAAAAAAAAAAAAAAAAAATTAGGGGAGATACTAGAGCTAGAGATTCGGGTGTCCTTCCAATGGATGAGATAATTAAAGCTGTGGGATTGTCTATAATCATCAAAGGTAAGGGAGGAGGCGAGTCTCCATAGAAGTGGGCATCTAGGGAAGTGACATAATTAGGGGAACTGTAGCTAGAGTTAAAGCAAGTAGGAATAATATCAAACAGTTAAATACTGATGACTTTGTGATCAACACTGTTCTAAAAACTTTGCAGCGGGTAACTTACTTCATTTTCACAACCCCTAGGAAGTAGATTTTGTTATTAACCCTACTTCATAAATTAAAGAATGGAATTAGAGAGAGGTTGGTAAGGCCACACAGCTCATAGGTGGTAAAGATTCAAATCTAGAGAGCTTAGTCTCAGAGTCCCCTTCCTTAAACACTGTCCTGTAGCACCTCTCAGGTAGAATGAGTGATTTTGAAAAGAGGGTTGCTCTTATTAAAACAGAAACCCTACAGATTAAGTTTAAGTGGTTAGGTTAGCAAAGAGGACATCTACAGGCATAGGGCCAAACTTGAGAATGATAGCAACATGCAGGTGAAAGGGGGTTTTGGTACTAAACAAATGACTACATGCAAAATAATGTTGTTAAACTTTTGACAAGTGATTGGAAGGAAAGTTACAGGATTCAGTGGGAGTCTACAGCAAGGGGTCCTAACCTATTTTATGCGAGGTACGGGGGGTTGCTCTCAGGGAAGTCTACCTTGAGAAAGGGACATTTAAACTGAGACCTAAATCTGGGGTAGGAGTTAGCAGCACAAAGAAGGAAAAGGAAGGCACTCCAAATTCAAGGGCGCTTCAGCAGGAGGAACTTACAGGATTCCAGGAGTAAAGAAATTCAGGGCAAAGATAAGAAAAAAAAGGCCTTAAAGATTTTGAACTTTATCCTAAGAGTAATGGGAAGATATTGAAAGGTATTAAGCAGGAGAGAGAGAAATTAAGGCACAGAGAGTTCAAGTAAACTGCCCAGTATCACAGCTACTAGTTGACTGAGCCAAAAAGAAATCCAGCTCATCCCAGTTCCAAGGTTCTTCCTCTCTCAAAACTATATCACTGTCCAGACTGGGCTGCAAAATGTTTATCAACCAGCTCTCTGGGAAAAATTGATGATTTGCAGCATTTTCTGATGTAAATGGTATAAATACCATTGCCGATTTCCAACTACTAACAGGAAGCTATGGAAGCAGAGTTGGGGAGGAATGCTCCATATCATACCATTTTATGGTATTTCTAAACATTCAGAGACAATAGACCAATATATCCTCAAGAACACAAAAAATAATACAATGTACTACAATAATTAGGAAGTGATGAGTTCTGTGCATTTATTACCTTTGTTTTTAATATAATGTATTTAATTCAAAATTTATACAATTAATTTTTAATAGTGGCTTTCTGGGGAGACAAACAGCTTGCCAAATACCTGAAAATTTAATAATAAGATCTCCTGACCAGGTACAAGGTGACGCCAGCACACCACAGTTACCACCTCGAAGAGCCATTCGAGCCATTTCTTGGTGTATTTTTTTTATTTTCCTGCTTTTGTTTTGGGAGATGATTCCCGGCATCTTAGATAAAAGCTCACTCATGTCTTTGCACTTATCTCATTGTGTGGATCATTGTGCATATCCAGTGAAAATAATTTTTTTTTTTTTTTCCCAAACAGGCCAAGAGTAGAGGGAGAGTTTAGCTCCCGGGAGGCAGGGCTGTGCAATATCCTTCAAGGGGACACCTGGTGACAAATAGCAAACAATCCTGGCTAACCCCTCACCTTTGCTTCCAAATAGTTAGGGGAGCAAGTTTCTGATTTCAAATACAAATTTATAACTGTTAAACTGAAGCTAAACTTACAGTTTCTGTATCTATTACCATTCAGTTCTGTTATTGTCGTGCAGCCCCCTCTTTAGGAAAACCATTGGACCCTAAAATAAAATGCTCAGAAACATGTAGATGAAAAGCTCTCAGACTTTGGCAGTGTTACTTGAGTTGCTCTGGCCTCAGAAGGGACAATCATAATATTTTTCTGACTGTCTTCTCTTGATTTATAATTTGAATCTCCATAAATGATAATAGAGAGGGCAATTATCAAAGAGATGGAAGGGGCAATTATCATTAAATTGAAAACACATCACACATTCAACAGGATGAATGACGGAGCTAAAAACAGATTTTGTGGATCTTGCAACTGTTCCAAAAGAACTTAATGGAAGCAACCTCATCTCTCCCCACCTCCTCCAATTAACCAGATGACTTTGGTATATTTTCCTTTTTTTTCCTTGGATGTTAACACAAGGTCTGTTAATCTAATCTGCCTGAATACTGACACTACTTATGATATGTAAATTTATGAGACTAAACCAGTTGCTGTTTGCCTAGTGTGAAAAAAAGTTTTTCTTTTTTTGTAAAAACAGTAGAGAAAAATTAGTTCTCTTGTTTGTACATTTGTGATTCCAGGAGACTGCAGATACCCATCTCATCTGTTCTTAACCCTTGCAATGAATTTTTTAAAGTGAGGCAACATGGTATTTTCATTCATGAGGTTAAATAGTAGACTGGACATTGAAATTCCCATAAAGGGCTTTGGTTTGGTTGGATAAATTGAACACATTATGATCCAATCTCTAGGCATTAGTTATCACTCCTACAAATATAGAAGTAACAGGTAAATGTTTATGATCCTTTCATGGAGAATTCTTACCATTTGGATTTACTATTTTAAGGAGTGAAATTATAGACATTCTTTGGAAGGGATAAGATGTGAAAGGAGAAAAAGAATTACTTTTATCAGCACATATGAATAATAAAAATAACTGTGACATGAATGTCAATATCTGTCTATATGAAGCTTTATATAATCTGATCAAATCATATTCTGATAGGAAACACAAAGGGTTTCCCCCTTTTACATTAAGTGCCGTCCACAGAGCAGATAAGCTCTTGGTAATATACGGATCATGAAGAAACTAAATATGGAGTGATGGAAATGCTCCGATGAATTTAATTTATATTTATTTCAACTGGCTTCTGCTTTCCCCATGCTGGTTCTTGACAGAGCCAATCACCTACCATTGGTTAATTCTTAATCAGATTAGGTTTGTTTACTTGAGAACAAAGAACCATGAGATGATCCCAGCACAAGTGGCTATACTCTTAGTAACAGTTCAGACATTATGGTAATAGACAAAAATGTAAGGAAACACAGTTCAAAAGAAAGAAGGAAACAACACTAATATTTACTAAACACCTATTATTTGTCAGATACATTAAATACATGTAACTTTAATGTTGCCACTGTCTGACATCAAACCTGTTAGTGAGTCTGGTATTCATATGTCCTCCCCAGCCCAAGGACAAATGAATTTAATTTTACTATGTTATACTCTGTGACTTCCACAAATACATTCTCCTTCACGCTGGAGCCCCGAGCTGTGTCTGCCATGTGCCCATTCTGGTGCTTTGTTGCTTGGAGAACAGACTATATGCTGTACTGTCTAGCTGCCAGCAATATACAACATTAGTGCTGAATATTTTCCTTTTAAAGACATATGATTCTCTATTGCATCATTCTTTTCTCTAGCTTTCATCTTCCACATGTCCTAGAGCAGTCTTTCAATGTAAGAAATATTTGACAACTCCTAAACAAGAAAACAGACACAATTTCTGTCCAATTTACCCAGTATGAATTTATATAAGTATATGTGTGTGTAAGTATATGTGTGTGTACCTATAAATTGCCCATCTTGAATTGATTACACATACAAATATCTGTTTTGAGGAAGTAAATTCTTAGGTTTATCATAATTCATCTTGGTCAATAAATTTATTTTGAAATACTAAGAGCTCTATAAAACAAGATGAAATGTTTTTTCTTTAAAATTCCCCAAAGTTCTGAGTGCTCTGAATTTGTTGAACTCTCAGCAATCATCATCTGTTGATTAAGTAATTTACTTTTGGGTATCCTCAAGGAGGGGGTGGAGCTGGGGAAATTCCCCTTGAATTCTAGGAAGTTGTTCTTTGGACATGATGTTTACTTCCTTTGATGTCACAATTTCTCTTGATAAATGTAAACATTTATTTTTAACATGGTTGTTAAAACTTATTCAATATTCTGTTTCAGTTCCTGTGCCAAATACTGGTGGAGTAGAAAGGTCAATTTATGGATCAATGTGCTCACAGTTTGAATGTTGAGTTAGTAGAAAGTGAACTTAATATTATTTTAATATTTTTAATGTGCTTGAAACATAAGAAGTGTTTTTGAAAAATAAAAATCGCAAAGCTATCCACTCTAGTATAAAGTATAACAAAATTCATGTCAGTAAAGTTTCTGTGTCATTATTATTTTTAGGGATTGGTAACTTTTTATCAATTATACCTAGTCTTTTTGTTGAAACCCTTTGTCAGCTATATATAATTTTCACAGAAATCCCATGAGGTATGCCTTGTTGTCTGATTTTACAACTCAGAGAAGTTAAAAAACTTTTCATGTCAGGCAGCAAGCAAACAGCAGAGTGGGGAGTTAGAGCCAGAGCTCTCAGGTTCTAAGGCCTGTGGATGGAAAAATGCAGTTTTCTAATTGTGCCAATTGTGGACAGCTATTCTAGAGGCAAAGTTGTCCTTGTTCGTGTATTTTGTACTTCCTAGGACAGTTTTAGTTAAAAACTGCTACAGATAAAAGATGATATTGATCTTAATTTTTAAAAATAAATCAGAATGTCGAACTCTGCTCATAATCCTTCCCCAGCTCCAAGTGAACTCCCGTTTGTCACAACCAAACACCTTAAATGTTTGTTTCCTCCAATTCTATATCCACTAGGCGTTCATTCACTTTTCATTCTTTCACTCAACAAATATTTATGGTACTTTCATTATATACCAGACATTTTTCTAGGCCCTGAAAAAACATGAAGTCCCTATGGTTGTGAAGTTTATACTTGGATGGGAGAGAGAGAAAATAAGCACATACATGCAAACATAATTACAAGTAAGGTCAAATAATGATATATGCAATGAGGAAAAATAAAATGGGATAGGACTTAGAAAATAATAATAACTAACTTTTATTGAAAACAGTGTCAGACACTGGTCTAAGCACATTACGTGGATTAATTCATTTAATACTCACAAAACTCTAATTCATTTAATTCTCACAATTAATTGGTAGATATTGTATTTGTGGTGGATTGGAGATGGAAGCAAATGATTAACTATTCCTCGAACTGAGAGGTGGACTTGAAGTCCTCTCCCTTTGAATCTGATCTGGCCTTAGTGACTTACTTGATGAATAGAAAGAGGCAGAAGAGACAATAGCTTGGGTCTGAGCCTAGCTTGTAAGTTGACTGGCAACTTCTGCCTTGTTCTCTCAGAGCCCTGCTCTGCCATGTAAGAAGTCAGGCTAAGGCTTCCATGCTGTGACAAAGCCCAAGCCGCAAGGAGAGGTCAGGTGTAAATTGAGACCCATGAGAGTTCCCAGCCTGCGATCAGCATGGGAATGAAACAGCCCCTGAATCCTTCAAATGACTCCAGTTGCTATCTGATTGCACCAGGATGACAATCCCCAAGTGAGAACCACCTAATGGAGCCTAGTCCATCCATGGAAAAGTGAGATATAATAATAAATAGTTGTTTTGAACTACCGAGTTTTGGGGTGCTTTGTTATGCAGCAATGAATAATTGGAACAATTATCATCTTCCTTTTATAGAAGAGTAACCAAGGGAAAGAAGTGTTAAGCAATTTTTTGGCCAAATCGTAGAATCTGAATTCAAACCCAGGCAGACTGACCCCCAAGCACCATTTAAAATTCTACCCTTCACAGCCCTACCCTTAGACTGAGATCTGCATTCCCAGGGTACCCCTGATGAAATTTGGTAATTGCCCATTAGTTGACATTTCATTTTCTCCACTGAACCACAGTGGTTAAAACTCAGGGCACACTGCCATGGGAATATGATTGCCCAGCTGGTGTGCTTGTGCAAAGGAACCTTGTGGTGTCCTTTGCCCCAGAAGTATTATGTCGTCTATGATCTTTTGTGGATTGGAATCTTAAGAAAATATAAGGAGGATATGGAGAAGATTGACCTTGTGCTAATCTATAATCCTTTCATTGTGTTGTAAAATTATGAGAATTATTCAAGTAAAAATAAGAAATTGCATGGTATTTTGATTAAAGAAAAGGAGCATGAGGTAATTTGGTTAAATTAAAGGGCAAATAGTGGTCACCAAATCAAATTTCTTGGCATACAAATATGTCACATCCCTTGTCTAATACACAGAACTGATATTTGGATGGGAAAGGAATAAACGGATGTCTGTAGCATGATAGCATTAACCAGCTAGTCGCTGAGCCAGATGTTCCTTCCTCAGCAAGGAAGGACAGATAAAAGTACAATGTGCCAAGCAAGTCCACAGTACAAGTTTCCAAAGACGTTTTTCCTTAGGGTATTTACAGTTTAGTTTAGCTGTTTCCATTCTGAAGACTTTGTATACACAACAATAGAACAGCTCTTAATAGCTCAAAGGAAAGAACTTTATAGATGCTGCTGCAAATGTTCCCCCCTCAAGTGTTCCAGGGGAAACTCCTGGTACTCTTGAAACTTTCCTGTCAGACTATGACACAATCCAGTGCCTTTTCCAAGCAGGAAATATGATGTTCCAAAGACAACTTGACTTCCTGTTTGAAAATGGGGGTGGGAGGGTGAGGTGAGGGGACAAAACAGTCACGGTCTAAGTATACTTGATTCATAGACCCACTCACAAATACAAACAAGTTAATTTTGTTAAGAACACATGCTAACATTTCACTTCAGACAAAATCCCAATCATTTATTCTCCTCTGGAGTACTTCTTATGCATCCTTGAGTTTTTAGAAGTTCAAGTGCTGCATAAAAAATCAACATAATTACAGAAAGCAGTCCTCAAACAAGAATATCCTGTTTTGTTTCCTGCATACTCACTGGGGTGGCTCATCTGAATCCTTGACAACATCCAACTCCAAGAAGAAAACATCAAGACTGCTTACTGATCTTGATTTTTACATACAGCTCGTCAGCAGTAGGGCTGCTGTAAGCCAATGTGTAAGCCGACAATCACCCTATTGTTTACTTTCCCGTCAGAAAAGCGATGCTGCTCTTCTTTACCATGTATGGTCTCTATAATCCTAACAGTCATGTTCACTCAGTAGTAAGCCCAAATATATGTTTCCCAGAGGAGTTTAAAATACATGAGATAGATTAGCATCTCTGTGGCTTGATGCAATCTGTGACAGATTCAACAGTAATAAACATCTTCGAGTGTGGTCAGTATTAAATTATTTGCTGAAGACCAATTTTGTTCCTGAGGTAGAAAAGAAATTAGCAATAACTTTTGGGTAGTAAATACACTGGCTGAGAGAATATTACAACAGTCCTGAATCTCTTGCCCTCTCGGCATTTCATTCTGTGTTAAGAGAGGAAAAAAGCCCAATTGTGTGCTGATGAATTAGAAAACTTCATGGACATTCAAGAAATACACATGCCACTACAAATTAACCATTAACACCGCAAGGTATTCATCCTTCCTGTCAGATTCTGTGGGAAGTATGCCTTATTAGCACTGAAGCCCAAAGAAGTAATATATCAGTCCACATTCACTTATCCTAAAAAAAAAAAAAAAAAAAAAGGCAATCTCAGTTCTGGAAAAATAGTGTTTTTCTTCCCATCCTGATTTCATTCCTAAAGCTGAAAATCACCAAATGAAATCCCATTTCTTCTCGGCTTCCACTTTGCCTCGGTGTTTACTATGGGATGCGGTTTTGCATTTTAAATCAGTTCCATCATAACCCTTAAAGTGATCACAAGGCTGCTAATTCTTGGTCTCCAGTTTCCAGCCCTCCCCGACTTTGCAACTTTGAATTTGAATAGGACCAGAAGCCTCTCTGGGGGCCACATTTGTGGCCCTCGAGAAGCAGCCTCTCTACTGCTTTCAGCTGGGTTCCTGGCATGTTTCATGGGGATTTGTGGTGAGTGGCAGCTCTGGAATCACTTTTCATTCTGTCAGGTTGTGGTTAGGCTTAGTGTAGTTTCTTTGTTATACTGGCCACTACTAGTCAATTCCCTTGAAAATATCTGGTTTTCTCTTTTTCCCTTAAAGAAAAAAAAAGGCAGCTCCAGACTCCCTACCTTTTCCCCCAAACAGAAACACATAACAAACACGATATCCCTTGGAAGTTCTAGGGGGAGACCGAGAAGGGGGAGAGGACCAGATTTTTCTCAACATCCCAATTTAATTTTGATGTCAGACTATAAAAGATCTTGGGAGAGCCCAACTTCCTGTACCTGTTCTGTGGGGAATGCTGTTTTATTAAAGAATCAGGGACAAATTTTAGTACCACTTTTTCATGTTAAAACAAAATAAAATCAACCAAACATATAAAATGTGGACTTTTGGAGCACAGTGTTTCTTTTCCTTTCCGAATAAACCTGGGAAATAAGAAGTAAGTACCAAAACTAGTAAAACAAATCAAACAAATGCTTAGAAGCGGGTTAAAATGGGGTTCTCCACAGACACAGGGGGGTTGGCACTTTCAGCACATATCCTCTTAAGCCAGGGCTGAACCACTTTATATTTCATGAATTAGTTTGGGGGGAAAAAAGAGAACAACATAAGGGGGCCAACGTCTTATATTGCCAAGTTACGCTATTAAAAAAAAAATCCCAACTAACATTGAAATCTGACATCATGTTAACATCAGTAGGGGGTAGGAGGAAGGAGGAAAGCCATAATCTTAGAATACAAGACAGGTATTTCAAGAATGAAGAACTGGCAACTTGTACACCGACATGCCACAAAGGTCTTCAGAAACAGCCAGTTCCTGAAACAGGCCAAACCCCTTCCCACTGTACTGCCTTCACACCAACCGTTCCTCTGATTGGAAGTCTATTCCCTGGGACACTGGCAGAGCTCTCCACTCAGATCCAACCATGAGGTGCAGGGTTTCTCTAACCACAGGGTTGAAAGCCCCTTTCCTAGACCCCATGCTGGCAAACCCTCTCTTTTCCCACTTGCATTCCTCTCCATTCGCATTCCTCTCCATTTCCTTACCAGGCTGTAATTTCTGTCCAGTACTCCTTACTACCTGACTATATATTATTTGTTTGCTTGCTATTTATCTTCCCCATTAAAATATAAAATCTATGAGGTCATGGGTTTCATATCCTTTGTTCACTTCTTTTTCTCCACTACCCCAAACATTGCCTGGTACATGTGAGGTACTCAATACAGGTTTGCTTTATTTGTATTTGTGTGTAATTGCATAGTCCTTATTTTTCTCATTTTATTGTGGACAAGGAAAAACGTCCACAGTGCCTGCGCTGTTTGGTATATGGAAACCACCGTTTTAAGAAAGAGACTGAAGAATCCCTCAGGCATAGATCAGGGCACAACCTAAGGAAGAAGACATTTGGTGCAGGCATTCTTTACTGCGTCCGATTTTGAATAGCAGGAGTGAGAGTTCCGTTTCTTAGGACTGGTGGCAACAAACTGATAACAGGCTGAGGTCTGGCCAGACTACGTACTGATTTAAGAATAAGGAATATTTCTAATAACACAGACTTAGGCTGCATTTGTACCCTCTTCCTCCCTCCCGAAATTACTGTTATGTAGATTAGGTATGGCTCCTTAGTACCTCTTAAATTGTGCATGCATTTTTTTAAAAAACAAGAGAATGTTTACCTACTATAAGAGTACAAATACCTATTAGATTAAAAAAAAAAAGAAAGTAAAGAAGCAGCAGCCTTCAGGAAGCCCCTTACACCTGGTTTTGAAATGCATTATGGATAGTTCACAAATACAGATAGTAGGTTTCAAAAGTGTATGTTCCAAATTTTTGTGCCATTTGTGGTCCTGGGTAGGTGGCTCAGGTTTTTTTCTGAAAAATATCTCTTAGAGGCATGTGGTGCTCATTTTGGCACAGACTTTTTCCTCTTAAAAAATAGAGAATGGGCTTCCCTGGTGGCGCAGTGGTTAAGAGTCCGTCTGCAAATGCAGGGGACACGGGTTCGTGCCCCGGTCCGGGAAGATTCCACATGCCATGGAGCGGCTAGGCCCGTGAGCCATGGCCGCTGAGCCTGCGCGTCCAGAGCCTGTGCTCTGCAACGGGAGAGGCCACAACAGTGAGAGGTCCACTTACCGCAAAAAAAAAAAAGAAAAAAAAAAAAAGAAAATAGAGAATGAGCCCAAATGTACCTAATGCAAGTTTGCACAGACTTTTCTTTTTTGTTTTTTAATTTGGGTCCGATATCTGCTCTAGCTGCAACACTTCTGAGTAGGAGTAACACGTAGTAATAAAACGGTATACAAATACGTGAGATCTGGCAGTTAGTGAAGAAAATGACAGTTTAGAGTACTTGTGTGTGTTTGTGTGATGTACATACATGGTAGGGTCCATGTATGTTGGTTATTATAATGATGATGAAATTAATGGAAACTGTAAAAATGTAGATCACTTGAAGTTCCCTTCATTTTCTCTTTCTGTCTTTCTCTCTCACTCTGTCATTCTTTTATGCTACAGAATGGAATGGAGCTGGGGGAATCTAGAAAGCCTCTGCTGATTAATCCATCATACTTTGACAACTGAATTCCCAGAAACAGAGTATTAGACTTTCACACAAAGTGACGTTTTGACTGGAATCTTTCAAGGTCAAGCCTGTGAGGTTCGGAGAGGAGGACCACCCCATGGTGGGTCCTCAACTAATGGTAGCTTCTAGGGTAGTTTCTATTTATTGCCCTCATTAAGAAACCAAGGATTTCAATTTCCAACCAGCCAGTTCTACCATCTCAATACTATCTCAACCGTTATGTCATAGAATGTTTCGTAAGAAATAAAGACTGACAGCCGTCGTGTAGACTTTTACACTGAAGGGGCAGAATAAAAATGTTAAGTGGTTTTAAAAAAATCAGGAAAGTGAGATTTTGGGGCCATCACCCAGCCGATAAACTTGTCTTATTTTAGATTGTACATCATAAAGATTAAAAATAAAACCCAAGCTTAACTACATTGATATTTGAAATAAGAACATTCATTTACTTTTCAAAACTGCCCCAGCACAATGACAGAGGCAGTTATTTTTGGTAAAAGTGGATTGTGGACAGAGTAGCTGGCGAAAATGCTTGTAAGTATTCATGTTAGGACAAAAACCTTCCTGGCACTGAGAAATCTCAATTGGTTTTTCAGCTGCACTGTGGTTTATTGTGTTCTTTAAATCAGCTCTAAGACTACACTACATACCATTGTGTCTGTTAGAAAATCATTATGGTGCAATTAAAAGCAATGTTGTTTCACATACAAACATGGAATTTTCCTCCGTGTCTGATGGCTGCGCACTTCCTTCGTGCCTCTTGTGATTTGTACACTTGTGATGGTCAAGAGATACAGCTGTCGGGAAAACACTCAACAGGTGGCAGTTGCGAGGTGATGCTTCATCCTTTTTTGGATGCTCTCTGACACCTGAGCGCGGGACTTCCTTAAATGCTGGTGTGCAGCTGACTGTTTTGAAGAAACATGGGTCTGGAATGTTCAGTGACAAAATTCATCTTGCCCCAAGAATGAAGAGAAATTGAAATGTCCTTATGATATGAAATGTGCAATATAATAGTAAAAGGTATTGTCCTTGGAAACTTTTTAACTATTCCAATTAAGAATGGCTATGAAGAGAGCCTGAAGCATTGGTAGATACATAGATCTCTTTCTTCAGGAGGAGAACGAGGCAAGATCAATCAGTTCTTTCATTTTTGTAAAGCTCTTTAAATATTGGCTTTATATATGTTTAAAAAAGAGCAATTTAACCTTGGCTTCAGTAATGACATGACTTGTTGAATGACATAGTCGCAGATGCAATTAATCTAAGTGGTTTAAGAATTAATTAAGTGGTTTCTTTTTACATTTTAGGTAGCATTTTAACATGAAGCACTTAAGCTTCTATCTTTATTACTTATACAATACGTATGCGTGTATAACATTATTATGAGAATAAGAAAATAAGAGGAAGTTGATCGACAAAGATACAGAACTATGTGCCGCACAATGCTTGTAATTGTGCTAGATCTTTCAGTATTCAGAATCTGAGTTACTGATTCTGTATGACTGACATGTTTCTTCCTCTCAAGTTTATACAAACCCTTTCAGGTTCTAGAGTCTTATTTCTGCCCAGTGAACATTCTGAGCTATCTGTATGTATACATTTTAACACGATGACAAGACAGTGTTGAATAATAGGCATATGTTCTGCTTCTGTGTTCTAGAGAGTATTCTGAGCATACCTGCCTGCCGGCTCAATCCCCCCTCCAATGCTGCTAAATAATATCTGGCTATCTTTAGTTTGACCTGAATATGAGTATAGGCCTATAAAATCTCAAAAGCAGCCAACATGGGGATAACCATGTCCTATAGCATTAAGTTTAATTTTGTCAAAATTGTTGTCTTTTCTTTTTGTGTTACAAAATCATGTCCAGCAGTTCACAAAGATTTATATTTCTTCTCAAACATGACACTCTGACATTTTCTGTTTGTCTATTCATGTCCCAGAAGAGGTAACCACATGCTATATATGTTTTCTGTTAATATATTTGCAAGTTGGTCTTGCTGGTTGGTCTCAGAAAGATTTCCAGTGGATAAAACATGTGGAATGAAAAGCTGTAAAAAGAAGTCTTTTTAGTAAATGCATAGCAGGTCAGGGAACAGGGGCAGAGGTTGTAGGAAACATGATAAACTACATAGTATAGCTTTGAAACACATTGTATATGTTTTGCAACAAAAATAACATTTCACTTATTCTAAAACTTTAATATATGCCAGGTATTATCATAAGTATTTTACATCTTTTATTTTATTCTCGCACATATGTGAGATTGGCGTTATTATTCCCATTATACTAATGAGAAAACTGTGGCACAGAGCTGATAAATAATTTGCATAAGGTCCTGCAATAAGATGGTCTTTCAGGTCCTTATAATTTCTTACAAGAGTATACTTGTTTCTTCCCTAAACAAAATACAATTCTGTGCACGTAAGATATTCCATGATATTCCTATTGGATGTAGGTGCTAATTAATAAAGCAATGAAAAAATAGATCTATTTTTATAATAAAATGTATCTATATAGCTTTTAATATGGTTTCTATAAAAAAGTTTGATGGATATAAAAATGTGTGTTCTTTTGAAGGATTCAGACTTTTTTTTTTTTTTTGGCCACATCACACTACTTGCGGGATCTTAGCTCCCCAACCAGGGACTAAACTCTGGCCAGCGCAGTGAAAGCGTCGAGCCCTAACCACTAGATCACCAGGGAATGCCCAGATATTTTTATAAGTTGAGTATTGGTAATTTTCCCTCAAAATTTAATTTGTTTTCTGATTGATATAAAGACAATTTCATGACATCCTTCAATAGAAATTAAAATATAGTCCTTCCTTTCATCTGTTGAGTGAAATAAGTCTGTAAGTAAGATTACTGTACTAAGTAAATTTTAGAGACCCTCTCTCTTTCTATTGTCTATAGAAGGTAATATGTTCCCAGTTGAGCCAAGTGTGGGAATGACCTGACAGGACACATTTTCAAAATAAGTGTACCATAAAAATGATTGGTAGAACACATTCTATGCAATTAAACTTTATGTTTTCTCCCCAGATTTTGAAAGTAGCAACCTCTGTTGTCTTACACCAAAGAAAGATGTCTAATTGTATACCTAAAAGTGAATCCTAGATTTTCATTTGTCTTTTATTCCAGTACTATATAATCAGGGGAGGGGAAAAATATGTTAGTTGAGATGCTCTACAGTTACCTCCAGTATCTTGCCACAATACTGGCTTCTAGTGTGACACTGGAATGAAAGCTCAAATACTTATGTGGACAAGACAAACCCACAGTGGAGCAAAGCACCATGAAAGCACATGCAGCAATGAAGACAAAGAAAGACCATTGTCTTATAGTAACTGCTTAAAGTTGTGAATATATTACTATGAATCTAAGCCATGATGAGAGTGGGATATTATAGTTATAATTGCTATTTGAGATTCTTCTCCTGCCTACTTCAAATAGATAAGAAGAGTCTAATTTTTTCAACAGTTCTGAAGCCTTATTTTATGGTATCCATT
Source organism: Leucopleurus acutus (assembly GCF_964270905.1). Classification (NCBI taxonomy): domain Eukaryota; kingdom Metazoa; phylum Chordata; class Mammalia; order Artiodactyla; family Delphinidae; genus Leucopleurus; species Leucopleurus acutus. The sequence continues at coordinate 122,378,193 of NC_139143.1, forward strand.
ATTGTACAATTTTAGATTTGAACCAGTATGAGCTTTATCTCTAGTTATGATGTTCACATCCCCATAAGTAAGAGGAGAATCAATAGTAAAAGGAAACCAGCAAATTGTAGTCTTTGCAATAAATCTAAGGTATTAGGCGGGCATAATTTAAACAGCTGTTTTTCTTTTCCTGAAGAATAAACACATAATAGGAGGAAAAATGAGGCTCTAAAGGGATTACACATTCCTAAATATTTTATAGCTGGGTTAAATGCAATGTTGTGCTTTAGTTCCACCACTGAATATTTGCTGATGATCATTTACTCACCAACTGAAAACCCAAAAGATGTTATTTGAGGTTTTTGGTGTGGTTTCAGCTTCAGATCTTCTGTCAGGGTTTCACTGTGTGATTGGAAAGAGCAACTCTTTGCATGTAAGAATACAGATGCGGGTGATTTAAGCAGGGAAACGTACCATCGTGTTTTGACTCAGCTGATACTTAATGATTTACCATTTAATGTAGTTCATCTTTCATAACCCTGAGTTCAAACAGAAGCACCTGCTATTAGGGATGCAATAGTATTGAACTTCCCACCAATGACCTAGGAGAGCTTTTTTGTAGTTTTAGATACTGGACCCACCTGGCCTTTCCCTTAACCATGACAACTGAAGGAGAGAAACAGTTTACTTCCCATCCATGGAGACCTGGACAGAATGTATAATTATGCCAGATAAAGATTTTCAAATCAAAACTCCTTGGGTTAACATCACTCTGCTGCATTGGAAGACAAAACAATGCACTTTATCTCATTGCCAAAACAACAATGAGAAAACTCAGAAAGCATATGAAAAATCATGCTGAGCTGAAATCAGTTATAAGGGTAGGTGTGTCCCTGGTTTCAAACTTGGAAGGTAAACTCATTTTCTTATAATTTCAATTTGCTTTTATTAGTGTGGAAGCTTTTTGGTAAGGCATCTGAAAAGGCCTCCTCTCCCTGATTTTAGAAAATATCTAGGTAGGTAGAGATATAGATATTTAGATAGGTGGATGGATTGTTAGATAGAAAGATGATAGATAGATAGATAAAGTATTTTTTAAAAAAACTAAAGCATAAGAGATAGACATCTAATGAGATTGAAGCCTTTTGGAAGAAGATCCAATATGCTGATGAGAATTATGGTATTAATATTATCAAATAGAATGGTTTAAATACATTTTTTCTCTCCAAAGCTTTGTTTAATTTAATAATCTGTTTTCACTTTGGCATCATTGGTAAGCAGTTGAAAAAGCAGGTTATAGGCTAGGTAGCTTCTCTTTTCTGTCTTTTTCCCCGCCTTGTTTGGGTAAAATTCAAACATCTGTAAATTAGGATTTACAAGGAAGGAAGAGGATTATAAACTTTCATTACAGGTTCACCAGACAACAACTGTTGTGTAGCTATAACTGTATCTAATCCCTTGACTGCTTACAGTAGAGAAAGAATATTTTTCTTTTCCAACAATATTCATAAAAGATAGTGAAGGCAATTAGACCTTCACTGTGAGATGTTTTCACTGTGAGAAACATACTTCAATGGTGTCCCCTCTGATGGAATTTCATGGACTCAGACTACTGTATGGGTCCCTTCTATCTCACTGAAGAATTTTTTACTCATAAGTGAGAGTCAGGTCTTTCCTCTAGAGGTTTTCCTATTTAAAGTTTTTTTTTTTCTTTTTTTAAGCTTTGCCCATGGTTCAAGAGCATTTGTATTTACCTCTATGCATTATTTGAAAATACTGTCCTAGAGATATTTATGCATTTTCCAAAGTTTGATGATGCTTATAATTTTGGGTTTGTCATTCAGCAAGTAAATACAGAATTTGCATAACATTTATAATTATGCAATTATGCCATTTAAAAAGATAAAAGAGATTTTCTGTATGAGGAAAAGGCTTTGCTGAAATGGAAGAAGTCAAAAGTATAAAAGTGCGTTACGTTACACTTTACCATCATCGTAAAGTTGTTGATAGAAAGTTCCTTTGTCCTCTTTTGAGGTGAGTTCCACTGCCTGATCTGCTACTGGTGCAGTGCATAGGATTCCTGGATTCTCAGACTCATCATTATTTGTGGAGAAAACCTTTCAGTTGTTCATTTATTTGTAGCATTTAACAGACTCCATGTGAAGGAATGGATACATTAATGTAGGGAATTGGGCCAAAATTATCATGATTTCATTTAAAAAGGAATGATCAAAGTGTACACTTTATTTTCACTTGGAACCGTTTAGATAAGTTGCCACGAATTGGAAAGCAAATGTAAATGTATCAGCCTCAACAAGTTAGAAAGTTTGATTTGGAATACTACCTAAATTCATCCTTTCAGCCTGAATACAGACAGGTATTTTATGAGATTTTTATTTCCCTATTTGCTCAATTCCAAGATTTATGAGAGTTCTAATTTGAACCATGGCAGAAATGCCACCACAGAAACAGTGGGGGGCTTTCTCCACAACATTTTATTATAATTGTTTCCAGGCCCCAGGGCATACTATCATGTGGAAGTATGTATTTTAAAATGGTGTTTCAAATTTATTTAGCCTTTTAAACTTTTAAAGTAAAAATCTATTCTTTTTTAGTTTGTTTTTAGAGGGGGAGTTATTCTGGTTCATTCTCTTTTGATTAGCCTTGGCATATTTCTTGGTTAGCTCTTGTTGGACACTACATTTTCACAAATGGCCAGAATAGATTTCAGTGTTCAGTGAGCTAGATTATTCATATTATATGAATGTGGTTAGAGCACTCAATGAAACTAAACATTTCACAATTGTCTATTATTATGAGCTGTTTCCAAGTGAGCTTCTTAAAATACTTTTTAAAGGGGAAAAATAAAAGTAAATGTGATATTGTCATACAAAGAAAGTCTCTAAATAATGCCACATTTGACTCGAGGTGGCTGTTAGGGTTAATATCAATGGAAATTTCCTAATGTAGCCTAGGGACCATTGACTTATCTTAAAAAAAAAAATCACCAGATCACACAATGACAATATTCAAATAGAAAAGGTTAAAAATGTATCAAATCTTTTTAAAGAAATGACCTATCAACCTTAGAAGTAAGAAAACCATGTCTGTAACTCAAATTATGAAATAACAAGCCAACATTTCTGTGAGAGAATGGTAGACTCTAACGCAACAAGTAGAGGCTAGTCACAGTTTTTCTACCTACCCTGTGACCTTAAATAATGTCACTGTTCACATCCCATGGCGTGATACCATAATACTAAAGGTCTTGTAGAGAAAAATAATCCACTCCAAGAGTTTGAAGTAAGGTATTATTGATATAGGAAGGAAAATAGATTCACTTCTCTTACTTACACGATTCTAAATCACAGGAAAAAGTCATACTGGGACCTAATGGAATATTTTAAGGGAAAACTAGATAAAAAAAAATAATAATAAAATTAAAGAAAAGCACTAAGTGGAAACTTCTGAATAATTTTGTAAAATAATACTCAAAGTTAATGACTAAAAATCCATGGCTTTCATCTTAATGAATTACCATTTTAGAATCAAATAGTGGCAATTAAAGCATTTTTTTCTTATCATCAAAATGTGAGTTTTTAAAAAATCACATTTAACACTCCTCATTTATCCCTACACCTTTTAGAGGAAAAACAACAACAAAAAATCCTACAATATTCCTCATGGTCACAACATGTAATGCACAACATGTAATGATAAAATGCAATTCAGGACAATTTAAATTGTATTTTATAGGAAAAAGAAATAAGGAAATAAAACAAGATGTTTATTATACCTAGAATAAAACATGGCATGAAAAGAAAAATCTCTTTAATTCTTTTTTTTTTTTTTTTTAAATCTCTTTAATTCTTAAGGCAGCGATCCTTAGTGCATGTTCTGAGAACCACCTCCCTGAGAATTACCTGTGAAGCTTGTTAGAAATGCTGCTGATTCCTGGGCTCTCTGCCAGATCTACTGAGCCTGAATCCAGGGAAATGAAATTCAGAACCTGTTTTACTACATACATAGTCACAGATGCATCTTTAGTGTGGACAACTTTCAGAATTACTCTCTTAAAGGCAAATCTTTAGCCTATATGATGACTTAGAATTACTGGCCAAATCAGAGTAAACCAGTGGGGTGAGAGTAACTCTGAAACACATGGAATAAAGAGAAGTTAAATATTTTCTGTTGCATTCTTGGGTTTGTAGATTATCTTCTACATGGTAGCGTTCATCCAATGTATATTAAATGAATAGATAAATGGAATTTCATCCATAACAGAGACAAATATCATTTAGATACAAAATATACATGTTAGAATAGGAGATCACAATGAGGACTTTTCAAAGGAAACATTATTTTATCTCCTATATGTATATGATACTTGGAACATAGAAGATAAATAATTTAAGTTACAGAGAAGTTACAGAGGGGCAAGCTTAAAGATAATCATGAACTCTTTAGCAAGTCCCTAATATATGAGAGACAGATGAATTTGCTAGCCATTACTTTTTTAAACAGGCTCCGGACGCGCAGGCCCAGCGGCCATGGCTCATGGGCCCAGCCGCTCCGCAGCACATGGGAACTTCCCGCACCGGGGCACGAACCCGTGTCCCCTGCATCGGCACGCGGACTCTCAACCACTGCGCCACCAGGGAAGCCCCAAACTTTTGATATTTTTAAGTAGAACGATTGTTTAGGTTAAGCACATTACAGTTCTGTATTTAGGGATAAAATTATAACACTTAAAATCAAGAATATGAATGTTCTTACCCTTACATATTTGCTGAAGGTAAGATTACTTCCATTTTAGCAACAAGAACAATGAGAAACTCATTTTTACATGTTTATGCATGTACTCATTTGGCAAATATTTACTCATTGACCACTCTGTTTACAGTTAAATATAGGTATGGTATAGTTAAAATAAATACAGGTATAGGTCTAGTTAAATATAGGTAAATAAGGTATGGTCCCTGACCATGGAAACTGATAATTCAAAATATTGAGAGAAATGGCCTAATTATATTACAAAGGGATAAGGGCAAATCTAGATCTATAAACACGTTGTGTCATATTTTGTGGATGACAGTAGTATATCAGGGACTATATTTTTCTTTCATAAACCTCTCTCATGAGTCTGCATGGAGACCACATAATTTAACAGGTAAATACGTACTTGAAGGTGAAGGTCAAGGACTAGTTGCAGGAAAGATGTCTCCGTTGGTATTTCAGCGCAAGCCCAGAAGGAAGCATTTTCCTTTTAATCACAGATGGTTACCTACCAAAGTCAGATGCTCTGAGTTGGGTTATACTCATTGGGAGTATTTGTGAGCAAAAGGCATTAGCACTTACATCTAATTCTCTCTTTGTTGAAGCAAGCTGTCATAGGCTTAATAAACATGTACTCTATTGTTTATAGACCATCATTAAGAGCAGCGGTAATATTTCCCTTTCCCCTTCTATCTTTGTTAGGGACACCTCCTTCCCCATTATTGTTAAACTGGGTGTGTCTATATCCTGCTCCTTTTGTAATAATCTGTTTAACCTCTTTAATAGTTTTGTCTGTTTAATTAATGGACTAGCCCCTAACTACTGAGGCCACTTTTGTGTAATTTTAACAAAGAGATTATATAAACACACACACTGGTGTCTCTTAATTAGAAATATGATGGGTAGATGAAGGTATTTGGCAATAACTGAAATCAGCAAGTCATTAAAAATTCTTCCATGATACTACAAATTTGTTTGTAATAGCCTTCTAATTGCAGCATATAAACAAAGACAAATGTGGGTTAGACTATATATAAAAAGTATCCATCTTGTGTTTTCTGCTTAAGACAACTATAATTTCTACTGTTGGTACAGTTGAAATAAGGATAGAAAGCTATATCCCATGCCTTTGGCTGGCAAGCTTCTAATGTTCAGGTGCCTTTTATGAAAGGTGGTCTTCCTTTATAAAATGTTTGTTGTCAGTTGGTAGCATTGTGTAGTCTAGGAGAAATCACAAGAGATGCAGGTGCCTTATGAATAACCAGATGGGAAACGGAAGATGATCAAACTTCCTCCTAGACTCTTTGAGTCAAGTAGGAAAGACAAAAGATTTTCCTTTGAAATGGTGAGGAGAGTGAAACTGAATTTTAAAATGTCTTGTATACAAATGACGATAATGCCTTACATAAGCCTCTTTCTTAAAGACACAAAACCTGTTTTCTTGAGCTTTTCCCATCACCAAAATACAGCCGGAGTCTGCGATTAGACTCAGCAGCTGTTTAACAGTGCCAGAACCACTTACGAACTTCCAAAACTTTTCTTTCAAGCAAAATAATATCCTCCAAAATCACACTCTGAATTCATTCACCGCTGACTCAGAGGGAAGAGTGCCATCTATTGAATCCTGCCCTCTGTATTCACAGCACCTGATGGATCCTTCCCAGGCTCCCTTCCACCCACCTACCGGCACATCCTGTTTCCCTCAGAGAGCTGGATATAATAATGCTCTGAGGTGGTCTGAAGTTCACGTGTAAGTGTGCTCATATCACGCTCCATAATTTGAGGAAAACACATGAATTTTAATCAGTTTTTAAAACAACCAGGCCTCTCTTCTCATTTACTAGAATGGAAAAAAATCACTTTTATTACCTTAAAGATGCCAAACAGTGCCATTTTATTACTGTGGGAAGCTGGAAGTCATTTCCGAACTCTTTTGGCAAGGGTGCTATGTAGAGCATCCAATTCAGTCCTTTAAGTATCTTCTGAGAACCACCACACAATCTGTGATTTACTGTCTCCAGGAGTTAAAGGGACCCTTTCTACCCTGAAACTGAAGAAAGAAAGGTGAAATGTGTTTAAGAAGCATCCCATGGGACTTGCAAGAATATGAGACAGTACAGAGTGAGCCAGATCTACAGAATATTTTGATAACCCACAAACACTTTCCAACTTGTAGTTTTCAATTTGGTTTTTAAAAGTTGTGTTGGTAGCCTTTAAAAATTGCGTTTTGTATATTGATTGATAGGTCTTCAGGCCACTTTCACAAACTTCTTACATTTTGTAGCTTAGAGGCTCCATTCCCCGCCCCCCTTGCTAAATAGGTTTGGTACACTTTTGCAGCAAACACAACATCATAGTTAAATATATGTATACTATGTTAATTTTTATACACATATATACATAAACATATACACATATACATACTCCCATAATGTGCAGCACTTAAATTTTATAAACACGTATTTGACTAAGACAAATTAAAACAAGAGTCAAATGGAGAATTTGCATGTTTTCTATTTAACATACCAGAAGATGGCATGCCATTCAGTAGCAACCAACAACAATTTGAATTTACATATTCTTTAGCTGACTCAAATCTCTAGTATTTAGCACTATGTAAGCTGAGAGACTGCTATGGTTGTCAGTTAAAATATACTCACACATGTATATTTTGCTCCCAATTTTATTTTGTTTGGATATTTTGCCTGGCTAGTTTATATTGGAGGCAGAAACCCAGTAAGAGAGAAAAAAGATATTTAACCGCTAGTCAGAAAATATATTACACATAGTGCCTGACAAATGGTGGGCTCTCTATAAATACATGATAAAATAATGAATGGATAAATTATACCACTGTGGAAAATAGTCTATTACATCACAAATGAGAAGCTGTCTGATAGTGTAAAAAAGTCTAGCGTATGATTTTTCTTGACAAAAATCAGTGAACTACTGACTTTAAGTAAAAGGCCAATCTTTACTTGCTTTTATATTTTTAAGCTTTGACTAGTAATTGTCTAACGCAACTCTCAAAGGAGTAGATCATTTTTCTCTGGTTATAAACAACCCAAAATCTTTTATGGCAAAACGTCTCTTCAGTAATAACATTCTTAACAGAGTATTATATTCATAAATGGTATCACAAAAGCATCCATGATGGTAGCATGCAGTTTCCATGTCTTTTTTTAGGTGAAATTAATGTTTTCTTACAACGTTGTGGTTATTAATGAGGAAACCATTATTTTTCTTGTCCTGCCAGGTAGGTAAATATAATTTGATGTTTGGAGTGGCATACTATTAAGGTATTGGGAATATTATGTGTTCTGTTCTTTGTTAGGACCAGGATGATATATCTATTCTGAAGTAGAAGATTCACACTTGGCAGTAAGTTTAAGATTTCATGCTGCTTTCATTGCTAAATCTAGTAGGGGTAACAGAGGCCAAATCTTCAAGTAGCACCTGCCAGGCAAATGGTGGACGGAAAGGAGGGCTTCAGCTGGGGAGTGTAATACAGTGCCTCTATCCAAAGGTATCCAGGATATACAATTTAGAGGAGTAAAGTCAAAGCTTTGATGTATATATAACAAAAAAGTAGAGAAAATTTCCAAGAGCAAATTTATCACTAACTTGCAAGTCACCATTAATGTCTATTAAAGGGAAACAATAGAAGAAAGAATGGTATTTAAAGATAAAGTAGGAAAATGAGTCAGTTAAAAAAAGTATCTTTTTTTTTTTTTTAATAAATATGTCCAAGAAGCTCTGTCCATTTAAAGCTAGCACATACACTAGACTGACTCATACATTTCCTATATGTATATGTCACTTATTTTCTTATATTTCCATCTTTCCACCTATCAACCAACCTTCATCCAGTCATCCATCTATGCCAACAAAGTATTTACACATAATTTTATTTTTTCATCCATTCATAAATCCAACCTGTTTTGGGTACCGGCTGCATGACAAGCACCATTACTAGTGATATAAAGACATAGAAAACAGAGTTCCTTCCCTCAAGGAGCTTAGAGTTCAGTTGAAGAGAAAGTTAAGTATATCAATACTACACATGGTGATAGATGCTAGGATAGCACTACCCAATGAGGATAGAAGGGCTTCTAAATCAGACTGGTGGGTCTGGGAAGGCTAACATTAAAGTTGAATTTTAAAAGACAAGTAAGAAAAATTAGGTAGATGATGAAGAGGAAAGGAATTTTAGATGAAAGGCATGATGTATGCAGAATGTATCCTTAATAACTGGTATTCTTTTATGTTCACAATATAGTCATTTAACAAAATTCTATCCCTTTACACATAACAGGACACAATGACTCAATTAAAAATGACCGGGGGCTTCCCTAGTGGCGCAGTGGTTGATAGTTCCCCTACCGATGCAGGGGATATGGGTTCGTGCCCCAGTCCGGGAAGATCCCACATGACGCGGAGAGGCTAGGCCCGTGAGCCATGGCCGCTGAGCTTTCGCGTCCGGAGCCTGTGCTCCGCAACGGGAGAGGCCACAACAGTGAGAGGCCCGCGTAATGCAAAAAAAAAAAAAAAAAAAGACCTGGGAAGGCAATAGAGTTTAGTGATTACATGTACTGGCTCTAGAACCAGACTTCTAAATCCTGGCTCTTCTCCTTTATAGCAGGAGGAAATTACTCAATTACTTGGAGGAAATTACTCAACATCTCTCTGACTCAATTTTCCTTTATTCAAATTGGGGATGATATTATCTCTCTTTTTTTTAATTAAAATTTTATAGCTTACTTTCCATGTACAGTTATTACAAAATATTGGCTATATTCCCCATGTTGTGCAATATATCTTTGAGCCTATCTTGCACCCAATGGTTTGTATCTCTCCCTCCCACACTCCTATATTGTCCCTCACCCCCACTGGTAACCACTAGTTTGTTCTCCATATCTGTGAGTCTGCTTCTTTTTTGTTATATTCACTAGTTTGTTGTATTATTTATTTATTTATTTATTTTATTTATTTATTTTTTTAACATCTTTATTGGGGTATAATTGCTTTACAATGGTGTGTTAGTTTCTGCTTTATAACAAAGTGAATCAGTTATACATATACATATGTTCACATATGTCTTCCCTCTTGTGTCTCCCTCCCTCCCACCCTCCCTATCCCACCCCTCCAGGCTGTCACAAAGCACCGAGCCAATATCCCTGTGCCATGCGGCTGCTTCCCACTAGCTATCTACCTTACTACGTTTGTTAGTGTGTATATGTCCATGACTCTCTCTCGCCCTGTCACAGCTCACCCTTCCCCCTCCCCATAACCTCAAGTCCGTTCTCTAGGAGGTCTGCGTCTTTATTCCTGCCTTACCCCTAGGTTCTTCATGACATTTTTTTTTTCTTAAATTCCATATATATGTGTTAGCATACGGTATTTGTCTTTTTCTTTCTGACTTACTTCACTCTGTATGACAGACTCTAGGTCTATCCACCTCATTACAAATAGCTCAATTTCGTTTCTTTTTATGGCTGAGTAATATTCCATTGTATATATGTGCCACATCTTCTTTACCATTCATCCGATGATGGGCACTTAGGTTGTTTCCATCTCCGGGCTATTGTAAATAGAGCTGCACTGAACATTTTGGTACATGACTCTTTTTGAATTTTGGTTTTCTCAGGGTATATGCCTAGTAGTGGGATTGCTGGGTCATATGGTAGTTCTATTTGTAGTTTTTTAAGGAACCTCCATACTGTTCTCCATAGTGGCTGAACCAATTCACATTCCCACCAGCAGGGCAAGAGTGTTCCCTTTTCTCCACACCCTCTCCAGCATTTATTGTTTCTAGATTTTTTGATGATGGCCATTCTGACTGGTGTGAGATGATATCTCATGGTAGTTTTGATTTGCATTTCTCTAATGATTAATGATGTTGAGCATTCTTTCATGTGTTTGTTGGCAGTCTGCATATCTTCTTTGGAGAAATGTCTATTTAGGTCTTCTGCCCATTTTTGGATTGGATTGTTTGTTTTTTTGTTATTGAGCTGCATGAGCTGCTTGTAAATTTTGGAGATTAATCCTTTGTCGGTTGCTTCATTTGCAAATATTTTCTCCCATTCTGAGGGTTATCTTTTGGTCTTGTTTATGGTTTCCTTTGCTGTGCAAAAGCTTTGAAGTTTCATTAGGTCCCATTTGTTTATTTTTGTTTTTATTTCCATTACTCTAGGAGGTGGGTCAGAAAGGATCTTGCTGTGATTTATGTCATAGAGTGTTCTGCCTATGTTTTCCTCCAAGAGTTTGATAGTTTCTGGCCTTACATTTAGGTCTTTCATCCATTTTGAGTTTATTTTTGTGTATGGTGTTATTGTTGTATTTTTTAAGATTCACATATAAGTGATATCACACAGTATTTGTCTTTCTCTTTCTGACTTATTTCACTTAGCATAAAGCCCTCCAGTCCATCCATGTTGCTGTAAATGGCCGTTTTTTTTTATGGCTCAGTAGTATTCCATTGTAGATACATACCACATCTTTATCCACTCATTATTTGATGGTCACTTAGGTTGCTTCCATATCTTGGCAATTGTAAATAATGCTGCTATAAACATTGGCATGTATGTATCATTTCAGATTAGTGTTTTTTTTTTTTTTTTTTTCATATATATACCCAGGAGTGGAATTGTTGGGTCATATGGTAGTTGTATTTTTAGGTTTTTGAGAAACCTCCATATTGTTTTCCACAGTGGTTGCACCAATTTACATTCCCACCAACAGTGTACAAGTATCCCCTTTTTTCTACATCATTGCCAACATTTGTTATTTGTGTTCTTTCTGAAGATAGCAAGAACAAATAATTTTAAAATTTGTATGGAAACACATAAGATCCCAAATAGCCTAAACAATCTTGAGGAAGAAGAATAGAACTGGAAGAATCACAGTCCCTGACTTCAGACTATACTACAAAGCTACAGTAATCAAAACAGTATGGTACTGGCACAAAAATAGACACAGATCAATGGAACAGGATAGAGAGTTCAGAAATAAACCCACACACTTATGGTCAATTAATCTATGACTAAGGAGGCAAGAATGTACAATGGAGAAAAGACAGTCCCTTCAATAAGTGGTGCTGGGAAAACTGGACAGCTACATGTAAAAGAATGAAATTAGAACATTCTCTAACACCAATAAACAAACAGAACCTAATTAAACTTAGAAGCTTTTGCACATCAAAGGAAACCACTGACAAAAGGAAAAGATAACCCCTTACTGAATGGGAGAAAATATTTGCAAATAATATTATATCTCATAGTGACTATTAAATTAATTTATACATGAAAGAGTTATGTATATCTGGCATAAAATAATCTTTTAATATATGCTAGCTAGGATAATATTTTTTCCTTTGTTAAAATTTACTTATTGATAAGAATAGTGATGATAATAATAAACAGGTTTAAGGGATGTATAAGAGCTATCAGAAACTGAGATTTACTACTTTCAGAAGCTAAAGAGATTTAACCTCTTTTGAAACTTAAAACTGCTTGCCACAAGATAGAGAAGTCACTAGCACTTCAGTTAGATGTCCTGAGCTCAGATTTTGTCACTGTTACCTTCCAACTCTGAAGTCTTGGTCATGTAGCTTAATGCATGTGCCTCGGTTTTTTATCACTCATGGTGCTACTAATGACACCAACATATCCATCACGGGAGTCTGGGAGGATTAAATGGGATGACATGTATAAATTTGTCCCATCATCCAAAAAAAAACCCTTTAAAATGCTTAGAAATTATGTAATGACTAATCTAAGGATTGTGAAAAATATCTTTCCCAAAATACTTCCTACAGTTTGAGAGATAACATATAAATATTCTCATCTGCATTCACTATCTCTGGAAAACACTCTTGAATGTCATTGCTGACTCTGAATGGCTGCCTTTGTGTCTTTGCCAGAACTTGCTCTGGGTTGCAGCTATTCATAGAATGCCCTTGGATAATGTGATAGGTTGAATTCGAATTACTCCTCCAATCATTTTGGATGTAGTAATAATGCTAACTAGAATGGTCATCTGGAGAATAAACTAAGCATGGCATTTTTAATAAAATCTTTCTTTTTTTTTTTACATTTATTTTATTATTTTATTTTTCGGCTGCATTGGATCTTTGTTGCTGCGCGCAGGCTTTTCTCTGGTTGTGGTGAGCGGGGGCCACCCTTTGTTACGTGGCACGGACTTCTCATTGCGGTGGCTTCTCTTGTTGTGGGGCATGGGCTCTAGGTGCAGGGGCTTCAGTAGTTGTGGCTCGCGGGCTCTAGAGCACAGGCTCAGCAGTTGTGGTGCATGGGCTCAGTTGCTCCACGGCATGTAGGATCTTCCCAGACCAGGGCTCGAACCTGTGTCCCCTGCACTGGCAGGAAGATTCTCAACAAGTGCACCACCAGGGAAGCTCAAAATCTCTTTCTTTTTTTTTTCTTTAGAATAACACAAAAGCAGATCATATAATGAATGCTATTTGAGTAAATAAGCATTAAACATGGTAACATGTTAATGAATTTCCTGTAGATAGATATTATAGGCTTTAAAATACCACTAATCTCAGGTGGAATACAAATACAAAACAGCTTTTTAAAAAAACATAAATTATAGGAAGACAGATATTGCACTAGATCTTTTCTGGAATTACTTTTAATTGCAAATATTGCTTTAAGATTGAGAACCCAGCCTACCCAAGCCTATACAGGTTAGCTTTAAATAAATTCAGCTTATACATCATGTTGCTAATACTATTAAGATCTTTGGTCTCACAAACATCTTTTCTGCTTTTTTCACACATATCAATTACTTAATACTGTTACTTCTAAGGCCAGGGCACCTTAGTCTTCCTGAAGGAGTATGGAAGTTCCAGGCTACCATAGCTTCTATTTTATTAATTTTTTTCTTTCTTGCCTTCAACCTGATTTCTTCTGGGTCTAACCTAATTCCTTTGAAGACTGGGGCTTGGAGGCCTGTGCTAATCTGCATCATGGGTATGTGGAGGAAAAGTGAGACACATGAAAGAAAAGTAAAGGAAGGAAAGATGGCACCTAGTCAAGAGTGCTCTTCAAAATCAAATAAGCATTTTGAAAGCAGGCCATTTTTGTTCTACCTCATCCTTTAAAGAGAACCCCAAATTCAATGCTTGGTCTCAAATACAAATCTCCCCTCTGCTCTAATTCTTTACTTTTTGTTTTTTTAAGCTACCTTGTAAAACATTTTATGGCGAGGACAAAAAAGACAATGGCAGAATGCTAATTATTAGCATCATGTGATAAATCCAATGTAAGAAAAATATCTGTTTGTGAAAAAAATAAGTCATGTTCTAAAAGTCATAATGAAAGAATATGTTTGTGCTGACTTTGATGTAGAGATCCTGCAATAGCCTAAGCTTTGTCACTAAGCTTTGGGACGTGCTGATGTTCAGAGCTTTTTAGACCTATCCACTAACTTATTGTTCCTCTGAGCCTGTTCCCAGTTTTTTTCCCTTTGGGAAGCAGGTTCTTCTTACTGCTCAAATATGCATTCAACATCTTGTAGTCATTAATATCCCAGAGGCAGGGGGTAAAGGGGCAGCTTTTCAAAGTGTCTCTGCTCACTTGATTTTGGATTACTACTACAAATCCTGGAGAAGTGGGAATGTGAAATTTATCCTTCCTCGGTAACAAATTACAGGTTTTCTTCTCTGAGATGTTAAGGAGTTGTGATTTTGTGTGGATTTACCAAAAAAGGGGTGTATTTGTCCATCTGTGATTTGATGAATGACGATTCACAAAGCCATCAGTACACCTGTTCCCATGAGAAGAGATATACTTTATCTAAAGCAAGAAAATGATCAGTAACAGTAATTGTTTTCAGCACAGTAGCACGCATTGGTTCAGGCATATTTTCACTTCACAGATGTTTAAAGTCACTCGGCACTCAGCCTTCAGACTTGTTATTCATTTGGCATCCAAATTCATGTTTCATAGCCATGCGGCTACCTAATGTGCCATAAATAGAAACAATCCTCTGAATTTCAGAGCTATACCCTGGGCCTGCCCTAACCTATGCAGCTGCCTAACCTACGCAACTCCTGTGTTTCAGGATATATTTGCAGATTCAAAATACTTATTTTGGTCAGTTGCGTAAAACCATTTATTCCTCAGATATCTAGTCCTGCTAGTCAATATAAATCTGTGTTCTTTTGTATTTCTCTCCAGGGTGGTGGGCGTCTTCTTTATAATCTCCTTTTATTTTACTTGTATTTGAATTGTGGATACACCAGTGAGCAGGAGAATGATCCTACCCTGGTACTTAGGAGAAAAGAAAAAGAACAGAGATTTGTAATCCAGATAATTCACAACCTGGAAAGCTAACGGAGCCATAGTCCATAATGAATAGAAATTTAGAGAATATTAGTTTAAGTCATTAGGAATGATCACTTCGTGTGTGTGTGCACGTGTGTGTGCATGCATGCACACTACTGGTATATTTAAACACAAGCCCATGGAATCAGCATTTTTTATACTGATGAACATTTTTTGCAGTTCAATCTGAACATTGTTCCTGGTAGAGCTGGGAATGCCATTTCAAAATAGCGTCAAGCCTCCCCATCATTTGTTACTTGATTCAAAGAAATAGAAAGTCATATAATGGTACAAGATGTTGCTACTTTATTTCATTGGCCCCTTCCACATAAAGTAATGAATGTCTAAGGGCAGAAAATCCAGCTATAATTTAGGGCCTCAAACCATTCATTTTAGTTTTCCTTTAGCAGGGCTAGCTAAAACAATCTCATATTTAGTGGTTTATATTGTTCAATTTTGAAATACATTATAGTTTGAGTATTGGGCAGGTAAGAGATTAATTTGCCTTTGTAAAATTGCACACCCTTGGGGGCAGTAGTATTTTATGCACAGGTAAACAGGAATTTTTTATCAGCAAATCTATGGAGCTGACATTTTTATGCATTCTACTTTTTTTTTAAAGCATGAGTTTAAGCCCATGAACAGCAGATTCCCAGTTTTAAATTGCTTGTTGAACTCATCTTTCTGTTTAATGTTTATGTGGGTCATAAACCAACATTAGGTGTAAACTTTACATATATTTATGTATGTGTATACATATATATATATATATATATATATATATATATATATATATGTGCTTTCCTCAGAGACAAAAAAATTTATTATCAAGTTGAGTAAGTGAATAATTTTTTTCTACTTTAATACATATGACCCATTTCATAAAGGATGAAATATATACAAATATACATATATAAATTTATATATATTATAAATATATATATAAATATGTATCTTATTTTGCTATAATAGTGAAATAGATTTCACTATTGTGGTGAAATAAGAAAAAAACTATAAAAATGAGCATTGTCATCATACAGTGTATCTAGGACAGATTGCCTATTTTTTTGCTATATTTTTGCAAAAATCAAAAATTATGATGAATATTGATTACACTGGCTTTGTATAAGGTTTACTCTATCCAAATTCCTTTACAAACAATTTTATTTTTATAAAATTCTGATGAGCAGTATGTGGTGCTGAATTCCTCAAGCAAGCTACGCTGAACGCCTACGATAATGATCACAGCAATTACAAACACAATAGATGTACCTCACCCCAAATGAGATCTGAAGTCCTGATAAAAAGAAGACTGGGCCTCTTCCTTTTTCCTGTGTGTGACTTGTGTAGCAGCTTCTTTATCTATAACAGGTCAAAATGCAAGAGGCGATTTTGTAATATAATATAAAGAGAAACAGAAACCAAACCTCTTGCATTTCTACTGCTATGCTCACCCTTTTCTCAGATAATCTTGGCAGCTTTGCCTCTCTCTAATTTTGCTAACATCTCATAGATATAAAACTGTGCACCCCCAACTCTCTGGCTCCTTCCCCTCCCATCTCTTTTCCTTCCCACTGTTTCATTACATTTTTTTATGTGCATACCATCAAGTCCTCTTGGACACATAATAAGATTTGTGCCAGACTATGTTTCTTGGCTTTAATGGTTAGTTAGCTTTCCAGAATACACATGCTGCTTTATACATGCTTTTATTACTGACATCATGAGAATGCATCTCTCTTATGTTTACAATTGGGTGTTCACCCTTAAATAAAAACAATGAGATCAGGTTGTTTAAGAGAATCTTTAAAAAGCAGAATAAAAACAGCTGTTATCTGCTTGAATCATTTCATTTTCTTTCATGATCTGAATGATAATTATGTGTAGCAGTGGGCAGTCTCCAGCTCTCATTATATGCCATACATCAGAGCCTCTTTCAGGCTGGAATTGGGACTCTGTCCTCCAGTTCCAACAGGATCGTTTCAACCTCATTTCTAACAGGTGTTGGTATTTGCGGGAGGGGTAAGGGGAGGATAAAACACCTCTGCTTGTTCCAACTGAGCTCCAGATTCAGGAGGCTGCTTTTTATTGGCAATGTGGGTTTGAAAGTCAAACCAGGTCCTTTCTGAAATCTCTCTCACCAGGAACGAATTACAAATATTTCCACATGTCAAACCAGTGTACAATAGGGTGGTCCTTATTAATCAAAGCTCTCTTAAACCAAGTACAGATGGTAGCAATGAACTTCTCTTCCATGAAGATTTCTTGAAAAGGGAGGAAAATACATCTCACAGAAGTGCACATTTCTTCACGTGACACCAGACGAGGAATAAGGAGCTTACACCAAATGTAACCAAAACCAAACCCAACAAAACAATAATAAATAAATAAAAATGTAAAAATCCCAGTGTTTGGATCTCAACAATCCAAACCAGAAGGTAGATTGAGCTGATTTCCATTTCACACAGCCCTCACCACAAGCCGTTTCTCAAGATTCCACGACATTTGCCTAGAGACTGACAAGCTTAAATTGGTCTTAACCTCTAGAGTCCCCTTTTCATATCACAGATGTTGCTGACTGGGGAGCAGAGTTTCTTTCCCCAAAGTCAGTGATTTTCAAGCTCTGGTGTCATCTGCCACAGAGTGTAACTCCTCTCAGACAACAATGTCGTTTGTTATTTTTAATTAACAGAAAAATGTAGATAGGAATGGTTGAAATTGCATTGTATTCAAAACTTGAGAGTAAGGAGAGTCAGAGAAGCAATTCTATTTAAAGAACAGCCCAGAGGCTGGACCCATGGCTGCCTTTCTCTGACCCCAGCTGTATTATCTAAGCCTCTCGGGTAGCAAAAAACTGGGTTGGGGAATCTCCTGGGAACAAAGACTCCTTGGGATGGTCTGTATGACCAGGTGTTACTATTTAGGAAGAGTATATTTCAGATGTTTTAGCAAAATTGGCTCCACTTCTCCACTCAAGATTGGTGCTATTATGGTCCTGTGCAGTCCTTCAAGGTGAGGGATCAAAAGACACTAGGGTGTCACTCAGTTCACACCTTATCTCAAAACAGTGTTAAACCTAAATTGTATTTGAAAGGTGAAAATTCTGTTGTGAAGCCCTTAACACAGAAGGTCTGTGATTTCCACTGATAAAAAAAAATTCCATGATGTAAAAACTACCAGAGGCCATTTCTCTCTAGCCTAAATCTTTTATACTGCAGCTGAGAGTGTATTTCCTTTTGGTCTGTGCTCTGTAAAAGTGAGCGATATTCAAAATTGTTTAATGTATGGGTAAAAAATTTTTAAAGTCTCATCTCAAACTGTTTCAAGATAATTACAGTAAAGATGGAAAATTTTTCTACTAATAGATTTCTACTAATAGTGTTTATAACCTCAGATTAATTATAATCTTTTTCAAGATGACAAAAGTTTTATAGCATTTCATGAGGTAACAGTTGATTGGATTTTAAAAAGAAATGAAATAAAAGTGTTATATATAGGGCTTCCCTGATGGCGCAGTGGTTGAGAGTCTGCCTGCCGATGCAGGGGACACGGGTTCGTGCCCTGGTCCGGGAAGATCCTACATGCCGCGGAGCGGCTGGGCCCGTAAGCCAGGGCTGCTGAGCCTGCGCGTCCGGAGCCTGTGCTCCGCAACGGGAGAGGCCACAACAGTGAGAGGCCCGCATACCGCAAAAAAAAAAAAAGTGTTATATATAAGAACAATTCCCTTACTGCCATACTCATGATTCCACAATGACTTTTTTGGTGAGGGGAGGAGACTACCCAACTGATTTTTTTTAACTTATTGGAAAGTTGCAAAAGGCCTTGTGAAAACAGCCTCTAGTATTATTTTGAGAATGTGAGATATTTTGTTAAAGGTATATATATTACTTTACTTCAGTACCTTGTACTATATTTCCGTATCCCAAAGAGTGTACTGAATGTGTAGAAATAGATTTGAATCCAGGTCTTGTCTTATCCAAAATAGATCATCCAATTCTAAGTTGACACAAAATCATGGGCAAGGGCTTCCCTGGTGGCGCAGGGGTTGAGAGTCCGCCTGCCGATGCAGGGGACACGGGTTCGTGCCCCGGTCCGGAAAGATCCCACATGCCGCGGAGCAGCTGGGCCCATGAGCCATGGCCGCTGAGCCTGCACGTCCGGAGCCTGTGCTCCGCAACGGGTGAGGCCACAACCGTGAGAGGCCCGCGTACCGCAAAACAAAACAAAACAAAACAAAACATGGGCAAATGTCAAAAGAAGACTTCAGTCTTCCAATTTTTTTGTGGTGTTACGTGATAATATCTCAGTGAAATTTAGTTTTGACTGTGCATGCTCCGCATCACAGACTGGGCATTCCTTAGAAAATATTTGTATATGCTTTTGGGCTTGTTACTGAACCATCATAAAATTCAGTGCTATTTGTGTACTCTGTGGTATAAACTAACAAAGTAATGTCTATGCTGAGAAGACAGTGAATGATTTAGAACACGTATTGAAGTCTCAACACTATTGAAGAATGTCTGAAAATTGTCGTAGAATATTAACATGGACTTTTAGAATCTTTGCTAAAAGCCATGTTTACCTTCAATTCAGATATTACACAAGTCTATAAGTATTTTATAGTAATCTTGGTTTGTCTACTAGTCTATTAGAATAAAATTAAAATAGGAAGACGTCACATATCTGCCCATTAGAGGGAATTAGTGAGAGTGCCCATGAGTGAGAAGAGAGAGAGAGTAGAGAGAGGATGCTATTTTAATGGAAGAGTCAGAGGAAGAAATGAAGGAAAAGGAAGAAGAGGTCTAATTCTCCACCTAGATAATAGTAGGTCCCAAAAGTTGCTGTAATTTGTCTAAAATCATAGATCTAGTAGGTGGTGGTAAAAGGGTTGATATTCTGTTGTCTGATTCTGGGGGCCACAAGCTTCACTGTGCTCTAGTGAGCTAACAGGACGTGAGGTCTATCCATCAATTATTAACTACCAGATAAGATACTTTAATCAGATGTTCTGATAAAAACCAAAGACCTGGACTTTCTCTATCTACAATCTCTGTCATCTTAGGAAGGAGCCGTAGATAAGTTACCAAAATACAAAAAGACATAAACTTCAAACATATATGTAAACATTTTTTTTTTCTGGAAACATTTAATTTTAAGTCCATTTTTTCTTTTCAAGAGTACCACTTATTGAACTCCTTGATGATAACATCACTTTTGATATGAGAACAGGAGGTATTATCATTAAAGAAAAGTGTCATGCAAATTCCATTAGATTCTTTATTTTCTATTGCTATTATTCTGGAATTAATTGCTTGTTACCAAGAACATCTCTTCCCAGATTCCTCTGAACAGATGAGACCTGTTGTTTAGATTTTCCCTCAACTGAATGAACCTTCTTATCTTATACATGTCACAATTTTTATTACACATTTTAAAAAATGGTTGAAAAATGAGTGCCACCTAGAAATGTATTCAGCATAGAGTGGGATAGTTAGTAAATATTTTTCAAATGAATAAATGAAAGTCACTGGCCTTTGACAAGCCTCTTTGGGGGTAGAGGTGATGAGTAGATCACATAAAGACCGGTTGCATTCTGGGGACATGGTACAAGCTGTGTGAGTAGGCATGCTCTATGGATAACACCATTTCATGGAAAGATATGAAAAATAATACTGAGCAGCCTGAAGAAAATGGAGAAAACAAGAGCGACTTAAAACTGAGTTATCATTTTGTTTCAAAGGGAGATAAGGAGTTTAAGAGGAAATTTTTTACTTTTTACAGTAGTTTTTGTAGTTTCAGAGTCCCTTTCCGCAGTCTTATTAAAACAAGTTGGCTGTGGTTAGAACCTGTAGATTAGAACAATGTACACTAGAGGGTTGATGGCAGCAGTAATATCACCTTTATATGGTGGATTCTCTTGCTGTGTATCAAGGAATCATCACCCATTGACCCTTGAGTGCAGGAACTCGTATGTGATTAATCAAGGAAGCACTATCTTTGTTGAACTCTGGAGAAAAAATTCTGTACCCAGCAGGTGAATAACATATTAGGGAGCCTGGCAGGCAGAGTGGCATATTCCCTCCTGACCTCAATTTCCCAAAGACTCTGTGTAGTCTTGTTTGTGGATGACACACTCAATGGGAAAAGCACAAGGCTAAGAAAAACAGCGAGGATCCTACCATAACCCTATGGTATAAGGAGATAGTCGTCTTCTCATTTAGTTAAAAAAAGGAGGCTAGATTTCACTGGTATTTGAGAAAGAAGAAGGATAGACTAATTTGATTACCTGTTTTGAAAAGAACTGTGTCATGTACTAAGTCTTTTGTTACCTGTTTGTATCTGTTTAGTTTACTACTATTGGAATTGCAAAAAAAAAAAAAAAAAAAAAAAATCTGTTCTTAATCCTTTAGAGAGAAAGCCTGGTTATTTTATTATTTCTTCTCTATGGTTGAATGAGTGTTTATTTTCGAGGGGGGATGTTTATAGAGATTTAAGCATAATATATATTTGAGTTTATTTTTATTTTAAATTTAAAAGTTAAAACTGGGACAAAATTATGTGGGTTTTATTCCCCTAAACAGACAATCCACTAATGCACAGTCAGTTTGAGCAGGTAGCTGAAAATGATGCTACTTAATTACTTCATGGACAACTAAGATGTTTCCTGAAGTTGGTTAAAAAAAAATTCTCAGAAATCACTCTCATAAAGACTCTCAAAATGAACAGGACAGTGGTATAAGCATATTAGGTGTTCAATTATTAATTGGCCGATTGATATATATCTATTAAAAGGGGTAGAATCGCTATTTATTGTCCTTATGCATCCAGTGGGTACAGGCTTCTTCAATTTCAAACTTTGGCTGAGTGATTGTATAAGCATTTTAAATGCTGGAGGCAGGTAACAGCATCGTCCTACCTCTTGAATCATATAGGCCTCCAATTGGTGTTTTTTCCTTACTGCTAAATTAAAACAGACGATAATTCTCAAGTAATTAAAAAAGTAGAAGCAACTTGCAGAATCCTCTTTTCTTACCAAAACTTAAGCTGGAATAAGATTTCATTTAGAGAGCAATAAGAACAGAGACTGGTTAGCTAACAGGGGCTCACCTATGAAATCATTGGTGCTTAGTTTATGAATGTTCTTAAATTTCGAGAGAATGTCTTCCGTGAAATTCTGCATATGTACAATGACTTTTCTGGGGCATGAAATTTTGTGTTGTACCTGAACTTTCAGCATATCCAGGTTTTTTTTTTTTTTGCGGGGGGTACGCGGGCTTCTCACTGTTGTGGCCTCTCCCGTTGCGGAGCACAGTCTCCAGACGCGCAGGCTCAGCGGCCATGGCTCACGGGCCCAGCCGCTCCGCGGCATGTGGGATCTTCCCAGACCGGGGCATGAACCCGTGACCCCTGAATCGGCAGGCGGACTCTCAACCACTGTGCCACCACAGAAGCCCTGCATATCCAGGTTTTAATCACTGATCTCCTTCCCACCCCAAAATGATAAAGATAACTAAAACTATTTAAATATTACTTGCTGAGAATTTCTGATTCATTAAAAATGTAATTGTTAATAGCATTTTAACCAATTTATCTCCTCTGTAATGAGAGACTAGGGAACTAGTTATATATATATATATTTTCTTCCTCTTTTCCTCTGTAATGTTAGATCTCCACTGGAAAGAAAAGGACAACAGCTGGAACTTATAACTATTTGGAAACATCAACATTGTTGAAATTTACACTCCCATGTGCAAATGTTATCAGACAATCAAAAAAATGTGTACAAATAATAAAAGAGGAAAGCAATGTTATCAAAGGAGCATGATTCAGTTGGATGGGGCACAAAAAGTTATACTTGTTCATTTTCAGAATAATATTATGAATCAATAAAATGAGATAGATTTGATTATAGCAAGATTTTGCAAAAGAGTTTCTAACTCAGGGATATGCATGGTCTATACTAGATGGCTGACTTTATGAAACACAAGTGGTTTTCCTCCACCACATTGTATAAGCAAGAGAGGCTGAACTATAACATGAAACTGTGCCACTTGGCACACTTTCCCAGTGGATTTCAAGATTGTAGTCTAACACGTTATTTCCTGAATACTTGGGCCTGGTCTCTTACTAATATGCTTCCAGCAGAGAGGTTGCACCAAGTCTTCCACTGCTAATTTATATCCTGCTTATCTAAGAGAGATTGGTTAATCCAAGTATGGCACTTTGGGATTTGGGATTAGACTAATACTCCTCCAATATAGATAGCATTTTTTTTCTTTTTTTGCGGTATGCGGGCCTCTCACTGTTGTGGCCTCTCCCGTTGCGGAGCACAGGCTCCGGAGGCGCAGGCTCAGCGGCCATGACTCACGCGCCTAGCCGCTCCGCGGCATGTGGGATCTTCCCGGACCAGGGCACGAACCCGTGTCCCCTGCATCGGCAGGCGGACTCTCAACCACTGCGCCACCAGGGAGGCCCTAGATAGATATTTTTATTTGTCTAGATTTTTCCTCCCTGGGGCTTTATCTGCCAAGCTAGCTTCTTTGCTAGCATTAGCTTGCTCCTCCAGCATAATCTAGTAGACATTGGTAAAAATGGATGAGACTTTAGTATCCATAAAGACCCTAAGGCTGCAAAATATCATGGGAGGGTAGGTATAAAACTTAAATATCTCAAATATCTTCAAAACCTCCTTCCTAAAATAAACTTTATTTTTATTCATTGCATCCAGGCAGGAAGTTTGTTTTTAATTCCAGGGAATGTTTTTTTTTTTGTCTGGGGGTGGGTTGTTGTGAAGGGCAAGATGTGTGTATTTTGTGCTTTAACACGTGGTTTAGAAATATCAGTACTCTCCAGATTTGAAAACAACCTCTAATTGTAGAGGTGTTGAGTAATGGTTGAAAGTATGCACAGTAGAATCAGACAGACCTGAATTCAAGGCTTGGCTCTGTATTTTGCAGGTATATGACTTGGTGAGTTACCTTCTCCCCTGCATCATGCTTCTCATGAATATATTGGAGATAATGAGTGCTATGGAAATTAAATAAGATGATATATCTAAAGTGATTAGAAAGCACTTATCCCAAGTGGTCAGAATTTAGTAAATGGTAGCCATTATTTATATTATTATTATGTTAGATGCATCCCCAAACTTCACTGACAACAGTAAAATACTTGTTTCTCGATAGTCTCTATTTCTCCTTTCCAGAGAAAGTATCCAAACAGGCATCTTCTGGTCAGAGAGAAGTCACTAAACAGCATTCAGCGTGGATAGAAAGTGAAGTATGTGGTGAAACTGTCAAGCGTTAGTCTGACTTTTCCATAGACAGACTTCTGCAAGGATAAACACTGATGCATTCAAAGGGCACATAAAGATAAATAAAGGAGCAGAGGACTTGATAGAGAAATAAGAGTAGAAAGATAAATCCTCTTTTATTTTAGAAGAAAAGTTATGTGAGCCACAGATAGGAAATTATTGCAAAGTGCATGAAAACTGAAGCTTGTTTGCCAAATTCTCTGTTTTTTGTTGTTGCTTTTTTTTTCTTCTGCAGAAAACATTGAAGTTACTGAAAATGCCTCAAGAATGACTGCATACATTGGTAGAGAGAGCAGTGGCTCTAGTTCATCATTTTCAGTATTTACATTAAAACAGCAAAATCACAGGGCAGCTCTTCTGTGATAGCACTTGCTACATTGTACTGCAATTTATGTTAACATGACTGTCTCTCACGAGTGCTACAAGCACAGGACCAGATCTTACTCATGTATCACCAATTCTGAGCACAGAATCAGTGCTCAAACAACCAGTTTGCTGCATTAATGAATCAATTTCGGTGAGTCCCAGATAAGGGCATTCATTTATCTCATTTGTTAACAAATTTGATTGCCTGTTGGATACTTCAAAACAGCATATGCTAAACTAAAGCTTAAAAAAAATTTCTAACTCAGTAGTTACCAAATGATGTTAACATGAGGATCTCCTTTAAGTGTCAAGAATTTTCATGAGCATTTGTACTCGAATTATCTCCTGATAGAGAAAATGCATGACCCAGCAGCTGCCAAAGCAGCTTCCACATCTATTCAACGGCTGTTGAAGATCTATTCACATCTATATAACGGCTGTTTGTGGCAGCATCTCTGTTATAGCAGAACAACTGAAGGCAGGTTACGAAAACATAATAAATGTCCACCCATAGTGGATTGGTTAAATAAATTATTCTACACTCACATAATGAAATACTTCACAATACTAAAAAAGAAGATCTATTCAGATCTATTCAAGATCTATTCACATCTATATAACGGCTGTTTGTGGCAGCATCTCTGTTATAGCAGAACAACTGAAGGCAGGTTACGAAAACATAATAAATGTCCACCCATAGTGGATTGGTTAAATAAATTATTCTACACTCATGTAATGAAATACTTCACAATACTAAAAAAGAAGCTGGTAGATCAATATGTACTGATATAGAAAAATGTCCAAGCTATATTAAGAGAGAACATCAGATTGCACCATGGAACATAAAGTATAACTCCCTTTGTGTACAAAAAGCTACACAAAAAATCTATTGGGAAGAATATGGAAAAATTCTCGAAAAATGTACAATTTTTGAAATGACTGTGATAGGAAGGGGGCATTTATTTTTCCACATTAACACCTATTGTATTGTTTGAATTTTCCCCAGACGAGCATGAATTATTTGTATTTTAAAAATCAAAATAGTGTATATATGTCAATCCCAATATCCCAGTTCATACCACCTCCTCCTTTCCCCCCGTGGTATCCACACATTTGTCCTCTACGTCTGTGTCTTTATTTCTGCTTTGTAATTAAGGTTGTCTATACCAATTTTTCAGATTCCACATATATGTTTGTTTTTTTCTTTCTGACTTACTTCACTCTGTATGACTGTCTCTAGGATTGACATATATACAATGTTGATACTATGTATAAAATAGATAACTAACTAGATAGAACCTACTGTATGGCACAGGGAACCCTACTCAATGCTCTGTAGTGACCTAAATGGGAAGGAAATCCCAAAAAGTGGGGATATATGAATACATATAGCTGATTCACTTTGCTGTACAGTAGAAACTAACACAACATTGTAAAGCAACTATACTCCAATAAAAATAAAAAGAATAAAAAAAAGCATGTCTTTATATGAATTATCTGTCTTTCTATTATATATATATATTCATACACACATGTGTGTGCATGTGTGTTTGTGTGTGTGTGGTGTGTGTGTGATATTTTCCCCCCTTTGCTTAACACCTATATGCTCTGCCAATGGCTGTTTGGTACATACCTCCAGGTGAAAATCCTTTGCAATAATTCTGCAGTTCCCCCATCATTCTTTCATCACCATAATGAAAACCAGTCTTACAGTTTCATAAACCTTTCACTTTTTTTCAGAAAACAAACAAACCAGCAGGTTTTCAACTGTTTGCTAGCTGCACTATTCATTACGATGAGGAAACATTACAGGAATCCCACTATTAGAATGGATAAAAGCAGAAATCTTCTGATTGATTTCAGAATGAAGTTTCAAAACTCCCCTCCTCCCTTGTTCTGTGACAGCCTAAAGCAGGAGTGAGGGGTAGAAGTGTGGAAGGGAAAAGCCACAGAACACTTAACGTTCCAGGGAGCCCAGTGCCACTACCTCAATCTGCGCTATTGGATCATTTGGTTGACTCAAGGTCAAACAAGCTACAGAAATGAGATTAGAATTCAGTTTAGCAGACATGAAATTTTATGCATACAGTTTCTTTTTAACCTTATAGTAGCTCCATGTTGCAGAAAGTGCAGGAACCACACTTTGCCTGCCTTCACACTCACTTTCCCTGACAACTTCCATCCAGTACCAGGCAGAGTGCCTTGTATTTATAGATAACCAAAAACTATGCAGTTAATTAGTGATTGAATTAAATTGAATAGGTTAGATGACTTTCCCAAGACGACTCAGCAGGTAAATGACACGTGGGATCAATCCCTGAAACCCCATTCCCAATTCAGACCTCTTACTATTATACCCTAATCATACTTTGCTTAAGTCATTTGTCACAAGGCATTTAACTTTAAATTCTATGTAATTTTAAATTCCTTTGTAGGTTATTGTTGATTTTTTAATTTCCTTTAAATTTAAGAAAAATAATAAGCTATTAGACAATGTCCCCCTTCATCTGCATCCCTACACTAATATCTATCTCAGCTCATTGTCTATTTTCTTCATATTTCTTATCACAACTCAGAATGGCTTTGTCTTTTTACTTAACTTCTTTTGAGTATGATTCTCTGACTAGAATGCAATCTCTATTAGGAAAAAAACCTTGTCCCTGTTATTTATAGGGTCTCTATTTTCAATAATGGCTACATTATTGAATGTTGAATGGTTCAAAAAAGGTTACATTATTCAGAGAAGTCTTGCTGAAAACAACAACAAAAATTCATATTAAAAAGCTTTTCTTAAAAGCATCTAAGAGGCGATCTAAGATAGTAAGATCTACAGAATAAAATTGCAGAAAAACTGGCATTCTAGAAAAGCAAGTACAGCGTAGAGTACTTAAGTTGCCTTTGACCGAAGGGTATTTTGTATTCCATCAAATTAGACCTATAGCTTTGGTAGACTCGTCAAAGTTC
Source organism: Leucopleurus acutus (assembly GCF_964270905.1). Lineage (NCBI taxonomy): Eukaryota > Metazoa > Chordata > Mammalia > Artiodactyla > Delphinidae > Leucopleurus > Leucopleurus acutus. Next base: position 122,405,940 of record NC_139143.1, read on the forward strand.
TCCAACTAAGGGAGTGTAAAAGGACATCATACTTAAATTAAGCTGGATCCCCAAAAGGTCCCAATCCTCAATGGACAAGTGAATCAATAGTAACTATGACTTTACCCTTCCATCTTGTGACATCACATCACAGAGCAGGTGCGAAAAGGAAGGAGGAAAACAACCTGTTTTAGAAAAGTTGTTGCTGATATTTTTTAGGGATTTGCAGCCTATACCATACACTACTTTGGGGGTACTGGGTTCTTCAATCTATGATCTTGATTTGTGATGGTTCTAGACAGTGCCACTAGGGGTCTGGCAGAAATTAACATGTATTCACCAGGAAGAAGGCACCTCCGTGCTAGACATCAAGGAATCCCCATGACTAAGTATATGAGGAAACAAAGAACTGTGAGTGAATACCAGGAGAAACGTTATTCAGAAAGGATAAGTCTACAGACCTCAGATACTGGAATTACCTGTCAGAGAGACTGAAACTACTACTGCCACAATTAAGCAATTAAAAGGCAAGTTTGAAAATAGCTGCAGAGAACAAGAGCTATAAAAAGTGACATAGTAGGTTTGAAAAAATGCCACTTTAAAATTTTTTCGGAAAACTTCCAAAATCGAGATTAAAATCCAACAGACAGATTTAACAGGACATAAAACACCACTGATGTAGATCAGAAAAATTATTCAGAACAAAGCATAGAGAAATGAAGGAAAATATAGAGGAAAAGGTAAAGATATGTATCATAGAATGAAGGATTTTAGTATATGTTAGATTCCCAGAGGGGAGTTGAGAGAGTATGAGACAGACATTACCTGGAGAGAAAAGAGCTGAGAAGTTTTCTCAATTGAATAAAGATACTGATCCAAAGGCTTGAGACACCCCCTATTCCCAGGCAGGATAAATAAAGAAAGGCATACTACCTACATCACTGTGAAACTGCAGACTGCAAAAAACACAGTGCCTGGAATATAGCAGTTGGTTAACAAGTAACTTTGGAGAAGTGAACTAATTTGTACTTAACACTGAAGCCTTTGAGGTTAGATTGCCTTATTCAATCGTATGACATAGGCTAGCTTACTTCAATTCTTCAAGCTTTAGGCTCCTCTTGTGTAAAAGAGGATAATAATAGTATTTACTTTATGATTGTAGAAAGGATTAAATAAGTACTTAAAGCATGTGACATAGTGCCTCACGTGGAAAACATGTAATAAATGTAATCTTCCTTAAAGTTGTTATAATACAAAAAACAAAGTAACTATTTGCATGATTTAGCATTTATAAAAGAAAATTTTCTTTATTTTCTAAGTTTGTCTCTACAACAGACACACTTTGCTGGTGTAATCTTCTTGTCTGTGATTTTGAATTATTTTAGAAAAAATATTGGTGACTAAAATATTCTACAGTGTTTGACACAGACTCAAAAAATGAATAATGATAACAATTAACATTGGTATATTATTTTACAAGTTCAAAGTGCTTTAATATACACCATTTCATGACTGACTTTCAACACTATCAGCTTCTGAAGAATGAGTAATTTCCTGTGGAATCTTAAATCACAAGCAAAACTAGCTGAAGTTAATTCTAAAAATAAGGATCAACTTGCATTAAAGTCAGAACCCTATTAAAATCAATTCAAAAAAAGCCATGACCGTCTAATATTGTGACACATTGCCTAACCACTCCTCAAGATAATGATAGAACATTGGTCTCAGTGGTCCTCATGCAATATAGATTGAATATGGATGGACAGCAGAGTCGAAAAGACAATATCAAGGACAGTAGAGATGAGAGGAGATTTAACAGGGAGCAATTTAAAAGTGTGCTTCTACTCATGAGAGTGGTAGCAAAAGCCACATTTCCATAATGACCATTGATTCAACAAACATTTATTTAGCACCAACTGTTTGCACCATATTGGTCAAGGGTTTTTTAAACCTAGTATATACACAGCACACCATTTATTTTAATGTGCTTTTATTAGTTCAGTATAAATTATTTTGTAAGACCTGGTGACCGAAAGCAAAATGTACTAGCACAAAGACAATGTAAACTTCTAGGTTATTGCAGAGAAAATCATGGCCAATAACAGTACATTCATTTGGTCTTTGCTGGGGATTTGTTATCATGTGGTTACCAAATAGGAGAGGAAAAAGAAATAACCTGAGGATATTTTGGTGTACAATATGAAAAACACTGTGAGAGAAGACATTATGGAGACTAGCAAATAGAAGCAGTTCAGTTACCACCTTGCCACCCACCAAGGACTGCTTGTCACCTTTGAAATCAAGGCCAGAACAACTAAGCTAAATGAAATGGTTTCCTGCTTACTAGGTTTATTATATTAGGTCCCTTATAAAAGAGCCTGTGTCTGTTTTATTTCATTTAGATAGAAGAATAGTCAGACATATCATTAGATTACCTTTGAATTTGACCTTGTACTTGTCATATTTTATGGTAAAGAATAGGACTTTTTTCAGGAAAAAAAAATAAAATTCTTTCAAGTCAGACATTGAAACCTAATAGATTGTACTATTTAAACAGAAAACAAATTAAGATCGCTCTGGAGCCGTTTTTTTTTTTTGTAATTAGCCACAAGTTCCTAAAGGACATTAGATAATTATAGAAACATACTGAGCTATGTGGTCTCAGACTTCACTTTTTTTTAACACTTCTTTTCCTGGTTTCTGATGACCCTTCATTTTCTTTAGCAATAATTTTGGGGACCATTCCCTTTTGCTTCTGAGTAAATCTTTGTATTTACTTAGCAGCAGCTCTAGATTAGAAAAGTAGAATTGTCTTCTTAGTTTTCTTCAACAGAACTGTCTTAACGTAAACGTTGCAAGCCCTCTTTAGTTTTTATCTTAGTTATTAATTAAATATAGAACATTTTTCATTATTAACACATTATTAACTCATTTTCTAGTTATCCTAACTAACAAACTTTCTCTAATACTAGAGCAGGCATTCCAGTTTCATTGAATCACATCTAAGGATTTTTCCTTGCCACCCTTTCCAAAATAGTGTTTGATAGCCTTACGTATCAGGAAATAGTTCTATGTGTTTTCTCTAAATCACCCTTGTGTTTATTCTTTCTCATTGACACTTCATCTTCCTTTTCCTTTTTTATTTAATTTACTTATCAACCAACTGTTATGAATAGCTCAAATTTTCACCTTTCACAGATGTAGTACTACGACATCTTTTGAGCTCTCATTTCTATTTCAATTCAGGAAAATAAAGTCAGTTTAAAAACTATATTTTTATGCTAGGCTTATATTCACATGGCTTTATGATTTTCCAGTACTCACCCAAGCCCCCAAAGCTGTACCTCACTAAAGAAAAATAGTGGGTTTTAAATAAATTTATAAGACCATCACTTTTATATGGCCATATAATAAAAGAATATATGAAAATAGTATTGATAAAATTTAATACTGCTCTTCAGATGTAGCAGAAGAACAAAGGGTTGGAATACTATATCCCCCTTTTATATATTTATCACAAGATACCCAACTATAGGCAACATATGTAGAATTGACCACAACTTATTATCCTGTTGGACAACTGTAGAGGTTATGGTAGCAATTGGGTTATGATGTTTAAAATAAATAGGAAAAAGATAAAGTCATGTTTTTAATAAGCATTAGCAACTGGTAGAGAAGATAATACATATCTGAAAATTATTTTTGAAACATCCTGTGCTTAAAGTGAGTGGATGTAATTGATAACTTGGTTGCTCCTTTTACCCTAATCTATTATGAGTTATATTATGAAGTAGCCTTTCTAAGTCACATTTTCAAACATGTTAGTTATCATTGACACATGGTCACATAATATTCTAAATGTTCAGCAGGTATGTGGACTGAATTATGTCCCCCTCAAATTCATATGTTGAAGCCCTAATCCTCAATGTAACTGTATTTGGAGATAGGGCCTTTGAAGAAGTAATTAATGTTAAATGAAGTCGTAAGGGTGAGGTCTTACTCCATTAGGACTGGTGTCCTTATAAGAAGAGGAACAGGGGGCTTCCCTGGTGGCGCAGTGGTTGAGAGTCTGCCTGCCGATGCAGGGGACACGGGTTTGTGCCCCGGTCTGGGAAGATCCCACATGCCGCGGAGCGGCTGGGCCCATGAGCCATGGCCGCTGAGCCTGCGCGTCCGGAGCCTGTGCTCCACAACGAGAGAGGCCACAACAGTGAGAGGCCCACGTAACACAAGAAAAAAAAAAAAAAAAGAAGAGGAACAGGCACCAGAAATCTCTCTCTTCCTACCACACAGAGGAAAAGCCGTGTGAGGCAACAGCCATCTGCAAGCCAGGAAGAGAGGTCTCTCCAGAAACCAACCCCACTGGTACTTTGATATTGGATTTTTAACTTTCAAAACTGTGAGAAAACAAATGTCTGTTGTTTAAGCCACCCAGTCTGTGGCATTTGTTATGACAACCCAAACAGGTTAATACAGAAGATATTCAAATATTTCAGATCACATATCAGTAAAATTTTAAAAAAACATATAATGTATAGAATTATAGTGACAGTGATGGAAACAGTACATTCTGATTTCACATCTGTTATAAACTTGTTATTATATACTACTCAAACCAAGAAATGATTCATTATTTAAAGATTAATTTAAAACGCAAAAAATGATTAAACAGTAGGAAGAGGCACAGAGTGAAAAGTAAAAGTCTCCTTTCTTACCTCTTCAAACCTTCCCACACATTCTAGCCAGGAAGCTAATTTTAAGTGTTTCTTAAATATCTTTCTGGTAATATTCTAGTCATACACACACACACACACACACACACACACATACACGCCTCTACCATTTTTATGCAAAAAAGATTGTACTATACTTCAGCAACCTATTTTTTTTTTTTTTTTTTTTTGGCCACACTGTGCAGCATGTGGGATCTTAGTTCCCCGACTGGGATTGAACCCATGCCCCCTGCAGTGGAAACATGGAGTCTTAACCACTGGACCACCAGGGAAGTCCCCAGCAACCTACTTTTAATCAGCTAAAAACATATTTCCCAACATATAGTCCATATAGACTTTTCTCATTTTTAAGGGCCACGTAACATGCCACAGTATGAGTATACCCTAATTTATCTAACCAGTTCCCAACTGATAGGCATTTTGATAGTTTCTGTTTTCTGTGATAAACAAAAGTACAATGTATATTCTTGCATATATCTTTGCGCATTTATAAAAGAATTTTCATAGAAAAAAATCTTAGAAATAAAAATACTCAGTGAAAGGGTCTGTGCATTTTTGGTTTATTTTTAGTTTTGATAGACATTGTTACATTTCCCTTCAAAGATGTTGTACCAAAGTACCTTCTCACAACAGAGTTTGCAAAGAGTCTGATTTCCTATGCTTTGGTTAAGTCTGGGTGATATAAAGCTTTTAGATTTTTATAGAGTATACCTTATAGTTGTTTTAATTTGCATTTTTTTTAGTTATCAGAGAAGTTGATCACCTCTGACAAACTCTTCTCTGGAGCACTTGTTATTGTTAGATAATGAAGAACATATCACTTATGGTTGTTCAAATAACTACATACACACACACACACACATTACCCCTCTCTCTTTATCTCTCTCTCCCACACTGCTATGGAACACTCAGAACCTCAAAACCTTTTTTTAGCAGTTGTGTCTTCACGTGAGATATTTCAATGGTACTGGATCAGGTCAATCACTTTGATCTACTACTGAAATCAAACCCTCTTGCACTGTTGGTGGGAATGTAAATTGATACAGCCACTATGGAGAACAGTATGAAGGTTCCTTTAAAAAACTAAAACTAGAACTACCATATGACCCAGCAATCCCACTACCCTGAGAAAACCATAATTTAATGACACATGCTCCCTCTTTTCATTGCTGCACTATTTACAATAGCCAGGACATGGAAGCAAACTAAGTATCCATCGGCAGATGAATGGATAAAGATGTGGTACATTTATACAATGGAATATTACTTAGCCATAAAAAGGAATTGAACTGGGTCATTTGTAGAGAAGTGGATGGACCTAGAGTCTATCATACAGAGTGAAGTAAGTCAGAAAGAGAAAAACAAATATCGTACATCAATGCATATATGTGGAATCTAGAAAAATGGTACAGAGAAACCTATTTGCAGGGCAGGAATAGAGATGCAGATGTAGAGAACAGATGTGTGGATGCAGGGGCCAAGGGGGCTGGGATGAATTGGAAGACTGGGATTGACACATATACACTACCATGTGTAAAACAGATAGCTAGTGGGAACCTGCTGTATAGCACAGGGAGCTCAGCTCGGTGCTCTGTGGTGACCTAGATGGGTGGGATGGGTGGTGGGAGGCCCAAGAGGGAGGGGATATATGTACACATATAGCCAATTCACTTTGTTGTACAGCAAAAACTAACACAACATTGTAAAGCAACTATACCCCAATTAAAAAAAAATCAAATCAAATCAAACTAAAAGAAATATTAAGAGTTGAGTTTTCAGTTTAAAATAACTCCAGAGGAATAAGCTCTTTCTAAGTATCTAAGTTTTTCTCCAATATGGTTCAATAGAGACAGGTGGAGTGATGGATGGAAAGAGCAGATGTTGTGTGAATGAGAAAAATATTGGAAACTTGAGGACTTGTCTTCACTGCTGTATGCGCAAAGCTTAGGACAGTGCCTGATTTGTTTTACGTGCCCAAGACAGACAGGCTAAATGAATACATGAACGACTGTAAATGCTAAACATGTAAGTAAAGTAATTAAAAAGTTATCTTGAAGAAAGAATCCTGGAAATTTTCCTTGATAAATAGAAACATCCCTGAACATACATTAGTTAGGTTTCCTATGGAAACGTTCAAGTTTTGTAATCACCAGACTAACAGAATGGGATCTCCCAACACATTTAATAAAATTTTTCATATTTCCCATTACTCCCAGAAATTCTGGGATCTTAAGGTAAGAAGAGTTATATCAATCCAGTTGTTTCTTGATTTTTTTACCATTTATTTTTGGCAGATTTTCAGCTCAGACAATGGAACGATAGCCTTTAAATGAAATTTTATCTTTGATCAAAGTTATTTCCTGGTTTACCTCCTTTATTCACCTCTGCTTTTTTCCCAGTGCCTCATAATGTCTTTCAATCTTAAATAAAGTTGCTTTTTAAAGAGCAAATAATGTAGACAATGGCATGCAATTGAAAATAATTCACTTCTATCTCAGGCATGTGTGGGTCATCAGGCACACAAAATGTCTAGCAAGTGGTTAGCTCATAACAGCTACCCCTATTGTGTGTTAGTCTGTAACGGACATTCAGATTGTTATTATTTTAAGCTTAAATAGCAATAGAAGTCTTGATAATGATGGGATATTGAAAAATCACACACGCTGAGTCTGGGTAATTTTCAAATTTCGATCAGACAAAAGAAAACAAAACCTGCATTATAGCTATGAATGGTGATGTGATTTGGTGTGAGAACTGAGGGATTGATAACTGTTGGCGAACAGCAGAATAACTCCCCTGGGAAAATACCATATAATGATGACTATATAACTTATGCCATGGTATGCTGAGACTTATTTAGAACTTTAAAGCACAGAAGGGCTCAATTAGGCCAATACATGAGAAGAATATCTACAAAATTCTTTTATGTCAATAATTAGTGAAACACAGGAACAAATACTAAGGGAGAAAAACTAAACCACTGTTGGACAAAGAAATCATGACCAATGAAGGTCATGACCTTCCTTAGCACAAATCAGGCCAGACAACTTAATTGTTGTTTTTTATAGGATTACCAAATTGGTGGATAAAGGGACGTAAGTGGGGTTATAAGAGCAGGACTGTAGGGAAATGTTTGACGCAACCATCATTATTTGTTTACATTATTGGGTTATAAGTCCATTGTTGGAGTGTTTTGAAAAATAATTTACCACAAACACATGAGGTTTAATCTCAGGAAAGGAAGCATTTTTCAGTATTATAAAATTTATTCATAGAGAATAGCAAATTGATATATTTAAAGGAAATGATATGTTTATGTCAAAAGTTTCTGAAAAGGAGACAAGATCTCTGCAGACGTTCTTCATGAAAACACTAAAAGGAATAGAAGACTATTTCTGGGACATGATAAAGAGGCATTACTGTAAACCAAAAGCCTGTATTTAATGGTGAAACCTAGGAATAAGATAAGGATCCTCATTACCATCATTAATTTTGTTTTTATTTGGGGATTTCTGATTACACAATATATCATGAAACAAAATATAAGGTCTAATTACTGGACAGTTATAATCCCCCCAAATTTATATAAAATAAAAGTTTATGCATATGACTTATAATTGCGTTTATTATAAAGCTAGAAATATAACTAAAAGAAGAAAGCCTAGTCAAAACATCAATAAAAGATAACAGTAACCCAAGATATTTGTAAAATGAAATCTCCAAATCTTATATAAAGTTACAAATATAGCTGCAATCTATTTAAGTAAAATATATAAAGAAAATTAAGAACTGTATTGAGATCTTTAAGGATAAAGCATGATTCTGGAAGAGATAATTGAACCTCATTTATTAAATGTGTAATATAATTCCCACACTTATTTATATGTTCAGGTAAATGAAACAAAATAGGAGATTTAGGGAAAGTTAAAACTTTTTTTTCTAACATAACACTCAATAGGAAAGAAGGCAAGACTCAAAGTAAATTTGAAACAACTATACCATCACCACCACCACCACTACAGGACACATTGTAAACTTATCATAAGTAAATCTATGCATTTAGTATAAAAATAGATAGCTGAATCAAAAAGAATAAATAGCCCAGAAATAATTGTCATTATTTATAAAAATGTATAATAAAGGCAGTGTAAATCAGTACAATGGGGAAGAGGTGGCTTAGTCGAAAGGGGTATAGTTTAAAGACTTAGCCAATTGGAAAATACCATGTATTCCTCACCTTACATTTTATTCCAAACATTAAAATGAAAAAAGAAATACATTGTTAAGGTAGCAAAAATAGAAGTAAATAAAATAGATTTTTGGGGCTTCCCTGGTGGCGCAGTGGTTAAAAATCCGCCTGCCAATGTAGGGGGCACTGGTTCAATCCCTGGTCTGGGAAGATCCCACATACTGCAGAGCAACTAAGCCCGTGCACCACAACTACTGAGCCTGTGCTCTAGAGCCCGTGAGTCACAACTACTGAGTCCATGTGCCACAACTACTGAAGCCCATAAGCCACAACTACTGAGCGCACACGTCACAACTACTGAAGCCTGCACGCTTAGAGCCGGTGCTCTGCAACAAGAGAAGCCGTTGAAATGCGAAGCCCATGCACCACAACGAAGAGCAGTCCCTGCTCGCTGCAACTAGAAGAAAGCCTGCACACAGCAACGAAGACCCAGCGCAGTCAAAAAAAACAAAAATGTTTAAAATAGATTTTTGGATAGAAAATAAATATGAATTCACAAATAATTAAAAGGTAATCATAAAAATTCAGTATATTTAGTTTTATAAACATAAAAATACTTATAAAGGATACCTCACTATATTTAATAAAGGGTTAATATCTTTGTTATTAAAAAAACTTACAAATTCATAAGTACTGGGCACAGAACACGAACAGACAATTCACCAAAGAGGAAATACAACTAGTAAACAAACATATGGGAAAATGTTCCACTCATTAGTAGTCAAAGAAATGCAAATTCAACTTAGACTGGGGAAAAAAAGTTACAGTTTGTTTTCGTAGCTCAGTCTTCTGAAAAAAGGAGGGAGTAGAAGCAGTTTGAGTCTTGGGATTTCTGTTTGTTAGGGAAGGTGTGAGATGTGAATTAGCAGGAGAAAACCATGTCACAGTGACCTGGGAGAAAGCTCTCCCCAAAGTTGTCCTGGGAACAAGTGGTTGGGTGGTAGTGGGGGTGTGTGAAAGGAGAGAAGCGTGGATGGAAGATTCGATTCTGGGAAAGATGATATTTTCTTTAGCTAAGTTGAAGTAAATTTTAATAAATAGGTAAGAGTGGTGTTAACAAATATAAATACGGCATCATTTTTCAAAGATTACATCAGCAAAATACTGAAAAATTAAATAAAATATTGTAGTGGTGTGAACCTGGAATTTTACTACCTAAAATAACATTTATAATATTGCCTTTAGGATGTTAACAAGCAGTTAGAGATGGTTAAAAGATTAGAGACTAATCTCAACTATTAAAATGCGTAAGGTTTAGTGAGCACTATGTTTTGAGCATTGCAGGAAGCACTTTACATGGATTCTTTAATTTAGTTTTCACAATGAGGTATATGTTGTTATTGTTCTTATTATTACCTCACTTTTACGTAAGGAAAAATTGAGTCTCAGGGAGGTTAAGAGACTTGTAAAGTTTACATTGCTAATACACATTGTAGGGAGCTACAATTTGGACCTGGACATTCTGATGACAAAATCTGCTCACAATGACTGCGTTATACATAACGTGAAAAACCATGCCATGAGATTGTAGGCACATTATAATTTTGACTCTAAAAAGTGCACAAAAATTCAAAACATTAAAATGCTGAGAGGTGGTGTTAAGGTGGTGGGATAGCTAATTCATCATTTTTCTCTTTTTGAAGTTTTTAAAAAGTAGGGCATGACACTTTAAAGTAAGATATTTTTTAAATGAACTGTCAGGCAATTAAAAATATTTACAAATAACATCACAAATTTGTATCACAAACAGGAAGTGCTAATGATCAACATGGACTTAGGATGATGGTGAGTGTCACAAAGTCCCCTTCAGGAATCTCAGAGGTAGTAAAAGACTCTGAGAATTTTCCAACCTAAACTGCTTCTGGGATAATACCTTTCCTGCTGTCTTAGTATAAGTACACACCAAACAGCATTCAGACAATATTAGGATATGACATGATTTTACTAAAATAGGTGCTAATATAAGATTTCACAACTTTTGATACTGACAAGAGCTAGAGCATGAAGAAAGTGCTGATGACAATAGCACCATTTACTGAGCATTTATGGCATGCCAGACAACATACTGAATACTTTTCTTGCATGTCAGCTCTCAGAGTAAACTTACAATATTATTATTATCTCTGTTTCATATATTTACTGATGATTGATTTTTTCCTGAAGGCGTTATTTATCCCTTGGCTCCAGTTCGTTGTTTTTGTTTTTTTTTTTTTTGGTACGCGGGCCTCTCACTGTTGTGGCCTCTACTGTTGCGGAGCACAGGCTCCGGACGCGCAGGCTCAGTGGCCATGGCTCACGGGCCCAGCCACTCCGCGGCATGTGGGATCTTCCCAGACCAGGGCACGAACCCGTGTCCCCTGCATTGGCAGGCAGACTCTCAACCACTGCGCCACCAGGGAAGCCCCCAGTTCGTTGTTTTTGATAAATGTAAGAAGTCATGAATTTATCTTCTTGACCAAACACTGTGCTACGGGTGTTGGCAACCCCTGCCTGAATGCACTGTGCCTCCAAAAGTCACAGCTCATGTTCAGTCTGGTTGGGTCTCATGAAGTGGCCAGCTAATTCCTGGGGTGTTCATCCTCTGCTGTCATGTAGGAGTAAAGTAAACCTCACACAAAATCACAAAGTATTGGGGGGTGGGTAACTGATAGGAGATAGTGAAAGGAGAGAATGAGAGAAGGAGGGGGGAAAGGAAAGGTATTATCCCAGAAGCAGTTTAGGTTGGAAAATTCTCAGAGTCTTTTACTACCTCTGAGATTCCTGAAGGGGACTTTGTGACACTCACCATCATCCTAAGTCCATGTTGATCATTAGCACTTCCTGTTTGTGATACAAATTTGTGATGTTATTTGTAAATATTTTTAATTGCCTGACAGTTCATTTAAAAAATAGGGAGGGAAGGGAGGAAAGGAGATAGAGTGGGGGAAGGAAGGGAGGGAGGGAGGGAGAGAGGAAGAAAAGGTGTGACTCTTATTAACAAAGTTATAACATACAATTCCATGAAATCACTACAAGCTTAGTCAACCAAGTCAGGCATTTTGGGAACAGTATAGTGTTTGGTCTGCCTCCATGAAGCAGGCTGGAAAAAATCCCAGAATTTCAGGCCATGAGGCAGTTTTTTCTTGGTTGGCAGTACTCTGCTGTTCCCGTTCTCAGCGCTGAAAAAGTGTGAAAGTAAAATTTACCCCACAGGCAGCTGGGAAAATGCCTAATGGTTCTCTGGAATAGGTTAGCAATAACCTAGTGTGTCCAGCTTTGGACTTCACAGTTTTGAACTGAACAAAATGGGATTTTCAAAACTTTGTAAACTGACTTCTGAAGGAAGGTTAAGGATATCTATATTATTCAGCCTAAGAAAAGGAAGAGAGAACAGGGCCAATGCCAGGAATGGCAGGGGTCAATCCACTGAAAAGTGAAAGCTGGTATTTATTGCTGTCTTGGTAATGATGTTGTTGTTGTAGCATTAAAAATTGAATTAATTTATTTTATTGAACACAGTGAGCATAGGACCTAATATGGGTCTCTTTGTTCTAATTATCAGAGTGTCAAAGGATGTATTTTCTTGCTTTTAAAAATAGCATCAAGGATAGCATTTTGAAAAAAAAAGATCATTAAGTCCAAGTGATGAAGCAGAGCTGAAGTTATCCCTGAGGCCACCATTACATTATAGCATGAATCTAGTGCAAGCCTTCACAGAAGGAGGGGTCCCAAAATTTCATTTACTAAGGGATTGTTTTAAACAGTCAAGGAGCCCTCCAAGATAGGACACTTAGTAAATAATGTGAAACCATTTCAAGTACTGATATTCTTTTTTTTTTTTTTTTGCAGTACGCAGGCCTCTCACTGTTGTGGCCTCTCCCGTTGCAGAGCACAGGCTCCGGACCTGCAGGCTCAGCGGCCATGGCTCACGGGCCCAGCCGCTCAGCGGCATGTGGGATCCTCCCGGACTGGGGCACGAACCCGCGTGCCCTGCATCGGCAGGCGGACTCTCAACCACTGCGCCACCAGGGAAGCCCCCTGATATTCTTGCAACATTCCACTTTAATATTCTCTAATCTTAGAACCAGTGGTAGAATGTTAGAAGCACCTAAAGATGATCATATTTTCAATGTTTGTAAGCAGTGTCATGTTCTTTCCATTTGTATAAATTTCTGAAAACACAAATGTTCAGCTGATACTTGTTGTTACAGTTAGTTCATTTACAGCCTCTTAATTGATAAAATTCCTCTTCTTGTTTACACACATATATTATTATAGATGATCAGTTCTTGCTGCTGTTTGTTATCTCAAATACCTTTGAATAAAATTCAAAGCCCTTCATAATTTGGACCTGCTTAACCACTAGCTTCATCTTTTGGCCTTTCAATGGTAAAATCTGATCATTTATCTTCTAGCAAACACCTATTCATCCTTTAATTTTGAGCTTGAATGATCTCCTATATAAACACTTCTTTGATTCCCTGAGCCAGACTTAAGTGGTCGATGCTGCTGCCATTATATTTTGTATATACTTGTAAAGACAGATATCAAACTGAATCTGCTCACGGGTACTCACTTGTCAATTGACTACAAGCCTCCTGAGGACAGAGATAATATCTTGTTATCTTTGTGGGCTGGGGATCTAGCATTATATCTGGAACAAAAACTCTATGATAACTGACCTCCCATAGAAATCCTAAAGCAGACAGACCACGACTGGTGGGCACGGTCTTCCACCCACCCCTGCTCTCAAGTGAGGGCTGACTAGAAAAAGGAGTATTCTCCACTCAGGAAGGGGGAGGCAAATGATAGGTCTCTATGTCTTCAGTACTCTCTCATATCATTTTTCTGCCTAGGGACCAATGAAATTGGTGCCGACTAATCAGGAAACGCCTGCTGTGCTGGAATTCTCAATAAATCCCAGGATCCTAAATAGATATGTTAGTCAGTATGTACGTAAGCTAGAATGGGCCATTACTATCACAGCTGGGACCTGCGCATGTGTGAACTGCATGCCAGGAGCCCCAGGATTGGTGTGGATTAGGTGGGCAGGTTTGTCTGAGTCATTTCATTAGTATCCCAGCAAGGCAACTTTGCATTTTATGGGATTAAACATTTTTACCCTACTAACTGTGTTATGTTGGGGCTTTGTTGTGTGTTTTAATAAGTGTTTTTGAATCAAGAACTGGATAAAAGGATGGGATTAAGTACTCTGAATAGTTTCATTAATCTCAGTACCTTAAGGAATGGACCTATCATCCTACTTTTTCTGATACTATACTTTCTTTCTCCCTCTCTATGTATGTAGTATGTATATGTATATTATATATGTCTACTTATATGTATGACTATATATATTTGTATGTGTATTCATGTATATTTAAAGGTGGTCATTGATGACTACTGCTGAATCTTTCTTATGCATGGTGTTACTGAATTTTAGGTTTATGTGATTAATCTTCGGGCCTACTACATTTTCACATTATCCAATTTATTAAGTATAATCTTTGCTTCAGTTTATTGCTTCAGATTATCTGGATATGGCCAGATTCACATTCTGTCTCCTAAATCACTTGCTTTTATTCCCCCCAGTTTTGAATCTTCTATGATTTTGATGGCCCACCCTCCATGTCACCATCCAAACTCTTGATGAAAACAAGCATTTGGGCTTCCCTTGGTGGTGCAGTGATTGAGAGTCTGCCTGCGGAGGCAGGGGACATGGGTTTGTGCCCCGGTCCGGGAAGGTCCCACATGCTGAGGAGCAGCTGGGCCCGTGAGCCATGGCCGCTGAGTCTGTGCGTCCGGAGCCTGTGCTCCTCAACGGGAGAGGCCACAACAGTGAGAGGCCCACGTACAGCAAAAAAACAAACAAAAAAACCCCCCAAGCATTTGAAGTTAAGTAATGAGGTACCACATCTATGCCACACCACTAGAAATCGTCTTCAAGGCTGACATCAGTATATTCATCTAGGTCTTCATTAATTAATCTATCTAATCTTTTAGACATGTAAATTATCTTTTTCGATGCTGTGCATGAGAAGCAAGGACTTTCTGTGGTCCCAGATACCTTATGCCTATTGTATTTCCCTGATGTACTTTCTAATGACATTGCTAAGAAAAAATGCTGCAGTTTGTTTGTTCTTCATGAACCCCTAGGATTCTCTTGATGGCTGCTTTCCTTTTTACATTTTCACAACCCAACTCTTTAAGAATATGTTTGGAATCTTGCCAAGGATTTCTGTGGAGCTCATTTGTCTATCACTGAGGAAACTGAAGATTGAAACACTGTTTGCCATTTCCAGTTATAGGTTTTCAGCTCTCTCTATGGTCTTGCCTCCAGGCTCATCCTACTTAGGATTTTCAGAGGCCAGCATTTTGAGAAGTGGGATCAGGAGCTATTTATTCTTTCTTCCTTGAAAAACTAAACCAGGTACAATATTTATTCATTTATTCAATGTTTTCAATATTTACTGAGCATTTTCTAAAAGGTTCTGTACAGAGGTAAGAGTCAGTTACTACCACTTAGGTATTTATCAGGTATTGGATATGACAGTGGTTCTCAAAGTTTGATCTCCTAATTAGCAGCATCAGTATCAAGTAGAAATTGTTAGAAAGGTAAATTTTGGGGGCTGCACCTCAGACTTAGAGAGTCAGTAACTCTTGGAAGTTACGTTTCAGTAAGCCCCGTCCCCTTTTATAATTATAATGATGCACATTAAAGTTTGATAACCATTGGAATAAGACACATATGTAAGGAAATAACTATAGTGTTATATTACCCTTGTTGTCAACATACTTCTGGAGAATAGAGGAGTGACCAACCAAACTAATATGGAAGTACATCATAAATCTGTGTGCCTTAGTCATATGTACAGGTGGACAGGTATAGTTTGGTTTCACAGGTTCCCTGATGGAAAGAAAATATCTCTTTATGTGCTTGTTGATGTACATTATTTTAACAGAGGGCAAAATTTATTACTAAACCATCAGAAAATTTGTTACCGCTAAAATGTCTTTGAAATGAGATGGGGTAACAAACAACAAACCAACCAATTAATTAATTAATCAAAGAACCATAAGCATAGGAAGCCAAAAGCTGTTGTGGTAACATACTGAAATTTATGCAAAGTAAATCATAATCAGTGAGTCCAGCAACAGATAAGCTTTCCAGGTTGTACAGGTGCTTGTAAATGGAGGTGAGTAGGGTACAAAGGAGAAAAGCACACTTGGCTGCACTGATACTCCTCTCTTGTATCTGCCCTCTTTGAGCTCCTTACATAAGGTGAGTCTTTGGCCTTGCCCAACACCTCTATATCTTACAGGGACATAGTTCTGAGCTCTATGATGCACTAGCATTCTTTGAATAGTTTATGAAGACTTTTGCTCACTTTTTATTCTAAACAGAGTTTGACTTTATTCATCTTTATTCTCAAATGATTCATTAATTGAAGTATTGTTGTAATGGATTTTCAGTTTTTTTTTTTTTAATTGATTGATTCAGAGCGTATAAGTTCTTACTGACATTGCAGATTTAAGGATGACCTACCATTTCACATGAACAACGAACAGGTTATTTATTTCACACTGGTGTGTTATCTAAGATCTTCATGCCACAGCTTACTACTGGGGGAAAAAAGAGACCTCAGTGTTCTAGGCCTCCTATGCTGACCCTTCTCACATGACTGCCCTTTAGCTATACCTACACCAGATCTCCATTTCAGCACTTATTCCATTGTTCTTTGTTTATCTGTTTATATATGTGTAACCTCCATTAGAATTTGAGTATGCTGGGTTCTCTGTCCATTTCTATGTGTCCAGCAGTTAATACAATGCTTGAGAGACGATTTGTTCCATAAGTATTTAATGAATAAATGAATGAATGGTTGGATGACGTAGTGCATGATTTTTCTTGTTCAAAATCATGTCATACTTTCTGAAAAATAACCTCTATATTTCCTAGTAAGCAACTGCAGTAGAAACTATCACAGAAATTTAAGGCTATACCTTTATACTGTATTTCAGGTTACTTCTTGCTTTTGATAGAACATTTCACTTATAAAGAACAAAAGTGATTAATTATGGAATACATATTCTATTCTGTGCTAAATGCTTTACATTTCATCTCTCACTTTATATTCAAAACAAGCAAGTGTTTATAAGTGATAATATTGGTAGACATGTTTAATATATTTGATGGAAATATTAGTTTTGGAAATCTAGGTTTCATTCCACAAACTCATCCTTTCCATTTATACTTTTCCTTCCCCATTGTCCTACTCACCAACTTTTAATTGTCTTTCTCCAGCTCTAGATTATTTTTCTGCCTTATGTTATTTCAACCTAACTTGGTATATAAAAATAGAATTTGAGGAAATAGCTACCCCAATTTATGCAGAATACTAAGGTTTTAACCCCCATAGCTGTGGTCCAAACAAACATAAAAGCGAGAGGTGGCTGGTTTTAGTTTCCTTGATTTGTTTAATGGTTCTGTGGGTGGTGGAGACCCTAAAGATGCTGCTTTTCCACTCAAGGCCAATATTAATGAAGTACAGAAAATGAAAACTTATTCTGCTTTTCGGTAACATCTGCTTCACTTGGCTACATATGGCCCAAATAGATCAATTTTTAAAAGCACTTTATTAGCATACTGAAAATTCCCATTAAACACTAGACTAGAGCTCACTAAGTCACGCACTATATTAAAAACTATCCTTATGAGACTTCATAGGATAGGCCTGATACATTTTTCTCATCTCTAATATCAATGATTCTATTATACTTAATATAACTCAATTCTTTTGGTATTTCCAAATGAAAATTTACTTCATAATGTCAATTTTTTTTTAAAAGCACAAAGGGATAAAATCATATTTGATGAGGGATGAGATGATTTTAAGTGCTATAAGGTGTTCCTAAAAGAATTGGAAACATTCAAAATTTCTGAAGTACACTGCCCTTAGCATTCTAAGATAAATTTTAACTATCTTCAGAGCTTAATACCTGAAAATTTTTTGAAGGGCAGAGCATTCTGAGAATGAAACACACAAATATCTTCAGGATACCTATATTTAATTGTACAAATAATGTTGTGAATATAATAATTTTCATGTGGAAACAATAGCAATTATTTCAGTTTCTTTGATACACGATATGGTTTTAATGTATCACCTTGTTTAAATTTTTTTCTCAGATAAAGCAAACAAAAGCATTACGTCAGATAAAATTAAGATTATTTTCTGTTAACAACAAGCATTGTGCAATTTTGTGAAAGGCAAAAAAAAAAATCCGTCCATCAATGATTTAATAATTTTTAAATTATTTACTTAATTTTATAAAGTTTTATATATTTCCTTTAAAATTCTGGGTCAATGCCAAAGTTCAATTTCTACTATATCAGTTGTATTCCATAAAAAAGGTAAAAATCAATTAAAGTCATATATTATAGAAAAGCATGTAAATGTATGGAAACATTATTAAGTTAAAGCGTTTTTTTGTTTTTTCTGGCAGTTCTCCTCCAAATTGTGTCCAAACCATTTTGTTTCACTGTAGAATAAAGGAAGCTGTGTGTTTTCTTTTTTTGGCAGGTGAAGGCACAACTAATACAGAGAGGAACTTCTTTGGTAGTGTATGGGGTACTACAGAAACTGGCTAACTGATGACATCACCCTGTAAGGAAGAAACTCTCAAGGCCATTCCACTGGCTCTGTAAATCAGTACAAGCTGCTGTCCAGTTTGCAATACCTTGGAACCAAAAAGCTTAGAGATAATAAAAAATTAATAAATAAAAACTATCCAATCCCAATACCAAAGGTAGTCCTAGTGCTTCCTATAAGATTACAAGTGCTACATGAAAATTAATCCTCAAGTTCAATGATGCCTTGTTTTATGTGACTAGTTTTTCTGCCATGGCTTTTCTGAGCCAAAGGGTTTTTTCATGTCCATAGGAAATATAAATTGGTTTAGTCTAGCTTTCCTTTGCTCATAGAAAAAAAAGTATACATGCCCTTTCAAATGAGCCAATCACTTCAGAATAAGGTCATCCATTCAGATGAAGCAAGACTGCTTTTAGAAGCAGAACAATAGCCCTGTATAGAGAGGCATGCATATTGCCAGAAGTAGACTGTACCTGAACGCTTTGTGCAAAATCCTTTAACTCTAATTCAAACAAAAAACAACCCTGGTAATGTACATTGTGCCAAGTGGCTACTAGTCTCAGAAAACTAGTATGTGTGTGTGAGAGTGTGTGTGTGTGTGTGTGTGTGTGTGTGTGTGTACTTATACACACACATATATGTATTTTTAGGTATATGCAAATGTATAAGTATATATGTATATATATACAATATGTACACACACATTATTTTTTGTCTCTGATATGTCTAATTTGACAGAAAAATAAACCTACCTTTCTATCACCATATTTTAGCTGTCATTTGTCAAAAATGCATGCAGTTAAACATATTGTAGCATCTGTTTAAAGGGGAAAATTTAGGAATTTTCTATTTAGGAATTTTCCTTTGGTGAATCCTCAGAGAGTATTGTTTCAAGGTGAAAAAATAGCCCAAATTGCAAATATATTAATGATAATTTTAATTCTGTTGCCAAATATTTTATTTATTGAATCCCCAAATATATACTTATGCATTCTCTCCCTCTCTCTTTCTGTCCCCATTTCTTTTTTCTCTCTATGTATCACTATCTCTATCTGTCTGTCTCTCTTTCACAAACACACACACACTCCTACAATATTAATTTCCTTCTATTACTCCTTTTCACTTTATTCAGATCACAGGCCAACCATTTATTATATATCTATATATGTATATAAGTGTGTGTGTGTGTATATATATATATATAGTGTAACAATGAAAATATAGTGTAATATATATATAGTGTAATAATGAAAATATATGAGTCAGATTTTCTCAGAGGGAGGAGGACATTTGTCTTGCAGGATATTTTATGGTGATAGGGAAAATTTTGTAAAAGAGTTATGCCTGAAAGGGGTAGAAAAGTAAGAATGAGCTTCCCAAGATGGGCCTGTGATGTTCATGCATCAGGAAAGTACATTCAGTGGGGTAAAGGGATGCAAAATAATGGTTGGAGGGAAAGTGGAGGCATAGAGGTAGTGAACAGACTGCCAGCAGTTCAGTATACAGGAATGTAAAGTGTGAAGAAGAGACATTAAAAACAGATGTTGAAATCATTAGGGATCTAATGGTAAAGGTCTTTGTATGCCATTGATGTAATTTCGGCTTTATTTATACATGGCAGAGAGTCATTAAAAGATATTAAACAATGGGTTGACATCTCCAGATGTTCATTTAGATCAATCTCTCCAGCAGATGTATGATGAATAGAAAGAAAGGGGGCAAGGAGAAATATTAAGGCCCTAACTATGGAAGTGGGCAACTGAGGTGGAGATAGCTAACCTTTTTGAGAGATATTAAGGACACAAAACTACTAAGACTTGGTAAATGATAAGATACGGGAAAGGAAAAACAAGCTAAAGATTATTATCTGGCTTGTTCAAGTATATGGGAATTGGTGACGCCAAGATAAGAGATATATGAGGAAAAACAAGGTTGGCAAGAAGGATCGCTAGACATTTGAATTTGACTGTAAGATAATCAGTTGACATCATATGGCCCTAGAACTCAGGAGAAAATTAATGGTAGGAGAATGTATAAGTCGTAAGCATTCAGAAGGTGGTTAAGATCATCTCAGGAAAACATGTAGCATAGAAAGAGAATAGAGCTTAAGATAAACCACATGGGGGTGAAACAACACATAAAGGTAGATAGGAGAAGAGGAGAGCTAGAAATAATCAAAGAAATAGAAGGAAGAAGAGAGTCTTATAGAATGCAATGGGTAGGAGGCTTTGAAAAATGATAGATTTGAAAAGAACTAAAGTTCATTAGAGAGTCTAAAAATATACATAAAGCTCAACTTTAAACATTAAGGCATTTTATATTATTTTATTTTAAAGGAAGGTTAGTTGAATCTACAGTCCAAGTGTGAAATTCAGGTTAATACAAAATATTTCTATGTTAAATCAGAGGCTAGAGAGTTTAAGAGACTGAGAGAGAAATATCTTCTTGGTGTTTATTAAAGAGTATGTGATCCTGGGCTAGTGAAAAGCATAGTGACAGCAACAGTTAAGCAAGAAAACTAAGTAGAAAACCTAATATCTGTATAAAATAAGTGCTGCATTTAATTTTACAATCTTTTGTTTTATTACTCTCTGGCGACAGTGGTTTTGTAGGATTTCTGGTATGTTCCTATGAATATTTGTTCACTGAACCTGCTTCTTGAATAAATGTGATTTAAAAAGGAACAGATCCTGCAGAATTAGATTTACTGTTTCTTTGTCTGGAGCCATATTTATCATGTCCAGGTGAGTTCCCTAGTAAAGAACTTATGAAGAGATGGGGATGTATGAAATTCCTTCTAACTGCATGACTTACTCTTAAACATTACTGTAGTAATCAGTTCATTTGTTTTTCAAAAGTGGGGAAACACAGGAAGTTTATGATTACTAAAAGAGCCAGTCTCTAAAGATTTTCATGAGAAAGGTGTGAGAATATCTGTTGGGAAGCAACATAGGACCACTATTCAGAAGAGAAGGAAATTCACTGTAGTAGTAGAGAATGGAAAGAAACTATGCTGTGACGAAGTGCGAGAGAGGCATGGACATATATACACTTCCAAACGTAAGGTAGATAGCTAGTGGGAAGCAGCCGCATAGCACAGGGAGATCAGCTCGGTGCTTTGTGACCACCTGGAGGGGTGGGGTAGGGAGGGTGGGAGGGAGGGAGACGCAAGAGGGAAGAGATATGGGAACATATGTATATGTATAACTGATTCACTTTGTTATAAAGCAGAAACTAACACACCATTGTAAAGCAATTATACTCCAATAAAGATGTAAAAAAAAAAAAAAGAAAGAAACTATGATTCTTCAAGAACCTGTGGGGAGTCACTTTCATATACATTAATAGACACAGTTAGCTTTTAAAACAATTCTTTGAGATAGTTTACCCCATTTGCCAATGAAGAAACCAAACCTTGGGAAAATCAGGCAATGTGTTGGAAATCAGATGATAATCAGTTAATCAGTGATAGAAGTGTCATTCAAAGTTAAAGGACCCAATGTCAGTGGTATGATTTAAAATCAAACAGATTTCAAGTAAGGTTGAATAAGTGCAAAAATTGAATCAGGGCAGTAAAATGTAGATGTTGTAATCATGCTATAGATATTACGGTCATCAAATGAAGATTCTCCATTATTGTTCCCAACCAATATTACTAGATAATTCAGTGCATGAAGAGATTTGTTTTATGTCACAGAGCTGGATTCTCTCACTTCCTTTGATTTTCTTTAGTCTTGATAGAAATAAACATAACAGAAGTGGAGATAACCACTGTGATGTAAAGAGGGAGGGTGGCATATATAACAAATTGTTTATATCCAGTTTGAAGGTAGTGTAAGTTATTTATTATATATGGAAGGAAGTGCAAATAAAAATAGTGTTCATGAATTCCATTAATTACTTTTCCTATACTTGTTAACAACTTTTCACCTGTCTACTTTCTATGTCACCAGTCTGCTTTGGTTGCCACCTTGGTTCAGTGTGACTCACTATCTAAACCACCACTTTATCTTCCAATTCATGATTTGCTGCCTCCCTCTGGCTTGACCCTGTTTGACTGAGCTCACACAGATGGACTTTCTGTTGAAATTTTGTACCCCTCTTGGTAGAATGTCTCAGTGGGAAGCCCAGTTACTCTTGGTCCAGTGTACTTCCACCTGAGCTCCAGCATCAGGTGGATCAGTTGCCAGGTAGAATGGAGAAAAAAATAGAAGCAGATAAATGCAGGGAATAATTGGTTATCTCAATCCAAGTCTTAGATGAGTCACAGATGTAAAATATTTGTTACCAGCATTCTATTGTTCCTAACTCTTCAAAGATATTACTGGTTGTGAAGAATTCTGGTGACTGATTACAAAAGTACTGCTTAGAATTTTGCAGTTCTTACCAATTGTTTTACTCTTCCTTTTTCGTAGTAATAAAGGTAATAAAAAATGCAATTTTAACCTTTTGAGAACTCAATTTTTTTTTTTTTACCACTTTTCATGTTAAAAAGTATTGGCTCTGAACAGCAGAGTTAAACATCCATATCTGCCAGTTTATTGTCCTGCACTTGGATCCATCACATTAAAAATGATCAATTTTCTATCTTTAGCATGTTTTGTATCTTTATTCTTTTGTGTCTCCACTTAGAGAGTGAATAAGTTCAATTTTGGTTTCAGAGAAGACCCATGAAGAACAACATTTGGAAAATGGAAATGGGTCAAAATACAAATGATGGGCTTCCGCTCTAGTTTAAATAACAGAAGCCATGATCCTGGACCAAGGCAAAACCATAAAAAAAATAAAAAGAGAAAATTTCAAGTCTCATTCTTTCTTTGTCCTACAGTCTGGCTTTCTGTTGGTTTTTAGAGTGGTGAGAGGTAAGGGGAAGAGTGAGAGGAAAAAGAAAGCTGAAATAAATAGATGATTTAAGACAAAAACACAGCAGAAAAAAATAAAACAAAAACTTAGCAGAGATAATTGCTGAGGAATGACTTATGTCCTCTACAGATACAGAATGTAGAGATTATTCACCCTCATAAAGAAACAGAAGTCTGTCAATGACATTAAATGCTCTTAAGAAAGTCATTTGCAATGCAGTTTAATTGAAGTTTATAATTTCATATTAGAATAGGAATGCATAATAAGGAGATATTTATAGAGGAGTCTGAGGAAAATAACATGGTATAAGTATTTGTAGGCTTCCATTATTAGGCTTTTATTTCCTCAGTACAATATACAGGCATTAATATATCTTCCAATATGAATTTCAAAAAATCTCTTAACTTGGAAAGTAAAAGTTAATTCTCTGAAATGGGAAAAATAAAATGCAATTCTTCTACAACATGGCTGCTACACAGAGATAACATTTAAATGAGTTGTTAATTGGTTAGCAGTGTACCAGATGACTTTGTCATTTATTTCACCAAATGAACCAAAGGTTTAGGTCTAGGTTAACATAGCTTTGAGGTCTCTCTGGTGACTGCTCCTTAGTGAGAATTCTACCTCGTTGGTAGTCCTGCACTACACCCAGAGGGAGGGTAATTCTGCATTAGAACACATTTTTTTTTTAATTGTCAAACTTTATGGAAAATTTGTTATGTATAGACATCTCTAGAGACAAAAATTATTCAGCTAGATTATCATAGGATTGACTCATTAATAGCCTAATTTGAATAATGACCAAATTACCCTTTAGCATGCTTGACTGTAGCAAGGGGATTATTGAAATATCACAGAAAGCCTCTTTTTCTAAGATCTTGATATTTATGGCTGTCAGGAATACTACACATTACTAAATTTTGTCTTCTTATGTATTTTTTTCTTCATGTCAATAATTATATCCAAATAGTTAAATGATTTAGGACATTTATTTTGCTTAATAAATCTTTACTGGAACTTCCCTGATGGTGCAGTGGTTAAGAATCTGCCTGCCAATGCAGGGGACACGGGTTCAATCCCTCGTCTGGGAAGATCCCACATGCCGTGGAGCAACGAAGCCCGTGCACCAAAACTATTGAGCCTGCGCTCTAGAGTCCGTGAGCCACAACTACTGAGCCCACGTGTCACAACTACTGAAGTCCAGGCGCCTACAGCCTGTCCTCTGCAACAAGAGAAGCCACCACAATGAGAAGCCCACGCACGGCAACAAAGAGCAGCCCCCGCTTGCCGCAACGGAAAAAGGCCCACGCGCAGCAACGAAGATCCAATGCAGACAAAAATAAATAAATACATTTATTTTAAAAATATATAAAAAAACTTTACCAATATATAAATACATACAGGAAGTATATACATGCTGATAAATGAAAGAAGAATTAATTACAATAAATACAATAAAGTAATATATATGTGTATTTGGAATAATCTAATAGGAAAAGTGGTGGAAAAGTCCTATAGGTTGATAATCCCATAACATAACAGGGTTACAATGATTAAAAAGCAGGAAACAACCTATATATTTAAGATGTTAGGATAGGTTAAGTAAATTTGGTATATCCACTTAAAGGAATATTACTTGATAATTTGAGAAGAGATTTTTAGTAACATGGAAAAGGTTTTATATTTAAATAAATTGTAAGGAGATGTAACAAAATATTAGCCATATGTGATTTTTTGAGTGATCAAAGGATACGCATTTTTCTCTCTCTTCTTTTAGTTAAAAAATAGTATGGACAAATACAGGAATATAAATTCTATGAGGGCAGGTACTTTTTAACCTCTCTGATCGCTATTCTATTCCCTGCAAAAAATGCAAAATATATTTTATATAATTTGAAATTAGTTTCCACTTAAAAAAGTTTATAGCATAAATTTGGAGACCCTTATTTTCTGGGTTTGTGAAGAAGTTAGCATAATGGTAAGAGGAAAATGTAGTCTTATTTGATGGCTAAAGTTTGGTTGCATTCCTGATTCTAAGCTTCCTGATAGTCAAAAAAGCAAAATCAAAAAGGCAGCTGCAAAAGTTATAAGATTATTCTTGAACATAATGAAAATAATTATTTGGGAAAAGCAAGGATTTACTCAGTTCTTAGTTTTGAAAAATCTTCTCATGTGATACTTCATAGAGAGAGGGGACACAAAGTGACATAATGAAAAAAATCATGCTCAAAAACGTTTCCTATATTAAATGTCAAGGTAAGATTCCTATGGCATTTCACTATAGGAATACTTAACGAAAACCTAGGACACCATACCAAAGTACTTTAGAGAAAGCAATCCTGTGGAGGGCCGAAACAGTACCATTTAATGTTTAGCTTCTTGGGCTTCCTCAATCCAGACTTAGTGTCTATTAAACCTTGAAGGAAGAATAGACTCTACATCATTAACTAAACATAAACCAGAAGGACCGTGGGCTTTCCAGGAATGGAGGGCAGCAGTAGTAGGGAATTTGGTTATGAAAAAAAAACCCTGTGAACTCTACTAGAGCAGGGAATTATTGTAGGGGAGGCAGGAAAAAGTTCTAAAGCTAGGTAGAGGTCTTCATGGGGTTGTCTCTTAATAGGTGTCCTTTGAGGGCAGAAAAATCCTCAATTGCTTTGTGTTCATTCCAATGCCTTGCATATAATAGGTGATTAATAAACGTTGACTCCATAAAAAATCAGGGAATAGAAAGTGTTTATACCTTTTGAACTTCTAAAGGAAGTTTCTATTTTACTCTTGGGTTCATGAAGTAGAAAATCAGATTGACAGGGCAGATTGCTCATTTTTCTTACTAAGAAAGTAGAAATTAATACTGATTTATTTATTCACTCAACAAACATTTATTGAGTGTCTCTAATGTACCAGTCTTTTTTGTGATACAGTGATTTATAACACAGAGTCTTTGTCCTTAGGGAGCACATAACCACAGACTTCTTCAAGGCTTTGGGCCACCCTGTGTAGAATCAACGAAGTCCTTGGCAAGAACTCTGATACGATTTGCAAATTTAAAGTACTGAAAATAAGCCAAAAGTGCTAGCAGAGCCATCTTTTCTCAGCAAGAGTGTAGTCCAAACCCCAATCAGGCTAAGTTTGCATATTACTGAGAGACTACTTTTGTAAAAAGCACATCAGAGTATCCCAAGTGGCATCGTAATATTTGCACTCAGCAGTCTTCAAAATGGCAGCTTAGAGACTTTGAAATCAATGGAGCTCCACTCAAAGGGAAAAATACACACTCTGAAAATGTAGCCCAGTGCATCATCTAATGAATGATCCCCCACAGAATAAAGATGCATTTGAGCTGTCATTGTGGTTTGTTGTCTTTCTTTCCTTTTACTATTTTTTTTAAATAAAACTAAAGGGAAAACAAGATAAGGCAACTAACATTGTTTAACAGTGAAAAATTAGATCTTCCTTTTTTTTTTCTTCTCTTTCTCTTGTCATTTGCATTCCTCTTTTATCCATACATTTACTACTCAATTTTTCCTTGTAGATATTAAGTAAGTTGACTTTCTCCTCAGGGTGCATTAAAATGTTTTTGGAATGCTTTGGGCAAAATATTTTTTCCTTACATTATATCTAGATTGAAGAGTGAATATGAAATATAAGGGATGCTAACTTGTTTTATTGGACACACTAGCTGTGTATTTTCTTTTTTCCCTTATTTGTTCCTTTGTTCCTTCCCTCTTTCCTTTCTTCTTTTCTTCCTTCTTTCCTTTCCTTTTTTTTTTCTAATTAATTTTTATTGGAGTATAGTTGCTTTACAATGTTGTATTAGTTTATACTGTACAGCAAAGTGTTTCCTTCCTTTTAATAGATACTTATAGATCACTTTCCCAGGTACTGGAAGTATAGTCATAAAAAAGATAGATATGATTTCTGTTCTCATGAAATTTGCATTTAACTTGGAATAGACAGAAAGTAAGCACATTTACAAAAAAATAGTAAGAATAATACAGAAAATAAAACTGGATAAAATTATAAAGAATGATTTGGATGAGCAAGATACTACATCATATTTGTGGTTGGGAAAATTCTCTTTGATGAAATAATACTAAAACTGACAACTGTATGACACCTGAAAAGAAAACAAAGTTCCAAGCACAAGAAATAGCCAGTTCAAAGGCCCTGTTTGATTTGTTCAAGGAATAGTAAAATAGCTTTTGTGAGGGAAGCTAATAGAACAAAAGGAAAGCATGGAAGGAGGGAAAGTGGGAGAACTAGAAAAAGAGTAGATGATACATAGTCTTGGAGGCCTTGTTGAATGTCAAGTTTTTATTCAAATAGAAAGTAATTAGAGAGTTTTTAAGTTAAGATGTGACACAATTTGATCATTACTATCAAATAATTACACTGGAAGCTGTGTTGAGAAAGGATTGTTACCCGCTGTAGTAGTGAGGGATGGCTGTGAAGATAAATTCTGGATAAATTGTTGAAGTAGAGCTAAAAGGACTTGCTGATGGATTGGATGTTGGAAGGGTGAGGGAAATAGAGGAATATAGCAAGACATACATTTTTGGTTGGAGAAATTGAAGGTGCTTTCTCTCACTGAGTGTGGAAGACTATGAGAGAAACAGGTTGGGAGTAAGGGGATTTAGTGGGTAGATGAAAAGTTCTGCTTAGTATGTTCAGTTTGAGATTCTATTAGATATTTAGGTAGAGATGATAAGTATGCAGTTGGATATACAATGCTGGAGCTCAGGGGCAAGATAAAGGCTGAAAATAAAAACCTTAATGATAAGCTCCATGAGGCATGTTCTCATCCTTCTTACCATACACCACTTGGGGTGGTGATATACTTGCACTCTTTCTCATCTTCTCCCTCTTATGGTTAGTGGCAGAGGATTGCAGAAAACATTGGGAATACAGCTTAAAGCTTCATAACAAAGCAAAGTAATTTGTACCTTCTAAAGACCATGACTTGATGAGTGTCATGTTTATTAGTGACTAGATTTAGTTATTCACACATCAGAAATCACTTGTGAATTCCCCAAAGAGTTCCTTCTATACCTCCTGGGAACTTATACCCAGATCTCTGAGACATCCGAAATGTAGTGGAAAAAGAATGGGCAGAGCAATTATGAGTCTTCAGTAAACACTTAAACACGATCCGGGAACAAATTTAGTCTAAAAGATGTAACTTCCTAACTCACCCTTTCTCCCACATACACACATCTTATAAAAATATCTTCAGTTTATTAGGAATTTCATTTATGAATTGGTTCATATAGTAGAATAATCTGTATATAGAAATGGTATACGGAGCTCCTCTTTGAAAGTGTAACCAGAAATGTATTTTATTTTCTAAAGGGTCATCATTTTTCCCAGAGTGGAGGACACAAAATGAATAAATGAACCAACAAAATGTAAGATAGAAATGGCTATTATTGAAATATAGGATTTGAATCAAAACTTGAAGTACCTTCTCATTTGAAGAACATAGGTAACCAAAGATGGACTGGAACTATAGACTGTAAGCTCTGTGTGGACAGAGCCTTTCCTGTCTTGTTTATTGCGCTATCTCTAGTCAACCTTCTAGCACAGTGCATTACAATCACAGATGCTCAATAAATATATCAGGAATAAAGAAATCAAGAGTAAGTATTAAGCTAATACAACTTTTTTTTTTTTTAAGATGTTGGGGGTAGGAATTAATTAATTAATTAATTAATTTTTGGCTGTGTTGGGTCTTCGTTTCTGTGTGAGGGCTTTCTCTAGTTGTGGCAAGCAGGGGCCACTCTTCATCGTGGTGCGTGGGCCTCTCACTATCGTGGTCTCCCTTGTTGCGGAGCACAGGCTCCAGACGCGCAGGCTCAGTAGTTGTGGTGCGCAGGCCCAGTTGCTCCGCGGTATGTGGGATCCTCCCAGACCAGGGCTTGAACCCGTGTCCCCTGCATTAGCAGGCAGATTCTCAACCACTGCGCCACCAGGGAAGCCCAATACAACCATTTTTAAAACCTACTTATTTCTTGTTTGTAGTTAAGAAATTATGCTTAAGCGTGATCTGGCCTCCATTTGTATGTGTCGACTTCCCCCTGCCTCCCCACCCTTCCAGTTTGTTTTTCATCTTTTTGGGAGAACCAAAGATCCCTCCACAACAGGGCTTTTAAATACACTATTTTCCTTTCCTTGAATTCTTTTCTCTCTTCCTGCTCCTCTATCCTCTTCCTCTAATTAATTCCTGCCCATTTTTCAGATTTCAGTATCACTTCTTCTGGGGGCTCTTCTTTTTTTTTTATGGTATGCGGGCCTCTCACTGTTGTGGCCTCTCCCGTTGCTGAGCACAGGCTCCGGACGCGCAGGCTCAGCAGCCATGGCTCACGGGCCCAGATGCGGCATGTGGGATCTTCCCGGACCGGGGCACGAACCCGTGTCCCCTGCATCGGCAGGCGGACTCTCAACCACTGCGCCACCAGGGAAGCCCTGGGAGCTCTTCTTGACGGCACTGAGCAGATCTCCCTCCTATCATCTGATAATTCTCCTGTGTAGCACTTATTTAAATTTCTAATTATATACTTGTATAGTTGTTTGGTAATATCTTACTTTCCCATTATAATTTAAGCAGGTCTGTTTTGCTCACGGTTGTATCCAGGAAAGGACAACCATAGGTGCTTAATAGAAATCAAATGTCTTCATAATTCTTAAAGTGACAAGAATTATGGAATCTCTAAATACAAGAAAAAAAACAAGGCTGTTTTATTCAGGCTGATTTTTAAACCGTACCAGTAGGAATTAATAAAACTATCGATGAAATTTTCACCAAAACTAAAATTTCATGTATACTCTATCTTTAAAGAAATTAACACAAGCGCAGCATTTCCACTGCACGCATATCTGTTTTAAAATTGGGATTATTCAGAGATTCAGAGTGAATTTAATACAACAAAAATCGAGGACACCACCAACTTCAGGAAAATCTAGATTCAATGCTTGTACTTTACCCTGAGCACACAGAGCGTGCAGTGGCATCTTTGACTTAGTCATCAAGGCACATTCATTTCAAGGGAAGCGAGGTCACTGCTTTCTCTCACTGCACCTTATTCACATGATGTGGGAAAAATATTCTCATACCTGCTTATGAAAAATCTGTCTTTTCCCACATTGCCTTGGAAGCTCACCCTCTGTCACACAGTTTTAAAAGGGTAAAATTTACCCTGTTTCCATAAATTAGCTTTTGTGATTATTATTTATTTTATTTCATTTTTTCGGTACGCGGGCCTCTCACTGTTGTGGCCTCTCCCGTTGCGGAGCACAGGCTCCGGACGCACAGGCTCAGCGGCCATGGCTCACGGGCCCAGCCGCTCCGCGGCATGTGGGATCTTCCCGGACCAGGGCACGAACCCGTGTACCCTGCATCGGCAGGCGGACTCTCAACCACTGCGCCAACAGGGAAGCCCTGTGATTATTATTTTTTTAATTATGTTGACAAGGGAATTAGAGATCTAATTTCCACGCTTGGGATCTTCATTCTTCTAAGTAAAAATGGCTAATATTAAGTGACTTTTAGTTTAATATGTGTAATAAGTTACAGGAAAATAATTGTTACCCAGCATTTGCTAATTTACTTTATTATTACCCATATTTCTATAATATTTTAATGTTTATCAAGCATTTTCCCTTATTTGATTTTCACAAGAGCATTTCGAGCTACCCAGTGATCAATACCCTCCTTTTGTAAATGAATGAATGAAGGTTTAAGGAGTTTAACTTCAGAGGCATAATAGTTTAGTGAAAAGGGCATGCATAGTAGAGTTAGGAGAGCTGAGTTTGTATATGGATTTTATTAGTTACTAAATATAGGACCTTAGACAACTTACTCAGACAACTTACTCATTAACCCTCTGACACCGGCCCTCCACCATCCGCATCCACTTTCTCCTCCCAGCTTCATTTATTTCA
Organism: Leucopleurus acutus; assembly: GCF_964270905.1. Lineage (NCBI taxonomy): Eukaryota > Metazoa > Chordata > Mammalia > Artiodactyla > Delphinidae > Leucopleurus > Leucopleurus acutus. Next base: position 122,437,337 of record NC_139143.1, read on the forward strand.
CATGTAAAATTATGGTGGTGTTATTGTTTCTCTCATACCATTGCCATACAGATTAAATAACAAGACATTTCTAAAATTTTAAAAAAAATAATCAAAATGGTGCTACGATTTTTTTAGCTAGTCCAGTAATTTTTAAAAATAACATCATGCTACATAAAAATAATTAAAGGGGTAAAATAAGTTGAGTTATTTTATAACAAATTTGCTGGAAACTTTGAAAGAAACAGCTAGTAAAAGAGTAAAGATGGATGACTTTAGTAGACCTAGGGTTTAGCAAAACAGTCAACTGGATGTAAAGGAGCCTAGAATAAAAACGTAGGGGTTGGGGAGCCAGATGCCGTATTTTCAAGTGTAGGATGTTTACAACCTAAAAAACTGAAGGGAGAGGGCATCTGGGAGCCTGATCACAAAATATTAGTCTTTCATTGCATATGAATATAAATCAGGAGACAAAGGATAAAGCAAAACATGAACAATGACCAAAGACTCAGTGATCTTCCTTCAGAGTTTGTCTCTCCAGGCTGAAGAAAGGACAACCCAGGAAGGCAAGTCTTGCTATGTTTCTGCTCTTTCTCATATGGTCTTCGGATGTGAGTAGCCATTACGTAGCATCTCTTGGACAGATGAGCTTTAAGTACCTAGTACCTTAGATGAAAGGAAATCTGTGACTCTTAATGGGCTTCAAAACAAACAAACAACAAAACCAAAAAACACCTCCTTAATGCTCCCTGAAGATAGACTGAAGTATCCCACTGAGATGTTTAGAAGGCTTCTGTCAGAAGAGACTCCACCAACACTGAGAAAATAACCAGGCATTCCTTCACAAAGAATTGGATGTAACCTCTTACTTCTTTCTCCTTATTCTTTTTTGCTTGCTAAGTTTTGAAGCCCCACTGCCTCAAAAAATCAGTCTCAAACTTAGTAATGTGCCCAAGGTCACAGAGTAAACAAAGGAGACAGAAGGTGAAAGCATGCCTAGCAAAATCCCATATTGTTTTCATTGATTCACACCCTTTTCTGATGTGATTTGAGAATCTTTTCTTTTCCTCTTAAAAGGAGCTAGCATTTTGCAAGGTAGAACTTAGGCCTCAGTGAAATTTTAGGTTGAATTTAGCATGCTTAATTTTTAACACTCCTGTTAGAGATGACACCATTTCCCTTAGTTCATTTTAAATCTAATTGAGGAGAGCAATTGTATAAATATCAGGGGTGGGAATGAGGGAAGCATTTGAGAATTGTCCTTGAGTGCTATCTCAGGTCCTTTTTTTTCTACCCACTGGCAAATCATTACCCAATAGAATAACTGCCTGTCAGTGGTAAGCATTTGGCTAGGGTTCCTAAGCAAACAACGTGCATATCCTACCCAAGATAAAAAGAATAATACCAGGAGGGGGAAAATATGTAAAGGTGGCAATAAGAAAATATTTTTTCTTAATTTTGCACATGATGAGGGTCTCAGGCTGTTGTCAGTGTTGTCTGTATAAATGCAGAACAAAGGTCTAATCTAAGGGTTACAAACAGAGAGAGACAAGGTCGGCCCAAGAGGGAGTAGCCTGCCATTCACTGGGTAATGGCAGATAAAAAGCAGTCCTTGTTGCCCACAAAACACCTGTGAGAATTCAGAAACTGCTGTGTGAGTGAGAGCAGGAAAAGCTGCCCGTCCAGAGTGAACCTGCTTCTAGTCACCTCTCTTCTCCCCGTGAAAGGTTCTGCATGTTGCTGCCTGCAGTACACTTTCTGAGACAGGAATGCTTTCTTTCCCAAATGCCAGCCAACATTATACGTTCCTTTTATGGACAACTATACCCCTTCACTTCTATCTTATCCAACTAGGCACCTGAAGTATTACTTGGTAATTTACTTTTTGGGCCATACATCCAAACAAGTCTATAGATTACAAATATATATATATGGAAATATATAGTATCCAAAGTTTCAATTGAATACAATTTGAAATGCATAAGACATAAAAGCTATTAAAATTGGGAGTTATTAAAGCATAGAAAAGGTCTGTCTGCTGTAACACTATGTAGCAAAGTACCTTATAGAGAGTCACTGTGAATGTCTGGCATGTATTTTTTTCCCTATACAGTTGTTTTTACTAAAATCTATATTTTATATCCTTTAGAATCTTTCTGAAAAAGATGAAGGGACAGTTCAGATATTTGCGATACAGTCATGGATTAAATGTTATTTAATATTGTTATTTTAACCAATTAAATCAGTCAGCAAACAATTACTAAGACCTGTCTGGTAAAAGGCATGAAGCTAGTTGACCTGAGGAATACAGAAGTACACACATGTCCCTGCAAAGCTTGCAGCCTGCTTTTAAAGGAAGAAGTAAGAATCCAGAAAGGGAATTGATTATATAAGACAAAATAGAATAAATTCTAGGAAAGTGGCAGAGACAAATGTTGAATGAGTACAGGAGAAGGAGGTCTGTCTCTGGATGAGACTGACGAGGAAGGCTTTAAGTGTAAACGTAAGACAAATGATGTGTTGGTTTCAAATAAGGTTAGTGGGGAGGCCTTCTGGTAGAAGACGAGGTGATGAGAGGAAAGACAACAGTTATACTTCAACCCTTGTTCTTTCTTTCACTCAATCAGTGTTTATTGAGAACCTACTCTTTTTCTGGTAGTGTGTTAGGTGCAAAGAAATGCAATGATTAAAAATATATGCAACTCTGGGCTTCCCTGGTGGCGCAGTGGTTGAGAGTCTGCCTGCCGATGCAGGGGACACGGGTTCGTGCTCCGGTCCGGGAAGATCCCACATGCCGCGGAGCGGCTGGGCCCATAAGCCATGGCACCTGAGCCTGCGCGTCCGGAGCCTGTGCTCTGCAATGGGAGAGGCCACAACAGTGAGAGGCCTGCGTACCGCAAAAAAAAAAAAAAAAAAAAAAAAAAAAAAAAAAATATATATATATATATGCATCTCCTTGCATTTGAAGTATGGTAGGTTAGCATATGATTATGAGTTTAGCTCTGGGGGAAGAAGTGGAAACCTAATTTCATCATTGACTAGTTAAGTGACCTTGAGCAATTTCCTCTCTAAGATTTTTGTCCCCTATCAGTGAGATGAAACTGGTAATTGGAGTTTTCTTGTAGGATTATTTGGGGACGATTAAATGAAATAATGCATATAAAGCACTCACACAGTGCCTGGTTTATAGTAATTACCCAATAAATTTGAATCTAGTTCTGCCGCACTACAAAGTCTATGCTCTTCACCACTATATTTTATGCCCACAATCCCACATTCTTCCATTCTATTACTCTCCCTTTCCAACCTTACAACTTTCCCAACACTCTTCAGATTCCTCATTCGATACCCATTAAATGCTACAATTCCCAGGGGTTCATGTTAGACTCTCGTACTCCACATGTTTTATTCTGGGACATCCTCTCCTTTTTACTTGGTTTCAACTACTATCAGTTCACTGCTGGTTACCAACTACTTATCTGTAACTACTTATCTGTAACTTTATCCAAGGCTTCTCTCAAGAGCTCCAGGGCGCAGCATCCTAGACATGTCCACACTGTCATCCCAAAGCCACTTGAAATACATTATATTCACTCTTTTCTCTCTCTTGGGTTCTCTAATTTTCTGAAGACATTGCTCTCCAATGAGCCTCCAGGCATCAACGTTGGAATCAATCTCAACTTTTCCTCATCTTTCCTTCTCCAATCAATCATCATATATTGTAAAATCTTCTTTACATATTTCTCTTCAAATTAATCCCCTCTCTCTACTATACTTGCTGTTTCACTGATTAAAACTCCCATTATCTCAAAATTCTTTGCAGATGTGATGTGGAGCCCCCAAAATCTGCATCTTTATAGGCTCAGAGGCGATCGGAGGCCCAGTCATCAGAACCTGTATCCTAATCTTTGGTCCCTCTCCTTCCAAGCTTGACCCTCCACAATCTGTCCTTGATTTAGATAACAAGCAAGTCTGATTGTGACATTCATCTGTTCAAAAACCTTCAAAGGCTCCCTAACATCTACAGAATAAAAAAACCCTGTTTGAACTGTTCATCATGCCATGCAAGACTCTTGGTGTTTTCATTTTTCCCTGGCAGTCCAGTCTCATTACTGCTTCTGGCAGTATAGATGATACCTAAGTGCAAGGGTCCGGCAGAGAGACTGCCTGGGTACAAATCCTGTCAAGTAAAGTGAAGTTAATAATAACACCCAGTTATCAGGTCCTTATGATGATTAATTGACTAATGTATATAAACATGTGGAATATTGCCCACTATGTAGTAAGCATTCATTACATGTTGGCTACCAACACTTCTAGCCTTCTTTGGAGCCCCAGCACTCGATCCATGTTCCATCCCTACTATCTCTGAGGATTTCTTTAATATTTGTTTTGTTTTTCTATCCCACTCCCTAACCTGACTTGTTTACCTGGCTAAATCCTTCATTTCCTATTTCTTAAACACTAATTTAAATGTCATCTCATTTTTGAAGCCTTTCTTGACTCCATCAATCGGATTTAAACACTCTTTCCTTTTACTTCCATTGCTACTGCTTTAATTCTACTAAGTTGTTTATACGTAGTATTTCTCCTTTTTACACTGAAAGTGTCTAGAATATTAAAAGAAATGGCTATAAACTCAACAGGTGCATAAGATTCACCAAAAGAATTATATATATAACTTTCCTTTCTCACATGGCACATCTTAAACAGGGAGGAAGGACATGTGATACTAACATACAACACTATTTAACCACTATTGGCTTTAAGAATTTAAGGGAGAACTTTGAGGTACAACAAAATTTTCCAAAATTTCCAAGACTGTCTTGTTTGTCCAACCCCCACTGAGAGTTCTAGAATTCCCTAGAACCTCCAGAACTTGCACACTGACTAACCTATGGCTTAAACTATTCTTCACACCATCTCAGGCTGTTCAAACTCAAGTTTTTATAGCTAGAGTTTAAGCTTGTTGTGTAAAGTTATATTTCAACTAGAAGGGGTGGGGAAGAGATATAGAATATTACTTGCATGGATTTTGTTAGAATTTTGTATGATTCTAATCGATATGTTGCAGGTAAATAAACTGCAAGAAGATTTCAGAAGTTCAAACTCAGGTATAGTCCATCAGAATGTCCACTGGCATCTTGAGACTTTGTCTGTCAGATATTTGGGATGATGAAAATTCTGCTCTACTGCTAGCAATTTCGCATTGGCATTCAGGCATCCACAATGTGGCATCCTTCACATTGATAGCCAGGCTCAGTTAAGGAATGGAGATCGGTGTGGGTGATTGAAGGCAGCCAGAACCAAGTACCGATGGGTGCACCTAGTGAAGATATTTGCTGTGACTCTGGCCTATGCAATCTATTGAGGCTGTGCCTTTGAGGTCAGAAGCAGCACACGCCTCTGGAAAACATGTATGTATGCCTGTATGACATCTCTGCTGCCATTCTCTGGCTTTTGTGTTTTGGCTACCTGCCACTGAAATGAATGGCTTTCAAACTGCTTGAAAAGAGCAACGGCAGTTTTGTATAATTTTAGAACAAGAGAGCCACTCTTAATCTTTTTAAACTGACTTAGACACTTGTCAGTTATTTGAAGGGATTTATAACTTTCTCACCTATGTAGTCATTCATGTTCTTAAAAAGCAAGTAGTCAGTAACAGGAATATTTTTGGGGCAGAAAATGTAAGCACTAAAAACACTGTTTAATTTGAACTTGATTGTGAACATTGAGCACCTTCCCTCTAGGACTCAAACCTCCTTCCATCCACTTGTAGGTTTTACATTGCTGAGTAAAGGACATCAAGGACTTTTCCACAATTAATCTGAAATCATTTTTTTTTTTGGCTTTTGGTACATCTGCCAAATACTTTGTCCATTCAGTAGGATTTTTTCATTTGGCTTAATATATTCTGATTGCAATTTCTCATTGGAATTTAAAATTCATTTTTATTTATTATCCTCACAATACATATAAATGATTCAGGAATCAGGTGGACTTATTATCATCATAGGGCAGGGAGGAACTCCCTACATATTATCATATTTTTAAATGACAATATTTATAGCTCTGGTACAGAAAAATAAAAAGCTTAAAGTTTTTAGTTTTTGTGTACTTTGGAAGTTACCAGCTGTTTTAGAAACATTTTTAGTGAAACAGAAAAGAAAGGAAAGGGTAAAAAAAAAAACTCACACAAATAAATAAGAAACATCTGTTCTGGCAACTTGTATAAGTTCCAGACTCCTGCAAATTTAAACTACCAAGCATTAAACTTCTGAAAGTCAAGATTTGTAATGGAAATGCTAAGTGACCCTTAAAAGGCTTAAAGCGACGCTGTCAAATAATTTAGGGTCAAGTTTTGACCAAGTTTTAAATTGCCATAATCTGGTGGGAAATATGTTCCAGGTTTTAAATATTTTTATTTTTGTAACTTTCCATTGATTCATGAAAATAAATAAAAACATAACGGACATTGCTTATTTAGAATCATCCCTTTGAATTTTAAGTCAATAAAAATGAGCATGATTTTTTCTTTTCATGATGAGAGATATGCTGATAGAAAAATCCACATTTTACTACAAAATCAACATGTAAGTCACATTGTCTAGTGCACATGTGTAAAAAAATGCCTGCGTGTAAAAAAAAAACAAAGGTTTTAAAATTGCAATATGAAACAAAAAATTGTTAAATAACCTAACTTCGTTTTACTGTCATTAAATTTTGTCACTGAAAGATCTTACTCTGGTAGATTTTGCTTCTGTGCTTTCTTTATACTTCCATGTAATCTGGCCCTAAAATTCTGTTAATGGAGTTCAAACTATTCTATAGTTATGAAAGAAATTCATATTCAAATATTTTCATTTAGTTTCTCTTCAATATTTCATGTTATTACTCTGGCTTCTTCACCAACTTTCTTTAGATTCAAATCTTGGCAATTCTTTTTAAATTGCCTCCAAAATAATTTTGGGTACTTTGCACAGAAATCCTTGAGGATTCTGTTTAATCTTTGTTTACAGGACAAGAATATTTTACAAATATTTATTTGAGTCAGTCTCAAACCTCTGCTTACTTTGTTCTTTGCAAATTTCTGGTAGTGATAAGCACATGTGTTATTGTTAGGACATTCTCAGGTAAGTGAATCACTGCCTCACTTAATACAACACAAACTGTGAGAAAGTGGTGTGTGGGATAGTTATGAGTATGCACTAATGAAATCAAAGAGAATTCTTTGTCATTTAGTTTGGTTTTTTTCCCTTAAAATTTTTCAACAGAGGTAAATGAACTTTTCAACAGAGGTAAATCTCAAAATAAGAGGAATGAAAGAAAGGTACATAATAAATTGTAAGGTTGCCAAAATATTTCACAGAATACCCAAATGACATTTGTAGTAATTATTTTAAGTTTGATATGGGATAGGAAGGTGCAGGGGGAAAAGAAAAAGATAAAAGAGCATGAAAATAGAAGATTGTAAACTGCTATTCTGACTAGGGAATGCGTATCTAAAGCATGTTTGAAGAAAATATATTTTTCTTTTGTTTGATTTTTTTCTGCACCTTCCTATGAAGCATTAGAAACTGGTCACTCTCAGAGGCAAGGTACAGAAATAGATAAATTTGTGGTCTGATCTGATATGGCAAATTGGCAATTCCTATTTTTTTTTTATATCTGTTTCCAGTCAAGCATGGACATGCTGAGGAAAGAATGCTTGGATTTACTGAATGAATGAATGCTGATGTATGTGTGTACAACTCTTGCAATACACTTTTTTAAAAAGTCTTTTTTTTTTAAAAAAAATCTATTTCTTTGGATTTTTGGAGAGATTGGTGCAAGGAATGTGTGTGTGTGAGAGAGAAAGAATAAGAGAAAGAAGGAAGCTTTTAAAGAGTTCTAAATCGACAGCACTAATACTGTTCCTACGTTCCTGCCATTCTTGTCATCACTTATTCTTAGCTCCTATCTTTCCTTCTCAGGTTAGCTTGTGTGCTAAGGTTCCCTGGCTCCCAGGCTAAAAAGAAATGAAAACAAACAAGGAAGTTTACACCACAAGACATGAAGAGAAAGATCAGCTTGAGACTGAACACCATATAAACAAAGAAATTCCCTGATAAGAACAAGCACCCATCACTTAGCATTTGTTCAGCAGCACCGGACTACAAGTAGACATCTCTTTAGTGGCTGTGGAGTGAGGCCCTTAGAGGGTTCTGGTGCCAACATCTCTACCACGGTTAATGGCTTTGCTTGCATTGATTTAAGCCTGACCCTAGCTCTTGGAAGGCAATTTTGCTCAGGTGCCATGATTCTTTCCAAAAGAATCAATAGTTATGAATACACAATAATAAAACTTTTTCAATGAAGAAAAAAATATGGTTTAAAGTGTAATCAAAAATCACTGTGACTGTTAGAATCTCAGAGTATTACTGCAGATTACTTCCACTGGTGCAGCAAAAGGTCATGCAGTTATATACTGTCTCTTAAAATCAGTGAGTGCATAATAGTTTTTGCTACTCTGAACAAGAATCATTAAACAAATTCATAAATCAATGAAGCATACAGATGCATTAGTTTAATTATCATTTCTGCTTAGTTGGTTTATATAATGTAATTGTTTACTGTTTCCCAGTATTACACTGGAAAGGCTTGACTGAGCCACCTCATGTTTCATATTGTTCTAATTTTAAAACTTTTTTTTATTTTTTGATGACAGCAAGAAAGAGTAGTCTTTGAAAACAATTCAGTGTGAAGTTTTGTTGTTTTTGTCCTTTATTCTTGGGTATTTTTTGCCATTTCTAAAATCTGGGTCTCAAACTCAAGAATGTGCATCTCAATTTATGTTTCTTTTAGTAGGGGTCAAGGAAATCATCCCAAGTTTTCAATAAAGTTGTCTTTGCTCTTCTCTCATCCCCACCCCAGTTTTAGACCTAACATCCTAATTGTATCTTTTATGGTTAGAAAAGTAGAACAGATATAAAAGAGAGGGGTGACTTTTAAGAAGTTAGATTCTGCATAGCACTAAAAACACTGCAATCCCAGGGAATGCTTTTGTCATGATCCTGTTTTAAAACATCAGGAGTAGCTGAATTAAATTAGTGATGTGTGTGTTTCATAGTGGTGGTAACACACATAGTGGAGAGTGTGTTTTAGAATCTTAGCTACGGGAGAAGCTAAGATCCATTAGTTCTTAGGACAATAATCCTCTTTGGTTCTGTGCTCTGCTCTCCAGGCCCACAGTGGAGGCGTCATCACCTCTATGGCTCTGCAGGGCAAGCTCACCCCTTAGTCTCTAGGATAAGAGTAGCAGCCTGGGTGATCTCTGAATGCTTTGGGGTAATTTTTCCCTTTTCTTAAAAAGTAGCACATGTTTGCAGCTGAAGAGTTCTATGGTCTCGTCCTATGTAATTCAAGATGTCCAACAGCTTCCCTTCCCTCTGTCCTGCTTTCTCTGTCACCTTTATTTGAAACCAGCAGTGACTCTGCTGGTATAATCTCTCCATTCCTGGCTTCTGCTGAGATGGCTGGTAAGTCCATGAGCTACACCCATGATCTCTTTATCAAATGGCTGTTCAGCCCTACACTTAGCGTTCTCTTCAACACTAAGTGAGAACATGAGAACAAATCAGAAAAGTGAGAAAAAGGAGAAAAGCTTTCTCATTTTTTTGCAGTATGGATAAGGTGAGAATTTCTAAATCTCCCAAGTTCTGGTTCCTTTTTTCTTAATAAGATCTTCTTCAGTTCAACTTTTTTTTTTTTTTCTGCATTTTACTGTAAGCAGTGAGGAGGATCCAGGCAGTACCTTAGAAATGTCCTCTGCTAAATATCCAATTTAATCGCTCTCAAGTTCTACCTTCCATAGAACATTAACACTCAATTCAGTCAATTTCTTTGCCACTTTATAAAAAAGATCAGCTTCCCAATAATCAATAATCTAGTTTCCAAAACTATTCCTCATTTCCATCTGAGACTTCACCAGAATGACCCTTAATGTCCCTTCTTCTACCAGAATTCTGTCACGATTATGTGTGTGTTCTCTAAGAAAATGGAGGCTTTCTCTTCAGGTACTAGCCAATTTGGTTTCTGGTGAGACCTCTTTTTCTGGCTTATAGATGACTGCCTTCTTCCAGTGTGCTCACAAATGGGGAATGAGAGAGAGAGACACACACACACACACACACACACGCACACACAGAGCTATCTCTTCCTCTTTTTTTTTTTTTTCTTCCTCTTATTAATGGCCACAGTTGTATTGGATTAGAACCTCTTATGACCTCATTCAACCTTAATTATCTCCATATATAATCACATTGGAGATCAGGGCTTCAACATATGAATTTAGGAGAACAAAATTCAGTCCATAACCGTTTCTGATGCTTCTGTAATTGAATCTGGAATGCGGAGTATGTAGAGTTTGAATAAAGATCCATCTTTGAGGTAAAGATGGTTTGCCAAATTGGTCCTTCTGATTATGAGATTATAATGCCACAAACGTGGAGTGAGTGTTTACATTAGTCAAAAGAATTATAACAATTGCAAAAAAATGTGATTGTGACCTATTTCTACGTAAGTATGATGGATAACTTTCATTCTGCAAATATTTTGCAAGCCTGTGAAGGAAGAATTTTATTCCCAGGTAAGTATCCCTCACTCCATTCCCTTTTCCTTCCCTCCCCCACCCCAAATATCTGTCATATTTCTCAGCATACAATTTAGCTTTGGGTTAACAGACAATACTTTTATAAACTTGCTGTGGAAACTGTTATGGAAGAGCAAACTATTACTGTTGCTGTATTATATCTTGTCACAGAAAGTCAAATGTGAAACAATAGAGACTAGAAATATAAAACATTATTTATTCATAAAATTCAGAATCTAAGAGCAGATCCAACAAAAGCTTAAATCTTTTGAAACGGTACTTATGTAAGTGAACAGAATATATAATGAATATTCCAAACTTCATAATCTCAACTGAATATCTAGATTGTTACTAACAAAGTTTAGACTATGATTAAAAATTTTCCTAAGCATTATATTTTAAATCATTATATATATAGTTTCTTCCTTTTTATATTTTTCTCTCTCTTTCTCTCTCTTCCTTTCATTAAATAGTTCTAAATCTAGAATAGTTATGGCCAGTAGGCCAAAAGTAGTTCACCTAAATTTTCTAGGCACTGTACAGATTCTGTGGCATTAATATTTATAAAGAGAAAATTTTTCTCTATATGTATATTTCATTCTGGCATTAATAGATAATTTACTTATCACTTCTCTTTCTAATATATTGCAAAAATACTATTAGGCTTCCGATTACTTCCAGGAAATCATTTTGTGGGGATAGGAATAGACGGAACAATGTAATAGGCTGCATGGCTTTCAAAACATATTTGACCAGTGTGGTTCCTTTAAAACTATTGATAGAATACTGGCAGCTGTTATTGAGATGAAATATACCACCTTGGATAAGAGCAGGAGAGATAGAGATAGAGAGAGAGAGGGACAGAGAGAGAGATGTATGTCTCCCTTCCTTGGATGTGGCCTGGGTTCAGTGACTGACTTAGTCTGAACTACTGTAACAAAAACACCATAGACTGGGTGGCTTGTAAACAACAGAAATTCTGTTTTTCACCGTTCTGGGGGTTGAGAAGTCCAAGATCAAGGCACAGGGAGATTCAGTGTCTAATGAGGCAGAATTTCCTCGTTCCCAGATGGCCATCTTCTCAACATAACCTCATGTGGTAGAAGGGACAAGGGAATTTCTTTTCTAAGGCTCTAGACTCTACTCTCTTGACCTAAGTACCTCCAAGGGCCTCACCTCCTAATACCATTACACTGGGGGTTAAGGCTTCAGCATATGAATTTGGGGCCAACACAAACATTCAGTCAATCAATAGCAATGACCTACATCTAACCATTTTTTGAGAACAATGCTAGATTTAGATTTGTTTCAATAGAGAGAAGATGCTGTATGAGTTTTAAGGCTAGGTATGAAAAAGGTACAATTTCTCATCTGGTTCTTCTTCCTTTGGTCTGTTTACTCAGGAAGAAGCCTGATGTCATGTTGAGCAGCCCCGTGGAGAGGCCTGCACGGCCAGCAACTGAGTCCTCTTGTCAGCAACCGGCACCAACTTCCCAGCCGTGTGAGTGAGCCATGTTGGAAGTTCAGCTCAATACTATGCTGGCAAATGTTTTTCTATTCTCTGAAAAAGAGTGTGTGTTTCTCTATATCTACCTATGCACACACACACACACACACACACACACACACACACTAGTTTATTACAAAGAATTTATAGCATAAAATTTGCCAATAATAATAAAATATATAATATTCTTTATTATAAATTCCATATACCTATACTTCAGTGTGGCATCTTATTTCTTGCAAAATTCATTTCCAGTTTTTGTAATTTAAAACCAAAAATCGTGTCATAAAATCAGATTTTGAATAAATGCTTTAATACTAGTCAATTCAGCAAAGAATTCACTCATATTATTGATGTACAAGTGTAGTTTTGAGACGAGTACTGGTTGATAGTTTCATTTACATTAACAAACAGAAGTGGAAAAACAATGTTGGATCTTCACTTATTCATCAACAGCATGAATAACTTCTCTAACAAATTGAAAAATACTTCCAAATACTAGAAATATATTTCCTCAGTTTTTTATTCTGTTGACAATGAGATAGCTACGGACACAACACACTTTTAAATATACACTGCATTATTAACATTTTCTGTATCACTTTCCTAAGTTTAGGCAATTAACAAAACAATAAATCAAGCCTCAATTTATAGTGTTTGCCCATATCTATTGTATAAATCTTCACACTATGACCAGTTTCAACCTAACAATTTAGGTCAGAGGATGTGGAGTTGGGAAGAGATATAGCACACAATAGCACACAGCTCTAGAGTGTTTCCACTACACAGACAAAAAGAGAAGTAAGTAACCTCAAAAACATTGACTATAGTAAAACAGTAAAATTACTGAAAGTGATTAGTTTTCAGTATTACCTTTGATTTTAATACAATTTATGTATAGATAATTTAAAAAATAAGTTACTAAATATAATGTTTATATACTTGAATTTTTAATATACCTTTATTTAGCAGCTAGCTTGTAAAATTCCTGATAATTTAAGAATCCTCTCTTGTCAGCCAGGTGAGCCAGCTCTCGCTCACCACTGTTGATGACTCTATCTGATATCTTGACTGCAACCTCATGAGAGACCCTGAGTCAACCACCTAGCTAAGCCACTCTCAGATTCCTGACCCATAAACACTGTGAGAGGTAAAAATGTTTATTGTTGTTTTAAGCCACTAAGTCTGGAGATAATTTATTATGCAGCAAATAGATAGCTAATACACATACAAACTTTATATTAGCCCCAAACTCTCAGTAAAAAATGAAAAACTAAATCATTTTTTTCTTAAGAATAAAACAACAAGCCTTATAGGATAAAATAAAACATAAAACATAGTTTCACATTTTTGGGAAAATTTGACACGCAAGAAAAAATGATCTTTTTTAAACGAGAAAATGATTACAAATATCATTTAGCTGTTTGATATGAGTACAGAGTGTTAAGGGAAAGAAAATCACTAATTACATGATCTGCACAGTGAATTAGGATGCTTAAAAAATAACGTTTCATGTACAACAATTGCTTTATGATTTTTGAGGACTTAAAGGCTATTTGGTTATCTTTATTTGGAATGTTCCAATTTTGCTTATTTGATTCAAATACTCTTTTTGTTTAAAATGTTCTATCAACCACAAATTCAAGGAGAAAATTTATGCTGTGTGACTAATATAGGCTAAAAATAGCAATCAAAAATATCAATACTTATTAAAGTTATAGGACAAAACATGTAACGTAGTCCAGAAATTAATGTGGAGGTTACTTGGTAAATGCTGCCAGTGAGGATTGAACAGCATTCTTTTGTGAATCAGATGATGCCTTATTTGAATATCTGGGTTTCTCAATACGGCAAACAGTTTCTTTTTCTCCCCTCTCCTGCAAGCTTCCACATCTCAAGCACACAAAATTGGATCAATCATAAATCACACAAATTGTAACTCTTGACTTATCCTCATTGTTGATTCACCTCTGACCCTCATTTTTTAATTTTTTTTCTTTGTAAAGACCTCATCAACCTACCACCAAACCCCTACAACTAGACTATTGATAACAATTTACATTTTCTTATGCTTTTCTCCCCTACACTATCACATAACTATTTCCCACCTGAGGTGTTATGGACTGAATGTTTGTTTATTCATACCCTCAAAATTCATATGCTGGAGCCCTAACCTCCAGTGTGCAGGTTTTAGGAGGTGAGGCCTTTAGGAGGTAATTAGGTTTAAGTGAATTCATGAGAATGGAGCCTCCGTGGTGGGATTAGTTCCTAATAAGAAGAGGAAGAGATACCAGAGCGCACTCTCTCCACCACATGAGGATACAGTGAGAACGTGACGGTGTGGAAGCCAGGAAGAGGGCCTTTACCAAGACCCCAAACTGCCAGCCCCTTCATCTTTGACTTTCCAGCCTCCAGAACTGTATGAAATAAATGTCTGTTGTTTAAGCTACCAATTCTATGCTATTTTGTTATAGCAAACTGAGCTGGCTAAGACATGAGGAAACTCCAGTTCTGAATTTTGTGTTAATCTTTAACTGGCTTTTAAAAAATATTTTATTATACACACTTATAAATAGATAATTTATTGTTATACAGATTGGATAATAATAATTATATAAGTGCACTTATTATTTGCTTTACAAGTACACTACAATTTTTATTAAAATACATTACTTGCTTTTTCTTCTTTTTCTACTAAAATATCTATTAACATCTCTAGAAAAACACAGAGAACAATTTGAAAAACTCTGATGTGATAAAGAGCTGAGCTCAAATCTAATTTCCATAACTTACTAGCTGTCTGTCAGAAGAAAACCTGGCTAACAGTTGTGGGCTTTGAATTTTTCATTTATAAGGTAGGGGACAATAATACTGACCTCACTAGGCTGTTATACAGATAAAATAATATGCTAAATGTAAAGAACTTAATACACAAATTAAGAACTGAATTTTTTTTAAAATTTACTTAATGGAAAGTTAAAATTTGTTAGATTACTTTATTATTATTATTTTTTACCCTGCTCAAGTGGTTGATCCAAGTAGATTTGAATTCCACTGACATCAATTTAAAATTGTATCCAAATTGCCATATGGAAACTTTTTCCAGCTATCATTTGTTGTAAAATGGTGAACTGACCTACAAAGTACAGTAAAGGCATAGCTTGATATCATTTAGTAGCATAGCTAAATTCAGACAAGGCCAATCAATTTCTTCCAAAATTATCATAAAATGAACATAAAATTGTCAAAGGCCATGTGATAAAATTGGAATACAGATCTAATTTGGTTTGATCAATCCCAGTGTAACTAATTTTTCAATATTTGTTGTAATTTCTGTGGGTTCTTAACATAAGATCTGAAACACATGGACATTTAAGTAATATTTTAAAATAGATTAACTAGAGTATTTATAATAAGGATATTACTAAGGGGAAAAATTCCTGCAGGAAATTTTGGTCGTTATTAAATGGTTGTCTATTCTTACATACTTATACTCAGTTTATTCTAATTCCAGACCTGTAGCTGGGTCCAAAACAATCTTTGTTTTGTAAGCTTGATGTCCAGGAGCTCTGACTGTCACTAACTCAGAAAGTTCTGTTCCACTTACAGAGATAGTTAGCAACACACAACATTCACCACTACTTATCTCTTATTCTTTTCTCAGGAAATAACTGGTTTTCATGAGGTTTACTCTTCTTAAAGGAAAATTAAAAAAACTTAAAACTTGAATTTATATTTGTTTTAGTTCAAAAGTTGACCTAAAATAGATATAATTACTGACATTTACTGTAGGCATTGGTATAATTCTCCCTTAGTGTTGATGGGTTTTAGCAGATAGGTACATGATGGATACATAAACGTATAGAACTCTCAGTGAGCTACACAAACATGTTTTTATGGAAATGCAAAATCATCTAATAGTGTTATCACATACAAGTAACATTAAGTATCATTCCCATTAAAATGCTTAAGAGGGCTTCCCTGGTGGCGCAGTAGTTGGGAGTCCGCCTGCCAATGCAGGGGACACGGGCTCGTGCCCCGGTCCGGGAGGATCCCGCGTGCCGCGGAGCGGCTGGGCCCGTGAGCCATGGCCGCTCAGCCTGTGTGTCCGGAGCCTGTGCTCCGCAACGGGAGAGGCCACGACAGTGAGAGGCCCGAGTACAGCAAAAAAAAAAAAAAAAAAAGCTTAAGAATCAGAATAAAGTAAACAGTAAACTGTTACTTCAACTTTGAAAATAACCTGCTTTTAAAAGGAGAAAATAAATTTTCACTAGGGTGAGAAAACTGACTCTTAAGTGTTTAAATGCCAGGCGATAAAATAAAAGCATAAAAATAGGCCTATGTAAGAAACAAATCACAGTTTTCTACAAGGCAAATAGCCCAGCTGATAAATCATTTTTGTCCTGTCTGCCCTGTGTGAAGAGGCCAAAGAGATGATATATCTTTTAAAAAAAATTAGAAGCTTTTCTCATTTAAACTATCTTTGCTGCTATATTTATTCTAGAAACTAAAATAGTTCCATGGCCTTTCAAAACAACGTTTTTACTCCTAACAATCAATTTGAGTTTCCTTTTAAATATAACAGTTTAATTTCATTTCCTCTACAGGCATAGGATTCAGCACAGTTTTAAGCCAGGCTGTATAATTTTGAAATGTCTTAAAGATTGCACTTTACCTCAACTCCATGTAATTTCAGGAATACATTATCAAAAATGTATTATCTTTTTCTCCACACATTGTAACCACCCATTACTTTAGAAAATGCAAACAGGTTTCAAATATATGACTGGGATGATGGTAAAAATAAAATTAAGCAGAACGGTATATGCTATGGACAACATGAAGAATGATCTTGTTTTAGAAGAGGTATCTCTATTAAGACCCTTAGGGTTTCATTTGAAAAGACTTTTGCTCTTTAAAAACTTCCCATGAGAGATGCTTGGGTGACTTGAATTTATTGGGCTTCAACCTAAATAAGATTTGTTCTAGAATGAAGTTTGTATAGACCATCTCACACTAGAGCACACATTTCCTCTCCTTGTCTCCCTAGATAGGCCTCTAAACTCTAAAACACCACTGAGCAAACCACTTTCTTATCTGGCATGCCACAGACTTTTACCATCGATTTAATTTGGTCCTCACATTTTTATTGTCATAGAAGTGCTGCCAAACTGCCTCTTTTTTCTTACTTTTAATTTTAATCATAAATGAGTGTCAGAGATGGTTTTGGCCATAGATAATATGTGAATGCTTCTTGGAATGAGTAATTTCCTTTGACACTGCAATTTAATTCCCTTCCTATTCAGCCAGGACCATGGAAAGTCCAATCAGATGACCCTGCTACCCTAGTAGAGAGAAAAAATTGCTTCTGTACCAGAGCATTGATGTGGACTCATGACCCCGGACAAGCACAAGTTGGGTAAAGGATTTTGACTCTTCAAAAGGCAGAGGCTTAGATATTAGTGATAAGGTTAATGTGTCCTTCCATTGTTAATTATAATACATTGAAAAAGCATGAAAAAGGCAGAATAAAACATCAATCTTCTCACATTAGATCTATATTTTGAAATAAAAGAGTTACTAACGTACTATTTGTTTGTGACAATGTCTTCAAATTACTTTCTTTACAAAATGACAGAACACTAACACATAACCTCCCAGTAAAAAGCATCTTCTTATACAGTACTATTCAAAATATTTTCTTTGGATTTCTCATTTATTCATTTACTAAATGATTTTTTGAGCACATTTAATGTGATAACACTCTTCCAGGCATTGGGATACTGAAATGAATATAGCATAGTTCTTTTTGATAGACTCCTGGGGGAAGAGATACAGGTAAACATAATTGTAACATGATGCAAATCACATGTCCTGCTCTCATACAGACTTGGATAAAACAATACAGAGGAAAGAACACATGAACCCAAAGCTGAATCAGAAGAATAACTTGGAGTTTGCAAATAAGAGAAAGGAAACAAAGGCATTCCAGACAGAATAATCTTTGTGTGTACAAAGATAAGGAGAAGGCAAACTCTAGGAGACATCAGTGCTGGTACTTTGTACTAGGAAATTGGGAGTATACAGGTGGGTCTCACCTAGAGTGGGAAGAATAGTAATTGAAACCCTGGGAACCACCATGAAATAAGTATTAGGTGAAGGACTAAAGAAAAAAAAAGAAAAAAAAGAAAAAATTCTTCAATATGGAAGAATCAGGAATACAGCAATTAAAATTTCAAGCTATATTTCTTTGCTAGGTACTGCAGTAGGAACTGGGGCTCTGACTCTCAAGTTTTTTCAATAAAGATAAGAACAAAAATACAAATATTATGATTATAATACAACATGTATATGGATATGGTGCTTAAGAGCAAGGTATTTGGAATCAGATTGCCTAAGTCTGAATCCTGGCTTTCTCAGTTACCACTAACTAATGAATTCCAACCTTTTTTTTTTTTTTTTTTTTTTTTTTTTTAGGAATGTTTGCTGCTTGGTCAACTGTGCTTGAAGCCAAACAGTCAACATCTTCCCTGCTCTGAGGAGAGCCAAATTTGCAGAGAAATGAGCTCAGAGCTGGAGGGGCAGTTGGGCCTTCTGTTATGCTGCAATATTCTTTCTATGAAATAGAGGGCCTTCTCTATACGGTTTTTGCAAAGATGGAACAAAATAATCCATGAAAAGGCATTAATGCTTGGCACATATTAATGCTCAACAAATATTAGTTATTATATACACACATATACATATACACAGGGAACACTGGGAACACCGAGAAGCGTACCTCTAAACCAGACTAAAGATTCAAGGGACTGAGTAAACCATGAACTGAGTTCTGTAGGATGAGTAGGAGTTAGTGCCACAGAGAAAATGAGGGAAGAGCATTTCATGCATTAAAATAGTGTAATGGGGTGGGAGAATAAGAAAAGAGTAAAACTCTCAATACAAGGGGAAGAGGAGGGCATTATAATACCCAGAGGCCCAGAGGTCAAAAGCAGAGTTCAGTGAGCAGTGTGCCATATGCTTGTTAGGAACTTGGGCACTGGAGTCAAACTGTTTGGGTTCAATTTTTAGTTCTGCCATTTGGAGGTTGTCTGAATTTACTCAAGTGACATAATCTCTCTGTACCTCAATTTCCTCATCTGTATAAGAGAGATACCAATATTTGTTATAGGTGGAATAAAGAATTACTTAGGACATTATCTGGTACGTGGTGAATGCTATGAAATTCTTAACTATTGTTATTAAATTTCCAGGTTTATGGTAGAGTTAGCCTAAAGTAACATCTGCAGTTGTGAAGGAGCATCTTGGTCCCCTGAGCATTCTTTACCCCTTCTTAGTTAAGAAGTCATTTAATTTCTATCACTGTGAACTCAAAGTTAGCCTTGACCCTTTACTATCAGTTAATATGCTAATGCCTGGTCTACCTATACACTAGGAAAACATTATGCTAAGAGAAGTGTTAACTGTAATAAGTCAACACCACCTTCAGGGTAGATAATTTTTAAAATAATCATATCAATAAATATGTATATTATTTTTTCTAAAGAAGTTTATTGGAAAAAATGAAGAACTGAAATTTGAGAGTAGTATTTCACAGACCTGGGAACTCTGGCCCTATTTGGATATCCATTTACAAATTATGTGACTGAAAACTTCAGCAGACTCACAAAATTCATCGTGCACGTAATGGAATCCCAGATGACTAAGCCTGACCATTTGATACAGTCCAATGTTCTAAGAATCACTTTGAACAAAAGAAAACTCCAGTGTAGAAAATATATGGTAACTCTCATTAGCAATTTTTTGTTTGTTTTCTAGTTAATCCTGTAGACTAATGGAGATCTTAAAAGAAAGTACATCTGGACAGTGGAATAACTTGGTGATGAACTTGAAAGAAGACATAATTATCAGCCATAGAAACACAAGGACAACTCAGTTTCCTCCTGTTTAAAGCAAATGGTATTCTCTGAGGGATTTCAGAGTGCTAGAACGATACATGCAATGTTTATGAACTCTTTCCAGAGGAAGATCAGATCATCAAGATACCCCAAGTGAGGATGAATCATCTCCTCACTCATGTGGGATTATGATATTAACAGAATAAACTTGTGCATTGATAGCCATAGATGTATAGACCCTCTGCACTTCACATTAACAGCCCTCAGTGACCTGGGCAGTGAGCACAAGAAAATTAACAAGGCAATGATCAGGTATTTCCAACTTGATCTTCAGATGGAAGATCAAGGAGATGGACACAATTAAATGGCCCTATCGAGATTTAGTCTCAACTTGTTCTATGTATGGCTATTATTCGAAGCTAGAAAACTTTCTAATCAGCATAAAGAGTGAAATGAGGGATTATAATGAGCTACTATGGAACTATTCCCTTTCCTAATCCTTGATTATTATCAGTATATTTATAAAAAGCAGCATTATTATGGCTTACACAAACAATTTTCAGAAATCCTGTCCTGAATGTTACAGGCAAAAAAGGGAGGTAAGGGACTTCCCTGGTGGTCCAGTAGTAAAGAATTCACCTTCTTAAGGCAGGAGACGTGGGTTCGATCCGTGGTTGGAGAACTAGATCCCACATGCCATAGGGCAAATAAGCCGGTGCACCACAAATAGTGAGCTCGTGTGGCTCACCGAGAGAGCCCACGTGCTGCAAACTACAGATCCCACGTGCTCTAGAGCCTGAGCACCACAATTAGAGAGAGAAAACCTGGGCACCACAACTAGAGAGGACCCCACGTGCCACAACAAAGAACCTGAGCGACAACAAAAGATCCTGCATGCCACAACTAATACCTGACGCAGCCAAAAAAATAAAGAAAATAAATAAATAAACAAACAAATAAATAAAAGGGAGGTATAACAGGTCTGGAAGCAGCAGATTGGCATAGCAGAGGAGAAACTCAGACAAGGTCACTGAACATTAATCAGGAGCAAAAGGAATGATAAAGTGAAGGTCATCACAATGGGACTATGATAATAATCTCTCTTTTCTCACAAACAGCCACATTTAAAGCAGCCTTGCACTTAAAACAGGGACTTGCTGAGGAGAAGGAAATGTTAGGAAATTTTAGGGTCTAGACTTCATTAATTTTACCATGAATGGAACTAAAAGTTTTCCACTAAACATTGCAAGAATTGATGAACCCCCTGAGGGAAAGGTGATATCTTGTTTTAAGATTACAGACCCATACAATCCTACCTCAAGAGACTTTTTCTTCCCTCTTCGTTTCCTGGTGCGCAAGGAGAGGGGATTAAGAGCGCTGCTTAAAGGAACTCCAGAGACGGGCGCGAGCCGCGGCTAACAGCGCGGACCCCAGAGACTGGCATGAGACTCTAAGGCTGCTGCTGCCGCCACCAAGAAGCCTGTTTGTGAGCACAGGTCACTATCCACACCTCCCTCCCAGGAGCCTGTGCAGCCCGCCACTGCCAGGGTCCCGGGATCCAGCGACAACTTCCCCGGGAGAACGCACGGCGCGCCTCAGGTTGGTGCGACCTCACGCCCCGCACTCCGTGCCCCTCCCTCCTGCCGGCCTGAGTGAGCCAGAGTCCCCGAATCAGCGGCTCCTTTAACCCCGTCCTGTCTGAGCGTAGAACAGACGCCCTCCAGCAACCTACACGTAGGGGCGGGGCCAAATCCAAAGCGGAGCCCCTGGGAGCTGTGCGAACAAAGAAGAGAAAGGGAAATCTCTCCCAGCAGCCTCAGAAGCAGCGATTAAAGCTCCACAATCAACTTGATGTACCCTGCATCTGTGGAATACATGAATAGACAACGAATCATCCCAAATTGAGGAGGTGGACTTTGAGAGCAAAATTTATGATTTTTTCCCCTTTTCCTCTTTTTGTGAGTGTGTATGTGTATGCTTCTGTGTGTGATTTTGTCTGTATAGCTTTGCTTCCACCATTTGTCCTAGGGTTCTATCCGTCCTTTTTTGTTTGTTTGTTTTTTAATTTGTTTTTATTAATAATTAATTTTTATTTTAATAACTTTATTATATTTTATCTTACTTTATTTATTTTACTTTATCTGCTTTCTTTCTTTTTTTCTTTTGTTCCCTCCTTCCTCCCTCCCTCCCTCCTTTCTTTCTTTCTTTCCTTCTTTCTTTCTTTCTACTTCTACTAATTCTTTCTTTCTACTTTTTCTCCCTTTAATTCTGAGTGTGTGGATGAAAGGCTCTTGGTCCACAAGAGACCTCCCAGCTCCACATAATATCAAACGGCAAAAATCTCCCAGAGATCTCCATCTCAACACCAGCACCCAGCTTCACTCAACAACCACCAAGCTACAGTGCTGGACACCCTATGCCAAACAACTAGCAAGACAGGAACACAACCCCACCCATTAGCAGAGAGGCTGCCTAAAATCATACTAAGTCCACAGACACCCTCCACAGACACCCGAAAACTCACCACCAGCCGTGGACCTGCCCACCAGAAAGACAAGGTCCAGCCTGATCCACCAGAACACAGACACTAGTCCCCTCCACCAGGAAGCCTACACAACCCACTGAACCAACCTTAGCCACTGGGGACAGACACCAAAAACAACGGGAACTACGAGCATGCAGCCTGCAAAAAGGAGACCCCAACCACAGTAAGATAAGCAAAATGAGAAGATAGAAAAACACACAGCAGATGAAGGAGCAAGATATGAACCCACCAGACGTAACAAATGAAGAGGAAATAGGCAGTCTACCAGAAAAAGAATTCAGAATAATGATAGTAAAGATGATCCAAAATCTTGGAAATAGAATAGACAAAATGCAAGATACATTTACTAAGGACCTAGAAAAACTAAAGATGAAACAAACAACG
Source organism: Leucopleurus acutus (assembly GCF_964270905.1). Lineage (NCBI taxonomy): Eukaryota > Metazoa > Chordata > Mammalia > Artiodactyla > Delphinidae > Leucopleurus > Leucopleurus acutus. Next base: position 122,460,280 of record NC_139143.1, read on the forward strand.
ATGAACAACTCAATAAATGAAATTAAAAATACTCTGGGGGCTTCCCTGGTGGCGCAGTGGTTGAGTCTGCCTGCCGATGCAGGGTACACGGGTTCGTGCCCCAGTCCAGGAAGATCCCACATGCCACGGAGTGGCTGGGCCCATGAGACATGGCCACTGAGCCTGCGCATCTGGAGCCTGTGCTCTGCAACGGGAGAGGCCACAACAGTAAGAGGCCCACGTACCGCAAAAAAAAAAAAAAAAAAACTCTAGATGTGATCAATAGCAGAGTAACTGAGGCAGAAGAACGGATAAGTGACCTGGAAGATAAAATAGTGGAAATAACTACTGCAAAGCAGAATAAAGAAAAGAGAATGAAAAGAATTGAGGACAGTCTCAGAGACCTCTGGGACAACATTAAACGCAACAACATTCACATTATAGGGGTTCCAGAAGAAGATGAGAAAAAGAAAGGGACTGAGAAAATATTTGAAGAGATTATAGTTGAAAACTTCCCTAATATGGGAAAGGAAATAGTTAATCAAGTCCAGGAAGCACAGAGAGTCCCATACAGGATAAATCCAAGGAGAAATATGCCAAGACACATATTAATCAAGCTGTCAAAAATTAAATACAAAGAAAACGTATTAAAAGGAGCAAGGGAAAAACAACAATAACACACAAGGGAATCCCCATAAGGTTAACAGCTGATCTTTCAGCAGAAACTCTGCAAGCCAGAAGGGAGTGGCAGGACATATTTAAAGTGATAAAGGAGAAAAACCTGCAACCAAGACTACTCTACCCAGCAAGGATCTCATTCACATTTGATGGAGAAATTAAAACCTTTACAGACAAGCAAAAGCTGAGAGAGTTCAGCATCACCAAACCAGCTTTACAACAAATGCTAAAGGAACTTCTCTAGGCAAGAAACACAACAGAAGGAAAAGACCTACAATAACGAACCCAAAACAATTAAGAAAATGAGAATAGGAACATAAATATCGATAATTACCTTAAATGTAAATGGACTAAATGCTCCCACCAAAAGACACACACTGACTGAATGGATACAAAAACAAGACCCAATATATATGCTGTCTACAAGAGACCCATTTCAGACCTAGAGACACATACAGACTGAAAGTAAGGGGATGGAAAAAGATATTCCATGCAAATGGAAATCAAAAGAAAGCTGGAGTAGCAATTCACATATCAGACAAAATAGACTTTAAAATAAAGAATATTACAAGAGACAAAGAAGGACACTACATAAAAATCAGGGGATCGATCCAAGAAGAAGATATAACAATTGTAAGTATTTATGCACCCAACATAGGAACACTTCAATACATAAGGCAAATGCTAACAGCCATAAAAGGGGAAATTGACAGTAACACATTCATAGTAGGGGACTTTAACACCCCACTTTCACCCATGGACAGATTACCCAAAATGAAAATAAATAAGGAAACACAAGCTTTAAATGATACATTAAACAAGATGGACTTAATTGACATTTTTAGGACATTCCATCCAAAAACAACAGAATACACATTTTTCTCAAGTGCTCATGGAACATTCTCCAGGATAGATCATATCTTGGGTCACAAATCAAGCCTTGGTAAATTTAAGAAAATTGAAATTGTTTCAAGTATCTTTTCTGACCACCATGCTATGAGACTAGATATCAATTACAGGAAAAGGTCTGTAAAAAATACAAACACATGGAGGCTAAACAATACACTACTTAATAATGAAGTGATCACTGAAGAAATCAAAGAGGAAATATAAAAATACCTAGAAACAAATGACAATGGAGACACAACGACCCAAAACCTATAGGATGCAGCAAAAGCAGTTCTAAGAGGGAAGTTTATAGCAATACAAGCCTACCTTAAGAAACAGGAAACATCTCGAATAAACAACCTAACCTTGCACCTAAAGCAACTAGAGAAAGAAGAACAAAAAACCCCCAAAGTTAGCAGAAGGAAAGCAATCATACAGATCAGATCAGAAATAAATGAAAAAGAAATGAAGGAAACGATAGCAAAGATCAATAAAACTAAAAGCTGGTTCTTTGAGAAGATAAACAAAATTGATAAACCATTAGCCAGACTCAACAAGAAAAAAAGGGAGAGGACTCAAATCAATAGAATTAGGAATGAAAAAGGAGAAGTAACAGTTGACACTGCAGAAATACAAAAGGTCATGCGAGATTACTACAAGCAACTCTATGCCAGTAAAATGGACAATCTGGAAGAAATGGACAAATTCCTAGATATGCACAACCTGCCAAGACTGAAACAGGAAGAAATAGAAAATATGAACAGACCAATCACAAGCACTGAAATTGAAACTGTGATTAAAAATCTTCCAACAAACAATAGCCCAGGACCAGATGGCTTCACAGGTGAATTCTACAAAACATGTAGAGAAGAGCTAACACCTATACTTCTCAAATGCTTCCAAAATACAGCAGAGGGAGGAACACTCCCAAACTCATTCTACGAGGCCACCATCACCTTGATAGCAAAACCAGAAAAGGATGTCACAAAGAAAGAAAACTACAGACCAATATCACTGATGAACATAGATGCAAAAATCCTCAACAAAATACTAGCAAACAGAATCCAACAGCACATTAAAAGGATCATACACCATGATCAAGTGGGGTTTATTCCAGGAATGCAAGGATTCTTCAATATACGCAAATCAATCAACGTGATACACCATATTAACAAATTGAAGGAGAAAAACCATATGATCATCTCAATAGATGCAGAGAAAGCTTTCGACAAAATTCAACACCCATTTATGATAAAATCCCTGCAGAAAGTAGGCATAGAGGGAACTTTTCTCAACATGATAAAGGCCATATATGAGAAACTGACAGCCAACATCATCCTCAATGGTGAAAAACTGAAAGCATTTCCACTAAGATCAGGAACAAGACAAGGTTGCCTACTCTCACTAGAAGAAGGGGAAATAAAATAAAAATAAAGTGGTGCCTACTCTCACCACTCTTATTCAACATAGTTTTGGAAGTTTCAGCCATGGCAATCAGAGAAGAAGAGGAAATAAAAGGATCCAAATTGGAAAAGAAGAAATAAAGTCACTGTTTGCAGATGACATGATATACATAGAGAATCCTAAAGATGCTACCAGAAAACTACTAGAGCTAATCAATGAATTTGGTAAAGTAGCAGGATACAAAATTAATGCACAGAAATCTCTGGCATTCCTATACACTAATGATGAAACATCTGAAAGTGAAATCAAGAAAACACTCCCATTTACCATTGCAACAAAAAGAATAAAATATCTAGGAATAAACCTACCTAAGGAGAGAAAAGACCTGTATGCAGAAAATTATAAGACACTGATGAAAGAAATTAAAGATGATACAAATAGATGGAGAGATATACCATGTTCTTGGATTGGAAGAATCAACATTGTGAAAATGACTCTACTATCCAAAGCAATCTACAGATTCAATGCAATCCCTATCAGACTACCACTGGCATTTTTCACAGAACTAGAACAAAAAATTTCACAATTTGTATGGAAACACAAAAGAACCCGAATAGCCAAAGCAATCTTGAGAAAGGAAAACTGAGTTGGAAGAATCAGCCTCTCGGACTTCAGACTATACTACAAAGCTAAAGTAATCAAGACAGTATGGTACTGGAACAAAAACTGAAATATAGATCAGTGGAACAGGATAGAAAGCCCAGAGATAAACCCACGCACATGTGGTCACCTTATCATTGACAAAGGAGGCAAGCATATACAATGGAGGAAAAACAGCCCTTTAATAAGTGGTGCTGGGAAAGCTGGACAGCTACATGTAAAAGAATGAAATTAAAACACTCCCTAACACCATACACAGAAATAAAGTCAAGATGGATTAAAGACCTAAATGTAAGGCCAGACACTATAAAATTCTTAGAGGAAATCGTAGGCAGAACACTCTTCAACATAAATCACAGCAAGATCCTTTTTGACCCTCCTCTTAGAGAAATGGAAATAAAAATAAACAAATGGGATCTAATGAAACTTCAAAGGTTTTTACAGCAAAGGAAACCATAAACAAGAGAAAAAGACAACTCTCAGAATGAGAGAAAATATTTGCACATGAAGCAACTGACAAAGGATTAATCTCCAAAATATACAAGCAGCTCATGCACCTCAATATCAAAAAAACAAACAACCCAATCCAAAAATGGGCAGAAGACCTAGAAGGACATTTCTCCAAAGAAGATTTATAGATTGCCAACAAACACATGAAAGGATGCTCAACATCACTAACCATTAGAGAAATGCAAATCAAAACTACCATGAGGTATCACCTCACACCAGTCAGAATGGCCATCATCAAAAAATCTAGAAACACTAAATGTTGGAGAAGGTGTGGAGAAAAGGGAACCCTCCTGCACTGTTGGTGGGAATGTAAATTGATACAGCCACTATGGAGAACAGTATGGAGGTTCCTTAAAATCTAAAACTAGAACTACCATATGACTCAGCAATCCCACTACTGGGAATATACCCTGAGAAAACCATATTTCAAAAAGTGTCATGTACCACAGTGTTCATTGCAGCTCTATTTACAATAACCAGGACATGGAAATAACCTAAGTGTCCTTCCACAGATGAATGGATAAAAAAGATGTGGCATTATGTGCAATGGAATATTACTCATCCATAAAAAGAAACGAAATTGAGTTATTTGTAGTGAGGTGGATGGACTTAGAGTCTGTCATACAGAGTGAAGTAAGTCAGAAAGAGAAAAACAAATACCATATGCTAACACATATATATGGAATCTTAAAAAAAAATAAAAAAGGTTCTGAAGAACCTAGGGGCAGGACTGGAATAAAGATACAGATGTAGAGAATGGACTTGAGGATATGGGGAGGGTGAAGGGTAAGCTGGGACAAAGTGAGAGAGTGACATTGACATATATATACTACCAAATGTAAAAGAGATAGGTAGTGGCATGCAGCTGCATATCACAGGGAGATCAGCTCAGTGCTTTGTGACCACCTAGAGGGGTGGGATAGGGAGGGTGGGAGGGAGACACAAGAAGGAGGGGATATGGGGATATATGCATACATATAGCTGATTCACTTTGTTATACAGTGGAAACTAACACAACATTGTAAAGCAATTATACTCCAATAAAGATGCTAAAAAAAAAAATTATTGTGGACCCAGTGCTTGGTAAAGGAGTCTGGTTATTAGTAGGAGTTCATAAATGTAGACTAAAAGAAGGAAGGAAGGAATCTCAAAATCATTAAAACTGGGACAAATGGTGGAAGAAATGCACACATTGTATTTCTCCTTCCAATACTGGTTTTGAATGGGGGGAAATGGAGGTGGGAGGAATGTTTAGGAGCATTTGGGTTCATACATGAAAATTATGTTTAATCCTATATTTGTTTATGTGTACTACAGAAGGGTTGTTTAAGGTCTTTTGTGTATACAGATTTTATTTCTCACAGTAAATTGCTTTTTTTTTTTTTTCTGTCAACAAGATTCAGAGCTTTTGGATTGGGGGTGAGGACTTGCTTATGTAGACTGCATTTTGATATTTTATGTGTGCAATCAGTTAGTGAATGAATACAATGTGGTGTACCGGAGAGACATTAGACTAAGAGAAATTGTGGGTTCAAGATCCAGCATGGCTTTATGATTTGAAATTACTTTCACATTCTGAGCTTTGCAATTTCATCTGCAAAATGGAGCAGGTTTTTCTGGGGTTTTGTGTGTGTGTAAGGATCAGGTGAAATGATTAACAAAAAGTTGTGTTTTTTCTTTTAATGCAAAAACATATGTAAATGCTTAAGAAAACGTATCTTTATCTTACTGTTATCACAGCATTCATCAGGCTTTGGATTCAAACCAATTTGGTTTCATATTTTGGCTCTTCCATATATGGGACATTGGGCAAATTATTTATTCTCCTCATTTCTAAAAGGAGGAATTTGTGATGGTTAGTCACAGGTGAGGAAGGCTCATCAGGGGTAATAGAATGCACTGTGGCCAAGGAATATGCTAAGCCCTTGGCATACCCCACTTCATTTAATCCTCACTATAGAAGTCTTTCTTTTCCTTTTTCCTTGAAAACTTTCCCCTGCCCCTCAGCTTCCACTGTCTTCCACACAACTATCCTGTGAGAATTCTTACTGTCTCTGGCTGGCAACTAATCCCACTAAGGTGCTGACTGATAATCAATGTGTGATAATGACTGGAGACAGGTGAGCATCCATTTTTTTACAAGTGCCAATTCTGGGAAAATAAATGCGTTAATAGAACGTAAAAAAAAGAATACTGTAAAAATCACCTGAAATCCTAATACCTATTGATGGCCGCATTTAAATATTAACAAACTATTTTCTTTTTGTTTGTTTGTTTCTTTTATTAAGGTTTTTGGAGAAAAATATATACATGTAACTTCTCAGTGTATTGGCCAGAAAATCACAGTTGTAAAACTGGCATTTCTTTTATGCCACAAAAATAGTAATATCTGCATTATATTTGAGGAGGTTGCAACATGGAAATAATTTTCTAACCTTTCATCCTAAAACTAGAAAAGTATTTAAAACCTGTATGGCAGAAAGACTGGTCATAATAATAGTTAGTAATATCTAATATTTTTGAGAATTTATTTTATGTTATAAACTGTAATTAGCACTTTATGTGCATTATCTAATTGATGCTCACAAGGTTGCCAAGATCTGGGTATTGTTTGAAGAGATGAGGAAAGCAAGACACAAGGAGGATGAACAACTTGCACAGGCTCATGCCGACAAGTGGTGGAGCCCGATCAAAACCCAGGCTGGCTGGCTTCAGAGCCTGTTCCATTAACCGTATGATCCTCTGGGATTATTGGGAAAGGTCGCATACCTGCTGCTCCTTCAATCCTATCATGAAAACTGGATCTGGAAGCTGGGATTGTAAGCAAACTCATATCTAAGCCAAATTGGATGGGGTTATTAATAATATATTGGGTATCCTTCTAGTGACCGAAATCTAGTATAAGGGATTTACTTTTCATATTTTCATGTATAAGTAGAGATAGTGAAATCATGCTGTCATTTGGTTAAGTTGCCATACAAATTTTACTTTATATCAGTAAAAGGTATCTTTTACTGATATACTTTTATGAATATAAACCGATCTGACACCATAAGGTATTTACCCAACTTGATTGGCACAAAGACTATGAAAACTCTATATACTTATGGTTTTCCCCCAATTTCTACAAAAAATGTCTTTCACTGATTAAATATACTGATAATAAAATGGGAGACTCTATAACTGAAGGCAGAAATTGTGTTGTCTAACAGGAAAAAAAATAAAGCTGTGAGGGTAAATATTCTAGAACCTTGAATGCATATATTTATTTTGACTTCTCCCATCTTAGTTCTAAATATAAAATCTACATTGTGATTTTGCACTTAAATGAAAGGCGTGAAGTTTGACAATTGTCTTCTTCTCATTTCAGCTGGAAAGCTACTACCATGACATCTCTAGCAATAAGCACCCTTGGGAATTGCAGAGTCCATTTGTCGCATCAGAACATCAAGTAGAACTTGGGCTCGTGGCAAGTATGTGTTGGTGTGTGCATGTGGCTGTAACATGGATTTACCTTGTGCCTAGGTCAACAGATATAACTCAACTGACATAAGTGACTTGACTAATTTTTTGTGTGTATTTTTTAAAGTTAAATACCCTGATTAACTTATATTCCAATCTGATGTCCAATCAATTGGTGAATTTACCTTAATTAAAATGTTTTCATATAATCTTCAGGGAAGGGATATGAGGTTTTTCATCATAATGCATACTAAGGACTCAAGTTTCAATATTTTTTATATTTAGTAAATGTCAATAAATCTATGGCATGTAAAAGGGCACTGCTAACATGGCAACTATTTGAGTTCTATACTTTGTCAAATATATGTACCTCTTAATTCAATAATCCTTAAAGGCAATGCTCATTGTGGTTTCCCATTCAGGATACCTGACCTTTCCTTAATGTCAGACATCATTTTCCGCTAGCAAGGGAATAAAGTATATTATTTATATAAAGCTAATAATTATTTGGGGAAAATAAATATCACACGGAGGTAATAATGATAAAAAGATGAGCACTTATTCATCTTTCTATCATGCCTGTGAGCTTATATATCATTGTCCATATTTCTTCTGCTTGGATATCATGGTCCAAAATATTAAAAAAAATAACATACACACAAAGGGTCAAAATTTACCTAATCATTATTTCAGAGCCTAACTATTAGCACCAATTAATTCCAGAACTATCCATTTTACTTGCAAATGTGAATTATCTCTTCAAGATCTATTGTCTTTAGCATTCCTGCATATTTCTTATTATTCAGGGCAGTTCCATACTATGTGATTTTTTTTTTTTTTACGAAATTAAATGAGGTATGAGTATATGGAAAGTAAAGAGGTTTAAATGTCAAAAATCCTCCCCTTTTCAATTGATGCTTGGTTTGACTTAGATGTAAAGTAAAATACTCATTATAATCAAATATTTATTAAGAGCATACAAGTTACCAGGCATTGTGCCAGGTGGTGTGGGGCTTGAAAATAAATTTAAGAAATGGTTCTAGCACTCATGAAGTGTATGGTTCAGTAAGGTATGTACTTATCAACCAAATTAATCTATGTTGTTAGACTTTAAAGTGTTAGTATCAACAGTTATTAATATGTGTTCTGAGTTCCTCAAAAACATCCTCTGAGCAACCCTTATGTGTTTTCGCGAATGCACGCAGCAGGTAACAATAATGCAGAACTTAAGCACGTTTTTGCACTTCTACAAGGTGCAGATGTTACCCTCCGAAGGTGTGAAAGGGTTCTTTCCAGGACATGATTAGCATACACTTGTTGACTGATACATCTGCTGGCAGCCGGTAGTGGTGAGGATCAAGTATGCCATGTGCTAACAGCTTTTTTTTTTTTTTTTTTTTTGCGTTACGCGGGCCTCTCACTGTTGTGGCCTCTCCCGTTGGAGAGCACAGGCTCCGGACGCGCAGGCTCAGTGGCCATGGCTCACGGGCCCAGCTGCTCCGCGGCATGTGGGATCTTCCCGGACTGGGGCACAAACCCGTGTCCCCTGCATCGGCAGACGGACTCTCAACCACTGCACCACCAGGGAAGCCCTGCTAACAGCTTTTATGTGTTTAGATGATAATGGCATGGTATAATAGGAAAGATCCATTAATTTGACTAAATTTGAAAGATATCCCAGTTTAAAATAGTAGTTTCTGACTTAAGGATATCTAAATTCTCTAGATAACTAACCCCTGGAGTGTACTTTAATGCTGATCAAGGAAAATATCTTAAATATTTTTGGATTGAATTTAGATAAATTAGAGTTGGAATTCTCTGCTTGTTCCCCTGCAGTAGAATATTTTCCAAGGAAAAGTGCACACTTGTTAATATAAAAATGTATGACCTCTCTTTTCCTTAATCGACTGTGACCTACAGATGTCATGAGCCAGGCAGTGTATCCCATGTATTTCACTCAGTGGCCTGTGACAATTTGAGAAATCTGTTTGAATTAATCCCCGTTGGGTCAGTATTTGAGATTATCTTCTGACTCTATTTTTCTGTAAAACATCAGCATATTTCAGATACTTTTGTCATCCTCATCATGATGATGAGATGCTAAACATGGTCAGAAAAATTCATATTTTAATACTCTTTAATATTATGATGTTCTACTTTATTAGCTTAGAAACTAAAAAGCTTCTTGGATGAGCAAAAATATTGTCATTTATTTAAGAGCAATTTAATCAAAATAACAATTTTCTATTTTACTTTGACTCAGATTAAAAACTGATCATCAGGAACATGAAGAGCAAAAGAAGAGAATGTGCACTAGCACAGTTGTCAGATAACAAATAATCTGTAAAGATCAGAATTTCTAGAGCAATGTAATAATGTGCTGGTAACAACAATGTCTCAGGTGAAACAGAATAGGAACATGTTACAGTGTGAACCTGACAAATTTTCTCTCTGATTCTCTTAAGCTTGGAAAAATAACAGTTGCTTAAACTACAAATGCCTATCACCTCAAAGTTTCAAAGTGGAAAATAAATAGGCACCTAAAAAACGGTTCGTGGTTTGGGCAGGTTTGATTAAATCAAATTACTTTAAAGTTGCCTTTTATATTTAGAACTTTCACTTCCAAAATATGATGCTGCTGAAGCAGGCATATGGGGCTAAAATATCTTAGCTAACAGACTCTCCATCTAGCTTTCGGAGGAGTATTTTGCATTAAATTTGAGGTTACAGGGCCTCCAAATAAGCCACCTTGGAAGCATATTTAAGGAGCAAATTTAAAGATTGTATAACAGAGACTATTAACTGCCCAGCTAATACACAGTATCCTCCTCTTCCTAAGTAACAGAATCCCTACATTATTGGGAACAGTGATGTGTCTATCTACAGATTACCTATCAGCCCCTTTTCAAACTAGGAGATACAAATATGAATCTTTTGGTGTGTGGTGGTGGTGGTGAGGTTCTGAGAAGAAGGCAATAGGATGATTCCACAGGCCCTTTTCCTCTTTCCTTCTCTAGTGCTTGGAAAAAGAACATAATGGTTAGAGCTTCAGTGCTATCTTGCAAACATAAGGCAACCTTAAAGAAGAGAAGCTAACATTCAGGTGGCAGAGCAGAAAGACAGCAGGAACCCATGGATGACTCATGACTATGCTGCTGCCATTCTGCTCCTGGGCAGACCACCTCCAGGCTGCTTCTGCATGAAAAAAGACATAAGCTGGTTTAAGCCACTGTTTACTGGGTTTTACACTATAAGTAACCAAACCCTATCCTAGTATAGATTGATAGATTCTCTATAGATCATGTAAAATATTCTTTACTAGCAAATAACAAAGGAAATGTAAATTTTATTTAAATAGTCCAGCTAAAGGGCAGAAATATAAAATGATAATTAAGTACATCTGCACTTTCTGATGTTTTGAGTCAGTGCAGTGTCTAATAGTGTGTGTATGGGAAGGGAGGTTGTATTGTGTGGATATAGATATTGGAATAGAGGTGATTCTTACTCCTGGGTAGTTAGCCATGTTAAAGTATTAGAATATTGTTCTCTCCACTCTATCCAAGTGGAAAGATGTGATGTTTACCTTGGCTAACTACTAAATCATCTTTTTAAGGTATGCCTAACCAGTACAGTTTCAATATTATGAATTCATTTTACAATAGGTTTTCCAGGATATTATGAAAACATTTTTACATAGAAATTATAGTTCACGAAAGTAGACATTATGAGGGGAAAGTAGAGATAGAAAAAAAGGAGACTTATTTATTGCTTTCAGTAAACTTCCAATCTAGTTCTGAGGCTTAATTTTTAGCTTTCTGTTAGGGATGATAGGTTGGCTTGACTTTTACATTTACAAAGGCCTGAGATTTAAGATAAAACCAGGTTTCATTTTCAGGGGGTAACAAAATTTGATGTTTCCTTTGTTTTTTACTGCTAGAATTTTTCTTAACATTTGAGTTCTGACTCCCTTCCAATGAAAAGTGTCAATTTACCCTTCTTTGGATTAAAATGATAGCCACCTAACACAAAGCCATTTCGGGTACGGTCTTCCCCTCTAAAGCTTACTGTGAGGATGTGTTGGTACTGAGTCTCTTCTGAAAAGGAAAAGGTTGGAAATTTGTGGTTTCCTATAAATGCTCCTTACTCTACTTTCAGTAAGAAGCAGTAGTCTTGTTCTTATCTGGGACACAACTTTCTAAAAGGCTTTTTGTTTTTTTTTACAGAGTCTGTAGATTGTTTCCAAAAAGTGATTTAGCCACCAAGGTACAGGGTCAGGTGGGGGCCATCAAACTGCTTCCCTGGGTTGTTCAAATCTAACACTGAGCAAGATAATAGCTCAAGAAGCAGCTAATGGCCCTTGTCCACAGTCCTGAGGGCATGTACCAGGCTGACCCATACATTTTAACCAGTCTTTGTATCGATTCACAACTCTTTCAAAGTTTAAAACTGGGCTAAGTTGTATACAAGAGCAAAGTCATAGAACAATGATCGTTTAACATACAGAGGGCATGACATTTGATTATATCTAAGCTTCTTCAAATGCCAGGAAGAATCTGAAGAAAGATATTTGATATTGACTTTTAAATGGTCCACATAGATAAAATTAATAAATCTTATTAAAGTTTATTTTAAGGATATTGATTTTAAAGGTGAAATGCACCCACAAAGAAAGTCCCACAATAAAGGCTAATGTGTAAATTCCTTTAAAATCCTAGTTACTGTAATTATATGGAGCATTTTACAAGCAACTTGGGACTTCTTTGGATAGATGGCTGAAATTTAATCATTTTCTGGCACAGACTGCTTTTCTTTCCCACCTCACATTTCCAGAGCATTACTTCTAGGGCAGACCTGTTCAGATAGTGAACCTTTATTATCACATTTGATCTGTCTTTGAGCACTTTCCAAAAGAAAGGCTTCCACAGATCTCCTAGAAGATAAAGGAACAGGATGATTTTTCTCAATAGCACATGTTCATCCTTCCGCCCCATTCCATTCTCAGCAAACTTAATTCAGCTCTACAGTCTGGATTTTATAATCATACGGAGCATTATGTATGAAATGCATAAAACATCGATGTGCTAATGCTGCCACCAGAGACTATCTGATAAAGAAGTAAGCATATCCCTTTGTACTCTTAGGACATAAGTGTTTGCCCTGAACCTCTTTATAAAAACAACTCATTTCATTTCTAAGCATTTTGGGTTTTATTTGTATTAAGTAGCCTAGGTCTGCCAGTCTGCTGAAGGGAAATCTGAGTTTGATGTAGTTTTTTAGGCAAGGGTAACTGGAAAAATAATCACAAATGATGAATGTGAAAATTAAGCTACCTCTAGAGTTTATGTTTTACAAGTATGAAATCGATCAGTTAATCTCCCAGCTGATTTAAAACGTATCTGATTATTTCTGATGGTTCAAGATGTGATGGTCTGAAAGTCTTAATAGAATTCTTAGACTTACCTTTATTAAAACCTGAGGATCTGAAGATATAACTGTCTGGATTGATTACTATATTTCTGCTGTGGAGAAAAATAACAGCCCTGAGTGACTGCTTGCCGTTCACATCTTCATTAATGTGCTTAATATATTTCTGTCCCTAGAGAAAATTAATTTTTTACTTCTTTTGTATTGTAGTTTCACTTAAACTTAGATTCTTTGAACATAGTTGGATGGCAGTGTGACATCTGAGTCCCAGAGATCAATTGATAGTTGTTAAAGATCATGAAGAATGGTCCATTAAAACAGTTAGTATATGACAAATAACAACGTTTGTGTTTAGTGTAGAAATTTATCAACTAGACAGAGCACTTATTCCTGAGACCCGAATGAAAGTCTACTTGAACCAACTTATTAATCAGTCAGTGCCGTAGTCTTAACAGACTGTCTTATTAAAGAGCTCTAGATATATTAAAATTGAACTCTAATGTGATAGATACTATCCCTGAACCAAAATCACAAAGCCCACAATTATTACTGAAGACTAAAATCTATGAAAAAGAAAAGTAAGCTTTTTTCTCCCTAGGACTGAGATGTTTTGCCTCAAATCTTTGCCTCTGATTACTTACAGTATAGTGCCTACCAGGAAATGTCTGCCTATGTGGCCCATTCTTCTCCCACTCTCTGTTTACGGCAGGATCATACACCAAGATATCATGACAAACTTAAGGACACAGTGATCTCTCTACCTGCATGTATTTATATAGACCACACTGCAGAATCTTTAATTTATAAAGATTTTCAGGGAAAAAATGAAGTACTACCAAGGGAAAAAAAAAAGGAAAGATTGCTCTGGCTGGCAAGTGGTATTAATTCTCAGCAAGATGCTCTGAGCTTAGAAGGAATCATCACAGCTTTCTATCCCCTGTGGAGTCTGTGAGGGTAGACATCCTTAAGAGCTGTGAGTCATGGGGTTGAGCACTCATGACAACTGCGTTGAATATCATCTCAAACGACAATGTCAACCAGTGAGTATTGATTGTCTGGAAGTGCTGGGTAGAGAAGCATGCTTGAGGCTAAGTTTAAGCACAGCAAGAAAGAAAGCCATAATAAATTAGTGACATCTGCACGAGGAGAGTTTAGGGTCATAATGGAAGAGAAGTCTCAGCTTTTAACCTCGGCAACCCACTTCTGGCATGATGTTGACCTTTGCTTACCCGAGAGGGAAAGTGTGCACATTTCAGTAAACAACCAATAGTTGCTTGATATGATCAGTAGCCCTTCTGGTAGAAAAGTGCCAGGTAATCAGCAATTAAATGGTTTACCAAACACCTGCGGTGACCTAGGTGCGAATCCTTTTTGATTTCTTCTCAAGGTTTTAACACTTGATATCTGGAATTAAGCACAATAGTACTGAAAGAGACCCAATTCCAGTCTTCCACAAAGTGCAGAAATCTTTTAAAAAACACCTGTAGACTTTGGTCTCTGCCAATATAGCTACTGTAAAGGGAAACATTCCCTTCTAAGGCAGTCTTCTTTTTCTTGGATAGTCTATTTCTTAAAAAGAGTTCTTTTGTGGACTGAGTTGAAATTGACCTTCTGGTAAATTTGACATTGTGGTTGTGGATCTATTCTGTTGAAGAAAACAAAACAATTCTGCGCTCACTTCCACCTGAAAATTCACCAAATATTCACCTAAATAATATAAAAACTCTCTTTACAGTTTTTGTTGTTGCTATTGTTGTTTAAACAACTCATCCTGCTTCTCAAACTTCCTGTGGCCAAAACAAGGCATTTGAACTTTTGCTTTAAAGTTTCTTCACCTCTTTCTCAGAATTCATCTAGTTATATCAGAAAATGGGGGTCTTATTTGGCAACATATTTCATTCTCCAAAACTACATTCAATCTATTATCAAATTCTCTTGATATTTCCTCTGAAATGCCTTTGAACCTCTCTTTTTTATTCAATCTCTACCCTCTCCACTTGAAGCCAAATGACCTTTAATCTCTTGCCTCTTCTACTGCAATTGCCTCTGAAGTAGATCCCCCATCACCTCTAGCCCCTTTCTAATACATGATCCAAACAATTTGTAAAAAAGCAAATCTACTTACCTTACTCTGTGCTTAAATTCTTCTGTAGCTTTTCCTGGCACTTAGAATAGGAGACTTAATGTTACTCTAAAGGGGCTACAACAATCTGGCTCCATTTTTTTTTCACACCGTTCTTTCTTATTCATATATATGCCCTAATCACCCTTTCTTCTTTCCATTCCTCAGTTTTACCAAGCTCTTTTCCACCTTAGGGGCCTTGATTATGAGACTGCATTTGCTATTCACTACTTGGAATGAAGCCTGCCACCCCCCAAACTTTATTTGATTTAAAGGTTGCTTCTTCAGAGAGCCTCCCTTGACAATATGCTTCATCCCAATTAGATCAGATCAGTTTATTTTTTTTTATTGTAGTGTTCCCTTTCTTATCACTACTTATTATCAAACGTTTGTTTGTGTGATTATTTAAAGTCTTGTCTCCTCGTCTTGACTTTAAAGTCCATTAACAAAGGGATAAAAGATTAGTTTACTTTTCATTTTCTCTGTTTATCTAATACTAAGCACAGTGCTTGCCACTGGGTGTCAATAAATATTGGTTGAAAGATATCCATATCCATTACTGGTTATATCTCCCCTTAGTCTTCTCTTTGCTAGGCCAGACACTTTGGTTCCTATACTATTCCTCATAGGACATAGTTTTTAAATCTCTCTCCAACTTGGCCACATATTTTTTGACACATTGTGTTTTTCAATGTTCTCCTTTAAATATAGAAGACTAATTGCAATATGCTAGATGTGATCTAATAATTAGAGAATTTAATGGGACTAGTCTTTTTTTTTTTTTTTTTTTTTGCAGTACACGGGCTTCTCACTGTTGTGGCCTCTCCCGTTGCGGATCACAGGCTCCGGACGCGCAGGCTCAGCAGCCATGGCTCACGGGCCCAGCCGCTCTGCGGCATGCGGGATCTTCCCGGACCGGGGCACGAACCCGTGTCCCCTGCATCGGCAGGTGGACTCTCAACCACTGTGCCACCAGGGAAGCCCCGGGACTATTCTTTTCAATGTCTTTCTTACAATGTCTATTAATTTAGCCTAAGGTTGTGGGTATGTTTTTTTAGCAGCCGGATCTCACCATTGGTGCATATTAAATTTATGATTAACTAAAATCCATAAATCTTTTTCTTTCTAAGTTTCTTAGCTAGAGAGTTCCACTTAAAGTTGTGCATTTCATTTTTTTAATGATTTACAGAATTATCACTTATCTTGTATCAAGTTATATTTCTTATTGTCATATACGGTATTATTATTTTCAGGTTTGTTTCATGTGTAATCTGGATAAGCATGTTTTCTTTGATCATGTGCAACAGAGAAAAGGCAAGTACCAAAAATAGAACTCTGTGTTTTACCCCTTCCTCAACCTCAGGTAGGGGTTAGGATCCACACTACTTTGTTCATAATTATACATGTATATATACATATATATATACACTATATGACATTATACATATTATATATAATTATACATATTGTATAATATAATGTATATAAATATAATTCAGATATGTTTTAATAAGCTTACTTAATAAGCTTTTAAAATATGTTGATAAAAAGGTAGTAGTCCATCCAAATATAAAGTCAAAAGCATTTTATTTCCTTAGTTTTGAAATGAGTGTCGTGCTTCAATTATTTTAATGTTAATTAAAAACAAAAAAGTTAAAATTGTTAAAGTCTAATAATAACCATATCTTATGAACTTTAGCTATATATATTTACATAAAGATGAAAAGAATAATTCTAAAAACTTTGACCTAGAAGGCCTAGAAGACAAAATTGTAACTGGATCTTACTTTCCTCTTTAGTTATTGACTTATTCTAAGAAATAAAATTAATGGATGGAATACCAAAAAAACTTGTGATAATTTGACTCATGATTATTTTAGTCTTTATAGAACCATTCACTAGGAACATTCATTATTCAAATTCCATTCAGAAAAGCATTTGCTGGGCTCCATTTCTGTGATCAGCCTGGTAGAAATGTTACTCTCAAAGGCAGGTTGATACATTGGCCTGTTGGGATCTGTGGAGGAGAAATGGATGGAATTCTTCTAGTTTGATGAGAAATTTGCATATTTCACAGCTTCTTATCTACGAAGCACCCTATTTAAAAAATCTTGTTTTGTATTTATAATTATGTTGTTCTGGTGAGCCATGGCAGGATGTGGAGATGTAAAAAAAATGCTGTTGGGTTTACCAAAGAAATTTAAGTCTGGAAACTGCTCTCAAAAGCTTTTTCAAACAAACTTGCAAACAACTTTATAAACTGATGGGAGATAAAATGAATGTTATATGCAACAGAAGTATGGAAGTAGGAGAAAAAAAGACAGAGAAGATTAGAGTAGTTAAGTACATAAGTTATGCTCAATATTACGACTGCAGTAAGAAGAAAACATGTAAGAGAATTTCTTTTGTAATTTTTTTCTAATATAAATCTAATTTTATGTTATAGAAATGTTATTAGGTATATTTCCCAGATAATAAAAGAAACCCTGGATTGATAGTGCCCTACCACTGCTATCATTACTAAAATGGTTACCTCTGCAACTACTACTATGTTAGAAAAGACACCGTTTATTGAACTAACTTATGTGTCTATGGATACACAAAATTTATTTTTTTATATCATTTATTTTATCTATACAAAAACCATATGAAGGGCTTCCCTGGTGGCGCAGTGGTTGAGAGTCCGCCTGCCGATGCAGGGGACATGGGTTCGTGCCCCGGTCTGGGAAGATCCCACATGCCGCGGAGCGGCTGGGCCCGTGAGCCATGGCCACTGAGCCTGCGCTCCGCAACAGGAGAGGCCCAGCAGTGAGAGGTCCCGTATCGCAAAAAACAACAACTACAACAACATATGAAGTAGGTATTAGTAAATGTCAGTATTCTGCCCATTTTACAGATGAACATGAGGCTTGGGGGTTAAAAAACTTGCTTAAAGTCTCACAGCTTATAAATAGCAGAACCAGAAATGGAGTATAAATCTTTCAGGTTCTAAAGGTGCATTCTTAATTTTTAAACTCTATTGAAGTAAACTTTTTGTTTACCCAAATTAGGTTCTTACAATAACATTTATTAATCAAAGACTTGCCAGATTTTGACTTCACTCTTTCTCTTCGTGGAATAATAAAGGGTCATAGTATTGCCAAGATGCAGAGTAATCAGTATTACTGTTGAAAGATGTAATAATTGATGTAAAAGGTAGTTCTGGACTCTCATTGATTAATATCAATAAGTTAACTCATCACTTATTATATATATAATTATATATATATAAGATATATTTTCATAATTTGATACTATTATTGACCGTATTCATAACCCAAAACACAGATATCAAGAAACATAAAAATAACAGTGATTTCATTAAAGGCATCCATGTTCTTTAGAGGTGGAGAGTGCAAATTTTATTGCAAATATGATTTTGGCAAATTAACTATAAACAGTCATTAGAATCTGGAAAATTTAATGATGTAAATGTGAAAATATACTTCATTTAGGTATGTGTATATATTCATGATACTATCTTGGAGTGTCTTCATTAAAATGTATACCTTATTGAAAATATATATATATATATATATATATATGTGTACATGCAATCATGCCATGTTTCATAAACACATGATTATATTTTAAACACATCCAGCTATACATATATAAATAAATATGCAAGCAGACCCCCTACTTACAAATGGTTGTGTTTCAAATTTTTTTAAAACAGTTACGCTTTTAAGTCAGTAACTACAATTTATATATTTAATCCACAATGCCTGAAGTAGTATCTTAAGTGCTATTTAAGCTAAACCCAAACACCCTGTACAGTATTGTTTCTAGAGGTAAACTTAATTTCATTTAACAACAAGTCTTAATAGGATAGTTATTGTCCCACAGACTATGCTAGATGTTAGCAATAAAAAGTACAATTCTCAGGAGATTAATAGTCTAGTACGGGATAGAGAAAAGCAAACCAATCATCCGAGTTCAGGGGAATACAGTGGTGTGGTAACACAAAGGTGTGCCATCATAATCAGATGAAAAACCAGTAGAACTTTCAGAAATGAGGTGATCAGTGCCCTGAGGGTTCTGAGGGATGAAGAGAAGTTAGCCAGACACAGATGAGAATGATGTGGAGTTGGGGTGTGGGGAGAAATGTACTATAGAGTTGAGACACATAATGAAGAATCCTCTCCCTTTTTCCTTTAAGAGAAGGTTTTTCATCCTTGGGGGCTATTGACATTTTTGGCAGGATAATTATTTGTTGTGGAAGCTGTTCTGTGCATTTAGCATCATTGCCTGACTTCTACCCACTAGATGTCAGTAGTACCAATACCTGCCCCCCTCTACCCGAACCCAAAATGTCTCCATATATTACCAATGTCCCCTGGAAAGCAAAATCATCTCTGAGAACTATTTCTGTAAGCAAAAAGAGAGAGAGAGAGAGAGAGAGAGCTACCTTTGGGTACTAGATTAATTTGCTAACTTCATGTTGACAAAAAAAGGGCAAATCATATTTGCATTCTCCCAAGTTGCTCCCTGGATGTCCTAAATTGGGGTAGATAAAAGAGAGTTATGTGGATTTCTTATGTACTACCCAACTATCTGGGATCTAGTACTTACAATTTAGGGATTGCCTATTTATGTATATGAGTATAGGTACACACACACACACACACACACATTGCAGAGACATAAATCAGAATACCTCTGATTTGGCCATGATCACGATACTTAATGGTTATCTACCTTTCATTCCTATGTCTTATCAGAAAAAACTTCATGAACTTATCAGGATAAAATATATGTCTTGTGGCAGAAATGAGTTGAATCAACTTTACAAACACCACGATACTGAATTCCAAGTCTCCTTAAAGGGGGAACATCTGGTTAGTGAAGTTTCATTATATTCCTCTTTAAAGAAAGAATAAGCTATGAAAATGGTAAAATATGATTGACTTAAAATACAATATATCCAACTTCAATCATTTTCTAAATCCAAAGATATTTTTAGATGAAAGCAAAGGAGGTCATTTCCAAATCATTTTGTGAAACTTAAGCCTACCCAGAGGAAAGGTAATTTTGTTTGATCCTGAACATCAAGTGAATTTGTTCACCAAACCATTTATTCCAAAAGCTAATTAAAATAATGTAAAATTGATCCAGTATAGGTTTAACAAAATTAACTAATTATAATCTGCTTAAACCATTTAACCTTTATAGTTCCCACAAAAAATGTTTGATTTTCTTTGGAAAAATAAACAATGTGCTTTAAAAAGGAGGTGCCTCTTCATCTATCTTTCTTTTTCTTTTTTCTTTTTTTCCTTGGTGGGCTATCCTATGCTAAGATGTCAGTATAGCAAATAGAGTTGATAAGCAATTAAGGGAAAAAAGTAAGATTTTCCCCTTAAGTCAAGAGCACATGTGAAAAGGAGGAGAAATATTATAAGATGAGGAAATCAGACTCTTTACTTTTTGGTAGTAACAGTGAGTTCTGTTACAGTAAGCATTGATATTAACACCTCAGTACTTAAACCTCTAAACAAAAATGAAAGGTATATCAATTATCCCTTCAGTATTCAGATTGATCTGTGGACAAAATAAATATATACTGCAACTTAGCATTTGTTTGTTTTCACCTTCTTTCCACTTATTCAAGTCGTTGTCAAGCATACCCTAAAAAGTTCAACAAATTGAAAAAGTCTAATTGTCTGCCACTGACTACATTTATTTTATACTTATCCATTCTAATCACAGACAGAAATACCGAGTAGATAGAGGTGAAGATTTGGAAAGATTTTTAGGGGCTCTTAAGTGTCCGTGAGAGGTATAAAATGGTATGTAAAAGAAGAAACTTGCTGTGACAGCTCCATCCTTTAAAAAGAGTGGAAAAACTAGGAAACACCTTAGGGAAAAAATGGTAGAAGTAACCATGAGAGTTACTTCTAAGTAACTCTCATGAGAGTCCCCAGAGACTTTCTAATCCACATCTGTCTATTATTAATTCATTATAACTTACTACTTTATTTTGGAGATAAAATTGTCATTTATGTCACTCCTAAAACCAAATGACATGATGAAAGAGTCTTCCTGGTAAAAATATTAACAGAATTGACTGTCATTGCTATATAGAGACAAACAAGTTATACATTGGGGAAAAAAAAAATCTGAATATTTTTGATAACAGTGAAGCAAGTCACCCATTATACCGAGGTTAATTTGTTGGCTCATGATTTCCACTTATCCAATGATATCGAATCATATGAACAAAACTCTACATCTAATCAGATTTTTTATTGAATTGTGACCTTTAATCCACCTTCTTCTTGATTATGAATGACAGTGACCTTTCTCTAATTTAAAGCAGACACTCTGATGCAAAAATATGCAAACTATACATGTAAATTCTGAATCAAACTGAAGATGAGCATAATCTATTGGGGAGAAATTATTTCAGAAGACATTTATTTTATGGCCGAATGAGGTATTTGAAAGTAAGTGAATTAGTCAGCATATGAATTGTTGGCCGGGAGAGTTGCAAAGACCAAATGCTGTTTATATTTTCTCAGTTTCTATTTAGAAAAACTGAAATGTCAATATACATATCAATTTTTATTATTCTACTCAGCATTTTAGGGCATTCAGGAAATGATCACAATGTAATAAAGTCAGACAAAATTATTTTTCAGAGAGATTGGCAAACTGTGCCTTTCAATTCATTTTCATTTTGATTCATTTTCTGCTGCACGAAAATCTGGTAAAATTCAGCCATGGCATGTGTGGCATGTTGACTTCCTGATGATGTTTTATCTCATTAAGAGGAACTTCGTGCCCAATAGCAGCTGGCAGTCAGCAATGTTTCTAGGATATATTTAGAAACTACTATCTCAAGGAAAAAAGTTAGAATAATAAAAGAAGCACGTTTGCATTGCGAATCGGATGAACATCCTATACCAGACCTCCCTTTCTTGATTCCCCTTCTTTGTACTGGCTCTTTCCTTTTTCTGTGGATTAATACAAATGGTTCTGAGCTGACATTACTGAGGGCAAATCCTGCTCTGGGCACAAACTAAAGCAGCCTACTCCTGTAATCCACTCTCCCCTTTCTCAAGCCATTCCATTCTACACAGGGCTGTTAATGCAGACTGGACGTTGGTGCTTCTCAAAATATATTTTGTTTTCTATACGTGCAAAAACACCAAAGTATAAGTGTATCACATATGCCTAAAACACATGATCCACATATATGCTTAAATCACATGATCCACATCTGCATTTTATTACATAGATACACATGCATATGGGTTTATATATGATGAAGATTATGTCACAGCAGGAGGCCATTGAGAGCATTTTGCTGTCAGAAACCCACCAATCTCTACCTGGCACGAGCATGTACTTTCTCGATTAACACCAGGGGGTTGTCAGATTGCTATATCTGAAATAAACAGATTTATCCTGACAGTTAATCAGCATTTTGCACTGCCTAATACATGTTTATCTTCCACTATTGATATAATTACACTAAAAGTGCACTTAATATAATCTTTCATAGGAAATTAAACAGATTTTAATGATATACTTATAATGGATTGGGGACAGAGTTGAGGGAGAGAAATATCGATACTAGATGTTTCGGGAGAACACATATATGAAGCAATGACGAGGCAATCAATGAACATTGGAAAAAATCAATGACAGTCTGTGTTTAAGAAATGCATTTACATAGCTTCCAAAGAAATCAGAAAAATCTTGCAAAGCTGTGAAATACCCTCCTGATTTTCTCATGCTTCTTTTCTTCTGATATGTGCTCTGTGCTCACTTCACACATTAGAAAAAACTAAAAGAACTAAAAAAAAAAAAATTCTCTTGAATGGATTTTATGTTGGACTAATTCATAGACAACACTTCCAAAAGTTCTCATTCTGGCTTTTGAACTTGGGTATTGGGAACTCTCACAGTGGCCTGCACAAATCTTACTCGGAAGGAAATTCAACAAGGTCTGTAGTTAGCTCCGGTCACTAAAGTGCCTGGGAGTACAGACAGACATGCCATTTTAAGAGCCATAGAAATTAACACATGTTGGTCTTTAGGCATCAAGACTTAAGGATATTAAAGCAGGATCTGGGAAGCAGAGGTAGTTGAAAATATTAATTTTAATCAAAATTATAAATATAACCCCTAGCATAAGAAGCATCTTTCCTAAGAATTTGCTATTCACGGCTATAATCAGGCTCACTGCCCCATGAGAAGACCTAAGAATTTTAAGTCTGACTATCCTCAAATACTAAGCTAACAGTTAGGATCAGTGCCCTGTTGTCCCTCAAATCTCTTTTCTTTTCTTACCTACAAATTAAAATTAAGCCACGAAACATCTAAATACATATGTCTCTGAGCGGGATCCAGAGTTATGGAAATTTGATTTTGGACAGAAAACAAAATGATATGAGGAAGTACTGTTAAATGTCTTCCATGATCTCAGCATTGTTTGGAGCATATAGGAGATATCATTTCCTTTTTTACTATAAAACTGAGAAGTGGGTATTTTTATTTCCAGAAACTCAGAAAGACTAAATAATATTCCCGTTAGCTGGGATTCCAGCCCAGGTCTGTCTATCTGAAGCCAGTGTTTCTGTTTCTTTTCTTTCTGTTTCTTTACACTTCCTCTGTAAACTCAGTTCACGTGATTTTAAATGCCTTTGATTTTTGTCTTCCAATTAAGAATGCAGACTTTAAACCATGTCCTATATCTCTTGCATCAATTAGAAATAATGCCTCCATAGTCATCTGCAGGCTGCTCTGTCCCTCTCTGAATCCAACAAAATCTCAGTAGCCAGTATGCAATGGCTTTTCACTTGCTAATCAGGAGAATTTCACAAATCGTCTGTAACATCCCCGTGGCTAAGGACCAGAAATGAAGTGACTGTGAGCTGAGACAACAAAATATCTCTAGCAAGAGGCCAGAGTACCCCAATGTGGAGGGGCAGCCATAATTTTAGTGCCTTTACCCTGAATCCTCCGAGGAACTAAGAGATTTTTGTTTCTCCTGGATCTTGGCACCCAGAAGGGGATAGATGGGGAGCCCTGCTTCCTATGCAGGTGGTGAACCCCAAACTGCTTCTTCGGTTTGACTTCTGCCAGAAACGCTTCCTGAAGCCTATGTCTTATTCCACGCATCCCAGCCTTTTTCCAGGAGTGCGTTGGTTGACAATCGTACCTTTCAAGCTGCCTTGAAACCCACTCCTCCTACAGGCTCCATCTCTATCCTGCTTAGGTGTCGATGTCTGCTGGGTAAGACTGGATTTACCAAACTCCTTTTAGAATTTGATTTATGGCTGTAAACTTCCTCTGTGGGATTTCTTACTGGACTGACTACTGTATAGTTTGCATTAAAAGCCACCTTATATCCTCTTTGCTTTCATCCTTATTTAGGATCCCAACCGCATTTAGTGTGTTCATTCCCAGGGATCCAAAGCTTTAGGCCAAAAAATAATTTCTCTTTGAAATTAATTACACTTTCTATTCCATTTATAGTGTATGAAGATTTAATGATAGAAGTTAAAAAGCTGTAAACTGTGGTTAATGAGAAATGCCAAGGTTTGAATTCTTTAACATCTTCTAAAACCCTCTCTCATCTCTCAAGATCTCTCTCCCTTCCCCATTCCTCCATCACCTGCCTTCTAAATTGCGCTATTTTCTCTATCTTTTTCATTCTCCTCCTGCTTAGATCTTTCACCTTAGTTCCTTCACTAGTTGCCTCTCTCTTTAACTTCTAAACATGAGAAATTATACATATAATCTTATCTGTTGAAATAATCTCTTTTTCTGTTGCTATTTTTAAAACTGAGCATGTGTAAACTTTCATATTCTGTCCCAGCATAGGTCCAGTGTCCAGAATATAGCTAGGTCTTAAATGGATGTATGTCCCTCTCTTTGCCCTTGAAACAAATTTTTTAAAATATATAAACTAAGCTAACTAGATTTTTAAAAAAATCAATGAGTCATTCAAATATGAATCAAGAATACTCTCTGACCTTCACACTGAGTCAAGGTCTGTTAAGGACACAAACTAAGTATGATTTTTTACCCTTAAATAGTTTACAAGCTACTTGAAATATAAGAATATAATCCATAAAACAAACAGGGAAATATAAGAAAACAACACGGTTAGAGGCTGACTTGTGTGGTGTAAACTGTAAGTGCTGTGAATATGCAGGGAAGAGGTCTCCATGACTGTGGGAAAGACACTTGATTAATATTTCTGGGGGAGGATTGATAGGAAAGTAACATATATAACAACATCCATAAACAAACAAACCAGACTTTCCAACCCTGGTTTAAGGGTTCTTACAAATTTTGGCTTTGCTTTCCAAACTTAGCTCTTAAAAGCTAGGGAAGATTTATTTTTGAGCCCAGATGTGTGAATAACTGTTCAGTCCAGACTGATTGCCAATATATTTAAGAATTGAGTTATCTGAATATTTTTTGCCTTTCTCACAAGCTTCCCAGAATGAGAACAATCTTTTGATTTTATTTTTAATTTCAGGAAATTAACATCTTTTAGATAGAAAATTCAGTTACACAGCTGACGCATTTAGCAATGAGGGACACGGCCTTCAATGGTTTTAGGTCATTTTTAAACTCCTTTGAATTTTTACATCAACACATAGCTTAAAACCACCACGTCCTGTTCTCTTCCCACCCCCCGTCCGACCTTTCCTTTTTTTCCAAGGTAAGTATATCAACCAAGTAATAGAGAAATCAAATCTGAAAGGAATGTCTCACAGGCTAAGGAACTCACTCAGCAAGAGATGATGGAAGGGTAAGCTCAAATTTAAATTAATTCCCAACCTTTCCTGTACCAATGGTCTATGTCTAACTTAGCTAATCCAGGCAAAACTGATATTTTAAAATAACTTTAAAGATAGGTTTGCAGGCTTTCTGCCTGCCAGCAGATAGAGGATCTGGATATATAGGGCAGTCCATCTGCTTGATACTTCAAATAAGATCTAAAAAGCATGCTGGTATCACAGAAAGGCATCATTTTTTTTTTTTTTTCATTTGTTACTGGAGAAATGTGTAACTTGCTCGGTTGCTACTGACCCCTGTTTCCCACATTTCTGCCACTTGATTATGTGTTAGTCCTGTTCAGATTTTTGTTTACACTGCATATTTGATATTCGAAGGTCAAAGGAACACAGTCTTTAAATTAGGTTTCTATGAGTTCTGCGTATAATAGTTCATCTTCTTTCACAGGAGGGGTGGGGTGAGGAACAGCAGGAGAGAGTCCAAGTTATTCAGAATAAACGGACAGAACTAAAGCCACAAATGCTTCCCCGTATGGACCTGTTCTTGTTCATTTCTCGCTAGCGAGACAATACCTTCGACATGAGAACAGATAGTTATCAGTTCAGTGTTTCAGAGTCTCAGCATTTAAAAATGCATTTCACTTCGTGTTCTTTATCTGCTTTTGGAATGCGCTGGTATATTTCAACTGGGGAAATTTTCATTCATATGTGCCTATGGAAAGAAAGACAAGGAAAAGGGATTCTCTTCACTACCCAGGAGATTTTGAAGAAAGATGACAAGACAGAAGAAGATATTTTTTCTGAAGGGAACAGTTGTTTGTATGAAAATTTTAATTGTTACCAGAACTTCAATGCAGTTGCAAGGAAAGGTAGTTAGATAAAGCCTCAGGTTAATTTCCATCATTACCAAGGACTTTACACCAGTGAAAAATTCCAAACATATAAAGAGATGTCAATCTTGTTCTTTAGACAGGGGGAAAAAAAAGAAGGTGTTGGGTGGGGGGGGTGGGGTGGGTTAATGCTTCAAAGGCTGTCAGTAGACAAGCTAGTCAATTACAGATCTGATTTAGTTCTTAACTCCTTGAGGTAAAAGACTAATGTTCTGCAAGAGTAACCATTTCTGGCATGTATTAAATGACAATACTTTAAAAAACTCTGCTATGATGGTAATACAGATAGGAGTGAAGAGCTGTGAAGAGTTGAAAAATCAGAATCAGATATTTGAACCAAGACTACAAATGAGTAAATAGTAATGTTTTTGCTGTGAGGTGGAGGGATGTCCTTATGTGTTTAGTTATCTGAGCTAATTAGCCAGGAAGGCATTATTGTGTGATGTTTCAAAGCCAGTTTCAAAGCAGATGGGTTCAAATCTCAGTTTTACTACAACTCTGTGGCCTTTGCTAAGTTATTTAACTTCTCTGTACCTCAGTGCCTTTATCTATGAAATGCAGGTGACGGTTCCATCGACCTCATAGTGTTATACAGATTAAATTAAGACAGATGAGACAATTAGTATCTGCTGAGTTTTCACTTAATATTACATTTAATTCATACACAGCAATGAGTTTCAAGATTTAGAAAATAAATACGGTATGATACAATCCTTCCTGAGAAAATTTTCAAGTCTACAGATGATATAAGCATTGAATGTCTGCTGATGAAACACATTATTTTCCCTCAGGCAGGGTTGCAAGTTTCTCTGGCCCGACTGAACACTTCTGAAGTTACAGAGAACTTATTAACGCCCTCTATAGCATCCTTTTAAGATGATAATTTATCTTTTTAACTGTACTCAGTAACACCAGCAGAAAAGAGCCAGGTGGGAATAACAACATGGTGTTATATACAGCTACAAGGTTTACCAGTTCTATAGATTCTGCTGCAAGGCACACTAAAATGGAATAAAATGTAACTTATCTTGAACAGTTGCTTGAATGAGTTACTAGAGGAAGGGCAAGTTTACAGAGGAAGCAAAAGAAACCCAGGGGAGTTGAAGGCTGTGACCATTTTATTTAGGATGCACAGTAAAACCTAACTAAAGGCATACAAGTTAGGTCTTTGGAGAGTTTCCTAGGAGGTTTGCAAACAAATGTGAAAGTCTATAAAATATGTGCTTTTGAAATAACTCTGTGAAATGATGGTTGGAGACTCCATGGGGGAATGCCGTCATACCTATCAAATACTAGTAATTTGGTTGAAAAGAGAATGCCTCCTCGTTTGCATTTTCTCTGTCCCCAAAAGATCTCCCTAGCCACTTTTTATATCTATACTCAGCTTGACTGCTGACAGAGTATTACATGGCTTTCCTTTGTTCTGAAAGGGCATCCTTTAGTTTCACACTAGTCTCAAGTTCACACAGCCAGGCAATCCCACACACCTTTCCATCTGGTAAGGTTTTCCTGTGTCTGTTGCTTCTCTCAAAGTCATTTTAATTATGAAAGAATCACCCTCTACCATTAGTGGCCAATCCTTTTTCTTCTCCCCTGTAACGCTGAAGATGTGAATGGAATCCTCCAGTGACAGTGTCTGGGAAGAAGATATTCATGGGCAACTACATGATTAGAATAGATAAATTCAATTAGCCTTTCTTGGGAAGGCTCAGTTTACTTTATCACTCAATATTTCAAAGAGTTCTAAAGAAATTCTAATTACTGTATAAGAAATAAGTCAAATTCCTTTTCTCTCACTGTGAAGGGCTTTTATTACCCACTGCTGTAAAACATATATCTTTTTTTTTCTGTTGCTATCCTAGCAGAGTAGCCTGCATACCAATAGGATCACTAAAATGCCACGAAGCAGAACATATTTATCTGTTAAATTCTATGTACAGTAACCTAACAAATTCCAAAGACAGAAAGATTGCCCTCTGCACAGTAATACTTGTGTAGATGTCTTCTTTATGCTAACAATGACAGGGCTTCATACCTTGTACTGTACTCAAAAATCAGAGTGCATTTTTTTTTAAACAGAAGACTCTGCATCAAAAAGAAAAAGAACTGCACATTTTTGGCACTGAGATATTTTATGTGGATAATAAATTTTTTCCCTTGAACTCCACTAACTACAAGGATCTACCTAGAAGATGAAATCTAAGATTTATGTCATCAGAACTATTCAGTATACCAGAGGATCTTTTTCTGTTCTTTTCAGGACTGTCAACTTTGTTTACTGTTTATGTTCAATTCTATACTATACAAGAGATTAAATAGTCTTGTCATAGCCACATGTCAAACCTTGTCAGAAAAATAAGGTAATAAATGTAAAATGATACTAATAAGGAGTGCTTTCAAAGACATATTAGGTTTATTGAAATCTAAATTGTAACTGGAATATAATTATATTTGTACTAATCAAAAAGAGATTTTTGCATAGACATTTAGTATGTTTTAAAATTGAAATGACTGAAAAATGATTACAAAATCATTACAAGTAACTTCAAGGAAACACATATGAAGTAATGTAAGCTCAGGAATTGCCTTCATAAATCAACATGTATGTCGTCAAATCTTGTTAGCCTCTTACATGCATTTTTAATCCAAAGGTAAGCATTTGGCTATTGAAATCGGTCTTAAAAAATGATCTCAAAAGGTGTTATACAAACATAAGATTTTTTTTAGCCTTGTTACGTTAAACTTTTTTATAAAGCAATTTCAATCTCAAAACAATAAATAATAGCATATATAATGACAGTAACTGAATCCTAACTTCCACATAGCCTAGTAACAATCTATGAATTGTGAAGAATAAATCTATCTGACAAGCTTGTTAGCAATAAGGCCTTCAGCTTCTTGCTTTGCAGCAGAATGAAGTAAAATCTATCCTTTTCTTGCTGTTGTTAAAAATATTTCAACAGTTAGTTCTTTTTCACAGAAAATGCTGCAGGAAGGTTCCAGGTTAAAAAAAAAAAAAAAAAAGCACGGTTGAATTGTACACTTGGCTATTATTGGCCAGGATACATGATAAGTTAAAACATACTAAGATTATTTCTTTTAAGAAGGAAAACTTGATAGAGGTTTGTATTTCTATATTAGAGAGTGGACACTATCATCTTTCTGGCGTTGTAAAACTGAAACTGGCTGCAGGGAAAATAAACATTACAATTCCCCGGCACTTAAACAATTGTACCTATACGGTTAAGTAACAAAAGCGTGAGGCACCTGGAATCACAGCATTTGTGCCTAATGCCAGCAACAATATAAAGCATTCAAGTGACATTTGATAATGAGCAGACAGTGGAGGCATCACACACGTCTTTAGAAGAATCAGACTTCCTACCTTGAAAAGACAGATGGAGGTAAGTTCCTTTATAAAAAAAAGTTGTAAGTAAAGCCAGGCAGCAGTTGCAGTAAATTGAGTCCTTTCAGTCACTGTATACATACAGCAATTCTGCAATAAGGGGAAAAATATAATGGGAGGAGCGGCTGTGAACGAGTGACCTCCTCAAGCTGAGTCCTCTCTGTGAACCAGGCATTGAAAGCCACTGCTCCTGATTTGCATGGATTATCTCCACTTGAACAGATACAGAGCAGATACATTTAAATTGAGCTGGCACAATGGCAAAGATATGGAAGAGTGAATGAATGAGGGGCAGCGCAAGAGAGGGAGAGAGAAAGAGAAACAGACACGCGATCGGAAAGCGTGCATGAGCTGGCGCCGGCAGAACTGCGTCTCCGAAGAGCTACAGCTCCCTCTTCATGTCACAGCTGTAAGATAAAAAAGGCTGTCATTAAGAACTGGTTAATCATAGGGAAAAATTTACTCAGATCAGCGGATGCTCCACCTGATCCGATTTTTATGAACATTTTATGACTGTATTATCATCAGGATTTTAGACACTGAAAATCTTTTGATTAGTAGACAGGTAAACAAATTTGGATAAAACGCTGAGTTTTGAATGAGATCAGAGCTTGACTCGTCTGGTATATGTGTCAGTAAAGAAACCTAGATTTGGTTATTAAACAGAATATTTATTTTGAAAGAAAATTAATACCTGTTAACTTTTAAAGAGCTAGTGGTATATACTGCAATATAAAAAGAAAATGGTATGTAAATATTTATTAATGATTAATTATCTGAAAGGATCCAAATGTACAAATAAAAAAAGAGGATTTTTTTAAATTTAAGTTGCTAATTGTTTCTTTTTTTTTTCCTTCATATTGTCTCTTGCTGGCATTTCAGAACAGAAGAAATCCGTTTTTCTATACAATACAGATGTACCTTAAAGTATACAATTGTTTGATTTCCCATTTAGCATCTTCAGAGCTTTATACATTCATATTCTCATTTTGGAACGAGAAAGAGGAGAAGGGAGCATATGATTGTAATTCTTGCCACTGGTCACTCAATAAGTCCGTGGCCTATCTCAGAAGAAAAGAATAACCCTCATTTAGCAAGTTAACATGAAGCCTGCCTTCTCTTTGTGTAAAGGTGTCTGTGGATACCCAAACAGCAAGGGAATTAGGTCAAATTCAAAGGAAAAATCAGTCAAACCAGCTGGTTGACTGAATTGATCATAGCCTTAGGGAAGCCAGTATTAACTTGGCATAAACCAAATGACATCAGTTAAATGTGTTTCAACAAATGACACTAAAACTCTCAGCAAAACCATGTGCGTGATATTTGCAGAAAGTAGTAAGGAGACCAGTTAGATTTTTGCTGCCGCTGGGAACCCACATCTTTCCTGTCAGGAAAGATAAATAATTTAAACACAGGATACTTACAGGAACTTTGATTTGATGGACAGATACTTTAAAAGAAATCTCCAGGAATATGCCAACATATATTTCCATGCGATTTAGTGAAGATCTGGAATTTCTGAAGTCTGCAGACTTAGTGACTATAACTGTGTTTAGGAAACAATTGCTTGAAAGTAAAAGAGTGAAGACAGTAGTTATTTTATGATTCTGACATCCAATAGTCTGATCACTCTCTGAGTGGATGGGTGAGTTCTCAGGTTTCTGATATCAGTTTGGAAATAGCTTGTACACAGGTCAGATTTGGAATGTTACTGAGGTCTTACTGGTACTTTTCAGGTTGTAAACTCTTTGGAGTCAGGGACCATGTAATATTCTTTAAACTGTTTCCTCAAACATTTTGTAAGTGTTCTTTACATATTTTAGATGTTTCCTAAATGTTTGTAGAAAAGATATTGGAAATAATGGCAAAGCACTTATATTCTCTTTACCAGTTGTTTCATGTAAAAATTAGATTCAGAAATTATAATCTCTTCTGTACCCACATGAAATAAAAGGAATGAAATATAATTTAAATGTCTTGTCGTATATAGGATCGTAATAACAATAGCAGCAGTGCTGGATTGTATATTGACATGTAAGCTTAATTAGGTACCTTCTTCATTATACCAGGGGGTACCTTCCAGAGATAAAAAGGTATGTTTAGGATTTGAGTAACAATTTTCTGAGCACCAGTGCTGACTCGGACAATTACCAGCTTTGTGACCATGGGCAAATTACTTGTTTGTAAAATGGGGATAATAAAATAACCTTTATTATATTGTTGGTGTAAGGAATAAAGGAAAGGGCTTAGCATAGCACCTTGGTAAACACTTAATCAGTGTAACCTCTTGCTACAATTATTATAAATCTGTTTCCATTGAACTTGATTGCCTCTCTTTGAACTGAAAAGTGTTATTACAGTGTCTATTGGATGTAGAAAAAGGTGGACTTCTTTGTCTGTTCTTGGGTTTTTCTGACCATTGTATGAGGAGGGCTTCTTCCTGGTCCCTGACAGCCAGAAGGGCTGGTGCCTCTACCTATTTATAAAAGACAGAAATAGAAATACTATTCTCAGGAGGGTTAGACAGTGTTGTAGCAGCCGATCCACCTGATGTACAGGAATAGGAAATGGCTTGTGTGGTATGACGTGAAGGGCACCCAGAAGCTCCTGGTCC
Source organism: Leucopleurus acutus (assembly GCF_964270905.1). Lineage (NCBI taxonomy): Eukaryota > Metazoa > Chordata > Mammalia > Artiodactyla > Delphinidae > Leucopleurus > Leucopleurus acutus. The sequence goes on from NC_139143.1 coordinate 122,493,116, forward strand.
AGAAATATCTTCCCATCTGTCCCTTCTTATTTCCTGAAATGCCACCATTAGGGGTTCATTTCTATGTTTTACTGGCTTCCCATTCTCTTTTTCAATGCACATACTACTGGCAGTATTAACACATCAACAAGTTTACACTTAGAGTAACACATGGATTCATAGTTGTTTTAATTATTCTATTAGAGACGCTTGCTTCTAGTAACTTGCTGAAGATCAGCAATGCCAAGGAAAAGCCAGATTTCAATGAAGATGCATGAAAGCCCTTTTGGTATATAGGAGTGTGTGGGGATGAAATCCTAACGAGGATGGTGCTCTACCTGGCTCGTGTGCACTTGGATGTGCCAGTATGTGAGAGACTCTGCAGCAGGCACTCAGAGAGTAACGTGGAGGTGCTGGCCCCTGGTGCACTGGGATGAGGAACAAGGACTCATTTATTGGTTCAACAAAGTGGATTGAGTTTTGTTAGCAAAAACCTGGACTACATATGTGAAAATAGACGGGGACTTCCCAGGTGGCACAGTGAATAAGACTCTGCGCCCCAATGCAGAGGGCCTGGGTTCGATCCTTGGTCAGGGAACTAGATCCCACATGCATGCTGCAACTAAGAATTCTCATGCCACAACAAAGGAGCCCGTGAGACGCAACTAAGGAGCCCACCTGCTGCAACTAAGACCCAGTGCAACCAAATAAATATTAAAAAAAAAAAAAAGAAAACAGATGATGCTTGATCTCATTTCTAGGGGAGATGATGGAAACAGGTATGTGAACAGGTTGATCCTAATATTAGATATCTGTACAAAGGAAAAGAACACAGAGGAAAAGCACAGTTGGAGTAATTAAGAAAGCCTTTATGAACTGGACAATTCTTGATATGACTCATGAAGGCACAGTGGGAGCTGTTCAGACAAGTAAGAGGTGCAAGAGGAGAGGTTACAGGTGTGTTCCAGGTTGAGTAAACATGGTACAGAGGCAGGGAGGCTTGAGAGAGACAACCAGTTGGGACAACCTTCTCAGAGAACAGAGTGGAAGGATGAGGGGAAACGTGAGGGAAGAGCTGAGGACCAGGTCACAGAAAGGAGGCACAGACACAAGCACTACAGAGCTTTTGTACCTCTGGGCCTTAGTCTTGGACTTTTGTCCTTCCTCTTACTCTGTACACCTGGTACATGTGTTCACCTGGGTTCCCCAGCCCTGCAAACACACACATAAGCAAATATTTAAATGACAAGGAGAGCTGTCCTCAGTGAGAAAAGGGGGATGTATTGCCAATTAGATTAGAGATTTAAGTCTTCGGGGAGTTGAAATATCCCCAAATTGTTTATGAGAATCTGCCACCCCATTCCCTAACCTAAAGTGCTGTATGGCATACTGATATATGAATTAAACTTAATTGTGTTTGGAGACTTTGTGATGAAGCAAATCAGGGTAGAAATCACTGCTGGAGCCCTGGAACTCATTTGGCATATAAAAAATACAGCACTTTGAAATCCTTAGTGAGACAGATTACCAGCATTAATGCCATTAATACTAATGATGGTTAATAATTGGAAAATCATATTTATAAAAGCAATAACGATAACAGAGTCAAACCAGATAGCAAACCTCCCAACTCTAATATAAAATGCTGTATTATAAGTTTCCCATTTTCTTCTATTGCTTGAATCTTGGCTATTTTGACATATTTATCCAGAAAATATTGAAGTTTCTATACTTAACCCAGGAATGACAAATTGCTTCTTGTAAATATTACACTTACAGTAAAATTCACTGTAAGGTAAATGGTTACATAGATATTGGACCCAGTAGTGGGAAATATATTTGAATTCTAATAAGGACTGGTTCAAATCTAGAAACAGTTAATAACTGTCAATTTCCCATAAACACAATGACAAGTAAAACCTCCAAAAAGGGCACCCAAACCACAAATGATTACGAAATTATGCTGATTAACAGAATGACTGAATACAATAGGATTCTTTTAAATTATCTTTTGATTGTAGCACACTCCCCGACCCCCATGGAGGTGGAAAGAATGCAGTTTAGTTCAACATTCAGCTCTTCCCTGAATATTTTAAAACTACTTAAACTTCTGCGGCAGTCAAGGAGGTGTGTCACGTAGATGTCTCTTCAAGAAAAATCTTGTGGTTCTGTAGCAAGGAATGAAGTTAGCTGTCAGCCTCCAGCTATTAGCACATTTCATCGTTCACCTCCTTGGGCAGCCCTTAGACCATTAATAAGCATAATGGGGCTCTTAAGACTTTTCCACTTCTGCCCAGTGCAGGACTCCTTTGAGGCTTTCCCTGCCCAACCCAGCCTCCTCCATCCTTTGACTTTCATAGGCTTAGGTCCCTGATAAAACTCATAGATAAAACTTAGCAGACACAGTTTCTAACAGTCAACAATACTTGATTCGGAACCAACTTCTCTTTCTCCTTCAGTTTCCAAAAAACTGAACTCTTATTCTTCCTATATTCATAGCTCTTCACTATGTTTCTACTTTCCAGATATGCTTGTTCTTGGAACAGTAAAACATTCTTCAGAGACATAACTTTCTCCAGGAGTTGCTCTCACTGAATTGCTTCTCAGATTACTACTTTGTTTCCACACCTCTAGTGTACTGAAAACATAGACACACTACCAAACACAGAACTGAGTAGTCCAATAGACTTATTACACTAACTGCAACAGACAGACAAGCAGCACAAACATGTTGATGTACTTAGATCAATAAGGCTCTGGAAGACATTCAGGTTCAGTGTCGAAGGAGGTTCACATTAAAGAGAGTCTGAAGGATGTAAGAGACTCGAAAAGGAGCTTGCTGATGGGTAGTGTAAATTCTTTGTGATATATGGAGTAACAGAGAAAAATGAATGGGGCTTTAGGAATGAAGTCATTAGTAAAAATGATTGGGCACTGGGATTTTAAATTCAATTCTTACCTCTATCTCCAAGGTACTTATATGTTTTCACTGCAAAAAGGATAACAGCTTGCTGTTGTTTCCATTTATAAAACACTGGGAGTCTCCCAGACAATGGCATTGTTTAACAGTAGAGGCATATTGCCGTTAATGAATCCTTTGCATTTTAGATTCTAAAATGAAAATCAGTAAGGAAGAAAGGAAACTTTTTGAAAAGCTCTGGTTTCTGTAAGGCATTCCTAAATAAACTCATGTGACCTATGCAAAGAAGAAACTTACCTGAACTCTGAACCTTAAAGAAAAATGGGTCAACATAATACCTGGTATAACTAAAGAAGTAAGTGTATTGTTAACTTGTACATACAAAAATAACTATTCCAAAAAATAACCTTAAAACAATTCATTGTTCTAGTTTTATATAAAGCCAATTATATAAAAATTGGCTATATATAGGCAATTAAACCTCTTAAAAAGTTATTTCAAGCATTTATGTTTAATTTTGGAAGTAATGCTTATCTTGACCATTTACTGTATATGGCCACATTAATTCAGATCTTTAATTTGAAACAATAATTTACTGCACCTGCAAACACAGGTTATAGATAACTGTGTGTATAAAGATTCTGATGCAGACTCAAAAGAGTGGAAGTAGACTAAGTGATCATGACATTTATAGAGAGTTGCATTATAGTTTGTCTACCAATTGACTCTCTCCTTCATTCATTCATACCTTCATTTCTTTAAAAGTATGTATTCAAAGTCTACTTTGGGATTAATAGTGAAGAAAGAGAGAGTTGTTTCCCTGCTTATGGGGTAGCTAACAAGGAAGAGAAACACCCAAGTAGTCAATTATATTAAGTGATGCAACAGATTGCAAAAATTGCCACAATACTAAGTTCTCCAGTAGATGAATGGAGTCTATTTCCTCATCCCTTGATTCTGGACTGGTTTTATGACTTGTTTTGACCAATAGAATTTAATGGAAGTGAATCTGTGCCCGTTCTGAACCTAGACTTAAGGAGACCTTGCAGCTGCTCTCATACTCTTGGAACCCCTTGACTGCTATGTAAACAAGCTTAGGCCAGCCTGTGGAGATGAGAGACCCCATCGGAGAGACCCCAGTCATCTAATCCATTTCACCTGATGTCATTATGAACCAACCAGCCACTACTGACTCACTAGATAATTGCAGATGCATGAGCAAGTCCAGCCAAGATATACAGTCCATAGTCCAGAACAGTCAAGCTAAGCCAATTGTCATTCTGCAAAACCATGAGCTAAATACATCTTTTTAGATATTTTATATCACTAACTTTTGAGGTGGTTTGCAAAAGCAAACTAAGACAAATGACAAAAATATAAAACTATCATAGAGATAAACTTAGGGTACAGAACATAGAGACATGTTAATCCAGTCTATTGAAGTTGAGGAAGACTTCTGGAAGGAAGTGATGTCCTACCTGAGACCTGGTGGAAGAGGAGTAACAACTAGCTAATGACCTTGATCCCAGCAGTATAGAAGCTTTAGAGGAAAGAAGACATTCCTACCATATATATCAATAATATCTCACAGATATCAAGCCCCAAACCTTGGATTCATCCTTGACTCTACTCTTTCTTTTATACCTCACATAAAATCTTCTGTAAATTTTGTCATCTTTAAAGTATCTCTAGAATCTAACACTTCTCACCACCTCCATTTTTAATGTTTAGGTACAGACTGCATACTCAATTCAATTATTACTCTGTGTCCTATTGTCTCTTAGATTCTGCTGTGCAGTCTTTCTGTTTTTCTTATGGACTATTTTCACCACAGGAATAGAATGAACCTGTGAAAATATAAGTCAGATCTTGCCACTCTAGTCAAATCTCTATGTAATAGACTGAATAATAGCCACCACAAAAAAATAGGTATACATGTTAACCTCCTAAAACTGTGAAAGTGACTTTATTTGAAAAAAAAAAGTCTTTGTAGATATAATTAAGTTAAGGACTGCAAGGTGAGACCCCTCTAGATTATGGGGATGGGCTGTAAATGCAATAACAGGTGTCCGTATAAGAGATAGAGGAGGAGAAGACAGAGTGACAACAGAGGAGAAGGCCATGTGAACATGGAGACTAGAGTGATGTTGTCCAAAGCCAAGGAATGCCTAGAGCCACCCAAAGCAGGAAGAGGCAAGGAAAAATCTCCCTTAGAATCTTTGGAGGCAGCACAGCACTGCCCACATGTTTATTTTGGATTTTTGACCTCCAGAACTAAGGGAGAATAAATATCTGTTGTTTTAAGCCACTTAGTTTGTGGTAATTTGTTAAGACAGTCCTAGGAAGTAGTACACCTCCAATGCCTTCTTATCTCATTCAGAATAAAGCTTAACTGCAAAAACCCTCACATGGACTTCAAGGTCCTACCTGGACTTCCCCCTACTCATGACCCTTCTGACGTCATATTCTACACCTGCTCCCTTACTCTCTCCCCTTGAACCTCTGAGGTTTTCTCATTGTTCCTCCAACACAAAAGGCATGCACCCTCTTTAGGGCATTTGCATTTACCATTCCCTCTGCCTAGTGTGCCCTTCCCCTAAACATCCTACCTATGTGACTCTTTCACAATTTTTTCAAAATGTCTTTCAAGTAGTGTAGTGAAGACTTCTCTGATCACTATTAAAATTTCATACACTGCCCAACATCCCCCATCCCCAGCCCAGCCCTATTCTCCTTCTCTGACCTACTTCTGTCTATGGCACTTAACCATCCTCTGACCTAATAGACATTGTATTTTTTCATTTATTTGTTAACTGTCTTCCCAACCAGAATGCAAACTTCATGACAAAGAGAGTTTCTACTTTTCCTTGTTTTTTTATACCCAGCATTTAGGAGAGATTCCCAGTAAATAATTGTTCAGTTTAATAAATGGTATGTTTATGATCTAAGGAAAGTATTTATATTGGGAGTCTAGGAACTCCCAACTTCTGCTACTTCTAAGTAATGTTTCCAAATCTCTCCAGAATTCCCATTAGCTGTTGAATAGAATTCATGCTGCTAATTCTCTGGAGTAGAAGAGCAAAGATCCTCTAATTTAGTAGGACAATGACACTATTCTGTTATGGCAAGAAGATCATATTCAATTTGTACTTTGAAGCCCCTTGGTTCTCACTTGTCACTTTACATTTGACTTCATACTAGGCTCTAGAACTCTGAGTGAAATAGTAATGAGGGAATAGCAGCAGTGCTAGCAACAGGTAATGCAAGTTGAAATTTAGGGATTTAAAGAAGGTTTGAAGGCAACAGGATCAAAAGGTGTATATACATGCAAAGCGGTCTTGGGATGAGGGACAGAGAATATATGTCCTTTGCTGATTTTCTTTGATGGAATTTCAAAGAATCTAGGGCATATTTTTACAGATGGATAGCTTCTAAGCATCAATTACATATATACTTGGTCATATAAACACATATAGAATTTGCACTAATCTTGCCAGTCCATGCTTTCTACATAGGGGACTATGAACTTAAGCCCAATATATATATAAATGTATCAAGCAATATAAATAAAGTAATAAAGTGTCACATCTTTTGCACCATCCTTAGTCATCAGAGAGGGAAAAATGGATAAAACAGAAAGCTCCAGAATTTCCTGTTACCATATCTATGTTATCTGACTTTAGTAATTTTGCTTTCTTTGTGTTAACTCCAGATATGTTTGCCTAGCAACAAAAAGTGGGACATACTTCTATCCTTTGAAAAGCAGTGGGAGAGCTGAAACGAAAATATAAGCAATCAGCAAGAACATAAATGAGAGGCAGTATTCCAGAGGTGGAATTAGTTGAACTAAACCAATGTCTAACATAGTCAAGGAGTTAACAATGTTGCAGTATGTTAATCAGGGTTGGAGTTTGGGTTTAATTCAGATAAAAATCCTCAACTTCTTATTCCTAGCGTACCAGGACTGCCTAAACATCTTGGTCTGCAAAATTAGGCTGGGAATAGTGCCCAAACAGGATTTCTGAAAAAATTTTGGGGACTTTCTTCTTTGACTAAGCCCTGAAATTCTGCAAGGATTGCAAGAACAGTCTTTTTTTTTTCTTTCTTTTTTTAATGTTTTGGCTAGAAGCTGGGAGTGAAATAACACGAGGAATGTTTATGTGTACTTGCAAAGCTACCTACACTGCTTCCTATATTAAAACAAGATTTGAATGGATTTTTAGCATTTTGCTCAAGACACAAACAATACAGAAGCAGACTTAACCATCTGCTTCATTTTGATGATAGAAGCTAATAAATGGATAAGCATTTAAATGAAAATTCCAATACATCTAGAAATTGGTCATATATGGCAATATAAGAAATTCAGTGGTCAATAGGAGTAAAAAAATGCATTTTAGCGTTAAAAAAAATTCTGAAAAATTGCTTTCTTAGTGCTTTGCACTAGCTGGATTTTATGTTATCTCTTCTATTCTTTTTTGTACCTACTAGAAACCTGTCAGGGGACGGAATTTTGGTGTATCTAAATGAAATAATTTAGAAATATATGCAAATTAGTTATATAAGCTCAATGAAAAGTGATGAAACAAGAGAAAAGTATATTTTATTTATTCAGGAACAATTTATTGAGCACTTTGATGCTGAGGGTACAGTAGAAAAAACAGACCACGGAAGTTACACTGTAATGATCAAATGGGGGAGGCAAATGTTAAATAAGTAAACAAAGGCCACCTTTCTGTATCTCTCTCTCTCTCTCTCTCTCTCTCTCTCTCTCCCTCTATCTCAATTTATTACCATTATCTATCTAATTGTGGGCCACATTATGTTTTATGAAGGATACAAATTAGATAAATATAATGAGTGGAGGACCAGAAAATATTATAGAGAAAGGTCAAGGGAGATTTCAGATTTATGAAGAAAATAGAACAGTATGAAAAAGTTACCATATGAGGGATGGGGAAAAACATTGCAGGGAGAGAAAGCATCATGTGCGATGCTTTTGCATAGGAAAAATATTTGGCGCATTTAGGAACAAAAGGAAAGCCGGGACTAGAACTTACGAGGTATAAATGGAGAGGTAAGAAAGCCAGAGCATTTGGGGACTCCAAGCAATGATAAGCATTCTGACTTTCTCCTAAGTATAATATGGAGACCTTGGAGGAGTTTGCATGTTGTCTCAGCATGGGGAAGAGGTAAGGTGGAGTGACTTCATCTAGTTTCCATATTGAGATCACTCCTGTCTGCTGTGGAGGTTGGCCTGGAGCAAGACCAAGAACAAGTGGGGAAACTAAGGAGGAGGTCATTGACATAGTAGAGATGTAGCCTAAGGGTGGCTTGGACAAAGATGGTAGTAATGGAAGTAAATAGGTATGGATGGATCTAAAATACAACCTGGATGTAGAAAAATAAAAGGACTTGGTGATGGGGATGAGAAAAAAGAAAGACTGGAGAAAGATTTCTAAGTTTCTGGCTTTCGTGGTAGGTAGATGGTCATGCCACTCACTGTCAGAGATGGCAAAGTTTAGGGGAAGAACTAGATTGGAAGAAAATGAAGAATTTGAACATGCTATGTTTGTGAGCCCATGATACCTCCAAGTGGAGATGATGGAAAGAGCATAGGCTGTTGGATATGTGTATAATGTGCTCAGAAAAGAGGCCTGGTCTAGGGATTTAAATGAGGAAATGTTAAAATCAGGTATCTCCTCTGCTTAAACTCCCTCATTGGATTCTCATTGCTACAACATGCTATAGTTCGATGTCTTTAAGATGTTGTTAAAGCCCATCTACTACCTTACCTTTACAACATTACAGGCTTTGTGATACATGAGATTATTGTTTCCTGGATAGTAGTATGAGTTAAAATGTAAAGTGACAAGTGAAAAGTTAGGGGCTCAATTCAGCAAGATGGTTTCCACTTTGTATTCATACTTTATTTTTACCTTAATAATAACACAATAGATGAATCATCATTTATCTATCTATGGTGCTGTTTACTCTAGTAGAACACGCATTCATCAAGGACAAAATAATTCTTATTAATCTTGTTATACCCAAGGCCTAATATCCAGGGCCCAGAGTGTTTGACAGATACTATATGCTTAATAAGTCTAACTGCTAATGAATATTAAACAGAACGAATAAGAATTAAATTTGCTTGGGGAATTTTATAGACTCTATGAGCTCAATCCTGGAGTATTGTTGAGCCAGTGCTGACAATTCCATAAGAGGGTGAACTAAATGCCAAAATATGACAAATCTGATCTTCTGTGCAATGTTAAATTGGAGTGTCTAGTATGTTCTTTGCTTGGTTATGAGTGTTCTGAACTCCGCTGCCATGCTTGATACCCAAGGAGGAAGCTGAAAGGAGGGGATGTTGTAAGGAAAAGAAACCTGAGGTCCTTTTTCTCTAGCATAACTTGACACTTATGCATGCCATTACCAGAACAAGTGGGTACCATCTTCTCTCCACTTCTACACATATTTGGGTTGCTCCTTGAAGAATTTTTTCCCTCTTCAGTTCTGCCTTGGAAGTGAATTTTCAACTGATTTTATTTCTATAACAGTACATTTGGAGTCAGGGAGTACATTTTATCTTGTGCTGTGATTGGCCTCCTCATTCCCTAGGGATGGCCTTGTCTAGGCACAAGTTCCAGTTCCAGTTCTGCTTGGTTCTTCTTCAAGAGAACTTACAGTGATCTCTAGAACCAACCTGGTCTCCAGGTGGCAACCAGACCAAGACTTCTGAAGGATCTAGTTTCCTAGGCCTCAACTAGTCTGATTGCTATAGCAAGTCCCAGAAGACTCAGAAGTTTTAGAACTGCTTTATAATTGAGAATGTGAACATGGTTATATCTGGGGAAAACAGGTGCATTGAAATAAAAAATGAAACATGAGAGTAGCAGCTTGAGCTTAAGTCTTAAGAGTGGTTTCCCATTGTGTAGCAAAACGCAGAAATTCTAAGAGCCTGGAATGAGGGTCACAAATTCAAGTGCTGTCATGGGCCAAGAAAGTAAAGTGAATGAGTGAAGCAGGCCTGGTATTAGACAATAGAGCAAGTATAGTAAACCCCAGTCAGCTGGACAGCGCATGCCCTGCCTGACCCTACAACACACACAGTAATTAAAAAAGCAAAACATGAGAGAGTGAGTCTTTAGGAATGTACATTAGATCATGTTACTTCTTTGCTTAGGCCCTCCAATAGCTTTCCCTCTCTCCCAGAGTAGAATGCAAAGTTCTTTCATTGCCTGCTGAGGCCCTTCTTGACCTGGTACCTCCCTGACCATACCTCTTACCACCCTCTTCTGTTTCTAGCCATCCCAGCCCCTAGGCGCCCTCATGGTCCTTGAACACAACTAGCATGTCCAAGTCTCAGGCCTTTGTACGTGTTGCATCCTGTGTTTGAAATGATCTTCCCTCTAACTGAACAGGCACTCCATCAGTTTGGCAGGTCTCTACTCAAATGACACCTTGTTACAGATGCCGTCTCTGATAGCATGACAGCATTCTGCCTCCATCACTCCCTAACCCTCTTACTCTGTCTTATCTTTATAATATTTTTCACAAGAACACATTTTAATATTTCTGAAAACATTTAAAGTGAATATGCAGTATTACTGCAGTAGATTTTGTGTGTTTATTTATTATTATTATTATTTTTTAACCAGTATACCTTAGTTTAATACTGCTTAGACATTTCAGTGTATGTGTATAGTGAAGGAACTGAACTTTGTAGGGTTTTAAGTAGCACACAATTTTATTCTTTTTTTTAATTTCTCTTTCAGCATACTCTGTCGATTGTTTTCCCTGACACAATATAAACTTGTGAGCTCTTCTCCATTCTTCTACATTCCAGGTCACTCTCTTTAAATAACACAAAATCTTGTTCCAGATTATAAAAGCTAGTTCAGTCTCATTCTCTGCTCTCATTTAAAAATGCGGAAGCACCAGTTTGGGCCTGACTCAGCTGAGTGAACTGCAATGAGGAAGAGGGTCGTGGCTGGCTTCCTCAGTCTTTTCCTGTCTTACCATTTCATATCTCTCCTGCTCTTCCCCAAGTCAGAGTGAGGTAAGAAGTGATAGAGGTAATATTTGAAGGTGCCACTGCAAAATGGAGCAGGTACCTTCTGGGTGTGATAGATACCCAAATATTGACTATTTCATTTAGGGGGGAAGTTTCATGGATTCTTCAGAAACCCTCCTGCTGAAGGTCTCCTGCTGGACTATTCGTTAACTCTGACTGCATGCCTAAAATCACCCATCAGCTTTTGCTTTCAGTGACACAACTCCGCTTTCTCCTTAGATCCCTCTCAAACAGACTCAAGACCAGCTACCCTCTGTGGGTCTACTTGACCCAAAGGAAAATTCCTTTATTCTTGCCCTTCACCACCCCTCCCCTACCTTGTCTGGTGGAAGAGCAGCTGTCTCTCTCTGAAGACACTGCTCCTCTCCCTGCTGTGCTTAGCCAACCTCTTTCTTTGGACTTCTCCCTGTGCCTACTCTCAAACTCCAGGAGATATATGTAAGGCATTTTGAATAGCTGTCAAGAAGTTCCTTCATTTGATCCCACCTACAACTATCTTCAAAGAAACCCTTTTTCTATCAATCTCCTGGCTTACTTTTATATACCCTCAAGGTATAGTTGCTAAACTAGTTTCACAACCTTTTAACATATCCTACATAGATGTTGTAGCATCTGTTGATCTTAGCCTTTGGAATCTTGGACAAAACTCTAAGAAAAAAGGGAATGCTATACTTAATATTCTACTACACATATATTCAATGTATAATTTATATATTATATTTGCATCATATTAAAAAGGTAAGCTTTTTTTTGGTGTAGCAAAAGCCCTACAACTCAAAGAAATGCAAAATGGATCATTAATCCTTAAAAATATGCTATTAAATGAGTAGAATTATGTAAAATATATATATATTTAAATGATGTTTATATATTTTATTTATATATTATTAAATACAACATATAGATTTAATAGTTTTTTTAACATGAAGAAAGATCAATGGCAGTATCTGCTAATATATTTGAAATTTCATTATAGTGGGGGGCATTATTTTAGGGAAATAATACAGTGGAATGAGTTTAAGGCAACTGAGACAAGATTAACTACAAATCGGCTCAACAATTTGTCTATAATGGCACAGAATTTGAGAACAATATCAAAAAGAATAAAGAAGTCTTTACATTTTTGCAATAAATAACCTTTTCTTCCATCACCCATCCCCTTTAAAGATAAAGAGAAACAATTTTAGAAAGAATGATGGTGAAGCATTATGAAAGTAATGGAAAATGCTAGGGAACTATTTCTGTGTCTCCTTATACATCTTAAATTGCTGTTCCGGTGTCCTATATTTGCTTAAACAGTTAACTACTGCCAAACATAGTAGTAGTTGATTCTCTGGAAAAGAAAAACCTGATTGTACTGTGTGCTTGTGGAACATGGAACAAACAAATGCTGATGGACTCCCAGACAGTATGAAGGCCCTGCCCAGACTGAGCCACACGACTAGTGATGGAACCCTTGGAGAATGTTGCCTTTGAACAGTTAAAACTTGAATTTGCCCAACTTGGCAATGGAATTAAAATCCCTACCCTCAAATAAAGCATAGGATAATAAAGTCTAAAAAACTGAAATGCACAAATAATATAAGCTGTAAGGTAATACAGAATCAGAATTCTTCAGAAATTTCAGACTATCTGAATTTTATTCAGGCTTTCTTCTTTTGCACCTTTATGCAGACTTTCAGAAGAGGAGGTTGGGCATAAATTCCCCAATTTCTCATCCTCAGAGTAACAGTTTATCTAGCTGCTGAAGAGTGGGAAAAGGGACAAGCTCTGCTATCCAATAATTGGGGTTTTGTTTAAGGGACTGAAATATTATAATGGGCTGAAGCCATCAGTGACCTGTTCATTTGGAACAGATTTAAAATCTCACAATATGAAAATGATTCTAGAGGGAAGAAAAAGTACATGTATATTCACATATTATGTAGATTATTAATAATAAGTAAATAAACCTTTTCCTATTGATCTTCAGTGTTCCTTGTAAATTGAAAAGTTGGAAATTACTGAAAAAAATGGAAATTTCACATTTACTTAGTTACTAAATAGTTAAATATCCTCTATCCAGAAAAACAAGTTTCTGAAATCAAAGTGAATTATCAAGCATTGAAATTAATATCTGAAGAAATGAAGACAAATATTACCTTTACTATAGTTCTCTCAATAGTTCTAACCAAAGTATTGTGTACTGTAAACCCATCTAGAGACACAGTGCGTGTTCATGAGAACCCAAAGACAGAGATCAATGAACCTTTAGACCTATGGGAATGGCAGCTCAGAGGCTGTAAGGAGAGAAGACCATTATCTCAGGACTACATAGTGAGGTCATTTCTGCTTCTATCTGCTTTATCTTTCTCTCTCTCTCTTTCTCCACCTCCCCACTCCCCATAGATTCCCAGAAGAGTCCAACAGAATTAAATTTTGGTCTGTCTTCATTTTACACATATGTGATAGGGGGAATTTACTTAGTCTCTCCAAATTTCAGACTTTTCATCATCATATGGGATAATAACACCATCTACCAACAGGTTTAATAGTGATCTGAGGTTTAAAATAGATAGTGGATGATGAACATTTAGCAGAGGTTCTGATGTAGAATAAATATTTAACATTTGTTAGCCATTACTACTTTTCCTTTTCCACCCCTGACTTTGGCTATAACAGTTTATCCAGCCTTAGAGATTATATAACTTTTAAGCTTAATTCTCCACATCTAACCAATTCAGTGTCTTAGATGCTCAGTTACAAATTCCCAAAAGAGGAAATTGATTGACTTAGGTCAGAAAGTCACTACCATACTTATGAACTGTCTGCCTGTCCATTGGTGCCCACCCATGGTTGAATCAGCTATGCCTGGGGGATAAAAAGAGAAAATATGGAGTCTAGCGGTTTACTGTTCATATAGCAGGAGTTGTTGGTAAGGCCATTTACTTTAGGATACATGTGCAGGTTGAGGCAGTAATGGCAAAAGTCCCTAGCAAACTATGGTTCCCCATTTTACTGATATACTATACATGTACTCTCAGTTTTGCCATATCATGTAGTTTAGGTCTCCAAATCTAGTTTAAGGATTTTCAGAATTTTCATATTTCCACTATTGGCTAACCGTATTGGATGATTTCCATCTCTTCCCTTCCCTCTGATGACATGTATATAAACAGAGAAATAACTTGTCACTGTGACCAAATTGGTCAGTATTGTTTGTCACAGCAGGTCCTCACAATCAATCCAGAAGTGCCACAGTCCTGCTGCAATCAGGATTGATTATTATGAAAGCCAGCTGTGGCTCATCTATCTCATTGCAGATGGCCACAGCCTTTGATTCCATTGAGAAAAGTAATTTGTCACCAAAACCTCAAATGCCGCCTTCACAGTATTTTACTTTCAAAGACATAGGGAGGATAAATGACCATATGGAACTAAATGTGGATTTGTCAAACCTGTTACTGAGAGTCTTTTCTGTGTTGCAAGTGGTGAAATGGTGGCTGTGAGTTCCCAGTTCTAAAGTTCCTTTGCATAAACAAATTTCAATGAACTCAACTGGACATAATTTGTGGTCCTTTGCCTTGTGCAGACCTGGCATGTCTGGTTTCAGCTTTAGAAATCCATGTAACTCCTTATAAAAAGACAAATGTATCACTCCAGCCATAATAATATAATCTAATAATATGTAGAACTTTTAACAAATGGTTTTATTGTTGTACTTATTGCTTCCCAGTTTTGATAAGCATTTAAGTTTCCATACAAAATTACTTTATTCATTTCAGTAATAAAGAAATAAATAGATGAAATAGAAGTTTGATTTAAAAGTCTCTGTTTTGCTCCAGATAAGCTGGTAAAAAGACATTTGTTGAAGCTACTAAGGACCAATTTTCAAAAGCTCCCTGCTAATTTCAACCCTATCAAAGGAACACACATATTTTTCAGTATAAATCAGGAAATATGAATAATTGAAGTGCTTTTATGCTCTAAATTTTCATTAAATATAACTTAAATACTCATCCCAGGCCTCAGTCTTGTTTCAGGTTTACTTTAGCAAAATAAATTAGAGAAATAATGGACCAAATAAAGTGTTTTATCAGGAAATCCTCTCAAACTGAGTAAAAAAAAAAGTTTAGGAAAGGTAATGGATTTCTTAGATTCTTCTAAATGTATTTTTTAAATTATTTTAAGGATATATTATTTTAGTCATTCAAAGAAATGATCTTCACTACCTAAATGAAATCAGATTGCTCTCTAGTGTAAGGAACTCCCAAAAGAATGAAAAGACATGTTTCCAGGGAAGAATTCAGGAAATCTTGCTTCATAAATTGCTGCTAAAACTTGAAAAATAAAATATAAAAGAAAATAAATGGCAGTAGATGTTTGTGAAACAAACCAAGTACATTTTTAGCATGTCATTTGATAATTTATAAAGCATATGTAAGTCACAAGTCATAATGCTAGGCAAAGTATATATGTTATGTTACTGTACTCATTCTACATTCTTATTTAAAAGAGCATATTATCAGCTTGGATTTTATGGATAAGCTGGAATGTAAGCCTTTAGGAAAGCTTAAGGAATTTATGTGGTTAGACACCCTTGGATTCTGAATACTTCTCTGACAATGTGCAGTCATCAGATACCTAGAGATTTGCTTTATTGTTTTGTCCTTCACCTACAAATAAAGAAGTGATGATGTTTGTCAGAAATTATAGCAGATGGAAGAGCAGCAAAGATCAATAGGTTAATATTTATAAACCACAATTCAAATGATACAATGTCTGCAGAGGCATAAAATAAACATTACGCTAATGATAGACTATTGATTATAAAAAAATTACCTTGCTCCACGGTAAAAAGTTTTATTTGTTCTGTAGGTTGTATGTATGTTAGTCCCAGATAGATATTAAGTAACAGTAATAATTATTGTTTAATAACCCCAAGACTGATTTGAAGAGCAGAGGTTTCAATATACTTTCTACAGGGATTTTTCTTTTAATTACTGAAGTTATATACCTGAGACATGAAACAATTAAAACCTTTCATAATGTTCTGTCAGATAAAGCAAAGCATATACTAAGATGGCATGATACACTCTTTTGTTTTAGTTTTTTATTTAGAAATCTTATAAATAAAAAATCACTTTGAAAATAATTTATATTTTATCTAATATTTTTAACTTTTTCAAATGATTTCTGTTTCCTATACTTATATTTTATTTACTGCTTATGATAACCAAATGAAACATGTGAATATATAGGAAGGTCAGAGAGAAATTACTATTCCCCATTCTAATTGATGATATTAACATTCTTCTAGTCATTCAGATCATTACCTTCATTTTAATCTCCATTTTTTCTCCTTGCTCACTACCTTGAACCGATTGTCAGTCCTATATATCCCTACATCAAAATATCTTGTGCCCATCTGTTTCTTTATTCCCATAACAGCCTAGCTTAGGTCTCATTTCTTTTCATCTGTATCATTGTCATAATCTTCAAATTGGCCTTCCCATCACTGGCTCTGCCCTTCTTAATCCAGTCTTCACTTTAAAGATCCACTTTTCTATTATCTCTGCTCAGAACCTTCCATGGTTCCTTACTGCACCTAAACTGATTAAAAATGTAGTAATATGATTTCCTTTTACAGTCCTAAATACTGGTTAAGTACACAAATTCTGGAATTGGATTGAACTGAGTTTTAATCCTACTTCTAACTCTTGCCCTTTGTATAACCTAGCAAATGTTACTTACGATCTTGGAACTCATCATAGGGTTCGTGAGAGGTATAAATACCACAAATAATTGATCGATTAATTAGACAAATATTTATCAAATGTCCGTTTTGTGCCAGGCATTGTTCTAAGACTGGTAATAAAGCAGTGAACAAGAGTTTCTAGGGAGATGGAAAATAAACAAATAGTAGACACACACAGACACAAAAATATTTTTAAAATAAACTTTTTATTTTAGATTAGTTTTAGATTTATAGAAAAATTATAAAGATAGTTCAGAGAACTTCCTCATACCCAGGTTTTTCTATTATTAATATCTTACATTAATGTAAAATTATTAACCAAGTTCATAGTTTATTAAGATTTGCTTAGTTTTAACCTAATGTCGCAAGAAGATCCCATCCAATATACCACATTACATGTCTCTTTAGGCAACTCTTGGCTGTGACATTTTTTCAGACATTCCTTATTTTTGATGACTTTGACAGTTATCTTTATGTTAGGTATAGAGAAGTATTATGAAGAGAAATATCCTAGATAAATGATTAAAGAATAAAGGGAGATATTATTTCAGATAGCATGGGCAGGCAAGTCATCTTTTTCTGCGGTACGCGGGCCTCTCACTGTTGTGGCCTCTCCCGTTGCGGAGCACAGGCTCCGGACGCGCAGGCTCAGTGGCCATGGCTCACGGACCCAGACCCTCCACGGCACGTGGGACCCTCCTGGACGGGGGCACGAACCCGTGTCCCCTGCATCGGCAGGCAGACTCCCAACCAGTACACCACCAGGGAAGCCCGCAAGTCATCTTTTGAGGAGTGACAGTTGAACTGAAATTGCAATGTGTTAAGTGTTCAAGTGACAGGACTAACTATGGAAAGAAATTTCTAGACACAGGAAATGCCATTGTAGACACCCTGAAGTGGGGCCTTGGTAGATTGTGTACATATATGTGTATCATATCCTGTCTTCAACAAAGGACTGAATGAAAGAAGAAGAAACATGAAGAAAATGGGTTGAGAGTAGAAGGAATCATTTTCAAGATTCCAAAATCACAACACTGGTTTTAGGATCTGTGCTACTGTCAAAGATATCCTGGAACAACCATCTGTTCCTTGCACAATTCCTTGACTGTAGTGGGTGCTCAATAAACGCTAGTTGAAATAGATTCCTAATTTTATAGATGAGGACACAGGCACTGGTTAAGTGGCATGCCCAAGCTCATGGTGCCACTTGGAAGAGCTTGAGCTAGAAAAGAGCAGTGCTGATGCTTGGCCTGTGCTCTGTACTCAGAGCCATGCTGTCAGGAAGGTAAAGGGTTCCCTGTAGTCACGAATTTACTTAGAAGATTCCTTTAGCAGAAACTTACTTAGGACCCTGTGGACCTTAAGAATTTCTTCATAAGTAAGTGACATAAAAAATAAAGATTATATTTGGCTATGAAAAAACTAAGACTAGGTCTGAATATACAGTTTGACCTGGAGAAGTAAGCCAATTATTTTCCTAAATTTCAATACACAATGTACAAAGGACACACTGTAAGTGTATTTGGTAATGACCTGACTTTACACCAACTGAGAATGTCCCCCAAATTTCTGGCCTAATCTCCATGAACATCAACCACTCATTGAGTGAGTGCCTGTGCTTAGTACCCTTCTAATACTAGGTGCTTCCTTCTAAAGCACTTTTAGTACTTAAATCAATTATTTAGATTATGATGGCGTTTTTTTTTTTTTTTTTACCTGCCTCAGATAAATTATTTACAAGTAGAAGCCCATAACCTTATCAATAAACGCCTTGACAAAGTTCTTTACTGAGCATGGCCTGTCACAGCTAATCATAGGGCTGGTTATCACCTACACCTACATATTGCTTTTGGATTGATTTCTTAATTTGTTCCTTACAACAGCTCTGAGGCAGCTTTTCCTATTACCTTTAGTTGTGGAGATGAGGAAACTGGGACAGCTTGTTTTACAAGTGGTTTACACAGGATTTGAACCCAGATATTCTGATGCCAAATTTTATCCTCTATAAAAAAAATACTAAAATGAAATAACATTTATTGGCACTTGGCAAATAGAATATATGTTTATTTATCAACAAACAAGCATATATAAACACACACACATATTGTGGGTCAACCCTGATCATGTTGGGGTTAAAAAAGAGAGTACTTGTGATACCTACTGCCTACAATAATATCTGGTCAAGGAACTTAGAAAAAAATGTCTACAAGGACATTACTCCTATTGGTTTTGTTTTCTAAAATCAGAGCATGGTGGCTTATGTATAAAGGTTCTGGGATGGCCCAAATGCAGTCCTCATTGGTGGAGGGATGTGGTGAAATAGCAAACAAGACAAAGTTTGGCTTTGACAGTATTATTTTATTCCCCACATCCCTCATTCATGACTCTTTATCTTTTTTTTTGAATGTTCTTTGATTTTTAATTTATTTTTACTTTATTGATTTTTGGCTGCGTTGGGTCTTCGTTGCTGTGTGCAGGCTTTCTCTAGTTGCGGCGAGCAGGGGCTACTCTTCGTTGCGGTGTGTGGGCTTCTCAATGCGGTGGCTTCTCTTGTTGCAGAGCACGGGCTCTAGGCATGTGGGCTTCAGTAGTTGTGACTCATGGGCTCTAGAGCGCAGGTTCAGTAGTTGTGGCACACGGGCTTAGTTGCTCCGTGGCATGTGGGATCTTCCCAGACCAGGGCTCGAACCCACGTCCCCTGCATTGGCAGGCAGATTCTTAACCACTGAGTCACCAGGGAAGTCCCATAACTCTTTATCTTATCTTTAACCTCAGAGGCTCAAGGTCCTCAGATTCTTTTCCAGATGACTGATCTCATGAATCTTTCACTCAGTTCTACCCTGTAACCAGAATGCTTGAAATAGTTTGATCCTTTTATTTCCTCATCATTTCTCATCCCCCTTGGTGCTGCTGATCCTGGCAGAGTCTTAGAAAGAAAGTAAGCTCATGGACCAATCTAGGAATGACTGTTAATTTCCATTCTTTACCAAATGACTTTCATTCTGAAGGGGATTCTTCTCTTCATTCATCCTTTCATTCACTCAATAATTATTTATTTATCAACCAGTTATGTACCAGGCATGGTGCTAATTTTTGTAGATAAACAGTGAAAAAGAAGACCTAGATCTAAGATTCATGATTTTTTTTTTTCTACCAGCAACTACTTCTGTGACAAATTAAGTATAATTGTAATTAAGGCAATGTTAAGCAAGATGGCAAGATGTTAATACCAATAACCTTTCTCAGTCTGGGGTGTTAGGAGAGGTTTCTTGACAAAACGATTTGTAAACTGAGATCTGAAGATACATAGAAGTTTGCAAGGTAAAACAAATATTGATTACACAATGAGAAAGTACAGAAATAGACTAAAGATAAATCAGACCAAAGAAATTTCAAATATAAAACTGAGATTAATCTATAAATATAGTAGAAGATAGAAAGTGTCATAAGAAATGTATAGCAAAGTTCAGTGATGGTTCAGAGGAAAAATGAAAATATTCCTAGTTTGGAGGAATAAGAATAGAATTTGATGTGGGCTTTCAGAGATGGTATAGTGAATGCTGTGTTGTAGCACCCAAATCTTTCTTCATAATCAAGATACTCATTCCCCAAGATCTTGTGAATATTGGGTGCTAAGAGCTAAGAACTGTGTTCCTCTCCAGTGATTGTTTTTGACTGAAAGGAACATGTCTCTCCCAAACTTACACCTCCTTCCAGGGGAAGCCTTTAACCAGGAACTAGTTAGTGTGGCATCACAAAGATTTGGCTCCTTTGCCTTGATTGCCTTGATTGAGCTAAACTCTGAAGGATCATCTCAGTATCATAGCTTTCAGGTCATCACCTGCAATTATGTCACATTTCGACTTCCCCCTTCTGCCCACTGCAGCTTTCCTTTCTCTGCCTTCACAATTGTTCTCAATAGCACTGCCCAATAAACCTCTGCACACAAGTCTCTGATTTTCAGTGTCTGTTTCCAGGGAACCTAATTTGCATCAGTTGGTACTGAGAATGGTGCTAGGAAGCAGACCATAAAATGGAATTTTGGAGCTGGGCAGACCAGCTGGCCATGAGGATTCCATCACTGATGGTGACTGGAGCATGGATAGCTCTTGATATGCTATAGTAGAGCAATTGTTAAAACTTTCCTTTTTTAGCAGTGGTGAGTTGGATGTAGTATAGAATATTGGTGGAAGGGACTGCACTAATAGGTGCAATATCTCAAGTTTTGAGAGATTTGAGGGAAATTGTAATTATAAGTGTCATGGCTTGGATGGCTGTGTTGAGGGAATCTACACATTGGAGAAAACCAGTGGAAGGCTGAGAGTAATCACGAATTACAAGCTAAGTGTGAAAGCCAGGGGGCCTCCTCATACAGTGTGAAAAAGACTCTCATCTCCCGTGGTTTGAAGGCAGAAGAATCTGAAGTTCAGTCCAGGGCTTAGTTATAAGAGTAACAAATCTCCAGAGGAAGTTGAATTCTCCATGTTAGCAAACTTGCTATGCCAAGGAGAAAAATGGGTTAAGGTTTTATGCTCTAAAATTCTTGAATATTTAGACTCTCTGAATTGTCTGGGACTACAGAAGTGGGCCACTGCTCCCAGTTAAAGGCTACTGCTTGATACTGAGCTCTCTGCTTTGCAAGACAGTATACATAACCTCTACATCTAACCCTACCTTATCTCCTGGTGCCAGACCAATAAATAAGTTCAAATCACAATAATAAATCCAGCAGATAAATGCTGAGCCTGCTAATTTGGGAAAATAACTATTACCCTGATAACAATGGGAATGGCAGGATCCCAAAAATAATAGGCACAATAGAAGCAAGAGAAGTTGTGATGCAAGATTGGAGTGGTAACTAGGATGTGGGGAGATGTTGACTTGCTGAGAGCAATGGAGATGATTAATAGAACATGTTTTTCTCTAGGTAAATGGGCAGATATCAAGGATATTGTTTACATATGCCATTTTTATTTTTTATAAATTTATTTATTTTTTATTGATTTATTTTTGGCTGCGTTGGGTCTTCGTTGCTACATGCCGGCTTTCTCTAGTTGTGGCAAGTGAGGGCTACTCTTCATTGCAGTGCACGGGCTTCTCATTGTGGTGGCTTCTCTTGTTGTGGAGCATGGGTTCTAGGCACGTGGGCTTCCGTAGTTGTGGCATGCAGGCTCAGTAGTTGTGGCTCACGGGCTTAGTTGCTCCGTGGCATGTGGGATCTTCCTGGACCAGGGATTTAACCGGTGTCTCCTGTACTGGCAGGAGGATTCTTAACCATTGCACCACCAGGGAAGTCCCTATGTCATTTTTTTAGAAGAAGAATTGATAACTAGAAGGACAAGGGAAACTGCCATAAATAAATCATATCTCTTGCTCAGTTTCTATAATTAAGCCTGTTTTAAGGTCTAGACTCATCACTGACTGAAGAAAAGGTCCCAGGAAGACCCTATAATACTACAGCAAGTAAATATAATAACTAACATATTAATTTTTTAAGTAAAGAATTCATGCCCTTGTACACTAGTAAAAGAGGATTACTCAGACATTTTGAGGACTGTTGGATAAAGGGTGTCAGTTAATCTTGCTATCCAGGGTACCTGTTAGAGTGGAGTATATGAGGCCCAAGAGGAGACATACTTGATATTTGGCAAAACCAACTACTGCACTGATTCCTTCACTCTATGGAATAAGAGCCATCACAGGAAAGGCCAAACAGAAGTCTCTGAAACCTCTCCTTCAATGGCCTAACCCAAATTAGTTAATCAAAATAATACTGCAATCTGGAAATAATGGCAGATACTGTTGCAACTATTAAAGACTTCAAGGATGCAAGGATGATGGTCCCCATAATACCCTCCATTTAATTCTCCAGTCTAGTTTCTATGGAAACACAGATGAAGCCTAGAAGATGACAACAGACTTCTACAGAATCAACCAAGTAGTAACACCGATTGAAGCTGTTATGCCAAATGTGCTGTCTGTGCTAGAAAGATCAACATGGCCTCAGGCACATGGTATATTACCAGTGAATTGGAGCATGTACTCTTTTTCATCTCCATCAACAAGATGGACCAGAAGCAAATTGAATTCTCACAAGGTGAACAAAAGTATTTATTTACTATGCTGTTTCATATCTTGTGCTCTCTATCAAAATATAATCAGAAGAGATCTAGACCACCTATACCTGCCAAATAATTTCACATTGGACTACTATACTGATGACATCATGTTCATCAGAGTAAGTGAGCAAAAAGCGACAAGTACATTGAGGGCCTTAGTAAGTATGTGCACTCTGAAGGATTAGAAATGAACCCTACAAAGATTCAGGAAACTGACTCACTGGTGACATTTTAGGGGTCCAGTGCATGCCAGCACATCTTTTCCAAACTAAAGACAAATGGTTGCATCTCATATTCCTACCACTAAGAAATAAATATGGTATGTGGTAAGCTTCTTCAGGTCCTGGAGGCAGCATATTCCATGTTTAGAATTATTGCTCCAATCCATTTACTGAGTTACATGGAAAGCTGCCACATGCAAGGAATATGTTCCAGGCTGCATTTCAAGCAGTCTTGCCACTTAGGCTATACAATCTGGCCTTCCCTCTGGTATTAGGTATCTTGGTGGGTAAAACTCCAAAAGAGAATCATAATATAGACATGCAGCGATCTGGAGTCAGTCATGCCATCTGCAGCATAGAGTTATACACTATTCAAATAAACAACTCCTTGTGTGCTACTGACTGCTGGCAGACATGGAGAATGGGACCATGAAACATCAAATGTTCATGTGACCAGAGATTCCCATTGTGAGCTGGGTGCTGGCAGACTCACTGAATTATAAGTTCAGGCAGGCCCAGGTATACTCCATATGATGGAAATAACTCATTTGGGATGGGGTATGAATAGAGCCATGGGGTACAACAGGCTTGAACAGGTTGCCCAGAACCACATGTCATCTATAATAGTTGCACTGTCACCTTTTCCTTAGGCTTACACGTATGATCACACGAGGGGGTAGCCTTTAGACCAGGTGATAGAAAAGAAAAATGGCTGATTCTGTTTCACAGTTGGGTTGACTTGGAATGAGGGTACAAATGAAGGAGAGTTCCACTCAGAGATGGTCCCAACAGTGTGTTAAAGGGAAATTCTCTCGTTTAGCACAGCTTTGGTCAGTGTCCCTAGTCAAGCACTCCATGCGGAAAGAACCCCATCTAAGAATATGTATTTGGGCTTGTGGACAGTGTCAAATGGCTCAGCTCATTGGTTAGGTGGCTTGAAAAGAGAAATGAGTATTCAGAATAGAGAAGAGAAATATGAATAGTCCTATGTGAGTGGCATAAAGTGAGGTGCTCTCTGAAATGCATGTTAATTTCCACCAGAGAGCATTCACTATGGGAAAAGTTACTAATCAACCAAGTAGGCAGCATCAATCAGCTGGTTGACATCACTCAGCCTTTTGTTTACAGCCACCCAAGTGCTGCCAAAGTGGGTTTATGAACAGAGTAGCCATGGTAGAAAAGATGGAGCTCCAGAATAGGTGCACCTACTTACCAAGACCAATCTAACTACTCTTGCTACTTAGAGTTCAGTATGTTGGCAACAGAAACCAATGATGAGCCATTGATATGGCACCAGCCCTCGAGGGGATCAACCACCAAATTAATGGCAAGCTGATTTCACAGAATTCTTTTTACTCTGGAAGGGGCTGTGATGGAT
The DNA here is from genome assembly GCF_964270905.1 of Leucopleurus acutus. Taxonomy (NCBI): domain Eukaryota; kingdom Metazoa; phylum Chordata; class Mammalia; order Artiodactyla; family Delphinidae; genus Leucopleurus; species Leucopleurus acutus. The sequence goes on from NC_139143.1 coordinate 122,517,550, forward strand.
ATTGTCTGAGATCATGATAGGCTCTTGGTATGGGTTTTCACTTCCAGCATCTGAGCCTCAGCCAGCACCAATACCTGAGAGTGTTTGATCCACCAACATAGAATCCTGCTTAACATTTTCTTGGCTCAATGAACCTACTTTACAGCAATAGAGGTGTGACAGTGGGCACATTGTTATGGGATACAGTACACCTGTCCTATCATATACTGTACCATCCAGTGGTTGCTGGTTGAATAGTCTCTTGAAGGTACAACTGAGGTAGTAATTTGTTGATAATACCCAGTGTTGATAAGTATCATTCCATGGGATGCACTAGTCAATAAAATAAATGACCATTATAGGGTGCTATGCCCCCAAAAGATGAAATGCATGTCTGGGAATCAGGGTGTAGAAATATAAGTGGCCTCACTTCATATTTTTTGCAGTGACCTACTTGGGAAGTTTGTACTTCCCACATCTGTAACTAGTCTCCATACGCCTAGAAATACTAAATCTTACAGGGGGATCAGGGGATATATCATGAGTTCCATTAAACTTTACGTGATGGATCCCACCCAGTCACATTTGATTATTTTTGCCAAGAGACCAACAGGCAAGGAGAACAATAGTGACCTTTGTAGGTTAACTCATTCTTATAATCAGGAGGAGGTAGGGCTGCTGTCACACAGTGGGAGCAAAGAAGAATAGATTAGGCCCCCAGGTGATCCACTGAAGCATTTCTTAGTACTCTCCTATACAACTTGGTGGTAAAAGGAAAAGGGAGCAGCCATCGTCTGATAAATTTGTGGTGACCAGGGAAAGAGACACCTCAAATATTAGGATCTAGTTCACTTACATGGTGACCTACTTAAACTAACAGAAGTACTGGACTGGGGGAGGATAATTTACAGCAGATTTTGGAAGAAGGAAAATGAGTATCAAATGTAGCCATGAGCTCTACTTTGTCACACTAACCTTCCTCTTGTAAGTTGTCTCAGTAAAAGAGCCCATCCAGAATTCTGGAGTTTTTCCTGGATAGGGTGAACCTGCTCTATGAAGCAAGTAGGTCTGAGTGGCACAAGGGGTCAGCTGAAGTGGATGTGTTGTGGTGCACCGATCTGCTTTTAGGACCTGCTTGAGTCTTGGCTGACTATTTACAGCTAGTTACATCCTTCTCTCTTACCTCTCGTTTAAGAAATCTTCCTTGCCAAAGGCTATGTCCCATTTTCAGGGCAGCCTGCATCCAGTGACTGGTATATACAGAGATACAAAGGCCTATCTGCTTTACCTAGGCTGGGGACCTCTCTAAAAGACCTTCCCAGTTTCCGAGTTCTCAGTAGGGTCAGTTGAGTCCACTGATCCAAGTGCAACTTCAACCTCTGCCTGTTTCCTTTGCTCTTTTTCAGGTATCATTCCAGAGAGCACACCCCAGTGAAACCCCTGTGTATACATTTCACAGTCCCAGAGTCAGTTTCTTAGGGAGCCCATCCTATGACAGGAGAAAAAGTACAAAGAGAGGATGTTTCCTTTAAGGAAAAAGCTTATATAAATTCACAGAGTTGATAAAATGATAGGTATGAGTACTAACTTACTGTTGTTAAAGTTTAAGAAGTATTGGGGAACACACATGGGAAGAGGGATAAAGCCAAATCATAAAAGACTTTGAATGTCAGGTTGATTGCCTAATTTAATGGACAATGTGGAATATTCATGGATTTTAGAGAAGGCAACCAAAATGATCTGAATTTGCTGTGGGAATGTAAAAGGCATTGACATGGAGGGAGAGTTCACACTGAAGAACCATTTGAGAAATTACCTTCAGTGTCCTGAGGGAGAAATCATTGTTTTGGCAATGGTAGTGACAATGGAAATAGTGGGGAAAACTCTGATGCAAGAGAGTGTGAAGGTAAGCAGACTTGGTATTTGATTTGATGTGAGGACAAGTGAGAATTGGCAAAATGCAATATTTCTGGAAGTTTGAGTAAAACGTTTTGAGGCCTTCATAGAACTCTTTAGAAGAACCAGGAAGTGCCAGTTGCCTGTGTTTCCCTGGAGATAATATTCTAAAAATCTTCAAAGGGCATGTGGAAGCTTTTTGTTCAGCAGTTCCCTACTATAATCCTCCCAGCTGACTACAGAAATGTTTTCTAATCTCTGTGCCCATTTTCTCCCTAGGTTCAGCCTGCTCCATTCATCCTATGGTTTTGTTCTTTTGGGGATTAGCTGGGACAAACTGTGACCAGGCCAAATAGCTGCTTCTCTATACCACAAACTAGGGCACTATTGTATAGGTCCCCTTTAAGAGCAAAGTTTCTTAATGACCCTAAGCTTTGACTTAATTATTCTTATTATAGTATTACTTAAACACATTTAAACATAAAAATACATATAAACTCCGTGTGCTTATCAGCTTTATAAAACCATGTATAAGAAAAAGCATTTTACAAGTAGAAGTCAATAAAAACTACAAAAGTCATAAAATTTAAATTAAGATCATTAATTTAATGGACAGATGAAGTGGCTTTGTGGAAATTAAATTGCTGCTCACAACCTAAATGACAATCAGGCTCCTTTGAGCTTGGAATGCCAGTGTTATCTTGTCACTTATTATGACTTAATTCTCTCACCAGTTTCTATATCAAACTATAGAAAAATCTTTATCAGGATTTCAAATGACATTAGTTGGCCTTTATTGAGCAGGTACCCTTCATTTATCTATGAAGCACACTTCTCATTAGCCTTAGACAATTAGAGGGGTGCAGATTGATCCAGTGATATCCTGAACACAAATGTGTATCTGGGAGTCAAAAGTGAGTTATAGTACATGGTTAAAGAGTTGTCATCCAATGATCTACAGTATGATTCCTGACAAAATTTTAGACTATCAAACTAAACGTACATCTACTTTTTTAGGAGCTCAGGACTCAAGCAGATTTTTTTTTAAATTAAGTTCCTTGATCTACTGATGGATTGTAAACTGCTGCAGTGATGTTAGGGTCTTCCTTTGTTCTTTTGGATCAGTGACAAGCAATTCTATAGGATTTCATCTCAATGTACAAAGCCCTGTTATAGGCAAAATACTATGTAATTTATTCAAGGTTCCATGATTTGGTGTTTATAAGCCAAAATTTGTATAGTCTTAGATTTGCTGGATTTCTTTCTTTACTAAATAGTCTCTGACACACAGTGCTTGATGATTCCGAGAAGCTTCTAGAGATAAGTGGCACTTTCACCATCCTTAGGAAGGTTGCTTGCATGAATGTTGTGAAGCCTGTCTTGGGTTGGTGATGACTTTTTAATTATTATTCTTAGCTTTTAATTATAAGTTCCTTCTAGTTTAACTTCATCGTTATCCACTTTGTTGTGTATTGCTTATTTAATTCTATAGTGGGTAGCAAGGCACAATTTTATCACTAATTCTTTTGTCTTCTAATCTTATAACTTGACTCTAAGATAGGTATTGTGAATTATATATGAATCATCTAACCCTAATCTCTTCCAAATTTAATTGTACAGTGAATGACATTTCATTTCTATCATGGAGTAATATTTCCAGTGGGAATTAAGAACAGGCAATGTAAATGAGTTTCAGGGTCATTTACCATGTTGAAATGAGAACTGCTCAAAATAGTTTGAGAGTTACCATTCTAATTAGCAGGAGAAACCAAACCAGATTATTTGTCTTTGTTCCTAGTTCTCCTCTAGGAAAGTCACACCTAAAAATGTGTTGTTTAACTAAATTATCTTTATGTAAACTAGTTTTCATAGTTTACTGCTTAAAATCCTAAGAAAGAATGTGGAAAGGATCCTTAGTGTAATTCTAGCCATAATAGGTCAGGTTTGGTATAAAACTAGTACATGTTGGATCAAATCCAGATGGGTTTATTACCAAATGAACCAGAAGGATTTAATTATAACACTTTCACATAGAACATGTTCCATACAATGGATTTTAAGGATAACATAGTGAGAATGTAGTACAAATGAGAATGAGATGGATAGTTCTTTTGATGGATAAGGGATGTAGGTAGAATAGGTGATAGAACAAATGTTTTAGAGAACACAGATGAAGATGATATAGAGAACCTGAATCTGGTGTTATTTTAGCACTGGCCTTTGGGTATGAAAGGCAAATGAAACAAAAACTAAAGTCTATGAAATTTAGGTGAATGTCAGAGTAGTTCCTGGTTGAAAACATTTGAAACTGTTATACTAAAATCTGTTCAATATGTTCAGCATTATTATTATTTTTATAACTAATTTTTTTATACTGTTGAGTACTATAATAAACTAAACTTCTCAGAATCTTTTTCTGGCAGCTTTCTAGAATAGGGCCTTACATATTTTCTGCTATCTGGGTTGTTTAAGGCATTCAGTTGTCTACTAATTTCCCTAAGTGTCTTAAGTACAAAAATATAAATTTAAGACAATAAGAAAAAGGCTTTTTTTTTTTTTTTTCCGGTACGCGGGCCTCTCACTGTTGTGGCCTCTCCCGTTGGAGAGCACAGGCTCCGGACGCGCAGGCTCAGCAGCCATGTGGGATCTTCCCAGACCGGGACGCGAGCCCGTGTCCCCTGCATCGGCAGGCGGACTCTCAACCACTGCGCCACCAGGGAAGACCAAGGCTTATTTTTTAAAAATAAAGTTGCTAAGGGTTATGGGTAACCAAATAGAACTTTTTCATATAGTATTTCATTTCATATTTTCACTGCATTTCTTTATTATTTGCATAAGCGTCTTGCCTTTGGGATATATTGATATAATAGACTTTGTTAAGTACAAATCGATGGCAGTACTTTTGGAAGAAAGATTGGTGGTTGGTTGATGGTGGCAGTTTTAAAACCAGAAGCTCTGGTTTTTAAAATATGAATTTTAGTGCTCAGCTTTTTCTACAGGGTGAAAAAGGATGTGGATAGTACATATATAAATCTAACACTCTTCTTTGGGAAAACAGAAATTACCAAGATAGTCTGTTTATACAAATCTATTTCTGAGTCTAATTTCTTAAATTCTCTTAAAGTCACAACGGATGGGCTTCTCTTTCTCTAGTTGCTTATTTTTCTATCTAAATCTACATGTGCATAAAAATTACAAAGTGACTAGCTGGAGTTGCATTAAAATAGTTTTTTAACTTTGTGGCATCTTAAGCAAAACTTTACTTTTTTACTTTTGCCTCTACCTAAGAATATGCATCTGAAATGATGTTTTCTTAAATTTGTGATGGTTGTTATTTAGGCAAAAGCTTTCTGATAAATTCAGTGAATGAAACTCATACTCTGCTTTACCTCTCTGTACTTTTTTCAAAGCAGTGTGGTAACAGCTATGTCTAGAATACTGAAATTCCAGGACAGCAGGACAAGTGAACGTGTAGATTTTAGATCTGGGAGCTGGATGTGGTCTGGTTTCAGTACAGTTCTGTCTTCTCCAAGTTTGTATAATCCCCACATACTCCTTCATCCATGACTAGCTGTTCCCACACTCTTTTTGTCTCTGGAATTTTTTTCTGTTTATGCCCTGCCAACCATCTCTTCTATTGCTTGCCAACTATGTCCTCCCTTTGGTCTATTTTTCCACTAGGAGACATTTTCTGGTCTCTTTTAGTGGCTACATTAAAGGAGAGGAGACAATTTTGAACAAAAATGTATTTATACACTTTTTTTTCCTGAAAATTAGAAAAATTTTAATCTCCCCCAGACTGAAATTTGTTCAGATAATGTCACATGTAGTATAACAAAGTCATATAGAACTTCATTATCTTTGTGCATGTAAATAATTTTCCAGAACTTATCCAGGTCTTTTTTTTTTTCCTTTTTTATGGTACGCAGGCCTCTCACTGTTGTGGCCTCTCCAGTTTTGGAGCACAGGCTCAGCGGCCATGACTCATGGGCCCAGCCGCTCCGTGGCATGTGGGATCTTCCCGGACTGGGGCACGAACCCGTGTCCCTGCATTGGCAGGCGGACTCTCAACCACTGCACCACCAGGAAAGCCCTATCCAGGTCTTTTAAGAGTACAGTAATTCATTGATTGTGTCTACATAATGCCCAAACATCATCCTGGAAAATTCAGGCAAATCATTCAGTTGTTTGTTCCACAAGACACCAAACATTTGGATATTTGTTTAATTAGAAGATATCAAAGAACTGTTTCTTAATATCTGTATGAACGGGTATCACTAAATAATGATACAGATTTTTTTTTAAGCTACTCTGGTTTCAGTAGAGACAACTTTGTGGATGCTTTTTTAACACCTAGGGAGTAATCTATGTACTGTGAGCTCACTGCTGATATTTTTTCTATAATCAGGCTTATTCTAAGAAAAATGTTAGTTTCAGTTCATCACACAGGTTCATCTTTATTACATATGTCACATAATCAATAGGTCTTTATGCATATATATATTATAAATTAACACAATTCATAGAATTCAGTTCTAACACAGAAATTTATTTTATCATGCAGTAATATATCAAAATAGTAACTGAAAATTTATTTTTATACTCATAAGATGTGCAAAATAAAGAATTTATACAGGAAGGGGCAGGGATACAAGAAATATTTACCTAATATTATATTGGTGTGAATATAAGAACTCTTTATCAAGAAAAGTTACTATTTATTTCATCATTAGTATCAACTATTTTTGTCAAATGAATATTTATTTATTGGTTTAATCAATTTTTAAATTTCATTTCTTCCTTCCTAACTTCCTAAGTATTTACACAATTCTTAATGTGAACAGGCATTTTGTACTAAATTTACATGGAAACATCTCCATGTTGCATTGTAAATGTTATTTTTCTTTTGAATTTCTTTTTGATACTGTTCAAAAAATTTTCTAAACTTGTGTCTACACACACACACACACACACAGAATTACACAGAATTTAAATCATGACCAACTCAACATTTTTGGGGTATTTTAACCAGATTAATCTGTTATAATAATGGAATTTCTTGGTCACAATAAGTTAAATAATTTATTGATTTTTTCCCCCCTTAATCTATTTTAGCAAGTGTTTATTAAGCACCCATTTTGTACTTGAAACAATATGTGTACATAATAGCTGTTTGGGTTAACTACAAGGTTCAGTGCAGTCAAAGCAGATAGTGATTTAAAAATACAGAAATGGCATTTATACTTTTTGTTTTTGTGATGTGGTTGTACTTCTTCACTCAACCTTATCCCTATGTTTTCTAAGGTAAACTTTTATTTGTTGAATGTAATATAAAAATAATTATTGATTCATAGCTCTTGTATGGATAACTCAAACACTATAATTGTGATTTAATAAAATAATTAGAATTTCAAATAATTTGATAAACTAAAGTTCAGAAAAACTCAGACATAAAATTTCCACTCTTCACATAAAAGAAAATTATTTTGCTTGCATATAACATAACTAAATAGTTTAGAAATTTATATTACTTCCTTTACATACTTTTTTCTCTTTAGTTTCTATTCGTTGCCTGTATATGCATATCATATTTGATAGTCACCTTATTAAAATCTATACTAAATTGTTATAATGACTTCTATGTGAATTTGTATTGCTTATTTCTTTAAAGAGTCAAACAATATTTATTAATTATCAGAAATAGAACTTTTGTAACTATGTATAGTTTCTGCAATGTAATCAGATGTAACTATGACAAGTCTTTGAAAGTAGAAGAGAACATTACATGGAATCTAGAATAGTAAAGATTGATTCACCAAACATTTATTCAAGTGCTAGATCTCTTTCTCCCTAGCATTAGACATCAAAATGTTTATAAATATTTATAAGTTTATAAATTTATACACACACGTATAAACACAAATACGGCCACATATGAGTACTTAAGATTTTTGTTATTTCAATTGTTTAAAAAACAACAAAAACAAAATGGAAAAAGATCTTTCCAAAATGGTTGTATATTTACCTGAGGTAATTATTCTCATGCAAAATTTCTAGAAGAATATCACTAACAAAAAAAGTTACTGGGGCCAATAACACTGAAAATGTTCCTCTTTTTGTAGCAAAAATAAAGACACATTTCTTAATGAAAGAAGAAGGAGACAAGTAGTCTGAAACATCTAACCAAAGCAAATGGCTTAAATGAGCACATATTAATTAATAAAAATGAAATGAATTTACACACACACACACAAAATCACTATTAGTAATAAAGAAGAATATTACATGACCTTCTTTAGGACTTCCGTCAGAAAGAGTTTGAGCTTAGCTTCCCACTGTCACTGCTAAAGAGATTAGTGATGTAATTGTCATCTAATCTGATGTCCTTCTAAAAAAAAAAAAGAGTGGAATTTGAAATGCAAATCAGAATTTATTGAATCTTTTATGACACAGTGGAAGAATGAAAGAACTCTGGTTTATAATGAGAAGAAAAGAATGATAGCTAGGTGAGACCAATGTTTTTTAGCAAAGTACCAAAACAAAATAAGCCTTATGACCAGATTTTGGGTGGTTTCATTGTAATAGGTAAGCAGATCTTTTTAAACTATTATAAGACAATTACAAAATTTAAAAAATTATCTTCTAGGCATTTAAGCATTCAGATGGCTACCTTCCTTTCATCTAAGCCACTTACTTAATGGGCTCAAATGAAATTCACAGAGGAATCTTAGATACTTGAAAGTCCCATTGTTGACAATAAGAATTGCCTGTATACACATACTATGCCCAATAGTTGCAGCCCTTAACTGTGTCAATAATAGTGGACATATTTGTTTTAGCTTCAGGGACTTAAAGGAGCCTGACAGACATATCCAAGAATTTATATTTATATTCTGTAATGCAACATCAAGTAATATTGCCTATTTTATAACCTGCATTATAGAGGGAAACTCTATATAATCCTGGGTCTAGTTGAACTCAATCCAAAGAATTTTAGTGTGTGAGAATGTGTTTTATAATGCAAAGGCAGATACGGAGACACTGTTAAAGAAACATGAGTTACTGGTTTTAAACAAAAGAAAACAAAAATGAACAAGTTCCCTGTTGAAAGAACATGGTCACTGACTTGACCAGGAAAAATAAAGGATGTCATAAACAGTGGCTAGTTAACTCCTTGGAGTCTGTGCAGCATTAATTGTGATGTTTGTAAAGCATATATTACTTGTTAAATCTAGGCACAAGAAATACAGGAAGTTGTTAAAACAACTTGTCCTTTTTTTGTTTTGCGGATATAAAAGAGATCACCTTGGACTGGTGCTCAACTGACTCATGAAGAAAATATTAAATTTATAAAGATAAGACAGAAAGTGGAGATTATTTTGGGCAAGGGGTATAACACACGAAAAGTGAAAAGCTTGAATAACAATATTAGGTTATGATAATAATAATAACTGTAGCAAACATTTATTGATTATTTACGTGAGACTCTGTTCTAAGCACTTTACATCTACTACCTCAATTCATCATCAATCTTTCTTATAAATGAAGAAATGAGAGTCATAGAGAAGTATGTGACGCCAAGGGGGGAGCTGAAATCCAGACCCAAGTAATTTTGGAGCCAGTTTACTTTCTTGGTTGAAATGATCAGATGTAAAACTTGATGGTTATGGGAAAGAATGCACTTAGTGCTGATGCCATATGGACATCTTACTTGGTTTTGCTAACTAGTGTCAGGTATGACATATTCTTTTTTTTTTTTTTTTTTTTGCGGTATGCGGGCCTCTCACTGCCGTGGCCTCTCCCGTTGCAGAGCACAGGTTCCGAACGCGCAGGCTCAGCGGCCATGGCTCACAGGCCCAGCCGCTCCGCGGCATGTGGGATCTTCCCAGACTGGGGCACGAACCCGTGTCCTCTGCATCGGCAGGCGGACCCTCAACCACTGCGTCACCAGGAAAGCCCTGACATATTCTATTTTAAAATCAGATTATTGGGTTTCTCTATTTTCAACCATAGGAAATTTCAATTTCAGTGTTTGTAAAAATAAGTTACTGGTCTTATCCAAATGTGAACAGTACATGGCCAAAATGAAACATTAGTTTTTAGTAACTTTTAGTTTAATTGTCCTTTTTACTGATTTTTCTTTACTGCCCCAAAGCAAATTCAATCGGTTAACTCAGAAAAAAAAAATCATGAAAGATAACGTTTAAAATGACCGATTGTTTGAATAGAAAAATGAAAAAAAATCTCAATCTGTGAACACAGTCTAAATATGGAAAAACCATTAAACACTAAAACTTGGGGCAAACTTACAAGTTCTCTTTCTAAATTAACATCAAAATTAATATTACAAAGTCATTACACTATAGAGCTGGATATAAATGTAATTAATTGACATTAGAAATATCATACAATTTAATAGAATTATTTTGCCAATAGATTTTGAATTGAGACTTTGAAATATAAAATAAGTCATTTTGATAGATTTTTTCTGAGAATCCCAATAGACACTGTTAATATACATTATTTATGCTCAGCAATGTTTTTTATTATGTACATGTGCCCAAAGGCTTACACAATGGGCGAGGATTTTTTAAAATAAATGGAAAGAAAAATTAATTAAATAAAATTAAAACCATATGTTACTATTTTTGGGGGGGGTGGGAAGCCATATTTATGTGACTGTTGGCTACTCCATATGTTAAGCTTGGGTCTGGCTTCAGGTAATCTTATGAGTAAACGCCTATTCCCTAAATAGTCTAAGGCAGTCTGTAGTGACATACAGAGAAGGCAATGGAAGGATATTCAAGTTCAGCAGTTCCTCAAGAATCTTAAACACAATGCATGGAGTCTTTGACATAGCTGTGAAGCATCCTGGCAATTTAAAGGGATGATTTCTCCTAAGTAGGTAAATTTAGAGGTGTTCAGTACAATATTAGACAGTTTAGATCATCAGACATGGGCTTTCTTGAGGCTCTTCACAACCCCAAACCTGAAAAAAATATGAACCAACCAGAATTCTCATCTTTTCCAAGAGACAGTCTGGAAACGGATCAGAAGAAACAATATACTTCTCTATCTACTTTTTCTCTTCATCATCAAATGTAAGGGAAGAAGGGAGATAAAAATGTCGGGAAAGCAGTATGAAATTTGTTAAAAAAAATCTGCTATTATGGATTTACTTCCAATCATTCCTTGACTATATGATTATGTATTATGACAGTGTCATAATACCAATTTTTTGATGGAATGTCAGAAACATTTTACAAGTCTGTGGTTCCCTGAAAACTCAAGTGCTTTTATAACTCCATAAAGTTACTATAATAGGCTTTATTCTTTCTTTTAAATGACTGTCAGAGGGACCTACCATTATCTTGACACTTATATTTGAGAAACTTTTGCTGGAGCTCTTATATACCTTCATGGCAACATTCAATTTCTAGGTCCTTTTGCAGCTTCCTCTGTCTGCTTCTCATTACATCTAACCAGCTGAACGTTTTGTCTGTTTTGATCAGCAAGGTTAGAAGTGAGCTGAATTCTGAACATTTTTTGCACTGTTTTTCAGTTCTGCTTAAGAAATATTTACTGAAGCTCTGGACCCATAAAAATAAAGTGGATTTTGAGATTTTACTGTTGTAATTGAAGAGGAACTATTGCCCGTTGTTACTATATCCAAAACATTGTAGAAGTACAAGCAGAGAAATATGTCTCTATCATCAGAATTTAATATGAAATCATGTTCTTCTGTCATACAGAAAATTTGTCATAGATTTTATCTGCAATAAAAGCTATGTCAGTGGTGCCACATAATACGTTTGTAAAGGTTAGAGATATTTTAACCCTCATCTGTGACCAGAATTATAATAGTAAGTAACCCACTGAAACACCAATGACAGATTGTTAAGAATCTAGAAATTTCCTGCAGACATAAATGCAAAAAGGAATCCACACACTGTAACACAGTGGGATCATTTTGAATAATGTTCTTGAAATGATACATTTATTACACAAGTAAAAAACACGTGATTACAAATTCCATCAATCTCACGTCCTTGTCATGGATTTGTGTTTTTAAAGTCCATAGAGATTATGCTGTTGTATTGGTTAAATTCTCACAAAAGCCTGTGAAAACAACAGCCACATTACTTTAATGACTTCCTTTTTGAAATGTGTATTGTCTCAGAAATATAGGTTTTACTTCTCTAGATTTCAATTTCCAAAATTTATGTAATTCTCTGTTTTTAAATTCTGATAATTAGGGAAACAAATATAGAAGTAAATATTTGTAGCTGGATGGATTCCTTGGAAAATTAAAGCTGCTGCCATTCACTTTTGTAAAATTGTAATATCTCTTGTTTCCTTCCTATTTATATTTCCTGGTTTGACTTTACAGACAGAATTTACTTTCTCCTTAATTGAACATTATAGTTTTAAATTTAGAGCTGAATTTTAGACGCTACGACTTTTCTATCAGGCAGTTCAGCAATTGCTGAGCAGCCACAAGACATATATTTCAGTCACGATAACCAAAATTGAATTACAAGAGAACTGCAATTCAGAACAAGCTAGAAAAATAAAGCACATTCTTAGATTTTCTTTTTCACTGCATGTACATAAGAAACAAATACTATTTGTACTTAAGAAAATCCAAGTAAAACTTTTTTTTTTTTTTTTTAATAGCCCAGACAGTAGAATTGTCCCAGCAACTGAGTGCTTTGCTTAAGGTTCAGTCTGGCTACTGGTCATTTCATTCCGACGTTCAGAATATATTTTGAATACAAGATGATTTAATTTAGTTGGTTTAATCCACAGTTTCAACTTTTGCCTTTTCTTCTAAAACAAGTTTCATAAAAGCATCTGCAGAAGCCTTGTTTTGATTACCCTTTATCCTTCAGCCTTAGATCAGTATCAGTCTTTTCCCCTTGCTCATAATCCATTATAGAACATACTATAGATTTCTACAGCATGACCAAAACTCCACATTATGTTTGCAATTTTCCGTAAGATTTGTATAGTATAAAGTAAAAATGTTTGCTTTAAGAGACATCTGCTATAAATAAAAAGACAGTGTAAACTTTCAAGAGAGCTGCACAATTGCTGTAAAGTCTCAAAACATGAGCCTACTAGAGCGGGTTCCAGCACTTCGTGATTTTCCAATGAGTCAATAGTGTTCACCTCAAGGTTCTTGAACTGCCTCCCACCCCAACTGCTGGTTCTCTCAACCTCCTTCCCAGCCCCTGAAATTGCAATGAAATTAGGCTGTAATGCATTCAACGCCCCGGCAGATCAGCTTTCATTCTCTAGGAAACATGTGAATGGCATTAGAATACGCTTCCCACTCTCACAAAATATTTCCTCAGAATACTTTAGAAACTCAAACCAGTTACTTCAGATTCTGATAGTATCTTTCCTGAATAGCATCAGCCAGCTTGAAAGGGTCAGCCATCCTGGTCAGTGGCACATATTGTTTAAGAAGTTCCCAGACCTACACATTAAAGCTCTGCCTCAGGAGAAATTTGTTAGGGAGAAGAAAGACAGACTGGCATTTCTTCTTCCAAATCTTCCTGTTAGCATTCTTTAAAAACAAGTAACAGAATTCTCATAGTATGCTCCTTTTGAATGACAGAATTTTTTTATTTTTCCTCAAGTGAAGATCTCCATAGTGGTCGTGGTCAGAAACTGAGTTGAAAAATCAGTGATAAGAATGACAATGATAGCCCAAATATCCATTGAATTTCAGAGGATAGCAGAGCCGCTTTATTAAAAATGGCCATTGAAGAATATTAAAAAAAAATTCATTTAAAAACTCTTCATGAATGCCATTTATATTTTTTAATACAGAAGGTGAAATCAGAGCATCAAATAGTACTTCACAATTTGAAATATAAAATTCTGTAGAATAACAGATATATTATATTCAAGCTTTGACCTTAATAAAGGCTTCAGGGTTTGATGAAGAAATATGTAAATTAAGACTCATTATTTTCCAGATAACAAGAAAGGCAGTAGCAACTCGTGTGAATATTTCTTCATTTATTTACTGCATATCTAGTATGAAAATATTTTTCAGTATTTATAGAAATATATTTTAAATTGCTTTTTCATTATAATACCCCAAAGGCAAATTAGTTTATTGGAAAATCGATTTGCTATCAAATAAAATAGAGATAAGAGTTTAAAACATCTAAACTAGTCAAATGGTAGAAATTTAGCTCACAAACACTACTGAATGTGTTACAATAGATTTGTATATATATATATTTTAAACCTTCCCCTATTTTTTGTCCTCAAAATTGACTTTTTGTAGCAATGGAGGAAATGCTAGGCTGCCACTTTTTCAGACAGCAAGTGCCTAATGCACACAGAAATTACATAAATGGTTCTGACTATGAAAACCAATTGCCACATTTTTTTAAACAAAATACTTCCCCCCCTTATAAATGGTTTAATTTCCCCCTATCTCTTTGAGTCTTTTATCTTCTCCAATGTCCTACCCTGCAGTATGTGTGAAATTTTTTCAAAAGCTTTCTGATATTACCATAAATTACTGTGTAAGCAGAGCTATTGCTTATCTGTCAAGGGGGCTTTTTTCCCCCTTTCTTTAGCAATTTTCTCCATTTCTATATGTGTGAAAGGTTTTCCCTGCTCTTTCTTACCAAGGACTATACCTTAAAGTCTCTGACTTTTAGTAAGGGGATGTAGTAGAAACTTGTCCATAGAATAACCTTATGTCACCACAAAAGGGCAAGAAAAGCATTTTAGTTCATCTGTTCTTCCTTTAACAAGTATTTGGGAAGAATAATTCCTATATGGTGGGACATATTCTTATGTTAAATATAGAAAATGTATTTCTTTACTGTGCTTAATGTATTTTTCTACCCTTTTGTAGTTCATTTTGGTTGTTTATTTTTCATGCAATGACTATTTACTATTTTTCCAGTTATTTATTTTTAAATCTCTTACAATATGTTTCATTAGTGCAACACAGTAAATGTTAATCTTTTGATAGGAATTATTTTACGGGGCTTTATTGTACCTGGTTAGTCATAATTTTTGACAACCATGCAATTATCTTTTCTATTGTGAGTTTTCTTAAAAAATATTCAAGGTTAATTGGATGAATATTATACTTTGGAAAGAAGTTATGATGATATCCTATTATGGACTGTATAATCTGGAAAGAGGCTGAATATTAGGGTTGTTTTATTACTGCCACAGGCAGAGATGGAGTGAAAATTCTATTTTGGGCAGCACAGGGAAAAGGGCACTTTGAAGATCCAGACTTTAAGAAGAATTGCCATGATAACAGAATATCTAAAAATTACTTTAAAGAAGAAAACCGTAAAGCCCTAGATGATGTGCCTGGGGTCTCATCAGTCAGCTGGAATTCCCTGTTTTGCACGCAGTGACTTGTCCTGCCATATCTCTAATTTTACGTAAATGCCACCTCAGGCATATTTCAAAAGCCTTTACAAAAATTAGACAACCCATCCTTCCCTTTTTAGCACACACCATGTATTAGCCTCACAAGTGGATTGAAAAGCAAAATAGGAAAATGTGTCTCTGAATCTATCCATAATGAGATCTATACAGTAGCAATAGAAAATGTTCATATTTACGAAAAGACTATGTATGTCAACAGTGGTCACATTGCTTTCAAAGGCAACAGGAAAGATAATAAACAATGACACAAGCAAACGCCTCAGACTATCAGGCTTCCTTCTTCAATGGTAATTTTCTTCTCAGCACAGCTACTACAAACAGATGCCTTCACTCTTTGACCACAAGGCATGGCCACCTCTGCACACTTGATAGGAAATATACTTAGGCCAGCATGTCTTGTTATACCTGTTCTTTAATCACTGTATTCCCCTTGTATATTTAATGCCTTTGGTGAGGGTAAAATTGAGAGTGCTTCTTCTGGAGATGATACATTCTGGGTTCCACCACTGATGCTCCCAAGAACTAGTTGTATGAGCTATTATGAGCCTGAACAAGAGTCAAATAACCTGGGTCAATTTCCCCATCTTCAAGATGGAGATAATCATGGAAACTACATCAAAGTGATTTTATAAGGATTTTTTAAATTTATATATTTATCTATTACCAAGTTACCAATGACATGTATTTATTTATTTAACTTAATAGACTTAATTGTGGGGGACATTTTTAGGTTTACAGAAAAATTTCACAGGAAGTATAGAGAATTTGAATGTACTCCCTGCCCTGAAACTCCCTGATTATTAACATCTTGCATTAGTGTGGTATATATGTTATGATTGATAAACCAATATTGATACATTATTATTAACTCAAGTCCATACTTTACAGTAGGATTCACTCTTTGTGTCATACAGTTCTATGGGTTTTGACAAATGCATAATGTCATTCATTCACCAGTAGAGTATCGTACAGAATAGCTTCACTGCTCTAAACTGTTCCCTGCGCTCCACCTATTTATCCCTCCCTCCCTCCCCCAAAGCCTTGATCCTTTTACTGTTGCCATACTTTTGCATTAACAGAAGGTCACATAGTTGGAATCATACATTATGTAGCCTTTTTAGACTTCCTTCTTTCCCTTAGCAACATATATTTAATAATTCTCCATGACTTTTCATGACTTGATAACTCATTTCTTTTTATTACTGAGTAATATTCCCTTGCATGGTTGTACTACAGTTTGTTTATTCATTCACCTATTGAAAGACATCTTGGTTGCTTCCAGTTTTTAGTTACTCTGACTAAAGCTGCTATAAACATTTGTGGGCAGGTTTTTGTGTGGATATGTTTTAAACTCATTTGGGTAAAAGCGCAATTGCTGGATCATATGGTAAGATTAAGTTTAGATTTTTAAGAAAGTGCCAAACTGTCTTCCAAAGTGTCTGTACCTTTTTGCATTCCCACCAGCAATGAGTGGCAGTTCCTGTTGCTTCACATCCTTGCCAACATTTGCTGTTGTCATGTCAATGTTTTGGATTTTATCCATTCATTTTTTTTTTTTTTTTGCGGTACGCGGGCCTCTCACTGCTGCGGCCTCTCCCGTTGCGGAGCACAGGCTCCGGACACGCAGGCCCAGCAGCCATGGCTCACGAGCCCAGACGCTCCGCGGCACGTGGGACTCTCCCGGACCGGGGCACGAACCCGTGTCCCCTGCATCGGCAGGCGGACTCTCAACCACTGCGCCACGAGGGAAGCCCTAATATACTTATTTTTAAAACAAATATTTGTTAGCTTTTATGTACCTGGCACTGTTCTAAGGACTGGGGCTACAGGAATGAATAAAACAGACAAAAAAGCCTTCTGTGGAACTTGTATTCTAGTGGGTAGAGGCCGGAAACAAGAAAAATAGTGGGTAAATGTATATAATATGTAGAATGCTGATAAGTATAGGGGGTGGGGACTACAATTTTAAATTGTATGGTCAGAGGAGGTGTCACCCAGAAGATGACATTTTAACAAAGGCCTAAAAGAGGAAAAGTAAGCAGTCTTGCAAACATTTGGGGGAAATGTTCCAGGCAGAGGGAATATCAAGTTCAAGGCCCAGGGGAAGAAGCATGCCTGGAAGGTTTAAGAAGTGGCACAGAAGCCAGTATGAGCAAGGAGGAGATGATATCAGGGAAGTCCTGGGGGCCACCTTATGTAGGACCTAGTAGGACAGGATAAGGGCTTTGACTGTTACACTAGGAGAGGTGGAAAGCCATCGAAGGGTTTTGAGCAGGAAAATGATATGGTACTATTTATTCTTTAAAGCATCATTGGGCAAGATATACTGAAAATAAGTTGTAGGGGTCAAAGGCAAGTAGCAGATAGACAAGGTTGGAAGCTACTGCAATAATCCTCAGGAGAGATGCTGCTGCTTGCATCAGGTTTGAAGAGAGTGGTTCTAAAGTGCTTGTAACATTGCCTGTCCCATGGTATTATAGCTATTATTATTTTCCTTATTATTTTTATCACTAACATAAAAATATAAAATATCTCTATTTCCTACATCATGTTTCCAATTACTATGATATCATATTCTGATGTTAATTATTCAACTATTTTTGGTAAAATTATTGTAACTATAGTTATGAATCAAAAAAAAAATCTAACCTCTTCTACTTTGAAGAGTTGAAAAAGTTCTTATTGGATTACAGTTTCATGATATTGCTAGGATATATCTTTTAAATATATTTCCCCTATTGGAATATATTTAGCTCATTTAAAATATAATTCAGTTTCAATTTGCAATCCTTTTAGCTAGCAAGTCAAAGTGTCACATGAAATAAAGGCAGAGGCTTGTTAAAGTTTCAGGCTCTTAAACTTTTTTTTCTTCCCCAGGAGCAGCAAAATTAGGGGGAGGAGTGTGGTTACAATACTTGTCATTCAGAATTATGAATAAGGGCACTTTTGTTGGAAGTTCAAATCACTGAGAGTGGGACTGGGGAGATTGTAGGGAGATAGCTATTTTTTTTTAAACAAAAGATTAAATCTGGAATGCTAAATGTCCAGCTAGCTGTGAATGGGAGAAACTGAAATCAACCCTGCTATCCTTCTTCTTTCACCCTAGATTGGAATACGGTCACTGGGTCTCAGGCAGCCTACAGAACCATCAATTATACTACAAATGAGTAAGAATTCTAGAGAAACTCTCCAGCAATTTGCTACCTGAATGTGGCTAGGCAGTTATCTAAATTCAGCCCAACAATGACCTAAGTGTAGATATAAATATAGATGTTCGATCATTTAAGAAGTATTTACTGACATGCTCTATATATGAGGAACTCTTTTAGGAACTAGGGTTACAGAGATAAATAAAACAAAAGTCCCTGCCTCATAGAATTTACATTATAGTAGGGGAGACAGCTGATAAACATTTAAGCAATTGCATATATAATATCATGTTACATTGTGATAAAGACTAAGCAAAAAAACATGAAGCAGGGTAAAGGAGAGACAGACTGTGCATTTTGGATAGACTTTTTAGGGAAGAGATCTCTGAAGAAATGACATAAGGATGAGATACAAATGCAGCAAACATGCAAGCCATGTACCTATTCCTGGGGAAAGCATTTCAGGCAGAGAAAATTCCACGTGTGAAATCTCTGAGGTGGGAAAATTTCTGGTTTGATGTAGGGAGGAGGCCACATCACTACCTACCCTGAGGGACAGAGGAGAGGAGGGGTAGGAGATGAGGCTGATTGGGAAGGATGCTGGGTTTCCACATCATGGGAAGCCACGGGTGGTTGAGACCATCAGAGTATTATGCTTTGATTCTCATTTTGAAAAGATCACTCTGTAGAGCAGGAAGAGTAGGGAAGAAGAGACAGAAAGAGAAGGTGTAATCAGGCACACAGGGAAGACCAGGGCTTGGACTAACTTAGCAGTGATTAAATTTGAGATACATTTGTAGGTAGAGGTGACAGTGTTTGCTCATGTGAGAGAAAAAAAGAAAAGAGATTTGGTGTGAATGGTGCTATTTTACCAAATGAAGAGTTGCGAGAGAGAAGTTGGGGTGCAAGGAAAAAATTTTCAAAGTGAGGAAAATACGTCACTTTCTTATGTTCTCCATAAAGCCCACAACCCATCTGAGACATAAAAAACAATTTCCATTGGTTAAAAAAGAGTATAACTTGAGATAAAAAAGGAGATGAACTATTTACCTTTACTCCCTTTGAGATGAACATAAATATTTTCTAAAACAGTACTTCTCAAAGAATATTCTGTGGCCCATTGATGGTCTTTAAGCGACCTCCCAAAGAGCTCAAATGTACAGGTGATCCTTTACATCATTTAATGAAAAATCAGGCTTTATTCCATAGACCTATTTTATCTTTATTTACAACTAAGAGGTTTTTGTTTTGTTTTATTTTACTAGTAACATATGATATTAACACTTGGTATTTATATACCAAAAATATCAAGTTGCTAGAGCTTCCTGCAGACTAATTCAGCTTTATACTCAGAAGTGTTGACAATGCTTGACAATGTTCCCTCAGTTTTAAGGGAGGACAATTTGTTATCGGTGAACCAGAAATGTCTAGATTTGGCCATTATTTTAATTGTTGTTATCTGTGTTTTTTAATTATAAATTAATTGTTGGTTTAGTTTAATCATTATCATTTTAGTTTCTTATGGGATGTTTCACTAAGCTTGCAGTGGGTAGTCATGTGTATTTGATCGAATAGTATTTTTAGATTGTAATATCCCCAAAGCATTGAATCCTAAAGTATTGTGATTTGAATATGAATCATCCATACCCTCTGTTGCTAAAACAGATGTCTACATAATTTCCCTCCTTCATCCCTTAACTTGCTTAGGCAATGACACATTATTGTTATCACTGAATTCATTTTCCACTGGAAGAAGTGATCAGGTAGGGTATGTGAATTATGGAATCTTTGCTATGATCAAATACTTTAGTTGACAGTTTAGATCAAATAGTGCTACCTGTTGGTATACCCACAAATCTTTGTTTCATCTAATTTCTCCTGTCTATCATGAAACACTTTAGTGATGAGTTTTATATTTTTTGTTCTCTTTTAAGTTTTCAGATATACAAGGAAAAGTGAATAGAAAGGACATTCAAAATTTGGGGAATTTTCCCTATGCTTCATTTAGAGTCAGACAGGTCTGCAATTAAGTTCTGGCTGCACTAATAACTAGCTGTTTGATCCCTGACAAGTTACCTAACTTTATAGCCTCAGTTTTTTCCGTGTAAATTGGGATAATATTTTCTTGAGATGGAATATATGAGTTTTATTACAGGTCAGGCACTAAAGTGATTTCAAAAATATCAATAAGAAGATGATAATAAAAATATTATCCAATATTTAGAGAACAATTACTGGAATAATACATGATTTTAAAAATCATTCTGGTCAACTGTTAATAGAATGATTTCAGTGAGTTTGACAGATTTGACTTTTTATCAAAAGTATGGCTTTTAGATGTAAAGGTTGAGTGAAGAATTAATCTGATGAAAAAAACACATTGTAGAATATCTTTCCATTATATAGGATAAACTAATTTCAGAGACTCTTTTCATATGAGTGAATGTATTTATGGCTAAAGATGAAACTTTGCATCAAGAATATATCTAAGTGGAGGACACCTTCAAGATGTAAGAGTAAGACTTGGAGATCACCTTCCTCCCCACAAATACATCAGAAATACATCTACACATGGAACAACTCCTACAGAACACCTACTGAATAATGGCAGAAGACCTCAGACCTCCTAAAAGGCAAGAAACTCCCCACGTACCCAGGTAGGGCAAAAGAAAAAAGAATAAACACAGACAAAAGGGTAGGGATGGGACCTGCACCAGTGGGAGGGAGCAGTGAAGGAGGAAAGGTTTCCACACACTAGGAAGCCCCTTCGCGGGTGGAGACTGCGGGTGGCGGAGGGGGGAAGCTTCGGAGCCACGGAGGAGAGCGCAGCAACTGGGATGCGGAGGGCAAAGCGGAGAGATTCCTGCACAGAGGATCAGGGCCGACCGACACTCACCAGCGCGAGAGGCTTGTCTGCTCACCTGCCAGGGTGGGCGGGGCTGGGAGCTGAGGCTCGGGCTTCGGAGGTCGGATCCCAGGGAGAGGACTGGGGTTGATGGTGTGAACGCAGTCTGAAGGGGCTAGTGCGCCACGGCTAGCCGGGAGGTAGTCTGGGAGAAAGTCTGGAGCTACTGAAGAGACAAGAGATGACTTTTTCTTGCCTCTTTGTTTCCTGGTGCGCAAGGAGAGGGGATTCAGTGCACCGCCTAAATGAGCTCCAGAGACGGGTGCGAGACGCGGCTATCAGCGCGGACCCCAGAGACGGGCATGAGATGCTAAGGCTGCTGGTCGCCACCAAGAAGCCTGTGTGCAAGCACAGGTCACTATCCACACCCCCCTCCCGGGAGCCTGTGCAGTCTGCCACTGCCAGGGTCCCGTGATCCAGGGACAACTTCCCCTGGAGAACACAAGGCACGCCTCAGGCTGGTGCAACGTCACGCCGGCCTCTGCCACAACACGCTTGCCCCGTATCCGTACCCTTCCCTCCCCTCCGGCCTGAGTGAGCCAGAGCCCCTGAATCAGCTGCTCTTTAACCCTGTCGTGTCTGAGCAAAGAACAGACGCCCTCAGGTGACCTACATGCAGAGCAGGGGGCTAATCCAAAGCTGAACCCGAGGAGCTGTGAGAACAAAGAAGAGAAAGGGGAATTTCTCCCAGAAGCCTCAGGAGCAGCAGATTAAATCTCCACAATCAATTTCATGTACCCTGCATCTCTGGAATACCTGAATAGACAATGAATCATCCCAAAATTGAGACAGTGGACTTTGGGAGCAATGATATAAATTTTTCCTTTTTCTCTTTTTGTGACTGTGCATGTGTATGCTTCTGTGTGTGATTTTGTCTGTATAGCTTTGCTTTTACCATTTGTCCTAGGGTTCTGTATCTCTGTTTGTTTGTTTTTTTTTTAGTATAGTTTTTAGTGCTTGTTATCATTGGTGGATTTGTTCTTTGGTTTGGTTGCTGCCTTCTTTCTTTCTTTTTTTTATTATTTAATTTTTTTTATTTTTAATAATTATTTTTTAATTTTTACTTTAATAACTTTATTTTATTTAATTTATTTTTCTTTCTGTCTTTTTTCTTTCTCCCTTTTATTCTGGGCCATGTGGATGACAAAGTCTTGGTGCTCCAGCCAGGTGTCAGGCATGTGACTCTGAGGTGGGAGAGCCGAGTCCAGGACCTTGGCCACCAGAGACCTCCCAGCTCCACGTAATAACAAACGGCAAAAATCTCCTAGAAATCTCCATCTCAGTGCCAAGACCCAGCTCCACTCAATGACCAGCAAGCTACAGTGCTGGACACCCTATGCCAAACAACTAGCAAGAAAGTAACACAACCCCACCCAATAGCAGAGAGGCTGCCTAAAATCATAATAAGGTCACAGACACCCCAAAACACACCTCCTGATGCGGACATGCCACCCAGAAAGATAAGATCCAGCCTCATCCACCAAAACACAGGCAGCAGTCCCCTCCACCAGGAAGCCTACACAATCCACTGAACTAACCTTAGCCACTGGGGACAGACACCAAAAACAACGGGAACTACAAACCTGCAGCCTGCGAAAAGGAGACCCCAAACACAGTAAGTTAAGCAAAATGAGAAGACAGAGAAACACACAGCAGATGAAGGAGCAAAGTAAAAACCCACCAGACCAAACAAAAGAAGAGGAAATAAGCAGTCTACCTAAAAAAAGAGTTCAGAGTAATGATAGTAAAAATGATCCAAGATCATGGAAATAGAATGGAGAAAATATATTTAAAAAAAAGTTTAACAAGGACCTAGAAGAAAAAAAGACCAAACAAACAATAATGAACAACACAATAAATTAAAAATTTTCTAGAAGGAATCAATAGCAGAATGACTGAGGCAGAAGAAAAGATAAGTGACCTAGAAGATAAAATAGTGGAAATAACTACTTGAGAGCAGAATAAAGAAAAAACAATGAAAAGAATTGAGGACAGTCTCAGAGATTTCTGGGACAACATTAACCTCACCAACATTCAAATTATAGGGGTCTCAGAAGAAGAAGAGAAAAAGAAAGGGACTGAGAAAATATTTGAAGACATTATAGTTGAAACCTTCCCTAATATGGGAAAGGAAATAGTTAATCAAGTCCAGGAAGCACAGAGAGTCTCATACAGGATAAATCCAAGGAGAAACATGCCAAGACACATTTTAATCAAACTATCAAAAATTAAATACAAAGAAAAAATATTAAAAGCAGCAGGGGAAAAACAACAAATAACATACAAGGGAATCCTCATAATGTTAACAGATGATATTTCAGCAGAAACTGTGCAAGCCAGAAGGGAGTGGAGGGACACATTTAAAGTGAAGAAAGGGAAAAACCTACGACCAAGATTACTCTATCCAGCAAGGATATCATTCAGATTTGATGGAGAAATTAAAAACTTTACAGAAAAGCAAAAGCTAAGAGAATTCAGCACCACCAATCCAGCTTTACAACAAATGCTAAAGGAACTTCTCTAGGCAGGAAACACAAGAGAAGGAAAAAACCTACAATAACAAAACCAAAATATTAAGAAAATGGTAGTAGGAACATATATATCAATAATTACCTTAAATGTAAACGGATTAAATGCTCCAATCAAAAGAAATAGACTGGCTGAAAGGAAACAAAAACAAGACCCGTATGTATGCTGTCTCCAAGAGACCAACTTCACAACTAGGGACACATACAGACTGAAAGTGAGGGGATGGAAAAAGATATTTCGTGCAAATGGAAATCAAAAGAAAGCTGCAGTTGCAATTCTCATAACAGACAAAATAGACTTTAAAACAAAGAATATTACAAAAGACAAAGAAGGACACTACATAATGATCAAGGGATCAATCCAAGAAGAATATATAACTATTGTAAATATTTTTGCACCCAAAATAGGAGCACTGCAATACATAAGGCAAATGCTAAGAGCCAAAAAAGGGGAAATCAACAGTAACACAGTCATAGTAAGGGACTTTAACACCCCACTTTCACCAATGGACAGATCATCCACAATGAAAATAAATAAGGAAACACAAGCTTTAAATGATACATTAAACAAGATGGACTTAATTGATATTTATAGGACATTCCATCCAAAAACAAAAGAATACACTTTTTTCTCAAGTGCTCATGGAACATTGTCCAGGATAGATCATATCTTGGGTCACATATCAAGCCTTGGTAAATTTAAGAAAATTGAAATCACACCAAGTATCTTTTCTGACCACAACACTATGAGACTAGATATCAATCACAGGAAAAAAAAGTGTAAAAAATACAAACATATGGAGGCTAAACTATGCACTATGTAATAAACAAGAGATCACTGAAGAAATCAAAGAGGAAATCAAAAAATACCTAGAAACAAATGACAATGAAAACACGATGACCCAAAACCTATAGGATGCAGCAAAAGCAGTTCTAAGAAGGAATTGTATAGCAATACAATCCTACCTTAAGAAACAAAAAACATCTCAAATGAACAAGCTAACCTTACACCTAAAGCAATTAGTGAAAGTAGAACAAAAAAAAAAATCCCAAAGTTAGCAGAAGGAAAGAAATCATAAAATCAGATCAGAAATAAATGAAAAAGAAATGAAGGAAACAATAGCAAGATCAATAAAACTAAATGCTGGTTCTTTGAGAAGATAAACCAAATTGATAAACCATTAGCCAGACTCATCAAGAAAAAAAGGGAGAAGACTCAACTCAATAGAATTAGAAATAAAAAAGGAGAAGTAACAACTGACACTGTAGAAATACAAAAGATCATATGAGATTGCTACAAGCAAATATATGCTAATAAAATGGACAACCGGGAAGAAATGGACAAATTCTTAGAAAAGCACAACATTTGAGACTGAACCAGGAAGAAATAGAAAATATAAACAGACCAATCACAAGCACTGAAATTGAAACTGTGATAAAAATCTTCCAACAAACAAAAGCCAAGGACCAGATGGCTTCACAGGCGAATTCTATCAAACATTTAGAGAAGAGCTAACCCTTATCCTTCTCAAATTCTTCCAAAATATAGCAGAGGGAGGAACACCCCCAAACTCATTCTACAAGGCCACCATCACCCTGATACCAAACCAGACAAAGATGTCACAAAGAAAGAAAAATACAGGCCAATATCACTGATGAACATAGATGCAAAAATCCTCAACAAAATACTAGCAAACAGAATCCAACAGCACACTAAAAGGATCATACACCATGATCAAGTGGGGTTTATCCCTGGAATGCAAGGATTTTTCAATAAACGCAAATCAATCAATGTGATACACCATATTAACAAAAAAGAAAAACCATATGATCATTTCAATAGATGCAGAAAAAGCATTTGAAAAAATTCAACACCATTTATGATAAAAACCCTTCAGAAAGTAGGCATAGAGGGAACTTACCTCAACATAATAAAGGCCATATATGACAAACCCACAGCCAACATCGTCCTCAATGGTGAAAAACTGAAACCATTTCCACTAAGATCAGGAACAAGACAAGGTTGACCACTCTCACCACTATTATTCAACATAGTTTTGGAAGTTTTAGCCATAGCCATCAGAGAAGAAAAAGAAATAAAAAAATCCACATCGGAAAAGAAGAAGTAAAGCTGTCAGTGTTTGCAGATGATATGATACTATACATAGAGAATCCTAAAGATGCTACCAGAAAACTACTAGAGCTAATCAATGAATTTGATAAACTACCAGGATACAAAATTAATGCACAGAAATCTCTTGCATTCCTGTACACTAATGTTGAAAAATCTGAAAGAGAAATTAAGGAAACACTCCCATTTAGCTTTGCGACAACAAAAAAAATAAGACACGTAGGAATAAACCTACCTAAGGAGACAAACGACCTGTATGCAGAAGACTGTAAGACACTGATGAAAGAAATTAAAGATGATAAAACAGATGGAGAGATATACCATATTCTTGGATCGGAAGAATCAACATTGTGTAAATGACTATACTACCCAAAGCAATTTACAAATTGAATGCAATCCCTATCAAACTACCAATGGCATTTTTCACAGAACTAGAACAAAAAAATTCACAATTTGTATGGAAATACAAAAGACCCCGAAGAACCAAAGCAATCTTGAGAAAGAAAAACGGAGCTGGAGGAATCAGGCTCCCTAACTTCAGACTATACTACAAATCTACCCTGATCAAGACAGTATGGTACTGGCACACACAGAAATATAGATTAATGGAACAGGATAGAAAACCCAGAGATAAACCAATGCACATGTGGTCACCTTATCTTTGACAAAAGAGGCAAGCATATACAATGGAGAAAAGAGATCCTCTTCAATAACTGGTGCTGGGAAAGCTGGACAGTTACCTGTAAACGAATGAAAGTAGAACACTCCCTAACACCATACACAAAAATAAACTCAAAGTGGATTAAAGACCTAAATGTAGTAAGGCCAGACACTATAAAACTCTTAGAGGAAAACATAGGCAGAACATTCTATGACACATAGGCAGAACACTCTATGACATAAATCACAGCAAGATCCTTTTTGCCCCACCTTCTAGAGAAAGGGAAATAAAAACATAAATAAACAAATGGGACCTAATGAAACTCAAAAGGTTTTGCACAGTAAAGGAAAACATAAACAAGATGAAAAGACAACCCTCAGAATGGGAGAAAATATTTGCAAATAAAGCAGCTGACAAAGGATTAATCTCCAAAATATACAAGTAGCACATGCAGCTCAATATCAAAAAACAAACAACCCAATCCAAAAATGGGCAGAAGACCTAAATAGACATTTCTCCAAAGAAGATATACAGATTGCCAAAAAACACATGAAATAATGCTCAACATCATTAATCATTAGAGAAATGCAATTCAAAACTATAGTGAGATATCAGCTCACACCAGTCAGAATGGCCATCATCAAAAAATCTACAAACAATAAATGCTGGAGAGGGTGTGGAGAAAAGGGAACCCTCTTGCACTGTTGGTGGGAATGTAAATTGATACAGCCACTATGGAGAGCAGTATGGAAGTTCCTTAAAAAACTAAAAATAGAACTACCGTATGACCCAGCAATCCCACTACTGGGCATTTACCCTGAGAAAACCATAATTCAAAAAGAGTCATGTTCACTGCAGCTCTATTTACAATAGCCAGGACATGGAAGCAATCTAACACCCTAAGTGCCCATCGACAGATGAATGGATAAAGAAGATGTGGCACATATATACAATGGAATATTACTCAGCCATAAAAAGAAACGAAATTGAATTATTTGTAGTGAGATGGATGGACCTAGAGACTGTCATACAGAGTGAAGTAAGTCAGAAAGAGAAAAACAAATACCGTATGCTAACACATATATATGCAATCTCAAAAAAAAAAAAAAAGGTCATGAAGAACCTAAGGGCAGGACGGGAATAAAGACACAGACGTAGAGAATGGACTTGAGGACACGGGGAGGGGGAAGGGTAAGCTGGGACGAAGTGAGAGAGTGGCAGGGACATATATACACTACCAAATGTAAAACAGATAGCTAGTGGGAAGCAGTCGCATAGCACAGGTAGATCAGCTTGGTGCTTTCTGACCATCTAGAGGGGTGGGATAGGGAGAGTGGGAGGGAGAGGATATGGGGATATATGTGTACATATAGCTGATTCACTTTGTTATACAGCAGAAACTAACACACCATTGTAAAGCAATTATACTCCAATAAAGATGTTAAAAAAGACATATCTAAGTGGAGTAAAATCCATTCTCTTCTGGAGCTATAAATGGTTATGATTAAATGAATCTGTTAATATATCCTAAGTAGACATTGACTCAAATGGTTCTTTTCCCCTTAAGAAAAGAGACTAAAGTTAATTTTGACAGATCTGGCAATTATCTGATAACTGCCAGCTTATTTTGTTAAAAACTACCCAATAGCAAGAAACTTTGATTATCAGAAATCTTATCTGTAAAAAGCCATATAGTGGCACACTAAATGGACAGTGATGATAACCTGAGAACCAAATTTTGCTCCAAGAAGAGAAGGACCGTCACCAGCAAAGCCCATTAACTATTCCCTGGGATTAAAAATAGAGAATCTGTGTAATAAAATAAAGTTTAACTTTTTTTTTTTTCCCTTTGTGTTTAGTCTAGTTTCATTTGCACATAGTGTATATCATGCAGAGGCCTTGCACTTGGCCCTTCAGACCAGAGTCCCTTGTGTGAAACGGTGCCGACACCTCAGATTGGTGGGCTGTGGCAGCAGCATCGTGAGTGACCACCTCAATCCAAGATGGCGGCGGCAGGCTGTGTGCAGAGACGCTGCACCCGTGCCGGGCACTGCCATCTGGAACCTGAGCAGCACGCGTGCGCCTGACCCACGAGAACTCCGCCTCCTCCTCGCGGAAAAGAACCCTACACAGAAGCCCTGCCCACAGCCTGTCAGGGAGAGTATACTTTAGAGCGCGAGCTCGCACCTTTCCATTTTTGATGAAAGAATAAATCTCTCCTTTGCTTCTGAACCAAACTCCGTCTTGTTCTATTGGCACAAGTGATAGCGGGCAGAAGGAGCCTTGTTGGGGACCGACTCGGGAGGGTCCTTAATAGGTCAGTGAAGAAATTCAGGGCCAAAGTGAAAACATTCCCTGGCCAGATAGGTGGTGGTCTGCTAACCCTCATAACTGAGAAATGAGAATGGAGATTGTTTTCCCCTAAGTCTTGGTGTAGAAGACTGATTATTATTAACATTTGCACAAGACTTTCACATTTTGTTAGGTGCTTATAACACAACAATGAATTTTAAAGCGGGACCAGGAGAGAAAAATGAGGTAAGAGGTCAAAGAAGGAAACAGCATTTCAGCGCTTTGACTCTTATTGCCAGGTACAGTTTTTTCCAACTCTCAGAGCCCTGTTAAGTGCTCTTGAGAAGGAAATTGGACCATGGCTTTCTCCTAACATCATTTATTCTTATTCTGTGCCTTCGATTGTCAAATACCCCAACTGCCTCCCCTCCCCCCATCCCCACCCCTGCCCAAATGGCTTGTCACTAAGGTCAGTTTATAAGTAGTAATGGAATGGTGATAGAAAGACCAGTGGTTGAAACTAAACAGTTGTTTTACTAACTAGAAAGGCTGAAAATATGGGCAAGGTTTTTAACAAGACCCACAGTGCGAACTCAAATTTGTGCACAAGTGAATAAGCCTGTGTCAATGGTTGTCACTGTACCACATAGTGCTGTTCTTGTGTAAGGGCTCACATACTGGTGAGACATCACTCTCTGATGGTGAAAATTGGACAGCTATATAAAGTTAACATCCTATTTTAATGAGTCTAAAAGGTGCTCAAGGCATTATAGAATTTCAATGAAAAAGGGAAGTCTTGGGGTTTTGAGAAATGATTCTATCAGGATCCAAGTCTAGGAGTTATGAGGCTAGTTGTAAAACACATTCCAAAAATCGTAAGCTGGAAGTTGTAGATGAAACCCAGCCCAAAGACAAAGAGATTGGGCTCTGATGGTAAGTTTTAAGACACGTGATCCCTAAGCCATTTTCTTTCTTCTGGCCCTTTGCTTCGGATCAGAAAACACGCAAGAGACTGAGGAGATTTGGTCCCCATAGCTGTGAGAAATGTAGTCACATTTATGGAAAGTCAGAGCAGTACTCGAATTGGTTGGTTTCATGATGCTCCCTGAACCCAAGTCTTAGCAGGTAAAGAGTTAGAAGATGGCCTTTATCCTGACTGTGGTGTTCCTGTGGAGTAAGAAAGGGTGTATCTAGAGCCCTGACAGTACATTCCTGAAATTCTGCCTGATTTCTGATCCCCCGATTCCTAACCTAGGGGATGCAAAATGTCTAGAAGGACACTGAGAGGATACTTATGAAGCAGTTGAGTTTATATAGTTCCTTTTTGCTTGCTTTAATGAAAGTTTATTTTCTTTGACTTTTTCATAGAAAGTACTTTCATTACCCTTCATAGTCATGTTTTTGTATTCAGTATACCACTTGTTTCCTATGGTTTCTCTCTTGAAGAGACAACATAGCAGATAGCCTAAAATTATTTCCCTTACCTAGAGGCAGCTACCCCAGAACTAAACTCTGAATGAAGCGCAAAAATTATTCCCAAAGTCATGAGATCATGAAGTCCTGAAAATGTGAAGGGTCTCATGATAATAAAGTCCCTCATTGAAAGAGGGGAGGGATGTCACCATTCTTATTGTGGATGGGAATCCCAATAAACGACAATAGAGAGAGCAAGATAGCAAAAAGGAGCCTGTGACATCTAACGTTTTCTTTTTTTGCGGTACGCGGGCCTCTCACTGTTGTGGCCTCTTCCGTTGCGGTGCACAGGCTCCGGACGCGCATGCTCAGTGGTCATGGCTCACGGGCCCAGCCGCTCCGCGGCATGTGGGATCTTCCCGGACCAGGAAGCTCCACCAGGGAAGCCCTCTAATGTTTATAAATATTTATAAATTAAGACTTTGAGGATTATCAGAATCAGATCAGTTTTGAACCATTTAAGCTAATGAAATTTCATCTAAGCCAAAGACGTGGTTAAGACACCCTTCAGAGCTAGAATGGCTACATTTAAATTCTTTATGCCATTTACTAGTTATGTGACCTCTGGCCAGTTATTTAATCACTTAGTTTCCTTATCAATAAAATGGAGACCACAATTGAATTAACCAAATTAGGTAGATTATATGAATCAATATATAGAAAGTTCTTAGAAAAGTGCCCGGTGTTTCACATTAGTAAATACTATGTAAGAGTTAACTTTATTATAATTGACTAGTTTCTAAGACCAGATCTTAAGTTCTACTAGGTCAGTTATCACCTGAATTACTAAAATGCCTCCCTGTCTAAGGTCAGCCTTCTGCAAAGTATGAGGAAATAGGGCCTAAATTGTAGGCTTAGTATGATGGTCATATATATATATATGTATATATATATGTATATATATATATGTATATGTATATATAAAAATCCAAATACGTACCCATTACTATTTTTATCATTATTATTTTTTTATAATCTCAATGCATGCTACTTAGTTTTTTTTTTTTCTTTTGGCGATTTGAAAAGAGTGACTACTTTAATTCTTCAGTACCATTTAATGAATTCACACATTTGTTTACTCTGGAAAGTATGCAATTGTGTTTACTAAAACATATGGATGTTTACTATAAATGCTTCATTCCTAGGATCTGCTTTCCCATGTGCATATCAGGCATAATGATAATATTTTAACCCTAGTAAAGTAATGCATGCTATATCAATGTGTATAATGTGCTTCACAAGATCATTTTCATCCTCACGTTAATTATTGGAGTAAAATGTAAATATTTAATTGAATGTAAAAATTGATCCTTTACATATTTATCTGCTTTCTCTACTCTCAGTATATTTAGTATGATTACTACGAGCATAATTTCAACTGACTTCTATGAAAAAGGTTTCACAGTTACCTGAAGTAATAGCCTGCAGTCGTCATTATGGAAAGCCCCCAAAAGGAGCTTGCAAAATCTTGGGAGGATTTCCTAAATCTTATGAAAAAAAGAAAGAAAGAAAGTAAAAGCAGATTTCTCCTCAAAAAGAAATTTGAAAATGCAGTGGTAAAAACCAAAGAGTTCTTAATCTACTGACATTTTAAACTCTTACTATACCTAGATTTTTCTTTCATTGTTCACTTTACGTTATTATGTATCTCATTTCAATAGTACTTAAAAATTGCTGCATATTCTTAAGCCACAAAAACAGATGAAAATTGAGATGCAAAATTTTTGTACTTTAAAAGTACTTGCAAAATGGTTTCTTTGAAGGGTCACACACCAACAAAGGATAAAATTAGTGCCTTAAGAGAAGCTGGAATACAATATGGTGTGGCTCACCACTAGAAAATATGATTTTATTTCTATCAAAATGTATCTTGAAAACTTCACAGATTATACATCTCTTTTCAATGTATTGTTTAGAGGATAAAGGACAGAAATACTCATGAAAAATTAATGGACCAACAGGTTTTGTGAAACCCAGATCTTGCTGTTAATATGTTCATAAATAATACGTGAATGTTACAGCCCAACAATTTTTTGCCCTATTCAGGATACTGTAAGCCAAAATATTTTACATAAAATGCATGTTTTTTTTTTTTTTCTTGCCTTCTTTTTCTGTTTTGTTATCTTCAGGTTATACTGTGTTTTTGATATTATAGCAACTTGGACTTTGCACCACTAAATGTAACTCTATAAAGGGCCTCTGATACTGTACTTTGTTATATTTATGCTTTTAAAATATAAAAACAATATACCCTTGAGGGTAAACAAAAACTCAGAATTGCATGATTTCAACTCATTTGCAATGTGACTTGTTTGACATTACATATAGTATAATTATATCACTCGTAAAACAGAATATTTACAATCCTTATACTACCTCTACAATCTCAAGAATTTTAACACTTGAATTTCATGACATCTTAAGAAAATATGTTGGCTTAATGGCCACCTAGCCTAACCTGGGATTTTCATGTAATTTTAAAAGTTCTGGGCAAAGACAAGAGAACAAAATTACTTAACTAGGAGTCATTAACATGTAATAACCTTATTGTTTTTTGATTTTGGAAGAGTGCCCTATGAAAACTTACCTATATATGAGAATGATCAGAGATGATCCTATAATATTATTTATAAACTTTCTTACAATAATCTATATTAGCAATTTTCACCAAAAATATCTTTCACCAAAAAATTTTATCCTTGTATCCTGTTTTGGACCTCCTTCAATGGGTCATAGTTATTCTTGCATCCAATATCAAATTATACAGACACTTTCACACAAACACGTTCATAAACAAAGCAAATTGAGAAATATGTCAAAGTTAATGTGGGTTATTGTATATTTTAAAAATGCCTGGGAATTCCCTGGTGGTCCAGTGATTATGACTCAGCGCTTTCACTGCTGAGGGCGTGGGTTCAATCCCTGGTCAGGAACTAAGATCCCACAAGCTGCACAGTGCAGCTAAAAAAAAAAAAAAAAAAGCCTGAAAGATAAAACTAAAAAAAGAACTACTAATACAACTGTGGAAGATCTCACCGTGTTTTCCATGGACTCTCCTATCCATCAATATTCAGCGAAAGCTGAAAACAATCATTCCATAAAATCTTCTCAAAATCCAAAATATTCTGTTTCTTGCATGTGAACCTCAATAGTACTTACTGTCTCTTTTTTGTCTTCAGAAGATGAGTTCTACTTGTGTTGCTACCTAACTTGCTGCGTAGTTAACGTCTCTGAATTACTTAACGTCTCTGAATTACTATTCCTTAATGTGAAAATTTGGATTAAAATATTGGTCTCTGTCTATCTCACAGGATTGTTGTGAAGATCAAATGAAGATTATATACACTAAAACATGTATATATAGTTTATATACACAGTATTTAGCTAGACACATAGCATTAGATGCAAATAATTTTTCATTCTTAGAAAGTAACCTATGGCTCCTCATCGTTTTTTTTTTTTTTTTCGCGGACTTCTCACTGTTGTGGCCTCTCCCGTTGCAGAGCACAGGCTCCGGGCGCGCAGGCTCATGGCTCACGGGCCCAGCCGCTCTGTGGCATGTGGGATCTTCCCAGACTGGGGCACGAACCCGTGTCCCCTGCATCGGCAGGCGGACTCTCAACCACTGCGCCACCAGGGAAACCCGGCTCCTCATCTTTTATAGACACTTACTTCTGTTTTATTTATTTATTCTGCAAACCTTTATTGAATATTCTCATTCTGAGTGATGAGTGTATGGTAGAGCTGTCCATAGGGAATGCTGCAGGTGAGATATCTGGAAAGTAGAGGTATCTGGGTCTTACTTTCTGTGCCAGTCCTTGCTGTTGAACTGCCTGAGATTTAATCAGGGGCTGTAACAAGAGGCTGTGCAAGGTCCATACTAGGTGCTTGGGGGTGGGAGTGATGAAATTCAACCTCCTCTCTGTTGTGCCTCAGGCCATATGCTCTGGCAAGCAAGAGAGGTTCTGTATCTGCTTGGAGCTCGGGGTTCCTTTTTTCATTCTTCAAAAGCCAGAGTGTGAGATAACCCTGTGTCTCTTTCCTTGGGATCATCTCTATTGTCTTCAGGTGAAATAGGATTATTCTTAGCCCTGTAAGAAATGCCAGCTCCTTTTTTTAAAAAAAATAAATGTATTTATTTATTTTTGGCTGCATTGGTTGTTTGTTGCTGGCTTTCTCTAGTTGTGGCTAGTGGGGGCTACTCTTCGTTGTAGTGCGCAGGCTTCTCATTGCGGTGGCTTCTCTTGTTGTGGAGCACGGGCTTCAGTAGTTGTGGCATGTGGGCTCAGTAGTTGTGACTCACGGGCTCTAGGGCTCAGGCTCAGTAGTTGTGGCCCACGGGCTTAGTTGCTCCATGGCATGTGGGATCCTCCCGGACCAGGGCTCGAACCCGTGTCCTCTGCATTGGCAGGCAGACTCCCAACCACTGCACCACCAGGGAAGCTCAGAAATCCCAGATTCTTCAAGACATGTTTTAGAGAGTTTTTCTCTAGGTCCTAACCATTTCTCAGACCACAATACAGGAAATTTGCCTGACCATATATTTCTAACATCCCCACAGATTCCACACATCTGAGAACTGCACCAGAGTCAAAACTCTGTCAACAGGGCATAGCACAGCACCTGGAGATAAAGTGACATGTCCTTCATCCTTTTGTGGACCCTGACTTTCAGCTCTCAGGCTCAAAATATCACCCACACTTCAGAAACTTTCCTAACCCCATTTTTTCAGTTTCACTGCAAAATATTTGGGTTGAACTTCTCTGCCATTTGTGCAAACTTCAACACAGAGTTCTGAAAGTGTGCTATTGATATGGCTTGGAAAGTTTTACATCTTGGATTGTACACAGAGAAAAGTTAAAATTCTAAATATGAATGTCCAGTTAAGCTACAAAGGGATCTTTAACTATTGCCATATATTCTGTCCTTGAAAATCCTTATTTCCCATTCATGCAAAATCATTACATAATCTAAGAATATAGAATTATTAAAGCATATAAATTCTAAAACTTGTGGCTTGTTTCTGGAAATAATTACATTGATTGAGGCACTGTGAATTTGAAGTAGAATGCTTTTGTGACTTGCTGCAGGAGAAAACTCTTAGGCTTCATAAATCTAAATTGAGTGACTGAGAAAAAAGAAAAGGTCTATAAAGCTATGAATACCTATTCTAGTAAAGGATGCAAAAATTTCAGTAAAGAAATAATTGGCAATCTTGAATTCAGTGACAGAAAATTATAATATGTCTCTTTTATGAAGTCTTTTGTGTGAAATATGGATGTGTTGAGGTTATAAAAAAACATGTTTACCAGCAGGAGCCTAAATCAACAGCTTTGAACATGATAGTTCAGAAAGCAGCAGGAAGCCACTGTTCCTGAGATGGGCAACACTGACATTTATTTAATTTTTTACTTTCCCACTGTATCCATTTCATCTCTTGTCCTGCAACTCTCTACCTTTGTCCTTGGTTAAGACAAACAGTCATAGCGTTAAATCTGTCTACTACAGTTAATTACTTCAGTTCTGGGCTGAAGCGTTTAGTTGCAGCCCCTTCTCTCTATGGGTTTTGAAAACACAGTTTAACATTAGTTTGTATGGTGGTTGATGTACATCTTCAAACCATAAACACCATATCAAGTGCTCCAAGGAATAATGAAATATTAATTTCGAGACAAAAAAAGTAAGTGGCTTAAAGAAAAAGCTGTTGTCTATCCCATGAGTGGCTTTTAAGACACTGATATCTGTGCTTTGAATGTAAAAATTCTTAGCCATTCAAACCACAGGTAATGAGCCCTAAGTAACTGTCTATCCTCAACTGTGTAGCACACAGATTGAAACCACCAATCCTTTCTTTCTGTCAGAGCACAAATATGAAAAAAGCCTCCCTTTTCTTATCCACAGTCTTTTATTTTTTGACAACACTATGCCAATATAAAAGACCAGTTATTGTCTTATAAACAAGAAAACTGGAGAAAAGAAATACATCTAATGCTTAAAGAAATAGTAACAACCAAATATTTTGTGGTATATATACATGTGGATTTGGTAATGCTTTTCCATACTTATTTCATTAAGTACTTTACTTGTGAAAAGAAAACCCCAAATGCCAAATGGAAATCTTTTTCTCATTCATTCATACAATAAATATTTATAGAGCATTCTTTGTGAGTAAGGGTTGATACATAAACGATTTGCTCATCTAAATTTTTTTTAAAAATCATTAAAATAAAAATGGATAGAAATAAATTTTTGTTATAAGAAGAGACTTAAATACCACTGGCTCTCAATAAATATTGAGCAATGATAATAATTTCAAAAAGTAAAAAAGAAAAAAAAATACCTTTTTTTGGCTATATGTTATTGGCCTTGAAATTAAAAGCTACATTCATAAGTGTTATACTAATCTGATGATGGCATCAGCATTTTTTTTAAGGTTTTTTTTTTTAATAGATCTTTATTGGAGTATAATTGCTTCACAATACTGTGGTAGTTTCTGTTGTACAACAAAGTGAATCAGCCATATGCATACATATGTCCCCATATCCCCTCCCTCTTGAGCCTCCCTCCCATCCTCCCTATGTAGGAGGATGGGAGGGAGGCTCAAGGTCGTTGCAAAGCACCGAGCTGATCTCCCTGTGCTATGCTGCTGCTTCCCACAAGCTAACTATTTTACATTTGGTAGTGTATATGCTACTCTCACTTCACCCCAGCCTCATCCTCCCCTCCCGTGTCCTCAAGACCATTCTCTATGTCTAGGTCTTTATTCCTGCCCTGCCATTATGTTCATCAGTCCCTTTTTTTTTTTTTTAGACTCCATATATATGTGTTAGCATATGGTATTTGTTTTGCTCTTTCTGACTTACTTCACTCTGTATGACAGACTCTAGGTCCATCCACCTCACTACAAATAACTCAATTTTGTTTCTTTTTATGGCTGAGTAATATTCCATTGTATATATGTACTACATCTCCTTTATCCATTCATCTGTCAATGGACATTTAGGTTGCTTCCATGTCCTGGCTATTGTAAATAGTGCTGCAATGAACATTGTGGTACATGTCTCTTTTTAAATTATGGTTTTCTCAGGGTATATGCCCAGTAGTGGGATTGTTGGGTCATACAGTAGTTCTATTTTTAGGTTTTTAAGGAACCTCCATACTGTTCTTCATAGTGGCTGTATCAATTTACATTCCCACCAACAGTGCAGGAGGGTTCCCTTTTCACCACACCCTCTCCAGCATTTATCATTTCTAGATTTTTTGATAATGGCCATTCTGACCAGTGTGAGGTGATACATCATTGTAGTTTTGATCTGCATTTCTCTAATCATTAGTGATGTTGAGCATCTTTTCATGTGCCTCTTGGCCCTCTGTATGTCTTCTTTGGTGAAATGTCTACTTAGGTCTTCCACCCACTTTTCAATTGAATTGTTTGGTTTTTTTGATACTGAGCTTCATGAGCTGTTTGTATATTTTGGAGATTAATCCTTTGTCCATTGTTTCATTTGCAAATATTTTCTCCCATTCTGAGGGTTGCATAACAAAGAAAACCATAAACAAGGTATCAGCTTTTTTTTTTTTTTTTTTTTTTTTTTTTTTTTTTGCGGTATGCGGGCCTCTCACTGCTGTGGCCTCTCCCGCTGCGGAGCACAGGCTCCGGACACGCAGGCTCAGCGGCCATGGCTCACGGGCCCAGCCGCTCCGCGGCATGTGGGATCTTCCCGGACCGGGGCACGAACCCGCGTCCCCTGCATCGGCAGGCGGACTCTCAACCACTGAGCCACCAGGGAAGCCCAAGGTATCAGCTTTTTAATTTCACTACCAATTTTCCTGCAAAGCAGTAACTGTGAATGCTTAATTAACTCAAACAATAATTATTTGTAAATGGTTTGTGGAACTAGGGTAAGATGGGAAGGGGTATAGAGACAATGTATTGGGGACAATTCTGATAAGGACTGACTGCAAGCTTTAGGACAATTCTTGAAGCCGAGAGATGCTGGTGGAAAAGCTGAGTAGGTACATGAACCAGCAACCTCTTAGAAAATCCTCAAAGCAACACTATAAGAACATGGTGGAGAAACATCATTTAAAGAGTAAGAGCTTAAGGGGATCCCTTTTCTCATCAATAATTTTATAAAATATACATGGACCACATGGATTATATGCACACATTATGTTGAGGGACATGATGTCATGAGAATCTCTTCTGTTAACGTTCCCAGAACTCTTTGACAGAATCAATATTCATTGTCCTGATTCATTAAAAAATACATCTGTCTCCAATATAATGAAAGCTTATAGAACCAAGGTTTTTAAGCCTCTCCTACTTAATATTCAAGACCTGGATGGCCAAATAGGATAGATATCTTACTGATTGATTCATGGGCTTATCAAGTACCTTCAGCAAACTGTATTTAATGCTCAGGATTGGTATGTTATTCATAACTAGAATTGCTATTAGAAAGATCCACCGTTTGACTTCACAGACAAAGCATGTTTATAATATTATATAGCCTGAAAAAACCCAGGCTATTCACGAACATATGATTTCTCATCACCATCTCTTTCAGATGGTTTAGTCTGCTCTTAAGTCTATGCTCTTTATTTTGTTGCTCTTATACACTGGGGTTTGTTTGGCTTAAATGTTTATTTATTCCTAAGATGTTATGACAACCACTATTTTAATTTCTCTGTAGAGTTTCAATTTTTTTTTTTTTTTTTTTTTTTCGGTACGTGGGCCTCTTGCTGTTGTGGCCTCTCCCGTTGCAGAGCACAGGCTCCCGACGCGCAGGCTCAGCGGCCATGGCTCACAGGCCCAGCTGCTCCACGGCATGTGGGATCCTCCCGGACCAGGGCACGATCCCGTGTCCCCTGCATCGGCAGGTGGACTCTCGA
This sequence comes from Leucopleurus acutus, assembly GCF_964270905.1. Classification (NCBI taxonomy): domain Eukaryota; kingdom Metazoa; phylum Chordata; class Mammalia; order Artiodactyla; family Delphinidae; genus Leucopleurus; species Leucopleurus acutus. Next base: position 122,556,899 of record NC_139143.1, read on the forward strand.
CAGCTGCACCACCAGGGAAGCCCTAGAGTTTCAATCTTAATAGTCCCACTAGGAAGCCGATTGAGGAAGCAGGGCTTGAGTGTTGAATGATTACATCTGGAATTTTGTCCCACTACAGGTAGAAGAAACTGCAAATAGCAAAAGGAGGCGAAGTCTCAAAGAGAGCTGTACTGCATCCTCAGTATTAATCTCTGGTGAGACATTTGTCAATGTACATCTACAAACCAACTAGTGCTTCTATCGACACCTTCTCCAAGTTGCTACTTTCAGCATCCCTTCCTTCTGTGTCATGCACTGAACACAATATGTCCTCAGATACATTTAGTGCCATGAATGTAGCAGCGCTCAAAATATTATTAGTCTCTTGGAATAATGCACCTCAGCAACACTTGAAACTGAGCTAAAAATGGGATTTCTTTTTTTATCCAGAGTGTCAATGATTTCAACACCTGAGAGTTGTCTCTTTTCATTAACAAATATAAAAGTAAATGGAAAGAAATGTACCAATCTGGTGTGCGACGTTGACATTGGAGGAAGCTGTGACTGTGTGAGGGTAGGAGTTCTAAAGGAACTCTCTGTATTTTCTGCTCAATTTTACTGTGATGCTAAAACTGCTCTAAAAATAGTCTATTTAAAAAGGGGGAGGGAGTAATACTTCATTTATATAAATAGAGGTGACACATTTAATATATTATTTTAGAGATTTGGTTTCATGTTTCAGATTGATTTTATATTTGCCATCATTTACTGTTTAAGGTACACTTACTAGTGAATTTAAGAGTCTTAATCCAAACTTTTCCACTACTGTTTGCTGAATGCAGCTTTCTCTGAAGTTGTAATCACCATGCTGAAAATTGTAAGGATTTTATACATTATTTTTCAGCCTACACAGTGGAATGAATGAATGTAATAGGCAAGATTTTGAATTATAAAGATGGCAATGTAGAAATATAAGATTCTCGCTTTTGATATTTTTCTATATGTACTGTAATATGAAAAGGAAATGAATGGAAGAGAAAAAGTGTATGAGGAAGAAGGACACTAGAATAACTGAGAGATCAACCTTGTTGAAAAACATACTCAACATTGAAGACTGTGTTATTTTTCTGCTTCTTACATGTTCATAAATCTATCCTTATGTTTTATTCACTACTCAAAGACCTAACCTTTTTTTTCCATATAGTGATCTAGAAGATACCAAATCTAAATCAGAAATGAGATGCAGTGCTAGAGCCTTAGAGTGTGTATAATGTTGAAAGCATATATATAAATCAAACAATCTAACTCACTCATCAGAAAAAAAAAAGGATCATGGGTATACTTGCGTTGCACTCACCAAATAAAGCACCTGCTTTGGTAGGAGTAAAAACTTGTACAGACAGAATCTTTCTAATCTCCATCTCACATATATTTTGCAATATTTAGAAACCAGGAAAACAATTCACAATGTGAGACTTGGTGTTCAGAATGTTGAACAAAGAATTTGAACTGTTCATTGCTCCACAAACAGAATTTTCAGAATCCCAGACAGCCAAAGCCTGGCACTCTGTGCAGAATGATGTGCTTGGATCTGAGAGAAGAAATTCAACAGCACTGACGCAGTCTGTCTTCATGTGATAGAGTCCTACATGGCAAATGGATTTTTTTTTCCCCAAAAAAGGTTTAATTTATTTTCCCAAAATATAGACTTCTTTTACATGCTCTTAAAATATATAGAGTTTTTTTTTTGCATCAGGTTTGTTTTTGTAGGGTAAGTGATTCAATCATTCAGGGACTCTGTCAGCAAAGGCTGTTTGAGGGATTCCTAAGTGCTAGAAGGTGCTAACTTGCCTCTTCTGTAGCCCAGATTCACAGAGAAAATTAGATTCCCCCACACTATGGCAAAGATATTAGCTCTACACAGCTAGAGTGTAGGGCAATTCTCTCTTCTCCCTGGCTCCTTTTCAAATAGGTTAGCAATAAAAGTTGTGTACATGAAGAGAGAATTAAATGCCATCTAATTCAGACTGCACTGGGGTATTCAATAGATTGTGGGAGGGGCCAGATTTCCTTAATATTCACAATAATAGTGGAATGTTAGAAATAATTTAAAATATATATTAAGAAATAGACTTCTATAGATTTGAAACTGGCTGCCCATCACCAGGGAAGAGAACAAAGCATGGGGATGTTGATACACACACAAACTGAAATAGGCGACCCTAGTCAAAGACAGCAAACAAAACCACAAAGAAACAGGAAAAGGGATAAAGCGGGAATCAATATGTAACCATGCAAAAAGAAAAGTTTGGATTTAAGTCTAAGCTGCTAAACACTGGGTGAGCAGGTTTATTGTTCTCTTGAAAAAGAAATCGCTACTTCAGGATTTAAAGTGAGAATATACTCAAGAAGGCCCCTTTAGGCTTTGGCTATTTTCACAGTATCCTATTAAAATGTATCATTGCATACTAATGAAAGTAAACATAGAGGAGGTGAAGGGGAAGTTGGGGAGATTGAGAGAGAGTGACAGAGAGAAGTAGAGAGAAGGAAAGAAGGATCAAGCCTCTCTTTCAAAAAGAATTTAGAGTTTCTAAAAAGCAGAGTTCTCAAACCACTGAAGAATTCACTGTTGGTTTTTTTTCCCTAATTTTTATAAGAGTAGAATAGCCCTAGAAGAAATCTCCTAGTGACAGTTTAAATAGGAACTGAGATAGAAGTTTGGAGGAAAAGAGAATGGAAAACAACAAATGTAAAACAAAACCAAAATAAATATGCTAACTTAGTCAATCAAGGTGAGTTTGCATGAATTATTCTAGCTTCTCTACAACAGTCAGTTTGTACCACTGCAGCTGCTTTTCTCAACTGCCTGTGACATTAACTTTTAAAACTTTAATTTTCCAGTCAGATGCCAAGCATACCTGAGTTCACTTATGATGGGCATGATTAGCCATGCTTGTTAGGCATAGTAACCATGGGGTCTTTACTGCAATGAGGAATTAAACTTTAAAAAGTCATTCTGATTTACAACTATACAAATTCTCACAACGTGGTAATAAAGAGGCTACATGATGAAACCTGACAGGATGTTAAGCTTATTGCACAAGTGTGGACAGCTGAAGAGGCAAGAAATAATACAGTTGTCACTGGGCTGTTTCACCTCAACACGGAGCAAACAAAAAGAGCGTTGTTAATCAGTTCAACTCTTTGGCTGGATAATCCTAAACCAGTAATTGATAAATGGGAAAACCAAACGACCTCAACTCTGTGATTCATAAAACACATGAATATTCATACCATCTCCTTTGGTCAAGAGGCATTCTACATGCTTCTGGGCAGGCTTTGAAAGAGGAATACAAATAGTTTCTTGCTCAGCAGTAAAATACTGCCTCCCCTTTCAGGCCTATTTTCTCCTATTAAAAGTGAAGTTTAGCAATACACAGAGGACAGTAAACACAGTAAACGAAGGTAAATGACAAATGGTTCTGTAGGAAGTGCTGTACTTTAGCTTTTTCATACTGCTGCATTTGGAAAAATATTAAGTCCTTAAAGGAAACTGAAGACTTACACTACCAGAGAAATCGTGCTGGCAATATAACATATTCATCCTGGAAAAACGTACTCAAGCTCTGCATTTATGAGAATCATTTCTTTCCCACCCCACCAAATCTTAATATCTGAATTATTGATACTCTTTATACAAATAGTAGATTTTGGACAATATATAAAAATAATTTTCAGTATAATGTTGATATAAAATATTCTGCTTATTCTTAATAAAATCCGTTTTAAAAGTACATAAAAATAAAGTTTATGGTATTTGTATCAATTAATTTTATCTTTAAAAATGTATCTAAATTATAGTGAAATAAACTCAAGGCACATATCAACAGTAATTTGTGCACTAAGGCATATAAGTTAATATGTTATAAATATGAGTATACTTTAAGCACATTTGTAGTTTTAGACCTTGTGGGAAACCACTCATATAAAACGAAGAATTTGTTCACAGTTTTCTCTCTTGTAGAAACTGATTTTAATATGTGACTTTTCCTTAAATCAGAGCACCTGTTGCTATACCTCATTTATGATATAAATATCATGGATTATTCCAGACTTCAAAGATAAAAGCAGAGGAAGAACCAAAATTTAAGGAAAATAGTGGTGTATTTTGTTATACAAAAATATCAAATATTCAATATAAGGATACTCTTCAACATTATTTAGAATACTAGTAAAGGCTAACCAAAATGACCATTGCAAAATAAGGACTGATAAAATAAAATAAGATATACTCATGAATGGAATTCCAGGCAGCAATTAAAAGTCATAGCTTGAAGAATAAGTAATGATATGTGCAAGGTCTCATGTTATAATATATTTATAAAAATGGGTTAAAATCACTTATGCAGTGTGATCCTGATATATGTGTACGTATGTGTAATTAATCTATATTATCTATATATATAATTAATCTACATGTTTGGGGGGATTTTTCAATCCCAAGACTCTCCCCTGTAGTTTTTCTCAAACATATTAATTCTGCCAGATCACTCTGCTCCAGTCCTTAATTTCTGTTTAATAAGAGTTTGATTTTAAATTGTCCTTTATTGTGTTAGTTTTGTTTCTCCAACTAAATCAAATGCAATTTGAAGATAGGGAAAATTTATATATATAGTGTGTATGTGTGATTCTAACAATGTACTGCATGTAACAGAATGTCAACATACTCTATTTGTGATTGTTCTTTGAATTTTCTATTATTTGGATTTTAATGAAATTTAAAAAGTAATTCTTCTGGCACAACCCATGGGGAGAAAAAATTTCTCCATCATGAATGACATCCTTTTCGTCTTCACACTCCATCAAAAAATAGAAAATTTTAAAGCAGTACAGTGATCCATTTTTTGTTTCACTGATAACTTTTCTACAAATTTTATTTTACATACAAAATGGAAATAACTTTTCCTAATAGGTAATTTAAGCTTTTGCATAAAATATAACCAACTTCGAGGAAGTAAAGTCTCTTATTAATTCCTACTCTTCACACCATTAGTTTGCTGTGTAATTTCTAGACTCTACTCAATTGTATGTAAACCTCCGCCACCCAACATTTTAATATAAAAATTTTCAAACATACAGAAACGTTGAAAGTATTCTACAGTAAACACCCAAATACACATTACTTAGTTTCTACAATTAAATTTTACTATATTGTATCTTAAGCTTTTAACATGTAAGAAAAATCATGTGTCTTATTTCTTAATCATTAAATGACTTTCATTTTACTGGCATGCAAAGTATGTAATGAAAAGGAATCTTAACACAAGAAGAGAAGTGTCATTTATATTTTTTCCTGGTTCTCTGAGGACTTCAGACTAGGAGTGAGAAAGAGGCTTGAACTGGAACAGATTGAAAGCTTGACAGAAAGTGAAACGTGTGTCCTGTCTACTTAAAGAAACCCCAAACCAAAAACAAAGAAGCAGAAAAACTTCATGTGTGTTAAATTTAAAATAGGTGGCAGCTGATTACTTTCCCGAGTTTTGTTTACATAGACATTGCCAGCATCTACTGTTATCTTGCAGGTGCAGCCTGAGAGGATGGCTTGTAAGTGTTGCAAACTTTACATCCAGTTCTATCACCATCAGACCAAGAAAGGAGTTAACAGTTTTCTACAATTGCTTACTTACGCATTTGCTGCCACAGGTTTGTCTACAAATTGCATAACAAATCTCCAGACTCTAGGACAAACATTCTAGAATTCTGGAGTAAAGATTTATAGCCCCTAGTAAAGTCAATGACAGATAGTTAAATATAGTGAGCAAAGCAATGGCAAACTTTAAAAAAGTCTTCCTATTTTTAACACAGCACAGTGCTTTAAGTTTAAAATATCCATTCAATCCATTTTAATCTATAAAATGACGTTAATACAATACCCATCACAAACATATCTTGAGGTCAAAATGATATAACATTTAAAGCCTGTAATCTACTGACTGACTGTCATATAATAGTCAATATATCATAGTATTTGCTACCTAGTGCTATTCTCCTTATTTTCACAGAGAATTAAAGTGACAATTTGCTGTAATTATACTGTATTTCTAAAAAAATAGGTAACTATATGGATTATATATACAAATATAAACATATGTTTAAATTGTTTTATCAAAATATATAGGTATCCCTTCCAGTTAGACTATAAATATTCCAAGAACTCTAAACTGTGTTTAGAAATAGTGTATATATTAGGATGGAATGTCACAAATTAGTTGTGCTTTGGGGAGAGAGAGAGGAAGGGAGACTCACATAGAAACACTTTATTCCTTCATTCAGCAACAAAAGTGGTTCAAATTCTAGCTACTAAGGCACTACATGTGGCAGGCTTATGAACAATGTAAGATGCCACAGATGCAAGAATTTACCATGTTATTGTGAGAATTATTCTACCTTTCAGAGTTACCAGGACCTAGTGAATTTAGGACAAGATCTTTAGAAGAAATTATATATATATGAAATACAAGAAATTATATATAAAAAATTATATATATTTTCACACACTTTCAAGATCATAGTTTATTTATTACTTCAGATAAAAAGATAGTATATATATACATATTAGGGAACCCCATATATATATATATATATATATATATATATATATATATATGGGCTTACTTATGACTATGCACTTTAGTCCTATTTCACATTTTGATCCAAATACAGTCTTTTAACAATAACATTATCTTTTCTTTAACCAATTTCCCCTTTAACCATCACTCTGAATGATTGTTTTTAAATTAATAGTAATAAAGTATTTAAGAGGAAACTTTAAATATTTTTGGTTTTAATTCTTTAACTTTTGTTAAGTTTGAAATTTCCTTATTCTTTCTGATTTAATTTGTTTAGGAGTGAACATGACCCCTGGAGTTTGAGAAAATTACAAGGACTGTCCCAGAAATGCTTATGAACCAACTGAGACTGTGCTTAACTTTTAGTGATGAGGATTTAAATATTTGCCCAAAGATTTAGGTACATAACTGGGAGAAAGCTATAATACTGAACTTTCAGACATTTACTTGCTAAAATTATAACAGACATTATTAACTGACATTTAATGTGAACAGCTCTGGGCAGATCCAGACTCAACCTATTTTTGTCCGTCAACACTTTGCTGACAGGTTTAATGGACACCTTTGTAAATTATTTTAACTGGTATTAACAATACCAATCCTTAAGCCCCCTCAAACCTTATCCCACAGATTGACTTCCAATGGATTAACTGAATTTAGCAGACAAGAGCTGCCAAAGCATTAGCATTTCTTTACATTTCAGTTTTGGCTTTATGCTAATATGTCAATGTTTACTTTAAAACTAAACCCGATCTCTGCAAAATATTTTTAGTCCATGTGCCAATAACGTCTCACGCTATGGCACAGGTAATTATAAGTAATGGAAATCGGCAGTGATAAACTTGCTTTATAATAATCTCAGAGATGCTAGCAGTACGTGGAACACATGCTTTTTCAATCCATTATTAAAAACATCTGATACATCTGTGAGAACTGGCGTTCCCCCCCCCGCCCCCTCTAGTGTTCTGAGTACTCGGAACAGTTACAACTACAACATTTTGAGAGGCGGATTTTTTTTCTTTAAACACAAAACCATGAAGGAAGCTTTTACAGGAAGTAACAAATACTCCTAAATGACATTTCATTAAAAATGTGTTCCCTTGGAAAGCAGACAGAACTAAAAGCCATGATTTTACTTGGCAGAGAAAGTGGTACAGCAGGCAATGTGTAAAACTAAGGAGCATCAAAATCTACTTTGCCATGGATGTGAGCAGCATTCTGACCTAGAAAATAAAAAGGCAAAGGAATTTTACATGCGCTTTGATATCTTCTAAACTAAAATTTCAGTGGAATTCCCATTTCAAGCAAAGAACAAACAGGAAATGCAGACAATTGTATAAACTATGTTAGTATAAAACTACCAGATACATTCTTGGTTTCATTTTTTAAATATCTTATGTCATAACAATAAAAACTAAGTGTTTCTTTTTTTTTAAGAAAAGTAAATTTGGTTATGCTCTATGCTAAATATGTCAATTTTCAACTCTGGATAGATCAATGACAGTGTGTCAGTTTTTTCCTCGTATACCTTTTTCTTCTATTTTCCCCCTTTCCTTTTCTTTTTATTTCTATTATTTTTCTTTTTTTTCTGTTTTTTTTGTGTTTTTTTTGCCAAATCAGATTTAGCTAAAGCTCCAGTACATGTTGTTTCTGTGATTAATTGAAAAATAATAAGAAAATTTTAAAAGTTGTAAGCACAGTGGCCAAAATAATACTTTAGGTCATTCTTACCTAAGACATCTGCTTTTAGCTATTCGTACCCAAAGGACAAATGAGTAATGAGTCGTTTCCTTCTCTTCTAGATAGAAGCATATGCAAATCATCTTTCCTCTTGCCCCCTTCTAGGTCCTAAAAAAGGAGATTAAAATTGTCATTGAAAAATCTTATGCCTGTGACAAGTTTTAACATACTCAGTAAGAGTTTGCAAAGCAGAGTTAAAACTCTACTGGGAATGGCATTGCCAATTTGTTTTTCAAGGTTACTTTCTTTTCATCAAAAACTGTAAAATAATAATGAAGAAGAAACTGCTTCCCATCAAGGAAAGAAAAAGATCACTCATCAGTTTTACTGTTCCCCTACTTGAACTTTCTCTTGGTTTGAAGGTAATGCTGCTGGCTCCTGTTTCTGTAAAAATTCTTTGCTTCACATTCCCTGTAAACAGAAAAGAGCCATAATTACACCACATGTGATCCATATCAAAGCAAGTGACCCATGTATCGATTTACATAAAGTAAAACATATAAAACATTTTTGCTTTTCACCCTTACTTCACCACTTTCTAAGGAAAGTTTCCTTTTACATACTTCATTTGAATACAAAACGCTCCCGTTGAAATTTGTGATGTTAAACAAACCATACCAGTCATTCAACTTTTTAATTAAGGATTCAGTGTTCCATCCCTTTTCTGACATTAAAATTCAGGTGCAGTCATTAATCTTTCTAAACGAATTCACCTGTGGCTAATACTGATGTATTTTCTATGAGGCTTGTCATGGGCTGCATGCTGCATGCATAGCCACTCCACAGTTAATTACACAGGGGATTATCATTAGCGTCATAAAGATAAAGCCTTGCTAGCAGCATTATAGAGAAGTTTCTTTTTCTTTCTCCCTCTTCCCCCTTTTTTTGGAGCAATGCCTTATTTCATTTTAACATCCAAATGGGTGTTTAAGAATAAACACATCGTGTTTACCTCAATGGCAGGCTGAAGATAGAAGTCAAGGAAAAAGAAGGTAGGCATGAAGGGATACCTAGTTTAGAGTTTTGTTATGACAAACTAATTTGTAAGATACAGCCCAAACCATAAAACGCTGAGAATAATATAAATGAAATGTACTTTTTCAGTTTTAGGCACCTTGATTAAACATACAAAATAGATTTTTTTCCCCTGAATTCGTGACTTGAATGGTAGCTCATATACCTACATTCAGAAAACCAAAAGAAAAAGATTTGCCAGTTTTAGTAAAAGACCGTTTGAGATATGTAATGAGTAAAACTTACAGAAGAGTTCTTTTCAAAAAATATAAAGTAACTTTACAGTCTGAATTAACAACAATAAAAAAAATAATCAAAAACAAAAGATAAACAAAAACCAGGACAGCAAGTTAGATGTGTTTTACTTCAGCAACTTAGACCAATCATATATAGCAATTCTATGTACTTATACTTTGTTAGAAATAAAATCAGAATGATTTTTTATAGTCACACATTGAACTTTAAATACATACATTCTAGTTGCAATTGACTGATAATTTTCTTTGAACTTGTTACCCACAGTATAGTACTGAGTATAGTACATTCTCAGAAAATAGAGAAAAATGTGTAAATATAAAATACAGGTGAAATTAAGTGAAAATATAAGAGGTACATAAGCTTCAGTTAAAGACAACTTAAGATTACTTTAACCAACAACAATCTTAGTTAAAGAGTCTGAAATGCCATCCGATACATTACAGTAAGGGAGAAATTAGGACAAAAGAAACTTTAAAAAAGCCTAGCTGCCATCAAAAGAACAGAAAATGTAGGGTTTTTTTTTTTCCCCAATTTCTTTAATGTGGATTAAACATTTTAATTTTTAACAAAATATGGAAGAATAGAATTTTTATTATACCTTTTGATACCATTATATTTAGAAATATGAAGGAATTGTTCCTATCAGAAATTTAGGTATTTCCAAAATCTAGGCAATTGCCTGTATTTAAAAATTTTATCTATGATTAGCAGCAAGTAGATGCAGCCACATTGTTTTTTTGTTTTGGATAATGAAATGAAATCTATTTTTAATCCACTAGGAGATGATCAATTTGACTGTTTTGCTTCACCAAAAAGCAGCTTCTTTTGTTTTGAGTAGACATGAACTGATTGCTAAACTTAAAAGATTAATTAATGATATTTCTCACAAAGTTTTCAATTTCTTCATATTAAAATTTTAAAGTGCAAACACATGGCATTCCTAGTTTTTCGATTTATCTACCCACTTGAAAACTATGATTATACTTTGCTTTTTTGTTTCTTAAGTTCTTATGTTTCCAAAGACATGTTTCTATAAAAAATAGATCATGAGATCTAGGCATATAATTCGATTTAAATTGATTATAACAATAATGGAGTAACGCTGTGGTAGACACTGAACCTCTCAGTGGACAATCTTTTACTAGCATCACTGCCTTTGTCGTGAATGATCTGAAATGGAACCAAATATCTTTCATGGGCCAGATAGTTTGCATTTAAGAGTTTGGTCACTAAAGTCCATCAGCAGAGTTTTCTCCCCCATGGCAATGTGATTGTGAACAACCAGGCCCTAGGACGTGATTGTGTTCCTTGTTCTTTTGATTAGGTGCATGGTGATAACTTAAATGGATTCTCTTCTATGACTTCCTTATGTTTCCTAATGTTTTACATTCATGCGTTCTGAAGAATGTCTGATGTTTTCATTCTTAGTGCATAAAATGCTAACAAAGTTAAATTAATAATACAACCACTATGAAATACAAAAACTTTTTTAAGTAAGAATAAAATTATTTTTACCCACTCAACTTTTCTTTAAAGCTTCCAAACTTGATGGGAAATTTTTTTGAGATTTCTGTTTAAGTTATATAAGTATATTCCAAAATATACTTTTAAAATCATGACTTTTCATATCATTCCTAACGTGGTAGGCATTTATACCTTTCAGATATTACTTCATACCAACTGCTTTTATCATTTTTTTTCATAAAAAGTTATCCTCAAAGCAATCTTCACAAAAAAGTCTTGCTTTTCATCCTCACAATTTAATATAAAAATTATTACTCTCTTGATGGACATTAAATTTGAATTAATCTGCAAAAGGAAATAGAGGGAGTATAAGAAGATAAGTGTGCTTGGATAATGAGGTTTTCAAATTTTGTGGTATTTACTATTTTCTTACCCCTGTTAGATTTAGCGCTGATTGTAACTATACCTTTAAAAATTTGGTTTTCTTCTTGCTTTAACTTAAATGATTTAGAGTTATACAAACTTTATAATACCATGTATTATTTAAAAACTTTTTTTTATTACTTTCAATACTTCCTACCCCCACGCTGTCTATTCAAAACTGCTTTCTGTGACCCTTTCTATGTACATTCTTCCCATCCCTCAAAACTAAAATACTGACTAAAAAGCAAGTTAGAATGTATAGCTGACAATTCTTTCATTTTTAATGTACTATTCTATACAAGATACATTGCAGCTCAACTAGTGTAAATATTATCCAGGAATGCATATGTAGGTTTCTGAAATTCTTAGGTAAAGCAGAATTAATAATTGGACTAATCAGGCTTAAACATATATTGACTTTTTTTATGTGTGTTATAATAATTGGAGCGTAAGATGGTGATAAATTTTATGTGTTAGATGCAGTAGTAATATCTTGGCAATTTAAAAAACTACATCTGTGGTCTCTGTCAGTTTAACAGATGATTGGAAAGACCTAAATCTGTGAACAGTTAACATGATATTTTCTTGCCATAGATCTAGGTCAGTATATGTCATATTGGTCTATAATATTGCAAATCATTATAAAGCTTTAAATAATCTCCTATGCATAAGATGGTCAATTTGACTCTCCTATGATTTGTTTGGAAATGTTGACAAATATCTGCTATAATGACAAAACTAACATTTTTAAAAACATTAGATTGCAATATTTATTCAATTTTGGTTTGCATTTATTGTCTACAACTTTAACCTAAAGACCAATAACATTAAATATACGTATATGTCAGAGTGTAGAAATGTGCTATATGAATTCAGAACAAAGAAAAAAATAAATGAGGTAAAATCTGTGTAACTAATACTTGATGAGACTCATAAATTTTTACTTCAATGTTTTAGAAAGTAAAATATTGATTTAAATATTCTTTTTTAGCAGAAAACCTCTTATTTCTCAGTGTTCTTGATTAAATTAATAACAGGTAACTGAAACAATATGTGCCAGAAGAGAGATTGTGTATATTCACAATTTTTCATTTAAACCTCACGCCAATTACCTTAACTGAAGAAATAGAGAAGCGTCTTATTTTAAAAATCTTTTCCATTCATTGGGTTAGAATCAAGAATTACAATACCAAGTATAAATTCCAGGAACCTATTTTCAAGCAATATTTTAAGATGATTTTCAGGCCATGACCTTCCTTCCTCCCTCTCTCCCTTCCTTCCTTCCTTCCTTCCTTCCTTCCTTCCTTCCTTCCTTCCTTCCTTCCTTCCTTCCTTCTTTCCTTCCTTCCTCCCTTCCTTCCTCCCTCCCTCCCTCCCTCTCTTTCTTATTCTTTCTTTCTTTCTTCTTCTTCTTTTTTTTTTTTTTTTAATAATTTCAGATACTATACAAATCTCTAGTTTGAATTGGCTGCCAGTTATTAAATTCAAAAACATTTAATACAAATTCAAACTCAGGTAGTGAAAACAATATCCTAACAGACAAAGACAAAGTTCAGCATTGTGAGTTAAGATTACCACTGATCTCACAGTATTTTCCTTAATCATAACGATCCTTTCTAGTTTTTGCTTGCTGTGCATACTCCTAATCTAATTCAGGATCTTGAATTTCCTTGTTCATCAATATCTCTACTCAAACTGAAAACATATTTCTTAGGCTAACTTTTGTACCTATGGAAGAAAAAGAACATTCCATCTACCTTTCATGCTGGTTGCGCACAGTAGACATAAGCTGCACCCCTAATAGTCCCAGACCATGACTTTGGTTTTAGTGCAGACAGCTTGCAAACCTACTGACAGGATGCAGTATAAACACACCAGGCTTTATGGAATTAGTTGGTGCACTTGCAAGGTTAATGTAGCATCTGTGATGCAAATATGTGACCATTCTAATAGCTTTATTGGTAGACTGATGCCATTTCTCAGATCTGCTCTTGAGTTCCATTAAGCAGTTTCCTAGTCACCATTAACTTCAAGTATCATTTATGTAGTAAATATATGAATCTATGGAAAGGAATACGAGAAGTGTAGCCCATTTACACACCACAGGATACTGCTGAATCACAGAAGCACCAATCGCATTTAGAATATCCTGAACTGACAGCACATTCCAAAGCCTCACTTTGCATTTCTGGACACATGTTCAATTTCTGCTCACGAGTAAGCTGGTCACTGGGCTGATACATTTGTTATGAAAGGCTTCATTTTCCTCATTTAGGGGTTCAGCAACATGTCTTGCTGAGGATATTTATGTCATACTCTAACAAGCATGGGATAGACTCTGGAGTCAGGAACAAATTTCACACAGGACAAGCTTTCTTTTTTATCTGAGAGCACTAAGGCTGAGAGCCCAGCAGGATTCGTCTAGTCCACAAAAGCTCTTCCATCTTGCACACAGTGTGTGCTTAGCCAGAACACCCACACATTGTGTTTTCTTACCAAATGACATTTTCTGGCTGCTCACTTCATATTTGTCACTTGTATACAAAGTGTAATGTCTAAAGAAAGCATGATCAGCTTGTGCATCACTAATCTCATTTGTGTAATAGCTCTGAAAACATTCAACAAAAAAGTAACTGGTAAGCCACTATACATACACATGCCATGCTCAGCATGCACTCATTGAAATGTGAAATTCACTGGCTGCTAAGAAAGGCAGTGGTCAGCAGTGCCAATCTGACTTCTCACTCCCTGTTGCAAATGAAGAATAACTCCTCAGACCTAAATGAAAGGTGTGCTGACAGGCCTATCTACCTTAACACGCTGTCAAGTACAAGGGGGCAGGGTAATACCCACCAACCTTTCAAATCTGATTGAATATTTCTCTTTTTGGAGACAGGAGCAAAGGAGCTCTGTCTGTCCATTTAAAGTTTTCTTATTGTCATTTATTCTCCCTTTCATTAGACTATGACTCCTTAGACTTCAATTTGAGGTCTATGGAGACCCAGATTACATCATTACTGTTATGTGGTATGTTACACACTAATCATAACCATTACCACTTACAAGTCAACAGCTTCATTCAATTAGCTGCCTGACATGGATTTTTAAGTTAATTCATGGTGAAGGTCAGCAGTGGTCAGTGTGGCAGGTGCATTCTGCTACTCTTTGAATGCCAATTATCAGTCTTGGATAATTAGAGTGATTCTTAAATACAAATTAATTAGAGAGATCAAAACCTAAGATATGGAACTTATGTAACTGTCCAGTACTATAAAAAATCATATAGGATAGTCTATGTATTTAAATAAATACATATCCCTTAACTTATTCAAAATTAAAATCTAGATCTTTACACATAACTCTTTATTCTTATAACAAAGGAAAATGTGTATACCATGGATATAAGGGTATATATAATATCCTTAATATATATAATTGACTTCAATTGATAGGCAATAGTAATAAATCATAATATATGTTTTTAAAAGTACTGTTAATTATAATTTCAGATATTTTTCTGCATAAAGTTTGTAAACTAAATCACATTTATAGTTTAAGCTTCCCCCCACCCTTTCCAAAATTGTCTTTCTTGAAAAACTAGAGTCTATTTCTGATCATTAGAATTATATATCATATGCACTCCTCTGTGTTGTGCTTATCAGGAAGCTTGGTGCTAATTACGGTGTTCCTTTAAAGTATCTATATTAGCCATATCCTTAACATATTGCTTTCTTTCCTGATTCATTTACTTTGATTATTTTAGATCTTTTAGGTAAGTGATATCAATATATATTATATGCCTAATAATTTCATGTTATAGATTATATATCTTTAACAATTATATGTATTTTTGAGACAGCTTACCTCCTGTCTCAAAAGCATATGTGTTTGTATTTGACTGAGCACACACACACACACACACACACAGGCACACACATAGACATATATACTTAAATCATTTTAAGTGGATAAATACTATAAGTCAGTCACTAACTAAAAACTGGTTACTTGGTGGACCTTCAAGATGGCAGAGGATTAAGACATGGAGATCACCTTCCTCCCCACAAATACATCAAAAATACATCTACACGTGGAACAACTCCTACAGAACACCTACTGAATGCTGGCAGAAGACCTCAGACTTCCCAAAAGGCAAGAAACTCCCCACGTACCTGGGTAGGGCAAAAGAGAAAAGAAAAAACAGAGACAAAAGAATAGGGACGGGACCTGCACAACTGGGAGGGAGCCGTGAAGGAGGAAAAGATTCCACACACTCCGAAGCCCCTTCACTGGTGGAGACGTGGGGGGTGGTCGTGGGGGGGGATCTTCAGAGCCACAGAGGAGAGCGCAGCAACAGGGGTGCAGAGGGCAAAGCAGAGAGATTCCCGCACAGAGGATCGGTACCGACCAGCACTCACCAGCCTGAGAAGCTTCTCTGCTCACCCACTGGGGCAGGCGTGGGCTGGGAGCTGAGGCTCAGGCTTCGGAGGACAGATCCCAGGGAGAGGACAGGGGTTGGCTGTGTGAAAATAGTCTGAAGGGGCTAATGCTCCACAGCTAGTCGGGAGGGAGTCCGGGAAAAATTCTGGACCTGCCTAATAGGCAAGAGACCATTGTTTCGGGGTGTGCGAGGAGAGGGGATTCCTTCCCTGTCTGCCCACAGAAGGCAGAGCACTGCCTAAATGAGCTCCAGAGACAGGCATGAGCCTCAGCTATCAGCTCGGATCCCAGAGACGGGCATGAAAAGCTAAAGCTGCTGCTGCAGCCAACAAGAATCCTGTGTGCAAGCAAGGTCACTATCCACAACCCCCTGGGAGACTGTGAGCCCGCCACTGCCAGGGTCCCATGATGCAGGGACAACTACACCAGGAGAACACACAGCATGTCTCAGGCTGTTGCAACATCATGCAGGCCTCTGCCGCCACAGGCTCACCCTGCATTCCAATTATAACTACCGTACCCCTCCCTCCCCCTGGCCTGAGTGACCCAGAGTACCCTAATAAGCCGCTGCTTTAATCCCATTCTGTCTGGGAAGGAACAGAAGCCTGAGGGCGACCTACATGCAGAGGTGGGGCCAAAATCAAAGCTGAACCCCAGGAGCTGTGCAAAAAGAAGAGAAAAAAAAGAGCCTCAGGAGCAGTGGATTAAATCCCCACAATCAACCTGAGGTACTCTGCATCTGTGGAACACATGAATAGACAACAAATCAACCCAAAATTGAGGTGGTGGCCCTTGGGAGCAACTGTAGACTTGGGATCTGCTGTCTGCGACAGACTTGTTTCTGATTTTTATGTTTATCTTAGTGTAGTTTTCAGCACTTGTATCACTGGTGGATTTGTTTATTGGTTTGGCTACTCTCAGTTTTATTATTACTTTTTTTATTTTAATAATTGTTATTTTCTTAAAATTATTTATTTATTTATTTATTTATTTATCTTTCTCTTTTTCTCGTTTTTCTTCTGAGACGTGTGGCTGACAGGGTTTTGGTTCTCCGGCCTGGTGTCAGCCCTGAGCCTCTGAGGTGGGAGAGCCGACTTCAGGACACTGGACCACCAGAGACCTACCAACCCCACATAATATCAATCGGCAAGAGCTCTCCCATAGATCTTTGTCTCAATGCTAAGACTCAGCTCCACCCAACAGCCAGCAAGCTCCAGTGCTGGATGCCCCTTGACAAAATCTAACAAGACAGGAACATAACCCCACCAATTAGCAGAGAGCCTGCCTAAAATCATAGTAAGTTCACAGAAAAACCCTGAAAAACACCACCAGATGCAACCATGCCCACCAGTAAGAAAAGATCCAGTCTCATCCACCAGAACACAGGCACCAGTCCCCTCCACCAGGAAGCCTACACAAGCCACTGAACCAACCTTACCAACTGGGGGCAGATACCAAAAACAAAGGGAACTATGAACCAGAAGCCTGTGAAAGGAGACCACAAACAGAGGAATACACAGCAGATGAAGGAGCAAGGTAAAATCCCTCCAGACCAAACAAATGAAGAAGAAATAAGGAGTCTACCTAAAAAAGAATTCAGAGTAATGATACTAAAGATGATCCAAAATCTTGGAAATAGAATGGAGATTATACAAGAAACGTGTAACAAGGATTAGAAGAACTAAAGAGCAAACAAACAATGATGAATAACACAATAAATGAAATGAAAATTCTCCAGAAGGAATCAATAGTAGAATAACTGAGGCAGAAGAATGGATAAGTGACCTGGAAGATAAAATAGTGGAAATATCTGCCACAGAGCAGAATAAAGAATAAAGAATGAAAAGAATTGAGGACAGTCTCAGAGACCTCTGGGACAACATTAAACACACCAACATTGGAATTATAGGGGTCCCAGAAGAAGAATAGAAAAAGAAAGGGACTAAGAAAATATTTGAAGAGATTATATTTAAAAACTTCACTAACATGGGAAAAGAAAGAGTCAATGAAGTGCAGGAAGCGCAGACAGTCCTATACAGGATAAATCCAAGGAGAAACATGCCAAGACACATATTAATCAAACTATCAAAAATTAAATACAAAGAAAAAATATTAAAAGCAACAAGGGAAAAACAACAGATAACAGACAAGGGAATCCCCATAGGGTTATCAGCTGATCTTTCAGCAGAAACCTGCAAGCCAGAAGGGAGTGGTAGGACATATTTAAAGTGATGAAAGGGAAAAACCTACAGCCAAGATTACTCTATCCAGCAAGGATGTCATTCAGATTCGATGGAGAAATTAAAAAATTTACAGAAAAGTAAAAGCTGAGAGAATTCAGCACCACAAATCCAGCTTTACAACAAATGCTAAAGAAACTTCTCTAGGCAGAAAACACAAGAGAAGGAAAAGACCTACAATAACAAACCCAAAGCAGTTAAGAAAATGGTAATAGGAACATAGATATCAATAATTACCTTAAATGTAAATAGATTAAATGCTCCAACCAAAAGAAATAGACTGGCTGAATGGAAACAAAAACAAGATCTGTATATATGCTGTCTACAAGAGACCCACTTCAGACCTAGGGACACATACAGACTGAAAGTGAGGGCATGGAAAAAGATATTCTATGCAAATGGAAATCAAGAAAAGCTGGTGTTGCAATTTTCATAACAGACAAAATAGACTTTAAAACAAAGAATATTACAAGAGACAAAGAAGGACACTACATAATGATCAAGGGATCAATCCAAGAAGAAGATATAACTATTGTAAATACTTATGCACCCAAAATAGGAGCATCTCAATACATAAGGTTCTACATAATGCTAACAGCCATAAAAGGGGAAATCAACAGTAACACAATCATAGTGAGGGACTTTAACACACCACTTTCACCAATGGACAGATCATCCACAATGAAAATAAATAAGGAAACACAAGCTTTAAATGATACATTAAACAAGATGGACTTAATTGATATTTATAGGACATTCCATCCAAAAACAAAAGAATATACTTTTTTCTCAAGTGTGTATGGAACATTGTCCAGGATAGACCATATCTTGGGTCACATATCAAGCCTTGGTAAATTTAAGAAAATTGAAATCATACCAAGTATCTTTTCTGACCACAACGCTATGAGACTAGATATCAATTACAGGAAAAAATATGTAAAAAATACAAACACATGGAGGCTAAACTATGCACTATGTAATAAACAAGAGATCACTGAAGAAATCAAAGAGGAAATCAAAAAATACCTAGAAACAAATGACAATGAAAACACGATGACCCAAAGCATATGGGATGCAGCAAAAGCAGTTCTAAGAGGGAATTTTATAGTAATACAATCCTACCTTAAGAAACAAGAAACATCTCAAATGAACACCTAACCTTACACTTAAAGCAATTAGTGAAAGTAGCACAAAAAAATACCAAAGTAAGCAGAAGGAAAGAAATCATAAAATCAGATCAGAAATAAATGAAAAAAATGAAGGAAATAATAGCAAAGATCAATAAAACTGAAAGCTCTTTCTTTGAGAAGATAAAGAAAATTGATAAACCATTAACCAGACTCATCAAGAAGAAAAGAGAGAACACTCAAATTAATAGAATTAGAAATGAAAAAGGAGAAGTAACAACTGATAATGCAGAAATACAAAGGATCATGCGAGATCACTACAAGCAAATATATGCCAATAAAATGGATAACCTGGAAGAAATGGACAAATTCTTAGAAAAGCACAACCTTCGAGACTGAATCAGGAAGAAATAGAAAATTTAAACAGACCAATCACTAACACTGAAATTGAAACTGTGATTAAAAATCTTCCAACAAACAAAAGCTCAGGACCAGATGGCTTCACAGACGAATTCTATCAAACAATAGAGAAGAGCTAACACCTACCCCTCTTAAACTCTTTCAAAATATAGCAGAGAGCGGAATACTCCCAACCTCATTCTACAAGGCCACCATCACCCTGATACCAAAACCAGGCAAAGATGTCCCAAAACTAAAATTACGGGCTAAGATCACTGATGAACATAGATGTAAAAATCTTCAACAACATACTAGCAAACGGAATCCAACAGCACATTAAAAAGATCATGATCATGATCTTGTGGGGTTTATCAAGTGGGGTTTATCCCAGGAATGCAAGGATTCTTCAATGTACACAAATCAATCAATGTGATACACCATATTAACAAACTGAAGAATAAAAAACATATTATCATCTGAATAGATGCAGAAAACACTTTCAAAAAAATTCAACAGCCATTTATGATAAAAAACCTCAGAAAGCAGGCATAGAGGGAACTTACATCAACGTAATAAAGGCCATATATGACAAACCCACAGCCAACATTGTTCTGAATGGGGAAAAACTGAAACCATTTCCTCTAAAATCAGGAACAAAACAAGGCTGCCCACTCTCACCACTACTATTTAACATAGTTTTGGAAGTTTTATCCACAGCAATCAGAGAATAAAAATAAATAAATAAAATGATCCAAATCGAAAAATAAGTAAAACTGTCACTGTTTGCAGATGACATGATACTATACATAGAGTATCCTAAAGATGCTACCAGAAAACTACTAGAGCTAATCAATGAATTTGGTAAAGTAGCAGGATACAAAATTAGTGCACAGAAATCTCTGGCATTCCTATACACTAATGATGAAATATCTGATAGAGAAATTAAGGAAACACTCCCTTTTACCATTGCAACAAATAGAATAAAATACCTAAGTATAAGCCTACCTAAGGAGACAAAAGGCCTGTATGCAAAAAACTATAAGACACTGATGAAAGAAATTAAAGATGATACAAACAGATGGAGAGATATACCATGTTCTTGGATTGGAAGAATCAACATTGTGAAAATGACTATACTACCCAAAGAAATCTACAGATTCAATGCAATCCATATGAAACCACCACTGGCATTTTTCACAGAACTAGGACAAAAAATTTTCCAATATGTATGGAAACACAAAAGACCCTGAATAGCCAAAGCAATCTTGAGAAAGAAAACGGAGCTGGGGGAATCAGGCTCCCTGACTTCAGACTATACTACAAAGGTACAGTAATCAAGACAGTATGGTACTGGCACAAAAACAGAAATATAGATTAATGGATCTGATTGAAAGCCCAGAGATAAAACCACACTCATATGGTCACCTTATCTTTGACAACGGAGGCAAGAATATACAATGGAGAAAAGACGCCTCTTCAATATGTGGTGCTGGGAAAACTGGACAGCTACATGGAAAAGAATGAAATTAGAATACTCCCTAACACCATACACAAAAATAAACTCAAAAGGGATTAAAGACCTAAATATAAGGCCAGGCACCATAAAACTCCTAGAGGAGAACAAAGGAAGAACACACTTTGACATAAACCACAGCAAGATCCTTTTTGATCCACCTCTTAGAGAAATGGAAATAAAAACAAAAATAAACAAATGGGACCTAATGAAATTTAAAAGCTTTGGCACATCAAAGGAAACCATAAACAAGGCAAAACGACAACTCTCAGAATGGAAGAAAATATTTGCAAATGAAGCAACAGACAAAAGATTAATCTCCAAAATATACAAGCAGCTCATGCAGCTCAATATCAAAAAAACAAACTACCCAATCCAAAAATGGGCAGAAGACGTAAATAGACATTTCTCCAAGAAGATATACCAGTTGCCAACAAACACATGAAAGTATGCTCAGCATTACTAATCCTTAGAGAAATGAAAATCAAAACTACAATGAGCTATCACCACACACTGATCAGAATGGCCATCATCAAAAAATTTGCAAACATTAAATGCTGGAGAGGGTTGGAGAAAAAGGAACCCTCTTGCACTGTTGGTGGGAATGTAAATTGATATAGCCACTATGGAGAACAGTGTGGAGGTTCCTTAAGAAACTAAAAGTAGAAGTATCATATGACCCAGCAATCCTACTACTGGGCATATATCCTGAGAAAACTATAATTCCAAAAAATCACATAACATAATGTTCATTGCAGCACTATTTACCATTTTCAGGACATGCAAGCAACCTAAGTGTCCATTGACAGATGAATGGATTAATGAGATGTGGCACATATATTCAATGGAATATTGCCCAGTCATAAAAAGAAACAAAACTGGGTTATTTGTAGTGAGGTGGTTGGACTAGATTCTGTCATAGAGAGTGAAGTAAGTCAGAAAGAGAAAAACAAATACCGTATGCTAACACATATATATGGAGTCTAAAAAAAGTCGTTCTGATGAACCTAGGGGCAGGACAGGAATAAAGATGCAGATGTAGAGAATGGACTTGAGGACATGGGGAGGGAGAAATATAAGCTGGGACGAATTGAGAGAGTAGCATTAACATATATACACTACCAAATGTAAAATAGATAGCTGGTGGGAAGCAGGTGCATTGCACAGGGAGATCAGCTTGGTGCTTTGTGACCACCTAGAGGGGTGGGATGGGGAGTGTGGGAGGGAGACGCAAGAGGGAGGGGATATGGGGATATATGTTTACATATAGCTGATTCACTTTGTTACAGCAGAAACTGACACAACATTGTAAAGCAGTTATAATCCAATAAAGATGTTAAAAAAAAGTGTTTACTCACTGTAAATTTTTTGAATATTAATTATATCAACAGTATATTCTGTAGGCTGTTCCTATTGAGACTGTAAGACTCTGAATTCATAATTTAGAAAACATGCCTTGTGTCAGACAGTGGGCTGGCTAGGCAGTAGGCATAAATAGTGAATCAGACAGACTTGGTTCTACTCACTGTTGAAGTTAGAGTCAGGTGTGATGCCCAATATAGCATCAATTCAAATAGAGTGTGATAAAAAATATGCTATGAAGGATGGCAGAATGATAACTGTATATTTAGTTGAGTTACATGTGCTCATGATACCATTCTCTCTATATTGATATATTTGGAGCAGATTAAGCTCAATTTTTTAAGGTAATGTCCTTCTTGTGGAGAAAGTGACTTATCAGCTTAGATGGAGCTTGGTAGATTCGGCCAAGAGAAGGCACCTGTGAAGAAATGATTGTGGTGGGATAGAGAAAACGGCCTCCTCAAACACTGCAAGTACTTGAGTATTTTCTCGGCAATAACAGAATGTAGTTCAAGACGAAGTCATGAGACATGAGCCTGAAGAGGAAAGCAAAACCCAAATCACCAAGGCTTTTCAAAGTAAATTTCTATTTTATTCTGAAAATACCTTGTCTAAGGCCAAAGTTTGTAAAGAACTCTGTTATAAGTAGTAATGTATTTTAGTAATAACATTTACATTTTCAAGGAGTTGAATCGATGCTTTGGGGACAATGTTTTATTTTTTTGTATGTGAATAAATAATTAGAGACTTTGAAAACATGCTACATGAATATAAGAAGTTGAAGACACTTTATAAGAAGTCTGGACAGAGTTTCAACTGATTTTTCTAAATAGACATTTCTACAATATTGTAGCCCTTAGTTTAGTAGAAAGAGTCATTGTACAATATAAAGTCATATCTCAGAAAAGTTTATGGAACTGTGGAGGTGGCATGAATGCTGACTGGGATAGTCAGTTTGTTGATAATTGAAAAGCCATATAAATGGTGTGAAAGTGCCTGTTCTGGAACAGTCTTCTATAGAGACAACTATAGCCTGACACACAGCCAACTGTTCAATAGGTCTTATTTGCTTGAATTTATACTAGACATAAATTAATACAGTCATGAAAGAACCAGATGAAAGGAATAAGTTATTAAGCTGACCAATACTTAGTTTGAGGAGTCCTTCAAGATTTTAGAATTTTATTTGTTGTTTATATCAGTCATTCCTGCATTTTATTGATTCTTACATTTCCTTTGATTTATATTAACATTCTACAATCCTAAATCTCCTAAAACAGTTCATCTAAACAATGGTAATGAAAATCTAATGGCATTAGTTAAAGGCATTAACTTTACAACTGTTATTTTACAGCCTCATTCCCAAAAGTTATGAAAAATACCTAGAAATTTGGAGAAGTAAATTTGCATGCAAATCTTTTTTTTTTTTCTCTAAGATCATTACTATCTGTAAGCACAGAACACTTCAGAAAATAACTGTAACAACTTGTAGAAGGTAATGATATACCGGGAAAACTATTGATTTTTAAAATTTATTTAGAAGGTAAGAGAAAAAAAATCTACTGTCTGGACTAAGTCAAAGACTCAGCATGAAAAGTTGGTAATCAGTCCTGATTTTCATGTCTTTTGCAATAAGAAAATAATATCCTATGTGTAATGGGACAGACACAAACACAGACATTTAGGTTCATAAATACCAGATGACTGCAGAAATGTGACTCTGAATGGATCACCTGGATTTACTTTTTCTTCTGAAAAGTAATGCTCTTTATTTATATTAATTGGATATCTCCTTCATTTGAAAGTATAAATTACTCATCAGATGTCAAGGACAATATGTGACTACTGTAGTATGGTGGGTGATTTTAAATAATTTGTTAGAGAACTTTTATCTTTTTACTTCTCTTGGAAGAAGTAGCATATAGTTTAATAATAATATTTTGGAAATTATTCTTGTCTTTAGCTTTGAATGTAATGTGTTATTTTACCTAATTTTTAAAAGCTCATTGAAGTGTTAAATATTAGTATATTTAAAACACTATAGGGTAGCTTCTCCCCGGCTCGCCTGACTAGACGTAAACGGGCAGGGCACTCTGCTCACGCAAGGCACCGTGACATTTGCGACGAGACTCAGAGCTTTGCCATCCCTCTGTCAGGAGGTAGAGGCTAATTCCCTCCCTTGAAGCTGGGGAGCCTTGTGGCTCAATTATAGCCAACGGAAGACATCAGAAGTGACAGAGCATGACTTCCAAAGTGATGCAGCTTCTGTGTCATTAATGAGGACACTCATCTTCGGAGCCCTAAGTCACCGTAGAAGAAGTCCAACTATCCTGAATCCTCAAAGCTGCAAGGAAGCCCCGCTGTCTGGACAGTGGCCCTGAATTTCAAGTCCTCACCATCCAGACTTCAGATCTGAGAACTCCAGGAAAGCGGAAGATGGCGGAAGAGTAAGACGCGGAGATCACCTTCCTCCCCACAGATACACCAGAAATACATATACACGTGGAACAACTCCTACAGAACACCTACTGAAGGCTGGCAGAAGACCTCAGACCTCCCAAAAGGCAAGAAACTCCCCACGTACATGGGTAGGGCAAAAGAAAAAACAGAGACAAAAGAATAGGGACGGCACCTGCACCAGTGGGAGGGAGCTGTGAAGGAGGAAAAGTTTCCACACACTAGGAAGCCCCTTCGCGGGCGGAGACTGCGGGAGGCGGAGGGGGGAGCTTCGAAGCTGCGGAGGAGAGCACAGCAACGGGTGCAGAGGGCAAAGCGGGGAGATTCCCGCACAGAGGATCGGTGCCGACCGGCACTCACCAGCCCGAGAGGCTTGTCTGCTCACCCGCCGGGGCGGGCGGGGCTGCGAGCTGAGGCCGGAGCGCAGGGAGAGGACTGGGGTTGGCGGCTTGAACATAGCCTGAAGGGGTTAGTGCACCACAGCTAGCCGGGAGGGAGTCCGGGGAAAAGCCTGCACCTGCCGAAGAGGCAGGAGACTTTTCCTTCCCTCTTTGTTTCCTGGGGCGTGAGGAGAGGGGTTTAAGAACGCTGCTTAAAGGAACTCCAGAGACGGGCGCGAGCCGCGGCTAAAAGCGCGAACCCCAGAGACGGGCGCGAGCCGCAGCTGAAAGCGCGGAATCCAGAGACGGGCGCGAGCCGCGGCTGAAAGCGCGGAATCCAGAGACGGGCGCGAGCCGCGGCTGAAAGCGCGGAATCTAGACACGGGCGCGAGCCACGGCTAAAAGCGCGGACCCCAGAGGCGGGCGGGAGACGTTAAGGCTGCTGCTGCCGCCACCGAGGGGCCTGTGTGCGAGCACAGGTCACTCTCCACACCCCTCTTCCGCGGAGCCTGTGCAGCCCGCCACTGCCAGGTTCCCGGGATCCAGGGACAACTTCCCCGGGACAGCGCACAGCGCGCCTCAGGCTGGTGCAAAGTCACGCCGGCCTTTGCCACCGCAGGCCCGCCCCGCACTCTGTGCCCCTCCGTCCCCGCCGGCCTGAGTGCGCCAGAGCCCCCAATCAGCGGCTCTTTTAACCCCATCCTGTCTGAGCAAAAAACAGACGCCCTCCAGCGATCTACACGCAGTGGCAGGGCCAAATCCAAAGCTTAGCCCTGGGAGCTGTGAGAACAAAGAAGAGAAAGGGAAATCTCTCCCAGCAGCCTCAGAAGCAACGGATTAAAGCTCCACAATCAACTTGATGTACCTGCATCTGTGGAATACCTGAATAGACAACCAATCATCCCAAATTAAGGAAGTGGACTTTAGGAGCAAGATCTATGATTTTTTCCCTTTTCCTCTTTTTGTGAATGTGTATGTGTATGCTTCTGTGTGAGATCTTGTCTGTATAGTCTTGCTTCCACCATTTGTCCTAGGGTTCTATCCGTCCATGTTTTTTTTTAATTTTTCTTAATAATTAATTTTAATAACAATATTATACTTTACCTTCGTTCTTTCTTTCTTTCTTTCCGTCCTTCCTTCCCTCCTTTAGACAACGAATCATCCCAAATTGAGGAGGTGGTCTCTGACAGCAAGATTTAGGATTTTTCCCCATTTACCTCTTTTAGTGAGGGTGTATGTGCATGCTTCTGTGTAAGATTTTGTCTGTATAGCTTTGCTGCCAACATTTGTCCTAAGGTTCTTTCCGTCCCTTTTTTTTTTTTCTAAATAAGAATTTTTTAATTCAATAACTTTATTATACTTTATTTTATTTTTACTGTATCTTCTTTCTTTCTGTCTTTTTTCCTTCTTTCCCTCCTTCCTTCCTTCCTCCCTCCCTCCCTCCTTTCTTTCCTTCTTGCCTTCTTTCCTTCTTTGCTTCTTTCTTTCTTTCTTCCTTCCTTCCTACCCTCCTTTCCTTCTTTCTTTCCTCATACTTCTACTAATTCCCTCTACTTTTTCTCCCTTTTATCCTGAGCAGTGTGGATGAAAAGCTTTTGGTGCTCCAGCCAGGAGGCAGGGCTCTGCCTCTGAGGTAGGAGAGCCAACTTCAGGACACTGATCAACAAGAGACCTCCCAGCTCCACATAATATCAAACGGCGAAAATCTCCCAGAGACCTCCATCTTAACACCAGCACCCAGCTTCACTCAACGACCAGCAAGCCACAGTGCTGGAAAACCTATGCCAAACAACTAGCAAAACAGGAACACAACCTCACCCATTAGCAGAGAGGCTGCCTAAAATCATAATAAGGCCACAGACACCCCCAAACACACCACCAGACGTGAACCTGCCACTAGAGAGACAAGATCCAGCCTCATCCACCACAGCACAGGCACTAGTCCCCTCCACCAGGAAGCCTACACAACCCACTGAACCAACCTTAGCCACTGGAGACAGACATCAAAAACAGGAGGAACTACGAACCTGCAGCCTGCAAAAAGGAGACCCCAAACACAGTAAGATAAGCAAAATGAGAAGACAGAAAAACACACAGCAGATAAAGGAGCAAGATAAAAATGCACCAGACCTAACAAATGAAGAGGAAATAGGCAGTCTACCTGAAAGAGAATTCAGAATAATGATAGTAAGGTTGATCCGAAATCTTGGAGATAGAATGGACAATAGATTGGACAAAATGCAAGAATCAGTTAACAAGGACATAGAAGAACTAAAGATGAAACAAGCAACGATGAACAACACAATAAATGAAATTAAAAGTACTCTAGAAGGGATCAATAGCAGAATAACTGAGGCAGAAGAACGGATAAGTGACCTGGAAGATAAAATAGTGGAAATAACTACTGCAGAGCAGAATAAAGAAAAAAGAATGAAAAGAACTGAGGACAGTCTCAGAGACCTCTGGGACAACATTAAACGCACCAACATTCGAATTATAGGGGTTCCAGAAGAAGAAGAGAAAAAGAAAGGGACTGAGAAAATATTTGAAGAGATTATAGTTGAAAACTTCCCTAACATGGGAAAGGAAATAGTTAATCAAGTCCAGGAAGCACAGAGAGTCCCATACAAGATAAATACAAGGAGAAATACGCCAAGACACATATTAATCAAACTGTCAAAAATTAAATACAAAGAAAGCATATTAAAAGCAGCAAGGGAAAAACAACAAATAACACATAAGGGAATCCCCATAAGGTTAACAGCTGATCTCTCAGCAGAAACCCTACAAGCCAGAAGGGAGTGGCAGGACATACTGAAAGTGATGAAGGAGAAAAACATGCAGCCAAGACTACTCTACCCAGCAAGGATCTCATTCAGATTTGATGGAGAAATTAAATCCTTTACAGACAAGCAAAAGCTGAGAGAGTTCAGCACCACCAAACCAGCTTTACAACAAATGCTAAAGGATCTTTTTTAGGCAAGAAACACAAGAGAAGGAAAAGACCTATAATAACGAACCCAAAACAATTTAGAAAATGGGAATAGGAACATACATATCGATAATTACCTTAAATGTAAATGGACTAAATGCTCCCACCAAAAGACACAGATTAGCTGAATGGATACAAAAACAAGACCCTTATATATGCTGTCTACAAGAGACCCACTTCAGACCTAGAGACACATACAGACTGAAAGTAAGGGGATGGAAAAAGATATTCCATGCAAATGGAAACCAAAAGAAAGCTGGAGTAGCAATTCTCATATCAGACAAAATAGACTTTAAAATAAGGACTATTAAAAGAGACAAAGAAGGACACTACATAATGATCAAGGGATCGATCCAAGAAGAAGATATAACAATTGTAAATATTTATGCACCCAACATAGGAGCACCTCAATACATAAGGCAAATACTAACAGCCATAAAAGGGGAAATTGACAGTAACACATTCATAGTAGGGGACTTAAACACCCCACTTTCACCCATGGACAGATCATCCAAAATGAAAATAAATAAGGAAACACAAGCTTTAAATGATACATTAAACAAGATGGACTTAATTGATATTTATAGGACACTCCATCCAAAAACAACAGAATACACATTTTTCTCAAGTGCTCATGGAACATTCTCCAGGATAGATCATATCTTGGGTCACAAATCAAGCCTTGGTAAATTTAAGAAAATTGAAATTGTATCAAGTATCTTTTCTGACCACAACGCCATGAGACTAGATATCAATTACAGGAAAAGATCTGTAAAAAATACAAACACATGGAGGCTAAACAATACACTACTTAATAATGAAGATATCACTGAAGAAATCAAAGAGGAAATCAAAAAATACCTAGAAACAAATGACAATGGAGACACAACGACCCAAAACCTGTGGGATGCAGCAAAAGCAGTTCTAAGGGGGAAGTTTATAGCAATACAAGCCCACCTTAAGAAGCAGGAAACATCTTGAATAAACAACCTAACCTTGCACCTCAAGCAATTAGAGAAAGAAGAACAAAAAAACCCCAAAGCTAGCAGAAGGAAAGAAATCATAAAAATCAGATCAGAAATAAATGAAAAAGAAATGAAGGAAACAATAGCACAGATCAATAAAACTAAAAGCTGGTTCTTTGAGAAGATAAACAAAATAGATAAACCACTAGCCAGACTCATCAAGAAAAAAAGGGAGAAGACTCAAATCAATAGAATTAGAAATGAAAAAGGAGAGGTAACAACTGACACTGCAGAGATAAAAGAGATCATGAGAGATTACTACAAGCAACTCTATGCCAATAAAATGGACAATCTGGAAGAAATGGACAAATTCTTAGTAATGCACAACCTGCCAAGACTGAATCAGGAAGAAATAGAAAATATGAACAGACCAATCACAAGCACTGAAATTGAAACTGTGATTAAAAACCTTCCAACAAAGAAAAGCCCAGGACCAGATGGCTTTACAGGCGAATTCTATCAAACATTTAGAGAAGAGCTAACACCTATCCTTCTCAAACTCTTCCAAAATATAGCAGAGGGAGGACCACTCCCAAATTCTTTCTACGAGGCCACCATCACCTTGATACCAAAACCAGACAAGGATGTCACAAAGAAAGAAAACTACAGGCCAATATCACTGATGAACATAGATGCAAAAATCCTCAACAAAATACTAGCAAACAGAATCCAACAGCACATTAAAAGGATCATACACCATGATCAAGTGGGGTTTATTCCAGGAATGCAAGGATTCTTCAATATACGCAAATCTATCAATGTGATAAACCATATTAACAAATTGAAGGAGAAAAACCATATGATCATCTCAATAGATGCAGAGAAAGCTTTTGACAAAATTCAACACCCATTTATGATAAAAACCCTGCAGAAAGTAGGCATAGAGGGAACTTTCCTCAACATAATAAAGGCCATATATGACAAGCCCACAGCAAACATCATCCTCAATGGTGAAAAACTGAAAGCATTTCCACTAAGATCAGGAACAAGACAAGGTTGCCCACTCTCACCACTATTATTCAACATTGTTTTGGAAGTTTTAGCCACAGCAATCAGAGAAGAAAAGGAAATAAAAGGAATCCAAATCGGAAAAGAAGAAGTAAAGCTGTCACTGTTTGCAGATGACATGATCCTATACATAGAGAACCCTAAAGATGCTACCAGAAAACTACTAGAGATAATCAATGAATTTGGTAAAGTGGCAGGATACAAAATTAATGCACAGAAATCTCTGGCATTCCTATATACTAATGATGAAAAATCTGAAAGTGAAATCAAGAAAACACTCCCATTTACCATTGCAACAAAAAGAATAAAATATCTAGGAATAAACCTACCTAAGGAGACAAAAGACCTGTATGCAGAAAATTATAAGACACTGATGAAAGAAATTAAAGATGATACAAATAGATGGAGAGATATACCATGTTCTTGGATTGGAAGAATCAACATTGTGAAAATGACTCTACTACCCAAAGCAATCTATAGATTCAATGCAATCCCTATCAAACTACCACTGGCATTTTTCACAGAACTAGAACAAAAAATTTCACAATTTGTATGGAAACACAAAAGACCCCGAATAGCCAAAGCAATCTTGAGAACGAAAGAAGGAACTGGAGGAATCAGGCTCCCTGACTTCAGACTATACTACAAAGCTACAGTTATCAAGACGGTATGGTACTGGCACAAAAACAGAAAGATAGATCAATGGAACAGGATAGAAAGCCCAGAGATAAACCCATGCACATATGGACACCTTATCTTTGATAAAGGTGGCAGTAATGTACAATGGAGAAAGGACAGCCTCTTCAATAAGTGGTGCTGGGAAAACTGGACAGGTACATGTAAAAGTATGAGATTAGATCACTCCCTAACACCATACACAAAAATAAGCTCAAAATGGATTAAAGACCTAAATGTAAGGCCAGAAACTATCAAACTCTTAGAGGAAAACATAGGCAGAACACTCTATGACATAAATCACAGCAAGATCCTTTCTGACCCACCTCCTAGAGTAATGGAAATAAAAACAAAAATAAACAAATGGGACCTAATGAAACTTCAAAGCTTTTGCACAGCAAAGGAAACCATAAACAGGACCAAAAGACAACCCTCAGAATGGGAGAAAATATTTGCAAATGAAGCAACCGACAAAGGATTAATCTCCAAAATTTACAAGCAGCTCATGCAGCTCAATAACAAGAAAACAAACAACCCAATCCAAAAATGGGCAGAAGACCTAAATAGACATTTCTCCAAAGAAGATATACAGACTGCCAACAAACACATGAAAGAATGCTCAACATCATTAATCATTAGAGAAATGCAAATCAAAACTACAATGAGATATCATCTCACACCAGTCAGAATGGCCATCATCAAAAAATCTAGAAACAATAAATGCTGGAGAGGGTGTGGAGAAAAGGGAACCCTCTTGCACTGCTGGTGGGAATGTGAATTGGTTCAGCCACTATGGAGAACAGTATGGAGGTTCCTTAAAAAACTACAAATAGAACTACCATATGACCCAGCAATCCCACTACTGGGCATATACCCTGAGAAAACCAAAATTCAAAAAGAGTCATGTACCAAAATGTTCATTGCAGCTCTATTTACAATAGCCCGGAGATGGAAACAACCTAAGTGCCCGTCATCGGATGAATGGATAAAGAAGATGTGGCACATATATACAATGGAATATTACTCAGCCATAAAAAGAAACGAAATTGAGCTATTTGTAATGAGGTGGATAGACCTACAGTCTGTCATTCAGAGTGAAGTAAGTCAGAAAGAAAAAGACAAATACCGTATGCTAACACATATATATGGAATTTAAGAAAAAAAATGTCATGAAGAACCTAGGGGTAAAGCAGGAATAAGGATGCAGACCTCCTAGAGAACGGACTTGAGGTTATGGGGAGGGGGAAGGGTGAGCTGTGACAGAGCGAGAGAGAGTCATGGGCATATACACACTAACAAACGTAGTAAGGTAGATAGCTGGTGGGAAGCAGCCGCATGGCACAGGGATATTGGCTCGGTGCTTTGTGACAGCCTGGAGGGGTGGGATAGGGAGGGTAGGAGGGAGGGAGACGCAAGAGGGAGGACATATGGGAACATGTGTTTATGTATGACTGATTCACTTTGTTATAAAGCAGAAACTAACACACCATTGTAAAGCAATTATACCCCAATAAAGATGTTAAAAAAAAAAAAAAAGGAGAACTCCAGAGTTGTCCATTGATAGATCATTTCCATGTCTCAGATCAGAGTTAGTTTTTTCTAATATCTTAATTATTCTGTGTTTTTTTTCTTGTTTTTCTTTAATGATAGCAGAGAAGCTGTACTGTTTATGCTAATTCCTACACTCTAACTTCAGAGTATCCAAAGGCTTGAGTAATTCTGTAATAACCAAGGTAAACTAATCCTCTTTGTTGCCACAGGGAAATTCCAAAATTTCAGTGGCTTAATACAGATAAAGTTAATTTCTTGCCACAAGCAAAGATTACTCTATCTCAGGTGACCCTTCCTCCATCTTGGAGTGATGCTGTTTTGAAACTGTGGTCTCCAAGATTATCATGGCAGCAACGTAAGGAACAAAGGCATGAGTTACAAAGTCATTTGAGAGGTGCTTGGCATCACTTTCACTCATTCCATTAACCAGTCATATTGTCCCAATCGAAATGGAGAGTAACAGTTTGATGTTTGTTGGATATTTGATGAGCACTAAATTTCCACCACACTGGTTTCTTGCAACCTCTCTTTTCTAGGCAGATCCCCTGGGATTTGTTTGTTTGTTTGTTTTTAATTCTTTATTGCCTGAAATTTATTCCCCCAATCTCTTTTATCCCTCTCAGTTTACTCAGTTGCCTAAAACAACAGGAGGATACACACTACTATATATAAAATAGATAACTAATAAGGACCTACTGTATAGCACAGGGAAATCTACTCAATACTCTATGATGGCCTATATGGGAAAAGAATCTAAAAAAGAGTGGATATATGTATGTGTATAACTGATTCACTTTGCTGTACATCTGAAACTAGCACAACATTGTAAATCAACCATACGCCAATAAAAATTTAAAAAATAAAAAAAAAAACAAAAAAACCCAAAAAAACACTATAACATACCATCTGAATAAAAGACGATATGCTCTAAGACACTCTGTGAAAGAAGATAAATTATACTATCTTTGAGAAATAATATAGAAAAAGAAGATCTGAAGCAAAACTAGCGACTACTATCTATAAAGGGAAGAACTTTTAACTCATTCATTGATTAGCATCCTATTTTTGTGAGGTAATTTGTGGGTTTGTGATTGGCAATTTATGAGTGGAATTTGGAATCCAACTACAAAATATAAGATGCACAAAATTTAAATACAGTTTTGTTATATAGAAACTATGATAAATACAATAATTTATTCTAAGATACATGAAGAGAATATATTTGACCACAATAAAGAAAAAAAAAGAGATGAATAGAGTTTGCAATACAAACAGAATTCTAGTTAAATGTATTATTTTTCCCCTACTCAAAACACCAGACCCTTTTGATTTTTACCAATAGTACATAATGTCTAGATTAAGTGAAAGACTTAACATGAAACCTAGATAATTATTCCTGGCTTTCATATCTTTGTCAATAAAAAAAGAGTGTCCTATTTGGCAATGGGACATAAACAAGTACAGATATTTAAGTTACAAATGTCTAATGGATGAAGACATTTGACTCTAAAGGACTATATTGATTCTAAATATATGTTGATTTTTATTATGGAATGAAAGAATTATTTATGGAAATGCAGAATTGACTTTTGGCTTTTCTAGAGAAAATATTATACACAGTAAAGTAATAGTGAATAACATTTCATAGATTTAAGAAAGGAGAAAAATGTGTGTGTTAGTGGAATATATTACTCAGAATTATGATTTTAAATTTCATGGATAGTGATTTGCTTGGGAATTATTTTTTGATGTCTTTCATGGAAAGCAATTGTATTTAAACTTAGCTGCAAGAGGTCTGAAGACCTTGAAATATTAGCACTGTTTCTAATTGATTTATTAAGAATTTTATGTTTTTAATAAGAAGCTTACTAAGAAATGTTAGTTGCTTGCTGCACTTCTAATATTTTGTCTTTTCTTGTTCAAGCCATACTTAAAGTTATATTGTATACAATCATGACATTCTACCTACAGATTTTTCTTTGCATATAGGTTCCAATGAAATTAAATATCCACATAAAATATTTATTCAATATGTACTTATTATATACTTACTACAAATGAGGTTCTGTGCTAGGTACTAGGATACAAGAATAAAGGTTTATAATTGATAAAGATTTTTTATACCACATGTGACAATTCCCAAATAAAAAGGTATTTATTTAACTTTTTATTCACTTTTACAATTTTTTAATATGGCAAAAGTATATACAGCACTTAGAAATGAAAATCAGAAGATTCACTTATGATTTAATCCTATCTTTGAAATTCACCAGTGAAGGACACTAAATTAAAAAGTTAAGTGGAAGTTAAAAGAAGCTGTAATATTTTATGACGGCTAGGTATTAACTGAACAAACTTAATTCTGCAAACTATAACAGTGACATAAGGGTTACCAAAAGTAATCCCACAAAGGTTAAATTTGCAGTGTTATGGAAAAGACCTTTCTCTTTTCCCACCAAACTGAAGATAACCTAAATGCACTTTGATTATTTTGCAAAGTATTCTTAAAATCTTTCTCTGACACTTGGAGATAAATATTGCCAGTATAGATGCCAAATGGCCAATTGTTTATTGTAATTAAAAAATTATAAGTGATAAAATCTTTTAAATTATGACCATTATATATAACCTTTTTTGAATTATGATACCTATATGTGATATTTATTATACATATACAAAAAGAATAAAAAAGTAACTCACAATTTAACAAAATGTGTATTCATTTTATTCTATATGCATTTATTATATAGTTAAAATACATAAATCAAAATATCTAGTGATAATATGTATTTATGCAAAGTATATATTTATTTGTATCATAAATAAATAACATGTATAGTATGAAATAACAGGAATGTGTATGTGTATGTTATGAAAACAGCAGTATACTTTTCCGAAATATAACAAATGATTTCATGAATTGCTTTGCACTGGTGTGTATGCTACATAACTAATTTACACTAATAATCCAGAACAATAAATGTGTTTAATATGATTCTTCACATTTTATTTAATAAACTTAGATATAAAATTTGTTCTATATAGATACCAATGCATTAAATTTTAATATTTTTTAGCTACATGGAACATAACGTCTTCTACCATAATTATCTATGTATGTTTCACACTTTTTTTTTTGCATTTTTACTTTCAATTTTTTTTAACATCTTTATTGGAATATAATTGCTTTACAATGTTGTGTTAGTTTCTGCTGTATAACAAAGTGAATCAGCTATACGTATACATATATCCCCATATACCCTCCCTCTTGCATATCCCTCCCACCCTCCCTATCCTACCCTTCTAGGTGGTCACAAAGCACCAAACTGATCTCCCTGTGCTACGTAGCTGCTTCCCACTATCTATTTTACATTTGATATTGTACATATGTCCATCGCACTCACTCACTTAGTCCCAGCTTACCATTCCCACCCACCCATGTCCTCAAGTCCATTCTCTATGTCTGCATCTTTATTCCTGTCCTACCCCTAGGTTCATCAGAACAATTTATTTTTTTTAGATTCCATATATATGTGTTAGCATACAGTATTTGTTTTTCTCTTTCTGACTTACTTCACTCTGTATGAAAGACTCTAGGTCCATCCTCCTAAATACAAATGACTCATTTTCGTTTATTTTTATGGCTGAGTAATATTCTATTGTATATATGTGCCACCTCTTTATCTATTTATCTGTCAATGGACA
The DNA here is from genome assembly GCF_964270905.1 of Leucopleurus acutus. Taxonomy (NCBI): domain Eukaryota; kingdom Metazoa; phylum Chordata; class Mammalia; order Artiodactyla; family Delphinidae; genus Leucopleurus; species Leucopleurus acutus. Next base: position 122,593,280 of record NC_139143.1, read on the forward strand.
CTTAGGTTGCTTCCATATCCTGGCTATTGTAAATAGTGCTGCAATGAACACTGTGGTATGTAACTTTGAAATATGGTTTTCTCAGGATATATGCCCAGTTGTGGGATTGCTGGGTCATATGGTAGTTCTACTTTTAGTTGTTTAAGAACCCTCCATACTGTTCTCCACAGTGGCTGTATCAATTTACATTCCCACCAACAGTGCAAGAGGGTTCCCTTTTCTCCACACCATCTCCAGCATTTATTGTTTGTAGATATTTTGATGATGGCCACTCTGACTGGTGTGAGGTGATACCTCATTGTAGTTTCGATTTGCATTTCTCTAATGATTAGTGATGTTCAGCACACTTTCATGTGTTTGTTGGCAATCTGTATATCTTCTTTGGAGAAATGTCTATTTAGGTCTTCTGCCAATTTTTGGATTGGGTTCTTTGCATTTTTGATATTGAGTTGCATGAGCCGCTTGTATAGTTTGGAGATTATACTTTGTCAGTTGCTTCGTTTGCAAATATTTTCTCTCATTCTGAGGGTTGTCTTTTTATTTTATTTATGGTTTCCTTTGCTGTGCAAAAGCTTTTAAGTTTCATTAGGTCCCATTTGTCTATTTTTGTTTTTACTTCCATTTCTCTAAGAGGTGGGTCAAAAATGATCTTGCTGTGATTTATGTCATACGGTTTTCTGCCTACATTTTCCTCTAAGAGTTTTATAGTGTCTAGCCTTAGATTTATGTCTTTCGTCCATTTTGAGTTTATTTATCTGTATGGTGTTAGGGAGTGTTCTAATTTCATTCTTTTCCATGTAGCTGTCCAGTTTTCCCAGCACCACTTATTGAAGAGGCTGTCTTTTCTCTATTGTACATTCTTGCCTCTGTTGTCAAAGATAAGGTGACCATATGTTTGTGGGTTTATCTCTGGGCTTTCTATCCTGTTCCATTGATCTATATTTCTGTTTTTGTGCCAGTACCATACTCTCTTGATTATTGTAGCTTTGTAGTATAGTCAGAAGTTAGGGAGCCTGATTCCTCCAGCTCCGTTTTTCTTTCTCAAGATTGCTTTGGCTATTCAGGGTCTTTTGTGTTTCCATACATATTCGATAATTTTTTTGTCCTAGTTCTGTGAAAAATGCCAGTGGTAGTTTCATGGGGATTGCATTGAATCTGTAAATTGCTTTGGGTAATATAGTCATTTTCACAATGTTGATTCTTCCAATCCAAGAACATGGTATATCTCTCCATCTGTTTGTATCATCTTTAATTTTTTTCATCAGTGTCTTATAGTTTTCTGCATACAGGCCTTTTGTCTCCTTAGGTAGGTTTATTCCTAGGTATTTTATTCTTTTTGTTGCAATGGTAAATGGGAGTGTTTCCTTAATTTGTCTTTCATATTTTTTGTTGTTAGTGTATAGGAATGCCAGAGATTTCTGTACATTAATTTTGTATCCTGCTAATTTATCAAATTCATTAATTAGCTCTAGTAGTTTTCTGGTAGCATCTTTAGGATTCTCTATATATAGTATCATGTCATCTGCAGACAGTGACAGTTCTACTTCTTCCTTTCCAATTTGGATTCCTTTTATTTCTTCTTCTTCTCTGATTGCTGTGGCTAAAACTTCCAAAACTATGTTGAATAATAGTGGTAAGAGTGGACATCCTTGTCTCGTTCCTGACCTTAATGGAAATGGTTTCAATTTTTCCCCAGTGAGAATGATGTTGGCTGTGGGTTTGTCATATATGGCCTTTATTATGTTGAGGTAAGTTCCCTCTATGCCTACTTTCTGAGTTTTTTAAATCACAAATGGGTGTTGAATTTTGTTGAAAGCGTTTTCTGCATCTATTGAGAAGATCATATGGTTTTTACCCTTCAATTTGTTAATATGATGTATCACATTGATTGATTTAAATATATTAAAGAATCCTTGCATTCCTGGGATAAACCCACTTGACCATGGTGTATGATCCTTTTAATGTGCTGTTGGATTCCGTTTGCTAGTATTCTGTTGAAGATTTTTACATCTATATTCATCAGTGATCTTAGCCTATAGTTTTCTTTTTTTGTGACATCTTTGTCTGGTGTTGGTATCAGGGTGATGGTGGCCTCGTAGAATGAGTTTGGGAGTGTTCCTCCCTCTGTTATATATTGTAAGAGTTTGAGAAGGATAGGTGTTGGTTCTTCTCTAAATGTTTGACAGAATTTGCCTGTGAAGGAACCTGGTCCTGGGCTTTTGTTTGTTGGAAGATTTTTAATCACAGTTTCAATTTCATAGCTTGTGATTGGTCTGTTTATATTTTCTATTTCTTCCTGATTCAGATTCAGAAGGTTGTGCTTCTCTGAGAATTTGTCCATTTCTTCCAGATTGTGCATTTATTGGCATGTAGTTGCTTGTAGTAATCCCTCTATATTCTTTTCATTTCTGCAGTGTCCACTGTTACTTTTCCTTTTTCATTTCTAATTCTGTTGATTTGAGTGTTCTCCCTTTTTTTCTTGATGAGTCTGGTTAATGGTTTATCAATTTTGTTTATCTTCTCAAGAAGCAGCTTTTAGTTTTATTGATCTTTGCTATCGTTTCCTTCATTTCTTTTTCATTTATTTCTGAGCTGATCATTATGATTTCTTTCCTTCTGCTAAGTTTGGGGTGTTTTTGTTCTTCTTTCTCTAATTACTTTAGGTGTAAGGTTAAGTGGTTTGAAATTTCCTTGTTTCTTGAGGTAAGATTGTACTCCTATAAACTTCCCTCTTAGAACTGCTTTTGTTGCATCCCGTAGGTTTTTGGCTGTTGTGTTTTCATTGTCATCTGTTTCTAGATCTTTTTGATTTCCTCTTTGATTTCTTCAGCGATTTTTGGTTATTTAGTAGCGTATTGTTTAGCTACCATATGTTTGTTTCTTTTTTTTTTTTTTTTTTGGTATGCGGGCCTCTCACTGTTGTGGCCTCTCCCGTTGCGGAGCACAGGCTCTGGATGTGCAGGCTCAGCGGTCATGGCTCACGGGTCCAGCCACTCTGTGCCATGTGGGATGTTCCCGGACCGGGGCATGAACCCGTGTCCCTGCATTGGCAGGCGGACTCTCAACCACTGCACCACCAGGGAAGCCCCCTGTTTGTATTTTTTACACAGCGTTGTGGTCAGAAATGATACTTGGTACGATTTCAATTTTCTTAAATTTACCAAGGCTTGATTTGTGACCCAGGATATGATCTATCTTGGAGAATGTTCCATGAGTACTTGAGAAGAAATTATATTCTGTTGTTTTTGGATGTAATGTCTATAAATATCAATTAAGTCCATCTTATTTAATGTGTCACTTAAAGCTTGTGTTTCCTTATTTATTTTCATTTTGCGTGATCTGTCCATTGGTGAAAGTGAGGTGTTAAAGTCCCCTAATATTATTGTGTTGCTGTGATTTCCCATTTTATGGCTGTTTTTTTGTATGCTGTTTATGGCTGTTTTTTGTATGCTGTGATTTCCCATTTTATGTACTGTTAGCATGTACTGAGGTGCTCCTATGTTGGGTGCATAAATATTTACAATTTTTATATCTTCTTCTTGGATTGATCCCTTGATCATTATGTAGTGTCCTTTTTGTCTCTTGTAAGTCTTTATTTGAAAGTCTATTTTGTCTGATATGAGAATTGCTACTCCAGCTTTCTTTTGATTTTCATTTGCATGGAATATCTTTTTCCAACCCCTCACTTTCAGTCTGTATGTCCCTAGGTCTGAAGTGGGTCTCTTGTAGACAGCATATATACGGGTCTTGTTTTAGTATCCATTCAGCCAGTCTATGTCTTTTGGTTGGAGCATTTAATCTATTTACATTTAAGATAATTATCGATATGTATGTTCCTATTGCCATTTTTTAAATTGTTTTGTGTTTGTTATTGTAGGTCTTTTCCTTCTCTTGTGTTTCCTGACTAAAGTAGTTCCTTTTGCATTTGTTGTAAAGCTGGATTGGTTGTGCTGGATTCTCTTAGCTTTTGCTTTTCTGTAGAGGTTTTTATTTCTCTGTCAAATCTGAATGAGCTCCTTGCTGGGTAGAGTAATTTTGTTGTAGGTTTTTCTCTTTCATCACTTTAAATATGTCCTGCCCTCCCTTCTGACTTTCAGAGTTTCTGCTGAAAGATCAGCTGGTAACCTTATGGGGATTTCCTTGTATGTTTCTTGTTGCTTTTCATTGCTGCTTTCAATATTTTTTCTTTGTATTTAAATTTTGATGGTTTCATTAATATGTGTCTTGGCATGTTTCTCCTTGGATTTATCCTGTATGGGCCTCTCTGTGCTTCCGGGACTTCATTGATTATATCCTTTCCCTTATTAGGGAATTTTTCAACTACAATATCTTCAAATATTTTCTCAGTCCCTTTCTTTTTCTTTCTTTCTTTCTTTTTTTTTGGTGTTTTAAAACGTTTCAGTTTGTATTCCTAAGTACATTTTGTTGTCAATGGTCACATATATCAATGTGTCCATTTGGGCAATTTAACAATAAACCTGCAGATCACAATAACAACAGAAATATAGCTAACAAACATTTTTAAAAAAGCATTTTCAAAGATATAATTTACATACCATAAAATACCCCCATTTAAAGTGCACAATTCAGTAGATTTTGTACATTCACAAAGTTGTGCAACCATTGCCACTACCTAACTCTAGAACATTCCATCCCCCAAAAGGAAACCCTGTACTCAATGGCTACCCATCTCTCTCTGGCCTAGATAGTGACTAACCTACTTTCAGTCTCTATGGATCTGCCCACTCTGGACAATTCCTGTAAGTGGAACTGTACAATATGGGGCCTTTCATGACTGCCTTCTTTTACTTGGCAGTGTCCTCAAGGTTCAACCGCGTTGTAGTATCAGGATGGACCACATTTTGTTTATCCGTTCATGAGCTGATGGACACTGGGGTTGTTTCCACATAGTCACGTAGCTGTTGTGTCTATGCTGCTAGTACGAGTCTTTGCGTGGCTTACACCTTCGTTTCTCTTGGATAGACACCCAAGAGGGGAGTGGCCAGCTCAGAGAGCAGCTCCGTCCATCACACTGAGCAGGCTGTGCCCAGGGCAGCCACACCGGTTCACGTTCCCACCAGCTGGATATGAGGTTCCATTTCCCCACATCCTCCCCAAACACGAAAAACTTCATTTTATTTTTAAAGTGACGCTCTTGCTACTGGAGAGAACTGAAACGCGTTCATCTCAATTCAACACCAATCTTACAAACTGCAGGTAAGCAAAAACATTTACATCCAAAACCTTTCTCATAACTAAGAAAAACCAGGATATGTTCCAGAACACCCATTTCCTTCTGTACTCTATCCCATTATTCTGTAGAATAAACAAACAGTATGGGGGAAAGGTGACTAAATATTAAAAAAATACATTCCTGAAACAAGTTACGGATCAGGCCCAATTAAACTGCAAAAAAGACCACTTCCCACTAGCTTCAGATTTTTCCACTGCGAAATGCCTGACCAACTGGTCTCACTCCCCAAAACCCCAACTGGGCGCTCGGTGTGACCTGGAGGCACCTCCCCTCCTGCTGTGACGTGACCCCCAGACGCCCCTGGAGAGGGCACACTGTCCTCGTCTGTCCAGGCACCTCCCGATGATGCTGACCTGCAGTACCACCACCAACTTTGCTTCATGCTTCATGGTGTGTGTGCTTCTGGGGCTAAATTCTGGGAAGTACTTCAGCAGTGGGACCCCAAGCACCTGGACCAGAGCTTCTGTGGCCTCAACAGTGGATGCTGCTGCCTCCTGCCCTTGCAGCCACGGGGGCCTCCAGCTGCTCTTGACCGATGGCCAGGTTTCTGAACCACACGGTTTGTGGACAGTGCTAACTGGAAATGACTGCAGTACATATATGTGTATGCATGCGTGTTTGTCTCCATCATTTTACTCCAGAAATTCCAGAGATGGGCTGACGTCATTATGAAAAAGAAGTCTTCGGCTTAAGTTTAAATTTTCTGAAATAATGACACTTAAAATACCAAAGCCTTTGAAGACCTGTAACAATTTACTTTCTACAAGGTACTGCACACGTATCTGCATCCCGAGGGCGGCTACGCTCCCGTTCCACGGGCACAGCGCACACGGAGCCATTGCATGGCTGTCTAATTCAGACGAGCCGGACTCCCCCACTCGGCAGAAACCAGCAGCACAGAATTAGCACGGCCAAGAGGACACGCCCCTAGAACTCGCTGACAGGGGTCCCGAGTGTTCCTGTGCACCCTCTACCTTGGGTCACCTCGGGACAAGGGACAGGCTTGTTTGAGGCCACTTGTAGGACGGGGCTCCACCGCCCCCATGCCCCCACCCCCCGTGCAGGCAGCACGCAGCTCCCGTGAGCCTTGTCATGGCCGCTCTCTGCCCTCAGAGTCTCCCCCTTCCCCTGGCTTCACAGCAGTATTCTGGATCCAGGAGAAAGGAGTCTGGCCTCTGGAGCAGGGGGACTGTGAGGTACTAAAGAGATGAATATCGTATATTTTGTACCTTTAACCTGGACTCTGAATGGTATGGAATTTGATATTGGTGAAGGAGGGGTGGATAATGGTGTCACAACATCTTTCATGAAGAATCGGCAGGTGGGACGAGCCCTCACCTTCCTGTCACTGGGGTCCTTCACTTCACCCTCCTCCAGGTCATCATCGTCGATCTCTCCATCGTTGTCCTCTTTTCTTTTCTCCTTGGCGGCCTCCACAGGCTCCCTGTCCTCCATGCCGCGGATGCCCGCCTTCCCGTCCTCCCACTGAGCCCCTTCTCTCCTCTCCTCGTCATCCTTGGGCCCGGCCTTCTAGGTGTCGTCCTCCTGCATGGCGGGGGCGGGCTCCTTGGGGACCTCCTCATCGTAGTCTAACTCGTGCTTGTCCAGGTCCCTGGTGACCGATGAGGCCTCGTCCCTCAGGTCGCTGGTGCAGTCTTCCTTTCCCGGGTCCCCCTCAGCCTGCGGGGGCCTGGCCGGGCCCCCGCTTGGCTCCTGAGCCTCAGAGTCCCGGTCCTCCTTGTTGGAGCGACTCTCCTCTTCCTCCTGGCTCAGTCCAGGGGCGACGTTCTCCTCGTCCTCCACGTTGGAAGCCCTCCCCCCGCCCCATCCAGATCTTGCTCAGACCCACTTTCCCTCAGGATGTCACTGTCGGAGAGCCCCTGCTGCTCCACTTCTTCATCCTCTGGAGAGCGAGGGTCCCAGTCAGGGCTCTCGGCCACATCCATCAGTACCCACGGTTCTCAGCACAAGGGCAGAGAAGGGGCCACGGCTTCGCAGGTGTCAGGGCAGAACGGAAAAGACGTCCCTCAGCCCTTCCACTCCTCACAGGCTCCGACTTGAGGTGCGACGCAGGCAGAACAAACGGGCTCCACTACCCGAGGGGGCCGGCCATTGTGCGACGTCATCAGGCCGCGACGGTTGTCTGCGGGCCGGCGGGCTTCCCTCGCTTGCCGCACCCTCCGTCCGCTTCCTTCCAGCCTCCGCACGGCCGCCTCTGCGTGGCGGCGCCCCCACAGCGGACCTCTTTTTCTCTTCTTCTTCTGGGACTCCTATAATTCAAACGTTGGTGTGTTTAATGTTGTCTCAGAGGTCTCTGAGACTGTCCTCAATTCTTTACATTCTTTTTCCTTTATTCTGCTCTGAGTAGTTATTTACACTATTTTATCTTCCAGGCCACTTATCCATTTTCCTGCCTTAGTTATTCTGCTAATGATTTCTTCTAGAGAATTTTTAATTTCATTTATTATATTGTTTATCATTGTTTGTTTGCTCTTTAGTTCTTCTAGGTCCTTGTTAAACGTTTCTTGTATCTTCTCCATTCTATTTCCAAGATTTTGTATCATATTTACTATCATTACTCTGAATTCTTTTTCAGGAGACTGCCTGTTTCCTCATTTGTTTGGTCTGGTGTGTTTTTACTTTGCTCCTTCATCTGCTGGGTATTTCTCTGTCTTCTCATTTTGCTTAACTTACTGTGTTTGCGGTCTCTGTTTTGCAGGCTGCATGTTTGTAGTTCCCGTTGTTTTTGGTGTCTGCTCCCAGTAGGTAGGTTGGTTCAGTGGGTTGTGTAGGCTTCCTGGTGGAGGAGACTGATGCCTGTGTTCTGGTGGATGAGGCTGGATTTTGTCTTTCTGGGTGGCAGGACCGCATCCGATGATGTGTTTTGGAATGTCTGTGAACTTATTAGGATTTTAGGCAGCCTCTCTGCTATTGGGTGGGTTGTGTTCCTGTCTTGCTAGTTGTGTGGCATGGGGTGTCCAGCACTAGAGCTCGCTGGTCTTTGAGTGGAGCTGGGTCTTAGCATTGAGATGGAAATCTCTGGGAGAGCCTTCACTGATTTATAGTACTTGGGACCGGGAGGTCTTTGGTGGTCCAATGTCCTGAACTCGGCTCTCCCACCTCAGAGACTCAGGCCTGACTCCAGGCTGGAACACCAAGACACTGTCAGCCACACTGCATTACTTGTGCCACCTGCATCTTCTCACTGAGCTTTAGCCGAGTCTGCAGGAAAAGCTTTGATAATTTTCTGGACCTGCCAGCCTTTCGTCCTGGAGTATTCTAGGTTCTCTCAGCCCATGGGTGCACTGCTGGGGAAGAGGGAGTCAGCCACTGACCAGGTGTGGCATGGAGCCTGGAGCCAGGCAGGGAACTCACTCAAGCCCTGAACCCCTGGCTGTTTCACCTTTAGTAACAGTTTTCAACTTTGTAATATGTATTGTGCTTTCAGTTAAATTTTATAAAATATATTCATCTGACATTTGGGCCAGATTGTGTGACAAAAAACAAATGTCATGCATTATAGAGAACACCTTCAATTTACTTTATAACAGTCTAATAGTTCGTTTACTATTATTTTTGATGTTCAAATAACTGTAGCAGAAAACCAGAAACATTGAAAAAGAAGTCTAATTTTTATTTGTTTAAATCTCAAAGGATCACATTTCACAAAAGAAAGTAAAGTCAAGTCCAGGGGCCTGGTATAAGGCTCTTAGCTCTAGCAATTACTTGTTGTGTCCTCTTGGAAAAATGACTACTTGCTGCCTCTTTTTTTCTCATTTGTAAAGTGGGAAGATTGTAATAGAACCCACTCCAAAGAATACAAGGAGGAGAAATTAAGTAATCTACAGCAAATGCTGGTAATTAGGAAACAATTGGTAAACATCAGCATTATTATTTGGTGTTACCATTTTGAGTACACATACATGCTTTTCATTGTCATAGTTTCCTGTATGTGATTTTTTCCCTTCACCTTGGTAATATTTTGTTCAAAGGCAAGAGGATGAACAATAGATATTCATTAGCCCACAGTTTGTCTGAAAATGATCATCTTGCATTTTTGGTACGAGTTGCCGAACTTGAATAGTACTAAAGATTTAAAAAATGATAAAATTGAGCATCCCTGGTGGTGCAGTGGTTGAGAGTCCGCCTGCTGATGCAGGGGACACGGGTTCGTGCCCCGGTCTGGGAAGATCCCACTTGCCGTGGAGCGGCTGGGCCGTGAGCCATGGCCACTAAGCCTGCACGTCTGGAGCCTGTGCTCCGCAATGGGAGAGGCCACAACAGTGAGAGGCCCGTGTACAGAAAAAAAAAAAAAAAAAAAAAGATAAAATCCAATGAATATGCAGATTATACTAGATACTAGATGGACCAAAACATATTAGAAGGACAGAGCAACAAATTTGTTTTTCTCTTCTTTTAATTGTGCCCTATGAAGTTAAAATGTGTAACAAAGTAATTTTTTAATCTTTGAAAAGAATTATTTTATTCGCTTTTTATGACATACCAAAATTATTTAATTAACATGGAATTAGATAATTAAACATTTAATCTACATTTGGGAAATATAAGCAGAAAATGCCACTATAATTAAAAAATGTATTATGCATTTATATAAAATATTCTATATTCTTGGTATATTACTAGGTAATTTTTGTTGTAAAATTAAACTATTGGTCCTTATCTTTAAAAGCATAGAAGCTCAGAGTGATACTGATGATACAAATATGTAAGAACTTAGAAACAACTGAAAAAATAAGGAACTAATACCAGTGAAACAGAGTTCTTATTTGAAGTACACTCTGGTGGGATTAGACTTTATTTACTCTGAGAACTGTGATTGTATTACCTGCAGAACAGGGTGGGTGGGTATTATTGTATGCTTTGTATACTGGCAGGGTTCAAAAGTTCACAACTCTCTTTTTGCCAAGGGTTATGTCTGCCTGTTTGGATTTTCCTCTAACCTCCCTCTCCCCTCACCCTGCGCGTGCGCGCACCCACACACATACACACACCCCTCACTTGTTTCTGTATAGCCCATTCTTTACTCATCTTCCCAGATCTGAACTTGGATCTTACTTCTGGCACATAAATTAGCTGTGAACTCAGTCCAGTTATTGAAGCTCCATGAGCCTCAGTTAACTGGGTTCATTCACTCATTATGATAGTAACCAACTCACACAATTTTTTTGTCAAAGATATGAGTAGGTAAAATATTTAAGCTGATTTTATGAGTTTCACATCCTTGCTTTAAAATACTTCCATTAATCCAACGAACCTGTATATTCCTATAGAAAATGTTCAGGGAAAAAGGATTTCTGTGAAATCCCCCAAATGTGAGACTTTAAAATAATGTGTTTTATAAATGCATGTGTGTTATAAAATGCCTCCACCAGTGAAAAAATATTGCTTTGAAAGAAAACTCTGAAGCCAGTAAAGATTTGATTAGAGGCAACTTCTTTGGGAAACTACCTGGTTTGTAAAGGTGACATTAATTCTCTTCTTACTCTCAGAAATTTGACAATACTTAAATATCTTATTTCCTTTCTATTGCTCAGAACTCTCTTGACTCATCCTCTATATTTTTTCTTTGTCCTGTTATCCCACTAGACAACAAAGCCCCTTGCACCTGAAAATCCTTTCCCTTTGGATCTGCCAAATCAAGGCCTTCTGCAAATTCCCTTTTCATGTTGCTTCTCTGTTTGCAATATGCACTAGACAGAACACTAGTTGAACAACAATAGGCACCCCAGGAATAGACTGATAAATAATAGATGGACAGACAGAGAGATGGTAAAAGCTATTGACTCTTTCCTTCCATAGTTAAAAAAGAGAAAAATGAGCAGGAAAGATGAACAGGGAATTGGATCAAAATTAGCCAAACTTTTAACAATTGAGCCTTATCTTATAATTCATTAATGCCCTTATAATAGCCAAGAAATATTTTTTTGTAATAAATATATTAAATGGGCTAACATTATTAAATGGATTAAGTTTCAACTGCTAAGCACAACTTAATTAGATGTTAGTATTGAGTAGTAACTTAATTAGATATTAGTATTTATCATATGTAAAGATCAATGCCTCCAGATAAAATAGCTAATGTTTATATAGTGTTTACTATGTCCTAGGCAAACTAACAAACTCTACCTAGATTAACTTAATTCCTACAGAAAAAACTATAAGCAATATACTGTTACTGAGGTTAAGGGAGGTTAGAGAGATTTGTAATAGGGTAAAGAACTGTCTGCATTTATTCAGTTTAGAGGTAGAAGTGTCCAGGTATGGTTGCTGATCATTTGATGCTTCCAGAGCCAATGCTCTAAGCCTTTATGCTCAAAGACCTAAACAACAAACAAAGCTGGAATAAACAGCAAAACATACTTTACAAAAAGACAAAATAACTTCTGACTTGAATGGCATTTTTTATGTTAGAACATGATTAGCCAAATATATTATTGTATTAAACTATTCCTGAATCAGATATTTTTTCCATGTCTAGCAAAGGTTTTAATACAAGATATTATCCTGCTGGTATGCAGACAATTTACAAAATCAATATATTTTGTATAGTCTGTTAATAGATATTTCAGCAGAGCATTTTGTCTCATGTATGTCCAGCAACATTATTACACCTCTGAAAAAGAAAGCAAAGGTTTAAAAATATTTAATTAAGAAACATTTTTTTTAATTGCCCTTAATTCCATGTATTTTCCTATTCATATGTTCATCTGAAAAATATTTACTTCCAGATTGTCAGTGCAAAAAGGGAAAGTGTTTTTTCACATTCATCTCTATATCTTTCTCCAGTACATTGTATTCTTATGTAATTCAGATATGAAATAATTATTTTGTGGTTTCAATGTTTTAAAATATAGACATATCTACATTCATCCATGAAAAGTGACTTGTTTTTCTTTACATGTATGTAATTGGGGTAAAATTAAAATTATTTTACCTAAAGAACTTATTCAAGAAGTCATCTTTTGACAAATTATATGCTCATTTTTTTATCCTCAAATTTCAGACTGTGTTTTGCAAACTGATTTTTTTAAATAACACGTATTATTTTCTTTTCCTATACCACTAGGGAAAGCCATTCTTAACAAATAGAATTAGGATTGGTATTGCACCTACATATATATACATATATTACGTTTAAGACTTTAATAATATTATAAGCCTAGGTTAAGACAAATTTCAATAGATGCTAACTATTAAAACTGAACTGCTCTGAGTTCAAATTTTCTATCAGGTGGAAGGAAAGTAAGAAGCTCAAAACAACATGTTCTAAGGAAGAATTTTGGAAATTTATCCTAAGGAAAAAGAAATTTTATTTATGTGACATGTACTCAGAAATTATTAGTACTATTGTGAAGATTTGAAAATAGTTTATCTAAAAGAACCAGAAAAGGAAGAACAAACTAAGCTGAAATTTAGCTGAAGGAAGTCATGAGATCAGACCAGAAACAAATGAGAGACTAAAAAGACAACAGAAAAGGTCAATGAAACTGAATTGGTTTTTAGAAAAGAAAAACAAAATTGACAAATCTTTAGCAAAACTAACTCAGAAAAAATAAGTGATGACATAAATTAATAAAATAATTAATAAACAATGAGACATTACAACTGATACCACAGAGATACAGAGAATAATGAAACTACTATGAGCAATTATGTACCAACAAATCAGATAAATTAGGATAAATAGATAAATTTCTAGAAACACACAACTTACTAAGACTGAATCATGAAGTAATAGAAAAATCTAAGCAGTCCAATAACAAGCCAGGAGATTGAACTGTAGTCAAAAATTCCCCAACAAATAAAAGCACAGGACCAGATGGCTTCACAGGTAAAATCTACAAAATATTCAAAGAAGAATTAATACCAGTCCTTCTCAAATTCTTCCAAAGAACTGAAGAGGAAGGAACACTTCCAAACTCATTTTACCAGGCCACCATTACCCTGATACAAAACCAGACAAGGACATTACAAGAAAAGAAAATTACAGGCCATGTCCTTGAAGAACATAGATGTAAAAATCCTGAACAAATATTTGCAAACTGAATTCAAGAGCACATTAAAAGAATTATACAACATGATCAAGTGGGATTAATTCCTGGGATGCCAGGATGATTCAACATATGTAAGTCAGTAAATGTAATACACCACATTCACAGAATGAAGAATAAAAATCGTAAGATCATTTCAATAGATACAGAAAAAGCATTTAACAAAGAGCAACAAATTTTCATAATAAAAATTCTCAAATTATTGCATAACTTTAATATGTTGAGGGAATGTTCCTCAACATATTAAAAACCATATTTGACAAATCCACAGTTAACATCATAGTCTGATAAAAAGCTAGACTTTCCTCTAAGAACAGGAATAACACAAGGAAGCCCAGTCCTTCCGTTTCTATAGCATTGTTTTTTCTGTTAACATAGCACTGGAATTTCTAGCCAGAGCAATTAGGCAAGTAAAAGAAACCAGCCATACAAATCAAAAGGGAAGAAGTACAGTTGTATCTGTTTGCAGATGATGTAATCTTATATTTATAAAACCCTGAAGACTCCACCAAAAAACTGTTAGAATTAATAAATGAATTCAGTAAATTTGCAGGATATAAAATCAACTACAGAAATCAGTTGTATTTCTATACACAAATAACAAATTATCTAAAAGAAAAATTAAGAAATTTCATTTACAATAATATCAAAAAACAATAAAATACTTAGGAATAAATTTAATCAAGGAGGTGAAGACCTGCATACTGCAAACTATAAGGCATTGATTACAGAGATTGAAGAAAACACAAATAAATGGAAAGATATATCATGTTCTTGGATTGGAAGAACATTGTGAAAATGTCCATATCATCCAAAGCAAACTACAGATTGAATGCAATCCCTGTTAAAATTCCAATGGCATTTTTCACAGAAATAGCAAAATTATCTTAAAATATGTATGAAGCCACAAAAATCCCTGAATAGCCAAAACAATCCTGAGAAAAAACAAAGCTGGAGTCATCAAGCTTCCTGATTACATGCTATATTACAAAGCTTTTGTAATCAAAACAGTATGGCAGCAGTTCCCCAACTTTTCTGGCACCAGAGACCAGTGTCGTGGAAGAAAATTTTTCCATGGACTGGGGGAGGGAGATGGTTTCGGTATGATTCAAACACATTACATTTATTGTACACTTTATTTCTGTTATTATTACATTGTAATATATAATGAAATAATTATACAGCTCACCATAAAGCAGAATCAGTGGGAGGCCTGAGCTTGTTTTCCTGCAACTAAATGGTCTCATCTGGAGGTGATGGGAGACAGTGACACTGACGTGTGTTGCTTATGTCTAGTCTACTCCGTAATCTCGTTTTGGTTGCTGTCACTGCAGAAAACTCTGCTTCACAAAGATAGGATATTGGAAATGGAAGTACGCTTTTCATTGCTTTTGTGGCAATCTCAGGATATCCCACCTTGACTTTAATCCAGAACGTATGGAGATTTGAAGTTGTGTCAAACACACTTTTTTTTTTTTTTTTGCGGTATATGGGCCTCTCACTGTTGTGGCCTCTCCGGTTGCGGAGCACAGGCTCCGGACGCACAGGCTCAACGGCCATGGGTGGGATCTTCCCGGACCGGGGCACAAACTCGTGTCCCCTGCATCGGCAGGCGGACTCTCAACCACTGCACCACCAGGGAAGCCCTCAAACACGCTTTTAAGGCCACCATCACTTGCAGTCTCAAGCAGTTGATACTATTCTAGCATGGACAAAGTCTATTCACCTGGCTTATTCACAAATTGGTCACGGATCCATTCTTTCCCAGTTCGGAGGTCTTTTGTGGTTGGGAAGTAATGCTCAAGCTCTTTTGAAAGCTGAGATCAGTGATCGTGCACCAGCTGGTAGAAAGAAGTCCCTGGCTCATTCTCTTTCAAAATCTCTGCTAATGTTTGAAACATGTCAGAAATCCCAATGTTCACTCGTTGTCCCCATAATTCTAGTTTGGCTTTGATGCAGCCACTTCATCTGCCAACTTGAACACAGTTGTTGTTCTCCCCTGACGTGACAGATTAAGTTCACTGAGCAGGTTGAATATGTCACACAAGTAAGCAAGTTTTGCAACCCATTCTGTGTCACTGAAATGTGCTGCCAGTCGTGACTGTTCTTCTAAAAGTAATCTCTGGAGCAGCTCTCATAACTCAGAAACTCTGGCCAGTGATCTACCTTTAGAAAGCCATCTCACTTCTGTGTCTAAGAGAAGATGTGTGTGCTCTGCGTCTGTCTCCTCACAGAGCTGTGCAAACAGATGCGAGTTAAGGGCATGTACTTTAATGTGGTTGATAATTTTAATCACATCCTGCAAAATGTTGTTAAGTTCAGGTGACGTTTCTCGGCTAGCCAGCATTTCTCTATGGGTGACACAGCACATAGACTCACATTCAGAAGAGACTTCTTTGACCCGAGTAGTGAAACCAGAAAGCCATCCAGTCATGGCAGCCGTTCCGTCTGTGTGTATACCGACACAAAATGACCAATTCAGTTTTCCTGATATGTAATAATTCAAAGACTTGAATAGTTCTGCAGCTGTGGTGTTGGTTGGCAACAAAAGTGCACATAACATATCCTCACGCTCATCCTCCCAAAAAATATATCACACAAAATCAAGCATTGTTGCCTTGTTGTCAACATCGGTAGACTCGTCAACCTGGATTGCGTACCATGGTGACTCATTAGTTCTCTCTAACAATTGTGTCTTAATATCCTCTGCTATTTTATCTGTTTGTCTAGTTATGGTGCTAGCCGAAAGAGGAACATGTGCCACCTTTTGAACTGCAGCCTCACCTAAAAGTTCACGACAAATGTCCTTAGCAGCAGGCAGGATCAACCCTTCACCAATAGTAAAGGGCTTCTTAGATTTAGCAATGCAGTTAGCCACCAAGAATGATGATCTCAGTGCAGACACATTTGATGAAGTGGTGGCCTTCAGTAATTGCTTCTGTTCTTCATGTTCACAATATTTTCTTTTGAAAAACTCCAAAGGCTTGTTTTTTAATGCAGGATGCTTGGTCTCCATGTGGTGAAGCAGTTTTGAAGATTTCATGGCTTCATTGGATAGCTAGTCATCACATATTATACAAAGAGGGCTTGGAGAATGTGAATCACCTGTTGTAATGAACCTGTAGTTTAAGTAGGACTCTTGGTATTTTCTTTTAAATGCAGCTTTCTTTTTGTTGGCAGTCTTAGAGTCTTCTGCTGTTTCATCATTTGGTCTTTCCCCCTTTTCAAAGAAGCTCTCCAGCGACGTTTGCTTTTTACTCATTTTGGCTAGGGTTAGCTTGTGAGCTTACCAAAACTGTGACTGAGACAAGTAGGCAGTGCAGGAAAGAGGCTCAGATGGAAGTGGTAAATAAAATAATGGGTGGGCCACATTCGAACTAAAATAAGTGTCCAATTCTGACTTAAAGCCTGTGAACAGATGCAGCTTAATTGTCACTTGCCACTCGCTGATGGGTTTTGATATGAGTCTGCAAGCAATTGATTTATTATGGCCTTTGTGCAGTCAAACCTCTCTGCTAATGATAATCTGTATTTTCAGCCTCTCCCCAGCGCTAGCATCACTGCCTCAGCTCCACCTCAGATCATCAGGCATTAAGTTCTCATAAGGAGCGTGCAACATAGATCCCTCGCATGTGCAGTTCACAGTAGGGTTTGAGCTCCTGTGAGAATCCAATGCCACCGCTGATCTGACAGGAGGCGGAGCTCAGGCGGTAATGCCAGCGATGAGGAGCAGCTGTAAATACAGATGAAACGTCGCTCGCTTGCCCGCCGCTCACTTCCTGCTGTGTGGCCCGGTTCTTAACAGGTCACAGACCGATACCGGGGGTTGGGGACCCCTGCAGTATGGCACTGACATAAGAACAGGTGCATAGACCAGTGAAACAGAATAGACAGCCCAGACATAAACCCACGCATGTATGTTTAACTAATTTTTGACAAGGATGTCAAGAATAGAGAGTAGGGAAAGGATAGCCTCTTCAATAAATGGGTTCAGAAAAATTGGATATCCACAATATCCACAAT
Source organism: Leucopleurus acutus (assembly GCF_964270905.1). NCBI lineage: Eukaryota > Metazoa > Chordata > Mammalia > Artiodactyla > Delphinidae > Leucopleurus > Leucopleurus acutus. The sequence continues at coordinate 122,610,629 of NC_139143.1, forward strand.
ATCCAGAAGAATGAAAGTGGACCTCTATCTTACACCACTCAGAAAAATTAACTCAAAAAGAACCAAACACTTATATGTATGACCTGAAACTGAAACTCCTCAAAGAAAACACAGAAAAAAAGATCTTTGACCTTCGTCTTGGCAATGATTTCTTGGATAAGACACAAAATCTTAGGCAACAAAAGCTAAAATAAACAGGTAGGACCACATCAAACTAAAGAGAAAGGAAGATCAAAGGAAAAAAGCAAACTGCACATCAAAGGAAATAATCAGTAAACTGAAAAAGGGGGAAATATTTGCCAATTGATAATATAAAAAGAACTCATAAAATTCAACAGCAATAAAACAAGTAATCCAATTAAAATGCAGACAAAGAACATAAATAGACATTTTTCCAAAGAAGACATACAAATGACCAATAGGTACATGAAAGGGTACTCAACATCATTTATCATCAAGGAATTGCAAATCAAAACCATAATGAGATTTCACCTCACACCTGTTAGAATAGCTATTATAAAAAAGAGAAGGGATAAATGTTGGCATGGATGTGACACTTTATACACTTTGGATGGGAATGCAAACTGATACAGCCACTATGGAAAACAATATAGCAGTTTCTCAAAAAACTAAAAATTGAACTACCATATCATCCAGTATTCCTACTCTTGAGTATATATCCAAAGGAATTGAAATCAGTATTTTGAAGAGATATCCACACATCCAAGTTCACTGACTCATTACTCACAAAGTAAGATATAAAACAACCTAAATGTCCTTCAACCAATGAATGAGTGAATAAAGAATATGTGATATATATGCATATAATGTAATATATATATATATAATATATACACACACACATGATGGAGTATATCTATCATCTCTCTCTCTCTCTCTCTCTCTATATATATATATATATATATATATATATATGTGATGAAATTTTATTCAGCCATAATAAAGGAACTCCTGCTTTTCTGACATGGAAAGACCTGGATTGTGCTCAGTGAAGTAAGTCAGATAGGAAAGATTAATACGTATATCACTTACATGTAGAATCAAAGAAGAGAAAAAAGCCAGTTTTAGAGAAACAGAGAGTAAAATGTTGGTTGTCAGAGGCTGGGAGGAGGAAGAGTGGGGTGATTTAAGTCAATATGTACAGCATGATGACTGTAGTTAATAATATGTTTTTGTATACTTGAAAGTATACTAGTAGGTCCAAGGTATTCTCACCACACACACACTCACACACAGACACACACAAACAAACACAAAGTTAACTATGTGAGGTGATGGATGTGTTAATTATCTTAGTCTTGGTAATTATTCCACAATGTGTATGTACATCAAAACACCACACTGTACATTTCAAATATATACAATTATATTTGTCAATTTTTCTTCAATAAAGTTAAAAGAAATAATTCAATTAACTATTCATATCTGATTTGGGGAAAAAAGAGGAAGGCTTCACTGCTTTCTGTTTTCAAAATTTTCAATTGGTAATCCAACTCCCCTGCTTGACATACACACACACACATGCATACTTCAAAACATATTCCAAGTTGAAATCTGAAGATAATTGTGTATTGTAAAATAACTTATAATTTAGCAAAAAACACAAGCAACTAGGATTCTCTCATGAATCTACCTGGCATGGCTGATATGCAAGAAATGTTATGCTTGTCAAATTCCACTGCAAAAGCACGCAGGTTCCCAATCTCTAAAGTCTCTTTTGGAGTCCTTAACCAAAGCTGAATTTCAGATATGAAGAATATTAGTTTCCAAAGGATATGCCCTGCTGATTCTTTCCCTGTTAATAGTATTAAATCATCTTTGAACAGAAACCCTTTAGAGTTTATCATAGCCTGGCAGCCCAAAGATACAGGTGACTTCTATTTGTGGTCATTCAGGTGGGGCACCTGAAGTCATTGATATACATATATTCCTATAATGCAGTTTTGAAAGAAACGGTTATCTCTTTCCTCTTTTGTTCTTAATGTAAATATATCCCCTCCTTTGTTTTCTCCCCAGCCACTCTTTCCAATTCGGGGAGAAATCTTACGTACCCTGAAAACCAAAAAAAAAAAAAAAAAAAAAACCCAAAAAACCCCCAATCCCCCAAATCAAAAATAGGAAGCCAAAACCTAACCATTTTAAAGAAAAGAAATGCAAATTGAAGAAGAGCTTCTGAATGCTTTAACTTTCTTCCCGCATTTCATAACCTCTCTCATCAAACTGGATTGTCTGTGATGTAAAGAACTATTCGTGTTAGGCAGGTAGTTAGTGTAATATGCTGTGATGGTGATGACTTCTACAGGAGCAGGAGGACACAGTCTAGCACTTCTACTTTGTAGTTAAGCAAGGCAGCCTTTGTATGTTGTTTGTTAAATACCTCCACTGCCTACACCATTAGGTCAGTTGTTTACTTCCAAGTTATTTCAAGCTTCAAACCAGACTCAACCAAGAAAATATATCAATCACTTGTATTTGTTTCCTTGAAAAAGGGAAGGAATCCAGACAAAAATGGCAATTTTACAAATTTGGTGACTAACCAATCATAAGATAGCTATAAAACCATTGGAGAAAATAAAATATAAAATTTGTATTCTTACTGGGAAAATACTTTAGCTTAAAGATAACTAAAATTAAACGAAAATAATTTTTGAAATGTGGGATAATTAGCCAAATGGCATTTTACTCGTGACTTTCTTAAACAGAAAATTTAAATTATTTTTGCTTCAGTCCATCAGGTACAGATAAAATAAGTAGACAAAAAAAAATTATTTTGAGTATCGAAGCGGGGGGTAAAGAAAATAAATATTTTTTCAATATAATAAAAAAGGATATATATGATATGAATTTAATAAAAAAACTCTAAATTTAAAAATGTAGAATATTTTGCTCATTATTTTTCTAATTTATTTTACATTTCAAAATCAGCAACAATGAAATAATGTAGAATATTCTTTTTGTCAATAGTTGAAAGGAATTTTTTTTTTTTTTTTTTTTTTTTTTTGCGGTAAGCGGGCCTCTCACTGCCGTGGCCTCTCCCATTGCGGAGCACAGGCTCCGGACGCGCAGGCTCAGCGGCCATGGCTCACGGGCCCAGCCGCTCCACGGCATGTGGGATCTTCCCGGACTGGGACATGAATCCGTGTCCCCTGCATCGGCAGGCGGACTCTCAACCACTGCGCCACCAGGGAAGCTCCGAAAGGAATTTTTTAGTGGAGGAGAGTTTTCATATTTGAAGTGAGTAAAGCAAAAACAGTATTGTTTCTTATTTTGGTTGAAAATGTTACAGAAGAAATTCATTGCCTCTTGAATTTAAGCAATCATCTGTACTGTAAGCAGAAAATAACTATTTTTTATTAACATCTTTATTGAGGTATAACTGCTTTATACTGTTGTGTTAGTTGCTTCTGTTTCACAAAGTAAATCGCTATACGTATACGTATATCCGCATATACCCTCCCTCTTGCGTCTCCCTCCCACCCTCCCTATCCCACCCCTCTAGGTGGTCACAAAGCACCGAGCTGATCTCCCTGTGCTATACGGCTGCTTCCCACTAGCTATTTATTTTGCATTTGGTAGTGTATATATGTTAGTGCCACTCTCTCACTTCATCCCGGCTTACCTGTCCCCCTCCCTGTGTCCTCAAGTCCATTCTCTACGTCTGCGTCTTTATTCCTGTCCTGCCCCTAAGTTCTTCAGAACTTTTTTTTTTTATTCCATATACATGTGTTAGCATAGGGTATTTGTTTTACTCTTTCTGACCTATTTCATTCTGTATGACAGACTCAAGGTCCATCCACCTCACTAAAATAACTCAATTTCATTTCTTTTTATGACTGATTAATATTCCATTGTATATATGTGCCACATGTCCTTTATCCACTTGTTGATGGACACTTAGGTTCTTCCATGTCCTCGTTATTGTAAGTAGTGCTTCAGTGAATTATTACATGACTCTTTTTGAATTATGGTTTTCTCAGGGTGTATGCCCAAGGGTGGGATTCCTGGGTCATAAGGTAGTTCTATTTTTAGTTTTTTAAGGAACCTCCATACTGTTCTCCATAGTGGCTGTATCAATTTACACTCCCATCAACAGTGCAAGAAGGTTCTCTTCTCCACATCCTCTCCAACATTTATTGTTTGTAGATGTTTTGATGATGGCCATTCTGACTGGTGTGAGGTGATACCTCATTGTAGTTTTGATTTGCATTTCTCTAAGGATTAGTGATGTTGAGCACGCTTTCATGTGTTTGTTGACAATCTGTATATCTTCTTTGGAGAAATGTCTATTTAGGTCTTCTGCTCATTTTTGGATTGGGTTGTTTTTTTTTTTTTTTTTTTTTTTTTTAAATATTGAGCTCCATGAGCTGCTTGTATAGTTTGGAGAGTAATCCTTTGTCAGGTGCTTCATTTGCAAATATTTTCTCCCATTCTGAGGGTTGTCTTTTCGTCTTGTTTATGGTTTCCTTTGCTGTGCAAAAGACCTTAAGTTTCATTAGGTCCCATTTGTTTATTTATGTTATTATTTCCGTTTTTATAGGAGGTGGGTCAAAATGTATCTTGCTGTGATTTATATCACATAATATTCTGCCTATATTTTCCTCTAAGAGTTTTATAGTGTCTGGCATTAAATTTAGGTTTTTAATCCATTTTCAATTTATTTTTGTGTATAGTGTTAGGGAGTGTTCTAATTTCATTCTTTTCCAGGTAGCTGTCCAGTTTTCCCAGCACCACTTATTGAAGAGGCTGTCTTCTCTCCATTGTATATTCTTGCCTCTGTTGTCAAAGATAAGGTGACCATATGTGCATGGGTTTATCTCTGGAATTTCTCTCCTGTTCTATAGATATATATTTCTGTTTTTGTGCCAGTACCATACTCTCTTGATTATTGTAGCTTTGTAGTATAGTCAGAAGTTAGGGAGCCTGATTCCTCCAGCTCTGTTTTTCTTTCTCAAGATTGCCTTGGCTATTCGGAGTCTTTTGTTTTACCATAAAAATTGTGAAAATTTTTGTTCTAGTTCTGGAAAAATGCCAGTGGTAGTTTGGTAGGGATTACATTGAATCTGTAGATTTCTTTGGTATAGTCATTTTCACAATGTTGATTCTTCCAAACCAAGAACATGGTATATGTCTCCATCTGTTTGTATCATCTTTAATTTCTTTCATCAGTGTCTTATAGTTTTTTGCATACAGGTCTTTTGTCTCCTTAGGTAGGTTTATTCCTAGGTATTTTATTCTTTTTGTTGCAATGGTAAATGGGACTGTTTCCTTAATTTCTCTTTCAGATTTTTCATCATTAGTGTATAAGAATGCAAGAGATTTCTGTGCATTAATTTTTTTATCCTGCTACTTTACCAAATTCATTGATTACCTCTAGTACTTTTCTGGTAGCATATTTCGGATTCTTTATGTATAGTAACATGTTATCTGCAAGAGTGACAGTTTTAATCTTTTTCAATTTGGATTCCTTTTACTTCTTTTTTGTCTCTGATTGCTGTGGCTAAAACCTCCAAATCTATGCTGAATAATAGTGGTGAGAGTGGCATCCTTCTCTTGTTCCTTATTGTAGTGGAAATGATTTCAGTTTTTCACCATTGAGAGCAATATTGTCTGTGTTTTTGTCATATATGGCCTTTATTATGTTGAGGTAAGTTCCCTCTATGCCTACTTTCTGGAGAGTTTTTATCATAAATGGGGATTGAATTTTGTCAAAAACTTTTTCTGCATCTATTGAGAGGATCATATGGTTTTTCTCCTTCAATTTGTTAATATGGTGTATCACATTGATTGATTTGCATATATTGAAGAATCCTTCCATTCCTGGAATAAACGCCACTTTATCATGGTGTACAATCCTCTTAATGTGCTCCTGGATTCTGTTTGCTTGTATTTTGTTGAGGCTTTCTGCACCTATGTTCATCAGTGATATTGGCTGTAGTTTTCCTTTTTTGTAGTATCTTTATCTGGTTTTGGTATCAGGATGATGGAGGCCTTGTAGAATGAATTTGGGAATGTTTCTCCCTCTGCTATATTTTGGAAGAGTTTGAAAAGGATAGGTGTTAGGTATTCTCTATTGTTTGTTAGAATTCTCCTGTGAAGCCATCTGGTCCTGGGCTTTATTTGTTGGAAGATTTTTAATCACAGTCTTAATTTCAGTGCTTGTGATTGGTCTGTTTATATTTTCTATTTCTTCCTGGTTCAGTCTCGGAAGCTTGTGCTTTTTTAAGAATTTGTCCATTTCTTCCAGGTTGTCCATTTTATTGGCATAAAGTTGCTTGTAGTAATCTCTCATGATCCTTTGTATTTCTGCAGTGTCAGTTGTTACTTCTCCTTTTTCATTTCTAATTCTATTGATTTGAGTTTTCTCCCTTTTTTTCTTGATGAGTCTGGCTAATGGTTTATCAAGTTTGTTTATCTTCTCAGAGCACCACCTTTTAGTTTTATTGATCTTTGCTATCATTTCCTTCATTTTTTAAGAAAATTATTTCTGATCTGATCTGATCTTTATGATTTCTTTCCTCTGCTAACTTTGGGAGTTTTTGTTCTTCTTTCTCTAATTGCTTTAGGTGGAAGGTAAGGTTGTTTGAGATTTTTCTTGTTTCTAGAGGTAGGATTGTGTTGCTAAAACTTTCATCTTAGAACTGCTTTTTCTGCATCCCATAAATTTTGGGTCATCGTGATTTCATCGTCATTTGTTTCTAGGTATTTTCTGATTTCCTCTTTGATTTCTTCAGTGGTCTCTTAGTTTTTTAGTAGTGTATTGTTTAGCCTCCATGTCTTTGTATTTTTTTCCACTTTTTTTCTGTAATTGATATCTAGTCTCATTGCATTGTGGTTGGAAAAGCTACTTGATATGATTTTAGTTTTCTTAAATTTACCAATGCTTGATTTATGACCCAAGATATGATCTATCTTAGAGAACGTTCCATGAGCACCTGAGAAGAAAGTGTATTCTGATGTTTTTGGATGGAATGTCCTATTAATATCAGTTAAATCCATCTTGTTTAAAGTGTCATTTAAGCTTGTGTTTCCTTATTTATTTTCATTTTGGATGATCTGTCCATTGGTGAAAGTGAGGTGTTAAAATCCCCTAATACTTTGTGTTACTGTTGATTTCACCTTTTATAGCTGTTAGAATTTACCTTATTCATTGAGGTGCTCCTATTTTGGGTGCATACATATTTACAATTTTTATATCTTCTTGGATTGATCCTTGATCATTATGTGATGTCCTTTTTTGTCTGTTATAATAGTCTTTGTTTTAAAGTCTATTTTGTCTGATATGAGAATTGCTACTCCAGCTTTCTTTTGATTTCCATTTGCATGGATATATTTTACCATCCCCTCATTCTCAGTCTGGATGTGTCCCTAGGTTGTAAGTGGGTCTCTTGTAGACAGCATATATACAGGTCTGTTTTTTGTGTCCATTCAGCCAGTCTATGTCTTTTGGTTGGAGCATTTAATCCATTTATCTATTAAGGTAATTATCAATATGTATGTTTCTATTACCATTTCTTAATTGAGTTTATTATTGTAGGTCTTTTCCTTCTCTTGTGTTTCTGCCTAGAGAAGTTCCTTTAGCATTTGTTTTAAAGCTGGTTTGTTGGTGCTTAATTCTGTTAGCTTTTGCTTGTCCGTAAAGGTTTTAATTTCTCCATCAAATCTGAATGAGATCCTTGGTGGATAGACTTATGTTGGTTATAGGTTTTTCCCTTTCATCACTTTAAATATGTCCTGCCACTCCCTTCTGGCTTGCAGAATTTCTGCTGAAAGATCAGCTTGTAACATTATGGGGGATTCCCTTGTATATTATTTGTTGCTTTTCCTTGCTGCTTTTAATATTTTTTCTTTGTATTTAATTTTTGATAGTTTGATTAATATGTGTCTTGATGTGTTTCTCCTTGGATTTATCCTGTATGAGACTCTCTGCACTTCCTACACTTGATTGACTATCTCCTTTCCCATTTAGGGAAGTTTTCAACTACAATCTCTTCAAATATTTTCGTAGTCCCTTTCTTTTTCTCTTCTTCTTCTGGGACCCCTATAATTCGAATGTTGGTGTGTTTAATGTTGTCCCAGAGGTCTCTGAGACTGTCTTCAATTCTTTTCATTCTTTTATTTTGCTCTGCAGTAGTTATTTCCACTATTTTATCTTGCAGGTCACTTATCCGTTCTTCTGGCTCAGTTATTTTGTTATTGATTGTTTCTAGATAATTTTTAATTTCATTTATTGTGCTTTTCATCATTGTTTTTTTGCTCTTTTGTTCTTCTAGGTACTTGTTAAACATTTTTTGTATTTTCTCCATTTTACTTCCATGATTTTGGATCATCTTTATTATCATTAATCTGAATTCTTTTTCAGGTAGACTGCCTATTTCCTCTTCATTTGTTTGGTCTGGTGAGTTTTTACTGTGCTCCTTCATCTGTTGTGTATTCTCTCTGTCTTCCTATTTTGCTTAACTTACTGTGTTTGAGGTGTCCTTTTCACAGGCTGCACATTCGTAGTTCCCGTTGTCTTTGGTATCTGCCCCCAGTGGCTAAGCTTGTTTCAGTGCATTGTGTAGGCTTACTGGTGTAGGGGACTGGTGCCTGTGTTCTGGTGGATGAGGCTGGATCTTGTCTTTCTGGTTGACAGGACTGCATACAATAATGTGTTTTGGGGTGTCTGTGAACTTATTATGATTTTAGACAGCCTCTCTGGAAATGGGTGGGTTTGTGTTCCTGTCTTGCTAGTTGTGTGGCATGGGGTGTCCAGCACTAGAGCTTGCTGGTCATTGAGTGGAGCTGGGTCTTAGCGTTTCAATGGCGATCTCTGAGAGAGCTCTTGCTGACTGATATTATGTGGGGTCAGGAGGCCTCCAGTGGTCCAATGTCCTGAACTTGACTTTCCCACCTCAGAGACTTAGGCCTGACTTCTGGCTGGAGCACCAAGATCCTGTCAGCCACTTGGCATAAACAATTTACTGGTATCTTGGATTTTTCTTTGCTGGGTGATTTATCCAAGCCAGGCTCCCTTTGTCAGAAACACAGCAAGCCAAAAACACTGAAGCATCCAAGGTTTGCAGCAAAGACATGGCTTATTCACAAGGCAGCCAAGGAGTAGACAGGAGAACAAATCTCAAATCTGGCTCCTCGAAGAGAAAGGACGGGGGTATTTATGGGATAAAGAATAACGTAACAGGGCTGTCTGAGGTGTAGGGAGCATGGGGAGCATGGGCAAAAGTGATTGGGGAAAGGTGTGGTAGGTGTGCTAATCACCCGTTCAGCACAGTTGTCAAAATAATAATTTTGAAATGAAAATTTCTGCTGCTGTTCATATTACATCCTTAAATACACGATTTTTTTAAAAAAATTAATTTAGCCATTAGAATAGCAAAAAATATATTAAGTGAAAATATAAATTAAGATTGAAAAAATCATATATGCATAAATAACTGGAGTTTAAATTCTGTCTGAGCTTTTTCCTGGTCCGTGTGACTCTGTGAATCTCAGTTTCATCTTTAACATGGAGAAAATATCCATCCTACAAGATAGTTGTATAGATTAAATGAGATTATTTTTATGTAAATGACCTAATTTGTTATCTGAGACATCTATAAATAGTAGCAATAGTAGTATATAAATAGGAAAGAACATCAGAATTACACAAATAATTCAGGTACACAGTTTACACCTGCAAGGGAAAAGAAAAGCAGCAAGATATAAAATAGCATAAGATTCTCCTCTTACTTTTCAGTCCTCCCCCTTCTTTTCTTCCTCTGTTTCCTCTTCTTTGTTTTTTATTTTGAATTTTATTTTATTTGTTTTTTTATATACAACAGGCTCTTATTAGTTATCTATTTTATACATATTAGTGTATATATGTCAATCCGAATGTCCCAATTCATCCCACCACCATCCTCTTCCTTGTTGAATAAAAAAAAAATTCAAGGCAAATTTTTCTTAATGCACTTATTCTAGAAAGATTTGAATCAAGACATATACATTAAGACACTGGGAAAAGTATTTGTAAAATATTGTGTATTAAATTTCTATCTATGTGGAGTATGAGAAATGTTTAAGATGGTAGAGTGTGGTACTACCTTGTCCCACTAGGAGTCAAAATGTTTTTGGAAGAGAAAATACCAGAAACAGGTTATACTCATTACAAGTAATAAACCTGAGAGATTAAAATAATTGATGAATAATTCCATATTATGAGGTCTTGCTAAGATGAAGTCATTATTTCTATGATTTTTGATTTTTGATTTCTACTTGACGTTTTGATATATATGTGTTTTATTATATATGTACTCTTGTGTAATGAATCTCAAAAGAAACTTTGGTGCTAGTAAGGTAGGAATTACATGTAAAACCACACAAGTTCTTTTGATTCATTTTTCCATAAATAACAGGCAAGTCTTCAATTCATTACTGGTATTTAAAGACAGAGAGCTCTATGATTTCTTTTTTAAAATTGGTTTAACAGATTTCCCAATATCTGATTTAAAAATAAGAAATAAAACCACATATTAATATTATGATTTTTATATAGGTAGAGACTGTAAACCAAGTTTGAAAGTAATGTAAGTTTAACTTTGGGTCAGTTTAAAATTTTCCACTTATAGCTTATATCTGCAAAACTTTAAATAAAAGAGGTAATACACTTCACCTAAATAGAGATTATAAATAAATTATAAATAAAGTAATTTGGTTCTGAAATACATATTTGTCTCTTCTAATAAAATAAAAGGACTTCTTCCATCTCTTCTCTTCATTTTCTGTTTTGTACTCACAAAACAATATCTCTCATCTGAAAGCCTCAAGCTCCAATTATCAGTAATGAAACTGCAATCATTAGCAAAAACATAAGCATGGAACTATATTTCCATTTCTACCTTATGTCCAATCACATCAAAAATTAAATAATCTAAGACTTTTAGAGAGTATGCAATGGTACTCAAAGAGCGAGTTACAGTCCACTTTCCCCATTTCTAATCTTAGCATTGGTAGTACTAACAAGACATCCAGGTTCACTGAACATTCTGAACAATGCACGTTGAGGCTTCAGTAAGTCAGCAAAGTTTCAAAGATTGTACCATGTAAAAGTCAAGTAATTAAACACTGATTACTTACTGTTTTTTTTTTAAAAAAAGAAAAAAGGACGGCTGGGAAAAGTTGGATTTGTAAGGTCTAATTTCACAGGGAAGATTTCAGTGAAAATTAAGCCTTTAACTATATTCTGCTTGCATTGATTTGAAAGAAAAGGATTAAAAGAAAGATTATAAAAGGCATTCAGTACTGTCTTTCTGCAGCAGAGCTTTGGGAGGTGACAAACAGCCACTGATAATTCATTCAGTCATCTTTTCCCCAAACAGCATTTAGATTCTCCTTCAAAATTTGGCTGCAACTCTTCTGTTTCATTATTCTTTCAAAACAAAAAACCTCCTCCCTTCTGCACTCTTGGCTCCAGCTGAAATGTTTTAGCTTCCTAAAAACAGCTAATTTCTAATAAAGTTTGCAAACATGGCAAAGTCCATTCACCTGATGTTGTTTTATTTCTCACACATTAAAAAAAAAAAGAGAGAGAACCAGTAATCAAGTTCTAAATTTGACCTATTTTCAACCCTATTGGTATTTAATAGTAGAAAACTTTATGATTACCTTTTTTAAATTGGCTTAATTTATTTCTTGATATTTGATTATAAAATAAGAAATAAACCACATTTTAATATTGTGATTCTTACACAGGCAGAGACTGTTAAACAATTTTGAAAGTAGTATAAGTTTAAATCTTTTCATTCAGGACAATTAGAATTCATATGCCTTATATAAGACAGGTGCTAAAATTCTTTTACTTGCTGAAAGTCATCTCAATTTTTATCATTCTTACGCCACTCTTCCTGTTACAGGAGGACATTTATTTCCATTAAATGGATGAGATTAGGATTATTTAATCAAAATAGTTATGCTTCCTGTTAAAATTTACTTAATTTGTTTCTTGGAAATATCACCAACGATCTGTTTATAAGAACATATAAGATTACTTGTTTTCTTATTGGTCTTAAATTGCCTGTGCTGAATTTATCAAATATTTTCTTGTTCAATTGTTCCTAAAAAAGCAGGTCTATTTTTACTCACAGAGAAAATCAGTTTGGATTATTATGCGTACTGAAACACAAACATAAATATGTGAGCCTATTCATACCTACCTTGGCATAAACATTTCAGTAGGTTAGATACACTGCAGGAAGTTTTTGTAGCAAGGATGAAGGAGCAAAGGAGAGTTGCAAATCATGTATGAGCTACTTAAACATCTTTGAAGATGCTATTGATGAAAACTGTTGTAGTTGAAAGGAAAAAATTGGTACATAAATAGGTAATAATAAAATATGAAGTATTTTTATTTCAGACACCTTCACTGATAGTATTGCTTTATTTAAATTAACTTTATTTTTATATGAGAAATGTTAAGAATAGTAGTGGAGTTAAAGAGGATTTTCATAGATCTTGGCAGTCAAACTGAAATTTTTATAATAAAAATAAGATCATAAATATGTATTTGGAAAATAGTATTTTTAAATGCTAACATTTTTAATGACAAAAATATTTAAAATACTGTGCAGTGTAACTATTTTCATAAATCCAGCATTCACCCAATATTTCCATTTTCTTCCCTTGTGATAATCTTTTCTCATCCAGGTAAAGAAACCACTGGTGAAATCCTACCTGGGAGACAAATGGTTTTCCAGGAATATTTGTAGAGTGAGAAGAAAACCATGTTCTTTCGTAAAGAAAAAAGATGGTGTGAAAAGTGTATTAAAATGGTTTTTACAAAGAACCTGTACCAACAGGCCTTTTACTCTTTTATTGAGAATATTTGAGTCTAATTTCTGAACATTTCCAAAAATTGCGGATTTCACCATGGTCATGCAAAAGCAGAGTAAGATGTTGCTTCTGTGATGCACAAGAGTAGGAAAGTGAACATTAATATCCCTTATGAAGAAAGAGAGCCATTGGATTTTACCAAGAAAAACAGTATGGTTGTAGATGGATTCCTATTAAAGAAAATTGCATTGGAAATTCTTTGCCTCAATGACTTTCAGAAAGATACTAAGATGAGCAATGTGGGTGGTATCTTTGCCACTTCTCTGGCAGAAATAATGGAATAACTACTAAGAGTCAGAAACACTTCACTTACGATCGGATCCTACTCTTATCTCCATTTTGACAGCCTCTCCTTCTACTTGTTAAAATAAAAATAGCAATCTCCAAATTTTTATACAGTTCAAAAAGACTGTGTCAAAATGAGGATATTTTCTTGGTTTATGTTCTCTAATACTTTTGATACATCTATGAAAGCACAAAATCTCTTATTTTATTCTTGAAGTTAGCATTAACTAACTCGATAACATGACCCAATAATCCATAAGACACATGTATTTTGGAGGAACTTTTGCAATGTAAATAATAATAGTTTACTGAGTTACTAAAGTTTCTTTTAGAAAGCATACTTGCTGATAATTTCAGTCTTGCTAACTTGGTAAAGATTAATCAAAAGCTAGAAAAACTCAAAAGCAAGCAACTTTGTCTTGATAAATTACAACTGCATTTTGCCAAGCCTGTTTCTTTGAATATGTAAAACTGTCATATACAGGAAAAACACAATCATTGACTTGATATTCATGTATGCTATTTTTTCATCATCAAAATCTTTGTGAGAGCTAATTCATATCTAATGACACTAATATTTTCAATTGAAAATGTTTACATTCCTTTAAGTTTTTTTTTTTTAACAACTAGCAAATAATATAACTTTAATAAATTTAAACACAAAGGTGTTCAAGTTACTCTGTAATCCAGGAATTTGGGAAGCAGAATAAATTTCTTAAAAGGTTTTTCATATAGAGATACAAAGGTATCAAACTCATAGTGATATTGAAATTGTATGTGCCATATTAGATCAAAGAGAAATTATTTTGTCTGAAAGAAACAGAAAATCTGGGCAGTAGTAGCTGAAACAAATACAGTTTTATTTTTCTCTCATGTCAAGAATCTCAAAATTGCTGCTATTGGTGAAGTAGCTAAATGTTATCAAAACCAACATTAGACTTTCTGTAGTGGTTCTTAGATAGAGGATCCAGTGTAGACATTAAGACTCTGTTAGGGCTTCCCTGGTGGCGCAGTGGTTGAGAGTCCGCCTGCCGATGCGGGGGACATGGATTCGTGCCCCAATCCGGGAAGATCCCACATGTAGCGGAGCCGCTGGGCCCGTGAGCCATGGCCGCTGAGCCTGTGCGTCCGGAGCCTGTGCTCCGCAACGGGAGGGGCCACAACAGTGAGAGGTCCGCGTATCACAAAAAAAACAAACAAACAAACAAAAAAACCACACAAAAAAAGACTGTGTTAAAGGCTGGAAAAATAGGTGAGTGAGTAGGGGATAAAGGACTAGCAAATAACCATCTGTCATTTTTAGCAGGAAAGCACATGTTTTCTGGGATGTCTGCTTATATCTCAGCATCCAGACTCCATTGTATTATTATCACTCTCTGTTGAGGAAGTTGGGGAAGGGTTTGGTTGTATTTTGCCTCTTTTAGCCTATAAAGTGAAGGCAAATAAGAGAGGAAAGGTTGAAATTGGTGTTGGGTTAGCTTCATATAATACTTGCCCCATCCTTTTTATTCTTTCCTTTTTTTAAAAAAAAATTATAAAATAATGAAACATTGTGAAAACTTGGCAAATGGAATATGAAAAAAATATCTTGTTTCAATATCGTAACAGAGCCAATATGATTTTATTCTGTTTCTGTATGCACATGTTTTAAAATCTGTTCTTGCTACAATGTGATAGACTCCTTTTCTTTTACAACGTTTCATAAGGCTTTTCAACATTTGAAAATAGTCTTTTTAATCAATATTTCTAGAGGTTCTTTGGTATGTAGATTTATCTGTTTTCCTAGTAATCTCATATTGCCAATACATGGTTTCTTCACATTTTTTTCATTTTCTTCTTGCTGTTGTTAACAACATTTCAATTTAAAGCATATTAGAGACTTTCTGAGGATCATTTTATAGACATCAGTAGGCAAATGTAGCACAGAGCCAGGGGAGATGTAGTAG
The DNA here is from genome assembly GCF_964270905.1 of Leucopleurus acutus. Lineage (NCBI taxonomy): Eukaryota > Metazoa > Chordata > Mammalia > Artiodactyla > Delphinidae > Leucopleurus > Leucopleurus acutus. The sequence goes on from NC_139143.1 coordinate 122,625,745, forward strand.
AACTGATACAGGATGCACCTCAGTTAAAAACTGGGAAGGATTTCTGAAAAATAAAGGTTGTAAAACTTTGAAATATATTATCATGGAAGATAGAAATGTCATCTTTACAGAATATTCTCTAGAAAAGGGTCATATTGGATGATTTAATTTCTGTTCAGACTAAATTTGGAAGAATAAACTAGATGACCTCTCAAAGTTTCGTTAAAGCCTGTGGATCTATGCTCATGGTTCATTTATTTATGACTCTTGTTCATAAGTTATGAGTACCTTTTAGAGAAAGTGATTCCCTTATATCTGAGTTCTTAGAAGTCAATAATATAATGATTTAATACAGATTTTATGTTAAAAAATTGTGTTTTTTTTAATAATTCCTTTTGAGTTTTAAGTTAGAAAATAAACTATCATCTGTGTCTAAGCTTATAAAGCATTTATAAATGGAGAAGTAATAAAATATTATTAAGAATACATATTGAAATTAAACACAGTTCTTCCAAAATTACACACCAAAGGATTTCACTAACTTGAGAGTTACAAAAGAGAAGTCATGAATAGAATGTAACAACTTGATAGTATTTAAAATAATTCCTACTCTAAATAATAGGCTAGATGAAACCGTCAAATGGTATTAAGTGCAACCCAGTGGGAAGGTTTTCTATAATTCAGCTCTAAGATTAGATATAAATGGATCTATTACCATGGAAACTATTTTTGAGGCTAATAAAAGTGTAACAAATATGGACTAAAAAATACTTACAAAACCTCTACCCAGACAGTAGATGTTCCCTTCTTAGTAAAAAAAGGCATTAAAAAAAGAAAAAGCCTTCAGACATACAGACTCCTTTGTTTAGAGAATAGTTGTTTTCAGCTGGTTTCTTCTTGTTTTTTGGAATGTAAAGCTTCCCTTCAGGGTAAAAGTGAGACTTGTTCTGATGCATAAAGGGGGGAAAGGGTTTAGAGAAAGTGAAATTTGTGGAAAGCACACACTTTTAAAATATAGTTTCTTTCCTACCTTAAGTGTAAACCATAGTTTATAAACAAGATCTATTGTTCCCTCCTTTCTTTTAAAGCAGGCATGACTATAATACAGTATAGGTAATTTATAACTGCCCAGGAAAAAAAAATCTTTTGTAGTTTTTTTTTTTTTTCCTGAAAGCTTCTCTGAAAATATTTTATATCATTTTTACTTTTGGAGTAAAATATATTTTATTTATGATGCCATTTAAAAAGCAGTGTTAATTTTAAAATACAGTTGTAAAAGGAGTCTAGGTGAGGATTTGCAATGGAAGGCATTTTTACAAGTACTTTGCAGAAACGTTGAACCTCAGTCCACTGGAATAATACTTCATCCATCTTCAGAAATGATACTAATCAAATATTGTTTTACAAAATGGAATGTAATATTCTGGCTAAGCAAGAGGAATAAAGGCAAAATATAAGATAATTCATTTCTGATTCATTAATAGACCATTTCTAAAAAGATAAGTGAATAGTCCACTGAGCAGTAGAAGTTTCTATCCTTCAATATTGCTGGTCTATTGGCAGGGTCACAGATATTAACATCCAGTCTCTCAAGCATTTTCATCAGCATCCCAGTATTTCTCTACTTTGATGTAAAAGTTTCCCAGCACCAAGCAGGTGGTGCCTGACCAGGCTAATTAAAGAAATATGCAGTATAGTTCATATTAAAACAATCCACTGGGCTGGCTTTTGTGGAGTATGAATGATCTCTGGGTTATCCAAGCACAATGGGTATAAGATACACAAAGATACTGACAGCACAACTTCAAGCCCTTTGACATTTGTACAAGCTGCCTTAAAATGATATCAGGTTGGTCTATCTGATGTACATACAATAAACAAAGATATGGAACCACTCATTTTTAGGTGATGATAATAGAGCAATGGGCCTGTATAGTGGCAGAAGCTACATAATAAAAAAAAAAAAATTCTGGAAAGGAAAAAGACCTCAGGCTCTGGGTCATGTTTTCATACTACTTGCAAAAAATGCTAGAATCAGTGGCATCACATTCATTCACAGTTATTTATTTAGCACCTAGTATTCAGGTACTGTTCATTGGGAATGCAGTGGTGAGTAATATAAAATCTCTGCCTTCATGGGGCATACAATCTTCTGAAAGGAGATATAGTTAAGTGAAAATACATTATGTACCTTATACATTGGGAATTGAATAAAGATGTTATTATTTACTATTTTATTTAATCATAACAAACTTATAAGATTGTATTAGTTTGGTTGGAGTGCTCTAACAATGTACCAGAGACTGGTTCTTATAAACAACAGAAAGTTCTCAGAGTTCTGGAGGCTTCTAGGAGTCTTAGATCAGTGTGCTGGCAGGGTTGAGCTCTGGTGAGGCCCTCTTCCAGGTTACAGGCTGCCAACTTCTCCTTGAATTCTCACATGGCCAAAAGCAAAGAGCAGCAAGTTCTCTCCTGACTTTTATAAAGGCACTAATTCCATGTATGAGGGCTCCAGCCTCATGACCTCATCTAATCCAAGTCACCTGTCAAAGCCCCTCCCTCCTAATACCATCACACTGTGGGTAGGATTTCAACATATGAATTTTAGGGTACACAAACATTAAGTTCATAACAAAGATAACATTAATATTCATATTTTATAAATGGGTAAAATGAGACAGAGAGAATGGTTGCATAGTCAAAAATCTATGTAAAATACAGTTAGAATTTGAACTTGACTTTACATAACACTATAAGCACAACCAACCTCTATAGACTACACCATCTATTTACCTATCTATTTATCTATCTATCATCTATCTAATATTTTTGTCAATATTTTTGAAGAATATTTCTTTTTTTTTTTTTTCTTTTTGTGGTACATGGACTTCTCACTGTTGTGGCCTCTCCCGTTGCGGAGCACAGGCTCTGGACGCACAGGCTCAGCCACCATGGCTCATGGGCCCAGCCACTCCGCGGCATGTGGGATTCTCCCAGACCGGGGCTGGAACCCGCGTCCCCTGCATCGGCAGGCAGACTCTCAACCACTGTACCACCAGGGAAACCCCAAGAATATTTCTTTGCCTCTAATGGGAAAACATATAAACAGAAAATAACCATGTGATTAATAATTGCTACATTAATAACTTGAAGTATAAGTTGTTATACTTCTGATATAAAAGATGTATTCAGGAAGGAACCTTGACAATTACATGGATGAAAAATAAACTTCAATCTTTTAAAAGTAATTGCCAAATCAGATCTTCTATATAAAGATACTCTCCTATCTCATCTATTCAAGTACGTAGGTTTAGCAATCCTTCTCTATCAACAAGTTTTCACTCTCGCTCGAATTTACCCATCATTATACAAACATAATGTTATTCTTACTATCTTAAAAAAAAAAACTTTTCGTGACCTTCCTTGCTCCTCCAACTGTCATTTCTCTGCTGTTCTTCATAGATAAAATCCTTGTTATCTCTATTCCATGTCTTCATTCCAGTCAGGATTCTCCTACCACTCCACCATAATTGTTCTCGCCAAGGTTGCCAATGACTGCCATGTTGCTAAATCCACGAGTCAAGTCATGCTTCTGCTTGAGGACATTCGCTTTTGACTTTTCTTCCAACTTTGAACTGCCCCCCTCACTAGATATTAATACAGCTCACCACTTACTTCTTTTAGTCTTTCCTCCAATGTCACTTTCCCCATGAAGATTTCCTTAACTGCCTTATTTAGTCTTCAACCCCCCACAAACTATTCTCGCTCACTGTCTTACTTCTCTCTACAGCATTTATTACCGTCTATTGCTTAGTTTACATATATATTTTATTACTTAATCCAATCCTTAACAAAAAAAAATAATCTTCATGAGAACAAGCATTTTATCTATCATGTTCACTGTTGTATCCCTAAGCCCTAGAACACTGCCTGCCATATACTAGTTGTTGAATGATTGAATAGAAAAGCAGATAATTACTAAGAATAGGTTAGGTGTTGCTCACTTTGCTAGGTGCTGCAATTACAAAGTCAACAAGACAGATGGGGGTCTTCCTCTTCAAAATACCAATGATCTAGATTGGAAGAGAGACATTAATTAACTCAATTTCTATACAACATGAAAAAGTTCTTAGAGATGTATAATGGGAACATGCAGGAGAAATACTGATCCAAAATTTGAGGCATCAAGGAAGACAGTGATATCAAACCAAGGAAGAGAGTGATATCAATTTGGGGACCTTAAAGACAAATAGAAGTTATTCCTTAGAAGTGAGTGGGGGAAAGGGTATAATTCAGGCAAAAAATGGGTTCAAGTGAGAATGGTATGTTTGAAGAACTTTAAAATTGAACCTTCCTGCATTGTTGGTGGATATGTAAATTGATACAATCAGTATGGAAAACAGTATGGAGTTTCCTTAAAAAATTAAAAATAGAACTACCATGTGACCCAGCTATCCCACTACTAGGCATATACCCTGAGAAAGCCATAATTAAAAAAAAGACATGTACTACAATGTTCATTGCAACACTATCTACAATAGCCAGGACATGGAACCAACCTAAATGTCCATCGACAGATGAATGGATAAAGAAGATGTAGCACATATATACAATGGAATATTACTCAGCCATAAAAGAAATGAAACTGAGTTAATTGTAGTGAGGTGGATGGATCTAGAGTCTGTCATACAGAGTGAAATAAGTCAGAAAGAGAAAAACAAATACCAGTATGCTAACACATATATATGGAACCTAGAAAAAATAAAAAAAGAAATGGTACAGATGAACCTAGCTGCAGGGCAAGAATAAAGAGGTAGGCATAGAGAATGGACTTGAGGACATGGGGTAGGAAGTCGAATCTGGGGTGAAGTGAGAGTAGCATCGACATATACACACTACCGCATGTAAAATAGTTGCCTGGTGGGAAGCAGCGGCATAGCACAGGGATATCCTCTCTGTGCTTTGCGATGACCTAGAGGGGTGGGATAGGGAGGATGGGAGGGAGGCTCAAGAGGGAGGGGATATGGGGACACGTGTATGTATATGGCTGATTCACTTTGTTGCGCAACAGAAACTAACACAATATTGTGAAGCAATTATACTCCAATAAAGATCTATTAAAAAATAAAATTCAATTAAATCAAAGGAAAAAACAGTTCAGTATCCACTGGAGCACAGAGTATGAAATAAAAGCGATGAGAGATGAGTTGGAGTTATACAGTCATTAAGATTGGAGTCTCAAAAGACAGACTGCTTGAATTTGAAGGTGCACTGTGCCATTTACTCCTTATTACACTGAGGCAAGTTATTTAGTCTCTCTGGGCTTCAGTTTACTTATCTGTGAAAGGGAGAAATGGTCTCTCAATCGGTGTTTTGAGCATTCGATGAGGTATAAATCTAAGGAATTTAACATAGAACCTAAATTGTTTATTGATAAACAATAAGTCATCAATAAATGCTAGTTGCTGCTGTCATTGTTGTTACTGTTGCTGTTCCACTTGTGAAATAAGCTGGGAAGGGCCCACTGTGATTCTTGCCGGGCAACTAGATACCTCATCCACTTCCTAAAACCTCTGAGACATTATGTATTGCCAGTGTAATCATTTTATGTTTTTTTTTATCATTATTATTACAAGTGAATACTTTTCCTGTTTCCCAGAATTGTTTCTGTGACATTGAATAGAAAACTGATGTGCTAGCTTTGTGTCAGTTTAAGTAGAATTAATGCGGGGGGTGAGGAATTGTGCACTCTCTTAATTAAAGCACTTGCTGAAAACACAATTCATTTGCTCTACAGAGACATATTTTTGGAGTATGTTTGTGATAAAACATACAACAAAACTCAGTAAATCACAGCTAATTAAAACAATACAAGCAATGAATATAATTGTAAATAAACATATTTTATTCTTATATTTGAACATAATATTTTATTGAAATATATATACTTTAAGTGGTTATCTGATGTTTGTTAAAATGAAGTTCTGGAATGGTGTTACAATGGACCTCCTCCGCTTCCCCACCTAGTAGCCTTTACCTGTTCTAGAAAAGAGACGATCTAAGTTTCAGTACATTTGAGAGCCTGAATCATTGGAATAATTACCTTAATTCTCTAGTAAAAGAAAAATACCTTAAAAGAAATCTTCTTTGATAGACATATGTCTGCATTTTAAAAAAGATATTCAAAAGAGATATTTAGTGTAACTATTGACTTTCACTGCATGACACAATATGGAGTGTTAAAGGCCCAAATCCTGGAGATGTAGGAACCTTATTGCACACTCTTTTCTGGTCACCTAGAAGACAATCCTCACTTACTATTAATTAAATGTCAACTGTGTAAGTAATCAGCAATGAAAGTAAGCATCTATTTCTAAGAGGGTGAGAAGGGTTATTTTTAAGCTTCATTAAATCCATTGTGCTTTCTCTTGTTCATTTGTTGTATTGTCTGCTTTTGGCATAAAATTGTCAACAGGTGTAACAAAGTTTAAATGGATGCATACTGCCAACTGCTTCTAACTCTGGCATGAGAAAGGACCTCCTGGAAGAAGAGCTGCCTCCTGAAGCATTTTGTTAGCTCTCATTGGCTGGAACTCAAGTCTAGTATAAGAGGCCAGCCAACTCATGAGTAGGCAACCTGCCATCTAAACAGATGGGCATGGGTTTGGCAGTCAAGAGGCCAAGTATATACAACAAATATAGGTATCAAGACTTCATTTCCAACTGATATTGCTAAGAAGTCTGTTAGTCCTGATTTCATATAAGCTGTTGCGATGGGTTTAATCAGTTTTTTAAGACATAAATGATATTACTTATTCTAACAAGCATTTCAATATTTTTGATTTGATTGATCATTAAGACCTTATTAAGAAAAATGGAGAATTAAACAGGACAAAAAGCATTTTAAATAGAAACTAAATCTATAAAAATTATGTTCATATGATGAAGGTAAAAGTTTTATGACATCTTTATATTGTCCCTTTGGAGCACAACTATTCTGAGGTCAAGAAGAATTTTCAAGGTATTTTTGTGATGAAACATACAACAAAACTCAGTATATTATTGGTGATTAAAACAATAGAAATATTGCATAGTACTCTCTAAATAAAACTATGATGTAAGGGGCCTTGAAATTCTTACTCTTGTTACTTTTCTCTGTGCTTAGTAAGTGCTCAGTAAATGCTTGTGGAATGAATGTGTAGTCAGTTTAATTCTTTAGTAATGTAACATTTGCTTATTTTGTTTCAAATAAGTTCAATGTAATACAATACTTAAGACATTAGACAAGAGTGAACTTGATTATAACTCTGACTACTCCGAGAGGGCTTTTAAAAAACTCACAGTCTAAATGTATGGATATTTGAATGAAATCTGTGCTGACTTAATAGTTGCATTTGGAAATTTTGTCAGTCTCAAAGATATCAGATTGACCTCATGTTTATTTCAAATATATGCAGATAGATACAGATATAATTATATCCATAGGTGAGTATACACATATATATATTTTCTAGCTCTGTCCCCTGAGATATACCCTAAGCAGTGACACCTACTAGTAATAAGCACAACGAAAGCCCAGATCTTGGTTTCTAAATACCATTTTCCAATAAAAAGAGATAGTATTCCTTGGAGAAATGACTTAGTCTAGGGCTGGGGAAGGAAATAAATATGAGCCTGGAGTAGTAAAGAAGAGCTTAAGGGAAAAAAAAGAATGGGATTATGTCAAAAAGGATATTAGAGCCAACCTAAAAGAGACTCCAATGGCCAAAGCTGCAACATTTTGAGCAATAAAATGAATAATGATAGTATTGAGTTATAACATGAGGTTAAAATTATATACTCATGAATTCATACTGATATAAATAATTAATAAGTGAATAAAAAGTGGGAAAGGACTATCTCTTTTTCACAGAATTTCAAGTAATAAATGTATAAGGAATGAGGGAAATAGAAAATCACAATTTGAATACCAAATCTACTGATGAATACTAAAATTAGTGGGTAAAACTTTAAGGAGAAACAGGACATTTGCATAGACTCAAAGTATCTGCCCCAAATACTTATTAATTATTACAAATTGTTGATACACCTTCCTTCAGGGGCCATGTGTGTATGTGTGTTTGTGGGAGGGGCTTAATTCCCCAGCCTTTTAGTATAGGCTGGACTTAGTAACTTGCTTCCAAAGAATAGAGTATGGAAAGTCAAAAATAACAGAGAAACCTGGCAGACACCATCTTAACCAAGTGACAAAGATTAACATCACCAGGAATAAGTCATGTTCATATATATATCCTGATACGGTGTGATGAAAAGGCCACTTCACATCTGTGATGCTCTCTTCCAAATCCATAAGCTCAGTTTAATCATGGGAAGACATCAGACAAACCAAAATAGAAGGATATTCTACAAGATTCCTGACCAGCACACTTTAGAAGTATCAAGCTAATGAAAAACAACAAAAGACTGAGAATTATCACTGATTTGGGGTTCCTTAGGAGGCATGATAACAAAATACAGCATGGAATTTTGAATAGACCAGGACATTAGTGGAAAAACTGGTGAAGCCTGAATAAAGTCTCTGGCTCTGATAACCATATTGCACTACTGTTTATTTCGTAGCTTCCAAAAGTGTCCCATGGTTATGTTAAGGTGTGAACATTAGTGGAAGGTGGGTAAAGGGTATACAGGGACTTTATTATCTTTGAACCTTTTTTGTAAATCTAAATTTATTTTAAAATTAAAAGTTTAAAATGTTAGATTTAAAAAAATTAATAACAATTCACTCATTGTTTGAGTAATCTGTTTCTTGGATTTAGAAACAGAATTAAATGTAATTACAAATTTATTTATATGATTTGTTGTTTTAAAACAAGAATTTTCTGTATTGTTAATTACATCATGGAATAAATTTAGAGCACCTTGTTCTTGAATTCAAGTATTTATTTAAATACATTATAATTAGGATTATCATATTCAGATCAAACTGTAATAATATAAATATGGTTGCTATATATTTTTTCATTCTTCAAGATTAACCAATTTTGCAGGCTTTGGTTTTACCCACAAATGGTTGCAAATGGTCATGTAAGGGTCCTTGTTTACTTCCCTGAGTATAAATCCACAAAACCTGAAATGGATATCAAAAACTACTCTTGTAAAGTACTTGCAAAATTAACCACAGAATACCTAACTAAAGTGGCATATCTTTTTACAGCTAATGAAAATTGCCTGATTAAAAAAATATATATATATATATTTAAAATAGCATTCATGGTAAAATCATAAAATCCTCTCCAGGTCCCATCTGTGAGCTTACCTGGAACAGAACATCGAAAGAATGAGACATTGCTACAGATCACTTAAGAACTCACCTCTGACAAACCACTTCAGAAAACTCAAGTTTCTTATATTCATTTAGAAATGAAAATTTATACTAGGTTTCTTGAATAGAGTGGGTTTGGCAATGATCACAAAAAGTCTAAATATGCTCTTAGTTCAAGTTTCTTTATTTCTATGCATCTTGGAAATTATAGAAAATGCTCAACAAAATTCCCCAATTCAAACTGCATTCAGAAAAAACAAAACCACAAAAAGATTTGCTATAAGCTTTTAAACTAAGTTTTCTCCATTTCACTGCACTTCACCAAACTGGAAATATGGGGCAAGTGGGAGATTCAGCATACATTTGAATTCTGGGAATTGGGTTGACTAAGAGAGGAAGATCTAGAAGGAAATTTCAGTGGTCTGAGTTCAAACTTCTTAGTCTAATATTTGGAGTCTTTCTTGTCCCACCCAAGTTTAGCTTTTAATTCATTCAGGTCAGAAAGTATTTGATTGCAAGGAAAACAGGGCTGCTCAAACTAGCTCAAGCAAAGTTTTTTTTGGAGAGGTGAATTAATTTAAAGAACATAAGGACTCACGTGTGGGGAATATAGGCAGGACTGGAAAATAATGATTTAATAATAATAGTAGTTGACATTGCTTACCATGTTCCTGATACTATTCTAAGAACTTTCTGTGTATTATCTCATTTAATTCTCATAATAGCCCAAGGTGATTACTGTTTCTATTGCATCCTACTTTACAGGAAGGTTTAGTAACTTTCCCAATATCAACATGCTTTTTAGAGGAAAAGCTGGGATTGACTCCTGGTGGTCTAATCCCAGAAATCACATATTTAGATATTCTACCATATATTTCTCTATATGTTTGGCTCCATTTGGATATCTTCTGCTACTCCATAATAACTACAGTTTGTATTTGTCTTCAATTTGCCCCAGAACTTATTCTGATTTCATGATCTTGCTGTTTTTCTTCCGGAGCTAAGTGACTCAGGTTCACAATGTTTCTGTTCCAAATTTCTGGAGGAGATAATCTGGTTCATCCAGCCTGCATCAGGTATCTAGCACTGACCCAATTAGGTGAAGGAGGGAGAGGAAAGAATGGAAAAGAGCAGGTTTGGGTGACCTTATGCAAACATGCTAGACCTATCCTTTTAGATTCTAGATTCTTAGAAGAGGTACAAGAATTCAGATGCGATGGTAGCATCTTCCTTCACCTACCTTCTTATCCTTTCTTTTTATACCTGTTCTACAAATCCTTTGCAGTAATCAACCAGATACATTCATTAATCTCTAAACACATTTAAGGCATTCTTCTATCAGTGCTTTTACTTGTCCTATATTTCTGGCCTGGAATTGAATCTGTCCTTATGATTCAACTCCTCTGATTATTATCAGTGCTTCAAGGTAAAAACCATGTAGTACTTCCCACCTCTGAACTCCTACAGACTTAGTCTTATCACATGCTTGGAGCTTTATCAGATTCTCTCTTGCATTGTTATTTATGCTTTTATTAGTATGTCTTTTCTCCCCATCTATATCAGTTAATCAAGACATGTTTCTTGATATCACAATCTATGTATTTAAATTTGTATTATAACCACAACTGTAGCAATGTCGTACACTGACTGATGTACCTACTGATGAAAGAAAGAAAGAAAGAAAGAAAGAAAGATTTTAAAAGAATGATTGAAACAGAAATTGAAAGCTGTTGGACTGAGAGGAATATGGAGATATTTAAATGTTAAGTTTTCATTTTATTTTACAAGATTTTTATAATTCTTTTTTTTTTTTTTTTTTTTTTTTTTTTTTTCCGGTACGCGGGCCTCTCACTGTTGTGGCCTCTCCCATTGCGGAGCACAGGCTCCGCAGCCATGGCTCACGGGCCCAGCCGCTCCGCGGCATGTGGGATCTGCCCGGACCGGGGCATGAACCCGCGTCCCCTGCATCGGCAGGCAGATTCTCAACCACTGCGCCACCAGGGAAGCCCCTATAATTCTTTATAGGAATTAGAATATAATTTAAATTCCTGATGAATAAAGGCTTTTCCCCTTTATTTCTCAAGCCTCATCTAGTTTCAGGTAAATGTTGGCTGTTGGTTAATATTTCAATGTCTGACCAACTCATGAATAAGCTTAAGTATTAATTTATTTTAAATGTTCTAATGCCAATTATAAACCTAGAAAAATTTTAATTTTTAACTTGAAATTATAATTTAAAACACAAGATATATCAATGATACATTTAAACTGGAATTATGTTCTAAACTATGGCTCTATTAGGTCAAAATTTCTTTAAAATTATAAACATTTAAAATATCATATTGACTTCATTATTTCCATTTTTGTTTGATATACTTCATTACTTCACTGGGTTAGAATACACTTATTGAATAATTTTTTAAAAAGCCATTTCAAATAGTTTGGATTTGTTTCCCTAATTCAATTTCTGGAAATTATTCTCTGTTGGTGACTGTTACCTGTCCCTGTATTATATTTGCAGTAACTGTAGAGGTTTTAGGCAAAATATAGTTTTCCAGAGTTACAGCCATTCTGTTATTCAACAAAGATAAAAGCACCTGCTTTGTGTCATCCTTCCAGGTTTGGACCAGAACAAAACCGTCAAGTAAATGGTGTTTGACATTGCCAATCTTTGCACTTCTCTCTTTGCTATGAATCCACTACTCAGATCTCCAGTGTTGTGTCCCGATGGCCTTAACTCCGCAATGCAGCACCTTCCCTCAACCATCTCTCCTTAAGAAGTGCTCTGGAGTTATTCTTCTTGGTTAGGCAACATATTTATTCTTTTCACAAGAAACTTCCAAAGATATAATACCTTATCCTAGTAAGGGTTTTCAGACCTACACACCTCTACAAAGAGGAAGAAATGTATTTTACTTGGTGACCTAATAAGTATATGTGTGTATCTGAAATGAATGTTTTATGCAACAATTCTTACCCCTAAAACTGAAACAAAAATCACAGCTAATATTGAATATGATTTTATTAACAATGAAGGACAACATTGTATTCTATTTCATTTTCTTAAACCACCAGTCAGAATCTACTAAATTTATCGTAAGACCTACTAAAAGGTCACAAATAGGAGTGACTTTATTGGAGGTTGTTTCTGGTACGAAAGTGGCTTTTATGCATTCTTCAAAGGATTTAAAGTAGGGGCCTGTGGCTCCATAACATTCATCCACATTTCCTGGCATTTCTACTTTGTTGTAAGAGAAGGTCTTCTGAGTATAACAGAGTTTGGACAAAAGTGAAGGTGTCAGATGAGGGAAACATACATCCTTAAGGAGTCCTTTCATTCTTTTTCTCATTTATACTCCATAGGATTCTTGGGGATTGCTTCACTGAGAAAGTCATCTGTATATCCAAATTTGGAAAAGTGATGAATATGTAATTTTGCCTCCAGATTCAGCTCTAGTCTCCCCCTTCTTCCAGTCAGATGAATATATGCTTACTGAGTGTCTCCCACCGGGTTTTCAAGTTAAGTAGGCATCATGACATTAAAGTTATTTTTTTCCATGCTCAAGAGGGTTGTATAACATCTAATGTGATCAGACTCCTTACTGAGTAATGAATATGGAAATTAGATAATCGAACTACAGTAAAAGGTTAAAATGAACTCTAAGAATTTAAATAAATGAAGCTGAAGGATGTGGATACATTTGTGTGCCTGTGAGTGAAAGTATGTGGTAATACTTGTTGCAGGTGACACATTTTCTTTTTTTGATCCAATAATTCTTAGAACAATTGTTTTGGCTGCTTGTAATTGAATACCTCTATGAATAGCTTCTCACATAACCACCCAATAAGTACTCTGGATTTGATGAAAAACATTTCTGCATTTCACTTAAAAATCTTAAGTAGTTATATTACTAATTTGGGGGAGAGGTTTGAGGGAATGTTTATTAAAACCAGGGAATAAAACAGGGGGCCCACTGAGGTACTACATGCTCTATGATTAGGTTCTTTCAGTCTCAAATTCACTGAACCAAAAAGCCAGGTTTAGCCAAGTAGAAAGTGAACAACATTTATTGCCCTGCTGTGGGAACTTATCCTCTCCTTCTATTCTTTAATTTTCAAGGCTTCTTGATTCTTTCTTATTTTGATTTTGTGCATATGGTCACCTCAGGTTATGGTTATATAAGTGAGAGACAGCTAGGTCAATATATAATATACTTGTCTTTTTTCATTACACAGTAACTTTCTTAAGGAGAAGAATTAAATCTTCTACTTCCTTCACAGTGATCTACAGCCCCTAGGGTTCTGTTCATAAATATGCTCAATAAATGCTGTTTATGTGTTGATCTGCTGCTCATAAATGGAATATTTTACAGATTCTCCCAAGAATAAGGGTTCAAGGAGGTCAAAACTGAATTAACCTTTCTATAAAACCATTCTAATAAACCCAACCTTGAACTCCAATTCAAATCAGATACTCAGGAGTGAAAGTCTCCTTGAAGTCATTATGCAAGACAACTAATCAAAGCTACTGTACTTAGATATCAAATATTTAATTCAGTATTTGTATCTAGTTGATAAGTTCAGAAAACTTAGATAATATTGATACATCACATTTAGGGACAGATTCAGAATTGTTTCCAAGTTGGCAGAAGGTATGGCATAGAAATTTCCATGCTCTGTATGTGCACGTGTAAAGATTCACACACACACACACACACACACATACACACACACACACATACACACACACACACACACATGATGTGAGAGAGAGAGAGAGAGAGAGGAAGGGAGAGAAACCAGATTAATAGAATAGTTTAAAAAAAACCTATAAGCTATGCTTAGGGATGCATTTTAACAGACTTCTAGATCATAGGACCTAAGCTCAATTTCTTATTTCTAATGGAATAAAAATAAAATTTTATATCTCTCTGTCTCTAATATATTCTGCTCATGAGGAATATAAAAATTGTTAAATAAAAACTGAGACATTTTTTGGCATCCTCTTAATAACTAGGCTAAGCTCTCTTCTTCGTTTTATTTTTTTTCTTTTCTTTTTCTTCTTTTGGTAACTGGGTAGCTATAAGACAGCCTTGTTAAGTTTAAAAGAAATAAAGGAAAGAAAAAAAAGAAGCATGCTATATTTTTTTACCTGAAAATACAGTAGACCCTCCCAGTATCTTACCTGGTGGGCAGTTGTGCTCTAAGGGCCTGGGCTAGAGGAATAGGAAGAGAACTCTGTCAGTGCTTCCTGAGGACAAAGGAGAAAGTCTCCAATAAAAAGGTTTGGCTGCTCTCTTTATGCGAGTTCACTAGGGAAAGGGTGTCTCATTCTTTCAGTAAAAAATGAGAGAAATAGTTGTTCAGTTTACTCAGCAAAACAATAAAAATTTAAGTAAAAATAATTGAATTAGAATACAAGCATGAAAATGGTGCTGATTTTCTTTATATTAATTCTATCTACCCATGGATTCGAGCCTGGAAATTGTTCCTTTAACCCATGTTTTTCTCTGTAGTTATGGTACATTACTGAGCTCTGCTTATTTTACCTTCAAAATGAATGTCTAATCTACAGCTTTTCTTTCCATTTCTACTTCCACTATCCCTCCTAAGCTAAGCCATCACTATTCCTCATTTGAAATATAGCTGAATTGTATATCTTTCTACTTCCATTCTTGCTCTCTTTTAATCTATTATTAACATTAACAACCAGAGTGACCTTTGAAGAACCTCCACCAAATTGTGCCATATTCTTGTTTTCTCTTGCATTTGGAAGCAAGCAAATTAAAAGGCCGACAAGCCTTAATAAGACCTTTCATGATCTAGCTCCTATTCTCAAATTCATCTCATTCCACCTGTTGTTTCCTTCCAGCCACACCCATTATTTTCAATTCCCTGGATTCACCATGTCCTTAGTCCTTGCATGGGCTGGACTAACAGAATGCATTTCTTTCCTCTCCCCACAACTTTTCATTTGACTGAATCTTTATTTTTCAGATTTCAGCCTAATTTTTGCCTTCACAGAGAAATCTTTCTACATTACCCAGTCTAAACTCGGTCTTCCTTATGATTCTCTCCCACTGGGTTTTAGTCTTTTCTTCCTTCCACTTACAGAATTTGCAATTACACGTTTATTTGTTTGCTTGCCTGCTTTATCAAACTGAATTCCACGAGCACCCAGATCTTGTCCCAGCATTATATCCAATAACCAGCTCAGGGTCTGAAGCCCAGTAAATACTTATACAATATCTGTTGAGTGAATTAACTAATTAGTTGCTATATTAATAAACAATTAATTCATTGAGTCATAAATTATAGCATATGGTCTGGATATAAATTTTTAAATCTCTTCAATTAAGAAACGTGAAAAGGACCTTAACCACTTTTATGAGATTGTTTAGATTACTTTCCTTCCAAGTATTAAAAATTGTCTTGTGGTCTTACTTATTAACCCTAAAATGATTTTTTGTCTTTCAAATACCAGTGCTCTGTCTTGCCTGATCTACAATGATCAGTAGTCTCCCCTTTATCATAATTGCAGGGAGGGTATTTTAAACTGCTTTTGAAGGGAAATCTCTTTCTGAAGAGACTAAAGAGAAAAGTCATCCATTGTTGAGAGAGATGACCAGGCAACTTCCAATACAAAAATATTAAACTTCAATTCCTTCAGCCTCAGCAGCTTAGAACATTGAGAATAATCCAGTTTAACTCTATCATTCTCAGGATCCTACCTGGCTAGAGCTTGATAGAAGCAACTGTTTGGGCAATTTATTCATATTCTGTCCAATTAGTGAGGCCTAGTGTAAAATGTTAAATTCAAACTGACTGAATGATTCCCGAACCAGCATCTTTTCAATCTATGTAGTGGGAATCACTTAACAGCCAATTGTTGGCTGTTGATTTTCCCATCTTTCTGAACCTATCCTTCCCCATTGTTTTGTCAGTTAATGGGACTTTCATTTACCAAATTGCTCAGGTCCAAATCTCAGGAGCTGTTTGTGATTCCTCTCTCTCTCTCATGACTTACACACAATCCATCAGCAAGCACTTTGGGCTCAATATCAAAGCATTTCCTGAACTACACTACTTCTGATTTTTACTCTTAAACACTCAAATTCAAGTTATTATCATCTTTTATATGGACTATTGTAGTAGTTTTCTCATTTCCCTAAGGTCCATTTCTACAGAGGAACAAATGGATATTTAAAATATATAAACCCTACCATAGCACTCCTTTGCTTAAAACCATACAAAGACTTTCGATTCTTTGTTAGAATAAAATCCAATCTTCTTACCATGGTCTTCAAGGCCCTCCTAATCTGGCCTCCAACTAGCTCTTTGGCATCATTTCCTCCATGTATTGCACTTGCTCAATTTTCTTACAATCTCTCTTTTCCTCACACATGACAATTTTTCATTACATCTAAGCCTTTGCACCTGTGGTTCCCTACGTCGGGAACACATTTTTCCTAGATCTTTGCCTTCTAACTCATTCTCATTATTCAGAGGTCAGACAATATTACCTCTTCAGGTTTGCCTTCCCTACTACCCTTTCTTAAGGATTCCCCCCTACCCGGTCACTTTCAAGCCCAATCTCACAATCTATTTTCTCTATGACAATGGTCACTATCTGAAATAATTTTATTTTCCATCTCACCTCCCCATTCCCACTCAAATAGACACACAACAATCTCAAGAATCTCATTCCCCATTGTATCCCTAATCTGTAGAACAATGAAGGCGCATGGTAGAACCTTAAATATATGTTACAGCTTATTCAATGAATGAGATTTGTGAGTTTGTACTTCTTTGTTCTGTTAACTGGTGCTGGAAAATATGTTAAAAAGGAAAGCATGAAAAGAAGAGTTCATTCTTCAAATGACTCTTTCTACCTTTTCAACAATTAGAACCACAAACAATGACAGGTCTTATAGACCTGACCTTTTTAAGGTTCACCTACAGCTAAAAGGGCATACTTCATTTTGTTTCTACGACATCTACATACTTAAACAACAGTTGGCAACAAGAGCAGAACTTCAAAAACAAAAGACAAGAATAGTTCCTTTTACATTTATTTCTCAACTACTTTTAGAATTGTTGATGATCTGTGTTTCTTTTCTTTGGAGAACAAATTCTTAAAGAGGATTTAATAATTTAAAAAAACCCATGAAGATAGATGCTAGTACTAAATACAATCACAGATTCTCTTCTAATCTCTGTTCTCTCTAAGGTTTATATTTCAAATTAATTACATATATGCTCAATGAAGGAAGACTGTTTAGTTTTTCTAGTTTAGATATGTTCCCCTCCTCCAACCCCATCACCCCAGGAAAGGAACCAGTTCACACAACTCTTCTATGTTACTATAACTAAAGAGTTTGTATTCACCATAAAGAAGGAAGGCACTTTTGGTCAGTAAAGGAACTGTGAACAATGGTATATAGTTAAGCCTCACATCAAGATATGTTGTCCCCAAGGTTCTGAAAAGTTCATTTTTGAATGTTAAGGAGCAAGGACACTATTGATCACAAACAAGACTGAAGAGTGCATACAAATATGACAGTTAACTTTTGTAAATATAAGAGATTAGGCTCAGGTAGACAAAACAGAGCAGAAAATTGATACTGACTAATGAATGCAGACAATATGGACGTTGCAGTTTTTCTTAGAACATTTGATTTCTTCAAAATCAAAATTTTCAAACTTCTTTGCCTAGGTTTTTGTCTTTGTGTCCAAAAAAGCATAACAATAATAGAATAATAAAAACAATTTTATTATCTGTTTGGAAGATAGTATATTTTCACATGCCTTTACTACCTTGGAGTAACAAAGCAAAGATACAGGAAAAGATGTATAGAACAAAACTTAAAATCCCCCAAAGAAGAAAAACTGAGGTGGATGATAGATTCATTTATTAAAATTGACTTCTTTTTTTTTAAGATTCCACACATAAGTGACATCATGCAGTATTTGTTCTCTGTCTGGATTATGCACTTAGCATAGTGCCCTCTGGGTTTGTTCATGTTATCATAAATGACACAACTTCCAGAATTTTATTTGTCAATTATACCACAATAAAGCTGAAAAAAATTTTTTTAAAGACAGAAATAGACCTTACATTGCATTTTAAGGAAAAGGTTTTTAGTTAATAAGTAAACTCATGCTCACAAATCTGTCTTTTTATACATAACTGTTAATGTGTGTGTTTTTGCATATGAATCACAATATGCACATAGATAGATGGTCCTCATTGTAGAGCAACACAAAAGTTGAAAGCACAAATTACTGACCAGTACTCACTTCCAAACCGAATGACTAAAAGGCAGTGGAATTGTGAAAAGAAGCTTGTGAATTTTAGGTAAAATTTTCGATATTGTTTAGGCCCTGGGTATGTGCTGATTCTCCTAGCTACCTAAATATCTTTAATGAATTCCACATGCCCTAGTCCCATTCCTGTGTAGAAAGCATATGGGATAGTCTCAAAGATGGTGAGGTGCAGCATCATTGAGGACACAGGTGAGTGATTCCTGAAAGCTGATCTATGGTTGAATGGAGACTGAGAAAGGAAGAAAATTTCAAAAGAATAAAAGAGTTTTAAAGTAGCTTTGTGGAGTCATTGAAGGAACAGCATCTGGAAGCGCCACATTCCAAGGCTTTTGGCCTCTTCCATAAGCCTCACTTTCAGATAGTGACCATTGTCATAGAGAAAATAGATTGTGAGATTGGGCTTGTAGGAGGGAGATGCAAGAAGGAGGGGATATGGTGATATATGTATACGTATAGCTGATTCACTTTGTTTTAAAGCAGAAACTAACACACCATTGTAAAGTAATTATATTCCAATAAAGTTGTTTAAAAAATAATGTAGCATTATTCCAATAAAGTTGTTAAAAAATAATGTAGCATTGTGAAGACTGATGAGGATAACCAAATACATTAAATAATAAATGTATTAGAATATGACCATAAAAGCATAGTTGTTGAGAAGGCACTCGATCTGTAATCTGGATGCTGAGAGAATAACAGTCAAACTGAAACATCTTTAAATCTCCAAATTGAAGAGTCTGGACTCTATAGCTTGTTTGTCTACTATAATAAAAGTCCCATAAGTACTGACATAGGAATTATGAAATCTTTTAAAAATATATATATATAATGTGAATAACTTTTGCTATTTAATTCTCATTTAATATAATATTTTAGAATATTAAAACTGATCCCTGTAGAGGGATCAATTAGAGGTCAATTCAATGACCTGTGTACTATGTGACTTAGGCAGTAAGGGGAAAATCACAAAGTTCTAAAATATATACCAAAGAACTCAAGATCAAAATAGTATTTTGGACTTCTTTAATATATGATCACTCAGCCTGATATATTTCCTTATAAATAAATATAAGCATCTTTTAAAACACCAGTTCTATCCCACACATTTTAAGTTCCTTGAGGCAAGGACTGAGTCTTCACAGTTATATACCCAGTGGGAGAACAGTAGCTGGCACATAAAAGGAGGCTAATAAAAGTTGTGCTATTGAATGATTGAGTGTCTCTGAAACTCTAGGGAGAATATATTTTCTTTATCTGTATATCTTTTGAGCTAACATTTGATTCCCTTATACCTGGAAGACTTCAATGGATGCCTTTATGTTGATCATAGTCATTAGTAATGATATATATTGCTAATAAGATATAATATGGCCAATTCTCTAAACAGTAGCTTCTAAAAGAGGAACACTGTGTGATCTTGGACAACTCATTTAACCTCTCAATGACACAGAGTCTCCATCTGTGAAATGAGAATAATAATACCTATCTTCTGCCTACTTCACAGGGATATTAAGTCCACACCTGAGATAATGGCTATACATCATTTGGAGCTCACTGGAGAAAAGCACTGTTTAATTACAATTGCTATTATTTCCTAGAGAGTGTTAATGATGATGGGGGAAGAAGAGATGTTATCCAAATTATATTCAAATGCATCTAGATAGGGGCAAAAAAAAAAAAAAAGAAAAAAGAAGCATAACTAAAATTCTTGCCAAGTAAAGCCAACTGAATTATTTCTGTTTTGGATTACAAAAATTATAACATTTTCTTCTGAAGAGGTTAAAAAAAAGCTAACATAAAAAGGTGAGACTAAGAAATAGTTTTTTGTGTGATTTTTATCTGAACAGGATAAAGAATTAAAAAACAGAAAAAAAATTAGCAAAAAAGAAAAGTGTTAAGATTTCTAGTTCACTTTTTAGAGACAAGTGCCTCTTGGTTTTATGTTTGTGGCTTATCCACTTTCTGTACTATCTAGGTTAAATCTGCACCCCTGGGCAGACCCCTTGTCTGCATCTTTCTGGGTCAAGTCCCTCTTTCTGTGCCCTCTCCCCGAGGGAGTTTTTATGTCAAGGAATGCAAACCAATTTTAATATTAGCCTAAGGTAAACATAATTAGAAGGGTAAATTTTCTGCCAAAAGGGGGGAAGTCTACAATGCATTTCAAACTCAAATGTAATTATTTTAAAAACTTATGTCTTACGCTTCTCCAAAATATCATATCAAAGAAGCCCAGTGTTAGATATCATCCCTAAATGATTACCACTTGTCCAATGAGGAGAGTATCTTTGAAACAATATTTTAAAAGTGACTAAACCTGCATTTTCTTGCAAAATAGTCAACAAATCCTCTCCAAATTATCAACAAATTGCAACACCACAGATAAACATATAGAACTCCATAAATATTTAATATCAATAAAATGCATTCCAGGTAAATGAAAAAAATAAAGTAAAATAAAGATATATGGGGAAAAGGTAAATAGGGAGAATAATAATGGGGTAGTTTAATGAATAGGAATAGAATATTGGGCACTGAGAGTATAGGTGTGAGCTACTTGGGGCCAGGAACTGATTGCCTTTTTCATCATTATATTCCTCCAGCAAATAGAGGAAAGGCTCAGTAAATCACTGGAGAATGAAAAGTAGAATAGGATAGGCAAGGAACAGAGCAAGCCTGAAATCCAGACATAAAAAAAAAGTAAAAAGCTGGCAGAAGGTAAAAGTTTTATGAGCAATGAAAACAAATTTAATTTTTGTAAAAATGTTTTCTTTTTGTTTGTTTGTTTGTTTTTAGTCCTATAGATAAACTTCAGGTCATTGCTATTTTTATGGTTATTTTCTAGATTTTTTTCTATTTTCTAGTGATTTCTAGTCAAATTAGTTCTGTTGTGCTCTTCTGCAATTCACATACTTGTATATGTTTTCAGTCTTGAAGTTTATGCCTAGGAAGGATGAACAATTTTCTAATTAGCAACAAAAGGATCACCAATCCAGATGGCAGTTGGGTTCCTAATAAGTGTCCTGCCAAAAAAGGGCAACTGGAGTCTTCACTTCCAGGCTAAGTGTTCTCCTCTGCCCACAGCCTTTTTGTGCCAGAGGATGCTAGCCTGGCAGGTCACGAGAAGATGGGTATTCCCAAACCGAAAACCCACCGGACAACAAGAGTGAACAAACACCACACACATCTTAAAGTGTTTCCATCCCATATTTTCTCCCATTGGTGTTGGTTTTCTGTTGTATGTAGCTTTCAAACATGGATCCCACTTATGCCACTGGTTAATCTTAAAATATTTATAGTACAGATTTGACTTATTTCCCTTCACCCAAATTTGAGGAGCTCTCCTCTCACTTTCTCTACTGGCTTAGTGCCAAAGGACTTTCTAAGGCAACCTGAGAACAAAGAGAATACTAAAGAATAGTTCTATATTTTACTTTCAGAGCTCACAATTCACCTGTTTTCTAGACAAACAAGTGATTTAGAAATAATTTGGCCTAGTGCTCTTTTAAATCAATAGTTTTGATTAAAAAAAAATCTACCCATTTAAGAGAAGGGCTCAGGTATTTCAGTGACTTGAAGTAGTGAAGCTGGTATCTACAGTATCTCATGTTACAACTTTCTGAGAAATGAGCCTCCATGGGAAGCAGCACAGCTGCACTGCAGCTCTGGATCTCTGGGTGATTCTTTGGGGGCAGAGAGTAAATTGCATAAGCAATTTCTTGGGGGAACAAATGATCTCCACAACAAAAAAGTTAAAAAAACCCAGCAACTAAAAATAGGCATAGTCTCCAGTGTGAGAATTCAGTACTGGACCCTTTGACCTTACTCCTCTTACACAAATGGATCTGCGATATTAACGTGGGTTTTATGGATATTAGTCATGGAAAAGAAACGAAGCTACACAGTGAATTCAGGCAATAAGTTGCATATTTCTGTGAACTTTGAAGACGAGCAAAGTTTGTCAGCAGGCAGATCTTGCCCATCTATGATTATTAATGGCTTTCAAGGTTTCAGAGGTCGAGAGTATATTGTCCCCAACACTTTATATTATTCTGTCTTTGTTTATATCTCCCACGTAGACACACACTCCACTTTAAATGAGGAGCTCTTTCTAAGAGACAGCTGTAAAGGATTCTATTTACGCACACAGACTTGAAATAAGACATATCCTAACCTTTAATTATGAATTACTACGTAAGTTTCAAGGAGTGTGAAAAGGGGTGGAAAAGCAATGAGAGAATCAGGCAGATTTTTTTTTTAAGATGACAAAATCTTGAGGTTGATTTAATAGGGATTCTTTGACTTTAAAAGTCGTACGCTGAAAGCTCTTGAAAAAAAAGATCGCACAGGTCACCCTGCCAAGGATAAACAATCATTCTTAAATCCTTTGTTTCAGACCACACTGAAACTTAATCCCGGAGGTGTTCCTGTCTGTCCATGCATGCATGTGGTCTCACTATTCCTCTAGTCCTGGTGCTTGCTTTCAAGCACAGAGCTCCTGACTGCAAGGCATTTGATTTCTGGTAATTAATCAGCTCATCATACACACTGTGTTTCTCCCCCAGGCCCAGCTCAAGTGAGTGATCCAAATCTGGCTTCAGGAAAAAAGAAAGCATTTATGCTCTGAGTGCACAGAATGAAACACTGATAAACAGTTCTTGGTAAAACATTGAATTCTAATGGTATTATTTTTCTTTTCAAGACATAAGTCGTCTCTAAAAAATACACATAGAAAAAACCAAAACAAAAAAACAAAAAATAAAAGTCAAACAAAAATATGTTTGATGCCCTTTAAACAGAAAGCATTTTGTCCTGATAAAAAGAGCTATCAAGATTTGGTGGTGTTTGTGAGTCTGGTGCTGCAGCATTTTAAAGTGTTCGCTTAGAATACTAACGTGCGTTTTTTAAACACCTCGCCGTTTGAATCTTTATCCAGAGCACTTTATCTCAGAATTTCTTGTTTGGCTTGTCTCTATAATAACCTAGTTACTACTAATTTTATCAGTTGTTGTGAACAATCTGAACTTGTATTAATAATTCTTCATGCCTAGAGATTTGGCAATTTTCATTCTTTTCAGTTACTTACTTGTTTGCCTCAACAGCCATTTGTAAAGAAACGTTTTGTTATTAGGACTGGGAATACCCTCATATATTTGTCTTGCAGGTAATTTTGAGTCCTCTTGTTTCTATAAATAAAGTAGTCCTGTAATGGGTTCCCTTTTCTTGCCAATTATTCTGCTTAAAACTGAGATTAATCAATCAGTTGTCAAAAGCATTTCTGAATTGTCTGTATTTGATTTATAGAAGCTACGCATGAACTTTAAGCAGGGAAACATGGCGTATCACAACTATAATAAACTTTAATGATTTTGAAGGCAGCATGAATTTCAAGTAAAGCCAACCCACGTAAGTTACTCCAAGTCTGATAATGTTACTCGTTGCCATGATGTAATAATCTTATTTTAAGGAATTATCTCTTCTAGACATCATTACAATGATAGGTTTCATTACAGATTCTCAAGATTTTGTTTCCCAGGAAACTTGGCAAATCTGGAGACATTTTTGATTGTCACAACTGGGGAGGGGAAATACTACTGGCATCTAATAGGGAGAGGTCAGAAATACTTGTAAATATTCTACACTGCACAGGACAACACCCTAGAACAACACCGTAGAACAAAGAATTATGAGGTCCAATATGTCAGTAGTGCTAAGATTAAGAAATTCTGGGTTACACATATATGTACATATTTATTTTTAATTTAAGTACAGGGATACAGAAAGTGTACACATCATAAATACACAACTTAAACAAATTTCACAAATTGAATACAACCATTTAAGTAACAGCAAGATCAAGTAAAACAAAATGACCAACACCCAGAAGCCCCCTCATGCTCCCTTCCAGCCCATAACCCCTCCAAAGGGGTTATCCTCATTTCTAAAGACATCCAAATGGAATCACAGAGTAAGTTACATATATATGTTACATAAACTCTATAGACACACTTCTCTCTTTCTATTTGATCCTAAGGGCCATTGAATCCTACAAATTGGAGATAGGAATTTATTCTGACTCAGGGAAAATTTGAGTTTACAATGCATTTATTGAGGGTTGCTATTTATTATAACTTAAGTAGTGAAAGTAGTTACTTCCAACGTGTATCTGTTTACACACCTTCACCCTATCTCATTTAGTATTTGTTGGAATGATGGAAAGACCTACTCTCTGATCAGAGTCAGAACCTTTACCATGATGGAAAAGGGAGATGGAGATTCATAAAAGAAAGCAGACAAGGGCTGGTAAATAAAATAAAATGAATAAATGTTCTTTGAGCTTTTGTTTTGTTTTACTTCAAACAAACTTACCTACAAAGACAACCCTTGAAGCCACTAGTAAATGATGCAGACCCTTAACCCCAATGGCAAAGTGCCTTCTACGTCATGTCTTGTGTCCTTGGGCTGTTTCCAATTTTTCCTGCTTCTTAGTTCTAAGCATACCATCCATATAAGTGAAATAACCACACTGGGCTAAAGCTTAAGTTAAATATCAAAATCACTGCATGCTGACCGTGAAAACTTACTCTTGCTGAACATTTGTGGGTTATCAGGATCAAAGAAGACCTCGATATTTATCAAAAAATTTAGCCCACCACGGTTTAGCCTTCATTAACCTGGTATGTATTTGAAGAATTCAATAGAGTTAATGCAGGCCAAGCCTGAACTGAAAGTTTTTTAACTTAGGAAAACACTTATGCTCTTAAAGGGATAGGTATCGGTTTTTAAATATTGAGAAAGGGCAGAATAACATAAGGTTCACACATGCTATTTGGTTGTCTGAACGCAATGAGTTCTCGGCAGGACGGAGTTATGCTTTGTAAATGAAGAGACACAAGAACAAGTCTGTCTTTTATATAATGCTTCTAATAATGATTTGAGGCACTATGGGAAATCATACTGAGTCTAGACAACACAATTTTTCTGGTTTAGACACAAAAAAATTTTAAATGAGGACAAGCTCAGTTGCAAAATCATGAGCTGCTATAGATATCAGGATAAGCAGAGAGACTCCTCCAATAAATTTCATGTACAAATATGTTTTCTGCAGAGAAATCTGGATGATAGGGTGGTCTCTCCTCAGTTAGAGACAAAGAGAAGTTTATCTTGAAACAAAAGACCTACTCTTTTATAGCATCATTGCCTTGCTGCATGCAAAGTGGTTAGAAATTCCATCATTTTATTTAAAAATTTCAATATTATGATCACTGGTGTGTATATTGCCACTTACCATTTCAATGTATTTCTTACTTGGAAGCAGGGACATTTCATTCATTGTACCTGTTGGGGGACAGTGCTATTGGCTTTAGGGGGGAAGTGGAGAAAGATCAAAATGAAAAAAAAATATTGTTTGCATCAAAATGCTAAAGAGATTTTCCAGATGATTTCCTGGTTTAAGGAAAGTGCTCTGAATCAGAAAAGGACAGACAGAGACAGAGGAAGAAACTCACAAATTTAAATCAAGAAACTAAAACTTTCCAGGAAAATAATTAGCATAGCACCTGTTATTACATGATTTTACATATGCCATCTTACTTAACATAGAGATAAAACATAATACAATTTTTTTAAGAAAGCGTGCTTAGGAAAAATTCATTTGTTTTTGCAGACTTCATGTCTTTTATTAAATGTCCTTTATTTAGACAATAAAAATAGAGATTTGTCATTTTCCCCCTAGATATAGTTATAATTCAGTGCTGCATTGCTTTCAACTCAGTTTTCTCCTCTTTACCTCTAAGAAATCCTGCTTTGGTAATAGAGTTGCCCATGCATAATAAGTATGCAATGCTACAATTATTTGAAAATATCATAATTTCTGTAACTATAGAATCAAAGATCAAGACACAATTTTAATGTCTTCATACAAGTTACTCCTGTGTCTTTTCTATTGTGCAAGGCATTCCTTGCAAACTAAGGTATACATAGCTGCAAACATTCACAGGAATCCACTGGTGAGAGTTTGCATTTGTCTTAAAACAATGTTACTCTAAGTGTGGTCTGGGGATCACCTGCTTCAAATTCCTTAGGAAGCAACGGCTGCTTGTCAAGACACAGATCCATGGCCTCCACTGTAGTTCTATTAAATCAGAATATCTGAGGTTTGTGCCTAACAAGATGCATTTGAATATATTTGTGAGTAATTCTTAGGTAAAACTTGAGCCTCACTGCTCTAGAAAATGCTGATACGCTTATATCATCCTAAAAATTACAGTTTCTCCCAGGAAATGAGAAGCATTAAAAAAAAATCTGTTTGGAAGGCATTCAGAGAGAAACAAATAGCTATGGTGTAAAATATCTAGGTGTGAAATCATTTCAGAAGTAAAATTTTGATGTTTTTTATATTGTTGAAATTTTACTCTTAATGCATAAACAGATATCTGGATTTCAAAAAATAACTTCTTGTGCATATAGCTAACCTGTCAATATCCATATAGTTAAGCTAACCTTGAAGTAGGGACTATCATTATCCATTTTACATTTGAGGAAACCTAGACTCAGAGATGTTGTGACTTAGTCAAGCTTACACAGATACTAAATTGTGGAGCTGTCATTTACTCTAGTCAGTTTGATGCTACTTTACATAGTGTCTCATGTATTTTAAAATTTAAATATTATAGGATATTAAATCTGATTTTTACGTCAAAGTCAAAGCTGAAAAGGAAAGATGCTAGATAACTTGTCATTTCAACTCAGCCAGCATTACCAAAGTCTGATTGGCAAGAGTACTGGTATTTGAATTTCCTTTGAGTCTGGAACCATGGAAGGTTAACTGAGCTAGAGTAGCGTTGCTGGTATCTCACTTAAGATAGGTCACCTGCATATTGGATGTGGAGAGCCCATAGGAGTTTAGGAGTTGAAGAGTTGAACTTGAGCCTGAATCCGAGCCCAGTATTGAGGAAACTCCATGGGCTGCCCAAAGAGCACATTTGCTGCCCACGAAGGTCCACATTCAGACAGTGATGATACAGAAGGCAT
This sequence comes from Leucopleurus acutus, assembly GCF_964270905.1. Lineage (NCBI taxonomy): Eukaryota > Metazoa > Chordata > Mammalia > Artiodactyla > Delphinidae > Leucopleurus > Leucopleurus acutus. The sequence goes on from NC_139143.1 coordinate 122,653,403, forward strand.
CAGTGCTAGCCAAAGAAAAAACAACACTTTTGCCCTGTTGCAAAACAAGATGTTTCCCTTCTTCCCCTCATCTTTCTCCCCTAACCCAACATCCAAAATGGAAGTGGAAGAGAGGTGTGTAAAATAAAATAGATGCTTCTAGCTCTACTCACATTCCTTATGCCTGGAAGCTCAGTCTCTGTGGGGAGAGGAAGAATTCTACAAAGCTCTACAAAGATACATGACTGAAGTTTTAAACTAACTTGAACTGTGTTTTAATTGTCAAAAAGCATCCATAGATTCGAGGACTGTCCTACTCTCATTAGGGGTTGAGACATTGAAATTTAATACAGCATGACTAATAGCACTGGTTGAGAAAAAATCATATTTATACCAATTAAGACCTCTCAATAAGCTGTTTATGTATCCTACATATTGCAAGTAGAATTTCTTCATCAGAGTCCTCAAATTTATACTGAGAGTTCATGGTAAGGTCTAGTAAGGACCTCCAGATATTTCCTAAGGGCTAGAATACAGGAACGAGAGCTTGAGTGTATATGTGGGCATATTTAGGAACTCACAGTGGTGTGAAGAACCTGAAGACAGTACTTTGGCTTTAAAACTGGAAAAAAATGTTTACAGATTTTCAAAAAATTAGACCATTTTTATTCCAGTCATCTTCTAACACATACACGTAGGCTTGCAAATAATTATTTACCTCAGAAGATGGGTCCTGGAACCAAAGCCTCTCTCTGGCAGAATTATTTCTTTTAGTCCAGCAATAAACTCTTTATTCCAAGCTAAGGGGTCAAGATTATAATCCATTTTGTGTTGTACAGCTAATAATCTTTATTCACTGGTAAGGTTAATGCAGAATTGACCACACAGAAGAGAAACCTGGCACCAATAGTTTGATTAATAACCAGAAATGAAGGCATCATAGCTTCAGAACCGTCTGTTCTGCATGCTTCTCACATAACTCCTCTGTACTTCTGTCTGTACCTGCTTGGCTCTCTAGAAGCTTTCTCCAAAAGCATAGGGTTGTTACAGTAAGAACATGAAGATGGGTGTACAAGTGGTGTCACATTAAATGGAAAACATAAAAAGAATACAATGAATCATTTAGGCTTGGAGTGTGAACAGAGTATAGTTTATCTGTGTATTAATTCTGCTGCTTAATTCAGCTGCTAGTGAGAAAGTTTGTAACATACATGATGGCAGCCAACTAAAGTTTTAATACTCTAGGAAAAAAAGATGGACTACTCTATAACTCTGTGAAAGGTGTAGAAAATAGAATGCTTGGTATAAAACCAGTTGAAGAGGCTCTGATTTATGTCACAGTAAATACTTTATATACATGTATGGCTAAACTGCAGTTTACATTGTATTCACAGCACAGAGCAGAGTTCCGGTATTCACAGCACAGAGCAGAGTTCCGGTATGAAGAATCAGCAGGCCACCTGTCTTTATTGAAAATGACACATTGGAATGTATCTGCAGTTGTTTGAATTGGGAGAGTGAGCCAAATTATTTTACCAGAAATTCTCTCTTGGGGACGGAATGTTTGCACGTGTATATTGTTACAGCACTCAGGGATTGATAGAACACTTCCCTATTGTTGGGGACCTGTCTCATCATTCAAGGAATGTGTCTGGCCAGCCATCCGGGACATCTCATCACTTCATGGAGGACTTATTCCAAAATGAAACAACAGGTCTGAGCGAGATCTTTACTCACCTCATTTCTTGCTATCTTAGTTTTCTTTGGTATTTTTCATCTAAGAAGTCAGTAGACAGAGTTGTTTACTGGTAAGCTTTGATGGGAGCAAAGTTTTGACCTGAAGGCTGTTGGTCATCCACAATGTTCTATCAAGATGCAAGTGCCAGGAGATAGAACACAAGTGAGTCATGTACCGTCAGGAGACTCAGAATCATTCATCTATTAATTGGAGAGAAATGTAAATATTAATGGAGTTTTTTTGTGAGGTTATCATATAATTAAATACTGTGCACTTATTAAATATGAGGGCATAGGTCAAAAACAATTGCATAGAGATACATCATTATTTATGTATTCAGTAAACTTGGCAAGAGGTAGTGATGACCTTTGTAGACATTTTGGTGTGGCATATTTTTCTGAACATTTTCTGAGGCAAGATGCAAAACTTTACTTCATTATAAAATGCATTTTATATTCTGTCTTTTTAAGAAATGCTTCCTTCTACCAAGGGATCTACTAGGCTAGATTTCCATGGGCATATTCATTTAAAAGCAGTTACTCAACATAATCATAGAAGGTCACATGTGTCATACTTGGTGAAACAAGTTATCATCTAGTCAGTCTATGATTTGGTCTCTGATGCTCATCAAGGTATATTTGAGGCTCTTAGAGATGCTTGGCACAATTCGCACTCCAAAAAGAATCCCCAGCATTCCTCACTTGCTTAAAATGCTCTTTTATAATTTAGTTACACCACAAATATATTTAAAATGGTTTTGAACTTGTTTATTTGTAAACTCTTTATCTTTTAAAGGTGATGAAATTTTCAATGTCAGGAAGCCTGAAGTTTTCTACAGAACCTCCACAGAGCCCATCTCATACTGGACTCTTCTTTTCTTTCTTGCTGCAAGCTGGCAAGATTCCTTTTAGTCCATTTTCCTGTCTTTTCAATACCGCTGTCGCCACTCTATCTTCTGGGGTTTTGTTATCTACCAAGAAGGAAGGCAGAGGCTTGTGAAGTCTGGCCAGTTTTGACCCTTTATTTACTTACCTTTGACAGAATCACACAGACTTCTTTTGTTTTAAGGATTTTACTGCTAATTCCTCTGGTAAAAATATTGAAGAGATAAAAATAACAAATGTGGGAATGTGATGAAGGTTACAGACACTTAACAACGTTCTTACAGACTTATTCCCTTGGTGGTGGCTTCTTGACTCTCTTCTGAAGACAGGAATTGGAAACTTCCCTTTGAATCCAGTCCTGTAGTTTTATTTATAAGAGTGGGGTTAATCCAAATGTCACTTCTCCTCTGACCCATCTATGGAGCAGGTGTTGTGCAATCCTTTCTCCTTGAGGGCTCCTGGTTCACCATGGGAAAGACTTGAGGCAGATGCAAACTTTCAGGCGTTCCCCAATTAATCTGGCCTTTATTCACACAGGAGTTACACCTTTCAGACATTTTCTCACAATATGTTACATTTTACTGTCTAAAGTCTTGATTCCTACCCATGCCACGTAATGCAAGTTTGTTTTTTTCAAACTTCCAGGTATGTTTCCTTGTTCTAGTGTTTCATATTTCAATCACAGTGTCTCTCAGTCTTAACTATTTTCATTTTTTCACCTATAACTAAATCTATATTCTTAATTTTTATTCTTCTTAAAGGCTTTCTTGGAGTGAGACTTCTAGAAATACAAAATGATTCAGTTTTAGTACAAGGTCAGATTTTTACATTTAGCAAGCCTGTACTTATCAGCCAATAAGTGCCAGGGACTCTTGTAGGCACTGGGGACACAGCTGTGAACAAAACAAAGGACCTTTGCCCTCATGAAGGTTACATTCTAGTGGGTGCAGACAGACAAAGAAATATAGCATATAGTGTGTTTAATGGGGACAAAAGCTATAGAGAATTTAAAGCATGGGACAAATAGAAATTGCTGGCTTGTAGGGGAGTGTTTACAATTTTAAGTGGATGGCAGGGGAAACTTCACAGAAAAGAGATATTTGAATAAAGGCTTAAAAAACATTAGGGAGACAATTATGTGAATATCCAGAGGAACAAAAATTAAGAGCATCAGCAATCCAGCTGTCTAACAGATAGAAGGAAGAGTCACTGCAAAAATCCAGGAGTGGGAACATGCCTGGCATATTGAGGAAGACCAAGAGGTTTAGTGAAGGTGGGTAGAGCAAGTGAGGGGGAGGAAAGCTGAATAAGTCAGAAGAATTAGAGAAATAATTCTCCCCTCACTCTGCTTACTGTTCTTCCTCATATACCCAGTGTTTTGTAGGATATTTTGACAATAGCAGATATAGTGCCATATTTTTAAATATATCTTCAAAGACATCTGTCCAGAGACTTCTTATTATTCAGTCTCTAGCTATCAAAAATGTTATTTCTGGTTGAACCACTACAACAAGTTATAAAAATACTTAGACATTTGTCCAGTTCTTCAATTCTTTCTGGGGAGTCATACCATAAAACAACAACATAATAAAACAAACACAATAAAACAAAGAAAAAAAAACCCACCTAAACCAAAAATGTTGGCAAATCAGCTAACAGACCTTTTGTGGAGAAGTAACTGTGTAACAATAAGCTCCAGGGAGCTTAAAATATATGGCACAGACACCTGGTACTAACAGCAACTCACCGTGCTAGTGCATTCTCATGACTATCAAAGACAAAAACTTTAGATCACATTCACTTTAGGAAGTTATAGCGATCAGAAATCTATTATTTCTAAGAAATAAAATCCAAATTCAACTGGCTTAAATAATAAAAAGGAATTTATTGGTTCACATACAGCTGAAAGGACTGGTGGATGGACTTCCAGGGGTGTCTTAATACAGACATTCATTGATAGCATCAAGTATATTTTTTTGTTATAACTTTTTTTCCATCTGAACACTCAATACACTGGCATGTATTGGGTTGGTTTCATTCTAAGGTGAGCTGTCCACAAGATAGAAATTTTTTTTCTGGCAACTTTGAGGACTTCATATTCACATGATACCACCTAGTGTAAGAGAAACAATGTCTTTGTCCCAAAACTCTTAGCAAACTCCTGAGAATCAGTTTGACTGGTAGGATTAATTTATCTACAAATCTCTAAACAGTCATTGTAGCCAGAGGGATGCCATGTGAAGGAAGCCAGGAAATGATGCCAAGTTGTCCTGAAGCTAAGAGTGAGGAGTAAGACATGGTTTTCCCAAACTAAACTGAGGGAATCGTGCCCGAAGGAAAATGAAGATTCCAGGAAGTAAGAAATACAAATGTCCCCATAGTGAGGAAATACAAATAAATTGTGTTCTCGGGGCTTTGTACTGTCTGGTATATGGTAAGTGCTTATGTTGATTCACCTAATGAAGAAATGTTTACTGAATGAATAAACATTGCTGATTAAGAATATAAGTGACAAAAAAGGCATAATAATCCTTGCCTTTGTAAATTTTGTGGAAAATCAATGCTAAAATATGTATATTTCAGCTACACTATTTCCAAAGAGTGAACTTACCTCTCATTTTACCTTTAAAACTCTTAATAGAATAATCTAGAAGATAAAACATGAAGCTGGTTTGGAATAGAATTAAAGGACTCTAAGAAGGAAGAAGAATTTCACATCCAGAGAAATGTGGCAAAGTTTAGGTAAATGTTCTTTGCATCTTAAAAAAAATAGAACAACTTTTTATTGTCTTTTCCTCTAAGTCATAAGGCCAGTTAGTTACACTTTCAAGTAAAGTTTTCTCTTTTTATGCTTTGCACATTTCTAGATAGCTTATGTATGTTATATCATTTATTCTCACAAAGTGTCACAAAGCAGTGTAGAGTAGAGCTTAAGAACCCAGATGTTGGAATCAGACTGCCTGGGTTCAAATCCTTGCCTCTTCACTTGCTAGCTTTGTGACCTGGGGCACGCTATTTTATCCTCTGTGTCTAAATGCCATCATCTGTACAATGGGGAGATAATGTTTACTTCTCAAATTTATTATAAGGAGTAACTGAGTTAAGATATGCACAGTATTAAAGAGCATGCCTGGAACATGGGAAGCATTCAATAAGCATTATCTCTTGTGACAATGCTGCTGCTTCTTTTCATATGTGGGAAATTGAGGCTGTTAACTCTTCTGCAATCCCAAAGTTGGCATGTCCTAAAGCCAGATTCGAATGCAGCTGTGTTTGATTTTGACTTCACAGCCTTTTGTATTACACCCTGACCCCTCTACCACTTGTGTTTTTACTGGCATGTACATACAACTCTATTAATATTAAATTCTCATCTAGGTCAAATCAGGACTTTGAGAAGTACCACAGGATCTTTGCACAGGGTTTAACACCCTATAAATACTGCTAATGTGTTCAGGAATATCCTGCAGGGAACCTTTGTTCCCGATTGGCTTTAGAAAAGCCACCAGCACTGGAAGGCCTACTTGAAAATGTACATCTTCACCTTAGGAGGACCAGGCACATTAGCCTTCCTCATAAATAACATGAGGCACATAGCTTTCTCATAAATAACATGCCACGAAGCAGTTTATCAGATCAATTGCTTGTTAAGGTAGGCAAATTGGAGGAGCATAGAGAATCAGATTAACAGGGCTTAAATAATAAAAGGAAATTTATTTTATTGGTTCACATATGACTAAAAGGACTGGAGAATTCAAGTTTTAGAGGTAGCTTAATACAGCAATTCAATGACGGCATCAAGGATCGTTTTTGTTGTAATTTTTTTTCCAACTGAACACTTAACAGGGCAAGACTAGAAAAGGTATGGCATTGTATGTGACCAGAGACCATAATGGTCACCAGTTCTGGTTAAAGATGGTGCAGAGATAAGGGACAGTTTACATACAGGGCACCAAAACTTCTGCTGAGAGACCTCGAGCTTCCTATAAAAGTGGGGATTCTTGCTCTTCTATCTATTGTGTGCATGTAATAGTTGCAGATAAGGTCATAAAGAAAACTGTTTGTTTTAGAATGCAATGGCTGGAAGAAAACACACCAAAAAATGTCAACAGTGATGGGGTGGAATATTAGCTATTTTAAATTTTTCTCTCTTTTACATATTTTCTTTTGTAGTATAATTATTAAAACAAATTTGTGTTTAAGAAATACAGTAACGTTGAACTTTCTACCCAACTTGAATTGGCTAGAATAACTTTTAAAAATTTCAATTTAAGAATTCATGTGTATCTTTGTCTATGCTAAGTTGATGGTTTCTGGGGAGTTACATTGGCATGAAACTGCATGAAAAATGATGATATGCACCAAGTAGAAACAGTTAAGAAACATAAGATGTATATTCAGTGGGGAGAGAGAACACACACACCAAAAGCACCAAACACATCACAAACATAAAAAAACAAAAATTCAACAACTCAGATACCTATGCATTTGCCAAAGCAACTAATTATGTCAATATACTGTGCCTATTATATAGAAAAAAAATTTAGGGCAAGTTGAGTCATCTAACAGATAAAATGTAGCATATTAAAAACATTATTATACTTTCAGTCTTTTTTTTTTAACATCTTAATTGGAGTATAATTGCTTTACAATGGTGTGTTAGTTTCTGCTTTATAACAAAGTGAATCAGTTATACATATACATATATCCCCATATCTCTTCCCTCTTGCATCTCTCTCCCTCCCACCCTCCCTATCCCACCCCTCTGGGTGGTCACAAAGCACCGAGCTGATCTCCCTGTGCTATGTGGCTGCTTCCCACTAGCTATCTATTTTACGTTTGGTAGTGTATATATGTCCATGCCACTCTGTCACTTTGTCCCAGCTTACCCTTCCCCCTCCCAGTGTCCTCAAGTCCATTCTCTAGTAGGTCTTTATTCCTATCTTACCCCTAGGTTCTTCATGACCTTTTTTTTTTCTTAGATTCCATATATATGTGTTAGCATATGGTATTTGTTTCTCTGTTTCTGACTTACTTCACTCTGTATGACAGTCTCTATGTCCATCCACCTCACTACAAATAACTCAATTTTGTTTCTTTTTATGGCTGAGTAATATTCCATTGTATATATATGCCACATCTTCTTTATCCATTCATCTGTCGATGGACACTTAGGTTGCTTCCATGTCTGGCTATTGTAAATAGAACTGCAATGAACATTGTGGTACATGACTCTTTTTGAATTATGGTTTTCTCAGGGGATATGCCCAGTAGTGGGATTGCTTGTCTTAAGAGGGTTTTTGTTTTTTTTTTTACCAGAAGTAAAGGTTATTCTGTGTGTGTGTATACACCTGTGTTATCCAAAGCATATTTACCAACATGCCAGGAAACTGAGAGCTAATTATGTCATAGAGAACAATAGATTTCCCAATACATGTGTTTTCACTCTCCAATATTTATAAGGAAGTTTAAAGACAAGTTAAAAGATGCTTCTTGTGTGTACAATTGTCAGAGGAATTCTGCAATTTGTAAGATCTAGAACATTCTGCGTTAAATGATCCAAAAGGCGAAAATCATATTAGCCCGATCTCTCACTGTGCTAAGCATGATCAAATTAAGCTGCATAACTAACCCAAAATAGCTAGCCAAGGAGATGAGCAACAGGGTAAAAAGTCAGAAAAGAATAAAGAATTTCCAGGAGAAAAAAATATGACCTTTTGTCTTTGGAAGTAGGGCTCCTGCCAAAAAGGAGACTGCTTTTGAGTAGAATCTCATTCAGAGCACTGAGCCCCCTAAAATCCTTTTGTCAGCACTTTAGAGCTTTATACATTTTGTCTATAAAGAAAGAGAGGATGGAACATCTGAATGCTTTTCCAACACTATTCCAATATGTAAGAATTATTTTTACTTATTTTTATTTTGGAAATAATTAACATACTGGATAAAAATAATTTAAAAAAATGCTAAAGCAGATCACAATTTGGTTTAAACCTATTTTCCTTTGTCTTTGGCATTCAAAGATTTACAATAATTCTATTTTTAATCCTCAGGAACTTTGGTCCTTGGTACATTACTCTTGTACTTCTCATGCTCTAATGTCTCTTCAGTTTGTATAAATCTTTGTCTAATTCAACTGAAAACAATGAAATCTAATGATATTTATAAATGCTGAGTATTTAGCCAGAGGATATGAAAAACCACCGAGGTTTATAAGAGGAGAAGTCTCACAGGTGCAGCTATGTATCCCGGGCCTTCTTATGGCCATTAGCACAAAATCTCAGGAGCTACTCTGGTTCTTTTGTTGCTGGCGCTCTCAGGAAATGGGGATCTCAGAACTTGCACAGAGGAAATGGGTTCCAGTCTGTGTCAACTGTAGCTCAGGTCTTACACTAAAGACATTTTGGAAAACACAACTATAGATCTTATTTTGAGCCAAATTCCACTTTCTGTTTTATTCTTCAGATTAAATCAGAAGCATGAAGCACCTTGAAATGGACTCTCTAAAACCTAAGCCACCTAAGCTGCCTTGGAACTGTACCAAACTATGAATGTTTTCTGCCACAGAGTAATATGAAAAAAACTCAGGTCTGAACTAGAGCCTTACAAGCTGTAAAACTGGTTTGGAATTTAGAGATATAGAACCCATTTTGTCTTGTATGTATTGAAATGGTCTAGAAACTCTCCTTTGTCTTTTGCCCTGGGCCTGGGTTGTCATCATCACGCAACAAGGGTTGCTAGAATGACATGGGAGCTAAATGCACTAAAATACACTCAAATGATAATGATATTCATGTCATTTAAGAATTTTGTTTTGTTTTCAGCCTGGTTAAAACTATGAAGCAAACAAGTAAGACAGGCAGATACACTTACTGTGAACTTGAGTCCTGAATCAATATTAAAAGCTTGCAACTCTCCTATCTATTCAGTTCTCAGCTTTGTGTCTCTCCTTTGCATTGTTATAGCTTTATTTATTTAGTTAGTTGTTTACAGCTACTTTATCTTCAGATTTTTCTTATTCAAGACAAATTGTATTTAAATGTACTCAGCTAATCACTAAATGCACTTTATAGAAAAGAAAGCCCAGGCAGGCATATATGAGGTACTGACAGCAGGACAATCCAATCATTTATTGAAATGAATTAACCTAAATGTTTTTATGCATAAAAAGTTCAATAAGTTATAAATCTCAGAAGTTAGCCTGTGTTTATTGGAATTTTAAAAACCCTTTATTCCCTGCAAAATATTTCTATCTAAATCATGGTCATGACATTCCATTTAAAATAAAAGTAAGTCCCTGAAAAATCCCCACAATTTCCCCACTTGTAATCAGGAATACTGATTAACACAAGTTCAGTTTTCCATTACAGAGTAATACAGTGATAAGATAAAACTTCAATTTCAAGGTTGAAATAATACTGCTTAATTCTACTGTGTTTTCACCTTGAATTTTTGTTTTTAACTGGAGTAGTTATGTTCCAAGTAATTAAGATGCCGCAAGTCTCTTTGAAGCCCAGAGAAATCTAATCACTTGTACAAAAAAGGTTTTATTCCCATAAGTTAGCTGCTGGCAATTGCAGATGTTTTTGAACAACCTTATACTCCAGAGTTCCTCCAGACCTCTTGACTAAAGAACAGGATGAACTTTGCTTCTTAGTGTCATCCACAATTTTGTAAAAGAAAATTGATTCACTTTTAATTTCAACTAGATTTTAGACCCTTTCACCAAAGCAGTACACAATACAGTGATTTTTATTGATTTTTCCATAGAAAGGCAAAGATTTCTAAACATCAAGTTCCATTTTCTTTGCAAGAAAACAATCAAAATTTATAGTCATCACCACTTAGGCCTGTTGGCATAGCTAATTCTCCATTTACACTTTTCTTTCAAATCCTTCAAAAGACAAGTTGCAAAGCAGAGGTCCATGAGCAATTTTTCTTCTAACATTCTGCAGTGCCTACTTAATTTTTTTATTCAAGAATTAGGTTTCTTTATTTATTTTGGGCATAAAGCCAATATTTTGACCTTCGTGAATTTATACAATGGAAGGATTTTCATCTGTGACAAATTGATTGTACGAGTTACAAACCAAAAAGAGCAGAGAATGATTAGAAAGCAGTTTTACAGTTGGCACCTGAGATGAGTTGAAACCAAGATGACAAATTTTACAGTATCTATGAGTATTTCTCACACCTTCCAGAAATAACTGAGGGATACTTTGAGGCAGATCTAGAAGACTGTCTTTTTTTGCAGGAGAGAATTGCCAGGGTCAACAGATTGTGAAACATAATCTTATATCAAAACAGATATTGTTCTTATAAGCATTATTTACAATGTATTTATAGTCATGCTGTGACATTTGTCCTCTGGCCATGGCTTGATGCTAGAGAGTTTGAAGAAATTTTGCTACTACCATTCAAAAACATGTACTAGTACATAGATTTGTATTTGACAGCTCAAGCAAATGGGAGGAGATCTGAAACCAAAGTATCTGAAACCTTGTGTGTATGAATATTTAATGTGCTATTGCAATGAATACATGACAAAATACTATCAGTAATTTAAAGATCTGATAAAACACTGATGAGCTCAAAAGTGAAATACTTTGTTTTTGTGGTGTTTACGTACAATAACCCTCCGATGTGTCATTACAGTGCTAAGCAAAAAAAAAAAAAAAAAAAAGAGTCAAGTCAAATTAAAAGCAGTTCTTTGATAGAAATAAAATTTAGGACTTCTAAGCCCATAAAAAATTATAAAATTTTTAAAAATTGCAATATTTTTTATAGGTTAACTGATTATCTAAAATCTAAGGTAGGAGACAAAAGAAAAAACATAAGCTTGTCATGAAAATTCAGTCTCCTTTTGGAATGAAAGACTCTTCTGTTATCAGAATAGATCAATATGTAATGTATTTGTTGAATGCAAATATATGTGTTGATTGAATGCATGAGTGATTGAATGAATTAGATAACTTACTCATATTCCTATGAACATAATCTACACTATTCAAGCAAGGACAATTTTATTATTCTCAAATGGAAAATCAGAACAATGTTGTCCTAAAACTCCAAGTGGCTAGTCCCCTGTGAAATGACTTATATCATATTGTGTTTATTCAACTTGATTGAACCCTACAGAAGCCTGTGGAAGCTTTCCTGATTTCTACATAAAGAATGTTGAAAGATTAAATTTGATGACTATTCTTTACTACTTCTATAGCAATGACCAAGGTGAAAATAAACCCCAGAATTCACCAACCCTAGAATCTGCAACATTTGACTATCCTTTGGCCTTCATTCTTACATGGATGGTTCAATTGGCTGCAGATTGAGTTCAGTTCACAGGGCAGAAGGCAGAAGGGCCAACAACTGGCTGCTTGAACACTGTCTTGGAGACTTTCAATAAATATTATCTTACAAAAGCAAAAGTGGAGGAAGTAGAACACCAGCAAGAAAATAGAAGAGATGGTTGAAATTTACTTTAAAATTCTTAGAATTCTTTAAATTCTTAAAATTCTTAAAATCCACATTTTATCAGAAGAGCTTTGAGAATAACACTGAGAAAAAAAAATTATTTTCACCTCTGATCTGTGCAAATGTTTGAAAACAATATTTCAAAGTATATTAGAACTATTAATTGCTCACCACACTATTGATCATTGGCTATATAATTTTGGATTTGCTGGAAGGACAGATGAGCTGACTATTTTGGATATGAGTCTGCTTTAGAGAACGGTGTTCATGAGAGGAGGAAGTGTACAGACTGCTTCTGTTGTTTTCTCCATGAATAGCTTTGCTTTGACACTGGGAGGATGAAGAACAATCCTCAGACTATTGTTCTTCTGTATAATTAGAAATATCTTCCAGACTTTGACCATCATGACCATTAAGTTGTTGAGAGCAGCTGATTTACCAAATACCTCCTGAGTTGGCAAGGAAAGACTCACCCTGAGGTGAAGGTAAGTTAAGCATAAATATTTAGCCTTTAAAATTTTGAACTGATTCCCTTCCAGGCTCAGGGTACATTATAGACATTGTGTCATTAACCCTAATATACCCCCCAATACAGCTCCAGTCAAAAAGAAACAGGGAAAAACTTCTTTCCTTCATTTATTATGTTCAAATTCTAATATCTCTGTCAGCTGACCTACATAATTTTGATCATAAGTGCCAGAAAATAATTAACTGGATAGATGGAAAATAGATTAAATTAAGGGTCCACCAAGTTCCATGTCTATTATTGTTGAGGATTCCTTAACCACCAGTTTTCTACTTAAGCATTTTCATTGTGTTAAAAGCCTCCATGCTTTTTTAGTGACTAGCTATCATCTTCCAGGCCCGAGACATCACTATTTCAACCAGAAGAGAGTAAAACATTTCTGAACCAAAGAAACAGAGGAGACTCCCATGTAATGGATCCCTATTTATTTTTAAAGTAATCAATAATTGTTTGCAAGTAATTGCACAGTATAATCTGTAAGTAAGGTAAGACCGAAAACACACATCTGAGTTAAGAGATGGTCTAATCTGTTCAAATTAGGGGACAAATTACAGATGATCCCTAGACGTCTAGTTTTGGTAAATCATCATTGGCTGGCTTTGTACTATATATTTCAAAGGAAGAGTAAACTTCCTTGAACTACTGAATTACAATACTGATTGAAGTTAAGTACTGCATTTCTATAGAAATCAATGAAGCTAATCACACAAGTACAGTTAGTTCAGTGTTTCCCATTCAGCAATCTTGAAAATACTTGAATATCATAATTGGTCTGCAGCTGAGCACATTTTGGTTTTCAGATCTAAGGGGGATGAAGTATCCTTCTCAATTCATCAGGCACATGTGAATAATGAAAGATTTAAACCACAGAGTGTTGTTGTTTTTTGTTAAAGAGACTACTCTTGACATGGTTGCAGAGGGCTAAATTCTCTTCTTCCTACTCTTTCTAAAATGAATAGTACTGAGCCCTACAGACATGCTAAGTATTTCCAAGCAAACAGTGCATGAAAAACTAAAGCCTTACCTTTCACAGAAAAAGAAATGCCTTTTATCAGTAAAAGGAATTTGGGAATAATAAGTAATGTTTTCAGAGGACATCATAGGTCAAGACGTAATGCTAAACAACCCAGCGTGTTCTCTGAAAGTAATAGTTATCTTATGAAGAAGGTATTATTGTTGTCTCTGTTTTGCAGGTGAGAAAACTGAGACTTAAGCCACCTATCTAACTGTACAGTCAGGGCTGTCTCGATCCTATAAACTTGAGTTTAGCTGTGTAATGCCTACTCTAATCTAGCCAAACCGAATTACCAGTTTGGTAAGTGTTTTGTTTATAGGAGGGCAGGAAAGGTATATCTTTTCTGCAGCACTGCTTATGTGCAAAGCGTGGGCATAAAGTGTGGTGGGCAAAGCAGGAAACATTTATTTTAGTCAGCATCTTGGTCTGATTTGTGCCTCAAATTACAGTGGTCCCACTAATGTGAGCAAATCTCCTAAACTTCTTTCCTGTCTTTGTTTTTAATCTAAACAGTCAAGATGATATCTACCTTCTATACATGCTATAAGCATATTAAAAATATTTTATTTGCATTTAAAGAACATAATGACCAATTGCTTTGACTATTTTGAAACCGTTGCTTCTCAAATGGAGTCCAATGCGTCTCCCTGGGACAGTCAGCAGTGATGTCATCAGGGTGTCTGTAGTCATAAAAAGTGGTCATTCACACATGTTTTGAGAGAAGAAAAAGAAGGGACAATGAGGTACTTCTTACAGAATGCAGTATAAGCCTCCTGATTCCAAGTAGCTCAAAGCAATTTTCCAATTATAGCTGCAAAAGTTGGATTACTTGGGAGTCTTACTACACCATGAGCAAAATCAGTTCTGCCTGCTGTCTGTCCACCTAGGGAGAGAAAAGCTCTGCCTTACTCAGGATCCTGGGCTTTCTGTCCACAACTGAAGTTCAACAAGGGCATTTTTCACAGCTTGTGAAGACTGCCACAAGAGAGTAACTTGTCTTATTTTTTGTATAATAAGTGCAGGTAGTTACAAACACAAGAAGTGTCTGCTCTAATATGCTTTTGTCAATTTCTATTATCTCTACAAGTTAACTCCTTCCTGACTTGTCTAATTCCTGTAGTGGCATTTCTACCTTCCATTCACCAAAGCTCAGTAAATTAATTTATTTCTCAACAAATATTTATTGAATGTCATCATTGTTTCTTCCTTCTCGTTTGCCCCACATATAAAATCAGTTGCCAGGTCAGCAATCGCCAATCCTTTCTGGAATGAAATTAGGTATAAATAAGTTATAAAACCAAATAGACAACATCAAATAACCAAATCTTGTTGAATCATCCTCTCCAATATTCTGAAGACCCTGTTTGTTTTCTATTCCTATGCTATCACTCTATGTACTGTGTAAATGTGGGAATTATAAAGAAATTATTACAGTTCTCAGAAAACCCTTCCTTACAAATTCTCAGTAGATTCTTCTTCTCATCCCATTTGTAATATACCTCTGTTGACCACTTTCCATCTCCATGAACCCAATACAATTGAGCATGTGAGTTTTCTTTAAGACATCACTGTTTCCATGAAGCTTTCCTCAACTTCCCCAACTGAGGTAGTTCTTCCTTCCTCTGAGTGTCAATATCTCTACTTATGTCATGGTGGTTTTGTTTTCCTACTTGTAATAAACTATGCAATTTAACTTACTATTGGCTTTTAAGATTCTTACAGGAAATTCTATGGAGTCCCAGAGAATATAGTCTACAGACTCATAGGAATTTAATGAATATTTTAAAATTATTTCCATTTAACAATGCTCTATTAAAATTGAAAAGAAAGTAAAATTTCACTAATATATAAATGATTTAAAAAATGGTAGTCTTTACAGTAGTGCTTGCATTTTAAAGGAAAACTACAGTGGACATTTCTTCTTTGGCTTCGAAGTATGTATTTTTCTCTCTTGTGATCATGGCATCCAAATTTCCTTGGAGAAATCCCAATTTTCATTGATTATTCCTTTTGAGTGGAGCTCATTCCTATTGTTTTGGTCCCAAGGGTAGTGCATAATGCACAAATATGGTAATTGAGACTTTTTTTAAAATCCCTTTTGTCCTAATGATTAGATCAGAGATGAGCATGTGAACAAACCAAAGCCAATAGCACCCACTGAAACTTTTACTATGGTTGCTAAAGTGGCAGATGGTCTTTAACCACTGGACTCAAATGTGGGAAGATGAGAAGCTGGGTTTTAACAGCCATCTTCCACCACACTTGAGAATTCAGCCAAGATATAAAATGGCAAAGCAGAGAGCTGCACTGAGTTATGTTGACATTGATGTGCTCCTGGATCTATCCTGTCTAAGGTCATACTTATGCCTGGGTGTTTTGGTTATGTCATCCAAGTTCTCTTTACAGCTCAGTGTAGCATAAGCCAATATATTGATTAAGGTTCGTTGCAGGAAATGGAAACCACAAGATATTTTAAGCAGAAAAAAATTTAAATAGTGAATTAAACGCTTATAAAATGATTGGAAATCCCAGAGAATTGATCCTCTAGGAAAAAGACTTTCAGAACACAGAAGAATTGTCCTGACAGGGAATCTATAACCTAGGCTATATCTAGAGTTGGAGTTGAGGAGGTTGACTTCACTTGAAGTCAAAAGATTCTTGATTAATATAGAAGACTCTGGTTAACTTAGGTGAATTTCTAAATGATGGAATTTTAAACAGTGTAACCCAGTGCAAACAATTCTGCAAAATAGAAAAAAAAATTCAGGAATTATCTGACATTAGTATCCTAAAATACAGTATCAGACACATCATAAGTCCTTGAATAAATATTTGTTGAGATTGTTCGTTGAAAGAGGATGTTCTTATTTCTGTCCATGAAATTTTCTTTTTCTCCAGTTATAAATTCAGATATTTCAAAGTTCTGAGTTTTTTTTTTTAACCAAATCTCCGAAAGCAAGAAATATGATGTGTAGGTTAAATATTTAGTGTCATTTTTAAAGGTGTTGATTGGTCTATATCATTTTTGTCATACCTTTCCCAATATAACACCTTTTATACCTTAAAAAATTATAATTAGTATTGTTAAAATGTCCATACTACCCAAGGAAATCTATGAATTTAATGCAATCTCTCTCAAAGTACCCATGACATATTTCACAGAACTAGAATGAATAACCCTAAAAGTTATATACAACCATGAAAGACCCTGAATAGCCAAAACAATGCTGAGAAAAAAGAACAAAGCTGGAGATATCATGCTCCCTGACTTAAGACTATACCTCCAAGCTACTGTAAGCAAAACAGTATGGTATTGGCACAAAAATAGACACATAGATGAATGGAACAGAGTAGAGAGCTCAGAAATAAACCCTCACACCTATGGTCAATTAATCTATGACAAAAGAGGAAATAACATACAATGGAAAAAAGGCAGTCTCTTCAATAAGTGGGAAAAATGACAGTCTCTTCAATAAGTGGGAAAACTGGACAGCTACATGTAAAAGAATGAAATTAATACATTTTCTTACATTTACAAAAACAAACTCAAAATGGACTAAAGACCTAAATTTAAGACCAGAAACCATAAAACTCCTAAAAGAAAACATAGGCAGGACACTCTTCAACATAAATTGTAGCTATATATATGATCTGTCTCCTAAGGCAAAGGAAACTAAAGCAAAAATAAACAGATGGGACCTCATAAAACTTAAAAGCTTTTGCAGAGCAAAGGAAACCATCAACAAAACAATAGACAACTTAACCTACTGAATGGAAGAAAATATTTGCAAATGATATGATGGATAAGGGGTTAATATCCAAAATATATAAACAGCTCATACAACGCAATATCAAAAAGCAAACAACTTGATTAAAACATGAGCAGAAGGGCTTCCCTGGTGGTGCAGTGGTTGAGAGTCCACCTGCCGATGCAGGGACACAGGTTCATGCCCCGGTTCAGGAAGATCCCACATGCCACAGAACGGCTGGACCCATGAGCCATGGCTGCTGAGCCTGTGCGTCCGGAGCCTGTGCTCCGCAACGGGAGAAGCCACAACAGTGAGAGGCCACATACAGCAAAAAAAAAAAAAAAAAAAAAAAATGAGCAGAAGACCTGAATAGACATTTTTCCAAAGGAGATGTAGACAGCATTGAGTCAGCAGAGAAATGCAAATCAAAACCACAGTGACATATCACCTCACACCTGTCAGATGGCTATCATCAAAAAGTATACAAATAACAAATGTTGGTGAGGATGTGGAGAAAAGAATCCTAGTACACTGTTGGTGGGAAAGTAAACTGGTGAAGCCACTATGGGTAACAGTAGGGAAGTTCCTCAAGAAACTAAAAATAGAATTACCATATGATCCAGCAACTTCACTGCTGGGTATACAACCCAAGAAAATGAAAACACTAATTCAAAAAGATACATGCACACGAATAGTCATAGCAGCATTAGTTACAATAGCCAAGATATGGAAGCTACCTGAGTGTCCATCAACAAATAAATGGATAAAAAAGTTTTAAAAATAAAGATGGTTTTATTACATATATATATATATATATATATATATATATATATGACTATTACTCAGCTATAAGAAAGAATGAAATTCTGCCATTTGCAAAAACATAGATGGACCTAGAGGGTACTATGCTTAGTGAAATATGTCAGACAGAGAAAGACAAATACTGTATGTTATCCTTTATATGTGGAATCTGAAAAATAAAACAAACAAATGAATATAATAAAACAGAAACAGACTCCCAGATATAAGGAATAAACTCGTGGTTACCAGTGAGGAGAGGTAAAGAGGGAGAGGCAAGATAGAGGTAGGGGATTAAGAGACACCAACTACTATGTATAAAATAAATAAGCCACAAGAATATATTGTACAGCACAGGGAATATAACCAAAATTTTATAATAACTTTAACTGAAGTATAATCTATAAAAATATTGAATCACTATGTTGTATACCTGAAACTAATATAAATCGACTATAGCTCAATTTAAAAAACTTAGATGCCCATATGATTGCTGTACTTTTAGTAACATTAGATTGAGAATGTATTATAATAAATACAAAGATAAGTGCAATAACCTTTTTATTCAAGTTTTTAAAAATAAGACACAACCAAAAAAAACCCCACAATAGATGATGTATACATTTTGTATGTAGAAACATACATAGAGAGAAATAGTGTGAGCAAGAGAGAGATGTTTGAGGCATTTTATTCAGTACAAAGACATCATCTGGTACACACACAGCATGAAGGATAGAAATCATTAATATATTACTGATTACTGTAAAGGTGTCTCTACAGTATCTTACTTAACTGGATGAGTTAATAAAGTTTTTGAGGGTGTTGAGAAAATTTGGATGGAATCTAAATATTTGGTGCTTGGTACATGGAATTTCACAGAATGTAAGACAATACCTTGTAGAAATATCACCCAATATATTTTGAGTATTTCTATATGCTTTACATTTACAAATATTTCACCAGTTGCATTACCTGCTCTAGATTTAAGAAAAAAATAATTTATATATGAGATATTAATGGATATCTGTAAAAATGTTGAACTAACAACCCTCACAAGTGAAAAATATTTTAGTTGAATGTAAAAGACTAAAGAAATGAGTAATAATGTGCCATTTATGGCTGGCTCGTGCTTTTCCAGATAAAATAAACTGAAAAGCAACAGAAATACAGAAACCAGCTAAGAAAATGTAAACTGCCAAATAAAAGTTGATACCCTGGGATATTTCCTTAGTGAAATCTTAGAACTGCAATTAGATAGCAATGAGGAACTATTTTCCCCACTCTCCTTGAAAATATATCTTCATATGACTGTAATTTGTTTAACCTCTTATTTTTCATACTATTATAATGTTATAAAATGAAAATACAAACCACTTCTGTCACTTATAATCATGTTTGATTAGTGAATAGACACAATCTGATATGACACTTCAACTTAAAGCTGCTTTTCACTGTTAATATTTTACTTAATAAAGTGGAAACAAACAACATTTTATTCATTAGAGGCTTATTTTCAATGGAAAGTAGAATAAGTGGAGCCGTGAAACATGCATAAATATGAAAGTCACACTAGATAAATAGCATGCTAGAATCTGTGGAAATAAAATTTATGAGCAAGAGATTGCCTGAAGAATCTGAAGATTCCAGTAAGGTACCACTTAAGTGACTAAGTCTTTTACTTCCTCTCTCCTATAAATTATTTGAGTACCTCCACAATGATGTTCATTGGTGGGGGAGATCATATTTCCCCTTGGTATCACAGCAGATTGAAAAGGTTTATTTATTTATTCATTTTTCATAATCCTAGTGGACATCTTCCATGTGCAGACTCTTATATACACCCAAGATTCTTTGACATACATGATTCAGTGTTACAGGCATGGTAATTATGATGGGAAATACATTTTTATTTATCTCATAGTGCAAACATAATTAAATTTGAAAAATGTGTGGGGTTTCAAGCACCTGTTAATAAGACAAATTGTTCCAACCTCAAATCTAAACCAATTGAAAAAAATATAAGACAAAAGAGGAAGGAAAGTGGGAAACAAAAATATCTGCTTTATTATTAATATTACTTTTATTGGCCACTGTGGCTTCTAATGGGATATAGACCAGCTTCCTCATATTAAACCTCAAAGCTCGGTAGAATTTCGAGCAGTCAAAATCTTCCACCATGAAAACAGGATCTTCATGGCTAAGTTGACTATTTGATCATAGCAATTGAGAACCCGTACTCTTTGTGGGTAGATCTGCTCTTGAAAGAGAAGGAACAGGGCTTGGCTTAGCAGAACAGTTTTCATTCCAAATGCTTCCATCTGATTAAGAACTCACATGTGAGGAGGAATAAAAGATAAAGTGGAGAGGCAAGGAATTTGCATAAGTAGGACTTGTTTCACATAAAACAAACAAACAAAAACCACAGGCACACACAGAAAAACATTAGGATTGGGGGGGGGAATGTTTCCTCTTAACAAAGGATATTAAAAAAATTGTCTACTAAAAATCTAAATAATCGTTTAATCTTCAAATAAGTAGGGTAAAAGTAGATGTATTTCCAGGGTTGAAACTCACTTAAAAACAAACATAAACTTAAACCATTAATTCATGTAGTTAATACACCTTTATTGAGTGATAACTATGTGGTAGGCACTGTTGATACAAAAGTGAAATTCATGCTTTCTGCTTTCAAGGTATTTATAATCCAGTAGGAAGACAGACTTTCGAGCAAACCATGGAGTATAATGTTTTCAAAGTCAAAATATGTACAATATGAAGTTGAGACTTCAGAGGGGTAATTCCTTAGCCTGAATTGCAAAGTCATGAAAGACTTCTTATTGAAAGCAGTCCTGAGTTGAGACCTGAAAGGTAAGAAGAAATTTGTCAGTTGGATAAGTTAAGAAAAAGTATTTTACACATAAGAATCTGATGTTCAAAGCATAAATGCATGAGAGAGTCTCTTTGGGGGTGGTTGGGTAACTGCAAGTAGTTGGATTGTAAACTAAAGTTAATTAATATGAATATCAATAATATGAACCTTACTTTTGCTGGATAGTTTGCTAAGTGTTTTGTGTGGATCATTTCATTTCTCTCCATCACAACTCTAGGAATTAGTTAATATTTACTATCCTCATTTCACTGATGGGGAACTTGAGGCTTAAAGAAATTAGGTGTCCAAGGTTGGTGGTGGACCTGGGATTCATTCCCAAGTAGCTTGCCTCCAGAGCTGGGAAAGAAGCTATTGGGTTATTCTGCCTGTGAAATGGGGAATTATAAGAGGTGAGAGAAGACATGTAGATGGAGACTATACCCTAGAACTTTTAGGTCATGATTAGGGATTTAGACTTTATCCTGTAATCAACCTAGATATATTTGCTGTTATAATGGGCAAAATCTTTACAGAAGATAGAAGCTTATCCTATGCAGATATTTTTCTCTTACTAAACATTTATTTATAAATTAAAACAAAATAGGAACTTGCTCAAGTTAAAAAAGAAAAATAAACTGCAATTCTTACATGCCTATTCGACTCAAAGTGCATTAATTGCACCTCTTAATGTAAATGACACCATCCAGGGATTCATTTAAAGATAATGCTATAATTTTAGGCATTATCTACATTCTTATTCTACATAAACAAACACAAATTTTAATAGTCTTTAGTTAAAAAAAACTCCCAAGTCACTTGATCACATATTGTGCTAAATAATTAATTAATTATTAGTATTTATTGGGTAGCTAATATGTTTCAGACTGTTCTCGACAGGAGCTCTTTGTGGAGCTTACATTCTAATGGAGCAATACAATACAATACATAAATACATAAAACATGTAAGATGTCAAATGACAAGTGATATGGAGAAAATAAAGTGAATGGGGTAGATTGAGAAGGCTGGAGGGTTATCATTTTAAATATGGTGGTCACAGAATTCCTCAACAAGAAGGTATGATTTGAGCAAAGATCTGAAAGAGATGAGGGAGTGAACAATGTGAGGAACATTCTAGGCAAAAGGAACAGTCAGTGTGAAGGTCATATGGAAGATAGGAGGAAGAGGAGCTGGGGTAATTGGTGTCAAGGAGTTCATAAAATCAATGCATGTTAATAATTAATTACAAGGTAGCATAAGAGGAAGTAAAATGTAGTAATCAACGCAGGGTCTGGTGTCCAGTTACCTTGGTTTGAATCCCAGTTCTTCTTCTTATCCATTGTTTTAGCTTGGACAAATCATTTAGTCTTTCTGCTTTATTATCTATAAAATGTGAGTAATAATACTACCAACCATGGTGTTGTTATGGGTTAGGCAGAACAGTGCCTGGCATATTATAAGTAGCCAGGAAATGCTAGTAGTTTAGAAGATAAAACTGCCATCATATGTTATAGTCAAAGAGGACTTTATTATGTCCAAAGTACTTTTTCAGACATGTTTTTATAGGATTTTGAAACTGAGTTATTGAAAGCAGTTAGTAAGCCCGTTGTATGAATGAAGAAAAGGAGGACCAGGGGGTTTAGTGACTCATTCAAGGTCATATTATTGCTATGTCTCGGGCCTGGAACTAAAACCCAGTCCTTCATCCTAGTTTCCTAGATTTCTCTGTTTTCCACTCAAGCACCCTCTCCCCAGTGGACTCCACTATCCTCAAGAGCTATGCGGATGTGGAAGAATTCTCTCAGAGCAAGTGGAATTTGGAAAGAATTAAGGCAGATGGAGAGGAAAGAGGAGGTCATTTCAAGCAAGGAGAAAGAAATTTGTATTCAAATAACTCATGAGATTTTTACTGGGGGCTGTGGAAATAGGGTCATGAGCTAACAGTGATTAGACCACTTTGAAGCCAAATTATATATAGATGTACAGGGAACCAGGCAAAAACCATAGGCAAGTTGAAGCCAGATGGTAGAGAACTTTAAATGTCAAGTTAAGGCATTTGAGCTTTATTTTTGGCATCGAGGAAACCGTTGATGGTTTTTGAAGTAGAGGAGTGATATGGAAAAATGTGCATTTTTAGGAAGAAATCTGATAGAATAGGTAGGAGATAAGAAAGAAATAGAGAAATGGAGATCAATTCAGAGAATATTAGAAGTAGTCCACAGGAAAGATAAAATATTCGGAAAGTGCCATATAAGAATAAATTAATACAGCTAAAATTAAATTCATTTCAAAACAGAAGCCTATTCTTTTAAAGCAAAGCTACACTGTGTTTGGAAGTTTAGTTATTTCCAGGGGCCTCAGGTGGGATGCAAGCACTCACTAGGCTCTTACTGGAACATTTTGCCTATGTGCTGTTCTGTTTCAGATGGTGACAGTTTGAGTGTGATATGTTGCACATGCTGCTTTGGAAACATATGAAGAAACATCAAATGCACGTGTCAGGCACTGCGTAGCTTAGAAGACAACTTTTTCCTTCTGCTTAGCAGCTGCAGTTAACACTGTGGAGTTTGGAATGCCCCCGGTATCTCTACCGTTTGCTGTAGTAGCAGCCGCAGGAAAGCACCATAGCAGCTGTTGTGTAATTCCCAAGGTGCATCTAAGGAATGTAAAGTTAGTTGATGGAAAGGGGGAAATGGTCCATTGGGAAGCAACGCATAGGTTAAGAGAGAACCAATAACAGAAGGCAATAATACCTGTGACATCCAAGACTTACCCATATCCCTCTCTCCCTCTGTTTTTTTTTTTAGTTTGCTAATAGTTTATACAAAACAAACAAGCAAACAAAAACAAAAGAATTACATATTTATGGCCAAGTTAGTTAGACTCACCAGCTATTCCTGATAATTTTTTGGTACATGTGTCCTAGCACCAAATAATCAAATGAGGCATTGTTTATAACAGCAACTAGAGAAATAAATTATTACTGGACTCATTTAAAAAATACCTGTTAATTAGCTTGAAAAAAAATGTATTTTTCAAGCCTGGAGCATTCCTTGTCACTTTGGAATCTCATTAGTTCTCCTGAGCTAAGTGGGGTCTGACCTCCCAGAGCAGCCCGGGAGAACTCGGAGGCTTCTTCACGCTGTATGGGTGACCAGGTGCAGTCCTTGAGCTCTGTAACCATGAAGGATTCTGAATTGCTGAAGATACTGGCGTGGGCTCTTTCATTATGAGATTCATTCTGAGGCAAATATCAGCCACAATTCTCTGTGCATGTTGTTTGTTACTTCCTAACACAATACGATCATTCCAATAGAGGCAGATAAATATTTTCTGTCTTGTCTGAGTTTCTTTTGAAGACAAAACTTGACTCAGGTTCATGGCAAGATATTCAGTTTCACCAGAAAGTGGACAGAGAGATTTTTTCTATAATCAACTGATGGAATTTCAAAAGCTCAGGAGCCACTTCGCTCTCAGATTGAGAGTAAATGGTAGGGCAATGGAGAAATTATCTGGAACATGATTGTTGGATAATCCAATGGACAAATGTGAATTTTTCTGTTAAGCTTTTGATATTTTAGGCAGTAAATTCATTTTTTGGAGTAGGGAGACTAAGAAAGAAGAGAGCATCTAGTGGACAGGAAGAAGAAGAGAGAGGGGAGATATAGCCAAAGAAAGAAATAAAGAGGAAAAAAGTCCAGGAGACAAGAGGAGGTGAAAGAGAGGAGAGGAGGAGAGGAAAGGATTATTTCAGGTGGAAACACTGCTTAGTATCCTAGGTGAGCTGACACCTACAATTTCCTG
Source organism: Leucopleurus acutus (assembly GCF_964270905.1). Lineage (NCBI taxonomy): Eukaryota > Metazoa > Chordata > Mammalia > Artiodactyla > Delphinidae > Leucopleurus > Leucopleurus acutus. The sequence continues at coordinate 122,678,234 of NC_139143.1, forward strand.
TTCTCAGAGTTTAAGTAGCTTCATGGCTTTCCTCTTATGATAATTAGTGAACAACAAACAGTCATCAAGGTTTATGTATTCTGGATAGCAGAAGTCATTTGGCACTTCCACTGGAGATGATTCAGAACTAGTAGAAAATGGCAGGTTAGAGTGTTTTCAGTTACTTTGATGAATTATTTATAAATAAGGTAGAACACACAAGTCAAATGAAACTCTGCAGTATTTACTTCCATTCCTCTCATAAGTCTCTTCAGCGATTTCATGGGTATAAGACCTCTCCAAGTCATTAGAACATAACATCAAGATGCCTAAAAGAGAGCTCTGTAGGTGAAATGGTACTTCAGTCCAGTCCAGTCATTCATGGAGTTGCTGCGGTCAATGGAATTGTCCTCAGGATGACAGCCAGAGAACTTGCCTAGGTGAAGATAAATGCATTAGAAAACAAAAGAGGAATGCAGCTCAATGGGCAGTGAAAATCAATGAGAGCAAATTGGCCCATTTTTGCCTCACTGACTTGTACTGTCCATTAAGCCCTACTTACTGGTTCATGGTTGTTCACTTCATTTACTTTCTAATCCTTCTTTTGCCAGCCTGGCACATCTCCAGGTTAGTGCATTCCTATTAATTGCCATCGCCTGCTACTGACTAACTGTGACACAGGCCTTATCACCTTGTTACAGGGATTGCACATGAAACTCTACACATGAAACCCAGCATGAGGCTGGCTTCTTTAGGATTGGGACTTAAATCATACATTATCTCACAGCTTCTTGGGAATGGAGATTTTCCATGTCCTCATACCTCCAAAGGAGCTGGGATTTGCTTTGGCTTGCTTGACTTTTACAATCTCATTACCACTGTGATCACTGCGGTACTTTAGACAAGAAAGTTGGAAAAGTGGAATATTCTATGATGGGACAGTTCTTAGAATTTTCTTTGCCTGTAGAATCCAGGCCACCTAAGCACTTGGTAAGGGCTTAGGGCTAAAGGCTGTGTTAGTGAATTTATTACACTGTGTTATAACCACTGGTTTGTATGTTTTTTGCTGAAGTGGGCCCCGCAAGGACAAGGAAGTTATGTATTTTTACATTTTGTTCCCAGGAGATAGCCCAGTGATAATTTGTTGATTCAGTACACCAAACAGCATTAATGGAGCAACTACCACAAACTGGCTCATTCTCAAGATAATACTACGGGGCTACGTACTATTATTTCAATACTCTTGATAATGGAACTAAGGGTCAAAGAGGTTAAACTGCTTATCTGTGATTGGCAAAGCTAGAATGCAAGCTCAGGATGCCTGACCCTAAAGCGCTTACGTTTTTTTCCTATGTCATACTAAAATGACTTAACAGACTTGATTTCAAAATGAGAACATGAGAAGTGAATCCCATACATCAAAACATCTTCTGGTAAACTGAAGAAAAATTACAAAGTTTTTGTCTTCATAAAATTGCTGAATATGTTGAAAATTTGAAAAACACGTATAAATCTTATTTTATATTTCATTTTTAATGAAGTTTCTAACAATGCAAAATCGAAAAAAAAATCTCTTTTGAGAACATTTTATTTTAATCCTTCTGTTTTTCCCCTTATATGGTCTGACTGCTTATTCAAAGAGAAATCAGCTTGAGGCTGAACTTGACATTTAGTAAGAAAATTTGATCTCTCAAAAAATATCTGGTGACTTTTATAAGAGAGTCAATGTATAACTTTAGTGCAAATGTATAATTTTGGTGTGCAAAATCTGTGCAAACATGAAAAAAATGTACTGGCTGTCTTTTTTTCAGTTCAAACCTTCACACATTATGAAAGGAACAAAGTGAGTATTTTGATTATTTAAGCTAAGAAATAAAGTCTTATTTTATAAGGGGCAGTCACTATTAGATGACTCTTTAGTTACTGAATAGTGATTGGGACTATTATTGCCAATCTTTTAGCTTCTGAGTCAAAATATAATTGACTGCAGCATCACCTCCTCATAAGGAATTACACGAAATGTTGGCTTTTCCTAAGCACTTATACATGTGTGTTTCACTCCGTGATCCCACACGTAGGCTCTGTATATATCTTCTCCAAACTCCACGTGATGAACTCCACATGGCTTCTTTTCCAGCCTTAGTATTTTTGATAGATTCCAATTTGTATAATTATTTTCTATCACCTCAGTTCCCCCTAAAGTTTCAACTGAATACATTCCTCTTCTTCACTTTGTGTCTCAAATTCCCACGTAGTGTTTTTTCAGTGTTTGATAACTATTTTTATGTGACTTTATTTCTTAGCTTAAATAATCAAAACACTCACTTTGTTCCTTTCATAGTAAGTGTGAAGTTTTGAACTGAAAAAAAGACTCAGCCGGTACATTTTTTTCATGTTTGCCTAGATTTTGTGCTCCAAATTTATACACTTATAAATACATCCTTTTCTTTTGGTTTTCACCTTCCTGCAAACTCACTTTCTAACATATTGTCTTATTCATCATTCAACTCCACAGCAAATTCCCAACTGTTTTTTGTTTTTTTTGCATTTTTGAAAATGCAATTATTCTTTGTTTTAATTCTGTTTCTGGCTGCCTTGAGCTGGTTGTGCAAAGTTATGTAAGATGTCTCCACCTTTTTTTTTTTTTTGGTCTCATGGTAAATATCAAACTTCCCAGAGGCAAGATAACAGTTGGCAACGTTTACCCTGTCACCCACGATTTTCTATCAGACTTCCACAATCATTTTCATTTTTGTAACATGGAATTCAATTGAGAATTTCTGAACAACTTTCTTTTGCCTTTACAAAAATATCAGTTTTAGGTACTGAACGTGCACATACAAATCTCTGGTAATCTTTAGCACCTCTGCCTTTGAACAATTAGGAGCTTTGTGAGTCTGTGACTTCTCTCTTTGCTACATTTATACACCTCTGGGTACTACGTCCTTCCAACAGTGAGGGTATGAAGAGAGAGTAGGGACAAGTATCCTGTATAAATCAAACTTTACCTGCTTTGACCCCGAGTATTTATTTGCCCCTTTATTCAACAGACAAATGTTGAGCACCTACTAATACAGCCTGTCCCCTGGGATTTCTTGGTAAACATTACTTTTTCAGATCACTGATATCTGATTTTTGGTAACTCATTATTTGGTCTAGCCTCAGTTACCTCTGAATCAAACCTGAATTTGTGAAGGCTCTTTTCCTGATCTCAATTTTCCCTTAAGACTCTGGTTCTTATGTTCACACGGAAGAATGATTTTCATATGAATATAATACAAAGGAAAAAATTTAATGATCTACATTATCTGATATACTGGTCTTAGTTTAGATAGCCCACTTTTGCAAGCACTCTTGTAATCTGAAGTCACAATACATATATAATGTTTAAGCTAGATCAGGCATTATGAAATGAAATGGAAGCAGGTTCTGTTGCTAAGCAAATGCTGTACTATAGACCACAAAAACTTTCCCATTAAAATAAAATGAAAACTTTGAATTCTACTAGTTAAATTGTACATTAAGATATAGTAATTCAGGCCTAAGTTCTGAATATATGATTTTGTGCTGTTTTAAACAAAAATATTCTAGTTAAGTGAGCAACTGGTAAACTGTGATATCAATATACAATAAGTATATTTAAATGGCCTAAGAAGAGATATAGGCATGACTTAAGTCTTTAAAATATAATATTTATAAGCAAACGCTTATAATTGTAATCTTTATATGCAGGATGGTCTCTAGAGATATATATGAGAAAATCATTATGAAAAGTAGATGCAGAGTCCGGGGGAAAGAGGAGGGTGGGATGAACTGGGAGATTGGGATCGACACATATACACTACTATATATAAAACAGGTAACTAACGAGAACCTATTCAATGCTCTGTGGTGACCTAAATGGGAGGGAAATCTAAAAAATGTGGGTATATTTATATGTATAACTGATTCACTTTGCTGTACAGCAGAAACTAACACAGCATTGTAAAAGAACTATACTCCAATAACAATTAATTTAAAAAAAAAAGTAGAAAGTTCCTCAAAGGAAATATTATTATTCCCAGTATGTTTTAGTTCTCAAACATACGTTAAAATGAGAATAATGTTGTGGGAGTTGATTACAAAATAATTTATAAAAATCAATAATATTTAATTTTGATGTTGTAGCTAGAAGAATACTTACTGTTTATTTGATTTCATTTCAGATGGCATAGACACACAGAATATTAGAAAGAGAAATACAAAATAAGGGAATCTAATAAATTATATTCCTCTTATTGTTTTTGAGCAAATTAAGAAAATGGTGTTGGTGCGACCAGACCTGGATATTTTCACACACAAATTCCACTGTTTACTTAATTTTAATGTCAACATCAGAAATCTAATATTTTAAGTAAGTGTATGACATCTAAACTTAGGGAGTTAAGAAGGTCTCACCCATATGGAAACTTGTGCAATAAGAAAATCTTGATATCACTTAACCAAAAAAATCCTTACATAAATACAAGGAAATGAAAGATAAAATTAAAATATAAAGACACTGCACTTTCAAGAGTTATTTACTTTTTGCAACTTTAAGATTAACAAAATGAAAAATTCTAAACACATGCCATTATAATTTTTATAAATGTGCTTATGAATACATTTACAGCTTTAATTACAACATACATAACACATAAACAGGTTGCTAAAAACTTTCTTGAGTTCAGTAAATTCAAGAATTAAAATTAAAGCTTAAATCTGTTACATAGTAATTAATTTGGTTGAATTTAGATATTTTGTACATTGTAATCTTCAAGTAAGGAGTTTATATATTTTAAAATTACTTTTCCCATAGTTGTTAATTGTATTTAGTGAATTTGTTGATTAAGATTTTTGGAATTTTTTTAAAAATGTGTGCATAAAAGAAACCATTTATGTAAAAACCTACAGTTCAGTATGCATGAGGAAGTTAGGACAATGAACCATGATATTTTGTGACATTTCATTAATAAGATTTTTTTCTCTGTTCTTATATAGTTTTGGTATACTTAGCAATTTTCTGCCAAGTTATGATCAACTAGTGACTAATTTTCCCTATCATTTCTTTACTCAAGAAATGTGAAATATCTTCGAGTTATAATCAGAAATGGACTTTGGGTGAGTTCTTTAACTATACTCTTAGTTTTTACATTATTGGATGGAGAAGCAGGACAAAAATATCCTGGACAAATTGGTCTAAATATTTTGAAACAATATCTTGTGGGATGACACTAAAATCTAAGGAGACAAATACATACAATCTCCAACCAATCAAGAGGATTATAATCTACACTGTTTAAGAACCTACTTGACAATGTTGTAGCTAAAAAAAAAAATTATCTTAAGAACTTAAGTCTTACTTCAAATCTTGGAGATATTAGTCAAAATTTGGATAATCTGTACTTAAAGTTATTGGGAACCATTAACAGCTATTTCATTTCATGAAATTACCTCTCAATCTTAATTTGTAGATGCTAACATTTCTTATTTTACTACTGTAGAATCAAACTACTGATTCTGAGGGTTCTTTTTCTCCACTTGTTTTCATATTTTCTACCAGTGAATTTTATAATGCCTTGTTCAATATAAGCACTTGATGAAAATTTCACTAGTTCATCATGGTTGCATTGAAGAAGCAATTTTTCCTGTTTACTTCTCATTTTTAAAAGGAAATAATATGCTAAAAGTTGGTGTTGAGGAATGTATCAAGCACAGGATAATGCTAAAAGTTGAAATTGGTGTTTCCAGTGAATTTTTAGACAAACCCAAATTGAATAATGCATGTTGCTGCACTTCTGACTGTGAGAATCAAATAATCTGGACCAGCCTTAATAATCCACCAGAACACACCTGTCTAGGTCCTGCAGATGGTTAGAGCACCCTGATAATGAAGCAGAGACCTGTTTTGATTGATCTCTTCTGGTGCTCTATTAAATGTAAATGTGTTTTGAAGATCAGTTCTGTGTGTAATGGACTAGATGAATAAGAAAGACATTAAAGGTCTGTAGGTGGGAAGAGAAATGGTTAGAGGCAGAAAGGGAAAATAAAATGACATTTTCCTAGTACCTACTATGTGTCCATTCCTGCTCAGGACTTTTTTACATCTTCACATAATCTCCATTATAAAGAGAGGATATTGAAGCTCAGGGTTCAAGATGAAATAAAATAACAGAAGTAAAATGCCTAGATCATTCCTTCTGCTACTCATAATCATTCAAAAATTTTTACAGATTCATAAACCTGTGCTTCCTGAAGTGGAATCTGTTTAAGCCTTTAAGTCATTTTTTGCTAAATGCCAGTGATTTACACATATGTACTGTGTATTGCAATCAAAGAGTGACTTTCTAGAGGGCAGTATAGATTGTTAGAGTGGGAACTTGGCTTTTTGATTACACAGTGTAACCTTTTGTCTTTCGAGAAGCCATGAAGTCATGCAACAGGAAATTGCATGACTTTCTCAATCCTGGTATTAGCAAAGTCAGAATTACAAATTTGAACGTACCAATATCTATTCCTGTGACTTTACACTGGTCCATATTGCTACTAAATTGGAAGAGTGTAAGCTACTAGAAATTGAGAGCACATTTTCTTGGCATTAATTCTTTACTGTCAAAATATGCTCAATACGAATGCGACATTTGATTACTATTTGGTTGACTCATTCATTCAATAAATATTTTTAAAACTCTTTTTATATAATAGATACTGTGTTGAAAAATGGAAATTTAAAAAATGTTGCCTGGTATTGGGGTTACATAATATTAGGTGAAATAGACAAGGAGAGAAATACTTATTAGAACGTGTGGGAAAAATGGCAGTGAAAGAGGATGTGTGAGCTAACGCAGAGAGACTGGGTTTAAATTTTAGTTCTGTGCATGTAATTGTATGCTTTGCACAAGTTACTCAGTTTCACTGAATGCCTATTTCCTCATCTGTAAAACATAGATCCTACCTAATAAGCTTGTCGTAAGGATTTGGTCCTCACTAGGCACACAGGACTTGATGTTATTATGGAATATATTTTTATTATTATTATATACAAATTGCTATAATTGTGAGGAGTGGATCAAGAGAGGCACTATTAAAATGGAGATATTGGAAAGGATTTTGAAGTATGAACAGGGAAGTATCAAATGAACAAAGAAGTAGTATAAGTGCAGTGAATGATCAGTACAAATATAGGCTCACTTTATTAAGCATGAAATAGTTAAATTACACATTTGGGTGGGTAGCAACTTTGCTTGTCCCGTAAAATAGCATAAACTCAATGACTCACTCACTGACTTTCCCTGACTAGAGGAAAGTCTGTGTGTGTGTGTGTGTGTGTGTGTGTAGCACTTTGAACTTGTTTAAACTTGGTCTTCAGGAAAATAGGAAGATTGTTCTTCATAATCTAGAGGTTATATTCTTTCACAGGTGCATTACAGCACAGAGTGAAGCCATTCTCAGGTAACAGGCAGCTACAGCAGACATTTTGCTGCACATGCACCAAAACATTAAACTTCCTTAAATTTTAACATTTTATGGATATCTTGAGTAACAAATTAGGAAAAGTACTTAATGGTGCCAGAAAAATTCAACTGATAGACCTTCATACCTAAGATCAATATTTGATAATGTGCAGAGAGACATGGTGAAATTTTGGCAGTGAGTCTCTCAATTCTGATCCAGAATAGTGAACTTTCAGAAACATGATGTCATGGGACATGGCTGGGATTCAGCAGATTCAGAAAAACTAAAGAAAAAAGACCTGGCTGGACTAGGATTAGTCATGTCACACTATGGGGAAGGTAATATAATCATCTCTACTTTATTGAGTAAGAATATGAAACATGGGCCATTAAATAACTTGCCCAAAGTCACAGCTAGTAAGTGGAAGAATCATGCTCTAGAAGGCACATTCTTAACTACCACATAGCATAAGTTCAGTTTGCAGCACATTGCATTTGATATCTTGTTATAGATATCCAGATATACTGAGATATAGAGAGCTAGAACTCTGTCTCTTAGGATAGATATATTATCTGGATATAGATTTGGAAGCATGAGTGTGGATGAGCTCTCACAAAAAACTATCTAGAAGGTTACATTTTGACTGAAATAAGACACACCAGAGGAAAAAAAAAATGGTGTCTTTAGTATTACAGATGACACCCATGGTAGGAGATGGAACAGCTCAGGGCGATAACCAAATGCAGAAGAATTGAAATTTAGCGGTCAGGTTGAGATGGAAATGAAAAGGATGAAAAAAGTTAAATGGAACAATTTGAGAGGTAGGAAGAAAACCAGAAAAATGAATGTTTTAGAAGTCAATTCAGGAAAGAATATTGAGGAGTATAGGGTGGTTGACTTGTTCAATATAGCCAAAAGCAATGAGGTCTAAAACGAGGCCATTGGAATTTAATAATTAGTTGTCATTGGTAAGCTTTGATGGAGCAGAAAAGACTGAAGTCGGATTACAATTGGTTGAAGAGTGAAAGGAAGTAAGTAGAGATATTAAATTGTGGTTCCCTGGAGGTCCAGTTGTTATAGGACTCGGCATTGCCACTGACTTGGGCCCAGGCTCGATCCCTGGTTGGGGAACTGAGACCTGCAAGTCACGAGGCACGGCCAAAAACAAAGATATTAAATAAAAACAGACTTGATTCACCTGTCTGGTACTTGTAACGTCACCCAGCAATGTTTTCATTGCTTATTTCGATATTAAGACAAAAACCTCATGTCAGCCTGGTAATGACCCCCAATGGGCATCAGCCTATTGTTGCTTATAGGTTCTAAGACTTGGGAAAGAGCCACCTGAGGTGGTTTAGAGTAGAAACCAAGGTGGTCCACAGTTCTCTCATCTCAATCCCTCTAAATATCCCAACAGAGAGTCGATGGATATTGCTTTACTGGGTGGAGGGAGGTGCAGGCAACTCTGAGTTTGAATCCAGCCTTGTGACTTAAAACCTCTGTGGCCTTGGGGATGTTTCTTAAGCTAAGTCTCAGCCTTCTGACCTATAAAATGGAGGTAGTGATAGTGCTTATTTCACAAGTTGTTCAGATAATCAAACGAGCTATTGCAAGCAAAGTATTTATCATTGTGTCTCAGATCATTAAGTGCTTAATTAATAGCAGCTGCTATAATTATTTATTATTATTATCATCTGTACTTTCACTTAATTCCTTATGATTATGCATAGTGACTTGTCGTCTGGGAAACTGACTGATTTCCTTCATGGATGTACAATAATTTAGCCGTAAATAGAGATCACTGTTGTCATCCAGCATAGACATACACACACACAGAGTTGCAGTAATGGAAAGAGCATGGGATTTGGAGTACGAGAGATAAAATCTTGAGTCTGGTTACTTTGCTTTCTAGCTGTTTCATCCCTGGAAAATGTCTTATCCTCCCTGGTATGTAATTTCCACATCTGTATAATTGGAAAAATAACACTCTTCTTATAGGACCATTATAAAAATTGTATGAGGCAACGTTTATTTGAAGGCTTTTGTACTGGCACTTATTAAGTTCAATACAAAGATACGTTTGCATTCATTTATCCTCAGGATTAAACATGAAAAATGGGATCTTAAGTCATTTCTTTTTTTTTTTTTCAGTTGACACTTTTTTGGTTGAAGATATTTTGTCCTTTCTATATATTTTTTTTCCCTGTGAAAAGTCTCTCACTAGACCCAGGGGTCAATATCGGTAGAGAGCCAGACTGTCTCATGAAAATATATAAGTGCAAACAACAAAATCACTTTCAAGAAGCTTTTATGTTGGGCATGGGAAAAGATAACAGCTCTAAATAGATGAGCCATGTGCTTACCATCAGTGTTGGCACCGCTACTGGGATCTCCTGGGATCTGGTGGATTCAACATGTTGTTACATATTGCTCTTATTCTCACACTGTTTAAACCAGAACAAAATTTCCACTTTGGTCTTTTAATAATCTCATTTTCCTGGTGGAACAACTGCTGTATACCCAATGTGCTAGGTTCCTATCAATAGTCTCATTTTATTGCTCTGGAACTTGATAGAATTTTAGTTTTAAATAAAATGGTTAGTAATTCCTCTGGTGTATTTGAGATTTTTAAAAGTATTTTTTTCAATCTAGTTTAATCTGTGTTTAATTTAATATATTAAGTCTTAATTTAATATTTTATAATTTGAACTAATATATTTAAAATGCCTTACATCTTAATTTTATATATTCAATCACAGTTTAATAAAGTTTCCTTTTAACATCTTGATTAAAAGGACTGTTGCACAGTAGTCATGCTTTTCAATTAAACTCGAAGCACTGTTGTCTCAGTGGGCTTCAGTATTCCATCAAGGGCTAGAAGCTGAAGTCCAGACAAGGAGGAAGAACATCAGTAGAAAAATGTAGAAATATTACTGGCATATCTTTCTGACCCTAATGACATCTGTATCATTAAGAGCAATGCTAGTTGCTGTAACAGGCACATTCCGAAATTTCAGTGTCTTAAAACAATGGACATTATTTGCCTAATCTACCAAAATAGTGTTCCTGGTGCATATGTGGTTCTCCTCCAAATGGTGATTCCAGTACCCAATATTCCATCTTGTTGAGCTACCATCTTCAATATTTGTCACAAGATCTTCCAGAAGGTGAAAGAATGCTGAGGATCTCATGGGATGGGTTTTTATGAGCCAGATCTAGAAGTGGCACATGTTATGTTTCTTCCTATTCAGTTGATCAGACATGACCATGCCTAACTCCAAGGGGTGACTGGGATTGTAGTTGAGCTGTGTGCAAGGGAGAGAAAGGAAATGGGAAGTTCATATTTAAGATGCTATTATTTGCATCCCAAAGTACATATAACATTAATTAGATATTTTATTTCTAGAATCATTTCTTTGCACCTAGCATGAAATTTAATATCTCTGCAGAAGTTAAAAATCCCTGACTAAAAAAAAAAACCACACTGTTTGAGAAAGAAAGCCAACAAAGTACATGTGAAATGTTGTTATTACTTCTGTGTGTCTGAGAAACATAGCTGCTTCCAATCAGTAATCTCTGAGCACCAAGGTAAACAAACAGAAAAAAGATGTAACCTCCATACAAAATACTTTGAGGGAAATGTTCAAGGTTTTCTATGTCTGAATAACTATACTTTTGAAGGAATCAAACAGAAGGGTGTTCCAGCTTTTCAACTATTCAGTAGAGAGGCAAGTACTGATGGTTTGAAACAGAAAATACAGACATCTTAACCCACCCATCCCCCAAAAGATAGGGTATTGTGACACAGAACTATAGATTTTCATTATGAAAGGAGCATTGAAATTTTGTTAATGAGCATATTTTGAGTGATTTGTTAAGAGCTCATGATATACAGATGACAAGCATGTGAAAAACTCTCAACATTATTAGTCACTAGTGAATTGCAAACTGAAACCACAATAAGATATCACTACACACCGTTTAGAATGGATAAAATTAAAAAGTCTGACCCTACTAAGTTCTGGTGAGGAAATGAACAAACTGGACATCTCATCCAATGCTAGTGAATGTAAAATGGCACAACCACTTTGGAAAAATATTGGGGAATTTATTAAAGAGTACACCTACCATATGATTCAGTTATCTTCTGCCAAAGTATTTTCTCAAGTGAAATAAAAGCATATGCCCACACAAAGACATGTGCATGAATGTTCACAGCAGCTTTATTTGTAATAGTCAAAAAATAGAAACAACCCAAATGTCCATCAACAGTGCCAACAACTGTGGTATACCATGCAATAGAATACTCCTTGAAAATAAAAAAGGAATAAATATTGATACATGCTACAATGTGGATGAATCTCAAAATAATTATGCCAAGTGAAAGAAGCCAGGCAAAAATAATGCATACTGTATGATTCCATTTATATACAATGAAAATACAAACTAATTTACAGTGACAGAAAGCAAATCACTTGTTGTCTGGGGATGGGAGAGGAAGGTTAGAATAAAGCATGACAAAAGGCTTCAGGATTCTTTTGGGAAAGTTACAGATATGTTTATCTTGATTGTGGTAACGGTGTATACATAGGTCAAATCTTATCAAATTGTATACTTTAAATATGAACAGTTTATTGCTTGTCAATTATACCTCAATAAAGATTTTTTTTAAAAGTAATATTTGATGTAAAGAATTCATCATATTCAGATATTCTTGTCAAAATTCATAACCAGAATTTAGGCCTAAATTGAAGGGCATTCTACAAAATAACAGATCTGTAATCTTATTTTTTTTTTTTTTGCGGTACGCGGGCCTCTCAGTGCTGTGGCCTCTCCGGTTGCGGAGCACAGGCTCAGCGGCCATGGCTCACGGGCCCAGCCACTCCGCGGCATGTGGGATCTTCCCGGACCGGGGCACGAACCCGCGTCCCCTGCATCGGCAGGCGGACTCTTAACTACTGCGCCACCAGGGAAGCCCCAGATCTGTAATCTTTAAGAGTGTCAAGGTCCTAAAAGTCTAAGAAAGAGTGAAGAAATGTTGCTGAATGAAGGAAAGTAAAGAGAAATGACAATTATTTGCAACATAGATTCTGAACTGGATTTTTATAAGGCTTTATAAGTCATTATTGGAACAATTGGCAAAAGTTGACTGGGTCTATTAAATTGTAATAATGTATAAATATTAATTTCTTGATTTGATGGTGGTATTGTGGATGCATAGGATAATACCATGTTTGTAGGAAATGAGGGAAGTAAAGAGGACATAGTAGGAGATGATGGGACATCAGGATGACAAATTACTCTCAAATGGTTGAGAATAACCATGTCTTTGTATATTTCTTTAAAGTTTGTTTAAATTTGTAATTATTTCAACAATAAAACATTTAAAATCATCTTTCAATAATAAGAAAACAAAACATTCAAATAAAAAAGGGCAAAAGACTTGGACAGATACTTCACCAAAAATAATATAGATAGCAAATAGGCATATGACCAGATATTCAACATCATTAGTCATTAGGTAAATGGAAAGAAAATCCACATGGAAATATCAGAAAACACATATTAAAATGGAATCTGACAATGTCAAGTGTTTAGTGAGAAAGTACAGAAAGTAGAACTCCCATACAGTGCTTTTGAGAATATGATATAGTAAAACCACTTTGGAAAACAGTTTTGCAGTTTCTTAAAGAGTTAAGTATATACCCACCATATGATCTAGTCATTCCAATTGTAGGTATTTATACAAAATCAATGAAAATGTGTTCATACAAAGACTTGTACACAAAATCCATAGAAGATTTATTAGTAGTATAAAAAACTGGAAACAATTCACATGTTCATCAACAGGTGATTGCATATGTGTATATGTATATATATGTGTACATAGGATGTATTCAATTAATGGAATACTATTCAGCAATAAAAAGGAATCAACCACTGATACACACAATAACATGGATAAATCTCAAAATAATTATGCTTAGTGAAAGAAGTCAGACAAAATAATGTACATACTTTTGTTTCTCTTTATGTAAAATTCTAGACAATGTGAACAAATCTATAGTGACAGAAATCATTCATTGTCTGAGGATGGGAGAGGGGAGAGCCAGAGGGAGGGATGAAAAAGGGGCACCAGGAAACTTTTGGGGATGATGGATACGTTCATTCTGTGATTGCGCTCATGGTTTTACCAGTGTTTATGTAAGTCAAGTTACATCAAATTGTACATTTTCAATATGTACATTTATTGTATGTAAATTTCACATCTCAGAAAAGCTGGTAAAGAAGGGAAGTCAGAAGAAAAAAGGCTTAGCTGGGTGCTTGATAACTTTAAGAAGCAGTGAGCTCAAGCCTATATTCCTGGTGAGTGCCTGCCCTGTCCAGCTCAACGTTACCAGTTGAAGGTAGACATATCTGCCTAATAGACAGTGAAGCTGAGATTATGGTTAATATTTTTTGGTGAAATCTGAGGAAGCTAACAGAATGCTTGGGAGTGGGCCAGTTGGATTCCCTTGAGCAAAGCCAAGGCACAACTCAGAAATTTTTTTTCAATGTGCCCCACCTTCTAAATGAATGATTATGAATAGTTTTGGATTCCTGGTGTGGAAGTATTTCATGAAGAAACAGAAGTCCAAGGATACCAGGAAAGTGCCAGATAAATGCAGTTCAGGAAATCTTAGAGACATGGTGAAACTAAATGCTTGGACTCTACTGGAATTAGGATATATGCTGGGGCAAGTCAGTTCATAGAGTTGCTGTTGTTCAAGTGTCCGCAAGGAGACTAATACCAGCACCAGCCTGTCTTCTAACTAATCGGAGTCAAAGGCAGAAATGCAATGTGCTGCTTTCCCTCTCCTTCCTCAGCTCAGCGGCCTTTTGTCTTCTAACCTTCCCTCAAGGACTGATTCCTCAGGCTGTGTTGCTAGAAGAAACGAGATATCGGAAGCTCAATGGAGCAGTCCATAAAAAAACTTAAGGAAGGCCATTTGTGAAGTGATGGTAATGATTCTGATGTTTATCAACATATTTCTGATTCCTCTTCCTTTAGGAGACTTGTAGAATTGTATTTCCTGCACCTGGCACAAACTCTCCCTCCCTGCCCTTTAGGGCCATGTGATTCCTTCTGACCAATAAGTTGTGAGTGTGTCATTTCTGAGCTAGAACACTTTAATTGCCCCTTGCAAAGCTCTTCTCCCGTTAGCTCAGGAACTGGCAGCGAGGGAAATGGTGGCTTCTCATTCAGTCTGATCCCATAATGATTAACGAGCAGGATACCCGTTGCCTGCTTTCAGTGGACATACAGCATTAGCAAGAATGAAGCTTATCTTGCTTGGAGACACTGAGATTTTAGAGTTTTTTGTTACCACTGCACAATCCTAGCTATCCTGGCTCATTGTTTCAAAAGAACTTGAATTTGGTAAGTTACAGACACTGATTTTCTTGCTTTAAGGTCCTCTGTGGTAAGACATGGACTGAAGTAGAAGTAATGGTTGCTAGAAGCAAATTGATCCCAAGTCCACAGTCAGCGTCTAGGATTTTCCCCATTAATCGGCTTAGAATATGGAAAATGACTTCATTAATACAGGAAATAGTCTGCAATTTTTCCGTTACAATATTTGCATTGAATTCTACATATTCAGCCACAGAAATAATAAATCACTTTCTTCTATACCTAAAATTTGGTCAAGAAACATGTAGCAACAACGATGATGTGGGCTGCTAAACATTAAATGTGCAAAGTTTACATGAACTGACATGAACTGAATTACCTGTGGCTAAATTTAAAACAAAGGTGATACCTCCTAAAGAAGATAAAGTGAATTCTTGGTTATTTGGACTCAGTCTTAAGAATAAGGTAGCTGTCTTAAGATAAGAAGAAGACTGCTATGACAGTTGCCCAAGCAAATCACAGCACATCTTTTAAATTTTAGCAACACATCTTTTAAATTTTTGGCTCACCCAAATGTGGTAGTTAATTCTAAATACATGGAATATTTCATAAAGATACCTGAGTTTTTTTATTCTATCCCTCACTGAGGCATGATGTTACAAATGTTCCTTTCAATAATTTGATAGACTCAAGCTTTGAGCCAGAGAGAGCATCTGTTGGAAAACATGGTAATATTTTTCCTATTTATGGCTCTTTTCAGTCTAAACCACAACCTCATTTCTGTTGTGAACACCCATCCTTTGAAAGCACAGAAATCACAATAATGATATTTTGGAAAAAAGGAATTGTGGAAATCACTCAACACTTCCCAGCAATGGGAAATATTTCCCTCTATCCACTAAATCCAGAAACCTTTTTCATAAACAGTTCTATGGATTTGGCCCCCACCACGGCTCCTCCAAAGGGGGAGACTGAGACACCAAGCCAGAAATGAACTTAAAGAACACACATGAGTCACTGCATTTAGAGAGCATTTTAATACCAGGGAAGTGATTGACTGAACCAAAACCACTAAGTGTTCCACCTCAGAAAGATTAATAACTGACAACAAAAGTGATGTTCCAGAAATTAGACTAGACATGTATGATAAGGACAGAAAACTAAATAGAAGACCATGCATGTTTCTAATCCTCTTAATGTTGCTCAGCTACCAGCATCCAATAACTTGGGGAAAAAAAAATAAGAAAAAAATAGATTTTTTGCTTTTTCATAGCTTGAAAGAATTTCCACATTTATGAAGTTCTCATCACTTACAGTTTAAGAACTTATAATAACTAAGCCATAAAGAGACAAAACAAAATACTTCTGCCTATTATCTAAAATTATGGGATCATAGATATGCTTATGAATATCATTCATCTGGATATCAGGGTCTGGTAACTCTGAGTGCAATGACTACATGCCATGGTATCTTCACCAGAGGAGAATTCTGCACATTCCTCTACATAGGGGGTCAGAAGTGGAGCTCTGAATGTTTGCAGGAAGTATAAGTGACTTCATATCTTAGATAAAGGGGAAGAGAGACAAAGAAATAAGGGAGATACAAATTGTGAACGGCTAAGAAGAGGAGTGAGTGACCAAAGAGTTTAGATGATGTCATATTTTTTCTATATGGAAATGTCTAAAGTCAGTGATCCAGGCTGTAAACTATTATGGTCTCTTAATTGATTCCCTGCTTTCACTCTTTTCTACCCTATCATCCACTACTTCATACCCTGACCCAAAATATTGACACCTTCTACAATCAACAACCAAAGTAATCTCCTAAAATTATATGTTATATCACATTACTTTTTAGCTGAAAACCTTCCAGTGACTCCCTACTAAAAATAAAACAGAACTGACCTTATAATACTCTAGGATACTGACATTAATTTGACCCCTGGATATTGGGCCTTCCTCAATTTCTATTACCCTTTCCTTTGTTCACTAAACTCCCATTATAATGACTTCTTTCCAATCCTGGAACACACCAAACTGGTCCTTTTTATGGACTGTTATCCTTGATGGTTACTTGTAGCTGAGTTTTCCTCCAAATGTTCACAGTCATTATTTTGTCTTTCTCATAAAGAAGTTCTCAGTTCAAATCTTATCTCTTCAGAAAGAGCTCTCTACATGTTATATTCCCCCTAATCATTCTCTGTCACAGAAACATTTCTATATTTTTTGTCATAATTATCACTATTTTAATTCTTATTTGTTTATTTTTTTTTGCCTGTTTTAATCTGTCCTCACTCCAGGTCTAAAATAAATGCTCCATGACAGTACAAATCTGGATTGTCTTTTACCATTATCCAGCTCATAGGAAAGTGCCTCTCACACCATAGATACACAATAATTTTTTTGAATTAATCTAAACATCTTTTGTTCAAGTTGTGTTCAGGGAAAACTACTGAAATCTAGCTCAGCATAAAATGAGTTGAGAAATTAATGAAACAGCAAACTAAGGAAATAGAACATTTCATTAGGGAAAAGTAATTGTCTTTCTTGTTTCAGCTTGGTTACATGTAGGAATTTCTGTTGCATGTTTTCCCCATTTGAGAATCAAAAAAATTAAATACACATACAATAAAACAAATTGGCAATTTTTTAAAACACTGCCTTTGTAGAGAGTGACAAGCTGAAAAAAAAGGGTATTCTTATACCTATGCAGAATTATAACTCACATTTGTGAAGAGTTTTCACTCTGTGTTTTTCTAAGAAAGACTTACCAGCCTCATCATAAATGCCACTGATTCATTTAAGCCAATTGTATGTAATGATCATACTGGAAGCAGAAAACTTGAAGTTTCGGTATTAGTGAGGCCACAGTTGGAGTCTCATTTAATTTCATCTACAGCAAAACCTATTTGTCTGACCATCGGCGTGGCACTTTAATTTTGGCCAACTGTGTACGAAAGGCATCTCCTTTCTCACAGAAAAGGGATCATGCCAAGGAAGGCAGACAAGTTTCTAGTGATCCATAACACTGACATAGACATCCTGCTGATAAATTAGTATGTTCTTGGACAAAAGTCAGAATTTGTGTTATTGTAAAGACAAATACCTGTTACTTTACATAGTAGATATACAGGTCTTAAAAGAATACACATTTTGGAAATAATGCTGTCTTTTAAAAATATTAAAGAAGACAATTACTTACAAGAAAATTTTAGGGAATTCTTTCCTAAAAGAAATAGGTATTTTGTAAAATGGACAGGGTTGTTTAAATGATCCTTGACTGGATCAGGTTTGCTCAGAAATTAGGTGAGGTTGATTATACTGGAATCAGCGCCTGCAGCTTAACAAAAATGAGAAGAGCAGATAGCCTTAAAACATGATCTGTTAGAATCTTTTTAATGATTAGATTCTATTACTGACATACATAAATATGTGAAAATACACTTTGTTATAGATGTAATTTATGCTTATACATTCTAAAGTTTATTTTGACTTAGCATCATGAGAGAGGGATAGAGAGGGTACCCAATCCCATGCCATGTATTTAAAGGGCCCCACTTTGGCCCTCATCTGGCTATGTTCCTCCCCATAGGTGAGGGGTCCTAGGTTCCAAAGGTATGTGCTCATCCATAACCCATGTACTCCCTTCTAGATCATTCTACACATTCTGGGGTCCCTAAATTTCCAGCCCAAATGTCACTGAGATTGTTTCCAAGGCCTGTGTGAGTCTTCTTCCAAAGTCTGCCTTCCTAAAGGCAGAACAAGTGATTGCTGGTGAATTCCACCCTAGATATTGAGGATGTAGATAAACATGGAATGGCTGGCTGGAATATCCTGATGTATGGGTGTAAGGTCTCTTTGAGTGTGACAGACAGCTGGAGGTGAAAAGAAAAAGCCCATCAAAGTGGGCCTGGATCCTGGGATTGGACAGATTCATTCTACTCTGTCATGTTCTGATGAGGAACTAGCCTTCCCAGTTTTAATAAAGATTTGTTTGTCAAGGTGGAATGCTAGAGCATATTTTATACAATAGTTTCATAACATGTCATAACTTTTAAATACTTAGACATATGATATGGGAGCTTCCATGTATATTCTTGCCTCAGGGCTTGCAAATGTTAGGTGGAGGTCTGTCAGAGTATTTACTATGTTCAGAACTGTATTAGAAACTGAGCTTTAAGAGTATTTGTATATCTGACATTAGGTTGCCGTGTATCTCCTCCCAGAGCTTGAAGTCTGCACTCTGGTGTATCCAGGCTGATGTAACTGAGGGCAGACTTAGTGTTCTGCTCACCTCTCCTTGGTATAGAGATACTTGTGGAAAGTGCATGTGGCTGCCTGAGAGGGAAATGGATATACCAGAGAGTGACCTGGGGGCCCCAAAGAAGCCTGTGTGTTGGGATAGATTCCATTATTTAAAAGTATTTACTGTTCCTCCTTGGTAGAACATTGTAGTTCTGCAACCATTGAAATCAGACTTGGCCCTGTGACTTCCTCTGGTCAATGAGATGTAAATGGAAGTAATATAAGCACTTTCTGGCAGAATCTTTATGATCCATTATGTGGCTCCACGATCTCTCTACTACAAGATCAACTAAGTCCTTGATAGGAGCCACTCCTTCAGACTATCCTGTAATAAAGACTGACACTGAGTGGAACTTCTATGACCTTCAATGAATATGCAACCCAAAGAAGAAATAAATCTTTGTTGTTATAAGTTATTGTGACTTGGGTATTATCTGTTACTGTTGCATAACTTAGCCAGAAATAAAGGTGGGTATAATGAAGACACACTATGTGAACTTCTTAACTGGAGGCCACAAGGATCATGGGTGTCAGCAGCAGATGCCAGTGCACAATGATGGGTATGAGATTAACATGTTATACAACAGTGGCGAACAGCAAGAAAAGAGGACAACATGTGGGCATTTGGACCAGACACCCCTGACCTGATTCCTGGACTATAATTGAGCATCAGAGATGAGCAACTGCAAAAGCAACAGGTGTAAAAACTTTAACTGAGTCAAAATTCTGAACTGAATTCATTTTAAAACCAGATGTGACTGTTACCTTGAACTGATAAGAAATTTGCCAATAGCTTGCTTAAAGGCTGCAGAGCTATGTTAACTTTAATTTTTTAAGGAAATAAATACTACATTTTTGCAAATCCAACTTTGAGACTGCAAATTTGAACCCATTACAATAATAGTCTATAGGTAATCTTTCTGAGCACTTAGAAGTCGCAACACCTAACGAAGAGGTTCTATCATCATCTCAGTTTTATCGAGGAGTAAAATGAGGTGCATGTGACTGTTCCTTTGCCCAGTCTCACAGCCCAAACCCACAAGCCCAATAATATCATGTCTCCTACCTACCCATCATATCTATGTCCTAATCTACTGAACCCTGAGCATAGCCTGTGTGAGGCCTAGCAGGAGGCATATAATGTCACTGCCATCCAGTTGGCTGAATTTTTCATGTGGGGATGCAAGATAGAGGTGGAGAGAGAACATAATAATCACCCCTTACATTTGTGTAATGCTTTCATCTTGTCTCATTTATAATAATGCACATTTATGAGGTAAGCAAGGTAGAGGTTACTGCTTACATTTGATAAATTAGGAAATACATTAAATAGCCTACTCAGAACCAACTACCTCTGCTAGGGGCTGAGGACCGGAGCACAGAACATGTTCCTAAGAATCACATAATCACCAAAGCTCCCAGTGATTTGAGAAAAGGGTCGTATTTTCTCTATTTTAAGATCACAAACAAAGATATTACAATATTCACAGAACTAAGAGAGATTATGTAATTTCCATTTTAAATAGCAGTTAAAAATCCTATGAGGAAAAAAGAAATCCTATGAGGAAAGTGTGTGAACAACTCTGTAATAAATGTTTGACTGAAAAAATTGTATGAAATACTGAATCAAGGCTTGGAAGTAAGTAGGTTGGTATAGATTGAACAGGACCATTGTTGAGATGACTCCTGAATCTAACTGTTAGCCACCTCTCTCTAGAGCTTCAGATCTGCATTTCCAAAAGTTTTCTCCGTAACTCTACCTGGATACCTTGTCAGCCCTTCAAATAAATTCATCCCATCTTCTTCCCACAGCCTGCTCCTGGTCCCGACTTCCTCGGTTCTGTAATATTAGCAGAATTCTCTCAGCTACACATTACAAGTGCCTCAGGGTTATCTTTAAATCTTCACAGCATTTAGGTACTTGTCTTTAGATTCTATCATTTCCATTTGTACAAAAAGCCATTTCTTTCTTTCCAATCTTACTGACACCAGACTAGTTCAAGCCTTCATTAATTCTCTTCTGGATCATTAAAATAATCTCTTGGCAGATCTGAACAGCTATAATTCCTTACTCTAGAAATGCATATTTATTATTACTGGGCTAATTATGTTTCTTACTACAACTGTAACACTACCATGCTCTTTTTCACCTAATCAGATTTCCATTGTTTGTGGAATTAAATATCAATTTTTGTTTCCAAATTTAAATTCAAGAATGGGAATAATACTTCTTTCACATAATGGTAAAGTCTCTTTTTCTGCACTGCATGTATTATCATCTCTAGTAAAAGTGAACTACTTAGTTTATAAGATGCCCTATACTTTCCCACTTCTACTCCTTTTGTTCTTGCTTCTATAATTGGAAATCCTTTTTCCATGTCTACCATAAATTATTCCACCTTCATGAAGGTATCCCTGCTCGTCTCAGGAAGACTTAATATTATCTTCTGGTAATATGAGAGATTTACCTTCATAAGTCATTGCTGATACAATCACAATTGGTATTATCCTCATATAATCATGATTGACATATAAGAAGTTTACTTTTAAATCAATCATGTGAAATTTAGCTATAAATATAAATAGCATGCATTCTAACTTTGCTTTATCATTTAGGTCTAAAGCCCACATAATACTGTTAGGTCCTAGAGAAGAGAGGGTTTTTTTTCACCATTTTATTCTATGTAATATTTTATACCTAGATTTTATGTGAGAGACACTTAAAAACTATTTATTGCGGTGAATTAAAAAACATTAACCTAAAATTGTGGTACGATTTCTAACTACCCCAGATATAATTGAAGCTATTATGTTACCCACTGCCAATAAAAACATGAAGTAAAGAGACTGGGACTACTGAGAAATAAAACTGCACTACTTCATTATTTTTAAAATATATATTCTGCATTAATAATGAAAAGACAATATTGATTTTGGATATAATCTTATAAGGAGGATGATTAAGAATTACAGAAACCTTTTGTTCTTGTTGGTTTCCTATGACTCTCATGAAAATTTGAAACTGTGTTTTATTATCCTCAAATCATTTATAGAGGCTTACATAAATTTTAAGGCTGGAGCCCTGCCCAGAATAGCACCAAGATCAAAGACTTATTTTCTAGTAAATTAGAATCCAAATCTTTATATCACAAGTTTACAAATTTATGGAAGTATTAGCCATGAAATAATCTGGCATCTGGTCATTAGCTTTCAACACTGAAAAACTTAAACTGGGTAAAAAATAAAGTTAATTAGGGTATCAGAAAATAGATCTATGAGTGACATTCCCATTACATTTAGACTTTGGATATGTTTATAGAGTGAACTGTAACTGTCCACAGAGCTCTGTTTAAGAAAGCAGTGTATTCCTTAGGTTATATCTTAGTTCAAAAGTCACAATATTTAGTGAATATGTTGTCAAAATTGATCAACGTTTAAAATGCACTTATACTACAACTGAAAGTAAAAAGATACTATGGGTATAAGTCAGCCATCAGAAGGATATAACTGATTGGGGATGAGAAGTAAGAGGCTTATGTAACACGGAGCTCCTGTAGGAAGAAAGATCAAAATTCAATGGCTGCACTGAGGACATAAAAGAGCAGGCAGGTCAGGGACAGTTCAAATAAGGACATGAGCTGAAGTCCATCCTGGGGAAGTGCTCTGTACAACACAGCACCAGTTACTGTACAGTGATTGTGGTGATTGTACTACATGATAATCAGTGTTGCCTTCTGTAGTATTCTTTAAATATTTTAATTCCTTCAAGAAATCCACTGAAAATTCTACAATTAGAAAATGTTCCATTAACACAAAACAGCCGAGAAACACTGCCTTAGTCACTTATGTAACTGCCAATAAAATATTTCATAATCAGATTTTAAATCATTGCAGAAAGAAGAGCCTGTAGACCTTACCTGGTTGGTTTTTCAGGTTTGCCTTTGGACATAAACTGCTAAGTATGCTGAAAGAAAAATTTGGTATAGACATAAAATCTTTAGATGTTCTTACTATTTGCTGAAATATTAAAATATTACAGTAAAATATTTTATTTTATTAGAAAAGGTGGTTTTGTGGAAATTGTAATTTTCAAATGCTTGCTCTATAATAAGAGATAAATGTGTTATTTAGCCTTGTGCTAATTAGGATACAAAAATTTTTTAACTGTTGAGATTATTAAAAAATAGTTGAGTGCTTCTTAGTGAAAACTATCTTAAAATTGTTTTCTGGTGTTAATAATTGTCTGTCAATAGAGAGTAAGACTCTTTGGAGATGCTGAGAGATAAGATACAGGGAACAGAGAGGGGGAGGTATATTTGGCTATTTGTATATGGCAAAAATAAACACCGGTATATTTTTCAGTGAGGTATTTGTCCTCATCAGAAGAGTTAAAGCTGTTTCTAGGTTATGTTGATAAAAACACTAATTCAATTCAATACAGTACAATCTTGAATACAGAACTATATAACCACTTCAGTATAGGATCTTGGTGAAACTGAATACAAGTTGTTTTAATGCTCCTGAGGCAAACAACAGAATTCAAGGAGAATGATTCATTTAAGTAAAAGTCCATAGTAACGTAAAAATATAATGTCATTTAAAAGTTGAATACCAATGATACACATCCTTCAAACCCTATCTTCTCAATAAAGACTTCCACCACTATATGGGTCCTCAAAGACTATATGAGATGAAAAATATTATTCTAAACCAAGATGTCAATAGTTGCAAGTAACTTCTTACTAATAACAAAAATCAGGAAAGCTTAAAAATGATATACTTTAAGAAGAAAAAAAATATTTGGGGAGATTCAAATTTATTTTTGTACTCATAATGCTCTCATTCACTAATATGTGGAGAACTTTATACATTTATGTATATATACATATATATATATACATATATATATACACACATATATATATAAACTTAATGAATGTGAAAGTTTTAGTGAGTGAATTAGGAATTGTGTATCATCCACAATATTTACTCATTGGAATGTCCAGCCTGGTGAAATCACTGTGTTTCATGAAAAGAAGCTGAGAAATGCTGGTATAGACAGTTTTTGTTTGTGAAGGTAAGCTATCTATTTTTCAACTAAACTGTAAATTCTTCCAGGGAAAGATCAATGACTTTGATTTATTTCAATATCAAGTATAATGTTAAGCACATAGCAGTCTTTTAAGAAACACAATAGAACCAGATCAGCTAATACAGTTACTTGTTAATTACTACTAGAATTACTACTTGTTAATTCTACTACTACTACTGCTACTAGAAAAGCTGAATTACAAATAACTTATTTTACAAGCCTGAGGGGGAAAACATGGTTATATAAATACTGGAAAATAACAGGAGGTACTAAAATCTGAGAAAAGTTTCTGGGACCTTATGAAAAAATTAGAAATGTAAATCTGATGAATAATTGTAAAATGAAATTGGTAAATGTAAGTTGCCTGAAAAAAAGTTCCCAGAGAACATTTAGACTAAAAATTAGGCTTTTTAAGTTGAGGGTAATGGTGATTATTTGCAATTATATATATACTTATCCAATATAATTAAAAAATACCTATTCATGTGATAAAAAAGAAATTGATGGGCTGAAACTATATGAAGCAGCAGAGTATAGTCGTTAAGGACACAAATTCTAAAGCCCAATAGCCAGGGTGTGAAAACCAGTGCCACTTCCTATCTCTGTGACTATAGGGTAAGCTATGCTAAAACACTCCATCTCTTTGTGACTCATTTCTTCTTATTAGTAAAGTGGTGGTAGCAATCGTATTTAGCTCACTGATGTGTTGTGAGGTTCACATTAGTTGATAAATAGGAAAGCATATAGAAGAGAGCTAGGCACATAAGCTCTATATAATGTTTGCTGTTATGAATATCATTTTGCATCATTCTTCACTTAGCATTATACCAGTGACTGAAAGAAGTACTTAACAAGTGGATATACATATGTGCACACACACACACACATTAACTATAGTGTTTTAATTAGGAGAAATGACATTATCAATGTAAAGTATACATTTTAAGATCTTATCTAAAAAGTCAATCCTAAGAAGATATATATAGAGAGCACTGAGTTTTCTTTCACTTGATGCATAGTATGTGTGTCAAAATTTTGTAAGAAAATAAAATATTCATCTAGTGAATATAATTTGATTGAATATTATTTTGACTATACATTTTTTAAAATTTTGGAAATATACTCTTCTTTAAAATGTGTTTTTGAAAATAACATAGGTCTATTTTCTTTTTACCTTAACAATCACCTTTTTTAATCAGTATGTGGTCTAACACATATATCTTTCTTTTTTTAATTGATTTTTATTGGAGTATGGTTGTGTTAGTTTCTGCTATGCAGCAAAGTGAATCAATTATACGTATACATATATACACTCTTTCTTAGATTTCCTTTCCATTTAGGTCACCACAGAGCATTGAGTAGAGTTCCCTGTGCTATACAGTAGGTTCTCATTAGTTACCTATTTTATACATAGTAGTGTATATAACATACATCTTTCTTTTATTCCAAATCATCTCTGAGGGAAATTGATAATTGTTAACATGTGTGTATGTGTGTTTATATTTACTTGGAAATATGCATTTTTACACATGTTACCTTAGGACAAACACCAAAATATTAGCAGAGGTTAACTCTGAAAGAAGAGATTAAACATGATTTTTCCTGTTTTGGAGTTCTTTTGTGTTTTTCTTACATTCCAAAATACGTATTATAATCTTGGATTTCTTCTATAATATAAAAAAATGTTATGTTTTAGAAAATAGTAGTTGTCAAACCCATAGTTCATTCAGTCTAAGGTTTTCAGAAAACAGATATGGCTGCAAAGCTTGATCAACATCAAAGAGGAATATTTTCTCAAAGTCTTAATTTCATTTATTATGTTTTCTTTTATCATACATTTATTTAAACATATGGGAAATGATATATTTTTTGAGCCTTACTTCAAATTATTGGCAATGTCAATCTATGAAAAAGACAGGTATTTCTTTTTCCCCCATGAAGTGAGATCGTTTTCAATCTGCCATAACATGTGCCCACACATCTTCACTCTGAAAATGTAGTATTCAAGTTAAATCAGGGCAGATTATTCCTTTTTGACTTTTACAACTGTTAATGCTGCTGCCAGAAGTCTTCTTGGCATTTGCTTTGAATTCTGTCTTCAGTGCATCTCTCACTGCTTTTGCACAGATCTGGGAGCACCCGAGGTAGCTGAGTCCAACCTGTCGCCAATATGCCACCATGATGTTGTGAGTGGAGTCCCTCCCACCGAATCGCAAAGATGAGGTCAGTGTCAGCTCAGTGTGCAGCCTACCTTGAGAAATGATATTGTTAGCTTGCAGTAATACTTGAATATATAAAATAAAGGCTATAAAGCCCTTGGGGAAATTTAGTATGTTAATTTCATGTTATACTTTTTATTGTTTAATATTAGTAATGAATTCCATTAGTTTCATAAGTATGCTGCCGATCGGGTCAAGAGATCTAGTTTGCTTGAAACTTAACTCACATTTTTACCCTTTATGTTTTCATATTCCAAGATTTGGTGATGTTAGAGAAGATAGGTCTTAGCCCCTCATAGACAATTTCCTTTTAGATGGAGAGTGCCCAATCTGTTTATTAATTGGCCCACTTGGCTGTTAATTCTCAGGGGGGCTGGAATTATGTTTTGTTCACTCTTATATACCTGTCAGTTGGTCCTGTGCAAGGCATTTAGCACTGACTTGATAGAATGGAAGTTGTTTGTGTTGGCTTTCTTGATGTTTGCCCACCAAAACCTGATCCGTCCAAAGTCATCCACATCTCAATTAATAACATCTCTATCCTGCTGTACTCTCTTGGGTTATAACCTGTGGATTTATCCTTAATTCCCCTTAATTTATCCTTATTCCTTAATTTCCCCATATCCTATCCATCTCTGTATCCAAAGTGTATTCAGAATCCAACTTCTCATTGCATTCACTATGGTCTCAGACTTCTCCACTCATTTGGATTATTAAAATAGCCTCATGACTTCCTGCTTCCATTCCTCTACGCTTGAATTCTATTTACTCTAGTGCAGCCAAAATCATTTTCTTAAAATGGAAATAAGTCCACATCCTCCTTTTTCAAAATAATTAACAGCTCCTATTTCACTGAGTAAAAATCCAATGGCACACAAAGTTCTACCCAATCTTGCCCTGAACCTCTCTGACTTTTCCAAGTACTATTCTCCCCAACTCCCTCCTCTCCAGCCATCTGGTCTCTTTGCTCTCAGTGAAGGCTGCAGGAGGCTTAGAAACTTTGCACTCTATCTAATATCCATAAGACTGAATCACTCATCTCAAGATTTTACTCACCTGTCATTTTCTCATTGGGGCTTACCTTACCATCCTATTCAAAATTTCAACCTCCAACTCCTTGCTTGCCCACTTGGTTCCCTTTTTCTTGTTCAATTTTTTTTCCCTACAGAATTTATGACCTTCTAGAATACTGTATCTCTATATCTACCTATCTCTCATCTACCTATCTATCTCGTTTAGTTAGCCTCAGTCTATTAAAATATAAACTTCGGGGCTTCCCTGGTGGCGCAGTGGTTGAGAATCCACCTGCCGATGCAGGGGACATGGGTTCATGCCCCGGTCTGGGAGGATCCCACATGCTGTGGAGCGGCTGGGCCTGTGAACCATGGCCACTGGGCCTGCGCGTCCGGAGCCTGTGCTCCGCAAGCGGGAGAGGCCATGGCAGTGAGAGGCCCACATACCACAAAAAAAAATAAAATAAAATAAAAAATAAACTTCAAATCAGGTTGTTCTTCCCCCCACCCCTCTGATTTATCTCAAGTGTCTAGTACAGTGACTGAAATATATTTGATGAATGAATGAATGAATTGTATTGTCTCGTATAAAAGTGTAAAGTGTTTGTTACTGTTATTAAGGTGTAATTGCCACCTTATTTCATATATACCAGTATTTTATTTTAGTGCAAGATGTCATTGACATTATTTGTTTATTGAATATTTATGCAACCACACTGACTGTATCCTTTGCTTCATAATAAGGAATACACTGGTTAGGAGAATCAGAAGGATATGAATGTTGAGGCAAAGCTCAGATAGTGGAAGCAGTAGTTGAATATATTATAAAATAGTTCTGATAGCAATGTGTTTAATAATCTAGTGACTGTCTAACTGATAAAATGTGATTCTAGGTTCTTAACACTTCATTGAAGGAAACTACTTTTAAGGTTAACAAATAGGACAAGAATTAGTGAAACTATTTAAAATTAATTTTTTGCAGGCTTGAAACACATAGTCTCTCACAAAAATAAACTGTTTTATTATTAAAGTTAATTTAATTTATAAATATAACCCTAAACAAGGTAAATATTCATAATGGTTGACCTGTATAAACAACTAGACAAGTACATAAAATAATAAATGTATGTTTTTATATAAAGGGCACATTCATGTTAGATGGTGATAACATGTGTTTTTCCTGATTATAATGTAACAGAGATGTTAAATAGTCATGTTAACTAACTTTAACAAAAAGTATAGTGTAGGTATTATTCCATTTTCAGGTGAGGAAATTAAGGATTTCAGTCAATTCCCTAATGAACGAACAGGTGAAATCTGCATGCCCTTTGTTCCCTCTTTATTCTTTCACCAATATTTTTCAACAACTATCTTCTATTATCCATACCTTCCTCTTACAAGATCATTTATTTCCATTTTCCATATTTTCTGATTTTTCAGCTGTAATTCCACTTCACCTGATGACTTCTGTCTTCACAGGACTTCAAAAAACGTATTTGTCTTCTTTGGTCCAAACCTTATCATGCTCTCTACAAATATAGCATTTAAAGCTAATAATTAACTGACACTGTGAATATAGAGTTTCTTTTTAAATTATAGTTTTACTGAAGTATAATTGATATGCTTTAAAATGCACATATATAAAGCATTAGCTGATAAATTTTGACATATGTATATACATGTAAAACGACCACCACAATCACCATAATAACATATTCATCAACCTCAAAAATTTCTTTGTGCCCTCTGTTTCCTTTGTGCGTCCCCTTCCCTGTCCCCCTACCTAAGACAACCATTGATCTGTGACTGTAGAGTAATTTGCATTTTCTAGAACTTTATATAAATTGAATTAGGCAGTACTTATTCTCTTTTTTATTTTGGCCTCGTTCTTTATCTCAGCATAATTACTGTGAGATTCATCTGGGCTGTCTCACATATCAATAGTTAATTCCATTTTATTGCTGAGTGTTATTTCAGTGTACAGATACATGACAATTTGTTTTCCATTCATCTGTTGATGGACATTTAGTTGGTTTCAGTTTTTGGCTATTATAAATGAAGCTGCAGTGAACATTTATGTATAAGTCTTTGTGTAGACATATGTTTTCACTTTTCCAGTGAATACAGAGCCTGGGTCAGACCATTGGGTAGGTTTCAAGTTTTAAGAAACTGCTAAATTGTTTCCCCAAGTGTTTGTGCCATTTCATATTCCAACTATCAGTTCATGAAATTTCCAGTTGCATCACTTTTATGATCAGACTTTTTAATGTTAGCCATGCTAGTGGATGTACAGTGACATCTAAACGGTTTGCATTTGCATTTCCCTAATGACAATGAGACTGATCATCTTTTCATGTGTTATTTACCAATTGTACATATTTTTGTGAAGTTTCTGCTAACAATTTTGCTTATTGTGATACTTTTATTGAAGAGTAGCATTCTTTATATATTCTAGTTGGAAATCTTACGTTGGATATGTGTTTTGCAAACATTTTCTAGTCTTTGGCTTGTCTTTTCCTTTGGTTAAGAAGAAGAAGAAAAAAGATTAGAATGGAGAAAAATAAAGTAGAGAATAGAAAAGCAATAGAGAAAAATCACCAAAGTAAAGTTTGGTTCTTCAAGCAATAAAATTGACAAAATTTTAGCTAGGCTGACAATGAAAAATAGAAACAATGTAAACTAACTTAAATAAGAAATGAATGCAGGGACATTAGTACTGACCTTACAGAAATAAAAAGATTATGAGATAATACAATGAACAATTGTACACAAACAAATTACTTAAATGAGGTGAAATGGACAAATTCCTAGATTATGCAAATTGAGGCTGAAATACTAGAATTCTCTTGGTCTACTGCAGAGCAGGGTCAGTAAACTATGGCTCATGTGCCAAATTCAGCCCTCAGCCAATTTCCAGTTTTTTCTTTTCTTTTTCTTTTATTATTTTTTTTCAGCCATCAAGATAAGAATAGTTTTTAAACGTTTAGAGAGTTTTAAAATAAATAAATAAGAATGCAAGACAGGCACTGTACTGGCCTGCAAAGCCCAACATATTTGCTCTCTGGCTCCTTACAGAAGATTTTGTATCCAGCTATAGAGGAAACGGTCCGAAGGCTTTGGGATATATGAACTTTAGAGTGGATTTATTATGTGAATATTTTCATCTACCCCAAACCATGTTTTGCCAGGAGGAACCAGAGAACACTCCCTTACCAGAGTTTAAAAAAAAAAAAAAGGAACTGGAGAAGGAAGCACCAGCATCCTTTAATAACCTTTGGGGGCTGTCTCCTAGAGGCCAGCTATAATGGTGGGAGATGCATCCTAAAGAGGAGGGACCATATGGTGTCCCTTATTTGGCAGAGACAAGAAGACAGAGGGATACAATAAGAACCTGGGTTTCTGACCCCCAGGATCTGTGGTGGTATCTAATTGATCACAGAGTTTATAGGAGTTAAATGTGTGCCACATACTGTCTATTTTTGGTAGGCTGAAATATCTTTTGTTTTGTTGCTTTGAAAATGTTTCCAATTATTCTGAACCTTCACAAACACTGTCATCATATTATAAAATATTTGTCAATTTGATAGATATGAAATGGTTCTTCATTATTATTTTACTTTGCCTATTCCTAATTAGCAGTGTGATTGTTTTCTCTTTATTGACCATTAAATTTTCTGTTTCTGTGAATTGCCTGTTCATAATCTGAAGCTATTTTTTAAATGAACCTTTTTCTTACCAATATACAGAAGTTTAAAAATTTATTTTGAGCAATGATATTCTATTTATTTGACGGGATCCAAATATTTCTCCCATTCCATTGCTCACCTCTTATTTTTGTGAAATTTTGTTCTTTTGAAATGTAGTCAAGTTTACTATTCTTCCCGTTTATTTACTTTTTTACCTCATTTTACTCATTTTATTAGTCTTTATATTTTTGTATTGAAGAAGAAATTCTTCCATACATTCATGGCACAGAGATATTCTAGATTTCTTCTCATGTGTTTAATATTTCTTTCCCACATTTAATACTTTAATGTATTTGAAGTTATTTTTGTTTCTGTTTTGAGGGGAATAATTTCATTATTTTTAAATATGAAAAAAATTGCCCAACCATCTTTCCCTCAAAGATTTTTGATTGCCCATATAAGGTTCCATATATATTTGGCTCTGTTTCTTGACTCGATTTTGCCTCATTTACTGTTTCTCTAACTCTGTATATATGTGACATTGTCTGAATTATTATAGCTTTATAAAAATATTTATATCAAGTAATGACAATCCTCCCTTTTGCATGTTTTACATATTCTTCATGGCTATTCTTCACACTTTATATTGTATATGATTTTTAGGATCCATTTTTTAAGTTCCACAAAAAAACTTTTAGTGAATTTCTATTAGAACTACAGGGAATTTATAGATTAGTTTTGTAAAATTTAACATATCTTCAATATTATGTCTTCCCTTTCATAAATTAATATCTGGCATCTTTCTCTGTTCCAGATCTTAATAGAAATTCTACTAGAGTTTTCTATTAAATATGATATAGTCTGGTTTTGTGGTTAGAATAAACTCTTTTTATTCCTGTTTTTTTAACAGTTATTTTTCCCTCATTAATTAGTTAATATTTAAAATTTTTATGTAGATAAATTCTATGTTCTGTTTCTTTAAGGTAAATTGTATGAATACATTTATGAAGTTTAAATATTCTTTCATTTCTGGGATAAACCCCGTTGGTCAAGATTCAGTATTAACACTACTATTCTTTTTTAATTTATGACTTTATTTCCTATAAATCTAATCTAGGATTTTAGGCCTATATACATATGAGTGATTGGTTTATAATTTTAATATTTTTGTCCAGTTGAGTTTCAAGTTTATCATCACTTCCTTAAATGGATTGATTTTCCTATTTTCTCTTTCTTTTGAAACACTTCTTATTCCTTGGAATTTGACAAAACTTTTTTTCAGGGCAATTTAAACTTTACTGTTGTTGAAAGTTAACTATTGATGTTTGATTACTAATATACTATCTTTAATGATTAATGATTTATACTGGTTTTCTAATTATTCTCTGTCAATTCTCAAATTCATGTCTCATACAAAATTTCTAGTTCATCCCTGTTTTCATTTTTAGCATAATTTAAATGCAATTTTTCTATGATACTGTATGTTTGTGTTTGTTTCTTCCTGTATTCCCAATAGCATTATTTGTGCCTTCTATTTCATAAAATCAATTTTGCTAGCAGTTATCTATTTTATGGTTCTTCCAAGAAGCAAATTTAGTTTTATTCATAATCTCTATTTATCTCTATTTTCTATTTTATTTAATTTCTGATGTTAGCTTTATTACTTATTCTTTAACCTTTCCATGGGTCAAATATATTGTATTTTTCCTAGACTTTGGAGTTGACCATATTTATTTTTAGGCTTTATTTTGGGGGGGGATAGCAAACTAAATTTCCAATTTTCTTATATCATCTTAGCTTCACCTTATGAGTTTTAGAATATAATACATTCTGTGTTGCCCAGGTCTGAATATTTTACAATTTCCAGACATATGGCTTCCTTGTATTATCTTTTGATCATTGATTTCAAATGTAATTTTACTGTGGTCAGAAGATTCAAATGTAATTTTATTGTGGTTAGAAGATGTGTTTATAATATTGATCTTGGAACTTTTTGAGACTTGTTTTGTGACCTACTAAGTGGTCAAACTTTGTAAATTTTTTTTTTTTTTTTTTTTTTTTTTTGCGGTATGCGGGCCTCTCACTGTTGTGGCTTCTGCTGCAGAGCACAGGCTCCAGACGCACAGGCTCAGCGGCCATGGCTCACGGGCCCAGCCGCTTGCGGCATGTGGGATCTTCCCGGACTGGGGCACGAACCCACGTCCCCTGCATCGGCAGGTGGACTCTCAACCACTGCGCCACCAGGGAAGCCCTGTAAATATTTTATTAATGCTTAAAATATCTGCTTGATGCATCAGTTTCTGATATAGGTTTGTTAAAATCTCCAAGTGTAGTGATGGATTTGTCAACATACTTTAAAATCACTAAGTTGTTATATTGTGTTTTTAAAGAATATCTTTTAATGAATAGTCACATTCATGCTTGTTATTTGTTGCTGATGGATTGCTGTGGTTTTTAATATTTAACATCTCACTTTGTTTCTGATAGTGTTTTTACCCTAAAATTATGTTTTGTCTGATATGAACACTGCAGTGTAGACTAGCTTTTCTTTGATTAATATTTCCACCAGGAAATTTTCCATCCCTTTATTTTCTGTGCTGCTCTAATGCAGGATATAACTTGATTAAACACACATGCACACAAACTAATCTCTGCATTTTTGTGTATAAATTTACTCTATATACATTTACTGTGGTTACTTAGTTCTATCATCTTACTTAGTGCTTTTTAATTTGCTTCAGTGGGCTTTGTTTTCTCCTTTCTTTCCTTTGATTCTATTGCTAATACTTATTTTATTCTCATTTCCTTCTACTTTTTTAGAAAAATAATGACTTATTTTTAACATACATATTTATCTATATACAATTTTCATAAAATTGAAAACAGAAATGATTCTTCTCTTAACTTCCTTGTTATTATAATCTAGAAGAATATTCAAATAATTTTTGAATAAACTAAATTCATTTATTCCTATCAGTCAATGATATATTTAACAAAATATTTTACTGATAACTGAGCTCACTACTGTTTCATACATCCTAATTTTTAAAATCTAGATTTACTCTTTTTTTCCTTACTGCTTATATACAGTGGAGTACTATATTTTGTCAGCTATTAGAATTCTTCCATTAGTACTACTGTTATTTATTTGGAGAAAATATGTATTATTTTTGATAGCTTTGAATTTATTTTTATTTACTAGTCAAAATTTGTCATGCCCTTTAATTTGAATCTGTTTTTCCATAGGTCTAAAAACATTTCAACCTTCATATTTCAAATATGACTGGTCTGTTATTCTATTTATTTTCTACTTCTAAACTTGCCATAAAATAATATCTACTGTTATTACATGTTTAATATTTGCCAAATTTTTTCTAAGCATTTTAAATATTTCAGCTCATTTAATCTCATGATAATAACCCTTTAAAAGTGGAACTATTATTTTCATTATTTTACACACAAAGAACCTGAGATAGAGATGCCTAAAACAGCTGAGACAACAGGAAGCAGAACTTAGCTCCTGATCTCTCATCTTAACTGTGAGTCTATTAGACTCATTGTAGAGTGTGTCACATTACTTTCTGTTGATTTCTACTTACTTTTCATATTTTTTAACTCTGCTACATTCTGTGTTTATTCCTTCATATTACCTTCCATTAACTTTCTCCTTAGCTGTATATATATAGACTTTATTGAATTTTCTTTTAAATGGTTTTTTAATTCTTTTTCTCTCTAGATACAGTACAGATAATCTTGATCTATTTTAAAATACACCGATTCTTCCTTCTACAATGTTTTACAACACACATGATGCCACATCGGAAGGAAATTTCTATGTAGTCTCACTGCACTTCTATTTTCTGTTTACCTCTGTTATTTTTTATCTCAACTATAAATATTCTAAATGACCTCTAAATGACCAAATATGAAAACATTAAGACATCAATCTTTCTGATAAATAGTTTATTTCATGCCACTTCCTTGTCCAAAACCCTCCAGTGATTTTCTATTATCCAGCAAATTATTTATCAACTCTTTAGCCTTGTGTTAAATGTCCTGCACAGTCTGGTCTCAATTTATAGTATTCTGGATTATCTCCTATTATATATATTCATCATATGTTCTTTGAGCACTTACAAAATGTCAAGCATTATGCTAGGTACTGAGGAGGAAATGACACATAAGATCAAATATAGTTTCTTCTCAAAAATGGCATAAATTCTGGTGGTTGAACCATATATTAATATAATGATCACAAAAAAATTATAAAATTACA
The DNA here is from genome assembly GCF_964270905.1 of Leucopleurus acutus. Taxonomy (NCBI): domain Eukaryota; kingdom Metazoa; phylum Chordata; class Mammalia; order Artiodactyla; family Delphinidae; genus Leucopleurus; species Leucopleurus acutus. The sequence continues at coordinate 122,713,670 of NC_139143.1, forward strand.
ACTGTAATTTTAACAGCAGAGTTTCATGGTGCAATGAAATAATATTTAATTATTATTATCTTACAAATTGAAACTTTACTCATTAAAGAATAACTCTCCACTTACCTCTTCCTCGTCCCCTGACAACTATCATTCTACTTTCTGTCTCAATGAAGTTAACTACTCTAGGTATCTCATAAAAGTGGAATCATACCATATTTGTCCTTTTGTGACTGGCTTATTTCACTTAGCTAAATGTCTTCAAGATTCATCCATGTTGTTGCATGTTTCAGCATTTTCTTCCTTTTTAAGAATAAATAATATTCCGTTATAGCTATATTTTATGTATTCATTCATCTGTTGATGAACACTTGGGTTGATTCCACTTTTTGACTATTGTGAATAATGCTGCTATGAACATGGGTGTATAAATATCTGTTATGGTCTCGGCTTTCAGTTCTTCAGGGTATAAACCCAGAAGTAAAATTGCTGGATCATGTGGTGATTTTATTTTTAATTTGTTGAAGAATCACCATATTGTTTACCATGGAAGTTGCACCATTTTACATTCTCACCAGCAATGCAAAAAGTCCCAATTTTTCTGCATCCTTGCCGCCATTGTTATTTTCTGTTTTTGTTTCATTTTGGTTTTTATAGAACAGTCATGCTAGTTTTGTAAAGTGGCATCTCACTGCAGTTTTCATTTGCATTTTCCTGAGGATTAGTGATGTTGAACATCTTTTCATATGTTTACTGGCCATTAGTATATCTTCTTGGAGAAATAGCTATTTTAAGTTCTTTGCCCATTCTTAATCAGGTTGTTTGGTTTTCTTTGTTACTGAGTTGTAGTAATTTTTTATGTATTAGAGATATTAACCCCTTTTCAGATATATTAGCTTCAAAGACTTTTCAAGTAACTTTCAAGGATAAAAAATTATGTTTGGAGGATACCTTCAAGATGGCGGAGGAGTGAGATGTGGAGATCACCTTCCCTCCCACAAAATATATCAGAAATACATCTACATGTGACACAACTCCTAAAGGACACCTACTGAATGCTGGCAGAGACATCAGACTTCCCAAAAGGCAAGAAACTCCCCACGTACCTGGGTAAGGCAAAAGAAAAAAGAAAAAAACAGAGACAAAAAATAGGGATGGGACCTCTGAGAGGGAGCTGTGAAGGAGAAAACGTTTCCATACACTAGGAAACCACTTCGCGGGTGGAGACGGGGTTGACAGGGGGGAAGCTTTGAAGCCAAGGAGGAGAGTGCAGCAACAGGGGTGCAGAGGGCAAAGCAGAGAGATTCCTGCACAGAGGATCAGTGCAGACACCAAAAACAATGGGAACTACGAACATGCAGCCTACAAAATGGAGACTCCAAACACAGTAAGTTAAGCAAAATTAGAAGACAGAGAAACATACAGCAGATGAAATAGCAAGTTAAAACCCACCAGACCAAACAAATGAAGAAGACATAGGCAGGCTACATGAAAAAGAATTCAGAGTAATGATAGTAAAGGTGATCCAAAATCTTGGAAATAGAATGGAGAAAATACAAGAAACATTTAACAATGACCTAGAAGAACTAAAGAGCAAACAAATGATGAAAAACACAATAAATGAAATTAAAAATTCTCTAGAAAGAATCAATAGAAGAATAACGGAGGCAGAAGAACGGATAAGTGATGAGGAAGATAAAATATTGGAAATAACTACCACAGAGCAGAATAAAGAAAAAAGAAAGAAAAGAGTTGAGGACAGTCTTATAGACCTCTGACACAACATTAAATGCACCAACATACGAATTATAGGGTCCCAGAAGAATAAGAGAAAAGGAAAGGAATGAGAAAGTATTTGAAAAGATTATAGTTAAGTAGTTCCTTAAAAGGGGAAAGGAAATAGTCAATCAAGTCCAGGAAACACAGAGAGTCCCATACAGCATAAGTCCAAGGAGAAACATGCCAAGATACATATTAATCAAACTAGCAAAAATAAAATAAAAAGAAAAAATATTTAAAGCAGCAAGGGAAAAATAACAAATAAAATAAAAACCTCATAAGGTTAAAAGCTGATCTTTCAGCAGAAACTCTGCAAGCCAGAAAGGAGTGACAGGACATATTTAAAGTGATGAAAGGAAAAAACCTACAAAGAAGATTACTCTATCCAGCAAGGATCTCATTCAGATTCGATGGAGAAATTAAAACCTTCACAGACAAGCAAAAGCTAAGAGAAATCAGCACCACCAAACTAGCTTTACAACAAATGTTAAAGGAACTTCTCAATGCAGGAAACACAAGAGAAGGAAAAGACCTACAATAGCAAACCCAGAACAATTAAGAAAATGGTAATAGGAACATACATATCAATAACTACCTTAAATGTAAATGGCTTAAATGCTCCAACCAAAAGACATAGGCTAGCTGAATGGTTACATAAACAAGACCTGTATATATGCTGCCTACGAGAGACTCACTTCAGAGCTAGGGACACATACAGACTGAAAGTGAGGGGATGGAAAAAATATTCCATGCAAATGGAAATCAAAAGCAAGCTGGAGCAGCAATTCTCATATAAGACAAAATAGACTTTAAAATAAAGACTATTAAAAGAGATGAAGGAAGACACTACATAATGATCAAGGGATGAATCCAAGAGGAGGTATAAAAATTGTAAATACTTATGCACCCAACATAAGAACACCTCAATACATAAGGCAAGTGCTAACAACCACAAAAGGGGAAACCAACGGTACTAAAATCATAGTAAGGGACTTTAACACCCCACTTTCACCAATGGACAGATCATCCAAAATGAAAATAAATAAGGAAACACAACTTTAAATAATACATTAAAGAAGATGGACTTAATTGATATTGATAGGACATTCCATCCAAAAACAACAGAATACACTTTCTTCTCAAGTGCTCATGGAACATTCTCCAGAATAGATCATATCTTGTGTCACAAATCAAGCCTTGATAAATATAAGAAAATTGAAATCATATCAAGTATCTTTTCTGACAAAAAAAACTATGATACTACATATCAATTACAGGAAAAAATGTGTAAAAAATGCAAACACATGGAGGCTGATCAATACACTGCTAAATAACCAAGAGATCACTGATGAAATCAAAAAGGAAATTAAAATAATACCTAGGAACAAATGACAATGAAAACACGATGACCCAAAACCTATGAGATGCAGCAAAAGCAGTTCTAAGAGGAAAGCTTATAGCAATAAAATCCTACCTCAAGAAACAAGAAACATCTCCAATAAACAACCTAGCCTTACACCTAAAGCAATTAGAGAAAGAAGAACAAAAAACACCCAAAGTTCACAGAAGGAAAGAAATCATAAAAATCAGACCAGAAATAAATGAAAAATAAATGAAGGAAACAATAGCAAAGATCAATAAATTAAAAGGTGGTTCTTTGAGAAGATAAACAAAATTGATAAACCATTAGCCAGACTCTTCAAGAAATAAAGGGAGAAGACTAAAATCAATAGAATTAGAAACGCAAAAGAAGAAGTAACAACTGACACTGCAGAAATACAAAGGATCATGAGAGATTACTACAAGCAAGTATATGCCAATAAAATGGACAACTTGGAAGAAATGCACATATTCCTAGAAAAGCAAAACCTTCCAAGACTGAACCAGGAAGAAATAGAAAATATAAACAGACCAATCACAAGCACTGAAATTGAAACTGTGATTAAAAATCTTCCAACAAACAAAAACACAGGATAAGATGGCTTCACATGTGAATTCTATCAAACACTTAAGAGAAGAGATAACACCTACCCTTCTCAAACTCTTCCAAAATATAGCAGAGGGAAGAACACTCCCACACTCATTATATGAGGCCACCATCACCCTGATACCAAAACCAGACAAAGATGTCACAAAGAAAGAAAACTACAGGACAGCATCCCTGATGAACATAGATGCAAAAATCCTAAACAAAATACTAGCAAACAGAATCCAAGAGCACATTAAAAGGATCAGAAACCATGACCAAGTGAGGTTTATCCCAGAAGTGCAAGGATTCTTCAATGCATGCAAATCAATCAATGTGATAAACCATATTAACAAACTGAAGGAGAAAACCAAATGATCATCTCAATAGATGCAGAAAAATATTTTGACAAAATTCAACATCATTTATGATTAAAAACCCTCCAGAAAGTAGACATAGAGGGAATGTACCTCAACATAATAAAGGCCATATATGACAAACCCACAGCCAATATTGTTCTCAATGGTGAAAAGCAGAAACCATTTCGTCTAAGATCAGGAAAAAGACAAGGTTGTCCACTCTCGCCACTATTACTCAACATAGATTTAGAAGTTTTAACCACAGCCATCAGAGAAGAAAAAGAAATATAAAGAATCCAAATCGGAAAAGAAGAAGTAGAACTGTCACTGTTTGCAGATGACATGATTCTGTACATAGAGAGTCCTAAAGATGCTACCAGAAAACTACCAGAGTTAATCAATGAATTTGGTAAAGTAGCGTGATCCAAAATTAATGAACAGAAATCTCTTTCATTCCTATACACTAATGATGAAAACTCTGAAAGAGAAATTAAGGAAACACTCCCATTTACCATTGCAAGAAAAAGAATAAAATACCTAGGAATAAACCTACCTAAAGAAACAAAAGACCTGTATGCAGAAAACTATAAGACACTGATAAAAGAAATGAAAGATGATGCAAACAGATGGAGAGATAAACCATGTTATTGGATTGGAAGAATCAACATTGTGAAAATGACCATACTACCCAAAGCAACCTACAGATTCAATGCAATCCCTATGAAATTACTAATGGCATTTTTCACAGGACTAGAAAAAAAAAATTCACAATTTGTATGGGAACACAAAAGACCCCGAATAGTCAAAGTAATCTTGACAAAGAAAAACGGAGCTGGAGGAATCAGGCTCCTGGACTTTAGACTACACTATAAAGCTAAAGTAATCAAGACAGTATGGTACTGACACAAAAACAGAAAGATAGATCAATGGAACAGGATAGAAAGCACAGAGATAAACCCAACACATATAGTCACCTTATTTTTGATAAGGGAGGAAAGAATATACAATGGAGGAAAGACAGTCTCTTCAATATATGATGCTGGGAAAACTGGACAACTACATATAAAAGATTGGAATTAGAACACTCCTTAACACCATACAGAAAAATAAACTCAATATGGATGAAAGAGCTAAATGTAAGGCCAGACACTATAAATCTCTTATCGGAAAACATAGGCAGAACACTATATGACATAAATCACAGCAAGGTCCTTTTTGACCCTCTTCCTAGAGAAATGGCAATAAAAACAAAAATAAACACATGGGACCTAATGAAACGTAAAAGCTTTTGCACAGCAAAAGAAACCATAAATAAAACAAAAAGACAACCCTCAGAATGGGAGAAATTATTTGTAAATGAAGTAACTGACAAAGGATTAATCTCAAAAATTTACAAGTAGCTCATGCAGCTCAATATCAATAAAACAAACAACCCAATCCAAAAATGGGCAGAAGACCTAAATAGACATTTCTCCAAAGAAGATATACAGATTGCCAACAAATACATGAAAGAATGCTCAACTTCACTAATCATTAGAGAAATGCAAATCAAAACTACAATGAGATATCATCTCACACCAGTCAGAATGGCCATCATCAAAAAATCTATAAATAATAAATGCTGAAGAGGGTGTGGAGAAAAGGGAACCCTTTTGCACTGTTGGTGGGAATGTAAATTGATACAGCCACTATGGAGAACAGTATGGAGGGTTCTTAAAATCTAAAAATAGCACTACCATAGGACCCAGCAATCCCACTACTGGGCATATACCCTGAGAAAACCATAATTCAAAAAGAGTCATGTACCACAATGTTCATTGCAGCTCTATTTACAATAGCCAGGACATGGACGCAACCTAAGTGTCCATCGACAGATGAATGGATAAAGAAGATGTGACACATATATACAATGGAATATTACTCAGCCATAAAAAGAAATGCAACTGAGTTATTTGTAGTGAGATGATGGACCTAGAGACTGTCATACAGAGTGAAGTAAGTTAGAAAGAGAGAAACAAATACCATATACTAACATATATATATGGAATCAAAAAAACAATGGTTTGAAGAACCTAGGGGCAGGACAGGAAGAAAGATGCAGATATTGACAATGAACTTGAGGACATGGGGAGGGGGAAGGGTAAGCTGGGAGGAAGTGAGAGAGTGGCATGACATATATACAATACCTAATGTAAAATAGATAGCTAATGGTTAGCAGCTGCCTAGCGCAGGGAGATCAGCTCGGTGCTATGTGACCACCTAGAGGGGTGGGATAGGTAGGGTAGGAGGGAGATGCAAGAGGGAGGACATATGGGGATATATGTATACGTATAGCTGCTTCACTTTGTTATGAAGCAGTAACTAACACACCATTGTAAAGCAATTATACTCCAATAAAGATGTTAAAAAAAATTGTTTGCCTAATTCTACAGACACTTAATACACTAGAAAATCAAGTAAAATACCCAAAACACTCTAGGAAAGAAAGTGTCAGCCAAGGATTTTTAACCTGTCAAGATGCCTTCAAATACATAAGTATAGAAAAAGCAGTACTAAACGTGAGAGAATTCAGAAAATATTGTTTCCACAAAAATGTCTTTAAGAATCTACCAATGTATTCGCCTCAGGCAGCCAAAGTATGTGGTGAGCACCGATTATGTTTACTTGTAAAATCAAGGTTAAAACAAATGTGAACATAGAATAAAAGAGAGAAGTAATGCTATAGGTTATTTCAAAGCAGAAATGATATATCTTATAAAAAATTAAAAATTAGTGGTAAAAATGGTAGGAAAGATGTTATACCGATGACATCATTTGTAAGACTCAGTAGTCATAGGACATAATTGCAAGCTGACAAATCATGTTCAAAAAAGTATAATTATATTTAATTGTAAAAAATAAAAAAATGCGAGTTAATACTTTCAGAGGAGTGCTATAAATTAATTAACACTTTAATGTCCATTGTATGCTTATTTATATGGAAATCCAAAGACTGTGTTAATACTAGGAATACAGAGATTGCAAGAAAAGAGAAAAAATGTAGGCATTTAAGTAAAAACAACAAAATGTCATTTAGTATGTAAGTGGATTTAGTGGTAAAGCATAGTGAGGGAGAGAAAATAATCCTGAGGGCTTTCAATGGGGAGTTGGTAAAAGAATGGTGATGCTTTCTGAGTTAAGGAAGATTAACATAAAGGGAGAGTTGAGAAGAAAAGTGAATATTTCTGCTTTTCTATGTTGATGTTGATTTAGCTGAATTAGCACCTGATCTTCTGGCTATGCCAATTCTGATTCCAAGTGACTCAGAGTAAGAATGCAGTACTCAATTGAAAGGACAAATTCAAGGGACAGATATCGATCAACTTTGTCTTCTGTTTACTCATGGAAAGAAACATCATAGAAAATTCTCAGGAAAATAAAGACAACTACAGGAAATCCAGAACAATGGGGTGCATGGTAGGTGTGGATAGAGTTAACAGATGTCAGAAGGGTAAAGGAAGGCTAATTAGGTGGAACTGAGTCTTGATACTTGTAATTCTGAAAAGTCTGTAGGAGATTGGAGCTGCAAGGGGACTTCACATATCTATTAAGAAGTATAGATTCTCTCTTTTTTCAACACTAAAATAAAGAGTATATTCCAAAGGAGATATATCACAACACAGCAAGAAATGTTTTTAAGTTATGAGAATGAAATTAACCAAACTAATAATGTGTTGTAAAATAAGTATGAAATAATATAAGGAAATATGGTTGAGGAAGGTAGAAATGAGAGTTGCGATTAACATTTACTCAAAATGAAGTGGGTATGACAAAACATTAAACAGGAATATGTATACATATAATTCTCAATATATAATAACAACTAAAACATGATGAGGAAGAACAGGGATATAATCTGCTTGCAGTGTTTTTATTAAATAAGAAAAGTGCATCCAGACTTACATTTGCATTTTGGGGGCTATTATAAAGGTAGACAAATTTAAAGAAGGTAAGTAGCTCTTTTATAAGACTAGGATAAAAAGGATTTTGAGAAAAGAGGAATAACTTACAGAAGGATATAAACTACTGGCACAACAATGAGTAGCTATTCTTCCTATCTACTGAGAAAAAAACAAGAGAAAATATGCTTACATTGTAGCGTAAGGGATTTAAAGGTTGCATAAGGTAAAACTCCCTAACTAAAAAAGTTTTGAGATACTGGTTGGATATCTTTTTTAGTTTTGTTTTGAAAACTATTAAGTCAGATTCCCATTTGTGTTTTTAGTAATGTCAAAATTACGTAAGGTTGAACACTGTATAGGCTTGCTTGTCACATAACTAATATAAAGACTTCTTATGCCAAGAATGCTTACCAGCTTATCTATATCAACTTTACACAAGGGAGCAAATGATCTTTAATTGTATGAGGAGATTTTGGTTAACTACAGAGAAGAATTTCCTGCTGGAGAGGAATGTTAAACCGCAAAATGAAATCCTATGGGACCAGGTAATAATGAGTAGAACACAGGGAGATGAAGTACAGCTGGACAATGATTTAGTAGGAATTTCACTGCTGAGCTTGTTAGCCAGGTGTGCCCAGAGAGTCTGGTTTGAACTCCAAGTACCGCTGGAGCGGAGGGCCAAAGAGAGAGTGGAGCCTTGTGGTATTGAGGCTATTAGAGGAATGGTTTGGGGATCACTTCGAATCTTTCAAGCCCAGCTAGATTATCTTGAACCAGTCAAGGGCTAAAATGCTATTGTGCTCACTTTGTACAAATCTCCCTCCAAACCAGAAAGAACTTCTAGAATAGTGAGTGTGGAGTGAAAGATCCTCATGATTGACCTCACTATTACTTAAATGCTAGGTGCTTTTTTTAAAAAACAACTTTACATGTATTACCTTATTTAGTCATTATAAGGAATCTGATAAGGAAAGTGAAAAAGGTATTATTTCAATTTGCATTTCACAGAAGTTATTAAGACTTTGGATATTAGACCTTTACCCAAAATCTTGTAGCAAGTGAAGCAGGTCAGTCTTACTCTAGAGACCATACTTTTACAGATTCCCGATCATTATTCTATATATTGATTCAATTGCACTTTGAAAATGCAGCAGGCTTCAGTAAATATGGATTTAAACAAGACTAATCTCTTATACTATGTTAATTTACTTACTGAGTTGTTGATTTATTTAGAAAATTATAAATGTTTAGAAAAATGTGCTTTGTCATTAATAAATTATTATATTTAGTTACTGATAAAATGTTTAATTTATTTTTTATGTTATGCTAATTTCAGATTTTTAAAAACCTTATCAAAATGCATCTGTTATTTTCTGGAGTTGAAAGATAGTCATTCCCCCTTATGCGTGAGAAAATGGACTAATCCTCCTTTCTGATAATTTTTGAAGAAACTGTGCTCTGGTGGAAAAATAAATTTCAATCATATAAGATTTGCCTTTCAGTAACACATTTATGTCCTTTATTTGGCCTCCAGTAAAATATGATTACATTAGATCATATTGCTTTAGATATATACAAATTAGGCATATTGCACAATGGTTAGGAATTATTTTCCTAATGTTTCACAATAGCTTGAATTAATTGAAATCCTTTAGGGTATATGAGGCCAGAAGTATGTCATGTTCGTGATATAGTAGGAAATAATTAGATCTGTAGTGAAGAGACATTCTCAATTAAATCTTTATGGGAAAATGATTCTGAAATTAGCTTTAAGGAAATTGGAAGCATATCATAGGCAAAATATAATACTCATGCATAGTATTAACAAGAATATTTTTTATCTGAGCATGGAACTATGTTATCTCCCTTAGAGTCGGGATATAATTTGTGTGACATATTAGAGAAAGTTTGGTCTATATAAGATGAACTAAAACGAGCATGGAAAACATATTTTTGTTACAATAGGAAGTAACGTTTATAGCAACAGCCAAAGTCTTACAAAATCATATGTAAATCTTAATAGGAGAAACTACGAATGCAAGCTAGCTAATATCATAGAGTTCATATAAGACACAGACTGATACAGACAAACATATTGAGGTATAATTGACGTACAGCAGTGTATAAGTTTACATGTACAGCAAAATGACTTTACTTACATATATTGTGAAATGAGTACCATAATCAACTTAGTTTACATCAGAAAAATCTTAATTGTTAGATTCTAGATCTGTTTCCAAATCTCTCTGTTATTAAATTTATTTAGTTGATATACTGTTTGCTGGACCACATGGAAAATACTATATAAGATCTTATATTTCTAAATTGATAAAATTTATACAATAAATCTGTCTTGAATTCAACTGAAACAGGATAATTTTTTTTTTTTTTTTTTTTGCGGTATGCGGGCCTCTCACTGTTGTGGCCTCTCCCATTGCGGAGCACAGGCTCCGGACGCGCAGGCTCAGCTGCCATGGCTCACGGGCCTAGCCGCTCCCCGGATCGGGGCATGAACCCGCGTCGCCTGCATTGGCAGGCAGACTCTCAACCACTGCGCCACCAGGGAAGCCCAGGATAAATTTTTTTAAAGTCTGAAGGAAATATATGTATTTGAATACCCAATTCTTGTTTTATTGCCTTATCTTGGAAGTTTTAATACAAAAACTTTTTTTTCTTTTATTTCCAACAACGTTTAAATAATATTGTTTCAGAGTATAAAATGTTTATATAATTCTTGGTGTAATTGAAGCATTCTAGATTGGGTGATGGGGAAGGGAGTTTTTCCAATTTTATAAAAAAGAAAAAGATTCAGAGAGGTTAAATAACTGGCCAAATTCAAAAAGCCTGGTTGCTAGTTAGTGACACCTTTGCAACTACAATTGAATTCCATACTTTTAATGTTAAGTTTCTAGTTTGTACATGGAACCAAAATGCTTCTAATGGGTAGCTGCTTACTTGTAATCATCCATCCTTGGACAAGTGTTCAGTGTACGATGAATAGAAATACCTTTTAAAAGTTAAATTTGAGGACATTTATTCTCATGTTGAGGTGCGGCTTTAAATGTTTTCCTGGATCATTATTGACATTCAATTATCTTGTGGAACGTTTGTGGCCTCCAGGTTTTTGTCATAATATTCCAATTATAATTTACATAGTGCTTCCAGTGGTTGGCAAGGAGACTTCAGTGTTATTCATATGTAGAATTTTAGTCCTCCATGAGTAAGCTATTATGTATAAAAAAAGCATTTTAAACAAATTGATTTTTTTGTGTAGAGCTTTAGCCCAAAAGGACTTCTCTGTACAAAAATCAAGGTCAATAGTTCTAAACAAAGATAAACTGAATCATGTCACTGCTTCAATTTTATAATAGTTTTAATGTTAAGATAAATAATAAATGTGTTTTGGAATCTTTCTTGTTGGTTGTCCTAATTTCAATAACAATCAGTGTATATTTCATTACACCTCTTGCTGTTGACACCAGAACCTTAAGTAGAATTTACAATGGGGGAAGTACATGTCACCAAAGGCAATATACCTGACATGCCTTGTCATCTATTTAACCAAAACACTGGTAAAACTCAACTCTATTATGATAACTAAACTCTGATTTTATGGATGTCATGTGAAAGAATGAAAATGAACAAAGTAATTCCTGCTCCTATGGAGCAGTTGAGGACAATGTTTGGCTAGCTCTATGTTAATACATTAAATTATGACTAATAGTATTTTTAATGTAGAAGTTGTAGGATTTCCAAAGAGAAAGGGCTATTAGGGAATTTAAATGATCATTCTGACAATTCAAGCTTAAAATGCATATTTTTTCCAATAACAGAAACATTTGGGGAGAGAGTGACTGTTGTAAATAATTAGCTGGAAGAAGGAAAGGGAAGTAGCACGTGCTGGGTACCCTCTGTGGCAAGACAGTGTACATCTATTATCCTGCACATTTATCAGACTAAGAAAACAAGTATTTTTAAACTCCTACTCTGCTAGATATTGGAGATTTAATGATGGGCAAGAAAGATATAGTTTACGCTACCATGGAGCTTACAGTAACCTTGCAATGGACATCTCAGTAGCCCAGTTTATGATTAAGAAAACAACGGCTCAGAGAAGTGAAATAGCAAGTTCAAAGTCACCCTTTTAGGAAGTGGCAACAGTAGGATCCAAACTGAGGTCTGTCTTCAAAGCCTGACATGTTTCACGCCGTAGGGTCATGAACAAATTCATGTGACTAGCAAGTATGTGCTCAAGTATATAATACCAAACATGCCCATGTCTATTTACTTGGCAGATTCCTAGTCTTCTGGATTTCTTGGGGTTAAAAAAAAAGCATGGTTCATTTTTCAAATCTTGGCAAGTGCTTATGTCTGGGCCTGAGTACATTTCATTACATTTCACTGTCACATATAAAAGCTTTTTATAAAACTATAATTTGCACATATTTTTGAAAATTAATTTAATAAAGTATGCACTGAAAACAAAGATTAATTACTCCAGGTTTGTCAGCCAACACAACCGAAAGATGACTGTGGTTTTCTTTTTTGAAACAGTTGTTAATCAGACACAAATTATGATGAGTTTTTGGAAGCAGATAAATCCTAAATTCATATTAACTGCTTCATAAATCATAGGCCAACTGAAAAATTAATGAAAACGCTCTGACATGTAGGTGTGTGTAAAAGTGGGCAAATCTGAGGCTAAAAATCTAATACAACTCTCAAGCTTTTTATTTCTTGAAAGATTAGTCAACTCTACCATTTATTCCATTAGGAAATAAATTTTTAGTAAGAAATTTCTTAAATATTTAGTATTTTTAGTCAAAAGAACTTGTACAATTATCTCCTTTTTAAGAAACTAGTTTCAAGATATTTAAGCATGTAGAAATAACTGAAATATTTAGTATTATTGCTCATAGAAAATTGTATAACTAACTCTCCCTTTTTTAAACTACTTTAAAAATATTTTTAGCATGTAGGTTATGTTGAATTTAGGTTTGAAAGATGAATGTTTTAAGGATATTTGAGTGACACAATCTATACATATAGTCCCTGATCACTTCAACTGCAAAGATTAATTTCCTCCCTGCAGTACTTGATCCTGATCAACAAATTTGCACAGCTATTTATTGGCCTTTGTACCAGGAATTATTTTAGGTGCTTGGGACATATTAATGAACAAAACAGGAAAAAAAAATACCTGCCCTCATAATACTTACTTACTCCTATTCTTCCCAGGTTTCTGAAAATTTACTATTTCCTGATTCCTTTCAATTACTCCTTAAATGCTTATGTTCTCTGAGGCTTTATGAACTTTCTTCCCTTCATATACTATTTCCTTGTGTAACATCCCTGGCTTCAACTATCTCCTATATGTTGCTCCAAAATCTGTATGTTCCTACCTTTGACCTTGCTCTTGTGTTCCAGTTCCATGAGTCCAAGTGCTTACACAAGTCCATCTGGAAATCTCATAGTCATTTCACACATAACCTGTCCTGAATGAAAGCACTACTTCCCTCAACTTCCCTTCAAAGAAAACTTTTTCTTTCCTTAGTGCCCCCTTTCTCCTCTATTAAGATCATCACTGACCAGGACCTCACCCAATGCAAATGTCTATAGCCTAAGTGATTAATAGCTCAGATTTCTAGACTCAGGCAGCCTGTGTTGCTACCCCAACTTTTTCAGTTACTAGCTTAGTAATACTGGCAACTGACTTAACCTATTGGAACTCTACTTTGCTTATCTGCAACTTGGGAATTAAGGGTGATTGGAAGATTGACGGAGGTGATGTGCGTACAGGTCCAGAACCTAGTAAGACCTAAATAAAAAGTAGCTTTTGGTACTAGTTTTCTTTTCATTATCATACATTTATAACTACCACTACTCAGTCATTTCAGAGTGTGCTTGTGAAGTCCTTGGATGTTGCAAAGCTTTGTGGGGCTTCTTTTGCTTGAATGGGTCTGAGCACGTGCTTCCAATTGCCCTCTATGGTAACTTCAGCCAGAGCCCCCCTGATGTTGGGTGATTTATTTAATGTAGTTAAGTTTTGCATTTTGATTGAAATGGATTCTATTACTGAATACAGTTTTACAAACCAATGATGTATTCGTAGGGATGCTCCTTTGTTATTCTATTCAAATCTACTTTTACAAATCATACACTTGAAGAGCCAAACTTTCCACTTGTCCCTGAAAGTTTCCTTAGTTCAATCCTTTAAGTATGTGATTTGGCTCAGAACCCTTATCCTGAAGGATGAATTCTCCTGAGAAAATGTCGTGAAAGATAGACATGTCATGGGATATAAAAGTGGTGACATTGATGGCTCTCCCTGGTACTGATCTAGTTAGATCAAGTTAGAGCCACGCCATTAATTATAAGAAGTCTTCCTTCATCTTTAATGCATTACACACATTTGCAAAGCAACTGGTCTTCAACTGCAAAACACACTAAAAAAACCCAAATAAAATAAAATTAAAAAAATAAAACCGCCTGTGTGAAGAACCAGCCAAGAATAATAATTAGCTTTTTGACATATCAGTTTCTAATGAATGTGTTATTTATTTAGAAATGCTAGTGGCATGTCTATTAAATTAAAACCTCCAACTTTGTTTCTAGTATGCTTGTACTATCTCTCTTTGCAAAAATAGTATATACAAAGCCAAAACTTACATAGCATATTGAACATGAATTCATAGATAAGTTTAATAGTTGAAATGCCTTATAGACGATGAGTAACTGATGTCATATAAATATCAGGTACAAATTTCAATAGTAAAAATGTAAATGTGAAAAATTGAACTTTCATTGTTTTTCTATTACTCAACATAATTTATAACTTGAGCCCCTATTTTCAACTCATTCAAGTTTCCACCAAGTAAACCTAAAATTAGTGTTACTTAGTCACTTCTGGTTTTTACTTTTTCACTCTTCCTCAGATTACATCTATATTAGAAGATCTGGGTGTAATCTACATGGTTCAGATGGGTTATGGATGGTGAAAATGCAAGTACTTTACTGATGATGAGCAACTTTTGGCTTGTTCTAGACTTTGCAGAGATGTAAATCATGATGTCAGGTCTTTGATCACTGGTTTCTTTTCCTAGAGCATCAACTTACTTCCATTCACAGTTGACTTTGGCTCTGGCTTCTATAATCCATACACTGACTGTGTCCCCCAGTCACCACAAAGAGGCTTTGTCTTGTCTGGCATCCCTCTCTCAGCTACTTTGGTCTCAGTTGGCTCTCTAACAGGCTTGTAAAACAGAAAAGTTATAGATATTTTTCTGGAATGTGGGAAAATGTTTCAGGTCCTTTTTTCCTAGACACATTCCCTCTCATTTTCTATTTTTTCCAACAAATCATGATGGTACAGGGACTTTCTCTCTCTCTCTGACTCTCTTGCTTTTATTATTCCTCAGGTGCAGAGAATTGAGTTTATTGTACCCTAGTCTGTGACATATGATCATTATTGGTCCATGCAAAACTTTTCTGTGTATTATTGATTTTTCTCTCTTATTTCTGATCCTCACTCCTATTTCTTCCCTTAGCAGTAACCCCATTAACTATTTGGCATGTATCCTTATTTATACATCTATCCTGGTAAGATATGTACTATATCCTTATGTATGTGTTTTTAATTAATATATATGGCATTATGCTATAAATCTCCTCCTGTATATATATATATATATATATATATATATATATATATATATATATATAAACTTTAAGTTTTCAGGTAAATCCATGTTGTTGTAGGAAAATCTAGTTTTCATTTCTATCTACCTCATAGGATATACCCACAACATTGTATTAGGCTGAACTGTATGAAAGTGATATTATAGTCAAAAATGGTCAAATATTAGCAATTTCATGTGTTTCAACTTAAACTTATCCATTCCCCTAGTGACAGACAACTAGGTTGTGGGCAATTTCCTGCAACCACAAGCAGCACATTGATTATCATGCCTGTGTATCTGGTATACATGCCCAGGAGTGAGACTGCTGGGTAGTGCTCACTTAATTGCACTAAGAGCTACCAGATTGTTCTCCAACATGGCCGTAATACCAGGTGCCTTCTCTGGAAGTTGTAGTGCTATCTCAGACATCACCAGGGTGGTAAGAAATAAATCCCCATTGCTTTTAGACCTCTCCAAACCCATTTGGTGTGTTTCCCCTTCCATCTAAACCAGGGCTCAGCCAAAAAGGAGGGTGCTTTGTTCTCTGTTGATGGAGGGAGGCATGTGGATTGGCAACAGTAACACAAAAAAGACCCTGGTTAATATTCCTAGATTATATCCCATTACATGGGCCTTCATTTAGAAGTTCTTCAGTTCTAATTGTCAAAATCCTTACTTGAATTATTTTAGTCAAAAAAAAAAAAAAAGGTTGAATGTCTAGACCAAAGAGAGTGGAGATGCATTTGGAACCAAAAATATTAGAGTCACAAAAGATAACAAGACTTTTCCTTCTCTAGTCCTTGTTATTTTCTGCCTGTCAGTTTAATTCTTTTACTGTAGACCAGCTTTTTCCATATACGGAAAAACACAGTGGTTGACAGTTTCTGAGTTTTATGCCACAAAATTTTTGTCACCTGAGAGAGATTACCTCTGTCACTCAGATTTATTTTGAAAAAGCCTATGGGAATTCCCTGATATTCCTGGCTTGGATCAGCATTCATTTCTGGATCACTCAACTTTATAGGGTAGGTGTAGGGTTATGCACAAATGTGTTAGTTTTGAGGGGGTCATGTGAATGGGGTAAGAAGTTCCAGGAGACAGGATAGGCAGGTTACTTGGCTCAATTAGATGCTTATGAGGAAGCAGAAGTGTAAGGGGTATATCATGTGCCCTCCCATTGCTGGAGAAACACACACTAGCCATCACTCCTGGAATAACGATTCTGTCAATACATTTCTTTTGGTCTATGCTTCTCTTATTTCCTTTAACACAACTGTGGAGCTTCTTGGAGAAAGTTTTCTGTAATCTCTCCTAACACAGTATCAAAACCACTTCTGGCCAAAAAATGGACCTCTGTTTCTCTTGACCTTGCTGTTACACAAACCATTGTTAACAAGGAGATCTGTGGAAGCAGTTTATATCCCTGAGCTTTCCAGACAGTTAATACAATGGCTGTGCATGTCAGAAATGGTTCTCTTTAGGATATCAGAGGAGTATTCATTTTATAGTCAACAGACGGACTTTTAAACGGGATAAAGCCTGTTAAGGCTAATGTAAAATGTACTTATCCCTAAGAAAGATTTGGGAGGATCAGTGACTAGGAGGGTAAGGCAGGCATTGACTACACAGGTTTAACCCGTGCCTATAGTTAATAGCACAGGTGTATAAAAGAATTGTATATTTTTCTGTATGTCTTTTTTTTCACTCTCTCAGGTTCTCTTTTTATGTGGCTCAGAATAACCTCCTGTGGCCAATTGTAGGTTGAAGATAATTAGCCTTTAATTATCACCAGTTACATTTTCACCTGTTCCACTTGCAAATTCCCAGAACTTCCAGTTTTCCAATTAGCGTGTACATCCTCCAACAAGCTAGTGTGGGAAACAGCCTTTCCCTTTGGGAAGTAACCCCTTCCCCAGTAACGTTTCAAGTTATATTTTACCTAGTATAAGCACACCCTTGAGAGGATCGACTTATTTTTATTTGCAGTATCTATCTGCAGAATCTCGGATCAAATGTGTGCTCTCAGTGCAGGAGCTGAATCCAGGTAGACTTTGGGAATACCATCTCTGGGGAGATCAGAATAATGAATATTACTCGAGAGAAGAACAGAAGAATTAAAATTCGCTCAAATGGGCAAAACCTTATTTGCAATCTAAAGAAGAGTTTCTGTTTCTGTTTTCTTTCTTTTTTCTTTTTGGTTGCATATGGATAAAAGTCAAATGCAAAACATTGGAGTGGGAAAAGAATTCTGACTTAGAATATTTTTTAATCTTCTATCAGGGGACTGAGACTTTATGTCATTTGAGCAAGAGATAGAAAGGACTGAGGAAGGTGACTGTGGCATAAGCTTGGAAGAAGTAAAATAAATATATATATCGGTGAAAAATCCCATAGAGTTAACAAGAACTTGTTAGAAATAAGTTGGCAAATTTAAAATAAAACATTCACTAATCCTCCAAAAGCATATTGCAAGGGAAAAAAGGAATAATTTACTTCACAGATCTTTTGAGGTTCTACATCTTTGTATCACATGGTGTCATATATCCAGATAGGAAAACTATAGAGAAACCTTTTGAAATGCTGTTCTGGGAATACAACCCCATTAGCATGCAAATCATTTATCAGGATGCAAATAATTTAACGATAATATGTCCGAGGTCCCCAGAGTGAATAATTTCCATTTCCATTACTGTGTATGATAAAAATACCCATAATATTTTCCTTGAAAATTACAGTCCTTATTTAGTACACTTTGATCTGACTACAAATTTTGTTTCATTAATCTTCACTTTCAAGCAGGTAAGTGAAAGAGGTTATTTCACCAACTCACAAATGGAGAAATAGAAGACAAAGGGTCAGCCTGATCATAGAATGTGTTTAATATATATGGGTGTCCATGGTTTCTAAGCTACTGTTTCAACTTGCTGTTCACTAGCTCTTCTTCGTGTGAATTTTAATCAACTTGTCACACTTCAGTCCAACTGTAGGAAATTAAAACACATAGTTAATGTGTTATTTGGCCCAGAAGCAAATAATGTAGTTTTAAAATTTAATATAAATACAAAAACAAAGCTCACACCTTGCAGTATGCAAGTCATTGAGACAAGTATCTTGAGAAACTTTGCCGTGTGGAGTTAGGTGTTACATTCCTTTTGAAATGGCAGAATTTGCAAGTTGCGCAAAGCAAATTCAGTGACATGGTTGAATCCTCCAGTTTTCAGCATTTTTATTCCTAAATTATTATGAAGGAATGATATTAAAGAAAGAAACAAGGGATGGGGGAATGAAAAGAACTAAAAGATAAGAATTGCATAACACCATTTTTTGCCAATTTGAGTTACTTGTTATGCTCATATCACCTATCAATCTCAAATGAGAGTAATTTGCCTGTGGAAGGAAATTAGGAAGTGAAGATAATGAGTTAATATAGACTTTTATTACTTACATTTGAAAATGCTGCAAAGGAGATTGCATTTTGCAGGTCTGATATATCTGTTTTCTATAGCACTTCCTACATGGATTATATGTATAGTTGATTCTTGAGCCCTGGGGTTAGGGGCTCTGACCCTCTTCACAGTGAAAAATCTGTCTATAATTTATAGTTGACCCTCTGTATCCATGGTTCTTCAATATCCTTGGATTCAACTGATCATAGATCATGTAATACTGTAGTATTTATTATTGAAAAAAATCACATATAAGTAAACCCATGTAGTTCCCTGTTGTTCAAGGGTCAACTGTACTTCATACAAGTACAAGTGAGAGTAGGTTTGCAGTTTACAATCACCCTGCATCATCGGTTGCTACTTTGGGCTTCATTATATATAATACTTTCTCACAAACAGAACTAATCTTTTTCATATTGCTTCATATCCCATTGGTTGGGCTTCCTGAGGAATTTGCTTCCCAGAAGCTAATGACTTTGTTGCCTGGCACAATCTTTCTAGCCAGTCTTCAAAGGACTTGTTTCTGGGACTTCTTTGGAAGGGGTCCCATTTATCTCCTACTGATTCAGGAAACGCCTTGAAGTTCTGCAAGCAAACAGTGACCTTGGCAAGTAGAGTCTTATGTTTCTCTACATCTCCTGCTCCAAAGAAATTGACCTTCAGTTCACATTAAGTATCCAGTATGTAAACTTGAATGCTTCTGTGACAGACAGACTGTTATTTCCTGGAGTCATTAACTTGAGTGGGAGCAGGTTTGCAATTTACCATCACTCTGCATCATTGATTGCTACTTTGAATTTTATTACTTATCTAATACTTTTTCACAAACAGGACCAATCTTTTTCTGTTTCAGTTGGATAACTGGGTCATCTTATCCAGTTAACAGCAGCAAGAATTTAGCTTGGAAAAACAAAAAGACTTGGCTTCCGGCTTCTGATGTTGGCATAGGTCCATCTTCAAGAAAGAGGTTGGTCATTAAGCTTAAGCACAACAAACCAACATTGCAGGAACACCATTCACATTGAATGGAGAGAGGATAGGGCCCCTGAGGTTGTACTGTATTAAGGTGACCCACACTCAAATTTAGCTGTGAAGGACAATGCTGGGTGTCCTGAAAGCTTTGCCCAGCCTTGAGATCAAAGAAAGAGCCCAGAGACAGTGACAGAGACATCAACTGTTTATTGGATAGGGGATCTTACATGTCTGAAGGAAAAGGTCCTGGAGGAACACCTCACCCTGTACAGAAGATGGCAGGCAGACCCTAGCAGAAATCTTTGCTACCTGGCGGAGAAGGAGGCTACAATTTATAGGGGAAATTGACATCAGGTTGCCTCATCAATTACCAGGGAAACCAGCAGCTGAGACAGATCCCTCACAGCCCCTCAGGTTAATGACCATCACGAGGGTAGATGTTTTCCTATAATAAACTAACAGGTGGAGCCATTCTGGTCTAAGGAAAAGAAGAATCACTAGCTGGGGCAAGGGGCAAGAATGTTTACGTGAGTAGGGTGTAGGTGAAGCTGGAACTGGTCGAGCAGGAGATGCACAAAGAGCAAGAGAACAGCCATCTTCAGTGCCCTGACTATACAGACACAAACAGGGTAAGTAAGATTTATAGCACCTTTTGGAACTCTGTTGTTCTAATAAGAGAGTAATCCAGGAGGGAAATTAAGGAGAAGAAAAGACAGCGAAGTGAAAGAATAATTTCAGAATGGCAAATCCAACCATGAGATAGTAAATCCTTGAATGTGGGCTCATAGAAGGCAAGAAATATTCTTTATATTTATACATTTCTGATCTGAAGCCTCTCCTGTGTGTCAGGTAAGCAAGAGATACTCATGAATATAATGCTATGATGAAATTCTAACCAGTGAATTAGCTTAGGGTAATAGTATATTTGTAGTATTGTATTTTGATTTGCTATACTGGATCCCTGTCTCCCAGCAGCTGCTTTCACTTTTACATTGATGTGTATCTGTATGTATTTGTGTAAAATCCATCAAATACGAAGCTCCTCATTTGTTGTGATATATTGTTCATGTACAGAATAACAAGGAACAGTGTATTTTCTATTCTTATAGATTGAAATTGTTGGTTTATAGGGAGAGACGCATGAAAATGTGTCCAAAAATTGATAAGAACTATACTATAAATAATAGCAGCTACACTTTATTGCTCAACTATTATATGCCAGCTAGTGCACTTATTATTTACATTTATTATCTCTCTTTTCATCACAGCATTTGTAAAAGTTAGGGCTGTAGTTCCCAAGTGGGGCATCAAAGCAAACTCACAAAAGTAATGGAGGTAATTCTTGAAGGAAATACAGTGACATCAGTTGGTCCCTGTACCAACCAGTATCTCAAGACAGTTCACAGTTTTGAATTAGATTGCTATAATGACATCATATTGTTCACTGACATCATATCATTGTGAAGCTAGATTCTCAGTTGTTAGTATAATAAAAATAAAATGCCACACAAAATTCCACATGGAAGAGGAAATGATGGTGGCCATATTTATTATCTTTGCAATCAAACTTTTGATTCCAAAGTTTGAGATGTTGTGCTACCCGCAATAGGTACTAAGTTGTTAGGATGTAAATATGCATTAAGTTTCGGTACTTAACTAGTTAAAAAACAGAACCTGATAGATGTTGTTTTTGGCCTAAGGGTGCTGTGAAAAAATTAATAGGACACAAAGTGTGCCATGAATGGAGAGTATTTGTGTTATTATGTCAGTTAGGAATGCGTTGGCTACAAGTAACTGGATCTGAATTATGGTCATTAAACAATAAGAAGTTTTTTTGTCACATAACTTGAAGTCTGGGGGTAAGCAGTTCAGTGCTGTTGTAGCAGTTCGATAAATAATAAATGTTGTCTCTTTCTGTCATTCCATTTCACGCTCTTCCTTAGCATGCCATCTCATGATCTCATGGTCAAAATATATCTGCTTCTGCCCAGGTATTACATCCATGTTCAAGGCAAGAATGAAGGGGAGACCGGTGACATCTATCTCTAGGATAAGGGAAACAAAAGCTCTCCATGAGCTGCCAAGCAGATTTCCATTTGTATCTTATTGGCTAGGACTGTTTGCATAGCCACCCCTTGGGACAAAATGGTCTGGGAAAAGGAGTAGTTAGCATTTCTAGCATCCTATAATGAAGACAGGTGAAAGGACTGGAAGGGATGTTTACTTAGCAACAGTGCCTGCCTAATTTAGATATTGTCAGCTCCAGGGTTATGGTGTCTTCTTTAGAAGGGGTTAATCTTACTAACTGGTTGAACTGGGGTTAAGTTCAAATTTCCCTGTTTCCTAAGTGTATGCTTTTCCAATTACGGTTAGGTACAGCATCTACCTTCTTTTTAATTTCCCTTCCATATTGATCTCCTCTGCCTAAAATTCATAACCTGTTTTGGGGACACTCAAGAGTTCCATGGGGGTGAAGAAAGGGCTACTTTAGGTAAGAGCATAGGAGCTCTGAAAGCCAAGCAGAAGAATTTCAGTTTTCTAGAATGGTAAAGAGGAAGAGGTGATGTTTTATGAAGTGAAGATTGGGGTGACAAAGTCAGCATACCAGAAAAGTCAGGCTGACAACAGTTTGAGTGTTGTCGTAAATATGTGGACACCATTACACCATTTCTTAGAAACTCTCTCATGGCACACCCAATGTGCCTGGATTCCTCAAGTGCTTTGTTACTCTGCTGGCAGAAAAATAAGATTAATATGATGAATTTTTCTTTCCTTTTCTCTGTCATTAGGCTACACAACATTTCTTGAAATGTCTTCTGTGAATTAAAACCACATCGATAAAATATGTTTCAGAGCTTGGGGCTTTTTCTTAATAGATACCTCTAACCTGGTTGCTCACAGACAAAGACGAGGTGGAAATGGAAAATGATTCTCTTCAGATTCTTCCCATAAGAATCTGAGGCATAGTATTTGCAAGAAATGAGGGAGAAGAGAAAGAGTTGAGGCCGGTTAAAAATTAAAACATTTATGCTCCTAACTTTTGAGCAATGTTTCATTCCAAATATAGTGACATTAGACTCGCATCAAGAGTAGGATGTGGAATTGTACTTGTTCAAGTATTTCATTTGACACAGCACCGAAGAGAATAATTTGCCAAGAAATGCTTCACTCTGTCTCTCTTGGTAAATGGAGAATTCATTATCAATAAGCAGCTGTACAAGAGATCTATTCACTTGGTTCCTGTTAGGAGTCTGCCCCAATTTTCTTTACATGTACCTCTTGCTCCAGGTTTGAAATTTAGTCATGAAAATTGGATAAACTATAAAAATTAGAAAAACAAAGATGCTTTTGTATCATATCCACAACTTGAAATGGCCTGCATTTTTCCAGCAAAGAATTAAGGGTCTTGTGGCTTACGATTCTTGCTGCTCTAAGGAAAAACATTCAGACAGCATGTGATAATGTAACATTATGTAAGTTTCCTATGCAGAGGAGAAATCCATTACTGTTAACCCTTCTGACTGATTAATAAATTATTGTTTATTAAATATTCCCCATGACTTTAGGTGGTGCTGTACAGTGATTGGTCAATTGATTACACTTATAAAAAATACATTAAAGACAATGATATTTTAAAATGCACAATGTAGTGATTATACACATCCATGTTGCTTTGGAAAATGCAAATTCATTGCTTTCAAATTTATAATTGCTGACATTTTCTCTCACAGCATCATATTGCCCAGCAGCACCTAGCAGAACAGTTAATCACTCTTTTGTGTACACAAAAGCCCTATATACACATCTTGACAAAGAGCGGAGGATCTATGAGTAAAGATATTTCTTCTGTAAGAGACACAGGCCAACACTGCTTATACTCAGAATTGGTCATTTTGATAAGTGGCACCAGATGACACAGGCTTCCTTCTATTTTAAGGACTGAAGGCAAGAATTGAAATAAAGACTACTCATAATATTAAATTATTTAAGTACTCACTACCTGGTTCAGAAAGCATATTAAGTATGAATGATTCTCCAAATTCATAAAACTTACAATTCATTAATTCAATTATTGTGTGTTTAGGTTAAACCAAATATTGTGCAACCTGTTGAAAAGACTATATTGAAAAAGGTTGACACAATCTCTGTCCTGGGATTAGAGTACAGTAAAGGGAATGAAATGTGAAAATTATGAAAAGGTGAAGCATGGAGAAGTTGAGGAACATAAAAGGAGACAGCAACATAGTCTAGAAGGATTTGTGGAGGCAGTGAAATCTTTGAAAATGAAAATAGAAGTCTGAGTCAGGAATTAGCCAACTGAAGTGTGTGTGTCTAAGGTAAGAGAATGTGGGTAGAAGTGAGGAGAAAAGAGCGTGTATGCTGAGTAATGAACATGCTGATTGACAAGTTGAAAAGATTGGACAGAGAGGACATTAATTGGCTTGTGAAATAATCCATTCTAGAGATGGATATGATCTACAGTATCGTGATAACTAGAAACATACTCTGATGAATTAGATATAAAAAGCAAGAGGAGGCCATTATTAGACCTTAGTTTATGACTCAACTAATTGAGTGGGGCTCATTAGTGAGACCAAAGACAAACAAAGAACAGGTTGGAGAGTGGGTCAGATGGATCTGTTGATCTTTAGAAGCCTAGAAGATATCTAAGTAGAAGGACATGTGTAGTAAGTTATATGTTTCTGGATCTCCGAAGAGATGTTTGGGCTGGTTATGCACATTTGGAAGTTGTCAGCATACAGACCAGCTAGTATATGATGATCCCATATTACAGATGGCATCTTTCAGAGAGACTGTGTAGATTAACAAAAAGACAGGGCCTACTGGATAACTGTGATAAACGTGAACATTTAAAAGATCTAATAAGAAAGTGAAACATAGTAAGGAGACAAAGTTGCAGTAGTTAAAGAGATCATTTTTAAGTGTCGTGAAATATAGCAGATAACTTTTTTTACAAAGGCCAGATTGTAAATATTTTAGGCTTTGTGAACCATCTGTCCTCTGTCCCAACTACTCAATTCTACCACAGATTCTGAAAGCAGTCACGGACAATACATAGACAAATGAGTATTGCTCTGTTCCAATCAACCTTTATTTGCAAAAACAGGTGATGGACTAAATTTGGCCTGTGGGCCATAGCTTGCCAACCCCTAGAATAAAGTATCAGTCAGACAAAGATAAGTGGTTATTTGAAGAAGAAGGGATTAGTCTATGCTGTCAAATGATGTGGAGGGTTGAAGCAAGAGGAGGACTGAGGGGTGTCTGTAAAATGTAGCATAAACTCGTCAGTGGTGATTTGGGTGAGAGTACACTTTGTGTGGAGTTTCGGGGATGTTGCAGTTTCTGGAGGAGTGAATGGGGATGAGGAAGAGGAGGCAGCATGTAGATGAGAAATATATGAAGACATTTACAAGAGAGAAGTAGAATTGTAACTAGGGAAACCTGAAGTAGAGGAAGATTTTTATTTGTTTACTTTTTGTTTTTTAAGGTGAAAGAGGAGTTACTATATTTAAATGCCATAGGGTAGAAGTCAGTAAAATGGGAAAGGGGATTCAGTTTTCTGATAAGGCAGGAAGGGTGGGTATCTGGTGCAGATATAGATAGATTATCTTTCAGCTCAAGTGAGGACACATCCTCATTTGTAATAGGAGGGATGGAAGAAAGGAAAGTTTGCATTTTCGTGATGAGATGTAGAGAGAGTTCCCTAGTACTGATTTCTATGGAGTACAAATCTATTCATCGGTCAAAATAAGGGGAAAAATGATGGGCCCAAACATTTGAGGAGAGTAGAGAAGATTTAAATTGAAAAAGAAAATGTGAAAGGAAAGTTTACAAGAGTCTGGAGACAATTGAATTAGAATTGGCATCAACCAGCTGGATTGTGTGTTTCCCCACTTCCACATCCCTCAATCCTCAGCATCCCAGATACAGTTATGGATAAAAGGGACAGTTGGATTGAAATAGGGAGGGTTTTCTTCAAGCAGATGTGATAAAAAGTCCTGAGATGAGATGGAAGGGATGAAAGATATAGAAAAAGAATTAAAAAACATTAAAGAGGTGGAACAAGGAATCTAGACAGCTAGATAGAGAAGAAGAAAGGATTGGTGGGTCATAAATTAGACACAACACACAGGCATATGTATTAGTAAGGTTATCATGGGAGGAGTATCTCACGTCTAAGGATTCAAAATAAATATATATACAATAGTTAAAACCAATAAAATTCTCTCTTAAATCGTTATCCAGAATGCTGACGCTATCTGCAATGGCTTTTTCAAGCCCATCCTTCACCAGTACTGTCCTATAAATGGTTGTGTGCATAATAGTTCATCAATTATATCATGAATACTAAGAATATGTCCTTGTTGGAATTTCTGCACATCAGGAGCAGAATTATTGAATTATTGGAGCAACAGGAGCCATGATAAGTAAAGGGAAAAAGGGAAAGCCACATAATACGTTATTGAAGAAATAGGTAGAAAATATTCAGAAGTAGTTGTCACTACCTGTATGAATGCTGCAAAGCAATTGTTTATATTTTTGAAAGAGATAACATACCAACAATATAATTATAAAGAAGACATATAATACAAAAGACAAATATGTGTTTTGGGGGTAATCTGAGGGACTTTGGTCACTACTAGACAAAATTTATGAAAAATCAATATCTGGAATTTCAGAAAATTAAGCAGTTTAGGTAAAAACACAAGCAGATATAAATGTAAAAATATAGAAGAATATTTTTAAAGCAACTAATATTAAATCATTTGCTATATTTTTCCTAATAATATCTACTTGAACTGTTCCCTTCCTTTATGGCAGTAACTGAGTCCTTTTTCTCATTTTACTTCACAGTATTGCATTGCCTTCTTGACTGTTTTAATGACACATCTTGTAATTATTTGATTCCCAAGCCCTGAAAAAGTATTAGCACAGGGTTGAGAATGTCACTTCAAAGTGTTTAAAAGTCATTAACATTTGTGGCATTTCAGATTAAGAAAACTTTACACCAAATTAACTCTCCTCGAATCACGCAAACGGGGAATTAACAAATTATATTCAATATGTATATTGCTATATATATATTTTTTTCAAATTTTAAGAATGTTTTTCCTCTGGCCAGGAAAGAATTATGCTTTTATTGAATCCTCAGTTCACCTTAGCTCACTTTTTTTCTTTTTTCTTCTCTTTTCACTCCTTTAAAATATTTAAGGTACAATTTAATTCTAAGTCACAAGAATTAAGAATAAGTTAATGGAAATTATTTGAGAACAGATAACTGAATCCTTTTAAAAATAGTTGATATGAACCCCAAACATTTAAATATGCAACATGAGTTTCTAGAAAGAATATCATTTCCATCAGGCATTTCACTTTTGAAACAATGTCAGGGGGAGCTTTAACAGTCCTGGTCATTTCTATGTAGATGATTGATATGGTGACTTAGTTCAGAACACAGGAAAGACAATTTACTGGCTGACAAAATGTTGAGTTATATATTTATATTTCCTCAGTATGAAAAGCAGCCCCATAGCACTTAGGGTTTCAGTTTATAGTTTATTAACCTGCTGTATTTCACATGAAAATATTTTCAATTACTGATTATTTGTGGTAACACACAGTCTTCTTTTAAGAACAAAGTTTAATTGCTTTTAACACAACTTCATCACCTAGATGTTATTTAAAATACAAGCTTGTGTGTTAATTTGGGATATGGTCTGGTTTTTTAATTTAATTATTTAAAGGACGATTGCAACCCCATGTTAACAGTTTACTTCTTTCCAACAAACCCTAAAAGCATACTTATTTTCAATGAGTGAATGAGAAAGGCACATTAATGTTGAAAGTAATAATTAAACTGCCTTTAGACTATCTACAAGCTCAGCCTCATTATAAATAAAGACAAACAAGTGCATTATAAAGAACATTTATTCCTTTTTAATGGACTTTTAAGTTAGTTTCTCAAATTGTTGATGAATGTAATAAAATTAAATTAAAAGAAATGTCAAGAAGAAAACAAATTTAAAAATTAACAAAGCCCACAATAAATTTGCAATTACATGTCCATTAAAGATTTTAAAGGGTGTTAATCTTGGCAAAAAGGAAAAAAAAACCTGACACTATTGGAGCTTTAGCAGGAACAATTATTATCGTTGCAAATTGCTTAAATTATTAAGCTGAGAATAATTCAGAAATATCATTAGCAGTCAAATTACTGAAAACACTTGTTTTCTTTCCCCCTTTGCTTAATTTAAACTTAATGTCTGCTTATTCTCACACAAGCAGAAAATGCTGATAAATAATTCCAGAGCATGCCTAAACATCTCCCTTCACAGCTAGCTTCTAATTTGATCTCTGGAGACACTTCTCGGTAGCTGAATAAAATATTTTCATTTATTCTAGGAGAGCCTCCACCACCATACGTTTCTAATCTTGAGCTGCTTGATAATACCTCTAGATGAGGTCCTCAGCAAATCGTTAAAGTTGTTCAATAACAACGTTACAAAACACAGGAGACTTGCCATTAGTGAAACAAAGAAGTTTTTCAAACGGGGGGAAAAAAACTTTAATAAGCCAACTTGAGTTTCTAGGGCAAGATGAAGAGATTATTTAACATTTTTAACTTTCTGGCAGTCACAGTACAAGGACCCTTGAAATTTACAGTGTCAGAATGTTTCACCAGCACCATACTTTCAAGCTGCAGAGTTCCAGCCTGTGAGATCACTTTGCTGATAGAGCTTAGCATCTGCCAGGGTCCCCTTGCCGCATCCACACCTCAGAATGTGCACAGAACCTCAGCTCTGGAAATATAAACCACTGAATTAAAAAGCTCTTTGTTTTTAATACAAATAATTGTTTTCATGATCAGGTAATGGAAATTACTCAAACTGTCTGGATCCGTCAAGATGCAATTTGGTGAAAGGAAAGCAATTCATGATAAGCACTGATAATTTATGCCATGTAAGACACATTGCCAATTATGAAGAAATGTTAGTAGAATGAAGCAACTTTCTAATATATTATGGGATCAGATTCCACACCTGGATGGGGATGGAATCTGACTGCCTGGGTGGGAGCAGACGCTGGGGAAGCTAACGGTTTTCAATCCCAGGAGTGAGGAAAGAGGAGTGATTTGTGTCCATTGACAGTTTATCAATCTTGTTGTGTTATTGGATTATTGTATTTTTATATTAAAAAGAAAATCTTACTCTGTAAAAAGTTTGTTGAGGCCATTGTTCAGTGTCAAAGTTTTCTTGTACAGAGGCAAGTAGGAATAAGCAAAAGTATACAGATAGAAACAGAAGGTATTCCCTATAAATCTTCAACTTTTCTACCCAAACTACTGGGGATATGCATTCTTCTTTAAAACAGTTTACACAATGGCAAAAAAAACATTTTTAGTTAATTTTATTATAGTCCTTTCATGTTCATATGATTTCCTCTGCTACCAGAGTATGCTGTGCTCTTGAATTGCAGTTAATTATATGTTTTTTTCCTTCACCAACTCTCTTATCATCATCTTAACCTTCACCTTCTTTTCTTAGTCTTGTCCCCTAACAACTTCCTTACTCTCCTTCTTCATGTGGAATACAATTTTCAGAGGATCGTAAAACATATTAGCAACAACGAGGTACAGAGGAGACCCTATTCCATGGCCAGCTACTCTCACCACTGCAGTACATCCTTAGGAAGGCAAGAGGAGTGAACATAGCTCTATTCTCATGTGTGTACTCTGAATTAATGTGGCAATGAGGCATTTAGAGCTATTGTTAGAACTACAGTAAGAGTTGCATTTACAGAGTATTCAAAACAACATATATTTAGACTAAAAACTGAGTCATGTGTAAGTATAAATGGGGAATTTGCACATTACCTTTAATAAACCTCAATCAAGCATATCTTTTCCTTTGTTCTACATGTGTATATTCTACAAGTACTTTCTATATGTTCTACATGTATACATGTATACATACATGTACTTTGTGTGTATGTATATAATATGCTAATTAATACCAATGGTACAGTTAATATTTGGAAAATATCTTTTATTACAAAAGAACTATGACTCCACAGCCCTTTAGGACCCAGAAAAGATGCAAATATTATGCTAGTTAATATTTGAATTACAAAGTATTACTTTCTTTATGATTATTTTCTGGAGGTTCAATTATAAACAAGAAAGTGATCATGGTTTCACTCGCATTATATATAAATTTTCTTTTCCCTACTGGTTAAAGTGTTTTCATGTATTTTGATTAAAAAATACCATGGAGAATCATTTGCAGGAACAGACAGTAATTAAAAGAAAGTCTGTATGTATGGAGGTGAGGGGAGGTGTGGACTGGCTTCGTGGATTTGTTGCATAGAGACAAGGGCCTCAAGCATGTGGGGGGATCACGATCATGGCCATACTGCAGGTTAGGGGTTTAGAGATGTCGGCTCAGGAGTCCCATTGCCTGGGGTTATGTGCAAATCTACCAACTACTACTAGCTGTGTGACCTTGGGAAAATTACTTAATCTCCCTTTATCTAAATTTCTTTATCTGGAAAATAGTGAGAGTTGTACTATTGCAATTTGTTGTATGAATTTAATTGAGGAAAAACACAAAAATACTTCCAGAGTACCTAAAGCATTGTAAACATGCAATCATAATTCATTGTTACAGTTATAATTATGGCATGAACATCAAGGTACAGAAAGATGGAGTCTATTTGTGATTGTATAATTTAAAAACACAATGTCACAGAATATTTTGTCATTTACCCACCAAAGTGTTCCACTCATACATCTAAAGCAATGTTTTCATACTTCTTTGATAGCCTTTGTATTTGTAGACTTTTGAAACTAAGGAATGACAAAATCTTAGTTTTTCAGAGCCTCTGCCCTAGGGTCAGACTGAGGCAAATGTGCATTCCAGCTCCATTACCTACCAGGCAGCATAACACAGTGGTTGAGTGCATGAATCCTGACTCTACCACCTGCTGGAAATGTCTCTGTAAACTTGGGATAACAATACTTACCTCATAATCCTGCTACAAGGGTTATTACTTGGTATTTGTAAAGAGCTTAGAATAGCATCTAGTACACAGTATGTTATGGGTTTGTTTTAAAAAGTTCCTATCAGTGTGACCGTGAGACTCTCTGAGCCTCAGTTTCCTGATCAGAATAATAATTCCTCTCTCATTGGTTTATGGGGAAGAATAAATGAAATAATATTCATACAACACTTGGCATATAGTGAGTGTATACTAAAAAAAGGCCATCATTATTATTAATTCTCCCAATTCTCTATCATGATTTTTCACCACTCCTCACACAAATCCTGTGAAGGGAGTCTCCTAAAATGTTCTTCTGTTAAAGGTTTTTCCATTTCCAGAAATATCTTCTTCTCTCTCCTCTGGAGAATCTATCCTTGCAGGACTAGCTTCGTTTCCATTCCCTTAAGATCCACCCTGACATAGTATTCCATCCTTAATATACTGCTCAAAATGGCTGCACCTAACATTGGTGTTTGTCCATACTGACTCCCTCTGAGACACGGGAGTACAGTGGGGAGAACATAAGCTAGACCATCAGAAAACCTAAGTTTTAAGTCATCATGTACTAGGTGAACCACCCAGTTGGGAAAGATTCTTCTTATCTCTAAAGCTCAGATTCGTCAAGCATAAAACCTATGTTCTTGGTTATCTGGGGCAATTGTCTATCCAATATATCATGTCTCAGGGCTGGTAACAAATTGGTTTGACCAAAGATGGAAGCAAGGTCCAAACAAAGCCCAAATCAGTGGGTAGGGCCCAGGCTGCCACCTTACAACAGGCAAAAACCAATGTGATGGAGGGAGAAAGGCTGTCCTGGTATTTGGTCTAGGACAAAACAGGACAAGTGCTAGGAATTAGATTTATTCCAGCATAAACTAAGCCACTTAATTTTGTTCTAAGTTTCGACTTGAACGTGTTGTGTCACATTTATCTTGAGCAGTAGAAGACCACTATGTTGATTTACTGTACCCCAGGGGACAGCTTTGGGCATCATAAATAAGGTCTATTTTTTTTCTTAATGTTACCCTCCAGACCCCTCTGACCACTCTATGAAATGTTTGCCTGCCCTCCTCTTCTGTCATGTAACTGAGATTTTGTTTTCCTATCTGTCGACTAGCGTTCTCATCAGCAATTCCATTCACTAGTCTCTAAGCATGATGGTAATTATTCAAAAAGATCTTTACAATTCTCTCCTTTGTTCTAATGCTGGAGGTACAGATGTCTGCCCCCACCCCCCCGTTTGCTCCATAGTGCCAGATTCTAGACATTTCTACAGTAAGACTAAGCCGTAACATGTTGCAATGTATCACCGGGTTTAGATAATGGCAATCACGCTTTATTTTTCTTCAATAATCTATTATCCTTAATGTCATTGGTGATATTTACTATCGCTGAAAGACAGTAAGAATGATTACCTCTTGCCATGTGAGCAAATCAAACCCACATCTTCCCTTTGTTTATTACCTGTAGTGACTCTATTTCTTCCCTTGCTGTGTGAATCATTTATATCTTTTTCCTTAGGTCTGGTGAGAAAACTCTGAATAAATCTCTATTAGGCTTTAGGTATTCAAACTTGTTTTAAAACATTTCCCTAAGCTTGTTCTGTGGAATTTTAGCAAGTTTTAGAAAAATCATAAACATTTATCTTTACTGTAAGACATATCAGTCTTTTTATACTTTTAGCAAGAAACAGGCTCTATTAAAATTAAAGTTGACTGAAAATAGTAATCAATTTTATTCAACTATTAAATATTTGATAGATACTTTCTAAACAATACTCTGTGTCTAATTATCTTTATTTTGAAATTCAGAAAAATTGAGTAAATTGTTAAAGTCAATTAAATTTGTGATGCTAAAATTTGAAGCCAGCTCAATCTGGCTCCCATTTCACAGGTTCTCACTATGTCTGAGATTTGTAGCTGCTCTCCAGAGATTTGGGAGGATCATTCCATAAGTTTTGGTCACAAGTCCATGGAGCACAAAAAAATTAAGCTCATAAGAACAAGGTATAGATAGGGGTGGCAAGGGAGACCAGCAGGGAAGTTATATTAGGAAAAGTTTCCTTACCAAATGAGAATCACGAGATCAGAGAGAGAGACTGAGAGAGGGAGAGAGATTCTGCTGACTTTTCAAATCTGTTACCTAAATTAGAGAATTTGTCACTTACTTTCCTTTGATTCAGTTTTCTGGAGAATGTTAGTGTGAGTATAACTCTTGAGACCTTAGTATGGAGGGGAAAAATAGAAACCAGTGTTTCTAGCCCTGGTTCAGAGTATTCTGTAATTTGCCTATGCAAAAGAAAACTAATAGAAAATGGATATAAAATAAATATATCTATATTCATTAGTCAACTTATATTCACTCATATTAGCATTTTACTATATCTTTTAAATGATGATTTTAGATTTTCACAATTTTTAAAATAATAGTTTAACATAAAATTATGATCTCTGTGGGAGGTTTTTGGAGTCCCTGGTAACTATTATGAATAATTATGTATATGGTTATCAGTGTCCCATAAGAAATCAGCAATACCATCTAAATATAGCTAGAATGCAAACCCTCAGCCACCTTCATTATCCCACTTGCTAGATTAATCAACACTTTCCCCTAG
The DNA here is from genome assembly GCF_964270905.1 of Leucopleurus acutus. Taxonomy (NCBI): domain Eukaryota; kingdom Metazoa; phylum Chordata; class Mammalia; order Artiodactyla; family Delphinidae; genus Leucopleurus; species Leucopleurus acutus. The sequence goes on from NC_139143.1 coordinate 122,747,466, forward strand.
CTCTGTAAATCAAACTGACTCATGTTCATAGATACTGTGGTGGGCACAATTCTGAGATGACCCTCAGATTCTTATCCCTTGGTGTACATGGCCTGTACAATCCCTTCTCCTTCTCTATGGGTAGGACTGTGACTATGATGGATTCCACTCCAGTGACTAGGTTGCAATATGGATAAAAGTAAAGTAATTTTGCAAATGGAATTGAGGTCTCAAATCACTGACTGTTAGTTAATCAAAATGGAAATTATCTGGGGTGGGCCTTACCTAATCAGGTGAGCCCTTGAAAGGAGCTGGACCTTCCTGAAAGGGGAGATTTAAAGCATGAGAGAGTCTCCTGCTGGCTTTGGAGAAGCAAAGATCCATGGTTTGAACTGTGTATGGAGACAGCCAGGTGACAAGGGACAGTGTATGGCCTCTGGTTGTTGAGAGCAATACCTGGCTGACAGCTAGCAGAAAAACGGTGACCTCAGTCATATAACCACAAGAAAATGAGTTCTGTCAACCTCAGTGAGCTTGGAATCAGAACCCTCTCTTGTGGATACTCCAAATGAGAATGTAGTTGGCTAATGTCTTGACTTCAACCCTGTGAAACCCTAAGCAGAGGACCAAGTTGACCTGTCCCAGATTCTTGACCCATTAAACCTGTGAGATAACAACAAGTATATGGTGTTTTAATCTGCTAAATTTGTGGTAATTTCTTACACAGCAATGGAAAACTACAGCTACCAAACACTAGTGACTGGACTACATGATAGCAAATTCACACTATCGTTATCTCACCAATAGAACTGTTTGAGTGAGAAGGGTCAGTTACAATTGTTTCTAAAGCCTTTCATCCTTTTCGTATTTTGTGTATAAATCAATGAAATATTGGAGCATAAGTTAAAGAAGAGTTGTTTCTATTAAAACCATACAGATGATTTGGAACAAAACCTTGATTTTAGGAAAAACAACTTTAGGTAAAATCTTAGGTAAAAACTTTGAGGTAAAATTTAGGTTAAAAGAAAATAATTTCTGTCAATTAGTTATAGGTCAGTCAGCTGTAAAGATTAGAATGGGAGAAAATACCCCAAATCTAAAAGAAATCTATAATAAGATTGGTTTCTGTATACTTTTAAGTCCCCTTTGCATTTTAAAGAGCTATAAGATAGACATAGATATTTAGATATATAAACATATAAAAGATAGATATTTTTATGTATCCCCATTTCAATCAATTTTATTTAATTAGCTGTATGAGCATAAGGGATTTTCCATATTTACTGAAATACAAGTAAGACTGTTACTTTGTATTTGAAACTGGAGTTTCAAGACAAAGATATGCTCAGCCTCTAAAACTGGATAATCCACTTCAGGATAGCCATACAGTAGTGAATTGTGTAGTACTTATTACTAACAATAAAATAAGAAGTTTTTTAAATGACATGCTGTTTTACATATTAAAATAGGTCACACATAAAATAACAATACATTTTTTAAAAAATTCAGTATACTCTCTTTACTAGGAAAGAAAGTGTTTCCTTGCATATAACCCAAACGTGTGTCTTAATTTCAGCAAAGGACTCTATTAAATATGGGGATTTTACAAGCAAAATATATACTTCCCTATTTCTATCTATCTATCTATCTATCATCTATCATTTATCCATCTGTCTGTCCATCTATATAAAAAGATATATATGATCACCACACTCAAAAGAAAAAGTCTGAACAATTCAATCCTACATAAAATTGCACCAATACATATACATACAATTCCCTCATTATATTCAGATTCATTTGTGTATTCTGAATTTGAGAATTTCTTCAAATCCTGGCTACAACCATAAATGGAAGGACAAAAGAAAATTATAAGATGACAGTCAGTACTAATTCTTAGAACTCATCGAGTACTTATAATGAGGGAAGCATTTTACGCACAATGGTTCTCAAAGTGTGGTCTGTAGACCAGCTTCACCTGATCACCTGGGAACTTATTAGAAATGCAAAATTTGGGAACCCCACTTTAAACCTAATGAATCAGAAGCTCTGAGGGTAAGGCCTTGAAATCAGCTCCATAACAAGCTGTTTAGGTGTTTCTGGGGCAACCTGAACCTTGAGAACAACTGCATTAATAATTCTCAAAATTACTCTGTAGGTTCCTTATTATTATTAATTTAATAGATGGGGACATGAAGCAGTGGTATGTAGCTATAACTGTCAGGGTCCAATCAGGGAAATAGGAATCTCTCCATGTATTTCAAAAAGAGGGGATTTAATAAAGGAAATTGATTACATAAATAATGGGAGAAGAAGCTACCCCCAACTCTGGAGTGATGCAGAGAGATGGTACCTTTATCTGGATCTGGGGCTGCCTTGCAGAACAAAAATAGGTCTGCACCTATGGGTGCCCAGTGAGTGACTGGCTGTCCAAATGGAGCCTTGAGGCATAAAATCTACCAGAGTCCACAAGAAGCAGAGAAATATCAGGCTCTTTCCTCTCAATTTGTCCTCTAGTCGTCCACAGTTCCTCCCACTGGCTGCACTTGCCCAGAAATCAGAAAGTAGAGGAGCCTAGGAAATGTAGTTTCCTGCTATAGAAAAGCAGAATAAGAGCAGAGCAGGAAATAGATCTGAGGGCCAATAGGCAAATGGCTCACACAAACGGTTATTTAATTCAGTTTTCCAAAGTGAGTTAGTAGATGGCTGAGCTGGAACTTTAAGAAGGGAGCCTACTCACCAGATTCTGGCTCTCTACCACCCTAAGTGAAAGCAGAAACTACTACCAATTCAGCAACAATGGAAAATACTCCAGAAGAATTCGTGGAAAGAACATGTTACACAGTTCAAATATTGAGATCCGGCTGGCATTGAGAAATACATAATTAATAGTTTTTACTAGATAAAGCCTGTATTTTAGATTTCCTTTATGTTTGGTCCAGTCATCTTGGTGTGTTTACAAAGAGGCAAGTAAGATAGAATGCCTGTGGTGGCCATAATTAACAGGAAAATGATCTGATCCTATGACAGTGGATGGTATGTGATGATAAATAGGGCATAGTCACCAAGCTCTATATTTCTTCCACTTTGATTGATGCAATGTCTAGAGAAACATTTGTGGGTGTTAATTCTGATGAATGTGTGTTGCACTGTTAGCACACCTTTTAATTGTTAAGCTAATTGGCCTTGCTCTTCCTGAATTACTTTGTAAGTGTGATTATCTGAGACCATGTTGAAACAGTTTGGGCCTACAAGAGAATTGTTTTCTTGTACCACTTAAAATAATCCTGGCTTGTTGAGCTATTGTTTTACCCATCCCTCTTGCTCTTTTTCAATTTAGAGAGAACTCTCAGAGGTAAACAACAGGAAGGCTCACACATGAAAATTCCCTGAGGTCAAAGCTAGTAGCTGTGCCAACTTGAAGACTCTAGGCATATGACAGCTCTTTGGTAGTTAGTTTTCACATTGCCTGCCAAATGGGAATTTGAGATAAGCAAGGCAAACACTGGGCTTCTTGCAGCTTTACTTGTGAAGGTGAAAAATGAAGACGCTTCTAATTAGCAACAAATGGTTTGTAACAACAGTTTGAATTCCAAGTCCTGTGGTTGGTAAAGCATACATATGGAAGTATAGTTAGGCTCAGTTGCCAACATTTACAATCCATTTACTTTCTGCAATATTGGAATCCATATGGGTATTAGGGAGATACAATTATTGTCAAAACAACTTCCATATTTATAGGACAAGATAGTTAAGCTTGGGCACCTTTTTAAGATGTATTCAGGCTTAGTTTCAAAGCCCATAATCCACTTAGTTAAGGCAGAATATTAGTAGGTGAATGCCTCGAGGTGATTTATTTTCTCTCTTAAAATACGATAAAATTTACATGTTAAAATATCCTAAAGCCACTCAAGAATAAAAATTTTAGGTGTTCAAGGGAAGCAAATTTTAACTTTAAATTAAAATTTTGGTAACAGTTTGACCAAAGGGAAAGAAACAATCCAGAGAAATGGAGATTTGCCTTTACGTCTTTATTACAATAAACACAGCACATGGATTTAAGTTAGCACGTAGCAACAGTAATTAAATTTATGAGTGTCCTTAGAGGTGAAGGTTTAAACTGTGAAATTCAGTTCTAAAAATTATTATAATTATATATATATAAAGTATGGGATGAACAGTAGTAACATTTTTGAAAAAAGCAGTATAAACAGGCCTTAATTTTTTTAGGGTTTTTTGGTGATATATACTTTTAAAATTTGTACTGTTTCATTACCCACTATAATTTTCAATACAACATATTATTTTCAAAAAGGCAAGATATTTCACAATAGGTAGATATTACTGAAATAATCTATATGGTTCTGCATTCATATTAGTAAACATAACAAATGAACATACCTGTATTTATTTATCTTTGCTTTTCAAAAATTTCAGTCAGTAAGAATTTACAGTAGCCTCCATAATATGAATAAGCAAAAAAATACATTCAGTGGTTTGCACATGTTTTACAACTCAATTAAAATTTTTAAGTTTAAATTGTTATATTTGCAGAGATTTGTATTTTCTAATACTACTCAATTGCTAATAATTGAGAACAAAGGAAGACATCATAAACAATTATAACTTTATGGTTTTATTTGTTAAAATCTAATTTACTACTTTTGGTATACTACAATGAACATTAGCTATGTTATCCTCATCTCTGCAGTTAAATTTGGGGTAGAATATATAAAGACAAACTTTGATAACTATTACACTTTTATAATTGCTTCTTCTAGCCCTTTGGGAATCATATTCTTTTGAGCCAGTTCAGAGTTTTGTGAATTCATTGCCATATTTAAAGTATATATTGAAATTTTGAATGGTAAACTCACAATTGATAATTAAGGGAAAAAAATGGTGTGCCTATACCACAAGTAAGTTTCTCTGGGAAGTGTATTCTGAGTTAAATATTGATGTGCAGGAGGTTTATTAGGATATATTCTTGGAGTCCCCACCTATGGAAGGAAAGGGAAGGAAGTAGGATTGGGCAGTAAGGAAGCTGGGCTGTAGTCTCAACAAAGGCTTCAGCTGACCCCATGCTGAGCTCTGAGATTAAGATAGTTGGGGGAGGAACTGAGCCTTTATCTCCTAATATTGATTAGTCACTGGATATGGGCTGCCTAGGAAAGAGGGCATCATCTTCTGTGAGGCAACTTTCTTTAGACAAGGCAATAACAAAATGCCTACCATTGAGGGCTGTCTGCTCAAAGCACTACATACAACTCAGGAAAACCATCTATCAGTCTTGAAGGGGAATTTGCCTGATGTATCATGCTGTCCACCACAGGCTTCTGTAAACTTTCTGTAGAGAAATTAAGGAAACAATCCCATTTACCATCACACCAAAAAGTATAAAATAAGTAGGAATAAACCTACCTAAGGAAGCAAAAGACTTGTACTCCAAAAACTGTAAGATGCTGATGAAAGAAATTGAAGATGGCACAAACAGATGGAAAAATATACCATGTTCTTGGATCAGAAGAATCAATACTGTTAAAATGATCATACTATCCAAGGCAATCTACAGGTTCAATGCAATCCCTATCAAATTACCAATAGCATTTTTCACAGAACTAGACCAATTTTTTTTTTTTAATTTGTGTGGAAACACAAAAGATCCTGAATAGCCAAAACAATCTTGATAAAGAAGAACGGAGCTGGAGGAATCACTCCCTAACTTCAGACTATACTACAAAGTTGCAGTAATCAAAAGAGTATGGTACTGGCACAAAAACAGACATATAGATCAATGCATCAGGATAGAAATCTCAGAAATCAACCTATGTACTTTTGGTCAATTAATCTATGACAAAGGAGGCAAGAATATATAATAAAGAAAGTCTCTTCAACAAGTAGTGCTGGGAAAAATGGGCAGCTACATGTAAAAGAATGAAATTAGAGCATTTTCTCATACCATATACAAAAATAAACTCAAAATGGATTACAGACCTAAATATAAGACTGTATACTATAAAACTCTTAGAGGAAAACATAGGCAGAACATGTTTTGACATAAATCACAGCAATATTTTTTTGAATACATCTCCTAGAGTAATGAAAATAAAAACAAAAATAAACAAATGGGACCTAATTAGACTTAAAAGTTTTTGCACAGCAAAGGAAACCATAAACAAAACAAAAGACAGCTTACAGTCTTGGAGAAAATATTTGCAACCAATGTTTCCAACAAGAGATTAATTTCCATATTATAGAAATAGCTCATACAGCTTAATATAAAAAATTAAAAAAACTTATCAAAAAATGGGCAGAAGGGCTTCCCTGGTGGTGCGGTGGTTGAGAGTCCGCCTGCCGATGCAGGGGACATGGGTTTGTGCCCCAGTCCGGGAAGATCCCACATACCGTGGAGTGTCTGGGCCTGTGACCCATGGCCGCTGAGCCTGCGCGTCCAGAGCCTGTGCTCCGCAACGGGAGAGGCCACAACAGTGAGAGGTCCACGTACAGCAAAAAAAAAAAAAAAAAAAATGGGCAGAAGACCTAACCAGACATTTCTCCAAAGAAAACATGCAGATGACAAACAGGCACATGAAAAGAGGCTCAATTTCACTAATTATTAGAGGTTCCTTATAAAACCAAAAATAGAGTTACTGTATGATCCTGCAATTGCATTCCTGGGCATATATCCAGAGAAAACTCTAATTTGAAAAGAAACATGCACCCAGTATTCATAAAAGCATTATTTAGTATAATAGCCAAGACATGGAAGCAACCCAAATGTACATTGACAGATGAATGGATAAAGAAGGTGTGGCACATATATACAATGGAATATTACTCAGCCACAAAAAAGAATGGAATAATACCTTTTGCAGCAACATGGATGGACCTAGAGATTATCATACTAAGCGAAGTGAATCAGACAGAGAAAGACAAATGTAATAATGATATCACTTATATGTGGAATCTAAGAAAATGATACGTATGAACTTATTTACAACACAGAAATATACTCACAGACATAGAAAACAAACTTATGGTTATCAAAGAGGGTAGCAGGAGGGCAGGGGGGAAAGATAATTTAGGAGTTTGGGATTAACATATACATACTACTATATGTAAGGTAGATAAACAGCAAGGACCTACTGTACAGCACAGGGAAATATACTCAATACCTTGTAATAACCTATAATGGAAAAGAATCTGAAAAAGAATATATATATATATATATATATATATATAAAACTGAATCACTTTGCTGTACACTTGAATCTAATATAACACTGTAAATTAGCTATACTTCAATAAAAAAAGCTTTCTGTAGGATTCATAAACAAAATGTGAAAGTATTGAAAGTTAACCTACAATTTTTTCACTACTTTTTTCATTCACCAAAAATTTATTGCTATATTTTCCATTCCTTAACTCAATACTTGGCACAGTAAGAACTCAATAAATATTTATTGAATGAATGTATGAATACGTAACCGTCACTTTGAAGGAGAGGAAGCACTTGTGCTGAGACTTGCTCAAAGAGGTATTAAGTGCTGTTTTCATTGCAACTAAAGTTTGTTTAAGAATTTATCTCAACCGATTTGCTTATTTCTACTACTGTCTCCTCATTTGACTGTGTACTTTAAGAAGGAAATAACTGTCTTTTCATGTTCATAATCACAGAATTTAGCAGTTTCTTGCTTACAGAAAACATGGAATAATATTTTTTGTATCAATGGAAGGTTTAGGATGGTCCATGAATGTTGTGGCAAGTGATGTGAATTTTCTGTTAAAGACAGTGAAGGGATTGCCATTTAAAAAATAAATAACATGAAGAGTTTGAAGTTTGAGGAAATAGTATGGAAGATGGATTGGAAGACTGAATTACACTGAGCACAACTGGTAGGTTATTGCAAGAATTCAGACAGGAATTGGAAGTCTGAGATAAAGCAGGAGAAGTGAGGGTGCTGTGGGGTGGTCTTAGTCATTTCTTGGCAAAAGACTGGATATGTGTGTGAAGGAGGAGGATGTGGAACTAAAAACGGAGAGTGGATTATTAGTATGTGGTAGAATTAAACATCTTCATAAGAAAGGGGGAAACAGCACTTGATTAAAAAAATTTGGTGTTCATTACTTGGAACTGAAATTGTTGTAACTTCTTGCCCCACTCTGCTCATCCACCAGTTCTTCTCCAACCATAATTTGATAGGACACTTCCAGTCAAGCATTCTATTAGACCAGAGTTTAAGAGCATTTTCAGTAAAGTTTAATGATCTAGCATTTTTGTTACATTTTGACAAGAAGTAATTAACATTTATTTAATTATTGTTTTCTAAAATTTTAAAATACAAGAGTCACCACTCTAGTGCCTCTGCTTTATAAGGCAGGTTGTTTCAGAGAATGATGTGATCAGCTTCCTACACAAACAAAATTAGGTTATTTTGCTGTTCTCCTACCCTCCCTGCCACCCTTCTTTCATTCTCTTTTTCTTCTAACCCTTCTTTCCTTCTGTTCCTACTTTTCTACTCCTTTCACCAAACAAGGAATTTTGGATTTGATATTCTTCTTTCCCTTCTCATTTGATATACAAATAGCATCATATTTTAGAGTAGATGAAGAAATGATGGTCTAGCAAGCAATGCTTGACAATGTATATTCACTTAGACATAATATGAGAAAACAGCGTATGATAACCAATACTAATAATGAGGAGGAGGAGGAGAAATCAAAATTTAACTTTCCATTTAAATCAAGCCTACATTTGTGTTATCCTAATTATTTGGTGCATTGCTATATATACCAATTTTTGGTGTACTAAGTTTTAGATTTTATTTCTACTAGTAAATGTAAATATACTCATGGAAAATGGGTTTAGGGTAAATTCAATGTTCACTGCTTTTGGCCCACTAATTCCTATATGAAAATATGGTTGTAAATAAAATATCTCACATTATATTAATTTGTATGTAACAAATGTATGTAAGTATGATGTTTCTGTGGTAGAAATCATTGAGCTAAAAATGACCCCTCTCAAATATTCATGAACTATTAAGCTGGGACTGAAATTTTGGCTCACAGGACATTCCAGATGTGATGAAGTAGTCATGTAGTGAAGTAAAAAATAATAATAAAAGAAAAATACAAAGTGGTATGTCAGGCTGGTTTGCTTGTTTGCTTAACCATCAAATTTTGAATACCCTTGAGTTGTTAAAATTTCACATGTCCTAGAAAATAAGACTTTAAATTCCCTCACTCTGTGTGTGTGTGTGTGTGTGTGTGTGTGTGTGTATGTGTGTTTGTGTGTGATACCAAGGGTATGCAACAGCTCAGTGGTCTCAGTTACAGGCACTGAATGACACTGGGGTAGCCAAGAGGAGATAGCAAATGGACACTGAAATGAAATTACATGTTATCTGGATCTGAAATACAGTTTCACACTCACTGCTATAAATGCTAAAAATATGTTCTTTTTTTAAACTAAGCGACTTTCTAGTTTGTTTCTTCACCCATGGCTATATGGCTATACTTGAGCAAGGTATGACAAGTTGTAGGCCTTCTTATTTTTATTTTGTTTATTTTAAGCAAGATATTTTCTGAAGTAACAGTTTGTAGAAAACAAAATGTTATTTGCATGTACTTCTCATCTCTTTAAAGTCAAGTTATTAGAAGGCATTTCATGAAAGGGAAAGTTATACCATATTCAATCTGTCCATTTTCATATATGTCTTCTCTCTGATTTAGGATCAAAGAATCAGAAGCATAAGAATTCACATCACTGCAATCAATCATCTCTACCCACTTTAATTTAAAAAGTGAAAGAATTCTAAAACTTACCTATATTTGGTGTTTTAAATATAAATTTGATACATCCTGCCTAGCATTTAATTTTGAATATTGTTCAAATTACAAAAGTTAATATGAAAAATATATATGAAAAATTAAACTATTATTCAAATGTTCTTATAACAGTCATCTATAAATGGCTTGGCACACGTTTTGATTTTTATTATTACAGAAATGTTTTAGTAATAGTTTTCTAAAATAACATTTTAGCCAATAAGTGTAATGTTCAATATACTTATTGAATATTTTTATTAAACTAAACTTTTTGTAAATTCAGACATCGACAATCCTGATATCCATCTCTAAGAGTATTTAAAGGCAGGATAGTAATCTATATGTACATATACCCTGAACATTTCAATATTTGTTTTTTTTTAATTTTATTGAAATATAGTTGATTTACAATGTTGTGTTAATTGCTGCTGTACTGCAAAGTGATTCAGTTATACATATGTATATACTTTTTCATATTCTTTTCCATTATGGTTTATCACAGGATATTAAATATAGTTCCCTGTGTTATAGAGTAGGACCTTCTTGTTTATCCATCCTATATATAATAGTTTGCATCTACTAATCCCAAACTCCCAATCCTTCCCTCCCCCCACCCCCTTGGCAACCACAAATCTGTTCTCTATGTCTGTGACTCTGTTTCTGTTTTGTAGATATGTTCATTTGTGTCGTATTTTAGATTCCACGTATAAGTGATATCATATGGTATTTGTCTTTTTCGTTCTGATTTACATCACTTGGTATGATAATCTCTAGGTCCATCCATGTTACTGCAAATGGCATTATTTCATTCTTTTTTATGGCTGAGTAATATTCCATAGTGTGTATATACCACATCTTCTTTACCATTTCAACTGTTGATGGACATTTATGTTGTTTCCATGTCTTAGCTGTTGTATATAGTGCTGCTATAAACATAGGGGTGCATGTATTTTTTTGATTTGTAGTTTTGTCTGGATATATGCCCAGGAGAGGGATTGCTGGATCATATGGCAACTCTATTTAGTTCTTTGAGGAATCTCCATACTGTTTTCCATAGTGACTATACCAATTTACAATCCTGACAACAGTGTGGGAGAGTTCCTTTTTCTCCAGACCCCCTCCAGCATTTGTTATTTGTAGACGTTTTAATAATGGCCATTCTGACTGGTGTGAGGTGGTACCTCACTGTAGTTTTGACTTGCATTTCTCTAATAATTAGCGATGATAAACATATTTTCATGTGCCTATTGGCCATCTATATGTCTTCTTTGGATAAATATATATTTAGGTCTTCTGCTCATTTTTTGATTGGGTTGTTTGTTTTTTTGTTATTGAGTTGTATGAGCTATTTGTATATTTTGGACGTTAATCCCTTGTTGATCGCATCATTTGCAAATATCTTCTCCCAGATCATAGGTTGTCTTTTTGTTTTGTTTTTGGCTTCCTTTGCTGTGTAAAACTTATAAGTTTGATTAGGTCCCATTTATTTTTGCTTTTATTTTTATTGCCATGGGAGACTGACCTAAGAAAACATTGCTACGATTTACGTCAGAGAATGTTTTGCCTATGTTTTCTTCTAGGAGTTTTATGGCGTTGTGACTTATATTTCAGTCTTTAAGCTATTTTGAGTTTATTTTTGTGTATGGTGTGAACGTGTACTCTTACTTCATTGATTTGGGTGAATATTTGTTTCTTTGTTCAAGTTGCTCCACTTATTCTTCTAACAGTTCATATTTACTTCTGATTTAAAATCTACTCTGTTCTCGCTGCTCCACTTTTCCATCCAAAGACTACCAATAATTTAAAAGTCAGCTCAAGTGCCACCTGAGCTTCCTGCCCCATTGTTTCAGGTTACATTTTATTTACCATATCTAATTTTCAATGCAGTTAGTATACATAACTTATTTTGGTGCTTAAAATTTATTACCTTAAGGTGCAATGATAATAATAATAGCTATAGCATACTCAGGTGCTACTATGGGTCACGAATTGAACTAGTTGCTCTCAAAAACGAATTCTAACAGCCCTGCAAAAGTAAGAATTATTGTTCTCTGTTTTACAGATGAGAAAACTAAGTTTCAGAGAGTTAAATGATTTTCCAAAACTCACATAATTAGTGAGAGTTAGAGCTGGTACTCATCACTGGCTCCAAAACCCATGTTCTTTCTATTAAAAGCTTAAAAAATCATGCATTTATCAACTTTAATAGACTGTAAGATACTGAAGTCCAGAAATTTAAATTTAAAAAGTCTTTTAACTTCCTGGTACACAGCTATATTTACTTTAAGCCTAGAAACAGTTGACTTTAAATGAACACAGTTAATTCTATCATTTTGCACAATTCAATTCATTATTAGTAGAAAAGTACTCAGAATGAAGTAGATGTAGTTTTATGGTTTCCCTTCATTAGCCCAATGATAACAATTTGGTGATAGATTTTAAGATTCATGTTTCAAATTTTCCTTTGTGCTTTCAAGTGCTTTTTGATGTATAATGAATTCTTAATTATCTGCACCCATGGGGAAAAGTTCAGGTGAAAATAGTGGTGGACACATATAAAATAATTTATACTTATACTCTATTTTAATGGTATACATATGAATAAATACACTTAATATTCTGGTGATTTGCACTAGAGCATAAGGCTGAATAAAACAACAAAATTAAAATGATAGGAAGCCTTCTTAGTTTTCTGTTTTTGATCTCAGGCTATGATGAAAATTAAAGATTCTCTTTGTTATATGCCTGCAGCACCAGTGTGGAGGTTCCATCTCAGTTCTTCTTGTAGCAGAGAATGGTTACATGTTTGGGAAAGACTTGCCCCCAATATCTGTGTCTATCTCTTCTTCCTTGGCACTTTGCTCAATTACATTTCATGCAGGTGAGGCCAAATGCCTACTTTTGGCCACTTCCAGTTCTGGTCTTTAAAACCTCCTACAAATTCTCACACTCTCTTTTCCTTGTCTTTGGGACTTAATGAATAGCCGATACACTAGATAGAAAAGAATAGACCCCTGAATGACTGTGTGAAGCAGAACACTTCCCAGCCCTCCAACCTGCATTCACTGTCCACTAAGAAGTGAGCAACTAAAAGCTCAAAAACAAAACCCTTGTTATTAAGGGTTAGTTAGTCTTATTATTAAGACTAATAACTATTAAGACTAATAACCCTTGTTATTAAGACTTGGGTTAATGAAACTTAAGGAATATTTGTTATTATAGTTAGTATACCTTGACTAATGAAAACTGAATGCAAAGTCACAGTAAACTGCATCTATGAATTAACAACAAATGTGTAAATAACATATTTTAGATACTAATTTTCAGTGAACAAAACATGATATTTATTACAAGTAGGTCAATGTTTACTGTCTGGAAATAATTACTATAGATTTTACTAGCTAAGGGAAACTAAATAAAAATTTGATTTTACTTAATCCAGAAAGGAATTGGACTAAGTAAGTACTAATGTAAGTACTGTCCAGTTTATCATTTCCATTTATCTATTTAAGAAATATTTCTTGAGAATCTACTATGTGCTACACACAGTTCTAAAGTACAGAGGGATGTCAGTGAGCCACATGGGTGACCATCCTTATCCTCATGGAGTTTACCTTTTAGTGGAGAGAGACAGGGCATAAACAACATAAAAAACAGTCAGTTCCTATTATAAGTGATTAAGTGTTGTAGGGAAAACTGGATCCTTCTATAGGATTAAGAGCGTGGGGTATGGTGGGGTGGAGGGGATGCACTTTTAATGGAGGTGGTTAGGGGCAGCTACAGTGAGAAGAAAACATTTTGAGTAAGACTTCAAGGAACTAAGGGAGTGAGCACAGAACATTTAAGAAAACAATCAGAGCAAAGAACCTAAGGGGGTAACATGTCTATTTGTTCAAGGCAAGCAAGAGAGTGTTACTTTTTAGATGATAAAGTTAGGGAGTGCTTTAGTTTGCTAGGGCTGCCATAACAAAATGCCACAGACTGGGTGGCTTTAAAAGCACACATTTATTTTCTCATATTTTGGACTCCAGAAGTCCAAAATCAAGGTGTGGGCTGGTTTAGATTCTTCTGAGAACTCTCTCTTTGGCTTGCACATGGCCCCCTTCTCACTGTGCCCTCCTGTGGTCATCTCTCAGTCTGAACTGTCCGTGTCCTAATCTCCTCTTCTTACAAGGATACCAGTCATATTGGATTAGGGCCCACCCTAAGAACTCCATTTTAAGTTAATTACCTCTTTAAAGGTCCTATCTCCAAATGCAGTCACATTCTGAAGATATAGGAGTTAGGGCTTCAACATATGAATTTGAGGGGGACACAGTTCAGACCACAACAGAGAAGTATTGTGTCCTGGCTCGTGTAGGTCTCTAAAAAATTGGGCTTTTACTCACTGGAGTAAAATGAAGAGGCACTGGAGTCTTTGAGCAGAAGAGTGACATAACCTGATTTATGTCTTAACTCTCGCATGAGTTCAGGGCAGGGATAGAGAGAGGGACATGACTTAGGAAGCTATTGATGTAGTCTGAGCAAGAGATTAGGCAGTGTTGACTCACCTATAAACTGCTCAGTATTGGTATATCTGAGCTAGGTACTAGGAAATAATTTTTCAAATTAAAAATCTTAATATTTGGCAAAAAAACAGAAAATGTATTTATTTTACAAATGGGGAAACTGAGGCATAGATTAAAATAGTTTTCTAAGTTTTCACAACTTCTTAATGGTAAAGTGACTCTTAGGTCAGTGATCTTTTCATTATCCTTCACATCAGTCTCAAATTCAAACTTTTTACAGAATATTTTATGTTCAAGAATGTTTTTCTCTTCTCCCAGATTCGTGTGTGACTCATTCATTCCCTTCAGGTATCAATTCAAAAGCACCTTTAGAGAAAAATTATCTGACCACTCCACATAAAACAGTAAACAATTCCCTCATCCCTGCCTGTCCTCATCCCCTTACCCTGCTATATTTTTCTCTGTACTGCTGAGATCATACATAATTTTAATTTTATTTCCTTGTTTATTGTCTGAATATCTCCTCTAGAATATAGGCTCTACAAAGTCAAGGACATTTTTAGTGATATATATGTGTGTATGTATATATATATATAACAGTATATATATGTATATATATGTAAACATGCAATATACACATTTATACCTACATACATACACACTTTGTATATAATATATATTTAGTTATATATATATGTATATATATGTATGTGTATATATAAATGTATATATATATATATACTATGTCTATAAAATAATAACCAACATAAATATTTTATTTCGGTAGTACCCTCCAAGTTTAATTGTTCTCTTTTTGAAGATGTAGATTTTTAGAGATAAAGTGCAGTATACTTGAGTTTTGGAATAGTGTTTTAACTTTCATGTAATGTTTTGAGTGAAATTTTTAACACAATTATTTGACCAGCAGCTCTTTCTCTTCTTTTGGAAACAGACTCTTCTCATCCTTTTCTCCTTCCTACCCCAACTCCTCTGGGGAACTGCTATAACTCCCACCCTCCAGTCTAACCATTTGGTTCAAGGGGATCAGCCATATTCATACACTTTCCTCATCCCCTAGCTTCTTGGTTAAGAGACGACAGATCCAAGTTGGACTAGTCAGAGTCTTTCCAGTTTTTTAAAACTGAATATGAGAATTATTTCTTTTCCTATGATGAAAATAAAGGACACTACTTGGAAGAAGTTGGTTTGCGGTAAGAAAAATGAGGCAGATGCTTAGAGATTCTGATATGAGAGTATCTTGGTGAGATTCAACTCCGTGACTCCAGTTGTATCCATATCCATGTCTTTTCTGCAGTTTGGTTGTTCTAACTGTCCTTGTATTCTGGAGCTAATAAAGTTTCCTCTTGCACTTTAGTTTGCTTTAGGTTTTTATTATTAGCAAATACATGATTTCAGATTAATACACTATGGTAAATATCTATCAAAGTCCTAAGGAAGTTGTTATAATTCCTTGTTAATACAATTTGTAACATTTCTCATCATATCTAATAAGGAGATGTGGAAATACACATGAAAAAAATCATCCAGTTTTACTTTTTTTTTCTTACTCTTAACACTTCTAGAAAGGATGTTGCTAATATCTTCTTCAAAGGACAGGAAAACAAATTATCCTTTTGGCATGAACCATCACACCTGTGTGTTCCTGGTAAGGATCAGGTGCTTGTCACCTTGGCTTACAACACATATTTGAATGAGAGTCCTAAAGAAGGGCTCAATTGGTAGAGATAGAACCTTTTTATGAATCTGACCTTTAAACTAGCATAGTGGGCAATAACCATTAACAGATCAAATATGAGAAATGTCAGGTGTGGAATAAGCCCTGACAGGAAATATTTCATCAGCCTAAGCCCTTGAACAATCACAGACAGACCTTGGAGGCCATTCTGTAGGCACCCTTCTCCTTACACTCTGTGATAAGGATGATGGGTTGCTTCTTTCACCACTGCCCTCCTTAGCTCAATGTTCAGCCAAAAGGAGATCAAATTGACTCGTGTACCATAATTCTGAGAAAATTACCATTGCAAAGTGACCCAGTTTCTTCATTATTGCTGTAGAGAAGGAGTCCTGATAGAGAAATAAACTTAATATCTTTAAGTACTCAGTCCTGTATTTTTCTAGGCTATGTGTAGTGTTGTAATGGCATCGCATATTCTTTTAGCCAGAGGCATCTTCAGCCAGGTTCCCCAAACCTATTTTTCCACTTGTTAAGTACATCTCATAGCTTCAGGTTTAAGGTCACTGTAGAGCTGGCAACTGGAAGGAAGATAAAAATAGTTATTGGTGTGGTATGCACAGTTACTATTTTAATACTTTTCACTGACCACATTTTGACTTACAGCTCTGTTGCTTTCTTTTGATGCAGCTGCCAATTAACCAGTCTGGTTATGAAAGAATAGTAGTATGCCTACTAATATAATTTAACAAATGACACACTATATATGCAAAGACCCTTACTATTGGCAAAGTAGTTCCTCCAAATGTGTTTATTTCCTGACTCATGACTGTAGCAGCTATAGATCTGGTTGTTGCTGAAATTAGAGATCCCATTATTGACACGTTTGGAAATGCCTTTAATATGGACCTTGTTTCTGAATTGTGGGAGGAAAATCATTGGATATTGCTCTGTCTGGGGCAATGATCCCGAGCTCTTTTAGTGAACAATCCATCAGCATCCATGGTTCGGAGAGAAACATAAATCGTGTGCATCATCTAGCACCCAATAAACGCTAACAAGTAATGATAAGAAACATTGAAGTGCAGGTTTGTAACTACAGGGAAATAAGACTGGGTACTAAAAGTGAAGAAAACATTTGAGTTTTCTTCGTAACAACTACTTCTGTCTTCTTACTTGAGAAGTTTTATTTCCTTTGCACTCTTGTACTTTCATCCTGATGACATGGCTATTATTTTATAGCAGTTTCAAGCAGTTAATTAATGAACTGCACACAAGTGACATGACACCACCTTGCCCAATTATCTCTAGCATCTATTTTTACAGTACAAAGCACTGCTGCTTTGTGAATTGTCTCCATTCATAAATTGGCTCAGGAGGCAGTTACTTTAATAGCCAAAACAATGCAACAGTAGTGCCCCACTGGTGACATAGAGTAATTGTAAATCACCATGTGAGATCTCATAAAGCTCACCATAAAAGCCTGGTGATATCATGTAATAAAAGAGCTCTTTTCTACTTAGTTAAGCAGCTATTGCTCAATTTACCGTGTAATCTCATGGGCCCCAGGCTCATTAGCTCATCTCATCTAGGACGGGGTGTGGCATGAGGGTGTGATGACCACCTAGAACCAATGAATCACCAAGGATTTCTTTTTTTTTCTTTTTAAAATTTCCTTGGTGTGCTTTATTAAAAAAAAAAGAAAGAAAAAATATGTTGCCAGGTTGTTTTATTTCAAATTTGTTCAATCAGCTTTATCTTCACACTGTTTTTTCTCTCTAATCCACCCTCTTCATTCTGGTCACCAGTATTCTTGGACTTCTAACACACTCACACCCACCATCTGTCTGTTAAATTTGAATGTCCACGTGACTACTTTGGTTTTCTTTGAGTTTGTCACAGTGGTGTTTGTTTAATTAAAACTCATCTTAAGTGTAAAATACTACCAATCTTGTGCCCAGAAGCAAAAATGTTAGTTTTGAGAAAACCACGGGTAAATTTTACAGTTTATTTTTTGCATAAGCAAAACTCACCATGGTGACAATATACTTTCCTGATATAAATAATGCAAAAATACAGGTATGCTCTGTCATTGATATATTTAATAGAATAGGTTAGAGTGTTCTTAAGGATGTTCATTCTGTAATTAGTAGTGCTAAGATTTCCAAATTTTGTCACCAAAAAGTATACAACCAGTAGTATTTAGTACAGTCTTTGTCATTTTTAACACAATTTTCAACTACATTTATATTTCTCCAGCAAAGTCATTTGTATAGGACTAAAATATTTCATATAAATCAGTAAGATTATCCTCTATGAAGCAAAATTGTTTACAAAATAGGAAGTCTGGGATAAAATTTCCTGCTATCTACCAGACTACTGATAAAAAAAAAAAAAAGCTACACATGTCCTATTGAGTTCAAAATGTGTATGTTCTCTGTTATTTACTCTTTTTTATCATTTGTGAATATTTCTGCCTATTCTCCAGTAAGATCCTTTGAAGCCCTTTATTTACTTTTTTGAACTCTACCTATCTACCATACTCTACTACAGTTTTTTAAAATTTTGTTTATAATAGTTATTTGATGGATACTTATTAAGTAAGAGTCTTTTTCAAGCAAAAGTACCAAAATTTGCTTTTCTAAATACTATTTGCATTTACAAGCAGTCACTTTAGGAAACCATATATTCCAAAAATATTGCTGTGAATTTTTGAAACTCCTCTTTTGAACTTATCTTTAGAACAAGTTTTAGGACACGTAGGAAAGCCATGCCTCACTTTTATTTTAATTTTAAATCAAAACAAATATTAACGCTTAAATCCTTCAGATATTCATTAACTCCCAAGGAATTCTGGCTAATTCTAAAATCTAATCTATGGGCAAAAAACATCTGAAGATGTATATGTAATGAGCCAAGGATTCTGATGGTCAATAAAAAATGGCATTAAAATGACAACCACATTGGAATAAACTGATGGCTTTGTAAGATAAGATCTTTGAGGGATATAACAATTCTCTATTTCACTTCTAATACTTTAGTTAAAATTACTCAGAACCATTACTTTATGGCAATATCTTTAATTACGATTCCACCATGAATCACTGTTATATTTAAATTACTTGATTAAAGGAAACAAGTAAATGTGATACTACATTTGTACACGTTATAAGCAAAATACCAAATACACCAAATATAAAAAAAATTCACACTTAAAATGTTATGGAATGTGTTTTATTTTCTGATATGACTTTAGGAACAAAAAGGCAAAACATGCACTACATGCTACATAAATTAACACATAATTCTGAATCGATTGTATTGCACAAAAATATGATATTTTCTTACATACTAAATATGAGGTACCAAAATGTTGTTCTTATGGTATAAGTTATTTAATTATAACATAAGTGGATATAGATGTGTGTATTTTAACTTGGTTGACCTTTAGTATCTAAACTTTTACATTAGATATACTAGAATGAACTGCTGGTGTTTTATGTGTTTCCCAGGAAATTTCTGGTGGCAGCAGATTCTAGCTTAAATTGCAATAATTTGCTGATTTATTATGCCAAAGCCAAATCTAGTATTAATCTACTTGGCCAATACAAATGTCAGGAAAGATAAACACCTAATTTGATTAAACAAATTGACAACTGACTATTTATCGAAGGAGGATAGATTGAAGAAATAGGATCCATAAACACAGACATCATATTCTGAATCTGATATAGATAAAATTCTGTGCTATGGTGCATTTTTATATTGCTCTTGGAAAAAATATTACAATGATTTGTCCATGGAATGTTGAGTGGAAGTCTTATAACTATCAAGGATGGTGCAAATTATCTGTGATTTACACACTACTTGAGGTAGGAGTAATATATTTGTTACTATCAGTCATACAAACAAAAGTGGGGTCACAAAGTAGGTCCTTATATCAGAATATCCATGTGAGTATATAGTTGTCATAGTCTGAGATATTATTGGAGGTTTCAGCATATAGTGGGTGATGAGCCCAGGCAGATTACAATTTTTAACACATGTAGTAGAGATCTCCCATTTACAGCAACATGGATGGACCTAGAGATTATCATACTAAGTGAAGTAAGTCAGACAGAGAGAGACAAATATCATATGATATCACTTATATGTGGAATCTTAAAAAATGGTACAAATGAACTTATTTACAAAACAGAAATAGACTCACAGACATAGAAAACAAACTTATAGTTACCAAAGGGGAAAAGGCAGGAGGGATAAATTAGGAATTTGGGATTAACAGATACACACTACTATATATAAAATAGATAAACAACAAAGATCTACTGTATAGCACAGAGAACTATATGTAATATCTATAATAATAATATCTATTATTTCCTATAATGGAAAATATCTGAAAAAGAATATATATATATACATTTTTTATATATGTACACACACTATATATATTACTGAATCACTTTGCTGTACACCTCAAGCTAACACAGCATTGTAAATCAACTATACTTCAGTTTAAAAAAAAAGACATCTCCACTAAGAATGCAGGATGAGAATACAGTAGAGGGAGTGAACTCACACTTATACAGCCCTGCTAGGTGGTTTATGTGCCTATCCTGTTGACTCCTCTCAATAGCCGTCTGATTGGATTCATTCAACAGATATTTTCAAGAGGCTACTTTATGCCAGGCAATGTTTTAGCTCTTGGGGATTTAATAAGAACTTAAGCAGTCATTGTTCTCATGAGTTTATGTAAGGGTTTCTCAACCTTGGCACTATTGACATTTTGGGTCCAATAATTCTTTGTTACAGGAACTATCTTATGCACTTGTGGGTTGTTGAACAGCATTCTTGACCTCTACCAACTAGATGAAAGTAACATACCTGCAAGTTGGGACAACCAAAAAATGTCTTCGGATATTGCCAAATGTCTCCTAGGAGACCAAATTGCCTCCAAATTGAGAACCACTGATTTACATAATAGTGGAAGGAAGACAAGCAGTGAATCATTCAACAAATAAGTAATGCACTTTCAAATAGTGAGAAACACAATAATGGGACAGAGAGTCACTGAGGATCGTGGTGGAGAGCATAAGAGGATTTGTACAGAATTTGCAACTTACTGGAAATGTCTCTCAAAGTGGGAAGTCTTAAGAAAATACTGAATGATATAAATATCTAAGAAAAGAAGAGCAGAAGAACAGCAAATGCAAAGGCCGTGGATGTGCAAAACATTGGCCTAGAGAGGTTTCTTCATTTGCCCAAGATCATGTAAAACCAGGACATAAGGCAGATATGTCTGTCTCCTGATCCTGTGTTCTTTGCATGACCTTCTATCACCTCACTTTAAATCAAGACAACTGCAATTCAAATATCCTAGAGTAGAAATGTGGTGAGTTCTTCAGGTGGAGGAATGATCTGAATGCATAGTCAAAACACACTAGTGTCTGCATATGGTTAGAGAGTCTGGGAAGGGGAAAATGTTATTGATATTAACAGAGGAATACAGTCAGAAAACATAAATTTTTCGCAATAATAATAAGAACATTAATATGCAAAATATTAATATGATTATCCATGTCCCTTCTGCCCCTTCCTTCCTCCTTCTTCACAATGTAAGCTATCAGAGACACAGTTTTTCCAAAGAATAAGTTTTACAAGAAACCACATTGGTTGTCATACCAATGCAAAATTAGAAAGAAAGTCTTTTTATTTTTTCAGAAGATGTTGGGGATAGGAGTTAATTAATTAATTAATTTATTTTTGCTGTATTGGGTCTTCGTTTCTGTGTGAGGGCTTTCTCTAGTTGTGGCAAGCGGGGGCCACTCTTCATCGCAGTGCGTGGGCCTCTCACTATCACGGCCTCTCGCTGCAGAGCACAAGCTCCAGACGCGCAGGCTCAGTAGCTGTGGCTCACGGGCCTAGTTGCTCCGTGGCATGTGGGATCCTCCCAGACAAGGACTCGAACCCGTGTCCCCTGCATTAGCGGGCAGATTCTCAACCACTGAGCCACCAGGGAAGCCCAGAAAGTCTTTTTATCTGATAAGAATCCATCCTAAAATATAGTGTATGTCTGATACCATGAATTATAATTATATGCCAAATTATAATTATATGCCAAAGAGATATTGCCTTTTATATTAGGTAATACTTGTTATGGATTTATGGTTTGTACATAATATTAAGTGGCCCGGACAGAGAGATTTCATTGAACTCTTGGGAAAGATTGTAACTTATATTTCCTGCTGACTTCTGTTTTCCATGGTTCCTTGTTAAGATTTATGGAATATTTAGTCTTTGATTTTTTTTTTTTTTTTTTTTTTTTTTTTTTTTGCAGTACGCGGGCCTCTCACTGTCGTGGCCTCTCCCGTTGCGGAGCACAGGCTCCGGACGCGCAGGCTCAGCGGCCATGGCCCACGGGCCCAGCCGCTCCGCGGCATGTGGGATCTTCCCGGACCGGGGCACGAACCCGTGTCCCCCGCATCAGCAGGCGGACTCCCAACCACTGCGCCACCAGGGAAGCCCTAGTCTTTGATTTTTTAATTATAATTGGCAGGTGTCCCTGAAGTTGTAAAGCAATTAGGAAGCCTGTAGTTATTTTCTTATAACAGCAGTGCTGGTGAACCTGATTTTTCTAGGGGGTTTATCATGCCCTATTTCTTCTTATTTATCATTCCAGATTGAATCCCTCAAGGATAGCATCCTAGCTGTGACCAATACCTCAGGGCACAGATGAAGATAAGGAGCCTGAAGAATATACAGATAAGTTTATTGCACCTAAGATTTGACCATCAGTGGTAATGTCTAACACCTTACAATATGAGCTTGTCTACATATTGTCACTAAAAGTAGAGGCCCCCTTGTTTTTAAAAGCATGACAAATTTCAACTCTGTTAATACTTGAGGCCCTTATTTACACAGACTGTAAAATGTTCCACAATTTAAAAGACTTTAAATTGTTTTTCCTAATTTATAGAGTAGAATTTTTCCTAATTTATAGAATAGAATTTTTAGACATCTGAAAGACAAAAAAAAAAAAAAAAAAACAAATGTATTTCCATAACTAACTCTACAAAGTCCCTTTAAATCTTATTTTAATTCAGGAAGGGCTTTTATATTTCTCAGGAAGATTATATACTTTTCTTTCTAGGAGGGAAAAAGAGCTCAATTCATCTTTTACAGTATTTGTTATTTATATCAATATTTTAAACTGGGTAATAATATAATACATGCGAAGTATTCTTAATGATGCATTCATTTATTTTGTAAAAATATTTACTTCTCTGCTTCTGTATACCAGATACTGGATATATACTGGTGAAAAAAAAATATATGGTCCCTTCTCTCATTCAGTTTATAGTCTAGGGGGGAACACTTTATTTATTTATTTATTGAATAAATATTTGTTGTATCAGGCTAGCTTCTGTGTACAATGATAAAGAAGACAGTCAAAGTCCTGAATTCAAAAAGTATATATTTAGTTGAGATGCATTAAAAAGTAAACAAATACATATGTAATATAATGAAGACAGATAAATCAAATTAAGCAGATTATGGCATGTGGCTTGAATTTTTCTACAGTTATTACCTTTTTGTAAGCTTAAATATTATAGAATAACTTTCATTCTAAAGAATAAATGGGAAGTATGGGAGTTAAAATAATTAGTCATGAATATTTTTTACTGCTAGACTGTGAAGAAATCAAAGTGATAGAGAAAATACAGGAGGCAGATATATGGAGTCAGGTGAAACATTTTAAAGATGGAAGATTCTCAAACATGTTTGAATATGAATAAGGAGACAGGAGGGAGAGGAAAGCTGAAAATAAAACAGACAGAGGGTATTCCTAGAGGAGCCAGTCCTTGAGAATGCAAGAACTGACAGAGATCTCACACATGGGAAATTTTTTTCATCTATTTATTCATTCATTTATTCATTTATTTAATTATTATACATTTTGCTCAACTATGTATTTGAAAGATATGAAGAAAAACCATGATCTCTACCAATGAAGAATTTATAATCTAAGATATATGACTAGAAAATAACTAATAATACATGAAAATATAAATTGTAATCACTATAGGAATTCAGAAGAATACTCTCCATAGGCTGAAGTTTAATCCATATAAAGTGTTCCATATCTAAAGTCCCTGGCTTTTCACAGGCACTTGATGAATGAGGAATATAGTTGTTTTTCTTGGAAGAAGCTGTACTTGATTTAGTCCTTGAAGAAGGAGAAGTTATAGAAATAAGAGGAAAGGGCAAAGGGTTTGCAGCATAGGATGAAATGCATGAGTACATGCAGAAGCAGCAATGGCATTTTCTATATTACATGTTACATGTTAAGTGTGTCCCTGAAAAAGATATGGTGGAGTCCTAACCCCTACATCAGACTGTGATCTGTTTGGAAACAGAGTCATTGCAGATGCAATTAGTTAAGAGCAAGTCATACTAGAGTGGACCCTTAATCAAATATGACTGGTGTCCTTAAAATAAAAGGAGGAAAAGATACACAGGGAGATGATATAGGCAGAGATTAGAGTGATGCATCTCTATGGCAGGAAACACCAAAGATTGCCAGCAACACGAGAATCTACAAAGGGGAAGAAAGGCTTCTTCTCTACAGGTTTCAGAGGGTTCATAAATGACCCTGACATCACTTTCATTTCAGACTTTTAGCTTCCAGAACTCCGAGATAGTAATTTTTTATTGTTTCCGCTACCCGGTTTGTGATACTTTGCTATGGCAGCCATAGGAAAATAATATACATGACAATTACTATAAATATAAGTATTACTTTAGTTGCATTTAAATTATGGTAGCTTTGTCTTTTAATTTTTTTTGCATTTTATATTTCATATGGAAATATATTCTGTTTAAATAACAGGAAGAAATTTTTGAAACTCTGTTAATTATGTCACATTTTATCCTAATTTTAAAAAGTATCCTTAAATTTAGTAATATTATTATGACAGGCTATATGATAGACTTTTAAAGCTATATTTATAATAAATATATTAAAATATTAAGAACCACTTACAACATAATAGTAAATGATAAGGGCATATATAAAAGTGTACATATCAATAGTATTTAATATATACACTCATACCTACATATACATGCATAATAGAAATGAGTGAATAGGGGGAAAATGACTGGAAGAATCTATAGCAAAATAATGATAACAATTATAGGTAAGTTTGTCTTTTATTCTTGAAAATAAATCTAGAATGATTTACACATTCTTGGGAATAAAAATCTTCTCATCCATTTAAAAACAAAAAGTTAGCTCTTATTTGTTTACTACCATGATTGATGTTTGTATGCTAAAATTGAGCTGATTTAGTAAAGATGGTTAAATGTGCTTATTGCTTTTGACCTCGTGTATATCACACCCAGTCATACCTCACTTAGCATTAGCCTTCTGAGAAAAAGCAATAAAAACTCCCTTTTACCAAGTCAGTCTGAGTTCAGAAGTGTGGAGAGTATGGTGGGACTTCTGTATCCTCAGATGGATTCTGGGTCACCCAGCTATAGGGAGAGATGCAAGACAAGGCCATGTCTGCTGAGATACCCAGGAGACAGCAATTTGCTATCTTATCCCTAGACATAGGGCTGTAGCTATATGCAAGTTGAGAAAGGTATGGGTGGTAGAACCCAACTCACATTGCGATGACTATGAAAGACTCTTGCTTACTATATATATGATGCTTTTCTATGTTATTTTTCCTACTTTTCTATGTTATCTCTTTTTCTGTTAATGAAGTTTCTGAGAATAGCATTGAACTGAAATGTGTGGTAAAACTCTAGATACAGCAAGGATAGACATTAAACAGTTAATTCCAGAATAAACAACATATTATTCCAGAATAAACAACACTTTAGCAAATTTAAGGTGAGGCCTCTCGATATCTAGATGGCTTAGTAACAGATTTTGGCTTAAATAATAAGTTACTACAACTTTAAAAGCAAACCAGAGTTAAAATGATTACAGCTCTGTGTTAAATTTAAAATGCACTCAAAGAATAATTGGGTTTTAGAACATGAAGGGACTGGAACTTTGAATTATCTAGTGAACTCTATTTTATATATAATATACTGGAGGCACAGAGAGGTAAAATAACTCCTTAAATTTCCTTAGAAAGTTTGTGTCAGATCCAGGATGGAACAAAGGCCTTCTGACTCTCAGATGACGGGCTCTTTCCATTATATCATGCTCTGCTGTGATGAACTGTCAGAGATATTCAAGCACAGGCACAATGACTGTCAGTCAACCTGAACATAATCCACTAAGTTATGCTAATTCCCATAAAAACTAAGATGACACACAGCTGAAGGAATCCCCACTAGGATTTTGTTCATATAAATTTGCCCATTTATGGCAAATTTATCCTACTCTTTGGAATCATTTTGTTCTCTTATGCAATTCCTATTGTCATGAACCCAGAAATCTCTAGGATTAGAGGAAGACAAAATGAGGAAAAATGAAACAGAAATGAAAGGAGTGCTCTTTCCCGCATAAGCTAATATTTCTGCGATGAGTACCTATAATAAAGAAAACGGGAAGACAGGTGATGACATGCTCCGGCATCCAGTTAAGTTTCATCAATACTGGGTGCTGAATGGAGAAAGGGCCTATTCGTTAACAGGTCAGAGGAAGAGGAAATTTGCATGTAGTGCTACAATTCTGGTAACAAGAGTTTTAGTATTCTCAAATAATTTAGCAAATGCAAGAAGATCATGGGCCCAATGAGGCTTTAAATGTAATCAAAACGTGAAAAAAATCCACTGTTTTGAATATTTAGTAACTGTTATTACTATTACTTTCAGTTTCAATTTGTTAAAAATGCTTTAAAATACTCAAAGAAGACAAAAATACTTGGTTCCTTGAGAAAAACGGGTTTTTTTGCTTAATGAATGAAATACCAAGGAAAGCTATTCGAAGGGGAGAAGCAGCTATCAAATTGCTGGCTGGAATGCCTGGATCTGTAAGGACTTTTGTTTAATAATCAGAAGGCCAAATTTAGGAGTGAAAGAAGAGAAGCAATTTGGGTAATCCCTTGCAAAAAATGTTTTTTAGAGTTTTTTTCCCCCTTGGACAGGAGACTAAACGGGTTGTAGGAGCATATACTTCAAAGCCATCCTCCGAATTTCTGCCAGGGTTATTTTTTTCCTGAATATGTAAATTTCATTATCTCATGTCACCATTAAAATTCTTCTGTGACTCTCCATTCAAATTCAAAATAAAATTGAAAATAAGCAAGTCAAAAGGTACAAACTTCCAGTTATAGGATAAGTAAGTACTAGGGACATGATGTACAACATGATTAATATAATTAATATTTGTAATGTACATGTGTTATATATGAAAGTTGTTAACAGAGTAAATCCTAAAAGTTCTCATCACAAGGGAAACATTTTTTTTTCATTTTCTTTTCTTTTTTATCTCTATGAGATGATGGGTGTTTAGTAAACTTATTGTGCTAATCATTTCATGATGTATGTTAAGTCAAATCATTATACTGCACTCAAACTTATACAGTGCTGTATGTCAATTAGATCTCAATAAAATTGGAAGGAAAAAATTAAATTAAAAACATTTAAAATTTTAGAACTGCCTGACTCTATCCACCATCCAAGATTTCTCTCCCATGGCTAGAAGACATTTGGATTTTATACACATTAGACCTTCTGTCACCCTTATAGGCAAAACACTCTCATACTTCAGTGCATGGACTCACACAGCTTTCCTCTGCCAGGCATCTCCAGCTGTCTTTTTCTGCCTAGTGGCCTTTCTTTCTTTCTTTCTTTGGCCACACCACTCAGCTTGCAGGATTTTAGTTCCCAGACCAGGGACTGAACACAGGCCCCGGCAGTGAAAGCACTAAGTCCTAGCCACTGGACCACCAGGGAATTCCCCCTGTGACCCTCTTTTAAAGCTCAATTCAGTTGTCTACTGTGGAACCTTCCCTAAGTCTCTCTGAAAAGTCTTGCTTACTCTGTGCATATGTAGCATTTATACATGACACTATGGATAGATCCTATGACAAGGGACTTCAGTTATATGCATGTGAGCATAGAGTTTATGTGTTAGTCATCTTTCTATCTCCAGCACCAACTCAGTGCTTGACACATAATATGTGATCAATGGATGCTTTAAGAATGTATAGGTTAAAGAATGCACACACTTGTTGAAGCCCAACCCAAACACAGAAAACTATGTGTTTGTGTTGGGCTTCAACACATCTTTGTGTTGTGTGTTTATCTCACAGACCTTTGTAGATAGATGAGTGCTATTAATCTAAAAGCAACACCAAAGGGAACTTTAAAAGCAAAAAGAAGTCACACCTGAAGGGAATATGATGAAAATAGAAACAGCTTCCTAACATCTTTGTCTTAAGCGTTATTCCATGTATAGAGTAGGATTATGGGCTGACAGTATGCATTTGAGCCTCAGGACTTTTAAAAATAAGGATATTTCCAAAGGCAATTGTCATTGCCTTTTGGCCCTTATGCTTCTCTTTCACCCCAACAGGGCTCTGACCTTCCCTAGATTAACTGGTCCCCATTACTGTTTTCTAAAGATGCTCTACTTGTGGAGAAAAGTAGGTGACTCAAGTGAAGTGATCCTTCAGAAATGGATAGCATGATTAGACCCAATATCCAAAAGTCTTTCTACCACACAGCAAATAGAATTGTTTTGCTCTTGTGAGTACCTAAAATGCTGCAATTAAGTGAAATGCAGTCATTTATATACATTTTGCTTCAAGTAACAGAATATCCATCTAAAATCTCTTTAAGAAATAACAATTTATTTATCTCATATATGAAAGAGCTCAAAAGTAAGAAAGCATTGGTTTAGCTATTCAAAGATGCCAAAGGCCAAGGCTGTCCTCTACTTTCTCTTTTCTGTCTCCTGAGCGTTGGCTTTTCACCTTGGTCTATTTGCTTTATTATCTTAAGAAGCTCTTTCAGGTATTATGACTTTGAAAAGCAGAAAACTGGAATCATCATTTGTCTATGATGGAAATAAAGTCTGATTATTATTCCCAGCCACGTTAACAAACAGCATTGCCCTCGTCAACTGGCAGCTTCCACTATTACAGACATAAACTTTGACAGACATATGGAATATTTTACAAATTTAATTAATTTCCATTATGGCTGTTGAAGCAAAACAAGACACAGAAATCTGAACTTTTCATACACCATCTAATTTGAGGCCTTAAAAAGATGATAAATAATTTTTCATAAGTTAATTTTTCAAACATGAAAGACAATGGGGATAATTATATGGACTGGAGAGGATTTAAATTTTTAAAAGAAGCTGAAATTATTGTATGGACAGACATTTACAAAACAAAAGCTAGGTCTCAACTGCTTCTGTTATTATGATAAATGTAAAAGTAACTTTGCTTTAATAAGATTTTCTAAAAATTGATTAATCACTTTGTTTAAAATTTTCCAAAATATTCTCAAGATGAAAATCTAAAGCCACAAATTATAGTGAATTAAAATAAATCCACAAAAGATATTCAATGAATTGTCCTTAAATTTTTAAAATTTGTTTTCTTTGCCTATTTTTAAGGGAAGTATCTGGGAAGACTAACCCAGACTGGAGAAAAGATCTTTTAAATACCCCCAGTGTAATTATAAGACCTCACTTTTCTCCTTCCTCTTTACTCTAAGAAGGCATGTTTGTTTTTTCTTCCTACAGAGACAAGACTTAAAGTAACTGCTGTTCACAGCTTGAAAGCACAAGACCTTTACTACTTAATTCTTTCCTCCCTCGAGGTGGCCTCTTGCTTTAATAAATTGAGGGTTTAACCCTAATGTTTTTTTTTAAACTTTTTTTATTTTATTTGGTTCAAGGGTAAAGGGTAGAAAGGCAAAACACAACAGGCTATATTATTTCATCGTTATGTACTAAATTTACCATCATAAACATATAATGCACTAATAAGTTATTCTATTTCTCATAAGCAAAATCATAAAAAGGAGATAATAGTAAATATCTTGGAGTATATGTTAGTTCTAAACATTTTTAACATTACTCATTAAGAAAGTGAAAAAGTATATTTTTATAATGGTAAATCCTCGGACATTTTAAAATCAAAACATGAAGTCTATGACCCTTCACTTGCATCTGGAATGGGCTTAGTAATTTGTTTGTAACTCTAGGAATGCTACAGAAATGATGCTGGATGGCTTTCAGGGCAAGATTGGGGAAAAGTCATGCAACCTCTGCTTGGTCCTCTTGGGTTGCTCACTCTGGGTAAAGCCAGCTACCATATAAGAAGTTCAACTACCTAGAAACTACCATGCTAGAGTGGTCTCATGGGGGCACTGTGGCCAGCATCAACTGTAGCCATGTGAGTCTGTCATCTCTACCTCCAGCACAGTCGAGCCTTCAGATGACTGTAGCCCCAAACAAGAGCTGACCTGTCAATGCATAAGGGACTTGAAGCAAGAACTATCTGGCCAATTCCTTCATGAATTTCTGACTCATATCTCA
This sequence comes from Leucopleurus acutus, assembly GCF_964270905.1. Taxonomy (NCBI): domain Eukaryota; kingdom Metazoa; phylum Chordata; class Mammalia; order Artiodactyla; family Delphinidae; genus Leucopleurus; species Leucopleurus acutus. Next base: position 122,778,001 of record NC_139143.1, read on the forward strand.
GGAATCCACTCAAATACCTGCCATAAGCCACTACTTTTAGAGTAATTCAGCAACCATGCTATTAGGAATTTTAGTTAAAATTATTTGAAATCAGTTTTATAAGAAGGAAAAATTATAGAGCAAATTTGTTCAAAATACATGCCTTTCAGGAAACAGAGACAGTTTACACAGGCTCTAATTTAGTCTTTACTTTTACTTTGGCTTATGTTTTTTTGGGGAAGAAGTATCTACACCTGATTTGTTCTTTTTGATGTACGGGGGGATTTAAATTATCAAAGTCATTGTAATCTAGTCATAAGAAAGGATATTTTCTGCTTTCTTGACTATTTTCTATGTGAGGTAAGACAGGGCCAAACATTAATATGAACTCCCATTAAGAGATTCTTCTATTATTTTAAAGTAAATTTATATAACTTATTTTTGAAATTTCTAATAATTTTTCTAACTTCAGATTCAGTTAGACAAGACACAAAATTGAGACTAAGTATCAGCAAACAAATGAAAGTGATGAAACTTCTTCTAAGAACTTAAAAGATTATGAAAAGCTTTAGTCACTGGTCATAGGAAGAAAGGAAAGGAAAGATTTGTAGGTAGTTGGAAAGGGAGAGATCAGAATTAAGGATCTCCAGTTAGAGCCATCATATTCTCCAGGAAGTAAATGGGAATAGATAGAGAAAAGTACATTATGATCAATAAACATATATACATGTAGACATTCAATAAATATTAGTTTAAGTTGTCAGTGATTGAAGAGATCTCTGAAAAGGAGAGAAACATTTGGAAATATCTTTTTTTTTTTCCTTCTAAGCATCACTCTTTTCTTGCTTTCTCTTTGCCTCTCTGAACCCCCTTGTGAATCTTTGTGAATTCTTTTTTCTACCTGCTCTTTCCTGTTTTTTCCTCCCTCTTCTCCCTATGTGTTTTTGTTTAATTCTTTTTCTCTCATATAACAAAAATTCTGGGTCTTAAGACTGGAGCAACATTTCTGTAATGTCTTCAGAAATGACTCAGGCTCCTTCCATCTTCCTGTTCTACCATCCTTAGCATTTGACTTTCAGCCTCATGGTCATAAGATGGCAATTCACTTAGAGACTTGATTGTATCACTGTTCCTATTAGGAGGAAGATGGAAGGTGAAATATGTGAAGAAAGCTGTCTGCTCAGTTAAATCTCTTGCAAAAGCATTCTTAAATCCCATCCAGAAGACTCTTGTTTATAGAATTTGGCCATAAGGATAACCACAGCTACAAGAGAGTCTTAGCAAGTAAGTAATAGCATCTGGACACAAAATCATCCTTTCCAAATTAGAGCTGTAGAGGTTAAGAAAAAGATGAAAAAAAATATGGGTAGGAAAAGAACAGCTTCTCCTTTATTCTCCAAGGTGGAAATCTGAGTCATCCACAAAATTTCAATCTCCTTTAAATTACTCTTTGGGACTCTTCTTCAGAACACCAATTACTCAACAGTTTTTATCAATCCCCACTCATATCTGCCATTCTCTATTTTGTTTTTCATTGTACTGCTATAGTAGATTGAATGGTAGCCTCCCAAAAGATATGTCCACATTCTAATTCCTGAAACCTATTAATTTTGCCATATTTGAAAAAAGAGTTCGCAGATGTAATTAAGTTAAGGATGCTGAGATGAAGAGATCATCCTGGATTATCCAGGTAAGTCCTAAATCCAACAATCCAGGTATCTTTATAAAAGATACACAGGGGAAATTTGAAAGATGGAAGAGTAGAAGGTCATGTGGAGATGAAGGCAGAGACTGGAGTGATGTGGCCACAGCCAAGGAAAGCCAGCAGCTACAAGAAGGTGGAAGAGGCAAGGAACAAAATCTCCTGCAGAATCTCTAGAGGGAGCAGCCCTGCCAATACCTCTGGCCTTTAACTTCTGGCCTCCAGAATTGTGAGATAATAAGTTTCTGTCATTTTAAGCCACCAAGTCTATGGTAATTTATTACAGAAGCTTTAGGAAATTAATATAACTACCCTAATTTGTATCATTTCTTTTTGACCTAGATTGTAGAAACATTGCAAAATTGTCTCCCTCCCCCCATTCTTGTCCTAGTCCCATCATTGCAGTCACTAGGTTAGTCTTCCTATAATACACATTTGATTATTACTTCGTGTTAAAACCTTTAAATTGCTTCCTATTGACTACAGGCTAACATTTAAATTCCTTTATAGGTCATACAAGTACCTTTACAATGAAGTCCCTCTCTATCCATACAAATTTAGCTCCTTACACTGTTAACTTGAAACATACATAGTTTCCTGCAGTACTATGAATTCCCCTGCTATATACCATGATTTAATTTCTCTGTATGCATCCTTTCATCTGCCCAGAACACTATATTTCTCTATTCAGTAAGATTCTTCTTTTTGTGTGCCAATAAGTGCTTATTCTATGATCCCATGGTACATAATGTCATAATTTTTTAAGCTCAGTTTAAACATGAGCAGTCTTTGTAATTTTCACTTTAGGGAGTAGCAGCTGTATAATAAGTATTTAACAAAAATTTTGTCAAATAATAAAGAAGTGATGTATATTGTGGTCATTAGAATTGGGTGTTACCGAGAATGCGGATCCATGGAAAAGCGAGGAAAGACCATTGGCTTCAGCTAAAAGTAAATGACTAGACACCTTAGGGATAGCGATTTTGGTAAAGATTTAAGTGCTGATGGCTGATTGCTGGAAATTAAAAAAATAGCAGGTGTTTAGGAAGTAAATAGAGTAACTATAGATTCTGAGTTCCAGAAATCTGGCCACAGAAAAAAGGAAAGTTATATGTGTCTAGCATTTTAATTAGCTTCTGATATTATATTCATTTTTAAAAAGAGTTTGCATTGTGATTTATGGTTCTGGACATGTGTTGTTACTGCTGCTGTTTTTTCTGCCTGATTATCTATTCCTCCTACCTTTGCTAAGAGCATCCTGCTTTTGTTTAGAAGAATTGTTTCTCCCTCATTTTATAGAGTCTTAATGAGACTGGAAATCAAGCTGTCTTTCTTCTTCTTTTTTTTTTTTTTTTCTTTTTTTTTTGCGGTACGCGGGCCTCTCACTGTTGTGGCCTCTCCCATTGCGGAGCACAGGCTCTGGACGCGCAGGCTCAGCGGCCATGGCTCACGGGCCCAGCCGCTTCGCGGCATGTGGGATCTTCCCAGACCGGGGCATGAACCCGTGTCCCCTGAATCGGCAGGTGGACTCTCAACCACTGCGCCACCAGGGAAGCCCCAAGCTGTCTTGACTTATACTAATTGAGGTATGGTACGTGGCCCAATCTTGGCCAATAGATTCTCATTGTTGGTACTTTGACTCCTGAAACAATCAATAGAGAAAATGGCCTAAGTATATTCATTTCAATGGAGAGCCTAGATGAGATAGCTGAGTGGTTCCTGACACTTACACCCTCACAGTTGACCTTTTTCCTGTCTTTTTTTCACAGCCTGGTTTATCTTTCCATTGATTCTTGGAACTACCTGTTATTCTTCCAACAAGTTTTCCTACTTATGCCAGCCATAGTCAATTTCTGTAACTTGCATCCAAAGAACCAAACTGCCCTAACTTATTTAGCCAAAATTTTTATTGATATTAATGAATGGGAAACAACCTTAAAGAAGGAAGAAAGGAAATTCTTTAGTGGAGAGAAAAGCTAGCATTTGCATGATGGCTACTATTCTTATCATACTACTCAATGGCTCATCTTAAGAAAGAAAAATTTTCCCTTTTCTTGGAGAAATTTAAAGAGTGAGTTTAAAAAATCATTTCAGATGTCTTTGTAAAAAGTTAAAATGTCACAGATTCAAGATTATTCAAATTTACACAGAGAAGTACTTAGAGGAGATCAACTAGATAAAAACTGTGATGTTTGTCATTTCTAATTCCAGTAATTAAGTGCTGCTCTTGTTCAACTTGAAAAGGCCTCTGTGGAATTATATTAATGGCATAATGGAGAGTCAAAGAAAAAAATCAAAACTATTATGAAAAAGAATGGTATTAAAAAATTCATGAGCTGGAACCTTCAGAAAAGGAGAGTGTTTATGGTGATAGATGATCAGGATTACTGGAATGATACGTGGTCTTTTGTCCAGAAGGACATGCCACCTCCTATATTCCTAAAATCTATAAAATGCATTAGAAACATTCTCATCAGGAAGATGACAGTCGAGTGCTTTAATTTAAGTTCTTCCAGTACAATCCCACCATTTAATTCTTATTTCTTCCCCAAAAGATGATTGCTTAATCTCAGTTATAAGATGATTATTTTTGAGACAGTTAATGTGAGCATTATGGCTAAATAGTGTTAATACTTTATCATTTTTTGAAATGAGAAAAGTATCCTGCTTAGGCCTTAGAGATGTGATCCTAAGAATGGCAGTTATTATTTGTCTGTATTACCCTGATTTGTCTGTGTTCTGCTCAGATATCAACATTCTGACTAGCGACTCTGTTCAGTCCTTTGTGACAGGGTCATGTAGAAATGGAAGGCAGGAAAGTCTAGAGGGATTCAAAGAAAGACAATTTGGAAAAACTGAATTAGAGCCCTAGGAAATCAAGTAATTGTATGACCTTAATCAAAATACTTACCTTTGTTATTTCTCAGTTTCTTTATCTCTGAAATGGAGATTATTTTACCTAATCTTCTTATCTCATAGAATTGCTGGGAGGAAAAGAAATAAAGTATGAGAAAAATTTTAACTAAAAAAAAAATTCTGTGTAAATGTAAAATACAGTATTAATTGAGTCACATATCACACTATTATAATAACTTAGGTTAGTGTGCTCCTCCACAAATAATAAAACACGTGAATTTGTTAGAAATCATAAATTAGATAAAAATTAAAAACAAAAATGTATTCAAAAGCAATCAATGTGATACTTATAGAACTTAAAAAGCTATTATGTACACATACTCTCAAAGAAAAGTGAAACACATCCATCTTGCACATCCTGGCTAATTCTTTTTTAAAAGAAATTTTAAAAATGAAATTAAAGAAAAAGAATTTCTAGAAATATTGGTAACAATATGTAATAAGATGTTTATCCTTTTTAGATTTTACTATGAAATTTTCCTTGTGTCTATAGCCCATGTTACCATTGGCTTTTACTCCTTCCACATACGATCCATTTCTAATAGTCATAGTGCAGATGCTCTCGTGTGAAACCCAGAGTCATCCAACCCAGCTATGTGGCATTTTCTATTCCTGTTCTATAGCAAGTTGTAATACAGAAGGTGCCATATGATCTTTTTTTAAGTGTATATTTATTAAGATACACCAATGCATTAAAAAAATTCGTGTGGTAGGTTAAGTTGGCTGATACTGACTGTTTACAAAATATGGTCTGTTTTTAATAATTAAATTTTAATTGAATTAATTAATTAATTCAATTAATTAATTTAATTAAAATTAAATTTTAATCTTTTATGTAGAGCATAAAAGATAACTGTGTATATGTTGTCTACTTGAATAATATTTCAAGGTACATCTTTTCATTTTACTGCTTTTATTGATACTGTTACAGTTTGTGATTTCCCCACAGCTGTTTTTATTTCATGAAAATCATTCATCCCATGAGCATGACTATAGCTCTAAGCATTTTATAATAAATTGTTATGATCATTAAACACATGTAGTTAAGGACTTCTTTGCATCTATTTCCTTGTTCTTCATTTTAATTTTTCATCATCTTTATTAATTTTATATATCAAATATAATTTTTAAACCCCCCAATTAACAAGCTACATATGGTCTGTCTGTGCACTGAGACCTATCTTCCCACATTGTTTCCACACACCGTGCACATCCCCTCCTGGTACAGATTTCCCAGCAGCACACGGCTCGCTTTCTGCTCATGTTGCTGATTGCCTCCCATTCCTGCCATATACTGTGGTCCGTGGTGATTTCCCATCCTCCTGTTACATCTTCTTTTCTGGTCTCCCAAACAGTGTTCCAATTACTTCTCCTCCTCTGTAACTCCCCTGATCATCTCTTCGCCTTGCTTCTGCTGTCTTTTTGATGTAATGCCTGTGATTGTCATAAGATGCTCACTTTCACAATTGGCCCTGGTTATTATTCATTCATTCATTATTCACTCAATCCACAAGCATCTCTTTAGGGCCTACTCACTATCAACATGGCACTAGGGACTGAGGTTACAAAGATGAACGTGACGGGCTTCCCTGGTGGCGCAGTGGTTGAGAGTCCGCCTGCCGATGCAGGGGACACGGGTTCGTGCCCCGGTCCGGGAAGATCCCACATGCCGCGGAGCGGCTGGGCCCGTGAGCCATGACCGCTGAGCCTGCGCGTCCGGAGCCTGTGCTCCGCAACGGGAGAGGCCACAACAGTGAGAGGCCCGCATACCGCAAAAAAAAAAAAAAAAAAAAAAAGATGAACATGACACAGTCACTTCCTTCAAGGAATTTCCAGTTGTACTCTAGAAGGGAAACATCAGAATTTTAAAGCCTGAAACAATGGTCTTCATTTAAAAAATTCTGAACCCCAAGCAAAATTTGCTTTGGAAAATATCTCTTATGAGATTCGTCTTCATTTCATGTATTCCTAAGTGACATGCAGCTTGCTCTGGTGAGAGACAAAACTTCATGAAACTTCAGTTCAAGGCTATTGACTGCTTATATGTAACAATCTGTGAGTACATACTAACTTCTTTCACTTTTGCATTGTATGTTGAACCTCTGGAAAAATCAGTTCTTCATAAATAATGCAAATGATAATCAAATTTTTACAGGAAATAAACCACTATAGTGTGTACTACATTTGTGCCAGTAATTTGCAAAATTAATTCTTGGCTTTATCTGACACAAGATTGTGAAGCTGCATAAGATTCAGATATTTTTTTAAAAAAAGCTTACACAATTTCTTGTGCCAGGTGTCCCACAGGACAGCATTTCTGAGGTAATTACAGAAGAAGCTAGACCCCAGGAATTATAAAGGTGTGTAGACTCAGCCCAATGTAAACAAAATATAAAATCTAGACTAAACAACAAAATCCACAAACAATAACAATAGCAACCTTGCTGTGAATTTTCAGAAGGTTTTGGGGGAATTTTCCCTTTTTCTGAATCAATTTACCTTTATAAAAATAAAATTTTAATAGAAAAAATAAAAATTATATTTCATAGATTGTATTTTACATGCAGTGATCCCAGCGACCCTATAAAGTATACACATAGAGCCAGTATTCAGTAAGTGGAACAATGTCACTCAAAGTCTGAGTAAGATTCCTACTTATAATGGTTTCTTAAAAAGGCCAGATGGGAAACATTTTCCATGATATTAATGAGGAAATTCTATCCTTGTTGGGACAAGAGGGTGTAAGGGTGAGGGGAGAGGAATTCTGTATATTGTAAATGGCTAATTAAGCTGGAGAGAAGTCAAATTATAAAGATCTGACAGAAATGCCACTGCAATGGACCTCATAATATAACAAGGAGCTAAAAAATTACTGCAAATGTAGACAGCAGTAATAGAAACAAAGTGTCCAAAACAAGGAGACTAAGAATACCCATGAACTGTGCTGTATGATATTAAGTTTTGGCTGCCACAATTTTCTGATAGACTTTGAGTACCTAAATGCATCCAGGGAAAGAAAGCCAGAATGGCAAATAGTCTGAGAAACTCATCTCTTAAAGGAACAAAGAATTGTTAGCTTGGTAAAGAAAACATCATAAGAGGATTTCAAGAGCTGTCTTAAAATATTTGAAGGAGTGTAATCTGTAAGAGGGCAGACCTATAATGTTTTTTTTTTTTCCCAAAGGGTAAAAAAAATGAAGCCCATTGAAAGTTTTACTGAGGCAGATTTCAGTTCACTTTTTTTTTTCAGTTAAAAAAAGAAAAAGAAAAAAAAAGATATTTATTATGTGAATATCTTTCTCTCTCATGAATGTCAGAAGTCTTTTTTAAAATTTTCGATTACATATACACAAATATGGTTTTCTATAAATGAATCGATGTGATCATACTAGAGTTGTTTCTAGTGTAGTGTTTTCAATTTTTCTTTCTCTATATTGCTTGGTTTTCTCCTTTTCCCTCCTTCTCTCATTGTTATCCATGTTAAACACCTAAGATATTTATCTTTCTTCATTTCTCTTCATGCTTATACAATTATATGTAAACATCTCTCCATATATAAACATGTGGCAGGGAATGCATTTTTGTTTTATAAGGATAAGATCATATTTTACAAACTTTTCTGAACCCTCCTTTTCTCATGCAAAAATAACTCATGGAAATCCCTTTCTTTTTTGTTTACTGGAAACATTATATTACATGGGATGAATGTTCCATAATTTATTCACCATTGCCCTATTGATACACATTCATTTTCTTCCAGGTTTTACCCAGTTACTGGTGTTAGAAATATCCTTGAGCATATATTCTTAAATGTTGATGCTTTTCTTTTGAACAGACTCAGAAGTAACATTTGTTAAGTCAAGGGATATATGTATTTTTAATTTTTAATAGCTATTTCTAGTTTATTTTAAAAAAAACTATAACAATCCACATTTCCATCAGCAAATTATGAGAATATTCTTTTCCCCACATGCCTGGCAGGAGTGGATGTCACTCATAAAGTTCCGACATTCTGTTACTTATAAGGCTATCTATCACCTTGTTGCTTTAATTTGCATTTCCTCAGGCTCTAGTGAGTTTGAGCATCTCCATTCTTTCACAAATTGCCTCTGAATATCCTTTGTCCATTTTTCCATGGAGTGTTTATCTCCTTGTCAATCCATAACAGTTCTTTTTGTGTTAACCCTTTGTTCATCCTTTACATTACATGTAGTTTTCCAAATCTATTTTTCATTTATTAACTTTTTTTTTGAACATCTTTATTGGAGTATAATTGATTTACAATGTTGTGTTAGTTTCTGCTTTATAACAAAGTGAATCAGCTGTACGTACACATATATCCCCATATACCCTCCCTCTTGCGTCTCCCTCCCACCCTCCCCATCCCACCCTTCTAGGTGGTCACAAAGCACCGAGCTGATCTCCCTGTGCCATGCAGCTGCTTCCCACTAGCTATCTATTTTACAGTTGGTAGTGTACATATGTCCATGTCACTCTCTCATTTCGTCTCAGCTTACCCTTCCCTCTCCTTGTGTCCTTAACTCCACTCTCTATGTCTGTATCTTTACTCCTGTCCTGGCCCTAGGTTCTTCTGAACGATTTTTCTTTTTGTTTTTCTTTAGATTCCATATATATGTGTTAGCATACAGTATTTGTTTTGCTCTTTCTGACTTACTTCACTCTGTATGACAGACACTAGGTCCATCCACTTCACTACAAATAACTCAATTTCGTTTCTTTTTAAGGCTGGATAATATTCCATTGTATATATGTGCCACATATTCTTTATCCATTCATCTGCCAATGGACACTTAGGTTGCTTCCATGTCCTGGCTATTGTAAATAGAGATGCAATGAACATAGTGGTACATGACTCTTTTTGAATTACGGTTTTCTCAGGGTCTATTCCCAGTAGTGGGATTGCTGGGTCATATGGTAGTTCTATTTTTAGTTTTTTAAGGAACCTCTATATTGTTCTCCATAGTGGCTGTATCAATTTACATTCCCACCAGCAGTGAAAGAGTGTTCCCTTTTCTCCACACCCTCTCCAGCATTTATTGTTTATAGATATTTTGATGATGGCCATTCTGACTGGTGTGAGGTGATACCTCATTGTAGCTTTGATTTGCATTTCTCTAATGATTAGTGATGTGGCTCATCCTTTCCTTTCACGTGTTTGTTGGCCATCTGTATATCTTCTTTGGAGAAATGTCGATTTAGGTCTTCTGCCCAATTTTGGATTGGGTTGTTTGTTTTTTTGATATAGAGCTGCATGAGCTGCTTGTAAATTTTGGAGATTAATCCTTTGCCATTTGATTCATTTGCAAATATTTTCTCCCATTTGGAGAGTTGTCTTTTCATCTTGTTTATGGTTTCCTTTGCTGTGCAAAAGCTTTGAAGTTTCATTAGGTCCAATTTATTTATTTTTGTTTTTATTTCCATTTCTCTAGGAGGTGGGTCAAAAAGGACCTTGCTGTGATTTATGTCATTGAGTGTTCTGCCTATATTTTCTTTTAAGAGTTTTATAGTGTCTGGCCTTACATTTAGGTCTCTAATCCATTTTGAGTTTACTTTTGTGTATGGTGTTAGGGAGTGTTCTAATTTCATTCTTTTCCATGTAGCTATCCAGTTTTCCCAGAACCACTTACTGAAGAGGTTGTCTTTTCTCCATTGTATATGCTTGCCTCCTTTGTCAAATATAAGGTGACCATATGTGTTGGGCTTACCTCTGGGCTTCTATCCTGTTCCACTGATCTATATTTCTATTTTTCTGTCAGTACCATACTGTCTTGATTGCTGTAGCTTTGTAGTATAGTCTGAAGTCCAGGAGCCTGATTCCTCCAGCTCCCTTTTTCTTTCTCAAGATTGCTTTGGCTATTTGGGGTCTTCTGTGTTTCCATACAGATTGTGAAATTTTTTGTTCTAGTCCTAATGAAGAATGCCATTGGTAGTTTGATACGGATTGCATTGAATCTGTAGATTGCTTTGTGTAGTATAGTCATTTTCACACTGTTGATTCATCCAATCCAAGAACATGGTATATCTCTCCATCTTTTGTATCATCTTTAATTCCTTTCATCACTTTCTTATAGTTTTCTGCATACATGTCTTTTGTCTCCTTAGGTAGGTTTATTCCTAGTTATTTTATTCTTTTTCATGCAGTGGTAAATGGGAGTGTTTCCTTAATTTCTTTTAGATTTTTCATCATTGGTGTAGAGAAATGCAAGAGATTTCTGTGCATTAATTTTGTATCCTGCTACTTTACAAAATTCATTGATTGGATCTAGTAGTTTTCTGGTAGCATCTTTAGGATTCTCTATGTATAGTATCATGTCATCTGCAAACAAACAGTGACAACTTTACTTCTTCTTTTCTGATTTGGATTCCTTTTATTTCATTTTTGCTCTGATTGCTGTGGCTATAACTTCCAAAACTATGTTGAGTAATAGTGGTGAGAGTGGACAACCTTGTCCTGTTCCTGGTCTTAGAAGAAATGGTTTCAGTTTTTCACCATTGAGAATGATGTTGGCTGTGGGATTTTCATATATGGCCTTTACTAAGTTGAGGTACATTCCCTCTATGCCTACTTTCTTTCTCTGATTGCTGTGGCTAAAACTTCCAAAACTTTGTTGAATAATAGTGGTGAGGGCTTCCCTGATGTGCAGTGGTTGAGAGTCCACCTGCCAATGCAGGGGACATGGGTTCGTGCCCTGAACCGGGAAGATCCACCATGCCGCAGAGCAGTTGAGCCCATGAGCCATGGCCACTGAGCTTGTGCTTCCAGAGCCTGTGCTCCGCAACAGGAGAGGCCACAACAGTGAGAGAGGCCCGCGTACTGCGAGAAAAAGAAAATAGTGATGGGAATGGACAACCTTGTCCTGTTCCTGGTCTTAGAGGAAATAGTTTCAATTTTTCACCATTGAGAACAATGTTGGCTGTGGGATTTTCATATATATCCTCTATTAAGTTGAGGTACATTCCCTCTATGCCTACTTTCTGGAGGCTTTTTATCATAAATAGGTGGTGAATTTTGTCAAAAGATGTTCTGCATCTATTGAGATGATCATATGTTTTTTATCCTTCAGTTGGTTAATATGGTTTATTACATTGATTGATTTGCATATTTTGAAGAATCCTTGCATTCCTGGGATAAACCCCACTTGGTCGTGGTGTATGATCCTTTTAATATGCTGTTGGATTCTGTTTGCTAGTATATTGTTGAGGATTTTTGCATCTATGTTCATCAGTGATATTGGTGTGTTGTTTTGTTTCTTTGTGACACCTTTGTCTGGTTTTGGTATCAGGGTGATGGTGGCCTTGTAGAATGTGTTTGGGAGTATTCTTCACTCTGCTATATTTTGGAAGAGTTAGAGAAGGATAGGTGCTAGCTCTTCTCTAAATGTTTGATAGAATTCACCTGTGAAGCCATCTGGTCCTGGGCTTTTGTTTGATGGAAGATTTTTAATCACAGTCTCAATTTCAGTGCTTGTGATTGGTATGTTTATATTTCCTATTTCTTCCTGGTTCAGCCTCAGAAGGTTGTGTTTTTCTAGGAATTTGTCCATTTCTTCCAGGTTGTCCATTTTATTGGCATATAGTTGCTTGTAGTAATCTCGCATGATCCTTTGTATTTCTACAGTGTCAGTTGTTACTTCTCCTTTTTCATCTTTAATTCTGTTGATTTGAGTCTTCTCCCTTTTTTTCTTGATGAGTCTAGCTAATGGTTTATTAATTTTGTTTATCTTCTCAAAGAACCAGCTTTTAGTTCTATTGATCTTTGCTACTGTTTCCTTCATTTCTTTTTCAATTACTTCTGATCTGAGATTTATGATCTCTTTCCATCTGCTAACTTTGGGGATTTTTGTTCTTATTTCTCTAATTTCTTTAGGTGTAAGCTTAGGTTGTTTACTGGAGATGTTTCTTGTTTCTTGAAGTAGGAATGCATTGCTAAAAACTTTCCTCATAGAACTGCTTTTGCTGCATCCCACAGGTATTGGGTCACCATGTTTTCATTGTCATTTTTTTCTAGGTATTTTTTGATTTCCTCTTTGATTTCTTCAGTGATCTCTTGGTTGTTTAGTAGTGTATTATTTAGCCTCCATGTGTTTGTATATTTCACAGATTTTTTTCCTGTAATTGATATCTAGTCTCATAGTGTTGGGGTCAGAAAAGATACTTGATACAATCTCAATTTTATTAAATTTATCAAGGCTTGACTTGTGACCCAAGATATAATCTATCCTGGAGAATGTTCCATGAGCACTTAAGAATAAAGTGTATTGTGTTGTTTTTGGATTGAATATCCTATCAATATCAATTAAGTCCATCTTCTTTAATGTATCATTTAAAGCTTCTGTTTCCTTATTTATTTTCAGTTTGGATGATCTGTCCATTGGTGAAAGTGGGGTGTTAAGTCCCCTACTATGATTTTGGTATGGTCGATTTCCCATTTTATGGTTGTTAGCATTTGCCTTATGTATTGAGGTGTTCTTATGTTGGGTGCATAAGTATTTACAATTGTTATATCTTCTTGGATTGATCCCTTGATCATTACGTAGTGTCTTTCTTCATCTCTTTTAATAGTCTTTATTTTATAGTCTATTTTGTCTTATATGAGAATTGCTACTCCAGCTTGCTTTTGATTTCCATTTGCATGGAATATTTTTTCTATCCCCTCATTTTCAGTCTGTATGTGTCCTTAGCTCTGAAGTGAGTCCCTTGTAGACAGCATTTATACAGGTCTTGTTTATGTATCCATTCAGCCAGCCTATGTCCTTTGGTTGGAGCATTTAATCCATTTACATTTAAGGTAGTTATTGATATGTATGTTCCTATTACCATTTTCTTAATTGTTCTGGGTTTGCTATTGTAGTTCTTTTCCTTCTCTTGTGTTTCCTGCCTAGAGAAGTTCCTTTAGCATTTGTAGTAAAGCTAGTTTGGTGGTGTTGAATTCTCTTAGCTTTGGTTGTCTGTAAAGTTTTTAATTTCTCTGTCAAATCTGAATGAGATCCTTGCTGGGTAGAGTAATCTTGGTTGTAGGTTTTTCCCTTTCATCACTTTAAATATGTCCTGCCACTTCCTTCTGGCTTGCAGAGTTTCTGCTGAAAGGTTAGTTGGTAAACTTATGGGATTCCCTTGTATGTTATTTGTTGCTTTTCCCTTGCTGCTTTTAGTATTTTTTCTTTGTATGTAATTTTTGGTAGTTTGATTAATATGTGTCTTGGCATGTTTCTCCTTGGATTTATCCTGTATGGAACTCTGTATTTCCTGGACTTGATTGACTATTTCCTTTCCCCTATTAGGGAAGTTTTCAACTATAATATCTTCAAATATTTTCTCAGTCCCTTTCTTTTTCTCTTCTTATTCTGGGATCCCTACAATTCTTATGTTGGTGTGTTTAATGTTGTCTCTGAGACTGTCCTCAATTCTTTTCATTATTTTTTCTTTATTCTGCTCTGTGGTAGTTATTTCCACTATTTTACCTTCCAGATCACTTATCCATTCTTCTGCCTCAGTTATTCTGCTATTATTTCTTTCTAGAGAATTTTTAATTTCATTTACTGTGTTGTTCATCATTGTTTGTTTGTTCTTTAGTTCTTCTAGGTCCTTGTTAAATCTTTCTTGCATTTTGTCTATTCTATTTCCAAGATTTTGGATCATCTTTACTATCATTACTCTAAATTCTTTTTCAGGTAGACTGCCTATTTCCTCTTCATTTGTTTGGTTTGGTGGGTTTTTACCTTGCTCCTTCATCTGCTGTGTGTTTCTGTATTCTCATTTTGCTTACACCCTGTGTTTGGTGTCTCCTTTTCGCATGCTGCAGGTACATATTTCCCATTGTTTTTGGTGTCTGCCCCCAGTGGCTAAGGTTGGTCAGTAGGTTGTGTAGACTTCCTGGTGGAGGGGACTGGTGTCTGTGTTCTGGTGGATGAGACTGGATCTTGTCTTTCTGGTGGGCTGGACTGCATCCGATGGTGTGTTTTGAGGTGTCTGTGACCTTATTATTACTTTAGGCAGTCTCTCTACTAATGGGTGGGGTTGTGTTCTTGTCTTGCTTTTTGTTTGGCATAGGGTGTCCAACACTGTAGCTGACTGGTTGTTGTAGCTGAGTGGACCTGGGTCTTAGCCTTGTGATGGAGATCTCTGGGAGAGCTTTCGCAGTTTGATATTATGGGGAGCCGGGAGGGTCTTGTGGACCAATGTCCTGAACTCGGCTCTCCCACCTCAGAGGCACAGGCCTGACAGCTGGCGGGAGCATGAATGCCCTGTCAGACACATGGCTCAGAAGAAAAGGGAGATAAAAAGGAAAAAAATAAAAAGAAAAGGAAGTTATTAAAATAAAAAATATTAAAAAGTAACAAGAAAAAAAAAAAGAATGAAAGAAAGAAGAGAGCAACCAAACCAAAAAACAAATCCACCAATAATAACAAGCACTAAAATATATACTAAAAAAAGAAAAAAAAAAAAAAGAAAAATGGACAGACAGAGCCCTAGGCCAAATGGTAAAAGCAAAGCTATACAGACAACATCACACAAAGAAGCATACACATACACACTCACAATAAGAGAAAAAGGAAAAAAATATATATATTAAAAAAAAGGAAGAGAGCAAACAAATCAATAAACAAATCTACCAATGATAATAAACTCTAATTATTAAACTAAGATAAACATAAAACCCGAAAAAAATTAGATGCAGAAAGCAAACCCCAAATCTACAGTTGCTCCCAAAGTCCGCTGCCTCAATTTGGGATGATTCGTTGTCTATTCATGTATTCCACAGATGCAGGGTACATCAAGTTGATTGTGGAGATTTAATCCACTGCTTCTGAGGCTGCTGGGAGAGACTTCCCTTTCTCTTCTTTGTTCGCACAGTTCCCGGGGTTCAGTTTTGGATTTGGCCCCGCCTGTACATTTAGGTCGCCTGAGGGTGTCTGTTTTCTGCTCAGACAGGACGGGGTTAAAGGAGCGGCTGCTTAGGGGGCTCTGGCTCACTCAGACCCCAGGGAGGGAGGCGTATGGGATGCGGGGCGAGCCTGCAGCGGCAGAGGCTAGCATGATGTTGCAACAGCCTGAGGCGTGCCGTGTGTTCTCCCGGGGAAGTTGTCCCTGGATCATGGGACCCTGGCAGTGGCGGGCTGCATAGGCTCCCGGGAGAGGAGGTATGGATAGTGACCTGTGCTTGTACACAGGTTTCTTGGTGGCTACAGCAGTAGCCTTAGAGTCTTATGCCCGTCTCTGGTGTACCCGCTGATAGCCATGGCTCATGCCCGTCTCTGGAGCTCATTTAGGCAGTGCTCTCATGCACCCCGAAACAGTGGTCTTTTCCTCTTAGGCAGGTCCAGACCTTTTCCCGGACTCCCTCCCGGCTAGCTGTGGCACACTAACCCCCTTCAGGCTGTGTTCACGCCGCCAACCCCAGTCCTCTCCCTGGTATCTGACCTCTGAACCCCGAGCCTCAGCTCCCAGCCCCCACCTGCCCTGCTGGGTGAGCAGACAAGCCTCTTGGGCTGGTAAGTGCTGGTCAGCACCGATCCTCTGTGTGGGAATCTCTCCACTTTGCCCTCTGCACCCCTGTTGCTGTGCTCTCCTCTGTGGCTCCATAGCTTCCCCCCAGCCATCCCCATATCCGCCCGTGAAGGGGCTTCCTAGTGTGTGGAAACTTTTTCTCCTTCACAGCTCCCTCCCAGAGGTACAGGTCCCATTCCTATTCTTTCGTCTCTGTATTTTCTTTTTTCTTTTGCCCTACCCATGTACCTGGGGAGTTTCTTGCCTTTTGGGAAGTCTGAGGTCTTCTGACAGCATTTGGTAGGTGTTCTGTAGGAGTTGTTCCACATGTAAATGTATTTCTGATGTATTTGTGGCGAGGAAGGTGATCTCCACGTCTTATTCCTCGACCATCTTGAAGGTTTCCTCAGTTCACTATTAAGAAGATTCTACTGTTAGAGCCATCAACAGAATCTCTGGAAGCAGATCCTGTTACAGCAGGCTCCACTGGCTCCTGGGGACATTGCCAGGTTGGGCCTGAATGCTCAAAGCCAAGACAAACACTGACATATGAGGCTGTATTAAGTAGATTATTATCTGTCTGGCTATGATGCAGAAGGCCAAAGAATTTGGGCAAGGTAGTAAATAACTGCTAAAAGCTTTGGTTAACAGACATGTGACAGTTTATTTTTTTAAACTTAGGAAATCTTTTCCTGTTTCTTTCCTTTTTGCAATTAGATAAATTCTGCACATTTGAAGTTTTCTACTTGGGGTACCTATATTAAGCAGTTAGAAATAAACCTATGTGCTAACTTTTTTGTATACTGCTAATGTATTTAACATAAAAAGTTTCCATGAGACTATCAATTAATCAATCAACCAACAATGGAGTCAAGTAAGTAGGCATTAAGCCTCTCCATCTATGTAATCAAGTTCCTGCCTTTGAGAAATTTATAATCTTATTGCAGAAAAATCTTAAATTCATAAAGCAATTAGATGTCATTATAAGATGTTAAACTGTTTAGACCAGACTAGTGGTTTCTCCTGTTTGTTGTTTGCTTTTAAGACTCTCATGCACATTTGGGTTGTTTCCATGTCCTGGCTATTGCAAATAGTGCTGCAATGACCATTGGGGTACATGCGTCTTTTTGAATTATGGTTTTCTCAGGGTATATGCCCAGTAGTGGAATTGCTGGGTCATATGGTAGTTCTATTTTTAGCTTTTTAAGGACCCTCCATACTGTTCTCCATAGTGGCTGTATCAACTTACATTCCCACCAACAGTGCAAGAGGGTTCCCTTTTTTCCACACCCTCTCCAGCATTTACTGTTTGTAGATGTTTTGGAGCTTAGGATTGACATATATACACGACCGTGTGTAAAATAGATAGCTAGTGGGAACCTGCTGTATAGCACAGGATGCTTAGCTCAGTGCCCTGTGATGACCTAGATGGGAGGGATGGCGGTGGGGCAGGGGATGGGAGGGAGGTCCAAGAGGCAGGGGATATGTGTATACATATAGCTGATTCACTTCATTGTACAGCAGAAACTAACACAACGTTGTAAAGCAACTATACTCCAATTAAATAAATAAATAAATGAATAAAAATAAAATAAAAAAAAATTTAAAAAAAGAATCTCATGCAGAAGTGCTTTCAAGACTGGGTTTCCCAGAAGCAGACACTGAGTGCTGAGAGGAAGTTTGGTGGGCAGTGTATTCATGAAGGGCTAACGACCCCAATGAAAGAGAGTGAGGAAGCAAGCCTTGGCAAAAGAAGGAAGTCTGCATTGCAGGCTAGACCAAGCCTTCCCTATATCCACCAGGAGCTGTAGTAGATAAGGTCTATCAAAATTATCCAGCAGTGGGTGACATGGTGAGGCCTTTATACCTCTGCCTTGAATAGCCATCAGATATACTCCTAGGAGGGATATATCTTTAGCCAAGGTAGCTCTTTGCAACTGAGGCAAACCTTGAAACCTTGATCTAGACCTGTGTCTCACAAAGAAGTCAATAAATAAACTGATAAAATTGAAGCTTCTTTCCTGAAAGCTGGGGTAAAATATCTAGAACCTCACCCTGACAACTATGAAGATCATTCAATAAAACCCAGAATCCCATAGAGCATAGCGGCAGAATAATATTAGCTAATAGTTTTATAGTGGATAAGCACCACACACTCTTCTAAGTATTTTACATGCATAACTCTTTCAATCCTCCCATTAACTGTGCAACATACATACTACTCACTCCATTTTAAGATAAGGAAACAGGCACAGAGAGGTTAAGTAATCTGCCCAAGGTCACCCAGACCTTTTGGCTCCAGAGTCTATACTTGAAACCACTACACGCTACTCTGCATATATGTCTTTATTTAAAGTTTCATGGATGAGGCTTCAGATAAGAAAGAAGGTATGCTAAAGGGTGTGCCTTGATGACTTATAGTATTAGACTTGGCATAATTCTTATTATACAGTGGTGGGCCCAGAGGCACAGCAGCTGGGGACCATAGTCAATTATACGCTCTGCTGCGGGAGACCTGAACTGTGAATGTTCATAGACACCACAATCTGTTTCTTCTTAATGAGCTTTCAGCTGGACCATATTCCTTTGCCTTCTTTGCTGTTAGGTACAGCAACTGAGTTCTTACCAATTGAATGTGAGCAGAATTGAGCTGCAATTTCCAAGTATGACCAATAAGAATATATCCCTCACAGTCATGCATTTCTTCTTCCAAATGATTAGAATAGAGACTTCCCCCCGCCGCCAAACAACCTTGAAGTTCACGTATAGAAGAACATGGTTCAGAACAGCTAAACCAACAGAACTAATACTGAGTGAGAAATATGTTTCTCTTATATTTAGGTCATTATATATGTTTCATTTTCTTGATTCTGCCATCTAGCCTACCCTTAGATATTCTTCCCACTCAGAGAGTTTTAAAATATCTCCAATATCATTTTTATACGCAGAAAATGCTCCTCACTTACAGGTCAGGACAGAGGTTCTTCCTTTTCCATGCTGACTTATCACTAACACTTACTCTTTGGTGAGGAAAGACTCCAAATTAGCATCGGTGAATATATGTATTATTGTAGTTCATGTGGCTAAGCATGTGTTTGTTTGATACAGCACATCAGACTCTGTGAAGAGGATCAGACTCAAATCTGGCATGAATTTTGGGGTAGGGGTCGGAGGGGATGTGTGGGGTGGAAGGGTGCAGAGATAAAATGAAATATGCCCAGCAGCTCTGATGATGTTTCAAACTGTCCCAGACAGCTGACCACCAGATTCATGCTGGTTACCCTGAGGGCTGTGGTGAGAGAGGTATAAAGGTATCACCATGGTGAGCTCTACCAAGCTCAGCCTACCAGCTGAGCTTTGGGTTTGGAAAGTTTCAAAACTGTTTAACAAATGACAGGGCCTTTCTGTTGGCTAGAGGTCCAGTTGAACAACTCAAAATTAAAATGTAAAGGCCCGATACTTTTTATGGAGTACTTGTCACAAATTAATAAAATGATATTTTTTCTTAATATTGTACCACAATTAATGATTATGTATTTGCTCAAAAATATTTTTTGAGTTCCCACTCTGTGCCAGGACCGTTCTGGGCACTGGGGATATGGCGGTGAATGAAGCAGAATAAAATCCCTGACTTTCAGTTCTGTTTGGAACTGAAATCTGGGTGGGTCGTATAATGGTGACAACTGTTATTCTTAGACTACTAAATAAGGTGGAATTTTCCTTACCTAAGATGTAGAAGTTCAGAATAGGTAAAAACAAGAATGAAGCAAATGATTAAATGCATCTTTGGGGAATGCTCTGCATTACAGCAGTTTTAGTTATTCACCCTGGAGCTAAGTGGCAATCTGGAACCACTGAGAAGCATACTTACAGATTCAAAGCTTTATTATGCTTCACAAGGCAGATTTGAAAGAAATATGATAAATAAAATTTAAGAAAGAGCTGAGATATACAAAGAGAAAAGTACATACAGGTATTTCGAAAAAATAATGCCTTTACTATTTGACTTGAAACAGAAAACAGGCAAAACATATTAAGGAGAGAAATAGCATTTAAAGAACAGATTGTTATGTATGTTACAAATGACTTGTAGAAATTCTAATGAAAACATTGTAAAACAGATTACTACATAATTTATAATAGGAGTATATTTTCAAATATACACAGATACACAGATTAAACTTCAAACATGTGGTACAATTCACCAATTTGTTTTTTTTTTATAATATAACAATTAGCATGACTCGTAAATTGTATCTGTAAATATTACTTGTGTTGAGTATCACTGTAAGATCAAACTCCTCACAAGTGGAAATCGTGCCAACCCAGTGGAGTAGTTAAAGATACACATGGCCCATGTATATTTCTGATTCACTTCACACATTCACAAACCTGATTCTTCACACTTTGCTCTACGAATAAACCTAACTCAAAGGGAAATGAGTAGATGAATTTTTATGCCTTCTCCTTAGGCATGCTGTAACTGACATAAGGGAAAGCAAATGGCTTTTTTTAAGAAGGGTTCATTTCTATTCTGAGCTATTGTACTCCAACCTGATTGCACTTGTTTAATTTAGCTTTACCTAAATTTGAAATTAATAATTAGTTCCTGGATCATTCCTCCTGCACCAATAAAACAACTCTCCATGAAACGTCTTGTTAAAACATGAAAACTACTGATCAAATGGAATGCTTTGTTCCTTGCTACCTTTGCTGGCCTACAAATAACTCCTAATAAAGCAGGAAGTAGTGAGTGTTTGTGCAACATTTCTCACTCAAATTGAATTTACTCTTCTTTAATTTGGTCTGGAGAAAACAATAGTGATGGAAATTCTACAGAGACAGATTAATTCAGAGGTCAAACAATAACAAAATAGGGAAGAGAAGTTAATGAATCTTTACCATGTGAGGCAATGCACAGAAGGTCCTGGAGAATCCATAAACTTAGTGAGAAAATCATGACTAGTTTGTTAATGACACAAGGGCTTTGAAATTGAATTTATCTTGTATATTCAGCTGTTTGGGAAGTATATCATTTATAATACACTCTTGTTATTAATATTTTCCATTCCATGGACCCTCTTGACAAACTACATACTTTTTCACCACATTAATTTTAAATTTAAAATGAACATCTGGTAACTGCATTTATTCATCTGATTCTTAACCATCCTACTCTCTCCGATTTTCTTCTTTTGCCTTTCCAAGTAGCCAAAGGGGACTTGAATTTGGGTACTGTAGGTTTAAAGTCATCAAATGCCTATTGTTCAGATTAGAAAGATGATAGCTCCTTTCTTTAATCACTCAATCACTCAATCATTCAATCAACATGTGTTCTGCTGAACATAATTTTAGTCCAAAGACAACTTGCTTATCTTATTCCAGTCTCAAGTGGCCTTCCTTTGTTCTCCCAGACCATTGCTCATTGTTTTGTTTTGAGTTCACCCAAAGGCAGAGGCTGAGACAAAGCTTGATGCAGGTAGTTTGTTTTTGAAGAGAGAAGGAAAAAGAGAGTGGGACCTGGAAGAAAGAAAAAATTATGTAAGTGTGCATTACTGAGAGTGCCACAGAAAGCACCAGGAACTTAATTCTCTTGGAATCTCTGAGAAACATGAAGAATGTTTCCCAGAATTGTCCATTTGAAGGATGGAAGCTGGCTTCCATTATTCACTGCCTGCCTTCCCTCATTGGTTGAGAGTTGCCCCTGGGAGAATTAACTCCCCTAAATGTTCAAGCAGAGGCTTCCATTGTGATGGAGAAGTTCCTAAGGCAAAAAGCAGAAAGATGGAGGCCAGGAGCTTAAGGCGGATCCCTGCCAAGGCAATGTGAGTCTGAGCTCAGTGGAGACTTCTGCATAAATGAGGCTGAATTTAGAAGTGGGCTCAAGGGATGTGAAGATGAGGTATCAGGGGAGTCAGCTACATTCTTCAATGTACCACATCATTTATTTCTTAAGTGCAATTGTCCATCTCTTTCACTAGACTGAGAATTATTAAGGGTGAGGTCCCTAGTTCCTTCCTCAGTGCCAAGAAGTGTGCCTGGTTTATAGCAGAGTTCCCCAATTCTTCTTAAATAATAAGTGAAATAATACTTCCCTATCCCACTGTACAATGGAATTTACTGTGTATATAGTATTACTTCTTTGAGAACTAAAATGAAATTCATGTTTACTTAATTACGGTATGTTATTCATATATACACATTCATTTATTTATGTATTATGGTATAAGAGACCAGTCTCAAAGAAAAATCTAAGCTACACACCTACTTAAATTATCTATTGATTCATGACAAACCACCCCAAACTTAGTGGATTAAACCACAATAATGTATGATTTTCACAATTCTATGGGTTGCCTGCACAGTTATTTTGATTCATGTGGTGTTTCCTGGGATGCTGGGCTGACTGGAAGTTCCAAAAATGCTCCCATCCACATGGTCAACAGTTGGGGTGAGCTTCTGAGGGAGAGCTCAGTTGGGTCTGTTATCTGGAAGCTTCAGTTTTCTCCACTTGGGCCTCTGCACTTAGCTTTTGGGTTTCCTGACAGAATGGTGACTGGTTTCTGAGAAAGGGTGTTCCAAACAGACACTTAAGGCCTGGCCTTGAACACTATGCAGCATCACTTTCTTCACATACTGTTGGTTAAAATAGTTCACAGGGCAAGTCTGAATTCAAACAAAGGGGAAATCAACTATACATCTTTATAGAAGAATGGCAAAATCTCACTGCAAAAGAACACACAGGGTGAGAGATATTGTTGTGACCGTCTTTGGAAACATAATCACTATAACCAGTGTGTACCTGGATGTATTCAGTCATATTTATATTAAATGGAAAGACACTTGAGAGCAGAGCGCATATCCAATTCATCATTATATTGCTAGAAATGAACACAAGATATGACAGGTACTGGTACATAATATATGCTTGTTGAACAGATACTTGGAAGTTAAGAAATAAAAACATGCCAAAAAATGATTCTTTGACTGTGAAGACATTGGGATGGAAAATAGCCCTCCCATTAGGTATTGATTTCTAGACCTGCAATTCTCTGGTAAGGATCGGTTTTCAAGGACAAGGTCTGGCCCTACCAGGCAATACACTAGAGAAGAAAGGAAATCACCTTGTCAGAAAAGACTTTTAAAAAGGAAAACTTGAACCAGGAATGTGGGTTGGGGATGAGAAGAGAAGACCATTCATAATTCCTCCTCAGATCTTCCTCCTTTGATTTATGTGGAGGGGAGGGGAAAGGGAACTATGGACAGGAGTCAGGAAGAGAGGTCAGGAACCAGGAAACAAGAAAGAAAGACTGATGTGTTTAGCTTGATAACTTAAGGGCTCTACAGTGGTGTTCCTCTAGGACATAGCATTCCCAAGCCCATCATTTGTTTCTCATTTGGGAATAGTGAGAAAGTGTCAAAGCTGGAGGGAGAATGAGAGCACTACATCTGAGACTCTCAGAACCAGTAAAATGATCACACAAGCTCTACAGATAAGCCTGTTTCTCAATGATGTAAGAAGACGTTTTGGGTTCTCACAGAAAAAAATTGTTATGACACTTTAGAAGGGTCCACAAAATATACCCCAGATGAACCACAATGCTTACTACTGTGGTAGCTAACTTTCCACTTCTTTCCTTCCTTTCTGCCATTGAACATTTCTGAGGGACAAAAATATCTTGTGACTTAATGTAGATTTATTTATTTAAGGCATGAATATTAAAGACTGCCTTTCTGGAGCTCATCTATTTTACATCTATAAAGATCTCTACTGCACTTAGTAGAGAGTATCAACAACTTAGTAGAGAGTATCACAGTAAGCACATAGGTGGCTCTAAGCAAAATCTATGCAATTTTTGGAAAACTTGATTTATCTCCAAATTTTTCATCATATTGGAAGATATAACAGTACCAAAATGATAATAAAAGTGTTAACCATTTGAAAAATTGCAAGTGACAGAAAGTCTTGAGATATGTTGCTTTTTAAAGTGTATTGACCTCTTTTGAAGAAACAATATATTTATTAATACACCTAAAACAGATACTGCTCTCTGCACTTAGTCATTTGCAAGTTTTTCGGTTGCTTGTTTTTAGTACCTTAAACTTGTTCTTTCTCAGCTTAAATCACAGCTTTATTGCTTTGCTGCAGTTGAATTGTTCTTTTAGGGTAAGATTTTCCCTTACCAACAGCCCTCTGTGTTTCTTCATTAGTCCCCTCTCTGGATGATCCAGGGTGGCCTTAGCTATGTCATGGATTAAGTAATAATAACTTAATAGGTAAATCACCTATCGTTTGCCTTTAAACAATAACTTAACCCAAAGGCTCTAGATGTGAATCAGTTTATAGGCAAACTATGGCATCTTTCAATCTACACTATATCAATACCTATCTAATCTGCATAAGGAAGGCATGTTGTAGAGTGATACAATAAGTTAGGATTTGATGGGCAAAACTTAGTGACTTTTCAGTACATTTGCCAACCTCTCCAAGATTCAGATTTTATGAAGATATGAAGATAATAAAAGCACTAAAATCATAGGGTTTTTGTACCGATTTTAAAAACCATATAGATAAAGGATTTGATAGAACTCTAGGCATAGTGAAGGTTTTAAAATATGAGCTATAAATATTGTTATTATTATGTCAAACAGTGGCTCAGAGCATGGTTCTTTCTAGATAATCTTTGAAAAATTGAAATACTTCACTTCAAATATAAGTTTTAATTTGATCAATTTCTGGATAGCTCCCTATGACAAGAGATTTACTTCAACTTAGTTTCAGTTTCCTCGTCTTTAAAGTGTTAAGATAATACCTCATAAGACTATTTTAAGAAATAATGAATACAATATAATAAAATATTTAATCTAGCACTTGAGCACACAAACAATGGAAATAATTACTCGTTGTTATATAGATGTAGCCATTATCAGTCAGTAATATAGGATTCAGACAAATTTAGGACTTTTGGATTATTACTGTTTAAGAATTCTAGTATTTTCTTAAAAGTGTTCAGGTGCATGAAAGAAATTATTAAATTTTAAAATAAAAATACAACTTGGATAGTCATAACTCACTTATGTTGTTTCCTTAAATGAAAAGAAAGATAAACTAACAATTATTAATAGTAGTCAAAAAGAACAATTAAAGCAAAATCTAGTTCGTCAATTGTCATTTCCTTCACCACCAGCAAAATTTTGAGCCTCATCCCCTTTCTGTCCCTATAGGAAAAAAAAAAAAATAGAGATTGTGTGTGTGTGTGTGTGTGTGTGTGTGTGTGTGTGTGTGTGTGTGATATATTTTAAGTCAGACAATTTATTTTCAAGTCCTTGAGAGAAGGATACAGTATTGGTTTCTTTATTGGAATATCTGAAGTGCGACCTTAAAAAAGCCCCCTAACAAAACAAAGGATATGGAAGGCATGGTTGATTTTCTTGCTCAGCACACTAAAAGTCATGTATAAAACAGAGGAGGCACTCTACCCCGAAAATAATCTTGCTTTGTTCTCATCCTCTTCCTTAAACACCTCCCCCCACCACACACACACTAACTCATCAGTGTTAGCAGATATTGTACTTTATTTCTATTTGCTGTATTTTCAATATTGTGCTAGGCTTTCTTCTTAGCTCCTTTAAGAATTTTTCCCCAGAATTTTGGGACCAGCATTTTAGCAGCAAGTTAACTTCAGTTAACTTCAAAAATAAAAAGTTGAAAAGGAGCTTTAAGATGCCTTTAATTATTTTATAATGGCCTGTGTTAAAATGTTTTCACCTGGAATCATATTTAACCCTCACCACAGGATGAGAACTTAGGCTCCATACAAGATTCATTTTAAAGGTGAATTTAGTGAGGCTCAGAGAGTTGAAACCACTTGCCAATGGTCTTTCATCTGAAAAGGGGTAATGCTGGCATACAAATATAGGTTTGGTTATCTTCAGAGTTTTTGGAATTTTGCACTGTGTGTTCATGATTTTAGGGAATTCTGTTTCAAAGATTTGCTTATTTAAAAAGAAGAAAACAAAAATTAATTTTTTATTCAAAAATATAAAAATATTACCCAAGACTTATTAGTGACTGAAATTCTCTTGTTCAAGAATATTAAAGAAAACCTTCTCAGGTACACCTTTATAAATTGGATTTAATCCCAAAGCATGTTGTTTCAGAACAGGCTGTTAAATTCGAAAAAGCTGAGACAATGGAGATAATTCATTCAAATACCATAGCCAGCGGTAACCCAGAAATGATGAAAGGCCTTTAATTAAAAAGCAAAAAAACAGAACCTGAATTTCTATTTTAAAAAATGGGATTTTAATTTTGTCCAAATAGTGTAATATTCTGATTGAAACATTTTTTACCTAATTGTAAATCTATCTTCAGACAAATCCTCTCCAAATCCAAATGGCTCCTAAATCCATCTCCCCTTCACTAAGAGCACCAGAGAGCCAATTACGGGAAAGGGTAGGGAAGCCATCCTGTTAATGTGTCCCAAGGTTTTGCTGAGAATGTACCATCCCTACAAAAGGGATTGGCTTCTTCAGATACTTTTCTTAAGTGGCATGTTGTTGTCTTAATTTTCACATGTCCTTCATTAACACGTTTGCTTTATTTATGTGAGTCATCTGTGTGTTTGCACTGGCTCCTAGTTAGTGCCTAAGTGCCAGATGGTTGCATTGAAATATTGATTTTAACCCATAAAGTCCTGTATGGTTTGGGTATTGTCTGCCTTCATTAATATTATTTCCTAGAAGCTGACATGAACTAGAGAGAGCTGTTTACTTTTCCTAGATTATCTATCTATCTATCTATCTATCTATCTATCCATCTATCTATCTAATCTATATACCCTATGGGCAGGGGCAGATCCAGGTCTTTTGGGACCTGAAGCTTATGCAATCTGTGGGGCCCTCTTTAAAAAATATGTAATTACAATAAAATTTATACATAAAATTGTAAATGAAATCATGAAAAACTATACATTTTTAAAAACTTAACCATAAACATCAAAAAGTCCAGAGAAATAGAAATTATTTTATTCATAAACTACTGGAAACATTTCTGTTATATATTTTGCTACATTTTTTCCTGATATTTGGCTGCCTATTCTTTGATTACCCCTTCACGTGACTACATTTTATATTATTATTTACCTTAGAAATAATAGTAAGATAATTCAGTCTTTTCTCAGATAATCCAGTCTTTTGTTGATTGAAATGTTTTATTATTGATAGTTTTAGAAAAGTTTATTTCAGCTTCATACCTTATTACTGGTAATTTTAAATACATTATTAGAATTATTATCAAATTTGGAAAAAATATCCCTCAAGATCCTCTTATATATGAGCTGTAAGATATCAGAGCATTTCAAAGGTTCTTATTCAGTAACTAATGTTAAATAGTTTTTGAAGCAAAGCCATAGGATACTTTCACACAGCTCTCCAAACCTCTGACTTGCACTATCAGTCACAATCCCAGAGGGGCAGCAGTGGGTGTTCTGAAGCCATTCCTGCATCTGGGTGGATAGTTAGCAATCCCTGAAGTATATACAGAAGTGACTGCAAACCACCAAACCAAACTAAACAGATTCATACCTCTACCTCACTTTAGTTATGCCTGTGCCACACCAAAGCCACCAGGCAAGAGATGAAACATGACTAAGAGGATATTGGAGTGTAAGAGTATAGCAAATGTATTAAATTGTGGTTAAACAGCACTTTTGTCATTTTCTAAAACTATGTATAACGATGTGAACACACTGTTAGAGCCCATGCAAGGGCCTTGGAAGTATATGACTCAAATGAGGGTCCATCTCTGCCTAGGGAACCCATGATCAGAAAGCCACTTCAAAAATACTATTCCCCCTATTAATGTAATCAATCCTACATTCAGACATAGATTCAGGCTACTTCAGACTTAGATAAATCTTGAGATTTTACTTAAATTTTGAGTAAAATAGCTGTTTCCACTTACATTTTTTACAGTAGATTGTATCTAAGAAAAAAAAAAGTGGCCTGGAAGAGGCAAAGGGCTGTGGAAAAATCAACTGGCTATACAAACTTTGCGGTGATATTTTCTATACCTTTGGTCTTATCTGGGTACTTGTGTGAACAAATTTGGTTAATTTCAGTAGAGTCCAGACTAGAAGAATTTATAAGGATTGAGTGGTAGAATTTATAATGGATCAGCCAATACTCTCTGCTACTAGACATTTAAAATAGAAAATTAAGAGCCCATTCTCATTTATTGGTATGGTCCTAGATAGTAGTGTCATCTACACATATTTGTTGCTAAGTTAAAAATGTGAATTGATCTTATTTGTTTGTTTTGTTTTTAGTGCCTCTTTGAATGAAAGCTAGAAATTTTGTGTATTAAATATGAATTTTCCATCCCTTGCCTTATCGTTGTTGGGGAAGGAAAAAATCTGTAAAGGAAAAAGAGAAAAAAACAAAGCAAAACTGGATACATCAATGTGCTGTCCTAAAATAACAATTGCAGCCTAAATCATATCCATTTCTACCTGAAGTTAGAATTCTTGAGAGCAGGATAAATAAGGATTCCCAGAATATTTCAGACGACAGCTGACAAGAGTCAAGAAAGATGTGAAAAATCATGACCCCAGGTTGATAGTAGTGCAGAGAAATGTGACAGCAGTAAGACACCAGGCTGGCTGGATGGCTAAAGGTTCAGGTAGCCAAGGTGCAAAGCAAGGCCAGAAAGACTGTAAAAATTGAGATCACCAACCCGTTATCCTGCTCCAAGTGGGGCTTGTTTCAGGATGAGGGGGCTCCCTGAGGAGGCCTGGCTGTCCCAACTTGGTCTTAGAAGAAAAACACTCTTGAGGCAGTAATGCTAAAAAATCATAACAAAAAGTGTTTGGAAGCACAGGACTTTGGTTAATGAAGAAATGGAAAATTGAGTCTTGTGGAGATGAATGCCGGCAGCACCAATCACAAAATACAGCAGAGTGAAAAGAAGAGCCTTCTGTTTTTCTGATTAAGTTAAGACGAGTGTCTCCTGGTACCATCATCCTGCACAAACAAATATGTAAATCCACACAGAATAGACAAATGATAAATAAAGAACAGTAGAGATAGTTACTTCAGAGGCCTGCTAGGTTAGAAATTGACCTTAAGTGTGTAGAGGGGGAAAATGCTAAATAAATAAATGCTTAAGTAATAGGCTGTTGAATAGGCTTTTCCCATTTAAAGCACTGAGGCATTTCCCTTCCCCTGTCTTTGGAGGTGGGAATGGAGGTGCTCCTACACAAATCAAACCAGGGAGGAAGCTAGGAACCACTTGGAAGACAGTAAACTGCTTACCAGAGAGGAAGATTGATACTTACTCCAGTGGGATGCTTTTTCTGCTTCAGAAACTCGTGGGCCTTTCTCATGCTGCTACCAGAGGAAAGCATGGTGAAGGAGATCTTGCAAAAGCTGATCTTTGTCTAAGTTAGGGGTCTATAGGGACAGTCCTTGACTCTTTCTTTAACAGGTTAAAGGAAAAGCCCTGTCTGACATTGCCTCTGAAGATAGTGGGCCCCAGGATTTGGTGGGTCAGAGTTCCCATGGGTCAGAATGGTCAGTTCAGAAAGCAATCAAGCCTAGCCTTCTTGAAAGGACCACATTAAAGAGTATAGCTACAAAGGCGACTCATCCTAGAAAAAAAGGGGCTATTATTATAGGAGCAGGAATTAAGGGCTCGGTCTGTAGAAGTCAGCTGAATAGGAATTGGCTCTATTGGAGAATTGCTGAGCTAAGTTTTCCCAGAAGGAGAATAATCTACAGGGGTGGCTTGTCAGAGAAGTAACATATTTTAGTACCTGCCACACAGTTGGGAGCAAACTCAGATCACAGCAGCACCAGTCAAAAAGATCTTGCCATTTCCCTCACTTTCAGTCTTCCCATCTTCCTTTCCATCCTTGGAGGATGCAGGAATTCACCCTTTGCCCCTTATCCAATGCTGATATATGGAATTTGAGATTCAGGTCTAAACTCAGGGAAAAGGAAAAGCTTTAAACTAGATGTGAAAGAAAAACTCTGATTCAATCTGATGGGACTTCTGATATCTGAAAATGCTGCTCATCCAATACCTGAAAGCTAGGAGATTTACCCAAGATTCATCCAGTGGGTAAGAAAGAAGATGTAGTAGGAAAGCAGTTGTAGGAGAAAAACAAAGAGGAGGGAGTCTTTTATCTTCTCCAAATAAATCAGATGATATAAATAATTCAAATAGACGATAACCTAATTTTTCTCTTGAATCAACTGCCCACTAATCTTTACTACCTCCTCTGGTGGAAGGTGAGACCATATACAGAAGACAGGAACACAAAGTACTCTAAGAAATGAAAAGAAATGTTGGTGGGATAGGTGGAAACAATAGAAAGGAATGAGAAGATGAGTAGAAATTAGTATTTGCAGGAATAGCGAACACTTTGGCGTCACTCTTTTGATGGGGGTGGTGAAAATATTTTGCATGCAGGGGGAATGTGAATCATCTGTG
This sequence comes from Leucopleurus acutus, assembly GCF_964270905.1. Classification (NCBI taxonomy): domain Eukaryota; kingdom Metazoa; phylum Chordata; class Mammalia; order Artiodactyla; family Delphinidae; genus Leucopleurus; species Leucopleurus acutus. The sequence continues at coordinate 122,808,600 of NC_139143.1, forward strand.
ACTAGAGGACAAATTGTTACTGCACACAAGTCCCTTTGCAATGTGACATTCCTGAACCTCCATTAAGGAACAGGATTTAGCAGGTAAATTTTGGCCAATACAATATTTACAAATGTAGAGAAAGCAAAGTTTAAAACACTTGCACTTTGGGGTTTGTCCTGCTTTGGCTCTTTTGAGACTGCCATGTGAAGAAGCCTGGACATGTTTATTGGAATAGGAGAAAACAAATGGCCCTATTGTGCCTACAGCCCCAGGCTAGTGGCTAGACACTAGACTAGACATGTGAGTGAGGGAATCTTAGATCATTCAATTCCAACTGAGCTGCCAGATCATGGCAGCCACATGAGTGATCTCAGGTGACACCAACAGAAGAATTTTTCAGTTGAACCCAGCCCAAATTGCTGACTTGTGCAATTGTGAGCAAATAAAATTGTTGCTTTAAGCCATGAGGGTTTTTTTTTTTCCACAGCAAACGATATCTGAAAGAATTAGCATATATTTATCTCATAGAATTGTTTACTGTTCTGTTTAATTTCTGTCTTTCAGCAAGTTGTAAGTCAAAAAACCTCAATGCTCTGAGATCAGTGTATATGCAACCAATCATTTCAGTTATAATACTTACCCACAGATTTTACTGGGTTGACTCTTCCACTGAGTTGAGTCCTCTTAATTCCACTGAGTCTTCTAGTAGAGGCATACAATGGACACGGGAAATTTTCCTTCTTTAAGAATGGAGTCCACTGGTGTACAAATGGTGCATATATAGAAACTCTGCTGAGGTGAGCCAGAGAAACAAGAGTATTTCAAAGTTACCTATGATAAACTAAAAAAAACAACAAAAAAAGAGAAAAGTTAATTTGTAGGGGGGTTGATGACAATTCTTACAGGTTTTATAAATAACAATCCTTGAAAGAACACAGCTTAAAAAAATGAAGAAATTCTTTCCAGACACAACAGTAAAACATTTTCTGAGGTCATTGATTTGTGCACATATAATGATTCAGGAGGATGGTGGGAACTAAAATTTTGAAACATACCTGGTGGTGTAGTTGTCTGCATTTTGGCCTCTCTCGAAGAAATCGCCATTCTGATCACAGACAATCTTCTTTAAGTTAAACATTTCATTCTCTTGGGTGTTTGTTGCTGATGGAGACAGATGTACCAGTCTCATCTGGATTCAATACATTTCCCACACATATTCATCAAGTACCTTATTTTCTCAGCAGAAGTTAAATTTTAACAGTTTTTTTTTTGTGACTTTTGACACATTATCACTTACAAGGGACCTTCCTTCAGGAGACTGTACAGAGAGACCTTGTACAAAATTTGGCTGTGTCTGGTTCACAAATAGATAAACAGATGTCATTTACAGAATTTTTGCTAACAACAACCAAATGACATCATGCACATCATGTTTGTCACAACAAAGTTTCTCTTGTTTTCTTCTCTTTTCTAACCAAGTTGTATTTGACATGACCATGTATCAGAATGCTCCTGCTGCCTCCTCCCTTTCTGTCAATAAATACATATGTTTAAATACTCTGGGACACATGTGCCCTTCACAAAGCAAAGCAACATTTAGAGAGGATTAGTAAGCCTCTGAGATGCTATACTTCCCCCACATCTCTACCCTACAATTTGTTTTTTTGAGCTTTAATACATGAACTCCCTTGACAGGAATGATGAGTAGAGTAAGAGTTGACAGATTAAAGCAGGATAATTGGGAGGTGGTGTAGACTTTATTGTTGAAAGTTAAAATGATATAGTAAAAAGAAAATGGGCTTTGGAACCAAACCTGGATTTGAATCTGTATGTGGGTTTCCTTTCTACATTGAGTTCAATAGATGATTCAAGCAAATGACTTAGTCTCTTTGATCCCCATTTTTTCACCTGGATAATAAAGGGGGGGCACCTACCTTGAAAGTTTGATCATGAGGATTAAATTCTATAACAAAGAAAATGCACCTCTGGCATTTAGTATATGATCAGGAAATGTAAATTACCTTTACTACTTTGAAAGCATACAGTATCGCTTCTTGGCCTTTTGGCTAAGATCAAGTGAATGCAAAGAGTTGCTTAACATTAAAAAAATAACAATATGAGAAATTATTTTCATTCTCTCTATAAGCACAAATGATACAACTCTCAGAAAATATTCACCAATGATTACTGTTAATTTACAATGTCACATCTCCATTTGTCTTTTTGCACAACCTGCATGTTCTGCCAATATTTAAGCCATAAGCCATCCTGAATATTTCACAGTGGCCTGAATGTGTTTGGGCCAGAGTTAGGCCTACTGTGCAGCATGCTTTTTCTACACTGTGCAAAAAACCAGGGAATAAGCCAACATACATGCGGAAAGTTTGCTACATGGCAAGGGCTAAACTAGGAGCGTCCACATTTCTAACCTCATTTAATCCTCATAACAACAGTGGGAGGCCCATGTTAACCCCCATTTACAGTTGAGGACAATAACGTTCTGAGAGGTTCAGCAACTTGCTCATTATCACACAGAACCTGTTTCAAAATCCAGATAGTGTCTAAATTTTTCTTTTGTTCACAGAAGCATGGTATGATTAACAAAGCTTCCAATAAACAAATTATTCTTGGAGATTAACACTATCTTGCAGTGCCATGATATGTTAGATTTTGAAATAATTTTAGAAATTGTCTATATTACTTTATCATTTTTGAGTTGTAATAAATGAGACAATTGATAGGTACTAGCTCAGGATTATATCAGGGCTAGAGCTCAAGTATCAAAAATCCCAGAAAAAAGTAGAAGGAAAACAAAGCACATGGTATAATTTTTCACCTACTTTAATTTTAGTCTCTGTTTTACAGAGAAGAACCTCTGTAATACTTTGAGCCCTTTTGAATTATAGAATCACAGAATGCTAATTATGGTATGATGGAATTTGAGTGGTCATTTAATCTAAGCGCTCACATCTTTCAGATCTGGAAAAAGGAGTTCTAGTAAGGAAAAGTCACTTGTTTGTATCACCAGCTAGAAGTAACAGTATCATGAATATAAATAATACCTTTTAATTTCTAGTCCTTTGCTACTTAAATTATACTCTCCTATCCCTTTCATTAAGCCCTGATATTCGGCCTATAAGACAAAGACTTCATGGTAACTGAAGTCCAGCACATCAAAGCATTTTTTTCAACTAAACAAACTCTGACAGTCCTTGAAGGAAAAATTCAAAGTTGATAAAAAGCTGGAAGGTGTCCTTTATGTTTATATCTTTCACTGTATTAGTTCAAGCATGCTAGGCCAAAGTAATAGATCAAGATGTATAATAACTCAAATACCGTAGAAATATATATTTTTTTCATTTAACATTCCAGGATGTTCATATCTTTCCAATTGTCCAAGGTGGATGACAAAGTGGTAGATAATGGACCTCAAGGAGGGACTCAGGTCCATGTCAAGGATCTGAGTTAACAGCATCTCTGCCATTTTTAACACAGAGCTACCATGGTCACCACAGAGCTTATGTCCACCCAATTCAGCCAGGGCAGAAAGCACATAAGATGTCATTATGGGAAAAGCATGGCAGTGGAATTCATTACCTTCCTGCTTTCCAGCATCTAGAATTGTCACATGACCACATCTGAAAACAAGGCTGGAAAACATCATCTAACTGTGTTCCCAAACATGAGAAAACAGATTTGGGTGAATATTTATTACACTTCTATAGGGCATTAAGATCCATTTTTTTGGATCCAAGTATGTTTCTTTTTTTCTGAATATATTTTTCTGAATCTTTGTGGGTCTTGTAGTATGTGACTTGCTCTGCTTAAGGATGTCTTTCTCAGTATATGTTTAAATATTTTTCAGGGTATTGTACTTCTCTCAGCATATATATGTACTGTTTTTTCTCCGTGCCTATCTTAATACGTGAACATGGCTCCTTCTGATATATATATATATATATACTTTCTTCAATTCGGAAAATAGGCTTTGTTAAATACAGGAAGCTGTAGGGATTAAATGATTGTCAAACAGTAACTGAATCTCTAATAAGACCTAACCACCATTCATGGACTGTTGAAGAATATCACAGATTGCTTTCCTACATTTGTTGAATTTTAAGCATTACAAAACCTGTCTTTTGCTAATAAGAACCTATCAGTGCAGCTCATTTGCATAATGAAGCTAAATATGCAGTTAATTTGCACATATAAAAATGTATTAAAAAAACATTTTCCCTTGCACACTGGGGGGGCTGTTAAGTTGCACAAATAAGAAACTTTAACTCAAAGACAACCAGAAAAACCCATGGATATACAACCAGGACTAATTGGTATTTGGTTTATAGTTACATGCTGACAGCGATTAAGCTAATTATAATACGCATGGTGCTAAATTGCTATCTTTTTCATACATTTTCTGAAACAGCAAGAACTCCACAGAGGTTCTGGTTCAAAGTCTAGTTATTCTAAACAAGAATAGAGTTGAGATCATTTTTACAGTTAAACAATTAACATGCTTCAGCACAATTAATGTAATATTCAGAAAAATATTACATTTTATAATAAGGAAATCAAGTAAAGACATATTTAGTTGGGTAAACACTAATAAAGTGTCCGAATGTTTTTGTCATATTTTGGACCTGAAAAATTGAGGTGTCAGTAATGAATTCTAAGGTAACATTTTGAGAGAAGACAGGAGAAAATTTGTTCTGGAAGGAGTAGGGTCAGTATGTATTGGCCATATAACAGAAAAATAGGAATTGATGCCAAGGACCTTTCATTGTTTCAAAGAGAGTTGGACCAAAATACAGATAGTGGTAGAAGAATATTGCAAATTAAAACATTGTGTTGCAACACAGATAATAATTGTCCTTTGAGCTCCAGAGAGTAAAGCTAAACACCACCAAGACGCTTGTACACTTTCAAACTGTAAGTAGTTCATTCCAAAGTCATTAATGAATCCATTCCATAATGTTCTATCATTTAGATTTATTGAAACCATATGTGAGTTCTAATCTATTCAAACTACTGAAATTTACCAGAAACGGAAAAGGAAGAATTGTCTCTATAACCCTTTTTCGGATGAAATGTTTTTCAGTAATTGAGTTGCTAGCTTTACCATATAGTAACTTCCCTCTAAAAAATATCCAGAACTGGGTGTTTTCTCTTTCCTATAATTGTCTGAGCATAAAAACTTTAGTTATGCAAATGATTATTGTGAATAAATGACATTATTGATATCGGCGTTACAGAGTACAAATGAAAGGGGCTGGGACTTCGCTGGCAGTCCAGTGGTTAGGACTTTGCCTTCCAATGCAGGGGGTGTGGGTTCGATCCCTGGTCGGGGACCTAAGTTCCTGCATGCCTCTCTGCCAAAAAACCAAAACATAAAACAGAAGCTATATGGTAACAAATCAATAAAGACTCTAAAAATTGTCCACATCAAAAAAAAATTCTTTAATCAAAATAAAATAATTGAAAGGGGCTATAAAATTCAGTTGTGGAGAAAGATTCAAAGAATTTATAAATTGCATAGCTTTTCACTGACTCCTGACATGTTTTCTCAGGTCCCAAGTGATCATTTATTTGATGAGAAAGAAATTCAGAATTTTAGGAAAGATGTGTGAAAGGATTAAATTAGGCATGATAGAGAGTTCCCCGTTTCCCTAACCTTCTACCCTTACTTTCTTCCATTTTCCCCCTTCCTTCTCTGCCCTCTGTCCTCCCTCTCCCCCTTTTTTAGTTTTTGCTACTGTCTGCCTCCTGAAGATTGACCACCCAACAAAACACAAGGCTTACAAAGAATGGCTCTCAGAAGAAGTATGCTGGCAGTTACTGGGATGGAATTGTACCAGTGTTCCTAAGAAAGAGGCAGGAAAAAACAGAATTATCTCCAGCTGCTGTAACCACAATTTTTGGAGTAGTTGAAGACAAAAAGTGTAACCTGAGCCAAGCCACAAGGACACGTACTGCTCTCTTCCCCAGACCCTATAAAACTCCACTTTTACTTCAACTTGGAGAGTTACCTAGTCTTCATGTGTTCCCTCATGCACATTAACTGAATAAAGTCTTTATCTTCTCTTTGATGCCCCTAAATCATTTTCTTTAGACAGATGTTTGGGCCAGGAGGAGACGGCATTTTTTTTCATTTTTGGTTTTTTTCCTTTCCTTTGACCCTTGCCTACTTTATATAAGCCTTGGGGCCCTGCAAACTTGTTTGGTTAGCATGTTTGACTTAAAAGTTAGTTTTAAGTTTATATGTGCTTACAATTATCAAATTATGAATGTTGAAACTATTGAACAGTAATTTACGTATGGCGTATCATCAATAAGGTTATGAGAATTAGCTTATTGTTTCTCCAATGTTACTTGAGTAGTAATTATTTATTAAAAATTCAAAACTGCAATAATATCATCAGAAAGAAAAATCTAGAATAAAGAAAACACATAAATGACTTTTACGTCATGAGTAAAACAAAAAACAAAAGTAACCCCGTTCATTTATAAATGAATCTGTGTAAAATATGTGGAAAAATATAGAACTAAATTTAGGAAGCAGTAACATTTTAGCACCACCTGTACTGCTTGGAAAAGTAAAGAGAAGCAAGAGTTAAGGAAAAGGACTTGAGAAAATTTTATTTTGCACACAAAGTTCCATACAGTTTAGGAATGTTTAGAGAGCATCATCATCAGTGGTTACCAGGTGAAACATATTTAGTGATACTTAGTGTCTCTTTCATCCTACAAGTTATGGACAAATCAAAACCCAAAACTCACAAGAGCAAACTCTGTATCACACACAGATAATGACATAATCATTAATATTTAATACACTTAAGTTTGTCCACAGATAGGCATTGCACTTTGGAACACATTAGAAATGATTAATTGTATAATCCCCATTTGAGGGATGATATAATTGAGAGAAAGGGGATAGTAAGTGGCTTGCACAAGTTCTGCAATTAGTCTGCAGGGGAATTAGTACTAGAAGTCAGATTTTGTGACAATTACAGACATACGATTCAGCTCTTGTAGATAAATATAGTATGAAACCAGATAGCCTCAACAACCAAGAAATTTTTTAAAAATTATGTAACGTCCTGACTATCATAGTTTTGATATTTAAATCTATTACAAGCATCAGGACATAAAGCATTTATAGTCTACAAAGAAAACAACCAGACTGGATATATGCTCAGTGAAATTTACTACATTTGGCAAATTATCGGGAGGAAATAGTCCCTCTACTTAACATAAGCTTTGTGTGCTATCTGCTGGTATTACTGAGAATATGGTCTGACAAAATATACTACTATTATTATAGATGAAAATCATGTGAGTATAGTCTATTTTCTTTTTCTATTCAACCACTTGTATTATGTTGCAGAACACCATAGAGAGCTACTAATAGAAGAGCCCTACTTGGCCGTGTGTTTAGATGACATGCTAGTCAAAGGTATATCTGAGTAGGAACACCTGGCAAACTAGAGGAGATTCTAAAGCATCCTTCTAAGGCATATTTACATCTCAGAACAAAAATTGTGAGCTTCAGCTCCCCAGAATGTATTCTTTGGGTGGCTGAATCATTTCTATTGCAATTTGCTTAAGCAAAATTAAATTAAACCTCAAAATTTTAATGGTGGTAGAGGTGAAAAAGAGAGATGAAGAAATAATTACAATTAATGTTTTAAATTTACTTAGGCAAACATTTTTACTTGATCTTTTAGCAACACATATTAGTACAGCTTAGGCATCTTGTAGAAATATTCTACTGGAAGAGGCTACAGTGAATTAAATAAGGTCCTCAAATTGCCTATATTCATGGCAAAATCTTTTCATTTATATTACTCTATGCTCCAATTTATAGGTATACTCGAAGCAGAAAATTAAAATTGGTCTTAGACAATTAGACAAATTGAACACAATGTTTTTGTGTTCTTAATAATGAACTAAGGCACTTATTTTAAGGATATAAAAAAATATTGTAAGTAATTCTGAACAGACAGCATTTAGGAAAACTAGGTTCTAGTTTAAACTAGATTGGAAGTTAGCAGGTGACCTGATTCAAGTGTAAAATTTATTGACAGGACTTACATGGCTAGTAGGAAAAAGGCAAAGTAGCCCTGGAAGTTTCAAATATCTGAGATTTCTCAGTGTTTATGTATTTTCTAGACTTGGTGGGAGAGATTGATAATCCTTCCATACTTTTTCCATCAGTGAGGACAATTGGGTATAAAGTATTGAATTCCCTGCCCTTCTATATTAACCAGTAGAGCACACACTAAAAGCTAATATATCTCTTTTATGATTCATGTAGGCCCATTGGGGTGGGGCAGGATTCAAATGCTTCTCCTCTCACTAATCGGGAGCCATTGACTTGAAGAGCAGACAGGCCTCTTGCCAAGTGGAAAAAAAAATGTTTTCCTTTTCTCAGTATAGTTGGAAGGTAAGTTAATATCTATCCTGATAGATGTGCTTACTTCAATAGTCCCATTTGTTAAAGCAAGTAGAAGACCAGAGTTGCACTGGTGAGAATTTTAATCAGGAAATGCTAATTGTAAGCCTTACTTCCTTCATCCATGGGGCTGATGTCCATAGTCAAACTTCAGCATTGGGTAGTGAAGGATATCATTATCATTTAAGCAAACTTGAGCCTACAGGACATTGACATGGTGTAATGTATGTGGGTACTACTACTACTACTACTAAAAATAATAACAAACATTGTGCTTATTTCATGACAGATACTCTTCAGGCACTTGTATATAACAGTTTGTTTAATCTTCACGACCATCTAATGATAGAGGTACTATTACTATACGCATTTCAAAGATAAAGAAATGTGAGCATAGAGAGGTTAAATTAACTTGCCAATGGCCTCAGAGTGGTAAAGCCGGGAAATTCAGGTAAGCAGTTAGGAGCCTGAGTCTATGCTCTTAACACTCTGCTATGTAAAAATATAATAATGGTGATGAATAGGAGTGAGATTTGGAGGGAAAGATCTGAAGCAAGAGGTTCTTTGAGAAGGTACATGCACATAAAAAGGTGAAGAGAGTGAAGATTAGAGGAGGTATCCATGGAAGGCTTCCTTTTTAATGTATTTCAGTATTTAGACTCCTTCTATATTTAGACTCACAAAAAGTCAAGATTTTATGAATTTTTGGTAGAATTTCAAGATTGTCCAGCTTATATGGAAACTCCCTTTTGAAATTATCTTAACCTTCAGTAAATAAATGCACATGCACGTCAAAATCTTGTATGGTGGCCTTGGGGAAACAAAAAGGACAGTACATTGTAGTCTATATCCTGCCCAAATCAGGCCAGTGGGATAGCACCCTGTCATGTGGACCATGACATGAGTTTCTGCTGGTCATGGAGAGTAGCAAACGACAGCTCACTGCAAAGCTAGATCTGGAATAGAACAGCAACATTAATGAAAAAGCAACAGGAAATGACAACATCAAATCTTTCCTTTTTTCCCAAAGATTAGGGAAACAGAGGGAGCTCTGGGCTATGTATATTAGGGAAATGTGTTACATAATATTTTTGTTAATTAAACCACAAATACTAGGCACTAGCAAGTGAGCTCATCCTGCATTTTTGGTATTTTTAGGGGTTCTGGTAAACAAGGGGAATAGACATGCTCTCTAAAATTCATTAACTATATACATTTATTAAAAATTTCCAGATACATTTTATAGAATTCATTAATTTTTTTACTGTAAGTTAAATGTAGATAATCCTGTATATACCCTACCTACTTCACAGAGTTGAATTTAGTTTCGTTTCATTCAGTTTTGCTTTGTTCAGAATAAAATGAGATGCTATAAATGCTAGGGCACATAAATGTAAGTATACTATAAATGATAATGAACTGGCAATACTTCAGAGATCATTTTATTGTTCTTCATTGGTAAGCTTTGAAATGCCGAACTCAAACATAAACACAAGAAGATGTTTTACTTTGAATCAAAGTTATTTTTGATGTAAGAAACAGAATATTACTTTAGCTTGTCCACAATAAGATCCATGCATAGGAAGGGAACAAGGTTATCTCATAGAGCACAAGAAGGGATAGTCTTCATAAGAGAGAGAACTAGGAATAAAAAAACTCCAGGAACAAAGTCAGGTCTCTTCTCTCTTCAAAGTTTCTTTGCTGTCTGCTTCACCTCTTTTTTTGAAGCAAGCTTTGTAATACATGGCTAGCCCTAGTGTGTACCAGGTCCTTCCATCAGATGACCAATGTAAGCTGAACAATGAATTTTACATTTACTTATAAATGTACAGGAAAGATTATTTGGTTGGCCCAAATTGGTGGAGGTATTATCCCTTGGTCAATCAAATGTGGTGGGTGGGAAGGTGGGAGTTGGGCATTATATAAGGTCATATTGGAGAAACTTGATGTAGAAGGACCATCCCTGAGTGGCAGCATTCAAAAAAAACATGGGGTACGCCACAGATTGAGCAAGCATTCTGAACAATAACAATGAAACCTAGAAATTATTTCTGAAAAATAATCTTTCTCTCTTTACACACACACACTCACACACACACACACACACACACACTCATAAACACATATGGTATTGGTGAGCAGGGATGGGGTCAATTACATTAGACTAGGTAAATTTTTCTTTTTGCTACCTGACTATATATGCTCCCTTGAAACCAGGAGTTAGACATCTATTAATGTAGCCTCAGTTTATAGCTGCATTTGAAATAATAATAACAGTGGCCTATGGTAGATAAAAATTTTGTTCAGCAAATATTCACTCTGTTCCTCTTCATTTCCATGATAGGAACATATATCCTATCCCACTGATGTTGGGCTTGTCTATGTGACTTGTTTTACAGTGGGATATTAGCAGACAACATATGAGCAGGGGCTTGGTATATGCTTATGGAGGGGGGCTTGTGCTCCTGCTTTTGACAGTGAGGAGTTTCTACTTTGTACCTATGATTCAAGGTGATGAGAGACATAGAGTAAAGATTTGGACCCAACCCACAGCTTGAAATCAAGCCCAGAGGAGCCCAGCAAAGACTGGCCAAACCCAGCTATGCTACAAGCGTGTGAGGAAGAAATAAATGTTTGTTATTGAATGCTGCTGAAATTGTGTGATGTTTGTTAGTCAGTGAAAAAATGACTGATACACAGCCTACTTACCATATACTAGGCATATTATTTTATTTCACTGATTACCCACCTTACACTGTGGGCTCATATTAACTTTGTACTAAGTTAAAAGCCTATTGAATACTTTAAACTCATCTGCTTTAAATGTGTTATTATGTGCATTGTCACTATGCCTCTTTTTTCCTCTCTTTCTAAGTTGACTAAAAGTTATACTGAGTTCAAATTCTTGTTATGTCCAAGAAAGGGTTTACTATATTTGTAGCTGAAATGCATTCAATCCTAATTCAGAATTAATTACCTATTAATTATCTATCCATATCTCTATTTCAAACACTGAAAATTTAAAACAATTATGGATAAGGTTTGTAAATAATAGAAAAATGTTAGGTAGAGGGAACTTTTAAACACTTTTTCTGTGGTTCTTTCTCTACTTACTGCTTCCTGGCTCATGACTTTCTTTGATGGTTAACCTAGATTTGTCTGGTAGTCAAAGATGTACTGACCTTCTGAGGTAGAACAACTGATTCACCAATTTTATGTTTTACAAGTAATTTTTAAAATGCCTTTCTAAGGAAAATAACTTCAAAATCAGCTGTATCAAAGAAAATAATTTCACAGGGAGATTTTACAAATAATACATTACATCTCAAATTGGTGCAGCATAACTAAATAAATTTAGGTTATACTGGATTTTTGCTTAGTGGAGAGATAATTTAAAGCACTATCTAGGGTAATTTTAATAATATTTTATTTCAGGAATTTTTGTATTTAAACAAGGAGAGTAACAATAAGGATTAGTGATTTTTCACAAAGACATGCTTCTCTAATAGGCACAATGAGTTTTCTCTACACCGTACGTGCAATCCTCTTGAACTTGATATTTAGAAATCCTTGAAGAAAATCACTTGTGTTGGGCATTCAAAAAATAATATGAATTTCCTTATTAAAGAAGATATGACCTAATTTTTAAATTTAAGGGTGAGCCTAAAGGTAGAAGAAGTCAGTATAGGGAGAAAAAAAAATAGAAGTGCTTTGCAATTAAGTATTATTGATAGTGCACACATTCTTTTCTAAATGCATTCAAGAGAAACAATGATATTTTCATTTATTCATTTACATGCTCACCCAACCACACATAAAGCCATACAGATATATGTGTCTGAAAGATCAATTCTTAACATCTATGTCTTTCCAACAGTATCTGACCATTAGGGAACTACAACTCCCTTGTAGTTGCTGGGGAAACAATGACAGAACTCAAGCCAGGAATCAATTAAACTAAGGAGACTCTTCCATATCTTTGTTTTCTGGGAAGAGAACAGGTGTTTAATAATTTACATAAATTATGCAAAATCTAAAGCATTTACAGTAACTAGACACTTAGCAACAGACATGAATGAAGAGGTAAATTGGCTGATGATGTTCTATTATATCAGCGCCTGCTAGCACTGCTATTGTTATGGGTCTGTCAGCATTTCCATTATAAACACTATTTTTCAAGGTTTATATTTCAGTCCTAAAACCTACCTTAATGTTGTGTGTGTGTGTGTGTGTGTGTGTGTGTGTGTGTGTGTGTGTGTGTGTGTGTGTTTAGGACCATAGTAGACATGGTCCTGGCCTGGTAATATATTTTATTTGTAAACTAAATATTTTGTATGTGTGAGAAATTATTTGAATTATATTTAAATTTTGGAAGCCAGCTAGTAACCAAATTTAAACTCTTGTTTAACTAATACTAGAAATGACTCCAATTGAAGAATATGCTTTAAAGATTATTTAAATTCTGCAGCATAAATTTGAATCTTTGGATAATGTTGCATGAACTGCACTGGAGACTTTATCTTCCTAAAACAGTATAGTTGATAATTTCAAACAATAAAGAGGTTTTTTTTCTTTAGAATTTTCTATGTGCTTTGTCATATGCTAAATTCAGTAAGGAATACAAAGAATAAAACCACAGTATCTGCCTAAAATAAGCAGTCACCTTAGTTGGGAAATAAAATATAGACCATTCTAACAATAAACGAAAATGATAGCTGTTTATATAACTACATTTTATACTGATACAACAATAGAATGTTGAATTATTTGTCGTAGTAGAATGAACTGCTTCAGTATAGGTTTTTTTCCCCCTTGTAAATAACTTTCAGTAAGTTGGCCAATACAAGAACTTTTAAAGCTCAAATTCACAACTAATATGCTGCTGAATTCTTGCCAGATATGTGGGAGCCTTAAAAATCCCTGGATAAATAAGCCTTTAGGAATAAGACACTTTTTGTTCCCTGATATGATACTGAAGAGTTTTAAAATTCCCTTAACTTTACATGTTTTAGACAAGGAAAACCTATCCCATGTGTCCTGGGAATTTTAAACTCATTTAACAAAGATAAAACCCTAGTGAAATTCAACTCTTCAGCTGCTCTCTACCTGTCCCTGTGCAGCCAAGCAGAGCTAGAGGAAAACACACAGCCCTCATGACTAGTCTCAACCAGGCATCACAAAATGCATCCTGAGTCTCTTAATTTTCCCACTCTCAGGACTGTTTCCCGGTTCTTTTTTCCAGCCTCAACACCTCCTCCCTCATCCTCACTCTCAAGAAGAAGCTTGCTTCCTTCCCTCTTCCGTGAGAGAATTCAAGCATTCAGATAATGATGGCTACCCACAGCTAACCTCCTACAAAGCCTCTGCACTTACAACACACTCTGCTTTCCTACTTGGTTCTGGAAATGAATAACATTTTATCTACTTAAACCAATCCCTTCCCGTGTACACTAGTTTCAGCCCCCTCACACCTTCTCAAAGTAATAGCTCCAGCAAGTCTCCGTTCTAGCTCCTGCATCATCTTATTTTTCATACTCTGCTGGAAATCACCATTACAGTATACACATAAAGTTATTTCAGCCATAAAAAAATCAAAGCCTTTTTCTTCATCTCTTATCTACCACCAGCTACTTTTACAGGAACACTCAAGGATTGTCTCAAGTTACTGCTATGCAGTCCCCTTTTCCTGTTCTCTATATTATCTATTAAATGTGACTGAATATGTCTTTAGCATACATTACTCCAACAAAATTGCCCTCAGTCCTGCCACTATGGCCTTTTAGCTGCCAAGTCCAATAGCCAAATTTTAATACTAACTGGAACTCTCAGGGGCCTTTGATCCAGCTGATCATTCCCTCCTTATTCTTTTTTCTTTTATCATGAAAAGGCATTTTATTTTAAATACAGCAGTGTTCCTCCTTCTTGATACACTTTCTCCATTTGATTTTCAGTATACCACACTCTCTTGGAGTTCCTCCTACTTCAATTTTTGTCATCATTTTTAAGTCTTCTTTTTCTTAACCTCTCTTGCCCAGTCTTATCCAGTCTTCAGATAAGATCTATATGTGAATGATGCATAAATTATATCTCCAGCCCAGACTTCTGTTCTAAACCCCAGACTCATGTATCCAACTGCCTACTTGATTTCTCCATCCAGTTGTCTAAGACAATGCATATTCATCATGTGCAGAATGAAATTTCTGACCATCTTCTAATATTTAGAATTCTCACAGCCTTTCCCATTTCAGTTGATGGTAATTCTTTCCTCTACTTGTCTAGAGAGAAAGTTGTGAAATCATATTTGATTCCTTGTTTCTCTCATACCACACACACACAAAAATCCATTTCACTCTATTTTCAAAATGTATCCATAATCTGACAACTTTTAACCACCACTACATTTCAACTGCTATCACTGTGGGTCGAGCCATCACTAATTCTTACCTGGATTACTGCAATAGCCTCTGACCTGGCTTCTGTGTTTGCTCACTTAAATCAATTCCCAACACACAGCCAGACAATTTTTTTTTTTTTAAATATAAGTCAGATGATGCCATCCTTCTGCTTGAGACACTAAATATATTCTCACTTGATATAAAGCAGGGCCAAAGTCCTTAAAATGGCCTGTGAGATCCCACATGTCTGCCCCTCTCAGTCATCTCCTTTCACTCTCCCTCTTTTTCACTCTTCTCCAGCCATGCCCACCTCCTTCTGGTTCTTGGAAAATGCTAGCCCTTCATGGCAGTGGGCCCTTTGCACTAACTATTCTACATTTTGGAACGCTCTCCCACTGAGTTATTTTCATTGCTCACATCTTCATCTCCTTTGAACTTTTGTTGAAATCTCACTATTTTAATGGGGCCTATCTGACACCTAATTAATACTACAACCTGGCGCCTACCTCCTAGCATTCTTGATCCCCTACTTTACTTTTTCTCTGAACATAGAATGTATCATCTTTTAATATATTTATTATAACATTTATTTTGGTCATTAGGGCTCTGTCTCCCCCAACAGAATGTAAGCTCTGTGAGGATGAAGGTCTTTATAATATTTACTGATGCATTCCAAGTTCCAGATATAGTATTAGGTCATGTTATAAATAGCAAATAGATATTTTTTTCAATAAATTATGGAATTAAAAATGACATTGGGACAGAGAGTTTCTGTGTTTAGAATCACACATCACGAGAATCAAGTAGCCTAGAAATGCCGAAAAGCACCCTCCTTATTGCAGAGAAAGCTTGCCTAAGAATAGTGCCCACGTGGGAGAAAGTTAAAACAGGAGACATGGGCTTCCCTGGTGGCGCAGTGGTTGAGAGTCCGCCTGCCGATTCAGGGGACACGGGTTCGTGCCCCGGTCAGGGAGGATCCCACATGCCGCGGAGCGGCTGGGCCCGTGAGCCATGGCTGCTGAGCCTGCGCGTCCGGAGCCTGTGCTCCGCGGGCGGGAGAGGCTACAACAGTGAGAGGCCCGCGTAATGCAAAAAAAAAAAAAAAAAAAAAAAAAAAAAAAAAAAACCCTAAAAACAGGAGACATACTTCCAAGAGCATCAGGTGAGCACAGCCACGTAGCTGTACCCAAAGCCAGCAATCTCCTGGGTAACATGAGAGAAGTGAAACTAACAACTTGTCTTTGTCTTCTTTTTCTTCTCCTTCTTCCTCCTTCTCTTTCTCTTTCTCCTCCTTCTCCTCTCTTTCCTCATCCTGCTTCTCTTCCTCTTTCTTATTTTAGTCTGAGATACATTTGTCACTGCTGTTAAAAGATAATTTTCAAAAAAGTAAAATCATGACCGGCCCAGAAATATAAAGATGAACATGAATAAAAGATCTTATTTAACTCATTAATAAGAGAGCTGATGAGACATTACAACCAACTCAAAGGTGAATCCAAAGAACAAACACATTTATAGATCAGGAATATTAAAATGAATGTGTAAATTGAGGCAAAACTAGCTTCTTCCACAGTGGATGAGGGAAGTGAATTGAACCTGTGAGACAGAGTTTGCCTGTGCACAGCCAAGAATTATTTTGCATTTCTATCATTTAACTACAATTTAGAGTTTTAAATAGCTCTCATATAATCTGATAATCCAGTGGAGTGTTTTGCAAAGAATGTAATTTTCCATGGACACCCAAATTTTCCCTATACTTCCAAAAATACCTTGGAATATCTGTCACACTGATAAAATAGATTAATTTTACATTAAAAAACATGGATTAACACTTGTATAAGTTTCCTGTTGCTGCTGTAAGAAATCAGCACAAATTTAGTGACTTAACACAAATTTAGTATTGTATAGCTCCAGAGGTCACAATTCCAAAGTGAGTCTCACTGGACTAAAATCAAGATTTGTCAGAGTGGTGTTCTGTTCTGGAGGTCCTAGGGGAACATGACCTTTCCAGATTATAGAAACTGCCTGCACTCCTTGGCTTGTGACAACCTCATCTGTCCTCAGAACTAGCACAATAGCATCTTCAAATCTCTCTCTGACTCTGACCTCCTCTCCAGCCTCTCTCTTCCACTTTAAAGGACCTTTGTAATTACACTGGGCACAGACAGATAACTCTGGATCTTACTTTAAGGTCATTTGATTAGCAACATTAAGTCCATATGCTACCTTCATTCTTCTTTGCTGTGCAATATATCACAAATTCTGGGGATTAGGGAATGAACATCTTTGAGGGCCATTATTCTGCCTACCATAATACTAAATTAGAAATATTGAATCTTTAGAGATTTTATCTAGTTACGATCAGAAATACTATGGTTCATTATAATCATATATAACTTTATGCTCTTCAAAATTAATCCCTAAATGAGAAAAGAAATGCACAGATTATGCTATTTATTTACAAACAAATCTTAAGGCATCTCCAGTGCCCTCATATTTGTGTTCATAAAATTCAGGTACGCAATTTTGCTTCAGCTTTAAGCAAAAACTCCCTTCACTTGCACCCTTGAAATATGCACATAAAAGTTCATTGCAAAACAGTAATAATTTAAGATATCTTCTCCTCTTTATCCTCAAAAATAAAAATGCTCTAATTCTTTAAATCCCTAGCCCAACCCTTTGGACTGAAACAAAATAAACCACTTTTGTAGTTGAAATTTTCATGTAATAGGTCCCATTTCTCTTGTCTAATGATGGTAACATTATGTCCACACAAGCTCTCCTTGGCAGTTTTAGGAATCTTCTCAAGGTTACTTGAAATAAGCTATGTGAATTGGATGCACTTTTGTTATCTAACAAGCTTCAAGGATTAACAAACACCAGTCAATTAGTTCTATAATAGGTAGAATAAAGACCCAGGATACTTGAAACAATTTTTTTTTTCCTGTGCACTTACCTCATGAAAGGAGAAAGGAGAAAGGAGAAAGGAGAAAATATGATACTTTTCCCTAATTCCAAAGCTGCCCTTCAGGTAGAGTTTGGGCCAGCAAAGCAGTTTTTTCCTCAAAACCTAACAGTGTCCGTAGTGGAGAGTTTTGATACCCTTCAGAAATTTTTGACTGTCCAAAATCCTAATTGCAGGTCCTAAAGCAAATTGTGGTCTACATGCTCTCTACTACTTTTACCTGTGCTTACCTCTGTAGCTGAAAGTCCCGCCAAGGTTTAAAAACAGGTGAAGAGTAGGTAGAATTAGAAAAAAGCAACGGGGCTTCCCTGGTGGCGCAGTGGTTGAGAGTCCGCCTGCCGATGCAGGGGACACGGGTTCGTGCCCTGGTCCGGGAAGATCCCACGTGCCGCGGAGCGGCTGAGCCCGTGGGCCATGGCCGCTGCGCCTGTGCGTCAGGAGCCTGTGCTCCGCAACGGGAGAGGCCACAACACTAAGAGGCCCATATACCGCCAAAAAAAAAAAAAAAGCAAAATCTGTGATGGATCACTATCAGTCCTTTGTCTTATGTACCTTTTAAAAATACAGTTTTAATAATTTTTTGTCCAAAGCCAAAGAATATTATCTCTTTACCTTAAAGGCCAGGAATGAAACATGAAGATATTATGTACTTTATTTTTGCTAAAGCTTTAGGGCTTCTTCCCTAAATTTCCAAGACATCAAAAACATTTCCTGGGAAACCCATTTGGAGTCCAAATAGATTTTTTTCCTCCTTTCTCCAGAATGAAACATTATTTTGATGACATTATAAGCACATTAAGTAAAAAAGAGACATATATATATGTATATGTGTGTGTGTGTGTGTGTGTATGTGTGTGTGTGTATATATATATCTCAGTAAGAAATTAATGTAAATGCAGAAGAAAACTTCATTTAACAATATTGCCTTTATAGCAAAGTGGTCAGGAAACTTGGAATTACCTTATATCCATTAGTGCATTAACATTGTCTTCTTATTTCTTTTTCCCCTTATTGGTTTCATTATGAAGAATTCTATCAACAGGGCTGCTGAAAGAATTGAAGAGGAGGATAAGAATTTCAAACTGTAGTTAATTAGTCAACATCAACCTTTCAGTCTTCTCAAGTCCTTTCTGGAATAAGGCAGGATATAAATAAATGGTTAATGATTTAAAAAAAAAACACACAAAAAAAACCCCTCTATTTTCTTAAGGAAGAGTGGCAGTGAAAGCAAATGACAACTTATTGAAGGCTCTTGCCCAGGAAAAGAGAAATAAGTGAGACTATTTATGTTATTTTATAGCATTCTCAAGGATGTACCGTTCCCAATCTACTGTTTTATTCTGTCTTTGTCCAAACTGACTTAGGTTTTTCCACACCTATGTTTTGTATCTGGCTTCCATTCCTTTTATCTCCCTACCTTCTGTAAGCACAGGCTCCAGACACGCAGGCTCAGCGGCCATGGCCCACGGGCCCAGCCGCTCCACGGCATGTGGGATCCTCCCAGACCGGGGCACAAACCCGCGTCCCCTGCATCGGCAGGTGGACTCTCAACCACTGCACCACCAGGGAAGCCCAATTGCATTTTTTTTCAAGGGCCAATTCAAATTCTGCCTTCTCTCTAAAGTCTCCCCAACTGTGCGAGTTTGGGTTTCCTTTGAAGCCGAACCTGAGATACGAACTGAATGTATGAGGCGTATTTGGGAAGTTGTCCCACGAAGCATGGGTAGGCAAGTGAGAAAGGAAAGGGCGTGAGTTCATGCAGGGTATGTTAATGATCAGGTACCTGTGTAGGCAACTGAAGCTCCATGCTTCTGGGCCATCTGGGAGATTGCAGAGAGCATGCCTCAGAGTTGCTCCACCTGGGAACGAGGAAGCTAAGCCATAACCCCTCACTCATACGTGCCATTAGCTGAGAGCTGCTAGGCGGTAGGGAGAAGATCATTAATTCCCTAGCCCCACCTAGGGAAGCAGTTCCAATGGCCACAATGGCAGTCCAGCTGCATACAGTAGGGAGCTATGGGGGAGAGGGTGTGGGAGTGGAGGCAAAGCATGATTCCTGAGAAAATGTGGGCAGCACTAATGACTATGTGATATGTCGACCAATGTCCCTAATTATTTGCAACTATGTCTGGGATTTGCATTATAGAAAGGCATACACACAGCTACATATACTCTTCTAATCTCTCCTCCTAGTAAAGCCAAGACAGCATAGCAGTAATGTCCAGAGCATGGCTTTATGGTCAGGTTGTTTGGCTGCAAAAGCCTGTCCAAGATGCTGTGTTACTTCGAACTGGTTGTTTAAACACTTTGAGTCTTGGATTACCCATCTTTTCTGTAAAGCCTGAATGGTACTATTTCATTTCCAGGCATTGGGTGATTATATGAAAATTATGCAAAAAACACTTGGTAAAAAGTATACATATCGCAAAGGCAAATAGCTTTCCTTTGACCTCTTTCTTATTCTTCATAGCCTCTTGATTTTCTCAAAAGTTTATTGTGTCATGCACAGCCACAGAAGAAAACATGTATTTCAAGGCATTTAAGCAATGTATTTCTCCGTTTCTCTTCTCCAAATGACTCACTTTTCTATCACTCTCTCTCAACACCTTGTTTGTAATTTTCTTCTCTCCAATCAAGTGGAAACATTTAGAAGAATCTAACCTTAAAGGTATAATGGAATAAGGTTTTTAAAAATTCTACTCCCTCTTTTTACTCCATTCCTAATTCCTCTACACAGCACAAGTTGAATATCACCCACAAAGGGAACCAGAGAGTAAAAGGATTGGAAAAAATAAACTCTCGGCCCTGGGTTTGGAAATCTTTCTAGGTCTTTCTCTGAGTATGGCTTCTTTGAACTCTCACTGTACCAATGTGGTAGGATAGCTTGGGGGTTTTCTTAGAGGCCCTAACGTACTTAGCAAGTAGGATCCTCATGAAAGACTCCAGGGACCTCGCTGTTTGTTTTCCTGGCAGTCTGTTAATTCTGTGAAAGCAGGGGCATGTTGGTTCAGTCGACTATGGTTTCTCTAGAACATTTTGCTTAGCATGTGATTTTTGAATTAATGAATTAGGGATCTAAGTATATATCCTATGACTTGTCAAAGCTGTGAGATGTTGAGAAAATTTCCAAAATCTTCATTTGTAAAGTGAGATTATGGTACCTACCTTGAAAATTTATTGCAAAACTCTAAGGGGATAGTGCAAAATGCCTGGCATAATACACAATAGCAAGTTTGTGATAAACATTAGTTTCTTTCCTACACAGCTCTTAAGGCGGCTTCTAAAATAAGTAATGATATCATTTTTTAAAAGTCACTTAAAATGTGGGAGAAACAAGAGCATCTCTGTAGGTGTGGAAGTGTTTTTGTTTGTTTCTTAAAACCTCCAGTGTTCTCTGATGAATTTTAGTATAAAAAAACAGAAATGTCTGAGTGGAAGCACCATATGCTCTGCTGGCTTTTATTTTATTTTTCAAAAGATATCTCTTATCACATTAGTGCAAAGCCCATTTAAAAATGCTGCACAGAGCCTTTTTCAGTCTATAATGAATTGTTCCAAAAAAATTGTTCCAAAAGACAGAAGTTTGTTGAGTTGAATAAAAGCTATCCTTGGACACGTAGTTTCAACTGAGAAAAGTCTACATGGAAGTGTTTACTGGTAAATGTTTGATTATCCCCACCTGATATGTCTCACCCCACGGTCACCACAGGGTAGATTATATAATATACATTGGTTTTGAAAATATGTAATCCATTCTCCTTTGCTCCAGTGCTGTATTCTGTGCTGACGTATTCAGCTAAAACCCTGTCTGATACATCAAGCTCTTTATTTTGGCATACATGATCGTCTGGGAAAGGAAAAAGGACATTAGTGTCTCCTTTTTCTTGCTCACTTAGATACCTTTTAGAGTAATCTCTTTTCAGTAATGGACAAATAACTTTAATTTTATATATATATGTGTGTGTGTGTGTGTGTGTGTGTGTGTGTATGTGTGTGACACATGTTTTATGTCTTTGATATCTATCCCAGGGAATATCCAACTAATAAAATGGTGTGCTGTATTCTCTCCTAAGGAATGAGGTGTTTGTCCTTATTTATAATAATATCTGATTGCTATCATTCCTAAATGTTTCTCACTTATGTTTGCTTTCCACATCCAAACCTGGGCAAAACTCTGCCTTTTACGAAACTTGTGTTACCCAAACAATACATTTTTGTAGGGACTTAGCAATTCAAGTTGTTCCTTGACTTATATTAAAGTAAAGGTTTAATATTGTAGAATACATAGAGTAGAATCAATTAAATTGCTGCTCAGTCAGTCAAAATACATTTGAGCATGTCATTAATTGTTCAAGACTGTGGTAGTATTGTTTAGTTTGGCATCTCAAGCCAATTGGAAAAGTTATAGACATGGCTGTCAGAGATAGGATTCAGCCTTACTCAATGATATTACAGACATGATAAAAAATAATAAATTGTATACATAATAAAAACAACAATCTCAAATTAGTTGAATTGAGTAATGATCTTGGAAATAAAGTTTATTTGTTTGGAGCCTCCAGCAAGAGGACTCATCCTCTCATATAGCCTCACTTTAAGAATGAATGATCTTTATCTGGAAATTGATTGAGAATTGCAACTTTAGTAGGACACACATGAAGTGATGAAGAAGAAAAAGGATGCCTATGGAGCCGGCCTGATGAGCTATATCAACCATGGTGATCAGTGGTACTAAGATGTCAAGGTGGATCATTTTCACTTCTGGAATTTATTGCAAGTGTGAGCAGTTGACCTGGGAAAGGCACAAAGCTCTATTTACAATTAATCAGCAAGGAGAGGGAAAGCGTCTCATGCTTGCTATTTTTACACAGTAAACTTTGCCAAATTCATCTCCTCTATCTGCTTTGGAAGTACAGAAACGCATGATGGCCTATCCATGGGTTATTCTCTTTAGAATACCTAATTTCTTTTCAAAAAGGAAGTTTATATATAAAGCACATTACTTTTGAGATTGATGGAGATGAGGGTTGCTTGTTTTATTTATTTTGTTACTGGATTTTATGATATTCTATTCTCTTTCTCCTGACACTGTGTTAACCTGTATATCCTTCTTATTAGATATAGAGTTAATTTGAGGATAAGCACTTTATCAGTTATTTTCTTTGTGTTTTCCTTCCTCCTTTTCCCAGTTCTCCAAATTAGTAAAGTACTCTATATAGAGTAGATTCCCATAATGTTGTTCACTGTACAAATCTATTCTGTTTGGATAGACACAATTTTACAAGTTTGAAATTGTCCAATAACACTTACAAATGTCCTCACTTTCACAATCACTGGTGTATCCACCAACCAAGAGATGCTTATTTTAAACATTAAGAAGTCTTTCTTGCTTGATGAGTATAGTTGTGATGTGCTGAAGGTTTTAGTTTGGGCATTTAGCATCCATTTGTATAAGAATCCTCTTTTCCAGTATGACTTTTTTAGAATATGTTACATCCCATAGTTATTCATTGCATTCCTTTAGTCCATAGTCCCTTTAGACTTCATAGTACATACGTTATGAGCATTTGTGCAATAAGACATTTTGCTTAAATACCATATCAGACATTTCTGGCATACTCAAGCATGTCATAAATGACTTTACATGAGTTCCTGTAATTGTACTTTTTGTATAGTTCCTAGCTACAGAGTGCAAATTTTATGTGAACTTTCTGCAAATACATGAAGAGCTTCAAATCCCCAAGTTTTCCCTTTAGAAAGAGGTTTTGTCAATATTCACTCAAGTTGGAAGAGAGAGTATATGAACAGATGGCTGTGGAAAACAGCACTTTGCAGTTGGGAAGCAGCGTACAGGTACTAGTGAATATGACATTTAGTGTTCCATAATTGTCTTGAAAATTAATTTTAAGTCAGGTTTCAAAATCCTAATAAAGAGCAACTCATATATTATTCATTTCTTTATTTCGAGGGCTAATGTTCAGAGTGTTAAGTACAATATATGCTGGAAGAAGGTAAAGGAAATGTGATTTTCAATTAAACATATAAAGTGTGTTTAAAAACTGCTGGTGTGACCTTAGTTATATTTCTAAGATCACTGAATAACTTTTGCAGCACCCTGAGATTTTTAGCCCCAAGGATTACTTAGAATTAAAAGAGAATATAAAGTTAGAGAATGTAAGGAAACTATCTTTAAAGTTTTAATTTTATATTTTAGCGGACTCTGGTTGAATATTTGAAGGTAATTAGTTGGTCAGATGCCAGAAGTGGTAAATATTTTATACTTGCTCATGGAAACAGGTAGCTGGAATGTCAAATTTGTACACAGCATCAGGAAGCAGGCAATTATCATCTATGCTAATGTATAGATGGCTGCCTCCATGGTTTGCAGGTAATCAGACCTTTCCTGAAGAGTTCAGCACATATTTCTATATCTATTTAAAATAAATATTGCCACCTGAATAAAACCCTTGATTTTTTTTTTTTTTTTTTTTTTTTTTAAAAACTGATGCTTGGGGAATGGTAGTGTTATGACAGGAGGGGTGGTTTGCCACAGTGTTATTCCTTTCGGTTACCAGTTCTGATTATCTTAGTGGTATTGCAAACAGAACATTCTTTACATTAATAGAAACTTTCTTAACTAAAACATTCCAAATTATATCAATTTTTTCAAGAGATGATAATTATGTAGAGCAAAGAAATTAGGAAATGAGAAATAGCTCCATGAATATAGACATTTCAGCACAGACATGAGCTATTTTCATGGCACTCATTAATATCATATGGATATATCTGTGTATGTGTGTGTGTGTGTGTGTGCGTGCGCATTTGCCTTTTTAAAAAAATATTTATTTTATTTATTTATTTATTTATTTTTGACTGTGTCGGGTCTTAGTTGTGGCACGTGGTCTCTTTGTTGCAGTGCTCACGCTCCTCTCTAGTTGTGGTGTGCGGGTTTTCTCTCTCTAGTTGTGGCACACGGGCTCTCTTGTTGAGGTGTGCAAGCTCAGTAGTTGTGGTGTGCGGGCTCAGTTGCTCCGCGGCATGTGGGATCTTAGTTCTCTGACCAGGGATAGAATCCACGTCCCCTGCATTGGAAAGTGGATTCTTTACCACTGGACCACCAGGGAAGTCGCTGCATTTGTCTTTAAAACAGATTTGAATTTTGAGGGGACTTACTTTGTAATTGTGATCCCGTAGTATATATGTTTTCTACCCTGAGAATATCTCTTTGAGGGACTCAGAGAGAATTGTATATTAAACAGAAGGATATTTCATGATGAAAGTGACATGGAATATTGGTGTCCAGCAGATCCATGCTGAATCCTTTCTCTAGCACCTACCAGTTGTGACATTTTATAACCAGTTATGGAACCTCTGTAATGCTGAGGTGTGAAATGGGTTTGGTTTAACAAGAACAGTAACCTCACAGTGTCGTTGTAAGAATTCAGTATTGTATATAGCATGGTTAATACATTTCACCTATTTTTATACTTTTTTTTTTTTTTTTTTTTTTTTTTTATAAAACTCCCCTTCTTAGGAAGTTCATTGTTATGGGAGGAGATTGCAGCAAACCTCACTAATAATCCCTTAGATTTTAAAGTTAAAGCTTGAAGACATGGATGAACTGTAGGAAAGTCAGCAATAAACTTTTTGTGCTATAGATCAATTCAAAAGGGCTCAGAAGGAAAAGAATGTGGTCAGGCTGTTTTTCCTTTCTATTTTTTTTTTTTTTTTACATCTTTATTGGAGAATAATTGCAATACAATGGTGTGTTAGTTTCTGCTTCATAACAAAGTGAATCAGTTATACATATACATATGTTCCCATATCTCTTCACTCTTGCATCTCCCTCCCTCTCACCCTCCCTATCCCACCCCTCCAAGCAGTCACAAAGCACCGAGCTGATCTCCCTGTGCTATGTGGCTGCTACCCACTAGCTATATATCTTACGTTTGGTAGTGTATATATGTCCATGCCTCTTTCTCACTTTCTCACAGCTTACCCTTCCCCCTCCCCATATCCTCAAGTCCATTCTCTAGTAGGTCTGTGTCTTTATTCCTGTCTTACCCCTAGGTTCTTCATGACATTTTTTTTTTCTTAAATTCCATATATATGTGTTAGCACACGGTATTTGTCTTTCTCTTCCTGACTTACTTCACTCTGTATGACAGACTCTAGGTCTATCCACCTCATTACAAATAGCTCAATTTCGTTTCTTTTTATGGCTGAGTAATATTCCATTGTATATATGTGCCACATCTTCTTTATCCATTCATCCGATGATGGACACATAGGTTGTTTCCATCTCTGGGCTATTGTAAATAGAGCTGCAATAAACATTTTGGTACATGACTTTTTTTGAATTATGGTTTTCTCAGGGTATATGCCCAGTAGTGGGATTGCTGGGTCATATGGTATTTCTATTTGTAGATTTTTAAGGAACCTCCATACTGTTCTCCATAGTGGCTGGACCAATTCACATTCCCACCAGCAGTGAAAGAGTGTTCCCTTTTCTCCACACCCTCTCCAGCATTTACTGTTTCTAGATTTTTTGATGATGGCCATTCTGACTGGTGTGAGATGATATCTCATTGTAGTTTTGATTTGCATTTCTCTAATGATTAATGATGTTGAGCATTCTTTCATGTGTTTGTTGGCAGTCTGTATATCTTCTTTGGAGAAATGTCTATTTAGGGATTCTGCCCATTTTTGGATTGTGTTGCTTGTTTTTTTGTTATTGAGCTGCATGAGCTGCTTATAAATTTTGGAGATTAATCCTTTGTCAGTTGCTTCATTTGCAAATATTTTCTCCCATTCTGAGGTTTGTCTTTTCATCTTTTTTATGGTTTCCTTTGCTGTGCAAAAGATTTGAAGTTTCATATGTCCCATTTGTTTATTTTTGTTTTTATTTCCATTTCTCTAGGAAGTGGGTCAAAAAGGATCTTGCTGTGATTTATGTCATAGAGTGTTCTGCCTATGTTTTCCTCTAAGAGTTTGAGAGTTTCTGGCCTTACATTTAGGTCTTTAATCCATTTTGAGCTTATTTTTGTGTATGGTGTTAGGGAGTGATCTAATCTCATACTTTTACATGTACCTGTCCAGTTTTCCCAGCACCAATTACTGAAGAGGCTGTCCTTTCTCCACTGTACATTCCTGCCTCCTTTATCAAAGATAAGGTGGCCATATGTGCGTGGGTTTATCTCTGGGCTTTCCATCCTGTTCCATTGATCTATCTTTCTGATTTTTTGCCAGTACCATACTGTCTTGATTACTGTAGCTTTCTAGTATAGTCTGAAGTCAGGGAGCCTGATTCCTCCAGCTCTGTTTTTCGTTCTCAAGATTGCTTTGGCTATTCAGGGTCTTTTGTGTTTCCATACAAATTGTGAAATTTTTTGTTCTAGTTCTGTGAAAAATGCCAGTGGTAGTTTGATAGGGATTGCATTGAATCTGTAGATTGCTTTGGGTAGTAGAGTCATTTTCATAATGTTGATTCTTCCAATGCAAGAACATGGTATATCTCTCCATCTATTTGTATCATCTTTAATTTGTTTCATCAGTGTCTTATAATTTTTTGCATACAGGTCTTTTGTCTCCTTAGGTAGGTTTATTCCTAGATATTTTATTCTTTTTGTTGCAATGGTAAATGGGAGTGTTTTCTTGATTTCACTTTCAGATTTTTCATCATTAGTGTATAGGAATGTCAGAGATTTCTCTGCATTAATTTTGTATCCTGCTACTTTACCAAATTCATTGATTAGCTCTAATAGTTTTCTGCTAGCATCTTTAGGATTCTTTATGTATAGTACCATGTCATCTGCAAACAGTGACAGCTTTACTTCTTCTTTTCTGATTTGGATTATATTTATTTCCTTTTCTTCTCTGATTGCTGTGGCTAAAACTTCCAAAACTATGTTGAATAAGAGTGGTGAGAGTGGGCAACCTTGTCTTGTTCCTGATCTTAGTGATATGGTTTCAGTTTTTCACCATTGAGGATGTTGTTGGCTGTGGGTTTGTCATATATGGCTTTTATTATGTTCAGGAAAGTTCCCTCTATGCCTACTTTCTGCAGGGTTTTTATCGTAAATGAGTGTTGAATTTTGTCGAAAGCTTTCTCTGCATCTATTGAGATGATCATATGGTTTTTCTCCTTCAAATTGTTAATATGGTGTATCACATTGATTGATTTGCATATGCTGAAGAATCCTTGCATTCCTGGAATAAACCCCACTTGATCATGGTGTATGATCCTTTTAATGTGCTGTTGGATTCTCTTTGCTAGTATTTTTTGAGGATTTTTGCATATATGTTCATCAGTGATATTGGCCTGTAGTTTTCTTTGTGACATCCTTGTCTGGTTTTGGTATAAAGGTGATGGTGGCCTCATAGAATGAGTTTGGGAGTGTTCATCCCTCTGCTATATTTTGGAAGAGTTTGAGAAAGATAGGTGTTAGCTCTTCTCTAAATGTTTGATAGAATTCACCTGTGCAGCCGTCTGGTCCTGGGCTTTTGTTTGTTGGAAGATTTTTAATCACAGTTTGAATTTCAGTGCTTGTGATTGGTCTGTTCATATTTTCTATTTCTTCCTGATTGAGTCTTGGCAGGTTGTGCATTTCTAAGAATTTGTCCATTTCTTCCAGGTTGTCCATTTTATTGGCATAGAGTTGCTTGTAGTAATCTCTCATGATCCTTTGTATTTCTGCAGTGTCAGTTGTTACTTCTCCTTTTTCATTTCTAATTCTATTGATTTGAGTCTTCTTCCTTTTTTTCATGATGAGTCTGGCTAATGGTTTATCAATTTTGTTTATCTTCTCAAAGAACCAGCTTTTAGTTTTATTGATCTTTGCTATTGTTTCCTTCATTTCTTTTTCATTTATTTCTGATCTGATTTTTATGATTTCTTTTCTTCTGCTAACTTTGGGGTTTTTTTGTACTTCTTTCTCTAATTGCTTTAGGTGCAAGGTTATGTTGTTTATTCGAGATGTTTCCTGTTTCTTAAGGTAGGATTGTATTGCTATAAACTTCCCTCTTAGAACTGCTTTTGCTGCATCCCATAGGTTTTGGGTCGTCGTGACTCCATTGTCATTTGTTTCCAGGTATTTTTTTGGTTTCCTCTTTGATTTCTTCAGTGATCACTTCGTTATTAAGTAGTGTATTGTTTAGCCTCCATGTGTTTGTATTTTTTACAGATCTTTTCCTGTAATTGATATCTAGTCTCATAGCATTGTGGTTGGAAAAGATACTTGATACAATTTCAATTTTCTTAAATTTACCAAGGCTTGATTTGTGACCCAAGATATGATCTATCCTAGAGTATGTTCCATGAGCATGTGAGAAAAATGTGTATTCTGTTGTTTTTGGATGGAATGTCCTATAAATATCAATTAACTCCATCTTGTTTAATGTATCATGTAAAGCTTGTGTTTCCTTATTTATTTTCACTTTGGATTATCTGTTCATTGGTGAAAGTGGGGTGCTAAAGTCCCCTACTATGATTACTGTTAATGTCGATTTCCCATTTTGTGGCTGTTAGTATTTGCCTGATATATTGAGGTGCTCCTATTTTGGGTGCATAAATATTTACAATTGTTATATCTTTTTCTTGGATCAATACCTTGATCATTATGTAGTGTCCTTCTTTGTCTCTTCTAATAGTCTTTATTTTGAAGTCTATTTTGTCTGATATGTGAACTGCTACTCCAGCTTTCTTTTGGTTTCCATTTGCATGGAATATCTTTTTCCATCCCCTTACTTTCAGTCTGTATGTGCTTCTAGGTATGAATTGGGTCTCTTGTAGACAGCATATGTATGGGTCTTGTTTTTGTATCCATTCAGCCAATCTGTGTCTTTTGGTGGGAGCATTTAGTCCATTTACATTTAAGGTAATTATCGATATGTATGTTCCTATTCCCATTTTCTTAATTGTTTTGGGTTCTTTATTGTAGGTCTTTTCCTTCCCTTGTGTTTCCTGCCTAGAGAAGTTCCTTTAGTATTTGTTGTAAAGCTGCTTTAGTGGTGCTGAACTCTCTCAGCTGTTGCTTGTCTGTACAGGTTTTAATTTCTCCATCAAATCTGAATGAGATCCTTGCTGGGTAGAGTAATCTTGTTTGTAGGTTTTTCTCCTTCATCACTTTAAATATGTCCTGCCAGTCCCTTCTGGCTTGCAGAGTTTCTGCTGAAAGATCAGCATTTAACCTTATGGGATTCCCTTGTGTGTTATTTGTTGTTTTTCCCTTGCTGCTTTTAATATGCTTTCTTTGTATTTAATTTTTGACAGTTTGATTAATATGTGTCTTGGCGTATTTCTCCTTGGATTTATCCCATATGGGACTCTGTGCTTCCTGGACTTGATTAACTATTTCCTTTCCCATATTAGGGAAGTTTTCAACTATAATCTCTTCAAATATTTTTGCAGTGCCTTTCTTTCTCTTCTTCTTCTGGAACCCCTATAATTTGAATGTTGGTGCATTTAATGTTGTCCCAGAGGTCTCTGAGACTGTCCTAAGTTCTTTTCCTTCTTTGTTCTTTATTCTGCTCTGCAGTAGTTATTTCCACTATTTTATCTTCCAGGTCACTTATCCGTTCTTCTGCCTCAGTTATTCTGCTATTCATCCCATCTAGAGTATTTTTGATTTCATTTACTGTGTTGTTCATCGTTGCTTGTTTCATCTTTAGTTCTTCTAACTCCTTGTTAAGTGTTTCTTCCATTTTGTCTATTCTATTTCCAAGATTTTGGATCACGTTTACTATCATTATTCTGAATTCTTTTTCAGGTAGACTGCCTATTTCCTCTTCATTTGTTAGGTCTTGTAGGTTTTTATCTTGCTCTTTCAACTGCTGTGTGTTTTTCTGTCTTCTCATTTTGCTTATCTTACTGTGCTTGGGGTCTCCTTTTTGCAGGCTGCAGGTTCGTAGTTCCCATTGTTTTTGCTGTCTGTCCCCAGTGGCTAAGGTTGGTTCATTGGGTTGTGTAGGCTTCCTGGTGGAGGGGACTAGTGCCTGTGTTCTGGTGGATGAGGCTGGGTCTTGTCTTTCTGGTGGGCAGGTCGACGTCTGTTGGTGTGTTTTGGTGAGTCTGTGGACTTATGATTTTAGGCAGCCTCTCTGCTAATAGGTGGGGTTGTTTTCCTGTCTTGCTAGTTGTTTGGCATAGGGTGTCCAGCACTGTAGCTTGCTGGTCGTTGAGTGAAGCTGGCTGCTGGTATTGAGATGCAGATCTGTGGGAGATTTTCGCCGTTTGATATTATTTGGAGTTGAGAGGTCTCTAATGGACCAGTTTCCTGAAGTTGGCTCTCCCACCTCAGAGGCACAGCACTGACTCCTGGCTGCAGCACCAAGAGCCTTTCATCCACATGGCTCAGAATAAAAGGGAGAAAAAGTAGAAAGAAATAATTAGTAGAAGTAGAAGGAAAGAGAGAAAGAAAGGAAAGAAAGAAAGGAGGGAGGGAGGGAGGGAGGAAGAGGGAAGGGAGGAGGGAAGGAAGGAAAAAAAAAGAAAGAAGATAAAGTAAAATAAAATAAAGTAAGATAAAATAAAGTTATTAAAAAATAATTATTAAGAAAAAAATTAAAAAAAAAAAAACTAACAAACCAAAAAAACAGATGGATAGAACCCTAGGACAAATGGTGGAAGCAAAGCTATACAGACAAAATCTCACACAGAAGCATACACATACACACTCACAAAAAGAGGAAAAGGGGAAAAATCATAAATCTTGCTTTCAAAGTCTACCTCCTCAATTTGGGATGATTCGTTGTCTATTCATATATTCCACAGATGCGGGGCACATCAAGTTGATTGTGGAGCTTTAATCCGCTGCTTGGAGAGATTTCCCTTTCTCTTCTTTGTTCTCACAGCTCACAGGGGCTCAGCTTTGGATTTGGCCCCGCCTCTGCGTGTAGGTCGCTGGAAGGCGTTTGTTCTTCGCTCAGACAGGACGGGGTTAAAGGCGCAGGGGACTCTGGCTCACTCAGTCCAGGGGGGAGGGAGGGGCACAGAGTGCGGGGCAAGCCTGCGGCAGCAGAGGCCACCATGACGTTGCACCAGCCTGAGGTGCGTGTGCGTTCTTCCGGAGGAGTTGTCCCTGGATCCTGGGACCTTGGCAGTGGCGGGCTGCACACGCTCCTGCGAGGGGAGGTGTGGATAGTGACCTGTGCTTGCATACAGGCTTCTTGGTGGCAGCAGCAGTGGCCTTAGCATCTCATGCCCATCTCTGGGGTCTGTGCTTTTAGCCGCAGCTCGCGCCCATCTCAGGAGCTCCTTTAAGCTGCGCGCTTAATCCCCTCTCCTCGCGCACCAGGAAACAGAGTGAAGAAAAAGTCTCTTTCCTCTTCGGCAGGTCCAGACTTTTCCCTGGACTCCCTCCCAGCTAACCGTGGCGCACTAACCCCCTTCAGGCTGTGTTCATGCAGCCAACCCCAGTCCTCTCCGTGTGCTCCGACCGAAGCCGAGCCTCAGCTCCCAGCCCCCCCTGCCCTGGCGGGTGAGCAGACAAGCCTCTCGGGATGGTGAGTGTCCGTCGGCGCCGATCCTCTGTGCGGGAATCTCTCTGCTTTGCCTTCTGCACCCCTGTTGCTATGCTCTCCTCCACGGCTCTGAAGCTTCCCCCTCCACCACCCGCAGTCTCCGCCCACGAAGGGTCTCCTAGTGTGTGAAAACTTTTCCTCCTTCACGGCTCCCTCCCACTGGTGCAGGTCCCATCCTTATTATTTTGTCTCTGTTTATTCTTTTTTCTTTTGCCCTACCCAGGTACGTGGGGAGTTTCTTGCCTTTTGAGAGGTCTGAGGTCTTCTGCCAGCGTTCAGTAGGTGTTCTGTAGGAGTTGTTCCACGTGTAGATGTATTTCTGGTGTATCTGTGGGAGGAAGGTGATCTCCGCATCTTACTCTTCCGCCATCTTCCCGGAAACCTCTATTGTTATACTTTTATGTATCAGAAAGGACACACATACGTGTCATTGAAATGTTAAAATGAAGGAACTTAATTTTGATCAGCAGATTTTTATGAAAGGCCTAATGTGCATAAGGTGTTGTGATCAACAATAAAATAACACATTTTTTTAATATGGCAGAATTATTGTAGAGCTGTGACAACTTTATTGGAGTGTCACAATATTCCTGAAATGAGAAGGCTAAGGAAAGTCAAAACTCGCCTAAGATCATACAACCTGTTCCTGGCAGTTCAAGGACTGGAATGTAGTCTCTGATTACCACTCTAGGAGTCTTTTTACTATGCTCTGTTACCTTGCAATGAAAGTTGATTCTCTGCTTCTAACTGAAAGTAAAAATTCTTCTACATTCTCCCCATTGTCTAAAAATTATCTATCTTGATCATTCAGTCCACTGCAATAAACAGATTAACTGTTTATAATGACATCTTACTAGTTTGACTCCTTCCTATCTTTTCCATCAAATTAAAGGCTAAACTTCACATGGGAAAAATCGTGTGTGATATAATTTAATTAAAGGAGACAGGAATTTATTAGATACTCTGTGAAAAAAAATGGCATGGTACATTGTTGGTAAATTTGCATTCATGTGTAACCCCTAGGTTGAATCCCTCATGTCTGGGAAGAGAAGCAGGTCTCTTCTATCACCAGAAAGAAATCAGTGTCACTATTAGTTGATTACATGCACACATGGAGTTCAAAGGCTGTTGCAAAAACTTTTCTTTATATTTCAAGGCAGAGTACAGCATAGTTGTGATGAGTGTCTACAAGACCTACTGCGATGATGTTCTTCCTTCTCCCCTCATCACTCCAAGTTTCCTTTGCTTTTTCTCTAACTCTTTTTCCTCTTCAGGGTCCTGCCTCCATCCCAGAAGCACACAGGTATTTCATCTTCTGATAATGATGGCAATAAGTGACCAAGAACTTACAGATTTTTTCAAAGAGGTCTATCTAATAGTCAAGAAAACTTTTTTATTATAAGTTTGATGGCCATAGTGATGGCATCTTAAACCATGAGCATACTATTAAAGATGGAAAATTAAGTCTTTTTTAGGAAGTAAATTTTGAAGAATTTAAGAAGGGCTAAAAAGTTGTTACACTTGAATTATGGCTCTGTCACTATGAGTTGTGTGACTGTAGCAAGTTACACAATCCCTTTGAGTCTCAGTTCTTTATCTACAAAATGGAGATAATAATAGGGCCTAGTTCTTGTGGTTGATGGGAGTGTTATATAAGTTAATACATGTAAGACTCATAAGATATTGCCTCGTGCTTAAGAAATGCTTGATGTAGCAGTATTATTAATAGTATGTCTTTTAAATTTGCATATTTTACTAAAAACTTACTCAGTACCATGTTGAGAAGGAAAGAAAAGAATGATGAAAAAGAGCAACCTAGCCTGTACATACATACAACCATACACTAATTGATTAATTAAATGATTAAACACAGTTTTTTCTTTATTCAGAAATATTTCCAAGTTTTGAATTCCTTCTCAGCCATGACTCTCAATATCACACACAGGCACCCATACAACAAACTGCAGCGTCCCTGCAGTTGTAGATGAGAATATGAATTTTCTATTTCTTTTCTTTTGTTTCCTTTTTTTTTTTTTTACTTTTTACTATTTTATCACACACAATTAAAAAGAATATAAAGAATTGCCATCATAGTGCTGTAGGATTGCAACTGATAGAATAACTAATTTTATTTCATTACACGAACACGAATCTTGACTTAAAGGATGAGTAGGAATTTGTCAGTTAGGTTGGAAAGGAAATTTCAAGCTGAGAGATGAAAACAGGATAAGGGAAGCCACAGGGATATGAAATACTTGTATTATAGAATGGATTCCACTAAATCATTGTATGTGTATTTTTTGGTTTGAGTTGTCTGGAAATACTCTGAAGCTGAGAGCTGCATACTGAAGTTTATTGGAGAGTACTTTCAGAAGAGATATCTGTAAGGAAGTGGAGAATGCAGGATTGGGTGGAAAAAAGAATTGACCCTCAAAGCAATTATAACTGAGTCCTCAACCCATCTGGAGCGGGTACAGCCTTCAGAGTTGTCCCTAATTGAGGGAAGAGGACCAGATATTTATGTCCCTGCATCAGCAATCTTAGCTGGGTGTTGTCTTTGGAAGGGGTAACCATGGATAAGACATCTTCTAAGCCTGCAGCAGGGATCTTATGAGCCATACTCTCTCTGTCACAACCATTTCACTCTGCTGATATAGTGTAAAAGCAACTGTAAACAATATATATGTGAAACATTGCCAACACCTATGTGTGTCTTTTCTGGATGCCAATTCCATTCCTACAACTAAAGGTACCATTATCTATATTTTATGTGTACTTTTCTTTTCTTTGTAGTTTTACCATATATATACACACATATATGTATACATACATATATTTTATATACTTATATATACTTTTTTTTTTACTTTAGAAAATGTAATCTGATACAGTTTGAATTGTGTTCTCACTAAAATCTGTATGTTGAAGTACTAACCCCTAATACTTCAGAATATGATTATTATTTGGAGATGGGGTCTTTGCAGAGGTAATCAAGTTAAAATGAAGTTATAAGGCTGTGCCCTAATCCAACATGACTAGTGTCTTTATAAGAAGAGGAATCCTGGAGACATATCAAGATGGCAGAGTAGGAAGACTTGGAACTCAAGTCTTTATGTGATGAACACATAAACAATGCATCTATATGTGGAATACTTTTCACTGAAAACTAACTGGAAACTGGAAAAAAGACCCCTGTATAACTAAGCCTATCAGAAAGATCCACACAGAACTGGGTAGATGGTTCAGAGAAATGGAAGACTATTCTGTGCTCTTGGATTTGAAGAATTAATATTAAAATGGCCATACTACCCAAAGTAATCTACAGATTTAATGGAATTGCTATCAAAATACCCATGACATTTTTCACTAAACTATAACAAATAATCCTAAAATTTATATGGAAACAAAAAAGACCCCAAATTGCCAAAGCAATCTTGGGGAAAAAACAAAACAAAACAAAACAAAGCTGGATGCATCATGCTCCCTGACTTCATATTATACTACAAAGCTACAGTCATCAAAACAGCATGGTGCTGGCACAAAGACAGACACATAGATCAATGGAACAGAATAGAGAGCCCAGAAATAAACCCACACATCTATGATCAATTAATCTACAACAAAGGGGGCATGAATATAAACGGAGGATAGTCTCTTCAATTAGTGGTGCTGGGAAAACCAGACAGCTACATGTAAAAGAATGAAAGTAGAACAAATTTTCTCACACCATATACAAAAATAAACTGGAAATGGATTACAGACCTAAACGTAAGACCAGAAACCATAAAATTTCTAGAAGAAAACATAGGCAGAACACTATTTGACATAAATTATAGCAATATGTTTTGGATCTGTCTCCTAAGGCAAAAAAAAAGCAAAAGTAAACAAATAGGACCTAATTAAACTTAAAAGCTTTGCACAGCAAAGGAAACTATCAACGACATTAAGACAACCTACTGATTGGGAGAAAATATCTACAAATAATATGATGGGTAAGGGGTTAATATCCAAAATTTATGAACAGCTCATACAACTCAAGATCAAAATTTAAAAATGGGTAGAAGACCTGAATAGACATTTTTCCTAAGATGACACACAGGTGGGTAATTGACACATGAAAAGATACTCAACATTACTAATTATTAGAGAAATTCAAATCAAACCACAATGAGTTATAACTTCACATCTGTCAGAGTGGTAATATAAAAAGTCTATAAATAAAAAATGTTGGTGAGGATGTGAAAAAAAGAGAACCCTTATACACTGCTGGTAGGAATGTAAATTTGTGCAGACACTATGGAAAACAGTATGGATGTTCCTCAAAAAATTGAAAGTAGAACTACTTTATGGACCAGTAGTTCCACTGCTGGGTATATATCCCCCCAAAATGAAAATACTAACTTGAAAAGATACATTCACCCCAGTGTTCATATTTTAGGTATTTTTTACAGCAGTCCCCCACTTCTTGGTACCAAAATCTGTATTAGTTTACAAGGATCGCCATAATAAAGTACTGCGGACTGGGTGATTTAAACAACAGAAATTCATTTTCTCACAACTCTAGAGGCTAGAAGTCTAAAATCAAGTGTCAGCAGAAGTGTCTTTTAACACTTGGTTTCTTGGCTTGTGACTGTCTGACTTCTCTTATCTTCACTTGGTCTTCCCACTGTACCTATGTCCTAATCTCTTCTTATAAGGACAGTTATACTGGATGAAGACCCATCCTAGTGACATATTTTAACTTAATTACCTCTTTAAAGACACTATATGCAAATAGTCACTTTATGAGGTACAGGGTGTTGGGATTTCAACATATGGATTTGGGGGGAGGGAACACAATTCAGCCCAGAGCACCATCCATGAACCAAATTCAGAGATTTTCCTCTTCCTTTAGTTAATCATCAGGATTCCCCATATGGCTGTCAGCTGGGAGAGGTTTACTCAACCAAAACACTAACTGCTTTAGTTGGGCATTTTAACTCTCTTTGAAGTTCAGCTACTCTAACTATTAAGTCCTGGGCTTGATCCTCAGTTTCTCCAACCCTACCAAGAGAGTTGATGAGAACTTCCTATGTGCAATGCACTGTACCACCTACCACTCTTGAGGGAGTTTCCATTGCCAGTCGGGCAGTGAATGAGCTAGCCTCAAATCCTAACTTCTCGGCTACTTTCTCAGACCATTCCTAACACCAGTTGTTACAGTTTGATTTCCCCAGAAGGCACATGCTGAGATGGAACTTAGGGTATGCAATGCTTTTAGGGACTAACACCTGTAAAGGAAAGGGGATTGAAGCAGGATTGGGCAAAGAAAGAAGCTGAGCTGAAGTATAGGCCTGACAGTGTCTTGGAAAATCTGGAAGGCATGTCTGGAGCAAGTACATAAGGCTCAAATGGCCAGGCCTTTGAGCTCTGCCTCACCCACTAACTGGGTGTGGATAGGAACTGCTACCCTGGAAAGGGAGCGGCTTGGCTTGATGAGCTCTCTGCAGCTGAAGCTTATAATGAAGGAGCTGGAAGCTGGAGGCTGTTTGCTGAGTCACTGTGTGCTTCTGGGCGGCAGATACTCCTTTGGAAGGTCTTGGCAGCAGATCTCCAAGTCCAGCAAAGGTATGTGTTTTCTGAGGGTACACCTCAAAATAGACTTTCTGGGAGAGAGAATATGTGTACCTTTTAACTTCAGCCCATAATGCCAAACTGTTTTCCAAGGCGGTTGTTCTATTTACAGCTTTAAGGGAGTTTTTAGTTGCTTCATTTTTATGTTAACACTTGGTATTGTCTGTTGTGTTCATCTTAGCTTCTTTGGTGAGTCTGTAATGGTGTTATAATTTGATATGAATTGTGTTTCACTAATTATTAATAAAGCTATGCTCTATTTCATATGTTTATCAGCCACTTGGATGGATAAACTCTTGGTGAAGTGGCTGTTTAAGGATTTTGTCCATTTTTAAAAAAAAAATGTCATGTATTCTGTTTGAAAGCCCTTCATCAATTGTATATGTTGCATTTTTTTTTAATTCAAGCATTTAATAGTATATTTTGATGAGGGAAGTTTTAATGTTTATGTAGCCCAATTTATTAGTCTTTTCCTTTATAGATAAAGCTTTTTGTGTTTTTCTAAGAAAGCTTTTCACTATGCTAGCATCATAAATATATACTCCTAGATTATCTGCTAAAAGCATTTTGTTTTGCTGTAAACCTGCAACTCACATAGAATTAATTTTTGTGTATGATGTGAGTGAGGTAGGGGAGGGTTCCTAAAGACTATTTTACATATGGAGCTATTTTTTATCTCAGGCTAATTAACTGAAAAGACTATAGATAATTTCTCTACTATTTTACAGTGCAACTTCTATCATTTAGAAAGGCTAGGTTTTCCTATAGCATCAAATAATCCCCAAGTCCTAGTAGCAGTAAACCACAAAGTTTAGTCCTCATTTATGGCTGGGCTCTGGCTTTATGCTACAACCTCTATCTGGAACATTGCTAGTCTTTGTGGTAGAAGGGAGAGGGGGTGAAGCATGCATAGACTCTTAAAGCTTTTGGCCTGGTATGATACTAACTTCTCGTATTTCATTGCCCAAAGCTAGTACATGGCCAGCAGTTCAACAGTTTTGTGCACATATTATCTTCCTACAGGGAGGGCCAGCATATTTTAGTGAATACTCATGCATTCTGTTACCAAATTTGTCATATGCACCCCTACTTGGGCACTAGCCTGGCCGAAGCCCCCTAACCCTGTGGGGAGGGTTCCTTTTCCTAGCTTGGGTTCCCACAGCCAATAAAGAAACCTATACTGAGATAGAAACAACACAAGTTTATTCAATGATTAGAGAATGGAGAAATGGGAACTTAGTTCCGAAACCCAGCTTCACATTGGGCGAGGGTCAGGGGATGGGGGAGATTAAGGCAAGATTTTAAAGGTAAGGTTTAACGGGGGGGGAGGCATATGTAATGGTTTTATGGGAAAAGGTGGTGTTCTTCCTGGAACTGGGGTGCCACCTCTTTTCTGCCCTCTTATGGTCCTTTAGCATCTGGGTCAGAAGCGGGTTGAACTGTCATGGTGGGATGGCCGAGATCTTACTATTATAATGAGATGGTAATGACCTGCAGAGCAACCTTTGTCCCACTTTTCGAGCTGAACCAGCATGCTCTGGTTTTCTTGTGGTTAGATTCTCTTGTTCCTGTGATGTAAACACAGCCAGAGGATATGGTTAGTTTTGTTTTTCTGCAAGTTTACCCAGAGAGAGGGGCAATGGTGTGGTTCTGGGGCAATAACCTTGGTAACACGTTCTATCACACACATTTGCAATAAAACAAGCATCTATCTGTGGACCTTACAGCATATTTATTATTTTCCATGTAATCCTTGCACCAATATCACACTGTCCTCATCACCAGAACTTTATAAGTTTCCATGATCAGTACAGTGGGCTTCTCACCTTGTTCTTCAAGAATATCTTGTCTATCCTTGACCTTTTGCATTTGTATATTTTAATTTTATCAGTTTCACAGGACAAAATTTTGGATTTTGATTGGAATTTTAATGGCTCTATTCCCTTATGAAGTGAAATTATTCATTGCTCTGTCTGGGCAAAATAATGAAAAGTTATTACATTCAAAACATATGTTATCACATTCAAAGCATATATTATGTAGTAGTAAATAAATAGGACAGTATCCTAAGTACTGGGATTTACAATTGACATGGGATTCTCTTTGTCTTGGTGATCAGGGGATTGAGGGAAGATTGTAAGAGTTTGTCAAATAAGTTAAGAACACAGGGTTTGATGGCAGAATATAGCAAATTATTCATTAGAGTCCAACAAATATTATTGACCATGTATGCAAATCACTTTGCAAGGTGTTGTAGAAGTATCAGAGTTGAATTCTAAACTCTAGAAGGAATCTAATATAAAGTACAAAGTGATAAATGCCTTGAAGAAGCAACAAATGCCGTTCTAAAAGAAGAGAGTGGGAACTATTGCTTCCTGCTATTGAAATCAAAGAAAGCATAATGGAGAAACAAGGATTTGATGAAGCCCCTGAAGTAAAATGAAGAAATGGGTGAAAGGGTATTCAAGGCTTTGTGCAATAATGATGCATCATCACTGTTTCCCATGGATTCACAGAGCTTCTTTCGGGAGTTCTGTACTAAATAGTCTGTCCCTTTAAATTTTGGAATTTATTTTTATTTAAAGGGAAAAGTATAACTGTTGCATTTATTATAATGAGAAGAAGTTCATAAAAGTGTACGTAATTAGGCATTTAAAATTTTTTTCACTGAATTTAAAACCACACATTCAGAGAAAACCCATTACAAGTGAATTATGAGTTTAAAATTTTTTTGCAGAGCCTTTTTATTTTATTTACTTCTTGTTTTGGGAATTAATTGCAAAATCTTATATTAATAGAACATTAAGGCAAGCTTTCTAAATGTATAAATCAAAATTTTCCAAGTTATGTTTCCCTTAGTAATTATAACTAATCTTTGTGTAAATAATAAAATAACATTAATATGATATACCTGTGTGAAAAATGAATATAAAAGCTGATTTATAGTCATTGTATAATAAACATCATTGCATTTTTAAAGTCTGCTGTTTTTAAAGTCATGACTTGAAATTTGAATGACTTTTTGGGAAATTTGAGAGTGGATTTTCATATGTAAATCACTTTACTTAACCTACTTAAAAATCACCTGTTTATTTCAATCTCACTTCAAAGATTTCATGTGTTTCCAAAATTTAATATATTATTGAATATCTAAACAATTATTTGCTTGTTTATCTGAACATAATTTTGGGGAGAATGAAATCAGTTTTTGCATTGGTCATAATGTTAAGCATTTGGGACAATATATGAGATGCATCTGTGGATAGCTCACTTTGTAACATAGGTATTAAAAACATCTCGATTCAAAACCAGAGCTATCTGCACTTAGATAGCAGGTTGAATCAGTCTTTGATAATATTGTAGACCTAGTTCCCACATATACTACTTGGATTGCTTTGGTTTTACAGCCATGCTTTGCGCAGCTATCCTGGCCAAATACTTTACCAATGTTTGCCATTGATTTTAAAAGGAACTATGAAAAGACTGTAGTAAGTTTAGTAAAAAAAATATTATTATGAATAAGCAAAACCCAATGTAAAGTACGTGGTCTAATGCAAGTTATCAATAGAAACAATTTTACACACAATTTATTATTAATGAAAAATATTAGTAAAGCTAGAAATTGGGGGTACACACAAAGAAAGTATCCATCATGCTAAAAGACTTGTGAAGCAATAATTCTTTGCTCAAAAAAAAATTTAATCTTGGCTTTCTTGTCCTCTGTGTTCTTGCCTGTCCTCTGTGTTCTTGCCTGGTTTGGTATTGTTTATCTTTTTTTTTTTTTTTTTTTAAACTCCTTTCGGTTACTTCCATTTCTACTTTTACCATTAAATAAGATTATAGATATAGGTTTTTCATAGATGCCCTTAAGTTGAGGATGTACTTTTTATTTGTAATTTGTTGAGAATTTAAATCATGAATGAAT
This sequence comes from Leucopleurus acutus, assembly GCF_964270905.1. Lineage (NCBI taxonomy): Eukaryota > Metazoa > Chordata > Mammalia > Artiodactyla > Delphinidae > Leucopleurus > Leucopleurus acutus. The sequence continues at coordinate 122,850,458 of NC_139143.1, forward strand.
GTTAGACTTTTAAAAATGCTTTTTCTTCGTCTATTGAGATGATTGAATGATTTTGTCTTTTATTCTATTAGCCTGGTATATTAAATTGATTTTCAGATGCTAAACAAATCTTGTGTCCTAGAGATAAATTCCACTGGGTCAGAGTGTATAATCTTTTTTTATATGTTACTACTATCTATTTTGCTAAGAATATACTTTGATGTCAATATTCATGAAGAATATTGATGTCTAGTGTTCTTATTATTTGGCTGGCTTTTGGTATCAGGGCAATACTGAATTCATGGATTTGGAAAGTGTCACCTCCTCTATTTTTTTGGAAGAGTTTATGAAGGATTGGTATCATTTCTTCTTTAACAATTTGACAGAATCGCTTGGTTAAGCCACTTGGCCCTGAGCTTTACTTTGTGAGAAGATTTGTAATTAATAATTCAATATCATTATTTATTTTAAGTGTATTCAGGCTTCTGCTTGAGTCAGTTTTGGTAAATTGTATCTTTAAAGAACTATATGTAGTTCATTGAAGTTGTCTAATCTGACAAAGTTGTTCATGACATCCTTTAAAATCCTTTTAATTTCTCTAAGCTGTGTTATAATGTCTCCTCTTTCATTGCCAATTTTTTTTTTCCTTTTTTTTCTTGGTCTGTCTAGCAAAAGGTTTGTCAGATTTTTTGATAGTTAAAAAAATATTGGTATTATTAATTTCCTCAATTGCTTTTCTGTTTTCTATTTCACTGATTTCCACACTAATATTTATCATTTTCTTCTGTTTGCTTTAGTTTAATATTCTTCTTTTTTAGGTTTTTTAAGCAGATTATTATGGTATTGGGTTTATTCTTGAGATGTAATTCACATAACAACATTTACTACTTTAAGGTATATAAATCAGTGGGTTTTAGCACATTCACTATAATATGTAACTATCAGTGCTATCTAATTCCAGAACATTTCTGTCATCCCAAAATAAGCACCAAATCTATTAGCAGTCAGTCCCAATTCCCTTCTCTACACAGTCCCTGGAAAATCCCTAATCTTCTTTCTATCTCTATGGATTTTCCTATTGTGCACATTTCATATAAATGGAATTATACAGTATGTGGCCTTTTGTGTTCTGACTTTTTTCACTTAGCATAACATTTTCAAGGTTTGTCCATGTTGTCACAGGTATCTGTACTTCATTCCTTTGTATGGCTGAATAATATTCCACTGTATAGATATATCACATTTTGTTTATCCATCATTTGATGGATATTTGGGTTGTTTCTACCATTCTGCTGTTGTGAATATTGCTGCTTAAACATTTGTGTTAAAGTTTTAGTGTAAACATATTATCAGTTCTCTTGGGTAAATGTCTAGGAGTGGAATTGCTAGGTTATGTGTTAACTCTCTGTTTAAATTTTTGAGGAACTGAGAAACTGTTTTCACAGTAACACATTATTGATTTTTGATCTTTTTTTTCCTTTTATAGACATTTAAACATATCAACTAAGTACTGCTTTAATTGCATATCATAATTGATACATTGTGTTTTTTATTTTCAGTTTGAGAAACTTTCTAATTTATCTTTTTATTTTTTCATTTATAAATGTTTTGTTTAATTTCTTAGCACTTGTGAATAGCCCCAATTTTTCTGTTTTTTTACCTAATGTGTTCACATTATAGTTTAAGTATATACTTTGTATGATTTCAATCCTTCTATATTTATTTGGACTTGTTTTATGGCCTAACATATTGCTTACCTTGAGATGTTTATGTGTGCTTGGAAAGATGTGTATTTTATTGTTGGGTGAAGTGTTCAATAGATATTGGTTAGGTCCAATTAATTGATAATGTCATTCAAGTCTTCTATATCTTTGACAGTTTTCTTTCTAGCTGTTCTATCAGTTGTTGAGAATGAATATTGAAGTGTCCATCTATTCTTATAAATTGTCTATTTCTCTCTTAAATTCAGTTTTTTCTTCATGCATTTTGGGGTTGCATTGTCAGATGTGTATATGTTTAATTGTTATATTCCTGATTAATCTTTCTATTGTCTCTAGAAACAATTTTGTCTTGAAATCTATATGTCTGATATTAGTATAGTCATTCCAAATCTCTTGCAGTTATTGTTTGCATGATATACCTGTTTTGTCCCCTTTCTTTCAGCCTATTTATGTCACTGAATCTGAAGAATGTCTCTTGTAGATTTCATATAATTGCTTATCTTATTTTATCCAGTCTGACAATCTGTCTTTTTTGGAAGATTTAATCCATTCACATTTATAGTAATTATTGATATGATTATGTCTGTTATTTGCCTTCTATATGTTTCATTCTTTTTTGTTCTGTTCTTTTACTGTTTTGTTATGTGTTAAATAGAAATTTTCTAGTATAGCATTTAAATTTCTTTTTTGGTTATCTTACTAAACATACTTTCTTAGTGGTTTCTGTAGGGATCACAATATGAATCTTATTTTTCACATTCTGTTTTAGATTAATACTTTATCAATTTAATTAATGAAGTTTAATTCCAATAAAATATAAAATATAAATATAAATATATTTTATATATATAATATATATAAATATATATAAATATATATATATTTATATATATAATATATATAATTATATATATATTATATATATAATATATATATAAATATAAAATATAAAATAAAAATATAAAATATAAAATATACTCCAACATAGCTTATTCTCTCCTTTCCTTTATGATGACCTTGTCATATACATTACATTTTTATATTTAGAGACCCAAAATGCCATTTGTAAAACAATTGTTTTACATAATTTAAAAAATTTAAGAGAAATAAAACATATATTGCCTTTTATATTAACTGCATAGTTACCTTTACCAGTGTTTTTCAAAAAAATTTTTCTATGTGTCAATTCATGTTACTATGTGATACTGTTTTCTTTCAGCCTGAAAGAATTTCGTTATTTTTTTTTATAAGGCAGGTCTACTAGCAAGAAATTATCTTAGTCTTTGTATATCTTGGAATGAGTTATTTCACTTCCATTTTTAAAGAATAGTCTTGCTCAATATGGAATTCTTAGTTTACAGACTTTTGTTTTGTTTTTCTTTTAGCCCATGGAATATGTCATCACAGCACTTTCTGGTCTCTACTTTTTTTCCTAAAGAAATGTCAGCTGTTAATCTCATTGCAGTTCCTCTCTATGTGATCAATTATTTTCCTTTTTCAGCTTTCAAGATTTTCTTTTTGTTTTTGACTTTGTACAGTGTGATTTCATATGTGTGGTATGGATCTTTTTAAATTTATCCAACCTGGAGTTTGTTGAGCTTTTGGATAAGTAAATTTTCATCAAATCTAAGAAGTTTTTGGACCTCATTGTTTCAGATATTCTTTCTGGCCCTTTTGGTCTTTTCCTTACGTGACTCCCATTTTTCACATATTGATGTGTTTGCTGGCCTTGCACAGGTTTTTAAGGCTCTGTGTTTTATTTGTATTTTTTTTTCTGTTTTTCAGATTAGATACTTTCTACTGACCTATTTTAAAATTCAATTTCTTCTTCCACCTCACCTATGCTCTTGAATCTCTGTAGTGATTTTTTTAAAATTTTGATTATTATGCTTTTCAGCTGAAGACTTTCCAATTAGTTCTTATAATTTCTACCTCTATGGGCATTCTCTATTTGATGTGTCATTGTCATCATGGTTTTCTTTAGTTCTTTAAACATATTTATAGTAGCTGCTTTGGAGTCTCCTAAGTTAAACATCCTATTCAGAGACAGTTTCTATTGACTGTTATTTCTTTGTCTTGTGCATGTATCACACTTTCCTGTTTCTTTGCATGTCTCCCATTTTTGACTGCAATCTTGGAAAATACATTGTAGCAAATCTAGATCAGATAGCCCCTCTTCTCAGGGGTTGTTGATATTTTATTTTCTTTTTAAATTTTTTGTTTAGTTACTTGTATGAACTACTTGTGTAGAGTCTTTCTTTTCCTCAGATTGTGGCCACCGATGTCTCTGCTCATGTTTTTCTTTTATTTCTAAGCTTGACACCCTAGAGATGAATCAACATAGCTCAGTGATTGACAATGATTGGTCAAATAAATCTTGAGTCTATAAATCTTCCATCCTTTGACAGTGAATTGTGTGTGGATTAGAATATGCATTCAGAGTTTAGGTAGTTTACAAGTGTGCCCTAGCTTTTACTTTCTGCTAGGCTTTCTCATGTCTTCTCTCCCCAGCAGGTCTAACATTTAGTCATAGTCAAAAGACAACTAGGCACCTCCCTGTGTACGTACTCTTGGGTATATATACAGCCTTCCAGACCATAAAGATGTGTGAATGTATATCAAGACTCAATATAGTTGTCTTACTTTCTGGATATAACTACTGAATTTCTGGCTAGTATGCCGTTCTGTTGCTTGACATAAATGGTATTGAAACCTCTGACTATTGTGATGTTGGTTTCCCTTGAATTTTTCCACTGGGAGTACTATTGTTTCAACAACCCCTGGGGATGGGCTTTGCTCCAAATCAAGACAGTGCCCTCTGGCAGCAGAGGTGTTTTCACAGCTTGCCTTATTCTGGTTAAACAACTGAACTGATGGAGCAGGAGATGCAATTTCACCTGGGCTGGGATAGGAGCAATTTCAGGCTAAAACAGCCCAAAGTTCCATTGTTTTTATCTGCATTTCAGTAGCTTTTCTCGAATTAAAGTTTCCAATCTGGTGTATGCCCTTGGTTGATTTCCAGAGAACTGAAATTGTTCTTGACAATTTTGTCCAATTTTATCAACACACTTTGTGGAGAGAATTGGCTGAGCTTCTCACTCCACTATTCCGAGAATCCTGTTTCTGTATCATTTTTTTACCAGAAAAAGTAAAACATCCCCAAAAGCTCATTGTAACTTCTAATTGTACATTATTGGACAAAACTGTGTCACATGCTCTTTCTTGGTGCAAGGTAAACTGGAAGGGTGGTGGGGTAAGTAATTAGCTTTGGCAGGTCCTATAGTGAAGACTGACAAGTGAGAAAATGTATATCTGGAGATGGATTTGTGGTTAGACAAACAATAATGCCTGTCATACCCATTCAACTGTTAATACCATAAGTAGAAAGTTTAAGTATTCTTTCTAACACTTTTAGAGCACCATTCCAAAGGCAATTGGAAATTAATTTCATTAGGATTCAAGTTCAAAGTTCATAAAACAGTCTAGTTTTTCCGTAAAACATACAGGCTATGATGTTGAACTGCATGGGTTTTATACTACGTTTACCATGTACTAGTGTTATAACATTGGGCAAGTAACATAACCTCTGTATTCTTCAGTTTCTCCATATGTCAAATTTGGATAATAATTATTCTTTCTTCAAGAGTTGTAGTAAGGATTAAGTGCCTATAAAGCACTTTTCCCAGTATCTGGCTCACAGCTGGTGTTTAACAAATACTAGCTTCCTGTGCTCAGAGGGCACTTTCTAGGAAACCCAATTCAACATAATATGGAACTCTTCCTTTGTTCCCTTTGAGTATCTTCCAATGATAAAACTGGAAGAAAGAATGCTTTAATTCTATGTCACCCATAGAGTCCTCTGAGGACTGGCTATATAGCCTATTCTATATAAAGAAATACATGGTTTTTATGTATGGCATTGAAACGAGGCAAGCTACCAACTGATGTTGCAGCTAAAGCTCTCTTTCCTTCTGGGATTGAGTCATTGAACCAATAACTATGATTTGGGAATGAAGGACGACAACATTGTATGAGAGTTGGAGAGATCATAGTGGATTATTTATTATTTGGGCTATAAGATGAGGAAGAATAAAGTACTGACAGATGTTAGTTACTATATGTGTATATACATACATACACACACACATATATATATATATATATGTTGCATACATTTCTCATGGTGACCAAATACTAAATAGAGTTCTGATATTACAAAATGACAGTTCACTTATGGATAACTGGAAGGGAAATAAAAAAATAAATGAGATCCTGTGAATATACTGAGAGTAACTTGTAGTCAGAAAAATAAATCAGCATGTAGATATAGATGCCAGAATGCAATTTCATTTTCAGTCAGCCAAAAGTAATTGATAAAATTCGTTATAGTGAGAACAATGTATTTTAAAGTTAATAACCTTAATAACCTTTGTATTCATGATGAATTAATAATCATTGGAGATATCTATAAGGAATTATAAAAGTATCTTTTATAATAACATGTAGCAAAAGTTTTAGAAATGAAAAAAATATATAGTGGAATGGTGCAGTTGAGAAATTTATCACAAGGAACCAGAACTTTTGTGATGAATCAGGAGTAGAAATAAAGTCACTTCCAGTGTAGCTTCCTGGAAGGGTTATTAATTTCGTCTATCATGTAGAGGATTCGTAGGGAGGGTAAGGCAATTGAATTAAAATGATGGCTGGGGCTTCCCTGGTGGCGCAGTGGTTGAGAAGTCCGCCTGCTGATGGAGGGGACACAGGTTCGTGCCCCAATCCGGGAGGATCCCACGTGCCGCGGAGCGGCTGGGCCCGTGGGCCGTGGCCGCTGGGCCTGCGCGTCCGGAGCCTGTGCTCCACGACGGGAGAGGCCACAGCAGTGAGAGGCCCACGTACCGCAAAAAATAAATAAATAAATAAAAAGAATAAAAAAATAAATAAAATGATGGCTGGAGGGATGGTTCAAATGGGCTCTACCTGTTGGTAGAAGCAATGGGAACCATCTTCTGTTATGAATACTACAATTACCACAGTTCTTACCAAATTTTCCACCTACTGCTTATTATATCATTATTTCTCCAGAGAAGCAACGGCTGACTAGATCATTGTTGATGATACAGACAGTGCGAATAAATTTGCTCTGTTAAGTGATGAGGGTGGGATGGGGGCTGGTGTAATGTCTGCATGCTGACTAGCTCTCAGTGGGATGACAGTGAGGGTGTTGTTACAGCTGGTCTCTGAAATTTAGGTCACTCTTAGGGCTCTGTATCTTTTTCATTTCCTGAATTTCATTCCAGAAAATTGCTGACCTTTCCATTGCTTCTTTCTTACCTCTTAATAGGTGAACTATAACTGCTCTGTTTCCTGATTATCTGAAACTAAGATTAGGACAGGTACCTAATAAATTCTCAAACTCTGTACTAGCACTGTGTAGCCATATGGCAATTTCAGAAAAGCTAGTCAAAACCTATGAGAGGTAAAAATGTCCAGACTTTTCAGCAAAATTCATTTCAAGGAAAAGTCCTTAGTAAGACACTCATCAATTGTGTCATGTTGCTGCAGTTCCATTGTGTAGATGCGGCAAAGGTGTAATTCTTTCTTAGACAAGTTGAGTGGGAAATTGAGAAAGGTCCAATTCACTCTTCGGTGACCCTTTAAGACTTAAAGGTGTTACACGGAAGCTATAAAGAAAAACCAAAGAGATGACAACTGAGGTTGAAGTTACAGATTGAAATAGGAAGAATAGAAATAGTGAGAAAGGCTGAGGCAAATAATTTTTAGATATTAAGACAGTATTACACTGCAAGCACAAGATGTGCTGTTCAATAAATGCCTTCTTCCAAAGCATCTTGTATTGCTCTGAAATTGAGTCTGGTATTAAGACCTCTGCAGGTAGGAGTACTCAGGGATTGGAGAATTCATCTGCAAATTTCTGCTACCCTGTGAATTCTGTATAGGTTATATTATTTCATGATTTGAACCTGAGCTAAAGGATGGATTAAAGAGTCTCTGCATATATCATGCACAGTAAGACAACGGTGCACTAAGGGCCAGCAGAATATGGTGATTGTCAGAATCTGGAGGCTGTTTGAATTGAACTTCAGCTCCAGCATTTACTAGAGATGTGATCTGTGGATAAGTTACTTTGTGTCTCTCTGCTTCAATGGCCTCATGATTCATTTAGGAATAATGATAGTACAGTAGGGTCATCCTGGGATGTGCTTCATCTCTAGTCCCACATTAAAAAAAAAACAAAATAACCCTAGCAAAGGGATCTAATTTTTTCAGTAGACAGGAAACAAGTTTACTACTGTCAGGAATATGAAATAGATTCAATTTGGATCAAGTGTCTACATCTAGATTAATCAACTAAGTAATGGTACGGTCTATAAATGCATGACAACTCTAAATCAAATTCCAAGGTTGGGATGGGGGAATATTCTCCTTAATATTTGGGGTGCTGATTCTCTTATTAGACAGACAAAATAATGAGTTTCTCCTCCAAGGCTTTGGTATGATTATCTGAACGTTATAAAGAAATGTGTATTCCCTCTGCATCAAATTCCTCATGTGAGCCTGGACATTTGAGTGGTTTAAGAGTCACAGTCAGTAGCATCCTTCATCTTAAACCTGTCATTCTTTTTATTAGGCACCATTTGTTTCCTTCTACTTTGCTTATTAGAAATACAATTACAAAATGAATTTGGGAATGAAATAATCACTTTTTTCAAGTAAATTGTTCTATTAACTCTCTCAACACAATAGGATAATGTTTGGTATAGATCTGTATTCACCACAACAAAATTAGTTACTATTTTTAATGAATTAAATGTTCAGCTTTTACAGATTCAACATAAATAATCCAGTTGCCATATTTTTTTCACAATGATTTTTAATAAAACACACGTCAGAGTGCATCACCATAAAGCTGGTTGTATTTCCCCACAGACATGGTGTTATAATTGAGAGATAAGCTATTGATCAAAGACTTATGATCAAGCTATTGATCAAAGACTTATGATCAAAAGTATGTCATAAAAGCATATTATAGTTCATAAACTGCTATTTTAAAGTATTTATCTTTCCAATAATCCAATTTTTATGAGGCAGGCCTTATCTGAACTCACTGAATATTCGAGACTGAAATATATATATTTATATATATATATATTTACCACATACAACTGTAGTAAACTGTATCACAATTCTGACTTAAAACCAATATACCATATATAATATACGTAGATTTATGCTTAAATTAAATGTTGTTTTATCATAATTCTAATAAATTAACTCTTCAGATATTTACTGGGTGACTGTTAAGTGTCGGGCACTTTTTAAGCAACCTGAAATAATAAAATGGAAAACATCATTCCTATATTCCCTGTCCTAGAGGAACTCAGAGACAAATATACAGGCAAAAGTAGAATTCAAAGACAAGATATCAGCCATGATGGGAGATATACAGTGTATGTGTAAAGATGTATACATGCATGTATAAGTGCAAAATGTATACTTATATACACAAACACAAAATGTATTTTTTTTGTGGAGGGGAAGTCAGTGTCTTTGAACAAGTTTATCAGTGAAGTTTTATCTACTCTTTTTCTCCCAGTACTTTCATGGTTAATAAAGACATTTAAATATCTCACTGACTTAAGAAATGTCTCACAGTTTTTCAACTTTCTTGTCATTTTGTTCACAGCTTTCATGGCTCTTACTGCTCAACAAAAAGTCACAAAAGTAATTGTTCCATCTGTAGCATGAGCATATAATAAGATAGCCAGCATTTTTCTGATAGCATGGCTAATGCAAACCAAACACGGAATACTTTTGAGCCTTTGTGAGCTAGGGAATTAGGGATGAAAAGATAAAAAGGGGCACCTAAGATTGGTATTAATTTAAAAAATGATGACATAAATGGAACAGAGAAAATGTGAGCCTCTATGTTCATTTATCTCTAAAAGGGTTAAATTTGTAAATAGATAATTTATAGAAAATTTTATTTCCATGGCTCACGACAGTATCATGCCTGGGTTTTGGGTAATCAGATCAAAACATAAATGTCCACAGATGGGCCTTATAGGAGGAAATGAAAATTATAATTGCTATATTGTTAAATTATAGCAGAATAGGCTATCACTTTGAATTAGAAACACAGTATTGACATCAGCTAAATTTTGAATTGTATGCATTTTTAAAAATTATAAATTTCTGTATTGTGAGTTCAATAATCAAATTATTTTGCACAGATGATTTTATGCATGGATAGATACATTTCAGATAATTGAACACAATAGAATGTAAGCAGAAGGCTGTAGGTGACCACTCAGTGCATAGGCCAGCACTCATAGGAACTAGAGGACAGTTATGTTTCCAGTTTGTCCATTTGGTGTTTAAAAACATAGTATTGCCAGGAGTGATGTTGGATGAGTTTTTAAAATAGTAAGAAATAATTTAGTTAAGCTGGACATGGTGTGTAGATTGTAAAAAGCAATATTCAGATTAGCTAACAGATTATCATCTCTGCAGAAACAATTTTGCCTCTAAAATTTGATAATTTTATGATTCATGCTGGTAGAAAAATCTTTCTCACTATTCATTCAACAAGCTTTCATTGAGTGCTTACTATATGCCAAGGAACTGTACTCCTCATTGGAGATGAAAAGCCATCATTCTTATCTTTAACGACTTTACATTTATTACAGTGGAATATATAATATATTTTTTAAATGTATATTTATTGTTATCTTTCATGAATTCCCCTAGGCAATTGGATTTGTGGAAATTTCCTGTACCACTTTACTTCTTCATCTGACTAATCCTGACTGTCACTACTTTCTCTCACACTACTGGGAAGTTCTTGACAAGTATTTCTATACAAGCTTATAGTAAACATTTAAGAGTTCTTTTTTCAAGAAAAAAGTATCTGAGAGTAGATATTTTGTTTTTCCCATTCTTCACTGGATATGCATGGGCAAAACTTTGGAAAAGGCTGGGCAGGCACTTTCAGCTCTATCTTGGGCTAATGTATCTCTGGATCCTCTGTTGGCAGTGGTACCACCTCCAACAGCTCGGGCCAAAATTGTTCTGTTTTCTTTTTTCCAGAAGAACAGAGGCCTCCCAGAAACCTGCTTGGCATACTCTCTTTTCAATGTGCACATAGCAGGAATCCACTCTAATTTTGTCACGGAGAGAGGAACTGAGTCAAATCATGTATATCAGCCTATTTTTTCCTTCTTGATATAACTTTTTGTTTCTTGGCTAGAGAGTAGTTCTCCCACTGGGTCCTCCAATGGCCATGATCTTTCAGGTCGTCATAATAGCATACTTCTACCTGCCATATTAAATCTCTAATTTTTAAACTTCTAGCAACAAATTTGCAGGGCAGCACATCAAACTTTGGTGAGCATGAGAATGATTTGGAGAGCTTATTAAAGCACCAAGTCCTAAGTTCTCCCTGACGGAGACTTTGATTCAGTACACTGGGGATGAATTGGATTTCTAACACCCTCCCAGGTCATGCTTGTCCATGTACCATACCTTCAGCAGAACTGTTTAGAGTGATTATGTTATACAGGCATACCTTGGAGATACTGTAGTCTATTAAGTTTGCAACAGCATTATGTCTAAAAAATGTATGTACCTTAATTAAAAACTTTATTGCTAAAAATACCATCACCTGTGCCTTTAGTGAGTCATAGTAGGAACATCAAAGATCTGTGATCACAGATCAACATAACAAATATAATAATAATGAAAAAGTTTGAAATATTGCAAGAATTACCAAAATGTGACACAGAGATATGAAGAGAGTAAATGCTGTTGGAAAAATACTGCCAATAGGCTTGTTCAATTCAGGGTTGCCACAAACCTTCAATTAATGAACAATGCAGTATCTGGGATGCACAATAAAGTGAAGTGTAATAAAATAAAGTATGCTGTTATAGAAATATTTAGTGGGCCCCAATAAGAAATGATCAATTTTACCTAGTGCTTTCAGAAAGCAGTAAAAAAAAAAAAAGCACCTCCTTAAGCAAAGTCATGCACAGTGATGAGCAATTTTTCAGGCACATGATATATAAAAATGGACACGTCCAAGAAAAGGGATTTCCAGGAGGTTAAGCAGAGTAAACATGGGTATGAAGGGGATATAAAAACAAACCAAAAAAACAAGAAACGGGTGTATGGCTGGAGGGTAGAACGTATGGGAATAAAGGTGGCAGGAGAGTGGGGGAAGATAAGGCCAGAACAGAAGGCAAGGGCCAGGTCATCAATGATGTTCTGTTATAATATAAATAGTTCTTTAGGTAATATGTAAGCAATAATATAATATAAGCATTACGTTTTAGAAAGGTTATTTGGCAGTAGTATACAAGATGAACCAAATTGGTCCAAGACTGGTTGCAGAAGAACACTTAGATGAAAATGATTGCAGTAATCCAGGTGGGTGATAATGAGGCCTTCAGCTAAGGTAGTAAGCAGCGGTGGAGAGTGATAAACTGGACAAGAAAATTATGAAGGTGACTAATTAGATGCAAACAGGTTTGTATGGAATGTCTCCTTGGTCCTAAAAAGAATATCGGAATAATTCATTGAGATGACAAGATAATGATTGCAGGGGAAATAACAGGTTTGATGACAAGTAGGGAGGGGAAGCTGTGTTGATGAGTTCTGTTTTGGAGATGGGGAGTCTGAGCTTCCTGGGCCCATACAGGTCTAGACCTCAGTAGAGTAGCCTGAGCTGGAGATATAAATTTTGGAATTATCGTATAATTATCATATAGCTGTCTTTGGAATAATGGAATTAAATGAGAATCTTATGAAAGCTTGCAGAATATATTGGTTTCTTAGGAGAGAAAATCTAAGGCACATTAATAGTTTTAAAGAATAGGCTGAGAAAGAGAATCTTACCATGGATATTGAGAAGGTTTAAAAAGATAAAAGGAGAACTAAGGCAGCAGTATCACTAAGCCAAAGAAAGAAGCTCAGAGATGTCAGATAGCTCAGAGATGCAAATGGCTCAGACATCAAATACAACGGATACTGAAAGGAGTCTACTGGATTTAGCAATTAGGAGATCATTGGTGCATGGGGAGAGTTCTTTCAGGGAAGTGATGAATAGGGAAACCTTATTTGAATAATTAAAAACTTATTAGGGCTTCCCTGGTGGCACAGTGGTTAAGAATCTGCCTGCCAATGCAGGGGACACAGGTTTGAGCCCTAGTCTGGGAAGATCCCACATGCCGTGGAGCAACTAAGCCCGTGAGCCACAACTACTGAGCCTGCGCGGCTGGAGCCTGTGCTCCGCAACGGGAGAGGTCGCGACAGTGAGAGGCCCGCGCACCGCGATGAAGAGTGGCCCCCGCTCGCGGCAACTGGAGAAAGCCCTTGCACAGAAATGAAGATCCAACACAGACAAAATAAATAAATAAAAACTTAATAGAAGGTAAGGAATCTGTCATAGAGTACAATCCTTTTCTCTAGGACAGAGCTGGATTTCTTCCTAAGCAAAGAAAGCAGAGGGTGTGTTTCTTTGATTAAATAATACCTTGGATCAGCACAATAACCTATAAATTGATACCTGTAGATAACTAAGATTAGGGACCAATCAGAGGTCAACAAAAGGACACCATGAGCCTGATGTAGGAGGTTCATAGGAAGGACTAAATCATGAAGGAGGAGGGGATGGCTGTCAGGGAGATGGAGAGGAACCCCCAGTAAACAATGACTACTTCTCAAGCCATTCCAAACACATCCAGCTAAAAATATGTGATCAAAGCTTCTGAGAACCCTGTCTCAGAAGCCTAGTTTTGCAACCAAAACTTGGCAATTAGTATTTGAAAACCACATTAATTGTCTAAAAACCACCCACAGGCACTTTGACATTTATTATACATCAGAGAATACACAACCTTGATCTGAACCGAAATGAAGGGGAAACATAAGACATTTGCAATAATTTCAATCAAGTTTCTCCAAACATCAGACTACTGAGTGATATTGCCAAACCCAATATCCAGTGCATTTAAAAACATCACTGTTTCTCATTTTATATACACATGTTCATGTTTCCCCGTGAAGAAACCAGTGTTCTTAATTGTTTAAAATGGCTTTACTTCACTCTTCTTTGCATCTTACAATATTTAAACTAAATTTTATAGTTTTTTAAGAATTATCCTTTATGAAATATAATGGATAAGGAAAGTAACTTTAGTAACTGTCTTGACATTGAGCGTAGCTCTGAGAAATGGGTTAATGGCAAATCCTTCAAGGGAAATAGATTAAAGACCCAGTGAGAAAAGGAGAGTGAAAAAAGCATATCCTTATTGAGGAATATTATATCCTCATTGAGGATATAATTATTATTATCTTTACTGAGGGGAAAAACAGAATACAGAGAAAATCGCCTAACTAGCTTTAATGGGCTGGTCAACAATTCATCACCTCCGTTACCCACAGCAATGTCCCTTAAACTGGGTTCCTCAGATTATTAGTAGTCTTTCAAGGGGTAATAGATGTTCCTTAAAAAAAGGATGCTACCTAATATAACCCCTGCATATTAGTATGCTAGGTCTGCAGTAACAAAGTACCACAAACAAGGTAGCTTAAACAACTAAAAATTACCGTCTCATAGTTCTGGATGCTTGAAGTCTAAGCAGGGTTGGCAAGTGTTGGCTCCTTTTGAGGCCTCTCTCCTTGTCTTGTGGGTGACTGTCTTCTCCTTTTGTGTTCACATTATCTTCCCTCCTTATATGTCTGAGACAAATTTCCTTCTCGTATTAGAACACCAGTCATATTGAACAGGGTCCAACCTAATGACCTCCTTGTAACTTAATTACCCCTATAAAGACCCTGTCTCCAGAATATGGTCACATTTTGAGGCACTGGATATTAGGACTTCAACAGATGAATTGTTTGAGTGGACAAAATTTATCCCATAACACCATGTGCTAAGTATCCATTGCTGCATAACAATGTTTCGACAAACTTTGAGGCTTAAAGCGATACACATTGATTATCTCACAGTTTCTGTGGATCAGGAATCTGGGCATAGTTCAGCTGGTCTCCTACAAAACTGCAATCAAGGTATCACTCAGGACTGTGATATCATCTCAGGGCTCTCCCGGGGAAGGATCTGCTTCCAAGTGGTTGTCAGAATTCAGGCCCTGTAGCTTGTTGTATGGAGGGCCTCAGTTTCTTGCTGGCTGTCTCCAGGGGCCATTTTCAAAACTTGCCACATGAGTCTTCCTAACGTGGTCAACTGGCTTTATCAAATGCAACAGGAGACAATGTCCCCTAGCAAGACTTATGCTACAGTCTTATGTAGAGTAACCACACAAGTCACATCCCATCACCTTTGTTATGTTTTATTGGTTAGAAGCAAGTGACATGCCCTGCCTACACTCAAGAAGAGGGAATTACACAAGGATATGAATACCAGGAGGAGGTGGGGATCCTGGGGGCCACCTTAGATTCTTTCTACCACAACTCTCCCTTAGAGAGTTACAATGGTATAGACACATTAAAGACTCTGAGAACATCATATGGGAATACCCTATGAGGCCATTAGGTAAAATATACTCCTTATCTCAGCATATAAGACCTTCAATGATTTGCTTCGAACCTACTTCTTTAGGATGATGTCATTATATATCCTTTATGTACCACATAACTCAGTACATCGTATAACTCACTCTTCCCTAGATTTTTCCATTTGAACTTTATTAATTTTCCTTTCTGAATTTTTCACATTCTTCAAGTCTTATTGCAAAATTCACTAGCCCAATGAACATTTTCTTGAATATTTCCAGGTGGATTCATATGTTCATTTATTTCTTCATTCAACAAATATTTGAGAATAAAAGATGCTAGGTGTGGAACTTATAGCAGTGAAATAATTTACCTTCTAAAAGAAGAGATTGGCATAAAGAATCAAACAATTATATAACTGCAATTAGAGATATGGAATATGCAGGAAAAAAAAATAAATGGAGTGCTCTAATAGAGAAAAATAATAGGAACCTAACTTGTGAGGGTGCATGGTCAGAAAAGACCCAGAGGAAGTGACTCTGAGTCTTCAGCTGAAGATGAGGGAAAAGCAAGATGATCATTCCAGTCAGAGTAGAGCCTGTGCAGAGGTCCTGACTTGCAATTCAGGGAAATGAAGTAAGGCAGATACAGCTGGAATGTAATGAAGGTGCAGTAAAGGTGAAAAGGTTGGCAGGGCCCAGATGGTTACAGGCCTTGAAGGCCACTTAACAGTTTTGTTTTAATGCTAAGTAAGTGCAGTGAGCAACCAGTAAAAGTCTTTAGGCAGGAAAACGACACTATCAGATTTATGGTTTCAAAATACCACTCATGTTGTTCTATGCAAATGCACTGTTCTCTGCGAATGGACTGAATATGGATAAAGAAGCAGAGATTAATTAACATAAAGCTTTTAGTGTATATCTAGAAATTAGTTGATAGAAGCATGGACAAGACTGGAAGTCAGTAAATTATGGCCTGTGGATACAAACCTGCTTTGTATGACCCATAAGCTAGTATGGTCTTTATATTTTTTAAGGTTGTGAAAAATAAAGAATATGTGACAGAGGCTGTACGTAGCCCAAAAAGCCTAAAGTATTTACTACGTGGACTGTTACAAAACAGCTTGCTGACCCCTGATCTAGACAAATAATAACCGTGGAAATGTAGAGAAGTGAAGGATTTAAGATTTATTATCTGGATGGACACAATTTGGTAATGGATTAGATGTGGGTGTGAAGAAGGAAATTTAAAGTAAAATGTTTAAGTTCTGACTTGAGCAACTGAGCCAATGGGAATAACGTATAAAACATAAAAGACTAAAGTGGAGTGATTTGTGGGGAAGGAAAATGAAGAGTTCTGTTTTGGGTACTGTGGTACACAACAGGTCCTGTCTCTGTGTGCAGGGACACAGACACATGTCTCTTGTGACATTTGGGAAAGTTTTCTGCTTTATAAATTCTGCCTTCCCAAGGTAGAAACCAAACAGTATCCTTCCCAGCTTTCTTTGCAACATGGTGTTATGTCCATGTATCACATAAGCTCACATGAGAGGCTGATTGACTTTTGAGGTTCCATTCTGCTAGCGGCAGTTACTAGCTCCCAGCTATCGGGGTGAGGTCAGTGATGGCAACATCATCTTCCTGGGTTAGGACATTCAGTGCTGTTGACCAGCTATGGAAAACAGGTTGTGGCAGTCATGCAAACAGTAGCTTCCAGAATGTAATAACAGCAATGACTGCAGTAGTTTTCTCAGTAGGCCAGCTCTGTTTTGTGGTTCTCATTATTTTCCCTAGAAATTTAGTCTTAAACCTGGTATTCCAGCCATCCCAACCATTCTGTGAGCTTCTCAATATCCTTTTTGAAATTCCTTTTTGATTTTTCAGCCAGAATCAGTTTCTGTTGCTTGCATCTAAGAACATGACTGTTAAAGACATTTAATTTGATACGCCTGTGGGATATTCAAGTGAAGACATTAAATAGAGAGTTAGCTATACAAGTCTGAAGCTCAGAGGAGAAGTCTTGGCTGGAAAAAGAAATCTGGGAATTGTTGGACTATAAGTGTTATTTAAAACTACAGGAATGTATAAGATTGTTTAGGAATAGTGTGTAAAATAGACTGAAAACAAAACAAATTCAACATAATAGAAATTGGGTTGAGAGGGAAGCTTAATTTTTCATCTTTCTGAGAACCCATAGTATTTTATACCTACAGTACTTAATAGATTCTTTCATATTATAGCTATTTGTTTACCTGCATGAAAATAATTTACCTGATTTGAGTTCCTTGAGGGAAATGGCTGTGTAGGTTTCTTCATTGTTTCTTCCAGTAGAAGACACAATGCTTTCTATGGAATAGGCACTCATATATTTTTCCCACTTGAAATTAAATTTTCAATCTTTGATTCCCTTCTCAGCGTTTTTAAATATATATTTAAGAGCAAACTAATTTTGAAACAATTGCTTTCTATGTCCTGGGTTACCTTTGTTCTGTTGCAAGAAATTTTATTATTATTTAAATCATTGTTTTGTTCCCTTTAGGCATTTTCTTGACCATAGGATGGGCAATTATTTGACTGTTTTTGTTTTTGTTTTTGGTTTTTTGGGTTTTTTTCTTCTCACAATGCTCTATAAAGGGCTTAACTGGGAAATCTTCAACTCTTAATTTTCTGTCATATGCATATAGAATCTTCTCTGTTCTAGAAAGATGCCAGAAATGATTTTTTAAGGTATAAAATATCTTAAACTGTTGCTTATTTAATCACTTTTACCTCAATTTTTACCTCCATTTTAAACAGTCATAAACTAAGCTTAATGTCATTCATGTTTATTTCAAATTCTTATTGAAAACTGTATATCACAGTTTTTTTGCAGAATAGTAGGTTGATGTACTTAGGTGTAATATTGGAAAAATTGGATTCTTTTGTTTAGTTCACTTAGTATTTGTGATACTTTATACCTGTGTTAGAAAGCTGTCTTAAGTATTAATTTACTTAAAATCAATTACATAACTACTAAGAGCCATGTACTATGCATTTTTAGGAATACAGAAATAAATAAAAGAAGGCTCACAAAGAGTCAATGTAAATAGCACAAAGAGAAGGTATTTTTAATTTCTGTGACTTATCCTGATTTCATCTCTAACAGTCCTATTTACGAAATATATTTTATAAAGGCTCAATTGTGTATCCTTCGTTTGAAATGAATTTATACATTGAAAAAAGTTTCTTTCATGAAACTCCATCACATTGTTCTATAAGAGAGTGATTTTCAGCTGAGCTTCTGCAAGACACTGTAAAATATGCGGTTCACTTTTGACACCCAAATTAATTGCCATTGCTAGGTCCTGACCCTACTCACAGTTTTCTGAACGCTTGGCACTTTGTGGCCCTTCTTCAATCAAACTGGGGAGTCCAGTTAAGCTTTGTCTGCTAAATCCTTTTGTCTGCTATGCTTACATGTTGTCAAATGACTTTTATATTCATTGTCTCACGTGCTACTGGTAAAACCTGTAAAAGTTAGGCCAGGCAGGCACTATTATCTCAATTAACAGTCTCAAGGTAACATGGCTAGTAAGTTGCTTTGCTGAGAATAGAATTATGATCTTCAGCTTCAGATTTTCATTCCTTATCCTTTTCCCTCTATAATCAAGAAACTAAAGCAAAGAAGATAAATGTGCCAAGGGATTGATAACTATTGATGATTTCAGTTGTGATATACAAACCAGAGATTGTAGGCTAGAAACTTTCTCTGAAGTTTTAGAATTTCTGGACATGAAGTTTGGATCATTTGTTAATGTATATTTACTGTAATTATCTTTTCATATAGTACACATACACCTAATTATTATTGGATCAAAAGCATTATTGGGAAATAAAAGCACACATTGAAATTTTGAGAAGCACTGGAGACCAATCCAGAAAACATATTTGTGAAGGGGTACCCTCTACTATTGGAGGGATACAACTATGCAAACAGTATTCTTCTTGTGTATTTAATTATAGAAGTATACAGGGTAAAGCACAGACCTGACAAGTGATTTGTCTGCTTAAAATCCTTAGATGGCTCCTACTGTCTTTTTAGATACACTTAAAGATGTTACAAATTGTCAGTTGAATCAATACTTGTGGCTGACTACAGTGAGTTGAGAATATGTGCAGTGGGGAAGAGGTCGACCTGCTCTCAGTGTGACATATCACATCCTCTATTGAGAATCACTGGTCTGCCAGATAGTATTCAGACTCCTCCCCAGAGCCATCCTGACTGATATCGCCTGGTCCATACTGTCGCTTCAGCCTCGTGTTCTGCCTTTCCCCTTCAAGGTCTTTATGCTCTAGCCATAACTGACTGCGCTTTCCTGAATTTATGGCTCAAATGAACCTCAGCCACCTCTATTACACCAAGACTCAACTGCTACCACCTGTGTGAGGTCCTGCCTGACTTCTCTCTCCCAGAATCCTGAAAATTTATATCTCCTTCTCCTGTGCCCCTAAAATCTTGCACAATGCTTAAAAGAAAGTAGATATGCCTGTATATATTCTATGAATAAATGAACAAATGTATTTGACTAAAGTCAGAATGCTAGTTAATGTCGGCTGGAAAAAAAAAAAAACAACTAGTTAGAGAGTTCTTTATTTTGTCCCTGCTTATGCCTCTCATTGCTAGAGTAAGAGATTCTGGCTGATGGCAGACCACATTAAAAGTAAATTCTTATTTAAATTTTTGCATTTCATACTAAATAGCTAAGGTCATGAAATAGCCTGGTGATAGGGGTTGGGGGGAATGTGCTTGTTAACACTCTTCTTTCTGGGGGAATAAACATTTCCTAACCTCTATACACTATTTAGAAGATAATGATTCATTGCTTGGAAGTTTCCCTTGCTTACATATTAACTCCCAATATTCCACCCCAAAGAATCAGATGGACCACATTGTGACTGTCTATTCAGTAGCTGCTCACGTGAACCATTTACCATGTCTAAGTCACAATCTTGTCTTCTAGGTTCAAAACACAATTAACTTCTTGCTCTTTGGGGAGAGCAGATAAATAAATAAATAAACCTGTTCCCTATGTAATTATGCTACCCGAAGAGTCAGACTCCTCTACCCTTTACACATAAGTCAACTGGAATAATTATTAGTAATAATGCTTTGATAATATTTTAATGCCTTTCCCTCAGGAGATCAAATTGCTTTACACACATTATCTCATTAATCCCTACTCCAATTTTGTGAGATAGAAAGAAGCCGGCTCTTTTTTATGCTTCTATTAAAGTGTTATTCTTGCTCTCAGATGTTCATTGCATAGTATACTGACCCATATCAGTATGGAATTTTATTAAGTAACACAAGGTTAAGTCTTTACAAAAGAGGCCTGAGTCAACAAGGAGCGCATTGCATCTCTGTTTTAGCCAAGATCTTCTCCATATGAATGAACTGTCAGAATAATTCATTGTTCTTTCGGGTTAACAAATGGCATTCTCCTGTTTACTGATGGGTGGTGAACACACAAAGTTTGCTCAGTCATAGCGATGAAAACTAGATCCTGTGGTCAGCAGAGTTAATTTTTTTTTCTAACTGCTTTACTGTACTACCCTAACACTGTCACTTTGATGCTAAGAATGTAAATGAAAGGGTACAAAATCTAAGCTGTTGGAATCTTCTAAATCAATAGCAAACATTATTTGAATGTTACACTAAACAGCTGTAATACTAGTGTAACTTTTCAGCCCTGGGGCTATTAAGCTTAAAGAATGACAGTTCTAAGCCAAAACAGTATTTTGAAAGGCATTTCACTGTTAGTTTGTTTCAAAAAATAATTCTTACTCTGATGAAACTTAATACAAATTGATGAAAGAATTAAACTCTCATTTGTAATGGAGAAACCAAGGACAAACATACTGTTGGGATACTTTTGTTTTCTTCTGGACCAAAAAAAAATTATATTTAGCTAGAGGCAAGTTAAAAACAACAACAACAACATGATTTCAGAACATTTTAGGGATAATAAGGTAACATTGCTTGAATATGGTTTCAGCCAAAGTTTAGGTAAAATATAATATGGACAAGCCTCTCAACATGGAGTCTGTTTCTCAGCATTGTAACTCTATAGGAAAGCTTCCCAAAGTCTCTCATTCTGCTCCAAGCAATCTTTGACTCCATGGGTAATTAATTCTTTTCACTGAAATATGCTGTTCAAGCCCTGCCATATATTGTTGCCTACATCTAGAACTCCTGGAGTGTAACAGAGAATAAGGCGATGTCCCAATGGTGAGAGCCACTCTTCAAAGATAAATATCTCCTCTGTCTTACGTTTTGTTTAAATTGGAAAAGAACAGTCTAGCAAAGCCTGTACAGTGTCAGTGTTTAAGATCAAGTTGTTATGCTATTTACAGAAAAAAAAAAAAAAGGTGGGGGAAGAAAAACCATGCACAGCAGAAACTATGAACCTTATGTGACTGCCTCCTATTTTACCAACTGATTTAAAATCTTCATAAAAGCATGTATTTTTAGAACTTGGAAGCTTAAAACAAATTGTAAGTAGATTGTATTGAACTCATGGAATATGAAGTCTTTAATGGAAATATCATCTGACTCTAAAATTCTACATCATAAGTATGTGAAGTTTAACACATGGTAGGCTTTTAAAAAATCTAAGGTTTCATAGGAAAAGAATATGGAAATACAAATTACGACCTGTTAAAATTTTATTAGTGGACCATTTTCATTTATAGTCTCCTGATATTTTTCAGATCCCTCTATACATTTTTCCTATAATTAATTATATTTTATAACTGTCTTAAAAGTTCAATCGGATATTCACTTTTTCCTTTGCTTTTAAAAATTCCATCTTTCTAACTAATGGTTTTTA
The DNA here is from genome assembly GCF_964270905.1 of Leucopleurus acutus. NCBI lineage: Eukaryota > Metazoa > Chordata > Mammalia > Artiodactyla > Delphinidae > Leucopleurus > Leucopleurus acutus. The sequence continues at coordinate 122,872,559 of NC_139143.1, forward strand.
TGCTAACTTTCTGTGTAGTTTTATTTTAATAAATGGAAATTATTTCCAGATTAGGTATAGCCAACTCTTCATCAGGAGTTTGTTGTAAATTATAGTGGTTAAGGGCATCATAAGCTTGGAGGACACAGGTAAGCTACAAACCACTCTATGCCTCAGTCTTCTCATTTGTACAGTGGGGATAATAACCGTGCTTATGTCTTAGAGCTGTTGTAGGAATTAAATGAGTTCATCTTAGGCAGGTGCTCTGTGCTTGACACATTTTAAGACCCACATGTGTTCGCTTTTATTTGTAGCATTATCATCACCATTTTTCAAGCTTTCTCTTTTGTAACTGGCCTCTGTCTATTTAGTTTAGACTTTATTTTTGAAACAATCTACCTAGCTCTTTAAACGAATATTTGTAGTAGAGTGAGCACTGGACTGGGAGTCCGGAAAAATATGTTTTCTGTACTAGTCCTGAATATGTCACTTAATTGTTATGTTTGCTTGGGAAGTTTGTTTTGTCACTTCAGGTTTTTAATTTTCTTACTTAAAAGAAAATTAGGGTGCTAACCTATATTAATAATCTCAAGTCATCTACAAATCAACCTGTAAGTTAAAAATCAAATAAAGGGCCAACATAGTCAGTGGCCAAGTCTTTATTTTATCAAGGAAGCACATTATAAAAAGAACCACAGTACACTATCCCTAGGATTTCATTAAAAAGAAATTTTTCACACCATGAAAAAGCAAGAAAGATATAATCTTAAGGAGTCTTTTTTATTAAATAAATTTAACTTTATGAAAAACTCATGTGATGGAGTAATAGAATGGAAATATTTTAGTATCAGTTTCAGCTGAGGACAATCGATGCCATGTTACAAGTTGAGTTATGAGATCACCATGAAGGATTTGCAGAAGAAATTATGGAGACCAGTTTTGTGAATGTAAACATTCTCAGCCACTTTGCAAATATAAAAATATTAAAAGTGGAGATAAGAAGGGGATTTTTGGAAAATGCTATGCTGTTAAGTTCCATCCCATTTCCTTGTGGGAGGTTTTTGAGAGTGTGTGGTGTCTGACCCCTATTTCAAATATTGGGAAAAATACTCAACTGAGCCATTCAGAGTTTGAAATGTGTACCCTGGAGCTTGGGAGACAATGTACTGCCAACTATGAATGCCTGAACCATCAAAAAAACAGGACAAGAGCGAGATGCCCTACTTGGGCCATACGCATCCCTCAAAAAGTAAAGTGTAAGGCTTTCCCATGGACGAGATACAGGCTATATACACCAGCACACTTATGAAAAAGAACCAACATAGAGCCATCCTAAGTCCTATCCGGAAGACTGCCTATGATTCCAACATCATGGAGTATGTAAGGTAAGAGGCTAAGGAAAGAACGAAAGGAGCCAGAAGTGATAATTTGCCCTCATCCAGGGAAATGCCAGCAAAAACTTGTTAGGGATGGGAATGTCTCAGCTAATTTATGACTGTTCTCCATTAAATAAAGAGGTCAGTTTAGACGTCTGGCTGGCCCAGAGAACATGATTCCAATCAGTGGATCATAGCAAGATTTAGCAAGAAAGAACTTTTCTTCCCTTTCCTCTTTCCTCCTCCTCCCAATAGGAATTAGAAAATATCAGTGAGCAAAATGGTGGAAGAACAAGGTAGGGGGCTAGGGGAAGAAAATGCCAATCACACTCTCCTCCCTCAGTGCAAGTGCCTAGCATGAGTCAGGCCCTAGATGTTAAGGGTAAGAGGACCCCTCTTTGAATCGCATGTAAAGTTTTTATTGTTACAAGTATAGATAAAGTTATTGGATAACGATTATTTCACTGAGAGTAAGCAGAAAATCATGGAACTTACCCTAAATTTCATCTGTAGGCTAGAAAAGGATCAAGACCCAAAGAGTAAGTGTTAAAAGAATATGAGTTAGAAATAAAATGGCTGAAAAGATCTCGCAAGTCATGCTTTTCAATATAACTCTTGCAATTACTGCAATGCTGTCATTGGTTGGTTATTATTATTATTATTTTAGATTGTGCTGGCAGTTCTCACAGTTGAATATTAGTGAACTAGGGAACCAGTTGACTAGATAAGATTTGTGATCTCTTCACCAGACATATATACAGGAGAAAATATGGAACACATATTATAAATTTTAATTCATCTTTCAAGACACTAAGCTATCTCTGCTTAGTCTTTTATTAGATAGCAAGATAGTAACAATAGTACAAATAATTTCTATTGAGAAACATAAATAGAATAACATCTAATCTGTATATCAATATACAAATATATATAATCTAGCTAGAGTATTAGAAAACATTTTATACAACTCACTTTGGTGTTTATTCGCAAGTTCTCCTAAAATTATGGGTGTCATTAGAGAAATCATTTTAATTTTGCATGACAGGAGAGGAGGAGACAGTTTAGAGTAAGGAAGCTGTGCTTACCCCTGAGGGGTTCTTTGGTTAGCCTAAGAATTAGCAGAGGGAAATTGACATTAGTTAAATAACTACTATGTCCCTGGAGGTATGCCAAGTGCTTTACACATGAAACATGAGGTAATCCTCACAAGGAAACTCTGGGAATGAGAATTCTTAACCTGATTAATAAAATAAGTGAGGAAATGAATGCTAATCTATTTAAGTTAACATTCCCAAGTTCTTAGAGTTCTAAGTGGCAAAACTAGAATTTTTAAATCACCTTTATCCTAATCGGAAGTCTACTCCCTTTTTACTATACCCTCTGGAAACTTCCATATATTTCTTTCTTTATAAAAGGTTAAATTGGATGTTGGAAAGTTTTCTTCATTATATAAACCGTTTCATCCAATTGAAGCACTGGTTTCATGACATTTTATTCTAGTATTCTGACCTCTAGTTTTAGACCTTCCAGAGATCTTGAGTCCTTTATACTTACTAACAGGTATTTAAACAATAATTGTGAAAAAAAAATAAGTGTGTGTACCTATGTTTAAACTAAATTATTAGATTACATACCTTTTAAGGCAGTGACCACATCATCTCAAGGCCTAGCACAGTGTCTGGAACTTAGTAGATACTCCATAAATATTTCTTAATTTTAGAAATAAATAGTGAGCAATGCCTCCATCCATTCACTCACCTAACACATATTTACTAAGTACCTACTAAATTCCAAGCACTGGGGATTCCATCAATGGAGAGCGAGCTAAAGATGATTCCTGCCAAATGGATTTTTGTGGTCTAGTAAGGAAGAATTAGGGTTAAGCAAAAATAATAAAGGATGGTATATGCTCACAGTGGAGAGATTTTGAGTGCTGTGGGAACACCTGGCAGGGTTCTCTAGCATGGTATGTGTGCTTATGGGGGGAGGAGAGTGGGATGTGGTCAGGGTTGTTTTCTTCTGAGGTTTGAACGTAATATAGACTAAGGACAGCATTATCATTATGTGGGGTGGGCCAGCTGGCCCTGGAACGAGAGCAGGACCTTGAGCATGTGGCTTTCTGCAGCAGACCCTGAGGTTGCTGACAGCTGGAGGCTATCTTCCACCCTCATTCCCTGCAGCCCATCTTAAAGAAGGATCCCAGAAACTAGACACACTAGTTGTCACTAGCAACAACACTACTGGAGCCTACATACTGTTCTGTGAATGAAAGAAACATTGCACTTAAATAATGAATTTCAGAATTCTTTCAATTTGTTGAATCAAAATTCTAATATTTACTGTATTCACTTTTTTTCCTGGTATTTCTAGTTCTAGTACAGAGACATGTCTCTATAAAAGTCATTTGCAAAAAATCATAACTAACAAGAATCAAAAACAAGAATGTGTTTTTCATGTCTATCACTACCTGTGATGACATATGAAGTATTTATAATGAACAAATATCCAAATAAAAATTAGCATTTTATTTCACTTATTTTGCTTATTCCCTCCCCAAGATCCCTTCCCATTCTTCTTCCCTTCACTTTTTTTCTTTTCTTTTGCCCCTTTCCTTCCTTCCTTTCTTCTCTCCCACACCCATTGTATCAATAATTCTATTTTGATTAGTTTCCAAGTTCTACAATTTCTTTTAGTTTATTTTCTCGCAGAAACAGATATCACAATGCCTCATTTTTGTTCCTAAGTTATGTTGGTTCTCAGTAAAATTCTATTTGTGTTATAATTTTCTTCGTTTCCTGTTAAAGTTTGTCGTGGTTCTGCTTCAAGTGACCTTGGGGCTTCTAGTAACTGAATTTGTTGCAAGGTTCCCTTCAGCAGCAGCAGTAATTTTTTTTTGGCCCAAAAATAAACCAAAGAAAGATTATGTACACAGAAATTAACAGACAGGTTTTGGAAACCAAATCGTTTTCTGTGTTGTACTGGTTTTTTTGGAAAGTTCAGGGTAAATTATTCAAGGTTGCTTTCTACTTGGATCTAACTTTTTTTAATGTAGTCAAGATTTTTAGTAAATTTTTCTATAAACAGTGTCCAAAAAATGTATTTTTAAAGGCTCTATTTGGATGTATAGTTTTGATTGGATTGCATAGATTAAATCTAGAAACTATATTTTAGGGTAGAAATGTCGTGAAAGCGATTGCGTTACCCCCAGAGGCTAAATATTTTTTTATAAAACTTGCAAGCTGAAAGTAAATTTCAAGCACATCCTTACCCCAATTTCAATACTCTTCGCTGAAAACATAATATTTAGTGTATTTCTTTTGCAAATCATACATATGGGACCCAATTTATAAATATTTTTCTTTAAAAATTAAATCATGGAAATTAAAAAAGAAAATCAAAAGGAAAGGTATAAAACCCCTTTCTCCCAAAAGAGCTGCAAAAGTTTACTCCTTGAAACATTGGACTACAGAAACATTTGCATTTAGTAATCTGAATTATTTATAGATAGAGAACTGCAACCTCTCATCCCTGTTTAGCAGTTTATTTTAAATCTATAAGATTTACAAAACAAAAGTAAGAGAAGCATGTGTTGAGCAATAAATTAATACTGCTAGTGAGTTTCTGTATTCTTTTAACATTACACTATTTTCATCATTTTTGGCACAAAGATGTGTTTTGCAAGGAGGGAATAGCACATTTTGAAAGGACTAGTTAAGCAGTGGGTGAAAAACTGGTAACAAAAAGAAGGGAAATGGTTTAGACTTCCATTATACTTAAGGTCACATACAGGTCACATTTAACACCGATTACATTTTCATATATTTTAATAAAATCTGTATAGGAAATTCAAGTAACGGTTGTGGAAAGAATTTGATCTAAAGGAGCAAAACTAAGTGTCACTTTAACATTAACCTTCTAGTGATAAATAAGCAAACAGAAGAAAAAAAAAATGTCTCCTCCAAATCCAAAAGCAGAAATACTTGCTCCCTAGCTACTGACATGAGAGAAATATTTGATAGTGGTGGCCTTGTAACAAGATATCCTGGGCTTGGCATTACACCAAGGGTTGTAAATTAAAAACCAATGCATGTATTTTATTTAGGAACGCTCAGAGTAGTTGGGGAGAAAGAGTTACTTATAAGGTTGTCTTGTTCTTGAATTTTTTTGAAAATCTTCTGGCAGGAATTGACGTTGTACTGATCACTACTCATTTCTTCTCTTCTTTCTGTTCATACTTTCCCAGGGAGAGGGTGTCTTCTCCTTTAAAACTTTGCTATCATTCTTGGAATAAAATGCTGGTCTGGGTCTTACTTGGAAAGCTGCCTCCTGTCCTCATGCTTATTTAAGACACATATTGCATCTCGATCTATAATATCTTAGCATGCCAGGAAGAGTATACTGGCGACTTCAAACACAAATTCAAGTTTCAAAGATGAAGTGGCTCACATTTTACTTAGACATAGCATTAAGAATCAGCTCCCCCCCCATCCCCGCCCCCATGGGTGCTATTCTGCTTATTTCTCTAATTTACACAACTGTTTTCTTTTTCATCTTGTAAAATGTAAAGTAATTCAGAAGAGGTTCTGAGTGAACAGCAGAAAGTCTGCAGCCCAACGTCATGAGTCAGTATGTAATAATTTGCCTGAATCTATAGATAGACCATTATGGGACTTGTTAAGGTTTATGTCAGGTCTCTACAATAATTATTGGAGGCCTAATTCAGACCAGCTTTCCTCCACAAAATTAAATAAAGGGGTACTGGATATACCATGCATCGGAGGGATTAGTCAGTTCTCTTTGCACAGCAGTGACCTTTGTATCCCCTCTATTAACGAGTGGGAAAGATTTAACTGCACTGCACATACCTTTGTATTTTTCGGCCATTATTTAAAACATGTCAAAATGAGTTCAGTAACTCTTCATTCATTTTTAACCTCACCTGTTCCTCAATCAAGCATTTCTAGCCCCACCTTTTCTTTCTTTCTTTCTTTTTTTAATCAAACCCAGAACTACTTGGAGTTTGTATCATGCATAATTCTGTAGGAGTCTTGGAACTGAGTGCCACTAGAAGTTCTGTAAAAAGACTATACCCCTTGTCAACTAGGAAGTGAATATATACACTGATGCTTGCCATGGAGGTCACACTGTGTCGAGTATTTTGTGATTTAATTGCACACTGAATGTACGCTTGAATCTGTGATAAAAAAAAAAGACGGAGGCAGACTTGATGAGGTAATCTTTTACTCTCCACATCATATTTCACTTAAGTGGTAGTCAACATGCAACCCTAATCGGCAGTCAAATCAGAACTCTGTTGACTGTAGCTAAATACATATTGCCTAATTGTATAATCCCCATAACTTCATGCAAAATTCAAGGTATGAATGCACTTCCTAAGGATGGAATTGCTGAGCATAAATCAATGATTTGTTCGATCTTAAAAAGTTCATGTATTCATTGGCTTGTGACTTCATAGGTCGGTTAATTACTAGATTTCAGAGTTAATTAGGTTAATGGACATATAAGCACTAGAACAGATATGGAACCCCTTATTTTTTTATTGACGAATAATTGACTTACAATATTACATTAGTTTCAGGTATACAACAGTGATTCGGTTTTTATACATGATGAAGTGATCACCACTATAAGCTTAGTTACCATCTGTTACCATACAAAGTTATTATAATATTACTGACTATATTCTCTATGCTGTATATTACATCCCTGTGACATATTTATTTTTTAACTGGAAGTTTGTACCTCTTAATCCCCTTCACTTATTTCGCCCATCCTCCCACTCCCATCTCTGGCAACCACTCGTTTCTTCTCGGTATCTATGAATCTTTTGTTTTATTATATTTGTCTTTTTGTTTTTTAGATTCCACACATAAGTGAAATTATATGGTATTTGTCTTTCTCTGTCTGACATTTCGTTTAGCATAATACCCTCTAGGCCTATGCATGTTTTCACAAATGGCAAGATGTCATTCTTTTTTATGGCTAAGTAATATTCCATTGTGTTTATATATGTGTGTGTGCATGTGAGTGTGTGTCTGTATACATACAACATCTTTATTCACTCATCTGTTGATAGGCACTTAGGTTGCTTCTACATCTTGGCTATTGGAAATAAAGCTGCAATGAACAACAGGGTACATTTATCTCTTTGAATTAGTGTTTTCAGTTTTTTCAGATAAATACTCAGTAGTAGAATTGCTGAACTGTATGGTAGTTCTATTTTTACTTTTTTGAGGAACCTCCATACTGTTTCCATAGTGGCTATACCAATTTAAATTCTCACCAACAGTCCACCAGGGTTCCCTTTTCTTTACATTCATGCCAACACCTGTTATTTTTTGTCTTTTTGCTAATAGCCATTCTGACAGATGTGAGGTGATATCTTATTGTGATTTTGATTTGCATTTCCCTGATGATTAGTGATTTTGAGCATCTTTTCATGTGCCTGTTGGACATCTGTATGTTTTTGGAAAAATATCTATTCAGTCCTCTGCCCACTTTTTTTTTCATTTAAAACCAATTTATGATAATACAGATGCTTCATTTCAAATTCAAAATAGTGTTACATGGTATCCAAAATGCAAGAAAATTCCTTAGTATAAGCCAAACCGCAATGATAAGCTAAATTTGCTTCTTACTTCTATATGCCTTTTTAGTACAGTCCTTATTTTAAAGCATAAGCCTATAGAAACAATTGGATATAAGGCTAATAATGTATTTACAAGAATTCTTTTTTAGCCATTTGAAATATATTTAATTTACAATGTTGTGTTAATTTCAGGTATACAACAAAGTGATTCAGTTTTATATATATATATATAATGTGTGCGTCTATGTGTGTGTATATATACACACATATATGTGTACACATACATATATTTTCAGATTCTTTTCCATTATAGGTTATTACAAGATATTGAATATAGTTCCCTGTGCTATACAGTAGGTCCTTGTTGTGTACATATTTTATATATAGTAGTGTGTATATATTAATCCCAAACTCTTAATTTATCTCTCCCCTCCACCCCGCTATCCCCTTTGGTAACCATAAGTTTGTTTTCTATGTCTATATTTGTCTACTTTTGTTTTGTAAATAAATTCATTTGTATCATTCTTTTACATTCCCCATATAAGTGATATCATATGTCTTTATCTGACTTCACTTAATATGATAATCTCTAGGTCCATCCATGTTGCTGCAAATGACATTATTTCATTTTTTTTTATGGTGAGTAATATTCCATTGTGTATATATAGTCAACATCTTATTTATCCATTTATCCGTTGACGGACATTTAGGTTGCTGCCATGTCTTGGCTATTGTAAACAGCACCGCTAAGAACATTGGGGTGTATGTATCTTTTTGAATTAGAATTTTCTCCAGATATATGACTAGGAGTGGGATCCCTGGATCATATGGTTAACACTATTTTTAGTTTTTTAAGCAACATTCGTACTGTTCTCCATAGTGGCTACACCAATTTATATTCCCACTAACAGTGCAGAAAGATTCCTTTCTCTCCACACCTGCTCTAGCATTTATTATTTGTAGACTTTTAAATGACGGCCATTCTGACTGGTGTGAGGTGCCACCTCATTGTAATTTTGAACCTCATTGTAGTTTTGATTTGCGTTTCTCTAATAATTAGTGCTATTGTGAATCTTTTCATGTGCCTCTTGACCATCTGTATGTCTTCTTTGGAGAAATGTGTATTTAGGTCTTCTGCCCATTTTTTGATTTGCTTTTCCTTTTTTTTGTGCTATTAAGCTATATGAGCTGTTTGTGTGTTTTGGAAATTAATCCCTTAACAGTAACATTGTTTGTAAATGCTTTCCCCAGTCCATGAGCTGTCTTTTCATTTTGTTTATTGTTTCCTTTGTTGTGCAAAAGCTTTTGAGTTTAATTAGGTCCCATTTGTTTGTTTTTGTTTTTATTTATTTTACTCTAGGAGATAGATCTGAAAAAAACATTGCTGTAATTTATGTCAAAGTGTGATCTGCCTATGTTTTTCTCTAGGAATTTTATAGTAGCTGGTCTTACATTAGGTCTCTAATCCATTTTGAGTTTATTTTTGTGTACAGTGTTAGGGAGTGTTCTAATTTCATTCTTTTACATGTAGCGGTCCAGTTTTCCCAGCACCACTTATTAAAGAGGCTGTCTTTTCTCCACTGTATATTCTTGCCTCCTTTGTCATAGATTAGGCAACCATAGGTGCGTGGGTTTTTCTCTGGGCTTTCTATCCTTTTCTGTTCATCTATATGTCTGTCTGTGCACCAGTACCATACTGTTTTGATTACTGTAGCTTTGCAATATAGTCTGAAATCAGGGCGCATGATTCTTCCAGTTCTGTTCTTCTTTCTCAAATTTTTTTTTTGCTATTCAGTGTCTTTTTGTGGTTCTATACTAATTTTAAAATGTTTTGTTATAGTTCTGTGAAAAATGCCACTGGTAATTTGATGGCGATTGCATTGAATCTATAGATTGCCTTGGGTAGTATGGTCATTTTTAACAATATTGATTCTTCCAATTCAAAAACGCAGTATATCTTTCCATCTTTTTGTGTCATCTTCAGTTTCTTTCATCAGCTTCTCAAAGTTTTTGGAGCACAGGTCTTTTGCCTCCTTAGATAGGTTTTTTCCTACTTATTTTATTCTTTTTGATGCAATGGTAAATATGATTGTTTCCTTAATTTCTCTTTCTGATATTTCATTGTTAGTATATAGAAATGCAACAGATTTCTCTATATTAATTTTATATCCAGCAACTTTACTAAATTCATTGATCCCTAGTAGTTTTCTGGTAGCATCTTTAGGATTTTCTATGTGTAGCATCACATCATCTGCAAACAATGACAGTTTTTCTTCTTCTTTTCCAGTTTGGATTCCTTTTATTTCTTTTTTTCTCTGATTGCTGTAGCTAGGACTTCCGAAAACTGTGTTGAATAAAATGGTGAGAGTGGGCATCCTTGTCTTTCCTGATCTTAGAGGAAATGCTTTCAGCTTTTCACCATTGAGTATGATGTTAGCTGTGGGCTTGTCATATATGGACTTTATTATGTTGAGGCATGTTCTCTCTGTATTCACTTTCTGGAGAGTTTTCATCATAAATGGATGCTGAATTTTATCAGAAGCTTTCTCTTCATCTATTGAGATGATCATATGGTTTTTATTCTTCAATTTGTTAATGTGGATATCACATTGATTGATTTGTGGATATTGAAAACTCCTTGCGTCCCTGGGATAAATCCCACTTGATTATCCTTTTAATGTATTGTTGGAGTTGGTTTCTAGTATTTTGTTGAGGATATTTGTGTCTATGTTCATCAGTGATATTGGCCTATAATTTTCTTTTTTTATGATACCTTTGTCTGGTTTTGGTATCACAGTGGTGGTGGCCTCATTGAATGAGTTTGAAAGGGTTTCTTCCTCTGCAATTTTTTGCAACAGTTTCAGAAGGGTAAGTGTTAACTCTTCTCTAAATTTTTGGTAGAATTTACCTGTGAAGTCATCTGGTCTCAGACTTTTGTTTGTTGGGAGTTTTGTAATTACTGATTCTATTTCAGTACTGGTTATTTGTCTGATTATATTTTCTATTTCTTCCTGCTTCAGTCTTGAGAGGTTGTACCTTTGTAAGAGTTTGTCCATTCCTTCTAGGTTTATCCACTTTATTGGTGTGTAGTTGCTCATAGTAGTCTCTTATGATCATTTGTATTTCTGTGGTGTCAGTTGTAACTTCTCCTTTTTCATTTCTAAATTTATTGATTTGGGTCCTCTCCCTTTTCTTCTTGATTAATCTGGCTAAAAGTTTATCAATTTTGTTTATCTTTTCAAAGAACCAGTTTTTAATTTCATTGATCTTTTATATTGTTTTTTAGTCTCTATTTCATTTATTTCTGCTTTGATCTTTATGATTTCCTTCTACTAACTCTGGGTTTTGTTTGTTCTTCTTTCTTTGGTTGACTTAGTTATCAGGATAGGTTTTTAATTTGAGATTTTTCTTGTTTCTTGAAGTAAGCTTATATCACTATAAACATCCCTCTTAGAACTGCTTTTGCTCTGTCCCATTGATTTTAGATTCATTTTCATTTGTCTCTAGGTATTTTATGATTTTCTCTTTGACTTTTTCAGTAAGCCATTGTGTGTTTAGTAGGATATTGCTTAGCCTCCACATGTTTGTGGTTTTTGAGATTCTTTTACAAAATTACCAATTTACAATTACTAATTACAAAAGTTACCAATTGCAGAAGATAGCCATTATGTCTGTATATCCTTACATAGTTGGTGGGAAGAAAGATGTACTGAATTTCTCTTGTATGTCATGTTTTATGTTTTCCTCTGGAGATAAAAAGAGAGATCATGAGATCACATTCTAGTGAAGATGGACAGAGATGGAGGAAGCTTATTAATTCAAATAAAATGTGGTATCCATTAAAAACTGGTTATGTACAAATGCTAGGAAAGGGCTGAATTCAGTTACACATGAACAGTGTTTTGAACATGAGTCAAATAGTCTGGAAGAAAGAGTTGAACATCTAGTTATAATGAACAATAGGAGCAAAAGCACATTGTGATAAAAAAGCATGTTGTAATGTATTATTGCCTGAGTGTGACTCATAAAGGGAAGTGTAGGAAGATGTGGCAAGAGTCAGGAGGGCCAAGTAGAGGTTAGATCTCAGAAGGTCTTGGATGTCAAGTTTAGGAACTTAGATTTTGCCTTGTGACTGTGGGGAAGAAAGCAGGGGAACAATATATGATTTTAGATATATCACTTAATACCACAGTATTAATGTTGGATTTTGGGAGTGAGAGACTAGAGAATGCCAAGATAGTGAATATACTCTTGTTAAATGTATTCGCTTGTAAGATACAAAGTCTAGTTTAGATAATGGGGGTTTGACAAGGGTGCACATGTAAAAACAGGAACTGTAATAGATGCTCTGGTAGACCTTAGGGTCAAGAATTCATAGAAATACCTCACTTAGCGATGTAACTCAACTTTTCTGCAGTGTCATATTCAATATGCATCTCAGTGTATCTAATCTTGGGTTCAGAGATTTTATCACCTGTTTCTTGTTTTGTTTTATTATCCTCTGCTTCATGCTTTCTCTGTGCTTGTCACATTGACCTACTCATAACTTCAGCTTAGTAATAGTCCATCCTGTCCTCTAGGTTGTTTCTACATTGGTAATCTTTTAGTTTCTGCTCCTCTGGCTTACTGGCTGATTCTCTTCATATTCTACAATTTCTTCATTTTGGTAATCCAGTAATCTGGATAACCCAGTTTGACCTTGGGTCTTCACATTAGACCCCTTAAAAATGTACTTTTTTTTCCTTAGGTTGTATATTCCCACCAAGTCCAATGTAGGGTTATATATATCCCTACATAGAGCTGCCCCATTATAAGGACAGTTTCCCTTAGAAAAAGTGATGAATATGATAAATATTATAATTATCACCTCTGGAATATGTTGTAGTAATGTAAGTAGTAAAGATAATATCAGGGAAGTGGTAATGATAATGTAGTCAAGACCTATTTAGAAGACAAATCTCTAAGTCTTTAGTTGGTTTTATGATGAGAGAAAAAGAAGACTCCACATAGATTCCAGTGATTCTAAATGGCTTGACTTATGTGATAATAGGCAAACAATTGAGATGGGAAAGATGGAGGAAAAGCAGTTTTCTGAGTCAGCATGGGGAAATCATGAGTAGAGTTTTGAACACAGTAAACTTTTTTGTTATCTGTGGGGCATACAGTTATATGTATGAAGTTAAAATTCTTCCATGAGTTAAGTCCTAAAAAGAAAGATTTGGTTGTATACACAGACCAGATAGACTATTGCTTAAACTAGGAGTGTGAATGATATTGCCATTGGAGAAGAAGAAAAGATATATATTTTTAAGGCAATATATAAATATATAAGATATATTTATATATATATATAAGATATATATATCTTATATATATATATCAATATATATATATCAATATATATATTTCTATATATATATAAATATATATATAAATATATATATAAATAAATATATATATATTTATTATATTTATATATATTTATTATATTATATTAAATATAATATAATATATAATATATAATATATATATAATATATATATATAATATTATAATATATATTATATATATATATCTATATATCTATATATATATATCAATATAAGATATATATTTTTAAGGCAGGCAGAGAGGGAATACAATACTGAACCTAGAAAGACCATTAGATTTGTTAAAAACAACAAAAAAACAAGAAGAGCATAGTTTCAGCAAAACCTAAATAGTCTTAAGAAGATTACTCAACACTATCAAAGAAGCAGAAAGACAAGTCAGATAACTGACAAGTGTCTATTTTACTTAGCGATTAGATGCCCTTTGTGTGTTAGCAGGAAGAGTTTTAGAGATGTGTCGGGGCCAGAGTAAGATTCTTGTTGGTTGATGAGTAGGTGGATGGTGAAGGTATAAGAACTTAAATCTGGGCTACTCTTCTGAGATTCTTGATGGGAAAGAAAGAGCACAATAATTAGATAGGAACGTTCCATCAAGACATATTATTTTTTATTTTTTTGGGTGAGAGAAATTTGGACAAGTTTATAGGCTGAGAGGAAAGATCCAGATGCTGAGTACAATTCAAGTGATCAAACTAGGGTACAAAAGGAGAAAGTGTGAAGCCTAGTAAGGTTTGGGGGAAAGAAGGGGTCACAGAGCAGAGAAGGAAGGAGAGCCAATATGAGAAGGTATTATCAGTTTGGCTATACAATGGGTGAAAAATTCCTTGATTCTCTGCAAGAGTGTGAGAAGCTGTATGAGATGCATCTTCGGACCAAATGTGAATATTTGTCAGTCCACTCATAAGGTCCAGAGGTGAATGCTTTGCCCAGGAGGAGCTGGTCATTGCAGCCACTGCTGGAAGGAGGAACAGATAAACTCAAACATCTGAAGTCATGCATTACAAAGTTTAGAAAAAAAGTAAGACAGGGAGTTTTAGATGTTAACTTTTTAATGACAGTTGTCATACAGCCTCAAATCTTTCTAATCTCTAAGAATAACAATAAGAAACAACAATAAGTTTCTTGTTGAAAGCAAAATAAATATTCTCCAGTATTTGTTGGACTACCTAGTGGTCCAATAGGGTTACTAGCTATCAGGGTTATTACTAGTAAACCTGTCAAAAGGAAATGCTATTAACTTAGTTTGACTTAACTCCTCTCCATGTCCCTTATTCTTAATGACCTCTTTACTTTGTTAGTATCTGCAAACCATTTGCTTAATAACTTCATCACATTGTTTTTCCACAAAAACATAGTCAGTATAGTTGTTCATAGTTTTCAGAATCCTCTATTCTCCCTTGTTTTGAAGAATTGAACATCTCTCTTTCTATATTGTTTTTAATGTTATTCTCTATGATTCCAAGGTTCTCTGCAGTAGTTCTGGTAACTCTTGCTAATTCTAAGTCTCCTGGAAGTTTTCTGTATCTGAAAAATAAACTAATTGAAAATCATTTGGTACTTTCTTCTGATCTTCCCGTGTATCCTGGGGTCCAGTGTCTCCTTAAGCATCTCTGTGAACTATGTATTACAAAATAAATGATAGCAGCTGAATTAAACATACCATGTCTTCTTAGCTTCTAAATTAGTTTTTTACCTTTGTAGTTCTTATGAAAAAGTATTAATTTTCTTGGACTAGAATATATGCTTTCAAACTAAAATTATACCCTTGAAGGCTATTGTAATTAATACATATTAGTCATATATGTTAATGCAAATTTATTAATGAAAAGTATAAATAAGGAATAATGTTAAAGCAATTCAATTTAGTTTTATTATGAGCATTATCTTGTTCTGGTCAGTTTTCTTAAGGGTCCTCCAAGAGCTATAATTTAAATGATTATTTTGCAATGGTGACTCTAATATTCTAAACCAACTAAGTTGTCTATGTGGGATCTGTTCTCTTTTCTGAGACGGTAAATAAGCACAGATTTCTTTTCACGATCAGCTATATTTAAAGAGAGTGGATTCATTCAGGCACACTGTAGAAGATGCTAAGCAATGTAATTTAAATGAAGGGAGGGGGAAGAGGGGTTATGATAAAATATTTTGTATTGTAGTCCAACTGTCATTGTCTGACCAAATCTGTGATGGGTGTTGAAGTATATCCATCTATCTCCTCTTTGAGAAGAGACTAGGACCACTTTAGGACCAATGGATTGCTGAGAAGTAAGTTTTAAAAAGTGCATCTTGGTGCACAGAGGATACAAATTAGAATAAGTTTGTAAATGATGTTTCAAGTTTAAATTCCTATTGCAGAGCAGGCTCTGCAGTCAGCATGTTTTATAATATAAGCATTTAGGTACTAGCCAGTTTAGATTTATTACTCATCCCATTGTCTGCTGCAAAGACTGAGAGAATTGATGAAGCTATTTTATTAGCAGTGCTACGTATTGAGTGCTCTTCCGAAGCCTCCTTTTATCACATTTTCAAAATCATTCTCTAATTTAACAACGACATTAAGAGAGCTCTTTTATTCAGTCCAATTACGTGGAAGCACACTCATTTTTCTAAGGGGTTAATCTTTAGGGATGAAGCAGATTAACAGCTTTGAACCAATTTAAGTAGAATCTCCAGAAACAAAGCCAGGACAAATAACTATTGGCAGTTCACAGAAGGCATTCTATGCCCACTGCTCTGCTGGATTCCCTTAAAGTCAGCTTTCTTGTCTTAATGGGAAACACCTGGGGTCCAGAACGTAAGAAGACAAATCAAACTAACTGTGCTTTGAGACACTCAAACTAAATTATGGAAATAAAAATCTCATCGTAGCATTGCCAATGTCCCTCTTTCCCTTGAAACAGATATTAAAGGGAGGCTGTTTTGAAAGTATTCATTTCCCTGAGGCATTTCAGAGCTCTAAACATTGTCAATGAACATATCAGCCAGAAGACAGGTCCCCCAGACCCCATGGCCATTATTTCAGTGGCCCATTACATCATTTTAAAAGAGCAAGCTTGTAGAAATAAATGCAAATTCATTTCATCTCAAACTTGGAAAATCATTAGTATATCAAAGAGACATAGAAGGTATTTTCTTTTACTTATCCCAGACAAGTTGTTTTACATAATGTGACTTTTTTTCCCCAAAGGACAAGTTTACTTATTTACTTTTGAAATGGCTAGAGAAGCATTCGAGTCGGAGGTGTGATCTGATGGAAAAGGGATGATGTCTGCAAGATACCTTACAATAAATGTGATCAAAATAAAAAAATTCTGCATTAAATAGAAACTCCAAGGATGAAAAGGAGATCTTTGAAAAAACTACATGCAGAACAACAAGGAAAGAAGAGGTTTGTTTATTAGGGTAGAAGTGATGTTATCATTAGCCAGAAGGTAAAGTTGCTATCTTGCTTTCATCTTTTTCTAGAAAAGAAATAGCCTTCAAATTGGACATTGTACAACACAATTTTTTTCAGAGCAAGGACGTTTTTCTGAGTCTAACATTTGCAAGATACTATTGTAGAAAGGAATAGTGGGCACCGTAACTTGATTACCTTTCTGAGTAGGAACGAGAAAGAGTAAAGAGAAGGGAACATCATACATAAAGCAAGGTTTACGAACTCAAATGCCCATGGAGGAAGGTGGTGAAGGGTGGCTGTTATGCAACATAAATTAAGTCATCCAGGTGTTTGGAAAACCCTTTCTCCTAGTTTTTTTCTCTGAATCATAGTACCATACTGCTATTATCCCCTTGCTTTTGAGAGGTATATTGGCTCCTAACTCTGTAATACATAAAGCAACAGATAGTAAATGGCAATGATGAGCATACAGTCTCAGCCTTTAAAAAAATAAAAATAAAAAGGATATTTGGATATCATGGCAAACTGGAGAATATGTTCTTTTTCTAATAGAGGCAGTTCAGGTACTTATCACCACTTAAGTATGTGGCCCAGGATCTGCCCTGTCTTCCAGCCTTGCAAGAGAAAGTGGAAATCCAGATTTAATGAGGAATCTCATACTTTTTAAAAATATTATCATTTGTTTTTTTAAATACATATTTTGATGAAGATAAATATTTAAGTGTATTTGTTTATTTGTATGTTTGTTTATATCACAGAATAGGTCAACACTGAGCACACCAAATAACATCTCTGTGGACCAGATAATTTCTACAGGCATTTGTCACCACTGGGTTTGTACAACTAAAGGGGGCGGGGGATATTCTGAAATAAAGGCTGCCTATTGACCTGGCTCCAAAGATCTGACAACTATCCACTTGGAAAATTTCTAGAATGCCTGGATAATGAAGACTTGCTCCTTAAGTAGTACAAAGAAATACAATAGTTGGATTAATAAGAAGCCTAATTCTTCCCCCTTTTCCTGAATTTGTTCAGCTTTTACATAATCACTTAAACCTATTCAGTAAAGAATAATTTAAATATTATTGGGGATCTAGTGTGCTTCCACGTTGGAGAAAGGCAAATGAGACAGGATGTAGAATATGCTACAACCTCTGTCCTTGGTCATGAAAAGGCATTAGCAGTAACCACTTGGTACACTTCTAAGCTCTAAGGAGTATAATTTGAATGGTGGCTCAGCTGAAGATACATCTTTTCTTAGATTTTCCACTCTCAAGAATATATCTGGGGAGAAATAAGATATCACAGGGTAGAATTGCTCTCAAGAACACTATCGGATCTTACCATTCACACTACTCTGAGATGCTTATGTGCATCTCCTTTGGTCCTCTGAATGGTTAAAGCCATCCATAGCATGGCTTAACATGGCTTAATAAATTGCTTCCAATGACACTGCAAGGAACTGACATCCATATATCCCTTAGTGTTACTGATACATCAACCCAGCAGGATCATTCCTGGTAAAGATATTACCTTTTAAAATTGTATACTGGATAATGCAAAATAACATCAAAAGAGGTAGCATATATGCCAATAAAATGGACAACCTGGAAGAAATGGACAAATTCTTAGAAAAGCACAACCTTCCGAGACTGAACCAGGAAGAGATAGAAAATATAAACAGACCAATCACAAGCACTGAAATTGAAACTGTGATTAAAAATCTTCCAACAAACAAAAGCCAATGACCAGATGGCTTCACAGGTGAATTCTATCAAACATTTAGAAGAGCTAACACCTATCCTTCTCAAACTCTTCCAAAATATAGCAGAGGGTGGAACACTCCCAAACTCATTCTATGAGGTCACCATCACCTTGATACCAAAATCAGACAAACATGTCACAAAGAAAGAAAACTACAGGCCAATATCACTGATGAACATAGATGCAAAAATCCTCAACGAAATACTAGCAAAGTGAATCCAAGAGCACATTAAAAGGATCATACACCATGAAAAAGTGGGATTTATCCCAGGAATGCAAGGATTTTTCAATATATGCAAATCAATCAATGTGATAAACCATATTAACAAACTGAAGGAGAAAAAACATATGATCATCTCAATAGATGCAGAAAAAGCTTTTGACAAAATTCAATACCCATTTATAATAAAAACCCTGCAGAAAGTAGGCATAGAGGGAACTTACCTCAACGTAAAAAAGGCCATATATGACAAACCCACAGCCAACATCGTTCTCAAAGGGGAAAAACTGAAATCATTTCCACTAAGATCAGGAACAAGACAAGGATGTCCACTCTCACCACTATTATTCAACATAGGTTTGGAAGTTTTAGCCACAGCCATCAGAGAAGAAGAAGAAATAAAAGGAATTGAAATTGGAAAAGAACCAGTACAACTGTCACTGTTTGAAGATGACATGATACTATACATAAAGAATCCTAAAGATGCTACCAGAAAACTACTAGAGCTAATCAATGAATTTGGTAAAGTAGCAGGATAGAAAATTAACGCACAGAAATCTCTGACATTCCTATACACTAATGATGAAAAATCTGAAAGAGAAATTAAGGAAACACTCCCATTTACCACTGCAAGAAAAATAATAAAATACCTAGGAATAAACTTACCTAAGGAGACAAAAGACCTGTATGCAGAAAACTGTAAGACACTGATGAGAAATTAAAGACGATACAAACAGATGGAGAGAGATACCATGTTCTTGGATTGGCAGAATCAACATTGTGAAAATGGCTACACTACCCAAAGCAGTCAACAGATTCAGTGCAATCCCTATCAAAATACCACTGACATTTTTCACAGAACTAGAACAAAAAATTTCACAATTTGTATGGAAACACAAAAGACCCCGAATAGCCAAAGCAATCTTCAGAAAGAAAAAGGAAGCTGGAGGGATCAGACTATACTACAAAGCTACAGTAATCAAGACAGTATGGTGCTGGCACAAAAACAGAAATATAGATAAATGGAACAGGATAGAAAGCCCAGAGATAAACCCACGAATATATGGTCACCTTATTTTTGATAAAGGAGGCAAGCATAAACAGTGAAGAAAAGACAGCCTCTTCAATAAGTGGTGCTGGGAAAACTGGACTACATGTAAAAGAATGAAATTAGAACACTCCCTAACACCATACAAAAAATAAACTCAAAATGGCTTAAAGACCTAAATGTAAGGCCAGACACTATCAAACTCTTAGAGGAAAACATAGGCAGAGCACTCTATGACATAAATCACAGCAAGATCATTTTTGCCCCACTCCCTAGAGAAATGGAAATAAAAACAAAATAAATAAATGGGACCTAATGAAACTTCAAAGCTTTTGCACAGCAAAGGAAACCGTAAACAAGACAAAAAGGCAAGTCTCCGAATGGGAGAAAATATTTGCAGGTGAAGTAACTGACAAAGGATTAATCTCCAAAATTTACAAGCAGCCCATGCAGCACAATATCAAAAAAAACAACCCAATCCAAAAACGGACAGAAGACCTAAATAGACATTTCTCCAAAGAAGATATACAGATTGCCACAAACACATGAAAGTATGCTCAACATCACTAATCATTAGAGAAATGCAAATCAAAACTACAATGAGATATCATCTCACACCAGTCAGAGTGGCCAACATCAAAAAATCTACAAACAGTAAATGCTGGAGAGGGTGTGGAGTAAAGGGCACCCTCTTGCACTGTTGGTGGGAAAGTAAATTGATACAGCCACTATGGAGAACAATATGGAGGTTCCTTAAAAAACTAAAAATAGAACTGCCATACGACCCAGCAATCCCACTACTGGGCATATACCCTGAGAAAAC
Organism: Leucopleurus acutus; assembly: GCF_964270905.1. Classification (NCBI taxonomy): domain Eukaryota; kingdom Metazoa; phylum Chordata; class Mammalia; order Artiodactyla; family Delphinidae; genus Leucopleurus; species Leucopleurus acutus. The sequence goes on from NC_139143.1 coordinate 122,893,166, forward strand.
CATAATTCAAAAAGTCATGTACCACAATGTTCGTTGCAGCTCTATTTACAAGAGCCAGGAGATGGAAGCAACCTAAGTGTCCATCGACGGATGAATGGATAAAGAAGATGTGGCACATATATACAATGGAATATTACTCAGCCATAAAAAGAAACAAAATTGAGTTATTTGTAGTGAGGTGGATGGATCTAGAGACTGTCATACAGAATGAAGTAAGTCAGAAAGAGAAAAATACCATATGCTAACACATATATATGGAATCTAAAAATAAATAAATAAATAATGGTTCTGAAGAATCTAGGGTCAGGACAGGAATAAAGACACAGATGTAGAGAATGGACTTGAGGACACAGGGAGGGGGAAGGGTAAACTGGGACAAAGTGAGAGAATGGCTTGGACATATATACACTACCAAATGTAAAATAGATTGCTAGTGGGAAGGAGCCACATAGCACAGAGAGATCTGCTCGGTGCTTTGTGACCACCTAGAGGGGTGGGATAGGGAGACGCAAGAAAGAGGGGATATGGGGATATATGTATACGTATAGCTGATTCACTTTGTTATACAGCGGAAATTAACACAACAGTGTAAAGCAATTATACTCCAGTAAAGATGTAAAAAAAAAAAAAAAAAAACTGTCTCAACGTATAAATAAAAAAAGTAACAGTAATCCCATTTATGGTGACCGACACTAGGTATTATCCATATTTTAAATATTTTCCAATTTATGCATTAAAACATGGCATTTCATTTTTAAAAAAACTTCCAGGGAGTTTGAGCATTTTTTTCCATATAAAATTGATTATTACAGATAGCTTGTAAGAATTAAAAAAATAATATAGTGACCACTAGGAATCAATGAATCCTCCCTTAAGTTTTGTGATAAGATTACTAATTTACAATATCAAGAAAATGAACAATGTTTCCCTGCATTTAACAATTTTTTGCAGTATCTATGTTCACTTTAATGGTAATGGTATGTGATTTGAATGATAACATATTTCACTGAATAGGCAGCTGTTAGTGAAAAACAAACAACCCATATCCTAGTGACCATTAGAGCTACGCAAAATAGCAATACTGCTAATTTGGCATTTTTATTACACAGTGTGAGAGAAAGTGTTCAATGTTTATTTTAAAATATTTTTAAGATATTCAACACGTTTTCCGTATAAAAAGTAAGCATTAAAATATAATATAAAACAATAAATATTAAATGGTGCATCCTCCTTTAAAATAATTTTAGCATATAATTAACAGAAACTAAAGTATTATTAAAAAGAAACTAAACCCTTTATAAACAGAAAATTTAAGTAGCCATGAAAAATTGAAAAAAAATTAAATATTATTTAACCTTATTTTAGAAGTCTTTTTCATTTCACTAAGTGCATCTATGGTATTATCATTGAATCCCAAGTATACGTTTGTGTAAATTTTTGATGCTGCAGATAAATTGTTTCCAAATCTATTCTTGCCTGGGGAATGTTAAAGGGATATTTATAAGCTAACTCCAAATAGTTTCTACTGATTTCTTTATCTTCAAATAATCCCATCTCTTATTTGATACACTGAAAAATCTTTTTGAAAAAGCCTTTTGCTTTTTTTGGCAGGAATGGATGTGTACTGTAGGTGTGGTTTCAAAGAAACCATTTCTAGTTTGTTCCAGCCTTCTTTAGTGTCATGATGTATATGTGAAAATTCTGATGCAGAGCTACCTGTGTCATTTTCAAGACTGTCATGTTCATATTTCACTTGTTTAGGTAGCTTTGAAACATAGTAAAAACTATACTTGGCACATAAACTGCTTTGTTTGTCATTTTCTTCCTCTTCTTGAGGATTTTGAGGTATAGAATAACTCCTCTACTCAATGAAAAAAAAATAATGCAGTGTATAAATCTCTAACAATGTCTTAGAGATTCTTAGGATTTAAAAAAAATCAATTTTTTTTACACTTGTATCTACAAATATCATCTTCAGTGCTTTTGAGTAGCTGGATTCTCTACTGGTAGGTGGGTGTAACACTGGACAGAAGCCTTAATTTTGAGAATGCTTTGTCCTGTCCTGGTGAACATTAAAAGAACATCAGGCTTTTATACAAGAACATTGAATTTTGCTGTTAAAAGTTGTGATGACCCAAGCCTGGGAAAGAGAGCAAATATATTTACTGTTTCTTTTTTTTTGAATTTAATTTATTTTTTTATATAGCAGGTTCTTATTAGTTATCCATTTTATACATATTAGTGTATATATGTCAGTCCCTATCTCCCAATTCATCACACCACCACCCTCCCCCCGCCGCTTTCTCCCCTTGGTGTCCATACATTTGTTCTCTACATCTGTGTCTCAGTTTCTGCCCTGCAAACCAGGTCATCTGTACCATTTTTCTAGGTTCCACATATATGCATTAATATATGATACCTGTTTTTCTCTTTCTGACTTACTTCACTCTGTATGACAGTTTCTGAAATGAGATTAAATGCAATCTGTCTAGGTTAGACTTTAAATCCCAAACCAAAGGGAAACAGGATAAGCTTAGCTGTAAATAATCACTTGAGTTTAAAAATTAGTTTCATGAATGCATAATGGTGTCATCAATTGACATTAAAAATACCGAGAGATACAAATGGATAAAACTAATCCAACAACTATTTAGTTACTGGAATATCATGGCCAATTGTAAAGAATCCCTTTGTATTTTTCACTGATCAGATTACATCACTTTGTTTTATGTTGTAATTGCTGACCCAAAATACACCAGACTGGCAACTTCCTGGACAGCCAGTCTATGAGAGGTGTTAAAAATCCATCCTTTGGAAATAGCCAGAAATATGGTTCTAGTTAACTCTGGTTTGCACCAGCAACTGCTAACATAACTGTCAAAGAGGAAAATGATACAGTGCCAGAGCATGTAAGACATCTCTTATTTGAATCTGAACATGTGACAGGAAAAAAGAAATATTATTTATAATCTCCCATTGCTTTCTAAGGCTGGTGAGTTGTACTAACTCTGGTCTTTTGTTTGAGCATTCACCCACAGAATCATCATCTTCATCCTAATGGTCTCTGGCACTCTTAAAAACAGTAGTGGGGTGCAGTGTAGGGTGTTGGAAATTGAAGCAAAACAGAACTAAATTAGTTTGACAAAAAAAAGGGGAGAGGGATTTGGGAGGTAAGAGGTATGAATGAAAAATCAGAGGTAGAGAAAGACAGGCATTAGCTTAGAAAGTTGAGTAAAGTAGGAGAGAGAGAGGAAAACTGGTATCAGCAAGGCCGAGAGAAGACTTGTCTGACTGGGCAACTGCGAGGGAAATACTGTGATGTGTTCAGGTTATATTCTTTTTCGTTTCAACAAATCTTTGAATCATTAAACACCACTCTTTAGTGAGTGGAGGTTACTTTGGGGAGAGCTCAAAGAAAAGGGCAAGGGGACCACTGACATTATTTCCAAATATCAAGAAAAATGATATATAACTTATACTAATTAATAATGTTTCTCCCTATCTCACAAAGTAAATATTAGCCAATACTTTTAAAATATCAGAGAGATGACAAATAATAGGTGTGCCTGGAGCAACTTGTTCTGATGGTGACATGGCAACAGGTAGAATATTGATAAGCTAAAACACTCTTAAAAGAAGGCTACCCCACTAGTAGAGGGTCTTAAAATCATGATAGGTAAGGGAATGAAGCAAAACACTTCCTGGTCTGAGATTAAAAACTGGAAGCTTTATATTCAGGGAAAGCACAGGTTCCGTGTTGGCTTTGTGTCACCTTGAATATCTGTAGAAGACAGAACTGGGGCCAGTGGAGGTCAGTGGTGGGAAAGTGAGACTGGTTTTAATATAAGAAAGAACTTTCTATTGGGATATGGCCAACAATAGAAGTTACTTTGGGAGATCACTGAAATCATTCAGGTAAATATTGGGTATTGATTCCTTGATTGTTATATTAGACCCATCTGGCCCACAGAGCCTCATGGTACAGTTAGAATCCTATGTTTATAACCTTTAGTTTTCCTTTCATCAAATAGTGAATTTGATCAATTCCTTCAAACTGTGGTTCAATTAAGAGAAAATAAATCATGCATTATTGGGTTCTATAAAGGAAAAAAATTCTTATGTGTCAACCAGTTATCTTAGCACCATTTTGATAATGAAGCATTTCCAGTATTTAATTGCTTACATGATTTGAACACATAACTCATAACAAAATAGAAATGAAATATGATCTAATTAACTATTCACCAGCAAGCATAACTAAGAAGAAGGAACCAAAAATTTTATTTTGAAATATAACTTCAGAGTTTTGAAGATCAAGTTTATTCTTAGAAAGGATGTGAGGGAAAAATAGCATGAAAGAAAGTAAGAGATAAAGAGGAGAGAGGAAAGAGAAGAAGGGGAAAGGAGAGGGAAGAGATAAAGAGAGAAAGGAAGAGGATGGGGCAGAGTCAAGTGTGAATATGTGTTCAACTTCTCACTCCAATGCCTTTCAGCAGGAGGACTGGAAGAGCAGTGAGAAAAAAAAAAAAAGATTTATTTTTTAAACATGTGCAATTATGCAGAAAAGACCACGACATGCCAAAATGTTGACAAAAAGCAGCCCCAAAATTCTGGCTAGGAGGATTATGAAACTCCAAAAATACACCAGACTGTGAGAACTACCACCTACATTTGCAATGTTTTACAAGTTAAAAATGTCACAGCGCATAAAAATAGCTTTTTCACCCCTGCGGACTGGTGGTTGGTGGTTTAACTTGAGAAGCAGATTGCTGCTGTAGTTTGAATAGCCTGAATATTCATTCACAGCGCGGAAACAAAATGAAAAATGGCTTTCATCAGACTTTCCTTGTGTCCAGGAAACATATTTAGTCTCCTGTTTCCCTCAGTCTTTTTAGGGAGAAAAAAAAAAAGGGAAATATGTCTGTTTTCAGAAATGATTGTAATCAATCCTCTCAAATCCAAAGTAATTGTGTCAGTTTTTATCATGATTACCTAAAGGTCTTTTCATGTTTTCTGTTTCATTTCTTTCTTTTTTTTTTAACTAAGCTGGCTAGGAAAAGTAAAATATGAAACAATGTCACACAATTTCTTAAGAATAGACTGATTCCTAAAATGTACTGTGAAACCTGAACGGGCTTACTTTAAAGGGTTTAGTTTTTCTGTGTTCAGCACAGTAGCTCACTGTTGAAAAGCTTCCAGCTTTGATCACTTATCCACAAACAAAAAGGGCTCTCTTCCAATCTCCTTGCGTTCTCTCTTCAGAGGGCTCGCGCTTTCTCTTGTGGATCTTCTGCTTCACAGTCCTGGGGCATTAGTAAACACCAAAGGTGTCCCAAACATATGGCTAACCACAAGGTTTCCGTGTGGGGTCTGGCTTTGAGTGTATCTGATGATTACACATTTCAAATACAAACCCAGCTGGTGATTCCCTGAGCCTAGCAGGTTTCCATTTGGCTCCAAATGGTCTGGGAATGGATTTTCCTGTTTGAGGATTACCCGTTTCTGTAATGGCCCAGTTTCTGTTCCTTTGACCCTTTGTCATCTCCAGATCCTGGGGACCAAACTGCAATGACAGTTCATTCCACTGTTTAGGAGCTGCAGCAGCCCAGCCGAGGTCAGGTGGGCCTGCAGGAGCAGGTGAAAATGACCCATTATTAGAAACAGAAACATGTTTTTAAATAGGCTTATATGTTCAATGCGCCACTGAAGGTTTTTATTTCCTTCTTGAACTTTTTTTTTTTAACTTGTGGTTTTCCTTTTAACCCTGATGTTGGTTCACATAATCATAAAATTATTGATAGTGGAGAGTTGAAGGACTCATTTTTTATTTTGCATTTTATCAGAGAGAAAAGCTAAGAAACTCTTTGAAGTCTGTAAAACATCTGGGGTCCCATAAATGTTTCCACACAGTGTAACTTGGTAACAAGTTATCTTTCTTTATCCCTCTTTTTTTCTCCCTATCAAAACAGATGCCCTAAGAGTAGATTGTGTCCCTCTTATTTGCCTCATAGACCTTTCTAATTTTAATACATAGATCCTATTACAATTGTAATTATTAGGTGTGCAATAATAAGCAGGGGTTATCTGTTTAATATTTGTCTTCTCCACTGAGCAACACTTTAAGTGGGCTGGGATGGTGTCAGTTGTGTCTTACGTGTATTAGTTGTTAGCAGCATCCTGGTTATGTTGAAAGCACTCCATAAGTATTTGATGAATGAAAAAATGATTGAATATATGAATGAATGAATAAAAACCTCAGTAACCTTTTCCTTAACTTTCTAAATTATGACAAGGCATATTTTCAAGTGACTTTCTGGATCAATTCAATAAATCTTTCTTACTTAACGTAACTCGGTTGGGCAATCCACATTGGAAAATCAGCAGACCTCAGATCTTGCTCCTCTCTGAGTTCCTTCTTTTCCTTTAACTTTGGTAGCTCTGAGTAAGCACAAAAAAAGGGAAAACTGAAAGGAAATGGCAGTGGCAATTAGGAGAAGAGCCTCAGGGTTTGGAGAGAGGAAAGTGAGCAGAGGTGGCTTTCAAGGTTGAAAAGTCAGGCTTGGCTTTAAAGAAGTTGGAACTGGTTGAAGTGTAGACCTTTAAATCTCCCCATTTTCAACAGAAGTCTCCTCTCTGTGGGACTTTTCCTTTCTACAAAGCTCTCTATCTAAACCTTCAGCTTCAATAATTGTCTGGGTACCTTCCTAAAAAAGCAATTCATCCTCTGGGTTATTGTTCCCACCTTCAAAACATCTCTGCTCTGTGTCTGAATACCGAAAGGCCTTACTCTTTCTAGAAGGCATAGAGAGCATAGAGAAAAGAACTTAGGCTCTAGAATCTGAGATCTGGATTTGAGTCTCTGCTTATTGGTAATTACCTCATTTTTCTTGCCTCCCTTTTCACATCTGAATGCCCACCCAGTCCACTTTTTTTTTTTTTCGTGGAGATAAGGTACTGAAATACTTCATAAATCTCTATACAAATCTGTTTTTCCTCCTCCTCCTAATAAGTCACTTGATAAATAAATATGCCCTAAAATATTACTGGATGGCTATGCTTTTTCCATCCATAATCTTCTAAGGCTTAAAAGCTTTGCCAAGTTATTTTTAACAAAAAACAACAAAAGCTGCTGTTTACTAAGTGCCAACTGTGGCTAGGTGATTGAATAGCATTAATTACATTTGAATAATTATTTTCTATTTTATAGATTTGGAAACTGAAACTAGTAGGTCATGTGGCTGCATTTCAAACCTAGATCTGAGTATAAACATCATCTTCTTAAATCCTCATCCAAAATGAAATCTCACTATTTTTTTAAGAAATTCATTGGTTTAAAAATTTTAGATACTTTAACACTCTTGTGGGGTAAAACAATAAAAGACATATAAGTCTTGTGGACAGGCTTCCAAAATGTTTTTAACCTTAGAATTGTATTTAAAAAACTGCACATATGAACAAAATTTGCATATAATTTCATGGGCTTTATGAACTGCTTTAAGCCAATCCATGGAATTTTGGCTTAATAACCCTTGCATTAAGGTATTCTGAGCCCCATGACATAAAATTCCTTTATATTACACAGCTAGCTTGAGGCTCCCAGGTCAGATGGAAGGCAGCTCATTGCGGCTCATGTACAGCTAACCAGGATTTTTCATCAGCAGTACTGTTGACATTTTGAAGCTGTATGATTCTTTGTTGAGTCTGTTTTCTGCATTGTAAGTTACCAGCATCCATGTCCCCTCCACCCACTAGATGCCAGTAATTACTGACCCTCTCTTGTAAGACTATAGATGTCTCCAGAGTTGCCTAATTTCTCCTGGGGGAAAAATCTCCCCCAGTTGCAAACCACTGAACTTAAACCTGGGTATCAAGGCAGTATGATTAAGCAGGAATCACCCACCATTGACATTTGGAGTTTCTGGATTTATGAATGTTTCTGTTTACTGAACCTTTAAGGCTTAGCTTGCCAGAGGTGTGGGTCCTTGGAACTGCCAATTTGATTAGTTTTATTTTTCTCTCCAGTGGCAGACTAGGTAAGGACTAGTGAGGGCTTAGGTACAACCATGCTCACAACTACTTCCAGCTAACATTTCACCATTCAGAGATCCATTTTAGTTGGCAAACTCATTTTTAGAATGTAACCCCCTCCCCAGGGGAAGATTAAACCATATTGCACCTAACTATGATTTTCCTAACTAGGCCTTGAAAAAAATGTTGTCTTTGAAAGCACTAGTTTTAGTTTAAACCATGAAGGTAAAAGTTAGATGTGTTGTATTCTAGAACCTAAGGTCTTTGTGTATCTGATGCAATGGGATGTGGAAGGCCACTGAAGTGGACATTGCTGATTTTGCAATTGTGCGTAGTATACTGCCTAAAGGAATGACTGATAGGAGGATAGTAGTGATTAGTTCCAGCATCTCTGTCCCCCCCCCGCCCCCGCTTCTGCTTTCTATTCATTCTAAGTAGAGAAGGCAGGGGTGCCGTGGACAGGGGAGAATGGGAGTGTGTAGCAGAAATAACTGAACATGTTGTATGAATTAATCTCATTTACTTCTTACCTCAAAACTTGAAGTAAAATTCTCATTTTGCAGTTGAGAACACAGAGTCTTAGAGATGTTAAAGAACCAGACTAATTTCAAACATTCATTCATCGTTAGGATCAGGATCTGAGCTGAGATCTGATGCCGTAGCTCTTGCTTTTCTCCTTGTTTCCTCTCTCTCCCTCCCTATTCTTGTCCCTACTTTTCTCTCTCCATTTTCCCCCCTCCCCCTCCTTTTCCACCTCTTCTTCCTCCTCCTTTTGTTCCTTCCTTGGCAGTCTTTTTTTTTTTTTTTTTTTTTTTTTTTGTGGTATGCGGGCCTCTCACTGTTGTGGCCTCTCCCGTTGCGGAGCACAGGCTCCGGACGCGCAGGATCAGTGGCCATGGCTCATGGGCCCAGCCGCTCCGTGGCATGTGGGATCTTCCCGGACCGGGGCACGAACCTGTGTCCCCTGCATCGGTAGGCAGGCTCTCAACCACTGCACCCAGGGAAGCCCCCTTGGCAGTCTTTTTGAAGGTAATATTTGATAAATAAAAATACAAATTTATATATAAAATATAATAAAGCCCCACGAACCACTACTCAATAATTAAGGCATTGTCAAGGTAATCGTTACTACTTCCCTTTTTCTACCTCTCCTCTAGAGATGCTATTGTTTTAATTTAGTGCTTATCATTGCCTTGCCTTAAAATATATATATTTTTAATATATCAAAACCAGCTAGAAACCTTGGGCAGAAACTATTCAAACACATAGGTAGGTTAAATAGAATCACCAACTTTTTTAAGTGAAATTTGTTCAGCCCTAAATTTCCCATCCTCAAGCATGTACCAGAAAATGTCATACAATATGATATCATTTTTTTTAAAGTTCACAAATAGGGAAACTCGATATTGTGTTCCTAGGAGTCATCCAGGCTTAACATGCAGCTAAAGGTCATTTCATTGTTACTCCTCTAAAACACACTGGCCTTTGAATATGCCATGTTAATTTTTCCCATCCATGAGCATTTGTGTGTATGTTTCTTGGCTCAAGAAATCTGCATCTAGGTATATTTTCTAGTGTGCAGAGCATCAAACTAGAAGTAGTATTGATGGGTTACAGAGTATGAGAACGTGCAACTCTACATGATGCTGCCAAACTGTTTTCCACGAGAACTTTTCAAATTTATACTCCCACCAAGAATGTCTAAGACTCTGTATTGATGTGCATCCTCTCCTCCAATGTTTCATACACTTTGCCAATATAGTGGGTGTGCAGTGGTATCTCATGATGCTCTTAGTTTGGATTTTTCTGATTGCAAATGAAGTTGAACATCTTTTCATACACTTATTTGCCATTTGAGATCACTTTTCTGTGAAAACACTGCCAATAGTTCCAGCCATTGATACTTTTATTCTTTTTTCTTATTGATTAGTAAAACATTTTGGATTGTAATACTTTGTCTGATTTATGTTTTACAAATATCTTATCCCAGTATGTGGCTTGTCTTCAGTTTTCAGTAGTGGCCATGAATTCTGCTTCTCATACTACATCTTACCTTCTCAGGAAGAAGAGCACTTTTGTTCAAATTCATCATGTCTAATTGTTTTTCTCTATCCTTAACAATTTTAGAGCACTGATTAGTGTATTTCTATTTGGGGTTTTTTCTTACCTTCATTTGTACTCAGTTATAATCTATAGTAAGTACAGAAATGATTTCACTTTATCAAGGAGTTGGAAACAAAGATGAGCTGGAAATATGTGAATTTCAGGGAATGAAAAGTAGGAGGTGGGGGCCAGAGTCCTTGGTTTATAGAGCCAGATGGTAACAACTGGACAGTTAATTTTTAGAGGCAAGACCAGGTGTAGGAGGTAGAAATTGGTCTCTTTTGTCAAATGCAATATACAATAGGTAAGTTGTTTGCTCCTGGTTCTATAACTCCTTGTTTCAGAGACCAAGTCAACTGGATTTATCTCCTTCAAATCTATGTTTAACTCTCCCCACAGTGTTGGAATTCTAAGAATTCAAAATTGATTAGAGTTAGTAAACAAAATCCCCAGGTAACCAGTTTTTGTGGCCTTTGCTTACTTACTTCCAAATGCCAAGTCTGAGGAGATGAGTCTGTTTAATTTACACCTTAGGAATAGGAGCTTTACTTGGGGCTTGAAGAATTCCACTTAAATGGAATTCCACTGAAATGTGTGAGTGACATCTGGGCAGGAAAGAAGAAGCAATATTTTATAATCCTAACCAGACAGAAGACTTGGGCTATAGCTACTGTTTATTGAAGAAGTGGAGGCACATATGTCTTCCTTGAAATTTGAAAAAGTGTCTGTTCTGGCCAACTTTTCCTGTTATTTCAGATTAGGATAGGAATACTTTAATTGACTGGGTAAAATAAAAGTGATTATAGTTATTTACATGCCCGCTTAACATTTATCTAATAACCATGTAGCAGAAAAATGAGTTTTAGATATTGTTAAACATGCATCAAATTATCTTCTTGTCTGTTTCATTTGGTTATGATATTAATGTGTGAGCAGTATATTTGGGTTTTAGATGAGCCCAGTGATATGGGTGAATGGCCCACAGGCAGTGCAGCAGGGTAAAAAATATATATATATATTAGATTTGGGGAGAAAATGTTAAACTGCAAGGTCAGGAAGAACTGTATTGCAAACCAGTCTGTAACAATCTCCAGCTTTGTGAGTAGGGACAACTTAGTCTTTTGAGAGTCACTTCCATAGTGTTTAAAATGGGTCTAGCATGTAGCTTCCAGTGGTGCTGTGGAGCTAAGGAGAGATTTGTATGTAAAGTATGACATCAAGTAGATGCTCAAAAAGCTAATTATAATTTATTTATTACTGATTTCCTTATTTTTAATCTAAATATTTAGGTGCTGTTAAGGTTTTTTCCTTCATTAAATAAAGCAGTAACCATCTAATTCCCCTGCCCTGATTATGAGAATGAGGCATTTTTCAGGTGAACTTGTAGACCCTTTTGAAGCCAGGATAGGATTATAGCTCTTTAAGATGTAAAGTAACATTTTTTTTTCTTTCACTAATCTCTGTGGGAAAGATTACTGAGAGTGTGTGCTGAGGAAAAAGAAAGCAGTTTTTAATAGATCCTTTAAGGTTTACAGAAATGACTGATGATTGTTTAATTGCTGAATCTTAGAGAATTAGCTAGAATATAATGCAATCAATCATTTAACCAACATTTGTTGAAATACCATGGGAAGAGCATGGGCTTTAGAATCAGATAGGACTGGGTTTGAATCCTGGCTCTGTTATTTTCTGTTTGTTCAAACTTGAACATATTATTTTACCCTTTGAGAGTAAAATACATTTCCTTGTTTATGACATGGAACCTACTGGGAATTTTAAAAATAATGCATGTGAAAGTCATAGTATAAAACTTGAAAAAATGTAGGCTCTTGATTATATGGTAGATACCATGAGAATAATAATAATGGTAATTGGTTAAATGTGGAAGTATAATCACAAAGATAAATGAAAGACAAGTTTTCCTCAAGCAATTCGAGATATTATTCTGGTAAAGAAATAGTCAAAGTATAATTGGAGATGTGCTAGAATAAGCCTATCTATCTATGTACAGAATGTTGTAAATTCATGGGGGAGAGAATTATAAACTGATGAATTCGGTATAAAATAGTGGTAATTTGATGGACAGAAGAAAGTAAAAACATTATTGGCAGTGGAATTACATTTTTAAAGGCAGTAAGGCAAGGAATGGTAGAAATGGTAACTATAGGAAACAGCAAGCCACATAATATGGTTTTGCATACTCTAACATTTTACCCTCAAAATTTAGTATATGTAAAATTACATGGAATAATTCTTAGGAAAGCAGTTATCCATGCATATATACATCCATCCATCCACTTATAGTCTTCTAAATCTAGGTTTACCTCATTCAGTCTAATATGAAAAAATAATTGGTATTTCAGTAATCATGTATAAACTAAGAAAGGACTGGAATAAACTTTATTTTATTAAAAGTAGTATTAATTCCTTTCTTTACAGAGGAGCCATAATCGTCATTTTGAATGATTTTGTGATCTTCTAATACATACAAAGTATATGGAGGGCAACTAGGAGAAGGTGAAGTCCCCCTGGTTAATCATTCTCTCCTATTTATTTGTTTGTTTTTAACATATAACTCCTCATTTGTATTTCTTCTTCTTTACCTCTCATCTTTCCTCCTTTTAAGGAAGCGTTATATTTACTACACTGATGCTTCTACACAGAGAAATGCTTTCACTAGCATTTCATTTCTATGGGTCATTCCCTTTTGAAATGCAAATATAACTGCAAATGGTCATACATTAAAGATTCATTACCAATTCATACCTAGGTTGGATGAATTTATAAAATCCTTTTCTGTAGGCTATCCAGATAAAGCAGCTCCCTACATGTGGTGTGTTAAGGACCAAGAGAAAAAAAAAAATGGTAAAAGAGGGTCTAGAGTTGCTCTTTGTCAAGGAAGGGGTGACAATTCTGCTAGTACTCTGTATAGGGTTCTAGTGTGATTACCACTAGAAACCACGATGGACATTAAACATATTAAAAATATACCAACCTTCCTAGTTAGGGAAAAGCAAATTGAAATAATAGCATGCCATTTTATAAAAATAAAGCAAAAACACATCAGATAAGAAAAGTTAGCAGTATTAATATATTTCCAGCGCTGTTTAGAGGAGCATTAGAAATGCTTGCTTAAATAGAGCTCGTGGGAATGTAGTGTAGGGAAGAAAAATTCTTCCTTTACGCTTTTTGGTTCACTTGGTTGGACTATTAATTAAATTGACATAAAACAGAGTAACAGGAGAAAAACAAATTTAATTACATACGTACGGGAGTCTCATAAGAATATGAGGCCCGAGGTCAAGTGGGGCAATTGAGGCTTATATGCTATTCTGAGATAAGGAATGGAATGGGGGCCTGGGGCTTCAAAGGGGAAGAAGGTAATTCACAGGACAATGAGAAGAGCAGATGTTTAATAGTTAGATGTTTGCCCTGCTATACAGATAGGTCATTCAGATAAAAATAGTCTCTGGTAATAGGTCTCTTTCTCTGAGTCAGGTCCCCTCTCTAAATTCTTTAAGGCAGTTAATGGAAAAGATAAAAGTTTTTGAGTCTGTTAGGTCTTGATTGCTTTCAGCTCTAAATAATCTACATGCCAAGTGGAATATTTGGGGGTCATGATCCTGCTCCCCTTCAGCAGAATGCTACAAGCATTTTAGAAAGTAACTTACTAACATCTATTAAAACTTAAGTATGAACACATTTGTGAAACAGCATCCCTACATTTAGGAGCTGTTAATGAAAATATAAATCACAAATATAGAAGATTATATATGTGAAGGTATTTAATACATTATTGTTTCTGTTGGCTCCCAATCTAGAAGCATGTTGGGAGTCTATTGATAGGAAGTGATTAAAAAGTTAACAGTTGGGCTTCCCTGGTGGCGCAGTGGTTGAAAGTCCGCCTGCGGATGCAGGGGACACGGGTCTGTGCCCCGGCCCGGGAAGATCCCACGTGCCACGGAGCGGCTGGGCCGGTGAGCCATGGCTGCTGAGCCTGCGCGTCCGGAGCCTGTGCTCTGCAACAGGAGAGGCCACAACAGTGAGAGACCCGCGTACCACAAAAAAAAAAAAAAAAAAAAAAAAGTTAACAGTACATGTCCGTGAAGAAATATTAGTCACCTATTAAAAGGATGAGTTGGATCTACATGTATTGACCCAAAGGAATGTCTGTGACATAACTGAAAAGAGCAAGATGTGGAGTTCAGGATATAGAATGTTGTGATCTTTAGATAAACAAGTTCTGGAGAGATAGCTACTAAGCTCTCATAACTTTGGTTACTTCAGAGTAGTGGGGTTGAGAGTATGTCTGTGTACTATTAGTATTTTTATGCAATTGTATATTGCTAAGGTTGATATGAAAAAGTGTAACATAGTATAATACAGAGGATGAGTTTTGGTAAGGAAGGTGAAACCTACTGATGATAGAGTTCAGGATAGCCTGTTACAGATGACACATATATGAAGAGTTAAGACTCAACTGCATGTCAAAAGTTGGCAATTTAATTTGGCACGCTCAATATTTGTTGGCGCCCAGAACTAGAAATACATTTTTGACTAATTTCTTACAATATTTATTTTTCTTTAAAATTAAAGCCTTTCTTACAAAAACAAGGGGTTTTTGCCAAGAAATTTGAAATTTTCAACAGAAATTCTGGGAAGCTAGAAGCCTCTGGGTAATGTATGAGTCACAGGGAAGGAATCTATCACTATCTGGACAAAGCTTTTCTCTAAAAACATAAGCAGGGCAATAGGTCATGGGCAGTCGATTACTTTATTTGTAATGACATAAGTAAATATTAACAGGACTTCTCTCTTCAGAATAATTGATGACTAGTTAAAAAGCAATAATTATACATTTATCATTCAGAGCTTTAAGGGGTCGAGTTTACCCTCTCCTTTTATTCTTTTACCGCGGCTTTCTCAGAGGTAGATCTTATAGAAAAGGTTTTCTGGGAACTCAAGAAAGTGAGAGGCTTCCTAATAAGGAGTCACATTTTATATTGAGGGAAGAGAAAGATACTGTGCACTGAGAAATTCTCATTTTTATCATTTAATTTAATAGTTAACACTTAAATCAGAATCCTTTCCCACAAAATCTTGATATTAATTTAATCACATTAATTTTTCTTGTTCATCATGTCACACTTTTTCACTCATTTGTATATTCCATTCAGCATATATTTGTGGATCACCATACCTAGGAAAAGGTATTTGGAATAAAATAAAGGACAATAAGTCCCTGTCCTCATGGAACTTGCCTTTTCTCAAAATGCTTATCCAACTAATCTATTTATATATCACGCGGCATCTGCATTCAGACTCAATGACATGACTTCAGAATATCTGCCCTTTATTAATTCACTATATTGTTTCCCTCTAGCTGATATTTTACAGTATTGAACATAATTTTTAATCTGGAATTTTCATGTATTTAATAATGCCTCATTTAATCATTTTATCTGCCTATTTTCTTTTTAAATTCCTGTTTGCTAATGAAGAAACTGAAGCTTTGATGGGTTAAGCATCATTCATTACTTCATTTGAATTATGAGTGCTTACTAAGGCACTGGGCTTGACATTGGGATAATAATTCAATGTAAAAGTTATAGCCCACTAGGGGAGGACAGAAAAGGAAACCAGGAGTTAGATGCTATGATAGAGGCAGGGCCAGCTTCATGCATATGCACCGTGTGCAGTCCCACAAGGCCATGTGCTCAGAAGACCCTGTGCTTGGTTTAACATTCTGTTCTCACTGTCTGGAAATTCTTAATTTTATTTTCAAACTTGTATTTTTTATGTGAAGTGTATTAGAACAATGGAGGATGCATGTGAGTATAGGAGATACATGCAATATGCATGCCTGCTGTCATTTCTTGCCTCTCCATTGGCATGTAGCATTTATGATGCCCCGAACACAGAATCCTGTGGTGGGTCTATTATGCATGAGAGTTCAAGACTCAGAGAGTACAAGGTAACTGTGTTACATCATGACTAAGTAAGTAAGCACACCTAGAGTCCTGCAAAGCCACAGGAACTTGCCTCACACACAGAAAGGACATCATCTTAGAATGATGTTCTAAGAAACACGAATGATTAAGGGACCTCATCATATTCTTTTTCTCCTGTTACTTCCCTGTATTAGCCAACCACTTGCTTGAATGTGATGACAAAGAAGTGAAGAGAAAGTAGGGCAACTCATAGTTCCTTCCTCTGTCAGTCCTTCCTTACTCATCAGTAAGATGGAGGTAGAGAATATTAGAAGAATTTGTGTGTACCAAAAAGTGTAATAAAACTGAGATTTGTGCAGTGTTTCCATTGTTAAGAACAAAATACACAAGCATGTATAAGCTATAAAATACAAAATGTAATTTCAGTGATTCTAC
This sequence comes from Leucopleurus acutus, assembly GCF_964270905.1. Taxonomy (NCBI): domain Eukaryota; kingdom Metazoa; phylum Chordata; class Mammalia; order Artiodactyla; family Delphinidae; genus Leucopleurus; species Leucopleurus acutus. Next base: position 122,909,683 of record NC_139143.1, read on the forward strand.
ATATGAGTTAAATGCTCCTATATTTTCATTTAAAACTGGCATAGTACAACATAAAGTAGGGTAAAATTTATGCTAATAATTTAAATATTTATATTAAAAAATTAGAATGACAAGTAGCAAATTTAAAAAAACTGACAGGTCTAGAGAGAAACGGCATGAAGTAAAGAAAAAAGTCTTGTGTTTTTCTGTCTTTAGTGACAATTTTTTCCTGTTTTGAATGATGGGTCCCACAGTTTTATATTTTACTGGGTAACACAAGTTATATAACTAGATTTGGATAGAGGAGTAGAAGGTTTAAATTTTCCTGATAACACTCAGTCGGAGCGGCAGAGCTAGTATTCAAGTCTAGACCTATCTAATTTTAATGCCTTAACCACTCTAATATAGTATACATAAGCTTAGCCATGCTCTTACAATGATAATGGATCAGAATGAGGAGGCAGAGAAGAAAGTGGGTCATAGATCATGAAGGAAGATACCTATTTTTCCCCCTTGACAACACTGGTACAAAGCTAACCCTAGAAAAATGGCGTTAGGGACTTCACTTTCACCAATTTACATGTGACTGCTCTAACTGGCCCTGCGGCAAGAAAGAGATCTTTGCATAAAAGTACACTTGTTTCTCAAACTGTATCTTACAGGCCATCTTCTCACTCTGTTTGCAAAGAAATCAGGTTCTGGAAGATAACTATGGTTTATACTCTGGATGGATCATCTGTTAATAATCCCCTTATAATAATATATAATATTCCATAAATATATTTATAGAAAACAAATGTATAAAGAAATATTAATAAAGGAAACTTCAAACAGTGGTTTGAACACAAGATATGGAATCTGGAATTCATATGAAAAGTCAGAGAAGAAAGAAAAGAATGCCATTCCAAATGTAACTAGAAGGAAAGTTTAAGTGGCATATAGTTTACTGAAGTGGAATTAAATCAGAATAGAGAGTACGTCTTAGTATTCTGTGTTGTTGTTGTTTTGTTTTGTTTTGTTTTTTTAATAGCAACAGTGTTTTTCTTTAATCTCCCAAATGGTAGCACATTAAAAAGAACAACAGCCCCCATACCATCCTAGATACTATCCCAACATAATCCCCTGGGTACACAACTTCTAGATATTAAAGTTGTGCAACTTTTGACAAGTCTAATTACATTTTATTAATAAAATAAATAAATACTTAAATATTAAATAAATAAAATGAATAAAATGAAATAAAGTACATATTATTAGTTTTAATAAGTTAAGGTACATGATACGGAGTTTGAAATACTCAATGTATACCTGAGTTATTTTCATATTAATTATTTTTGAAAGAGAATTAACCACTCAGGTAAAGAATACAAAGAAAGCTATATAGAGTTAGGAATGAAAATAGGAAATGTATGTAATATCATTTTACTTCTTGAATGGCTGAAAGATTTAAAAATGGTTTGTGGGCTTCCCTGGTGGCGCAGTGGTTGAGAGTCCACCTGCTGATGCAGGGGAAACGGGTTTGTGCCCCGGTCCAGGAAGATCCCACATGCCGCGGAGCGGCTGGGCCCGTGAGCCATGGACGCTGAGCCTGCGCGTCCGGAGCCTGTGCTCCGCAACGGGAGAGGCCACAACAGTGAGAGGCCCGCGTACCGCAAAAAAATAATAATAATAATAATAATAATAAAAAAGCTAATCTTAAAAAAAAAAAATGGTGTGTGCACTGAATTAGGAAGCAAAACACCAAATCCCGAAACTTTGCTTTTTAAAGTCATTTATTTTAAATAGGTATATTAGATTGGTAGATCAGAGGGAAGCTAGAGATTTAGCAATATCTCACATATTGTTTCCTAAATATGACAGAGAAGTATGAGCTTGTTAATAAAACAAATGGTTGATTTAGTAAGTGCTTAAACTGTACTCCCAGGGGACTGATGAATAAATAGATGTCAACCATTAGAACGTCAGTGGTGTGCCAAGACTGCTGTCTGCAGACACTGCTGACATGCTACTGACCAGTTTTAGTATATGACAGTCAAGGCTGAAAGAGATCTCAACAGGCTGAAAGAATGGAATTAAATTAATGAGATAAAATCCTAGAGGGATAATTGTAAAGTCTGGTGACTTGGTTCAAAATATTTATTGTGTAAGTATAGGATAGAAAAAAAAATAATGTTCCACATTGTCATACTTAGTGGCTTCACTGAGTGTGAGCCTAATATTTGTCAACAGTGAGTTGTTATGCCAAAAAAAGCAATCCAATCAGAGCCCTCATTAATAGTAGGGAGCTTAAAACAAGAGAGGGAATTATCCCAGATCAAAGAACTGTGGGGCTGAGTACACCAGTCACATTACATGGGGAGCATTATACTAAAAACATGTCAAATAAACATTTGAAGAAAATGGGAACATTTTGTCTGTAGAAAGATAGATATTGGGGCTGCATGATAGCTGCCTTAGATATTTAAAGGGATCATGTATGGAAAACAGATAAAATTTGACCCAAGTAGGTATATGACTTCTGAAAGGAAATCAGGGAGAAGCCATTTTTGATCCAATAAAAGGAACACATTAATTGGAACGCTTAAAAAGCAGACTAGCCACTTTTCCAGGCAGTGAATCTACTTGCACTGAAAGTATATAAGAAGGTAGTGGAAATTCAAGTTACCATTGTAAAAGAGTCTTTCACCAAGTGACAGATTGAACTAGATAACCTCTCAGCTTCCTTCCAAGTGGCAACATTATCTCAAGAATCAAATTAAGACCAGGAGTTAGGCACCATGGATGTGAATACACAGCTAACATGGCGGTAGCTTTGCCATAATACAAGTTTTATTACCTAAATATACCATTCAGATATGCCTTTTTTTCCTGCTGTGGTACCTATAAGCTATTATTCACTGTCTGCCATGTATTTTAACTATGAAATATCTATTTGAGAAATATTTTACAAAACTGAATTCACAATAAAAATCTTCTTTACAAAATAATTGAAACATATATACAGACATTATGATTATGTTTAAACTGTGTTTCCTTTCCAGATATTAGTATCATTTCTCCTTTTTTGTAGTCCTGACATTATTTTACACCACAAAAATATATCTTCTGATTAATATTTTAAAAGTCTACATACAATTTTATATGTTTAATTGGGAAAATACTAATAAAATAAAGTGCCTTTTCCTACTTTTTTTCTCTTCAGAGTTTGTTAGTGTGCTATGATATTAGACTCTGGTATAAATGCTAAAGCTGACTGGATTTAATCAAAGACCTTTTGTTTTTTTCATCTCTTAAAAAAACTCACCAAACAGATATGGTCAAAGATTAGGCAGGTGAGTTTATCTGTTATGTTCCAGCATCTTTTGCACAGAAAGCTGTATGCTTTAAAAATCAAACAGAGTAGAAAACAAGAATATGATTTATCTTAGTATAAATGTAATTTTGATTTGTAGTATCCAATATTGGAAACTAAAAATCACAGATGTATTGTCATAGTGGACCAAATTATAAGGTAAACTTTAATTTTATAAGGTAAATGGGGATGCTAAATCCATCCTCTCTCTAGAGCTCATGCACCAGCTCCAGGCAGATATTTGAATGCTGGCACTAATCCAGGAACAAAAAAGCAAAGCAAAACAAACCAAAAAACAAAAAGTTTATGAAATGGAGTCTATACTATACTTGCTGCTTTATAATTGTAAACCTTAGTAATACGTGTGCCTATGTGTGATTACTAAGTTTTATTTTTCTCAGATGACGAGTTACAAGAAATATCTATGCAAGACAGTTAACTCTTTCCAACAGAGGCAGGATATCGAGGCAGCTAGTGGAAGGAAAGCATTTGGCTTGAGGCCTAGTGCTATTGGTAAACCACAGTTTCTTGCACTGCCACTATAATTTAAATTAAGTAGAAGCCAGGCTTATAAACTCACATTATGACCCAAAGTTTATGGCCCTTTTATATCTCCTGGGTTCTGATCACAATGAAACTTTCTCCATCTGAAGCAATTTAATACAGACATTCCTTTGGCAGACTGTAAAACATGAGTTTTCAATCAACCTTTGGGTGCATATTGTGTGTCCAGTTGGAAAATGAAAAAAAGAAACAATGACAACATAAGCATGGAAACATGTGTTGTACTCCTATAAAACAGATTTGCACATGAAAAACTACTAAGAAATCTTCCTAGCCCAATTTTTGTTTTTCTCTTCAGAAGGCAGATGAGCAAAGTTTCAGCTGAACATCTTAGTTTGTAAAGGAGCAGCATTAAAAGTTCAACAATTAGGGCTTCCCTGGTGGCGCAGTGGTTGAGAATCTGCCTGCTAACGCAGGGGACACGGGTTCGAGCCCTGGTCTTGGAGGATTGCACATGCCGTGGAGCAACTAGGCCCGTGAGCCACAACTACTGAGCCTGTGCGTCTGGAGACTGTGCTCCGCAACAAGAGAGGCCGTGATAGTGAGAGGCCCGCACACCGCGATGAAGAGTGGCGCCTGCTTGCCACAACTAGAGAAAGCCCTCGCACAGAAACGAAGACCCAACACAGCAAAAATAAATAAATAAATTAATAAACTCCTACCCCCAACATCTAAAAAAAAAAAAAAGCTCAACAATTAGAAATGTTCTAGTGTTCAGTCATTTTATATACTGTCTTCCTCTCAGCCCCAACAAAAGTTTCTCTTTGCAAGTGGAAAATTCCTCTCTTGCTTGTGAGCATAAATCTAAGTAATAACCCGTGAACATTTGGGTTGAATGAAAAACAAGAAAATAGCAAAGTTTTCACCTCGTAATTTTATTATAATAGGTAAGCTAAAAATAATGTTTAAGAGATGTTTTAAGAGACTTGTGCCTTTACAATTTTACAGGGAAAAGTAGACTGTTGAAAATAAGTTGCTAAGATATGGTGGAGACAGGTGTAGGGTTTGAGCAGAAAGAATTTGACTAAAAAGAAATGTATGTGTTTTATATTTATTGTGTAAACACCTAGAAATATGAATTCATGTTGAAACCCTTGGAAATCTAAGGCATTAAATGTAATGGCTAGTTGGTTTTAGAGTGGTCATATGATAATGCCACCATCAGTTACAGCTTTTCAAATGACATATTTCAAATGACTTGTAACCGCTATAGAGGGAATGGAATTGCCAGTCAATTCAACTTCCTCCCACCAATTCTTTCCCTATTCTTCTCAAAGTCAGAATGTACGGGGACAGATTGTATTTGTATGGGTCATAAAGATAACAAATTAATCTGAAACTGAAACTGGGAGGCAAAGGCAACAATTATAGTGATTGGAGTACTCATCTGAATCTCAGTGCTCGGGATATTTTTAAAGTGAAGAGTCAATTACTATAGAAAAAAAATTAAAAATGAAGTATTTAATATTGAAAGAAAGGAACCCAACTAAGTTTGTTTAAAGACAACAACAAAAACACCTTAGGCTAGTAACAAATGAACAATGTATCCATTGCCCAGATCAAGAGAAGGTTAACTGATGATATACAGGTAAACTGAGTTCCATTCTGAATTTGGCCTGCTAAATATATTTGTAATCTCTTTGTTCCATTTGTCCTCCAACATAGCTGCACTGTCACTAATAGCCTTTGTATACTTTGAGTTGAATAGAATGTGTTCCTAGCTGCACTCAGTGATGCTAGACCCAAACCCAAGGAGACTGATGGAGAGCCCTTGCAGAATGGCCTCGAGTAGAGTGCCCCATTGTGAAACCATTCAGGACTGAGTTATGGCATATTGCTAATATGCCAGCATGGCTCTGGTATTTTTAATTTCAGCTGTATTTAAATAAAAAATAATCTTTTTCATTTCTCTTAAGTAAAAACAAAGCAAAATACCTCATACATTTCTGTTTTCTCAACTTTCTGGAAGAGGAAAATAGGTAGGAAAAAGCAGTAGGTATAGCTAAATGAAAAGCTCCATGAGTTAGGTTTAATGAGCATTTGCCCACAGTGTGTAAGACCTGTAGTATTGTCACTTTAAAAACCCAAGTTATTATACTTGAACATTGTTAGTCTGTGATGTACTTGAGCCTCTTTCCTTAGTTCACCAAATCTTCCTATTAAATATCTTACTCTACATCCTGTCAATTAAAATTGACAGGCTGGTAGCTAAGTATTGAAAATGAATCCTAATTTTCCAACTGTATTGCATGTGTACACTGATTTTCTTTTTAACAAGAAACATTTCCATTTTCACAGTTTCTCTTACTGAGAAATTATCCAAATCCTTTGAAGTTCAAGGTAATTAGCCTTTGCTTTTTCCAGAAAAACTACTGTGATGAAAAATTATAATTTTTCTCATAATGATGTTCCTAAAAGTACTTTTCTGCAGTGTTCCCAACTGATGCTTAATGTTGTGTTTCATGATAAAATATATGAACTGTTGCAGTTTCATAAAATAATTAGGTTGAACAATATCCACAGCACTCAAAATTGATTTACAAGAAAACGTCTACTCTTTCTATCTTCAAGTTACCCAAGAAAGAAATATCTTAGCACTGGAATTCAATTTGGAAACACAATGGAAAAGCAAAATAAAATTGAAAAATAACAGTCAATAGACTTTTTTTCTCCCAGTATGCGTGTTTCCCAAAAATACCACTTGGGGAACTGTATAATTTGAGTAGTGTTTTCCAGAGGGAGAGACAGATTTTTTTTCCTTCCAGGTTGGCGCAACTACTATTAGTTTTATGGGTTACTGAAAAGTGGCAGGCACTCAAATTAACAAATGGATATGGGCTTCTAGTGTGGACATTACCTCCTGAAATTTAATCTAACTTAATCTAACTTGCACCAAATAAATGCCTTGAGATATTTGTTGTATTGGAATGACAGATGTTAATAAAATAACATCCACAGTAGTAAGCAGAGGACATAAATTGTCTGGAAAAATGGTCATCATAGGGAGGACACCTATAGGTCTGACATAGTCTTAAGATCATGGGACATGCATCACTGGGCCAACATTTACCCTATTCTCAACCATATTGAAGCCCGCTGGCCAGTAGTTAATTCTACATTTTAAAGTGATCAATATGATGATTAGTTACATGGTGCACGTAATGTTTTAATTATACTGATGGGGCTATTTTTTCTTCCATGATCTATTTTCTTTCAAATCGTGCCTAAGAGGAAGGAAAAAAGAGAAATAAATAAAGAGGGATTCCCAGAGAAAGATGACTTCTGTGAGACAGAGTAAATTATAGGATAATTGCTTCCTAGATGTTTTGTTTGTCATATTTGTAACATTTTTGTTAGCTGAGTGCTTTTTTGTAATTTATTCATAAAGATTAAAATAATATTTAATCTTCTAACAACAAAAGAAATATAAACTCTAGGAAATTTAGAATGAAGAAAGTATAGAGATGCAAATCAATGACAGTATATAAACAATATTTTGTAGTTTATAATAAAAATAAGTCTAGATTTAGTTCACTTTATGTGAGGCATTTTGCTAAACAGCTTAAAAGCTATATCACTTTTTCCTAGGAAAGTTTTTAGGCCGATACTGCTTTTGTTCCCAAGAGATAAAAATGTTAACATTATAGAATAAAACTTTACCAACTTTTCTCAGTGCATGTCAATTTATACACATATATAATCACACTCAAATTTTATTTTATCGCAATTGGTATCCTTTTTATGTTTTGTAACTTTCCAAAACAAATTATAAACATTTTCCCATGTTATTAGCTATTTTTACAGTATAACTTCTAGTGTTTGGCATTTTCTTGAATGCCATAATTTTTTAAAACTAATCCCTATTATTTGACACTAACTTTTTTCCTCTGATAAATAAAACCATAAGTTATATAATCATATCTGGATTCATAAACATATACATTTCAGTATTAAACTTTCTACCAGGAGAGTTTGGGAACACTTTAAACTACATGGCATATTACTTTGAGATACTGGACAAAAAATTTGTGTGGTACATTTGACTCTAATTCTTTCTACCAGAAAATTTCTTTTGATTAACTTATAAATGATTTTCAAATTTTTTACACTATTGGACCATATTTTGAAGTTAGTCAATTTTGAAAAATATTTTTCCAGAGAGCTACCTTATCTAACTTTAAAAATTTATTAGCTTCAATTATGCAGTAAAATACTGCATTTGTTTTAAAACTTCTGTGTCTAGCCTCTTATTTCCAATTTTGTGAGCTTTAGCAGTATCATTTTTCATTAGGTTTGGTAAAGTAGCATTTATTACATTGATGATTTAAGAAAAAAAAGCAGTTTTTAATTCCCTTAACAGTTTTGTTGTTTTCCTGATTTCCGGTGCCTGTGGACAAATGGGGGAAAAAAAAATATTGAATTTCAGTGACTGGTGGGAAATGTTACCTGTTTATAGTAAGGGAGGGCAACCATTAGTAATTGTGTGACTAATGGTAGTTATTGCAGAGCTGGTTCTGACCAGAATTATCACCTGGGTCCTTTGTTGAGGGAAATAGACAATATGGCTACACCTGGATATCTTAGCTCATTCACCCCATCTGTAAGGGGATTAGAATCAACTCTTATTATGTAATTAATAGCCTTAAAGATAAACATTGGGTTGTTCTGTTGCTGTACGTTTTACTGAGAATTTTAATAACAGTTTCTAATCAAGAAATCAAATTAGGCCTTAGCTAATTGTGAATTTAGCTTAGCTAGTTAATTGATTAACTTACTCATCAAACATTTTTTGAATGTTTTCTATGTACCACATACTGAGCCTTTTGTCAGGAACACAAATGAAGAAAATGTAATCTTTGCTTTCAAGAAGCTTACAGTCCAGTGGAGAGGGCAGGCATAGGTATTTACAATGTGATATGATAAGAGTTACAATTGGAATATATTACAAAGTGCTGTGGAAGCATGAAAAATATTCCATTTCTTACAGAAGTCACAGAGGAGTTCATAAAAGTAGTGAAACAATTTATATGAGGAACCATTCACCAGCTACAAGCTTGCATGCAGCATTTAAAGAAGAGGCAAAGTTACAGACTCTAAAAATCTGGTTGTGCATACAGACTGTACTGTGAGATATAATAGAATTTATACTTGGAATGACATACAAGGGGCCAGATTCCAACATTTGGACTTTCTCACATGGGTAAATGCAAGATAGAAGAGACTTAGTCATTACCAGAAACTTTAGATTCTTATCCAGAATGATGAGTCTACAGTCAGGAACTCTGTCTGCCTTTGTTCATTGTCACATTCCACTAGAAAAAAGAGTGTTTGGCGCATATTGGGCATGTAATACTAAATGTTGACTGAATGAATTGAGTTCAATTAAGGTCCATTACCTAAGCACAAAATAATCACAATATATGTGAGAGCGATTTGTAATATCTGATGATATGTTTCAATGCTGAAATAAATACACTGGGAGGAACCAATATCCTTTGGTTTTAGAATAATTCCCATAAATTTAATTATATTCACAATCCACATCATATCATAATTATTCTTTTTCAAGTGAATCAATAAAAGGCTTTGAAGAATTCATTACACTACACATTACAGTGGCCTTATAAAGAGCTTTTAAAGTATTGACTAATGCTTCAATATGAACTAGTAAGCTACAAACAATGCTCCCACTGCACAGATAAATAGGAATATGGTAATGAAGATCTTGGAAGTCAAAGTTAACAACAAATACATTTTTTATATGGCATTGCTAATTCTTTTTTTTTTCGGTTCTGGAATCCCAAATAATTAGAAAAGCGATGTGACCATCTTTATCTTGCATATCTGTTTCTCTGCTTGTATGAGAAAGATTAAAAAAAGGATAATTGGAGAAATTTAAGTCCGATTTATTTAGGTAATCAAACTTTTAGCATATGTATTTGGATCAATTCTCTTAATTGGTGATATAGTAAGATAATAGGGTACATCAGAATGAGGTTTATAATGGGACTGAAAAGTCTAAAATTTCAACTGAATCATATAAATAGGGGGAGGCTATAGTTGGGGTTGTATATATGTTTTTGGTAACTAAATTCTTTGAAAAATAATGCACAGTAAATGTTGAATGAATCATTTATTTAAATGTTGCATTACAGAGAGATCATCGTTCCTCGATCCATTTTGTACAAGTGAAAATATATCGTATCTCAGCATATTTTTAGATGTTTTTTATGAAGCAGGGAGTAAGGGAGGAGAAATGTGGGTGGCATGAAAGAAACAGAGTGCCTACATGGAGACCAGTTTGTTTACTTTAATTAGGTGGTGGGGAGAATTATTTTATTTTAAATTTAATAAGGAGTTAGGAAGTTATTTTGAAATTTATCCTTACCCCAGTCCCCAGATCATTAGCCTTCAGTATGCTTTACAAAACCACACAGATTTATAGCTCATAAATTATATTTCCTTTCAGATTTATTGTAAAATGTTTTTTAATCCTGAAGAGAAAAGTAAGATGATATGTGTTTTAAATAAAATAAAAATTTGTCTTTAGTCTAACTTACAGGTTAGTAATTTAGGAGACTATAAAAATATGCATAGCTGTGGTTTGTATGAGCAAACCAATCTGTTTCCTGAGTAGATACTCGACTGTTCAAACTGAAGCTCAGTGCGTTAAATAATGTTTGGAAAAGTCCCCCTGGTTATTTGAAAACCATGTTTAGATTCAAACTTAAGATTTTGCGACCAAGAAAAGGGGATCACCATAAACTCATCTCATCTGTCAGATAATACACAAGAGGATTCTGGTAGTATAAGAGTGAGGATTTGGAAACTGGCTGCCAAAGGTGATAAGAACGAAAGCAGATTTGGAGAAATTTAAATATGGCTTAATTTAACATTTAAAGTTATTAGTGAAGTGCAAGCGTACTGATATGCTGTAAAAATAGAGAAGGGAGGTTCTGAATACTTTGTGTGCTTTGTTGTAGGTCATTTCTGAGTGAAGCTCATACTACATTGTTGCATGTAAACTACAAATTTGCAAAGAGCCATACCAGTACAAATGGGATTTGGCCAATGTTTTGACGTTTAAAAATCCCAATTAAGATAACTAATTAAATAGCAGTATAATATCTCAAGCACACCAGCAGTAACTTGAGTCATTGCCATATGAGAATATACATCGTAACTAAAAGTAATATTAAACCTGAGGTGAGAAATTTGAACAAAAAGACAACAGAAGCTGATTATATAATCAGATGCAAGTGTATGATGTAATAAGTCATGGTATTTTTTCATGTAAATATGTGCCTCCTTTACACAAACCCACAGACAAAGGGATTAAAATGTTGTGTTCATTCTGAGTTATTTAAATCGCAGAATCTTAGAGCTAGGAATTGCCACCAGGGATCAGCTAATCTCGTATTCTGGCTGTTTTATGGGACAGATAGTTGCCAATTCCTTTCTTACATTTCTCCTGGGATGAAGACTCAAGCAATCATACCATTCATTGTTTTATCATTCTTATATCTACTAATGTACTCATTATTTCCAAATCACACTTATCCTAAATTTGTTATCCAGTTTAAGAAGTGAATAGATGCACTTTCAATTATGAGTCTCTGTATGAAAGTTATTTCAAAGACAAGGTAAATAAATATCACTCAAATTGAAAAAAATGAAAGCAAAAATAATAATTCCCTTTACTCAGGAACTTTAGAGTCAAATAGATCCCTTAATTTGTACACATTAGATTTGTATATGTTTATAAAAATTACATGTATGACAAAAGGAAATAGAAAAATAATGTAGTCTAATAATAATAGCTAATATTTATAAAAACAAGATTCCAGACACTATTTTAACCACCTTAGATAAACTACCTCATTTCACCCTAGGACAAAGATACTATTATTACATTATATACTGGTAAAGATATCATGACAGATTTAACTTGCTCAAATCACCACATGTATTGTAGTAAGCATTAGAGCCAAATTTCTAATCTAGCCTCTCTAAGTCCAGAGCTCCTGCTTTGACCACCCAAATCTACTAATACCTCCAGCACAGCAAGCTCAAGGGGCTTGGGGAGGAATCAATTAGGTTATCCCTATTAAGTGCACAGGGAAAATCCTCTTACATAATAACTGTTCCATAAATATTGTAAGATTATTATAATGATGTGATGATGAGAGTTTGTGATCCCTTATGAATTCCATTTTTGGAGAGTGAATATGACGTAAAAACTAGAGATCTCAAGAGTATATATTTGGTTACATTTGGCAATAAGTTTTGGTTTAATTTTTTTCTTCCATCACTGTGTAAAACTCTCTCCCATTTGCTAATGAGTCAACATTTATGGAGTGTCTATATTATGTGTAAAGTATGCTCATGGAAAATGCTTTGCCTTAGAGAAGCTTATATTTGGCTTGATAAATCAGAATATTCTACTGCATGAAAGCTTGAGTCCTTTAAAATCAACATAAAACAATTGCAAATTAATTTAGTGCCAACTTCACATACATAATAATAATTCATATTTGTATTGCTTGCCTAGCATGCCAAGATGCCCATCAAGATAGCAATGCCAGCCCTGCTTAGGTTCCTTATAATAATCACCTACCACAATGATGCTTTCGAGACTTCAGAGAAATGAAAATACTAAATTTAAATACTTTGAGATTGCTGTTCTAAATGGAAACAGGAACAATCAGTCTTCAAATATTTACACACATATCTACTTAAAAACACCATGTTGGATTATAGATTATAAGCACTATAGAAGAAACGCCTCAGTAAATTGTGAGAAAACAATGAGCATTACTTTGGCATTGACCCTGAAAAACTTTACAGAGAAATGACAAATTCATGTTTTGCTAAATGTAGAGCAGGGGAATTTTTTCCTGAAACTGTTTGCTGAGCTTTACTTCCAACTGGGAATGTGAATTACAGTTAAGGGTTTCTGTAACTGAGTTTAATCCCTCACTAGAGGTTGTTTTCTGGGGTGTTTTTTTTTTTTTAACTTCACTTCAAGCAGAGGATCTATTAATCCTTCCCCTAATGGGACAGATTTTATTTGGCTCTGGGATGCATACAAAACAAGCTCTGGCATAACACTTTCCTTACCTTTGTTCACACTTTGATGGAAGAAGATAAATTCCTAGGTAATAAAGTTTTCATAACCTGAAGCAAATCTAATGTCTTATTTCAGTGTTCGAAGTTTCTGGATGTTTTGGAAGATCCCATTGACTCCCCAGAAACCTCACAAAATCTCTAAATAACTTTCGGCTTTAGGTCCATAATCTGAAGTCTGGCCTTTCTGAGCTGTTTTAGAGATGATATACACTGACCTTTGGGATTCAAAATAATTAGCTTGAATCCCATCCCATGTGCATGAGAACCCTGTGCTCTTCCTAATATCTCTGGGGATTCTCATGGAGAGGGTTGTCTCATATTTTTCCAGATCTCTCTCTCTCTTTGACTTCCTCTATCTGTTGAAATATTACAGTTATAGATCAACCAGTCATAGAGAATATTCTATGCCATTTTCTCATTGTTTGGCCTAAACAATGAATACAGTCACTGAATTTATTCCCCAAATGTTATTCACACAAGAAATGTGTATGTCTCACACACAGTGGCTTGAGGTGATAAAATTTATGGCATAGCACTATATAGAGTAAAAGTAAATACAGAAGATTAGATATTCCCTTTCACAAAGCTCTTTAATCTTTCTGCCAATGAGCCTCTGGACCTCCCTGCCTTTCTGTTTCTCAGATTATGTGTTGGTTAATTTTACATGTCAATTTGGCTAGGCTCTGGGGCTCAGTTGTTTGGTCAAACACTAGTCCAGATGTAGCTGTGGAAGGTATTTTGTAAATGTAATTAATACTTAGAATCAGTTGTTTTTAAGTAAAGATTACTACTTTTGAAAATGTGGGTGGGCCACATTCAATCAGATAAAAACTTTAAAGAGCAAAAGTGAGGTTTTCTGAAGAAGAGGGAATTCTGCTTCAGGACTGTAGCTTAGGTGTCTTGCCTGAGTTTCTAGCCTGCTGACCTGCCCTATGGATTTTAGGTTCAAACCTGCCAATTCAACTCTTACCTGATGTTTCCAAGCCTATAGATTTTGGACTTTCCAGCCCTATAATCATAGGATCTAATTCCTTAAAATACATTTTCATTTATGTGTATACTTATGTTCTATTTTTTCTTATTCTCTGTTGTACTCTAACCAATAATCCTCCCTTCTACAACTCATTCCCCATAACTCATTTTTCTTACTTTTCAATGTAGTATAAAATGGTGTTCTAATTCCTACTCTGCTCTTTGCCTACTCTTGCATATCAAAACACTCATTATTGGGCTTCCCTGGTGGCGCAGTTGTTGAGAGTCCGCCTGCCGATGCAGGAGACACGGGTTCGTGCCCCGGTCCGGGAAGATCCCACATGCTGCGGAGTGGCTGGGCCCGTGAGCCATGGCCGCTGAGCCTGCGCATCCGGAGCCTGTGCTCCGCAACGGGAGAGGCCACAACAGTGAGAGGCCCGCGTACAGAAAAAAACAAAAACAAACAAACAAAAAACACTCATTATTGTTTTCTGTTTGCCAATGAACCATTAACTGCAGGATCCAAAAAGTTTAGTGACGTAGAGTAGCTGGCAGAGACTTTGATCTTTCATCTTTCTCTTCTTTGTGCCTCACCAATCTCTGTGAGCTCTCAGTAGGAACTTGTTCATCTATGACTTGAGTTATGCCACCTCCCTCAAAGGTGAATGTATCAACAGTTTAATTTGAATTTAAATAATATTTTATCTCTATTGTGTAGTTAAACACCTTCCTATAATTTTTTTTTAATAAAATAACTAAGCCCAGTATCTTCTGCCCTCATCCTGATTTCTGATTTCTCACTTCTTTAAAAATAAGATTTGTCATTACTTAGAAAAGCTGATTGATATTAGTGGAAAAAACATAGGTTTTGGAATAAGGTAGATATGGCTCAAATCTAATTCTCTCGTTTGAAATCTTAGGAATGTTACTTAACTCCTATATAGTTTTTTTCTGTGTATTCCCCAAATGAGAATAGTAATGATAGATTTATAGAATTTTTAAAAGCATTAAGTAAAATAACATGTACAGTACCTTGCTCATTTTCTATCACTAAGGAGATAACAGATTTTAATGTTTTGTTTTCTTAAGAAAAGATTGTGATATGGGAAAAGAGTTGTAGAAAAAAGAGATTTTTCTTTCCTGGACACAATTTTTTAATTATGAAAATTTCATAAATATACGAAGTAAACAGAATAGTATATCAAAACAATGTACCCATAACACAGCTTAAACAGTTACCAATATTCAGACATTCTTGTTTTATCTCTACCTCCCTCCACTTACTCTCCACCGGCCACATGCTCGAAGATGATGATGATAATGACAGTGATGATGATCTAGGTAAAATGTACATCCACTGAAAAGCACAAATATTAGGTTTACAATTCTGACAAATGAATAAACCCATATGATCCACATTCTGAGTTGACTGAGAACACTTCCCAGAGTTCCTTCCTTTTCCTTACCAATCAATCTCCAGTCCTTACCCACCTCCACACACTCAGCCTGGAAACCACTGTTTTCTCTCACTGTTTTAAAACTTAGACTATTCTTGCTTGCTGTAGAATTTCATATATGAATATTCATGTACAAGTTATTTTTAGACATATATTATCATTTTTCTTAGCTAAATATCTAAGAGTAAAATTTCTGGGTCAAAGGATAAGTGAATGTTTTAACACTGTAAAAAAAAATTAATAATACATTTTGCAAAGTGACTGTAACATTTTACATTCCCAGTAGCAATACATGAGAGATACGGTTGCTCCATAATCTTGCCAACATTTTATATTTTCAAAAATTTCATTTTAAACGTTCTTATGTTTTGTGGTATCTCATTTGGTATTAACATGAAATTTCCTAATGACCGACAAAGTTGAGGACATTTTTTATGTGCTTAATGACCATTCATATATCTTCCTTGTGGAGTGTTTTTTTCAACTTTTTTGCCTGTTTAAAAAATATGTGTTACTGGTCTTTTTATAATTGAATTATGAGTCCTTTATATATTCTCAACTTAAGTCCTTTGTTAGATATATACTTTGTGGATATTTTCTTCCTGTCACTTGCCTATTTATATCCATAATGATTTCTTTGAGTAGACTATATAAATTTTAATGGAATCTAACTTTTTTTATTATGTTAAGAACATTTAACATGAGATCTACCCTCTTAAAAATTCTTAAATGTACAATATATATTATTAACTATAGAAACTATGTTTTATAGCAGATCTCTAGAATTTATTCATCTTGCACAAATGAACATTTATACCCATTGAATAGCAACTCCCCATTTCCCCTTTGCACCAGCCCCTGTCAAACACCATTCTATCTCTGATTCTTTGAGTTTAACTGTTTTAGATACCTCATTTAAGTGTAGTCAGGCAGTATTTGTCCTTTTGTGACTGATTTATTTCACTTAGTATAATATCCTCAGTGTTCATCCATGTTGTCCTATGTTACAGGATTTCCTTTTCTTTAAAGCTTAGTGGCATTCCACTATATGTATATGTACCACGTTAATTTAACCATTCATCCGTCTGTGGACATTTAGGTGTTTTTCCACATCTTGGCTACTGTGAATAGTGCTTCAATGAACACAGGAGTACTAACACATCTTTGAGATTCTGATTTTAATCTTTGGATAAATGCCCAGAAGTGGGATTGATGGATCATATGGTAGTTATATTTTTTAATTTTTTGAGGAACTTCCATACTATTATTCAGTGACTGCACCATTTTGCATTCCCACCAATAGCGTACAAAGGTTCCATTTTCTCTACATTCTCACCAACACTTGTCTTTTGTTTTTCTGGTAATAGCTATCTTAACAGCTGTGAGGTGATATATTATTGTGGTTTTGTTTTCCATTTGCCTGATGATTAGTGAGTTAAAACATTTTTTCATATACCTGTTAGCTATTTCTATGTCGTTTTTGAAGAAATGTCTATTCAAGTCTTCTGCTCAATTTTAAATTGTTATTATTTTTTGCTATTGAATTGTAGGAGTTTTTAATATATTTCAGAAGTTAATCCCTTAACAGATATATATGGTTTATAAATATTTTCCCCCATTCTGTAGGTTTCTTTTTCACTCTGTTGATTATTTATAAAAAGAAGAAATGTTTTAGTTGACGTAGTCCTACTTTTTCATTTCTCCTTTTATTGCCTGTGCTTCTGCTGTCATATCCATGAAATCATTGCCAAACCCAATGTTATAAAGATTTCCCGGTATGTTCCCTCTAGGAGTTTTACAGTTTCATGCCTTACCTTCAAGTTTTTAATCAATTTTAAGTTGATTTCTGTATGGTCTAAGATACATTTCTTGTGACAGCTATTGACATAAAGTTTATTTTGTCTGATACACGTATGGTCACTCCTGCTTTTTTTTGTTTACCATTTGCATTGAACATCATTTTTCATTCCTTTACTTTCTACTATGTGTGTCCTTTTACCTAAAGTGAGGCTGTTGTAGACAGCATATAGTTGGATCTTGGTTTTATGTTTTTGTTTTGTTTTTTAATCCGCAGAGCCAGCTACCATATGCCTTAATCAATTTACAGTTAACATCTATTTATATTGTGTATCCATTAACATATTTTTGAGTTATATTTCTCATAATGTGTCTTCTGACTTTTATACTTAAATTATAAATGATTTACCTACCACCATACAGTAACATGATATTTCGTATATGTCTATATATTTACCTTTACCAATGAGTTTTACACTTTTATATATTATTGTGTTGCTGTTTGGCATCCCTTTACTTCAACTCAAAGAACTCCCTTTAGAATTTCTTTCAAGGCAGGTTCAGCTTTTGTTTGGGAAAGTTTTTAATCTCTCCTTCATTTTTTGAAAGACAGGCTTGCCAGAAATAGCATTTGTGTTTGGCAGACTTTTTCTTTCAGCACTTGAATATATCATTTCCACTCCCTTTTGGCCTGCAAGGTTTCTGCTGAAAAGTCTGCTGATGGTTTTATGAGGTTTCCTTTGTATGTGACAAATTACCTTTTTCTTGCTACTTTCAAAATTCTTTGTCTTTGGTTTCCGAAAATGTGATTGTAATGAATTCTTTAAGGATTCTCTGAGTTCATTTTATTTGTGATCCTTTGAACTTCCTAGGTGTAGTGTCTATTTTCTTTCCCTGATTTGGGGAATTTTTTGATAGTGTTTCATATGTCCTTCAAACTTTCTTTTTTCTTTTCATTTTTTTTCTTTTTGCTCTTCTGATTGGATGATTTCAGATGAGCTGCTTCCAAGTTTGCTGATTCTTTCTTCTGCTTGATCTAGTCTGATGTTGAACCCCTCTATTGAGATTTTTAGTTAATATATTCTTCAGCTCCGAGATTTCTGTTTGGTTCTTTTAAAAATTTTCTCGGGCTTCCCTGGTGGCGCAGTGGTTGAGAGACCGCCTGCCGATGCAGGGGACACGGGTTTGTGCCCCAGTCCGGGAGGATCCCACATGCCGTGGAGCGGCTGGGCCCGTGAGCCATGGCCGCTGAGCCTGCGCGTCCGGAGCCTGTGCTCCGCAACGGGAGAGGCCACAACGGTGAAAGGCCCGCGTACCGAAAAAAAAAAAAAAAAATTTCTCTATCTGTTGAAATTCTCACTGTATTTATGCATTGTTCTAATAAACTCATTAAGCATTTTTAATAGTGATTATTTTGAATTCTCTATCAGGTAATTCACATACAGTCAACCCTTGAAAAATACATGGGTTCAGGGCACTAACCCTTCGTGCAGTCAAAAATCCATGCATGGTCGACTCTGTGTATATGCAATTTCTCTGTATCCAGGGTTCCTCCACTTCCTCAATTCTGCATTCATGGATTAAACCAAGTGATGAATGTGTAGTACTGTAGTATTTACTATTGAAAAACTTCACGTATAAGTGGAACCAGGCATTTCAAACCTATGTTGTTCAAGGGCCAACTGTATTTGTTTCATTAGGGTCACTTTCTAGAGTTTTGTCTCATTCCATTGTTTGGATCATATTTCAGTTTCTTATTTTTCCTTGAGTTTTTGCGTTGGTATCTATACATTAGAAGAAATTGCCACCTCTCTCAATCTTCATGGGTTGATGAGGGTCATGTTCTGTATAAGACCAATCAGCTGAGTCAGAAATTCTGTGGGTCTTTCAAACCTTCATGCAAGTCCAAATTGCTGTGTTTGTTTGAAGTAGCCCTCAGTTATGTAGGGTATGCTGGGTTCTGTCACCACTTTGTGACAAGTATGACAGAGCTATTTGATCAAGCAGCACCTGGAGAAGATGAAAGTTTGGATGCATAGTCAAACTCTTTCCCTCTGAAAGGAGAAGCTAGATGATGTATTTTTCACCCATTAGCTCTATAATTGACCTGGAGAAGTGGTTGTAGCAAGTGCCTCTGTGCTAATTCAAACCACCATCTTTATTCTCAGTGGCCCTCAACCTTCTAGAATATGTTAAGTTCTGTCAGTGCTTTGAGACAAATCCAGTCAGTCCTTCAGGTAACCCTCAGATAAGTTGAAATTTTTGATGTGTGTGTTCCAACTCTTTTCCTTCCCATGGAGAAGCCAGGAGCTAGATGTTTCCTCCCAATTTTATGGTGCTATACCCCTGGGGATTATGATGAGAGGGTGTCTCAAAGTTACCAACCAATTTTGAATTGGCTGGCTTTGCACTTGCCCAGGGTTCGGAGACTTCTCAACTTGTTTCTCAACTTCTCATAGAGGAAATTGATCTGTGTATTGTTGTAAATCGGTATGTCCATGGGAAGGAGGAAATTACAGATATGACTATTTCACCATTTTGCTGACATTACCCAATCTAACTGTTTTCTTTATGGTCATTGTTTTTGTGTCTGTCTAAGAAATCTTTGTCTACCCTCAGGTTGTGAAGAAATTCTCCTGTACTTTTTAATAAAAGCATTTTAGTTTGAGATTTTATATTTAGATTTATGATACATTTCACAAAAAATGTTGAGTATAGTAGAAGTAGGTATAGATGCTCATCTTTTCTTCTTATAGATATACAGTTATAGCAGCTTCATTTTTTGAAAATGTTTCTTCTCTTAATTAATTGTAAAGCTCTTTGAAAATAAAATGGCTGTTTATATGTCAGACAAGTTTTGCTTATTATTTCATTTATTTGTCTATCCTACCTCACACTGCCTTAATTATTGTAATTTTGGGTAAGTCATTAAATTAGTGTATCAGTTTTCTATTGCTGTATAACAAATTACTACACACATAGAGATCTGAAACTATGGCTGTGATTATTTCACAGTTGCGCAGATCAGAACTACAGATACTACATGGCTAAGTTCTCTACTCAGGTTCCCACAGGCTGAGATCAAGGTGTAAGATGGCTGAATTCTCAACTAGATCTTGCAATCCTCTTCCAAGTTAACTGAGTTTATTGGCAGAGTTCAGTTGCTTGCGGTTGTACGACTGAGGATCCATTTTCTAGCTGGATGTTAGGGGCCAATCTCAGTTCCCAGAGGCCATCCACTTTCCTTGACATATGGCTCCTCCATCTTCAAAGCCAGCAGTGGAAATTTCCTTTGAGTTGAATTCCTCTTATGCTTCAAATATCTGATTTCCTCTGTTTCTGATGTCTAGACTTAGATTTATAGGACTCACGTCTTTAGGTCATGGCCACCCAGATAATCTCCCTTTCTAAAAGTCATCTAATAATATAACATATATCAATCACTAGAGTAAAATCTATCATAGTTACAATCACAGGGTGTGTACCTCAGGGGATCATGAAGGCCATCTTAGAATTCTGCCTAACTCAGTCAGCCACTGAAAGCTCTTCCTGCACCAGCTTACTCTTTGTTTTAAAGATTATTTTGGCTATTCTAGGACCTTTGTATTTTCATAAATAGTTTTAGAAACAGCTTGTCAATTTTTATTAAACAAAAAAATTGATAAGCTGATGCTGTTGAATTGAATCTGTAGATCACTTTGAGGAGAATTAATATCTTAATGATATTTAGTCTTCCAATCCATGAACTTGGCATACCAATCCCTCAGCAATAATTTTAATTTTTTTTAGTTTTCAGTGTAGAAGTTTTAAATGCCTTTTAAAATTTTATTCCTAAATATTTGCTTTTTGATGCTACTATAAAATATTATTTTTCAGTTGCTGCTATTTTATAAAATGAGATTTCTGTATATTAACATTTTTTGGAGAGCTTGCTAATTTTGTTATTTTTAGAAGTATTATTTGATTCTTTAGGAGTTCACATATAAACAATTATGCTGTGTGAATAGAAGAGACTGCCATTTTTCTTTGAAATTTTAATGTCCTATTTATTCACTTTAGACTTTATTGCACTGGCTAGGACATCCAGTCATGTACAATGAAAGGGATGAAAGTAAGCATTCTTACCTTATTCTAGATCTTAGGAGGAAAGTATTCAATCCTTACCACTAAGTATAATGTTAAATATAGGTTGTTTATACATGTTCTGTATTAGATTGGGGAAATTCCTTTTCATATCTTGTTTGATGAGAAATATTTTAAAAAATATTGGTGTTAAATTATGTCAACTTTTGCTATATCAAGATTATCATGTGTTGTTTTCTCCTTTATTTTGTTAAGGTGGTATACTACATTTATTGGCATTTTTGAACATTAAGCCAGTCTTGCATTCTGAGGATAAATTGCATATTGTTCAAATGCAATATGCTTTTTGTATATTGCTAGATTCAATTTGTTAATATTTTGTTGAGGATTTCTACATCTATGTCCATGAGGGATATCTATAACTTTCTTTTAATTTTTTGTAATACCTGTGAAGTTTTGGTATCAGGGCTTCCTAAAATAGAATTATCATGGTTTCATTTTCTCTATTCTCTGAAAGAGTTTTTCCTAAAATGTTTGATAGAATTCACCTGTAAACACAACTGGTCCTGGTATTTTTGGTGAGAAGGGGATAAGTATTTTTTTAATAACAAATGTAATTGCTTTGATAGATACAGAGTTATAAAATAATTTAATCTTGTGTCAATTTTTGTAAGTTGTGATTTTCAAGGAATTTGTCCATTTCATCTAAGGTCCAATTTATTGTCATAAGGTTGCTCAGAATATTTCTTTATTATCCTTTTTTTTCTATAGTACGGGTAGTGACACCTCCTTAGTGATACTGGTAGTTTGTATTTTTTTTCTCTCTACATCAGTCTTTTTTATTGATTTATCAGTTTTATTAATTTTTAAAGTGCACTCCTAAGAGAGGGATAGTAAAACCTTCAACTCTGAAAGTTATTTGCATAATGTTCCTCTTGTTTCTTAGTCTTTACTGTGTTTATCTTGAAGCTGAGTTATGCATACACATTTATAATTATTAT
The DNA here is from genome assembly GCF_964270905.1 of Leucopleurus acutus. Classification (NCBI taxonomy): domain Eukaryota; kingdom Metazoa; phylum Chordata; class Mammalia; order Artiodactyla; family Delphinidae; genus Leucopleurus; species Leucopleurus acutus. The sequence continues at coordinate 122,932,017 of NC_139143.1, forward strand.
GTCTTTCTGATATATTGACAGCCATAATTAAGAGCTGACCTTCTTTTTGGTGATAATATTCTTTATCATCTTATTTTTATGATGATTTCTTAAGCTTATTTGTAGGCTTCCCTTTTGTTTACTCTTTTGCATAATTTATTTTTTGCTATCCTTTTACTTTTAATCTATTTGTGTGTTTATATTAAAATGCTTTTCTTGTAGCCAGCAAATAGTTGACTCTTACAGTTTTATTCAGTCTGACGATCTTGCTTTTTCTGTCAAGACTGAAAATCTTTGTCATTTTAATTAGTGTTTTATAATAGGCAATTTATACTTAATACATTTATTGATATGATTGTATTTAGGTCTGAGATTTTTTTTACTATTATGTCATGGGTTTTTTTTTTCCTTTGCTTCTCTTTTCCTACCTTCTTTTAGGTTAATCTAATATTTCCTTTTTAAATTTTTATTTTTAATTATTAGCTATGTATCTTTGTATTATTTCTGCAGGTTGCTCTAGGTATTAAAATATGCAACTTAATTTTATCACAATCTACTTAGAGTTAATATTGAAATACAGGAATGTTGCATGATTACAATTTTATCCCCCTAATTTTTTGGTATTATCATCATAATGTTGTCATTTCTTTTCAGTGTGAAAATATTTATTTTCCTTAGACAGCTATCTTCTGGTTTCATTGTCTCTTTTGAGAAGTCATTGTCGTTTGTATTATTTTTTCCATATATTTAATGTGTGACTTTAGTCTTGTTACTTTAAAGAGCATCATTTTGCTTTTGGATTTCAGCAGTTAGACTATAATTTATTTGGGTATGGTGTTCTTATTATTTATCTTGCTTGGGTTTTGTTGAGCTTTTGGTTATATTAGTTAATGCTTTTCCTAATTTGGGCCATTTTTTTCTTCCAATCTCCCCCTCTCTTACTAGGACTCTATTTATACAGCTGTTAGATGACCAGATATTGTCCCATAGCTCCTTCAAATTCTATTCATTTTTCTTTATCTTTTTTTTGTCTCTATTCCTTAGATTGGATAATTGCTACTGATATATTTGCAAATTCACTAACTCCTTCTGCTATTTCTAATCTTCTGTTAAGCCCATAGAGTAATTTCAAAAATTTTATAGTGTTGTACTTTTTAGTTCTGGAATTTTTTTGAGATATAATTGATATATATTAGTTTCATATGTACAAGATTCAATATTTGTAAATATTGTGAAACGATTACCACAATAAGTCTAGTTAAAATCCATCACCATACATAGTTACAAACATTTTTCTTGTGATGAGAACTTTTAAGACCTACTCTCTTAGCAACTTTAAAATATATAATAAAGTAACTATAGAATTTCTGTTTCATTCATTTTTATGATTTCCATTTTTCTTGTGTGATTCTCTATTGTTCATTGTACATAATTTTCCTCTGAGTTTGAACATATTTATTGTAGCTTTTTGAAAATCTTTGCTTGTGCAATATGTAGGTCCTTTTAGGGAGGTTTTCTATTGAGTGCTTTTAAAAGAAATATGGTATTATTTTCCTTTTGTGCATATCTGATTAGTTTTAATGTATTCTTGACATCATGAATGAGTCATTGTAGAGCCTTCAACCTACTGAAGCGGTAGTAGTCTACCAGTTTAGTTTGAATGGACTCAAACCCTATAACCATTCTCCTCTGAATATACAACAGCTTAAATCTGTGCTAATTTATCTCAGCTTTGAACTGATGCTTTATTTTATTTTCCATGCCTCTGAAATCTTTGTCATAAATTAATAACTTAGTGATTTGTCAAAGATTTGTGTAGATTTTATATACAGATGTTGGGGCTAGCGCCTTCTGCTGATCCCTTACTTCATAGATATACTCCTAACTTTCTGGTTGCTCTGCCATCTCAACCTCTCCCTTATAGGACTCTTTAAGTTGTTAAGGCTGCAGCATTCTGCTCTTGGAGCCAAGTGAAGATTAAGCTTGACCCCAGGCAAAAGGCTGAAAACTCTCACATTTTATAAGTTGCTAATTGTCTTTCAATAGTAAAATCCTCTCCAGGTTCTAAATGTTTTTAGTCAGTCTCCACTGCCATCTAATAAGTATTTTTTACTATTTTGTTCAGATTTTATAAATCATTAGGAGGGGTTAGTCCGACTAACTTATTTAAATATAACTTGAAGAAGGAAGCTAAATTAAGTGCTTTTTAAAGTTACTTTAGAAAATGACCTCAAAGAGCAAATATTTTATTGTCATTTTTACATGTAAAACTAAGACTTTAGGACTATTACAGTAGGTTATTTTAATGTTACTATTCTGGGTAGTTCAAAGAGTACAATGTTATGCTGGAATAACTTGGACTCAGGTTGTGAGGCTGGAAAGAAAGGGTGACTTCCTTAGAACACCGCTCACATGTAACTCGAGCGCAGCTGCCTGCAGTCCCTTAGTGCCTCTGCTCTTTCAAATAAGGGGCCAAGCCTGCAAAAATGTGCTTTAATTTCACTCATAGAGAAGGTAGACTTTTTGAAGCGGAGGTTAAAAAATTCACAGTCTGTTATGAAAGAGCAAGTGATATGTGTGTACTCCCTGTATCTGGGATAAGTACTCCCAGGATCTGAAGAGAAGCTGAAGATTTTAAGAACCTGGGTCTGCCCCTAGAGAGAGGTCAGGGAAACCATCATTCAACCAACGTTTGAGTATTACATGTATGGTAGCCAGAATATGGTGGAGTCTGGAAATGAAAAAAAAAAAAATTAAACATACTTCCAAAATATGTACAGTTTAGGTAGGCATAGAAATAGCATTTATTATACCATATAGAAATCATCTATGTTGAGGTATTAGCTGGATGCTATTTGAGAACAGAGGATGAGCACCTAACCTAGTGTGTGTGGTTAATAAAGGATTTGAGGTAATATCTGAGCTGTGTCTTGAAGGAAGTATGAGATATTATGGGTGATAAATAGGAAAAGAAATATTTTGATTGTGGAAGTATCCTCTGGGAAGGTATAGTGGTGTGAGACCTCTGGAGAATAGAAAGACTTTCAGGATAGTAGATGATAAAGCAGGAAGGAGGTAGTGATGAGAGATAAGAAGTAGAGACCTTAGAGGCCCTTTCTCCCATACTAAGGAGTTTGAACTTTTCTTAAGGACTCTAGGGATTTATCAAAGTGACTTGATCAGATTTGACTTTTATAAAGATCACTCTGGTTGCTGAGTAGGACATAGATTAGAGGGTAAAAGGATTGCAGAAAAAGAGATTGGTTTATAGGTGTTTTCTGTAACTCAGGCAAGAAAGGATGAGCAAGAAAGGATGAGCCCTGGTCTAAATAAGTTGTGGTGTGACTGGACAGGAGATGGATTTTTGAGATATTGCATATAAATAATAGACATGTGGAAAATTGGGAGAGAGGAGACAAAGTGTTTATACAAGGCCATGGGGTAATTGAAATTAACTGCATTGCCCAACCTAAGCTTTAACTTTAAATTATCTTTCACATGAAAAATGTAGTATCTTCAGTTGTCTTCATTCATAGCTGACATACTCTGACAATACCTAATAACTTATTTTTGTCCTTAGTGTCTAAAGAGGGGATCTGAGAATCAGACACACACACACACACACACACACACACACACACACACACACACATATGCATATACTTTTATGTGAGTATATACATACATATATATTTAATATGCATGCTATTGTGGTAGTGTGGTACATTTGGGTGTGGGAGTTACAAGCAAGGACCTGGCTCCAATATAAAGTACAATTTATAAAAGCAAATAATTTTGAGAAATATAAAGCAAATACAAAATTTGGACAATTGGAAACCAAACAAATATACACAAGGAAAAATTAGCAAATACTATTTTGCTGTTCCTTTGTGGAGTAGAGTCAATGGAATGAGTAAGGAAATGGAAGTACTGAGAGGTAGATTCTAAGCAGGTGAAATTAATTTATAGAACTCAGTTCTTACATCCCTAAAGTAATGAAGTTAGACTAGATGTTTAAGACTAACTCCTGCTTTAAAAGTTTTTCTAAGGGTTTCCTGAATAAATGGATTTATTGATGCCACCACCCCCCTAAATACCAGAAGGGCAAATATTTCTGCTAATATCATGTATAAAAATCAGCATGATATGTCATTATGTCAAAAATATATACTTATATACAAAATGAACATAATTTAGATAAAGTACAAGGATTTTCATAGTTAACCTGAGCTATAGAACAACGTTTTAGTGCATATTGATCAGTCTGTCCATTCTTTAGCATTCACTTAGAATTCTTTTATAAGGTAATTTGAAGCACTCGATTTTAAGTATAAAAATTCTTGCATTCTTGACTTTGAACAATAACAGAAATAAATGCATGAGGCCTGTGTAAAGTAGACACACACATCAAGTGACAAAATGCAAATCAACTATGTACTCATTAAATGGTATAAATAGTAATACTATATAAGACCCCTTGTATAATTTTATAAGGGGAAAATCAATAATATATAATCAAATATCGAGTACTATATTTAGGTAATTTTATTAGTTTTCAGATTTCAAAATCTTAGTCCTACGTCCATGTATATACGCATAGGATTAAATTAAATGTGAATGTGTGCTGTAACTACAACATACGAGATGATTCCACATAATGCATGTTAAAACAGGAAAACAATAATTAGACATTCACAGAAAAACTAAAAAAAGTAAAAAAAAAAAAATGGATGGCAATGTAGTTTCAATTAAGAAAGTAGGAATTTGAGTCCTAGTTCAATCTCTTACTAGTTTAGATAACCTTAGAGAAACCATTTCATCTTTCTGGGATTTATTCCCATCTATAAAATGAGGATAGCATATCTATCTCTAAAGTTTCTTACAGAGATTTAATTATATAATTTACAGAAAAATGTTGCATTACACATGACTTTCATTTCAGTGAACAAAAAATGGCTCAAAATCTAAATAAAGTTTGTAATTACAACTATCTGGAAGGTACAAGAGATTAAATGATTCTCGTGGGCTCGAGTTCATGCTGTCTAATCAGGAATCTACCTTTAATCTCTATGTCTATCTGTTGTTTTTCTTTTTTTTTTCTTTTTTTCTCTTTTGGCTTCATTCTCTGCCAGCCTCTCCCCATAAAGTGGCAGAGGGAGATATCCCTGATTAGTTCTACATTAAAACATTTTTTATAGCTAAAATGGCTAATGAAAATAAAATGCTGTTTTCCCCAATAATGTCAGCAGGTTCTTGGAGCTAACTTCCTTGTCTGAGCTAGGGTCAGGTACCATTTACTGACTCATGTGATTGGTTGAACAGATCAACTCATGTGCTGAGAATGGATAAGAATGGTCTGTTGGTAATAATACTGCACTTTTAAGACTTCCTTCCTACTAAAGAGAGTGTAATTAATTAAAGATTAAGTTGCTATTCTTTGAAACCCATCACTGAATTTGACCAAGGCTATACCTCTCATGGGCTGCTCCTAGTTAGTGACTAAGTGTGGTGGGGATACCATGACAAACTCATTCCTAAGAAGGACATGCCTGCTGGGTTGGCTAAGGATGGCTTAAGGACTCTCCTATAGCTTTGTTAAATCTACCAGTACATAGCTGACTATGACACTTATACTAAACATTTTCTCCCCCTTTTCTTCTCTCTGTGTTCAAACTTGCATAACAATCTGGTGCCTCACCCTGTTATTCCTTGCTCCATCCCTATTTGCTTTCACACAGACATTTCCCCTAGTAAAATTCCTAGTACAGTTATTTGTGTTTTGGCATCTGTTTATCAGAATACTTAGACTTACATGGGTGGTTGCAGAATGGAAGAGAGTTGGGAAAGAGTAAGGATGCATTTCATGTTAAGGGAGTATCTATTCTGGGAAGGCAAAAACAATAGATGCTATTGCCAACAAGGGTATTCTAATCTATAAAATAGTCAGTGATAGGGATTTTTGAGTCTTACTCTTTATATTTATGTAAGAGTAACCCAGTCTAAAGTTATGATCAGCAGTGTGTGGAACTCAATACTTAAAATATTAAATTTTATATAAGTATATATACTTACTGAATTACTGCCCAGTAGAATGATTTTAATTAGTATTTAAGAGTAATTTTGGTCTTCCCTTGAATGATAACTACCATCTTCTATCTCTGAATGAGTCTAATATTATTGTAAAGATCTTCAGTGATCACTGAGTGCATTGGTTCTCAAACCAGAGAGAACCTGAGAAATACCTGAGAATTTTCCAGAGTCAACACCATATCTAGAACTACTGAGTCAAATTTCTCAGGGAAAGACTGGCTATGTGTATTTTAAAAATTTTCCCCATGCAATTCCAATACATAATTCTGGTGAACATCTCCTGGCCAAATGAACATCTTAATGTTCTTGGTGAAGAAAGAAGGAACTCAAGAATTTTAAAGTGACTTGCCCAAGAGTATGTATCTTTGAGATGGTTACTCTAGAAGTGACAATCTGTTATCCCCTGAATTCCCATTTGCTGCTCTTTTTTCTTCTAAATTGTTAACACAGCTCTTAAATCATGCCTCATCTTATGTTCCTCTTATTACTTGTTCTCTTCCCTCCTGAATCACTGGTCTGCTTTCTATTTTGCACATTCTATAAATATCTGTCTGCTTAGGGCCTTTGAAGCTGCTGTTTTCAACTATGTGGAACAAACTTTATCCGCTTCTTTTTGCAAAATAAATGAACTTTATATTACTGACTATTCCAGACTCCAGCTAATTTTGTGTTGATGGGAAACTTTGATCTAATTATACAGCTTTTTAATGAACAACATCATTACAACTACAAAATAACACTTGTTTTACTTCCCAGCTCTCCCTGCCCCACTTTCCTCCCTCCCCAGAAAATTAGAACTAGATCAGGTACATATCTATCAGAGAACACTTTTCAAAGATCTTAAAATAAGGAGAAACCACCCTTATTTAACAGTTGGGTGTATATGTATATATAACTTTTGTTGTTCTACTTTTTATTTTTCTATTTATTTTCCTTATTCTCAAAGACAGAGATGGAATGAATGACCTAGACCAGTGTTACTCAGAGTATGGTCTCCAGGCAGCATCAGCACTACCTGGTGAATCGTTAGAAATTCAGAGCTTTGGATCCCATCTTTGGCTTATGAAATCAGAATTTCCAAAACTGAGAACAAAGAATCTCTGTTTAAGCAGCTTTCAGATGATTCTTGTGCACATCAAAACTTGATAAGCACTGGTTTGGATTGTGTTAAAAAAATAAAGCTGGATATTTGTTAAAGGCAGTAAGACAGATTTTATTCAGCACTACTGCATCAGGAAAGAGAGACTTCAGTGTCACCTGAGCTTAACTCAAATGATTGGGTATTTTGAAGGAAGTATGAGGGAGAATGAGAGAAGTAGAATAATTACAAAATATGAGGAAATGGGTTGGTCAATGTGATTAAGCCATGTGGGTTTGTTAATTGATACTTATTTGAAGAAGCATATCTTTAGGACAGGAGATAGTTTTACAAATTGGAACAAGATGCCCAACAAATTTAGGCCCTTACTCTTCCACAGGTCTAAGAGGTAAGAGAGCAAAAGCTATCTCACTGGAGGTTTGCATTTCAGAGAGATGGCTCCCAGGTGCTTAAGGAGACAGTTCTGGATGGAAGAAGATTTACATCTCAGAGGGGCAGAGAAAGTATTTATAATTCTAAGCTTTCTAAAGGATCTTCTCCAAGAAGAGGCTCAGGAATCTACTGTCAGGTTTTGGCTGAAACAAACAATAAGTTCCTTTGGCGATTTTTAACTGTCCTAGGCAAGGTTCATCTAGGGAGATAACCTTGAGCTGATAGAAACTGTGCTAGTGTTCCTTCAATTCTCCTAGAGTGGACGATGGACAAAATCATTTGTTCTGAGAGTTGCATTTCTTATAGAGCAAGGTTGAGGTCCAGTTGAGAAGAAGGTTTAGAGGAGCCTGACTAGAGTTTTGATCAAGGAGGGTGTTTTTGTCATTTGTATTCTTAGGGTGCAGATTTCATAACTTAAATAGCTTGAAGGTGGCAGCCTTCTGCAAAAGTTATAATAACTTATTAAACTGCTACCTAAAGGAGTCTGAACTTAGTTTGGTATGCTCTCTCTTCTCATTTTGAAACTCTCTCCTTGTCTTTTCTTTCCTCTGCAAACTATTTATTCTTCTGATTTTCAAAGGATCCCACCTGACAGAGTATTTTTAAGGCATTTTTAATATTTACCTCTTTTCCTCACCAATCTAATCATTGTTTTTTCTTAAAGATTGGATGTGATGTATGATCAAAAGGTTTTCATGAGTTAACACTGAGGCTTATTCTTCCTAAGGTGTGGAGTGAGGGATTGAGGAGAATAATATTTAAAATAAAAAAATTGTTTAAAAAACTCTAATGACACAAATAAAATGACTTGAGAAAATGGAGCCACTAGCTGAGTAGTTTCGCACATGTTGCTTAACATCACTGAAATCTTTAACCATTTAAAACAAGGTAATTCCAGGCTTCCCTGGTGGTGCAGTCGTTGAGGGTCCGCCTGCCGATGCAGGGGACACGGGTTCGTGCCCCAGTCCGGGAAGATCCCACATGCTGTGGAGAGGCTGGGCCTGTGAGCCATGGCCACTGAGCCTGCACGTCCGGAGCCTGTGCTCCACAACGGGAGTGGCCACAACAGTGAGAGGCCCGTGTACCACACACACAAAAAAAAACCAAGGTATTTCCAAAATGTGTCTTCAACTGTAGTTTTAAACTGTAAAATTAAGCTTTCAGCTCAGGTGTTCAAGTCTCATTCCTTCTTGAATCTGATGGAACAAGCAAGTAAATATTAACACATGGAAAAAATCTAAAACACTCTTAAAAAACAAAGAAAGTCATACTCAATTGACCAGATATTTTGAGACATTTGTGTAAGATATAGGGAGATGAAATTAGATTGAGAGAATTAGCTACAGCTTTATTCATTATATGCAAAGGATGGGGTTCATCTATTTAGTAACATCTTAGAAGTTCATGACCAACGAATGGAGAATTTCCAAGTGAGACAGAGAGTAGCCTGGAGTTTAAAAAAAGAGAGCTCTTCTGGAAAATTCTCTCTCTTTCTCTTCCTCCCTCTCTTTCTCTCTCTCTCTCTCACTCTCACTCTCACTCTCGCTCTCTCTCTCATAATTTCATGAACCAGACTTCTACAAACACATAAAACTTCTAACATATCCTCTCAACAAGATTTTAAAGGATGTGGTATTTATCGAAAGAAATAATATGCAATCTAGAAAGATGACTTGATTAAAAACATGTTTTAAAAAAAACAACTTCATGGAAGCAGTGAACAAATAACTGCATACTTCAAACAACTGAATCAATAAATTATATCAGTTCAGTAATTCTCCCAGAATGCAAGGAAGTGATTAATATAAAATGGAGATGATGACAAAAAAATCAAAGACATGAAAGATTGACTCAGGAATCCTAAGAATATATAATAATATTTCTAGGAAACAATAGTACACATAGAAGTGAAATATGAAAAATGTAATAAAAATATGAATTAAAGTAATAAGAAAAAATAATAACTCTTTTTAAGTTTACATCCTTTAAGAGAACCATGAAAAATAAGTAAAAGGAGACCTACATGTAAGCATACCCTGGTGAAATGTAGATAGCTAGTGGGAAGCAGCCTCATAGCACAGGGAGTTCAGCTTGGTGGTTTGTGACCACCTAGCGGGGTGGGATAAGGAGGGTGGGAGGGAGGGAGACTTAAGAGGGAAGAGATATGGGAACATATGTATATGTATAACTGATTCACTTTGTTATAAAGCAGAAACTAACACACCATTATAAAGCAATTATACTCCAATAAAGATGTTAAAAAAAAAGAAATGTAAAAATTTTAAACTAAAAAAATCAAACATTTAATATGGAAGAAGACATATAAACACATAATTTATTTTTAAAACAGACAACCTACAATTTTTTATTGAAACAGACAACCTACAAATATAAAAACTATGGTGGCATCATGCTTATTTTCACACAAATCTATTTGAAGACAATAGTGAAAAATGCCTTTGGTTTAGGGGAAAACATGATTATCAAAAAAGTATTCACTGGACCAAACAATCATTTATGCAAAAAGATAATAGAATTACATCTTCAGAGATATAAGGACTTAAGGAATTTATATTCCACAATCTTTTTTTTTTTTTTAATTTTGGATAATTTGAAGAAGAGATTTAGTTGTCTGAACTCACATATAGGGAAGATGTACTTAAATGGGTTTGAGAAATGTATGCAGTAATACTTGGATTTAGTACCTAATTTAACTGTAGTCATAATGATTATGAAATCAAATGCAAATATAAAAATATTTATTGAAAGGGATAAAAAAACCCTGAATATAGTAATAACAAAATGTATATCTTTATAAGTTATCCAAAGAAAATTTAGATATAGAGTGGGTAGGCAATGGGATTCAAAAGTTTTAAGAAATAGATAAAATCTCCTCTTTCATAGGTTGTATGTATACATGTGTATACACACACATGCACATATTTCATTTTTACAATTGGTAGAAGAATGTAAGTCCATAAATATATGGCATATGTTCTTGAAGAGGTGCTGGTGATACTGCCTAGTGTTTTGAAGGCTTTGGTGGCCCTCTCTACTCTCACAGATTTTGGTCACAACATTCCTAGATTCTTGCTCCAACCTCAAATTCATCTGGTCTGCAGATATGCTCAGTGAATATACAGTTTCTTAGTTTGTGTCTTACCTATATTGTCAGAACCAACTTGGAGAGTCAAAGATGGTGAAACTGACATTTATTGTACACACCTAAAAGTAACTAATTCATTTCTAAACTACCTTTTAATGACATTAGGTTGATTGGAAAGTTTTTCTAGACTATACATTGAGAAACAAAGACCACTGAGAATTTCCTGTAAACATGTTCAGGTATGAACTATTTCAGTTATCTGCATTTCAAAGGTAAGCGTGGGAGATGGAAGGACGAAAACCTGCCTTATCTGTGTCCCATACTTTCCTTTTTTCTGTCTCCTCCTCCCCTCAAGACACTTTTCTTGTAATTGTAAGGATCCATTTCCTTTCTTTGCCTGTATGTTGGGTGATAGGAACTTTTCTACCTGTGACTTTTGAAACTTTCCTCCTCTTCTTGTGCAATAAGCCTCAATAAACTTAATAGTAGCTGGGTAAAAAGGTTTTTGAGGAAATAAAAATTACATTAATCAATGTTTTCAAAATGTTATTTCCATCATATTGTTTTAAAGACCATAAGTAAATTCCTCCAAATTCAGTTGAACAAAATCACTATAAATAAAAATGATATTATAAGTTCCCTTTACTAAAGGTTCAAAGAGAAAATTATCTTGATATATGTTGAAAGAGCATGCAATTATATTCAGCACATAATAATATATATTTTAAATCAACAGCCATCCTTTATTGGTAAAACAATAGAAGCACATCAAATTCAGAAGTAGAATAACATACCTAGCATAAGAACAACAGTCTAAAATTGCTATAGAAGTGCTCAACAATGCAATTAGATAAGGAAATATTTTAAAAATATTAGAACAGAGGTAGCATTATATTATTTTTTATTATTCCTCTGAGAAAACACATCATAATCAATTGAAAAACTGTTACAGAAGTAAGGTAATTCAGTAAGTTATCTAACTAAAAAGCAAACATGCAAATCATTAGCTATCCCATATAGAGATAATTATTGCTAGCTTGAACTTATAATAGAAAAATAGATCATTTTCTATAGAGATAGCAATTATCTTGAACCTAGGATTAACTTTAGTCAGAAATATAAAACTGTATGATGGAACCTTTTGACTGGGGACATAAAAGGAAGACTTAAACAAATGGGGATATCTATAAAATATACTATATTTCAAGGAAGTACTCAGAGTTAAAATATTCTGCAAGCTAAAAATAGAGAATAGAGGATTAGGAGCTAACTTTTGCTAGGGTAAATGAGGAAAGATTTCTTAAAGGAAATAATGCTTGCATTGAAACTTAAAAAATGTTTCCCATGTATAGAGGATGGAAGAATATCGAAAAGAAGAAACAACTTACATAGTGCAAAATTACCTTAAAGAGCATGTAGTGTTCAGGAAATAATAATTAGCTGGCTATGGATAAAACATATACTAGTGAGAGGAGAAATGTGGGAACTAAGCATTTTGTATTTATCTTTTTTGTGGGGAAAAGAACATACAAAGGACAAGGGCCATGAAAATACAATACTATTCGATTTTTCAAGGCCTTTGGTTAATTCCTAGGTATTAAGTATTAAATAGTAAGCATGTAACATATGGTAGAATTGTCTGAAGAAATCCAATTTAAAGTATACATTATAGAATCTTTTAGGCAAAACTACTTGTAATTAAAACCTATGTCTTTCTCATTTATAAAATACTTATAATTTATTGTACATAAGCAATGTCAAAGTTAAAGTAAATATTGATTAAATTTTGCATTCCTTTACTGTTTTCCGGGGGAACTTTATAAAATATTTTACATAATATTCTGCATTATTTCTCAGTAACAAAAAGTTGAATTCAATGCTAAAGTTAAAAATTTCCAGAATTACACCTGACAATTAAGACATTGTTAGCCTGTTTAAATTAGTAACGAGTGTAAAGCCTCTCAAAAAGTTAATTAAAAAATATTTGCTCTGTATATGTGGCAAAATTCATTTTAAAATATCTGCTTTCTCTACAGTTAGTAACATAATGAGAGACAGTTAAAATTAAAAAGTGTTAGGTAAATAACAAATCTCTTTAGCAAATAAATCTTGAGTTACTGATATTTAATATTTTTATAAAATAAATTCTGTAGAAATTGCTTTATAGAAGAGAGACAATATAATAAGCTAGCTGTACTGTAATACTTTTGGAATACCTGAAAACAAGGGCAAATCAAATCACTACAGGATTAATATGTCTGACCATAGAAAGGAGTATGTTTATGAATCCATTATATGTGTCCTCTAAATTGTTGAGAAAAATATTAAAATATTTTCAGATATTTTAATTGAATTGATAAGTAAGATATTTGTATTTCTCCTTGTTGAGTCATAAAAAGCAAATGTCACATGAAAAAATGTAAACACAGGTAAAGATCTATAGTCAAATATAATGCATACAGATATTTACAAAGGTGTAATGTATTCCTTTTTAAAATAAAATTCCAATAATTTCACTGGAACTCTTGATCTCCTTCCATCCCACTTGCTGAAAGTTGTGCATCTAATTATTCTGTCTCTCCTTGTCAACTTTCTATGCTATTTGGTTTTCTTCTACATTGCATTCAAGTATATTTTAGTACTTTCATGCTATTTTAGAACAATTGGTAAATTCTGGCAACTCTTTTCCCTTACTCCCCAAACTTGACCACTACAAATATTTAAATGGTTTGGCCTACTTCTTATGATTATTTTTCCCAGATTATGATTAATAGGCTATAATGAATAAGTAGTCATTTCTCCTCTGTGATTGTATGTGCCTCAGTGAAAAGAGTAGAGCTACTCTTCCCTTTCACATAACATTCAATTCAGGGAAATACAAAGTACGATGAATTCTAACCTATACTCCATGAGAGGAAATTTTCATCGAGTTTTCTGGTAATTCCATGTAGACACAGAAAACCTTTTTTCTTCTGCATTTATGAGCAGTATAATTCATGTGCTTGTGAAAATATTCTTGATTCCTAGTTCTCCCCCGAAGCCTTCCATCTCATTTTAAAAATTTTAGTTATTTAAAGGTATTGCAGAATTAAAAAATAATTTCAAATTGAGCTTTTGTTCAAATAAACTATCAGCTTCTACAGTTGTGTCTTATTCATTTTTCTAAACCCAGGACCTAACATAGTTCCCGATGTAATTAGGAGGTTAACATTTGTGAATAAATGAAAGACACATAAATATTTGAACAATGGCCATAAAATCAAACTGACAAAGTGTAAGTTCTTGAAATGTTAAAAATTTGATCTGAACATGAACTTCTACCCATTTTCTACATTCTGTTTTAGACCATTTTTCTTTCTTCCTTTTTGTTCTCTCTCTCTCTCTCTTTTTTTTTTTTCTGTTCATAGCTGCTATCTATGAGCATCCATTTTGTATTCATGGAGATTTGTAGAATTCACAAAGCCATATTGCTCATAGAAGCACAGCTATAATTAGTGACTAATTCTAGTGCCTTATAATTTAGATAATAAGAAAATTAGAGTTATACTAAATCCCACAGTTCAGAGAGTAAGAATGAGTGACTTAATCATCAGAAAAATTAGATTTGAGCTCCAGTTCTGAAAACTACTAGCCATGGGATTTTTGAGTAAATCCTTTGATCTCTTTGAACATTGGTTTCTAAATCTCTAAAATGGGAACAATACCTGTTACATTTCAGTGATATCCAAATGATGATGCACATGCAAATCAGTAAAACAAATATCAAGATATTTAAGGCTTCTGAAATTTAGGTGTCCTCTCACAGCAACTGAGTCATATCGGTTTCCAAATCTTGACCATATCTTTCCACATATCTCTTATTTTGTTCCATTTCTTCCCATCCCTGCTACCATGATCACACTCATTATTTCAGGCCTTCATCCTATCTTATTTGCATCACTATACTATTCAATCCATACTACTCCATTTATGGAATTTTCCCTCCTCATACAAATGTTACCCTGCCTGTTGCCTCCTCTAAATTCTTCAGTAACCTTATGGATAACATAGGTTGACTTCCCCAGCTTCCGCTTGTACCTGCTTCCAACCTTCCTTCTAATCTTCCTTCTACCTTGCTTGCTGCCACCATAAAGACTATAAACGTTAAGTACACATAGCAGAAATGTACTGGGAAGGTGTTGGGAAAGCTTTTGCCTTCCTCAGGAAGGAAAAGGGAAGAGGGCTGGCACTGCTACCATTTTTCCTCTTCCTGCTTATTCCTCTGTTGAACAAATACTTGGAGCCTCCACGGATTTCTTAGGTCATGAGGAAAACCAAGAGAAGACAGGGCCTGGTATCTGCTACAGATAAATTGTAGAACCAACGCCAGCAGCCGTACTACCTCTGGACTTTTTGTTAGGTAAAAATAATAGGCCCTGATTTGTTGAAGTAGGGCATTTGATTGTTCCTTCTAATTTTAATTTATAATATTCTTTATTGCCTCCAGGATAAAATTCAAGCATTTTTGTTTGATGTGCAAAATCTTTTATGAATGTATCCTATATATCCTTCTAGCTTCCTAAGCTATGTCATACATGCTAAAATCGTTACATCAGTCCAGGTTCTTGAACATACCTCTGCCTTTAAAAGTGTTCATTCTAGGGTTTCCCTGGTGGTGCAGTGCTTGAGAGTCTGCCTGCCGATGCAGGGGACACGGTTTCGTGCCCCGGTCCAGGAAGATACCACATGCTGCGGAGCGGCTGGGTCCATGAGCAATGGCCACTGAGCCTGTGCGTCCAGAGCCTGTGCTCTGCAACGGGAGAGGCCACAACAGTGAGAGGCCCGCATATCGGAAAAAAAAAAAAAAATTCTAGCAAATGTTTTTTTTTTTTCCTTTGGCAGATTGTCTTTCTTTTCTCAGATGCCAATTATTCATCATCAAGATTTTGGTCAGATATTTTATTCTTTAGGAACTAGATGCATTGTAGAGGCTTTATGTGAGGGTACTCTCATGAAATAGACCTGAAAGAAAATGAGAAAAGCAAAATTGAGTGGAAAGAGAAACTGTCCCTCAAAACAGTTGTAACTGAGTCTTCAGCCAATCAGATGAGGAGTTATAAACCTAGGATATTCTTCAGAGTGTCCCAAATGGAGGCCAGGAGACCAGACTTTGGATCCCACATAACCTTGGGTAAAAGAGTTGTGTGTATCTGAGGGAAATTCTCTTTGATCGAGGCAGTTGTGAATGATGCTTTAGCTGCCACATACCCTAGCAGTTAGGAATTGAGTGTGTTGGACTTGAAGGCATCTGAATGGAGCAGCAAAGTACCCACTACTTTGCTTCTCTGACACAGATGTGCTGTTCAATGTAAAAGTTGACTTATTGGTTTCCTTTCACTAGATTGTGAGCTTGATGGAAGAGGTCATTTCTCATATTTTATTACACTCTTTGCTCCCAACACAAAGCCACATGTGAGAAAGATACACTAGTTGAATTAAAATATTGTACTAGAAAAGTGCACAAGATTATAATTTTGTGGAAGAAATTTTAACATTTTAAAGATGAATGAAGAAGAATAAATAATAATGAATAAAGATAAAATATTTCTCAATATTCTAATGTAAAATAAATCTCATTTTCATAAAAAAATCAGTGGTACTACAGATAGCTTTAATGAGTAGTTCATCAATATGGTTAAAGAGATATATTAATACTTTATTACATTGGAACTACTTATATTTTTAGTGAAGTTATTACATCACATATCTATAATGGTAACCATCCTAAACCAAATTAAACTGTGGTAATAATGCTCTACAATTACCATCTCTGTTTGGAAAATAAATATAATTTTAAAAGGAAATATTAGAAAATTCTTGATATATTAATTAAGTTGATTTATTTTGATTTAATTGGCATATTCATTTTTTTTGTCCACAAATACCAAATTATTTAGCAGTAGATTAAACAAAAAAGGTTTATTTCTATTCAGTAAGAAGTCACCACAAGGACTACAGAGAAACTCAACAATATTATCACATTCCCAGGTGCCTTCTATCCTGTACCTGGTCAATCTTAGCAATTATTTTATCACCTTATGCTGCTGCAACTCCCAGTATCATGTCCATATTTAAAGATATAATAAGGGAGACTGGAGGTGGTAATAGATTTCTCTCTATTTTATTAGAAAAATGAAGTTTTTCCCACAGCTCCCCAACATACTTCAACTATTACTTCTACCAGGTTTCTGTTTACATCTCACTGGCTGGGTCTAGGTACAAGGGAGAATGACAAGATGAGTAATGCTTTTTTTTCTAGTATCTATATAGAGAGGTAACTAACAATGGAAGAGGGGTTGGTGATGGACATTGGTCTACTCAACAAACAGAATCTACCATACTTGGAGAACTGCTATTTGCATGGCTCCAATGATGAGTTTTTCTAAGAGCAGTGGAGAAAAGAGGTGGGTTTGAAAAGACTAAAAGCAACTAGGAGGCTGGAATAATTTTGTGTTTATCTCTGTATTCCCATTGTCTTATCACTGTGCCTTGCATTTAAGAGACAATAAATGCTCGATGAATTAATTATTGGTAATCACATTCTTTTAAATGTTCACTATAGATGTTACAGATGCATATGTTACTGATAACTTTTATATTATATTTCATATGAGAGCCTAGATGTAAGTATAAAATCACTTCAACTGTACAATTAGAGATTCAATTTAATGCTCCAAAGAGAAACTTAGCAGCATACATTTAAGAAAGTCGATATTTAGAAATTGAATTTTAAAAAAGAATGAAATAAATGTTGAAGACTAGTAATCTGCTTTATGAATGTCATGGTATTTGTTAAAATTCCACATAAGTATTTCAGTAGTGGAGTGACAGTTCACCAAATGAATTAGAACACCATATAATTATCCTTAAGTAATGCAAACGAAGATCCCATATGACTAGTGATAGTGGCATATAATGATAGTGTCATCTCTCCATTTAGGGTACAACATGCCATCAGAGAAGATGAGATGAATCCTAAATGGATGGGTAATGCTCCATACTACAAACTTAACAGATTATGACATCAGGCTGATACCCAATCCATCTGTTAGCTCACAGGACAGAGGACATATTGTTACAGTGATTAGGCCAGGTGGTACTTCATTTGATATCACAGCTGTGCTAAACTTCCATGCAGAAACCTAAAACCATGTGAAACAGTCCTTGTTTGGGGTCACACTGAAAAGAAAGAGCAGCAGCTGGGGTATATTCTTAACAAGTTCTGTAAAGAGATTCTTTAGTTGAAATTAAAAGTAAAAACTTTTGCAATATGTTATGTGGAATGAAGATTTAAAGTCTAGGTTCTGCTGTTTGCTTCCAGATTATTATACGGTATAATTTTTGAATTTCTGATCAATTCATTCAGCCATGCAAAGCCAAAAGCTGTTATGGTATATGTAGAATCTGCTATTCAACAAAATATTGAAATGATTCATATACAGAATGTAGTTTAGTTCTGGGGCACAGTATGTTCTTAATAAATGTTAGCTATTAGTTTCATTCTTAAGTGTTGTGAATTTCTAATTTCCGAGTCTCCTGTCCACACCCTGTCCCATCCTTAGTTATTTAATTTAGCCTTCCTGAAAATAGCTGTGTCAAACATATTCATATGCGTATGGCTATACATGCACATATGAAATCAAGAAACCTCTACAGTTAGAATTTTCCTTCTGATTCAGAGGTAGAATGAGGCCGCTGTTGCTTTGATAAGGTGGATCACAGATTAATCGCAACCATAGTTTATCCAAAAGTTACCTTTGTGTGAATTTTTAACAGGGTATTCCCTGCAGAGATATGAAGCTCCATGGGTCCCAGGCTTGAAGAGGGAAGTTTGGGCTGAATTGCGGCATTCCTACATCTTCCTGGACGAGAGTCTTAGACAGGGCCCAACCCGTATTACCTTATTCAATGCTACTGGCTAATGGAATAAGCTGCCTGCCTGAAGCAAATACCAAAACAAGAAAGCCAGAAATCAGTGGTAATGTTTTCATAGTAAAATTTACTCATGCTTAGTAAGGAATATGGGAGGTTAGAAGTGCCAAACTGATAGAAAATTAGTTTGACTGGTTTATTTACGTAGACATGTTAATTGTGAAGGGATGCCATGGCCTCTTCCACTTCAGGTCTATATCCTGAAAGAGTTTTGCCTGCAAATTCAATCATATCATATTTAGTAAAGAACATCTTTATTAGATTATTTTAAAGATGAGAAAGAAAAGGGCCAGATGCCTCACAAAGCAGTATGGCTTACCCCATAATTTATCATATAAGACTTTCTTTGTACTATTTAAAAGTAATCCTGAAGATCTAAAACATGTAATAAATAGTAATTTTGCTGAAACGCTTCAGAACTGGTCGAGACCAGTCAAGCATCCACACTGTCACACAGTTTCTTTGTATATTACTCTAATATATGTGGAATAATTCTCATAAGATGTTGAAAACAAAAACAGGAGCTTTCTTTGGTTGTATGATGGGGTGGGGGGATGGGGGAGGAAGGGGGGAGAGACTGAGATTGTTTCAATAAAAAGTGAATTCAAAATGCTAGTGATATAAGTAAGAAGTGAAGTACTTCCAAAAGTGATGTTTCTTAGTGTTAAGAAAAAGTATCCAAAAAGTTAAATAAGGTATTAACATGACTGCATATCTTTCAGTGTCATACTGGAACACTATCTAACAGAGCTTTCCAATGATTATTCCTCAGGAGATTGTGCCTTGTTTTGATGTTCTATTGATTAGAAGCTAGATTTTGTTATATTTTATGCTAACTTATGGGTTTTGTCTAGGAGAAATGCAAATGATCCCTACCATGGATAGACCTAGATACTAATGTTTACTGTTGTATTGCCCTGTAGGACATTAACCTGTTTAACTTAGCAAACTTCTTTGAGCATGACATTCCTCCTCATTAATTATTTACATCTCTCTGTCTCTTAACACTCATTGAATTGGCTTTACCATCTTGCAGTTCCCTCATGAATGAATTGAATAAATATTTGGCATATATTTATTCTCTATTTGAGAGTCACATTTTAAACTTTTTGAAAATTATGCTTTGACACTAAGAATGTCCTTTGTGAAAAAAAATGAACACCTCTCCCTGCTTCATGATCCTATATATCAATGTTGAACATAACATTATAAATTTAATATATTACATTATCAATGATTAACTTTAAAATAGTGAATTACTAGCATTTCCTTAAACGGCATTTAAATCTATTAATGAGTATTTCAAATATGTGAAGTATGCAAATTTTTAACATTTACGTTTTTCCCCCAAATCTTTACAGTCTTCTTGAAATAAAGTCCATTTCTGTTCTCCACTGGATTAGATGACAGTATGATATCTTTGAAATGTACATGTTAATGTATTTTGTAGGGAGAATTAATTCAGAATAAATAGATCTACACCAGTACAGACTTCATGCTCCAAACCAGGAGAATTAAAAGGATTTTGCTCACTGACAAGAAGCTGAAGCAATTTTATTGTAAAATTTATAAAGTAACATTTTCTAATTTGATTTGAATGTTAAATCTCATGGGAATATAGCATGTATTTTGCTATGTCTACAAGTGATATTTTTTAAATGAAGTTCTGAAATGTCATCTGCACTTTTTTAATTCTCATGAATAGCTTTTGAAATCCTATTCCAGTGTATTATTCCTGAAAAGAAAATTAAAAGGAATTTGTTCTTAGCTAGAAAAAATAATCACCTTCAATAATGTCTTTTTTTTTTCTTTTTTTGCGGTACGCGGGTCTCTCATTGCTGTGGCCTCTCCCGCTGCGTAGCACAGGCTGCGCAGGCTCAGCGGCCATGGCCCACAGGCCCAGCCGCTCCGCGGCATGTGGGATCCTCCCGAACCGGGGCACGAACCCGTGTCCCCTGCATCGGCAGGCGGACTCTCGAGCACTGCGCCACCAGGGAAGCCCTCAGTAATGTCTTTTAGCCTATACTTAGAATCATTAAAAACCTAGAGGTGTCAGTAATTATTGTTAGTAACACTTTACTCTGCTTTATGGAGCATACTCCCTGTAATAGTGGTATTTATAAGTTAGAGAATTAACAGAATTCTTGATAAAATCAACTCCCTACTATGTGTGAGAAATACTGAAGAAGGTCTTCAGAGGAGTCAGAGCTCGTAGTGACCTGCCAGGCCATTGTCTGAGGGACTTCTTGAAAAAAGTGAGATAGGAGCTTGGCCTTGAAAGATCATGAGGATTTGAATGATCACAATGCTGAAAGAGGACATTTTAAAGGTGGAAAAAAAGTAGTAGCAGGAGTATGTATGACTGTGCTAGAGAAAAAAATGAGCAGACAAAATTGCTTAAAATTAAATGTTTATGTAGGAGAGAAATGGCCAATATACTTCATTTTGAATGTGAGCTCCAAGACATTGCTGATAGTTACCTCAACTACTTGTGTTCAGAAGGGCTCTGAGATTAGATTCAGGCTCTAAAGGAAAGAGAGTTGTGATTTCTGAGGAACACCTGCCATTATCACAGGAACTGGGTTCCAGGGCGAGGGAGTTGGTGATGAGGAGAGCCATGGTACCAAGTTTCCATGTTTTGGTTAGTCATGTGGAGGTCAGACTGTCAGTCTCCATCTACAGAGAAAGTTAAAGACAGCAGCTCTGGGATAACTTCAAACTCAGTTTCCCCATTTCTATTTTTTCTACATTGGATAATAACAAAATGTCAGCAAAACTATTGAGTCAAATTCCATTCGTACTTCTTAGCTTACTGTTAATTTTCCTCTAGCTTTTCGAAACAGTGAGCAATTTTAAATGCTGTACACAGACTTTCTCTTCTCAAGCTCTAAGTCAGATTGTTAATGTGACATAGAACACTGAAGTTACACAGAAATATCCTAAGGGCTTTTCATTTGTAGAAACATGGATCTGCAACAAGGAATGGTGTCTTAAGGGACCAAAAAGAAAGTCATATAGAGCAGTGACTTTTATAGTTCAAAAAAAATATTAATGGACAAATACTGAGGCCCTGACTTTGAGATAGGCATAATTATATTGTAGGAAAAACTTCCCTAAAATTATTTGACATATTTCCCTGGTAATTAAATGCTCCAGTAAATATATAAAAATGACCATTTCTTAGAAGGGCTCTAAAGCAGCATATTTATTTTATTGGTGTATCAGCCTCATAGGTTATCATTAGTGTTGCTAATACTGCTTATCAGATTTCAAGTAAAACCCACTATATCTTCTCATTGTAACAAATTTGAGGTTTATAAAAAAAGTGGGAAAGAAATTTCTGCCTTTTCCTTTTGTTACAGTAGAAAGTAGGCTTTCTTTTAATTGACAAAAGTTAAATTTATCAATATAAAAATTCATATCTAATTAGATCTTTAGATAAAAATATTTTTAACAATAATTGAATTTCTACTGTGCATGGAAAATTTAATACTCATTCAAAAAATAATCTCTGCAGTTTCTTTTATAGAACCGGCCTAGAATAAATTTAAATTTTTAAAAGATCCCTTATCTTTACAGTTAAGGAGTGCTGGAAATAAAATTTGATTTTAACAAAGAATAATAATTGTAATAACATTAATAAATGAAACTCACTCTACTACTCTAATGTCACTGTAGTAAGGATATATACACCCTCATAAGCACAAACACACGTGCAATACATACATATCTATACATATTTCATCACTGAGAAATGGGTCATGCTCTGCATATTTGACTGCAACTTGCTTTTTAAAGTTAGCAATATATCAAAGGCGTGTTTCAAGGTTAGTATTTATAGATCTATCTCATTAATTTTAATGGGCACATACTGTCTATTTATTGATGTACCTTTGTTTATTTAGACATTCCCCAAATGATAGACATTTGCCTTGTCTCTCATTCTTTGCCATGGCAATCAGTGCTGCAGTGAACATTTTCTGTGTGCCTCTTTGATATGTGATGGTTTATAATAGAAACTAGAGGAGACATTTCTGGATTCAGCAATTACAACCCAATTTTCCTCAATGGAAAGGCCATTTTAACCAAAACAACATGACAGAACTCATTTCCCCACACATTTGCCAACAATGGATACTATCAAACTTTTAAAATTCATTAAGTCTGATAAAAAAATATTGTTTGAATTTGCCTTTCTCTGAATATTAGAGAGGTGGATACATATATATATATACACACACACATACATATATATATATATATATATATAATGTTTACCCACATTCTCTTAATTCTCTTTCACTTTCTAACAATATGTCTGTGGTCACATAGCAGTGTTAAAATATTCTCTAAGACCTTATCTACTAAAAACAAATATATATATATATATATTCAATTTTATATTAATATTTAGGGTTTGATTTTAGACATTTAGTTTAAATACCTCTGAGGAAAATTTTCTGTATACTTCAAAAATGGATAGTCACTGCCATAATAATTTTTGAAATGCCAACTTTATGATTCCTAAATTCAGTGGTACTTTTTCCTCTGTTCTATTCTAATTCTATTGTATTCTACTGTATTCTATTCTAGTCTATCCTATTTTGTTCAATTCTATTCTCCAGTACTAAAATGATTTTATAGTGTGTTATTTAACAGATACAGTAAGACCTTCTTCATATTCTTCTTTTTAAATAATTTTATTGCAGTCTCATTATTTCATATTCCTGACAATTTTATCATCAGCTTGTCAAAAATGAAAGGTATTCCTTTAGAGTTTTCTTTGGGATTACATTGAATTAGTAGATTATTTCAGTAACCTGTTATCTTTCTAAAAATCATGTCTTCCCTTCCAAAAATATGTTTCTCCCCTATACAGATTTTTTTTTTTTTTTTTTTGGCCTTGCCACACTGCTTGCAGGGATCTTAATTCCCCAGCCAGGGAATGAACCTGGGCCCATGGCAGTGGAAGTTCATAGTCTTAACCACTGGAACTCCAGGGAATTCCCTATCCAAATTTTACAGATTTCTTCATTTGGTCTTGTATGATTTTATTGGATTAAACTCTAGATATTTTACATTTTTGTTTTCTATTTTGTATTAAATCACTTTTGTGCTTTTGGGAGAGTAGCTATAACAGGAAGCACAACTGTGTTGTTCCTAAGTTTATAAGAATGCTTTTAATGTTTTATTCTTAATAATTTTACTTCATGTTCTATAAAACTTCCTTTAAAAATAGGTTTTCTTCTATTGTTCTTTTGTAGATGTGTATATGTGTGTGTATGTATTCACACACATGTATCTATATATATATGGAAAAGGCATGTGTTAGTAGTTTTTAATTTAAAATGATTTTTAATTTATCAACACATTAAAAACCCACTTTATTGAGGTTTGATTGACCAATTCCCTTTAAAAATATATATATATATTCTTTAAAAGGTCATACTATGTTACACATTTAAATTTACATCAAAACTTTAAATTTGAGCCCACCTTCTGTGTTGTGAGATGAGTTATACTTGGTCATGATCAGTAGTACTATACTATTTTAGTACAGTACTACTGTAGTTAATCTTCTAATATTTTAAATCTTTAATTGTATGATTATATGTGAAGGCTATCTATATTTTATATTTGTATGTAATATATATTTTTTTAAATCCAATGTTGATGTTGGTATTACAACTTTGAACCATGCGTTGGAAATTTTTGCTTTTTTCCTATGCTCTTAATGAGTGTTTCATATATTTGAGTCCATTTTAGTGAATTTGCATTTTTCTATTAAACTTCCATTTAATTTGGATTTTTCAAATTTATATGTATTAAGCAGTATTTGATATAGCTTTAATTTTACTCAAGCCCCCTTTCATTGTTTTATTAAGCACTACCTTATGTCTTCACTAATCCCTTCTTTCTACTTCTTTGGGTTAATTTGGCTATTCTTGTTATAACTTCTTGTATGAAAAGCTTATTTTGATATTTTCAGTTTTTCTTGTTTCCTAAACAATGCACTTATGATTACACAGTTGCCTCTGACAAATATTCTGGTTACACTGATGAGTTTTGATATGAGTCTTCTCATTTTCAGTAATTTCTAAATAGGGTATAATTTCTATTTCCATTTTCTCTTTGATCTAAGAGTTATTTTCTGGTTTCCAAATGTATTCAATTCTTATTTTACATTTTTCCCCTTTTGTCAACATCTATTATATTCCTATTGTTCAAAGAATGTTGTCTCTATGATTTCTAGGTAGAATTTACTGAGGGTTTTTTCTCCTGCAACATGGTTAAATTTATTTTTATAATTTTCTTTTTTTGTGTGTGATATCTTTGTCTGGTTTTGGTATCAGGATGATGGTGGCCTTATAGAATGAGTTTGGGAGTATTCCTTTCTCTGCAATTTTTTGGAATAGTTTCAGAAGTATAGGTGCTAACTCTTCTATAAATGTTCGATTGATTTTGCCTGTGAAGCCATCAGGTCCTGGACTTTTGTTTTTTGGGAATTTTTTTAATCACAGTTTCAATTTCGGTACTTGTGATTGGTCTGTTCATATTTTCTATGTCTTCCTGGCTTAGTCTTGGGAGATTGTACCTTTCCAAGAATTTGTCCATTTCTTCCAGGTTGTCCATTTTATTGGCATATAGTTGCTTGTAGTAGTCTCTTACGATCCTTTGTATTTCTGTGGTGTACCGTTGTAACTTCTCCTTTTTCATTTCTAATTTTATTGATTTGAGTCCTCTCCCTTTTTTTCTTGATGAGTCTGGCTAAAGGTTTGTCAATTTTGTTTATCTTTTCAAAGAACCAGATTTTAGTTTCATTGATCTTTTCTATTGTTTTCTTCATTTCTATTTCATTTATTTCTGCTCTGATCTTTATGGTTTCTTTCCTTCTGCTAACTTTAGGTTTTCTTTGTCCTTCTTTCTTTAGTTGCTTTAGATGTAAGGTTAGGTTGTTTATTGGTGATTTTTCTTGTTTCATGAGGTAAGATTGTATTGCTGTATTCTTCCCTCTTAGAAATGCTTTTCCTGTGCCCCATAGGTTTTGGATTGTTGTGCTTTCATTTTCATTTGTCTCTAGGTATTTGTGTTTGGAATAAAGTCTGTATATCTTTAGCTATATGACATATACCAAGTTAATTATATTTTAGTATTCTTACATCTTTCAACCTAATTTTTTATTCCAGGCAGATGTTTGTTAGGGTCTTCCACCATGATTGTGGATTTGTTAATTCCTTCTAAAATGGTTTTTTTTTTTTTTTTTTTTTTTGCGGTACACGGGCTTCTCACTGTTGTGGCCTCTCCCATTGCAGAGCACAGGCTCCGGACACGCAGGCTCAGCGGCCATGGCTCACGGGCCTAGCTGCTCTGCAGCATGTGGGATCTTCCTGGACCGGGGCACGAACCCATGTCCCCTGCATCAGCAGGCGGACTCTCAACCACTGCCCCACCAGGGAAGCCCTAACATGTATATTTTTATTTTACTTCTTCACTCCCTTCTTGTAATAGGTGTGCACATTTACATTCTTCACCTTGGGGCCTTGCACTTACTCCCAGTCAAGTATGTGGAGTATATATCCCTGGCCATGTGACCTGCTTTTGTCATGGACTATATTAGGGGACGGGCACAAACAAAGGCAGTAAAAATACTTGTATTATTTGGTTTGGGATCCTGTACTTCTGCTCTCTGACTGAGAATAGCATGCCCCAGATGACTACAGAGATGTCATGCCTCCAGAGGCTGCATAGATCCTTATCAAGAAACATAAAAGATAGTTGTTGAAAGTCCCTGATATCTTGAGTTTTATTTTATGCAGCATAAGTGCAGCAGAAATATGACTAAAATCAAAACTCATTACAGGATTAGATTGCTAATATAATGAGAACTAAAAATAACGGCATTGGCTTTGGGTAGGAGTGACAGACGGTGATGAAACTGTTATGGGAGGATGAAGAACTGGCCAACTTTGCTACACAATGGTGAAACAAGTGGAGTTTAAAACTATCACTTAGGATAATCTGGAAGGCATAAAATAAACCTAACTCACTTGTAGTGTTGGACAAAGAGATTTCATGATAGAATATTGCTAACATAGGTGATTGCTTTGAAGTGCATTTTAAAAGGTGCTTCAAAAAATGGGTTGTGCTCATGGCACATGAAGTTGCTTGGGATCAAATATATATTTTTTTAAATATATAAAATAAATTTTTAACAGAGCTCTATTACCATTCTGGATTAAATGAGATTGTGACTTTCAAAGATTGAAAAAGACATCTGCCCCCCAACATTGGCCAGGCAGAAAGCAGACTAGGAAAACTCCTCTATTTTCAAGATATACATAGCCTGCCTTGTTCTTTTCAGATGTGGCCAGGGAAGGATGATGATAAACGATGTTGCAAAGAAACAGAATGGAGACCTATACCCATGGAGGACTAGACCTATTTAAAGAAGCATTCCCTACCCCAGATTAAGGGGTTCTGGCAATATTTGCTCAGCAAGATTTCTGAATTGTTATGAACTACTTACTTTTGTGTGCCTCCAATTTTCTCCTCCTTTTTAATTTTTTTTTAGCTTGTCCCTATTTCATCATTGTATATTGAATATATGGAGGGCAGGTTATTCATTTATTTTAGTTCATAGTTTTCTGAAGAGGAACCACATTTGAACCTGACTTAGACCATGAGGTCTTAGATACTGAGCCAGGTGCTGTAATTTGATAGTCTTCCGGGCTATCTCTGCATGAAAAGGCGGTATACTTTGGGAATGAGAGTTAACTGTGAAAAAAATATGCCTTACTGGTCATAGATCCAGAGTTTTACAGTACTTTTATCTGTATACATAGAAAGTTCCGTTAGACAGTGAAATACAGTAAAGGTCTTTGACCTATCTCAAATAATGTATATTTAATTCTTCTTAAGCCTAAGTCATATTTCAGTGCACTGAAATATATTGCAGAAATGTTAACTGAAGATGATTATTAAATGACAAACATTTGTAAAGTGAAAAAACAGGATGAAATTTAATAACATGTTCCTGTAAAGACAGTAAACTGAAGAAAAACAATAAAATTGGAAGTACATATTTTTGTCTAATGGGAATTATATGAACATTGGATCCATGTGAAGATGATTCCATTACAAACACAAAAGATCTCTTTATTACCCGCCTATGGAGACTGGTGACCAGACATACTAGAAAGTAAAAGTATTTTTTTTTAAATCAAGAAAATCTTAAAAATTGAGAATTGTTACCTTATCACATTACAAAAAAACTACTTCTTTAGGCCTAAGACAATTATTTATTACCTACAGGGATGCTGTCTACCTTCATCACTTTGTTTCTTTGTCGTATTTTTTTTTTCATATAAGTACTTACTATTGTACTGACATTTATTTAAAAGCAAATTCTCAAAGACTTGTAGAATAATCACAATGAGAAAAGTGTTGAACAATTTTATGAGGCAATAATACAGTTCTCTTACTGCAAAACTATAACCAGCCTTCAGCCTTATAGTTTATCCACGCAGGAACCAGATTATTGCCTCATAAAACAGCTCAGTGCTCCTATTATGGTTTAAATATAATTGTGTTTAAAGACCTTGTTGATTCCATTTAGCAAAATTAGTTTTTGTCTTATTTCATCATAACAATGGCTTCTAATAACCTTGATGATATTTTAATGTGTGCCCAATTATATTTTCAAGAATAGTTTTTTTTAAGTAAAATTTCTACTAGAAAATTTCCAGTCTTTCTTAGTAGATTGTTTTAATTCACCATCTTTTTTCTCCTGAGATAATTTAACTTAATGAGAAGTTTATTATTTCTTTATTTAGACTAATAAAATAAAAAGCAAAATGTTAACTAATTTTTCTTTATTCCATACTCATCAGCAATGATAAGTTGGATTTCAATGATGTGCATTCAGTGTTATTCAGTCTAATGTTAGGCAATTTGGGATGTGAATCCAGGTTTTAGTACTTTTAAGATGTGTGACCATGGTTGTTACTTAATATTCTAAGATTGTTTCTTGGTTTATTATAAAATGGGAATATTGTAACAAAAATAGAGCTGTCTCATAGGAAATTTAATGAGAATTAGATGGCCTAAGTGTTCAATTGATAATTTTTTCTTATGTATATTAGTTTTACGTTATTTTATATGTAAAAAGTTATCATAGAGCTCATACATGCATATAAAAGGAAGGTTTTAGGTAAAGAAAATCAGGAGAAATCTGTTCAAAAGATATTTTTGGAGCAATTAAGAATTACAGGCTGCAGAACAAGAATACAAAAAATAAATCATCTTCATAGGATAAATTTCACATTTTTTTTCTAACTAGAAAAGGGGTAATTTGAGACTGAGTCAGAAATCACAGCAGAGTACAGAGATGAGTGGATGTCCTCTCATATCCCTTAATCAACTTGTTGATAATCTAGTTGTTGAGGCCCAGAGAATTTAGTTTCTATCAAATATTACCATTAATTGTAGAGCACTGTTTTCATTTGTAAAGATTATTCTTTTTCAATATAGCAACAGCTTTGGATTTTATGAATGGCTGTTTGTGCTGCTCCTCTCTCTTGTGAACTGTGAAATTCTCTCTGTGCATTAATTCAATGATTGCCCATCCCTTTCTTTACTTGATAATCATAACTGTAACTCATGTGATTCAGATTTTTTTCGTACTCGAGTACATTTTATTAAGTCATATTTAAATATAGAAAATCAAGTAAGTTCTATTTTTTTCCACAGGAGATTATATATCATTTAGGAACCAGTCTTTAATTTCCTTTAAAGTGAAAATTGTAGATTTTGCTAACTTAACAGAAATTATCCACCTAGTGCTATGTGAAGTAACCATTTGAACTCGTAAGCACAAGAAACATTAATTATCAATTTACCTTATATATCAAAGGCATGTTGGAGTGTCTGGAGTGTTGTACAGTCTAATAAATTTAGTGCAATTCATAAATATTTTTAAAAAATTCTAGCACATGGTAGTTATTGGGTTAGGAACACAAAGTATAAAAGGTCTTGTTAGTTTTGTCCTTTTCAATAGCATTGATTTTCAATTATATTTAAGAACTTAGTCACTAAATATTAATTTGGCTTAATTTTTCCCCAAATTTTTTAAGAGCATACTTCTGGAAGATAATTTATAAGCGAGCACAATTATCATCTACTTCCTAACCTGTGGAAAGTTGGGAGAGGAGAAGAATTAGTGGTCATGACTATCAACAGTGAAGCAGAGAGGAAATAGAAAATAGGTTCTCTTACCCCCAGGAAAACATATGGTAGCTTCCCTAACCAATTGTGTACCATTTTCATAACATTTTGATGACAACAAAGGAGAAACCAGAGTGAAATCTGCTTACTTCATTATGTTACACATTCCTCTTAGGGCCTAGCACTACTAAGATTCTGAGGTTTCATGTATTAACATTTTCTTGGTCCCTTGAAAAATGACATCAGTGAAATTCACAGAACTCGTTGCCATCTCTTTCATAAGGGTATTGTGAAAATGCCCATTAACATTTATAGAGTGCTTTGAGCTCCTACAAAGAAAGACATTACCTAAGAACAAAGTAAATAAATTTAAAAGCAACATTTAAATAATTGTAAATGAATCAAACACATATGCATTAAAATGTAAATACAAGTATGAAATTAAGCAATTAAGTACTTGGCTAGGCCTACTTTTTAACTTTTGTGAAATGGAAACATTTTAAATGTGGTTTGATAGATTTTATAAACCTGTGTAAACAAGTTTGCCAATCCTTGATACTATAAATAAATATGTGTATTCAAAGGAATTCTTCACATTTCTAATAATCTCACAGATTTTCAAGAGAAACTCATAATGTTAGAAATATTTATCTCAAATAAAGAAATTATTGTTTTGTTTTTATTAAATATTGATTGCAAAGATAAGTCTCATTTTCTGTCCATCAGCTGACATTTGTTTACAGATAATGGTGGTCTTTATTACACCTATTAGACATGCAGCAAATATTTATTGAATATGTTTTTGGAGTATGAATGCTGAAATAAGAAATTACAGGTTGGCTCAAATATCAGTGGAGTCAATGTCTAGCCATGGAACCTCAAACATGACATTTAATGGGCCTCAGAAGACTGAAAACTTATATGAACACATAGTGATTACATAGTCTTGGCAGAATCCATCGTTAATGAGTCTTATGCAGACACAATTTATGTAATAAAGTAAAAGATAAATTGCATTGTATCCCTTATTTCTCCTCTGAGCACTGCTCAAAATCATTTCAGTATATTTGAGAAACACAGCTTTGAAAATTCATATTCCTGCTCTGAATTCACAAAAATCAGTTTGATTCTAGATAATGTATGTCATTTTGGCTACTTCAAATTTACAGGGTCTTTACTCTTAAAGCCATTAAATTGTCAAGTTTAGTACATTGTCTTTGAAAACACTCACATAAAAGAGAGTTTTATAAGTAATAATTATCACTTATGATAAAGGTGGGAAATAAAATCATTAAGTACTAACCATGTGTCAAGCCCTATGCTTTCTGGATATTATCTTATTAAATCATAGCCACCATCTAGTGAAGATATTACTGCCATTTCACAAAAGGGAAAATTAAGTCTCTGACAGTTTGAATAACTTGCTTAAGATTACATACATAGAAAATAGGAGACAGACCTAGAATTCAAACCCAGATCTGTATGGCTTCAGATCCAATGCTATTCTCCTTATATTCTACTTCCTACCATGATAATCCATTTTCATAGTTGTCATGACTGCGGAGATTCTCCTAGAAGTTAATACTTTGGTTGTAGCTAAAGAAATCATGTCTATTGGCTTTCTAGCACAAAGAATTCACTTCTATGTGCTAACTGATTAACCTGTTGGAAAGTAGGAGTGAATTAATTTCAGTTTGACAGGTAAACTGATTTAGCCCAACTCCATGTAGAGTTTTTTCCTGATTTAGGGAGGCCTAAACTTTATACTAGGCTTGTTTATTTCTTTGGACTATATTAGAAAAAATAGAAGGGGATGAGAGAGAACACCTAAGAAATCCACAAAATATTTACATCAGTGGTAGATAACAGCTTTAAGAGCAAAATAGCTCTCAGGATGAAAAAAAAAAAAATAAAGCAAAAACTGTGGTTTTTCTGGTAGACCCTGGGAAGACACGGGTGTTCATCCCACTCCACCTGCAAGGTGAAATCAAAGATGAAAATAAGTCTTCAGTAATACACAACTAAAGCAATCTTTAATTAGGTGGTGATTTCAGGATGAGGAATGAAGAAATACACATAAAACTGTATTGGCTAAATCCTCTGTTCACTTGTGAACCACTTTTACATGAAATGTTTTCATTTAATCACCTCATGCTATCTTCTCCCATGGTGTTGGGGGAAAAGGCCAAGGAAGAGATTATGTGATTAGAAAAGTAGTGTCCCTTTTGTTGTGCACATAGTATGTTTCATACTTTGCTAAATATACGTACATGCTATTTACTGTTTCAGCAGTTCAGTCAATTTTTGTATCCTTGATTTACCGAAGAGAAAATAGTTTCTGAAATTAATATACCTATAGTTAATCAACTAGAAAGTGTCAGAACCTGGATTTCAGCCCTGTTAGGTTTGATTCCCAAGCTGTGCTCTTGACTTCTAAAGTAAGTCTAATTTAAATAAAAGTTTCTAACCTAGGATTTAATTTAAAGTGGCAAAGCAGTATTCTAGTCAAGCCAAATAGGAATTTAGATATAAAGGCCAAAAAAACCCCCAAGTTAAAACAAACAAACAAAAAAACAGTGTTATATGTCCTGTGGCAAGTATCTCTTAGAATCTGTGAAATGGTAAATAGCAGGTTAGAATTCAAGGACTCATATATGCTGACTTTTTGTATTATGATATTACTGACATTATCATTATTCCTAATGTAAATGAGAAAACTGAGGCCCAGAAATTTCTCATCACCCATCTGCTATAATTTGGGACTTCAGCAACAATCTTTCTCTTTTCATTTTCTTTGATAACAACACAATATTTATGACTCGATATTTATCCCATCCCACCCACTTCTGATTGGGAAAAGAGTGTTAGATGTCAACTTCCTTTCTCTTCTGTCTTTATAACCAAGCAAAGAATCAATTTTCAACTGTTAAGCTGATAAGACAAATGAAAGAATGTTAGAAGTTTCTATTGAAACTTCAGTAGTCTTTCACAGTATGACTCAAATTCATGAAAGCATAACAATGTGTGTTTTATGGCTTGTTCTTCATTATTTTCTATTAGCTTTCTTTACTTTGGTCTTTTTATTTCTTCCCAGCATTAGGCTCAAACTGAATAAGAAATATTGAACAAATAGATGAACATGTATCTATATAAAATGTATAGACTGTTGTATATTAGAAGAGAGCTGACACAGGGGGAAATTATTTTAAAATTATCCCAGGTAGTCTTTAGCTAAGAATGGGGATTTCAGAAGCTACTTGAAATATCAAATAGAGATATCATAAATGACAAATAATGAAGACACTGCATTTTAAATGTGAAAATCTGAGTAGAGGCAGAAAAATCTGTATATTAAGAAAAGTTCTAGGCAAGAGTAAAGGTTAAAAGAGCAAAAAAGAAAATTTAGATGGTAGAGAAACCCTTGGTGTAGGACTTTGAAACAGTAATTTATAATGAAAAATCATACCTCAACAGGAATGATCCAATTAAATCAGTAGCCAAGAAAGACCTGAGGAGCATTACTACTTACTGTTAATCAGATGCTAGACTGATTGCAGTCATAAATACTAAATATCAACTTGGTTAAGGACACATTTTTACTTATTCAAGAATCAGAGGAGCAGTAATCACTCTTTCTTTCATTCATTAAACAATGTTTGAGTGTTCCTTTGTGCCAGGCATTGCTCTAAGTGCTGGGGATATAGCAGTGAACAGAACAGAAGGAAATCTTGGTCCTCAGGCAGGAAGCCCTATACTAAGTCTGAAGCCCATAGAGGGGTGGAATTGCTGTCAAAGCATATTGGTTGGACTATTTCTTAGTTCTTCCTAGGCCCATTTGATAAATGTGTCCTTAATTCTTAAATCTATTCTTCTAAAATCAATTCTTCTAAACTTCTCATAAAAAATCAAGGTTTTGTTTTTGTTTTTTGAGATTTTTTCAAGCAACTACAGGTCTATTCTGAGTCTATTTATACTACCTAATATGATCAAACCACATCATAATACCTGACCTGAGTCCTATAGATCAGAACAAATGGCCATTCTAGAAGGCAAATAAACCCAATGAATAGTAAAGTTGTAATTATTCATAAACCGTAAATTCTTATAATTCTCTCACATTCAAAGGCAATGTTTTTTTTGAAAAACAATAATAGATATTCTCTGCAGTTTCTTGGTTTTCTATTTTAAGGTACTGTGTCCTGTGAAATGTGATGTTTTGTGAACTTGCGCTGGATATAGCTTTCTGAAAAGGCCAAGGAGAAATTCTAAACTCTTTTTTGTGATATATTCTTGTTCCCATCAGTGACCTCTTCACTGAGGAGAGAGAGAGAGAGGAAGGAAGAAAGAAAATGAGGTTTTCTCTGATGACAAGTCAATTTAAGAGAACACTCTGATCAATGACTGTGCTGGGCAAAAGCAAGAGGTTTCTGGTTTCTTTTAAGGGAAAAAATGCCAACACATCCTTGATGGCTTGTAGTCTTTGAAAGTGGGGATACATGTTCTCAATAAGGCATAGGAAAGTTAAGCTTGATTTTTGCATAAGGACTTCGTTTGTGGAGCATAAAAATATCCCCAGTTAATGGCCAGGAGAGAGGAAATGAAGCTTAAAAATTACATTTTAAAAATTCATTAGAAAAGACATAGTAAATGAACATTATCTTACTAGACAAAAGTTGACTTCAATTAACAACTAAAACATTAAAAAAAATACACGTCATTATGTCTTTATTGAATCAATGGGAAGATTAATGTTGAAAATTATGCTAGATTATAAGATTTATAAGCCTGTTGCCTCTCCCTAGGTAAGAAGCCTCAACATGAAGGATATTTGAATATGAGCTTCTTTTGATACAAAATACCAAAAAGAAAGGGTAACTTTTTAATTCTATTTCATGCAGGAAACAAAATTGCCTATTAGATTTAACATAGTGAGTGGTGTGCAAGCACATCAAGTAGGGACGGTCATGTCTCTATCAGTGACAACTTCTTGTAGAACTGAAATTGTTTACTCTGAGAAATATGGCTACATTAATGATTTCCTACTTCCCTTATCTAGCATGCAATGAGGTCATGTTTTCCTTTGTTCACAATGTTTTACAATCAGCTAAATGAATAACAGTAATAATTTGCTTTAATATAGTACTTCCCATCAAAGTATTTTAAAGTGCTTTTGTGAAGAATTAAAGTGTTACAGGGTCCAGTGATGTATATGCTGTGTTATTATTCACATTGCAAAGGGAAGATATAGAGAGCTTAAGTAGCTCTTCCCAGATCTATGGAAAAATCAGTCAAAGATTCATGAATTAATTGTAGGAATCCTGGCTCCTAGTTCATTGATCCAAAGCTGGACCTCGTATTTATTAGATAGACATATTTATCTTTAAAGGCTAACCAGAAGCATACATTTCTTACAGCTCTATTTCAGCTTAGTAATGAATAATAAAAAAAGGATTGTCAGGGTGGGGCAGGGTTGAAGTGCTAGATTTGTAACAAGTTTTACTATTTTTTCCAAATATACTTGGAAAAAAACAAGATCTTTTGTGTCTATATCACTCTTTCTCAATTTATTTGTTTATAATCTGCTTTGTTTGTAATAGAATTTGCCTGTCAATGAACAAAAGGGCAATCATTCTTTTTCCTATCTAAAAATTTAAATTTAGACGAAAAAAGATGAATAAACAAGGAACTTCTCGCTAAAAAGGAAAAAAATAGGATTTTTTTTTTTTTTTTGCCATTGTTGCATTTAAGAATAAAATTAAAGTTTCACCTGTGAACACTTCGCTTGAAAGGAAACAGTTGCTAAGTTGCTAAGGGCCTCATATAAATATTGATATCTGTGGATTTCCATACATACGCAGACACGCAGACACGCAGACACACACACACACACACACACACACACACTTTTCATTGGTGCCTTATATCAAAATGGCTTTTTTGGAATATTTACTCTACTCAGATACGTTAGGTGCATATTAATCTTTACTTACAAGATGAATACTTCACCTTGTGCAATATATTTTATTAAACATAGAAAACTTTGAAAAATACAAGACACTTGCATTTTCTGAGAGTAATCTGAATATCAAGTCTAAGTAATATCTCATGCTGTGCTAAACATCTGTTCAGGACATACCCTTATTGGTATAAATGTTGAAAACTCAAAGGCCATGATTCAGCAGTTGTGCTCCTTGGTATTTACCCAAAGGAGTTTAAAGCTTATGTCCACATAAAAACCTCCATGCAGATGTTTATAGCAGCTTTATCCATAATTGCTAAAACTGAGAAGTAACCAAGATGTTCTTCAGTAGGTGACTAGATAAATTGTGCTTCATCCAGACAATGGAATATTATTTAACTTTAAAAAGAAATGATCTGTCAAACTGTGAAAAGACATGGAGGAAAAACTTAAATGTATTTTACTAAGTGAAAGAAGCCAAGCTGAAAAGGCTACATACTGTATGATTCCAACTACATGGCAGTGTGGAAAAGATGGAACTATGGAGAAAAAAAAAAAAAATCAGTGGTTGCCAGCAATGAGGTGGGGAGAGATAAATGGGTAGAGCACAGAGGATTTTTAGAGCAGTGAAAACACTCCATAAGGTATTATAATGATGGCTATATGTCATTATATATTTGTCCAAACTCATAGCATGTGCAACACAAAGAGTGAACCTTAACGTAAAATGTGGACTTTGGGTGACTATGATGTGTCAGTGTTGGTTCATTCTTGGTCACAAATGTACCATTCTGGTGAGTGACGTTGATAATAGGGGAGGTTACACATGTGTAGGAACATGGAGCAGATGGACCATCTATGTACCTTCCTCTCAATTGTGTCGTAAACCCAGAACTGATCTTAAAAAAATAGTCTTAAACCGCCCCCCCGACAAAGGGCCCAAGTGGTCCTTTTATATTTTTGATATTTTTCTGTGTGGGACATCCAAAACAAGTATCCCAGACTGCCTGAGGTGAGTCTAACTATACCTCTTCAGGGATATTTTTTCCTCCTATGATGAACTCTGTTCAGTATATTTATGACAGGCCTGAAGCAAACTGTACTCAACAGCTCAATCACTTGGTAAATCATTTATATTTATTTCTAAACAATAAGGAGGCTGGTAGAAATATCTGGATTCTGCGTAAGTGTTTTTGAGGCCTTTCCTCAAATACTTTCCTTCTACAACACTCCCTAATTTAATCTAAGCATTTCTTTTTTGCCTATTATGTGAGGTATAACAGGGGGATACAAAGATAAATAGCACCTAGTTCCTGCCCCAAATAATCTAAAGCTTGGGCACAAAGAGCATCTAGGATACAAGGTGAAAAGTTGCATACCATGATATCGAGTATCAGTCATACTCAGTATGGAGAGTCAAGGATAAAATCATAAAGCAAATGCCATCTGGAAGGTCTCTATGGGTATTCAGTACAGATTGAAAAATATAAACCAATGCATAAATAAGACATTTGAACAAAGATATACAAGTAAAAATTACTGATTAAGACATGTTTACAACTATTGCATTCATTCAAAAATATTTATTTGGTGTCTATGTGTCAAATACTATTCTAGGATATTAGAGAGAATGACAGCCATGTCCATTAGGATGCATGTATTGATAGTTTGGAAGAGGTGGGGGGATGGATATTATAAAAGTTTCTCTGCCATTTCAGTGGTAACCAGTGAAATGAAGACAATGTACAGGGTGTTGTGATTGTGTCTGACAAGGACATCTAAGCTAATATGGAGAACTATGGAGATCTTCACTGAGAATGCCACATTTAAGCTGAGATGAGAGAGATGAATAGAAGTTTGAAAGTCTTGTGGAAAGAAGGAGCACTGTGCTTTGTAAGTTCAAAGGAGGCCAAAGCCCAAGAGTGTTATTAACCTGGAGAGGGAGAAGAGCTGATGGATCCAGAGAGGAGGGGGGATAAGGAGCCAGACCATGTGATGCCTTAGTAAACTTGCTATTTTCTCTAG
Source organism: Leucopleurus acutus (assembly GCF_964270905.1). Lineage (NCBI taxonomy): Eukaryota > Metazoa > Chordata > Mammalia > Artiodactyla > Delphinidae > Leucopleurus > Leucopleurus acutus. The sequence goes on from NC_139143.1 coordinate 122,969,901, forward strand.
TCTTTCTGAAAAAAACAATGGGAAACAAGTGAAAAGTTTTAATCAGTATAACAATATGATCAGATTCCAGGTTTTTTTAAAGATGACCCTGGCTGCTCTTTGTGGATGGATTAGAAGGACTAAGAATGGATGTGGGAGGACATTTCAGAGACTCTGTCAATTGTACAGAAGAGAGATGATGGTGGCTTGCATTAGATTCCTAGTGACATCATTTCTGGGCTATCACCCATCTTTCATATCAGTTTCCAAAACAAAAGAAAACATACTTGTTTCATAACAAATGAAGTTTCTTGAAGAGATCTAAATAGAAATCCCATGCATATATTAGCCAACTGTGTAGTCAGTGTGTATTGATTGTGGGTTGTAGAGTGTTCTGCCTGTCTGTGTGTTTCTATAATGGTGCAGGTAGTGCCTAAAGATTCATGAATTGATTCCCAAAGAGTCAGATAATGATCTTATACCCTAAAAAGGAAGATGATATTAATATACCACCATGACCTGTGAACATTTTCAGGAAGATGAATCTTTCAAAGCTTTTTAAATTAAATAATGTATTCCTTTTGTATTTCTAATGCTGGGAATAAAGCTTTGACTTTAAACCGTGTGTGTGTGTGTGTGTGTGTGTGTGTGTGTGTGTGTGTGTATGTGTGTGTGTGTATAAACTTAAAAACACATGTCTCTTATTTCACACCTCAAAACATATATAAATTATAGGTAATGTGCTTCCAATTTTAGTTATTTAATATAATTTCTTCTAGAGGATTATTTAAGGATGTAATAGAATATCTTTTGAATAAAAATGGTATTCTATTTTTTATGAGAAATTCTTGTGTTTAAAACAAATTTGAGACTGTTATAAATTTCTCACTCTTAGTTTACCAAACAACATTACAATTGAGTAGAGAAAGGTTTAACTGTGGCAATAGTATGAATCAACTTAACACTTTCCCTCCCCTCCGTTTATCTTGGAATGAGATAATGAGGCAAGACTATGCTAGTAGAGATATCACTTTTAGCCGAATAATTCATCTGTGAATAGCCCCAGATTGCAAAAATTACAGCCTCATTTAAGCATTATTTATGGTTAGTGTGAGGTTAAAACTTTGGCACTATTTCACAGTGCATGGAGAAAAACTATTCATGGCAGCATATTTACACATTTTATAGAAGTGGATCAAGATGATTCACCTTTATAAAGCTAATTGAACCTATTGAATAATATTACTAAATAAGTCTTTAGGTCAATTAATATTATTTTTTAAATTAGGTGAATGTTGTCTATTAAATCAAATAATCTCTAAAACTATCTAATCCATCTCCTATCTGTTAATGGAGTTTTCCAGTGTAGCCCTGACACCTATATTCTATTTTAAAATATAAGCATAGAAAATTATTACATAAGTAAATCTTACAATACAATCTCTCTTTCCAGTTCCAAATGTCATCCTATCTGTGTGTCATTTTCATGCAAATAATATGCTGTACTTGATGGTAGGTAATTACTTATAGCAACAACTATGGAGGTTAAAAACAAAGTGCTTAGGGCTTCCCTGGTGGCGCAGTGGTTGAGAATCTGCCTACTAATGCAGGGGACACAGTTTCGAGCCCTGGTCTGGGAGGATCCCACATGCCACGGAGCAACTAGGCCCGTGAGCTACAACTACTGAGCCTGCGCGTCTGGAGCCTGTGCTCCACAACAACAGAGGCCGCGATAGTGAGAGGCCCATGCACCGCGATGAAGAGTGGTCCCCGCTTGCCACAACTAGAGAAAGCCTTCGCACAGAAATGAAGATGCAACACAGCAAAAATAAATAAATTAATTAATAAACTCCTACCCCCAACATCAAAAAAAAAAAGTTCTTAGTCAAACATGAAACATACAGAATTAGATACATGAAACATTATGTATGCAAATTAAAAACAGACTCATTTAAGTTTGAATTAAATTGTGAAATATACAGAAAAATTCCTAAAATGTTGTCCTTCACTCATCTATCTCCCTAGAGTCCCATTCATCACAGTATGGTAGCTGCCCTTGGTCATTCTTTCTCCTTTCACTGATTAAAATAAAAACAAAACCAGAAACCAAACATGTGCACAAAACAACTGTGATGATGTATAATCCACTGAAGAAATTAAACAGACAAATAAACCATAAACAAACAGCAAATAAATGTTCTGCTGCCTAAGACTTAGAATAGTAACATCTTGGGGATCATTTGTTTGCAAAAAAAACTAATCAGATTAAGTAGAAAGATATTTGTTCCTACCTATTGACAGCCTTGGAATTCTATCTTAAGAGGTTGGATTTTCTTCTGAAGTTTAAAATCGTCAGCAAGTATTATAAGCAGGAGAATGATGGTATGAGTGGTGCATCAGTTTTTTCTAAATTTAATAAATGGTTGTAATTGGTTTTGTAATCATACAAATAATAAATATTGATTGTAGATAAAAATACAATTCAGAAAAAAATAGAGAAGAAAAATAGGAAAGAAAGAACACTGTAGTTAGGCATTGTTTGCCTTATTGCTCTGAAACCCTTGGGTAGGTTCAGTGGAACACTGGAAAAATAAAATGCATACTATACATTGCCATGCAGCAAGAATTTCCTTGGAGGTCCTAATGGATCCCTGAGCGCCAACATTGTCACTGCTCCTCACTTCCAGACAGACCATCACTTCAGTGAGGGGTAAAGGGAAGCACTGAGGGCCATGTACACTCTCTTATATTCTTGGTCTTAAAGATGGTCTTTGGATCACTTTTCTGCTACTTTGGCAAAGGTGGAAAGTGAGAGCAGCTTGAGTCATCGTTGCTGCCACTTCTTGATCTGATCTCATTTGAGGATCAGCTGAGCTCTAGTACTCAAAGTCTAACCCTTAGCTTAGGTGAATTTGAAGAATTGTGCTCTGGATCTGATTTGTATTAGGGTTCTTCAGAAAAAAAGAAACATGCGTATGTATTTATGTGAAATATTTATATATAAGTATTTACATATGTGTGTGTATATATATATATATATATATATATATATATATATATGAGAAAGAGAGAGGTTTGTTATAAGATACTGGCTCTGGTGATTATGGAGGCTGAGAAGTCCCAGATCTACTGTCAGCTGGCTGGAGACCCAGGAGAACTAATGGTATATTTCCAGTTCCAGTCTGAAGGGCTGAGAACCAAAAAAAATGATGGTGTGGTTTCAGTCAGAAGGTGGACAAGCTGTAGACCCAGGAAGAGCTGATGTTTCAGTTTGAGTCTGAAGGCAGACAAAAGCTGATGGTCTAGTTCGAAGATAGGCAGGAGGGATTCTCTCTTATTTGGGGGAGGGTCAGCCTTTTTGTTCTATTCAGACCCTTAGGTGATTAGATGAGGCCCATGCACATTAGGGAGGACAATCTACTTTATAACAGATTACTGACTTAAATGTTAACCTCATCCCCAAACACCCAGAATAATGTGTGGCCAGATATGTGGGTACCCCATGGCCCAGTCAAGTTGACACATAAAATTAACCACCACACTGGTTTTCTTGCATGAGTGTAGACTTAATTCCTGATACTGCCCTTATTTTACACATGGTCAATTATATACTCTCCTTTGATCTTTCCCACTGACATATAAACATATTTTAATGTTTACCCCATCTTGGAAAAATCCTGCTGTGATCCCACATTTCCCTCATGCTGTTGTACTATTTCTCTGCTTCTGTAAAAGTTTGGAAAGTATTGTCCTTATTAACGTTATTTATGCTCTCACTCCCATTTTTGTCTTTACCTCCCATAATCAGTCTTTTCTTTGGCATTATACTCTTATGATCACTATCAACTTGCAATCAAACTTTTTAGTTCTTCATCCTTTCATAACTTCTCAGGAGCCTTCGATGTGGTTGACCTCTGTCTCAGTATCATTTTCTTCTCTTCCTTGCCATCTCACTCTCCCTGTTTTCTCCTTCAGTGCTAGTTGCTACCTCACAGTTATTTGCCTCTTCTTCCTCTGTCAGACTTCTCAATTTTGAAAGTGATTCAGGGTTTAGTTCCAAATCTTCTTATTTTTCTATCTATACTCTTTCTGAGGTCTTGAGTGAGCTTATGCAGACCACTGGCTTTATATACCATTTAATCACCGATTATTAGCACCACTACTTTATTATGCTCTTGCCTTAGGATGTTTGCCAAATTTCTCTGTGCTTCAGTGTGTTCCTCTGTATATTCAAAATAATGGTAACTAACTGACAGTTTTTGTAAGGATTGAATGGATTCATATGTGCAAATACTTAAAACTATGCCTGGTACAAGTAAGCACAAAATTACATGTACAATCATCTCTCGGTATCCTTGGGGGATTGGTTCCCTCGATATCCTTGGGGGATTTGTTGCTACGGTTACCAACGTCCATGGATGCTAAGTTCTGTAGTCAGCCCTCCTTACCTACAAATTCTGCATCTGCTAATTCAGTAGACTGTAGATCTTAAACATAGCACAGGATCTGTGGTTGGTGGAATCCATGGATGTGGAACCTGCAGATAAGGAGGGCTGACTGTATATGCATGTGTATGTGTATTCATTCACTTCTAGTAACATAAACCTCAGTGGTTAGTAGGTTGGTTGGTTGGTTGGTTTGTCCTGCTATTCGAATTCTTCAGTGGATCTTTTCTCCTTTCCTTCCAATTGGGTACAATTATACATTGACATTGATAAGCAGTACACTGTCATGAAAAAGAACACACTCTGGAGTCAAATATCATAAGTTCCAAGCAAATATTCACAATCAATAATAAGCTTTGTGACCTTGGGCAAGTGACTTAAGCTTTCTGAGCCTCAGTTGCCTCTTCTATGTAAAGGGGATTAAAATAATAGCAATACCTGTTTTATAGAGTGATGAGAATTCAATTGCTTAAAATATGTAAAGCACTTAGAACAGTGTCTGTAATGGAATAAATACAATGGTTGAGATATTTCATGATTATATGTGGTAAATTATACATGTTTATATTTTTCACTAATGAAGGTGTTTGTGGTTATCCTATTTTCCCATTGGATTATAAACTTGTTGAATACCAAGCCATTATCAGTGACTGTTATTACTCAGAATTTTTACCACAGTTATGTATATAGTTGATATAAATAACCTTAGTAATTCTTCCTAATGAATAATCTTGCCAATAAGATCTTTTATATATATATATATATATATATATATATAGACACACACACACATATACACACATATGTATGTATATATATATCATTTATTTTAGTATACAAATTCTGTATGACTTGTCATTATAGAAATATAAATGAAAGTTTACAATTAAAAGACAACTAATGTCTCTGAGTATAGTGACTAAGTTCATGAATTAGGATTCTTTTAAAATTTCTATAAAGAATACATCTATGACATAAAATATAATTGTATAAAGATAAATTGGTCATAAAATTAGGACAAAAAGTTGATGAGTGTGTTTGTCAGAAAGGAAATAAAAACAAGATTATGAAATCAGTGTGTACTAAATGTTTTCAAACTCTTATTCTGACTACTTTAATGAATGTGAACCCTAAATAGCAATTACTGTGGGCATGCAAACCAGATTCTTTCTCATGTCATTTCTAGTTTTTCTTTGCTGCCATAGAGATTAATTCTAGCTTGCTTTAAAGCCCTGACCTAAGTTCAATTGTAATTAATGTCCAAAGAGGTATTAGAAATTTTGCAATTAGAGGACTGTTTCTATTCCTACTTCTCAATTAAGAGAATGTTTAGTTCTAACTAAATGGCATTAATGCCTCTCAATAAAAAAATAAATTTTGTTTCAATCTCTTCTTCGTCAATATTTATGTAAATAATAAAGGGTTAGGATATGTTAGAATTTTCTCATTAAAAATGATTATCTTCTACAGCATGAGTACAATCACAGCCTTAACTATGTTATACACTCAGTGTGTTTCATAAAAACATTTTAGAAAGTTTCTTGCAATTAATAATAATAAATATACGAATAGATAAAGTTACCTCTTTTATTCCAAGTGTATATAGAAATATGTATAGTTTTTGAAATGCACACTGTGTGTAGGGTTCTGTGATAAATATCATGGCTAGAGCTGAAGGTGGACTTATGAAGATAGTAAATGAGGTAAAATATATCAATATTATATATATATATAATCTATTTTATATATAAATATCAAAACAAATATTTATTCATCAGATACTATGTATAAGACACTTAATTCAAGCTCTGCTTGTTCTAACATTGCTTTTAGGATGACCAACAAATATTTTCAGAATGACAAATATACTTCAGTTACTGTTCTAAGTACTGGGGTTATTCAAGGTAAAATCCCTACCGTCAGGGTGCTTATGTCCAGGAGTGGTGTAGGTGGACAGTAAGTACATACATACAGAAAGCTGAAATAAATGATTCAGATATGATAAACAATATTAAGGTAAAATGGTTTTATACCCTTGAGAGGGACTGTGTGTATGAGAAAGAGTGCTTTACATTAAGCAGCCAGGAAGTCTTTGTGCCTTAGAGCTTTTTGACGATCCCTGTGAAGAGTGTTCTAAGAAAACGTATAGGTACAAGTGTTCTGAGACTGGAATGCAGAGGGTGTATTCCCCAGACTGAAAGGGCAGCGTGCCTGGGACAAGTAAGGAAGGTAGAGAATAGGGGAGATGACTTTGAGTGAAGTCCAGATCATGTAGAGTCCTGAGTGCCTTGGCAAGAAGTTAGATTTTATTTTCTTGCAGTTCAAACCTATTGGTAGTAATCTGATTACATTTAAAGATTAGAAATAAAAGTCTGGATGCTGGATGGATGATAGGAGAGCAAGAGTGGGAAGAAGGAAGATGGCAAATTATTTGGCAGTTGATGTAAAGAGGCTCAGAGATGATAATGAATTAGACTAAGGTAATACTTATGAAGCAGTGGTTGGGTTTAGAATATATATTTTGAGGGACCTTCCTTATGGATAAGATGGGAGAGAGTAAAAGAGGGAGTCAAGCATGACTATTTGGTTTTGTTTGTTGGTTTTCATCTGAGAAACTGAGCTTATGCTGCTGTTTGAAAATGGGAAAGCCAAATATCTGGGCAGGATAAAATAAATGGTTCTGTTTTGGCTGCATTCAGTTTGAGATGTCTATAGATCCTATAGTAAAGATAGCCAAAAGGAAATTAAATACATGAATGAGGAGGTGAAGGAAGAAGGCAAAACTGGAGAGAGAAATGTAGTTGTCAGCATATGGAATGCATGTAAAGTCATGGGAGTAAATGAAATAACCTAGGGAGAAAAAAGGGGCTAGACAAGAGAAGAAAACTAAAAATGAAGACCTTGAGTATCCAAAATTTGGTGGTCTATAAAAGAGGGAGAACCAGAAAAAAATACTGTGAAGAAGAGGCTAGAGGAATAAGAGATAAACCAAGAGATTGAGAGACAAAACAAATCTAGAAAATAAAATATTTTGAGAAGAAATGGGTGGTAAATCTCACCAAGTGATATGTGAGGTTGAGTCATATTGGCCTTGGTATGACAGTCTGTGGTGATATCAATTAGAACCTTGGGGAGGAAAAGCCTAATTGGAAGTGGTTAAGAGAGTACTGAAGGTTTAGGAAATGGAAACAATGAGTAGAGGCAGATCTGAGATGTATGGCTCTGAAGAAGAACAGAAAAATGTCTAGTAAGGGGACATAAATTCATTCATTTATTTCACTTAAAAAGTAAAACAGGAAAGCTCTTTGGCCACAGCAACTGTCAGGGTATTATCTTCAGGACTGGTTTAGGTAATCTAGATGGATGGGTAAATCCCGTTTTCTGCATATACTATTCTTTCCTATACTTGTAACTACAAACTTGGTGAAAAATGATGACCTTCTCAGATGAGTAGATCCTTTCTTCAGTCTAAGGCATTTGAATAACTGTGTTTTCTTGCTCAAAGTTGTAGACAAGTACAGAGTTCATACTACATACCAATAACTACACTATGTTTTGGAGAGTCTAAAGTAAAAAGATACAGCCTTGGTCATTAAGGACCTCACAGCCTAATTACTCCTCATTTATTCTGAGTTTGTCTTATTTTGGGGTTGTACAATTTAGTGCCATATCAATTGTGTTACCACCTCTGTGGGGACATATGTCATTTGTTCTAGGTAGATAAAAATGAATTCACTGTCATAGTTACTTTGGAATTAAAATGTAAAAAGTCCATCAAAAATAACTTTCATATTTTACTCTTCTGGAGGAAAATATAAAGAACAAAAGCATCTGCACTGTGTGTTAGTTGGCAAGTCTCCTTGTCTGGCACTTTCCAAATTGTTTTAGCAATGTTTGGCAAGAATCTATCACAAATTATGGATGATTATAATTTTGCGGTATGTGAAAGCAGATGGAGAAAATGAATTGACAGAGAGAATGTTTCTTCCTAGGAAACTGAATGGTAATAATAATTATCTTTAAAGAAGGCAAAAAAAGAGTAAGAATTACCCACTGACTTTCTGATATATATTTCAGAACTTATTGAAAAAAGCCTTCAACTTATACAAAAATGGAAACTGATAAAGAGAAAAATATATACCAAAAATTACTCTAGAAGGATAGACAGTATACAAACAAACAGGTATTCTGACTTCTATAAAAGCCTAATTGTTTCATTAAAATGTCTGCTTGCTAAGGAAAATAATTAATTAAATTGACAGTTAATTGAAGAAAGAACACATAACTGATAGTGGCTTATTTTACTTAGAGGTAAAATTTCTGTGCTCCTAACAAATGAGATCATTTTTCAATATTTTTTTTAACTCATGAGCAATCATATGGAAAATCATGGTAACTCTATAAAACAGCCACATTTTAGAAGTAAACTGAAAATAAGCAAGTTATTATTTTAAAGTAATTCATAATGGTACTTTGTGGTTTATAACAATGTACTTCTGAAGAGAACTGAGGTCTAGAGTCAGAATACCTGGGTTCAAATCCTGGAACACGCAATCCTTGCGAATGATTTACCGCCTCTATCACTTTAGTCTCCTTTGCCTTCACAGTAATACACCCAGGACCCAAGCACTTTTCACCACCTCCACCACTTCAGCCCTGGTCTACATTGCCATCATCTCTCACCTGAATTATTGAAATAACCACCTAACTGGTTTCCTTGATTTGAATCTTGCTCCCTGAGACAATTCTGAAAATGGTAATCAGAGAGATCCTGTTAAATGTAAGTCAGACCCTGAAGCTCTTTTATTTAGATCCTCTTGGGCTTCTCCTGGTCTTCAACATCCATTTCCACTCTATCCTCCTCTCTTATGCCTCTGACCTCATCGTTTGCACTTCCCCCCTTGCTCTTGTTTCTCCACACAAGCTGGTCTCCTTGCTGTTCTGTGGACACACCAGGCAGGCTGCAGTCTCTAGCTCTTTCTACTTGCTGCTGCCCTCTGCTTGCAGCCCCTTCTACCAGACATCTTCATGACTTGTTCCTTCATATATATATATATATATATATATTAGCAGGATTAATTGTCATCTGCATACTTTAGTTATTTGTACTGTTTATTGTTTGTCCTTCTTTACTAGAAAGTAAGATCCAGGATGACAGAGATTTCCACATCTATCGTTTAGTGACGTGACTCAAAATTGGAACCACAAACATTTTTAAGTGAATTAATAAATTGTAGTTATTATTATAGTGTTTGAGAATTCATGTTCTGATTGTTGCCTCAGACATTCAGTGGCAGGGAAATAACTTAATATTGCCTTACTTATAAAATGAGGCTTAAAACTCCAACTTCACTAGACTTTTATGGGGATTAATAATACAGAATAAAAATATCTACCTTACAGGGTGCTATGAGAGTTAAATAGAGCATTTACATGAAAAGTACTTAGCACATTGCTTGGCAGATAAAAGGTGATGAATTAATGTTAATAGAATTTGCATCTGAATGAAGAAAAGATGTTATGCAAATCCAGACATCATTTATTTGGGCACTGATTTTGTATTTAGGAAAACAAAATTATGTGAATTATTTTTCATGGGGAATTTCGTAAAGCATAGAATCTTACTCAATTATGTATTTGTTCCTAAACTCCTTATTCATACACATTTAGATGGTTTCTATTTTTCACTCATAAAATATATATCTCAGAGTATGCATGAGCATTTTGCCAATGTCTCATGCCCATAGATGATCAAGGAACACTCCTATGGTCAAACAGAGTTGGACTGATTGTGTATTTCTGTGAAGGAGGTGGAGATCACACTCCATGGGAATGGTGGCACATCTCAGTAAGAGGGTATTGGAAGGGACTTACAGGTTTGGGGCTCCTGTTAGGTAATTTTAGGGAAGCAGTTAAGAAAGTAGGACTTGAGGTTGGGTGCCTTCAGGAAGCAGAGATAATTCTGAGATGGAGCATCTTAAGTTTTATCTAGAGAGTGGGAAGAAAGAAGTGGGGCTAAAATTGCAATTGGAAAAGTAGCAGTAATCATTGATGATAATTGAGGGTGGGGCGATGTTGGTAATTGTTGTGTATGGTTTGTACAACAATCTTGTTTGTGCCCAGCCATGACTACTAAGTGCCTTATTTATGTTCCACTTCATCATGGTCACATAGTGACCTTGTCTGGTGTTGGTGACCTGTGAGATTATATACATGCAACAGGAGAACACCATGACCTCCCCTGGAGTACTGCGGTTAGAGCCTAGCTACACCTAGGCTTGATTGCTAGAGCCAGACCAGCTCCCAACTGTCATGGACTACTTTTCCCTTTCTCAGGCTTTGTACACATGCACATATATATTGAAACTTGGTTTTGATGATTTCAACATTTTTTTATGATGTACTAAGCCACGCAAATTTAGATGACTAGTTCTTAAGATATATAATTCTTGGGAAAAAAATGTCAGCATAATTTTATATCCAAATTAATCGTAATGGATATATGATACAGTTTTGGTAGAAACTGATACTCAGCCTTTCTTAGGTAAATAGTTATAAATATCCAAATACAGCCTAATTAAATAATATTTTAGAACAAACAAGATTTGCCAGACTTATCTGTAATGTACGGATCATTTTTTAAGAATGCATTATCACTGTTAAGAATAGCATTTGTAATAAAAGTAAAAAGAAAGAAAAATTGCAATGCAAAAACGTTCTTGTAATTTAATCATGAAGAAACATCCAATTTCCTCAAGTGCCCTTTAAATATTATTGTATCTTACGTAAGTTCACACCACTCATTTTTTGGTTCTCTGCTAGGAGATTTGCATTTAAAAGTTATTATTTATGAATATCCCACTTACTAAAATAAAAAACTCATGCCAGTTCATTTAAATGTTAGTCAGCTGTTGCTACCTAAGATAGTAGCTATTACACTAAAGTCTTTCGGCATTGTGTTTTTAAATCTTATTGGATTAGGTCATTATCAGGATTAGTAGCTCTCACATTATATAGATGTAGACAGATAAATGGATAAAAAGATTATAGGTAACTCTTATAGATTTTTAGCTCTGAATGATCATCAAGTCAAAGCCCTTTTTTGGTGAGGAAAATGAGACACACAGACAGACATTAAATTACACTCTAAGACATGCAGAGCTGAAATAAGGAACTGGAGATTTTAACTTCAGAGTCAAGGCTTTTCTATGTGACACATGTCTTATCTCTGGGTTAAGTTGAAAAACCTTCTGTGGATTTATCTTTCTGATCTAGCAATTCACATAAATTCAACATTTATTATTTGGGGGACCCAGGAAGAAGAGTGAATCAAGTTGTCAAGCTCCTTTTATTTTACCACATTTTGCTGTCTGAAAAAAAAGCATACCTCATCGCAAAATGCTCCAATAAAGGTATACATAGGTGACTTCCTATTGTGTGGTATGGAATGAAAGCTTCAAAAATGATGAACGCTGCTGTTGATAACCCTCAAACAGTCTGTGGTTTTGTTTGTTTGGCAAATTATCTAATTCTAACTCAAATGGGCACCTAAATCAAGAATTTTGGAGGCTCACCAATCTCTGATAACAACTACTGCTGTTTTAAGTTAGAACCCTCTAAATGAGTCGTTGAATATATAGTTTACTCTTTGTGGAGCACATATATACTTAATAGCTAAGGAACCTATAGTCTATGAAATACAATTCCGCAGCGTGTTTCATTGTTTTATAAGGTTGGTCTTGGGGGAATAACTGAAAGTGGATTTCGACTAAAAAACACTGTCTTTAAAGTTCTATTTCATGCTACAAATCACTTTTTAACTAGAATTCTTCCAACAAATCAGTAGGAAAACAAACAAAATTCTGATGCATTTCACCATAATTTTAAAAGCTTTGTTATCTCTTTTTCTTTTAACAAGTCTTTTCTTTTTTACAAGAGCTTTTAGACTCGTAAATTTAGTTAGAAATTTTGTGTGTTTTCCCCAAATCCCTTTCTTTAAAATCCCACATACTAGTCCATGGGCATGTGTGATACACTTTGCTAAATGAAACACTCAATTATAGGAGTGTTTGCTATGTGCCAGTTAATGTTTTCGCATGGGTGAGGCCATCCTTACTTAACACCTCATTAAAAGAAAAGCCAGCCTCTTCCAGAAGACCTAATTTATTGTTCACCGGGGGTTTGTGCTTAAAAATGGTCTCCTACTGTATGTAAAGTGTTCTAATGCTTGTAGAGTACCCAAATACTAGAGGTTTGGTATCCTTTGGAAATAAAGATGCAAATCACAAAACAATAAATTCTAGGTTTGTAACAAACACCCAGAAGAAAACTTCAACAAATCATAACTGTCAGTGAGATAGATGATGAAAGTTTTTGTCATGCAAAGGAATACTAATCATTTTGCTTTTGCAACCATTTCTTTCCCTCACTTCTCTCATATTCTCTCTCTCTCTCTCCTCTTTGGTTTCAGGCATGTCATCAACCTTAATGATAAAATCCTTCCACAAAAATAATTCTTAAGCCTCAGGAACAAACACCTCTTTGGCACCCTGAGAGAATATTTCACAAACATCATCAATCTCCTTCTGATCATGATTTACAACCTTTCTTTGTGGCCGATGCCCCAGCAGCATCGCACTGGGATTTTCTTCCACTTTGCCCTCTAAACACATAGCAACGTAACTGTTTGCTACTGCCAGTTTGGAAACACAGGCTTGACAAAGAAATCAAGTACAAGCTACAGATATTAGGCTGTAAAAGCACTTTCCAGAGCAGCTGTGTATTAATGCTTGGACTCTCCAGAAAAGTGGAGAGGGAGATAGCTATTTCTCTGTAGGTTCTGGAGCCAGTATTTTCTGTTCCACATGTCAATTGTCAATGGCATTCAGAAAGCCAAGTAATGATAACTTCAGGACATGAAATTTGAATTTTTCAAAAAAAAAATAAAGTTAGTGAAATAATTTGTATGGGTATATATTTATCCTAGCCAAACGTGTATCTCAAGAATAGTTAACAGTTGTCTGATAAATGTCATCTTTCTGGATGTTTTCCTTGAAACTCAGGAAAGGAGTCTGTACCACAGATGAATTCATTTAGTATATGCCTAAACCCACTCTTACACTGTGTGCTCAGTAAAACAGATGCACATACATTATTAATTGTTAACGAACTTGCAATCATCATCAAGGGCAGAAAAACTATACCCCCATCAGGAAAGCACACAAGCATGATTACTTGAAAACATAGGCAGATCTTAAGATATCCATATTGAGCAAAATGGTAGGTACTGACAGGTCTAGCAATATTTATGAAGGAAGCTTGGCAAAGCAAAATGTTTACAATAACCAAGTGATGCAAACCAGAGGACTTTGTGAATCTGGGTGCTTGATAGAAGAGTCAGAATTCTTATTCCCCCTCTCCAACCCCTCCAAAGAATGTGTATATATACAAAGTGGGAGGGAGAGAATGCAGTAATGACACATAACTTTGGTCTTGACAGGAAGTCTTAGATTTTTTTTTTTAATAGTTGGATTACATTATAAGAAGTGATGATTCACAAACCCAATCACTCAGGTGGTCTGGTGAAGAATAATCAGATCATACGAGAGCATCTATATTAGGAAAATCAAATTCATGTTAATTACATAAGCAAAGGGGTTCACATTTTCATTTTCCTCTTGTCTTGAGTTTTTGTATGCTCTGTGGTATGGGCTGGGATATTTTCAGTTTTAAGTATCAAGTTGCTGAATCCAAACCAACTATAGGTTTGGAAGATTCACTCTCTCCTACACCGCTGGTAGGATTTTAAATTGAAAAAAATTGAAAGACTACATAGAAATAGTTTTACACTGCCTTAAAAATATCCACATACTTTGACAGAGTAATTTCACCATTCTGAATTTATCCCAAGGACATAATCTGAAATTCATATATTGATTTCCATAGAGAGATACCCTGTGTTATAACTAAGTAGTGGAGACAAATAACTCAATGATAAGAACAGTTAACTAAGTTATAGTGTATACATATTTTGGGATAATATAAAGTCATTAAATTATATATATGTAATATATTCAATTATATATTACATAGTGGGAAATGCATGTTATGTTAAGTAATAAAAAGCTACCCCAAACTTTTCATAAAATGTAGTCTTTATTAGAAAAATACACACTTCAAAAAATATGGAAAGAAAAATTGAAATGTTGATAAGATTTCTCTCAGGATGAGATTATGGATGATCCTAAGTCATTTACTTATCTTTTACTCTTCTATATGTTTTATTTATGAAATGACAAAGACTCTTTTTAGAATTGGTAGTTAGAGAGGAGAAAATATAGTGTGTTCACCAAACTATTTCTCTGGGCTCAGAACGAGACTACATTTCCTAGCCCGCATGCGTCAAGTGAAGGATTATGTTTCTGGTTCTCATCAATGGCAGGTAGACGGAAATCATGTGTCACTTCCTGTCCAGGGCTGTCAAGTGTGGGTGTGCCTTTTCCATGCACATGCTCTTTTGTCTTCTAGACTGGAAGTGAAAGATTCCAGGACAGTAGAGCAGCCTATATCCCTTAGCTACCACCCGGATAAAGCGCTAAGCAAGTAAGCCATGTCATTCTTATTACTATTGAGATTTTCAAGTTTGTTACTTCAACCTAGCCTAGCAATTATCAGTTATTTCACTGAGATACAAGTGACTTGCTAGCTTTCTTTACTTAATGATAAGAGTCCGGGATATATAAGTAATGCAAAATAGGAGGGTGTAAGATATTGCTGCTTTTATGTGTCCTGATTTTTTAATGTAAGTTTGTTTAAAGCTGTAAACAAATGTTGTGGTTTGGGGATTCTTAGCCTGGTTGTTTACCTCCTTACATTGGGAGCAGCAGGCTTCCAGATTTTATATTCAAGGAAAAAATGCATACAGAAATATGACAAATATGTGGATATTACTGCTGCAAGATGCTTTCTTCATTTCGGTTAAAAAATGTTCACAATTGCATGCTTTTACACAGACTATTCCTTCAGCCTGTAATTTCTCCTTCTCTATGTGACAAATGCCTAACCATTCTTTACAATCAAACTCAAATGCCTTGCCTCAAAAGCCTTGTTCAACCCAGTCCCCAGTGTGTATAGACATCATTCTACATAAGCTCTAAGTTCAGCAATAATGATTTTTAAAATTCTTATGTTGCCAAGTTTTAGCAAAGAGCCTAGCATAATATAAATGATAATTGAATTTGATATTGTTTCCAATACGTTTCATTTGTAATGTCCTGTGTTTATTAATTCCACTGTAGCAAGTGACAGAAACATGAGTATTTCCCATTACGTGTTCCTCCTACCTAACTTAGCTAAAATAAAGATCCCTTACCTTGGGTACTTTTGATTATGCAATTTTAATATAGTAATTCTAACTTTTTCTTTTGGTACTGAAGTTGCTTTTAAAAGAAGCTAGTGGGAAAGTTTAGAATCTCTAGGAGCCTCAGACGTAAGAAAAGTCTGCTGTCATTCAAAAGCTTTTTTCCACGGGCCTTCATTCTGTAATTACGACAAAGACTGGAGAAAGAGCAGGGAGTTGAGAAAGTCCTCCTCGGTGGTAGACAGGCGCAAAACCCTTCTCACTTCTCCAGACTCTTGCTCATATGAGGCAAAACTATTTGCCTCTGAGAGAAGAGAATACTTACCTGTCCCCAAGACAACCACAACCATTGTGCCAAATATCTTAGTCGAGCTACTATAACAAGATATCATTGACTAGGCAGCTTAAAAGTAGACACTTATTTCTCAGAGCTCTGGAGGCTGGGAAGGCTGAGATCAGGGTGCCTGCACGGTCAGGTTCTGTTAGAAGCCTTTTCTGACGTGCACATGGCTGCCTTCTTGCTGTATCCTCACTTACTGAGAGAGAACACTCGCCTGCCTTCTTCTCTTCTTTAAAAGGGCACTAATCTCATCATGCAGGTTCTACCCTCATGACCTCATCTAAACCAAATTACTTCCACAAAGCTCCACTGTCTAATATCATCACATTAGGGGTCAGGACTTCAATATGTGAATTTGGCTGGAGGTGAGGATGTAAACTTTCAGTTCATAACACCAAGTAATGTTGATAATAGTCTGGTATTGTGAAAGAGGAGGACACCTTCCTTCCACTGGTCCCAGGTGAAGGTATTCTGCTATGGAAAGAGGAGTGGAAGCCAAAGCTGTCACTTCCTAGGGAAGGGGCATGAAACCCACTTGGGTACAGGATATTGCACTGATATAAAGTGGATGTTTGCCACTACTGAGGGAAGGGTGAGAATTTCCATTCTCTACTACCCAAGACCATCCTAGACACAAGGCAAAGTTTTGCTACTAAGGCTGGGAGAGAAACAGAAATGCTGAGATAGTCATATCCTTAAATACCAGGTTCGCAGGACCTGCGTAAGACTGGGATTAAGATAATGAAGATCCTCCCACCCATCCCCCACCATAAACCTCACATGGAGTAACATGCAATAGTGGTCTCCAGCTGCAGAAATGTAGCAGCTTGGAGAAAGAGCCCTCTCAGTGGTGCAGGTGTTCAGGGCCTCAAGCAGAGTGGAAGAGAAACACTGAGAAACCCGTCCAGCACACGAAGTCCCACACTAAGCACAGGAGAGCAGCAGCCCACCACCACTGCCTGAAGAAATAGACTGTTTCCCTTCCCTTTACACCCCACCACACACACACTAACAGCCAGGTCGAATAAGTGTGCCCATCTCCAGGCATCGCTGCAACTTACCTCAGTCTCTAGTTATGCTCCCACAAAATCTTCAGCATTGAAAAAATATGAGACTCACAAAAATGTAAGAGAAAATAACATATTATCGAGATTAAGCAGTTCATGATCAAGACTTTTAAACCATCCAAATGTTGGGTTAGGGACTTTACAATAACTGTAATTAATACTTGAAGGATCTAAAAGTTGTATGGCATAACATAATACAAATATAATTTAAATCAAGTTTTTAAAAATGAAAAATATATATTTGGATTAAGAAATGGATGGATTAATTTGTCAAAAATGGTTCTTTTAAAATTGTCATCCAAATTCCTCTTAGGGAGACAACGTGTTATTTTGGAAATTATTTCATTAAGGTAATTGCGATTGGGTAAAAATATAATGTCTTGAGTTAGCAGGAGGGAAAGAGAAACAAAGGAATATCCAGAAACATGGCAGTATCTGCCGAATGAGAGTGTCTAATACTTACCTCTAAGGTAAAAATCATTGTTACCATGTGACACTCTCCCCTCTCTCTCCTCGCAAATTTCTAGTATAGTTGACTCAAACACAACAGCTTTGTGTGATGTTGGAATGACATAAGAGGAGAAACAAAGAAATAGTAGAAAGAGGCATACTTGAGAAAAAGATAAATTTAGCAGAATCAGGAAAAAGTCTTTAGCAATATCCAAGGGAATTCACAGAATTCTGGAGTATGGCTTTGTACAGTCTACAGAGCATGGAATGGAGGTCCAGGCCAGTCTTTTTGATATTAAGTCAGAGAGACCCCTAACTAATGTCTAAGTTACATGACTTTGCATGGAAAAAAGATAAATATTCATCCATGAACAATATATATTTGCATTGTGTTATTTTAAAATATACATTGAAAGAATTTTTACTAATTCCATAATTATCAGTTTTTTACAGTCACGGAAAGAAACGAAACGTTACCACAAAGCAACACTACGGAGCTGTCCTTGGCACTCCTCTGGCATATGGCTGCTCAGGATGGTATCATGAAGGCTCAGGAAAGAGAGTGAGTGTGGGAGAGAGTAGTGATGAGGGGCTCCATGTCTCCATTTTCTGTGCATTTTTAGGGCCGAGGAGAATATAACTTTAGGATGGATTTCACTGGAGAAAAAAATGATAATGTTTTATCCAGAATATATTGTTATAAAAAGAGTACTTTCTTTTAATGGCTTTTACCACATGCTCTCTTTTTGTGAAAAGAATCAAGGGTATTAGTCAAGGGTTAATCAAGGATATGATATGTGTTTATGTTAAACTCTTACACTACTGGTTATCTTGAGTGAGTATGAAACTTTCCTTTTTTACTTGTGGTTTCGTATTACTTTTATTGTTACAATAAAAATGTATTACTTTCATATTCAGAAGTCACAGAAAATAGTAAATTTGTTTTTAAACATTGTTATTGTAGTGTAAATGCCTTACAATGGTGTGTTAGTTTCTGCTGCATAACAAAGTGAATCAGCTGTACATATACATATATCCCCATATCCACTCTGTCTTGCGTCTCCCTCCCACCCTCCCTATCCCACCCCTCTAGGTGGTCACAAAGCACCGAGCTGATCTCCCTGTGCTATGCAGCTGCTTCCCACTAGCTATCTGTCTTACATTTGGTAGTGTTTATATGTCAAATAGACATTTTTAGTCTTATTACAAATTAGGTATTTGTACTCTTCTTATCTTTTCCCAAACAATTCTTATCAGTACTTGATTTTCCTTTATATAAGCTATAAAATAATTATCATTATATGACATAAACAATTTTGTATTCTTCTAGTTTTCATATGTCTAGGCAATATAAGTTTTTCTGTAGGTTGTTACATGCTCTTCATAGATATGATGTTTAATAACTTCAAAATATTTTGATTAGCAAATGCACTATATATAACTATTCTATTGTTAGGCCATTAAGAATTTTTTTTCCTTCTACTTTTTCTCTGTAATGAACAGTGTATTCTTAGTTAATCTATTCTGGTTGTATGGAACAGAAACCAAATTGACTTAGCTTATGCAAAGGGAAAAAGAAAAAAAAAAGGTATGTACCCCTGACAATTTAAGGAAAAGCTGAACAAAGTTTTCAGTTGAGTTTGGGACTGGGACAGTTCGGAAGGTCACCAGAGGAAATGGTTTTTATGTTCTCTCTTCCACTCAGTTACTGACATAAATTCTTCTCCCAACATTCAACCTCCATGTCCTTCAGTTCAAATTTCAAGAGGGAAAAAATCTGGTTGCCTTGATTTGTGCCAGGTGTCTCCCTAACTCTAATCAGCAATATACAAACATGGCAGCCAGCAAAAGATGCCCCCTTGTGAAACTGGACCAATAGTTCTAAGAAAAGGACTGTACAGATACCCCAATGACTGTCTCTAAGAATGTGATGAACATTTTGGGCATAGAGCTTTTTTTTGATTTAGGATTATTTCCTTTAAGTAAATTTCCAGATATAGATTTTCTCTGTAAAAGGATATAAATCTTTGATGATTCTTTTAAAGATTTATATCTTTATTTCTCTTTCTATTGCTCTCTCTCTAAACAACTTCCTCTGCTGATCTCATCTCAGCCAATGCCTTCAACTACCACTTATAAGCAAATAATTTTCCAACCAATAGCTAGACCTCCAATCCTACTTGGGAGCTCCAGCCTCATATATCCAAGCTGTTTACTTAAAATCTTGCAGAGAAAGTCTCATTGCCACTTCCAAACCACCAGAACTTCAATTAAACTCATAATGTTTCAGCCCAAAACTAATTCTTTTTCTCTATTACCTACATTAAAATGATAATGAAAATCTTCAATGGTTCTCCAGAGTGTTAAGATAAATTCCTTCTCCTGCCTAGGTTCAGGCCCCAAAGTCTGTTTTTCTCATATAATTATATGTTATCCTCCCTCCTACCACCACCACATATAGGTGTGTCTTACTGTGCTCCAGCCTTGAAAGGTCAAGCTTTTATTTCTCTTTCATCCTCTCTACAATGCCATTCTTTATCTCTTTGACTAAACAACTTCAAGTCAGCTTAAGTGCTAACTCCTCAAAAATTTTTCCTAACTCATTAATTTATTGTTCTACTCTCTGCTCCCATAGTGCGTGTGTATAATTTTATCATGGTGTTTGTTGAATGAAACAATTGTTGGTATACACGGATCTATTTCCGTATAGTGATCTCTACTGGGATAGAGAGTACTTGGTACTCTACTGTATATAGTACAAAATCTGCTGCGAGAGACCAGAGTTTGAACCAGAGACTAAGCAATATAGATAATACAACACTGTCTAACCAGTACAAAGATATTACCTTAGAATTTGAAGAAGAAAGACAGAAACAGGTTATGAGAAAATGGCTGAAACGCCATCCTGCCAGGGTGTAGTGCCAGTGAAAAAGGAAACTTTTACTTTGGCATTAATTACAATTATTTGGAATATCAATATAGTTTTTCCCCACTTTGAGAATTTAAGGGAGACTACCTTCACCCCATAAGCAACCTCCTCCTTCTGATATTACTTTACTTATAGTAAAGAGACTGGCCAACTGTATCAGATCTAAACAATTCCTGAGGCAAGTCAATATGGATCCTAACCTAAGCCTCACCATCTATGTTAAGCTTGTGAATCAATCTGCAGTGTTGGCAGCCAACAATAAAAATGGACTCTGGCTAAACTAAACAAAAAGGAATAGGGGAAAAAAGAGGAAAGGATACTTGGGACTCAGAAAAATTGTAGGAGGCAAATGTTCACATTTGAGTACCACTAATGTTTCAGGGAGCTCTAGAAGGTTACTAAACAGAAAAAAAGCAGCTACTGAGTACTCTGTTAGTTAAGATCCAGATATTCTAGGGTAAAAAGATACAAACTGTACAATGATTTTCCAGCCCAGCAGAAATCTTAGAACGTACATCAGTGGGGACAGGCAGGCTCCCATTTCACCTAAATCGAGTGTGAATTTAGGGAAAAAAAAAATCCTGTCAGTGGTCAGCCAGTAAAATCTATACACAATAAATGTAGAGTGGAACAAATGAATTTCTTTTAAATTAATAATCGAAGACTCTGTAAGATTTATAGTTTCTATATTGCTCTGATCATTAAGTGATTGTATATACAACCAGAGAGAGAGAGAGTTTTGTGGTAGCTCAGGGTGATGAGAAATAGGTTACTAATTCTACTTACAAGAGGGAGAAGTCAAAGAAGCCTTCACTTTTAAGGTTGTGGCTTGTGCTTTTAAGAAGGAATCAGACTTTCCAACAAGGTGGGTTTGGGAAAGGGCATTCAGGGCAGTGATAACAGCTCATACAAAAGCATGTGGACACCTAAGCTCCAATCACCCTAAAGACACTGAAAGGTTGCATTTTGTCTCCATTGAATAGATTGCATCAGGAAGTAGTAGTCCCAGCTCAGGGCAGAAAACCAGTAGGGCCGCCTGTGAAAGCTATGAGTGTTAAAGAATTTGACTTGACCCTGTAGGTTGTTGTTAAAAGCTTACAAGGAAATGAGTTAGAAGATCAAATTTGCAATTCAGAAAGGTCAATCTGGCATCAATGAGGCCAACGGGGACAAGGAGTGGATAATGGGAGGGAGCTGAGATGAGGGTAACTGTCAGCCAAGATATCTTAGAAAAACAACTGAAATAATTTTAAATATTGTAATGTAGAAAGTACTAGAATGCAAGCATGACATAAAACATGGAAGCTGAGTGGCAATTGTCCTTTTAAAATATTTATGAATCAGCCTGTAAATAATTTCAGGTAGACCTTCTTTTTTGAAAATAAAGTCCTTTACTAAAATATTTAAAAAATTTCAAGCAACCATCTATATGAAGCATTCTTAACTCATGCTTCATTAATGCTTGCTCAGAGTATATTCATAGCATAATCACTCTTAATTTCTTTTTAGAGATTAAACCAATTCTTCCGTATTGGAGTAATAATTCTAGATATTATTAATATCATAACAAGCCTAAGGCTAGTTAGTTTTCCAGTTAACAGAATACCCAGGGTCAAATTTTGATAAACACAATATTTTAAGGTAATAAAGAACTATAAGCATTTCATTTTCTTCAGCAAGTATAAGTTCCCATAATTAATATGTTACACTATAACTCTACAATGTATATTATATCTCAGGAACTGCTGTTTTGGTTCATATGCTACCTCGTTCATCAGAAAGGCCAACTGTAGGCATTTGATGTGAAAACCTGATATCTAAATGCTGAGTTTGTCTAAATGCTGAGTTTGTCTAACATCTGTCAAGTGCAAGATCATTCCTACAATTGATGCTAACGATGTTAGTGCTTCCAAAATTACAGAATAAACCTTTACTATTTTTCTCAAAATGGACTGCTAAACTGTTATTTGGTCTCATGAAGCCAGTACAACAATTTAATCTTTAATAATTTTGGAAAGTCCAAAAACTCTTGATTTTTCTCTATCTCTCAACCATCACTGGCTGTGTATTTTAACAGTTAAGTCTTCTTTTACATCATATCCTCCTCTTCATTGATACTGAAATAATATAATGTTTTGTCTTCCTTTTCTTTCTTACATATACAAAAAATAAGTTTTTTCCCCACTTATTGAAAAACTGGATATGGTAGTCACAAGGACAGTTACTAGGACTGGCAATGGTGCAGCTTCCTCAGCACGACTGTACTCATACTGTGCCTAGAAATATACCATGAAACTATAATCCCCTCTTCCTGAAGTCCAACAAGAAAGATAAATAAATGTTTTATTGTGATCAATACATCCAATGAAACAGCAACTATGTGTTTACTATCTATTCCAAGTTTAGAACTTTATAGTTTGTCCAGAAATCTTTAGTTAAGAGACTACAAAGGCATAATCCTTATTCCTGTGGAGATTACAAAATGGATGAGCAGGGAACACACACACACACACACAAATGTAGCTAAAATTTATAATGAATCTTAAAGTGAGTACAACTATTATAAATACCGTAAGAATTTGAAGAAGCCAGAGATTATAAACAATGTGGAATAAATTATTCAAAGAATGGCATGTGAATACCCAGAAAAATAATAGCAAAATAAAACTAGTATAAAATTTGGTATTAATACATTTTATTAAGTATGAGATACTGGATGAGAATATCAGGCAATGTGGAAGAACTGGCCTATGTGGAAATGTAATTTCAGCCCAGTATTTCACTTTTTTTCATTATATACTGGTGGAAAATTTGGGGAGGATGAGGACATAAATAGACCTAGTAACTAGCTAAACAAAATATCCATAAGATGCTTATGATGATTTAACAGCAACATAGAAGGTTTCTAGTGATTTACCATGGGTATTATTTGACTTGTCTATGTCACCATTTTTCATTAATGTAATTGATGAATATTCAGGGGGCATTTTCATCAAGTTTGTAACTGACACATATATCAAAGGGATGTCATAACCAGGATTCAAAAACAAATCATAGCAGGCTCTATTTTTTTTACAAGCCCCTGATTTTGTTATTACGTTCAACTAACACAAAATTGCATACGAATGAGGCATTATATACATGTCAAATTGTTTTAAAAGGTTTTTAAACACTTGTTTTTAATTTCTGTATTTATCTTGTGGTAAGTTAGCACATTGTTTTAGGGAATTATATTTCTGTTTATATTTTCTATGAGTAATAAAGCACCCTATGGACATTAGTAGGTTATTAATTCTTAATTACTGTATGTGGTACCAAGGCCTTTTTTTGTTTGTATTTTTTTTTTCCAACCTGTATTTTATAAGGTGAAATTGAACAGGAGTGAATCAATACCCTACAAAGGTAGCCTAAAGTCAATTATACAAGTACATGATGAAAGAAACATCATAGCAGCTTCTGTAAAAATTATGAGGATTGACATTATAATAAGATTAACATGCCATGTGAGTCAGTAAGAAATCAATAATCAAATAGAAGTTTGAAAGCTTCCTTGTATAATTTTCACTGTAGTATTCTGTTTGGTTCTGTGTACTTTAAAGAGAAAGAAACACAGTCCCATTGAGGGGAAAAAATCTGGGCTATTACAGAATTGAAAAGAGTTCCTGAATTTTGTATTGATAGAATAAAATACATGCATGGATCTAGGGGAAAAATGAGGCTAGAGACTAGAAGCCAGATCGTAGTTGTGAAGTCAGAAGAAGCCAACAAAGAATTTAACCTAAAAGAATATCATGATTCATTTTTAATTATTTTAGAACAATTACTCATGCAAGCAGTGGGCAGAAAGCTTACAAGTAGAGGAACCAGCCTGCAGTCTGTGGGAGATGATGGAGAAAGTGACAATGGGGAAGGACAGGAGGAGACAAATCTGAGAAAGAAAAAGGCAAAACCTATAGGATTTGGGGACTGATTAGATATCGAGTGAGAGTTACACTGAATTTTCCCTTTCTCCCAGGAAGAAAAACAGAAAAAGATGTTAATGGACAACTCCCAGAGGAGGCAATACAATAGCTATTAATTGAACTTATTTATTATTTTTAACCTGATTCTTATAAATAAGATATGAAAATTAAAGTAAGAGACCAATTTTGTCAGCTATGAGAGTTCAAGTACTGGATTCTGATCAAACCTTAAGTTGCAGGTGACAGTATAAAGGTAGGAAATGGGAAATGTCTTGGCCGATCAGGGAACATGACTGCTTTACATTACTTATAAAAGGTATACAACAGCACTGGCTATATCTATCACCAAAGATTTGTTTAGCACATGTTAAGCTTAACTGCAATGCTGGAGAGCCAGCCTCATCTAGATACAGACTGAATTGAAAGTATAATGTTATTGAACAGGGAAAAATAATAATAATAAATAAATTATACACTGGATCATTTGAAGCGTCTGGGGAAAATTTCAAACATCTTCTAATGGACTTCAGATGAACAATTTTGGACCTGGGTACATGTTATATTACTCCGGAGGACAGACAGCTTTCAGTGGTAGAGTATCTCTAGCCTCAGATTCAGGAAACTTTTACAGATGCTGACTCTTTGACCCCATTTCCTAAAAATGATAATCATAGATGACAAGCTGGTGTGGGGAGATGAGCATTCATGTCCATGCAGTATGGAAAATTGGTTACAATGATTACAATAGAAGAACGATTACAATAAAATACTATGCACCTAAAATGTATACAAAAGCAAATTGCCAGAGTATATATAAATATACATTTATTTTTAAATATTTGAATATAATACATTGAGGTGCTAACAATGTTTATCCCTAGGCAATAGGATTATAGATGTTTCAAATTTTTAATTTAAAAATTTTCCATAACAATAAGAATTCATTCTTTATATAATTGAGAAAAAAATAACATTTTAAAATTTCAGATAGATCAAGCTTTATTACCTTAGACCATAATTCCCTGTTTAACCAAGTAAGTTTACCCTCTCCAATTTTTAAAGCTTGTTTCTGAATAGAGAAGACAGAGGCAAAAGGATTTGGTAAGTTTAGTCTTAATTTGTCATTTGTTAATATTGCAGAATCAGCCCACAGTAATAAGTCCTTTCTCTTAGTAACTACAGTGATGGCTAGTGAAAAAGAGAAAAATCGCTGGAGAAAAATCATCCTGATTTTTTATCATTTGTTGATTTCCATGTTGTAAATGCTCCCATTATAACTGATACCAAACTGACATCAAACTGCCAGCATTTTAGCATCCATCTTGCAAATTATATGATACTTAACAATTGGCCCTCCCCAGGCAGCACAAGCTCACTCCAACTCTTCACGAACAGATGCCCAGACAAGTTTGTTGAGCTAAATGGGTAAGGTTTTTGTTGCCTTCTTTCGGTCAAAAGATTTGTTCCTATGGACTTAATTTTCTTTATGCAAACATTACTATTTTATGTCATTTTCTAAGGTTTTTTTTCGGTTATGTACCCTCTCTTTCAACCTTTTGGACATATATGTTTATTTTTATCCATTTAAGTTAGATTCTTTAAGGAGATGACACCTCTTTATTTTTCCACAGGTTTATTTATGGATATACTGTCAAAATCAATTTTTAGCCTCCTATCATTCTCTCCTTTTAAAATCATTGGTTATAAGATTATGCTTAACTATTTTATAATTTAAAAAATCTATCTATCTAAAATTTAAGGTACATTAAAGTACATTCTACCTGTTCCAGTATTGATTTATTACTTTTATTAAAAATTATCTTTTTTACTTGGGGCTATTTTATACTCTATGTTGAATGGTTACATTCCCCAGGTTACTTCTTTGCCATCAAGTGTTTTTTACTTTTTGGTCAGTTTTACACCAGAGGAATGTTCCACTTGTCCTTTGAATTTTTCACCTTCATTTTGAATGTTTTCCACTGAATACACTTATCCTTTCTAATCATTTGATGCCTATTACCTTCTTCATGATTATTTAAAAGACACTGGTTCATTAAGCACACTCATCATTCCTTAGTGCTCATGGAATCAAGTCTTGTAAAGCTGCTTAATATAAATGATTTTCAAAATTTCCCATACCTGCCCCCAAGGAAAAGAACAATTGCAGTTTTTACATTTTTTACATTCTTCATTATTTCTCAATTGTTTACATTTCTTTTCTTCATTTTTTTCTGTTGAAGTCTGATGAAAGGAAGGAATTCAATAACTCAAGTGTGTTATAGCACCATTAATTTTATTCCTCTACTTATAGAGGATCTATTTTTCTCTATTCTATTTGCCTTTCACTGTATATATTTGTAAAAACCATTTAATTTTAATTAACTTCTTTAGCTATAATTATCTCATTTATTTATTTTTGGTTGTCATCTTTTCAATCTTCATCCTGTGAGGATTAACTGAAAAATTACTTTGTTTTTCCCCTTCATTTCAAAACATAATCTTCTTACTATTAGTTTTAAAAGGCAATCACTCCAGTTATATTGAAATTGGCATGTTATAAATGTAATTATTTTAAAGAATAACCAAGAAGTAATAGCCCATGATATCTGTGCTCAAAGTTACATGTAAAGTGTTTTTTTATTATCTGTATAAAGGGAACAGAGGATAAAAGTGGGGGACAGTTGAGCTTGCTTAGAATTTCAGGTTCTTCTTGTCTTGAGCAGAAATTGCCCTTGAATACTTCTCCCTGCAAGAATATGAGCTTTGAATTTATTTTTAGAAAGATTGCCAATCCTTTAAAATTACAATTTACTCAAATTTACAAAAATAATCTCTACATCCAATGGTTAAAAGTGATATGTCCCTTGAAGAAATCTTCCATTTTCCACGTCACTGGGAGATAGTTCTCCATAGGTATCTCCTCTTTCTACATATCTTGCAAACAAAAGCACAGATAGCCCTTTGTTCTGGACTGTCTTTTTAAGGGTGTTTATATAAAGAAAAGCTTTATATGCTATAGATAGTATCTTCTTCTGGAGCAAAGGAAGGGCAGGCATACTACTGTCCCTCATAAAAGATTTGGGTTCTCCATGCTTAGTATTTTTCTCCTGTAATGAAACCCACTGCGTGTGTCGTAATACTGATCCATCTTTGCATCACAAAAATGCTGTTAATCGTATTACTTCTATTGCAGTGAATATTGAAAGGTCTTGTGTCTCTGACCTAGGAATCTTGTGTTTTTCACCAGCATCCATGAAACTATAACAAATTAACTTTGTAATTCACAAGTAGGGTAAAATACCAGACCCTTTACAATTCGTCACACAAATAGTAAACCATCATTGGCTTTGGAATCAAAGAGTTGTATCAAAAGTTCTAAACTTCCTAAAATCATCTGATTACTTCCTGACCACTCTGTTCCTATTCCGTGAATAACCCAGGTTTTAACCATGAAGAGTAAAGAAAAATACGTAATAAAAACTAACTGCAGTATGCATTGTTGCTAAACAGCAGCAAGGTGATCAGGTAAATGCTGGCCTGAGAACCACAGAAATAAATGATTGAAAAGTCTCAGCTGTGTAACTCTAGGAATTAAAATGGATATGAATAAACCCATAGCAATTCATAAATCAAAAATGAGGTGACTCCTTTGACCTAAGATGCAGAGCTGTTTACAAGGCTAAGAAATATTACTATACATCTGTAGATGGGAAGGATACTGTGATCAGAACTGAGACAAGATAGAGCTTTTGTGTGATTTTAAAAAGTGCTGCCCACCTGGGCCTAGGCAGCACACTAGTTTGGAGAGCTGATAATGCTTTTCTGAAGGGCTGGAGTGGTGTTCTAGGGCTCAAGATTTGTGAGCTTTGTGAGTGGAACTTGGCGATTTCAGAATTTAATACAATCTCCCAGCAGAACATTTTAGGGAAGATCACAAAAGCCCATCATCTCAAGCAGCAGCCATGTATTTCATTTTATGTATACCTGTGACATTAATAAGAAGAATAGCTACTATTTATTTAATGTATTCTGTGTGCCAGGTAGTGTGCTAAATACTTTAAATGAATTATCTTATGTTATTATCAAAAGAACTATATGAAACAACTCTTGTTATTAACCTCATATTGCAGATGAAGGAAATAAGCTTTAGAATAATGATTTAGAGTGTAACAAAGTCAGGACTCAAAACTCAGGCCTGAGTCCAAAACCATACATTTAATCATTATACTCTGTTTCCTTTAGTATCTTTATCTTTGTACTTGAAAGAAAAAGATGATATCCAGACTAGCTTTTTCACTTTTCTTTCTTTCCCTATCTCCCACTGGCAAGCTTCTCTTCAATTAATTAATACTCATAATGTAGTCCTTCATGTTGCAATGTGATAATTTAGAAATCAAATGTCAAGAGTTTAACTTCCCTGTTAATCCTTTTGTATCATGCTGTTTACATTGTGATGCCTTTATTCTCCTGGGAAAAGAAACAAAAAAGACAAAAACTTGGCTGTTTCTGAAATGTAACAGGCTTAACATTTTTCATACTTTCATTTGATGTGCTATAGCCACCTAGTATTTTGGAAATAAATCTTCTTTACATAAATTCTAATATTCTTAACTTTATGGTGTATTTTGTCAATTTTTTTTCTATGTAAAGCATTCCTGACTTTTTATAAGCAAACCAAATTGTCTCAATCAAGTCTTTCGATTTTCTATTCTTATGTCTGGAGTAACATATCTTTCTGAATTCTCTTCCTCCCAGAATTCAGTAAAAGCTCATTGTTTTTGGTCTCTCGAATAAAGAATTAATAATAACTTGGAAATTGAATAGGCTCAAATGATTTATATTTTAATGTTCTGGCACATGTCATGGGTGCAACTTGGTTCTCCTAAATCCACTGTTTTTCTTTATTCTCTCTATTTACATCCACTTTCTCCTGTGAAAGAGAATGAGGTCATCTTTTGAGGGAGTTTGCCCAAAGTAGCTCCTTCTGCAGCTAAGGAGAATTCAGCTTCTGAACAAACCAAGCCTAGATGGATATAAGGGATGAAGCTCTGCCTTGGGAGTCTCAAGGCACGCATCTTTTTATATTTGTCAACAGTCAGCCTTGTTCTTTTCTTTGTAAAAAGAAACAGCTTTTCTTTTGGCATTACGTTTTGTCAGCTCCAAAAGAAAAACAATGTGTATAAATTATTAGGACATTGTGATTAATGAACTTCACTTAAAAATGCGTCTGAAAAAACCTTTAGAATAATGAGCTCCTGACTGAAACTTGTGTATCTCTAGTGACTGATTCATATTCCAAATAATACATTTTTCATTCTTCTAATTAATTTTTGGATCTTTGCTAATTATGGACTATGGGAAAATTCAGGAATAAAATTCTATAGGCAAATTTTTCATCAAACAAAAAAATCGGGCTTCCCTGGTGGCACAGTGGTTGAGAGTCCGCCTGCCGATGCAGGGGACACGGGTTCATGCCCCGGTCCGGGAAGATCCCACATGCCGCGGAGCGGCTGGGCCTGTGAGCCATGGCCGCTGAGCCTGCGCATCTAGAGCCTGTGCTCCACAACGGGAGAGGCCACAACAGTGAGAGGCCCACGTACAGCAAACAAACAAACAAACAAAAACAAAACAAAAAAAGTCAAGCACTTATATCTATTGCTGTCATAGCATAAAATATGATGGTAAAATAAGCCATGATTTTTATTGCATGCATTTGCATTCTTGTTATCCTTGAAAGTTTAAGTTTTACTTATAATGATTGCTTTCAATACTGTTTCATCAGATTCTTAGTATGTTCTCATTCAGTGCAACTTGCCATGATATATAAAAATAAGGCATTATATAAACACTAGTAAAATATGAAATTCTAATAATAGTACAATTAAGTCATCATACTCAAGATATTTACTATTGCATCAAATTCCATTGCCTACATATCTTAATAAAATTACCCTGTTTTATGAGAAAGATGTATAGAAAATAAGTCTCAAAAGATTTTCATGTGTAAAGGATGCCAAAATTTGATTCACATTTCTTAATTTTAAGAGGCATAATGATCTCTAATGGTACAAGAAACCAAAAATACACATTATTGCCATGGAGTTAAAGAATCTTCCACTTGTGACAGCAACCAACTTAACGAGCCAATTCTAGCAATAATTGAGTTTCTGTGATTTTCTTTTAATTTCACTACCTGATGATACCTGAGAGCTGTAGACTTTATTTCAGAATCCCATTAGGAACCATTATGAGATCCTATTTCCTGGGGTTTTAAAATCTAATTGTTAGTCAATGTGTTACAGTAAGCCTAGCTTTCTGTTTGATTCTCATGGCTGTACGTGGTGGGAAAAAAACAAAAGAAGTATGTTCCATCATCCTGTCAAGGAGGCTTCTTAACAAATTACCTTTCCCCTCAAAAGAAAACACAGAGAGACTTTTTTGTTGCTTTAACAATTCTCATAGTTCATATCTTCTTTTCTAAGCTATTAAAGGGAACAAAAACTGAAAACCCATAGAGCACAGACATCCTGACAACTGATGTCCTTAAGATTTATGAAGAAAGTTAAGTATTTAATAACTATATAAGAGTAAGCTATGCTTCTTAAGGATATTTTAGATCTGTTCATAAGCCTCTGCCTTGTCTAAGAATAAAAGTACCCCACATAGATTCCATTTGACCTGCAAGAACATTTGACTTAAAGTTTGAAAATTGATTATTTCCTTTTCCTTTAGTAATTTTGTCATGAAAGATGTTCTCTGCATCAATTATTTTCATAAGATTTCATAACTGTTTTCTAGTTCTAGCATATTGCTGGATTTTTTTAAACATTTTTTGAACCTCACATCTTCAACACAGTCAAATTAATGTTGTGTATCCATAAGTCTCACCAGTGTTATAACTCCAGAGTGAAAAATCTAAAGCTAGGGGAAGATTAAATTGCATATTAAATTAGCTGAATTTTTGGTAAACCCTGGGGGGGATGCACTTAGACTAGAATTACTTCACATCAAAATCATTTTGACAAAAACAAAAATGTATCTGCGGCTTGGCTCAAGGTGTAGATTTGTTACTGCTTTTCCGTTCTGTGGAGGAATACTCCTCCAATTGTTTTAAATGAAAGCCCTTCAAAGTTCACAGAAAGAACAAACTGCTGTTTGAACATTAAGACAGCATGATTTCTTATATTTCTTATTGGTCTAAGGAAGAAGACCCGAAGGCACATCTGTCTTCCTTCGAAATTGTAAAGATCGTGGTCATTTGCTTTTACCTTGAATTGGAGAAAGTAGTTTACAAGTGGTCTTGAGTTGATCTGTAAAAACACCCTGAAGTGGCCCTGTTCCAGGTCAAGGACTTGGTGTGCATGTCTGTCCTGCCTTCCATGTATGCAACAGTCTTGCTGTGATTTTCCAGGTTTCACTAAATACATTAGATTATGTAAATGTGAGCTCAACATTCAGATCCCCCTCAGTCTGTCACAGACCATCCTGATCTATAGTTCCATCGTTCCCCTCTAGCAACAGTAGCAGAGAAGCACATAAAAACAAGATAGCATGTGCATTCTGCTCAAGAGCTGGTCATAACAGAGGACCTTCAGCCCCTCCCTTGCTGCATTTCCCATTTATCTACAGACTTCTAAAACCATTAAACAGTTCAGACCAGTTAAGTTTTTCCTAACGAAAGTCAAAATAAGTGCAAAAAAAAGTTATATCATCAATAAAGCAACCCTTTGGAGAGGGGAAATCTGGAGTGAAAACATTGCCAGAGAAACTGAAAATAAATCTGCAAACTCCAATAACTCCTCGGAATTAGGGATGAGATTTAGTCATTGAAAAAAGTGTTAATTTATATCAATTACATCATTTCTCAACAATGAGTTGTGCTAAACACTGTATTTAGTATTATACATTTTTTCCCATTAACTGTTAATACATAAAATAGTCAAAGAAGAGGACATGAACTTCTCCGATTTACAAATTAAAAGCAACATTGCCAGAGATTTTCAAGGTCACCTAGTTACTAAGAAACAAAGATAGCTTTTAAACTCAGATCTTCATGACTAAAGTCTACTTGCTATACTCCATAGACCATTAAAACCCATAGTCTTAAGTCAGTGAGAAACATAAGTTCTTGAGAAGGAAAATCAGAAGTTTAGTTACATTATGTGGTTTTCTTCTGATTTTAATGCATCTCTGCTTACAGCTTTTCATTGGCTTCTTTGACTCCAAAGGCATTGATAAATGCTTAACCGCAAGTGTTTTATTCTGTATACTTTGCTGAACTCACTCTACTTTGGGCTGATGCCTTTGAAATATAAATAAAGTATAAATAGAATCGAAATATGCCATGAGTTCCTGCTACACAAACAAAGATTTAGAGCATCAGCATATCACATTATAAGAAAAACCAGACATGAATATCAGATCAGATACTGTCCTTTAGAAGACAGAAGGCAAATAGATGTTTAGCCACCATTTTTCTTCAGTTATTAGGCCAAACAGAGGAACTCACAATAAGATGATACATTTACATTAACACTTGTCAGCTATGTCTGCAAATGTAATCTATTTTGAGGTAGATAGTACACACATAACTTTATCCAGGGTTAGTTTTGTCATTCAGCAGTTATTTATTAATATGTTGCCCGGGAACTTCCCGGCAGTTCAGTGGTTAAGGCTCCATGTTTCCACTGCAGGGGGTGTGGGTTCAAACACTGGTTGGGGAGCTAAGACCTGCATGCTGCATGGTGCAGCCAAAAAAAAAAAAAAAGTGTTGACCAGATAATTCATTGTCCAAGCTGGGATACTTTAAGAATGAGTAGGGCTGTTCATGATATTCTGGAAATAAAAGATATAAATGAGAATATGCCAGGAAAATTGTGGTATGTAGTCATTCTGTTTTTGAAATGTCTACTTTACATTTAAGATTGTTTCAGGCACTATGGAAGGACATAATGAAATTAGCAGATAACCTCAAAAGTTAGCAGTATAGTTAGAGAAATAAAATTTACCTATGGTACCTCTAGAAGATAATACAAAAGAATATGTCATTAACTGCAAAATATAAGGTACTTTCTGATAGTGCTATAGTAATTTCAGTAAAGGAAAGTTTCTTGTGGGAAGGCTTCAAGCAGAAAAAATGAACTTTGCAGAGTTTAGGAATCAGGACTATTATACAAAAAGGTAAAATCTAAATAGCATTGATTGCCAACTTTCAACCTCTTTTCTACCTGCATTGCTCTGTTAATAATTCCTCTGGTAAACAAAAAGATGATGAATAGATAAAAAAGGTGAAGATTATAGAAGAATCCTGCATTATTATCCATGCATGAAACTACCTTGTACCTAAATTAGAGAACAGATTAATATCTTTCAACATTATGTCATGACTCTAAATAAATTTATTAAAATGTTTCTTTTTGTATTTAGTCAATTTGCCCTTCCGTGGAAGAACTGCATCAAAAACCTATTGCTACAACATGGTGCTAACAAATTATCCCAAAACTTAGTTCTTGCAACAAGAATAGGTTCCCACTGGTACAAGTCTCTTGGTGGACAATGGTTCAGCTGATCTAGATCTGACTTGGCTGGGCAGCTCTGCTCCAGACTGTGTATTGACGAGACTTGGATCCAGGCAGTGGTTCAGTGCACTATTATTCCATTTTGCTTGTTTTGGAACCCAAGCAAAAGGAGCAGAAGCTACCATAGGCATATTACTTTTAAAATAAATTCTTAGAGTACAAGCATAAACAGAACCATGTGGACATATTTAAGGCCTCTACATGTGTTACATCCACTAAAACTGCACTGGCAAAAGCCAATTGTTTTGTCATGCCCAGCATCACTGGGGTGGGGAAATATGTTCCACCTACAACTTTAAACAGTTTTTATATTTGGAGGAAAATAAAAAACAATGCATATTATCTTTATCATATTGGAGATCCAAGTCAAGGTCTGCATAAACAAATTTATGTTTAAATAAATAATTATTATTTATTTATTCACTGAAAAAATTTTCTTTGAAGATCTATTCTATGATAGACATGTTACTAGCATAGAGTATAAGAAATAAGACATACAGCTTCCTCTGGAGCAGCCTAGAGTCTATATCAGAGGACAGTGTATGAGCAAATACAAACTTGTGATACAAGTTTACCTTAGCTATAGTGATATTGATAATGTTATGTACAACTGCAGAACTACAGAGGGATTACTGGGGGACCTGACGCTTTCTAGAACTAAAGTGAAGGAGTTAATGGCGACTTTGGGTATAGGTTAATATAAAGCAGGCTCCAGGACAATATCTAAAGACCCTCTTTCCTGCCTTCTTCTCAAGTACTGTGTTGGAACCATATGAGAACTGCTTAATTGTTCAATATTGCAATTTTCAGAGTTACTTTTTAAATATGTCTTTATTGTTCTGAATAAATAATTTGCCCAGTATCCAACAGTTATTTAGGATAGGAATTATAGATTTCATAAAAATACTTTTACATAAAGTGGCTAAGTAAGTTAGGATACTGGTTGTCAAAGTTGAGTGTGCTTAAAAATCACCGAGGTAGCTTGTTAAAAAGAAAAGTTCTAGGTCTACATTCCAAATATTCTGATAGAGTATTACAGGGTGAGGGCTGGGAAATTACATTGTTAAAAATCAGCTCTGTATCCAATACCCAGGTAATTCTGAGGGGAAAATAATGTGTTTATAATGTGAATACAGTGGGCCCTTTGTATCCACAGGTTTCCCATCCACAGATGTGGAGTGCTGACTGTACTACAGCATTTTATATAAAGGACTTGATCATCTGCAGATTTTGGTATATGTGGAGTCCTGGAATCAATCCTGAGCAGATACCAAGCGACAGCTGTACATTACTTTATTCTAAGTTATCAGTGTGGATAACTGCAGTGGATTTACTTCGCAAAATTCTGATTTTTTGTTATCTTAATGATTTAGAATCAGATATTCAGTTTTGTTAATAGAGATACAGTTTCACAGGGGCCATGAGGTCCCATTAAAGGTTAAGTGAAAGGAAAAAAATGGCTAAACGACTTTGCCCAGAGCAGGACAAAGAGTTAAAGAGAAGTCACAGCATATGTGTAACTTCTGCTCATTTTTAAATATATATGATTAATTAAAAGAAATACAATTAAAATATATAAGCACAAGCTAAAATAATTGGACAAAATAAATTTTAAATATAAAATATTTAAAAGAGTAAAAGTAGTATAAATTTTATATAAGATAAAATAGTTAAGAATAAGAGACTATGAAACAACAAAAAATAAAACTAAACACCACAAGATAAGTCTTAAATTGCTAAATATTTTAAGAAGGTAATTAGGTAAAAGTTATATGTAAACCTAAGTCTAAAGAAAGGAAAGACAAAAGAAAGAATATAGTACCTAGAAAAGACATAGTAAATTCAGAATTTTTAGATACAGTGAAATTGATAAAACAATTATATTTTTTAAAAAAATAGTCTATTTTGTCTTATATATAAGTATTGCTATTCCAGCTTTCATTTGATTTCCATTTGCATGGAATACCTTTTTCCATCCCCTCACTTTCAGTCTGTATGTGTCTCTAGATCTGAAATGGGTCTCCTGTCAACAGCATCTATACAGGTCTTGTTTTTTTTTTTTGGTTGGAGCTTTTACTCCATTTAAATTTAAGGTGATTATTGATATGTGTGTTCTTATTGCCATTTTGTTAAATTATTTTGGATTTGTTGTTGTAGGTCTTGTTTCCCCTTTCTTCTTTTGTTCTCTTCTCTTGTGATTGATATCTATCTTTAGTGTTATCTTTGGATTCCTTTTTCTTTTTTGTGTGTACATCTATTAAAGATTTTTGTTTGCAGTTACTGTAAGGTTTTGGTATAGGAGTCTCTCTATATATATATGATTGTTTTAGGTTGCTGATCTCTTCAAAAGAATTTTAAATACCCTATATTTGTACTCTCCTCCCCTCACTAGTTTTGATATCATATTTTATATCTAATTGTTTTATGTATTCCTTAACTGTTTATTGTGTATACAGATGATTTTACTACTTTTGTCTTTTAACTTCCCTACACAGTGGAATATTATTCAGCCACAAAAAATAATGAAATAATGCTGTATGCAGCAACGTGGATGGATCTAGAGCTTATCATATTAAGTGAAATCAGAGAAAGACAAATATATGATAATGCTATAGGTGGAAACTTAAAAAATGATACAAATAAAATTATTTACAAAACAGAAATAGATCCACAGACATAGAAAATAAACTCATGGTTACCAAAGGAGAAATGGGGGGAGGGATAAATTAGGAGTTCAGGATTAAAATATACACACTATTATATATAAAATAGATAACCAGGCTTCCCTGGTGGCGCAGTGGTTGAGAGTCTGCCTGCCGATGCAGGGGACACGGGTTCGTGCCCCGGTCCGGGAAGATCCCACATGCCGTGGAGTGGCTGGGCCTGTGAGCCATGGCTGCTGAGCCTGCGCGTCTGGAGCCTGTGCTCCGCAATGGGAGAGGCCACAACAGTGACAGGCCTGCGTACTGCCAAAAAAAAAAAAAAAAAAGATAACCAACAAGGATCTACTGTATAGTACAGGCAAGTATACTTAATATCTTGTAATAACCTATAATGGAAAATAATCTAAAAAAGAATATATATCTACACACACACACACACACCAAATCACATTTCTGTACACCCTAAACTAACACAACATTGTACATCAACTATATTTCAATAAAAATTGAAAAAGAAACAGAATTACAAAGAGATTAAAAAAACATAATGGTAAAAGTAGCTAAAATAATAAAGGAAAATAAGGAAAAAAATGAAGGCAAAAGAAAAAATAAAGTAAGGAGGAAAAAGTAAAAGCTAAAGAGGGTACTAATAATAAATATAAGACATAACATTTGTACAAAGCCAAAATGGCCTTATGTACCAGCTGCAGAAGCTTGAAAACTTATTCAGTTTTAGGGCCAATGTTTGGAGTCAGGGTCAGGAGTCAGAAAGAAAAACTCTTGGCTTTTTTCTTTTCTCTCACACTCCTGATAACTAGCCTACTAAATTTTCTGTACAGAAAGGCCAAAATCAAATACTTAGCAGGTCACATTTTTTAACTTCTGCAGCAACATCTCACATGCCCTTCCACCAGTGAGAAGAATGACCATTTAAGAAAGTTGCTTTGCTTTATGTGCGAAACACCTCCACTTGTTGACAAGAGTGGGAGAATAGTCCTCTCCTCTGCTTCAGGGATAACTTACTTATACCCCACTTATTATGTAGGATTTATTTGCATCTA
This sequence comes from Leucopleurus acutus, assembly GCF_964270905.1. Classification (NCBI taxonomy): domain Eukaryota; kingdom Metazoa; phylum Chordata; class Mammalia; order Artiodactyla; family Delphinidae; genus Leucopleurus; species Leucopleurus acutus. Next base: position 123,007,734 of record NC_139143.1, read on the forward strand.
AAAAAAAAGCCTTTTTGATTATCAGGAAATAGTCATAAAATTTTGGGCAAAAACCCTAAATATTATTGATAATAAAATATTTTATCTTTTTATGTGCCTATTGGCCATCTGCATATCTTCTTTGGGAAAATGCCTACTCAGGCCTTTTGTGAGTCATTTTTTAAGTGGGTCATTTTTTGATACTGAATTGTATGAGCTGTTTATATATTTTGGATATTAACCCCTTATCAGTAATATCATTTGCAAATATGTTCTCCCATTCAATATGTTGTCTTTTCATTTTTTCAGTGGTTTCCTTCACTGTGCAAGAGCTTTTAAGTTAAATTAGATACCATTTGTTTATTTTTGCTCTGTTTCCTTTGCCTTAAAAGACAGATCAAAAAAAAGAAATGTTGCTACAATTTATGTCAAAGAGTGTTCTGCTTATGTTTTCTTCCAGGACTTATATGGTTTCCAATCTTATATTTAGGTCTTTAATCCATTTTGAATTTATTTTTGCATATGGTGTTAGACACTGTTCTAATTTCATTCTCTTACATGTATCAATAGCTGTCCAGTTTCTCCAACACCACTTATTAAAGAGACTCTCTTTTCTCATTATGTAGTCTTGCCACCTTTGTCTTAGATTAATTGACCACAGGTGTATGAGTTTATTTCTGGGCTCTCTATTCTGTTCGAGTGACCTGTGTGTCTGTTTTTGTGCCAGTACCATGCTGTTTTGATTACTGTAGGTTTGTAGTATAGCCTGAAGTCAGGGAGTGTGATACTTCCAGTTCTGTTCTTTTTTCTTCAGATTGCTTTGGCTATTTGAGTTCTTTAGTGGTTCCTTATAAATTTTAGGATTATTTCTTCCAGTTCTGTGAAAAATGCCATGGTAGCTTGATAGGGATTGCATTGAATCTGTAGATTGCTTTGGGCAGTATGGACATTTTAAGAGTATTAATCCTTCCAAGAACACAGAATATCTTTCCATTTCTTGGTATCATCTTCAGTTTCTGTCATCAGTGTTTTATAGTTCTCTGAGTATAGGATTTTCTGTTCCTTGGTTAAGTTTATTCCTAGGTATTTTAATTTTTTGATGTTATTATTATTATTATTATTTTGTGGTATGCTGGCCTGTCACTGTCATGGCCTCTCCCGTTGAGGAGCACAGGCTCCGGATGCGCAGGCTCAGCAGCCATGGCTCACAGGCCCAGCCACTCTGTGGCATGTGGGATTTTCCCGGACTGGAGCATGAACCCGCGTCCTCTGCATCGGCAGGTGGACTCTCAACCACTGCGCCACCAGGGAAGCCCTTGATGTTATTTTAAGCAGGATAGTTTTCTTTCTGATGGTTCATTATTAGTGTATAGAAAAGCAGCGGATTTCTGTATATTAATATTGTATCCTGCAACTTTAGCAAATTCATTTATTCTGATAGTTTTTCGGTGGAGACTTTAGGGTTTTCTATATATAGTATCATGTCATCTGCAAATTGTGACAGTTTTATTTCTTTACTTCCAATTTGAATGCATTTTATTTCTTTTCCTTGTCTGATTACTGTGGTTAGAACTTCCAATACTACATTAAATAGAAGTAACGAGAGTGAACATCCTTGTCTTATTCCTGGTTTTAAAGGAAAGGCTTTCAGCATTCACCGTTAAGTATGATGTTATCTGTGGGTTTGTCATAAATGGCCTTTACTACATTAACTTCTCTCTAAACCAATTTTGAAGAGAGTTTTTATCATGAATGGATGTTGAAATTTGTCAGATGCTTACTTTGCCTCTATTGCAATGATCATGTGATTTTTATCCTTCATTTTGTTAATGTGGTGCATCACATTGATTGATTAGCAGATATGAAACCATCCTGGCATCCTTGGAATAAATTCCACTTGATCATGGTGTATGATCCTTTTTTTTCTTTAATATTGTTTAATTCTATTTACTAGTATATTGTTGAGGATATTTTGCATCTATGTTCATCAGAGATACTGGTCTGTAGTTTTCTTTTTTGCCTTGTAATTTTCTTTTTTTTGTAGTGTACTTTTCTGGTTTTGGTATCAGGGTAATGGTGGCCTCCTGGAATAAAGCTGGGAGTGTTTCCTCCTCTTCAACTTTTTGAAATAGTTTGAGAAGGATAGGCATTAACTCTTCTTTATATGTTTTGTGGAATACATATAAGTTGTATTCCATAACTTATAAGTTGTCTGGTCCTGGACTGTTGTTTTCTGGGAATTTTTTAAATTATAAATTCAATTTTACTACTCATGACCAGTCTGTTCAGATTGTATACTTCTTCATGATTCAGTCTTGGAAGCTTGTATGTTTCTAGGAATTTGCCCATTTCTTCAGTTCATCCAATTAGTTGAGCTATAACTGTTATTAATATTCTCTTATATCTCTGTGATTGGTTGTTATTTCTCCTCTTTCATATTTTATTGATTTGGATCCTCTCTCTTTTTTTCTTGATGAGCCTGGGTAAAGCTTCTCAACTTTTTTTAACTTTTTAAAAATCCAGCTCTTGGTTTCATTGATTTTTTTATTGTTTCTTTTGTCTCTATTTTATTCATTTCCTTTCTGATCTTTTTTTTTTTAAATTGAAGTGTAGCTGATTTACAATATTAGTTTCAGATGTACAGCATAATGACTCAAAAATTTTATAGATTATACTTCATTTAGAGTTATTAAAAATAATGGCTATATTTCCCTATGCTGTGTAATATATCCTTGTTGTTTATCTATTTTATACATAGTAGTTTGTTAGTCTTAATCCCATACCCCTATCTTGCCCCTCCCATCTTCCCTCTTCCTACTGGTAACCACTAATTTGTTTTCTATATCTGTGAAGCTATTTCTGTTTAGTTATATATATTTATTTTATGTTTTTAGATTCCACTTATAAGTGATAGCATATAGTATTTGTCTTTTTCTATCTGACATTTCATTCAGCATAATGCCCTCTAGTTTCATCTGTATTGTCACAAATGGTAAGATTTCCTACCTTACTATGGCTGAATGATATTCTATTTTATATATATATATATATATATATATATATATATATATATATATATACATATTTGCCTTATCCATTCACCCATCCATAAACACTTAGATTGCTTCCACATCTTGGCTATTATAAATGATGCTTCAGTGAACATGGGGGTGCATATATCTTTTAAGTTAGTGTTTTCATTTCCTTCAGATAAATATCCAGAAATGTAATTGCTGGATCATATGTTAGTTCTATTTTTAGTTTTTTGAGGTACCTCCATACTCTTTTCCATAGTAGCTGTACTAATTTACATTGTCACTATCAGTGTACAGGGGTTCCCTTTTCTCTGCATCCCCGTCAACATTTGCTATTTGTAGAGTTTTTGATTTTAACCATTCTGACACTTGTGAGGTGATATCTCATTGTGGCATTGACTTTCATTTGCCTAATGATTAGTCACGTTGAGCTTCTTTTAATGTGCCTGTTAGCCATCCTTAGCCTTCTTTAAAAAATGTCTTTTCTGGTCTTTTTCCCATCCTCTCTGGTCTTTATTATTTCTTTCTTTCTGCTGACTTTGTATTTTTCTTTTTATATTTCCTTTAGATGGAAGGTTAGGTTATTTATTGACATTTTTCTTGGTTCTTGAGGTAGGCCTGTATTGCTATATACTTCCCTCTTAGAACTGCTTTTGCTGTATCCCATAGCTTTTGGAATTTTTTTTTTAATTTGCCTTATTTTCTGATTTCCTCTTTGATTTCTTCATTGACCCATTGGTTATTTTAGTAGCATGTTGTTTAGTTGCCACATGTTTGTGTTTTTCCCATTTTTCTTCTTGTAATTGATTCCTAATTTCATATCGTTGTTGGAAAAAATATTTTATATAATCTGTATCCTCTTAAATTTGTTAGGACTTGTTTTGTGGCCTAACTTGTTATCCTAAAGAACATTCCATGTGTACTTGAAAAGAATGTGTATTCTGCTGTTTTAGGATGGAATGTCCTTTAGGAATCTATCAAGTCCAGTTGGTCTAATGTGTCATTTAAGACCACTGTTTCATTATTGATTTTCTGTCTAGATGATCTGTCTATTTTGTTTTCTTTTTTAACTGATTTATTTTATTTATTTATTTTTGGCTGTGTTGGGTCTTTGTTGCTGTGCACGGACTTTCTCTAGTTGCGGTGAGTAAGGGCTACTCTTCGTTGCAGTGTGCGGGCTTCTCATTGCGGTGGCTTCTCTTGTTGCAGAGCATGGGCTCTAGATTCCCGGGCTTCAGGAGTTGTGGCTCACGGGCTCTGGAGTGCAGGCTCAGTAGTTGTGGCACACAGGCTTAGTTGCTCTGTGGCATGCGGGATCTTCCTGGGCCAGGGCTCGAACCCGAGTCCCCTGCATTGGCAGGTGGATTCTTAACCACTGCTCCACCAGGGAAGCCCTGATCTGTCTATTGATGTACGTTGGGTGTTAAATTCCTATACTATTTTTGTATTATTGTCAATTTCTCCCTTTATGTCTGTTAATATTTGCTTTATATATTTAGGGCTCCTGTATTAGGTACATATATGCTAATGAGTCTTGTATCCTCTTCAGGTATTGATCTCTCTATCATTATATAATGCCCTTATTTGTCTTTTGTTATGGACTTTGTTTCAGTCTATTTTTTTGATATGAATATTGCTACCTCAGCTTTCTTGTAATTTTCATTTGCATGAAATGTTTTTTCCATCCCCTCACTTTCAGTCTGTGTGTATTTTTAGCTATGAAGTGAGTCTCTTGTAAGCAGCATATAGATGGATCTTTTTTAGTGCAGTCAGTCACCCTATGTCTTTTTATTGGAGCATTTACTTCACTGACAATTTAAAGTGATAGTAACTAGGTACGTATTTAATGCCATTTTGTTATTTATTTTCTGGTTGTTTTTCTAGTTCTTTTCTTTTTTTCTTTTTCAGTTTCTTCTCTTGTGTTTTAATAATTTTCTTTAGTAGTATGCTTGTGTTTTCTAGCTCTAGTTTTTGTGTATCTATTGCGGGTTCTTGATTTGTAGCTACCATAGGGTTTGTATATGTTGATCTATTACTGTGTCTACATATTTTGAACTGGTAGTCACTTAAGTTCAAACACATTCTAAAATATCTACATTTTGTTTTTTTACTCTCCTCCCTGTTTTGTGTTTTTGATATTACATTTTACATCTTCATGTTTATCCCTTACCTGTTTATTGTAGTTATAATTGATTTTACAATTTCATGTCTTTTAATCTTCCTGCCAGCTTACTTAAGTGATTGATCCACAGTCTTTACTATATATTTGCCTTTCCTAGTGTACTTTTTAATTTCCTACAGATATTTCCTTCTTTTTGTACATTAAAAATTATTTTTTATCAAAATTAATGATTCCTATGCAACAATGGTCATCATAGACAAGCAACATATATGAAGAGAGATTAGAAAACCTATTTCTTTTTTTTTTTCAAGCTACTAATAGGTTTTTCTTTGTTTGTTTGTTTTTTGCCATTTTTTTTAAATGGCAGGTTCTCATTAGTTATCTGGTTTATACATAGTAGTGTATATATGTCAATCCCAATCTCCCAATTCATCCAACCCCCCCCCTTTCCCGCCTTGGTGTCCATACATTTTTTCCCTACATCTGTGTCTTTATTTCTGCTTTGCAAATAGTTTCATCTGTACCATTTTTCTAGATTTCACATATATGCATTAATATACAATATTTACTTTTCTCTTTCTGACTTACTTCACTCTGTATGACAGTCTCTAAGTCCATCTACATCTCTACAAATGACTCAATTTCATTCCTTTTAATGGCTGAGTAATATTCCATTGTATATATGTATCACATCTTCTTTATCCATTCATCTGTTGATGGACATTTAGGTTGCTTCCATGTCCTGGCTATTGTAAATAGTGCTGCAATGAACATTGGTGTGCATGTATCTTTTTGAATTATGGTTTTCTCAGGGTATATGGCCAGTAGTTGGATTGCTGGGTCATATGATAGTTCTATTTTTAGTTTTTTTAAGGAATCTCCATAGTGTTCTCCATGGGGGCTGTATCAATTTACATTCCCACCAACAGTGCAAGAGGGTTCCCTTTTCTCCACACCCTCTCCAGCATTTATTTGTTTATAGATTTTTTGATGGTGGCCATTCTGTTGGGTGTGAGGTGATACCTCATTGTAGTTTTGATTTGCATTTCTCTGATAATAAGTGATGTTTAACATCTTTTCATGTGCCTCTTGGCCATCTGTATGTTTTTCTTGGAGAAACGTGTATTCAGGTCTTCTGCCCATTTTTTGACTGGGTCTTTTTTTTTTTTTTTCGATATTGAGCTGCATGAACTGTTTCCACTTAGAGAAGACACTTTAACTTTTATTTTAGGGTCAGTTTAGTATTGATTAACTCTTATTTTTACTTGTCTGAGAAGTTCTTTATCTCTCCTATTCAAAATGACAGTCTTGCTGGGTAGAGTATCCTAGGTTTTAGGTTTTCCCCTTTTAGCTTTTTTTTTTTTAATAAATTTATTTATTTATTTATTCATGGCTGTGTTGGGTCTTCGTTGCTGCGCGTGGGCGAACCCGTGTCCCCTGCATTGGCAGGCAGACTCCCAACCGCTGTGCCACCAGGGAAGCCCCCCCCCTTTTAGCTTTTTAAGTATATCATGCTATTCCCTTTTGGCCTACAAAGTTTCTGCAGAAAAATCAGCTGATAGTCTTATGAGGGTTCCTTTGTATATAACACTTTTTCTATTACTGCCTTTAGAATTCTCTCTTTAAATTTTTCCATTTTAATTATGATATATCTTCGAGTTCATCTTGTTTAGGACCTTCTTTGTTTCTTGTACCTGAATATCTGTTTCCTTCTTCAAATTCAGGAAGTTTTCACCATAATTTCATCAGATACATATTTTTTACCCCTTTACCTCTTTCTGTCTTTCTTCTCCTTCTGGGACCCCAGTATTGTGAATGTTGGTATGCATGTAAATAGTTGCTTGAGAGGTTCCTTAAACTGTTGTCATTTTTTAAATTAGTTTCTCTTTTTGCTGTTCTGATTGGGTGATTTGCATTTTTCTATCTTGCAGACCATGTATACGTTCTTCTGTATCACATAGTCTACTCTTAATTCCTTCTAGTGTGTTTTTTATTTTACTTATTGTACTCTTCAGTTCTGATTTTTTTTTTATATTTTCTAGAACCCTGTTGAAATTCTCACTGTATTCTTCTATTCTTTTCCCTAATTCAGTTAGCAGTTTTATTGCTAATGCTCTCAAGTCAATCTGGTAAATTATCTCTGTTTCACTAATTGATTTTTTCAGTGTTTTTTTTCTTGTTCTTTCATTTGAAATAACTTTGTCTGTCTTCTCATTTTGCTTAACTTTCTGTCTCTGTGAAATTAGGTGAAACAGTTACCTATCCAGGTCTTGATGTTGTGTCCTTATGTGCGAGTGTCCTTATGTGAAAGTGTCCCTACACAATCTGTGTCTGCCCAGTGGCTTTGGTGGGAGAGCTGTGTCTGATGTGAGCATGACTCATGTCTTCCCCTAGGATGTGCTGGCAGCTAACACCTTGGTAGGAGGTGGGGCTGTAGGTGGAGTGGCTACAGCCAGAGCCAGGTGTGAGCCACAGAGCAAGAGGGGCTGGATCAGTGCTCAGCATGGGGTGGGTCATCGGTTGGGTGGTCTCAGCTCCAGAGTTCTGGACTGCTTCTGATTTGCTGTCCCCATGACTGCCAAAAATCACTGACCTTACCTTGTTCAGATGCTGTGCTGGGTCTGAGCCAGCTCCATCCACCACAACCATGCATTTTCCTCAGTTTTGGCAGCCTTCACCCTAGTGTGGAGCTGTGCTATGGAGCAAGTGGGCCTAAGTGGGTAGTCAGCTTGGGCTGGGGAGCACACTGGAGCATTCACAGGGAACTGGCTGGAGTCCCAGGCAGTTTCAATCTGCTCCCCTCCCTTTTCTAAAGTAAGTAAGAGTGTGTGTGTTCTTCATGAGTGGAGTCTAGGTTTCTTACAGCTCTGCTGTCAGTCCCATTGGTTTTGAAACCAGCTAAGGGGATTCATCCTCCCAGGGTCAGACCCCAGGCTGGGGTACCCAATATGTGGTTTGAACCACCCACCCTTCAGGGAGGATCTCCAGGCCCATATGATCCCCTCTTATTCTGTATCCCCTTCCAAAGACACAGGGCCCGACCTAATTCTTTTCCCTTCCTACCCAATCCTGTGTGGATCTTTACTATAGTCTTAATTATATAAGAGTATTTCTACCAGTCTCAAGTTTATTTTCAGTGAGAATTTCTCCACAGGTAGATGTATTTTTGATGTGTTTGTAAGGGGAAGTCATCTCTGTGTTCTCCTACTCCACCATCTTGATCTTGAGCTATCTACTGCAGCTTTATAGAGATAAGTGACTTCTCTCCTATTTAATTATCAGTCCTTTGGAAATTTATATATATTTAAAATGTATTATAAATATAAATATATAAAACACATATATTATATATCTTCTGGACTTCGAATTTTGAGAGTTTAGGTTTGAGTCTTAGTTCTTGTGGTTACTACTAATGAGCATTATTGAACTGTTGCAAGAGTTAATGAAATCACACTGGTAAAATGCAAATATTAATATAATGCTTGGAAGATGATCAATAAACATAAATAATGATTATCAGTGTCATTAGTAATATAAATATGATACAAGGTATAAACATATCTCATCAACATAAAGAAAGTGAAATATACATTATATATTTTAGATGTCATAATAGTCTAGTCCCAAAATTAAAAAACAAAAATGAAAACAAATAACTCCTGACCACTATGAACCCATTATCCTTTGAATACATATTTGTTTAAATATGTAGATTTCACTTTTTATATCTGAAATATAATTTGAAACATTGACTCAAAGTGCAATAGTTCATTTCATTATAATCTTTCTACTTATTATATTTTTATTTTAATATAATCTCAGTACTATAAAATGCTCTTCTCACAATCTCCCAAACTAATCAGTGTTCAGAAAGATGCACCCACCATTATTAATCAACAAAAGATTCTGTCAATCTCATCTCTCAAATGTTAAATTATATTCTCTCCATCAAGCCACAAAGCCCATTTTGGTATTAAAACATCTTTAATCTCATCATGGTATACTGCACAGTCCACTCCTTTAAGTTATTAGTCTCATTATATAACCTCCCTGCCCAAGTCACTACTTCAAAAGGACTTCCCTATTGCTATCATTGTAAAGACCAAAGGAAAAGAAGATAGCTCTTTCCAAAGCTCAAAAGGGAAGGAAGTGATCTATTCTTTATTATACTTTATTATGTCCTTTTAAAAATCTTATCATGTATTAGCAGTAATATTCATGACACTGGAGTACACTTACAATAGTCAGCTCTTATGGTTATCAAAAAGCTTCACTTTAGCATTTAATCAACGCTAAAAGCCATTTATTGCTTTGGATATTCCCAGCACAATGAACATTATCCATAAGCATTTGTTTTTTCATAGGGAAGCAAGATGGCATAGAAATGGAACATAACTCTGGGAGGGACTTATTTGATTTTTAAAAGGGCATTTTCATTTCCATAATAGCTTCTCCAAAGGAGCCTGCTGAGCAGCCTTTAATCTATCAAGTTTAGGAAAATCTTAAAAGCATTGTCTTGCTTTCTGTAGTTAGGGCTCCTTTCAGGAAATGAGCAGATACCTTGGTGTAGACTCAAGTGAAAAAGCATGTGAAAGGCTGAGTTATGTAGTTGTTGTAGAATTTTCTTCCTTGTATGGTGGATATTGGGACACAGAAAGGTCTCCAAAATCTAAAGTATCCCTATCTGGGGTGATAATACCACTGTTCTTTCTAATGGAATAGCTTCTTAGAAGCATTTTCATTGAACCTGGTTAAGAGATTTGAATTTCTGAAAGAAAAGGAAGCATTTCTTCCATCTCATCCCACAAAACATTATCTCTGAGGGCCTTGAAGAGCGATTAAGCTTTTGTTATCTTCTCATTACTGTTACTATACTATTATTAGCCTGGCATAAGTAGGGGTTCAATCAATGTTTCTGATAAAATAAAACCTATTCGTCAGCCTGGTGCTAATAGCACTGAAGGAAAAAGGTTCTCTGCTCTGCTCTCTAAGCAACTCAACCAAAAATCCAAAGAGTATTTTTGTTTTGTTTTGTTTTTCTTTGCTTTGCTTTTTGTTTTGTTTTTGTATTTATCATATGTGACATATAGAAGGCATTTGACACTTGATTAAATCTGTAATCTCTTATTTTCTCTGTTCTCCTACATTTGTGATCACTAATTACCTACTTAACTCATTATTTTTTGTCCTTCTGAAATCTGTTTTGTGGATGTACCATGCTCAGACCCTCAAAAACAAAAACAAATCAAGAAAAATTCTTCTTTTCTTTCTCTATATTCTTCAACTAATGCTTCTAAGAGTGAGTTTCAATCTGACATCTTACCATTTTTTGAACTTTATGCTGGAAATTCCTACAAAAGTACCCCATTAGCACTTCACACACAACATTAAACATGCTCATACACAGGCATTTTTTTGTATGTATGTTTGTCTCTTTGGTTATATCATATAGTCCTCGAGAGAAGGGACAATATCTCTTATTTCATTTATTCCACTACAATTGCTCATTATTTTAACATTATGGATGCTGTATCAAGCTGCTGTATAAAGACTTGTAATGAGCTAACTCACTCATACCACTTCTGTGATTTGCTTTTTGTTTCTTTTTGTTTTTGTTTTTTTTACATCTTTATTGGAGTATAATTGCTTTACAATGGTGTGTTAGTTTCTGCTTTATAACAGGCTGAATCAACCATACATATACATATATCCCCATATCTCTTCCCTCTTGCATCTCCCTCCCACCCTCCCTATCCCACCCCTCTAGGTGGTCACAAAGCACTGAGCTGATCTCCCAGTGCTATGCGGCTGCTTCCCACTAGCTATCTATTTTACGTTTGGTAGTGTATATATGTCCATGCCACTCTTTCACTTTGTCACAGCTTACCCTCCCCCCACCCCATATCCTCAAGTCCATTCTCTAGTAGGTCTATGTCTTTATTCCTGTCTTACCCCTAGGTTCTTCATGACATTTTATTTTCCCTTAAATCCCATATATATGTGTTAGCATACGGTATTTGTCTTTCTCTTTCTGACTTACTTCTCTCTGTATGACAGACTCTAGGTCCATCCACCTCATTACAAATAGCTCAATTTTGTTTCTTTTTATGGCTGAGTAATATTCCATTGTATATACGTGCCACATCTTCTTTATCCATTCATCCAATGGTGGACACTTAGGTTGTCTCCATCTCCTGGCTATTGTAAATAGAGCTGCAGTGAACATTTTGGTACATGACTCTTTGAATTATGGTTTTCTAAGGGTATATGCCCAGTAGTGGGATTGCTGGGTCATATGGTAGTTCTACTTGTAGTTTTTTAAGGAACCTTCATACTGTTCTCCATAGAGGCGGTACCAATTCACATTCCCACCAGCAGTGCAAGAGTATTCCCTTTCCTCCACACCCTCTCCAGCATTTATTGTTTCTAAATTTTTTGATGATGGTCATTCTGACTGGTGTGAGATGATATCTCAATGTAGTTTTGATTTGCATTTCTCTAATGATTAATGATGTTGAGCATTCTTTCATGTGTTTGTTGGCAGTCTGTATATCTTCTTTGGAGAAATGTCTATTTAGATCTTCTGCCCATTTTTGGATTGGGTTTTTTGCTTTTTGTTATTGAGCTGCATGAGCTGCTTGTACATTTTGGAGATTAATCCTTTGTCAGTTGCTTCATTTGCAAATATTTTCACCCATTCTGAGGGTTGTCTTTTGGTCTTGTTTATGGTTTCCTTTGCTGTGCAAAAGCTTTGAAGTTTCATTAGGTCCCATTTCTTTATTTTTGTTTTCTTTCCATTTCTCTAGGAGGTGGGTCAAAAAGGATCTTGCTGTGATTTATGTCATAGAGTGTTCTGCCAAAGTTTTCCTCTAAGAGTTTGACAGTTTCTGGCCTTACATTTAGGTCTTTAATCCCTTTTGAGCTTATTTTTGTGTATGGTGTTAGAGAGTGATCTAATCTCATACTTTTACATGTACCTGTCCAGTTTTCCCAGAACAACTTATTGAAGAGGCTGTCCTTTCTCCACTGTACATTCCTGGCTCTTTTATCAAAGGTAAGGTGACCATATGTTCATGGGTTTATCTCTGGGCTTTCTATCCTGTTCCATTGATATATCTTTCAGTTTTTTCCCAGTACCATACTGTCTTGACTACTGTAGCTTTATAGTACAGTCTGAAGTCAGGGAGCCTGATTCCTCCAGCTTCATTTTTCGTTCTAAAGATTGTTTTGGCTATTCGGGGTCTTTTGTGTTTCCATACAAATTGTGAAATTTTTTGTTCCAGTTCTGTGAAAAATGCCAGTGGTAGTTTGGTAGGGATTGCATTGAATCTGTAGATTGCTTTGGGTAGTAGAGTCATTTTCACAATGTTGATTCTTCCAATCCAAGAACATGGTATATCTCTCCATCTATTTGTGTCATCTTTAATTTCTTTCATCAGTTTCTTATAACTTTCTTCATAGAGGTCTTCAGTTTCCTTAGGTAGGTTTATTCCTAGATATTTTATTCTTTTTGTTGCAGTGGTAAATGGGAATGTTTTCTTGATTTCACTTTCAGATTTTTCATCATTAGTGTATAGGAATGCCAGAGACTTCTGTGCATTAATTTTGTATCTTGTTACTTTACCAAATTCATTGATTAGCTCTAGTAGTTTTCTGGTAGCAGCTTTAGGATTCTCTATGTATAGTACCATGTAATCTGCAAACAGTGACAGCTTTACTTCTTCTTTTCCCATTTGGATTCCTTTTATTTTCTTTTCTTCTCTGATTGCTGTGGCTAAACCTTCCAAAACTATGTTAAATAAGAGTGGTAGGGCTTCCCGGGTGGCATAGTGGTTGAGAGTCCGCCTGCTGATGCAGGGGACCCGGGTTTGTGCCCTGGTCCGGGAGGATCCCGCATGCTGCAGAGCAGCTGGGCCCGTTAACGCATGGCCACTGAGCCTGCGCGTCTGGAGCCTGTGCTCCACAACGGCAGAGGCCACAGCAGTGAGAGGCCCGTGTACCGCAAAAAAAAAAAAGAGAGTGGTGAGAGTGGGCAGCCTTGTCTTGTTCCTGATCTTAGTGGAAATGGTTTCAGTTTTTCACCATTGAGGACGAAGTTGGCTGTGGGTTTGTCATATATGGCCTTTATTATGTTGAGGAAAGTTCCCTCTATGCCTACTTTCTGCAGGGTTTTTATCATAAATGGGTGTTGAATTTTGTCAAAAGCTTTCTCTGCATCTATTGAGATGACCGTATGGTTTTTCTCCTTCAATTTGTTAATATGGTGTATCACACTGATTGATTTGCTTATATTGAAGAATACTTGCATTCCTGGAATAAACCCCCCTTGATCATGATGTATGATCCTTTTAATGTGCTGTTGGATTCTGTTTGCTAGTATTTTGTGGAGGATTTTTGCATCTATGTTCATCAGTGATATTGGCCTGTGGTTTTCTTTCTTTGTGACACCCTCGTCTGGTTTTGCTATCAGGGTGATGGTGGCCTCGTAGAATAAGTTTGGGAGTGTTTCTCCCTCTGCTATATTTTGGAAGAGTTTGAGAAAGATAGGTATTAGGTCTTCTCTAAATGTTTGATAGAATTCGCCTCTGAAGCCATCTGGTCCTGGGCTTTTGTTTGTTGGAAGATTTTTAATCACAGTTTGAATTTCAGTGCTTGTGATTGGTCTGTTCATATTTTCTATTTCTTCCTGATTCAGTCTTTGCAGGTTGTGCATTTCTTCCAGGTTGTCCATTTTATTGGCATAGAGTTGCTTGTAGTAATCTCTCATGATCCTTTGTATTTCTGCAGTGTCAGGTGTTACTTCCCCTTTTTCATTTCTAATTCTATTGATTTGAGTCTTCTCCCTTTTTTTCTTGATGAGTCTGGCTAATGGTTTATCAATTTTGTTTATCTTCTCAAAGAACCAGCTTTTAGTTTTATTGATCTTTGCTATCATTTCCTTCATTTCTTTTTCATTTATTTCTGACCTGATTTTTATGATTTCTTTCCTTCTGCTAACTTTGGCGTTTTTTTGTTCTTCTTTCTCTAATTGCTTTAGGTGCAAGGTTAGGTTGTTTATTCGAGATGTTTCCTGTTTCTTAAAGTAGGATTGTATTGCTATAAACTTCCCTCTTAGAACTGCTTTTGCTGCATCCCATAGGTTTTAGGTCACCGTGTCTCCACTGTCATTTGTTTCCAGGTATTTTTTGATTTCCTCTTTGATTTCTTCAGTGATCACTTCGTTATTGAGTAATGTATTGTTTAGCCTCCATGAGTTTGTATTTTTTACAAATCTTTTCCTGTAATTGATATCTAGTCTCATAGCGTTGTGGTCAGAAAAGTTACTTTATACAATTTTTGTTTTCTTAAATTTACTAAGTCTTGATTTGTGATCCAAGATATGATCTATCCTGAAGAATGTTCCATGAGCTCTTGAGGAAAATGTGTATTCCATTGTTTTTGGATGGAATGTCCTATAAATATCAATTAAGTCCATCTTGTTTAATGTATCATTTAAAGCTTGTGTTTCCTTACTTATTTTCATTTAGGATGATCTGTCCAGTGGTGAAAGTGGGGTATTAAAGTCCCCTACTATCAATGTGTTACTGTCGATTTCCCCTTTTATGGCTGTTAGTATTTGCCTTATGTATTGAGGTCCTCCTATGTTGGGTCCATAAATATTTACAATTGTTATATCTTCTTGGATTGATCCCTCGCTCATTATGTAGTGTCCTCCTTTGTCTCTTTTAATAGTCTTTATTTTGAAGTCTATTTTGTCTGATATGAGAATTGCTACTCCAGCTTTCTTCTGGTTTCCATTTGCAAGGAATATCTTTTTCCATCCCCTTACTTTCAGTCTGTACGTTTCTCTAGGTCTGAAGTGGGTGTCTTGTAAACAGCATATATATGCGTCTTCTTTTTGTATCCATTCAGCCAATCTGTATCTTTTGGTGGGAGCATTTAAGCCATTTACATTTAAGGTAATTATCAATATGTATGTTCCTATTCCCATTTTCTTAATTATTTTGGGTTTGTTATTGTAGGTCTTTTCCTTCTCTTGTGTTTCTTGCCTAGAGAAGATCCTTTAGTATTTGTTGTAAAGCTGGTTTGGTGGTGCTGAATTCTCTTAGCTTTTGCTTGTCCGTAAAGGTTTTAATTTCTCCATCAAATCTGAATGAGATCCTTGCTGGGTAGAGTAATCTTGGTTGTAGGTTTTTCTCCTTCACCACTTTAAATATGTCCTGCCAGTCCCTACTGGCTTGCAGAGTTTCTGCTGAAAGATCAGCGGTTAACCTTATGGGGATTCCCTTGTGTGTTATTTGTTGTTTTTCCCTTGCTGCTTTTAATATGTTTTCTTTGTATTTAATTTTTGACAGTTTGATTAATATGTGTCTTGGCATATTTCTCCTTGGATTTTTCCTGTATGGGACTCTCTGTGCTTCCTGGACTTGATTAACTATTTCTCTTCCCATATTAGGGAATTTTTCAACTATAATCTTTTCAAATATTTTCTTAGTTTGTTTCTTTTTCTCTTCTTCTTCTGTAACCCCTATAATTCGAATGTTGGTGCATTTAATTTTGTCCCAGCGGTCTCTGAGACTGTCCTAAGTTCTTTTCATTCTTTTTTCTTTATTCTGCTCTTCAGTGGTTATTTTCACTATTTTATCTTCCAGGTCACTTATCCGTTCTTCTGCCTCAGTTATTCTGCTATTGATCCCTTCTAGAGTAATTTTAATTTCATTTATTTTGTTGTTCATCGTTGCTTGTTTCATCTTTAGTTCTTCTAGGTCCTTGTTAAATGTTTCTTGCATTTTCTCTATTCTATCCAAGATTTTGGATCATCTTTACTATCATTATTCTGAATTCTTTTTCAGGTAGACTGCCTATTTGCTCTTCATTTGTTAGGTCTGGTGGGTTTTTATCTTGCTCCTTCATCTGCTGTACTTTTTTTGGTCTTCTCATTTTGCTTATCTTACTGTGTTTAGGGTCTCCTTTTAGCATGCTGAAGGTTTGTAGTTCCTGTTGTTTTTGGTGTCTGTCCCCAGTGGCTAAGTTTGGTTCAGTGGATTGTGTAGGCTTCCTGTTGGAGGGGACTAGTGCCTGTGTTCTGGTGGATGAGGCTGGATCTTGTCTTTCTGGTGGGCAGGTCCACATCTGGTGGTGTGTTTTGGGATGTCTGTGGACTTATTATGATTTTAGGCAGCTTCTCTTCTAATGGGTGGCATTGTGTTCCTGTCTTGCTAGTTGTTTGGCATAAGGTGACCAGCACTGTAGCTTGCTGGTCGTTGAGTGAAGCTGGGTGTTGGTGTTGAGATGGAGATCTCTGGGAGATTATCACCATTTGATATTAAATGGAGCTGGGAGGTCTCTTGTGGACCACTGTCCTGAAGTTGGCTCTCCCACCTCAGAAGCACAGCACTGACTCCTGGCTGCAGCACCAAGAGCCTTTCATCCACTGGCTCAGAATAAAAGGGAGAAAAAGTAGAAAGAAAGAAAGAGGATAAAATAAAATAAAATAAAATAATTAAAATAAAAGAATAATTATTATTAAGAAAAAAAATTTAAACAAAACAAAAAAAAACAAAAATTAAACGGATGGATAGAACCCTAGGACAAGTGGTGAAAGCAAAGCTATACAGACAAAATCTCACACAGAAGCAAACACATACACACTCACAAAAAGAGGAAAAGGGGAAAAATAATAAATCTTGCTCTCAAAGTCTACCTCCTCAGTTTGGGAAGATTCGTTGTCTATTCAGGTATTCCACAGATGCAGGGTACATCAAGTTGATTATGGAGCTTTAATCCACTGCTCAGAGAGATTTCCCTTTCTCTTTGTTCTCACAGCTCCCAGGGGCTCAGCTTTTGATTTGGCCCCACCTCTGCGTGTAGGTCACCAGAGGGTGTATGTTTTTCCCTCAGACAGGATGGGGTTAAAGGAGCCGCTGATTCGGGGGCTCTGGCTCACTCAGGCCATGGGGAGTGAGGGGTACGGATTGCAGGGTGAGCCTGCAGCAGCAGAGGCCGGCATGATGTTGCACCAGCCTGAGGTGTGCTGTGCGTTTTCCCGGGGAAGTTGTCCCTGGATCCCGGGACCCTGGCTGTGGCGGGCTGCACAGTCTCCCCAGAAGGGAGGTGTGGAGAGTGACCTGTGCTCACACACAGGCTTCTTGGTGGTGGCAGCAGCAGCCTTAGCATCTCATGCCCATCTCTGGGGTCCGCGCTTTTAGCTGCGGCTTGCGCCCGTCTCTGGAGCTCCTTTAAGCAGCGCTCTTAATCCCCTCTCCTCCCGCACCAGGAAACAAAGAGGGAAGAAAAAGTCTCTTGCCTCTTCGGCAGGTCCAGACTTTTCCCCGGACTCCCTCCCGGCTAGCCGTGGTGCACTAACCCGTTCAGGCTGTGTTCACACCACCAGTCTTCTCCTTGCGCTCGGACCGAAGCCCGAGCCTCAGCACCTAGCTCCACCAGCCCCGGCGGGTGAGCAGACAAGCCTCTCGAGCTGGTGAGTGCTGGTCGGCACAGATCCTCTGTGTGGAAATCTCTCCGCTTTTCCCTCCACACCTCTGTTGCTGTGCTCTCCTCCGCGGCTCCGAAGCTCTCCCCCTCCACCACCTGCAGTCTCTGCCTGCGAAGGGGCTCCTAGTGTGTGGAAACCTTTCCTCCTTCACGGCTCCCTCCCACTGGTGCAGGTCCCGTCCCTATTCTTTTGTCTCTGTTTATTCTTTTTTCTTTTACCCTGCCCAGGTACGTGGGGAGTTTCTTGCCTTTTCGGAGGTCTGAGGTCTTCTGCCAGCATTCAGTAGGTGTTCTGTAGGAGTTGTTCCATGTGTAGATGTATTTCTGATGTATTTGTGGGGAGGAAGGTGATCTCCACATCTTACTCTTCCGCCATCTTCCCCTAGATCTTTTGTTTTTTTATTTATTTTGTTTTACAGTGATCTGTGTCAATATCTTCTAAGAAGAACTAATGTTGAGAAATATATACATAGCTACCAAATAACCAAACTTCATTACAATATGCTTGGCAGCATGCTAAGTGATTTACATATATTATCTTATTAAGTACCACAACAGGGTGACAGCACAGTCACTCTGGTAATTTTTTATTGCCTGTATTAGAGCTGAAGAAGCTGAGACTTGGAACGATTAAGCAACTTGTTCAAGGTCACACAGCAAATGAGCAGTAGAGTCAAGGGTGAAATCCAGGTCTGGCTGACTCCAGAATTTTATGTCCTGGCAACTTCTCAAACAGAAAGCAAGGCTTCAGAGGAAAGGGAGTCAGTATCAAGGCCTGGTAAATGCATTGGTATCATACCTGAAGGGAACATGTCAAATGGGATAATAATCTTCAGGGAATATGGACAGTGTATTTATGAGAACTGATAAAAGATGAAGAGAGGGTTTTCCCCATATGTTAGCATTGATATGATCCAAGTGTCTTGCCTTCACTGGAAGATAGGTGCATCAGAAATGACCAAGGCTAAATTTCTCCAGCACCGTGGAGAGGCTATTCAGAGTCAAAGTTAATATAATTTAGAAAAAATACAG
This sequence comes from Leucopleurus acutus, assembly GCF_964270905.1. Classification (NCBI taxonomy): domain Eukaryota; kingdom Metazoa; phylum Chordata; class Mammalia; order Artiodactyla; family Delphinidae; genus Leucopleurus; species Leucopleurus acutus. The sequence goes on from NC_139143.1 coordinate 123,026,397, forward strand.
ACATGCATTATTTTTACATATACAGTTAAATTTGGAAGGATGAAGTTTTTATATTTTCCCCTTATGTATTTAAGCTTTATATTATAAAAAATGTTAATTTAATATAGTCTCTAAATTTATAGAAAAGTAATGCAAAATTGGCATTTGTGTTAAAATTTTCAATTTAAAATAAAAAAATAATACTTTCTTCTTCATGTCTTATCATTTTGTTGTTCTGGCACAGAGAGTGACAAGCAAAGGTCAGAAGCTGTGATCTACAAAGTAGGTAGACATGCAAGCATTAACCTCATTTAAATTTCTGAGTGATTTGGTGGTTGAATTTCCCAACAGTAAAGTTGCACCTAAAATTGATCAACTTCAGTGTCATCAACAGATGTCCCTAAACCATTAGCAACTAATGGATTGTTTAAAGGACCTTAATAGCTCATTTGTCTAGTCAAAACCCCATCAATTCAACCTTTGCAAACCATACTTGCCTGTCATTAGAAAATTGAGTCCATTGTCCTTTAGTTTTGAAATGACATGTAATTCAAATCAATTAAGGCAAAAAGACCAATTATTTGGTGAATTTGTGACAACCAAAATGTTTTGAATAGCTGATAAAAATTATAGCTACAGAAGTGCAGGCTATTTACTGATGAATCAGGTAGAGGAAATAAAAAGGAGATGTATGTAATCTTAACATAAATATGTTAGCTCCCAAAAGGTTTTTAAGTAAGACATGTGTGTCTTCTTTCAACGGCTCCCAGTGGTTTTTAATAATGAAATCCTATATTTAAAGTCTTCTATCTTTTCTATACCTCTTGAAAGTGTTCTTGGCTTAAAAGTTCTCTGTTGTGTCTTACTGTTAAACACTTTTATTTCTCCTTTTTCTTATCTTCCAATAGTCTTGGTTATAAACTGCAATTTGTTCTATAATTGAAACATAACAACTTTTATTTATAAAATTTGTTCTTAGAAAAAATGAGAGGCATTTTCCCTTCATGTTTCTATATTATCTATAGTGATACATCTGATCCAAATGATGGTTAGATAAATGCACACAGCTATGCAAAATTTCAGTGTGAAAATTTTCAAAAGGCTACAGTCATGGGATGTTAATGCACTTTTCATTGTCATATTGTCACTGAAAAGGTAGTTATATACAGTCAGTTACTAATAATGGCTTTACCATCACTCAAAAAACAGTCAATGAATGCAACTATGTGGTGAGGAAGCATATTTGGACATGTAAAATACTGCAACTACATATTATATTCTTGCAGTTTTTACTCTATAATAAATATTCTTAATTTTATTCATACTGACTTCATTTAACATGTTTTGTTGGGGAAAAAAAAACACAAGCTTTTTACTTGGAAATAAATTTCCTTTCATAAAATAGAGGTAAGTGAACAATGTTCTATATTTGATTTAATACAGCCAAATTATTGAAATTTTAATTTAATTGCACTATTTTTTAGAGGAGACTAATTTAAATGGGGGTGTGTCTGAGAATGCCTTGTTAAATGAAAGGTTCTTCTCCCCATTTAAAAAAAATTAAAGGGCAATTTAGACACAGTAAAAGTAACCTTTTTGGTGTACAATTATACAAGTTTTGGCAAATGCATATGGTTATGCAACATCATTAAGATAAAGATAGAGAACACCTTCATTAAATCAGAAATATTTTTCTGGAGGCACTTTGTAAGTAACCCCTACCTTCATCCTCATCCCTTAGCAACACTCATCTGTTATCTTTTTCTACAGTGTAGCCTTTTTCAGATGGCATTATTAATGGAATTATTCAGTATGTAGCATTTGGAGTTTGACACTGCAGAATGCACTATGGAATCATCCATGTTGTGTATGCCAGCAGTTTTCTCCTCTTTATTGCCGAGTAGAATTTCATTTTATAGATATACCATAGGTCATTCAACCATTCCTCAGAAGAGGGACATTTGGGTTTCCAGGTTGGGGCAGTTATGAATAAAGCTGCTCTAAATATTTGCATAAAGATTTTTGTGAGAACATGTTTTAATTTTACTAGGGTAAATACCCACGTGTAGGATTATTGGGTTATGTGGTAAACGTATGTTTAATTTTGCAAGACATGGCCCAACTGTTTCCAAGGTAGTTGTAAAATTTGTCATTTTATACAAGTACTGTTTGAGAGCTCCAGTAGCTTTGCCTCTTTGCCAGCTCTTGGTATTGTCATATTGGTCTGTTGTGGTATCTAGTTGTAGTTTTAATTTACATTTCTCCAATGGGTAGTGATGTTGGACATCTTTTCACATGCTGATTTACAGTTTTTTTATGGAATAGTGTTTAAATATTTATCTATTTATGTTTTGGTTGTTAATTTTTATATTGAGCTTTGGAAGTTTTTAAATATATTCTAGATATACATATTTTATGTGATATGTGCTTGAAATTATTTCCTCTCAGACTGCCACATTTAATTCTCTTAGTAGTGTCTTTCAAGGAGTTAATTCCTTAATTTTGATGAAATTCAATTTATTAGTTTTTTTTCTTTTATGATTCAAACTTTTGGTGTTGTGTCTATATAATTTCACCTAACCCAATCTCATAAAGATTTTCTTCCAGATGCTTTGTAGCTTTAATTATTGCATTTAGGTCTGTGATTGATTCTGAATTAATTTTTATATGGTATGAAGTAGGGATACAATTCACTTTTTTGCCTATGAATGTAAACTGGTTTCATCACCATTTATTGAAAATACTATTCTTTTTCATTGAATTGTCATTATACCTTTGTCAAACATCAACTGACCATGTATGTGTAGACTTATTTCTAAATTCTCTATTCTGTTCCATTGATCTATGTGTCCATCCTTTCTCCAATAACATACTACCTTGATTTCTGCAGCTTTATAATGAGTCCTGAATTCACGTAGTGTGTATCCTCCAACTTTACTCTTCTTTTTGAGTTATTCTAGCTCCTATGCATTTTCATAAATATTTTAGAATCAACCTGTTAATTTCTGCACACACACACACACACACACACACACACACAACTCTGCTTGAATTTGGATTGGAATTTGAATTGGATTGAAATTTAATCTTTAGAAGAGTTTAAGGAGAATTATATAATTTGAAGCTCTGTTTTTAGATGCATATCCATTTAACATTGTTATCATGTCCTTGTAGAATGACATATTTATAATTATTCAATTTTCCTAAGTATAATTTGCAATATCCCTTATTCTGAAATCTACATTGTCTGATATCAATATAGCTACCCCAGATATTTTGGAAAGTGTTTGTGTCTTTCTACTTTAAGTGTTTTGTTTTAATTTTTAGACAGCTTAGAGTTGGCTTAGAGTTGGCTCTTGCCTTATTTTGTTATTCAGTTGAACAATCTGTCTTTTAAAATAAGTGTGTGTTTAGACCATTTACATTTACTTTTGCTAATATGATTAAAGTCTATATTTTGATTTTTTTTTCTAATTTTTTCATATGCTTTTGCTTCTCTTTCACTCTTTTATTGCCATTTTTTGGATTAATTATTATTTTTTACAAATCCATCTTATCTCACTTGTGACTTATTATATATACATATTTTTAAAAATGTGGTTGTTATCCTAGACTTCCCAATATGCCTCTCTAATCCCAGTTTATCTTCAAATAATACTGTACCACTTCATGTATAGTGAAAGTATCTTACCACAGTTTCTCTCCCTCATCCATTGTGCTATTTTATCACATATTTTACTCCTACATATGCTATAAACACATAGTACATTGCTACTATTTTTGTTTAAATCAGTCATTTTTCTATTAGAGCAATTACAAGAAGAAAAAATAAAGTATATATTCATCTTTATTATTCCACTCTCAACTATCAATTTCTTTGTGTAGATAAGTTTTTTTATAAAGTTTATTATATTTTTTATGACTGAACAACTTCCTTTAAAATTTATTGTATTTGTCTTCAAGAAAAGAGCTCTCTGCTTTTCTGTGTCTGAAGAAAAAAAGAAGTCTTTATTGTTCCTTCATTTATGATAGGTATCTTCTCTGAGTACAGAATTCTGGGTTGACTTTCTTAAGCCTAATCAAGATTGTACTTTGTTGTATTCACTGACAAAAATTCTGATGCAAATTTTACCTTTGTTTACCTGTATGCAATATGTTATATTATCTGGCTGTGTTCAAAATGTTCTCTTTGTCTTAGATTTTCAACTGCTTGAGTAACTTATGACTAGTTTGTTTTTGTTTTACTTGCCTTGCTTGATGTTATGCAAGCTTCTTGAAACTGCCTTTTTAATTTTTCATTAACTGTAGAAACTTCTTATGCACTGTCATCTTTGAATACTTCTTCTACCCCATTTTTTCACTTTTCTCCTCTTATAGATCTACTAGCATGTATGTTAGATTTATATTTTCCCACAGTCCTTGGCTTCACTATGCTCTGTTCTGTTTTAAATTTAATCTTTTATTTTTTCATCTTTGCATTTCAGTTTGGGCAGTTTCTATTGATCTATCTTCAAGTCACTGATTCTTTCTTTATATGTATCATCTACTGATGCGACCACTGAAAACATTCTTTACCAGGGTTAATGTGTATTTCATTTCTAGCATTTCCATTATGTTCTTTTTTTTTATAGTTTACCATATGATCATGCATGTTGTCTGCCATTTCCACTACAGCTTTTGATTTATTAACCAAATTTGTTTTAAACTCCCTGTCTGATAGTTCCAACAGCTCTCTCATTTCTGAATCTAGTTTTGTTGATTGCTTTGTCTCTTCACCATGTGTTGGTTTTTTTTGGTTCCTTGTGTGTCTTGTAATTTGGGGATGAAATCCAGACATCTTATATAGAATAGAAGAAAATTAGGTAAGTAATATTCATGCTTGGAAATGTACATACCCTCTTTTTTCTGTTTTTAATTCCAAAGTTTGAGTCAGTTTAGTTAAGGGTTTAGCTAGATTTGATTTGTTGCTATGCCTGCCTTCAGTGTACCACAGGTTACAAATGCCTCTGAGTTACCTGTGTTTAGGTTGGGGTTGATCTTCCAGAGAGTTTTCCTATTGTTTGTTCCACCCTTAGTTTTAGGTCTTCCCATTACACCTATCTTTAGAGAAGATTTCTCTCTCTTGATTTTTCCCCAGGATTAGACTGCTGTTACTCTTTACATAACCCTTCCTAGGTTGGTAGTGGATGGTGGAGTGGATAATCTCTTCTGCTATGGTCCTATCTCAGTCTTAGGCAGGAGTTATGCCCCTGGTTCTCAGGGATGGGAGACTTCTCAGTGATCCTATCTCTCTTCCAGCAGTAGAGGGACTCCTATGGTCTCAGCTCAGAATATATTCCTACCCTTACCTCAGAAGTAGGGGTTGCTTTTTGTTGCTGTTCTCCCTCCATTAGCTGTAATGGGTTTTGGTCTATGGCCTGAGGGTGATGGTGTTTGTTATGCTTTAGACTTTTGTTCTGTGGGACATATAAGGAAGAAGAATCCCAGTGAGGATTTGTGTCTTTTCCACAGTTAACTATTTTTTCTCGTCCTCTAGGCTTGCATCATAAATAAGGCTCTGTCTAGACTCTTGTCTTCTATTAGTCTTTCTTGAGAACATATAGTGAATCCTGTGGAAAAGAGCCTTTAAGTAGATGTCAGTTCCTCTTGTGATTTTAACATCCCAAGTTTCTATACATGTGAGATATCACACTCAACTTTTAGCCATTTATTTAAAATTTCAGCTGAATGTTTCCTCTAGCTTGTATGGCATTTGGCCTCTGTTACAGGAAAGCCAGTAATCCCATTCACTTTTCTCTTGGAGATTCCTGTTTTTCAAAATTTAAGTTATTTGATCGTCAGGAAGTATCATGTACCTGATGTAGTCAATAAAATACATGATCTTAAAAACAATTAACCAGTTGTTGGTGGTGGTATTTTAGTTAGTGTTATAGTGGGAATGCCTAAACCAAAGCCAATAGTGACAATTTAATGAAACTGGTAATTACAAGTAATATCTGAGTTAGAAATATGAATGAAGTAACATAAGTATGTCAAGACAGTTAGAAAGATTGTGCTATTTGATTTGATTTGTTTGTTTGGTGTTATGTTTTTAGTGTATGTGTTTCTGTGTGCACATGTGAAAGAGTACATGAGTATCTATGTGTGAAATACTGTGTATAATGTGGAAAGTATTTGATGGACTTATGAAATCAGAAAATGATGATATGTTTCTATTATAAAAGAGAGGCACCCCAATGACTCCCTTTCATCTGACCTAACAAGGCTCCTAGTTTACATACCAGGACATTAATTTTTTATAGATATAAAAAAAATGTGGTTTCAGTATATCAAACATTGAATATTTGTGGTTGGTGGAGTGGGGAATCTCTGCTGTTGTGGTCCTGAGACCATAAGAGTCCCTCTACTGCTAGAGGAGAGATAGATTATTGAGAAGTCTCCCATCCCTGAGAACCAGGGGCATAACACCTGCCTAAGACTGAGGTAGGTGGTCCATAGGAACATGAAATTATGTGAATTTTAAATAAAAATCATTATGAAAATTCGAATCTCATTATTCATAATGCAGTATATATTGATATGTTTATAGTCTCTGTGTTTTGAATATTGTGGGTTTTTTCCCCTCCTTCTTTCAAAAGAAAGTTCACTTGCTTGTTCTGAGAAATTCAGTATAAAATTTCTATTAGAGAAATATGCATAACATTTTCTAAGATGGGTCTTTGCTTTAAATATTTAATATTTTTAAAGCTTGCAAAATTGAATAAGTTAATGCATTTCTGTCATAAAAGTGAAAGATTATGTATTCTGAGTATGTTGAAAAGACTGATGACAGGAATAATTTGGGGCACACATGTTGGGCCTGCTTTTTTGCCATGGGTGGTTCTAATAAAAATTACTTAAATCTGAAACTTCTGGTTTTTATTCCAGAAATGGAAATATCAGAATTAAATAGCTTGTACTCTCTCTCTCATGTTATATAATACAAGATGTGTATAATGGGGCACAGCTTGGATTGGAATTTTGTCTATTAATAAAAACAAAACCTTATTATTCAAAGAAAAACTATATACAATAGCATAAAAGAGAAATATATTACACAATGAAAATTAGGGACCATGCGATGAAAAAAAATAAAATAAAATAAAACCTCTCCTTATAGACTTGGAAAAAATTTAAAAATTTTTTGTTGAAGTTTAATCCACATCCAAAAAAGATCACATATCATGAACATACAGCTTGATGAAATTTCTAGCTAAATAGCCTTGCCTAATTGCTCTGAGATAAAATCCTAAAACAAAACAAACAAAAAAATAACCCAGATCATTACCAATAATACTACAGAGGCTTCCGTTTCCTTCCAGTCACTATACCTATGGGAGTAGCCTCTACCCTGACTTCTAACAGCATAGATTAGTTTTGTTTGTCTTTGTACTATATCTGAATGTCATCTTGTGTATATTTTTCTTCCTGACTTATTTTGCTCAACATTAAATGTTTGAAATTTATCCATGTTGTTCTACGTAGTTGAGAATTATCCATTCTCATTGTAGAAGTATGACACTTCATTTTGTGAATATAGCACACTTTATCCAATGACAGAAATCTGGGTAATTGTCAGTTTGGTGGTTTATGATAAGTGCTGCAATGAACATTCTCATACATATCTTTGGCAAACATATGCACATTATATTAGGTATAAATCTAGGAGTAGAATTGTTGGGTCATCAGGTATGCAAATTTTTAGCTTTGGTATTCTGCCATGCAGACTTACAAAGTGGTTTTACTAATTGCTACTCCCGCCAGCAGGTTATGAGAGTTTCAGGTACCCCAAACACTTGCTAATACTTTATATTTTCCATCATTTTACTTTAATTATTATGGTGTGTGTTTTATGGTATCACAATGTGATTTTTATCTGCATTTTCTGATACACAATCACAATGCAGATGAATATCTTTACTTATATTTATTGGTAATTTGGATATCCTCTTTTGTGAAATGTCCCCATAAATCTTTTGTCCATCTATTGGATAAATTCTGTTTTTCTTAATAATTTGTTAGAGAACTTGATATATTCTAGAAACTAGTCCTTTGCCAGTTATATTTATAGTGAAGATCTTCTCTTATTCTGTGACATTTTTCCATGTTATAAAGGTGACTTCTGATAAACAGAAGTTCTTAAATTTAAGATCAGTTATCATTTTTCTTTTCTTTTATGATTAGTACTTTTTGAGTTTCATTTGAGAATCTGTGTCTATTAACCTCATAAAAATTTTATTCTGTTGATCTCCTTAAAAGCTTTATTAATCTACTTTTCATATTTATATCTGCTATTGATCTTTTACTAATTTTTGGTTATGTAAGAGATAGAAATCCAGATACATTTTTCTCATATAATGTACCCAGCACCATTTATTGAAAAGATCATTCATATCTTAAAGCACCAGTGCCACCTTTGTTGTAAATCAGTTGAGCATTTATGTGTGGCTTTATTTTTTAACTCTCTATTCTATTTAAATGGTAAACTTGTCTATTTTTGCATCAGTATCACATTGTCTAAATCACAGTAATTTTATCTTAGATATTGATAAATGGAGTAAGTTTTTCAGTTTTTCTTACTTCTTCAAGATTGTTTTGACTATTTTTAGCTCATTTCCATATGAGTTTGAGAACCTGGTTGTCTATTTACACACACACATGCATATGCACCCTTGCTGACATTTTAATTGGAACTACACTAAATCTATAGATTAATTTGGGAAGAATTGACATTTTTATACTTTGAATTTCCAATCCACGTACAAGTATACCTACTCATTTATTTATAGCTTTTTAAAATTTCTCTCATACTCTTTTGGAGTTTTTAGTCTAGAAGTATTGCACATCATTTGTCAGATTTATTTAAGCATTTGACATATTTTGCTGTTTCTGTAGTTAACTTTATTTTTAAATTTCAGTGTTACTTATATTGCTAATGTGTAGAAATACAATTTATTTGTCTGTTGACTCTGCATACGGTCTCCTTGCTAAAGCATTTATTAATTCTAAAAGTTTTTTGGTAGATTCTTCTGAATTTTTGATGTAAACAATCATGCTTTCAGATAATACTAGTTTCATTCATTTTATCTAACCATTATACTGTTTCTGTCTCCTTTGTTCCTAGGCTTTATTGTACTGGATAGTTAGATAATGAATAAAATTTTGAATAGAAGTGAGGATACTTGCGTCCTTGTCTCATTCCCAATTCTAGGGAGAAAGTTCACAATAATAATTTGATTATTGTATTTGTAGTTTCTGTAATCTCACTTTTTCTTAACATTTTTACTCAATCAGGGCACATTTAAATGTTTAGTGGATTTATTAGTTCAAAGGTGAAAAGAGAGAAGGAAGAGCAAAGCAGGAGAAAATTGACAAAGGAATTATAGTGCTTTCTTTCACTAGTTCTTATTCTGCCTGTCTAGATAATATAAATGTTTAAGGAAAACAAGGAAGCAGAAAAAAAGATTCAAAGATGAGAAGAATTCTGAGGCGTCACTGACATCCTCTCAGAACTGTGGTTGTAGGGAGTGTAAAAAAAGACTTGATTCTGTGACTTCCCCACAGCTAAAACACTTTATTTTTGAAATGACATCAATGATTGTTATTAAAAATAACAATGAAAAAGTTTAAGGTACCGCAAAGAGATGCCATCCTTTAATCAGTCTGTTATAGGGCGAGATCATTCTCTCAAACCAATATGAGGTTGCTTCAGTACATCATTAAGTTTAGGGAGTAGCAAAAAGCCACAGGTGAGGATCAAGCACTAACTTAAGGTAAGATCTAAGAATAATACACGAATTTTGTCCCTGGGCACAGTTGCAAATTGTATTTTAGAAAACTCATCTCATGTAGTAGGAGGTAGTGTGGCAGATCTTACAGAAAAAGTTATATTAGATTTTAAGTAGTTAATACATTCTTGCCCATCTAGTCTTTATGGACTAGATGATATTAAGGATATTTGGGATATAGAGTTTAGACCAATTTTCCCATTTTCATTATATTGACTTTATTTCATTTATTAATAAAACTCCTTATGGCAGAATTTGGATACTGACTCTAGCCTTTTAAACTGCAACAACTCTAAAGTATAACCTGGCCAAAGATTCTCCTGAAAACAGGTTTATAGTAAGAAATATTTGCTGGCATAAGAGGGAAATGTTGAAAGAAACAAAAACTACAGCTCTAGGTATATTATGTGTCAAACAATATTACAGGCTCCACCAAAAACATAGAGAGGAAATCAGTTATGTTTTCTTCCTTCATGTTGTCGTGTGTGTGTGTGTGTGTGTGTGTGAGTGTGTGTGTGTGTGTGTGTATACACATATGCAGTTGTCATAAAGTGCAATGTCAACTAGTGGAAAAATAGAGTAATAATGGAAATCATAACAGGGACAACTAACACAGTCAAGAGCTGGGGTATAGGAAACAGTTATCTAGCTAATAACTTGATTCATTTTTCTTCTAATATGTATATTGTGGGACTAGTATATGCTAGGCAAAATGAAAACAGTGATGAAAAAATTAAACATGGTTCTTGTGGTTACAAAACCTAGAATCTGGTCTTTTGGGTGAGGGAAAACTAGACAAGCAATCACAAAAATAAATACATACTTTCAAAATGTATAAAATTATAAAGGGAAGGTGGAAGGTGCTTTAGGAAAATGTAATAGGGGACCTTACCTAATCTTTGGGTCAGAAAAGGCTTTCCTAAGAAACTTTAAAGTTGAGATCAGAAGGATGTGTAAGAGTTAACTAAATAAAGAATAGTGGCAAGAGTATCCTCAGCATAGACATAGCACCTGAAGGTGCTAAAGGCAAAGAAGGACATGTTATTCAGAAGGTCATTGTGGTTGGAGCAAAGGAGGAGGGAAGCAGGAGATGAGGCTGCAAACTGGGAAAGGACAAGGTTAAGGTTATGTAAGACATGTCAATAAACTTGAACTTTACACTAAGAAATATGATAAGGTCTTTAAGCGTTTGACAAAGAAATAATCAGAAAAAAATATTAATATATGTACCAGATTCCCAATACAACCTACTGATAACTGTAGGAAACTAAAGTTTTTCATATTAGTTCATGGGTGAATCTGCTTCATTGGAATTTTGCAGCTTGATCTTAAAGAAAAGCAGTGTACCCAGTTCTTCCATTTAGAATTTTTATGCTACTATTTGTGGTTAACAAAACAAAACAAAACAAAAAACAGCAAAAATGAGGTATTTACCAGAAGTTCAATTATGCCTTCAAGGCCATATTGTGAGGACATTTTCTATCCTCCTCAATTTTTGTCCCTCGTGCTGTTTTTTCTCTCTAAAAGTGCATGGATGAGTAAAATAAGAATTAAGGCTGAAAATTTAATCACAACATTTTTGAGTCAAAATGAAAGTCTTAAGAGGAATTTGAATTTCAAGAAATTTCTTTGGCCCTCTTAGGTGCTTCCTGTAAGCAGATGCAATCTGCCAGACAAATGAGGTGTACTGTAGCATGAAAAGGGAGGAAAGAACCTAAGTCTAATACTGATATTTATTGTTACTCACACTGGTATTGTTTGAATTCTTCAGCTCTAGACTTCATAAAGTAGTTATTCATTCATTTGGTTATTCATTCAATATTTATTTAGTTCCTACTGTGTGAAGATGTTTGGGATGCATCAGTAAACAAATCAGACAAATATCTCAGTCCTCATGCAATATACATATAAGAAGAGGGAGATGGGTAATAAACAATAAACATTATAAGTAAATGCAAGCACATTAAAGAATGTTAAATAACATACACTATATAGTATAATGGAAAATGGTAAGTGCTACGGAATAAAGAGGAAAAAAACAGAGTAAGATGAACTGAGAGTATTAAGTGAGAGGGGTGGGGAAGGTAGACTAAAATAAGATAAAGTCAAAAGGTAATGAGGATCCATCTTATGCAGGGCCCTCTAAGCAATTATAAGGACTTTGGGTTTTACTCTCAGTGAAATGAGAAGCCATTGGAGGGATGTTTATACAAAATACTGGCTGCAGTGTTGATAAAAGCCTTTAGAAGATTAAGGGTAAAGACAAGGAGAACTCTACAGTCACCCAGGTAAGAGCTGATGATGTACTGCTCTCCCTCCCCCAACTAGCTACTACCACATTTATTTTCTCCTTGTTACAGGAAAACACTATATGATTTTAATACTGTTCCCAGAAACTCTCCTACTGTTGTCTCCATCTCCACTTAAGTCTGGTTTTTACCCTGAAGCCGCTCTTGTTAACGTCAATAATGACACAACCTGTTAAATCCAAAGGTTAAATTTCAGTCATTTTCATTTTCCCATCAGCAATAGCTGACATAGTTGGTTACTCAATCCTTCTGAAATAGTTTATTTTAACTTTGATGGAGGAATACTGCACACTGTTGGTTTTCTAACTTCCTCTGTTGTCATTCCTAGAATGCCAACAAAGGAAAAAAAAAAAAAACACTGATTGTCTTGGATACCAATTGCAATGTGCAGATAGAACTTTAAAAAAGGCAGTTTGGAGAGTGTCTTATCTCCTAAAGATATAGGATCAAGCTCAGGGCCTAATCGCAACCTAAGTAGAATTACAGAGCAAATTAAGTGTGCAATTCTACCATATCTCTATGCTAAGAAATGGTTATGGTTGTAAAAGAGTGGGAGGTTGGGATATGGGATGGGCATATTAGGGAAGAAAACAGGTAAAGGTGAGAAATTTGAATTCCCCAATACACCTGGAATTTCTTGTTAATAAAAGAAACTGCTCTCTACATAAGCTGGAGCAAGTTGTGTTTCAATGGAATGCCAATTTTCTCAGGCCTAACTCCCAATTCTTTTATGGCCTCCAGGTAGAGGAAGATCTAGATGCCAACATAGTTTAAATGGAGAAGTGCAAATACTAATCTAGAAGGAAAGAGCTGTAGAATCCTGGCAATTAGTATCAGTAAAAGTCTGGAGAGCATGAATGAGAGGGACTTTAAGGTTGTTAGGCCAAGCAGCATGAAATGTAAAATCAGTATGGGTTGAATTTACTGAAATGAATGTATTCACCCAGTGTTTATGATTTGTGTTGATTTAAGTGCTGTAAGTGAATATGAGTAGTATTCTAAGATGATGATTTAAAGGCAGGCCTATGGTCAATGAAATTGAGATGTTGGAATTTGTAGGTCCTACTGAATAGGAAAGGTGCCCAAAAGTTCAGAGAATGTTGGAATGAATGTGCTATGTGGAATCTACTTAATCGACTCCTAGTTTCTACTCTAGGGCCTCAGGGGGAACATACTTTTCCCCGAGCCCTCTTCAAAACTCTGTAAATATCCTTTAGGAAGCTGGAGATAATGATGGGAGATACTGTTATGAAACTGGACTCCCCAGTTTCCATGGCAGTAGTGGAATACTGATATGCCAAAGTAGTAGAGAGGCTTACCTGTTAGCAAAAATTAGGGACGATTACTATAATAAACTTCAGAGAGAGGTCACAATCAGAGCACTGTCCCAAGTAGAAATATAGATGGTTGATCATAGGATCTCTAGGAATAATTTAGGTGGAGAAGCTATTAAGATACCTTTTGAAAATTATAAATGGGAAAATTCTAGGTTTAGTGAGCAGAAACCTTATTCAAATTGCTGTAGTGGGTTTATATTCTCTTACTCAAGTTCTAGATCTAAGAGATTTCACAGAATTCAAGATATAGGTATCTCCCACTGTCTGAAAGTTTGCATTATACCACTTCATTTTTACAATAGACCTACATTGGAAAAGTAACAGATTTTTTATTAAAAACAAAAATCTTCTTTGGAGTTATTTCAGTTAGCAAAAACAGATACTAATGTAGGTCTTTTAAAAAGTGAAGTGGCATCATGCAAACTTTCAGAAAGTGGGAAATACTTTTCCCTTTGTGCCGTTTCAGCTCACAAAATGTTTCACAGAAATGCTCTACTTTAGGATAGCTGGGGAAACCAGTTTGTGTTTTTGGAGAAAGCCAGCTCTCTTCGAGGAAACATTCTTCAATGCAGCCACATGGTAATCATCCCCACATTTTCTCCCAGAGAGACATGCAGCAATTCATGAAAGTGACTGTGCACAGGACAAAGAATAAAACTCTGTCTTTAAGTTTTGTGGACACTGACACCCGATTGATACTAACCTCTAATGACTTGAAACACACTGGACAGATTTGGGGTTTATAGAGGTCAGAAGACAAACAGAATCTTGGTTGAAGTAAAACTCATTGTGATTATTTTCCTAGTTCCAGAATAAATAGTGAAAATAGCTATATTTAATACATACCAAAATACCCACATTAGTTCCTCTGTTGGTGAAGTGTGCATTATCGTGGTGGAAATGGCCCAGTGGAAGCTACTGGAATATCTCACTTCCCCCAAATATACTAAAAGCAATACTGCTTTCCTAGGGAAATTTTGGAGATTAGTGCCATCATCAAAATTTGAAAAACAACAGGAGTAATAATTCCTACTTCATTCACATCTATCTCTCCTGTCTGGCCAACACAAAAGTCAGATAGATGGGTCTTGGAGTATGACTGGGTTTTTCAAATTTAAGAAGGAGTCATGCCAAAAGAGCTACAGTTCAGATGTTTTATCCAATTACTGGCGCTAAAATACCGCTTTAGGTATAGCAATTTTTTTTTCTTATTTTTACCAGCAAATGTAATCAGAAGCCATTTACATCTACCTGGCAAGGAAAGCAATATACTTTTACTGTCCAACCGGAGGATTATTTCTGATCTGTTCTCTATCATAATAGACCAGAGAGACCTTGATTTTCTGGCCATCCTATAGACCATTACATTTGGCTATTATATTGAGGATGCTATACTAACTGGACATATCAGGTAGGAAGTAGCATGAACCCTAATTACCTTAGTAAAACATGTAATTGCTAGAGGATGGGAGATAAACTCCAAAAACTATCTGTCAAATCAGGTGTCAATTGTATCTCAGTGAAGCTGGGGAAAACAGTAAGGTGCCAGTTGACATTCTCAAAAAAAAAAAAAAAAGTCCTCTGAAAAGTGAGAGAAAAGTTGCAGAGCCATTTACAGTCCACAAGGAAAGTGACACATGATGAAACTCTAGGTGTTGGAGATAATACACATCACATCTATTTGTGCAGCTTCAACTTTTTAGCTAAATAATTCAGAAGACAGTTTTAAATTGGGAACAAAGAAATAAAGGTTCTGTACTACCTCAAGGCTGTAGTACGAGCATCCCTGCACTTAGACCGCCTACCCAGAAAACTTAATAGTACAGAAAATGTCTGTGGCAGTTGAAAATGCTGAGTGGAACTCCTGGCAAACTCCAATGGGAGATTCTATTATGGCAAAAAGTATTCTCCATTAGGAAAATAGATTTTAGATTTCTACTAGGAGCTGATAGTGTCTAAACACTTGACCATGGGTACCATAAAACTATCTGATTTGAAATCATAACTATTTCAAATCACAACTATATGATTTGAAATTCCCATTTTGAAATGGTTGCTATTTAATCAAAAGAATCCAAAAAATGGATGTGCACTACAGCATCCCATGCTAAGTCAAGAATGTCTGAATAGTATAATTGCATGACTGACTGCTCAGACTCCCATGAGCCCACGAGCAGTGGGAGTCTATCAAGTGCCACAGCCTTTCTCTGGAGGGAGCCTACCTAAAAACAATACTGAAGAAAAATTATTCCTCTTGATAAGTGACAGAATATTGGTTGTCCAAGCCAAACTGAAGGAGACAAGTCCAAGGTACACTGAGTTATGTGCAATGACTAATGTATTGGCTAGAAAAATGGAAGAATGATGACAAGGAGGTCTGAATCATGGATATGTGAATGAGCCTTTCTGAATGGGTGGAGTGTGAAGATATTCTCATGGAAATATCCTCACTGAATGTCTACTGCAAAGCATCTTTTCAGTAATTTGATAGACAATATGATCCTTCCTCTAGATGCCAGTCAGCTTTCTCCCCTTGCCATCTGGTGGAAGTGTGGAGACTTTCTCTCATGAAGGAGACAGCCATTTGTCCTTGTATAAATAGATATATTTTCACATGTCATACACTTTACCTTAACAAATTTTTTTCAATGCCACCGTATATAGTCTTAGAAAATGATTTTGCTATTGTCATGGTATTTACACATTGGCGATATGGGGATGTATGTATATGTATAGCTGATTCACTTTGTTATGAAGCAGAAACTAACACACCATTGTAAAGCAATTATACTCCAATAAGGAAGTTAAAAAAAAAGTCATTTTGTAGCAAACTGCAGTACACAATGGCTCATGCCCACAAAATTTATGGGTTCTACCACATGTCTTACTCCATATAGCATTTAGCTATGTAGAACATTGGAATGGCCTGCTGAAGTGTGGGTTAGAGTAGCAGTTGGGAGATAATGCCCTGCAAAGCTAGGGAGCTTTCCTATAGTGTGTAGCATACATATGAAACAGGAGGCCAAGAGGTGGTGCCTTCTTTCTCAGAGTCAGAATTCACTAGTCTAGGAATCAATGGGTAGAGGCAAAATGGGACTCATCTTGCTATTATACCTACTAGCTATATTAAGGAGTGCTATGTACTGAATTGTGTGCCACTCTTTCTCTCAAATTCATATACTGAAGTCCAAACCTTCAATATGACTGAATATAGAGATAGGGCTTTTAGGAGGTAATTAAGGCTAAGTGAAGTCATAATGGTGAGGTGCAAATATGTTAGGATTGGTGGCCTTGTAAGAAGAGGAAGAAATCTTTCTCCCTCCTCCCTCCCTGTGCATGTACCATGAGAAGGCCATGCAAGCACACAGCTAGAAGGCAGCCTTCTGCAAGCCAGGATGAGAGCCCTCACTAGAACATGAGTATGCTGGCAGCCTATGCTATGCAATCTCTGTGCCTATTTATGTTGTATATTCTGAAATTTCCTTCTCTCTTTTTTCTTGAAAAAAGCTTGTCATTTGGAATAGGTTCAAGTATAGCCTTTTCTAAGAAACCTTCCCTGACTCTCTAGGTCACTCTTGCTACTCCTCTTTTGTATTTTAATTTTATTTGGTATATATCATTGTCATTGTCCTAAATATATTATATTGCAACCACCAGTCTATGAAGCTCTCTCTTTCCTGAGGCTGGTGACCAAGTTTTATTCATACTTATATCCTAAGCCACAAACACAGTAGCTGACATTTGGTAGGTTCTCAATAATACTTGGGAAATCAAAGTGTCAATAAGTGAGCAGAAGGGAAAGGATGAAGTATGATTTTAGGAAGTACAGCTGTTGGAAGGCATGGGAAATTTAGACTCCTGGTTTCAGGGACTCTCAGTATATTGGGATGAGAGGTCTCAGGGTACTGATAAGTGCAAAGGCAGCTGTACAAAAAAGATGTTGAAAACAAATCTCTCAAGTTCTGTTTTGTCTATACATACGTTCTAATGCAAAGGCTTTGCTGCAATGGACGATTCAATATATTCATTAGTAGAAAGTTAGCAGAACTAAGAGAATGGGACTATATCTTTAAGAAATAATATCCTAGAAATGCCAGTATAGACTCAACACATGTTTCTCAGCTGTACCTTTTCCAGGTATTTCTGAGCCAAGAGCAAAACTGTTTTTCAAGGCCTACTCACAGCTTTATGTGCCCTAGCTAAATGTTGAAGGAAGTTTAAAACTGAGCAATTAAGTACTCAAGAGAAATTCTTATAAACATTTTAAAGACACTTACTGGCTGAGTTGTCCCTGTTTCTGTTAAACTCCTGATCTGATCTCTTTCCATGCAAAGTGGAGGGTAACTCTGACAGTTAACTACTTATTTTTTGGAAGGTAGATACAGTGAGTTATCTTGATTTATATTTAAGGAACAAGTCAAATTCTGTCCTATAGACTTGTCTTCTGAAAAATTAAGAGAAATAAACTTATAGGGAAGGTGTTTTTCCTCAAAAATGGTTTGACAATGATGATCTAATTTAAGAAAAACATAAAATAGTAGAATTTAGAAAAAAAATCTGAAATAGAACATATGCATTCTAAAAACATGCATATCTTAAAACCTAGCATATAGGTGACATTTAATAAGTATTTGTTGACTGAGTAAATCTTGGATTAAATGAAGTGAAATTGAAAACTAATGGAAATATTGCTATTAACAGAAACCAGAGGCTTTCCTCTTACCCTGCTTTCTCAGCTATCCATAGCACACATGATGATACTACTGTGCTACAGGTAAACAGGCTGACAAACCATTACTGTGATCAGCTATGAAAAGGTCATTTGCATATACCTCCAGTATTTTTAGGCACTTCCTCTGGGTACTGTATTCAGGCCTGGCATCTCTTTCATCTGATGTGCTGAATTGACTTTGTTTTTGGATTGGTATCTTCTCGAGAATTTTTCCTACACTTTGCTTTGAAGTAAACATACTGTTGTGAGAAATATGGTGAGAAATATTCCTTGGGAAGCATTAATTTTCTACTTACCATATTCCCAAGGATGATGAATCATTATTTGTCTTCAAGTTTGGCAACCATCTATAATCGGGTAAGCAATATTGTACCTGCAGAGACCTCAGCATGCATGTATAACATTTCTTTGAAAACAAACAGACCACCACAACAAAATTCCAGCAGGTCAACCAAATTCTTACATTGGAAAAGTAACTGATCTGTTGTCAGCACTATACATGGGCTATTCCAGCCTTACAACTATTGGTGACTTACAATTAAGAAAAAAGTTGTGCAGTATGCAGATGCTTGAGATACCAGTTTACCTCCTTTTTTGGGGTTGGATGTTGGTTGTTTAATCCTCTGGGTTCTTTTTTTTTTTTTTTGCCTTCCCGAGAATTTCTGTTGTTACTTCACATTGCAAAATTAAGAACTAGGGTAGCAGATTTTTTTTTTGAAAGGTAGTAAAAACACACTTTGATTTTTATGTTAGACAAAACTGTTTAAAATATGTAATTGACATATGGGTCAGCAAAAGAAGATGTGCATTTTATTCACATTTTCACTGAATTCTTGAAAATCAGGATGCCAGGTAAAATGTTTTATTTCCATGTAAATAAGGTAGTTGTTACTCCTTTCTAACTTTTCCTCCACCAAAATCAGGCCTCAACAGGTCTGATGATGAAACGGAATGAACCAGCTGACAAGTGAAGTAGAATTTTAAACATGTCTCACATTTGTCTCTTTAACCTTCTCTTCTCTACAGTCTACTTCAGTACAAATTTCAAAATAGCCATTTGAAACACTTTTTGAACTTTCAGTTTCAAAAGTGTTTGTAAAATGCCTTGTAAATAAATATATTTACTCTATATACTTCTGTATATGTACAGGGAGCAAAAAGAATACAGAGGAAATAAATGGAATAAGGAACAATATATTTGCTAACTATATGGAATGTTCAATTTTTGAATAGGAAAATGGCATTTTTAAAAGCTTTTGTCAATAAGAAGAGGTGTGGACAATCCCTTAAATGTTCTGATCAAAATGTCATAATTGTTGAGTCTAAAATTATTTTATGTGCTATTAAAAACACTGCTGATTAAACTATGCTTTCTCATAGCTTATAACTTTTTTTTTTTTTTTTTTTCTTTTTTTGCGGTACGCGGGCCTCTCACTGTTGTGGCCTCTCCCATTGCGGAGCACAGGCTCCGGACGTGCAGGCTCAGCGGCCATGGCTCACGGGCCCAGCCGCTCCGCGGCATGTGGGATCCTCCTGGACCGGGTCACGAACCCGTGTCCCCTGCATCGGCAGGCGGACTCTCAACTACTGTGCCATGAGGGAAGCCCTATAACATTTATTATTATTCTGAAAGAGCTCTTTTAGACTTATGTAGACAGAGATTTTTATCATATGTCAAAATAGTGTATACAGATTAAAAAAATAAAATAAATTGATTAAGCTATTCCTAAAATTTCTTCATATTTAAAATCTGTCATTCCCAAATCACTTTTAGGCTCATAGTCACAAATTTTTGTGTTTCTACATAATACAGTCTTTTGTGCATTTCTTAAAAAATGTCTCCAGTATTCTTAGGATTTTCTCCTAACCTGCTGATGACCATTCTGTAAATTTTGAGGCACATGCATAAGTAAGGACAGCTACATCATGCCAGTCACCTGCTTTACAGCACTTGTTAGATACATCCTGATTTTAGAGGTGTTGAAAGGTGAAAAAAAGGAACTCATAATCAACTAGATTATAGTAGAAACAAAAGAGTATTTGATCTGTCCTGCAATATAAAATAACCAGTTATAGCAAGGTCAACTCCATTATCCCAGCCATTCTAGAAATATATTCTCACAATTTAGAGAAAGAGAAAAGCAATTCAAAGTAGAAAATGAAACATTGTATGACTGAAGGTAATTAATATCTGATGGTGGAAGTTTGGGAAAATAAAGTGAAATACTCAACTCTTCTTTTAGCAGTCATGGGTTGGACTTTTAAGAATACTTTCCCATTGATTATTTCATGATCCTATGCATCCAATTTATAATTCTATAGATGTCACTCTAAAAATCTTTACTTATCTTAATCAAAATACTAAATTGATCATGTTACAGCTAATTCATTACAGTTGCTTAATTAAATCCCAACTCATAAATAATAATGTTTAAGAAAAGGATAAATTGTATAAAATATTGTCATTGAATATTCTTTGTAATAATCTGAAATCATGTTAAAGATCTTTTAACTTTTATTTTTTAATCCTAAAACTTGGCTGCAACATTTTTTCTAATAATCCGAAGCATATTCAATTGGATTTGGTTTTGTCTTACACCAAGAATTGCATATACTCTCATAAAGATAAGACATGACATGACCATTCATCTTATTAAGTGGTTTGTGAGGATCTGAAAGAACATCTCTCCACAAAAAAAGTTCCTATTATCATACTTAATGTTTAATACTTATATCTAAATTGTGAGCAAGTGTTCAGTTTTTCAAAATTTAAAAGTCAATTTAATTGTATCAGAAGACATCCATCATACTGTGACACTATTATGTCTTCATTTGCGTTGTTTCCAAATGTTTATTTAAAAACACAATCTGTATCACTCTGAATTAAATTACGATAGTTATACCATCGGTTTTCATTTTGCAGAGAAAATGCAAATATAAAACATTTCTCTTTGCTATAGTCTAGGTTACATAAAATGTTATCATGCTTCAGACTTTGTTCAGGAAATAGCCTTCAGATGCATAAAACTAAATCAGCAACAAGAAATTGCACAAAGAAAAGAGAGGCATTGTTCACAGATCTGAAGAAAAAGAGAAGAGGATAGGCAGATTCTGATTGATGTTCTAGAAACACCAGAAAATTTCATGCTTGAAAATTGGTTTTTAAAATGCTATGTGTCTGCCAACAATATGTGAAAACTAATGATACCTCTGCTGAGCATTTCTTGATCAGATATGGGGTTTCAGACTTGAACTTAACTGTGGGCCAAGGTTAGCTACTCTGTCCAAATTCTTAGTTTTTTCTTGAAGGAAGCGGCTTAAAGTCTCTTAGATAAAATGAAAATCATGAAACCATTTAAATTTAGAAATGTAAAAAATGTCTTTATTGAATTCTATTTCCTTTCGAGAGTAGATTTTATAATGAAAGGACAAACATTCCATACACAAAATTAATACTTAGCCATCCTCATTTTCTTATGAAGAAAAACTGTGTTACTAAGGGAAGAAAAAGACTGTAATATTATGGAAAACACTCATCTGACAGCAGATTAACATCACAGTTATGGAGTTTTAAGGTTGTAAATCACTCTGAATTACATTTAGGCAATACACTAAATAGAAAGTTTAAAATTAATTTTTCTGAAGAGGCAACTCTGTCAGTTGTTTAAAGGTAGTTTAAAAAGATCATTTATTCCTTCAGCAACACTCAAATTAAGAATCTCATGGGACATTCAAACACTGGTTTATTCTATGGCTTAAACTATTTTTTATTTGCTTCAGAAAAAACAGAAAACATTTGGTCACCCTTCTCAGTATAAAAGAGGAAGAGTGAAATTCTCATTTGACAGAGTGACTACTATAAACTAAATATGTTTGCTAACAGGATCTCATTTAATCTACTAAGTGATACATGTCACACACACAGACACACACACATATATACACAAACATATGTGAAGGGAATTAAGGTTGCAGATAGAATTAAGGTTGCTAATCAGTAGGCCTTAAAATAGGGACATTATTCTGGATTATCTAGTTGGACCCAGTGTAACTCCATGGACCCTTAAACATAGAAGAGGAAGGAAGAGTGGATCAGGGATGAAAGAACAAGGAGGAGCAAGTCAAAGCATGAGAGAAGGACTCAACCCACTATTGCTGGCTCTCATTAGAAAGGGAACCATAAGCCCAGAATTGCAGATGGCCTCTATAAGCCAATTAAGGCCCTCAGCTGTGAGCCAGCGAGGAAAGGGGGATCTCAGTCCTACCGTGGCAAAGAACTGAATTTTGCTAACAACTTGAATGAGCAAAGAAATGGATCCTCCCCATCGAGACCGTGGAAAGAAACGCTACCCTGCCCATATGGTAAATTAATATTAACATATTAATATAGGTTAATATCTATAAACATATTTTATATAATTATATTTAATGCTATTCTATATATATTTATTTCAGACGTTTAGAATTAAATTAAGCAAATGTTAAGAAAAATTTGGGCTTCCCTGGTGGCGCATTGGTTGAGAGTCTGCCTGCCGATGCAGGGGACACGGGTTCGTGCCCTGGTCCGGGAAGATCCCACATGCCGCGGAGTGGCTGGGCCCGTGAGCCATGGCCGCTAAGCCTGCGCGTCCGGAGCCTGTGCTCCACAACGGGAGAGGCCACAGCAGTGAGAGGCCCGTGTACCGCATAAAGAAAAAAAAAAAAAAAAAGAAAACCTTAATATGTTACCTTGGGGCTGAAATCAACATTTGAAATGTTTCACAGCAAAGTGGAGGTGGTGGTTGTGGACACTGACACTTACAGATAGCTACTGAGGATGAAGTAAAATCAGTAAATATATAGAAGAAACCTGGAATATCATCACTATTTAAAA
Source organism: Leucopleurus acutus (assembly GCF_964270905.1). Lineage (NCBI taxonomy): Eukaryota > Metazoa > Chordata > Mammalia > Artiodactyla > Delphinidae > Leucopleurus > Leucopleurus acutus. The sequence continues at coordinate 123,049,454 of NC_139143.1, forward strand.
AATATTAGACTAAACGTATATTTAAGAACATTTAAATGCATGAGATTTAGTGTGCTGTTTTTGTTCTTCTGAAAAATAACATAGAAGTGACTTTTCTTTAAAAAAGCAGTTAAAGTAAACTAGGTATAAATCTAAATATGAGATGAATATATAGCTTACAGGACAAATAGCCAAAATGGAATTTATCAAACTGAAGCAAGAATCTGTATGTAGCTATTAGGGTTTTACAATCATATATTTAATCTTTACCAGCTTTATGGCTGTATAATTGACATACGTATAATAGATTGTACATATACAAGTATACAATTTGACAAGTTTTGGTGTAAGTACATACTCAGGAAACATTTAGAAAATTAGGATAAGATCCAAAAGTCTCCTTGTACCTGTGTAATCCTTTCATTTCACTCTTCTCTCCATCCCACCCCATCCCATCCCATCCCATCCCATCCCATCCCACCCCATCCCATCCCATCCCATCCCATCCCATCCCATCCCATCCCATCCCATCCCATCCCATCCCATCCCATTCCCAGGCAGCCACTTGTCTGCTTTCTGCCTCCATAGATTTGTCTGTACTTCCTAAAACTTTATATATATGGAATCATAAAGTATGTACCCCTTTTGGGGGACTTCTTTCACTCAGTATAATTATAATTATTTTGACTCATCCACGTCCTAGTGTATATCATTCATTCATTTCTTTTTATTGCTGAGAGTACTCCATCGCATAAAAATAACACAATTATGTTATAGGGATATCAATAGGAATGACTTCTGTTGATGGAAATTTGGGTTGTTTCCCACCTTTGTCTATTACAGGTAAAGCCATGATCCTTCATGTTTGTTATGTACGTACACTTTCATTTCCCTTGGATAATTCCTGGAAGTGAAATGTCTGAATCATCTGATAGATGTAGGTTTACATGTTTAAGAAACTGCCAAACTCTTTTTCAAAGTGATTATACTTTATATTTGTACCAGCTTTCTAAGAGGTATAGTTCTTCCATATCCTCACCAATGTTTGGTATGGCCAGTCTTTAATTTTAGTTAAGTTTGCCATCTGTTTATCTTTAGCGAAGGGACTGTTCATACCTTTTGCCCATTTATATCTGGTTATTTTCTTGTTGAGCATCAAAAGTTCTTTTTATATTCTGGAGATGAGTCCTGTGTCAAATACATGATTTGCAAATGTTTTCTCCCAGTCTGTGGCTTTTCTTTTCATTCTCTTTAATATTGATTCTTGATAAAGTAATGTTTTCAACTTTGATGAACTCCAATTTATTATCTGTTTTCTTTTGTGAAATGTTCTTTCAATATCATATCTAAGAAATATTTGCCTATGTCTCCTATGATTTCTTTTAGAAGTTTTATGGTATTAAGTTTTGCATATAAGTCTATAATCCATTTTAAGTTTTTCATATGATGCAAGGTAGTGATCAAAGTTATTTTCTTTTTTTTAAACATTATAACATCTACTTTAGAGAACATTGTCCTTTCTCTACTGAACTGTCTTTGCATTTGTGTTCAAAATAAGTTTTCTATATATGTGTGGTCTATTTTGCACACTCCATTATATTCCATTGGTCTAACTTAAGCTAATACAATGTTGTTTTTTGTTTTGTTTTGTTTTGTTTTTTACCTTTATAATGAGTCTTGAAATCAGGTTGTGTTAGTTTCCTCACTTTGTTCCTCTTTTCAAAGTTGTTTGGAGTTTTCTAGCTCATTTGAATTTACATATGAGCTCCAGCATCAGCTTGCCAAGTTTAACAAAACAAAACAAAAACTGCTATGCTCTTCATTGGTATCACATTCAATTAAGTTCAGGAGAATTGACACCTTAATAATAGTGAGTCTTCTGACTCATAAAAACATTACTTATTTAGGCCTTCCTAAATTCTCTCAATAATGTTTGGAAAGTTTCAGATCTTGCACATATTTTGTCACATTTTTGCCTAAATATTTTACATATTTTTGATGTTAATGCAAATGGTCTTTTTAAAAATTCGTTTTGATTATTTCTAACTTGTAGAAATACAACTGATTTTTATATGGATCTTGTATGCTGTAGCCCTGATAAACTCATTTATTATTTTTGTTAGCTTTTTGCAGATTCTGTTAAATTTTCTATATAGATGAGTATGTTATCTTTGGTTAAGAAAATCTTTACTTCTTTTTCAGTCTGGGTGCATTTTTTTTTTCTTGCCATATTGCACAGAGTAAAACATCATGGACAATACTGAATAGAGGTGGTGAGACTAGGAATCCTTGTTTTATTCCTGATCATAGGGGGAAAGCATTTTATCTTTCACCATTAAGTATAGTGTTAACTGTAGGTTTTCTGTAGATACTTTTTATCAGGTTTGGGCAATTATCCTATATTCCTAGTTTACTGTGAGTTTTTATCAGGAATATATGTTAGATTTTGTTAGCTGCTTTCTCTGCATCTATTGAGATGAACATATTGTTTAAAATTTTAGTTTGTTAGTAGGTGAGTAGTATTGATTTTTAAATGTTAAATGCATCTCGTATACCTGGGATAAATTCTACTTAGTTATGATGGATTATCCCTTTTATGTGTTGTATTTACTTCGCTAATATTTTGTTTAGAATTTTTCCATTTTTGTTTATGTAATACAGTGTTATAGACAGTTTTTTGAGAGGAAGTTTTTAAAATTTATGTCTTTCAAGGAATTTGGCCATTTCATTTAAGTTTTAAAATTTACTGGCATAAAGATTTTTAAAATAATATTCTTTTAGTGGCCTTTTACTATCTATATAATCTGTAGTGATAGCATCTCTCTCAATCTAGACATTGGTAACTTGTGTCTTCCTTTTTTATTCTTGGTCAATCTCGTTGAAGATTTGTTTTGTTTTTTTTTTAATCTTTTTAAAAACCAGTTTGGTTTCATTGAGTTTTCTCTCTTATTTTCTGTTTATTTCTTTGATTTTTCTCTCTGATTTTTCTTTTTAATACTTTCTTCTGTTTACTTTTATTTTAATTTGCTCTTATTTTCCTAGTTTTTGTGATAGTAATTGAGGTAATTGACTTGACACATTTATTCTTTACTAATAGAACTGAATGCTGTAAATCCACTCCCCACAAGGTAGCGCTTTATCAGTACCTTTCAAATTCTGATATACACTATTTTCATTTTAATTCCATTTAAATTTTTTTTTTATTTTTTCCTTTAAATCCTTCTTTGACCCATGAGTTACATTCATTTATATAGATAAATGAATGTAACTTTTCTATCTGAGATAATTTTTCTTTTCCCTGAAGGACTTTATTCCATTTTTCTTGTAGTGTTAATCTGATGGCGATGAATTACTTCAGTCTTTGTATGTTGAAAAGTCATTATTTTGCCTTCATTTTTTTGAAACGTTTTTGCTTTGTATAAATTATAGGTTGAAATATTTTTCTTTTCATATTTTAAAGATATTTCTGTACTGTTTTGTCACATGAATTGTTTCAACAGGAAAATAAATCTGCTCTCATCCTTATCTTTGTTCTTCTGTAGGCAATATATTCCCTCTCCCTCTCCAATTTTTTAAGATTTTCTCCTTAACACTGGATTTGACCAGTTGGACTATTGTATACATTAGTGTGGTTTTCTTCATGTCGTGTGTGTGTGTGTGTGTGTGTGCGTGTGTGTGTACTTGAGATTCATTGGGCTTCTTGGATCTTTCGGTTGACAATTTTTAAATCAATTTTGGAATACATTTAACTAGTATTTCTTCATCTTCCTCCTTTCAGAGTTTCCAATTACACAAATATTAGGCTATTCAAGATCATTCCATAGCTGCTGACCCTCTTTTCATTTTTTTAATAATTTATTTTTTCTATGGGTTCCATTTTGGATAGTTTCTATTCTAATATCTTCAAGCTTACTAATCTTTTTCTATGCAATGTTTAATCTTTCATTAGTTTCATCCAGTGTATTTTTCCTTTCAGATATTAAATTTTTTACTTATAGAAGTTTAATTTAGTACTTTAAAAATATATTCCATTTCTCTACACTTCTTTTCAACCTCTTCAACCTATATCAATGTATGAAATACAGTTAATCCTTGAAAACTATGGGGGTTAGTCTGTATATAATTTATAGTCTGACCTCCATATCCACAGTTCCTCCACATCTTCAGATTCAACCAACCACCAACCCTGTGTATTTACTATTAAAAAATATTGGCATATAAGTGCATCTGCACAGTTCAAACCTTCATTTTTCAAGGGTCAACCGTGTTTATAATGACTCTGTTCATTTCCTTGTCTACTAATTCTAAAAACTGTGTCTGTTCTGGATTATATTTGATTTTTTTTTCCTCATTATAGGAGTGTCATATTTTCCTGTGTTGCATGACTGGTAATGTTACATTGGATCCTAGTCATAGTAAATTGTATCTTTTTGGGTGCTGTATATTTTTGAATTTCTATATTCTTGAGTTTTGTTCTAGAATTTAGATAAATTAATTGGAAATTGATCCTTTTGGATCTTGCTACAAAGATTTCCTAGTTGGTATGAAACGTGCATTCCTAGAACTAATTATGTCCACTATGGAATATTCTGTGCTCACATTACTGGGTACTCTGTACAATTCCCTATAAATTAGGTTTTCCAGTGTGCCTAGTGGAGACAGGCATGACTCTAGATGGCCAGTGTGAGTACTGGGCACTGTTCCATTTAATCCTTTTGGACTGTTTTTCTCCAAACTTGTATCATTTCCTCACATAGATGAGATGACCAGTACTCTGCTGAATTCACAAGGGGCACCTTCTGCTGTTCTCTGGCATTCTCCCTCTCTGAAACTCTCTCCCCTTGCTACACAGTCCTGTTGTCTTTAGCCACTTTTGGTATTTCCAGGCTCTCAGCTCCATTTATATAACTCAGGGAGCCTGCCAGACTCTGCCTGAGGTTTTCCTCCTTGTGCAATGACCTGGAAATTCTCTCAAGGCAATAAGTTGGGAAACTAGGACTCATTTCATTTATCCCATTTCTCTGGGATCACTGTCTTGAATTGCCTGATAAACCGTAGTTTTATGTATTTTTTTCTTGATTTGTGTTTGTTTCAGACAGGAGAGTACCTAATATTCTATCTTGACCAGAAAGAGATATCTGAATTAATTTTACAAACTCTACTGTTTGGATGATTTAATTCTACTTCATCATAGAATTCACCTATGTGCTGAATTTTTCACAAGGGAGAGAAGTTTCATAGTTTTCACGTTTGTTTATATATAAGTCATCATACTGAAGATGGATTCCTTAAGGACCCATGACTTACTCTTGTTTTTTTATCCCTGGAATCTAGCAAAATGCCTAGCATATAGTAGATTTTGATTGATGGGCCTATATGAATAGAGGACCGAATGAAAGAATGTAACGGAGAAAATAAAGAGTTTGGTGTTGAATTTCCATCTCTTCTGTACTGAATTGTTTATGTCCCACCAAAATTCATATGTTGAAGCCCCAAAGCCCTAGTGTGGCTGTATTTGGAGATGGAGTCCCTATGGAAGTAATGAAGGATAAAGGAGGTCATTTTAGGGTGATGTACTAATCCAGTAGGATTAGTGTCCTTATAAGAAGAAACACCAGACAGTTTGCTCTCTCTCCCTTTCCGCATGCACACACAAAAAGGCATGTGACCACACAGTGAGAATGTGGTCATCTACAAGCCAGAAAAAAAGCCCTCACCAGACAGTGACCATACTAGCACTTTGATCTCAGACTTCCAGCCTCCAGAAGTATGAGAAAATAAATTTCTGTTCTTTAAGCCACCCAATCTATGGTATTTTGTTATGGCAGCCTGAGCATACAAATATACCATCTAAACTTGGGAAATATTGAAGAAAAATGAAAAAAATATTGAGAAAAAATACCAATGGGAATCACTTAAATGATTGAGAGTCTTCATAAGTCCTATTTAATGACTAAAATTTATGAAAACTCAATTCTCCAAAACAGAAGTTTTTTATATGTGCCTCTTTTAATAGTCACCTCTTCTTATTTTAATTAAATCACATTAGAGAAGAATATAGTCTAATTTTTATTTAAAAGGAACTTTCCATAAAATGACACAATCAGTCCCAGAATAGTAACTTTTTACATTAAACTCACTTCCAGTTGGCATTCCTGAATTTCTGGAACCATGTATCAGAAATGATGTGAAAGAACCTAATGCTGGATGATAACCAACAGATGGAAGTTTTTGCTGTTTTGACCCCAGGTGAAGATAGTTCACTGTGCACTTCTTAATTATATTTAAAATTTTTTATTTGAACATTAACAAGGACACATATCTTAAGAAAAAAAGTCAATTATTAAATTGATAATGTTTGAACCTGACTCTTGTTTTGCTGCTTTATTTTTTTTAAAGACCATCTAGGATCAGTTTTGTTTTAAATAGACCATAAGAAATGTGTGGACCCTCTGCTGGAGTTGCATTAGAGCCCTGGGACTGAAACAAACTTTAAGAAGTCCTCTGGCATATCCTACTATTAATATTTTAAAAATTAACTACTTTAAGAAAGAATTAGTATTAATACTACCCAACACCTTTGTGTGTATACTTCTTTTGAGTTTACAAAGCACTGAGAATTTATAAAGCTCCATAAAATCAATCTTCACTGTAATTCTCAGATATATATGGCAAGTAATGGCCTCATTTTACAAACGAGAGAACAGTAACTGGAAGAAGATAAATGATCTATCTCTGGCCTCCCCATTAAAAAGTGGTAAGGGCAGGTTATAACTCAGACCATGCTCAGATTTCTGCTCTGGTCTTAGGCCTATATCATGGACAGCCTAATTAATTAACAATTAATTACCAATTGTTGTACAGTTGTACAGTACAGATAGGTTGTACAGTTGCAAATCCAGATTCATAGTCTACTCTGAAAGAAACCTATTTACTACTTTCCATCTGACATTAACAACATCACCCAAATTAAATTTGATAATATTTAAAATATTATTTTTGAATCAGAAAGGCAGAATTTTTTTCTTAGAATATTATAACTGTGGTCTCACATAGACAGAGGATTGCCAGGAATAGCTCCTCATGACTGATGTGGTAAAGTTTCAAAAAGTTTTAAAATACCTTTGATAGTAATAGAAATTATAGTATTGTAAAGGAACTTTATTTCAGAAAGTTTTCTAAAAGAAATACCATTAGCAATGGACAAATATAACAAATGGTTAATGATCCAAATTGGAGAAGATGGAAGGAGTAATGAGGTATCCTAGAGGAATCTTCCTTTATTTATTAGTTTAAGGAGGATACAGGCTTCAAATTGGGTTCTTGGCAGGGAGGAAAAGAGAGAAATCCTCTTTAATTCCCATGATGCTATTGTGACACTGAATACTGTTTCTCAATTACAACAAAATGCAATATATCAAAGCAACATAGTATGTGACTTAAAGTAGATGGAAGAATTGTCTAATTCAGAAAAAGTCTGCTTAAAATTTCTTGTCACTCTTTTCTCCCCTCCCCCATTATATCTTCACACAGTGGAGGTGCTGAGTTACATTATAATTTCATTTGAGTTCAGATTATCATTCTGGGACACTAGTTACAAATAAGAGCCATATTTTAGATGGCATGAGAAAAACACAGCATGGCACCTTATAACTGTCAGCCCAAACGGAAGTTTCCCATTTTTCCCTTGATCAGTACTGGTTGGAACACCGTCTGGCACATGGCTAACACTGAACAACTGGTAGTGATTATTGTTATTACCCAATCTTCCTAAATGAGATTTTGTCAGTTCAGCACTTCACAAAATTTCTTTAACTAATCTGCAGTTCCTTGATTTTGTGAAACCTTCAACTTCATATACCCTGGAAAAGACTCTTTTCAGAACTCGATCAAGACACATGGCTGCTAGAAAAACGTTGTCATTCTAGCAGCCAAGTAGAAAGATTTATAACACAGTTGACTCGTAAAGCTTAGGGACAATTTACAGAAGACTTGCTAGCCTAGAAAGGATTACTGGCCAAATATTAAAGCTCTGTCCAACATTGTTTCTCTGAACACTTTAGAGATTTTATTATGCAAACTTATTTACTATTTAGCACATGACTACATATCACAAAATTATAAAATATATGAGACTCTACATTTTCTGACAAAAACATAATATTGTTTAAAATAATTCCTCTAAAAATAAGTTCTCTCTAATTCACGTAGTGTGCATACAGGAAATGAGGTATCTAGGCTCTCAATACATTATGTTTGATGGGATCTTAATTCAGCGTTTCCCATATTGGCATGGATAGTATGAAAACGGTGTTCTGTGTTCAAATTAATTTGATAATGGCTTTTAAACAAGCAAAACAAGTTTCTTTACTCCAGAATTTCTTAGAACCTGGGCTGTATGAGTACATATTATAAATCTCCTAGAGGGAGCTAAGGAGTATGCAACATTTGCTGAACACATTTGCCTGTGGAATATACACTTCAGGCACATTTACTAGCATGTCCTTAAGAAACAACCGTTGAGGATCTACTGTTTTCTACTGTTTTAGAAAGCAGTCATATTTTTGTGACCTTTCATAAGTGAATCATAGTTCAAATATGGAAACATACAATCTATGAATCACTGTTAATAAGGATACAACTCAGAGGGAAATACATTTTATTATTTCTCAATTATTAGATTATATTATTAGACCTCAAAGGATCTACAAAAACTTATAAATAGATTTATTAGGTTTTAGTTTTCCATGGAAAAGCCATAAAATTGCAGGTTAATATTTTACATTACCTAGTATATTTAATAATTTACAAAATATAAACCACATTTTGTTTTTAAAATTATTAAATAAATAGGGTTTGATATATTTAATATATCTTTTAATTTGGGAAGAAAACCTGAATTATGGATGAGGTACAGAATGAAGATGCAGAAGAAATTAAAATAATACATTATGATGGCAGAGTCAACATCCACCATGTTTCTTGCTCACCTGTAAAAGTTCTTAAAATAAACAATGAGGAATTTAATTGTCCAGGAAAAAAGGAAAAATAATATAAAATGAAGGAGGACCTTGTTGACTAAAACTGAACTTGTATCAGTATGAGCAGGGATTTTTTACATGCAGGGTGAAGTACAATCCTCATCATACATTTACCACTGGAAAGATTAGTATTAAGGGACTGGCTTTGGGTAGATGTTTCAAAGTCTAAAAAGACATTAAGAGGTTGATGTTGAAGAATTCATAGATTAAATTTTTGGAAATAAGATCTCATAACGAAAGCTTGAGAAGTCGGAGTTAATTAACTTTGGGAACTTTGAATGAGGGTAGACAACTATTTTCAGAATGATTTGGACTCAATCATTCTAAATGATAAGGAACTAAGAATATAACCATCACTAACACTGGAAGAAAAATAAGAATATAGCTTGGGAACATTCTTGGTATTTTAGATAGAAAAGAGGAGCATGAACTATTTACTACAAACCTGTAATGTAGTTGGCAATTATTTATTATTGAAATTCTATACTATCCTTTTTTTGAAAAAATGCATAAATATATTTACACACATAAACATATGCATATATGTAATATATAAGTATTGAATATATATATTCAATAGAAAATTAAAATCTTCAGATGTGAGTTGCTACCTTAACATTAGTTAGGAGTCTGCACAAGTGAGAATAATCTAATTTATGGACAACTCAAGCAATCCAAGGTTTTAATGATCAGTTTAACAGTGGAAAATTAGACGAAGCAGAGAAAGAGAAGAATTATGATAAAGAGTAACAACAGCAGCAATGACCAACTTTAAAGTGTGCTTTGCAATACAGGGCAGTGAAATTGTATGAGTTTAGAATTAGGTTTGATTTCTAATTCTACTTTATTCATTTATTCACTTATTAGTAGTCATTTTAAAAGGACTAATAATCTCTATGAATAATTTCATATACAAAATGTGGAGAGTAATACATATATCCTTTGTAGGATTATTAGAAGAATTAGATATCCTGTAGATAAAATATCTGGTTAATAATAATATCACTGTTTATTGATAATCTACTATGTGTTTCAAAATTAATTTCATGAAGTTAATTGAGACTCAGAAAAATAGAGGTACAAATAACAAGAGAAATGCCTGAGATCTGAATCCAGCTCTCCTGACTTCTACTTCAGTACCCTGTCTACTACACCAGAGCAGCTTCTCTTTATTTTTTATAGTTCATCATAGTTTCACATTTCCTTTGTTGAGAATTTTTCATTTTTTAACCTTATTATATTTTTATGTATTATCTTTATTCATAAATTATAAGCTTTTAAAAGCTCATCCATATTTATCTCTCTCATTTTATTGCAAAGATGATTTAAATATCATAGTTGTTCCAAAATGCCTATTGAATGAATAAAATAATGAATTAGAAAAGAATGGCTACAATAATTAAATTCCCTTTCAATGGATCCAAGAACCCAACTAATTCTGAATTCTTCCTTAGTGAATGCTACACTGATGTGAGCTTGCAGAAATTAAAATCATTATAAATATCTCAACTTTACCTTTTGGCAAAAACCACTTAGATATGTACTCATAATGCTAATTTGAACTTTACATTTAATGCTTCTTTATTCCCATTGATACTAGCACTAATTTTCCACAGTACTTGAAAGTTTAAAACTATTGTAATTGTAGAAAAAAAATTAACAGAAAAAAAAATTCAGTCTCACATTTTTAGCAGGCTCTCATGCAGTTCATTAATAAAATGCTGAAAAATATACCAAGCAACATTTTGGAACAAAAATCAAAAAAAAATTCCTCTATGGACACATATCACACATTTAAAATCTTAATTGAGATGTGTGAAGTTAATCATTAAATTGCAATAGGAAGACAGAGTCTTCTCTGGTTAACAAATAGATTAGATTTCTAAAGGAGTTATGTGTGTATGTGTGTATATATATATATATATATATATATATATATATATATATGAATATCATATATACAAAGGATATTATAATGTGGTTGGTATTATGCTAGAAAAGATAGATTATAAATTTCAAATAATATTTTAAGAAACAAACATTAAAATCTTGGAGAACTATTTTAAAGAAGGGAAAGAAAATGAGAAGTTTGTTTCTGATTTTGTCAGAGTTACAAAATCCAAGGAAAGGAATTGGGCTGAATCATTTCTCTAACCTACAATCGAAGGCTAATGGGAAACAGCTGAGTGATGATTACTGTGAAGAGATGACACCAAATGAAATGGAGACATCTGAAAGTACTCAAGCTCATACCACTAAATGGTGGCATATGTAAATTCTATTGTAGTCTTTGAAAGCTTATGATTAAGTGCTCAAACAGCACAGTAGCAAATCTTTTCCTCTCCTACAGTCCATGTTGAAATCTTCATGCTAATTAGTATTAGGGGCAAATGTCACATATGGATTTAAGTGGAAATTTCTGAAGGATATAAAATACAGATTCTGTATTTGATTGAAAATTGTTAAAGAGAAGCACAAGGAAAAAAATCACCCTGTGTGGAGATTGTTAAGACAAAATCAATAGCTCTTTGGGGGACCTTATTAATTTAATTTTATCCAGGCTCATGTATAACACCTAACATTTTTGTGAAACTGCAGTCCTAACAATACAGAGCCAGTCAGAATATAGAGATGAAATATCACACTGGGAGACCCAGGAATGTTAAGATATGGTTATAACCAATCTCTAAGTAAGGGAGCTGACCAACGTATACATAATCAGTTTTTCCTTTAGCTGCCATTATTATTCTTACATATCCTTATTTACTTTTAAGTACAGAAAGTGTTCAGTAATTGTTCTGTTTTTAGCTAGTACTTTTGATTTTTGGCAGAAATATCAAGCCATAGGAGCTCATGCAAGGTATTGTCAAAAACCCATGACCATCAGAATAAATGAGATTATTTAATCTATATACAAGTTTTATTGTATATTCAATAAAACACTCTATATTAGGGATTGTGTGGATCTAAAAGAATTATAATATGAGATCTGTTACTGTAAAATGCTTGTAATTTAAGTGGGTATATAAGATAAAATGAATCTTCCATCTACCAGCTGTAGCCAATAAGTACATAAGTAATCTTATGTACTCATTCCTCCCATTCAATCACAAAGTCCTCTTGGCGTGATCTTTAAAATTTATTTCCAATCTTTCCATATCTTTGCCAGCACTACACTCTAAGTTTCCATTATTCTCTCCAGGAATAATGTCAGAGCTTTCTAAAAGATAACTATGTTGACTGTCCAGCCCCCTCTTTCTTACTTCCCTCTTCCCCTTAATTTGTCCTATAAAAACAGGAAGAGTAAAATTTTCAAGATAAATTCTCTCCCTACTGAAACTCCATCCCGGATTTTCCACCAAACTTGGAATAAATCCAAACTCATAGCCATGGCCTTTATGGCTTTAAATAAATTCACCTCTTCCTATCTATTCAAACTTACTTCCGACCACTTTTACTTTCTCCCATTGTATGATCCATATAAACCTTCCTTCTGGTTCTGAATACAGTGTATTTATAATTTCTCTAGGATCTTTACATTAGCTATGTGAGTTAACTAGAATGTGCTTCTCTTGATGAGTACTTGGCTGTCTGCTTCATATGATGTATGTCTCAGCTTAAACATTTTCTCCTTTGGTAAGCTGTATTATTTAAATAGTGATGTATAACAAATTATACCATCAATTAAAACAAACACTTATTATATCACAGTTGTTATGGATCAGAAATGACTTAGAGTGGCTTAATTGAGTTATCTGGCTTAGGGTCTCTCACAAGTTATGGTCAAGATATCAGCCAGAGCTACAGCTTGACTGGGGGAGGATTCACTTCCATGCTCACTCCTGTGGCTGTTGGAAGACCTCAGGTATGCACTGGTTATTGACCAGAGACATTAGTTTCTCATCAAATGGGTCTCTTTATAGGACTTTGTAAAACATGGCAGCTAGTCTCCCTCAGATTGAGCCAGCAAAAGAGGGAGAGCCCTCTCTTCCAGCCCAAGATGGGAGTCATAGTCTTCTTTTTAGCAAAATCTTGGAGAAATGACATTTTATCACTTTTACTTAATTCTATTTATTAGAATCTACTCAAAAGTCTAACCCACACTCAAGGAGAAGGTTTTATGCAAGAGTGTAAACACCAAAAAGTGAGGATCATTTGGGGCAATCTCTGTCTACATCAGTCTGTCCTAAGACCCTCAATAACTCATGTTTTTCCCATATGCAAAATACACCACAACCCAAGGTTTCCAAAAGTCTATCACAAGAGCTTAAAATTCAGAATCTTTTTTGTTTAAGTCTGGTGTAGATGTGGATGAAGCTCCTCAAGAGTAGCTACTTAAGTACAGCTATTTGAGTGTGGTTCCCCTTGATCTGTAGAATTATGAAACTAAAGAGACAATACATGCTCTCCCTCCACACACATTCAAAATACTGTGGTGGGACAGGCAAAGTATAACTATTACAAACATTCATCTTCAAGAATGAGACACAAAGAAGTCACTGGTCTGTAGCAATTCTGAAATCCATTCAGGTAAATGTTGAAAATTCCTTAATCAGTTTTCAAATCTTGAAAAAAAAATTTAGATGCACAGCTCTACACTCTGAGGTCTTGATTCTACTCTCTGATTATTCTTTCTTTTTCATGAAAGGCATCATGTGCTTTCAGATTAGTAGCTTACTCAGCCTACTTCCTGCCAGTAGAATTGTGGGGGTCCAACTACCTCTTTCCTTTTATACTATTACTCTGTCTCCTTCATTCTATGGTAGTAGTACTTCTACTAATATAATTCTTTCAAAAACTTTGTGGGCCACTTATGAATCTCATTGGCATTTACTCAAAAGCTGCATCTACAGAACTCTCCTAGACACCCCTCCTTAACAAAGAGTTTTCCTGAGATGATTGCTGGACAATGCCTGTAAACTTTTTAAAGATCTTATTGCTTAATGGAGAGAATCTGTGAGACACATCTTTGATCTCTCTAGGGACTTTTTGTGTGATTGATTAGTACACTGAGACAAAACCTTTGGGCTTTTGTAGGTCTTAACAAAAGTTTCACAGTCACGTCATCAGCTTCTTTAGGCCATGTTTTTCAAGCAATACCCTGGATTTGATGTTTTCTCAGACATTTATTTATTTTTATCATCATTTGCTATGTGGAGAGACTAAGAATGTTCAAAAGCATCAAGCCATGGCTGGTTTTGTTTACCAGTCCTCCCTCTATTTAACTCCCTCATCTTGCATTTTACTTTAAACAACAAAAAGAAACCACATGGCATTTTCAACACTTTGTTACGAAATCCCCTTAGCTATAACACCTAGTTCTTTGGGAACATATTCTATGTTCCATATAACTTTCCACAGCAATGCTGCTAAATATTCTGCCAATATTACCTGAGTTTTCTATAAGATTTTCTTCAGTTTTGTGTCAGTCCTCACCTGCAGCATCCTCGGAGACCAAAGTTCTATGAACAGTGTGTTCAAGATGTTTTAAGCTTTCAGCAGGAATAAAGACGCAGACCTACTAGAGAACGGACTTGAGGTTATGGGGAGGGGGAAGGGTGAGCTGTGACAGGGCGAGAGAGAGTCATGGACATATACACACTAACAAACGTAGTAAGGTAGATAGCTAGTGGGAAGCAGCCGTATGGCACAAGGATATTGGCTCAGTGCTTTGTGACAGCCTGGAGGGGTGGGATAGGGAGGGTGGGAGGGAGGGAGATGCAAGACATATGGGAACATATGTATATGTATAACTGATTCACTTTGTTATAAAGCAGAAACTAACACACCATTGTAAAGCAATTATACCCCAATAAAGATGTTAAAAAAAAAAGTTTCCTCAAAACTCACTGCCCAATCCAAAACTCCTTCCTAATTTTTGATATTTGTTATGGAAGCATTTCAATTCCAAGCACCCAAATATGAATTTGTTGGCTATTACTGTGTAACCAACATGAAAACATGTAACATCTTAGAACAAGAAATAATTCTTACCTCTGGTTTCTGTGGATCAGGAATTCAGGTGTAGCTAACCAGGTGACTCTGACTCAATGTCTCTCATGTCACAATCAAAATGTCAGCCAGAACTGCAGTCATTCTTGTGTTTGATTAGAAGAGAAATCCTCTTACAAGCTCACACATGTGGCTGTTGTCAGGTGTCAGATCCTCACAGGTTGTTGGCCAGACTCTACTTCTATGCCATGTATGCTTTCCAGAGAGTGAGACCAAAAGAGAGACACAGTCTTTTTGTAACCTAATCTCAAAAGTGATACTCCATCAATTTTGTATTCTTTATTAGAAGTGAGTCAATAAGTTCAGTCCACATTCAAAGGGGCGTATTTACAATGGTACAAAGACCAGAAGGTGGGAATCACTGGGGGACATCTGAGAGGTTACTCACTGCAGAGGTCACTTGTGATGATCCTATATAAAGTAACCACTCAGTCACTCCTTGTGTCATCCAATATTAATTCTCTGCATTCTACTTTTTATCTGATACCTTTGGGTTTTTATTTATGTCTGCCCTCATCTCAATGTCACAAATTAGAGCACAGGCCTAGGCTGAGAAAACAGACAGAAGAAAGTTAATGCAAAACTTTATAAAGTATGTCAAGGGGGAATGACATGATCAGATCTGCATTTTAGACTCAGAAAAGTGAGGCTAAAACAAGTCCAATGTAGCATAGAGTCAAAGTCCACTCATCAAATACGAGAAATGTTTGGCATAAAAGATAGGAATTAATTCATCTTTCATGAATGCGGCTATCTAGGTTTTAGAAGGCATAGAGTTAGAAGAAAATTTTAAATTGAGCAAATAATATGAGAGAGGTTTGGAGAAGAAAATGTCTATTCAGAAACTGTAGAATTTGACAGGAGCACGGAGAATACTGAGAGAACAAGATGATTATATACAAAACTGAGACATTGTCTTAATAGGTAATTGGGATGAATGTTTGAAAAAAATAATTAGCTCATCTGTTTATAGCCACCCTACTAAATTGTCTCTAATTATGGATTGGAGCTTTATTGCCTTGGGTTGGAGATCCTTCTTAATAATGGCAAAGGCTCAAGGACAGATCCAGGAAATGAAGCAGGTTGGGGGGTTATCCAGTGTGGTCTACATTTAATAATTGTATCAGAGACAGTTTTGGGGATATTAGGACAAGACTCTCATATAAAATAAGAAGAGAAGGAAGTAGATTATTCAGAGTAACTTTAAAGTACCTTAGGAATATTAGAAAATATGGCCAGATGATCATCTTGAAATCTATGGAAAGGGAGCTAGCCTTTTTGCAGAGCTCTCAGTATCACCCAAGTGGAGCCCAAGCTGTCTAGAAGGGATTTTCAACAACTCAACATTCCCTTAATTTGTTCATATTAAGAGCTCAGCACACATTTTGTTAAATAGAATTAGGTTGTGACTCTAGTTCTGTAATGGACTCCTCAATATGACTGAAACAATCCTGCTTGGTACTTATAATTTAGTCTGGCATGTGATGTGGCATATAAGATTAATGTTATTATTTGTACTCAACATCTGGGGGAAAAGTAGGCCATTTCAAATTATCCTATAGGCTGCTTTTTGAGTCAAACTACTAGAATAAATGATAGTTCTTTCTTTTCTCTCTAGACCACAATACTTCTAGCTCACAAAATCATTATAATGATTTTGCATGAGAAATTGAGAATATTATAAAAGTTATGCTTTTATAATGATACTGTAAATTGCTTCAGACCCAACTGAAAAAGTTTTTTTTAATTTATAGAGTTAAAAAAAATCAAAACAGATGGCTTTTGCAATACTTGTCACCCTTTGTTTACCACATATCATTTATAACATGGCATGAATGAAGCATGTATGTATTTTTAGTGGTGATATTTTTGGACAGAAAATTAATATTTCATTCAGGCCTTAGAGGTGTTAATATTTTAAATACTGATTAAATTTATATGTATACATTTATAACAAGTGTTCCATTGAGCAAGAATATTCCATCTTCTTGGTTTAGAATTTTTAGAAACAAAAAAATATGTATACATGCTGTATTTTAAAAAAGGTTATTTAAGTGGGTTAAATTAGGCTAACAAATAATTTACGATTTAAACTCCATGGGAAGTATAGTTGACTAAGGAAAAAATAAAAAGCAATAATACCCTGAGATATATGTGTTAAAAATGTGAACAACAAGCAAAAGCTTATATCAAAAAACTGTTTTTCAGACCTAGGTATTTTATAGAGATAAGAGGCTCCGCACCCCCAAAATTGTAGAAAATAATTTGATATACTTTTTCTAAGCATTATTAAAATTATCTAAAGATTTTTAAGAGAATTTTTAGAACAAGGGTAGATACAGGTACCCCCTGCTTTTCAAAAATTTGCTGCATGCCACTTAGCTTTTATGAAAGACTGACATTAGTACCTGTTTTTTTCTAATCAAAGGAAAAATCCAAAGAGGATTTTCCCTTTTATGCACAAAGGCAAAAATTGAAAATAGTGTTCAGGGTTTGTTTTGCAGTGAGCTGTTATAGAGGCAGCATGCAGCTAGAGTAGCACCACAAAACTCCTTCCCCAGGAACTACACTTAGCATCTCAGTGATCAAGCTGCCATAGATTTGAACTCTGTCTGTGAGCATCTGTGCTTTATCTTGGTTTCTTTTGTGCATCCATTAGCAAGATGTGCCCTAAGGTAATTGTTTCTTTGCCTTATGCCATGTCAACCTACAAAAGGTTTAATAGGAATGCTCTATTTTTGGATAGGGAGGAAAACCTGATGTACTTCATTACACTTCAATCAAGCAGATACAATTATAATTATATCCACATTGGTAAATACTATGTAACTGAAAGTTGCCAACACATTCATTATTACTGTGTCTTTGCTAATATATATATATATATATATATATATATATATATATATATATATATATATATAAACACAGTATATTGGTCAAGGGCATGCCATATGAATATATATGCTTACTTTCTCCACTCTGTTCTGAATTGTGTTATCATTCTATTGCTCACAGATAATTTCTCTTTTATATATAGGTTTTCAAACTTAGAGCTATAATAAATCTAAAGGAATAACATCAACCAAAACCACTTTGTGCTGCTTTTCTGTGTAATTCATTTTTTGAGTTCCAAATAAAACTTGAACATTGTAAACATCACTGACAAGATTTGGACAAAGACCCCGATGGGTCCTTTTCTCTCCCAGCTAAAGGAATAGTCAGTGATCTTTGCTGACACTTCACTATCCTGGATTACTTCCCTCCAAACCACCTATAAATACTACTCCTTCTGAAGGCCCCCAGTCTGAAAGTTTAGCTGGGGCTTTTTTCACTTTTATAATGAATTTATAGAGGATGTGTTGACATGATCTTACCAAAAACTCTGTTGTAGCAAGGAAGAAGTTAGGAAGAAAAAAATGAATTTCTTTGTTCAAAACAGAACAAATCCAATGGTTTTACAAACTGCAGTAACTAAATAATATGTCATTGATTCCAGTGTGAATAATAAAGGTATTCAGGGACTGTTCTCCTCATATGAGGTTTCAGTTTCCAATATCTAGCAATCTGGATACTTGCCATGGTAATAATCACTTCATGTGTGTCACAAACCACTTCAAAGTAAAGAAACAGTATAATGGAAAATACTTTCAAGAGCAGTTCATGAAACTGAATAACTGGAACGTACATTTATATCTTATAACATCAAATATCATGTTTGTTCTTAACATTACAATTTCAGTGGACTCAACTCTTCCAGTTTAAACAAGTCTTCTCTAATTTATAATGAATATCACTCTCACTACAATGTATTAGCCTCCAGCATGACCACTTGTTGAGCTGTCACTCAAGTAAAGTGGAAAGTTTTGAAATTACCCATGAAATGCATTTTGATAGTTTATATAAAAGAGAATCATATTGTTTATTACAGAAGTCTTAAGCCAAATGCTTTAAAGCATTAATTTTATTTTATTTTTTTCTGGAAACAATTTTTCAGTTTAGAGTCTATCCTGATTTGAAATACTCCAGAGACAACAATGCTATCATTTTCTTTAAAGAACTTTTTCAATGTTTATACTGTCAATAAAATTAAAATCCTGCTAATATCTAACCAGTAATTCATTAGTTTTATCCCTTTTCACATACTTAATGATGGCATGATCACAAAGGTTAGTAAAATAAGCAAAGCTGTTGCTTTGATTATTTTAAAGCTATTCTAAAGCTATTGCTTTAGCATGCTTATTTTATTTTAAGTTTATTTTATTTAAAGCTATTCTAAAGCTATTTCTTTAGAATGCTTATGCTTATTTTAAAGCTATTCTAAAGCTATTGCTCTAACAAATAACAATATGGTCAAAATAATAACAAGAATGTACTTGATTATATATGCTTATATATAAGTGAAATAAATGACAACAATGATTCAAGGGATAGGAGAGAGCTATTAGGATTATTTTGTTATTATAAGGTACTCACACTACCTGTGAAGTGGCACAGTGTTATTTGAAAGTGGACTTGAATTAGTGTAAATGTACATTGCAAACTCTAGGTTGATCATTAAAAAAAGTTTGAAAAGAAGTATAAACTATATGTTAAGCAAGGAAAAAAAAGAATCATAATAAATGCTAAATTAAAACCATGACAGGCAAAAAAAGTGTATAAGAACAGGAACAAAGAACAAGAGTAACAAATAGAAAACAGTACCAAACCTGGTAAACATTAATCCAACTGTATCAATAATCACTTTGTATGTCAGTTGTCTAAGTGCACCAATTAAAAGACAGAGATTGATAAAGCAGCTCAAAAAACAGACCCAACTATGTATTGTCTACAAGGAACCCTTCTTAAATGTAAAGACATGTGTAGATTAAAAGTAAATGATTGAGAAAAATATACCATGATATACTAATCAAAAGAAAGCAGGAGTAGCCACTTTAATTTCAGACAGAATAGGCTTTAAATCAAAGAAAGTTATCAGGGAAAAAGAGGAGCATTATATAATGATAAAGGGGTCAGTCCTCCAAAGGACCTGACAATTTTTTTCTATTTTTTAAAGGCATGAAAATTATTTATGTGTATGTATTTAATAAGAGAGCATCAAAATGCATGAGGTAAAACCTGATAGAACTGAGAGGAGAAATAGAAGAATCCACTATCATACCTGGAGACTTCAACAACTTCTTTCAGAAATAGATGGATCCAACAGGGAGAAAGTTAGTAAGGACATAGTTGAACTCAACCACACTATCAATCAACTCAATACAATGGATATACACAGAATAGTTTATCCCACAACAGCAGAATACACTTTCTTGTGAAGCTCACAGAGAACATTCACCAAGATAGACCACATTATGGGACGTAAAACATACCTTAACAAACGTAAAGTAATAAAAGTTATGCAATGGCTACTCTAGGACCACAATGGAATTAAACTAGAAATTGACAACAGAAGATAACTGGAAAATCCCCAAATACATGGAGATTAAAAAACGTACTTCTAAATAGCACATGGGTCAAAGAAGAACTTTCAAGAGAAAGTTACATATATTTTGAACTAAATGAAAAAACACAACTTTTCAGAATTTTGGGGATGCACCAAAAGCAGTGCTTAGAAGGAAATTTATAGCACTGAATGTATTTATTAGAAAAAAAGAAATCTCTAAACTCAGTAATCTAAGCTTTAACCTTAGGAAACTAGAAAAAGAAGAGCAAATTAAATCCAAAGTAAGTGAAAGAAAAGAAATAAAAATCAGAACATACATCAGTGAATTGAAAACAGAAAATCAGTAGAGAAAATCAATAAATCAAAGCTGGTTCTTTGAAAAGAGCAGTAAAATGGATAAGTGTTTGGCATGACTGACTAAGAAAAAAAAAGAGAACACAAATTAATAATATGAGAAATAAAAGAGGGGACATCACTACAGATTCTATGAACATTAAAAGATAGTAAGAGAATACAAATAACAACTCTATGCTCATAGATTTGATAATTTATCTAAAATGAGCCAATTCCTTGAAAGAAAATCTGCCAAAACACACACAAGATGAAAAAGACAAGCTGAGTAAGCCTATATCTATTAAACAAGTTGAATCAATAGCTAATAACCTTCCAAAACAGCACCAGGCACAGATTAGATCACAGAGACATTCTATCAAACCTTTAAGGAAGAAGTTATATCAATTGTCTAAAATCTCTTTCAGAATATAGAAGCTGATGGAATATATCCTGACTCATTTTATGAGCTCAGTATGACCCTAGTATCAAACCCAGACATACATTACAAGAAAACTATAGATCAATGTCTCTCATGAACATAAATGCAAAAATCCTCAATGAAATATTATCAAATTGAATCCAATAGTATATAAACATAATTATACACCATGACCAAGTGGAAATTATCCCAGATATGCAAGGTTAACATCTGAGAGTCAATTAATGTAATCCATCACATCAGTATACTAAAAAAATTAATGATTATATCAATAGATGCAGAAAAAACATTTGACAAAACCCAACACACATTTATGTTAAAAAAAAAAAACTCTCAGTAAAATAGGAATAGATGGAAACTTCCTCAATTTGATAATGCATATCTATTGAATACAAAAAGCCTACTTCTAACATCGTCCTTCATGGGGAGAAATGACAAGCTTTTCCAGTAAGATCAGGAACAAGGCAAGGATGTCCCCTTTCACCCCTGCTTTTGGATATTGTACTGAAAGTCTTAGCTAAATGCAATAAGACAAGAAGAGGAAATAAAAGTACACTGATTGGGAAGAAATAAATAAAACTGTCTTTGTTTGCATGTGGCATGATTGTCTACATAGAAACTCTGACAGATTGACAGAAAACAAACAATAACCCTCCTGGAACTAATATGTGATTATAGCAAGGTTGCATGTCACAGGGTTAATATATAAAATTAAGTTGCTTTCCTATATACTAGCAATTAACAAGTGAAATTTAAAATTAAAATTACAATAATATTTGCATTAGAACATTCCCAATGAAATATTTAGTTATAAATCTAGCAAAATATGTAAATGATCTGTGTAAGGAAAACTACAAATCTACAATAAATGAAATCAGGAACTAAATATCGATAAATGGAGAGATATTTCATGTTCATAGCTGGAACTACTCAAGGTTGTAAAAATGTCAGCTCTTCCCAACTTCTATAGATTTGATGCAATCCCAGCAAGTTATCTGGAAGATACTGACAGACTAATTCTAAAATTTATGTGGAGAGGAAAAAGACCCAGAATAGTCAATCTAATATTGAAAGATAAGAACAAAATTGGAGGTCTGATACTACCTGACTTCCAGGCTTAGTACAAAGCAACAGTAGTGCCACAAGAGTGTGGTATTGGCAAAATAATAGACAGACAGATTAATAGAACAGAATAGATAGTCTAGAAATAGACCTGCATAAATATAGTCAACCAATCTTTGACAAATGAGCAAAAAGGCATTACAATGGATAGTCTTTTCAACAAATGGTGCTAGAAAATCTGGAAATCCACATGCAAAAACAACAACAACAGAAGCAACAACAACAAATAAACCACTAAAGACTAAGGAATCCTGACATACACCTTACTCCTTTACTCCCATCACAAGAATTAACTTAAAATGAATCACAGACCTACATGTAAAACACAAAACTATAAAACTCCCTAAAGATAACATAGGAAAAAATCTAAATGACATTTTTAGATACAATATCAAAGGCACAATCCATGAAAGAAAAACTTGACAAGCTGGACTTCATTAAAATTATAAATTTCTGCTCTAAGAAAGCCATTGTCAAGAGAATGGAAAAGACAAGCCACAGATTGGGAGAAAATATTTGCAAAAGACACATTTGATAAAGGACTGCTACCCAAAATATACAGAAAACTCTTAAAAGTCAATAAGAAATCAAACAACCCAATTAAAAAAAAAATGAGCCAAAGACCTGAACTGATATTTCACCAAAGAAGATGTACAGATGACAAATAAGCATATGAAAAGATGTTCCATATCATATGTCATCAGAGAAATGCAAATTAAAACAACAATGAAATACCACCACACATCTATTAGAATGGCCCAAATCCAGAACACTGACAGCACCGAATGCTTGTGAAAATGTGCAATAACAGTCTCATTCATTGCTGGTGGGATTGCAAAATGGTACAGCTACTTTGGAAGACAGTTTGTTGGTTTCTTACAAAACTAAGCATTCTTTTTTCATATGATATAGCAATTGCAATTCTTGGTATTTACCCAAAGGGGTTGAAGACATATGTCCACAAAACAACCTGCCCATGGATGTTTATTGCAGCTTTATTCATAATTGCTAAAACTTGGAAGCAACGAAGATGTCCTTCAGAAGGTTAATGAATAAATAAAATGTGGTACATTCAGACAATGGAATAGTATTTCATGTTAAGAGAAAATGAGTTATCAAGTCACTAAAAGACAGGTAATAAACATGCATATTACTAAGTGAAAGAAACAAATCTGGAAATGTACATACTGTATGATTTCATCTATATAAGAGTCTGTAAAGGATGAACTATGGAGATAGTAAAAAAAAAAATCAGTGGTTATCAAGGGGTTAATTGGGAGGGTGGGATGAGTAGGCAGAGCACAGAGGGTTTATAGGGCAGTGAAAATATTCTGTCTGATACTATAATGGTGGACACATGTCATTACAAATTCACCTAAACCCATAGAACATACAGCACCAAGATGCATACAGCACCTAATGCAAACTATGGAGTTTGGGTAATAAACATGTGTCAATGTAAGTTTATAAATTGTAACAAATGCACCACTTTGGTGGTGGATGTTGATAATAGGAAAAGCTATGCATATGTCAGGGCAGGAGGTACATATAGTATCTGTGTACCATCCTTTTGATTTTGACCTAAACCTGCTCTAAACAACTGTCTGCAAAACAACTGTCTGGTTTTATTAATTCATTTAGCAAATATTTAATTTTTTCAAAAATTCATGATGTTCTAAGATCCATGCCAGGGCTGATGTTACAATGACATATGCAAGATCCAAAAAAATTCTAGTCCTAATGGGAAGACAGACTTAATTTCTGCTCTGATGACATAGAATGGTTCAGGTGGTCTCTGTGGTTTTCTTGAGCTCTTAAATTCCAAGTTAGTTTTCTTGTTTTAAAACTGGATGTTAGGCTTGCTCTCTGTCTACAGCTTTTGGCAGCATTAGAATGTTTAATGCAGCTGATATTTCTTATAAATAACTACTGCCACTAATAGTATTAATGGGAGTAGGGACTATTTTTTCTTGCTTTAGACAAGTTTCCTCAGTAATCATATTTATGTAGCATATCTTGATATTCTTGAGTTTTATAGTCAGTATTGTAGATTTTCAAAAACAGAGTTATAAGTGGCTATCTTTCAGTGGTTGTATAAGGGACAAATATCTGGTATGAGTTTCAGTGGCTAGAAGTAACACAAATCAAAAAGAAATGTGGCTATTTCTCTCCTGTCTAGTTGAAAATTTATTGGTTATGAGCTTTATCAATAAAATAATTCATTGGACAAAAATTATTTTCCTTGTAAGGCAGGTGTATACTCTGAACTACGAATTGTTCCCTAAGTGTTCCTAAAGGAAATTAGCTCTTTATTTTAATTTTGATCAAAGTTATTTTATATATCCCATTTAGCACTATTTGTGCTATATAATGCTGTAAAACTTGAAGCCTTAGTTACAAAAAAATGCTAAAAGTATAAAATAGATTTTGGACAAAATAATAAAAAAAGGCCTCTGGCCTAGGTTCTATTTCTATGTGACTGTTCATAATCCCTGACAGACGTAAAGTTTTGTGGACCCTAATATGTGTTCATTGTCTCTTAATTTCAAAGGTAATTAACCATAATAACAACATTTGTGATCATTTTCATTGCAATTGTATAATAGCTTTTCTTTGAAAAATTGGGATGGATATTGTTATACATGTTAACAGTAGAATCCTTCTGGGATTAAACAATTTAAAAGATAAACACCTCAACTTCAGCAAATTCCTTATAGACTTTCATTTACATTAGACCAAATTAATAATTTTAATTGAAAAAAAATTAAAGCATTTCTTCCAAGAGCTTATAAGCAAATTTATTATTTATAAAGCTATTCATTCTTGCAAATGATAAAACTAAAGATTGTTACTGTATTGTATGATTCATATCAACAGTCATTGAGCACTGGTCATATGGCAGATATTCAGCACAATTCAGTGGGAAGTACAGGAACAAGATTCTAAATGTATAATTAGCAAAAGAAATCTTCTAACTATCAAAGTATTAAATAAGACCAAAGGTGGTAGGAGCTTAATTATACCAAGGAAAGGACTAAAGTGAGGGTAAGTGTTTAGAAAACTAAGATTGAGATGAATCTTAAAGGAGTCAGGATATCTATCATAAAATGTGATGTTTTATAATTTGAAAAAAGGCAATATATTTCTGATGCATTTGATAGAAATCAAGTAAATAAGGCTTGTAACTTCTTATAAAGTTGAGATTTTCATTCAAGTCATTGTAGACCATGTTATAATCCATGATTTATGATGTATCCTCAGATCCAGTTGATTTTTGCCTGTGATATTTTTCCCTGTGATATGTCCAGCTGATTTTTGCCTGTGATATATCCTCAGATCCAGTTGATTTTTGTCTGTGATTCTGTTCATTCTGCCAACTATCTACACAATACTTATCCAAAATATTGCAGTAGCCTTCACTTGAGTTTCTACTTCCCTTTCATGCCAAGTCAAGCAAACCTATGTAATACAGTGTTGCATTGTGACCTCTTTGTGCCACATTGTGGCTTTATGCCCTGTCTCTTTATTGGTTAGCTCTGTGATATTGGGCAAATTGCTTAAAAGTCTCTGTAAACTGAGGATTAAAGATATCATATCCTTCATACGATTCTAAATATGAAGTGCAACAATGCAAGTAGAGTGCTTAGTCCTGGCATGTAATAACCAGTGATTTATTCACTATTATTACTATACGCTAGAAAAATGAGAAGATATTAGACACATTTGAGTCTGTGCTATTCTTTGGAATATCTGATCACAGAATCCTAGATAGAGTGATGTAAAGAAGAGGCCTAGTTATAATCCCAGTAAAAAAAGCTGATGTAATATTTCAGGCAAAGGTAATCGTTTTGGCTCAGTTTGCCATAACAAAATACCATAGAATGAGTGGCTTAAACAGCGGACATTTAGTTACTCATAGTTCTGCAGGCCAGAAGTCTGAGAGGGGAGTACCAGTATAGTTGGTTTCCATAGAGATTGCTCTTCCTGGCTTGTAGGTGATTTCCATCTTGTTATGTGCTCACATGACCTCTTCTCTTTTTTTCACCCCTCACTGAGAAGGAGACTACTAAAGTCTCTTCTTATATTGGATCATGGCCCCCTATGTATGATCCCATTTAACCTTATCTATCTTCTTATGGACCCCTGGGCCCCATATCCAAATACGGTCACATTGGGTTAGGTCTTCAACATATGAATTTTAGGGGGGCACAATTCATTCAATAGCATTAATAAAGTCCTAAAATAAAATTTTGGCAGTGGGAATGAGATTAGAAGATGAATGGGAGAAGTGACTTAATTTTGTTAAAGATAGAATTTAACATCTATCTGGCAAAGGGAATGAAGATATCAATCAAGGTGAAGATGACTTCAGGACTGTGACTGGAAGAGTGTGATTCACTAACAGAAATTAAAATGGAAGAGAAGCAATTTGGCATTAGGAGGGTGATGGTTTTAATTGTCATTTTCCAGAAGGCAGTTAAAAACTCAGTCACTAATTCTTGTATATACTGATCCCTGACCATGAGCATTCTACTGGGGCCTTAAAAATAAATGGTGAATAAGAGATGGTCCTGTCTCCATAGTCTAGTGAATTGTTGGACGAGAACTTAGTGGAAAAGTCAGGGGTAGAGTTTGTGACTCATACACATTGAGATATTAGTGGAAATTATACGTTTGGCAAAGAACCAGGATAAAATATGGAGAATAATTTGTTTAATTGTTCCAAATTGTTCTAAGCATTACTCTTCTACAGTAATTTTTGCTGCACAAAAACTGCATATGTGTATAAGTAAAACTTTTCTAAAAATAAAATGTTTTTAAGAAAAATAAATTTCAAACATCTGTATTTGAAGGTCGATATAGACAATTTAACCCTAGTGAATTGAAACAAAAATCAAAGTTGTAATTAAAATTTGTCTGTAAAGAATGATGATGACTGTCACATGCTTCAGGTATGTTGTGTGTTGTATGACTATTAAATACCTGGTTAAACACAAATCCAGTAAATATTCTGCTACCTCTTGTCCACATGTAGTTTATATATTCTTCATGTTTTTCCCATAAAGGTGAAATTTGCTAGAGAAACTCCTGCCACAGACATGAAACAGCATAAAGTTCTCCAGAGTGATCCTAGGAAGTCTTTATTAGTTCTTTACACAAAGTGGCAGACACTCAAAGCAATTCATGAATACCATGCTTTTTACTTAGTTTTCCAGTAAAAATTCTTTGTGACCCAGGGTGAAAGTGGAAGGTAATTTGGGATTTACAGAAAAGGAAGAGAGAACTCAGGGAGAACAAGTCATAACTTTTATTTAAAATGAAGTTGTCAGTGGGGAAGAGAGTGGGGAGCTAGTTTGCACAGCTGCAAAAGTCACTGTGAGAAAGTTTCTAGCAACTTAATAAACAGACTGTCTTCATTCAGTTTAATGAAAATTAGAGAATGGTTAGAAAACACTCCTTCCCTTATTCTCTTCATCTTAAAATGAACGGATTAATAGAAGAAAGTAGGAACACATCACCATTCAAGTGTCTGTGAGAATTTTATCTTTTTGTCAAGAAGGAAAATTATAGACAATCCTCCTTGCCATCCTCTTCACACAAGCAATGAAGAGAGAAAATATTAGGTGTACATTGTTTGCTTCAAATGCTTTATAACCTAGGAGTTTTGACAGTTTAATGATTTTATTAATGACTTTATTTTGTACTAACTTCAAAATTTATGATTTCCATTTCAATAAGTTCTTTTGGATACCAAGGGGTATTGTTGTTAACAGGAAATTCAAGCAAAACATTTGGGAACATTAAAAAATCTTTTCCAGGTATCTTGCCCATAAATAGGCATGGCCAGTTCCAAATGGTCTCAATCCTGTTTTATGTGTGTGTATGTTTCAAATAATGAAAGGGTTTTCTGACAACTTAAAATACATGTACTATATATTAAAAGATAAAAGGTCATGTTACTCTGAATACTCCAGATCTGTGCTGTCCAATACATTAGCCACTAGTCATAGGTGGCTATTTTTATATAAAATAACATTTTTAACAGTTAAAAATTCAGTTCTTCATTTGTGCTAACTAAATTTTACATTCTTACTAGCCGTAAAAGTCTAGTGAGTACCGCATGGGACAGCACAGAATTACAAATCATTTTCATCATCACAGAGAGTTATATCAAATAGTCCTGTGATGGTCTACTTTATTTTAGACAAAGGTCCTACCCTTCATGAACTTACTGCCTAATGGGGAGAACTAGATTAGCTAATTAAAATGTTTATTCAAAATTTCAAGACAGGCCAGGTGCTAGAAATAGAGCATCAATCAAGAAAGGCAAGTTATCTGCTGTAGCAGGGTTTAAGTTCTCATAGTTAATATTTTTCTAAACATCAGCCTCTTCTAGAAATCATTTCTTCATTAGGACTCAGCCTGGCATATTAATTTTAACCTTGTTGACCGATGAGCTTGGTGCATAGGACTCTCCATCATCACACCTTAAAGGGTGTTGTTCTAAAGGTAACCAAAGAGCATGTCCAGATAATCATCAAGCTACAGGTCTTGTGACAGACTTTGTCCTCTGTCTCCAAACCGCTATGTCAAATTCATTCATAAGTCAGATATGAAAACAAGGAGAAAGATTAAGTGATCCACAAGCTGTGACAAGCTGGACACTCTGCACTCTGTATCCTGTTTATTATGCCACTAATAAAGTATTATTAGTATTGGATGACTATAAAGCTCCAAATAATTGAGGGCAGAGGCATTGCTCTGAAGTAAACTTGGACTGGGTGGACAGGAGGATGTTAACATGCTGCAACACAGCTATACACAGTTCTGAACTTGACAGCAGTAGACAGATTCACCTGGCACGTAACAAGACAACATCAGGTGGCTCTGTTTGAGGTAAGGCTCCATTCAGCCAGAGAGATGAAGAGACTAAGCCACAAAATATGACGAGTCTTAAATATGAGTGTCCCTGGCCAAACCTGTATCTATTGGCACAAGGGTTACACGTCACTCCGGGGGTTTAGTCCCACTTTTACATATGCATCATGATACTGTCAATGACATTTAGAGACAAATTATGAACACTTGAAAGAGTGTACTTCATCAAGGGTTTGGTGGAATCACTTTCCTTGTCCTTTAATAACATTTATTTTACAGATTGCAGAAATAATATGAAATATTATAAAGGCTAATAATCAGGTTTTAATTCTATCCATTTGCTGCTTTTTCTTTGGTTCAGGGTCCATGTGTGAATGGAATTTACACAAGTATTTCAATCTTTATCATGATTCCAAGAGTACTCCACCCACAGGGAACTATTAACCATTTGTGCATGCCCCATGCTGTTTACATCTCCAAACTTTTACTTACCATCCCTTTCTGGAATGTCATTTACTCATGCGATATATTTATTCATTCTTTCTGATCAAAATCAAGTACCAACTCCTCTTTCATTCATGCATTCTAATAATGTTTATTGGATAGTCACAATGTTTTAAGTACATTTCTAAGCTTATGGAAACAGCAGTGAAAATAAGAAACAAGTCCTTGCCCTCATGAAGCTTACTGCCTTTGGAAGAGGCAATAAAAATATAAAAGTAAATAGATAATTTTAAATGAAAGGCTGTGTTACATGAAGAAAACTAATACAGGAAAGAGAATATGAGTGGATTTTCTTAGGTAGGTGGTCCGGAAAGCATCTATGGGGAAGGGATAGTTCAGAAAATGTTCAATGCAATGATGGAGTGAATCATGTGACATCTATGAGAAGAGTTTGCCTGGCAAGGGTAACAGCAAGAGTAAAACATCTAGGTCAGCACAAAAAGACAAGAGTAGTAAAAACAGAAGGAATGAGGAGGACAGAAGTGGGAGATGAGTGCAGAGAGTGAGACAGAAGCCAGAAGCAGGGCATTGTAAGGTCATGGCATTGGGTTTAAACTTTGTATGACTGGAAGCCAATGAAAATTTTAAGACAGGAACTGATATAATCTTGTTTTAAGATTTAGAAAGGTCACTTGGCTCCCAAGTGGGAGATAGATTAAAGGGTCAGGAATGGAAGCCAGGAGGCCAGTTGAGAGATTGAGTAGGTACATGAAAGATGATGAAGGCTTAAACTGAAGTGAGAAGAGTGAATGTTATGGAAACTAACCAAATTCAGGATAAAATTAAAAGTTAGAGGCTATAGTACTTGCTGATATATTGGATATGGAATATAAGGAAGAGATAGGAGCAAAAGATAAATTTTTAGCCTGAGCCACAGGATGAATGCATTTGACTAAGGTAGGAGCAGGTTGTGTGTGGAGGGGCCATATATCAAGAGTTGTGTTTTGGCCATAATAATCTTGAGATGCCTACTAGACATATAGGTGGAAATGTCAGGTAGGTAGTTGGATACATGTATTTGGAGATTGGTAGTCATTAGTGCATTTATAACCCTTAAAAGCTGAGAGACTGCTTGATAGTAGCTTGAGAGAGAGTATAGGCAGAGAAGAGGGGGCTTCAAGGACTAAATCCCTGGACCCTAAATCACATTGGCAAGAAAAGGAGCTGGCAAAGAAGTAATCACTCCATCCAATGAGTTATCAAAACTAACTATAGGTCTATAATATAGGAGCCAGTCACATTGTACTATGGTTATTTTTATTCTTTATTTCCTCCTTAATAGGTCTCTTATTTATTTTTATATTAGGAAATGTCCCTCCCTAAGCATATCATGCAGTAAACACTCAAAAAATATTTGCAAAATAAATATATGCTTGAATAAAATTTTGTGACTTGGCCGAGAAAATTTTCAAAACATATTTATGGGAAAATAAATATGATACAAAGCAACACTTAAATCTCCTATTATTGGAAGGCACTGATAATATATTCCTTTGTAAATCAAACATTTGATTGCTCTTCTCTAAATTCCCTATAATTATTATTGACACCTCAACTATGTTGCAATTTATTTTTACCTCATTGCTTTCATATGTATAACTCTTTCACATTAGGAGTTATAAATAAATAAGAGTACTTATTACTTTTCTTTCTTTTAGAGACCAAACACCTTTTCTATCATCAGGTTTATTTCTAGCACTGACCATGCCCTCTCCATGCATTCCAAATGCAGATTAGTTTCCACAAGTATGTGCAGTCACTGTCTATTGGCTCAATGGCCCAAATTTTAAGTTCTCCACAGTCAAATAAGCTAAACACTATAGACATAGGGTATACAGGCTCTCTGATAGCACACTTATGCCTGCGGGCAGGTATCTGCAAATGATTGGCTTCAGGTGTTTGCCTACAGGATCTCATTGAAAGTCAATGCAAATGAGGCCATTTTCCCTAGCAGAAGACATTAACCTGCAGGAACCTTGTAGGCACAGGTGTATTTTGGGCCCATAACTGTGTACTTTTTAAACATATGTATAACATTATACATTAATCATAAATACTGATCAATAGTGCAAGGAATACTCAATAAAGTAGGTGAAAGAGGAGGTGTGTCAATGAACAGAATGGTACAATTAGAAGGGTTTTGTCTGCCTCCCTCCCTTGCATGTTTCATCTCCACCACCATTCCAGCTCTCATTCTGCCATGACTGTAAGAAACAATAATCTTAAGGCAGGTTGATAAATGGAAAATATAAGTAAACCAAATACAACTTACTTATTGCATTGTTTTTGAAATATAAGAAATTAATTAAATTTAAGCTAAGCTACATAGTGTTCAAAAGCATGTTCCTATTCCTGAATTATACCAGGGTTCATTGCTAAAGTTTAACAATTCTACAAGATCACATTGAACTACAAATCTGGGTAGCAATTGAAAGTCCATTCTACGTTTTCTGCTTTTTAAATTGTTAGCGATTTTAGATATATTTTATTAGTAAAAGTGTTAAACTCACCTCCTTATCTAACTAACCAGCTCATGGTGATCTTTTCCTGACAAAGGATCCCTTCAGTGCTTTCACAGTATGCACTTTATCATTGTATACATGCTCAAATGTTGCCTTAGGAACCAACCATTTCACGTCTATAAGATTTTTTTTTCCCTCTCCACTTACATTATAACTTCCATTAAACTAGGAAGCATATTCTCTATTTTCTGTTTATCTTTTCACCTCTGTCTCCACAACATGCATTCTTATTGAATTGAATTATATAGAAAAATTCTCAAACTGTTTCTTTGTTCATTGAAGTTTAATATATGTGATATTCTTGAGATTCAAGACAGTACTGGAAGGGGTTGAAGAGAAGTTACAGTGCTTTATGCGTATTATGTGGCACACACGTTAAAACATACATTTGACATTTGCAAGGGATTTAGACTGCTATAATTTCATATGCAGGTGGGTGCGTAATAAATAATTTTTGGTGATAAGCCAAGAATATGCTGTATATAGGATTTTGAGCATACGCTCCATGATATTAATGATAAAACATATGTTTAAAAACATTTCCATCCAAGCCTGGGACATATTGCCTCCATCCTGTATTGAACATCTCCTCCAAAAAGGCCTCCTCATCTTGAAATAAAAATGTTTTAAAATCTAGGAATGTTCCCCTGCTCTAGTTCTTTTTCCCACTTGCCAATAGTATAACTTTCAAAAATATAAGTCTGTGCCTGTCTTGCTTAAAAACTTTCCAAATCTATATAACATGGCCCCTGGGATCCTTCACGCATTTATAGTCTGATCCTAATTTATTCTGCTTGTCTTGTTTTTCACTATTATCTCCACCAACCCCATTATTCAACTATATTTTTCACTGTTCTCCGAACACAACACCAAGTCTCACACCTCCATGCTCTTTTTAGTACTATTTAATCAGCCTGGAATGTGTTTTCCAACCTTCTCTTCTTGGTGAGCTTGACTCAGGCCCTTGTTCCCTTTTTAGGAAGTTTTCTCCTCTGAGAGTTCTTCCCTAGTTTCCTGACCCTTCTCTGCCCTTCCTACTTCATCCACCAGCTAATTGCTCCAAGTTGGCTACTCTTATTCGTGCTCTCACACACTCCTTGTCTTATCTTTATTGAGTGTGGGATATTGCACAGGTGACACGGATAGCCATGTCTAAGCCACATTCTTTAGGAGATCCTTCACAACTACTCTGCTCATTTTGGAGACACAGTTTACTTATTTTTTGGTAAATAGCTTTTAAACGTCATAAATAACATGTTTTTGTAAGAAGAATATAAACACTGAAGTTGTACACAATAAATATATGGAAAAACTATGTGGAGAGAGTAGATAACTATTCAATTGCCTCAGTTCCCTGATTCAGAAGTAAACACTTTAAACAGCCTGATGTAAGTTCTTTCAGAGTTCTTTTTTTTTCTCTGCATATCTTCTCATATATATACAGTCAGCTAGTCTTTTTTTTTAAAGAAAATACTGTCTTTTCAATATGCAGCTTGATTTTATTCAATTGTGATCCTCTTTGTGTATCAAAACAGCCTTATACCTTTATATCTTATACCATTTACCTTAAACTTTTAATGCCTGCATGGGTAGTCATAAATTACTCATTTGTTATTTTTATTGGGATTTAGGCTGTTCCAGTTGTTTGTTATAGCCAACAATACTACAGTGTGTTTTCTTGGATTTATGCCTTTCCCCATTTGAGCACCAAGAACTAAGGTCTATCTTATTCAGCTTTCTATCCATAAGAGTAACAAGAGATTCATTAATCCAGAAAAAATTAGTGTGAAGAAGGGAATAGCACAGACTGATTAAACACATACTATGAAACACAAAAAGTACATACATGGCTTCTTTATTCAATCATGATAATACACCTAGCAAACCATAAATATAAGTAGCAAAATTCTTGTATTATTTTCTTTTTTTTTAACCCTTCGGATATTTTAATTATTTTTTTAATATATCTTTACTGGAGTATAATTGCCTCACAATGCTGTGTTAGGTTCTATTGTACAACAAAGTGAATCAGCCATAGGTATACATATATCCCCTTATCCCCTCCCTCCCACCCTCCCTATCCCACCCTTCTAGGTGGTCACAAAGCACCGAGCTGATCCCCCTGTGCTATGCGGCTGCTTCCCACTAGCTATATATTTTACATTTGGTAGTGTATATATGTCAATGCTTCTCTCACTTCGCCCCAGCTTCCCCCTCTCACCCTCCTCCCCCGCCATGTCCTCACGTCCATTCTCTATGTCTGCGTCTTTATTCCTGCCCTGCCACTAGGTTCATCAGTACCATTCCCCTTCACTTAAGCTTTGAAATGCTTAGCCAGTGTGGCTCAAGAAACTGCCTTTGACTTGATCTGATTTAGAGCATTTCTTTTCCTTAATAATCAAGTCTCCTTTTTTTTTTAAAAAAAAAACCTTATGAGGTACTTATTCCATAGCCATCTAAGCTAGAGAATTCTGTTTGTTTTTTTTTGTTTTTTTGTTTTTTGTATTGGGATTTTTAAAACTAATCAGAGATTGTTCCCAGTTTCTGCATCATTACTGTTCAGGGGTTAAATACTGAATTTCCAGTCACTGTATAAAACAGGAGCTACTTTCCTTCAATATAGTGTAAAATACCAATTTCTTTTCATAGGATCATGAAGGCGCTGTTACCATTTGCAGGGCTCTGGGGTATTTCACCTTCTTTTTTTTTTTTTGAGCTGTCTTTATGTCTTTGACAAATTGTATATTTGGATGGGCAGCTACTTATAATTTATTTTTCTGCAGTTATTTGCCACTCGTCAGCCAGAGAAAGTCATGCTGCTTTTCGGAAAGAAGAAGATCTCTCAAGGTAGGGATGGTCCATTAGGCAGATCCTTGTGAAGAAGCACTATTCTGCACTTCTCTGGGCACAGCGGCCTCTGTTTTTACTATTTAACTATTTTCTACCACCATGTGGATGCCATAATAACATATGTTGACATGATATTGTGTCTATTTGTACATGTCTTGCTTCCCAGCAAGAATGTGAGCTACTTGTAAGAGGGGCAAATTCATCTTTGTTCCCTTTTTTGGGCAGAATATTTTACTCAAATGAATTGCTCAATGAATTCTGCTGAAAGAATTAATGTGTATATAAAGTTTCTCCTTATTAAAGATGAAATTATAAAGACAGTACATTTTTATGTTATTTAAAGATATTGATCAGATTGATTCAGTTGAAGTTGTATATATTATTTGGAAAGAGAATTTTTATTCTCAAATATGACATTGAAAGCTTTTTATAAAGGCTTAAACCTTTTCTTTTGAGTATAGTGCTTTTAAAAATAAGGAAGAGAAGTAAGCTCTGGAAAAACTTCTTGCTAAGAAGCATTAAAATTAAAGGGCTATTGTTTAACCTCTTGCACAGAATCGAGATTTTTTTTTTTTCTGAAAAAAAAAAGGTACATGAAAGAAAAGTTACAGGGCATCTAATATTTGGCAAAAATAATGCTTATTTGGACAAAGGAGATTGCTTATGCTTCAACTTGAGGAATAATTTTCCCTCATCATAATTAGAGCTTATTCTTTACAGTTATTTTGTTCATCTTTATCTTAGAAGGCAAATTAGGAGGTAGCTAGAAGGGACAATCTACAATCTTGTCACAAACAGCTGTTCACCCGTGTTTTCCGTGAATACGTTGACCATCTGACGATGGAATGAAACTGTAATGGAGGCAGCAAACTACAGGGGCTGTTCAAACCCTTCATTTTCATTTGTGCTAGTTGCTTCCACCATACTTCTGCAAATAATTCTATTTCTCTGTAGGAACAATTTTGACCGTCATTGCTCCTCACAGATTTCTTTAAATGTGCTCTTTGAAAAATCTGGCTGGAAATGATTCCTAAAACCATATATACAGTGCCTTAACCTCAGAGCCTGGCTGTACTGTTGTCTCTTTTGAGAGTAGGAACTAGGGAATGCAGTTTCCCCTGAATTTAGTCTCCTGTGTAAGCTTAAGGGTAATCCATGTTTTGCTTTCTAGAATATACTTTGTGGTCACTGTAGTAGCTGCTACTGCAAAAGAATTCTGTACATATCCGCTGACCTTTGCAGGTATATTCTCTGGTCACTTTGTGTATTTTAACATTTTCTATTAGATATGTATGTGACTACCCTGGTTTTGTACAATCACCAATTAACTTACTCTCACAATCGTCTGATGTATGCTTTCTCAGTCTCATTTTTCAGGTAAGTGAACTGTAAAAATGGAAACATCAGTCTCTGGGTCACTTAGGAAATATTAGTTGTGAGTTTCTATTTATGATTTGTTGTCCAGAGGACTATTAATGTTATATGTTTTTTATTTTGAGTTCTTTCCTCACCATACTAATTGGGAGTAAAGTGCAGCTAGAATCCTCCGGGCCTGCTGAAAGACATGTAGCCCACTGAAGTTCATAATCCTATATGTCAGGCATTTTATACTGGTCTGTGCATTTACAAAGTGTTTTTCTTCCCTTGTCTCCTTCCATACTGGAAAATGAGCAAGTGTGGGGTATAGTATACTCATTACATAGTATTAGGTTTAAAACTATCTAACACATTGGGATAATACCAAATGATTTTAGCCTTTAATGTGTTGTATAAGTATGCAGGAATATTTGAAATATTAACTTTACTGAAACATTTTTTTTCCTGACTGAAAGTATTCAACTAGAAGTCGTGAAACTCCATGGAATTATACCAAACTGGTACTAGACATCCAGTTGTCAATTATAGTTGACATAGTAATCCATCTCTCACTTGGCTATGTTTTGGTAAGTCAACTGCATTGTGCTAATCAAAAGCCTATAGGATGGAACTGGATAACAGTTTTGTAAAAGGGGGAGAATGAGGAGAAAATGAATAAATTCATATCTGGCTTAGCATTGAAGTAGAAAATTCTAAATAAGTCTACAAGTTAGCTGTTAATTGATATGAACTAAACTCAGAATGCAGCAGTCTCCAAAGATATTACCTGATTTAAATGAATATAATTTTCAAAGAATTTGAAAATATAGTAGAAGCGTATTTCTTATGATCAGACATTTCAATCTATGGGCAGTCTTATGTATGTCATAAAAAACAATAATAAGAGTAGACTGCACCTGAATTCATTAGGATGGCCATCTGAACCTGTTTAGTAGTTCTAAGTTAACCCCAAACTCCACTTAATATTTACTAGTAAATGACATTTGGAAATCTAATTCCTAGCCAGTTTTTATTTTCTGGTTTTTGGTATATATCTAGAGGATGACAAACACTTTTCAGGTCATTATTAATACAAAACATATTTATTAATTCTAATCAAGAATTTAGTAGTGTTTTCATTACCTCTGCCTCCGTAACTCCCCAAAGAGATGCATTGGGTGGATTTATTAAGTTAGTATATTTTTATGACTTATTTGATTTGAAGTGATAGAGCATTCAAATTATTAAGTTTAATATATGCAAATGATTGAAGTGAGAAATATTTTTTTCTACTTTTCCAGGTCTGATATTTTGAGGGAAAAAAGGAACCTTCCTTCTTATTCATTTTCTAAGTAGTCTTGAAATATCTGGCTAAGTTAAAATAATAAATAAAAAATCACAAAATATTTTATCTCTGGTAATAACTCATAGTTAGGAATGAATTTGGAATAAATATGAAAACACATAAGAATAGGAGACCTTGACACACTAGTAGGAATTCACAACTGCAACTGTTCCTCACAAAGGTACTTTAAGCTTGTTTAGTTTTGGAATCTAAATTTTACATGAGTATTTTTTATTCATATGACAGAAAACAGTTTAACTTATAATTATATTTAATTAGGAGACATTTAGCCATTTTATTTTTATAGATGCGTTTTCCAGGATGATTATATATAGTCTACCAGTATGTCTATAAATATTAAAAAAAAAAAAGAAAAAGAAAAATTGAAATAGTCAGCTCCCTGGTGACTTATAAGCTACATTTGTCACCATGTAATAACAACCCTTCTCATCTATGTTGCAATCTCATATGTCACTTCCAATCTCTAAATTTTTTTTTTGTAAATTGTTAATAACATCTGGATTTTACGCATGGGAAGAAAAGGAAAATATTGAGTGAATGGAGTGTCTCTCCAAACTATATCTACTAAAATGAACATATATTGCTCATATTCTAAGAATGCTGCCTTGAATTGAATGTTATGGTCCAATAAAATTATTGATAAATTCTAGAATAAAGTTTAAAAATTGCATACTTATACTTGCAGCATGTGAAATCTCTGTGTTTGTAGATATAGAATTTGTGGATTTCGTTGTGATATTTAGGAAAAGCTTTTCAACAGCAAAGTAATGGTGGATGGAAGCAGTATAGTTCATTAACAGGAAGTTCTTCAAGACCCCAGGGAGGAGATGGCTAAAGCCAATTCTGTGTGGGTAGTAGAATCTCTTAAAGACGTAGCTACAAAACTAATGTGAACTTAGTAATAGATGCCAAAGCCTGTATTATCATCTTACAAATAAACACATATCTTTCAGCATACTAATATTTTACAGTAAGCAAATAATTCACAATTTAGATAGATAAAAAGAAATACATGTAAGCTTCTCTCATACGTGAAAGGAAATTAAACAAATCTTGTTGGTAAATTCTTTGTATCTATGCGGAAGACTATAATTTATTCCCTTGTTTGAGATAAAGCATTAATATCAATCCAAATCACTGAGGACAGTACAGTTTTCAACAGGAATTTTGGATTTAAATTATCCAAAGATTAAAATTATCATAAAAATAATTCCGTATTCAGCAGTGCATCTGAAGTGTCTGGAATGATTGCCTTAAATGCTTGTGTAGTAGCTGTGTCTTAACTTCTTAATATAAAATGTCTTGCAATATGTAGACTCCGAAAATATGTCCAGTCCAAAATAAAATTCTACTCAGTTCTTTTGTTCTTTCCACCATGTAACTTTAAATCATTTCTTAGATATGATTGGCAGCTTGATTTCCAATTTCACAGATTTCAGAGGGAAATCAAATTCTTTCTTGTTGAACCATGTATTTTGCATGAGCTTATTTATTTAATTTGTTATACCATTTTCCTACTGCTGGAACACATATTCAGCAGGATTTTATCTGTTTGTCTATTTTTAGTATTGCTTTTTTTTTTTGGTCTCAACCACTAATACCTAATGATTGGACAACTAGCACCATTGTCATGTTCTAGAAAGTTTGTTATAACTTCAGACAGTGATTTTTTTTTTGTTTTAAATACAAAATCAGTAAAGAGAATGCTGAGGGTGAGGTGGGAGGGCATCCAAACATTAACAGAAAAATCAAATAAAGTGAGTGCCATTGGACACTTATAGCACATAGTATAAAAACTTTTAAACTATTGACTTTCAATTATCCACACTTCATTTCTTAGGAAAGAGAAGAAAACAGAGGTCAAGCAGTTAAGAAGGCAAGTCATGTGATTTACAGAACTGAATCCGTTTCAAAATTTTCAGGCTACTCAGTGCTTGCCGAACCTGGTGATTGCCAGTCTAGTTAAAACAAAAAGATCAAGAACCAAGACTGTGCTTCCTATGCTTCTTATCTCAGAGGATTTGGGGGTTTTCTTTGTACATTTTGCCCTTGCTAATCTCAAGATGTTGGCTGTCTAAACTTTGTTCAATTACAAACCTAATTTTTAAATCACCTCCTTAAAGGCAAAATCAGTGCTAAATAAGGATTTTTAACAAAACCTTAGCTAAAATGAAATTTATATTAATTCACAAAGGATGTTCTATGAGGTTTTACCTTTCAGCTACTTCAGCATAGTGATTAAATTAAGTAACACAAAAAATAAATAGAAGCGTTTTCATAAAGCCATCGATCAAACTAAAAACCTAGCTCCCACTGTACTGTGAAAATCAAATTGTATTCCTGCTAATTTGCTTTGTTCTTATTTATTCAGTGGCTATGTAGTCAAATTCAGGCCTCTTTATTATATCATTAATTATTTATAAATGAACACTATTACAGTAACCTTTTGCAACATCCAACTAAAATGTCTAAGCAAAGATGTATTCTGGGACTAAATTGACAAAGAGATGGTAAAGGTATTGCTGAATCAACTAAACATGCCATATTGCTTAGAGTAAGCATTTAGGTTTCACACACACAAAAATCTAGTTTTCTTTTCCCAAGTTACTGTCAGTTTTTTTAAATGGCATGTTAAACCACTGCTTCTGCTCTTTCATAAATGTTTATTTGAAAATGATTGGGTACTGTCAATTAAAATCATTCAGAAAAAGGGTTTACCTATGAAAGATGCTATGTTGTTATGTTAACTAGTACCTAACATTTGAAGGTCTTATAATATATGTTTAAAGATTTGCTGCTGACAGATGATCATTGTAATGAATGCGTCTGAGACTGCATAGATTTTAGGAGAGCAAATTAACTATGGTCATAAAAGCAGGCTTAGATTTCTGCCTGTTTTGACTTTTTCACTGAGATAACCACTAGATAAGGCTAACCTGGAATTTCTTTATTATACTGAGCTTCAATATACCTCCAAAGTATGTGCTATTTCCAATTGTTTCCCACTGATTTCCTTTCCAGCTTTTCTTCTTCCAATCTCTTTCTCTTTCAGTTCTAATTCTTAGGCATGTCCTAAGCATTCTCTTTTCCCTCCTGGCTATTTCCCTCTCTTCTTTATCCCTCCCAAATTTCCACAGTTGTATTCTCATTCAGCAGATCAGGTAGGCATGAAAGGAAAACTACCCTGCTCTTCATTGTTTCTGCCCCTTCATACTCTGTCAAATTTAGTAATAAACACAAAATTTACTGGATTTTCTATCAGGACATTTTTTTTCTATGCTTAACATTTTAATACTGCATCTAAGTTCCTGGCATTTTAATTCCACTTGCTTCACAAAGTGCACATTAATTATATTTTATTTTAAGACATTTGACTGATACATCACATCTATAGGCAAATATAGGATTATAACAATTTTTAAAATTAGAGAAACCACTGACTTTGTGTTACCGGTTTATGTGCGTTGTGTCAAATAGCTTCAACCTAGGAGGTCAGTGGAAGACCCGGACCAGCAATCTTCGTCCTTGTGATAGCAAGCAAAGAATTGCAGACTACCACTTGCAATATAGGATTATAACAATTTTTAAAATTAGAGAAACCACTGACTTTTTTTGAGGTATGTCAAATCTATGATACATAGCAATAGTAGGTGTCCTATTGAGATTGTTTATTATATCAGATTCATCTTCCTATCATTTTAAGGTATAAATAGCCTTCTAAAATATTAAAAATATTCACAAGAAAGTTATTTTAGAAACTGAGAAAACGTAGAAAATATATAAAGAAACAGAAAAATGATCTTTCATAATAAACTAGTATCTTT
This sequence comes from Leucopleurus acutus, assembly GCF_964270905.1. Taxonomy (NCBI): domain Eukaryota; kingdom Metazoa; phylum Chordata; class Mammalia; order Artiodactyla; family Delphinidae; genus Leucopleurus; species Leucopleurus acutus. Next base: position 123,091,127 of record NC_139143.1, read on the forward strand.
TTGTACAATACTTTTCAGTCTTTCGTTTACATATTTTTTGTATCTCAAGGTAATCCTGGAATGCAGGTTACTATCCTGCCTTTAAAAAAAAAACAAAACAACTATTCATGTAGCTTCATATCACAAGCACTTTCTAATGACACTGCATGTAGTAATTAGAATATAGACTCTGAAGCCCGTCTTCCTAGGTTTCACTCCTGGCTTTGCCGGTTACTAGCTGTAAGTAAAGTATTCAATTTCTGCCATATAATTAGTGTTGTATAAGGATAAGCTATTATTCTTTATAAATATTTTAGACCATTTAGTATTCTATCAGAAGTTATAATATATTTTATTAATGCTTTTCATAATATTTAACAGGTGATATTTAGTTTTTGCTATTATATATAAAGTTGCAAAGCACATCTTTGGAAGGTGTCTTTCTTTTTTATTTAAAATTTCTGCTTGTTACCTATTTTTTTAAAGTGGAGTATAGTTGATTTACAATGCTGTGTTAGTTTCAGGTACACAACAAAGTGATTCAGTTATACATATATATGTATATATATATATGTGTGTGTGTATATATAGATACACATGTGTGTGTGTATATATATATATATATATATATACACACTTTTTCAGATTCTTTTCCCTTATAGGTTATTACAAAATAGCAGAGTTCCCTGTGCTACACAGTAGGCCCTTGTTGGTTACCTATTTTATAAATAGTAGTGTGTATATGTTAGTCTCAAACTCCTAATTTACCCCTCACATCCCCTTTGGTAACCATAAGTTTGTTTTCTATGTCTGTGGATCTATTTCTGTTTTGTGTATAAGTTGATTTGTATCATTTTTTAAGATTCCATGTATAATATTTGTCTTTCTCTGGCTTACTTCACTTAGTATGATAATTTCTAGATCCATCTGTGTTGCTGCAAACAGCATTATTTCATTCTTTTTTATGGCTGAGTAATATTCCATTGCATGCTTATACCACATCTTCTTTATCCATTCATCTGTCAATGGACATTTAGGTTGTTTTCATGTCCTGGCTATTGTAAATAGTGCTGCATTGAACATTGGGGTGCATGTATCTTTTCGAATTATGCTTTTTTCTGGATATATGCCCAGGAGTGGGATTGCAGGATCATATGATAGCTCTGTTTTAGTTTTTTAAGGAAACTCCATACTGTTCTCCATAGTGGCTGTACCAATTTACCTTCCCACCAACAGTGTAGGAGGGTTTCTTTTTCTCCACACCCTCTCCAGCATTTATTATTTGAGGATTTTTTTTTTTTTTTTTTTTTTGCGGTACGTGGGCCTCTCACTGTTGTGACCTCTCCCGTTGCGGAGCACAGGCTCCAGACGCGCAGGCTCAGTGGCCATGGCTCACGGGCCCAGCCGCTCTGCAGCATGTGGGATCTTCCCGGACCGGGGCACGAACCCATGTCCCCCGGCAGGCAGACTCTCAACCACTGCGTCACCAGGGAAGCTCTATTTGAGGACTTTTTGATGATGGTCATTCTGACTGGTGTGAGGTGATACCTCGTTGTAGTTCTGATTTGTGTTTCTTTAATAATTAGCCATGTTGAGCATCTTTTCATGTACCTTTTGGCCATCTGTATGTCTTCTTTGGAGAAATGTCTATTTAGGTCTTCAGCCTATTTTTTGATTGTTTCTTTTTTTGATACTGAGTTGTGTGTGTTGTTTGTATATTTTGGATATTAGCCCCTTGTTTGTTGCATCATTTGCAAATATTTTCTCCCATTCCATGTGTTGTCTTTTCATTTTGTTGGTTTTCTTTGCTGTGCAGAAGCTTTTAAATTTAATTAGATCTCATTTGTTTATTTTTGTTTTTATTTTCATTACTCTAGGAGACTGATCCAAAAAGATATTGCTGTGATTTATGTCAAAGAGTGTTCTTATGTTTTCCTCTAGGAGTTTTATAGTATCCAGTTTTACATTTAGGTCTTTAACCCATTTTGAGTTTATTTTTGTGTATGGTGTTAGAGAATGTTCTAATTTCATTCTTTTACATGTAACTGTCCAGTTTTCCCAGCACTTCTTATTGAAGAGACTGTCTTTTCTCCATTGTATATTCTTGCCTCCTTTGTTGTAGATTAATTGACCATAGGTGTGTGGGTTTATTTCTGGGCTTTCTATCCTGTTCCATTGATCTATATTTCTGTTTTTGTTTCTTGTTTCCTTGAGGAGAGATTCATAGTTGTGAAATCATTGGATCAATAGGAATTACTATTTAAATGCTCCTGCTACATATTGGCAAATTGATTTCCATAGTGTCACCATATTATTCTCAAGCCATCTATAAAGCAGTCAGACTCACTACATCTGTGTCACATGTTGTCCTTTTGAAGGTAATGCTCCTTTCTGTCTCTGTATTGACATATGTTGTGCTTCTTAGATTTAGAAAAAGTTTTCAGTTCTGGAAATGATAAGCATTAGTGTGTCATGTACAGTGTACCACGTGCTGGCCTTGCATCTGGAACTTCCCTGGTGTACCAGTATTTCTATCTAGAATATATACCAAAAAAAAAAAAAGATTTTGACAGTTTTGCATTTTTTTACAGGAACAAAAAAAGCATATTTCTTTATCAGAACTACTTAGAGGTATACTGCCCAATGATTCTACCCAAATACCTATTTTACAATTACATAGGTAATGGTTAACAATTCTTAGTTGGCAAACTTCTAGTTCTTCTCCCTTATAAACCATTAGTTGACTTTACTCAACACTACTCAGGATTCTCTTATTGTACCCTTGTTATACTGTGTGTGTGTGTTTTGTTTTGTTTTGTTTTGTGGTAAGTCAGGTTCCTATGATCAAACCTCCAGCCTCTCTATCAGCATGTGAACTCCCCAAAGACAGACATAAAATCACCTTTATTTCACATAAAAATATGTTAAGGAAAAATTAAAATGTACAAGTGTCTACAAGTAATTACGGAGTAATATTATAATTTTTTCTCAGTACACACTGAAACATACTGATGAGTGAACTGATTGAATTGACTGAAGAATTGAATTGATTCAAGAATTATCTGAAGATTTGGCAGGCAACTGAAACTAGAGAAACATTAAGGCCTCTAAAGTATGCCTTGACCTCAGGTTTAAATGGCTAAGGAGTTCTTTCTCTTAATTTACTCCTCTGATTTCACCCTCCAGGGTTTGAGTGATTGTTTCTTCTTTGAACAATAAAACAAACCCAAAAAATCTTGCAGAAGTATAGACAAAGGATGGATTAGAGAGTTCTAAAAATTAACTTGGTTATAATTTCTTTAGTTTTAGTTTGTAAAGTATCTTTCTAGAAATAAGTTGCCTCTAATGAAGTTCTATATTCCTCAAAATGTTTGTTGCTCTCAGTAAATCTTCATGTAGAAAACTCATGTTTTAAAGTGGCCTTGTAATCATAAATCAAATGCTATTATTAGCTTTAGAAATTCTTAATGTTCAGAGAATTTTTTCATAGAAGATTATAAAAATTCCTAAAGTATAATTCACTCTTTAAAATAAATTAATTTGCTATTTTAGGTTATCTGACATCACTAAATAACATGAATTGTGTAATCTTACTTTATAAAGAAACTGAACAAAAGGTTTAGAGAAAGCTACTATACAAAAGCTGTAGGATAGTATTTCCTGTACAGTGGAGCCAGTGCGACAGGACAAAATGTAGCAGGACCTGGTTGATGAAAGAATGGAGTAGGTTGTGTATATACTGGGCTTATTTACATCAGAGAATATTGCATTCAGTAGTCTGACTTCCTTAATTCCAAGAATAGTACCATATATAGTGAGCTGTGAAAATACATGTTTATGATAAAAAATCATTTTTAGTGTTAAGAAGTATTACTTCTTTTTGTTCTACATTTCCTCACAGAAGGCAGTTTCCAGGTCCCCAGCTTCACTTGTGGGTGGACACTTGATCTGCTCAGAGAAGAAGGGCATCTATGTGGTTCTCAGAGGTTCTCAGTTTATGGTTCCCTTGGTGTTCCAATATTATTTCATGATGAAATAAATACCTAACAGTTTCATTTACTAAGTAGTTAGGCCCAAACAACTTAATAAGCATTTGAAAAAAAAGTCATATATAGAAATCAGAAGAAAAATTATTTATTTTATTTCTAAATACAATTACATAAGTGAGATGACTATGCCTGCTATATACCATACACTTAGTGTAATCTCATCTGATACCACTATCTTTATTTCCTGTGACACATTGTTTTCACTTGAGACTTGCTTTTTGTCACAATTGCCAAATCCCAGTTTTGCAAAAATATGACACCATCAAAAGGAAAATAACCTAATGTTAAAACTGTGAACTATATCAAGCTAGCAGTTTGCATGGTGTTCAACATATACTGCATAGAGGGATACTTCAAAAATTTTAAATATTTCACCAAGGTTCTGTGAGTTTCTTGCAGTGTTCCAGGACAACTTAGTGTCAAGTTTATAATCTATGGCACTATACTTTATGGACTGATCTTCAAGTCACATTATCCATGTCTGAGTCCCTCTCATACAGAAAGAGAATTTTCAGGAATTGACATTTTTATTTAGATACTTCCAACTATGGCTGAGAGGGAAAAAAAAAAAAAAAGTCATACAGCCTTGTCATTGCAATTTGACTCTAGCACATATTTCTGACTCTCACTTTCTCATCTGTTTAAGAGAGAGAAGGAGGCAAAAATACTGACTTGTGGGGTTAGTACAATTTCTCAAGTGAAGAGTAGATCCACTTTTATTCCTTCTCTCTGACATTAATAGTCATAAAACCATAAGCAATCACATTGCCTCTGTGGACTTAAATTTCCTCATGGATAAAATGAGGGGATTGTGCTAGGTAGTCTCTGAGGAAAGTTCCAGCTCTAAAATTCTTTGTTTCCATGACACTAAGTCTATAGGCAATTTCTTTGACTCTGTTTCCTCAGCACAAAGTAGTTTGCTAGTATTCTGTTGGTATTGGAGTTTACTCGTAATTAAAACTACACACACAAAACTGATTGGTATCACCATATCTTATTTCTTGATATGCTTGTTTTCAATTATTTTCCTTTCTTTGCAATCTCTTTGATTGAAATTATATCACAGGCAGCAGGTTTTTTTTTTTAATCTTTTGAACTGCTTTACACACAAAAAATCCCATCAAAATCTTCAGTAGTAAAGTCAGCAGTGTGAAACTGTGATTTTCTTTCACAGTAAGTTATGTAGATCAAATTTCTTTTAGAAAAAAAGGATTTCACCATCTATTATTAATTCATATATGAGTACACCATCAGACATAACTTAGTCATTATTTTTTTTCTTATATTTTCATTGGAATGCTTAAAAAGGACCAAATAAACATAATCTCAGTCTATTCCATCAAACAAGGAGCAGGAGGATGGGTTATAACAAATCAAAATCTCTAACCCCACCAAAACTGGAAGAAGAGAATTTATGTTTTGACGAGTGTCTGTTACCCCTTGAAAAATACTATGAATTCTGGAAGTTTGTGAAAACGTGTTGAGCAATTTAGAATGAGGAACATGTTTAAGAGGAAAGTATGCTCATACAAATTTTAAATTAAACATTCTTAAAAATATACCTTAAGTTTTCCAAACCTTATCAGGTAGTGGATAAAAAAGTCTAAATTAACAGAAATAATCCAAGTGGTTCTGACTGCCTTTAAAATCTTGCCCAGTGTTGGGATTCCCTGGTGGCACAGTGGTTGAGAGTCCGCCTGCTGATGCAGGGAACACGGGTTCGTGCCCCGGTCCGGGAAGATCCCACATGCCGCGGAGCGGCTGGGCCCGTGAGCCATGGCCGCTGAGCCTGCACGTCCGGAGCCTGTGCTCCGCAACGGGAGAGGCCACAACAGTGAGAGGCCTGCGTACCGCAAAAAAAAAAAAAAAAAAAAAAAAAAAAAAAGTAAAATCTTGCCCAGTGTGTGTAAAAGTCCTCAAGAGCATCTCAGTGATCTAAACAGTACTCTTCTCATTCTAATTAACTACTATTCTCTCCATTACCTTTCAACATTTTAGAAACTACTTGGATGTGGCTCCTAATTGTTGGAAAGATTGCTGGTGCTGCTGTTACAAACCACAATGGGAGACTGGAATTGCTTAGAATGCCTGTCAGATGCCATCTTTAGTTTTGAAGTACATGACTCAAAAATCTTCATTTGTAACCTTGGCTTCACTTTTGAATTCAAGACTTTAAAAATCTATTGGGACATCTCTGGATAGACCTCATGTAGGTATTTCCAGTGCAGCAAATCAGAACAGAACTCAACAGATTTTCTATCTGATCTGCTTTGCCCTTGTGTTTCCAATTGCAGTCACCGGTCTCATTATGTCTCCAGGAATTCAGTTTAGAAAATATGAAGCCATTTTGAGTATAACTTTTTAAAATCAACTTTCATATTCAGTAGGAGACCTAGCTCTGTTAATTTTACTCTATGATGTCTATGAAGTCTATCTGTCTTTCTTCATTCTTTATAGTATTGTCTTGATTACATTCCCTTCTATGGCAATAACCTCCTGGTCTTCTACATATTCTTCCCTTGCTCACATTTAATCTAATTTATACACTAGCTCCACAATTTTCTTCCTGTAACTGAGATCTGTCAGTCTTCGTTGCCTACAAAAAACAAAACAAATTAACCCCTAAACTCCGTTTGCACTTAATTATCAGTGCTATCTGATCCCCAGCTTACTTTTCTAGACTGATTCCCTTAGGTCTCCCTTTCACACTCTAGGTTTTCCAGTTATGGACAAACTCAGTGTTCATCTGTATTTGACAGACTCTTTGCCCAAGCACTGGATTCCAGTTCCTCAATCTCAAATGCTGAGGAATGCTTCCTTACCACCTTAAATTCTTTGTTAAAATTATGCAGTTTTCTCTATTTAAGGCTCAATGTTTATGGAATCTTATCCAATACCAAATAGAATTAATCCCTTTTCTTTAAGTTCCTGCAGCATTTATTGGGTTGGCCAAAAATTTGTTCAGGTTTTTCTGTAACATCTTAATGGAAAACACCCGAACGAAATTTTTGGCCACCCCAATAATTTTTTCTTCCATTATTTTAGAGTGTGATGAATCATAGTGACTGACTCTCCTATAAGAGTGTGAGTTCCTTGAGCAAAGGTCACATCATCTTCCTCTTTGTACTAATATGTAGTTTTGCATGGGGCAGGTGCAGAATAAATAGTTTGTTACACTGAAGTTAATTAAATTGTATATTGACCAGATAGAATTATTGTAAGGGCTGAGTGATTTAGTCAAGAAATTTATTTCTCCACTCCAAAGATCAGAGTGGAGAAATAAATTTCCCAGTTCCCCAAACCACAGTGCCTCTGATATGAGCAGCTAAGGTGCCACTGCCATTGTAAGAAAGCAATGAATCTGGAGGCTGTAAACTATAGAACCTCACTGTCTTGCTCCAGTGGGGGTTGCTGCACACGACATTTCAGGGAGTCATCTAATTAGGATCCTTGATGCCTCTGCTACAAACCTTATCATCAAAATGGATGCATCATGTTCTGCGCCTCTTGCCACATAACTCAGCTCCAAATCTAAGACATTAAATGCATTTGTCAGAAACTAAATTACAACAGAACTCTAGATATTCAGAGACCCGAAAATGGGGTTTTTCATTTTCCAGCCTTTGCAGTGCAAGATAGCACAGTAAAGAGTGTTTGGAGCCAAGGTTGTCTGAGCCAAGGTTTTCCCCTATAGGTACTTGCTATCCATAATACTCTTCATCCTAAATCTAAGTTTCAGTTTCAAAGCAACAGCAACTGGAACCACAGTGTGATCCCAGCTAACATGATGCAACTATCACTCTATAAATGAAAATGACTCCTATCAAGCCTTCTTCCCATCTCTGTGTGATCATTTCTCCACTAATTCAGTCATAGCCATGTCTTGTTATCTTGTAAACCAAGGATAAAATTATAAAATTAACCACGACCCACACTGGATATAAAATTGTAGGAGAAAGGAAGAGATGGAGGAAAAAAGTAGAGTAAGTTAACATCACAGAAGAAGGAAGAATATGTGATTACCTACTGAAGCCCTCATTTATGTCTGGTAGAGATGACATGCTTGTATTTTCAATTTCCTTCCTCTACCTTCAAGTCCATGTTTTATTTGCGTCTCATCCACAGCCTCACAAGAGTCTTTATTTTGTGGCAGCTCAAACATTCACATCAGAAGGTCTGGACTCTCAGCAGTCTTGCCTATGTTGAGGTGCTACGGTTTTTCCATTAAATTTTTAGCAGTGGATATGGCAGTTCTTTCAGGCACATCAGACATGCACTGAGTTCAAATCTTTTCTGTGTCCTAATGTACAACAGCCATCCTCTTTCCCCTGTTTAATGAGGATCAATCACCACAGTAACAGCAAACTTCTTTTGTGCCTATTGACTAAATGTCATGAGAAGATAGAATGGCCAGGTGGCAGGCTCAACTCTGAGTCCAGTAGAGCTACCACTGTGTCTCCTGGTGGAAGAGTTTCTTCTTTGGGGACTAAGATCTCTAAAGTAGGAGAGGTCGAGTTCACAGGGATTAGAAGCAACTTTTTGTAAATCGGTCATAAAGTGGAAAGAGTGCTGCTCCTACCCTTGCTTCCCAGACACGTTATTCCATCTGTGGCAAAAACACCACTGTACTGGTTGTTAGTTAAGAAGATTATGCATGTACACACATCACCAAATCTTATCAGGTTATTTTTCAGTTGGTGCCATTACTGAGTAGTAAATATGGTGGTCTTTTCTAAGGCTCACTCTATCTGGATGATGGAGCACCTGGTAAGATTATTGAATACTGTGATCAGTATCCATTTGCTCCAATTCTTTTACTGTAAAGTGGGATCCTTGGTAAGAAGCAATAGTATGTGGGATATATTAGACTGAAGAAGGCATCCAGTATGTTTACGGATATTGTTTGAAGCATCACTGTGGGCAAGAAAGACAAATCTATATGCAGAATGAGTGTGTGTTTCAACACGAGTAAATTACTACTGATTCTGTTATCAAAGGGGTACAACATAGGCAACATTTTGCCAGGCAGCAGGCAGTTTTTCCCAGTTATGGTGTCATGTTAGAGCTCAGCATGATTTGCTTTCTGCTAGTAAACAGAGCACTGAGGCTAGGAAATACAACATTTTTTCCAGATGTCCATGCGGACAGCTAGAAATCAGGAATTCTATTACTAAGGAAGATGTCAGGAAGCAACTTGTAGGCTTTGCCACACACAAATGATGCAGATATAAACCTAATCTGTTTCAACTGAAATTATTTTTAATAATAAAACTGAAATTTATAAAGCAGTATAAATTAAATGCTTACATAACTTTATTGAGCAATGGTGCTAGGTTATTGGAGTTTCACCGTAGTCCATAAAGCTTGTTTTAATATAGGCATTTAAAGGGCTAAGAGATTTTTAAAGATATTTCCTATGATCAGAGGATTAGAACTAGAAAACAAGTCCAATGCTTTTCCGAACTCTACCACTGTTTCTTAAACAGAGATACTACTTGATTTATTACGTGGTTGGATTGAGTAGCTAAAATTTATTGACTATTTACAATGTGCAGGGCACTGTTGTACCAGCTACAAGGTTAGAATATTATATAGTTTCTCATTTCATTTTCTTACTAACCATGTGAAATACACATGTTATTATCTCCATTTTGTAGTTGACAAAATTGAGGCTTAAAGAGTTTAAACAATTTACCCAAGATCACATAGCCAATAAGCAGGATTCAACTTCAAGGCCATAAGACATGAGCACACACTGCTAAATACACACAGTGCTGCCTTTGGAAGTAAGATAAATGGGAACCAGGTAACAGCTTAGACACTGGCATAATTTGTTTCAGCAGTTAAGAAAACGTAAATCAAGGATGTTACCATAAAGAATGCCTATTTTACATGAAGAGTTGTATACACAATATAAAAAATAGTTTAAACAAAAACTCAACATAATTTATATCCTACAAAAATTTTGAAGCGTGAATATCAATAAGCTCCTTTTAAATTTAATTTGTTACTATGGAAATGAGCATCATGCATCATGCGTATCGTCACCCTAAAGATGAAAGGCATTCAACTTTATATAAATATATCTTTATAAAAGTCTTTTTAATAGCCATTTCATGACCTAGATTTATGCTCCGCAAACAATTGAAAACTGACATTTAAATCAGACACGTGTTGAGAATTATGATTTGTTTTTACATAATTCAACATCATTTCTATAAAAGAAAAGTTTAAATATTCTGACTTATTTTAGGGGTTTTTAAGTGATTAAGAAAATCTTCAAGTATCTTATTGTGATCTAAATGTAGAAAAAAACTCACGTACAATACAGATCAGAGCAAATATTTCATTCAAAGGAAAAAAAAGTCAGTGTAGCAGCACTCTGAGACTAGCAAAATGCTTAGTTTCTTGGAATGTGTTTGACAGTAAGATTTTTTAAAAGATCTAAGAGTCTGACCTTTCTCCCCCCACAACTAAGTAGACTTTTAAAAATGAGTACATCTGGTTTATGTTCCTAAACCTCTGGCCTTTAAAAGCTTTGTTTCCAATTCACACAAAATACCATTCAGGATTGCTTGACATAGTGACCCTTCCCTGTAGGTGGTTAGGCGAATAAAGTGATTAAATAGAATCAGTAATTTAACATGTACGTAGCAAGTTAACATTTGCATCCTGAAAGGATTAGTAAACAGTTACCGTTCATGGACACATCTTAAGTGATTTTAATTTTTTTAAGCTCTAATTATAAAATATTGTTTTTCAACAACCAAATTTGTCTTTTTTTTTTTTTTGTAAATAGTTACACTGGCACTCTTATCTTATAATTTAGAACAAAGCACATAGTGTTAAAAACTGAAGGTTTTTTGTTTCATTTCAATGCTCCAATGCTGTCACTAGAAAAAAAAAAAAAATAGCCCCTGAAAGGGTACTCAGGAGGGATCCATAAATCCAGATGGCTGTTCAACATTTAACAAACTCTTTGGTACTCAACTGAGTTAAACATTAAATGGTGCATTGGCAAGGAAGATTTCATTTCTATGAGGTCCACTAATAAAATGCTCTGAGTTATTTGTGTAGAGTGTAATTCCTTCTGACTGTGCCTTCCATTTGCCTTGAGGACATACCAGTTTAAAAATGTTCAGCACACTACACCATGCATAACAGGTAATCTGCCTAATTAAGTCCTATAAGGATGTTCTAAGTAAAATGCTGAAGAGCTCTGGTAACCTCTGCTTCACCCTCCCCATGCACCAGAGCTTCTGAGATTGAGAAACCCCAGCTATTAACTCAAGTGTTTACACTTGAAACTCAAATTCTACTTTGCCAGAATGGCTCATTTCACATTTTACAAATCTGTTTTCTCATTTGTAGGCAGAAAGAATCTGTCAATTTTTTATATTATAAGTCTCAACTTGTTCTGATAGCGAATGATCTAACTCATAACTGTAATTCATATTGCAAAAATCACACTGTGACTGGGACTGCTGTATTCAGAGACCTAATAATATTTACATCCATATTTTGAGAGCATTCATTTGGTATGTTTCAATAAATTATTAATTATGACCAATAATAAAATATTGTTTTGCTCAGATGCACAGCAATAGGAAAGATGCCCAAGAGAAATTTATCTGACAGCTTAAAACAAAATGGCCAAAATCCACTCATAGGTTACTCATCCAAAGCAGCATGAAGTATACTTGCCCATCAAATGCATTCAGTGAATGTTCTTCTCAACTTGTCAATGTTTTATCAAGAGAATAAAAGCCAAACTTTAGGACTCAGATAAAGAAACCTCAATTTAGTGATTAAAAATAAATTATGATAAGTAAATAACAAGCTTTTTTAGAAAGCTCCTCAACTGTACTAGAAATTGATAACAGTGATTCTTGTTTAACTAACATCAATAGGGCTAGACTCATACTACATAACCAAAGTGTGTATTATATTTTATTTAATTTATTTCTATTGGCACAAAATACTACCTCCTTTTTTTTAACATCTTTATTGGAGTATAATTGCTTTACAATGTTGTGTTATTTTCTGCTTTATAATAAAGTGAATCAGCTATACACATACATATATCCCCATATCTCCTCCCTCTGGCATCTCCCTCCCACCCTCCCTATCTCACCCCTCTAGGTGGTCACAAAGCACCAAGCTGATCTCCCTGTGCTATGTGGCTGCTTCCCAGTAGCTATCTATTTTACATTTGGTAGTGTATATACGTCCATGCCACTTGGACCACTCTCACTTTGACCCAGCTTACCCTTCCCCCTCCCCGTGTCCTCAAGTCCATTCTCTATGTCTGCATCTTATTCCTGTACCATACTCCCTTATAATCATCTTTTGATCTACTCAGTAAAATCCTAAAAGAGAAACTTCATACTAATCACTGACTCATGTTTTTTTTTCTTTTACTGCACACATTAGACTGATTGCCAAATCAATCCTACTTATTTATTCTACATACATCTTTCAAGTTTGTTCCTTCTTTATCTTTAGATAGATGGCTTAAAACCTGGCTGTTTCAGGAATTTTTTTTTTTTCTCAACTGTACTACTAGATTAGTAATAAACCCTCCAGTCTGTTGGCTGACAGCTGTCTTAGAGATATTTCAGATAGCAAGTAAGATACCAGCTAGTTACTGGTAGAACTCCTCAGGCCACTTCAGTTGAGTTGCCAGTGTCTAATGACTCGCCATTAGTTTCCCAGGCCCAGAAAGAATTGTAAACACCTAGAGACCATGCACCCCAGAAAGCGCTGATGTGAATCAGCTAAACATACACATACCTGATTCTATGCCCAAATAATTGGAGGCAGACTTTGTAGCCTGGAAGAGCTGGATTTAATTTCTTTCTGTGTAAGAACCTTGGGGGAAGTTAGTTCATTCTTAGGCCTCAGTTTCTTCATCTGAAGTAATAATACTTACCATGTAGGTCTATCCAGAAGATTGAGAAAATATCTGCGGGATGTTTATAGCCCCAGACACATGGACTTAGACAGTGTTAACAAAGAGTAGTTATTATAGTTAGATCAACTCAAAGTCTAGAATCAACCTTTATGTCAAAAAAGTTCTCTCTTGTTATGGCTTAGATTATACTTGCCATTATACCATTTTCAAATTTCTACAAACCACACATGATCTACAAGTCTGTACTTCAAAAAGGTATGCTAGATTTTCTACTATCTCCAGCTACTGCTCTTAATTTTACTTTTCTCTTTCATTTCAATAATCTTATATAAAAATCTTAGAACAGAAATCAGAGACTGTAAATTGATGTTGGGCTTTTATTTAACCTTAGAAAAAAATTTGAAATTATTTGCCATTTTAAAATAAAGTGTGAGTTCTCTCATAAATATCTGATTTTGGCCTTCTCTTTAAAAATCCAGTTAGGTAGTATTGAGCTTATGTTAGTTCATGGCAAAAATCAACTGGATCTGGGTAATGGCTTCCCTCTTTTAGCAGTTTATCCATCATAATTCAAACTGCTTCCCACATTTCTGTTACCTGTGTGTCCCTTACAGGCATTAAACCTTGTGTTCTCTGCCTCAGAATCTTGTCTTAAGGCTAAATTGTAAGTCTAAAATTGCTTGTGTACTAGGTTTTAGTTTTCTGTTTTCCTCCTTATTTTGAAAAGAAATTCCTCTATTACTTTACTCAGTCTCATCTAGACATGAAACTTTTACAACTAACCTCTCTTAACTTCCCATTAAGTACTTTTATTTTAGCCTCTATGTCATATATGTGTGTGTGTGTGTGTATATATATATATATATATATATATACACACACACACACACATATATATTCTTAGCTTCTAAAATTCAATTAAAAAGACATTAAGTGATGGCTATGTAATATGTGAATATTATGATCACATAAAAGGTGATGCAATTTAAAGCAAGACGAATACAACACAGGGCCTGGTCTTAACGGGGATGAAGGCAAGTTTGCAGTAAAATTTTAATACAAGACTAAACGTGATGTGTTATAACAGTGATGCCAACAAGAACACTTGAAACACAGAGGAAAAACCTCATGGTAGCATTGAGGAAGGTACCTGGAGACAGTGACATTTGAGCCAGGCCTTGAAAAGTGGCATTAATTTGGAGAAGAGGAAATAAAGGGACTGGCAGGGCAAAGGGAATAGCTGATAAAAGTATGGAAAGTCCCACATGCAAAAATAGAGTGTTATTTTGGAGATCGAGATGTGATGAGGAAGCAGGTGGAGGATCGTGGAAGATAATTATATTAAGAATATTTCAGACTTCCTTGATGGTGCAGTGGTTAAGAATTTGCCTGCCAGTGCAGGGGACACAAGTTTGAGCCCTGGTCCAGGAAGATCCCACGTGCCGCGGAACAACTAAGCCCTTGCATCGCAACTACTGAGGCTGCACTCTAGAGCCTGTGAGCCACAACTGCTGAAGCCAGTGTGCCCAGAGCCACTGATCCGCAACAAAGAGAAGTCTCCACAATGAGAAGCCCATGCACTGTAACGAAGAGTAGTAGCCCCGCTCAGCGCAACTAGAGAAAGCCCACGTGCAGCAAAGAAGACCCAGTGCAGCCAATGAATGAATGAATGAATGAATGATTAAAAAAAAAAAAGACGAAGAAGATTTCAACCAGAAAGGCCATTTGTTTGACTGCTAGTCAGAAGAGGACTTGATTTTGAAGGCAACACGTAGCCGTTACTCAGGAAGGTTTTGGAACAAAACAGTCACTTGACATCAGTTTCATTCTAATTTCTACAAGCATAAGGTACCAATGAACAGGACAAAGGTAACTGAACCTTGTCCAGTACAAATTTCCACTGATTTTAGGAACAAGCCACTACCACCCAGCATTGGCAAGTTGGCCATTCCTCTCTAGCTGTGAGAAACTGGAAAAGGTAAAAACTGTGGAATGTCAGGGGCAGGCATAATATTAAATGTTGTTTTTCAGTTTTGTTCTGTAATTTGCAAGATCTGTAGTGAGAATTCATTTTAATGTCCATGCTGGACATGAGTGCCTCACAGTGCAGTTACAGATTAGATGGCCAGTTAGCACGTGCTACAAAAGAGCGGAAAGGGCTCTTCAACAAACCGTTTCCAAACCTGATCACTTGTCTTCTACTTTTACTTTTAATTATCTGACTTCCAATTCATCCTGTTTACAAAAACTTTTAAAATGTTGCAAAAATGGATTAATGTGCATCCCTCTTTGTTATGTAAAAAACATCCTTTTTCAAGATCACAGAAAATATAATTATTCATACATTTTATCTCTCTGGCATTAGAATTTGCAGGCTCAGTATTACTAATAAATATTACACTAAAAGTAAACAGACTTCCTTTACTTTCAAGGTTACTATAAGAGTTTTTTTCCAACTTGATACGAACAAGTAATACTAGCATAACTGGGTTTTGTTGCTTTTTTAAGTGAAAAAGACTAAAGAGTAAAACTGGGAAGTGAGACATTCTAAAAGTGGCTCATATGTGTAACTCCAGATGTCTTTGTTATCTTTGACTTACATCTACTTTTTTTACTTCTAATATCAGAAAGTAAAATAATTTTTAGTTTTGATAATACATATTTTAAAATTACTTGAAAAATAATTACATGCCCTTGATATCTTTGCTTAATGTCATCCTTAAAATCCATGTGTTAGTTCCGCTTTACATGTGAGATTATTTTATAAGTCTTCATGATTGAGAGCTTAAAGAAATTCACCTTATATCAACATTTTAGAAGAAAAGTGAGGATACCTTTATAGATCAAAATATTAAGATATCCAGCCTTCTTCATTCTAATCCCCACCATTGACCAATTAGGGTTAACATAACTTCATCCACAAAAATATCTATGGCACAGGGCTTCCCTGTTGGCGCAGTGGTTGAGAGTCGGCCTGCCGATGCAGGGGACACAGGTTCGCGCCCCAGTCCAGGAAGATCCCACATGCCGCGGAGCAGCAGGGCCTGTGAGCCACGGCCGCCGAACCTGCGCGTCCGGAGCCTGTGCTCCGTAACGGGAGAGGCCATAACAGTGAGAGGCCCGCGTACCGCAAAAAAAAACCCCAAAAAAAACAACAACAAAAAAACTATGGCACAGTTAAAGCTATCATAATTATGGAAAGAGTTAGTTAAATCAAATTAGAATTCAGGATATACTGAAAATTAGTATAACTCAATAATTACTCAGCTATGGGGCATCCGTGAAGGCATGCTTTTTTGTCCTATTATATAACCACTCCATAAAATATATATGCACCCCAGGACATAATGAATTTTTTTCTATCTG
This sequence comes from Leucopleurus acutus, assembly GCF_964270905.1. NCBI lineage: Eukaryota > Metazoa > Chordata > Mammalia > Artiodactyla > Delphinidae > Leucopleurus > Leucopleurus acutus. The sequence goes on from NC_139143.1 coordinate 123,107,435, forward strand.
GAATGTAGTCACTATTCTTTATTGAGAACTGTGGACACCTCAGTTATCTGGGTTGCTTAAGTTTATAATCCTTGTCTCTTACTTTGCTCCTTCACCTTGCTAGATGAGTTTTTGTTTGGTTATCTGCTCTTTGCAAATATTCACTATCTTTGGTTTGTACATTAATAGCAAGACACAATCATTCTTTAACACATATTACCCTATAACCATTGTGTTTTAAATATCACAAACATTTGGGCCCACTAGAATATTAATTTCAGGAAAGAGAGTCATAATCTCTCTTGGTCACTGCCGTGTCTCCAGCATTTTAACTGGGTTTTTTGATACCACTCCAGCAAAAGAAGTGAACATGTTGCCTCATTTCTTTCATACATGTATGAAAGTCCAGGTTCTTTAATTAGCCTCCAGTGATACCTCAGATCTTTTATGACTTAACACTAGAGGAGGGATTTGTGTACCTTGTTACAGCATGGAGGGTGTGGAAGTCACATCTTACCACTCAGCCTTTGTCAGCATGGTTATGGATGGGGCAGTATTTTTTCTGAAGTGTTTGGAACTAAGTGGTCTAGAAAGTGGTCTATTATCTTGCTGGACTGCCCATTTCTTGGACATCTGGATGGAGCATAATTTTGTTGTTGTTGCTTTTTTCCTTTGTTATTTTTTTGGTCTGCACCCAATGGCATGTCTAGGTTGCTAGCTTCTGCTCTAAGTCTGGCATATATGAAGCAATAAGAAAAAAGAGCAAACTCATCACTGCATTGTTTCTTGGGTCCCAAGTTCCCTAGCCAGCCTCCTACCTTCTATCTACTCTACAGAGTTGTCCTACATTTGTTTTACATGTAATGTTCCTAGCTTAGAATTATACTTAGCAGAAGGATGGAAAAAAGTATGTCTACTCCATTTTTCAAACACTTGGGAAGTAAACAATATACTTCTAAACAACCCATGGGTCAAAGAAAAAATATTGAAAATAAAAAATACATTAAGACTGAATAAACTTACCTGAGTAACTGACAGAGTGATAGGTGAGAGTTGACTCAAAGACATCTGAATCTACCAATAGTCTAAGATTTAGGTCTGCAACCAAGAGATGCTGTTTCTGGAAAGACTACTGAAAACTACCTCTGTCTGATAGTCATTGCCAAAATGTGATCAGTGATGGAAATTATAGCCAACAGAAATCACCACAGAGAGCTGTGAGTTGAACACAGAATAGAGGAGGATATAATAACTTATCCCTTAAAAAATGTTCCCATTGTTTCTTGGATAACCAGAAAAGGATAGCCATTGTTGTTTTTTTGTATGTGTTTTACTAAAGAGAAAGCATATAAGCTTGGCAGTGTTGCAGGCTCAATATTAAATACAATACTTGATAGTGTTGAAGACCTAGAATTCATTCAGTAGTCTAAATGCCTACACATTAAAAGATTAAAATATGATTTATACTCAGGTTGTGTATTGATCAAAGTTATGTAAAATAAAATAGTCTTTTACACCCCCAGAACTTTTAGGCAGTACGTTTTAAGTTAAAATTGTATTTTTTTGTTTTAAAATTAATTCATGAATTCTAACTTCCCTTCACAATGTATAGATTATTATATAAGAAATTCTATTCTCAACTGATATACCTTTGAGCTTCCTTTCCTACAGATTCACATATTACAAAAAGAGTCTACTATGCTTCAGGTTCCAGCAATGTCCTGAACTGCTTTTGACGAAAACTGCCTGCCCAAAGTCCTGCAGCATTGCAACAACTCTAAGTAGCTCTTTATATACTTTCTGTACCAAATCAGCCTTTCCCCAGCCATAACTCTTTGGACCAAGAATAGAGATTGATTAAATAAAATAAGACATGTGATGCTTCATGGCTTCTAAACTAGCAGGAGATAAGGTTTAATTGCTTGAGAATACAATTTTCTGGATGATATAGTAATAGACAATTGTCAATATATTAAGTTGCTATTGGATTTCAGGAACCATTGCTGTGGCCTGTTGACACTATTCACTGTTCAACTTTCTCTCTCTGGGAAGGTCTAAACCCCAGAGCTGATGGTCAGGGAAGGGCAATGACTACTTGGGTCACTACAACCCCAGGACAAAAGGAAGAAAAGCCTCTGCATATTCTCCCTGTCTATAGTTTCTTCCATGCAACTAAATAGATAGATAAAGCAAACAGAATTATAATGACATGAATTATCAGATTTATAGACCTGTCCAGAGCCAGTCAGATAAGCAAGACTTTTGCAATATCTCCAGAGCTGTCAAGTATATATACCTATATATTTATACAAAAGTCAAAACCATGCCTTTATGTCCCTCTTTAACTATACCTCTCTTCCCTCTTAGTACCTCTCTTGAGAAGTTCAGTATCAACTCTGGTAGCCCACAGTGCTGATTACTTCCATACCAAAATTTGGTTTATATCTAGTATAATCATAGCATTATAATATAGGAGATTGAAGTATGTCCTGGGTCATCTTGTTTGGCACTTGCTTATTTACTACTTCCTTATTGCTAACCCTAAAGCTACCTGACTTTATTTTCAAATATATGCAAATCATATCATACTGTTTATGAATAGAGAAGATTTTTACTTTCTTTTATATTTTTAGGAGAGCACTTGAAATTAAATTGGCTTATTTTTGTCTTTCATTGCCTTTGTACTGTTGCTTTTATTTCAGTTTACACCTGTTCTCCTTCAAAAGTTATCTACTAATTTTTCTGATGCTATTTAGATATCAACATACTAATATATTTTATTGTCAGCCTTATTCTCTATCAGTGGTATTAAGGAGTCCATTCAATATATATATAAAAGCAATAGGTATGTTATGGAAGGAAAATTTAAGACCATTTGTTTAGCTTTCCCTTCCATCCAAATATCCTGTTGAAAGCTCCTGCAATATGGAAATTCTAGAGATCTTTGCCATAAAACTTCATTACTTGAGGTAACCTAAGTGAGGCCTTTGTTTCTTGCATCCAAAAGTGCTTAACTTATGCAATTCTTAATGCCATAAAGATATACCCATCCTCTTCTGTTAGGACTATACTATTATCTTTATGAAACTAGTAGACTTGCTGTGAACAATTCTAGAAGTAAAATTCTCCCTTCAGTCATTAATAATACCTACATTTTTATAAGTACAAGACTAATGTTTGCCTTTAGAATTTCTAGTACTTAGCTGATACTAGAATGATTCACGTTGTTTCTTACTGAATTATATCATCAAAACATTCATATAATCTATGTCTTTGAAATATTCAAATATTTATTCTCTAAATATGGCTGGATAGTATTTCAGGGTATTAATTTACATTTAATTCTTCCATCTTCATTTTTTTCTTTTTTCTTTCTCTCTACTAAGACAGTTAGTTGGCTCTGTGATTCATAGCCTTAGACGAGGAGAGATATGTAATGACATTCAATGTAGTGGTAACCTATAATATGTCCTGGAATTTGTTTGCTAATAATCTTACTATATGTAAAAAGACAGGTTCTGAGAAAAAAAGATGTCTTGGGAGAAGCAGAAAAGATAAAAGTGTGTCCATAAGGCTCAGAAGACATTCCCTTAGCTATGGAAAAGAGAGAGATGTATCGACTCTGGAAAGTCAGGAAATGGGGTTCTATTTTCTGACAGTGTCCTGGTGGAGGCAGGGAGACCCCAGAGAGGTAAAGCTCCAGAAGGCATCTCTGGATATAGTAACAGAGGCATCAAAAATTCTGCCTCACATATGATCACCATATCCCAAGTGACACCATATGGAGTCAACAAATCTCCCAGGCCTGATGGACAAGGACACGGAATAAATGGAAGATCTTTGCAGTCAAGTTTATAGAGTATTGATTGATGGATGGAGCGATTACCTCACCCCACCCAACTACATGGACCCAGCGCAAAATTCCAGAATCTTGAACATGATATCAGGTTGAGGATTGTGTAGAAGTTCCAACAGTGACTAAGATTACATTTGTTCTAATTTAATGGGATTTAGGTTAGATAGCAGAGCTCAAGTTAATTTAAAATATTAAAAAAATACATTTCCCACATATCATTTTTTTTTTTGAGTTTTTATGCGAATTATTGGAGATCAGTCACATTCATACCACAAAGTAAAGCTCTACTTTAAAACATGTTGCACTGTTTAGATTTTTTTGATACACAATTTAATCATATTTTTGATGGGGAGAGTAGAAAGTATTTAAAATCCCTATGTTCACATACTCTCTTTTATCCATGCTTATAGGAATATTATCATTTTAAAGATGACAAACAAATGTTAAGCCAAGAGTATAGTTTTGTTATGTGTATGTATTAATGCAAAACCCAGAATTAAGGCCTAAAGTTATGAATTGATTTTTTAAAAATGAGATTTTAAGAAAGATCTCATTATATTGTACTTAGAATGTCTAGAGATTTCAAGGAGCATCTTAGATTCCACAGTCTTTCCCAGATTTCAAAGTTTCAACAGTTTATAGTCTCCTGTATTCCTTTCCTCTCATGAGACCAAATGCTTTGGAGAAATGACCTTCTAATGTGGTAAATTGAGATCTAACTACTAATTACCAATTGTTATTGCAATTCTTGACCTGATCTCTAGAGCTGGAAATCAAATCCTGTCTCTGGAGTGTAACCAGATCTAATAGGCAGCTTCTGAGTTGACATAGCGAGAGTGTATTAGCAATTGAGTGACTTTTAAAGTGTTACTTTAATGTACAGCATTGAGTGTAATGTGTTTTGAAGCTCAAACTAGGTGAATGTACTTTTCTTTTCACTGATAGTAGTTGAGTACAGAATTTCTCTATTCCTTTATTTAGAGTGAAGAAGCATATTAGTGAAAAAAAAATATAAGAAAGTCCCCTATTGGTACATTTTTAATAGCTTCAAGCTGTTAACTGTTACATTGTCTCTAGGTGTGGGGTGGCACATGTTTGGTTAACTGATTAGCACAGACCCTCTTTTGACATATAGACATTTTTCTGTTACTTGTATCTGCCATGAAAATGTATTTCCAAGCAATTAAGCCTTAACTCCTGCTGGTTTGGAAGCCATGAACCTTCAAATTCCCATTCAGATTATTCAACACCTACCACTGGTGGAAAAAAAAATACAACTTCATTAGTAAAAGCCACAAAGAAATCTACTGTTAAGTTTTTAAAGTTTCTTTAACATGGGAAAAATGCAAAAGTGTTCAGATTGTAAATTAGCCACACAACTCCAAAATGACCTCACTTTCTTTTTTCATAACTCTAAGGATTTACTTTATGAGGTCTTAAGTTTAACAACATACTTCAAGAAGAATGTGGATAGCAAAATAAATATATGAAAGGTTATATGTAGGGAGCAGGGAGAAAACCAGGGCAAAGGAAGTAGTTTGTAATGACAAAACTGTGTAGTTTCAACTTTTTTCAAGGTTCTATAAGAATTAGATATCTACTTGGCAATTCTAAAATTAGAACAATTGTATACTGCACAAGTAGATATAGTATTTGCCAACCAATTCCCTTTAAGTATATGGACAATTTCTTTTTCCCTTTCTCATTTTCTCAGAAGTTTGTTAAACCCCATGGAGACATCTGTACATGAATCTGTTTTCTTATCTCTAGAAAGAATAGAACAGGAGTGTAACGTGAGCTGGGAATGGATAGAAGTTCTCATAAGTAATAATTTTGCAAAGTATTGGGGAATATTATAGAGATATGTTTTATTCCAGAGAATTGTATTCTTGTTTTCAGTGCCTTATGAATCAACGTCTTCCAATATTCCATAAGCAGATTTACCTCTACAAAGTTAGTGTTGTATTTTGAAAACATATGTGATAATGTATGATGAACTGAACTTCACAGCATGTCAGTGGGAACTGAAGCATGTAACTTTACCAAATTGTTGATAGTGAAATGCTCTGTTAGTGATTTCACTTATATTTTCTGTTCATATTATACTCCTTGATAGTAATTTCTTATTTTCATTCCACATATTAAAAGGTTTCTATTTTTAAAGGAAGTCAAATCATTATAATGTAAAACCCTGCATAGGTAGATGACCTACTCTGTTTTGCAGATTTTGGGTTTTTTTTTTTTTTTTTTAATGCTTTAAAAGCTCTGCAGTACTGTGAAACATTCTCTCATTTAGGTTTGAACTTTGAGTTGTTAGTCTTTTATTTTCACAATAAAGACATGTTATCATGTCTCTAGCTCTTTACATGGAAGTTTTAGGTACACAACCAAATTATCTCGAGAACTTCCTGAAAAGATCTTTCAAGGGTAAGAAAAGAGAATGAGCCAAGTAGAAGACCTATAGTTCCAATGTAAAAATACAACATTGGAATTATCTCTGGAGAAGAAATCTCTATTTTAAATGTACTTTCTCAATTGATTATCACAAATTATATTTATGAGAACATCATGGAAATGATCCTTGCTAGTGAATTAATTGTTCATTATCAGCATTGATCATAGTAGACTTAGAAAGTAGCCAAAATTTGTCATCTGTTGCCCCATTCTTGCTTTTATCCATGCCCTTTTAAATGTTTTGTAAAACTTTTTATTGAAACCTACCGAAAATTCTCTGTAGAACTTAAAAATAGCAAAAGAGTCAGGACACCTCTTCAGGAACTTAGAGTCTTCTCAGGGAGATAAAACAAGTTTACTAAATTTTAAATAATAGGCCATCAATGAGTAAAACATTTGCTAAACAGGTAGTAGAAATAGTAAAGACTTAAGAGAGACCTCATTTGTACATCAACTGTTGGAGTAAAGCTTCACAGAGAAAGTGGGATTTGAATTGGGTATTAGATGACGGTTGGAATTGCCCCTGAGAATGACTAATTCTCAGTATGTGTGAGGAAGGCAACAAGGGGCAAATGAATTATTTGAGATTCATTGTTATTTTTGGATTGGCCAAAAAGTTATTTCTGTAATATTTACGGAAAACCCCGAACAAACTTTTTGACCAACCCAATAGTAATGAATCAGAAGTTCACTGAAGCCTGATTGTGGAGGCCACTGAGTATCAGTTTAAAGTCTTTGATTATTTTCCTTATAAACAAAGAGGAATATTTAACTGAGTCTGAAGAGTGACCTGACAAATATTTTGCCTCACAAAATTAATCTTCCAGAGAAGTTTGAAGGGAAGGAGGAAAGTCTGTGAAAGTATTCTAAATATGAGGTAATAAGGCTCTGAATTAAGAGAATGGAAAAGAAGAGATATTGGAAGAGGCCTTATCTGAGAAGAGTCTGTAAGACTCCGTTATTGATTTATACATGAATTAGAGAAAATAGCCAACATGAATCTGAGTTTATTATTCTGAGAACAATAATAACCTTAGAGATATAAAGACATTTTTTAATAATAGGGTGTTCCTTTTGAGGTGCTGGAAATGTACATTTTGATCTGAGTTGTGTTTATATAGGTAAATGTCTAAGTAAAAAGTCATCAAGCTACACCCTTAAGGTTTATGTATTTTACCATATGTAAATACTCAGTAAAAAATATACAGAGAAAATGGTTTATTAAAAAGTCAGAAAGTTAATTAATAAAAATAATCTTCTAAATTTTATATTTGAAGTATTCGTTTTAATTTTACAATTTGTAATTTCTTTTCCCATTTGTAATAAATATTCATTTTAAATCTAAATCAAAGAAGATGTATCATAGGTATAAAATTCCAAAGGGAAGTGTCAAACCTCTGCTTGCATATATTCAAAGAAAATCTGTGAAAACCACTTCTATGACTCTTGGACACTTCAGCTTGACCAAGGATGTAGAAAGGGAGAATACATAAAGGATAAAAATACTTTTGAAAGTTTTTATAGAGAGAGCATTTGTCATTCTGTAAATCTCTATTCCTCACTCCAAATTGGGAGTGAGGGAGGCAGGTACCTATTTTTATGCAAAATTAATTAGAAAATTGGCAAAACAAAAGAATAAACATTTCATTGAAGAGGATATACAACTGGCAAATAAGCACACAGAAAGTTGTTCAACATCATTAGTCATTAAGTAAATGCAAACTAAAACCGGAATAAGATTTTACTACATACTCTTAAGAAATAGGAAATAAAAGAAGGAAGCACCAAAGGGTACTAAGAAAGAGTAACTAGTAAAAAGTGACCTGTAGGGCTTCCCTGGTGGTGCAGTGGTTAAGAGTCCTCCTGCCGATGCAGGGAACACAGGTTCGTGCCCGGGTCCGGGAAGATCCCACATGCCGCGGAGCGGCTGGGCCCGTGAGCCATGGCCGCTGAGCCTGCGCATCCGGAGCCTGTGCTCCACAACGGAAGAGCCCACAACAGTGAGAGGCTTGTGTACGGAAAAAAAAAAAAAAAGAGTGACCTGTAGCCATAGGAAGAAAGTACATTAATGACATCAACTGTATGGAATGCTGTCCACAGGTCATGGAAGATAAGAACTGAGAGTTAACCAGTAGATATGACTTGCTTCTGTATCACACTGCCCAGTTATGCCTCAACACATTACAGCACAGTGCAGCACTCCTAACTACATCGGTCATCAGAAAGAATCTCTACATTATGGAATTATTGAGAGGTAAAAATTGTGGTGCTCTAGTTTAATATTATGATTTATAACTAGAAATATGTGTTTGATCTTTGACCCCATTTCTGTCACAGGGCTTCTAAAATCTTTGGAATTGCCTAAGCGATGAGTGATAAAGTTGTCTTTGGTTATGTTAATAAGGTGACTATTATAATGATGGGAGCTGGTTGCTTGCGAGGGGAGCCAACCACGTGACTAGAGGATTGGAACTATCAGTCCTACTCCTGACCTTCAGGGAGGGGAGAGGGGCTGGAGATTGAGTTCAGTCACCAATGGACAATGATTTAAACAATCGTGCCTATGAAATGAGGCCTCCATAAAACTCCAGAAGGATGGGGTTCCAGGAGTTTTCCGGTTGGTGAACACATGGAGGTTCAGGGAGAATGGTACACCCAGAGAGGGCATGGAATCTCAGTACCCTTTCCCCATTCCTTGCTCTATACATCTCTTCCTTTGGCTGTTCCTGAATTACATACTTTTATAATTAACCGGTAATCTAGTAAGTAGAATGTTTTTATGAGTCTTGTGAACTGCCCTGGCAAATTAATCAAACCCAAGGAGGTCATGGGAATTTCTGATCTATAGCCAGTTGCTCAGAAGCACAGGTGACAACCTGGGCTTCTAACTGGTGTCTAGGGAGTCTTGTGGGACTAAGTCCTTAATCTGTAGAATCCGGTGATGTCTCTGGGTAGGTAACATCAGAATTGAATTGAACTATAGGACACCCAGTTGGTATCCAAGAATTATGTGGTGATGTAGGAAAACCTACCCCACACACACATGGGAAACAGGCCCCAGAACTTTTATCCAGTATCCCAGGAGGTGCAACCTAACAACTGACTCTCGGGAAAAAAGTCCTAATATGTAACATTCACTGATTCCTTAGTGAATACCATCATCATAATCTATTTCAAGCTACCAAGATAATGTCATTAAATATAGAGTTGGGAAGAGATGTGCCTTGGCTCTAGCACACCAACCCCAGGACACAATGTAGAAATATGTGAAAACTCAGTCCTTGAGTATGCTATTAAAAACAACCAAACTCATAAAAGTGCTAACAAAAGATCAAGATAAGAAAAATTAATTACATGGGACTGAGTGAACTGATGAGGATGATTATATTTTTTGTGACTTTCTGTTTGAATAAAAAACAAAACAAAACAAAAAAACAAACCCAAACTATTATGTATAAAATAAGCTACAAGGATATATTGTAGAACACAGGGAATATAACCGATATTTTATAATAACTATCAGTGGAGTATAACCTTTAAAAATTGTGAATCACTATATTGCACACCTGTAACTTATATACTATTGTACATCAACTATACTTCAATTAAAAAAAAAGCACATTAGTTTAGCAAAAGTTCAAGGTATTGCTTTCCATTGTCTTCTCAAAGAGTAGGTATGTGTCAAACCTATTGAAAAATATTTTCATTTCATAATGAGAGGAACATTACCAATATTCATATGCTGGATGTGATAGCAAATGATGCTCCATTCCTTAATAATTATATGTGTTTTTATACATATATACGTGTGTATATATGTGTATATGAATATGTATAACAGATATACATATATATGTGTGTATATATATATATATATAAATTTGAAACTGCTATTTTCATATGTATACCTGCAGGAAGTAATAGTTTTCTGTTGGTAAGGTTTATTTTTATGCAGTTTTTTTGTCTTTTAGAAAGCAAAATTCTACCATTATTACTATAGCAATAAAAACAGGTGAGTAAAAATAGATACCCTTTTATTTTAAGAAAGTCATCATGAATTTGCACTTAGAATCTCAGTAAAAAGTAATTTTTAGGAAAATTTCACAACCTCTTTCTATAGGTCATGTCTCTTTTGGAAAGTCATTACAATAGTACCAACTGTCATATAGAAATAGGTTTGAAAAATTGAACATAACAACAAAAAATATTGCACAACTGGTTTTGTATACTTTGTTCAGTTTCTATACATTGCTTGGAAGTCCCTTACAGTCTCAATCATTCCTGACCCTCTTTGGAAAATCAAAAGCTAAAAATTGGGTAAGAAGTGAAGGAAGTGTGACCTAGGTATTCTCAACTCAGCTCTCTTAAAACTATCTTAGGTTACAATTTGTGGAAACAAGTAATCATATAGTTTCTCGATTGGCTTTAGTTATGAAAAACTAGTGTGACTGGTAAAGCAGCAATTTAACTTGAACTTTAAAAATCCAAGCCCCGAATATATATCTTTTCAAAGTTTTGCTATAACCTAGGGAGGCAGAATAATTTACCATGTACTAAGAGGAAAAGAAAAAAATTTAAAACTCTCTCTAAGACTATATGACATAAAAGGAATATATGCTCACTCACTCATGGTTTTGGGAGGAGATAGAAAAAAGAAGGAGGAGATGATGATGACAATGACATGACAAATTTTTCCAATATTCATTCCTACAATGTTTCCATTTTAACGTTTCATCAGCAAGAGTCACTTTTGGTACTCAGAATTTGGAAAGTGAAATATTTTGTCATAAAATTGATTATTTCTTTCTCCTTACATTTATGTGTGGTACTGAGAAGTTTCTGAACTTCCTGGCAATCCTATTAAGAATTTTAGATATTCTAGTAAAATTCTGAAATGCTAAAGTTTCTGATAATAAAGCAAGTTTGAGTTAAATAGGAACCAGCTGAAACTATTTCAAAATTTTCTTTTGGTTCATAATGCTTTGTTTTCAAGCATCCTGCACACACTGCCTTTTTTTTTTTCTATGAATATTTTAATTTCCTTTCTTTTCTAGAATGAGCTGTACAATGGAATTTACCTTATAGGCTTTGGTGAGAAATAGCTAATGAAGTAAGACAGTACAGCGCTATGCAACTGCTTAATAGTAATATTTTTCTTATTAAGACATCTATATTGAATTCTCTTTAATGTTCAAGGATTCTTGCCTCCTGTCCAACTACTCCACACTCTTCTCATTACTTCCTAGAGCAACCCAGTGAGATTTTAAAGTGGTGGCTGTTACTATTTTATTTCAGTAATGGGAGAAACTGAGGCAAAATGAGTATAAATGCGTCACACAGCATGTCAGTTGCAGGCCATCGAACAAAACCAACGTTTTTAATTTTCCTGCCAAAAGCATACCTTAGAAAACTGAAGAAATTACTCTGTGTCAAGAAAAAAATCTGTTTTTTTTTTTTTTAAATCATATGGTCAGTTTGTACAGTATCACAATTGCCTGGTGTTAAGAGGCCTAACTAGTGTTTCTGAAAAATGTCTATAAAGTTTATTTATTGCTAATAATAATACATTTATTATTTACCAATTGTGTAGAGAATTTCTAATGCTTTGATGTAGAGTACTACAAAAAAACAGATGATGAGGAAAAGCATATATAGATTGAGCACAGTATCTTGAATTACTTAATCATTACATCTCAACCTATAAATTATCACTTTGTAAAATAGTAACATTATCTTTCCCAGCCTCTCTCAAACACACACACACTCACACCCAATCCCTTTGCTCAAAAGCACTTTAAAATTTTAATTATTACTTAATTCTTATAGATAATCAGAAAGACATTGTCACCAATTTATTAACAGATAGCAGTAGATAAACCTAACATAGTTTCTATTTAAGTGCAAAATATGTCTGAAATGTACAGTTTAGGTTTAATGCTATATGTGACAGTCTTTCTGCAGATTAATCTTAAGATGTTAACAAAGCATTGTGGACTATTCATTGAATAGAAGTTGCCTTGTCATCCTGGCCATTAACAACATATGTCTGATAAAAGAGTTCACTTAAAATCTCTTTTTAGAAAGTTAAATTCATCTGTATTTTTCATATTTTCCAGGGATGAAAGCCCAAAAGCCCCATAATTGGTAAATGTATAGACTTCAGAAATTTATTATGGAAACTCTCCAACAATAAACATATGAAATCCTTTCCAATTTGATTCTACTTTATTTATACAAAACATTATTGTTTCTCTAAAACCTCCTGGTTTCATTTCCTCCTTCTTGAAAACCAATTATGCTTCATTTAATCAGTATTATTGAAACATTGTTACTCTCTTACTTATTTTGTTATGGAACTCTGTTTCTGGCATTTCAAATAATTGTGTTTCTTATAAGCTTAGCATTTCAAATTTTATCAAATATTTTATTATCTATTAACTTGGTAACATGATAGGATACATTATTGTAGTAGAAATTTTAGTATTATTTATACAAACGTGGGTTGCATTTCCTTAGTTTTTAATGCTACCATCAGATACTAATTCTTGTTGAAATTTCACATTCACTTTGAATTATGTTTGTTTACTTGTTTAAAAATTAGAACTCATTTCACTTATTTGCACATCTTTATTTCACTGACTTTTTTTCACGCCATAGTAATTTTTCTTTTTCTTTTGGTTAAAAAGCACACACACACACACACACACACACACACACACAATATGAGATCTACCCTCTTAACACATTTTAAACCTACAATACAGTATTGTCAACAATCAGCACAATATTGTACAATAGCTCTCTAGAATAGTGGTCGCCAACCTTTTTGACACCAGGGACCAGTTTCTTGGAAGACAATTTTTCCACGGACGGAGGGATTGGGGGGATGGTTCAGGAGGTAATGCGAGTGATGGGGAGCTATGTGGAGTGGCAGAGGAAGCTTCACTCCCTCACCAGCTGCTCACCTCCTGCTGTGCGACCCGGTTCCTAACAGGCCGAGGACTCTTACTGGTCTGCATCCTGGCAGTTGGGGATCCCTGCTCTAGAACACTCTCACCTTGCATGTCTGAAATAGCAACTCCTCATTTCCTCTTCTCCCCTAATGGTTGCAATCTTGTCTCCTCTATTTCTGATTCTTTTATTGTTATTTTCTTAGCCTCCCCATGGCCTTTTTATCCTTCAGTCTTCCAATATTTGTACACCACTCCTTATTTGTTTGACATAGTTAAGAAGGCAGTGTAATAATGTAGTACACGATCTGTAAATATTAATGCATAACTGTTCAGAGTATCCTCAGGTACTGACACCCCCTCTTACGCTCCAATTCCCTAATCCCTATTACTGTCACCATCATTCTAAGAAGTCCTGTTTCTCTTGGATAATTTTATGAAGATGAAACTCAATGAGTGAGAACAGGAATCAGAAGAGCTGAAAATCTGTGAGTTGGCACTGAAAAGAGCAATTGAGAACCATAAATTTAGAAACAGCAGGAAAATGGATCAGGAGCATCAAGAGCCACTGCAGATTTGACAAAAGGTGGAACTTTAAAGATTTTTAGAAAGATTTTTGAAATGGAAGTTGAAAATATTTTGCAATGCAAAACGAATCAACTCCTCTGAAATTTTTCAAGGGAGGGAAATCAAGATTAAAATTGCTTCTATTTCATTTTGGTTGATAAAATATTGTTTTTTGAATCTGAATAGTTATGTATATTTTGGGGGACAGTTGTCTGGGATTTTACACATAAGGTAATTTACTATGCATCCAACATGTATACATGAACCAGAAACACATTTTCACAATGATCACCAAACTGTTATTAAACAAAGAGTGCAAGTTGATAAAAAAACAAACAAACAAACAAAATGACCATAAAGTTTGTTGCAATATGACAGCATTGTCAGAGGAAATTTCAGAAACTTCTCTGAATTATCCTTTTGGAGGACAAAGAGTTAATCAGGAATAAATGGTACAAAAAGATAACTAAACATAAAAACCTTACTAAATTAAGGAAATGTAATACAATCCCTCACTGATTTGTAAAATGGGCTTTAATTTTAACCCATCTTCAGTGGACTCTTGTTTTCATAAAAGGTAGACTCCTCATCGATGTAAATAGATCAAAGGTAAATGCTTCTGCCCCACATCCCTTCCTAGAAAGCTGATACCTTGAGTACCGAGGTGCTGTTGTAGGATTACTAACTAACTTCAACCCGAAGAAGTTTATGCTGTCAGAAGATTAAGAAGGAAAGAAGTGAGGGGAAGAAAAAATAATCAAAAGTCAGTACCTGGGCCCTGAACATTTATACATGTTTCACCTCTCTCTCATAAACACACACACACACACACACACACACACATTTGGCAGAATTCATTCAATTGTCCAGTTATTGAATCTGTACAACGAAACTCTTACATCTTTCCCTTCAGTTCTTAAATTACCTTTATTGATACATGTGGTAAGCCTTGTAAATCACTTACCCTTTATCTATTAACAGCTTCTTCCTTGCTAACAAGATTCCACTACTGTTGTACTGTTGTATACAGTATGCTCATGTCTAGTTAAAATGGACTGCACCAAAGCTGACAATCATGTTTCCAATTCCTCAACTTCCCTGGCTATTTGATCACGTATCTCTAAAAGGGGTAAGAGCATATTTTTCTAGGAAGCTCTTTGCTAATAAAATGGATGGTTGCTGTTGGCACTGCCCATCTCTATGTATTCCTGTATTAAATGCAAATATGATGATGTGATGTCTGGGACTGTAGCACTTATCTTGCAACCACAAGGTGACAAACATGGGGAAAGCCAATGAGTTAATGATGGTCAAGTGGATTGATAAAAAGAACCTGGTTCCCTTATTGTAAACCCATTACATATGTAGCCTCCATCTAGGCCACCATATGGTCTCTGTGGACAAGGGTCATGAGAAATGAGTATGAAAATAAAGTTCATGCTCATTGCCTTATCAAGATTAATAAATCCTTTCTTTGTGAGCTAGAGTCTTGTATTTTCTGCCAGCATCCAGAAAACTGTGGCAGACTAACTCATTAACTTGAAAGTAGGGTAAAATATTAGATGCTTCAGAGTTCTTGGCAATAGTACTATGCTTTAAAGTTTTCTTTCATTGCTATGTGTACATTTAATCCATTATTTCTGTTGTTGCATACTAGTTCATGTAATATTGTATGAACAAATTTGTTTATGCCCCTTTGTGGATTTGTGAGAAAGTAATTGTTTGTGTGGGGAATGTTATAAACCCAAGAGCAGGACAACTATAAGTGTCCTGTATATACTTAATTTGTGTCCTAGGACCAGATTGCTCTCCAGAAGGATTGCATCAGTGTGTACACCCACCAGCAACTTATGTACATGTCACCTTCAGCATTTGGCATTATATTTGGTTTTCTATATTTTGTCAATGTAGCAATCATAAAGTTATACATCATTTTAGCTCTAATTTGCATTTCTCTTATTACTAATGATTTTGAGCATCTCTTTTTTTCTTCTTAGCTTTTGAGATTGCCTCTATAAATTGCCTGGACATATTCCTTTTTTTTTTTTTTTTTTTTGCATACCCTAAATAACCACACTTTCATACTCTGCTAGAAACTACACTGAAGTTTATACTTCCCTGAATATGGCCTCACATTTAATAATTCTGTAGAATGTACTTGACCCATTTCACCCTTTGTACCCATTACCTTTTGCAATGTAAGTGTCACCCTTAACCTAGGCAAATTAGTAGTATTATTGTTTTGGTAATGCAGTATCTCATTAGTTTGTACAAATCTATGTTTGGGTGTGATTATTAGCTCCTAATAACAGGAACTGTTCCTTATTCATAGAAAAAAAGAGCTGCAAATGGCTTTAAGGTGATAAGGAGGGATATTCTGCAACAACTTCTTAGATTGAATCGCAGCTTTCCTTTTGGTTAGGAGATACCTGTAGTAGCAGCCATTACTTCTTGAAAGAAGAACTTGAAAACCAGATAGAAATATGATTCCTTTAAGCCATTCCCTTTTACTTACATATGGAATACCCTTGCCATAGCAGAGACTCTGATCTTTTTTCTTTTTTTCTTAACATCTTTACTGGAGTATAATTGCTTTACAATGGTGTGTTAGTTTCTGCTTTATAACAAAGTGAATCAGCTATACATATACAGATATCCCCATATCTCTTCCCTCTTGCATCTCCCTTCCACCCTCCCTATCCTACCCTTCTAGGTGGTCACAAAGCACTGAGCTGATCACCCTGTGTTCTGTGACTGCTGCCCACTAGCTATCTATTTTACATTTGGTAGTGTATATAAGTCCACATCACTCTCTCACTTCGTCCCAGCTTACTCTTCTCCCTCCCCGTGTCCTCAAGTCCATTCTCTGCATCTGCGTCTTTATTCCTGTCCTGCCCCTAGGTTTTTCAGAACCACTTTTTTTTTTTTTTTTTAGATTTCATATATATGTGTTAGCATACAGTATTTGTTTTTCTCTTTCTGACTTACTTCACTCTGTATAACAGACTCTAGGTCCATCCACCTCACTACAAATAACTCAATTTTGTTTCTTTTTATGACTGAGTAATATTCCATTGTATATATGTGCCACATCTTCTTTATCCATTCATCTGTTGATGGACACTTAGGTTGCTTCCATGTCCTGGCTATTGTAAATAGTGCTGCAATGAACATTGTGATACATGACTCTTCTTGATTTATTGTTTTCTCAGGGTATATGCCCAGTAGTGGGATTGCTGGGTCATATGGTAGTTCTATTTTTAGTTTTTTTAGGAACCTCCATACTGTTCTCCATAGTGGCTGTATCAACTTACATTCCCGCCAATAGTGCGAGAGGGTTCCCTTTTCTCCACACTTTCTCCAGCATTTATTGTTTCTAGATTTTTTGATGATGGCCATTCTGACTGGTATGAGATGATATCTCATTGTAGTTTTGATTTGCATTTCTCTAATGATTAATGAGGTTGAGCATCCTTTCGTGTGTTTGTTGGCAATCTGTATAACTTCTTTGAAGAAATATCTATTTAGGTCTTCTGCCCATTTTTGGATTGGGTTGTTTGTTTTTTTGATATTGAGCTGCTTGTAAATTTTGGAGATTAATCCTTTGTCAGTTGCTTCATTTGCAAATATTTTCACCCATTCTGAAGGTTGTCTTTTGGTCTTGTTTATGGTTTCCTTTGCTGTGCAAAAGCTTTTATGTTTCATTAGGTCCCATTTGTTAATTTTTGTTTTTATTTCTATTTCTCTAGGGAGTAGGTCAAAAAGAATCTTGCTGTGATTTATGTCATAGAGTGTTCTGCCTATGTTTTCCTCTATGAGTTTTATAGTGTCTGGCCTTACATTTAGGTCTTTAATCCATTTTGAGTTTATTTGTGCATATGGTGTTAGGAAGTATTCTAATTTCATTCTTTTACATGTAGCTGTCCAGGTTTCCCAGCACCACTTATTGAAGAGGCTGTCTTTTCTCCATTGTATATTCTTGCCTCCTTTATCAAAAATAAGGTGACCATATGTGTATGGGTTTACCTCTGGGCTTCTATACTGTTCCATTGATCTATATTTCTCTTTTTGTGCCAGTACCATACTGTCTTGATTACTGCAGCTTTGTAGTATAGAGACTCTGGTCTTTTAAT
This sequence comes from Leucopleurus acutus, assembly GCF_964270905.1. Lineage (NCBI taxonomy): Eukaryota > Metazoa > Chordata > Mammalia > Artiodactyla > Delphinidae > Leucopleurus > Leucopleurus acutus. The sequence continues at coordinate 123,125,374 of NC_139143.1, forward strand.
AGGAAAAAATTAACAATGAGCAATGAGGACTTTCCTAGTATTATTTGTTGGAGCTACTTTGAGAACTTCTCAGTCAAGGATATGCCGCCTTCACCTTTGTTCATTCTGTTGCCACATTGTTTGGCATTGGAATGAATTGTTAAACAAATAAAATGATATGTTATTCTCAAGATTTTTACTTCTTAGTTACAACCTTGTAGCAATTCTTTCAAAAGCAATGAGGTCTGAAGGGTAGATTGTACTGTGAACATACTTCTGTGGAGTTGCTTTTTTGTTTATAGAAGTTACTGGAATATTAAAGGTAAGCAAGGTTAAATACCAGAGCCTAGTGTTGATTTCTCTAGATCAGGATGTTTTGAAGGGAGCTGAGTCCCTCTTCTACTCTTGTCTTTGAATCAAACTTGCACATTTATGCATTGAAAGCCATGTTTCCCTTTATCTATCAGTGTGCATAGTATTGCATAGTATCTATCAGTGTGCATAGTAGTTGAATTAAAAGATGTGAGATGAGGGAAAAAAGAAGGAGAATTGCAGTTGAAGCACATACAGAAGACTGTGGAGAGAAGCTGGGTATTCTGGTTGGGAATGTTGAGAAGACTAGAGAGAATAAGGTAGGTGAAATGATTTATATATTTTTCCCAGGGTTCAGGGTATATGTATAAGAGTGGTAGAAGATACATTTAGACTATGACTTTAGGGCAGTATTATGGACAACTAAAAATAATGTAGGACCTGGAGAATAAGTGCAAGATTTTGATCAGGAGAGCGATTTAACAAGAATTATATTTGAGAATCTCTCTGGCAAATTTATGTAGAGTAAATCAGGAAGCAAGGAGACCTTTTGGCAGATAGTGGTAGTTGTCCAGCTGGGAGGGCTGAAGTAGTGATGGAACTGAGAATGGAAATAAAGGCATGACAGATGCTTTGGAATTTGGAAATACTCAGATAAAAGCAAAAAGAGAAAGAGAGGAATTTATGATGACTTCTAGGTTTTAAGTCTGGGTTGCTGAGAATATGGTGGCTCTATAAAAATAGAATCATACAGAACTATTTTTATAAGTAAATGTTTAAGTCCTATTTAGTATCAACAATGTTTATTCAGATAAAATATCAATATAGTTGCTTATCTGGCTTTTAAAGACAAGGATAATGAGTAAATAGAATGGTTCAGCTTGGTTTACATATTAGATAAACATTTGCTTACAATTGATAATCTGTGAGAAAGGGTAAGTTTGTTGAGGAAAATGATAGAGAAAAAGAAAAACTCTTTGGGAAATGGCCTTATTTAACGAGGAAAATGTCTCTTTACACCATCTTTTGATAGAGGCATAGTCTTATAAAGCCCTATGTGACTGAACACTAAAGAAAAGTTGTATTTACCAGTGACAAATATTTTACTGGTCAAATTCAGTGAGATTTCATTGGAGGATACTTTAATCATAGAAACTAAATAGTGAGACTTCTTTAGAGTAAGAGATATTACACATCATCTTTTTGCATGAGAAAAATCAAATTATCGGCTTAGATTTTAAACAAATTTGAACAATCAAAAAACTGGAATAATCAAAACTGTAAATTGATCTCTCCCTTTATTTTTGGAAACTTGGTAAACTTACGTGAGGTAGTAGTTGTGTGTGTAGTGGGGAGTGGTTTACTTAGCACTTATAGAAGAATATGTTATTCAGCAGTCTGATGTCTTTTTATCTAGGGCTAGTCATCTGAAATGCAGTTTCACGAAGAATAAGGCCATTTGGCACTCAGAATGACTATTCCAAGACCAATTGCAGAAGCGGATTTTACTAATTTAATCAACACATGTATTCTAATTAAACAGTATATCCCAATTACCTTTAGAGACAAAAGGCAGTAATTTGCAGAATTTTGTTCTTAGAAATACCACCTGCCTAAATTGTTGAAATTTCAGATTTACAGTATAAATATTATTCTTTGATCCAGAAATTTTTAGTGGTAAGTCAGAGTGGTACCCATAATTCTACACTTTTAGTGTGCATCCCTGGGTGATTCTGATACAGGTTTTATATAGAAAACACTGACTTAAGAGCATGAAGACAAATAAGGCTCAGTCCCTGTCTCTAGTACCTAATGTAGAGAGCAAACTATAAACATTATAAATGTGATTCTTTAGAAAGAGGTACATAGAAGTATGTGAATGGTATTAGTAGAAATATACACATTCTATAGCAGTAAAAGTAAAAAGAGAACATTACCAATTATATACAGTGTAATGACAGAAGTGACTCATGCGTTTATCTTTTATGTGTATATCTACCATGATGACCAAAGTGAAAGGTGTTCTAAACAAAGTGAGCAGCATCTGTTAATCTTTTTTAACAGATTAAAAACCTATTGCATGTCTTTAATCTGGGTTGTGGTAAAAGATGAGAGGCGTCCTTTTTAGAAGTTTGGATTCATGCCATATACATGGGAAGTAATTGAAGGATTGGAGGCAAAGTAGTGGTATTATCAGAGCTGTATTTCAGAAAGCTCACTGGCATCAGAGTGGAGGAAGAAAGTTAAGTGACTTGCGTAAGCACTGAGGTAATCTAGACAAGAAGCCCTTGTAGTTTGAAAACACTCAAATGCTACTGTTCAGTCCTTGCTAAGAATCAACGTAAGGTCATTAGAACCTCTATGTCTACTAAATGATAAGATAACAGATAATTTGCCTTAAGAATTTTGATTAGGGAAATGCTTTTCAAACTTATTTAAAGATTTGTCTTCAATTCAACATAGTTTTGGAAGCCCTAGCCATGGCAATCAGAGAAGAAAAAGAAAAAAAAGGAATACAAATTGGAAAAGAAGTACAACTGTCACTGTTTGCAGATGACATGATACTATACATAGAGAATCTTAAAAATGCAACCAGAAAACTACTAGAGCTAATCAGTGAATTTGGTAAAGTTGCAGAATACAAAATTAATGCACAGAAATCTCTTGCATTCCTATATACTAACAATGAAAGATCAGAAAGAGAAATTAAGGAAACAATCCTATTCACCACTGTAACAGAAAGAATAAAATGCCTAGGAATAAACCTACCTAAGGAGGTAAAAGATCTGTATTCAGAAAACTATAAGACACTGATGAAAGAAATCAAAGATGACACAAACAGATGGAGAGATATATACCATTCTCTTGGATTGGAAGAATCAATATTGTGAAAATGATTATACTACCCAAAGCAATATACAGATTCAATGCAATCCCTATCAGATTACCAGTGGCATTTTTTCCAGAACTAGAACAAAAAAAAAAATCTTAAAATTTGTATGGAGACACAAAAGACCCCGAAAAACAAAATAAGTCTTAAGGGAAAAAAAAACAGAGCTGGAGGAATCAGACTCCATGACTTCAGACTATACTACAAAGCTACAGTAGTCAAGACAATATGGTACTGGCACAAAAACAGAAATATAGATCAATGGAACAGGATAGAAAACCCAGAGAAAAATCCATGCACCTATGGTCAACTAGTCTATGACAAAAGAGGCAAGGATATACAATGGAGAAAAGACAGTCTCTTCAATAAATGGTGCTGGGAAAACTGGATAGCTACATGGAAAAGAATGAAATTAGAACACTCCCTCACACCATATACAAAAATAAACTCAAAATGGATTAGAGGTCTAAATGTAAGACCAGACACTATAAAACTCTTAGAGGAAAACATAGGAAGAACACTCTTTGACATAAATCACAGCAAGATATTTTTTAATCACCTCCTAGAGTAATGGAAATAAAAACAAAAATAAACAAATGGGACCTCATGAAACTTAAAAGTTTTTTCACAGCAAAGGAAATTACAAACAAGACGAAAAGACAACCCTCAGAATGGGAGGAAATATTTGCAAATGAATCAACAGACAAAGGATTAATATCCAAAATATATAAACAGCTCATGCAGCTCAATATTAAAAAAAACAAGCAACCAAATTAAAAAATGGGCAGAAGACCTAAATAGACATTTCTCCAAAGACATACAGATGGATGAGAAGCACATGAAGAGTTGCTCAACATCCCTAATTATCAGAGAAATGGAAATCAAAACTACAATGAGGTATCACCTCACACCAGTTAGAATGGGCATCAACAGAAAATCTACAAACAACAAATGCTGGAGAGGGTGTGGAGATAAGGGAACCCTCCTGCACTGTTGATGGGAATGTAAATTGATACAGCCACTATGGAGAACAGTATGGAGGTTCCTTAAAAAACTAAAAATAGAAAACTACCATGTGAGCCAGCAATCCCACTATTGGGCATACACCCTGAGAAAACCATAATTCAAAAAGAGACATACACCACAATGTTCATTGCAGCACTATCTACAATAACCAGGTATTGGAAGCAACCTAAATGTCCATCGACAGACAAATGGATAAAGAAGATGTGGGACATATATACACTGGAATATTACTCAGCCATAAAAATGAACGAAATTGGTTTATTTTTTAGAGATGTGGATGGATCTAGAGACTGTCATACATAGTGAAGTAAGTCAGAAAGAGAAAAACAAATATCGTATATTAACGCATATATGTGGAACCTAGAAAAATGGTACAGATGAACCGGTTTGCAAGGCAGAAATAGAGACACAGATGTAGAGAACAAACTTATGGACACAAAGGGGGGAAAGAGGCAGGGAGGGGTGGGTAAGGTGTTGGGATGAATTGGGAAATTGGGATTAATGTGTATACTCTAATATGTATAAAATAGGTAACTAATAAGAACGTGCTGTATAAAAAATAAATAAGATAAAATTAAAAAAAAAAAGGTTTGTTTTCAAGCAACAACTTTTTCCAATAAAACCTTACCCAGAACCATAAAAGTTAAAACTGAGAACAATGGAGCTGTTCTACCTCTAGCGGGTGCGATAGGAGGGAAAGACTCCTTCCCTCTGGACTTTTCTTCTCTTCACTCACCTCATGACAAGGCTTTTTTTGGAAAGTTTGTGAAATCTTAGTGTTGTGAATTAGCTTGAAAATAACTAGATGAGAGCATTCTGTAGGCATGGTAATGTTTTATTATTTAGATTATAAATTAAGATGACCACAGCAGCATCATTTTAAGAATGAAATCTTAAAGCTGTGTATAAGGAAAACCTGTTCTTACAGATTTCATATATATGGACTATATGTACTCCATATAAGTTGTAAGGTTGATAAAAAAAAGTCAAAAGTAGAGTATTGTTAACAGTTTTCATGGAATTAAACATTACAATTTTTAAACCAACTCATTTTTACATTTAAAAATGGACTGAATTGTGAATATTCTGTGTATTTCCATGTCTTTATTGTATTTAATAAATATGGATTCCACTAGCTCCAGTATCAGAAACAAATCACTACTATTCTCTTTTAAGCTTTAAGCCTCAGGTTTTTTTTTTTTTTTTTTTTTTTGTCTGTCTGTGTAGCACTTTACAATAATAGCCTAATCATTCTCAACTCCTTTGGTATTTATTGCAAAGACATTAATTCTGATGGGCTCATTTAGTATTAATGTGGATGTCATAAGTACTTCAGTAGGAATAGGATTTCTACTGGAATTCAGCATTAATTAGGCAGGTCATTACTTCAAAGTGTTACTCTTTCCTTTTACAACAGTTGCACTTCAGCATACTCCTTCCTGCAAAGTACATCAAGACTCTTTCTGTTAGAAGGGGCACTTCCAAGTGCTTGAATCTATTGAGACAAAGTTGTAGAAGTGAACAGGATACAATAGACAAGGTGTGGTAATTACTAAACAACTGATTAATAGAAAGCTGATGTTTTAATTGAGCTTCCATGAGCCCTACAATAGCTTCAATTGAATAAAGGACTTGATTGCACTTTACATTTCTCTGGAGCATAAAGAAACAATAGCACTAAATAAAAGGTTCAAATAAGTCCTTCAGTTTTTCACGGGAAAATAAAATAGGCATCTAAAACCATAGCAGTTGTATTAATCAACTGGTGTATTAATCAGGCACTATCTTGGATTAGAAATACTTGTATATTCATAACTGAAGGTATTTTTTTAATGCTAAAAATATGCTTTTGAAGTTTTGGTACTTGTCTGAAGAAATATAAATTTCTTAACCTTACTGTGATTTTATGGCATTATTCTAACATGCTTTTCAGTATCTTAGAATAGTTTTTATGTGCAACCAAGGTGCCATGGTCAACGTATTATTCATTAAAATAACCAGGAATTTAAGTGTCTTAACCATATTACTGGGCTTTCTAACACATTAAATACATTTATGAAAAGGATTGACTTGATAATATAGAAAATTATTTGATAATTTTATAAATGGGAGGGAAAATTCACTTTTTCTTCCAGTGACCTCTCAGTAACTAATTCTGTAAGCATTATGGCGTTGTAGCAAATGCCTTTTTAAAAATTCTGGGGCTTCCCTGGTGGCACAGTGGTTGAGAGTCTGCCTGCCGATGCAGGGGACATGGGTTCGTGCCCGGGTCCGGGAAGATCCCACATGCCGCCGAGCAGCTAGGCTCGTGAGCCATGACTGCTGAGCCTGCGCATCTGGAGTCTGTGCTCTGCAACAGGAGAGGCCACAACAGTGAGAGGCCCGCCTACCGCAAAAAAAAAAAAATTCTGAATTTTATTAAAAGGTTTATTTTTATTTATTTTTATTTATTTTATTAAAAGTTTCACTTTTTTACTCTTCTCTAAGAATGCCATTTCAATTTCTAACTTAACTATAAGGATTACAGCTTTAGTTTAAAAATAATTACAAATATTCACTTCATAAAATCATTTGCTTCAGACCCACTTTTCAAGTTTTCTATGACCTATCATTGTCCAACATTAAAGAAATTCATCAATTCTAACAAGGGTTAATTATTCCTCTTTTGCTACAAAAATATCAAACAAATTTCTAAATGAACTGAAGTAAGGCTAAATAATAAAAAGAAACAAGGTTAAATAGTAAAAAATGAAGTGAAAACATATATTTCCAATATCAGAAGTGAAAATGAGAATATCACTACAGATCTTACAGACATTAAAATAAAATGAGTGAATGGATCTAGAGATTGTCATACAGCGTGAAATAAATCAGAAAGAGAAAAACAAATATTGTATATTAATACATATATGTGGAACCTAGAAAAATGGTATAGATACTGGTTTGCAGGGCAGAAATAGAGACACAGATGTAGAGAACAAACGTATGGACACCAAGGGGGGAAAGTGGCTGGGTGGTGGTGGCGGTGGAATGAATTGGGAGATTGGGATTGACATATATACACTAATATGTATAAAATGGATAACTAATAAGAACCTGCTGTATACAAAATAAATAAAATAAAATTCAAAAATATAAAATAAAAAAATAAAATGATATTATGAACAGTTTTAGAAATTTAGGTATTTATATGAACAGATTCACAATAATGAATTTGATAATTTGTATAAAGTGGATAAATTCTTTGAAAATACATCTTACTAAAAGCTAAAATAATAAGAACACATTGAAATAGTTTATTAAAAATTGTGTATCTATTATTAGACACTAACAACAATTCCAGGAACAGCTGTCTTCCCTAATAAAAGCCTTCAAATAGTTAAGGGTTAAATAACCAGCTTGACACGTATGTTTCTGTATAACAGGAAAAGAGTGAAAACTTTTCAGCTTATATTATGAGACAAATACCAGGCCAACATAAAAACATTATAAGAATAGAAAATTATAGAACAATATCTCATGAAAAATTCTACACAAAACATTAGCAAATTGAATCCAGTAATGGAGAAAAATAAAAATATATAAAACCAAGTGGAGGGGCTTCCCTGGTGGCGCAGTGGTTGAGAGTCCGCCTGCCGATTCAGGGAACATGGGTTCATGCCCCGGTCCGGGAAGACCCCACATGCCACGGAGTGGCTGGGCCCGTGAGCCATGGCCATTGAGCCTGCGCATCCAGAGCCTGTGCTCCGCAACGGGAGAGGCCACAACAGTGAGAAGCCCACATACCGCAAAAAAAAAAAGTGGAGTTTCATCCAAGCATATACAAATGATTTAACATTCAAATGCACTTAATATTAATATACTACGTTAATGAAATAAAAGAAAAAAACATTTAATCACCTTGATAAACATAGATAAAGTATTTGATAAAATGTAGAACCCATTTATGAAAATATCTCTCAGCAAACTAGGGACAGAATGAAACTTGTTAACGTGGTGATCAATATCAGCATATACTTATAGCCCAAAACTTTCTGAATAATTATTTCTTCTTAATCTGGATATCTGCTATCACCACTCCTACTCAACATTATACTCACAATCCTAACTAGTGCAATTAGGCAAGAAAAGGAATAAATGTTTTTAATGGGAAAAAAATATTGTTCAGAGATGGCCTGATTATGTGTGTAAAAAATATCAAAATAGAGAAAGTCTACTGGATTTATTAAGTAACTATTAAGAACACTGACCAATATTAAAATAGCATATTTATACAACTGCAATAAATAGAAAATGAAATGTTAAAAATATATCACTTACAGTAGAATTAAAATCCTTCAACTACCAAGAAATGAATCTAACAAAATATGTGCAAAGCTTCTACACTGAAAATTGAAAATTATTTTAAAAAACTAAATAACAAAATTGCATGCAGAAAAACACAATATACATGAATTGAAAGACTCAATACAGTAAAGATGAAAAGTAAAATTTATCTATCAAATTAATGGTATGATAGATCATATTAACCTATAGATTCAGAGCAGTCCCAGAGGATGGAGTTACAAGCCACAGAGGATTTTTCCCCAGATGTTGAAACCTAACACCCAGTTGGATTTCAGAATTTCTTGGAACCAATGAATGTTTTCTTTTTTTCACTTTCTCTTTTAAATAAAAAAGCCTATAACTATAAACCTATGCCTATCTCAGCATTGTGTTTTGGAAATGAGATTGTTTCTTGGTTTGTAGGTTCATAGATGGAGAAAAATTTTGTCCCAGTGTCTTTACTCAGAGATTCACAAATACCTTATTTACATGATGACGTTTGGGACTTTTGAGCTAATGAGATTTAAGTGAGATTTGGGGTTATGAGTTAATGCTGTAATACATTAAGATATTGAGTATATTGAAGTGGGGTTAATTTATTTTTCATCTGGGACATGATGAAATCTTTGTGGACCAGAAGGTAGACAATGGTATGCAGAATAATGTCCCCCACCAAAGCAGTCTACATTCTAAGTCCCGAAACTTTGAATACATTATCCCACATAGCAAAAGAGACTGCTGATATGATTAAATTAAGGAAGTTAAGATGGGAAAATTATGTCTAGGTAGACCCAATGTAGTTACAAATGTTCTTAGAGAAACAGGAGTGTCAGAGTGAGACCTGGAAAAGAGAAGGAAACAGATTCTTCCCAAGAGCTTTTGGAAGGAACTCAGCCCTGCTGACACATTGATTTTTGTCCACTAAGACCTATTACAGATTTCTGATTTCCAGAATTCTAAGTTAATCAATATTTATTTTATTTTTTATTGTGGTAAAAAACACATAAGGTTTTCTCTCAACAAATTTTTAACTATATAGAATACAATAGTAATGATAAGCACAATGTTGTATAACAGATCTCTATGACTTCATTGTGTTTCATAATTGAAACTTTATGACCATTGAAGAGCAATATCCCATTTCCTCTTTCCCCAGCTTCTAAAATCTACCTTTGTACTTTCTGCTTCTATGAGCTTGACTAATTTAGATACCTCATGTGAGTGGAATCATGTAGTGTTTGTCCTAATGTGACTGGCTTATTTCACTCAGCATAATGTGCTCAGTGTTCATCCACATTGTTGCATATGACAGTATTTCTTTTCTTAAGGTAAAGAGTATTCCATTATGTGTGTACACCACATTTTCTTCATCTATTCATCTGCTGATGTAAACATTTGGGTTGCTTCCACACCCTGGCTGTTATGAATAGTGTTACAATGAACATGGAGTACAAATATCTCTTCAAGATTCCAAGTTTGTTTTGGATAAATACTCAGAAGTGTAATTCCTGGAATGACTGTATGTTAGTCCTATTTTTAAATTTTTTAATGAAATTCCATACTGTTTTCCATAGCAGCTGCACCATTTTACATTTCCACCAACAGTATACAAGATTTCTAATTTATCCACATTCTTGCAGACACTTGTTATTTTCTGCTTTGTTTTTATTTTTTAAATAATGGCATAATAACAGGTGTGAAGTACTATGTCATTGTGGTTTTGATTGGCATTTTCCTGGTGATTAGTAATGTTGGGCATCTTTTCATAAACCTATTGGCCATTTATATATCTTCAGAAAAATGTTTATTTAGGTATTTTGTTTATTTTTAATTGGATTATTATTATTATATTGCTATTGAGTTGTATGAGTTTTATATATATTTTGGATATTAAGCACTTATCAGATACTTGCTGTGCAAAATTTTCTCCCATTCAATAAGTTACCTTTTAATTTTGTTGATATTTCTTTTGCTCTGCAGAGGCATTTAAATTTGATGCAGTTCTATATATTTATTTTTTGTTGCTTTTGCTTTCAGCATCAAACCCCCAAGGTCATCATCAAGACCAATGTCAAGGAGCGCACCCCCTACATTTCCTTCTATGAGTCTTACAATGTCAGGTCTTATATTCAAGACTTCAATCCATTTAGAGTTTATTTTTGTGTATGATGTAAGATAGTCACCTTGTTTCATTCTTTTGTGTATATGTCTATCCACTTTCCCAGCACAATTTATTGAAGAGGCTGTCCTTTCTTCATTGTATATACTTGGCTCTTTAATCAAAAAATAATTACTCATATATGCATAGGTTTATTTCTGGTCTCTCTATTCTGTTCCATTAATCTATGTGTCTGTTTTTAAGGTAATACCATACTATTTTGATTATTATAGCTTTGTAATGTAGTTTGACATCAGGAAATGTGATGCCTCCAACTTTGTTCTTCTCTCTCAAGATTGCTTTGGTTATTTGGACCTTGTGGTTTCATACAAATTTTTGGAGAGTTTATTCTCTTTCTGTGAAAAATGACATTGGCATTTTGATAGGAATTTCGTTGAATCTGTAGACCACTTTGGATAATATGGATATTTTTACAACATTAATTCTTCCAGTCCATGAGTATGGAATATCTTTCCACTTATTTGTTTCTTCAATTTCTTTCATCAGTGTTTTGCAGTTTTCAGTGTAGACATCTTTCTTCTCTGTGGTTAAATTTATTCCTAGATATCATTTTTTTTTCTTTATGATGCTATTATAAATGGGATTGTTTCCTTTGTTTCTCTATCTGGTAGTTTGTTATTAATATATAGAAACACAACTGATTTTTGTATATTGATTTTGTATCCTGCAACTTTTCTGAATTTGTTTATTAATCTAAGAGGTGTTTGGTGGGGTCTTTAGGGTTTTCTGTGTATACTAGTATGTTATCTGAAAATAGAGACAATTTTGTTTCTTCCTTTTCAGTTTGGATGTGTTTTCTTTATTTTTCTTGCCTACTTGCTCTGGCTATGACTTCCAACTTCTATGTTGAATAACAGTAGCAGGAGTGGACAACTTTGTCTTTTTACTGATCTTAAAGGAAAGTTTCAGCTTTTCACTGTTGAGTCTGATGTCAGCTGTGGGCTTGTCATATATGGCCCTTATTTTGTTGGGCCATATTCTTTATATACACAGTTTGCTAAGAATTTTCATTATGAAATGATGTTGAATTTTGTCAGATGTTTTTTCTTCATTTATTTAGATAATCATATGATTTTTTTCTTCATTTTGTTAATTTGGTGAATCACATTGATTAATTTGCAGATGTTGAACCATCCTTGCCTCACTGGAATAATTCCCACTGCATCATTGTGTATGATCTTTACAATGTACAGTTGAATTTGGTCTGCTAATATTTTGTTGAGGATTTCTGCATCTATTTTCATAAGGGATATTGACCTATAATATTCTTTTCTGGTAGTGTCCTTGTCTACTTTTGGTTTAAGCGTAATTCTGGTTTTACAAAATGAGTTAGAAGTGTCCTCTTCCATTTTTTGGAAGATTTTGACAAGGATTGATATTAATTCTTCTTTAAACATTTGGTAAAATTTACCAGTAAATTTCATCTGGTTCTAGACTTTTGTGTGTTGGTATGTTTTTGGTTACTGATACAATCTCCTAATTAGGAATTGGTCTGTTTTGATTTTTAATTTACTCATGATTCAATCTTGGTTAAAAACATACAGTTTCTATGAATTTATTTTCTCTAGATTGTCCAATTTATTGGCATATAATTGTTCATTCTAGTCTCTTTATGATACTTTGTATTTCTGTGGTATTAGTTATAATGTCTCCTCTGTCATTTCTAATTTTATTTATTTGAGTCATTCTCTTTTTCTCTTGGTGAATCTAGCTAAAAATTTGTTTAGTTATTTAATTTAAAGACATGTTTTTTAGTTTTGTTGACTTTTTAAAAATCGTCTTTTTAGACTCTATCTTGTTTATTTCCACTCTGATTATTATTGCTTCCTTCCTTCTGCTAATCTTAGGCTTACTTTGTACTTCCTTTCTAGTTCCTTGAAGTATAAATTTAGGTTATTTGAGACGTTTCATTTTTCCTAATATAATCATTTACCACTAAAATTTCTCTCTTGGAACTGCTTTTGCTGCTTACATAAAAAATCTTAGGCTTATAACAGTTTATTTTAAGCTAATAATTACTTAACTTTGAATGCATACAAAAGCTCAATCATTTTACACAACTCCTCCCCAAATTTTATATTTTTGATGTCAAAATTCATTCTTTTTGCCTTGTATATTCATTTAAAAAAGTATTGTTGTCATAGTTATTTTTAATACTTTTGTCTTTTAAACTTTAATACTTATAGCTCTAGAGTTATAAGTCGTTTACCCAACCAAACTACAATATTAGGGTATTCTGAATTTAACTGTCTATATACCTTTACCAGTGAGTTGTATGCTTTCATATGTTTTTCTGTTACTAATTAGTGTTCTTTCATTAAAACTTGAAGAACTCCCTTTAGCATTTCTTAAGGTCAGCCTAGTGGTGATGAATTCCTTCATCTTTTGTTTGTCTGCAAAATTCTTTATCTCTCCTTCAGTTCTGAAGGACAAATTTGTTGGGTAGGGTATTCTTGATTGGAAGTTTTTTTTTCTTTCAGCACTTTGAATATATCATTCCACTCTCTTGTATCCTGTAAAATTTTTCTTAAAACATCTGTCATACTCTTATGAGAGTTCCTTTGTACATAACAAGTTGCTTTTTTCTTGCTGCTTTTATCACTTAAACTATCATCACTCTTTTTCATTATTTTTACCCCTCTAATTGGATATATTCCACTGCTGTGTCTCAAGTTCATTGATCCTTTCTTCTACTTGGTCTAGTCTGTTGTTGAACACCTCTATTGAATTTTTCAGTCGAGTTTTTATATTCTTCAGCTTTGTTATTTCTTTTTGGTAATTTTTTAATGGTTTCTATCTCTTTGTTGAAATTCTCACTTTGTTCATGCATTGTTCTCCTGTCCTCAGTGAGGATAATTATAACTGTTATTGTGAACTCTCTGTCAGGTAAAACACTTATCTCCTTTTCATTAGGATTTGTTTCTGGAGATTTATCTTGTGTTTTGTTTGGAAACATATTCCTCTGTTTCTTCATTTTCCTTGTCTTTGTTGATTTCTGCACATTAAATGAAACGGCCGCCTCTCCCAGTCTTGAGAGACTGATCTTGTGCAAATAGTTTTATATGTACCATTTTTCTAGATTCCACATATATGCATTAATATACGATATATGTTTTTCTCTTTCTGACTTACTTCATGCTGTATGACAGTCTCTAGGTCCATCCATGTCTCTGCAAATGGCAAAATTTTGTTTCTTCTTATGGCTGAGCAATTTTCTATTGTATATATGTACCATACCTTCTGTATCCATTCCTCTGTTGATGGACATTTAGGTTGGTTCTATGTCCTGACTATTGTAAATAGTGCTGCAATGAACACCGGGGTGCATGTATTTTTTGAATTATGGTTTCCTCCAGGTATAGGCCCAGGAGTGAGGTTGCTGGGTCACATGGTAGTTCTATTTTTAGTTTTTAAGGAACCTATGTACTCTTCTCCATAGTGTCTGTATCAATTTACATTCCCACAAAGAGTGTAAGAGAGTCCCCTTTTCTCCACACCCTCTCCAGCATTTATTGTTTGTAGATTTCTTTATGATGGCGATTCTGACTGGTGTGAGGTGATACCTCATTGTAGTTTTCATTTTCATGTCTCTAATGATTAATGATGTTGAGCATTCTTTCATGTGTTTGTTGGTAATCTGTATATCTTCTTTGGAGAAATGTCTGTTTAGATCTTCTGCCCATTTTTGGATTGGGTTGTTTGTTTTTTTGATATTGAGCTACATGAGCTGCTTGTAAATTTTGGAGATTAATCCTTTGTCAGTTGCTTCATTTGCAAATATTTTCACCCATTCTGAGGGTTGTCTTTTGGTCTTATTTATGGTTTCCTTTGCTGTGCAAAAGCTTTGGAGTTTCATTAGATCCCATTTGTTTATTTTTGTTTTTATTTCCATTTCTAGGAGGTGGGTCAAGAAGGATCTTGCTGTGATTTATGTCATAGAGTGTTCTGCCTATGTTTTCCTCTAAGAGTTTATAGTGTCTGGCCTTACATTTAGGTCTTTAATCCATTTTGAGTTTATCTTTTTGTATGGTGTTAGGGAGTGTTTTACTTTCATTCTTTTACATGTAGTTGTCCAGTTTTCCCAGCATCACTTATTGAAGAGGTTCTCTTTTCTCCATTGTATATTCTTGCCTTCTTTATCAAAAATAAGGTGACCAGGGTTTCCCTGGTGGTGCAGTGGTTGAGAGTCTGCCTGCTGATGCAGGGGACACGGGTTCGTGCCCCAGTCCGGGAAGATCCCACATGCCGCGGAGCGGCTGGGCCAGTGAGCCATGGCCACTGAGCCTGCGCGTCCGGAGCCTGTGCTCCACAATGGGAGAGGCCACAGCAGTGAGAGACCCGCATACCGCAAAAAGAAAAAAAAATAAGGTGACCATATGTGCGTGGGTTTATCTCTGGACTTCCTATCCTGTTCCATTGATATATATTTCTGTTTTTGTGCCAGTACCATACTGTCTTGATTACTGTAGCTTTCTAGTATAGTCTGAAGTCAGGGAGCCTGATTCCTCCAGCTCCGTTTTTCTTTCTCATGATTGCTTTGGCTATTCAGGGTCTTTTGTGTTTTCATACAAATTGTAGGATATTTTCTTCTAATTCTGTGAAAAATGGCATTGGTAATTTGATAGGGATTCCTTTGAATGTGTAGATTGCTTTGGGTAGTATAGTCATTTTCACAATATTGATTCTTCCAATCCAAAAACATGGTATATCTCTCCATCTGTTCCTGGTGTCTTTGATTTCTTTCATCAGTGTCTTATAGTTTTCTGAATACAGGTCTCTTGTCTCCTTAGGTAGGTTTATTCTGAGGTATCTTATTCTTTTTGTTGCAATGGTAAAAGGCAGTGTTTCCTTAATTTCTCTTTCAGATTTTTCATTGTTAGTGTATAGGAATGCAAAAGGTTTCTATGTATTAATTTTGTATCCTGCAACTTTACCCAATTCATTAATTAGCTCTAGTAGTTTTCTGGTGTCCTCTTTAGGGATTTCTAGTATCATGTCATCTTCAAACAATGACAGTTTTACTTCTTCTTTTCCAATTTGGGTTCCTTTTATTTGTTTTTCTTCTCTGATTGCCATGGTTAGGACTTCCAAAACTATGTAGAATAATGGTGGTGAGACTGAACATCCTTGTCTTGTTTGTGATCTTAGAGGAAATGCTTTCCGTTTTTCACCATTAAGAATGGTGTTTGCTGTGGGTTTGTCATGTATGGACTTTATTATGTTGTTGTAGGTTTTCTCTTTCCCCACATTCTGGATAGTTTTTATCATGAATGGGTATTGAATTTTGTCAAAAGCATCCTCTGCATCTGCTGAGATGATCATACAGTTTTTATTCTTCAGTTTGTTAATATGTTGTATCACAGTGATTGATTGTGTATATTGAAGAATCCTTACAGCCCTGGGATAAATCCCACTTGGTCATGATGTATGATCCTTTTAATGTGTTGTTGAGTTCTGTTTGCTAATGTTTTATTGAGGATTTCTGTGTCTATGTTGATCAGTGATATTGGTCTATAATTTTATTTTTTTTATGATATCTTTGTCTGGTTTTGATATCATGGTGATGGTGGCCTCATAGAATGAGCTTGGGAGTGTTCCTCCCTCTGCAGGTTTTTGGAAGACTTGAGAAGGATGGGTGTTAGCTGTTCTATAAATGTTTGATAGAATTCACCCATGAAGCCATCTGGTCCTGGCTTTTGTTTTTTGGAAGACTTTTAATCATGGTTTTTATTTCAGTACTTGTGATATGTCTGTTAATATTTTCTATTTCTTTCTGGTTCAGTCTTGGAAGGTTGAACATTTGGAAGAATTTGTCCGTTTCTTCCAGGTTGTCCATTTTATTGGCATATAGTTGCGTATAGCAGTCTCTTATGATCTTTTGTATTTCTGTGGTATCAGTTGTAATTTCTTCTTTTTCATTTCTTATTGTATTCATTTGAGTTCTCATTTTTTTCTTGTTGAGTCTGGCTAGAGGTTTATTTATTTTGTTCATCTAGTCAAAGAGGCAGCTTTTACTTTCATTGATTTTTGCTATTGTTTTCTTCATCTTTATATCATTTATTTATGCTCTGATTTTTATGATTTCTTTCCTTCTATTAGCATTGGGGATTTCCCTTTTTTTTTTGGTCTTCTTTCTCTAGTTGCTTTAAGTTGAAGGTTAGGTTGTTTATTTGAGATATTTCTTGTTTTTTTGAGGTAGGATTTTATTGTTATAAAGTTCCCTCTTAGAACTTCTTTTGCTGCATCCCATAGGTTTGTGCCATTGTGTTTTCATTGTCATTTGTTTTTAGTTATTTTTTGATTTCTTCAGTGATTTCTTGGTTATTTAGTAACATATTGTTTAGCCCCTATGTGTTTGTGTTTCTTACAGTTTTTTTTTTCCCCACCTGTAATTATTGTCTAATCTCATAGAGCTGTGGTTGGAAAAAAATTCTTGATACAATTTCAGTTTTCTTAAATTTACTGAGGCTTGATTTTTGACCTAAGATGTGATCTATCCTGGAGAATGTTCCATGTATGCTTGAGAAGAAAGAGTATTCTGCTGCTTTTGGATGGAATGTCCTATAAATATTAATTAATACTATCTGGTCTAATGTGTCATTTAAAGCTTGTGTTTCCTTGTTAATTTTCTGTCTGGGTGATCTCTCCATTGGTGTAAGTAGGGTGTTAGAGTCCCCCACTATTATTGTGTTACTGTTGATTTCCCATTTTATGGTTGTTAGTATTTGCTTTATGTATTGAGGTGCTCCTATGCTGGGTACATAAATATTTACAGTTCTTATACCTTCTTCCTGAATTGATTCCCTGATCATTATGTAGTGTCCTTCCTTGTCTCTTGTAGCAGACTTTAATTTAAAGTCTATTTTGTCTGATATGAGTGTTGATCTTCCAGCTTTCTTTTGATTTCCATTTGCATGGAATATATTTTTCTACCCCCTCACTTTCAGTCTGTATGTGTCCCTAGGTCTGTAATGGGTCTCTTGTAGACAGCATATATATGGGTCTTGTTTTTGTATCATTTAGCCAGTCTGTGTCTTTTGGTTGGAACATTTAATCCACTTACATTTAAGGTAATTATTGATATGTATGTTCCTGTTACCATTTTCTTAATTGTTTTGGGGTTTTTTTTGGTAGGTGTTTTTCTTCTCTTGCATTTCCCACATAGATAAGTCCCTTTAGCATTTGTTGTAAAATTGGTTTGGTGGTGCCAAATTCTCTTAGCTTTTGCTTGTCTGTAAAGCTTTTGATTTCTCTGTCAAATCTGAATTATATACTTACTTGATACAGTAATCTTGGTTGTAGTTTTTTCCTTTGCATCACTTTAAATATATCCTGCCACTCCCTTCTGGCCTGCAGAATTTCTGCTGAAAAATCAGTTGATAACCTTATGGGGCTTCCCTTACGTGTTATTTGTTGCTTTTCCCTTGCTGCTTTTAATTTTTTTTCTTTGTATTTAATTTTTATTAGTTTGATTAATATGTGTCTCTGAGTGTTTCTCCTTGGGTTTATCTTGTATGGGACTGTCTGTGCTTTCTGGACTTAAGTGGCTATTTCCTTTCCCGTGTTAGGGAAGTTTTTGTATATATTCTCTTCAAATATTTTCTCAGACCTTTTCCCTTTCTCTTCTTCTTCTGGGGCCCCTATAATTTGAATGTTCATGTGTTTAATGTTGTCTCAGATGTCTCTGAGACTTTCCTCATTTCTTTTCATTCTTTTTACTTTATTCTGCTCCTTGGCAGTTATTTACACCATTCTATCTTCCAGCTAAATTATTCGTTCTTCTGCTTCAGTTATTCTGCTATTATTTCCTTCTAGTACATTTTTTATATCAGTTATTGGGTCGTTCATCACTGTTTGTTTGTTCTTTAGTTCTTCTAGGTCCTTGTTAAACTTTTCTTGTGTTTACTCAACCTGTGCCTGCATTTTATTGACTTCGCCAAAAAGTTCATTCATGTTTTCCCATACCATCTTATGGAAAAACCCAAACGAACTTTTCAGCAAACCCAATATTTCCGAGATTTTGGATCATCTTTACTATCATTACTCTGAATTCTTTTTCATGTAGATTGCCTATTTCCTATTCACTTATTTGGTCTTGTAGGTTTTTACCTTGCTCCTTTGTCTGTAACATATTTCTCTGTCATCTCACTTTTGTTGATGGTTGGAGCTGTGTTCCTCTCTTGCTGGTTGTTTGGCCTGAGACATCCAGTACTCAAGCTTTCAGGCAGTTGGTGGAGCAGGGTCTTGGTACCGAGATGAGGACCTCTGAAAGAGCTCACACCGATTAATATTCCCTGGGGCCTGAAGTTCCATTGTAGCTCAGTGGCTTGGACTTGGTGTTCCCACCACAGGAGCTCAAGCCTGACCCCCGTCCTGGGAACCAAGACTCTGCAAGCTGGGCAGTGCAGCAAAAAAAAAAAAAAAAAACTAAAACAAAAAACCAGACACACAAAACCCAAGACAAATAAAAACAAAACTGAACAAACACACAAACAACAACAAAAAGAAAACAGAGGAATAAAACCCAAACAAATAATAAAAACAAATCCAGGTAAAGAAAATAAAACAACAACAACAGTGACAAAAAAAACAAGGGAAGCAAAAAACAAGAGAACATACAAACAAGAGAGTCCCAAAACCAAAATTAATAATAAAAACAAAACTAACTTAAACAGAAAACAAAAATGAAACAAAATAAAAAATACTAAAAGAAAAACATGAATTCTTAGAGCCTTCCCCTTTTCTCTGACATAGAAGTCAATATCACATGTGGAGGCACCCACTCCATCATCCTGAGTTCCTTAGATGTGGGACATAGCAGTTTTCAGGGAAAAACAAATTAAAACCAGAATGTGATATACTTTCATGAGAATGGTTAAAAGTAAAAGATGAAAAATACCAAGTATAAATGAGGAATTAGGAACTTGTACAGTACTAGTGGGCTAGTGGGCTATGAAATGTTATAATTACTTCAGAAGCCTCTTTGGCAGTATCTATCAAAACTGAAAGTATATCTATCCTGTGGCTCAACAATTCCACTCCATGGTATATGTCCCACAAAATTGCATTCATATGTTCTCCCAAAGACATATATTGAAATCTTCATGCCTGCATTATTCCCAGAAAATATTCTTTAATCCTGAAGATGGCATGTCTTAGATAAAACCTGCTCCTTACTGTGAGACTCAACATTAATAAAAAGTGAAGACCAGCATCCAAACATGATGGATATAATATGAGAAGCACATTGTTGTCATAAGTTGTTTCTATTTGGAGTTTTGTTTGTTACCACAACCTAATCTGATAAATATATTACTGGTAATAATAGTAGTAGCATTACTCTTTATTATTATTAAAATTATTATTGTGTTGTGAGTATTTGTAATCATGGGTTGTCTAAAGGAAGAAAATCAAAAGGAAGTATTAAGTGGTAGTTTCACTAATTGAAGAAGCTCACTTGTTTTCTAGGATGATCAACAATCAGAAAGCATCTACTAAAGGAAACTGTTGATGCTTGATATTTAGAAGACAGTTAAATCTAAGCTTTGGTTATAATCTCTTGTTAAATATAAAGTACAAATCAAATCCCAGCATAATCTTATATATTTGTGATTGTGCATATCTAGAGAACTCATTTATTCTTAAAAATGTGTTTTTCTTTTATAGAAATACATAATCAAGTTTTCAGGTATCATTAAAATAAATTTTATGTATGAACAGAATGAGAAGGGGTTAATACTGCTTAGTGATATCTCTTTCTTTCAGGAGTCTTTAGTAATTGGGATATATAAAGAGGTTTTTAATTATCAATATATATTTAATTATTAATATTGATCATTGCTGAATAATTTAAGTAAGTCTTACAAATTCTGTAGAACTGTCAGGATAAGCTTCAGGCAGCTCTAAGAAAAGAGATATTACAAATTAGCTCTTGATGAGAGTGTGACATTAAATTTCATGAAATTAGAAAAAAAATAAAATCACAGATTAAGAAATTTTTAAAGGCAGAAAATCATTCATCTGAGCATAATGTAGTAGAATGCAAAATCAGTAGTAAAAGTATAAACAAGTCAACCACTTAATTTTTTTTAAAATGCTTTCAAACAATTACTGATTTAACAGAAAAATCAAAGTTGCAAATATAGAATATGTGGACAACAAATTTACAAGAAGCTCACTTATCTTAAAAGTTTTCTAATATATATTGCTCGGAGAGGCAAAGGCATAAATTATTAGCATAAAACTTGCCATATTATGCATTCCAGTTTCTTTTCAATTTCACCTGTGTTCATATTTTTATTCTTGGATTTCTGCCTAGCCTTTTCACATTTGGCACTGTTTAAGAAGGAAGAATGTTAATGGGATAAGCTGATTAAATAGTACAATGTTATTTTTGCATAGGCTTTTGCTGGATTGCTGTTCATAACATCCTTCTCAGAATTTTGTAAGTTGAAAGAAACAATAATGAATTTCATTTTCTGAGGAATTGAATAATGCTGTTTTAACAAAACATGTGCTATATAGTTTTGATAGTAGATACCTCATGTACATACACATTGAATATGTATGTAATAAAGTGATATTTTCTTAAATTATCTTAAGTCTGCAATTCCTTTTCCTTTTTATTGGTAAGATCTATCCATTTCACAGCCAACATTATGGAGAAATAGCAAATAAAAGAGTGAGAGAAAAACTATACAGAATTAATGTTTATTTTATTTTATTTTTTATCCCTTGCAAATATTGGAGCTTGCTGTAAAGATCAAGGAGTGTGCCAGGGATCTCTGAGACAAGGGTGTATCCTAACCTTGGAAATGAGCTGTAAGCTGCAACTTGAACTTAGCACCTATCTCTGTCAATTACTTCTGCTCTTCTCCTTTCTTCCTTTCTCCATCCCTCCGTCCCTCTCTCTCTCTCCCCTTTTTTTCTTTCTTTCTGCCTTTTTCTCTCTCTCTCTCTTTCTTTCTCTTCTTTCCTTCCTTCCTTCCTTCTTTCTTTCTTTCTTTCTTTCTTTCTTTCTTTCTTTCTTTCTTTCTTTCTTTCTTTCTTTCTTTCTTTCTTTCTTTCTTTCTTTCTTTCGACTTTATTATTTTTTGACAGTAGTTTTAGGTTCACAACAAAATTAAGAGAAAGGTAGAGAGATTTCCCATATACTCCCTGCCCCACACATACATAGACTCCCTCATTATCAACATCACTCACCAGAATGTTACATTTGTTACCAGGAAGACCCTACATTGATGCATCATAAAAACCCAGAGCCTATAGTTTACATTAGGTTTCACTCTTGGTGTTATATATTTTGTGGGGTTTAAACAAATGTATAATGATATGTAGCAATCACTGTAATACCATATATCATATCATATATCAATATCATATCAGAGTGTTTTCACTGCCCTAAAAATCCTCTATCTCTGTCTATTCATCCCTTCCCATCTCCTCCCTGGAAATTACTGATCTTTCTATTGGCTTTTGTGTTTTCCAGAATTTCATATGGTTGGAATCATACAGTATGTAGCCTTTTCAGATTGGCTTTTTTCCACTTAGTAATATGCACTTAGTTTCTTCCATGTCTTTTCATGGCTTGATAGCTCATGTTTTTGAGCACTGAATAAGATTTCATTGTCTGGAGGTATCACAGTTTATTTTCCATTCACCTACTAAAGGACATCGTGGTAACTTCCAAGTTTTGGAAATTATAAATAAAGCTGCTGTAAACATCTCTGTGCAGTTTTTTGTGTGGACATACATTTTCAGCTTCTTTGGGTAAATACCAAGGAGTGTGATTGCTGGATCTATGGTAAGAATATGTCCAGTTTTATAAGAAATTGTTTTCCAAAATATCTGTACCATTTTGCATTCCCATCAACAATAAATGAGAATTTCTCTTCCTCTACATCTTCACCAGTATTTGGTGTTGTCAGTGTTCTGGATTTTGGTTATTCTAATAGGTGTGCAATGATGTCTCATTATTTTAATTTTCATTACATGTGGAACATCTTATTTGTTACCTTTGTATCACATTGGTGAGGTGTCTGTGAAGTTCCTTGGCCCATTTTTAAATTGAGTTGTTTATTTTCTTTTTGTTTTAAGAGTTCTTTGTATAGCTTGAATAACAGCTCTTTATCAGGCATGTCTTTGGCAAATATTTTCTTCCAGTCTGTGGCTTGTCTTCTCATTCTTTTGACATTGTTTCTCACAAAGCAGACATTTTTAATTTTAATGAAGTCCAACTTACCAGTTATTTTCTTCATAGATTGTGTCTTTGAAGTTTTATCTTAAAAAGGCATCAACATGCTCATGATCATCTAGGATTTCTTCTGCTGTCTCCTAGGAGTTTTAAAGTTTTGCATTTCACATTTAGGCTTATGATCTATTTTGATTTAATTTTTGTTAAGGACTTAAAGTCAGTGTCTAGATTCATTTATTTTGTGTGGGTATACTCAGTTGTTCCACACCATTTGTTGAAAAGCCCACATTTCTTCCATTGTTTTATCTTTGCTTCTTTGTCAAAGATCTGTTGACTCTGTGAGAGTTTATTTATGGTCTCTCTATTCTGTTCTATTGATCTATTTGTCTATACCTTTGCTAATAACTTTGACTTGTTTACTCTAGCTCAATAGTAAGTCTTAAAGTCTGGTAGAATCCAGTTTATCAACTTTGTTCTTTTCCTTCAATAGTATGTTGGCTATTTTGGGTCCATTGCCTTTCTATACAAACTTTAGAATCAGTTTGTTGATATCCACAAAATAACCTGCTGGGATTTTCATATTTTTAACTAAATACAGATTTCATTATGTTGTCCCTGAAAATGCTTCTTCAAACTCCTCTCAGATTTGGGCTAATGGGAGGGACACTGCCTTAACTGAAAACTGCTGTTGGTCCACATTTGGTTCTTCTGTTTTCTAAAACAAAAGTTATGGAGAACTTGAGCATGTACTCCCTTGTTATCAAGAAGCTTGTATCAAAATGAGAAGAGTAGCAATATGTGGGATTTCTTTAAATTAATTATTTTTATAAGAAGAAATAAAACTATCATGTTTATATATTTGTCACCTGCATTAATAGATATTAACTTGTTTTAATTATTTTATTCATTAGGTTTAAAAAATTAAAGTCACATATTAATCAAGTAAAATATAAATAAAATCTAATTAAGAGCAATTTCAAGGGTTAGTAAGTTTGTTTTTTAAAAAAGTTTAACAGAGTACTGGAAAAAAAATGGTACTGATGAACCTAGTGGCAGGGTAGGAATAAAGACGTAGACAGAGAATGGACTTGAGGACACAGTGGGGGAGGGGGTGTGAAGTGAGAGTAGCATCGACATATACACACTACCAAATGTAAAATAGTTAGCTAGTGGGAAGCCGCAGCATAGCACAGGGAGATCAGCTGGGTGCTTTGCGATGACCTAGAGGGGTGGAATTGGGAGGATGGGAGGGAGGCTCAAGAGGAAGCAGATATGGGGATGCATGTATGCATATGGCTGATTCACTTTGTTGTGCGACAAAGGCTAACGCAGTATTGTGAAGCAGTTATATTCCAATAAAGATATATTAAAAAAGAATAGAGTACTGGAGAAATCTCACAAATTCTTATGGGACAAATGGTGGCATTTGGGAGATTAATAACCATTGTCTACTTTTGTAACTAATGCCATGTAAAAATGACACCTAGAAAGCATTTTCTGAACTCCACAGAGAAGCATATGCTAAATGTTGGACAGTACCTATCTGCCCATCTGTCTCTGCCAAATGGCATCTTTAGAGGCCTTGGCTTGCTCCAGAAAGCCCACTGTTCAGCTGCTGAATGTTCAACTGAGAATGTTTGTAAAGTTGTTGACCTAAAATCCATTTATTAGAACAAATCCCTGAAGAATTATGAGGTTTTTGTATATTTAGTTGTAATTTTTTTAACTGTAGGAAATAATAGAGACTGATGTAACATACACCTAGATATTTACCATCCAGAATTAACAAATGATATTTTTGCTTCAGAAGTAGTAGTTAAAAAAATAAAAAAGACTCTTAGAGAAGTAAAGATATTTCAAATATCCCCTTCCTATTTCTATTTCCCATCTAATCTTCCTTTACAGACAAAACAATTATGAATTCGCTGTATTCTTCCTGCTCATGTTTTTGTTTCACTACATATCTATTAATCACAAATAATATATAACATTACTTAATGAGTTTTTAAACTTGTTCACAAATGGTATCATACTGAATTATCTAGGAGAGATCCATGATCACATCTCTTGTTTAATGGAATGAATCTTTGTGACATATATTGAAGACCCACAGGTTTCTTCAGAATTTTATATCAGCAGAAACCATGCCAGGTTGAGCTAACAGGACCAAAGAAGACATAAAATAAGTAAAAGGTATTGGATTCCCAAAACTCTAGTGTCAAGAAACAAGCTAATGAAACTACTTAGCTGCAAAATCTGCTACTTTTTTTATTAACAACAAAAAGGAAGGTAATTAGAGACCAGAGCCTTGAGCCAGAGGGCAGAGATGCAAGCTGTAGAGAATTATCCCTAGGTCTTGAAACCTAATGGAATTTGTGTGCCTGAATTACAAAATAGCTTGAGAATAGTGTCTCATTTTCCCTTCCATTTTTTCCTTTTTGAGTTGATACATTAACCCTTATTCTGTGCCTGTCCTACCATTGCATTTTGGCAGCATATAACATGTTTCTTTAGTCTCACAGGTCCACAGATGGAGAGGAATTGTGTCCTGGGATGGATTATACCAAGACTCACCAATACCAAATTTGGATGATTTAGATGATAAGATTTTGGTATTTTAAGGTGATGAAATGCCATTGAGATTATTAGACATTTAGTTGATGCTGTAATGGGTTGGGGACCTTGGGATGGGGATCATTATATGTGAGATGGATGAGAACATTTGAGGGCCAGAGGTTGGACTCTATGATAGGCAATATAATGGCCTCATGGATGTCTGTGCCTTATTCATCAGAACCTGTGAGAATGTTACCATAAATAGCAAAACAGATTTTGTAGTTCTGATTAAGGTTAAGGACTTTGAGATGGTGAGATTGTCCTGGATTATTTAGGTAGGCATGATATAATTGCACAAGTTAATTGGAAAACAATTCCTGGCTGTAGTCAGAGAGATGCAATGACAGCAGCAAAAGAGTGAATCAAGATGGTAGTGTGAGAAGGATGCCACATCTTGTCACTGGTTCTGAGATGTGAGGGTTATGTGCAAAGACCAGAGAGAGGACCATATGAGCTAATGGCAGCCCCCAGGCTGATAGGCAGCAAGAAAATAGACACTTCAGTCCTATAAACACATGAAACTGAATTTTGCCAATACCTAAATGTTTAAGCAAAAGATTATCCCCTAGAGCCTACCAGAAAGCAGAAAGCCCTAACACCATGTTGATCTTAGCCTGATGAGACATATGTCAGATTCCTGATGTAGAGAACTAAAACATAATAAATTTATCTTGTTTAAGCCACTAAGTTTGGGGTAATTTTTTATGGCATAATAGAAAACCAAACTAACTCAGTATTATATTTTTTGATCTATCTAGGTCTACATTCCCAAATAAAGTCTATTCATTTTAATTGATGTGTTATATTTTAACATACAAATAAATCATACTTTATCCATTTCTGTCCTGATGGATATTTATACTGTTTCCAGTTTTTCTCTGTAACAAACAATGTAGGAATAAACAAAACATTCTTCTTTATATCTGTTAGTAGTCAGTGTAAAAGTTTCTAGACTATATCTATGAAATAAATGTATTGGATCATTAATTATGCACATTTTAAACTTTATTTGATATTTCCAATGCATTCTAGAGTTTTTATACCAATTTTAACTCATGGTGATTATTGACGTGTTTGATCTCTCCCCTATTCTTTTCCTACTTTTTGCTGAGTTGATCCAATTTTCATTTCCCCCACTTCACTCTATCCACCTGTTGAATTTTTGCATTTGATTTCCAGTGATTTAGGGTTACTCATAAATTTTAACGTGCATGCTGATTTAATAAAATCTCTTTATTTTTACCCTATATTCTTATAGGATAATACAAGGACATTATATCACTGTAAATTTGCTTTCCCATGCTATTTTCCCTGTAATGTAATTTTAGCTTCATTTTGACTCTAAGCATCCCATTGGTCACTATTATGAATTTTTATTTAATTCTCATTAATTGTGCCAGCATTTTATAATTTATTTGTTAATCACTAATTGTTGCATAAACTTACTTTCTTTTGCATTCAACTACCTTATTCCTAAAGTACATCCTTTAGTTATTCTCTAAGGGATGCCCTGCAAATAGTTCATTTGAAATTGACATCTCTTTTAACTCAGAACTTTAAAGGTATTATCCACTATCTTCTGGCTTTTATTTTTCCTAATGAGAAGTCTGCCATAATTCTAATTATTGTTTTTCTATATAAAATCTTTACTATTTTTTGGTACATTTTTAAAGTTTGTGAAGTCTTGCAAGTTTGCCATTATGAATTAGTGGAATGTTTTTGACCTTTTTAATTCTGATCAGGACTTGAATGGCTTCTTCATTCTAAGAATTCATTTATTTCTTTAACTCTGAAAAGAAAATGGCTCTCTATCATCATCACTTGAAACTCTGCTTTTTTACCATTGTTTGCACTTTCTCCTTATGAAATGCCTATTAACATTGCAGGACCTTCCCATTATATATATCATGTTCAATTTACTTTTCATATTTTACATCTCTTTATTTTTTCTCATTACATTCTAGGTGATTTCCTCAGATCTATATTTAAATTCTTCAGTGCTCTTCTCAGCTGCTCTATTATACTCAACACTGCCATTGTATTCATTTTTGTTTTTATAATGTATTTCTATTATTCTAAATTTACTTCTATTATTTATTTCTAGAGTTTCTTTTTTTATTAAATTGCCCTATTCCTTTTTTATACTGATCTTATATTGAGCAAGTGGCTTCTGTTACCTATTATGAGGAGGAGAAATCTGAACACTTCTGCCGATTGATCTTGGTATCAGTCACCAAGAAAACACAACAGAGTCTGTATGGAATGACACTTTATTCACATAGCAAAGAGATGGAACAAGGCTGGCTTCAGTGATGTGTGTCAGCAGGTCCCTCCAGCAGGTCCCATGGCCAGTAGGTGCCTCCTGGCAGCTGATTCAGGACAGTGGCCTGCATGCGTCCCACTTGTGCAGCATCAGAAGGACCTACCTCCCCTCCACAGGGAACCGATATGGTAGTGAGTTTGGCCACGTGCCATACAACACACATGCTTAAACAAGGTAAAGGAGTACATGTTGAGTCTGAAACAGGATATTCCTACACAAGGTGACAAGCCCAGTACAAGCTGTAAGGACACTATTTCTTGGAAGGAAATGTTCCACTCTTATGGGGTCAAGATGTGGTTGAAAAACTATGCACTTGATACTGCCTTTCTCAACTTCTTATATTGTC
Source organism: Leucopleurus acutus (assembly GCF_964270905.1). NCBI lineage: Eukaryota > Metazoa > Chordata > Mammalia > Artiodactyla > Delphinidae > Leucopleurus > Leucopleurus acutus. The sequence goes on from NC_139143.1 coordinate 123,153,564, forward strand.
TATTCCTTCTTTTTCCTCTTTGATAATTTTAAATGCACTTCTCTGAATGTAGCTCAATCAAGACTAGTTTATTTCCTCTTGTGGTTTATAAAATGTCAGTGTTAAGTTCACTTGCCATGGCATTTATTTTCCATAGATTCCTGTGTTGTGGACTTGTTTCTGTGAGGTATGTTTGTAGGTGGCTCTGCCTAGGACCCTGTTTTTTTCACCAGTTTCAAACTTGATTTTAATTTCTTAACTTTAGATTTCTGAATCATGCTTGCAGAGTAATGTATGTCTCACACATATGAGTAATAATGGGCTGAATTTCTATGATTTTTATCACCAGGTCCTAGGTGGATGGAAAATTTCCTCACAGCTTCCAAAGGCTTGCGTTTAGAGCTTGTAACCTGAAACCATTCGAGAAGTGAATGTTAAAGCCTGAGACATACATTAAGGTTTATATCTGATTCATATATTTCAGATGCATTCCCTGTTTGTTCTTCTAATTTTGGATTTCCCTTTTATTTCTGGAACTTTGTATTTCCCTTTCTTTAAGTTTAGTTATGCATTTAATCCATTATTTCTATGCACTGGGCTTGAAGTCAAGCCTTTCTGAGTCAGATTGGCCCATTATTTTCTTTACCTTAAAGAAGTATCTTTAATATATATCAGTGGTAAAATATAGTATGCCACCAATTGTGATCTGGTTTTTCATATTTTCTTGCTTTTCTCTTGTAGACAATGATAAAACAGAAGAGACTATCTGTTTTATAAAATAGGTTGTTATTTGTTCACCCCTTTCAAATTGTTTATTTAGAAGAGAAGCTGATTCTGGCATCTCATCACCCTGAATTTCTGGTGCTCAATCTAGGCAGTTGTGTCACATGGCAGCAAAACAAAAATGTTGGTACTGCTGCTGTTATTCATTAACTGTGATGCGGTATTTTGGTCTGGAATATAGCCAACTATCCCCACGTAGAACATCTCATGTGCATGATCATGGGGAAGAAATGACTAGTTCCAGGAACAAATATGAAATGACTATAAGATTTATGGAAGTAAAGGAGAGTGGAACAAATAATAATTTTAGATAGCCATGTAAATCATGTTTACTAGGCTATTGAGGGGTTAAAATAAATAGAAAATAGTTTTCCTCTGATTTTGCCTCCTGTGCATATTGCAGGACTTCCAACTATTTCTCCCCAGCTATTTTATAGATTTCTTATGGGGTGACTTACAATGTGCCATTGAACTGTTCCCTTTGATGGCCACATGGCTTCTAGCATTTCTGTCTGCTCCATTTTTGGTCTGGCTATGATGCTGTCTCCTCATGCTACTGGTACGAAAATCACTAGTGCCATTAAAGCCCACTGAAGGAGCAAAAGTCACCTGGCACAGAATACCCCCTCCTGCTTTTCTGCTGTTCCAGATGCAGGCGAGTCCAGCTTCCAACATAGCCTCTAAAATCTATTCTGTGCTCTAACATACTCCAATAGTATCCTGTTGATAGAAAATAATGGGAAAAAAAAAAAACAACTTCTCAAAAGCTTCTATCAACAACAGGAATAATACAACTAATATTTGTTATGAACTTCATACATAAATGCTGGGTATATAAGTGCATTACTTGTATTATCACGTCCAAACAGAGCTGATGTAGGTACTATTACTATCTGGTTTGCATTTAAAGAAAGATAAACATAAAAATTTTGAAGAGCTTTCCAAAATTCTCTCAGCAAGTAACTAGTAAATTCTAGATTGAAAATCACATCTGCCTGAAAGCAGACCTAAAACTCTTAAACAGTATACCATTTTAGATACTTTAAAAAACATTTTTTGAAAACTTATTTGTGCCTGCCACTGTGCTAATGTTTTATGTACTGTATTGCATTTTTTTCCTTGGTAGCAAACCAAAAAAATCAAGTCTATTTTTGTTATAATCCTAATTTAGAAATTCAACTAAACTTCAGAGATATTAAGTAAATTACCCTTGATAACATACAGTTAGTAGCAAGAGTGATTTAAATCAAAGTCTGTCAGGTGCTTGTAGTCTTAACCATTACTGTTATATATTCTCCAAAATAATACTGTTGAATTCCCAATGATTTGCTGAATTTAAAATAAATTATTCACTTTATCATTTTTGTTTTATTTCAGACTCTCTTTCCAAGATGAAAATGGGAACATTGGTGTTATATTTAGAATGTATCTTCCTTGTCTATACTTATCTTAAATTCTTGAACTAAAATTTTTATCCTTGATAAATTTTCCAAAGAATAAAGTATTTCTGTCAGAAATTAATGTAAAATGGATTCCCACTGTGCTGAGCATCAAAATTCAGGGATGACCACAGTTTGGGTTCAGTCTTGGAACCCTAGGGAAAGATAACATAAAGTTCTTTTTTTGAGCATAATTCTTGAGCATAAAAAGAGAAGTTGAATGTGTACATTAAGAGATTTCTTAACTTCATAGTAAAAACATTGAAGGTATTTCATATACTTTGTTTTCCTTCTGAAGCAATAGAACTTTTCTTAATATCCATTATATTTGTGACTTTATATAACAGCTCAGACTATCATGTCATCTGTCCGTGTTCAGTTCAGTTGGCTTAAACTCTAAGAAAGAAATTGGGAGAAGCTAATTTTCTTCTATGATTTGATATAAGCATATAAAAATAGAAAATGATTAATCATCTGAAGAAATGTTGATTTGAAATGGATTTTATTATTAGTGATGTTTTTCACCTATATCAATACATATGTTGTCCAAAAAATGCAAAAGGAAGTTCACTAAGTCAAAGGACTCCCAGTAACATTGATACTAAGTCCAAAGTATTATTTCTCAAATGTAATTAAAACCAAGTGACAGTTCAAGATTTTTTAATTTTTCTGCACTACTCTACAATAAAGCACCAAAAAAATCCCTGGAGGAAGTTATAAATGTTTCCAACAAACAAAATGAAGAGAAACATTAGTCAGTTTCAAGCCTCATTTACTCAATAATGGGGAGTAACAATGTCATAAATCATTGACTACCTTTTAAGTCATCTGATCTTTCATGCCATGGGCCTTTCAATAATCTTTCTTCTTAACTAAAATTGAAATATTTGAAAAATAAGTATTTTTAAAAGCCCAAGAACGTGTAATAAGAACAATACATTAGATTAGTGAAGAGTTCTAATAAACAATCCATGGCAGTTGGCGGCTGCAGGTCATAAATGTCACTTATTAATGATAACTTGATAAAACCATCTTTATAAAGAAAAATCTGAGAGAAATGCATATTTAATAACCCATGTGTGCTACAGTACCTTAAAAGATAATTTCAGTATTTCCAAAATGAAATACACCTTCATTTTGACTAAACAATGTACCACCATTGCCTAGCTAATTAACTACATATGCTTCACATTGTATCTTAAGGATCTGTTCTAATATTCTGGATGGAAACAAGACATTTTAATGGAGGTGTAAGATTATGAACAATGGTTTATACTTCAAACTTAAACCATGTAAAGAGAGAACATATTTTGAATAGTACAACTCTATTTAAATTCCAGATTTGAAATTGTAAATCATATGCAATTTATTTAAAGCTTAGATTCATTCCTCATTTTAAAATGTTACTTCCTTTTATTAATGGGAAGCACTATTTAAAAGCCAAAGGCATTTCTAACAGAAAATGGCATGTCTGGAAAAATCATAAATAACGCTAAGCACTTTACATGTTAAGTCTACCAGAAATGCAAAATAATTACATACAAGTACTATTTAATGAACATTATACATTTGAACAGTCTATTGATACTTTTGAAAACTTTGAAAATGCTATATCATTGTATGCCTCAGTATTGATTATGAGTTAAAAAAATGCTTGCAGTCATTGCTTGAGTTATTGAAAATACATCAACACATTCACATATTTTTCAGTTTAAATATAAACATAATATATATATATCTCTTTCATATATAATTCTTGGTTACATTTTTTTTTCCTTCACTGTAATAGTAGAGACTCTCATTTTCTTACTGGTTTTGTTACCCATAATATATCCCCCAGTGTGGGGTTTATAAATGTAGAAAAGTATGAAAATTGGCTCCTTTGAAGAGGTCACAGAAGTAATATCTTTCATAGCAAAAGGAAGCTTTAGACTTTCTGAATGTCTTTGGCAGAGTCTATAGCAATGGGTTTTATACTTTGGTACCATTGAATTCAGAGAACAAATGACTGCTTTTGTAGGAAATGTTCACCTGTCCTTTTCTTCTGTCTTCTGAGGATGGAGTGAAGAAAATAAATGCTATAGAAACTAACCTCTCTGGTCTTTGTTGAATGTAGATACAGTTTTTTTTTTTTCCTTCTGTATAACCAGTTTTCTCAATGCAAGATCTAAAAATATAGATTGCTTAAAAATTGTTTCAATCCTTATTTTTTGAAATTATCATAAAGCTTTAAAAGTTCCTTTTTAAAGATAGATTGCATAAAACTCACTCTCTAATATAGCAAGCCATTTACAATTATCCTGATGCAATAGAAAATATAAATTGGCAGGTAAATTATTATTTTACAAAACAAATATTTTTATATTAACATCAAATTTTTCTTATTAGACTTCTGAAACATAACATTGCTAGAAGAATAAGTGTTTAACAACAATTAACATCAAGGGCCTAATTAGAGTTTTAATTTGAAAACTAAAATGTGTATTCACACTTGTAGTGTATTTACTCTAATAGTGAGTGTCGCAGAAAATAAATTGAATAGGATTTTTTAAAAAAATTAATGAAAATAAATTGCTTTTGTTATATGACTACTCATGTAGTTGATAAATTAGGAAATAAGGGTTGAATATGTCATTTTTACCCATTTATCATCATTACCACCATCAACTTCATCCTCATCAACCAAAGCAAAACAATTCCATTTGGAGAATTTGTTTAGTTATTATGTATAAGAGAAATGTTCAAGTGCCTTTGTAAGTAGATAATTTGGAGTTTAAATTCCTACTCTGCCTCTTGGACTATGTGAATGAGTTGGGCAATCTACTGAGTTTCTCTTTTTACTTTGGATGAGACATTTAAAACATTGCCTAGGGGCTTCCCTGGTGGCGCAGTGGTTGAGAGTCCGCCTGCCAATGCAGGGGACACGGGTTCGTGCCCCAGTCCGGGAAAACACCATATGCTGCGGAGCGGCTGGGCCTGTGAGCCATGGCCACTGAGCCCGCACGTCCAGAGCCTGTGCTTTGCAACGGGAGAGGCCACAACAGTGAGAGGCCCGCATACCGCAAAAGAAAAAAAAATTGCCTAATATATAATGATCAATTAATAAATACTATCATTATTACTTTGACTATTATTATTAATAATATATTTTGTTCCAAAAATAGCTCTATAAGACAGGTACTATAACTATCTCCTTTTTATAAAGAAACTGGTTAAAAAATTATCTTAGGTGATATATCTAGAAAGAAATAAGACAGGAATATAAACACAGGCAGTCAGTCAACTCCAGAGCCCAAGCTACCTAAAGGTACTACCTAAATGTAAAACTAATACTATTTTATCTCTCTTAGTGGACACTAAGCTCACTCCAAACAGGATTGATATATGAAAAATGGAATATTGCCAACAAATATGTGTTGGATAAACAGCTTATCATAAAGCATATTGTGTGTTCAAATGCAATGCAAGCATACAAGAATATCTGATTAAAATGAAGAAGTAAATTTAGTTGACACAAAATGAAGTCAATTAATTAAGCAAATTTATAAAGTAAATCTGATTAAAATATATTTTGAGAAGAAAAATGCTCCTGATTCCAATCTTAGTTTTTCTTTCTTTTTATATCTAAAACGTATAAAAGAAACAATATAAGATATGACAAGAAAGTCTTGTTTATGTCTAAGAGAATTTAGCTATAAACAAATCTAACTACCAATGAAAAGCAGAAGCCGCTGGAGGGAAATAAATCTCCTATCATCATCTGCAGAAATAGCAATGAACATTTCTATCAGATGATGAATAATAAATATTTTAGCCTGAGTTGTAGAAGAAACTAAATAAAGGGATAACAATCAGGAACATTCACTCTCAGAAAGAATTGCAGTCTAGTCCTGTAAAAGATTAAAACAAAACAAAATTTAAAAGCAAATCTACTAGCTAACATTAAAGCATAACTGAGATTAACTTAGTGATAGACAAGAGATAAAATCCTAGATTGTCCATGGCAAATTCTGGAGAGGAACTTGGCTACATGAATTGGGAATATAGCTTTAAGGCACATTAGGCTGTACTTTATTGGTCCATTCATACATGTCTAAAGTACATTCTAAGGTAAAAGCCTACAGACTACTACCTAAAATATTTTTAAATGGAATCATTTCACAGGACTAAAAAGTTAATATAATTAGTCTCATATATTCTGAGCCAAAATAAACCTTAAAAAAAGAAAATAAATTTAAAATTAATTTGTTCTCAGAATTCCCTGGCGGTCCAGTCATTAGGACTCTGTGTTTCCACTTTTGGGGTCACAGGTTCGATCCCTGGTTGGGGAACTAAGATCCCACAAGCTGCTTGGTGCAGCCAAAAAAAAAAAAAAAAAAATTAAGTAGCTCTCCAACTGATTGAAGTAAAATTTCTCTAGCTATACAAATTAATCCCTAAGGAATAAATCTAAATCAGTTAAGAAAAATACTGCATGAGGATTAGTAAAGAATATTTGATATTAATTAGTAAAGAATCTGATATAAATTAGTAAAGAAATCTTGATATTATGCATTTGCATTAAATGCCAATTTTACAGAAAAGTCTCTACTAAGGATCTAATTGCACTCAATTAAAAATACTTTCATTTTAAAGCCACACAGGATATTTAAGTAAAGAAAAGAAAAACAAAGACAATAAAAAAACACAGCTTGATAGAGAAGGGAAAAAAATGGTAGTTAGAACACTTGAGTGTGCACATAAAATAAATGGTTCATTATAACATTTCACAAAATATGATTGATATTTATACCATTGGGGAGTATCTGATCAATGTAAATGCATTCCAAAATTATTGGTGAATACAGAGTAAGCAGTGTATCTGTTGGATTGCCCGGTGGATGAAGTACAGGGTAGTTTTGAACCCAATGATATTCTGCTCTGAAGACTTTGATTAAATTATGTGGCTCTCTACCCAATATTCTGGATGTTTCTTCAGCAGTCTCTACAGTAGTCAGAATCAACTTTCTTCTCACAAAACATTGGTACATCTTGCTGACCAGGCTCCATCTGATGATCACTACACATACGTTCAAATAGAATTCAGATACAGATAGATAATTTAGTCAGATCTCAGTATAAAGGTCATTAACAGGATATTAGCAAGACATTCACAGGAGAGAGGGAGAGAGAGAGACTAAGAGAAAGACAAAAAAGGCATAGCCAGAGGGGCTGGCAGCTGAGAAGAGGAGGAGGGAGAGATTACATACACCATAAATGGCTACGTGAAGCCACAGTATTGCTTAGAGTCTATCCCCCATGTTTTGTGTGCTAGAATTCATTAACATATAGCTTCAGTGAGTGTATAAAGTGCTGTATCCATAAATACAGTTTTTGTTTTAGAACATTTTAATTTTAGTGTCTTTTCCTGGGAGAAATAATAGAAATTTTAGCCAAATTCCTTTTAGTCAGTCATCATTTTGAAATATTCTCAAATACATTCAGGGAAGAATTAGAGTTTTAAATGAGCTCTAACCTATTCTCTCCCTCTAATATTACAATATACCTAGGCAAAAATCCTTGCATGTCTATTGCATACTGCATATTGCTCTAGGCCAAGAGATTCTATGTCACCTGACTCTTGAAATCCTGTACTTAATAATTCTTTGGGAAGATTTTTCTTTTTCCCCATAATAAAATATAAATCCCTTTATTTTTCTATTACACAAATTTTCTTCTTTTTCATTATTCAACTATGTGATTTAATTACAAAGTTTTACCCAGTCAACAGTCTCTGTTTGCTTAGTATACTTAATGTTGTAATAATTATTACAATAACAACAATGATGGCAGCAATACCTGTATTAGTTTCCTACTGCTGCTATAACAAATTACCACAAAGTTAATGACTTAAAACAAAAACAATATACATTTATTATCTTACAGTTCTGGTGGTTGGAAGTCCTAAAATCAATGTGTCAACAAGGCTTCATTCCTTCTGGAGGCTCTAGGGGAGAATCTGTTTCCTTGCCATACCCAATGTGATGGTATTTGGAGGTGAGGCCTTTGGGAGGTTATTTTGGAGATAGCTGGTCAGCTCTACCCCCATGAATGGGATTATTACTCTTAAAAAAGAGGTCCCAGAGAGCTCTCTTGGCAGTTCCAGAATGTAAGAACACATTGAGAAAACAGCTGTCTGTGGACCCATAAACAAGTCCTCACCAGACACTGATTCTGCCAGTGCCTTGACCTTGGACTTCCCAGCCTCTACAACTGTGATAAATTTCTCTTGTTTATAAACCACCCAGTCTAAGGTATTTTTGTTCATTAGCCTGATTGGACTAAGACACACACCTAATCATATACCCAAATATAACCAGGAAGCTCAAAACTTCTTTGATTCCAGTACATTTTAGTTATGTCTGGGATGTTTTGTGATCACTCATTAGAGTTGCAGTGCCAGATACACAGATAGCAAGTTAATTCCCTACAAACTCTTTGACATGTTCATAATCTGGTTGCAGATGAACACAGAAATATAAACAATGGCGAAGAGAGCCTTGTGTGATTAATGTTATAATATCACTCATTCTCCCTGAGTTAAATGTTAGGATACTTTCTCTTCTCTTATGAGGTAAAAATAATGAGGCAGGTTTAAAATGGTTCAAAGGAGAGATAAATCACTGGGAGTCTTACAAAAGAAGTGGCATTTGAACTAAACCTTAGATGATTTTAGTTATTAAAATTAGCAGAGGAAAAGCTGTGGAAATTCTCTAAAAGCAAGAAAAGGGGAGGGATCTATGTTTGAGAAATGGAAAGTAGTCCTTTGTGGATCCAGCATAAATCATGTAAAGGGTCAAGTTGGAAATATGGGAGAAACAGTATTAGTAACAGATCACAGAGGACTTAAAAACCAGGAAAGTTGGCTTTAGCTTTCTTCCCTAGGTGATGAGGAGACATTGAGAATTTTGAGCAGGCTAGTGACATGATTAGGTATGGGTTTTGGTGTGATTCAATTGACATATATATGCAGAATGAATGAACTGTGTTTGAATGATTGCAAAGACATCTAAAAGACTTATTTGATTAGACTGACACATATTACATGTATTAATTGTTCCTTTTGGAACAATTAAGAGATTGTTAATTTTAATTGGAGATCTGGAACACTCAGTCTCCAGATATTCACAAGACTGGCTCTCTAAATGGCTCCCAATTTCTAGTGAATTGTCACCTCCTCAGAGAGACTGTTCCTGACTCTTTCTTTCTCTGAGACATTCCATCAGTCTTACCTTCTTTATTCTTCTTCTTAGCACTTACCACTGCTTCATTATGCATCTAACTTGCTTAATTTGTTTTTCATACTAGAATCCAAGTTCTAAGAGGACAGTGACTTTGTCTATCTTGTTTACCACAGCACCTAAAAAAGCTTCTGACACATAGGAAACAACCCATTTTTATTAAAATGGATAAACAACTTGAAGACTAAGAATACAAATCAAGGCAATAGTGTCATTGACAGAAAACAGGACACCAAAAATACCTATTATACTAGAAAGTATTAAAAATATTCACAATTACTCCCTGTCCTCACTAAGTCTAGACCATTTTAGGAGATCTATATAAATATATTCAAATGCATTTGAAGGTAATCTCAAAATTTAATGACACTTAGCTTTCAAACTTATCCCTAGCTGAGCCTACATATTTTCATCTTAGTTCACCAGCCTTGAATTATTTAATTTCTTGGTCCTAAATCTAATCTGGCACTCTCATCCTCATTTGGCTTTCATCCTGATTCTTAGTTGGAATTTAGATTTAAAAGGGCATGATGTGAGTTTCTTGTTCCAAGTTTTGTTCCCCAGAAACCTCTTTCTAGTCTCTAGATAATCCTCCAAGGGTAGGGGTAATTCAGGCTGAAATTCAATGAACTATCAGTCTTCAGATTCAAGGAAGAATACAGTGATATTGGTGTCATTTCCCTCCCCCATCAAATATTTCAATGTTCAGCCTCCATTCAAAACTATTTAAATACTACCCACCATAAATAGAATATGGCCAACTTAGATTTAAGATGAAAATGCACCTTTTAAATGTAAATCACATTAAAAAATAACACTACCCATTTAGATTTCAGGGTCAGATTCAATTTAAAATAAGAAATAAAAGTCCATGTCAGAAAACAGAAAGTTAAACTATGTTATATGAGGCACCATGTATTGAAATATTCCTGTTTGTACACTATGCTAATATAAATTTAATCAATATATTCAAAATATGTAATCTATATTGCTTTTCACAGTTTTTTATTGTCACTGTAGAAAAATTGGTAGCATCTTTTTTTTCCAATGTAGCTTTGAAGCATGATCATAGCTACATATAATGATCAAAATTGCAGACTTACCCTAATTACTTTGTTTTATTCATGGTCTTAAATCTCAAGGCAGATTTTGTGTTTTGAGAAAATAAATACAAGCTATTAGGCTCACAAGATTCATTTATTTTGACATAAAAATAAAATGAAATAATTTTTAGTCAACTAATATGTTAGTTTCCATGATACAGTTTAGGATTAGAAGTAATAAAAACAAAAGAACTATCTAGATAAGGAATATTCATTAATATGATGAAAACTTAATACAACTTCTTTTCTATTGCTCAAAACTGTATTTACTATAAATTTGAGTTTCCAGTACTGTAAAATGCCTGTGATATCTGTAAAACTTATTAGACAAGGAGGGAATTTTATCTGAAGAAAGTATCCTCATCTTTTGTATATCCTGCAAATCCAAAACTAAGAGATGAGAAAGGGTTTTAGCAATAAGCCCAGATTTTGAAGCATACATTTTCTTTTCTGCTATTTAAAAATATCTATGTACAAAAGAGGTCAAGAAAGCTTGTAGCCTTAATAGCTTTTCTTTCTCATGAACAGCTAAACCTTAACGGATCATTCCATTATTAGATAATTTCTTCTTTTGAAATCTTCCAAACACTTTCAGAGTAAAATGGCTGATTTGTTCCTGACTTAACCCTTCTGGTGAAATATGGGCTTTAGCACCTGTGACATAACTACAGCCTTTTTATGTTTTCTTTAAATTTTCCTAAATAAAATATATTTTTAGTTGGATACCTTAGCATTCTGAATATAGCTTAATGTAGCCCTGCCTTTAATTTAATGTAATAACTGTCATATAGCCATCATTTCTCTTACTAATACCTATCTTACTATAGTTTATTATAGGAATCAATTAATTCTAGTCACTACCTGATTTATATGTGGGAGCTTAAAACAGAATGAGAAAGAAAATGTAATTATTTTCTATAAAAAGAAAACAAACTAATCACTTTTTATACTAAAAATTATTTGTTTCGTATCTTTCTTCTTCCCTGGACTATAAAATTCTTGATAACCATATTATTTACTTTTTACACCCTTATCTCCAGTGCATAGCACAGAGAATGACATATAATTGTTACATATTAAATGCTATTTAACCAAGCCTAACAGTCACAAATTATAGAAAATTGTTTGAAAGTAGTGGAAAAGTTTAGTATGAAGAGGAAAAACCTAATGGTTTTCATGATTTTTAAAAAATGTTTCAAATTTATTTATCAAAATCACTATTATTATCAGTAACCCTATGGAGCTGGCCTGACTTTCTATTTTACAGAAGAGGAAACTGGGATTTAAAGAGGATATGAAGGGCTTCCCTGGTGGCACAGTGGTTGAGAGTCCGCCTGCCGATGCAGGGTACACGGGTTCGTGCCCTGGTCCGGGAAGATCCCACATGCCACGGAGTGGCTGGACCCGTAAGCCATGGCCACTGAGCCTACACGTCCGGAGCCTGTGCTCCGCAATGGGAGAGGCCACAACAGTGAGAGGCCTGCATAACGCAAAACAAACAAACAAAACAAAAAAAAAAGAGGATATGAAATTTTCTGGAGTTTATAAAAACTAGTAGGTCGGTGTTGATGGGTCTGGATTATATACTGAGGTCTTCCTCCAAAGTGCAGAGTCTTAACTACTACTATACTGCTTCTACTGCTACATAGATGAGTAAGTAAAACAGAGTTGATCGTAGTCCAGTGTATAGAATGGGAAACCACTGAGTGCCTCTGTCTATATTAACACTAAATCAACTTTTATTTTTCTTTTACCATATTTCTAGGCAGATTTCTTTATTTCTTTGTTTATGATCTATTTTCACCAACCAAACTCCTCAAGAGTAAGAAACTTGAGTGTCTTTTTAACCACTACATGTTGTCCCTAAAAGTAGACTAAACATGGGCTTGGCCAAAAAGTTCCTTCGATTTTTAAGTAAACGTAAAAGACATATTTTTCATTTTCACCAAGAACTTTATTGAACAACCTATTCACTGTTTTGTTCCAATACCCTCTGCCATTTTTCAGGAAACTTCATATAATTCCATCTTCCCCAAACTCTTTGTCTTTTTGAGCAAAGAACCATTCCAGGTACCTTTTATAGCCTTCCAGGGAATGGAAATTTTTTCCATTAAGAGAATTTTGTAAAGACCGAAGTAAATGGAAATCCAAAGGTACGATGTCCGGTGAATACAGCAGATGAATCAGAATTTCCCAGCCAAGCTGTAACAGTTTTTGCCTGGTCATCAAAGAAACATGTGGTCTTGCATTATCCTGATAGAAGATTATGCATTTTCTGTTGACTAATTCTGGATGATTTTTGTCGAGTGCTGCTTTCAGTTGGTCTAAATGGGAGCAGTACTTGTTGGAATTAATCATTTCGTTTTCCAGAAGGAACTCATCATAGAGGACTCCCTCCCAATCCCACCATATACACAACATCACCTTCTTTGGATGAAGACCGGCCTTTGGTGTGGTTGGTGGTGGTTCGTTTCACTTGCCCCACAATCTCTTCTGCTCCACATTATTGTACAGTATCCACTTTTCATCGCCCATCACAATTTGTTTTAAAAACAGAACATTTTCATTATGTTTAAGTAGAGAATTTCATGTGGAAATATGGTCAAGGAAGTTTTTTCGCTTAACTTATGTGGAACCCAAACATCAAAGCGATTAACATAACCAAGCTGGTGCAAACAATTTTCAACACTTGATTTGGATATTTTTAGTATGTCGGCTATCTCCTGAGTGGTATAACACTGATTGTTCTCAATTAATGTCTCCATTTGATCGCTATCAACTTCAACTGGTCTACCCATTTTGGAGCAGAGTCCAGTGAGAAATCTCCAGAACGAAAATTCGCAAACCACTTTTGACACATTCGATCAGTCACAGCACCTTCTCCATACACTGCACAAATCTTTTTTTGTGTTTCAGTTGCATTTTTACCTTTCTTGAAATAATAAAGCACGATATGCCAAAAATGTTGCTTTTTTTCTTCCATCTTCAATATTAAAAATCTACACAAAAATTCATCAATTTTGATAAATGTTTTTTAAATGCATGCTGATAGGACAGTTGTCACTATACAATCTAACAAAATTGCTTCAGATGGAGTTAAAGACAACTAAGTGCTACTAGAGTCATATTACAGAAAAATATGAATGAAATTTTTGGCCAACCCATTATTATTCATCTTAGTTACTTTGGGCTGCTATAACACAATACCACAGAGTAGGTGGCTTACAAAACAACAGAAATTTATTTCTCACAGTTTGGGAGGATGGAAGTCCAAAATCATGACACCAGCATGGTTGGGGTCTGGTGCTACAGACTGTGGGCTTCTCACTGGGTCCTCACATGGTGGAAAGGCTAGGGAGCTCTGTGTGGTCTCTTTTACATAGGCAGTAATCCCAATCATGAATGTTTGACCCTCATGACCTAATCACTAATAAGTACCATTACCTTGAGGGTTAGGTTTCAACATATGAATTTTGAAAAGACACAACATTCAAACCATAGCAATATTGCACAGGAACTGTACCCAGGAAGAGCTCAACAAATCTTTATTAAATAATGAATGTGTGGTAATTCAAGGAATGAGTGTCACTAATGATTAAGTTTACTTCTGAGTTAAGATAGAAATATTATTACGATATTACCTCTCAGCTATTGATCCAAAATGAAGTGTGATATTTTACAGTTAGGAAAGAAGACTAATACAAAAATATTTTTAACATCTTTAATATTTAAAAGGCCAAACAAATGCTAGTGGTTTAGTTATGAGGAAGCTCTCTGTGGCACAATGAATTCAAGAAGTAAAGAAGTCAAATAATCCAGGTTCAAAGTAGAATTCAAACATGTATTAGTTGTGTGACTTGTGATAAATCACTTAATCCCATCTCTAAATGGCAATAATAAGTCTCTGACTCCTAGGTTTGTTGTAAAATGAATATGTTACTAGAAAATAGAGTCCTTAACTCAGTGCTTAGCATATAATCATCTAAAAGAATTGTTGTTATTGTTTGAAAGTAAACTCTAGCTTTCAATTATATTCAATTGTTTTTTAAAACCCTGTTTCAAAATCAAAAGATAATTCACATATTCAGTAACATGATTTTAACCTCCTTTATAGCTAAAAGTTTTAAGAGAGTGATTTTCACTTTTTGGTTAATTCTTCATATTGGGTAATGATAAATAAATGAAAACTGTTCCAATTATAACTTTGATTTTAGTAGTAGTAATGTGGATTTATAATTGCATCAAACTGTTAAGTCAAATAATAGAAAACAACATTATTGCTGTTTTTAAACATGTTTATTATATCTCATTTTGCTAAGATTTGCCTTCAGACTTCTACTTACCTGTGCATAATATACCTTTGCAAAGTTACCTAGCATACAAAAAAAAAAAAGAAAAAACTTTATAAGAAGAAAACAAACAAAACTTTATTTATTTAAGCCATTTGTTTCATGTACTAACAAACGTATCAAAACTATCTGAGTAAGATTCATTCTAACTAAAGCAACCTAAGACATTAACATACGTGACTTGTTTCAAGGATCTAGAAATGAGTCAATTACATTAGTGGTTTAAGCATATTTGTTCACTGTATACTTTTATTGGATTATGAAGAAGAAAGATCATTGATTTAATTTCAGAATCTATTTATTTTCTAATTCATTCATATTAAATTTACAGATTTCAAAATAGTTTTTGTTAATTTTATACAAATTTTTTCTTTACAATCTTATTTTTTAATATACTGTTCTAAATGTGTCCAAACGTACTAACAAGAAAAAAAATTAGACTGTACTAATTCATCACCACTGGCACAGCTGGTCCTTTACTGATATTTATGCAGAACTAACCAATGGCCCAATGAACACTTTAAAGAATTCAATAGTTTTTCAAATCTTAATAGGTACTTATCATTGGAAAGATTTGTCTTATTGAATACTTTTGATAATTTTGTTTTCTCTATGGTCTCACTATCAGTTCACTTGGAAGTGTAGAGGTCTTAAACTTCCTTATCACATTCTTGTCAATAGGAGAAAAACAGAGAGCTTCAAAAACTTTTGGTTCTATGTATTTCTGCCAGTCAAGGTAATCCAGGAGATAAATGGAACAATAAGAAAAGACCCTATTCCTTTGTTCACCACTAATTCATCACAGTTTTCATGGCTGGATCTCAACTGAAGCAACACAGATTTGACCTTTAAGTCTTAGCTAGGCTGTGTTTGATCATATCTCCCACAGGTATAACTTCATTGAATTCAGTACTTCCATTGCCCTTTTTCCATAATTTGACTTTGATTTATCTTTTAACTATCAGCAGTCAACATTAACACACTAAGCCATGGGTGTGAAAATCAAGTGATGTACTTTATCAGGCCTGTAATCATATATATATATCCATTCAATACCATTCTATTAACTTTGAAGCAAAAATACAATTTGATTTTATTGATTTAACAACAGAACAAATTTGCACAATTAGTTATCTCTTGTTATAACTACTTTAGCTGCCTTGGGATTTTGAGACTGAAGTACTTTTACAGGCAGAATATATAAAGCCATTAATGAGGTCAAAATACAGCAGTGATTCAGGTACAATATTCAGTTATTCTTATGATTTCACATAAAACATTTCTATTGATGTATTTTTTCCCCTTCAACAGACATTAGGTGAATTATAAAACTTCACTGAAAGTTAATTCAAGGAGGTTTACTAAACAGTAAAAACTTAAATCCTTAAGGACCTTTTTTTTTCCCTAATAATTGTTTCTTTTAAACTGATATAAACCTACCTGACCCTCCAGTAATTTTTTACTTCTAACCAACTGAAAGTTAATGAACCACGAATTACACTGGGGAAGAGAATTGGCTTTTTACAAGGAGCTGGAATGTGTTGAATGTGGTGAGAGAACATTAACAAGTCTGTCAATTAACCTGGAAGGTATTTGTTGGACTTTTATGTGTTTTGTTTCCTTGCTCAATATATCAAATGAATTCCCTTCATTTTGTTTAATATATTTCTAATAACAGTAACCAAACAGTCTTTTTCTCAATCTATAATTTGTCTTTCATAACAGTCTGCTCAGAAGTTGCAGAGACCTAAGCACAAACTTTTCAGACTCACAGTGTAATTGTCCTACTTCCTGACTCTCAGTACAGTAATTTTTGAGGAAGAGATAGTTACTTATTCTTAAATTCCTTACCAGTTTATGCACATAACTAATTTTCATTTGAGCCAGTGTTCTAACCAAACCATTTAACAAACCTCAGGTGGAGACAGGTATTACAGCATTTCCTCAAACTTTCAAAGGCATATTACTGATAACTCTATCCTAATATCTAATAAGAGTATCCACTAATTAGTGACATGGTAGATTATTAGTATTTATGACTTTCATAGTCTTTGCTTGTTTGTTTGTTTTACATCTTTATTGGCGTATAATTGCTTTACAATGGTGTGTTAATTTCTGCTTTATAACAAAGTGAATCAGTTATACATATACATATGTTCCCATATCTCTTCCCTCTTGCGTCTCCCTCCCTCCCACCCTCCCCCTTTCATAGTCTTAAAAACAGTTTTCCCAAGTGCATAGGGAAGATAATCTATTTACTAATACTATCCATTATTTCTTAACCGAATGGTTTTCAAACCTTGGTAAACCTGAGAGCCTAAATTCAAAACAAACATAAACAAAGAAAATAAGCTTAGAAAAAATGAAAAGAAAGAAAGGAAAGGAAAGATCTATTACTAAAATGAAAGAGGACATTCATTTTAACTTTTTTCGGTACACGGGCCTCTCACTGTTTTGGCCTCTCCCGTTGCGGAGCACAGGCGCAGGCTCAGCGGCCATGGCTTATGGGCCCAGCTTCTCTGCAGCATATGGGATCCTCCCAGACCGGGGCACGAACCTGTGTCCCCTGCATCGGCAGGTGGACTCTCAACCACTGCGCCACCAGGGAAGCTCTCATTTTAACTTTTTTAACTTTTCAGGGCTCAAGAATTCAAAACAAAAATAATCACTATATAAATTATGAACTAACACGTAAAAATTTATTATCCCATCTTTGCAGAATTATAATTTGAAATATCAATATTACTGTTTTTTACCATAGATAAACATAATTTTAAGGAGAATTGTGATTATTAACTTTTATTAAAATCACCTAAATGATTAATCAAAAATAAAAACACCTAAGGTAATTGTAAGGGAACTTGGTCTTAATTTTCTAAACATCCAATTCATCATTCACTATTATAACACCCAGAGGATTGCATGTTTTAATACTTGAATCAGTTGTGGAAATTATACAGAAAACAATTTATTGGCCAAATGGATACTTATTAAGGCACAGAGATATGTGTGCTATATGTAGTAATAATGATTTTAGAAAAGAAGTGTTTTTTTTTTTTTACTATAAAGTATTCCACTAGTAAATAGAACAGAGAGCAATAAAATAAAATATAGGTATTGAATACATCTGTAAAGAATCCTTTAAATGCTATGTATTCTTCTACCAGTGTTGTGAGAACTCCATTTATTGTAATACAGTAATTAAAAACATTCTATAGAAATATGCTTCATTTCATTGAAGACTTTAAAAATAATTGCCTGAAAGAGCAATGCTACTGCTGAGCTTAAAACTTAGTAATTAATAGTTTTTTGAATCTAAACTGATGTTGTTTGGATTGGTGGAATATTTTGTTTGCCTACAATATTTGCTACATAATTCATGGCATATGACATTTCAATTAGTAAATAATAAATTACTTTCAAAACATAAACAAATATTTCCTTTTCTATTCCATTTTTCTGCAAGTAGACAATATGTCAGCAAATAAGTTATTCTCAAAATAAGATGTTCGTATGATGATAGATCATACAGTTAAACTGAAGGAGCAAAATTCAGGCTTCAAATACTCAGAAACCCAACTTTCCTACTATGTTTTTCAATATTACATTCTAGAAATAGTAAACCGTGAATTTCCTCACATATTAGAAAATACTTATGGCTGTACTGTCTCATAATGAGATTGAAATTATAAACAGCAAATATCTTGGGCTCCTCCTTCTCTCTCATTCCAGTATATCAGCTATCTATTTTTAAAATAATGCTGGTGAAAAGAAACACATAAAATCTCAGGAGTAAACAATGTCTATTCATTTTTTCTCAGAACCCAGTGGGTGGTCTGAGAGGTTCTGTTTCTCTGGGTAATTGATCTTCTACAGGCTCACACATGTGGCTACGAGCAGGTGACAGTTCTGCTAGGAGCTGGCTATGTAAGGTGGCCTCAACTGGAACTACTCAACTCTGCTCTAGATATTTCTTATCTTCCAGTAAGGTAGCTCTGGCCTGTTTCCATGGTGGTAGCTTTGTTCCAAGAAAGAAAGTGGAAGTGAGAAAGCATTTCTCAAGTCTGCACTTGTAGCAAGTTTGCTACTATCACAGTGGGCAAAGAAAGTCATATGGCTAATCCCAGAGTTAGTTTGGAAAAATAGACACCACCTCTTGAGGAAAGTAGCTGCAATGCCAAATTGTAAAGAGCTTAGATATTTGTATAGATAGAGTGGTGCTGGAATTTTTGCCAACAATCCATTACACTCTACATCTAGTTTGTTATCAGTTCCCTCTGAATACAAAACCATATGGTCCATGTTGTTCTTCCTGACCTGTTTCTAATATTACTACCCTAATGTAAAATCATGTTAACATTCACGTGAAATATGATACTGATCGTGTAACTAGATTTCATCACTCCTAAGTTTTGCTCCTCCTCAATATTTCCTACATACATTTCAGGTATTTCAAGACTTTGTTTGTTTGCTTGTTTTTTGTTTTGCTTATCTTTTCTACCATGTTTAATGACACTTATTAGAGCATAGGGTTGTGATGCACTCTTCTTTATATCTTCTATAGTTTTTGTAAATATTGTCCAATATATTGTCTACAAAACACACTTGTTTTCAGTTAGGAAAATAGATGAATGAATGAATGAAAGGAAAATAAATCACAAAATAATCAAATCTAAAATCTCAACCTCAAATATTTTCAGATATAATTATTTCTTAGGACCCCTATGAATTCAGATCCCCTTTCCAAACCCTTAGAAGTATGACTTTACTCAAGTCTTAACTTATATGTCTTATTGGCTGTTACTAGATGATGATTTTGTAACATTCTAAAACTTTCTAGGTATAGTTATGCTGCCTCCTTTCTGCATTATTATGATCTCTTACATCTATGAAATGCACTGGGGTATTTATACTAGAGGCCACAGTGTGTTTCATGTTACATTTGAGTTTGTAGAAGGTATAGTCCTGAGACAATTCTTACAACAGTGAAGAAGTTACATTAAAACAAATGCTCAATTCCCTCTTTGATTGATTGATATCATAATTATTGTTCCAGATCCTCTCAGTATGTAAGTCATCCTTGAGAAGTAAATTAGTCCTTTGTGAAGTTTCATCATAACTCCTTAAAGTATATACTTCATGAAATTATTGTTTTAATGAACTAATTGATACCAGTGTGGCTTAAAGATTTTTATGATGTTTCCCAAAGGCTTACTACATCAGCTAATAATCCATTTATTGGTATTTTCTGACTCATTGCAGGTTTTGAATGCATAGTTTGTGTCAGAGAATCCGTGGAAGACAAACTTGTCCTCATAATACCTACATCATGGTGGTCAGACACCAATAGTGTTAAAGTAATCTGACAAGGAGGCCAGTAGACCGAGGTAGCTCTAATGCCTTGGTAGCCTATATAAGCCAACTGAAACCTAAGCCAGAGTCAATTCCTATAAATGCCTCAAGGATAAGAAGAACAACCAATTACAAACACCCAACTAAGCTTTCCCGAGTAATGCAACTACTTAAGCCAATCAAATATATATGTATATATACATATACATATATATATATATATTTTTTTATTCTTTATTTCCATGTTTTTCCTATAAAAACCTTGTTCCTAGCGCCTTTCAGTAGAGCACTCCTAATCCCTTCTGGTTTGGCATTGCCCAACTGGAATTGATTTTTGCTCAGATAAACTCTCAAAATTTGTAATATGCCTTGGTTTATCTTTTAACAGTGGAATAACCATATAATTTATCCAAACCAGGACAATCTTGAGATTAAAAGGACTGATATTAATACCTATAACAGAAAAAATACAGGACTATTCTAGGAAAATACAGGACTATTCTAGGAAAATGAGACAAATGGTCACCACAAATATCAGCAACCCATTATAATATGATTCCCAGATAAAATACAATGTATTTTAGATGGGGGTATTTGGAGAGAGACCCTGAAATCTTGCAGTACTAAAGAAAATGAAAAGCCAGAGAGTACTTAAAGTAGTAGAGACAGATTCCATTCAAGAACTGTTGTAATAGGGGAAAAGAGATCTCAGTGTAGAATTGGGCTCAATTCTGAATATGGCAAGGACAGGTATGATTTATAGCCAAGGAGTAAGATATGGGGTCAATAGATGGGAAATTACTAAGCAGAGACATCAAGGAAAGGTAGGGGAATTACTTCTAAACTGACCTAACAGGATTCTTGCAGAAGGCAGGCCAGAGTGATTAGATGCCAATGGTGGAAGATGAAGATTTGATCAGATATTGAGAGGGATAAGATATCAAGGTGGAGGAGTCTCTCTAAAGTGACTTATGCAGGATTCTTGCTAAAACTGAGCTAAGCAGGTCAACAAAAGTTAGGGGACCAAGGTATTGAGGTCTAATTGAGAAAAAGGCTCAGAGGAGCCTTACTAAAATGTGGTCAAGGAGAGAGTCTTTATCAGTGCACACACTTTTGCCATCCTTATGAAAGGTATTGGTAGATCTTGGAGACTAGAATATGGGCATAGAACAAAAAAGAGGAATGGAATATTCAGGGTTGCAGTGTAAGTGACTAGTTACTATTTCTTCCTACTTTTCTTCCTGTCTTTCTTTCTTCCTTTCCTCCTTCCTTCCTTCCTTCTTTCCTTTCTTTCTTCCAAAATTATTTATTAAGCAGGCTATGAGGGATATAATAATAACAAATATACAATTAGTTCCTGTCTTTAAGGAATTCACATTTGGTTGGATTTAAAATTACACAATTGAAATTTACTTACTTTTAAAACTACCTTTACAAAGAACTACAAAATAATAGTAGATCTGATAGGAACCTGAACTCTTAGTCTTGGGAGAGACTTAATCAGAAAACTATTTTCTGAGGAAGTGAGGTTTACACTGTTATCTGTCAGATAATTAGAATTCAGATACAGAAAAGAAGGGGAAAAAGATTTTTAGCCAAAGGCCTCAGACAAAGCTACTGGTATGAAATAAAAAGAACAAGCAAATAAACATAAAAAAATGATCAGAATGACTAGGAATGATAGATAAGCGGATATTTAGAAATGAGGAAAGGGTTCAGATCATTGAAAGCAATTTAAGTAATTTTAAGGCTTTTCATTTGATTCCAAGATCATGGTAAATTAGAGTAAGATGAGATAAATCTCAATATTATGATGACTTAACACACAGTTAAACAGTACTTTTCTTTGATATCAGATCTGTATGTGGTTGTAGATGTTGAGGCATTATGTTGGGAGAGAGGATAAGGGGAGGTAGGAGTTCTGCTTCATGAAGTTATTCAAGGACCCAGGCTCCATAGCTCTTCCACATTGCACTCATAGCTCCAAATGTTGGCATAAATGTCCAGCAACCAAGTGGGACAGGAGAGTGCATGGAGGTTTATGCAGGACATTTTACAGACCAGCGTATACTTTTGCCTCACTCCATTGATCAAAACTCAATTACACGACTCTACCTAACTGAAGAAGAGGTTAAGAACTGCAGTTTGGCTGTGCTTACAGTGTGTAGGAGAAAAATAAAATGACTTTGATGGGCACGTACCATTCTTTGTGAGGACTGAAACCATGTATTCATACATTCAACCTGGACACTAAGAACAGAATCCATACCTACTGTTCACATTAACATGAGTTTGATATACCACTATATTTACTAATATTTCTTCATTGGTCCAGGAGTTTACTTAGCAAATAATTTGCTTTTTAATTATAGACACTTTCTGAAAGATACATCAACTCTTCAACGGAAAGCATTAAGAGACAGTTGTGCCCTAAGATTCTTTGAAAAATCCTCACTTTGCTATTTCTACCAATCCCGTACTCTTTTAATGTGATCCTTACCAATTTCCAACCAATTATCTGCATGAAAAATTCACCTTAAACGAAACTTTCTATTCTGAATTAATTCTGACCTTATCTTTCCTCTTCTAGGGTACTGTGATAGCCTTAAAGAGATAGTGTTCTCTCCCTTACTGCAGTAAAAAATAAAATCTGCCTTGTGTTATCAATAGTTTGTGTTGGTGATATTTGGAGTAACTAGCATTCAACATTTGTTAAATTAAAGCATTTATTTATCTATTTATGCTATAGAAGGATGTGCTCTGATTTGTGTTTGCCTAAAAGTCTTTGTGGTATAGTTTATTTTTTTAGAATTTTACTAAAATTTACACATGATTTTGTAGCCTGTAGTAGCTATAAATACATAAATGACCAAACTCTAGTAGATTAAAACCAAATCCTGGGGAATTATATCCAGCAAGATGATTTATAGTGCCAAACAAGTGGTCTTGTAGAATCAAAACATTTCTAAGTTGTAAGGGGAGAGAAAATATTTTCAGATTATGCTAAACCTGGCAAATCCTCCCATTTCATGAAAGCTCAATGTGGACAAGTAAAGCCATTTTATAACTCAGGTCAACTTCAGAACTGAGATAGAACTGACAAAAACAAACCAAACAAGAAAAACCCAGAGATACAGCATAAGGAGACAGAATCCATTCCCTGAGCCGCTTCCCTAAGAAATTACCACTTGAATTAGGAATTATGCAGGGTACCTACTGAAGAACAATAAGCTATTTAACAAAGCTGCATAGATCTCTGTGGTAGGTGTATAATAGGGGAACATAAGGCTATATAAACAGCACTGCTGATAACTCTATGTCAAATTCCCAACTTTAAGCAAAGGTAGAGATTGAAGCTGATATTACTTTGCAGGTATTTCTTCAAAGAACTGACCTTTCTAATACAAATCATTGAAAACAAGCATATTGACAATTATTTAGATCCAACTATATGCTGTCTACAAGAGACTCACTTTAGATCTAAGGGCACACATAGGTTGAAAGTGAAATGAAATGCAAAGATATTTCATGTGAATAGTAGCCAAAACAGAACAGGAGTGGCTATACTAATGTGAGACAAAATAGACTTTAATTCAAAACTGTTCCAAGAGACAAGGACATTAAATAATGATAAAAGGGTCAATTAACCAAGAAGATATATTTATATGGATATATATGCACCAAAATCAGAGCTCTAAATAAGTAAAGCCAACATTGATAAATCAAAGGGAGAAATGGGCAAATCTATAATAATAGTAGAAGATTTATATATCCCAATTTAAATAATGGATAGAACAACCAGACAGACAATCAGTAAGGAAACAGAACACTTAACATTAGACCAATTGAAAGTGCATATATAATATATCCCACCCAATAACAGCAGAATATGCGTTCCTCTCACATGCACATGTAGCATTCTACAAGATAGGACACATATTAAGCCTCAAAACAAGTCTTAATAAATTTAATGAGATTAAAATCATACACAGTGTCTTTTCCAATCATAATGGAAACTAGGAATCAATAGCTAAAGGAAAACTAGAAAATCGACAAATATGTGGAAATTAAACAAAATGCTGATAACTCTATGTCAAATTCCCAACTTTAAGCAAGTTATTTAACTCATGGATCAAAGAAGAAATCACAAGGGAAATTAGAAAATATCTTGAGACAAATGAACATAAAAACATAACATACCAAAACTTATGGGTTACAGTGAAAATAATGCCAAAGGGAAATTTGTAGCTGTAACCACTCACATAAAAAAGAAGAAAGACCTCAAATCAACAACCTTACTTTACAGCTTAGGGAACTAGAAAAATAATAAACTAAATCCAAAGCTAGCTGAGGAAGGAAATAAGATTAGAGCAGAGATAAATGAAATAGAATAAGAAAATGGAGAAAATCAGTGAAACCAAGAGTAGGTGTTTGGAAAAGACCAATAAAATTAACAAACTTAAACTAAATGAACATTATATATACCCTGTTGTTTGGGATATAATATTTGGAAGTATCACACTTCTCCAAAAACACACATTTGCAGTTGGTTCTGAGTCTAGCAAAATTTTTAATCATCTTTTTCTTATAATTATTAGCCTCTACACATTTAATTATTTTCTTAATATAAAGAAGTATTTTTATTCTTGATGATTTATTTGGTGATTAAATTTGGACCCAAATCACCTAGTAAATTTCAAGCTAATAAATAGTGAAGTAAAAGGAGTTTCTAAGCTTGCATTTCATATGAAAACAGGACATGAAGCAAAAACTTAGTATAGCTATTACTTTGGGGGGAAATGATTGGTCCAAGGAAATCGAAGTGAGGCACTGAAGAAAGGGAGATAGGGAAAAGAGTAAAACCTGGTTACTGTTGAGGACAACTGGAGCTCAGTCCTGCTAAGACCTTCTAAGAAAATGTGTAGAACACACTTCAGAATTTTCCCACCAGTCTATGAAAAGGTTGGGGTATTTATCCAGAGTTCCTGTGCTCCATAAGTTGGGGGTTGCCCTGAGGAGCATTAACTTTCCCCACACTTTTTGTTGTACCTACTTATGATTAATTAAGTGACCTACTGCTGCTTTGAGGAGAGCAAACTAACATATGCCAAGGTGTGTGCTTGATTGTTTGATAAAGGACATTGGCAAGGATGCATTGGAATTGTCCACTACAAGACTGCCACAAATGGGTGACAACCTGGATGTAGCATTGTGTGCCAAAATAGCCGCTAAAGCCCATCCTTTGTATCATTCAGATTTATGCCTGCTATATATAATTCTACTCTATCACTATCCCTGGTGGATAGTTATAATGTCAGAAAATTTAAAGAAAGACTTTATTTTCTTTAATAAGAAAGTTTGTAAATATACTTCAAATTAATTTAAAATCCATGTTGATATTGAAAATTCAGATTTATAGCAGTAAAATGTGTAAATTTCCTCAAAGATATTTATAAAATAAAAGTCTCATTATTCTATTACAGTATTATATAAGATGATATGTTTCTTTAATAAAGGCCCTGAAAGTGATGACATAGCTTTGGCAAATTTTTAATTAAAGCTTTAAGATGACGTAGAAAATTGGCAGATTAAAAAGAGAAAATTTATTTGTTAACTGTATTTGTTGTGTGGGTAGAATTAATTATAACTTCGGTCAAAATATTTACCTCACTTTTGACCTGCCTCATCAGAAAAACATGGATAAGCTAAACCTAATATAATATTCCAAATGTCTCACTTTCAAGGAATAGAGATTTCATGGCACATAAAAATAGATTTTAAAACATTTTATAGGATGCATAAAATTGTATTATTATTCAATATCAATTTGAATTTGTTAATTTCTTATTTATACTTCACCTACATCACAAACTGATTTGAAGAAACCACTGAACTGAGAATTGTTTGTAAACATAGAATGGCTTTTTTCATGGATGTTTCAGTTTCACGTGTTTGACACCAACTGAAATAATGCCATCTTAGCATCAAGCATTAAGTTTTGTAGGATATCTCCCTTTTCTTTCACCATATATTGTAACTTTAAATATTTGCAAATAAAATTCAGAAAAAAACAATGTAATGGTTGAGCAGAATTTTCTAATATTGTAATAAAAGGAGCTGAGAGTAAGGTTTTTCTTTCTTCACTGAGTAAATCTGTATCTTCGCAGGAGAAAAGTAGGTGAGGCCAATATTTTCTGAATTACATCTCCAAATGAATAACAAATGAGAAAACAATAACAGGAATCAAAACAGCAAAAATAAAAACAAACCACCTGGGAAATAAAAATAATTCTTCTTGGGCTTCCCTGGTGGCACAGTGATTGAGAGTCTGCCTGCGGATGCAGGGGACACGGGTTCGTGCCCCCATCCAGGAGGATCCCACATGCCACGGAGCGGCTGGGCCCATGAGCCATGGCCTCTGAGCCTGCGCGTCTGGAGCCTGTGCCCCGCAAAGGGAGAGGCCACAACGGGAGAGGCCACAGCAGTGAGAGGCCCGTTTACCACAAGGAAAAAAAAAATTCTTCTTGTTATTAAGTCAAAGAAAAATAGAAAATTATTAATATATTCAGATGAGTACACATATCAAAATAAATTGAGTGAAACCAAAGGTATATTAGAGAAATATTTATAATGTCAAATGTTTATGGAAAATAATCTAATAATTAGGCACATTTTACTTTGAAAACCCTAAAAAAGAGAAATAATAAATTAAAAATATGAAATAATACATTATGAAAAGCAAAAATTCCATTTTAACAAAAGCAAAACTTGCATATTTGGTATTTGAAGAAACAAATACAAAATGTAAGATGATATCAAAAGACAAAATATAGAATATGACTACTGATGAAGATGATAGAACAATAGACTGTTATTAAATATATGACAATTAAAATATACATTTTGAGTAATAACTTTAAAATCTTGAAATAATTATTTTATTGCTCAATGTTAATTGAACCAAGAGGTAAAATGATTGAATAATGTGTTCAAAAGTTGATAAGTTTTTTCAAAAAGCTAACCCCTAAATAGATGTTGGCCTCAGGTAGTTTCATAAGCAAGTTTGTTAAGAAACCAATTACAAACATGTAAATATCATCCTTCTTAGTTTTTAAATCCTAGACAATTAATATAAATAACTGAAAGAAATTTAAGGTTGCCCCCTAGTACTAATTTTATTTGACATTCTTCACTAAGTTAAAAAAGAATGAAATATAAGATATGAAATAGGATTTTACTAGAAGGACCAAGAAAGTTATTTTTTTTAATATTTATAAATAATAATATTCAGCACAACATCTAGTTAAAAAGAAAATGGTCAGAAAGATACTTTAATACATTGTTAGTGAGATGGTAAATTAACACTATTCTGTAAACTAATTTTAAAATGTTATCAACAAGCTTAAATCACACATATCTTTTGAACTAGCCATTAGTCTTCCAGTAATTTATACTAATGAAATTGATAAGGCAAATGTACTAAAATTTGTGGACTCGCATGCTTATTATAGCTTGGTGTCTAATAGCAAAATGGGGCAAATATATTAAATGTCTAACCATGATACATTAATAATGTGGAACATGATATAATTTTATGTGTATTCTTCAGTTTAGGTTTCATTTAATAGCTGTAGAAACAGAATTATATATATTTTGTATACCAAATGGTATATGCTACACCAAAGGATTTATAATATACTAATTACACTGTTTGGAAGCATGTACACCAAAATCTTAAATATGGCTGTCTCCTGTTGGATCTTTTTTTTTTCTTCCATTTTTTTAGTGTATTTCAATAAGTAAAAGGAAAAATGACAGAAGAAAGAAACTGTTTTTTATTATGGGGGAGAGGAAAACAGAAACCAGTGTGGCTATAATCCTCACAAATGATGCAGCATGGAGCATGGTGGAATATTAGGGTAATGATACAAAGGCCAATACTTCCTCAACATAAATACCAGTCATTGAATAAACTCACATCAGCCAGCATTTTGCATGATTCAATAAAAGCAAACTTCTTATTTGAAAATACAGTTATATTAATATGTGACCTTTGAAAATTGCCAGGTAGGAATGTTAAATGTTCTCTGCAGTTAGTGCCAAGCAACTATATATGAAAATGATTTTATTATGGTACAGAACAATCATGAGACATAGACAAGGTCAATGAAAAATCCTAAACAAGAACAGGAGAGAAACTTTTCCCATAGTTTTACTTGTATAGTTGATGAGCATGATTTGGAAATCAATATTACACTAATATAACAACAGTATTATAGATTTTTGCCTTTGTAGTTTTTCTTTACTTATCTATTTAGTTTTAAAGAGTTTTCATTCTGTATTAGGATTTCTACTCTCTCAATATTTTTGTTTTTATTACCAAGTTCCAAAAATAGATCTTTGATTGCAGCCAATGTTATTTTATGCAGGCCTAGATGGAGGCTGCTACATCTAATTGGCTATTTGATGTTCATTTGATAATAATTTGTAATAAATATTTTCATGCACCTAGTATGGGCCATTTATGTTCCCATAGCAGTCAACGTGCCCAAAAAATAAACTCATGATCTTCCCATACAAACTCAGTCCTCTTCCTTTTGGGACCTGTACGTCTAGTTGTAAAATCAGGAAACATTACCGTATACCATTATCCCCAACTCATATGTAATCCATCACTAAGTCCTGTCCCTTTGCCACTTAAATTGTTTTTGGATTCATCTACCTTTCTCCAATGCCAGAGTCACTGTCATTGTACCAGTCCAACTCTCCATCATTTCTCTTCTGGACTACCACAGTATCTTCTTACTTGTTTTCCCTTCTTTCACTGTTGCTTTTCTCTCAGATATTTCTTACATCTTCCTTATAGTCAAAAGAAAGATACAATCATGGTACTCTATCTTGTCTCCACTTAAAATTCTAGAATGCTTTTTCTTATCAGAAAAATGTGAAAATCTTAACAAAGCCCTTCATAACATCATTATTTTCTCCAGATTCATCTCACTTTACTCATTACCTCCTTGTCTGTGCTCCAGGCCTATTTTCTTGTTTCTGGAAAGTATCATGCCCCTTTTGGTAATCCCTGGGATCAACTCCCATAGTACCTTGTACTTTTACTTCCTAACACTTACCGAGATGTATATTGATACATTTTAATATAATTAGTCTAAAATATTTATCTTTTATAGAGCAATACAGTATGTGGCTTTTTTGTTTGGTTTCTTTCATTTAGCATAATGTTTTCAATGTCTATCCAAGTTTTAGTATGTATGAATATTTCATTCCTATTTATGGCTAAATAATATTTCATTGTATAAATATACCACATTTTGTTTATTCTTTCATCAACTGGTGGGCAGTGTGGGTTGTTTCTAATTTGGGGCAATTATGAATAATCCTGTACAAACAACTGTGTACCTTTGTGTTTACTTTTATATTTCTTTTGGGTTCCTATCTAAAAGTAGAATTTCTGGGTCATATAATAACTCAGTTTTTCATTTTTTGAGGAATTGCCAATCTGTTTTCCAAAGCAGCTACACCATTTACATTCCCATCAGCAACATTTGAGTGTTCCAATACTCCACATCCTTGGCATCATCCTTGTCTTTTTTATTATAGTCACTCCAGTGGGTGTGAAGTTGTAGCTCACTGTAATTTTGATTTGCAATTCACTAAGGAATAATGGCGAGATCTTTCCAGATGTTAATTGGCCATTTGTATATAATCTTTGGAAAAATATCTATTCTAACCCTTTTCTTATTTTTCAGTTGAGCTATTTATCTTTTTATTATTGAGTTGTAAGAGTTCTTCCTATATTCTCAATACTAGTCCTTTATCAGGCATATAATTTACAAATATTTTCTTCCATTCCATGAGTCTTTTTTTTTTCATTTTTTTCCTTGATAGTAACCCCTGAAACACAAAAGGTTTAATTTTGATCAAGTACAATTTATCTGTTTTTTTAAAAATCTTTGCATTGTATACGCTTTTGGTGGTATATCTAAGAAACCAGTGTTTAAAGTTGCAGAGATTTATGCCTATGTTATCTTCTAAGAGTTTTATAGTTTTATCGCTTACATTTAAGTATTTAATCTATTTTAAGTTAATGTTTTTGAGTGAAGTAAGTTTTCTGCTTAATTCTTTTGCATGTAGACATCCAGTTATTCCAGGATCATTTGTTGAAAAGACTATTTTTCCCCATTGTCTTGGCATCCTTGTTGAAAATCTATTGACCATAAGTAAGGGTTTATTTCTGGACTCTCAATTCTATTCCATTGTTACATATGTCAATATTCTTGTTTATCTTATGCCAATACCACAATGTCTACATTACTATAGATTTGTAATACTTTTGGAAATCAGAAAGTCTGAATCCTTGAACTTTATTTTCCTTCAAGTACTTTTTGGCTAGTCTGGGTCCCTTGCATTTCCATATGAATGTTATAATTAGTTTGCCAATTCCTGCAAAATAGCAGTTGAGATTTTGATGAAGATGGTGTTGAATCTGTACATCATCTGGGGGAGTATTAAAATCTTAATAATAGTAAGTCTTACAATTTATGAACACAGGATGTCTTTCCATTCCTTTAAGTTTTAATTCCTTTCAATGATATTTTGTAATTTTCAGCATGTAAAACTTGTACTTCTTTTGTGAAAGTTATTCCTAATTATTTTATTCTATTTAACACAGTTATAAATGGAATTGTTTTTTTCTTAATTTGGTCTTTGATTGTTCATTGCTGGTGTATTAGAAATACAATTGATTTCTGTGTATTTATTTTGTACCATAGAACCTTGCTGAGCTAGTTTATTAGCTCTCATAGTTTTTTGGTGGCTTTCTGAGTATTTTAAATTCACAAGATCATGTCATGTACAAATAGAGGTAACTGTACTTCTTCCTTTCCTTTTATATATTTTTCTTGCCTGACTTCCCCTGTTAAGGCCTCCAGCACGATGTTGAATAGAAGTGGTAAGAGTATATATCCTTGCTTTGTTCCTTACCTCAGGGGAAAAGTTTCAGTCTTCACCATTAATATGATGGTATCTCTGGGGTTTTATACATGACTTTATCAAGTTAAAGAAGTTCCTTTCTATTCCTAACTTTGTTGAGTGTTTTTATATATACCTGCATTGCCTCTCCCCTTCTTTATTCTATTATTTTCATAAACTACACCTTTATACATCATGTTTATCAATCCATAATTATAATGATTCTTTTATGCAGTTGTCTTTTAAATCATATATTTGAAAGAGTTTAAAACAAATAATAATACACTTATACCGTCTTGTATCCATGTAGTTACATTTATTAGTGCTCTTTATTTCTTCATGTGAATTAGAGTTACTGTTTAGTGGTCTTTTATTTTATCCTTAAAGATTCCCTTTAATAGTTTTCATAGGGTAGGTCTGCTAGTGATAAACACTGTTTTTATTTAGAAATATCTTCATTTCTCTTTCATTTTTTAAAAATTAATTTATTTTATTTATTTTTATTTTTGGCTGCGTTGGATCTTTCTTGATGTGCGCAGGCTTTTCTCTAGTTGTGGTGAACAGGGGTTACTCTTCGTTGCAGTGTGCGGGCTTCTCATTGGGTGGCTTCTCTTGTTGCAAAGCACAGGCTCTAGGCGCATGGGCTTCAGTAGTTGTGGCACTCGGGCTCAGTAGTTGTGGTTCGTGGGCTCTAGAGCACAGACTCAGTAGTTGTGGCACACGGGCTTAGTTGCTCTGCAGCATGTGGGATCTTCCTGGACCAGGGCTTGAACCCATGTCCCCCACATTGGCAGGTGGAATCTCAACCACTGCACCACCAGGGAAGCCCGCTCTTTCATTTTTGATGGAGAGTTTTGCTGGATATTCTATTCTTGGTTGAATAGTCTTTTTCTTTCACCATTTTGAATATTGCATCCCACTGACTTCTGGCTTATTTTGTTTCTGATTAGAAATCAGCTGTTAACTTATTTGTGATCCCTTGTATGTGATGAGTTGCATCTCTCTTGCTGCATTCAAGATTCAACATTTGTCTTTTGCTTTTGACAGCTTGAGTATGATGTGTCTAGATGTGGATATCTGAGTTTATCCTCATTTACTGAGCTTCTTGGATTTTTAGATTAACATTTTTCATCATATTTGGACAAAAATTTGGCTAGTATTTCTTCAAACACATTTTCTGCTCCTTTCTTTTTTCTTTCTTTCTGGGACTCCCATTTTGTGTACCTTGGTATGCTTGATGTTGTTATTCCACAGTTCCCATTCACACAACTCATAACAGTGGTTCTTAACTTTTGTTGAATCACCAACATTTTTGGGACTCTAATAGATATTACCCTCTTAATATGCCAAACATTACATTTCCTCATACTCGTGAATCAATTACTAGCTAATAATAATGATGACAATAGTAATAATAATAATAAGCATTTACTATGTATTTACTATGTGTTAGTCATTTTTTAACACTTTACATATATTCAGTCATTTAATTTCTTATCAGTCATCTTCAAGTTGATATAACTAGGCACAAAGAGGTTAAGCAACTTAATGAAAGAAGTCTGGAAGCCAGTATATCTCAAAAATACTTATTGAATGAACAAAGTTCCAGAAAATTTACATAGAATGTAAAGGTGTTAGAGATCTCCTGAAGCCTGTTAGGGGACCAAAGATTAAGCAGCACTGAATTATAAAATGCTATTTTACCAAAGATTTCTATCATTTTTGCTTGATATTAAACAGAGAGTTAGGTAGAAGATGAATAATTTAATGAACACATTTTATGTTAATGTGTGCCAGAAAATAAGTTTTTAGTAAGGTACTAATATGTGTCAGGTACTGAGTTATGTTCTAGGCATCAAGCAGTGAATAAAACAGACATGCTGATGAAAACATATTGCATATTATTGAACTTTCAAGGTCACTCCACGTGTTAATGATAGAATGAGAATTTGAACTAAGATATATGTGATTCAACATGTCTTGTTGTTCTACTTTGCTGCACTTACTATCTTAACCATTCCTTGAATTAATGATTACACGAATAATGCCCCATGTCAATATCCATCTGTAGGTATAGAAATGAAGTTACATCTACAATGACAGAAGTAACTTAAATGCTTTGTAATTAAACTGTTAAGTACACTTTAAAAGACATTCTTAATTCCTTTACATAAAGAGATAGACTCTGGGCTTCCCTGGTGGCGCAGTGGTTGAGAGTCCGCCTGCCGATGCAGGGTACAAGGGTTCGTGCCCCGGTCCGGGAAGATCCCGCATGCCGCGGAGCGGCTTGGCCCGTGCGCCATGGCCGCTGAGCCTGAGCGTCCGGAGCCTGTGCTCCGCAACGGGAGAGGCCACAACAGTGAGAGGCCCGCACACCGTAAAAAAAAAAAAAAAAAAAAAAGATAGACTCTGTAGTGGTAATAAGATTTAACTCACCTAATTATAACTCTAGACCAGAGTCCAGCAAAACCTGGACTGATTCCATCTGCCCTCAATACTTCCCATACCATTCCTCACTCTTTCTGTTGCTTCAAACATAATTCAAGAATGTTGTTCCAAAACTATACTGTGATTTTGTACACTAACTTAAAGTGGTTAATAATGTTTCCTTATGCTGACAGTTCAGAATAGGACATGGGCAAAGAAAGTGAGAAAAAATTGAATACCTACTTTTTCAAACTTTCCCTGTGTTTTTTTATTTTAATTTAAAATTTTCCTTTTCATTTATTTTCTCATTTTACCTGTTTTGTTGGATTAGCTGAGAAACACTCCTAATTTTTATCTTAAGTCCCTTGACTCTATAAATTTTGGGTTTATCAACTTCTGTGCTATTCAAAGAATGTTGCAGTTAATTATGTTGCATTGTACTAGCTTCGAAAAATCTTAACTTCAGAACCCTTGACATTTATTTCCAGGAAATATTATAGTTTAGAAACTACAATAGCAAATCACCTACTGTAGGCATCAAGTTCCACAGGACATTGAGATCACACTTTACATATTACAGCTAGGAGAAATGTGGTATTTGTATTTATTTCTATTAAATGCTGGAACATATTTCTTTGTCTTTCCTGAAAAATGTAATTTATTTTGACATTTTTCTAATTTCATGGAAGAACTTACTTTACATTTTGATTTTTTTTTTTTGTAATTTTTTTTCAACGAACTCCTGTTAGCTAATCCAGAGGATGAACGGGGTAAATAGGAACTTTTGCATATTGTGCAATTTCATTTAAATTCCATTAGAAATGTGTTAATAAATATTTTACAATTCTCTTTCATGGAAATAAATAAATTATTTTCAATTGCTTCACAGCATAGTAACAGTTATTCATACGTGACACGAGATATACTTTAAAAGCAGTCCTTTGTCTTGATAAATATTAAAGCCTGCATTTATAATTAACAACTATTTTTAGATTACTATTGTAACGACTTGGGATAGATATTAACAAGATAACAACTGCCTGTAGTGAAAAAATTAATATTTGCTTTCATTTTAAAGACTGCAGTATTGAGCTCAGAAGTACTTTTGTTCCATATCGTCTCCTCAACACAAGCTTGATTATGACATTACACAATAAATTCGATTGCACACTGTTTATCACCATATGTGAGTAGTGGAGAGGTTTTATTAGAAAAATGTCACCATTTTCTTAGACTGTTACTGATTTAATAATCAAGTTGAACTTCTGCATCACAATAATCATACAACACATAAAAAGCTGTGCCACTGTAATAACTTTGATGTCTTAACGAATTAGTCTGCCATCCGTCTCATATAGCACCATTATATTTCAATAATATTCTAGTTACATATTAGTAAGTATATTTTACTTTAAGTAAATGTGATCATAAAATATCATTATGTTAGTTATTAAGACATCCAAGGTTTTATTCCATGCTTAGTCCTTATGTAGAGATTGACTGACACTGTTGACATCCTATAGGGTTAATGATGACCAATGACTATCACATTAATAATTCACAATTTTAATAACAAGAATAGCTTTTAAGTTTTCATAGATATGCAGTAATATAGACAGTGTCTGTGACTTAATACTTTATAATTTGAGAACTGACAAACTCAACACTTGCTGATATAACCCTC
Organism: Leucopleurus acutus; assembly: GCF_964270905.1. NCBI lineage: Eukaryota > Metazoa > Chordata > Mammalia > Artiodactyla > Delphinidae > Leucopleurus > Leucopleurus acutus. Next base: position 123,188,946 of record NC_139143.1, read on the forward strand.
TGTGGTTTAAGTGTTATTGGATTGGCAGATTTTTGCCACCAATGCTCTCTCCATTTGCACATAATTAATTAGTAATAAGTGTGGAAATTGTATTACGACCTAGTTATATATCTCTGTGGACATCTGTGTATTTAGAGAAAATGACTGTTCTAGATAGAATGCATGAAACTAATTTCAAATGCCATTCAAATGGTGCTTTTCAGTTTATAAATGTACTTCTGGGTGAGATGTATCTCACTGGAACCTTTTAAAACTGTTGTCACTGAACATGCTTTCAGTATTATGGGACATATTGACATTTTGAACATTTAGCTTAATATCTTTAGATGTGAACTATCACCTCTGATGAGATTATTATTGATCTAAACAGCATCTAAAACTACTTGGATGTTTGGAAAAATCATATATCTTTTGTTTACTTTTTCTACTTCAATATGTATTAAGCCTATTGGAAGCCTCTAAACTACATACCTTAAGTAAAATTTTAGACTTATGATATTTGATGCTTCCAGGTAAAATAACTGACTAAATTTGTGAGCACAGGTGGTACCCTTCCTCATTATTTGTGGAACACATTTTTAGTAAATTTGTCTGATGGATTCTCAAACATGGACACATAAGAAGGAAACTGAAACATTTGTCACTGAAATATTTAAAAAGCTGTATTTTGTATAAAGGTTGTTAGAGCTATGACTGTATATATATAGGTGATTTAAAATGTATTATATGTAAATTAATAAAGTGCTATGATTTGATTTAAAGATGATTTCAATGGACTTCTTCCTATGGAGAGGTAGCTTATGCCAAAATCCTGTGGAGAAGGAGGAATTAAAAAAATGTAAGTAAACAAAAAATTATTTTCACTTTCCTATCAGCCGTTGCCTGGATTATTATGCACAGAAAGGCCCCTGCATCGTATGAACTGTATTCATTTTATTAAATTTCTATTTCTTATGACAGGAGTATGCTCTGTTTCTTTCCTTTGTACTCATTGCAAAATATTTCAGTAATTACATCTTCTGATTGCTGTAGTATCTAGTCTTCTGCAAGATATTCCAATTTCCTGGGTCACCCTATGAAAAGTGTACTGAGAGAGATCTATTTATTATTGTTAGTTTTTTTTTTTTCTAAAACGAGAATTTTACTAAATGTCAACATAAAGACATTCTGAGAAAAATCAAGATAAACTATTCTTAATGAAACTATTGCTTAGCAGTAAATACTGACCAAAAGATGATCAACACGTTTATTTTTTATGGTACACTCAATTTCAGCATTCACCCATTGTCCATTCATTTAAAAGGTATATATTGAACATTTACAAGTGTTAGTTTTTGTGGTTATTGCTGGGGATATAGAGAGAAGAGGTTCCTGCTCTCTTAGAGCTCCCAGGCTGTCACGGCATTGGATATTAAACCAATCCTAAACTTCCTAAAGATTTAATTACAATTGTGATATGTGCTGGGAACCTCACATAGAAGGCACTATAAAAACGTGCAAAAGGGAAACTTGACAGATCTGTGGGGAGAATTCAGAAAAAGACGTCTCTGAAAAAGTCACATTTAAACTGAGATTTGATGAATAATGGTCATTCAGGCAAAGAGAATAAGGAGATTGACTGTTCTAGGAACAGCAAACAGAAGTCTTGTCAAACCCTCTTCCTCCATATATCAGGAAGAAGCACAGCATATTAAAAGTATAACAATTACTTTATGAACTGGTTAAACTTATACACGAAGATTTTATAATAGTTGTACATACATATTGTAATGATGTATAATTTATTCATCTTAGAAATAACTGGATTCAAAGAGTATCTTCAAAGAAACATATTTCCTATACAAACACATATTCAATTGTGGGACCATAAATATGTATTACTTTAGAATTCCATTGCAAGTTTCAAGCAGTATGACTCGTAAATACATCTACTATCAGAAAAAGAAAGAAACAAAGAAAAAAACACACTCCCTGCTTCATGGGTTCATGGTATGTCATTTAAGATAGAGTAGAATGAACACTTGACAGAAAGTTAGAAAATGCAGGATCTAGTTGCAGTTTTCCTGGGACCACCCTGAACCTCAGTTTCCTTGTGTAAAATAGGGGATAATACTATCTTATAGTGACATTGTGAGAGTAAAGTTTGATGATGTTATTCATTTTGAAAACCGATATAAACTATATAAATGCAATGTTTTATTATTATTATTTTTCCTGAGCATTCCATGCATATTTGAACTTATCTTTGATCAAATATGTTCCCTTTATTGGAATGTTTTCAACATGTTCTTTTTTTTCCTCCCCAAAGGCCAAATTCAAATCCCATCACTTCTTTGAGGTTTGTTCCCACTAGAAAAGAAGTTATTTATTTCTCCCACCTCTAATCTCCTTTAGCACTTATGAGTTATTTGGTGACTGGCATTTATTGACTTGTATAGTTATTTTAATGTTCATTTCAAAGGCATAGCATTTTGATGTTGAAAGGGAAATTCAAGTTCATTTGGTTCTCCAGATCTCAGAGATTGGGTTCTCCTCTGAATGATTTCAACCCACTTGTCAAATCAATTTTGCTTGAACAGATCTACTGACAGATAGCTTGGTATCTTTTGATTAAGTATATTTTACTTCTTGACATCTCCAAGAGAAAGTTATTCCGTAGATTTAGAATAAATATGTCAACTTGCTTTCATGCCTAGCAACTATTTCCTGATATTCTCTACCATCTCCTTCTTTTTTCCTGGCAAAGTCAGCTTTCAAGTATCTTACCTGTATTCATCACTGTTTTCTCAAGATATTCTAGGAGATATATATATATATATATATATATATAATATATATATATGTAATATATATAATATATATATATACACACACATATATGTCTTAAAATGAATATTCAGAACTACATGTATTTTTCAACTATAATAAAACACCTGTCTTTTATTTTAAATATTATAATTCTGGCATTGCAGCCCCAAACCCCATTATCCTTTGATAGTCATATTAAGTTGAGCTTATTTTATATTCAGTCCTCATGTCTCATTCACATGTGATTCTGCTAAATCGTATATGCTTATCATAGATTACTATAATGTATTTTTAAAATATAATTTCCAGGAAGCTAACATACATCCTGTTAGTTCTGGTAGTAGACACTAGATAGTAAACCAGCAAACTAAAAGAGAAAAAAAAAAAATATATATATATATATATATAACTTCTTAAACATACTTCAATCACCATATAATGAGAAACCTATTTGCTTTCTCATCTAACTCCATTACATAATAAAATTCATAGCAAATAGGTGCTTGTTGAACTTCTAAGGAAGATATGACGAGGATGATTTCCTTATGTGTACTTTTTGTTCATATACATGCATAAAGATACATGTGTGAATATTTGCATTTTCATTGTCAAAATGAATAGAATTGTGGACTAAATAATGACGTGCTCAAGAACATCTTTTATACATATATGTAAAGATATATTTAGTACAATTTTATAATATTGATAAATAATAAAGCATGCCCCACTACTCTGTAAGAGTTGTATAAACAGACATACCTTCATTTTTCATTCTGTAAATGGCAAGGGGCACATCCTTATTTGAGTTACTAATAGGAACTGAAAGATTCTACCATTCTGTGAAACCCTTAAATTTTCTTATTTACAGCCTAATAGAATAACATAACCTGAGTATAGTATAGTTATCTGAATATATTGGCCATGCTTCCTTTGTTCTAATCTTGTTTACTTTTCTCACTGTAAATAGCACTGAGATCTATGTTATTTGTCATGTGTTTCTGTTAGCCCTGTGTTTTTACCTTTCTCTCTTCCAAGTCAGCAAAGAACAAAACAGGTTAAAAAATGTAACACTGTTTCATATTATTATAAAGTTGAAAAAACCTAGTACATTTCTGCTATTTCTGCTCAATTAAACAATCAGTTTCTTATCTTGGTAATAGACTCGTGTAAATAACATGAGTGTACAATGACATTTTCTGAGCTGGCATATTTCCTAAGTTGTGTATCATAATCAGAACATGAGGAGTAAGTCATATTTTGAAAGCTAAACAATGCATTCTTCTGCACTTTAAAAAAAATCTGAAAATTATAACAGCTGTTTTAGTCAACATTTGGTTACAGAGAGCAAAATCTGCTCTACTTTAAAGAGAAAGGTAACAAAACCAAACACAAGAACTTGACCACCAAGGAAACTGCTGCCTGAGCTATGATTAGCAAAATGCACAATCAGAAGGCAGAGCACAGAATTTGCAAACTGCAACTATTCCGTTACTTCAGATTTACACATTTCTGTCACAATTTCCATCAGCAAAATGGACACCTTTTCCCCTCTCTTTTTTCCTATGAATCTTAAAATCTTACCCCCAGGATCATACTTGTAAGGGAAACAGAGCAACGTATTCTTTTTTAAGCTTTCCAGTTTCTTTAACACAAGAAAATACACCAGAAGTGGACTGGAGTGGATGTCAAGCAGGCAGATCTATCATATACATCAATCACATCAAAATTTATCTTCAAACTCCCATGTTAACTGATCATTGAAAATAACACTGTATGTTAAGACAAATCCATAATAATTTAAGTCTAGATTATTAAAGTGTTCACAACTCCCAAACTGATTTATTTCTAAACTACTATTCCTGTTTCTCTCCCCTATAGCAGGAGAGAAAGTGAGTAGCCTGGAGGAGGCCATTCCAGACACAATGAATAGCAATGGCACACAATTTGTGCCTGAATTAAAGAAAAAAAAATTAAGTAGAGGAAGTAAGTCAATAGCACTGGCGAAGAGTGAGCAAGTGTGAAATTTAAAGGAAGTAAAATCAGAAAAGTAATGAAGAACTAGATTAGGTAACACCTTGTCTTTGGGAAGAATTTGCCTTTTACTTGAGGATAGGAAAACCTAAGTTATGGAGCAAAGAAGGGACATGATCTACCTTATGTTTAACTAGATCACTTGACTTCCATGTTGAGAATAGACAGCAAGAAATGAATCAAGAGCAGAATAAGACAACTAGTTAGCAGACAATTGTAATCCTGGAGAGAGATGGTTGAATGGATCAGATTGGTGTCAATGAAAGTGGTAAAAAGTGACTGGATTCTTCATATATTGTAATGTTACAGTCAACAGGATTTGCTGATGAACTAGATGTGGGGTGTGAGAAAAAGAAGGGATTCCAAAACTTTTGAGTAACTGGAAGAATGATGTTGCTATTGATTGAAATTAGCAAGTGTCTCCCTCTATTTGGGCTGCTATAACAAAGTACCATAGACTAGGTGACTTATAAACAACAGAAGCTTATTTCTCATAGTACTGGAGGCCGAAAGTTTGATATCAGAGCTCCATCATGATTTGTTTCTAGTGGGAATTCTCTCCTAGGTTTTAGATTACCCACTTTTTGTTGTATCCTCAAGTGGTGAAAACAATCTTGCTAGCTCTCTGGCCTCTTTTTATGAAGACACTAATCCTATTCATGAGGTCTCCACTCTCATGATGTAATTAGCTCCCAAAGGTCCCACCTTCCAATACCATCACATTAGGATTAGGATTTCAACATATGAATTTGGGGGGCACAAAATTCACTCCTCAACATCAATGTTACAAAAATAGCAATTTTTGATGATAGGAATATTAAGAATTCAATTTTGGATTGAACTCTAGGGAAGTCTGAAAAGAAACTGTTTCAAGGAGGACAAGTCTGTCATAAAATGTTGTATTGTACTTAGGTAAAAGGAATGTGGCTGAGAAATAGCCATTAGATTTATAAACATAGAGTACATTGATGACTTTGAGAATAATAATTTCAGTGGAGCATTTGGGAGTGAAAACCTGATTGGTATAGATTAAATAAAGAAAAGGAAGGGAGGAATTTAGGATGAACATAGACAACAATTTTAAAAAGTTTTACGGTAAAGAGAATAAAAGTAGTAACGCAGTAGTTGGAGAAAAAAAATGGCATATGAGATTGTTTGTTTTTATTTTTATTTAGACTAGGGAAGAATCAGCATTGTTGTTTGCCAGTAAGAATTGGTTTATTTTGCAAGTCAATTACATGAAATGTTGAGAATGATTTACAAAAGCTTTGTGATTCTTAGAAGGGGGAAAATAAAGATAGACTGTATATACATATCCATAAATACTAGTACCATTTAATTCTTTTGCCATGCAGAAACAGGAGGCTCCTATGGGATGTAAAATGCAACTTGATCTACCAGCTACTGAAAGAATAAAACTAATTAAGAATTGGAAAAAATAAATATCCTTGCTACATGAACCACATTTGACTTAAATTTGGCACTGTAAGAAATAGGATCAAAGTGGATAGGATTACAAGTGTGTTAGATGTCAAGAAAGCAAGTTATTGTGAATCAGAAATAATATGAGATAGAAATTCTATTAGTAAAGAAGACAGGTATAGCCTAGAATAATCCTATTAATTAAACCATAGCAGATTATATTTCCTTTGAAAAAGGAAAAAAAGGATTTGAAGATCGCATAACTATGAGATGCTGCTCAGTAACTGGAAGTAACAGAAAGTCAGTGGTAGGAAGGAAAATCTGTAGAAGGAACCAATTAAAAATGGGTAGTTAGGACTTCCCTGGTGGCGCAGTGGTTGAGTCCGCCTGCCGATGCAGGGGACGGGGGTTCGTGCCCCAGTCCGGGAGGATCCCACATGTCGCGGAGCGGCTAGGCCCGTGAGCCATGGCCGCTGAGCCTGCGCGTCCGGAGCCTGTGCTCCACAACGGGGAGGGCCACAACAGTGAGAGGCCCGCGTACCGGAAAAAAAAAAAAAAAAAAAAAAAAAAAGTGTAGTTAAAGTTTGCAAGGACAAGTCTGAAGGTTTCTAAAATAATTACGGGTTAATCTTAGCAAAGGAATTTAAGAAAATAATGTGTGCTCTTATCAATTTATATTGAGAGAAGATAATAAAGTTAAAATAGTTTTTGTGATGAATGTGTAAGGACATAAAATTTTTCATAACTTGAAAATGATTAAGACAGTACATTTTTATAAAGTTTTTTTTTCTGAAAGAAAATGAAGAGGAGAATGTGGTATAATAAGGCAAAATGAAGATTGTATAGAAATAGCTATTGTATAAAAGGGAACATAAAGAACGTAAGGGATATTTAATAATTTAGATACTTTAAAGAGTTCTTTTTAAAAGAAAATGTCAGTAGCTTAAATTGGTTACTTAATACAATGTCAGGTAGACAACCTCCATCTCTAAATAGGTGTCTGACTCAGGCAATGTACTCAATTTGCAGTCCTATTTTCTTATCTATAAAGTGGAGATTAAAATAGCATTTACCTCTTGGACTTTGTGATGTTTAAATGAGTTAGCATATATAAAGTGTTTAGAATAGTCAGTGGCACTTAGGGAGCCTTGATAAATGTTAAACATCATCATCACTATTATCGCTATTCTAAATTATTACTTTATAACTGTGCAGAATCTAACACTTTGAATATTGATTCTGCATTCTATGTCATGTACAGCCAGGTTTAATTTAACAGCTATTTATTGTTTACCTCCATTGTTTGATACTCTGCCCTAACTTTTGGGATAATAAGAGTGAGCAGGATAGACACTATCTTACTCTCTTCAGGAGAGTCTGACTGGGGACATATGCAATTTAAATGAGTTGAAGTGGAAAAAACAAATGCCCCAAGAGAGTCAAGTGTGGATAAAAATGCCTTAAGACGAGAGATCTTTTCAAGAAGTAATTTCAGAGGTTTGGCATGGTATTGGTAAAGCTAAAGAAACTTTCATTAAGAGGTAGAAGTCTCAGTTACTGTCTGCTTCTTTGTAAAGCTAAGGAAATATCATTAAGAGGTAGAAGGCTCAGTTATTGTCTGCTTCTTGTTTTCTTTTGTTTTGTTTTGTTTTTGCGGTATGCGGGCCTCTCACTGTTGTGGCCTCTCCCGTTGGTGGAGCACAAGCTCTGGACGCGCAGGCTCCACAGCCATGGCTCACTGACCCAGCCGCTCCGCGGCATGTGGTATCTTCCCAGACCGGGGCACGAACCCATGTCCCCTGCATCGGCAGGCGGACTCTCAACCACTGCGCCACCAGGGAAACCCTATTGTTTGCTTCTTAATCCAAAAAAAAAGCATAATTTGAAAAAGGGGCCGGAGGGTAATAAATTATGATAGGAAAAAGAATGTGCTATGGAAGAACCTAATAGAAACCAAGAAAATATTCTAAGAAGAGACAATGGAGTATGAGAGACCCCAGAGGAAAAAAACAGGAAAGCGATATTCCTTTAATTAAATGTCTTGTAGACCTATCATAAGAATACTTCACTAAAATACATTCTTTAAAACCAGTGACATATTAAGGATGTGGAAAGGTTGATTAATAAGACTAGAGAACTTAAGTAGATAAACACACGGATTGAATAACTGTTATTCAAGCTGCATTTGATGAAAACAGAGAACAATTTAAAAGATAAAGAAATATTGAAATAAAAATGGTAAGTTGCTATCTAGAATAGCACAATAATGTTTTATCCCAATATTTTTTTTAAAAGTCCAATATTATTAGGATTACTATATGAAATTATTGTTAAAAACAAGTTTTCTCTCTTCACTCCCCACTCTCACCACTTCATCAAAGAAAGTGCCATGTGTGGTCCTAAGCTGAACAAATGACAGAGAAAAGAAGATGAATCAACACATGAAACTCAGAGAGGTCTTGGACATAAGCATGGTAGTAACTGTAAAAGATATACAGGTATATCCCATTTTAAGAGAAAGCTCTTTACCCTGACCAGTTCTGTCAGTCAACACCAGCTTTATTTTGGAGAGCTTTTTTTTCTCCCCATTCCTTCTCCTCCATCCATGAGGAGAATAGGACTAATGTACTTGTAAACCTCAAAGTTACCTGAAAGATAATTTCAATATTAAAAAAAAAAAAATCTACAGATAATCTGTAGTCTATTTTAAAATACTCTTAAAAACAAACAAACAAACAAAAAACCTGGCAAATATCTAAATATATTATGTCAAATAAATGTGCACTTAAGATACTATTGTTGAAGTCCTTCCTGTTAACCTCCTGGTGTTTAGATAACATTAAACTGTTAACTCTATTTCCAGCAGGATTTACCTATGAATTTTATTAGTATATAACATTATATTAGTTTCAGATGTACAACATAATAATTTGATATTCGTATATACTCCAAAGGGGCAACCACAGTAAGTTTAGTTGCTAACTGCCACCATATATTTGCCCCTTTTCACCCTTTCGCTTGAGAATTTTTAACTGGGGCCAAACCTCCAGAAGTCTTCCTCCTTCAACTAAATTCTTTTTTTATTTTTTGACATCTTTATTGGAGTATAATTGCTTTACAATGGTGTGTTAGTTGCTGCTGTAATACAAAGTGAATCAGCTATACATATACATATATCCCCATATCCCCTCACTCTTGAGCCTGCCTGCCACCTTCCCTATCCCACCCCTCTAGGTCGTCACAAAATGTCGAGCTGATCTCCCTGTGCTATGCAGCAGCTTCCCACTAGGTATCTATTTTACATTTGGCAGTATATATATGTCAATGCTACTCTCTCACTTCATCCCAGCTTCCCCTTCCTCCCTGTGTCCTCAAGTCCATTCTCTACATATGCGTCTTTATTCCTGCCCTGCCACTAGGTTCATCAGTACTGCTTTTTAGATTCCATATATATGCGTTAGCATATAGTATTTGTTTTTCTCTTTCTGACTTACTTCACTTTATATGACAGAATCTAGGTCCATCCACCTCATTACAAATAACTCAGTTTCGTTCCTTTTTATGGCTGAGTAATATTCCATTGTATATATGTGCCACATCTTCTTTATCTATTCATCTGTCAGTGGACACTTAGGTTTCTTCCATGTCCGGGCTATTGTAAATAGTACTGCAATGAATATTGTGGTGCATGTCTCCTTTTGAATTATGGCTTTCTCAGGGTATATGCCCAGTAGTGGGATTGCTGGGTCATATGGTAATTTTCTAGTTTTAGTTTTTTCAGAAACCTCCATACTGTTCTCCATAGTGGCTGTATCAATTTACATTCCTACCAACAGTGCAGGAGGGTTCCTTTTTCTCCACACCCTCTCCAGCACTTATTGTTTGTAGATTTTTTGATGATGGCCATTCTGAATGGTGTGAGGTGATACCTCATTGTGGTTTTGATTTGCATTTCTCTAATGATTAGTGATGTTGTGCATCTTTCCATATGTTTGTTGTCAATCTGTATATCTTCTCTGGAGAAATGTCTACTTAGGTCTTCCGCCCAGTTTTGGTTTGGGTTGTTGGTTTTTTTGATATTGAGCTGCATGAGCTGCTTGTATATTTTGGAGGTTAATCCTTTGTCAGTTGCTTCATTTGCAAATATCTTCTCCCATTCTGAGAGTTGTCTTTTTGTCTTGTTTATGGTTTCCTTTGCTCTGAAAAAGCTTTTAAGTTTCATTAGGTCCCATTTGTTTATTTTTGTTTTTATTTCCATTTCTCTAGGAGGTGGTTCAAAAAGGATCTTGCTGTGATTTATGGCATAGAGTGTTCTACCTCTATTTTCCTTTAAGAGTTTGATAGTGTTTCGCCTTACATTTAGGTTTTTAATCCATTTTGAGTTTATTTTTTGTGTACGGTGTTAGCGAGTGTTCTTATTTCATTCTTTTACATGTACCTGTCCAGTTTTCCCAGCACCACTTTTGAAGAGGCTGTCTTTTCTCCACTGTATATTCTTGCCTCCTTTATCAAAAATAAGGTGACCATATGTGTGTGGGTTTATCTCTGGGCTTTCTATCCTGTTCCATGGATCTATATTTCTGTTTTTGTGCCAGTACCATACTGTCTTGTTTACTGTAGCTTTGTAGTGTAGTCTGTAGTCAGGGAGCCTGATTCCTCCAACTCCGTTTTTCTTTCTCAAGATTGCTTTGGCTATTTGGGGTCTTTGTGATTTTTGTTATTGTTAGTTTTCTGTGTCTATGTGAAACTAGTTCTCAGTTTGATGATATGGCAGCTGTTTTAGCTGTAACTTTCATCTCTTGAGTTCAAGTGAATAGAACATTTAAACACTTGTGACTAAAGCTGTGTGTGTATGTGTGTGTGTGTGTGTGTGTGTGTGTGTGTGTGTGTGTGTGTATAGAGCAAGAGTGAGAGTTCAATCTAGGTGTTAACCCTAGGGTCTTGGAAAGGTTCCCATTTGAGTAATTGAATTTTTATGAACTCACTTCTTGCAAGTATTCTCCATTTAATGCAGTACACCAGTCTGCATCATTTCCAGCTGTTAAGGTGTTGCTACATTTCTCCCTATGGTGACTACATTTCATCAATGAATTAAGTATGAATTAAATGAATTAAATCATTTTTATTTTCATAAATTTGCTTTGGAACCCTCCCTTATTTTAAAACAGACACTAGAAAATAAAAGAGAGATGATAGCAACATAGGTAGAAGAAATCAAGATGTTTGCAGGATTCCTGTTGTTTAAAAATATTTTTATTTCAGTATCACCCTTATTTCTGTTTTTCTATTTTTATTCTACAAAATAATGGAAGTAAATGGTTTTACTCTTTTATTAGATGATCCATTTAGAGAGTCTGGGAAGCAATAGAACTGGATTTAAAAAAAAAAAAACAAAATGTAGTAGGAGATAGATATGGCTGTTTGTTTTTTGTCTCTGAATAGTGGCTGGTGACAACACAGATGTTAAATAAGAAATATTACAGGGATTAATTCATAGTGTTCTAGTTTGCATCCAAGGTCATGTGCAGTGCAAACAATAACTTACAGCCAGGCAGTCTGTAATGGCAATTAAGGACCACCTAGGGTAGGGGTGAAACTGAAGTTGGCTCCAACCCTAGGAGGTCTGCAGTCACTTCAGTGTACCTCCTTGGAATGCCTTCTTGTTCATATAAATTAAACAAAGGTGAATTTTCTCCCCATTAGTGAACAAACAATCTGTGGCTCAGATGATGCAGCCTAAGCATTTCTTCCTTTAGAATTGCAAGTGAACCTCCACTAAACAGCAATTAGCATTTTAATAGTATTAATAACATTCATGATTTTAACAATCTGAAGCTTTCTGCTTTTTATTGATGTCTTTTGTTGCAATTTTGTCTAATAGTGTGCCCAGGGTAGCAAAACATAACCAATTAGAACTTTTGCCAAACAGCGAGGAAACTGGATAGTTTCAATGCTACTCAACTAAACATAAAAATGGTTGTATGAAAATAACATTTCCAGCCAGTAAGACTAGACGGTATACTAGAAATGTTAGGTTGGGCAGTCCCCTTACATTACTCTTCTGCATCAAAAATAAAGATACTTGCTCGATGTTGCATAACTAGTGGCAGATTAGAAAAATTAAGGCTGGCAGTCTCATAGAGAGTCCCTTGAAGCCTGAACTCTGTACTCTTTACAGAAAGTATAAATATACAGAAAACTGGGTAGTTTTAGTTTAATACCAGGTTGCACTATTTGTCAGGGAACACTCCCTAAATGTAAACTTAATTAGGTGTCCTTATTATATATTCTTTTAACACCTTGCATTTTTCTTTCAATTAGCTCAGTATACCTATTTCTCTAATAATAATGAAGTAACTAGCACTCATTGAGGACTTAACTATGTGTAGACTTTAAGTAAAAACTTTATGTGATTCATCTATTTTAATCTTTACAAAAAACAATATTCTGGGATCTATTATTATCTTTTATTTTTTTTTTATTTTTATTTTTTTTACAGACACACAAACTTAGGGAGTTTATGTGTCCAAGGTCAAAAGGTAGTAAATAATAGAGCAATGGGCTTCCCTGGTGGCGCAGTGGTTGAGAGTCCGCCTGCCGATGCAGGGGACATGGGTCTGTGCCCCGGTCCTTGAGGATCCCACATGCCGCGGAGCGGCTGGGCCCGTGATCCATGGCCGTTGAGCCTGCGTGTCCGGAGCCTGTGCTCCGCAACGGGAGAGACCACAACAGTGAGAGGCCCGCGTACCGCAAAAAAAGGATTCAAAGCCAGGTCCCCTGCCTCCCGAGTACATGTCTGACGTTATATTGCCTTCCTTGTGTGATTTTTTTGGGGGGATGGGAAGGTATTGGTTTTATTTTGTTTTTGAAAAACTTCTGCCTCAGTGACTAGACTCTAAGATCTATGAAGGTAAGAATTGTTTCTATTTACTTCACTCCTTTATCTCTAAATTAGCATGGTGTTTGTTACATAGAAAGTGATTGATTTTATCTTTTTTGAAGGAATATATGAGTATGGGTAGATGTGTTCTGCCTAACCAGATTGTCATATGACTTTTGTTTACTTGCTTAGTGTGATTTAGGCCCTTTGTATTCCTGATTCCTAAAGGAGGCATACAGAAATTTGAGCAATTTTTGGTACTCCATCGTCTTGCTAATGTTAATTTTCCTCTGGGTTTGTCTGTTTATACATATGAATAATGTTATATCCTTTATTGCTTCCAAAAAGGAATTTAAGTGGTCATACTCTTTGGTAGTCTTTCTCTTTCATGCTGGTGCAGGCACGTGCGTTTGATGGAAAGGAAATAGGAGTTATGGGGAATGATTTTGGAGAACTTTAGTGTTGTTCTTATCCAAATATGAAAATCTATGAATATACATTTTTATATATATAAACATGATGAGATAGCCAGATGAGAAACAGAGTCAAATAATTTGTCTAAGAAAGTTCAGGAACTAGAGGAATGGATGATTAATTGTGGAAAGCAAGGACTTCCCAAATGGCAGAATACATTCTTACAACTTTATACCCTTTGACCACTATTCTTCTCAGATTTAAGCTTGATAATCACCTGGACATCTTGCTAAAACATAAATTCTAGGGCCCATACACCAAAGGTTCTGATCCAATCTGAGGTGGGAGTTGGGGATTTGCATTTCTAACAAGTTCCCAGTTGATGCTGCGAGACCACACTTTAAGTAGTACTGAACTGGAGTATATTAGAGCAATTGTAAGTCAGAAATCAGGAGAGGAGTCATAGTAATGCTTCTGATTTTCTGCCACCTGGTGCCTCAACTAGATCAAATGTCTAGTGCTGGATGCCAGTCAAGAAGTGTGGTACTCTTGTATGTCTCCCCTGAAGGGAAATGTAGAACAGTTAAAAAAAAATTCATCTTGCTCCTATTCTTTCCCCTGACTCTGAATTCAGACACCTATATATGCCCTCATGGAATATGACTCAATCATGATATCATGATTTTCCCCCATAACAGTAATACTCTGGTTTCCTTCTTCTTGGATTGATATTCCACAGTGGTGGTAAAGAGTGTAGTTGCAGAAGTAAAATGCCTGGGATCAAACCCACCTCTGCTCTTTTCTAGCTTTCTAGATTTTCAGTGTTGGGAAAGTTGCTTAATCTCTCTTTTCTTCAATAATAAGATAGGGAGCAAAACAGTATCTATTTCATGATGCTGCAAATACACATTAAGCATGAAACACTTGTGTTAATTATAATGTTAGCAAATGACTATTTAATCTTTTTATTCAATTTTTTATTCATGGTGGTTGATCTTGCTAAACTGTTAACTCAGCCAACTATGACCGCCTCCTTGATTTTCCAGGCTTTCTCTTAGTTTTGCCTTTGTAAATTATATTATTGGGAACTTCAGGAAGAGATGACATTTCAGTCCATGGCCAGGTACATGTTTTGTACTTGAGTTGTGAAAATTCTAATTTGGTCCCTCACTGACCATAACTCATAGTCCAAAAATTCAAATTAAAACAAAAGCAAACAGAAGTGATGTCACTCCATGTTGATTCAATCTTTGTAAGGGAAAAAAGGAGAATTTGTTCCTATAATTTCCTTAGTGTAAAAATATCACAGCCTTTACTTCTTTGCATTGGTACTATTGATTATTTGAATCCTCCACCTGACAGTGGAAAAAACCCTATGATTCCTTGATCTTTGCATTCTAGGTCATAACACAGAATTTGGCCCATTGCAGGTACTAACTCTCTGTTTACTGAATCAAACCAAACTCCTTCCTTGAAAGTCAACTTGTATTTTAATACTATTTTAACACGGGATTTGAACACCTCCAAACTTCAAGTAAAACTTCATGGGAAGGAAATGATTAATTCTCTCTTAGGTTCAAATTTCCCATGTTTTATGTGAAAACTTAAGTGGCATATGGCTTAAAAATGTTAAAATATTGAGCTATTTATTATGAATATGAAAATCAAAAATAATTTTGTTGCTCATCCAACTTTTGACACATGCTTTCCTTTTTCCTTTTGTGATCCACTAAGATCTCCTTAATGAGCTCAATGCATACATTTTTGTTGTCATATGAAGTACTAGGCATTCTAAGTTTACATACTTTACATCTAACTTTTGCTAGCTAGGGAGCTAATTAGCAGTTACTTCTTGTTGTGAATAAACTGCCCCATAAGATATAAGAACTCCCCAATTCACAAGTTCACATTCTTCTATGAGGTAACTTTAGCCATCTAAGTCAATTACAGCATGTTAACATTTCTTTGCTTCTGAAGATTATTTTTCCAGTTATGGAGTTGTAACTGTTTAAGTCATGACCAAAATGCAGGCTATATCAATCAGGTCTGTCTGAAAAGACAGGGTTAAAATAGTTTCAAACGAGATGAAAGCTATCAAGGGAAATACCTCACAGTTATTTTGACTGCTATAGCATCAATATTCACAATAATATCTGGAAGTGATGAAAAAATAACAGTAATGAAATTATTCTTTTTTATTAGGTTAATGAAATGATTGAAGGAATATAAGATTGACAGTCCAGACATCTAAAGTATTCTTTTTAAAGAACAGATACCATATTCATAGCAGATAGGTAAAATTCTCTTTACAATACATCTCAGTCTTTTTAAGAGTGAAGTGATAAGGAGGATGCTGATCTTGGGATAGTGTTGTTGCATATTAATATGAATACTCATAAAATTACAGATAATAAATGTGGAAAGTATCATAGATTCAGACCTAGGCATGGTCCAAACATATTAGTACCTGCATTCTGAATTAATACTTCACATTTCCAGAGGGTCATAAATGTGAGCCATTTCAACTGTAGACTTATAAACAATATAAAATAAACCTCAAAATTTCAGTCTTAGACAGAAAAGAGATGGGGTGGAGGGGAAACCTGATTACATTTATCTAGCAATGTGGACAGGTGAAAAATCCCCTGAGCTACCCAGGATAGCAGTTTGACTAGTGTGACTCTAAAACTTCAAGTAATGTTGGAATTAACACAAACTTTTTTTTAAATTATGCATCAGAGAATATGACTCATCTAATAAAATTTTATTTATAACACAATTGAAATATTACTCTTTAAATAAAAAAACAGATTTAGGATGTGGTTATTATTTTTTGTTATTCTTGGAATATTGAATACTGCTTCACTAAAAACAATTTAAATTTTACAAAAGCATGCCACACCTGATATTCACATCAGTTACATGTTCCACAATTAGTTGGTGTTCTACCTGAGATTTTATTAACTTTGAGTGTTGCTGTTTATATTTTTATGTTTTGCACCTTTTATTTTTATTGTATTTATTTGCTAAAGTATATTTGATTTACAATATTAGTTTCAGGTGTATGACAGAGTGATTCAATACTTCTGTAGATTATATTCCATATAAAGTTATTATAAAGTATTGGCTATATTCCTTGTACTGTACATCACTGAGGGGTAGGGAAAGGGACAAGATAGGTAAAGGAGATCAAGAGGTACAAACTACTAGGTATAAAATACATATTTGTTTTGAATTTACAGCATTCACAGACTAGTGCTGAGTGCTTTGGAGAGTGCTTAAGAAATACTGTAAAATGACATCCCTATGACAAACACTGCCGTTTTTACTTGAAACTGCAACTCTAGATTGCTCTTTAAGTAGTTTTAGTTCATGTTCCAAACAAATAATGCCTTTAAGAAAATGAAGACCAAATATCTTGCTCCTTTGAAAAGATACCTAGAGGGCTTTCCTGGTGGCACGGTGGTTGAGAGTCCGTCTGCCAATGCAGGGGACACGGGTTCGTGCCCCGGTCCGGGAAGATCCCGCATGTCGTGGAGCTGCTGGGCCCGTGAGCCATGGCCGCTGGGCCTGCGCGTCCGGAGCCTGTGCTCCGCAACGGGAGAGGCCACAACAGTGAGGGGCCCGCGTACAGCAAAAAAAAAAAAAAAAAAAAAAAAAAAAAAGTACCTAGAAATAGGAACTCCACATATAGTTGTATTGATCAGGTCAGGGAACTTGGCCCAAGTAGCAAATCTGTTCTTTGCAAGGGGAAAAAGGCAGGATTTTACATCGTACTTGTGATGCCTATGAAAATTAATGTTCTATTCTAGGACCTGTGTGGTTGTATGTGATTGTAAAGCCAATCAAGAGATAAGGCAATAATTTGGGGTTATTTCTTTCTGAAAAAGAAATCATTCTCTGTTGTTGCTTTCTTCAGTTTTCCTATAGTGAAACTATCTCTTGGACTTTTTATTGGGCAGGTAATCTATGATTCCTTTATATAATATATATTTTTAACTTATAATTCCCAGTTTCTAGCACAAGGAGGGAAGGCTCAAAACCTGAATAAGTATGATGTTCTCCTGTTAAAGCCCCAGTGTGGTGAAAGTCTGATGTCTGTTCTAATTGGCTGGTGTCAGCACTCAACCAATTGTTAAATATTTAGAAAATCATCCTTATAATACAACCATGGGAATTCCTAAGCAGAACAAGGAGGCAACAGCATTTCTCTTGTTAAGGAGTACTATGTCAAAAAGAAAAGGAAAGTTAAAAGTTATCCCTAAGGATAATTCACACGGCCCTGGAATTGACATGAAACAGAGTGATGGTGGTTGGTACTCCAGCAAGGCCTGGTTTCTGCCCTGAGTTAATCTACATCATACGTACGCAAAATCTGCATCTCTCAGATGTAAAGCAACTGACAAGAAACCTAAAGAGTAAGAACATGGAAAATGGAAGGTCTTTTCAGATTTGTATTTGTCAAGACCATTGCACTGGTGATAATGAAGCCGGTTTGTTGACAGATCCATCACATAATTACATCACTAATGTAGATTTTTTGTTATTAAAAATTAGTCCAGAAGGACCGAACACTAACTGAAAACTTCTTGAATCGCTTGAAGAGTCATACATTTGATATGAGCTTTATCAAAGATCAAGACGTATATAATAAAATCATTACACATTCAATTCATCCAAAATCTCTTCTATTTTAGCCTTTTAATTTTTACAAAATGAAGAAGTTATTAAAATATTTAGTTTTCTGTAATATATTTCTATCCATACTTTAAGTATCTATTAAAATGGATAAGCTCAAAAGTGCTCGAATCTCAGTATATTAAGCAATATATTATGTAAATTTAAGAGTAAACATTTTTCTTTCATGATTATAAAGATGATTTGAGATAATAATATTGATACTATGTTTGTCATTGAAAAGGAATTATAAGCTGTGGTCAGAAGCATATCATACAAGTTTCTACTGGTCCCAGATAAATATTACTCAGATGTTACTAACTGAAGAGGAAAACATTTCTCTTGCGTGATTTTTTTAACAGTCTTGAAGTACAGTAACTATTGTTTTACTTGTGGTATAGGGCTAAAAAAATTATTGGAATTCTAATCAACATCTGCTACTCTTATTTTTTTAATGCCTTATTTTTTTAGTTTCTTTGTTGATCTAGTGGGAATTTAAAAAAACACCAGGCACATAGTGGCAACAAGTAAATTATTTATTGTTTAGAAAGAGCTTTGAATTATTATGAACACTTAGGAATTAGGACTTATTACTAAACTGGTTTTCACTAAGTAAATGTAAGAGATAAATATTGAGTCACAATTGGACTCAATACTAAACTATTTTTTTCAGCATGAAATAATATATTTCTCTATTATTTTGATCAAAGTATTGTTTTAATAATGGTCTTTTTATCCTTGTCTCATTTGAGCTTTGACATAAAGGAATCTATTTTAAAATTCTTCAGTTGGAATTATATTATTTTTCAAGTGAGAAAAAAATGATGATAATATTCACATACAGACAAAATCATTAGCAAGCAATCTTGGTACGTATTTTGCCAATATTAGAGCTAAGAGCCATAGTTGCTTAAATCTGAACAAGCCTTTCCAACCTATGTTCTCTTATGGTGATTAAAGAGTAGAATTTTTAGAAGCAGACAGATCACAGAAAGAAATATCAAAAGCCAAGGCTGATGTCAAATCAATGCCTATGTTTAGTTGATTTTTGCTATATTTGGTTTGAGCACTGATTTAATCTAGAAAGTGCTGAGCTCACTATGAGCTCCAAACAATGTGCTTTTTATGTAGTGATATGTTTGATAATAAAATAGAACACAACCTATCAAAATGCATAATAAAATACCATCAAGATAAATATAAATAAAAACTGTCAGTATTTAAAAAGAGGGTAGAAAAATCACTGGGATTTTTCTATGTTATCTGTATAGTGTGCTTATTACTGAGGAGTCTGGCAACATCTTCTTTTAAAAAACTATTCTCATGTCTCTCTTGTCTTCCTTCTTAGCTCTCAAATCTATATTTTATATTGTTTTTATCACATTTTAGACCCCTGGGATATTTTGGATCCTTTAGTAGATTAATCTTATAAAGGAGGAAACATGTTTATTTGTTCTAGATTTCATTGCAAACCATCCTCATGCTATGGAAAGTATTTCAGCCAGTCTCTGTCTCACTTTCAAGCACAAATATTGTATATTGGTTGGATTTTGATCTACAATAATGAGAGTTTTCAGTTAACTCTTAGCTCATGAACAAGTATGAAGAGTTCACTATTTCATGGTGAAGGTACTAAGAACACAGATAGGTCACCTATTTCAGTAACTATTTCTATAGAAAAAATCACCTTGTAGGTCTTACACCTCCTACTTAAGTAAAGATTCTTTAGAGACCCATCTGCTTTTGTTTTTTGAACATCTCTATCACATGAAATTGATTCTGTGGCACCCAGAAGAAAAATGAGAAAAAAAATACATATATATACACTCATAGTTGGGAAATTAGAGTTTGTAACTCTAATAATAATGCTTGGGTAACCCATTTAAAACAATGTTTATCTCCTTTCCCTTCTGTAGAGGGAATTCAATAACATAAGAACCAATTTTGAACATAGAATTGAATTTTTTTTTCGTAATTCACTAATACTCATTTTCAAGCTTTAACAGATGTAACAATCTGTATTTTGATACATTTTATACTTTCCTGAAAAGGGCATTTATGTGAGTGAATTTTGTGCCCTGGGCAACTAAATCTAAATCTTATCATAATTAGCCTTAATTTAATGATTCGGTGTGAATACTCTGTTTGGGTTAGCTCACTGCGAATGAAAATAGATAGCCAAATAGACAGACATCTCTATATTTCTGTCGGATTTCTATTTAATATGCAAAATGATTTTGCTTGCATAGGTCAGAATATCCTGCATTCTAAAGCTGAGGTAGAAAAATCCTCCCAATTTTAAGGATAGTTTCTACCCCTTTACTGAATACTTATATTCATTCCAAAACAAGACTGTAATGTGTGTGTAATAATTAGTATTAGGTGAAGTTTCATTTTGGTGCAGACTTTGCATTACCCAAGACTCTTGTAGTTAAACTATGCAAATGAAAACTTCTCAGGTATAGTAAGTACATCAAACGTTCACAGAAAACAACCTATTATGAAGTAAAAGGTTGTTGCAACATCTTCTTCAAGGTAATGGAAAAAACAAAATTCTATTAAAACAAGGCATGGTTTTGGCCCCCACGGTTGTAAATCCACAACCCTGCGACTTGGGAACCCTGTGAGTCTAATGATGAGTCTGGATGCCAGATCATATCCCTTCTATGACACTTTCATATTCCTCTTAAACAAGTTGCCCTTTCAAAGTTTAAAACTAAGTGCAATGATTAGGAAAAGTCATATTCACAGAGAATGGTCATGAATCAACATCAAAGTGTGTGACATTTGGAGCAGATTATAGAAGTTAGATCATTGTTGAACCTGGTAGATGATAAAAGAGGAATTGAGAAAGAAAAATAGAGCAGTCTTGTCTGAAGTATTTTTACATAATCTTTTAGCAGCACAATGAATTTGTGATTCATGGAATTTAGCAAAAAAGCAGAGACTTTATGACAAACTCAACTCTGATAATAAAATTAAAACACTGGATTTAATAAGCTACAAGATTTAAACATTTTCCATGCTATTAGTTAAATATACAGAAGTGTGCCAAGAAGTCATGAGGTAGTCTCCATTAATCAAATGTTCTAGAACATGATAATGAGCTGAAATGTGAAAAATAAATTGGTTGGAAATTAACAAAAATTCCTTTATTAATGTTTTCGCTGAATGGATAAAACCTACAATTTGTTGCTGAACCCCTCAATGGCAATATACCTATATTTACAAACCAACTGTTTTTCATGCATGTAAAATAAATAAGACAATGCCAGCTACAGAGGTAATTAGAGTTGCAGGTAATTTTTTATCATATCAAGACTTGCCTCCAGTATGTGTAAAAAGAGCTGGGATTATTTATTCCCACTTGATCACCAGTCAACATTTGCCTTCTCATTTCAGAGACTGTTATCAAGATACATAAAAATTGAAGGCCATATTCTTCCAAAGCACAGCACTGATCTACTCTTTAGACCAACATTGTAGCTGCCCATCTCTGACTTATTATTGCCCTGAGCTATATACTGCTGTCTTCCAGTGCTATATTTCTTGAAAATTTGACATAGAAATCTGTGACACAAACTGTCAGCTTGGTGTGGAAGAAAATCTCAAGTTCTCTCATTAATATTAAACTTCTGGGGGAAAATGTGTGACTGAAACAAGCATTTCTTTTAGGATGAAGGAATTCATATATTACTATTGACATGATAATTGAAATCATATTCAGCAAAATGAATATGAAGAAATTATACCCATGCATTATAAAAGAAGGGACAGAGATGGGTCCGAAGAAGGAAAAGCATCTTATCAAAAAATATGCAAGCATTCAGACATCCTTATCAAAATGATGAAACAATGAAAAGGAAAGTTATTGTGACCATCTATTATTGTTTTTAATGAGCATCAAAGGGATTGTGATAAAGAAAAATTATTGTCAGTCATTGCAACAGAATATAGCTGAATAGATACATCTTTTTATGACAATGCAGGCAAGAATAATTTGGATGTAAATCATGTCTTTGTCCCCACTTTATAATGGACTTTTTACACAAAATTTGGGAATGTGGAGAGACAGAAAGTCAGGTACTTGATTCTGCCTTCCCCTCTAAGGAGTCCTTATGTAAAACTTTTAGTGATTTCAGAGGACAATAAAAATTGTGGACACTGTAAGGTCTGCTCTTGGGAGCTAAAGAAAAATGGGACTCCCCTCTGCCTCTTTTTTTTTTTTTTTCATGTGACATAAAAACCGCAGGCAATTTTCATTTCTCTACCTCAACTCAAAGATATGTCTTTGAAGTCAATATTGTTGTAGTTATTTATTTATTTATTTTTCTTTAGCGTACCAGGTTTTTTTCTTCTGCTTTTCCCTTTGCATATATTCTGTTCGTTTGTTTTGTTTTGGAAAGAATTCATCTGAGTGCAAAAGAAAATGAAACCTTAGTCTTGTTACACACTGATGAAAGGAATTAAATTTTTCTATGTTGTCATATCGTCATTGCTATAAAAAATAAAATCACGTGACAGTCAAGGCAAAATTATCTTCCAAAGCCAACTCTTTTGATAGTAACTAATATTTAAAAAGCACTTTAAGGTTAGCAAAACATTAATGTACATTGTTTCCCATGATCACCATAATAACAATGTGATAAGAACAGTATTTTTTTTTAATTAATTAATTTATTTTTTGTCTGTGTTGGGTCTTCGTTTCTGTGCGAGGGCTTTCTCTAGTTGTGGCAAGCGGGGGCCACTCTTTATCGTGGTGCGTGGGTCTCTCACTGTTGCAGCCTCTCTTGTTGCGGAGCACAGGCTCCAGACGCACAGGCTCAGTAGTTGTGGCTCATGGGCCTAGTTGCTCCGTGGCATGTGGGATCTTCCCAGACCAGGGCGCGAACCCGTGTCCCCTGCATTGGCAGGCAGATTCTCAACCACTGCGCCACCAGGTAAGCCCAAGAACAGTATTTTATTGTCACTTTAAAGATAAGAAAATTGAATTTGAGAGATATACATTAACTTGCTAAGCGTCATGTACCTAGTAGGAAGCAGAACGTGTGTCTTAAACACAAAAGTTTTAATTTAAATCCTGGGTTCCTTCTGCTATATCACATAACCTCAGTTAAGTTTCTATATCATAGCAGATTTTTTAAAGTTTGGTGATTGTCAATATTTTTCTAGGGTCTAGTAAGCCTAGTAATTACCTAAAAGGATCAGTATTCCTTTCATTATATATATATATATATATATATATATATATATATATATATATGTTTTGAGAATTGAGGGGAACACAAATTCAGTATGTAAAAAATTAGCTGGGTTACTTATTCAGTGTGCAATCCTGGTCCTAACCTCCTAACAATTCTGATTCAGTACATCTAAGTGAAACTCTATCATCTATGTTTTAAATAAAGAACTACATTTGAAAAAAAACCCTGTTGTAATCAACTAATAACTCGATGTATAGGTCCATACCCTAATTTTTGAATCTACAGAAAACATATTTTCGTTTTATTTTTTCTTTTATTTTTTTTTTCATTTCTTTTTTTTTCTTCTCTTTCCTCTTTTTGTTTTCTATCTAACAAATTGATGTTCTCCAGTTGTGCTACCTCTATTACCTGTTTAAAAAATGATTTTAGATTGCTCAAAGGTGTAAAACAAATGTAAATATGACCAAGATTCTTGTAGAAGTTAATTATTTTATGGGTTACTTAGTTACTTCCTGACTAAAAATGGATACAAGGTAAGCAGATGGCAGCAGTCTAGAGTGTGGTAACCCAGGTTCAAATATTCTCCATTATTGCTATCTGGCTGAATTTTTAAACCTTCTATTCCTCAATTTACTCATCTGTAAAGTTGGAATAATAGCATTTTATGTGACAGAGATTTTATGAATATTAAATAAAGTTTTTGTTAACCTTTATCTAATGCATAACACTGTGCCCAGAATATGGAGAATGCTCACTAAAATTAGCTATTATTGTTGTTTTTAGTTTTTACTGTAGTTGTTGTTATTATTATTATTTCACTGATTTTATTATTAGAGAAAAAAATATATGCTCCCACTGACCATCTGTTTCTGATTTTTGGAACATTTCCTACGAACAGTTAAATGAATTAATTTTCAGAATAGAGTTACTTGATATGACTATCAGTCTTTGAGAATGATGGCCAAAGGCAAAGATTTTCCTTTCATACAATTACTATTGACATATCCTTCCTAGTTTGATACCATGATTCATCGTATATTGAGTCATTCCTGAGCCACCATATGTTTTTATCTTATTTGATGATTTTTTTTATTTTTTGTAGTTATTGATTCTGTTGTTTAGCAAGTTATATAAGCTCTTTGTGTTATATATGTCTGTATAATTTCAACATTTGAAGTGTGGTTAGTACTTAATGATAGGGAATGAAATTATCTAAAATATTATATATGAAATTCTCAGATATATTTTCTCAAAGCACAGTAGAATTTCACTTTTACGTGGTAACCTCAGTCAATGAATGTGCAAGTATCCAGTGGTTACATTAAAATGTCATTCATTAATGTAAAAGTGTTGACATTTACAGGTGTCAGATAGGCAGGCAGATGATAATTTTAAGAATTACATGTCTTTCTGAGAATTTTGTTTTCTTGATCTTTATGAAACTAAACTATCATATGTAATATTAAATTTGAGCTACCTCTTTTGACCTTAGAGTGCATACAATAAGAATTATAATCTCCTCTGCATGTTTATTTACGAGGTCAATTTTTTTAGCCATTTAAGCATGTATTCACTTATTTGAAGGTTTAAAATTTCTAAGAAGTATAAACCTGTCTGATTTGAGTGTAAGTACCATGAGAACCTTTAGAGGAAATGTAAATGAAGCATTAGAAAAGGAGCTAAAGGAAAGAAGACTGATAACACTGAAGAAAGAAAGAAAACATATTACAAATAAAAAGCAATGAAATGCCATAAAAATGAGAGAAATAAGTATATTAGATTACAGAAATCTGCTTATTTTATTCTCCAGGTATTTGCACTTGCCATTGCATGTACTTAAATTGTTTTTCATCTAGGTAAATTTATGATTTGCTTCTTTTTAATTACAATCTCACCTTAGATGTTGCCTATTAAAAGAGACTTTCTTGACCCATGCCACTAGTAGCAAAACAAATCCCTAGCCAGTAGCTATCTCATTATTTTTCTCTGATATTCTGAAAATACCTTCCTTATTAAATATAAGCAACCTGAGGACTGATTAGTTTACCACCAGTCAACCTGGAAGAACACAGCATGTATATATATATATATATATATATATATATATATATATATATATATATATACTATCCAATAATATTTAATCACAACATATAACAATTGTCTATAGTCTCAATAGTTTACATAGATTTTCTCACTTAATTCCCAAACCATCCTATGAAGGAAATAGGACAGTAGAACAGTGTATCCTTTGTAATGTGTCAACTTGGCTAGGCTGAATCCCAGAACTCCCTTCCATGTATGTTTCCTGTCAATGGGAGACCACAGAGAGATTCTTGGGCAATATTTAGAGAACAGTAGTGAAGTAGAAGCCATTTAGTAACTCAAACCCTGTTGCTTATCTGAGGACTTATCACCTCTATGGTATAGGGGAGCAGAGAGTCTGTAACCACTCTACCTCCCCTAGATGCTATACCACTGTGTGCTTAGCACCGGAAGGAAGGGTGCCAGGTTCTTTTGAGCATGAATACCATCAGGATAAGAGGTCCAGCTCGTACTTGTGGATTTAAGTTTGTTCTTACTCCCTGTATTTTATAGCCATCTTCCCTTCCTTATTGCCTATTCTGCAGATTGGAAGCTACAGAATCAGCTATGAAGACAACAACCTTACATACACTTTTAAACCAGCGTTCATTATTGAGTAAGCTCAAACCCCATAACATATCTATTTATCCATCACCTGTTTATCTATCTATTTATAGAATCCATCCATCTACATCATATACCTCTTAGTTGTTCTGCTTTTTGGATTGAACACCGACTAATACAATCACCCTATAATACCTAAGGAAACTGTGGCACCCAGTTTAGTAAAGATCTGCCTCAAGGGCATATGGTGACCCAAGAAAGACTAGTAGTTAAGTAATAGGTTATAGATAGCTTAAAAGATTTTAGTGATAAGTTTATCTGCAGCTGTTTTTTTTATCTACTTTCTTTGTTTTATGGTAGAATGGGGGTGTAAGTGGAGTGAGAGGGGTGATCAGCCCTTTTTTGACAGATAGTTTATGAATAATGGCTTAAGTTCTCAATTTCTATTTTTACTACCTTTATTAAAACTTCTACTAAATACATATATGAATCATGCAATATACTTCAAAGACAATGATTTCAAAAGGTATGAGCTCCTAGGCAGGGTTATATAAATAAAGGCTTAAGAAAAAAAAAATCCATTTTATTAGCTTTTTCAGACTAAATGTTGGATTTTGTTGCTCTCCTACACTGTATTGTTTAATTTTTCCCACTAATCACTCTAACCTCAATTCTAGTTTCATCATGTTTGTTATATTTTTCTACTTGCAACTTCTTGATTTGATTTTTTAAATTATATTTATTTAACAAACACTTGTATAGTACACATTATGTGCCATGCACTGTTCTCAGAACTTTGCAAATATTAATTTATAAAATACTCTTAACAACTTTACAAGGTAGGCACCATTGTTTTCTCTATTTTACATATAAAGAAACTGAGACCCAGAAAATTTAAATAACTTGTCTGAGATCATTCAACTGTAAGCTGTCAAACTGGGATTTGAACTCAGAGTCTAGCTCAGGAGTTCATAACTTTCCTAATATTATAATTTAAAGCTATAGTTTTTCTTCAAAGTTCTACTTTATAGAAGGGAACAGGATATAATGACGTTCAAACAGAGATCTAAGGGAGTGAGGAAGAGGTTAATATGGAGGTAGGGGGGAAGAACATTCTAGACAGAGAATACTAAGTGTAAATAAAGCTTGAGGAGGGGACTTTGCTTGACCTGCTTTGGAAGTTTGGGGGAGATCGAGCAAGATAGTTTGTATCAGAATGAGGGGGATAGAAATGGTAAAAGATAAATTTCACAGAGGTAGAAGGGAACCAGATCATATAGGCCCTTACAGATAGGGTGACACATATTCTAGTTGCCCAACCACCCCATTTTCATGCCTGTTAACCTGGCATAGTTACTAATAGTTCTCATTTCACTGAAACAGTTGTCCAAGTTTGGACTATAAATCATAGAGTCACCTTTCTTATAGGTCATTTAAAAGACTTTCTTTTTAATCTAATGAGATGAAAATTCACTCTTGTTGTTCTGTTGGTAATGAAATGTAGGGGGATCATGAAAAGATAGATACCAACTAAAAGCAGTATTTCAGGTGACAGAAGTGATGGTAACCTGGGCCAAGGTAGTTGTGAATGTGTTAAACAGTGATGAGATTCTGTGTGTATTCTGAAGGCCAAGAAAGTGGATTTGCTGATGGATTAGATGCTGGGTATGTGATAAAGGTAAATCAAGAACGATTGCAATATTTAGGCTGGAGCAACCAAGAGTGTGAAGCTGCTATTTAATAAAGAAGGAAAGACTGAGGGAGGAACTGGATCAGGGGAGGAGTAATAATTCAATTTAGATGTGTAAAATTTAAGATATTTAAGAGATATCCAAGGGTTGACGTTGAGTTAGATGTAGGACTCTAGAGTTCATGAGAGAGGCCTAGGTTAGGTTTTATATTTGGAAGTTAACAGGTTAGAGATGATATTTAAACTCCCAATGTGGAATAACTTCACATAGAGGGTGTTAATAGTGTGAATTAACTCTCAACACTTATATTTTCTAAGCAAGTGGGTAGTTGATGCCAGAGATATCTAGACAGATAGTTTAGATATTCCCATTAATATTGGGGTCTAAGAGATTAGAGATTAGGATTGATGGGGAATAGGGGGAGTTCTGGTACAGAAGGCAGAAAGGTAGTGTCAAGATCAATTTGTTAAGCACTGCAGGAAACCTTTGCAGATGCCCACAGATTGTGTTGGACGATACTTGGTTTTCTCACACTTTGCCTATTTCTATCACTAAATTTGTACATT
Source organism: Leucopleurus acutus (assembly GCF_964270905.1). Classification (NCBI taxonomy): domain Eukaryota; kingdom Metazoa; phylum Chordata; class Mammalia; order Artiodactyla; family Delphinidae; genus Leucopleurus; species Leucopleurus acutus. Next base: position 123,217,288 of record NC_139143.1, read on the forward strand.
ATAATTATTTGTCTCCCTTTCCAAAATTTCAGCTCCTTTGTGTCATGAACTGTGATTTATTTTTCTTTGTAGACCCATGAGAGACATGCAGTAAAGCTCGTTTATGAGAGCAAATATTCAATTATCTTTTAATCTATAAAACAACAATCTCATATAATCTGACCTAATAGATCACTAGTAGTTGAACAATAAAATGAATGAATTGGAGGGAAAGACAGAAACTCAATTATTAAAGTAGGTCCCAAGGTATTCAGACCTGTTGTTATCAATGGGCCCTGGGACAAAAGAAGTGTTTACTTACTGGTTAGGATGTAAAAACATCTGTTTTGATGATGGTACATTTAAAAACTACTTAAAATTCTGGAAATTTCAAGTTTTGTTCAGAATTGGCTCTAGTGTAAGGGTGGGGAGGAATTGACAAGTTTAAGGGAAGAAGTCCAATAGCTAAGGGATGAAAGAGCAATAAGATAAACAAATTATATACTCTATACTTTCTAAACTTACATAATTTACATTTAGATATGATGAGAATATTCAGTAAATAACATTTAAAAACAAATTTATTAAATTCATACAATTATAAATTATTAAGATACATTTTTAAATGTTTACTTTTGGTAAAAATATAACAGTTAAATAGCAAGTAGGACTAATATCCTTGTTCACTATGAGAAGAAAATCATTTTTGCCTTCAAATACCACTCATAGATTATGTCAACACATAGTATAAATCAGAAAAGTTTGAAAACTCCATAGGCATTTTTCAAAAAATTTATGTATATAGTTAACATGTAAAATAATTTCTTGTGTATTTTATTAATATGTTATTGAAACTATTTTTCTCATGTTTTATTATCTTTTTAACTTATTGCCTAGGATATTATTTGGGGGGTCTGGTATTGATTGAATGTGTATGTCCCCTCTAAAATTCATAAGTGAAATCCTAACCCCCAAGGGGTTGATTTTAGGAAGTGGGGCCTTTGGGAGGTGATTAGGTCATGAAGGTGGAGCCCTCATGAATGGCATCAGTGCTCTTATGAAAGAGACCACAGAGAGCTCCCTCATCCCTTCCCACCATGTCAGGTTACAGCAAAAAGACAGCTGTCTAAGAAGCAGGTTCTCAACAGACACTGAATCTGCTGGCAGCTTGATCTTGGGCTTGCCAACTTCCAGAACTGTAAGAAATAAATTTCTGTTGTTTATAAGCCACCCAGTCCTGCTATTTTGTTATAGCATCCCAGACTAAGACAAGTGTCTACCCCCCAAATTTCCAAATATACTGATTTTTCCAGCTTACCAAGTACTGACATAAAAAACATATCCTTTGCACTGAGAGCTAAATGAAGAGTTCTTAAAAAACTTATGAGAGTACTTCTAGAAAAGCATAATATATGTGTGCATAAGAATTCTATTTAGCATTTATGTATTATTTTTTTTAAATGTTAGTAAAAGGAAATCCTGAAACTGGAATACATTAGCCTTTATTTAAGCTACTGCATATTATATTATTGAAATCTAAGTTATTGTTTTTATGTTTTTTTACATCTTTATTGGAGTATAATTGTTTTACAATGGTGTGTTCGTTTCTGCTTTATAACAAAGTGAATCAGTTATACATATACATATGTTCCCATATCTCTTCCCTCTTGCATCTCCCTCCCTCCCACCCTCCCTATCCCACCCCTCCAGGCGGTCACAAAGCACCGAGCTGATCTCCCTGTGCTATGCGGCTGCTTCCCACTAGCTATCTACCTTACGTCTGGTAATGTATATATGTCCAGGTCTCTCTCTCGCTTTGTCACAGCTTACCCTTCCCCCTCCCCATATCCTCAAGTCCATTCTCTAGTAGGTCTGTGTCTTGATTCCTGTCTTACCCCTAGGTTCTTCATGACATTTTTTTTTCTTAAATTCCATATATATGTGTTAGCATACGGTATTTGTCTTTCTCTTTCTGACTTACTTCACTCTGTATGACAGACTCTAGGTCTATCCACCTCATTACAAATAGCTCAATTTCATTTCTTTTTATGGCTGAGTAATGTTCCATTGTATATATGTGCCACATCTTCTTTATCCATTCATCTGTCAATGGACACTTAGGTTGTTTCCATCTCTGGACTATTGTAAATAGAGCTGCAATGAACATTTTGGTACATGACTCTTTGAATTATGGTTTTCTCAGGGTATATGCCCAGTAGTGGGATTGCTGGGTCATATGGTAGTTCTATTTGTAGTTTTTTTTTTTTTTTTTTTTTTTTTTTTTTTGCGGTACGCGGGCCTCTCACTGTTGTGGCCTCTCCCGTTGTGGAGCACAGGCTCCGGACGCACAGGCTCAGCGGACATGGCTCACGGGCCCAGCCGCTCCGCGGCATGTGGGATCTTCCCAGACCGGGGCACGAACCCGTGTCCCCTGCATCGGCAGGCGGACTCTCAACCACTGCGCCACCAGGGAAGCCCCTATTTGTAGTTTTTTAAGGAACCTCCATACTGTTCTCCACAGCGGCTGTATCAATTTACATTCCCACCAACAGTGCAAGAGGGTTCCTTTTTCTCCACACCCTCTCCAGCATTTATTGTTTGTAGATTTTTTGATGATGGCCATTCTGACTGGTGTGAGATGATATCTCATTGTAGTTTTGATTTGCATTTCTCTAACGATTAATGATGTTGAGCATTCTTCCGTGTTTATGTTTTATACACATAATATTTCAGAAAATATAACATGAAGTTATTTAAAATACATAATAACCTTGAAAAAGAAAAGAAGCTTAGAAAAAAATTTAATTGACCTCATGAAGATCAATCTGACTAAATCTTCTATAGAGTAAAAGATCCATCAAATTGCATAAATTAAAAAGAAATAATAGACAATCCATTTTGACTTTCATTTTTCTCTTGCATAACTTAATTTGCTTAACACTAAACAGAGAAATAACAGGTTTTGATAATGTTAATATTAAGGAGTGATCACCTTAAGTGGTTTTGCATGTCCATTATAGTTCTTCTTAACATATTACAGGTAACCTAAAGGGGCATGACTCATACATTTATTCCTTTTACAAATATTTCTTGAATTCTTATGTAAGAGAATGAGTCTCAATTAAAAAGCGAGTCCTCCAAGTTTAGGTGGAGAATTAGGTGTTCTCTTACATTGATTTCCACTGCAGCAGAGGGCAAACTGTTCTCCCTTAACATCTAGCCAACAACAAAAAGAAAACAAAAAACCCCACGAAAATCCATCTTTTTCCAGAAGTTCCTGCCCTCAATGAGTGTATATTCCAGTTCTAAAGTTATCACACATACTAGCAGTTGGTGTATGAGAGGAATTGGTAGTGCCAAAATAGAGATACATACACATCACTGAAGCACAGAACTGACCAAGTTAGTTCTGTTTGTGGTCTGTAGAATGGTAAGAATATGGATAAAGGAAATAGGTTTGGGGAGGAGGTGGTTTTGAATTGTGCTTAAAATATGAGTGGGGTTTTATAGGGATAGCTATAAAATGGTGTTCATTCCTGGCAGTGGAAATATCTTGACCAAATACTTGGAGATGGGACCACGTGGGACATCTTTGGAGAACTTCAGTAAGTTCAACATAAGTCATGGGTAGGATACATGATGAGTATAGTGGAAGGTAAGGCTTGCAAAAATCATCTGTGAATCTTGAATATCACTATGGGTAAAGTGCATCTTATCTTGTAAAGATAGGGAGTAAGTTTGGTATTTCTTCACATTAAGAAGAGTTACTGAAATCAAATATATCTTCAGAGGAAGAAAAGTTATGTCAGCCTTTCGGTATGGAAAGAAAAAAAGCACATTTACAATATTGAACACTTTACTCTGGACCCAGAATTTAACATACGTTGTCTCACTTAATCCTCACATTTTATGAGGCAAGGAATATAATGTCCATTTTATACATGAAAATACTGACTCCAAGAGAGGTTATGGAACTTGCCTTTGTAACAGTATCTGTGTTGATATTTAAACCTAATTCCTAACCCTGGCTGCTCATTAGAATCATCTAGAGAACTTCTTAATAAGTATTTAAAAATACTGATACTTTTCTTAATTAAAGGAGTTGTCATGAACAAAAATAGAGTTATTCAATAATGCTGAGTAAAGAGTGACAGAGCTTAGAATTAAAAAGAAAAGACAAAACTCTGACAAAATACTTAGAAGATTGTTTCTTAAGTCCCCTCAAATATACATTCTTCATAAAAATAAAACAAATTTCTAACTGAAAATATCTGTACTGGAAAATATGTGGACACACACATATATACAGCTGATCCTCATTATTCATGGATTCTGTATTTGCAAATTCGTCTACTTGCTAAAATTTATTTTTAATCATAAAATCAATGCCTATTATGTTTTTGCAATCATTCACAGATATATGCAGAATGGGGGCAAAAATTTAAGTTGTTCGACATGCACATCCCCAGCTTAGATCCAGTCCCACCTTAGGTCAAACAGGGTGACAGTCTGCCTTCTTGTTTCAGCTCTCAACTGTAAACAAGTGTCCTTTTGGCCTTTTAGTGATTTCTCTGTGTAAAATGGCCCCGTAGCGTAGTGCTGAAGGGTTGTGCAGTGTTTCCAAAGCACAAGAAAGCTCTGACGTGCCTTATAGAGAAAATATGTGTGTTAGCTAAGTATCGTTCAGGCCTGAATTACAGATCTGTTGCCTTTGAGTTCATTGTTAATGAATCAATAATATATATTAAATAAGGTGTTTTTAAACAGCAACACACATAAAACAAAGGTTGTATGTGTTGATTGGGTGACAAAAATGTTGTGACCAAAGGCTGACAGGAAGCTAACCCTGCATTTTCCCCTAAGGGCTAACTCAGTATTCCTAGCCTAAAACAATACCAAGAATAACAGGAACCAACTGTCTATATAGTCATAAGTGACACAAAATTTTTCAAAAAACCCTAAAAGTGATCATTGTCATTTTATTTACTTATTAGTTCAATGAATAGTTGTTGAATATTTACTATGTACTGGCAGTGCACTTGGCTGAAGAGTTAGTGTTAGGTGAGATAGAATCAGTTTCTGCACTCACAGTTTATTCATTCATTCGTCTCTTAGGAGTCACTGCCACAAACAAATCAATGGTTATCTATGGGCTCCGAGAGACAATAAGGCAAACATTCTGCCTACTTAGGGTCATATCTACCCAGTTTACACACCTCTCTCTAGAATCTGTCTGCCTTACTGACCCAGCCTCGGACTTAGGGAAGAGCCCCAGGCCATGCTTCTGTCAATTTACATAAACACCACAGCCTTCCCCAGGCAGAGGGCTGGCCTCTTCTGTACTACATTGATGGTGCAAGTCCCACCTGACCCTCAGGAGCTCTGCCCCAGCCTTCACCAATTTCAGACTTGGAATGTGTGGGTGGGAAAAGGTCCAGCTGCTGCCACTTACAGGGCAGAGCAAGCAAAGACCAGCGAGTCAAAGCGAACTCTGACCAATGAGAGCCAAGGGTCAGGAAGAGGAAAGTGAATAAACTTCTCTCCTTCCTCTTTGACTCTAAAAAAGGAATGATCCCAAACACACCACTTGTACAAGTCCTTTCTGGGAGATCCTCCACAAGATTGAGAACCAGTTATGTTTTCTTGTGGAGTTGTAGCCAGCTCAATAATTACCAATTTGTATTGATTTTCTTTCCTTCTCTGCTCATTTTCTTTGTATGTTGCTGGCATTACACTTTCTAATAAAACCATAGTATGTAAACTTTGTCTTAGGCTCTGTTTTCTGGAGAACCTGGGCAAGACCTAGTTAATTCAAATTATAACTTGATCTAGTTCACCCCGTGTATAATGGATTTATTTCTCCCTTTCTTACTAAGTTTCATTCTTCCTTCCTCTTATTCATTAAATATGTAGAAAATACTTGGGGTAATACAAGGGGAGAAACAAACTTCACTATGCTCCCAGGTGGATATTTCCTGTGTCTCTGTTTCTTCATACTTTAAATGAGGATTACAGAACCAACCTTTTACTGGTGTTGTTAGAATTAAGTGTGGTAATGCAGTTACAATGCTTGGCAAAGTGGTGTTATGAACAGTATTTATTATTGTTGTTATTATTCTGTTGTTGTCATCATCATTATCATAACTTAAATTTACTGGGTATATTGTTTGATTGATTGCCAGATGGATTCTCCAGGAAGCAACTAAGATAGTTTACTTCATAAGACAAAGCTGAGATCCAGACTGGAAAGATATCTATAAGAATAATAATGAAAGAAATTTAGAATCACTTAATAGAAAAGGATGGGAGCTATTTTTTAAAACTATTTTCTAATTACTCTATAGGGGCTAGTGATTATTTAGAGGCTAGTAGTTTCTATTTTCACTAAGCTTATAAATAATACAAGCAAATAGATTTAAACAAGAACATGTGTAGTTTACTCTAGAGAAAAGACAAAAATATTAAATCTTTAACAAATTAAAACTTAGGCTTCAGTATTCACCTTAGGATGTCTTTTAAAAATAATTGATTACTCTTGGCTGAGAAGGTTTTGACTAAGTATAACACTTTAGGACAGGACGATGAAATAGTTCCCAGAGGTTCCTACTCAAACATTTGACTTTAGAAACACTGAAATTTGTATTTAAGTATTGTGCATTTGTCATATATAGACATTATATGAAAGATGAAGCAACTGAGTAATTATGGGATAGTCAAATTATATCATTCCCCATGTACCTGAGAACCAGATTCTCAATATAGAAGGAAGAAAACACACATAATATAAAACAGGTTAAGTAAAATTACATAGCCAAGAATTATAATTAGGTATCAATATAAATGGGGTATTTTCCCTTCCTGTCTGTAATCTATCTGCTGAAAACTCCTAGAAAAGATGGCCAACCAGTAACAATGACTATACTTCATACCCTGATTGTGATGTTGAAATGTCATTTTTCTGTTAAAAGAATGAAGTCAAGAAGTCTTAGAGAATAGTTCAGTCCAGATCTAGGACAAGAAAATGCAAGATAAGCCTGGAACCAATCTTGTTATCATGATAAGCAAGAATATCAAAGACTAATAGATTCATGTACAAAGGTTTCTATTTTTCCCAAATGAGGCAATCTGAGTTTCAAGAAAGTAAAGTACTTTAACAGATAGACACTGTTAACCAGTTTAAATCCATGAGTTCAGATTTGGTTATTATATAATTTTTTTATTAATACTCTTACAAGTTACCCCAAAATTTAACAACTTAAACCAGCAATATTTTTTATCTCACAGTTTCAGGGCTTTATTGGGACAGGATGTGATCTCAAGTTCACTCATGTGGCTGTTGATAGACCTTGGGTCCCTACCGGCTATTGGCTGAAGACCTGAGGTCTTTGCCACAATGTCTCTCCATAGGGCAGCTGACAACGTGGCATCTTGGCTTCTGTCACAGCTAGTGAGAGAGAGAGAGCAAGACAATATGAGACTGTTTTGTTTTGATCAGCAGTTGCCAAGATAATAGCAGGTCAATGAACTGAAACACTTTCAAACACCATAAAATTTAGAGAACTAATGAATTTGCAACTAAGAGTTCACATAAAAGAACTTTTTTGTGTGTTTACTTTGTGTCACTTCTATGTCAAACTTTATTCTTTTAAATATATACCAAGCCAGACAAATACCATTTGGATTTGTTTATGATCACTATAAACAAATGTGTAGCCAAGTGAGGCATCTGGGGAAGTCTTCAAATGTTAACCTCAACATTTTAACAAAACACATTTTGATATTTTTTATTGTTGTTACAATCTTTGTTGTAGTGATGAACTGAGGTTATGCCCTTTCCCTTCCATATAATCTTTGACTCAAGAAAGAGGAAGGATAATTAATGCTTGGTATAGTCTGGGAAATGCTATCAGCTTTTAACAGACTTATTAAAGTATGTTTGGGTTTTAAAAGCATACTGTGTGTTTTAACTGGCTGTCTATTGAAACTCTCATTAGTTCATGAGGTCACATAAACATAAGAGGATGTAAATACTCTGTGAGAATCAAAGTGAAGAAATTGAAGAAGATCAAAGTGATCTAGTTTACAGCTTTCATGGAATGTGAGGCCAGATTTTGAATTCGTACCCTGATGATACTAACCATATACTTTGTAGACCAATGCATGAGTGGTGGTATATTTTTGAAAATGCTTTTAACTTATTGAAGTACAGGTCTACTCCATTTTTCCTAAACTAAAATTAAAAAAGACTTAAAACTGGAACAAATTAGGAATATTGGATAAACTGTAAACTTCAAATAGAGTTCAAAAGTCTTTGGGGGGAGTGGTGTTGAGAAATAACAGAGTAGATTCTTTTGATTTCTATTTCACAATTGGGCACAGATACATTTTTTTCCACAAAAGTGATAGATTGTAGTTGTTAAATCAATATTAACTATGGAATTACTAGTGGACAGGATATTTGAAAGGTTATACATTTCCTGTAAGAATTAGAAATATTTCTAAAAGAAACCCAAAGTCAGGATGTCACTTTTAAAAAATTAGACTTTAATAAACAGGGACTTTTCACATGCACCACAGTGAACAGAGTGGACATAAGGACACATAGTGAACACAGTGAACATGAAGATATGTGATTGGCTGGAATGCCCATTTACTGACCTCTCATCATTTTTTCTGTACTTCCCTAACTCAGGTTATACCTTGTTTTCAGAGGATTTCAGGTATTAGGAGTAGCTTCTCCCATTTAAAATTCCTACTTAGAGCTCTGCTAGCATGCTCACTGTATTGCTTTCTTACAATGTATTCTCAGAGTTGAAAAAATAAATAAAGAGTACTTTGTAGTGGAAGGAATCATTTCAAGAGAAAGAATGCATTTGGCTTCATCAATTTGATGGAATCACTTTAGTGATCCTCCAATACATCTTATCTTCTAATACCTGTTCCCTCCTTCTTCCATCATAATAATTTTCTTTTTTTCCTTTTTAAAAATATTTGGCAGTTTGCAGTGAGATATATGCAAGTACCTAAGTTCTTAACTGGGAGTGTTTTAAGTGAGGATGTTCTGGGGCAGCTTCCAGAAAGCTTCCTTAAGAGTCAGCTGGCTTATGCATTTTGCCCTTTTTCCTTTGTCTCTCTCTTTCCATGTGATGCCTGCATAACTACCAGCTTGGACCATGGGGAGGAAGTACACACCCTGGAGATGATAAGGATACGAGTGGGAAGGAACCCTAAGTTCCTGAAGACGTTTTTGAATAGAGCTACCATACTAGTTTCAGACTATCAAGCCCATAGCCTGAGAGAAATACATTTCTATCTCACTTAAGCCAATGCCTTTTTTGCAGAGGAGTCAGGAGGTTGGAGTGGCAGGAGGAGGACAGGCATTTCTTTCTCCAACTGAACATAATTCTAATCAATAAGCAGCACCACCATCAGATTTTTCTATCAGTACTTGGATTCACGACTATATTTAGCCTTTAGCTTGGGGTTCCCATTCTAGGCCAACTGCCATTTAAAATATATCAAGAAATTATAGAACTTACCATATGTAAACAATTTGGTACATAAGATAGCAAATTGATCTTTATGAAAATAAAAGTGATTCGATAGACAGTCATCTATATTCTTCACGCCAAGACAGCAGCCTGAGGAAAGTGGCTTTGGGACTTTATGAAAAAAATACATTTAGATTTAAATCTTCAACTCCTCATCCCCTCTCCCCCTGTTCTTCCTATCAAAAAAAAGACATGAAAATCATGTTAACCTTGCTAATAAGTGTGGCATTTACCAGAATGCTTTCTCCCTTCATTTTTACCTATATTAACCTTGTCTAAGGAGGATGACAAATATTAAAATCAGCATTTAGAACTTCTCACCTGGCACAAAATTGCTGGTCTCAGGCTGAAGTGTAGAGCTGTTTTTGGCAAAAATGTGGAGTGTTTATTGTTGTATATAAGTTATATGCATCCTTCCAAGTAATGTCCTTTAGAATTGAATGACCTTTATTGATTCTCTTGTGTCACTTGATAGTACGCCTAAGCTGAATTCCAAAGGCCATGCAATAATTTTTAAAAAGCAATGAACGATAGAAGCATAGCCTAAAATCCAATACCAAATGTGAATCAACTTTTTCACGGATTCAATTTAGGTCTCATTTTCTCAGAAAGCATGTTCCATAGGAAAACATTTTCTCCTTCAAGACGGAGGCCTGGTAGGACATTTTATAGAGAGCTGGTGTCAGATTCTCTACAGAGCTTGATTTTTGAACCAGAGCAAAGTAGCCCCCACTAGGCTCACAAACACCCCACCATTTCCCCTGAGGCATATCTGGCTGAGAGTCAGCTGCTGCTGACACTGTGTGCTGGGGTCTGGTCCCACGGCTCCTGGGATGAAACAAGCAGGTGAGATCGATGTGAAAGAGCAACCGTTGGGTGGAAGCACAGGGCGAGGTTGTCCTTTTCATATTTTTATATGAAACATTTCTGTGAACTAAGGGGAAAAAAAAAAACATAGATTGGGTAGGATATTACAGCAAGGAGTACTGATGATGTTAGAGTTGATTTTTCCTTTCATTTTTTATTTTAAATTTGACACTGTCTGCTTAGGAATTTGTAAAATGACTCTCTCTGAACAAACCTGAGTAGATGCGCTGAACAGTTAAAGGAAATATGGGTGAAATAATGTCCCAGCTTTTACTAGGATGTTTAAGTAGTTTTCAACAGGGAAATGAATCTATCATTGAGATACATCTTTCTCTGTGCTGTTGCGTTTTCTGAAGAAAATGTGTAATTTATAGCAAGTTTTAATGACTATTTTCAGTGATCTACTTTTCAGAAGGATAATGGTTTAGGTAAAAGGGAAAGATCCTACTTAATCTTTTTCTAATGTATCCTGTGCTCTCCTGGGGTGTTCTTATAAGATCTGAGATACAATTTCATTCATTTTCAAAACAGATTGAAAAACTGTCTCTTGCCAGCCAATGCGTCCTGTTACCATATCGGAGAAAGTCTGCTAGAGACTACAAGCTATTTTTCAATCTACTCCCAATTTGATGACCATATTTCTTTGAAGGAAAATTATTTTGAGGGAGAATTCATGGAATATCTGAAGAAAAATTAAGGAAGAGTAGGCCACGATTGAGAATGAGATGAGTAAACTATAGAATAACAGGATTTTGGTTTTTCTCAAAAGAAGAAAACTCACAATAGTTACCTTTTCCTTCCCTAACTTTGCCAGTTCTCCTCCACTTTTCCTTCAAATCCCTTACCTTTCAGTTCTGAACACACACGTTCCTTCAGGCCAGTGCTCAATTCCCTTACCTGTTTTGACAAGAAATGCATACTGCAGTCACACGCCAGAGGCCATGGTTATACATAAAGTCCCAGGTCAATAAAGATCACTTACATTTCTTATGAGCCTTTTCATCTTCCTTTCCTCCTGTGTGGGCAAGGCCAGCTGAAAGGGAAAGATAGAAATGTCAAGGGGCCTGGCTGCCAAAGTCTTAAAGCAACCCCCCACTCCCACCAAATAATTTGATGGCCCTTAAACTTTTGTTACCTTACTTTAGGAAAAATAGCCTTTTCTCTTCTATCTCTCATCAAAAGATATTCCTCTCTCTTTCAAAATAAAGTTAAAGCCTTGACTCTCTTCCTTGATGATATACAGTAAAGTAAGAAAAGATTAGTAGGTTTTCTTTAAAACTGTCCTTTAAAAGGAACAAGGGAAATGATCTACGCTGTACTTTAGTTTAACATATTTGTCATACGTCTGTGAGTTCATACATGTTTCTTGAAGGTCATAAAGATGCAGTTTGTAAATTAAATTTAGTTTGGGAAATTTTAGGTACCTTTTCTAATGTAATTATGCATTACCAGTATTTACATGGTCACTTTCTTCCATAAGTGACCATATGCATGACTTGAGATTATGACTGGAAAAATTGACCCCAGTTAGGTGGAAGGTAAAGGTTGCTATCGAACTGGAGAGGCAAAGGGAAATAGAATGTTCAAGAAGATATTCCTTTCGAGGACAATTAGGACATATTGAGTGAGATAAAGATGTAATAGTCATTAATAAATTAAATATTAAAACAGTTTAAAAATGCAGGTTTGAGTTTTTCACTTGTGAAATAGATATGCATGTATATAATAGTGAATATGTGTGAAACCAATTATAAGCTAGGACTCTGACCTATGGACTTGCAAGTGAAATTTGTCTTAGCAAATTTAATGAATGAAAAATTAAGAAAGCTTAAAATCCCTGCCCATGGTTCCATAATTATAAAAGCTTATAAGCATTAGGATATGAATTAGTATTTTGTCCTCCTTATAACCTACATTTATTCATTCAGTCTTAATTGAAGAGCTACCTTTAGGCTCCCTAGTTACATAAAAATTAAATCTATAGAATTTGAATAAAATTACACAAGAATAAAACAATGATTGGATAAGTTATTGTTTTCACACACATGGAGAGACTTTTTGGGAACTTCAGTCATTACTTGGATATTTGCTTAATTTTATGAGGCTTATACTTCAGTAAGTTATTCTGCTTCCATTGTAGTGCCTCATACTCTGCAGAGGACATTTATTACTATACAGGTTACTTATTTGTATTAATTATCTTAGCTTGTCACCTAATACAATGCACCACATTGATTCAGAAAGAGAGAAAGATTTGAGTTGGAAAAAGCTTTGGTTTTCTTAAAGATTCCTTTTCTCATATCATATTTTAGGGGGTTTACCACAAAATGTTTACATTTGATCCTGTGTAACAATTCCTCAAGAATGGATTTAGGGGCTTCCCTGGTGGCGCAGTGGTTGAGAGTCCGCCTGCTGAGGCAGGGGACATGGGTTCGTGCCCTGGTCCGGGAAGATCCCACATGCCGCGGAGCGGCTGGGCCCGTGAGCCGTGGCCGCTAAGCCTGCGCTTCCGGAGCCTGGTCTCCACAACGGGAGAGGCCACAGCAGTGAGAGGCCCGAGTACCGCAAAAAAAAAAAAAAAAAAAAAAAAGAATGGATTTAGTCGTGATTTAATAAAAGATGATTCTTCCTCATAGAAGAGTGTTTTAAAATAGTATAACAATTTATTTCCAAAACTTGAAATCATTGACCCTTCAGTGAAAGGAAAATAGGTAGTTTTATGATTAACATGTTCTTGGAAATAATTAAATGCATATTCACTAAGCCTAGGAGTATGGCTCAGAAAATAGCAAGCTGTTTCAAACTTCTTGTCACTTGATTCATCTTCAGACTTTCCCTATAGCGGTGCTTTAAAAATCATGATAGAAAAGCCTATGTATTCATGCCCTATTTCAAGGTGTTTTTGCAGTGCTGGAATCTTTATTCTAAATTGAATTTTATAATTATATTCATAATTGACCTCACTTTGCCATACTTAGTGCTGACTGCTTCCCTTTGAATCAAGACAGATTAAAAATAGACACATTTTGTTTAAGAGTACAAAGGGTCATGCTTAATTTCAAACCACAAGCTGTCAAAAGCCTGGTATTCTCCTAGCCCAGTCATTTTATACTTGATAAGTAAACCCACTTGAGGAATGTTTATATGCCCTGATGCTTTTGGACAAGTTCACTGACAGAACACATTCTTTGAAGAAATATATCACAACTGTTTATCTCCCTGAGTGTTACCCTAAACCCTGTCAGTGCTAATGATATCAGGACATGGATTAAATAAATCCTTTTGAGAGGGACTATGGGTATTTCTGCATTCAAATCACAAATATAGGCATTTTGGCTGTGAAAGCAGGCAACAGATATTTCAACGTGTACAGCATTCGGTGCATATGAAAAGCTTTAATAGAGAAGTGCTCCAGAGATACACTGCTGTCACTCTTGGGTTTAACATACAACGGCTGCTTTCCATAAACAGGATAGAAAAAAAAAAAAAAGAAAGAAAGAAAGGTACCCTTCTGCACAGATTACATGTGTACATCACAGTTCTGTCACAGTAAAGTAGAAAAAAATAATATATATAAAGTGGTGAATATAGAATATAGAGGTGTAATGCTGGTTTCCTAAGTGATAGTAGTGACTGCAAACTGTGGGTCCCTCCCATCTTCCTTTTTCTCACACCATACATACTGGTTTTACTTTTCTATTAATAGAGTCAAGAGATTAAAATCTGTACGAATCATCCTGTGACTTCTGAGACTAAATTTATTATCTTTATTTTCAGCACAATGGCATCCTTTACCTTTCTTTCAGTGAAAATTATTTTACAAGAAACTGCCATTTTTCAACATTGTTTCTCTGTATGCAAGTCATAATTTATTTTAAAACAATTCCAAATAAATATTTTGCAACAAAAGATCATGTCTTAAAAATCATTTACATGTATTTTGTATCAAGTCTTTTGTGATAGTGATTCTTAGGTTAAGACCTATTTAGTTTTAATTTAGTGTATTTATTTAATTAGCAGAAATGATTATTGTATGTTCATAGGTGGCAATATAGCATCAAAACTTATTATGTTTAATGTGTAGATTAAATCCGAGAAGTAATTGAAAGTGTTTTACTCCTAAACAACAAATAAACTTGCTTTTATTTCTAATAGCTTTTAATATGAAGATATCTTCTGACCTTTTTACATTTTTTTTTCAATTAAATATGACACATAGAACAAATTCTTACAGTTGTTACTTATACTCTGGAATAAGTTGATTTATTGCACTAGAAACCCTTTTTTAAAATCCATAGAAAATATGTATTTACCTAACTATTTTCTAGGTCACCACACACTTACTTGTGTTTTAATCTAAATGAATAAATTTGTTGGGTTCTTTTTCTTTTCTAACTACAAAGTCAGGTATTCTATTGTTGATTTATTATTGACTTTTCAGAGAAACATTTTAAAAAATTATTTTTATTGCCTATTTAAATTATTGTGAAAAATACATTTTTTTAAAGTCTGGGAAAAAGTGTAACATCCTAATAATTTGAGAATTAATCTCACAATTCAGTGATATTGTAAAACTTGAAATTATTCAGCTGCTGACAGCAATTTTGTTAGTTGTGAAGTTTTAATCAGAAAACAACTGAAAAAATTCAAAATCAAATAATGGAAATAATGATGCTTCTCTTTAAACTTCTTTTTTATGTCTGATCTTCTTAAACATAATATGAATGAAGCCCTTCCTTATATACTATTTCATAACTTCCACTAAGTAAAAGACCTAGATACTTTTAGGATCAATTAACCCTTTATATATAATATTATGAATAATCTTTAAGGATGAAATGATCCTGCAGAAAAGTTGAAGAGTGGTTCAATGTAAAATATTTCAAAAAATGTATTTTAGATGTGTAAGTAAAACAGGTACATGACATTATAATTGCAACTGTAATGTACTATTGTCGACCTCTTAACAGTTTCTATCAGCATTTATAAAATGGACCGAAAAAATTCACTACAGACAACTGCCTAACAGCCTATTAAACCAGAGCTGCTCCATTACTGTAACTGACTCTGACATAGCACAGACTGTGCTGGGCTTCAGTGGAAAAAGGAATTTCAAAAACAAACAGTATTTTTTATTTATTTATTTTTTATTTTTTGGTATTCATGCTATTCAGAACTAAGTTCTGAACAGACGAAAAGAAACTTTAACAAAAAGCAGATTTCTTTCTGATTGCCAGCTTCAGCCCAGACCATGTTACCTTCAAATAGACAGTAGAGTTGATAAAATACAGTTTAAAAGGTCAGCGTGGGACCACTTGCTGAGGGCTATGTTTTTTATCCTATAGACTATCCAAACCCCACTAGAGTTTAAATGTTTCATTTTAGAAGAAATAAAGATTCTGTGTTATTAAATTGAAAGTAAATCAATGAAAAACATTTAGAAGAAAAAAGTAACTAAAGTGTATCAGTATATATTTCTTTTATTAGAAATTAACATCTTCGGCTTCACTTGTTTTTATCTTAACAGACACCTGTAATATGCCCTTTTACTCTAATATCCAGTATACTTATTTTTATGTATTGTTATTTATTTGTATTTATAATATGTATATATAAATGACCACTACATGCAAACATAAAATAATAAACAGTACTGTATATATAGACACACATATTTGTTATTACATATCATTTAACTCTGGTTTGGTTCTAACTTAAATTCTAGGCATTACCACAAGTTTCTAATAGTCTACTTCTGTTCTAGTTATTGCATTTGATGCCATTCTCAGGAAGGATCTTTAAAGATTATTTTAAATACTGGCTTCTATCTTAAGTAATTAATTTCACGGAGTATAGCATAATGAAAGTAAACCTTTAAAAGTAACTCTTTTACTAAATTTTTTTAAAGAATTCAGTTTTCATTAATTAAATCCAGAATTTAATATGTAATTATTATTATTTAGTATGTTAAAATATTTGTTATCGTTATTTTTTCTCACTGAAATTTTGAAAAGATCACATTTTATTGAATTCAAATGAAATATAAAAGCAAAGAATAATTTTGTATTTTTGTAATGTCTATATAGTTGATATTATTTTTATTGAATGCTCTTTTAACACTCATTTTTTATTTTCATTTATTTGTTATGATAAGATAGTCACCAATACTGATTTTCATACAGGATTTATTTTTTTAAAATCCTAAATAAATATGGTAGTATTGATATATTTACCATGAAATCAGATAAGAAATAAGATTAGTTGGCTACACTAGCAAGTCTAAATGATTCCTGATAAACCTTCTCAAATGACTAGCAAGTATAAAATATCCTGATGTACTTCCAAAAGTCACAACACAAACTAAAATTTGATTAACTTTCTCTGAAATTCTACACTCAGAGTTTTATTTACAACAAACCAAACCAAACAAACAAACTCTCACTGTTTTCACTGCATCCTTGATATTTTCAATTTATCTCTGAATAAGTCTTTGAGTCTTCTAATATTTGTTATTTCGGTTTAATCCAGGATAAATCTATGAGACAGAAGGACTTGATTCCTAAATATGATGACTTAATGTGCAAATGTTCATACTTACAGATTTCTGAATAGATGACATGTTTATTGTGTCTGGAACAAAAATGTTCTAAATTAGAGTATTATAATAATAAATAATCTCCTGCTCTATTTTTCAAAAAGTAAGCATTGGTTATAGATGTGTCAATGAAGCTTTCTAATCACAGAAAAGCTGCTTAAATATAACCAATTTTCTTCCACTTCTTATACATTATTGTAGCTTCAAGATGGACAATACATATAAAATACTACTGAGATAATTAACCAAAAATATTTTATGGTACCAAGTCTGTTTACTTTTGGCGATTTGGATTTTATCTTCCATGTGGCATCTGCTTGTTAGGGGACCAACTCTTCTTGAGTAGGCTTCTGTGCAATTTGGCAGATTTTAAACTGTCCGAATAAAAATATTCCAGAACAAATGCGAGAGAACTTCTTACCCTTAATTGTGAATTAGTATCGTTGTTACACAATAGAATTAAGATTTCCCTTTCTTAACTTAAAGTTCTATCCTTTTGCTATCTCTGCAATTTATAATCATTGTTTTCCGTGTCAATATTAGTATATGATGAACTATTCTGAAAGTAGTTATGCATCCATGAATTACTTTCTCAGAATGTGTTGTTCATATTATATAAAGCAACTCAAGATCATAGATTTTTTAAAATTTCCATGTCACAATGTCTTGAATTTTTCAAGACTTTGACTTAGATTCTAACTTAGCAATTGCCATAGGTTACAGGTAACATAAGAATCTGAGATGGAAAAAGTCTTGACATAACAGTACATTTCTGCATTTATGTTAATGATTACTCATGGAAATCATATAAGGACATTTAAATGAATGTAGCCAGTGCATTTGAGTGCCATATCATCCATTGTAATGAATATGCATTGATTCAAAGGTTTGAACAATCACATTATTCCCTTTCCCTCATTTTTCATGTGAAAAGAAATGAAACTATTTGAAACTAACATTAACGCAATGTCATGACTGAGTATTTAAACGAAAATAAGTCAGGAAAATCATTTTCTCATTTGTCTAGCGCTATAGCTTGGCAACATAGTATGTATCTTGAAGAATAAAACCGCCAAAAAAACATAAGATATTCCTAAATAAAACAACCATTCATTTTATTTTCCTTGCTAAACATTCTTAAAGAGGAAAAAAAAAAGTAATCTCAAATCATTGACAAGCTAATATTAACAGTGAGCAAACCAAATGAAAATCCTTAAATTATTCTAGTCAATTCAATAAAGCTTTGCTCAAGGCATGTAAAAATATGGATGGTCAAAAACTAAGATAATAAGCCACATGGGCAAGGAGAAAATAATTGTATTCTGATGACCCACCTGGTCTCTCAAAGTGAACTATTTGTATTTGATATTTAGCAAAGATTGCTAGGAATTTTCCCATGACCATTCAATATTTCTAAACTGAGTCCATACTTACTCAAAGTTAGCACAATGAATGACACAAAGAATGGAAACATTCTCAAATTTTTCTGTTTAGCTAATTATCCCCCTTCTTCTTCGACATAATTCAGAGTGACACCAAATAATCCCAGTTCCTCATAAGTAGATATTTCTCTTTGTAACCTGAATTTCTTCAGAAAAGAAAAAAAGGAATAAATTCTAATTTTCGTGACCTTAGGTGAACATTTTATCTCAAATTATATTTGATTACTTTCTCTTCCTAGATAAATTTAATGTCCAGGAAACCATTGTATGAGAAAGATTGAAATCAGAATATTGAACAACTTTGATTCTAGTGAAGTTACAGTAATGATGCACTGTGAAAAGTGGCAGTATAAATAAACCCTGGGGACTCAGAAAGACTGTCTTGAACTTAACCTAACACAATTTTGCTATACTCTTACAGATAAGTTTTTCTGTATACAGATAGCCAAGGCAGGAGTATGTGACAAAAGTAATGGAGATAGAAACATTTGATCATAGTATTTTGAGAAAATAGAAAAGGGGTTATTGAGGATTTGAAATAAGAAAAGATAGGTGAAATGGATGAAGTAGGATAAGGTCAGTACATACTCAACACATGGGTTCTATGATCAAAAAGTCTCTGTATTAAAAGTTATTTCATTTCTCTTAGGGAATAGTAATATGTAGTACATTTTAGGTCCTGAGAACTTTTTCAGTAATGTAATACAGTTAACTTTATTTAATTATTGTATTCCACATTGCTTGACATTGAAAACCTTTATTTAAGAAACAGCTAATATTGTATTAGGATATTTTATTGTCCAGAATATATTTTGGAAAAAAAAATCATAAAATTAAGAGTACAATTACCATTATTGGCAAACTACATAAGTCAGGATGGTTGAACTATAGAATGATTAGAACAAGAATTGTGGGAGAAGAGCCTAGAGAAGTTAGTTCAATAAAAGGTCTTGAATATCATTGCTAATGCTTTCATACATTATCCATAGACTGTGAGGCTATAAGAAGTTGTTAAGGGATTTTTAACATGCATCTGATATGATCATATCTACATTTTAGAAATATCCCTGAAATGAGTATTTAGAATATAACTGGGAGAACAGAAATTAGAATTGATAACACTGAAGCTAGAGAAAACAGTAAAAAAAAACACTGCAAAAAGAAGAGAAAAATAAAAGCCTAAAATGTTGCTATGGAGATGGGGCTAAAATGAGACAAATAGAATTAGGAGATAGTAAAGGAATAGAATTAATAGGATTAGGTGGCCAAATTGAATGTAGAAGTTGAGTGAAATTTAGAAATCTGCGATAAATCCCAAATCATCACAGAAAAGTCAGGTGGAATGGCAGCCTAGAGAACCAGGGGAGAGTGGTGGTGAATTTTTTAAATTGTTTTTGTGATGACTTTATAACCTAAGTCTTCTTGACTGAAACTTCTTGACCAAAGACATTGGAAAACTTGATAGACAAGTTAAGGTCTCTAGTGCATTGTTAGGTAAAGATTATAATAGAGGAGCATACTGCATCCCAGTTGTGGCTTAGTAAGAGAATTCAAACTCTTTCTAGTTCCATTATGGGAATGAATGAGAGTTTCTTTCATGATACAGACTTGTGCCCAACTCTCTAGTTTTATTTGTGAAGTTGGGCTCCTAGGTGGATTATTCATGTGAGAAAGTGTTGAAACATGAAGCTTGATAAAATCTCTGAGTATGGATAGATTTTATTACACATTGAGAAGTTAATGTTAAGTAAGTTGACTTCTAAGGATTGGTGCTTTTTACTAGACCAAAAGGAATGAAAAAGCTGGACACTGACTTGGGTACTATGAAGCTTCCTTGCACTGGTTTCAGAGGAAATGTTAATAAAACATTTTTAAACTTTAAACAAATATCCATATATTTATATCTATGTCTGTAAATCTGGATGAAAACATGATCTGCAAGTAATAGCTGGTACAAATTACTCTTTTATACATATAGGGCCTAATGATATGTACATATAAGAATAACAGAAAATAAAAATAAACACACTGATTAAAAGAAAAGAAAAAGTGTTCACCTTGTCCATGAAATAGTGTTTTGCATTACTAAGAACAGTTTCCTGGCTTATACTTCTTATACTTGAGAAATAACAAGGCTTTCATGTCATAAATAGAAAATAGCTGAGAAATTCAAAACTTAATTACTCATTGTGGTTTTAATTTGCTTACTTACATTGGCATAACAGCTTTGAAGCATATTGCATTTAAAAGAATACTATTGTATTAGTTTCCTAAGGCTGCCATAACAAAGTACTATTAACTTAGTGGCTTAAAAGAACAAAAATTTATTTTTTTATAGTTCTGGAGTTAGAAGTACAAAATTAAATTATTGGCAGGGTCATGATCTCTGTGAAACTCTAGAGAAGAGTTGTTCCTTGTCTCTTCCTAACTTCTTGGAGTTTCTTGAATTTTCGACACATTACCCTACCTCTTCCTCCATGGTTACATAACATTATTTCTGTGTGTATCTGTGTGAAAGTACAAAGTTCCCTCTTATAAAGACACCAATCACTAGATTAGGGCCCACACTAATCTAGGATAACCTCATTTTAACTTGATTACATATGTAAAAAAAACTATTTCCAAATAAGGTCACATTCACCGACACCAGGGGTTAAAACTTCAATGTGTTTTTGGAGAGGACCCAACACAATTCGATCTACAACAATCATAATGCTTTAAGAATTTTTCAATCTAATAATTAGCCAAGAAATGGTGGACATCACAATTAGGTTGAATATGTTATCTGAATAGCAAATTGGTTCAAATGCATTTACATCACAGTTCTTTGGAAATTCAGGTGGCTTACTTTTTTAACTGAAATTCTTATTAGATAATTTTAGGTTAAAATTTTTGAATCTTTATAAATATTAAAGTTATTAAAAAAATAATGCAGAGAGGTCTGGTATATACTTTATGCAGTTTCCCCCAGGGGCAGCGTCCTGCAAACTATCACAGCCAGAATATTGACATTGATATAATCCACTAATCTTATTCAGATTTCCCTAGTTTTATTTGTACTCTCGTGTGTCTACTTAGTTCTACACAATTTTATAACATGGGTCTGTTTGTGTATCTATCACCGTAGTCAAGATACAGAACAGTTCTATCACCACAAGTATCCTTTATGTTACCCTTTTATGATCATACCCCTTCTTTTCTGCTCCCACTTCACCCCTAACCCCTGGCAATTAATTAATCAGTTCTCCATTTCTAAAATGTCATTTTAAGAATTTATGTAAGTGGAATATATAGTATGGAACTTTTTGAGACTGGCTTTTTTTTTTTTTTTTTCGGTATGCGGGCCTCTCACTGTTGTGACCTCTCTCGTTGCGGAGCACAGGCTCCGGACGTGCAGGCCCAGTGGCCATGGCTCATGGGCCCAGCCGCTCCGCGGCATGTGGGATCTTCCCAGACCGGGGCACGAACCCGTGTCCTCTGCATCAGCAGGCGGACTCTCAACCACTGCACCACCAGGGAAGCCCGAGACTGGCTTTTTTACTCAGCATAATTCCCTACAGATTCATCCAAGTTGTTGCTTATTACCAATAGTTCATTCATTTTTATTGCTGAGAAGCATTCCATGGTACACATGCATCAGTTCATTTAACCATTCCAGTGGTTCTATTTCTAAGAGTAGAATTTTATTTTAATTACTGTTTAGATAGAAATAACTTTCCTGAGTTCATTCCAAATATTTCCAGCTTTCTTTTCCAAAGCTCTTAGGTAATTTTGTTTTAGAGTTTTGTGTAAGAGTTTTGTATTAATTTTGTATTGGTACTCAGGAATTTTTGTGATGAATTTTAGTGAGGACAATTTGTAGATTGTTAATCCATAGAAGATGGAGGAGCAGACCTTTGTATATTGATCATTCAGTTCCCTTCTCCTTCCCTCTTCCCATTCTTCCAATGAATTATTAAGTGTCAGTTGTACAATGTTAAACCTTCTTTCCCCCTTTAAAATCCAAGATAGGGGATATGTGTTTATACAAAAGATGTTTATAGTATTTGTTATATGTATGAGAACAGAGTATATTAGTTAATATAATATGAAAAATTACCTCTTTATGTAGAACTTTAAAAAATGATAATCATCTTAATCAGGGTTTTACCAAATGCAAAAAAAAGTGGAGCTTCCTAACAGGAAAATAATCAAGTTGTTTTGTCAAAAATGATTCTCCAATGCCAACTTGTTACATCTTGTTCTTTTCTCTCTTTCACATTATTTTTGGCATCAAACCTGATCTTCTCTTTAAAAGAAGATAAAAGAGGAAGTTATAATTTATTGAGTTGATTCTGTGTCAGGGACTTTACCTTCACTGTTATCCCAGTTGGCCTTCACAAAATCTCTATAAGAAAATAATTCTGTGTTTATTTTTACAGATGTTAAAATGTAAGTTCAGAACAGGTATAGAACATAATTATGATTAAGACTCCAGATTTTGAAGTTACACATATCTGGATTCAAACTTAGTTGTGCTACTACTACTGATTATTAGAAGATATGCAAGTTACATAAACCCTCTTGAACTCCAATTTTCTCATATGTATTGCAGGGCTAACAAAACCTATCTACCAAATTTTTCATAAATAAGTTAATCAATGTATATAAAGTATACTCAAGATATTGCCTGGAGTGAGCTCAGTTTCTGAAAAATAAAATAATTATTTTAAAACATTAATATTTTAAATTAAATTAAAATTGACTAATAATATTTAAGAGATAATAGCTGGAAATTACAGAGAACTTCAAACGTAGGTGTAGATGTCAATTAGACCGAGCTAGGTTTTGTTTCTGTAACAAATCACTCTATATCTCTAGCTAGAAATAACAAAGAATGATTTCCTACTGTTGCTTTGTGTCCATCTTGGGTCATCAGGTGTTTTCTGCTCATTTAAGTCAGTTAGACACATAATTTAATGGTGCTACAGCATTTTGAATGTTGCCAGGAACTATACTAGAGAAAAAATAAAACGTTCTCATGAAGTATCCATTGTCTCTTAAGACTGCCTACAAATGACTCATCGCTGTTGTTCCTATTTCATGGGTAAAAGCAAATTACATGACCACATGTGAAATCAAGGGACAGAGAAATGCCATGTTGTCATGTATGTACAATGTGAAAGAACACTGGTAGTTTTATTAACAGTCCTAATACCCTTTTCCATTATACTGTAATAATTCCAAATTCTTTATCTTCCTTTCTTTTTTCAACCTACTGACAAAAGAAAGATTTGGAAAATTACTAATTCTTATATGGAACATTTTGTGGACACTAAAAATGATGGGAAAGATAATTGAAAGGAATGAAAAAGCATTTTTCCTTCCTTAGTTCCACAAATATATCTATATGTTCATTCCTAAAACCAACATTGAGCCTCTAAATGTGTTGGGCATTCACTAGAACACTTGTCATTCTCTTTTTGTAAGTCAGTGAAGATATTATTCATTGTATCACCCAGTTAGAAAAAAAGATGAAAACTGCAATCCAATTCCCAGTGAAACACTGGCAGAAAAACAAACAACAACAAAAACACAAAACATAAAAGCAAAAAGTTGTTATGCTTAGCCAACCCAAATGATGTGAAATGAAATGAAAAATAAAAAAAGAAACAAAAAATCTCTCACTGTTGTCTAAGCTGTTCAGCATTTGAAAATGGATACATCCTTGTCAGGCTACCTAACAATAAAACAAAGTTTGTAAGTAGAATCTTAGTGAAAACTCTGCAACTGAGAACTAATTAGTGTGTTGACAGAACTGTCAACTAAGACTTTTTTTTTCAATCAGTGGAAAATGAATGACGGTAGATTTTAGAGATATATAAATACAATTTGGTGTCACACATACTCACATAAATATCCCTTATCTCACAACTTTGAGAAACTAATAAAAGTTGTTGCTTTAATTTGCCACTTATACTTGATAAATGGAGATAAAATGTGCTCATATAAAATAATTCATTCTTTTATTTAAATATATAATATACACCTAGTTACAGCAACTAGTATAAGTATGTACATAAAATAAGAAATCTATTCAGACCACACAGGCTGTGCTTGATTACTGTACCTCAAAGGACTTAAATAGAAGATATAAATTCTTGATTGGCAAATGTGTTGAAAATGAGGAAGAGAAGATGAAGCATGAGGGGCTGGCAGTTAATAGCAGAGATTTTCTCTTGCTGGCTGAATGTTTTAGGTTCCAGCACACAATCACTAACAAATGCAGAAAGGCCCTGAGGATACAACTAAGACCACTCTCAACTGTCCTTCTAACCACAAGAAATTATTCAGTGATTACTTCTAGCCTTTCACTTTAGATATATTTTTAATCATTCCCAAAATTGTATGAAATATTAATATCCCAAGTATAAGGGAGAAGAACCTTAGAGAAGTTAAGCAACTTATTCAAGATGTGAAATGAGTAGCAATTTGAATTTGAATTCTCACATTATGTTAACTTACATGACAAAAAGGATTTTGCACATGTGATTAGGCTAACGATCTTGAGATGGACGGTTATTATTCTGGCAGGCATAATGTAGGACACAAGTGTCCTTATAAGAGTAAAGGGAAAAGGTCAGAGAGAAGGCAGGGTGTGGCAATAGAAGCAGAGGTTGTAATGATAAGCTTTGCAAATCATAGAAAGGGTCTTGAGATATGAATCGCTGTTGACCCCTGGAAGCTGGAAACAGATTCTCTTCTCAGTTCCCACAGAAGGAACTCAACTTTTCTGACACCTAGATTTTAGCCCTTACTTTGCCCTCCATATATAATACCTTGGTTTTGTTTTAAGCCACTAGGCTTGTTGTAATTTATTATATTAATAATAGGAAACAGGCTCGGACCTTCAAGATGGTGGAGTGAGACTTGGAGATCACTTTCCTCCCCACAAATACATCAGAAATACATCTACATGTGTAACAACTCCTACAGAACACCTACTGAACACTGGCAGAAGACCTCAGACCTCCCAAAAGGCAAGAAACTCCCCACGTACCCAGGTAGAGCAAAAGAAAAAAACAGAGACAAAAGAATAGGAAAAGGACCTGAAACAGTGGGAGGGAGCAGTGAAGGAGGAAAGGTTTCCACACACTAGAAGCCCCTTCGTGGGCGGAGACTGCGGGTGGCGGAGGGGGGAGCTTCAGGGCTGCGGAGGAGAGCACAGCAACAGGGGTGCAGAGGGCAAAGCAGAGAGATTCCGGCACAGAGGACTGGTGCTGACCGGCACTTATCAGCCCGAAAGGCTTGTCTGCTCACCTGCCGGGGCGGGCGGGGCTGGGAGCTGAGGCTCAGGTTTTGGAGGTCGGATCTCAGGGAGAGGACTGGGGCTGGCTGCGTGAACACAGCCTGAAGGGGGCTAGTGCACCACAGCTAGCTAGGAGGGAGTCTGGGAGGAAGTTTGGACCTGCCGAAGACGCAAGAGACCATTGTTTCCAGGTGCACGAGGAGAAGGGATTCAGTGCACCATCTAAATGAGCTCCAGAGAAGGGTGCGAGCCACACCTATCAGCACGGACCCCAGAGTGGGGCATGAGATGCTAAGATTGCTGCTGCCGCCACCAAGAAGCCAGTGTGCGAGCACAGGCCACTGTCCACACCTCCCCTCCCAGGAACCTGTGCAGCCCGCCACTGCCAGGGTCCTGTGATCCACGGACAACTTCCCCGGGGAGAACGCATGGCACACCTCAGGCTGGTGCAATGTCACGCTGGCCTCTGCTGCTGCAGGCTCACCCCGCATCCATACGGCTCCCTCCCCTCAGCCTGAGTGAGCCAGAGCCCCCGAATCAGCTGCTACTATAACCCCATCCTGTCTGGGCGAAGAACAGACGCCCTCAGGTGACCTACACGCAGAGGCGGGGCCAAATCCATCGCTGAGCCCCGGGAGCTGTGCGAACAAAGAAGAGAAAGGGAAATCTCTCCCAGCAGCCTCAGGAGCAGCGGATTAAATCGCCACAGTCAACTTGATGTACCCAGCATCTCTGGAATACTTGAGTAGACAATGAATCATCCCAAATATGAGGCGGTGGACTTAGGGAGCAACTATATATATATATATATATATATATATATATATATATATATATATAGTTTGTTTCCTTGTTCTCTTTTTGTGAGTGTGTATGTGTATGCTTCTTTATGTGATTTTGTCTCTATAGCTCTGCTTTACCATTTGTCCTATGATTCTGTTTGTCCGTGTTTTTGTTTGTTTTTCAGTATAGTTTTTAGCACTTGTTACCATGGTAGATTTGTCTCTTGATTTGTCTCCTGCCTAGACAGGAACAAGAGAAGCAAAAGACCTACAGTAACAAACACAAAACAATTAAGAAAATGGTAATAGGAACATACATATAAATAATTACCTTAAATATAAATGGATTAAATGCTCCAACAAAAAGACCTAGACAGGCTGAATGAATACAAAAACAAGACCCATATATATGCTGTCTACAAGAGACCAACTTCACACCTAGGGACACATACAGACTGAAAGTGAGGGGATGGAAACAGATATTCCATGAAAATGGAAATCAAAAGAAAGCTAGAGTAGTAATTCTCATATGAGACAAATAGACTTTAAAATAAAGACTATTACAAGAGACAAAGAAGGACACTACATAACGATCAAGGGATCAATCCAAGAAGAAGATATAGCAATTGTAAATGTTTATGCATCCAACATAGGAGCACCTCAATACATAAGACAAAGACTAACAGTCATAAAAGCGGAAATCAGCGGTAACACAATCATAGAAGGGGACTTTAACACCCCACTTTCACCAATGGACAGATCATCCAAAGGAAAAAAAATAAGGAAACACAAGCTTTAAATGGCACCTTACACAAGATGGACTTAACTGATATTTATAGGACATTCCATGCAAAAACAACAGAATACACTGTCTTCTCAAGTGCTCATGGAACATTCTTCAGGATAGATCATATCTTGGGTCACAAATTAAGCCTTGGTAAATTTAAGAAAATTGAAATCATATCAAGTATCTTTTCCAACCACAATGCTATGAGATAATATATCAATTACAGGAAAATATCTTTAAAAAGTACAAATACATGGAGGCTAAACAATACACTACTTAATAACCAAGAGATCACTGAAGAAATCAAAGAGGAAATCAAAAAATACCTAGCAACAAATGACAGTGAAAACACGACAGCCCAAAACCTATGGGATGTAGCAAAAGCAGTTCTAAGAGATAAGTTTATGAAAACAATCCTATGTCAAGAAACAAGAAACATCTCAAATAAACAACCTAACCTTGCACCTAAAGCAACTAGAGAAAGAAGAACAACCCCCCCCCCCCCAAAGTTAGCAGAAGGCAAGAAATCATAAAGATCAGATCAGAAATAAATGAAAAAGAAATGAAGGAAATGAAAGCAAAGATCCATAAAACTAATAGCTGGTTCTTTGAGAAGATAAACAAAATTGATAGAACATTAGCCAGACTCATCAAGAAAAAAAGGGAGAAGATTCAACTCAGTAGAATTAGAAATGAAAAAGGAGAAGTAACAACTGACACTGCAGAAATACAAAGGATCATGAGAAATTACTACAAGCAACTATATACCAATAAAATGGACAACCTGGAAGAAATGGACATTCCTAGAAAATCACAACCTTCTGAGACTGAACTAGGAAGAAATAGGAAATATAAACAGACCAATGACAAGGACTGAAATTGAAACTGTGATTAAATATCTTCCAACAAACAAAATCCCAGGACCAGATGGCTTCACAGGTGAATTCTATCAAACATTTAAAGAAGAGCTAACACCTATTCTTCTCAGACTCTTCCAAAATATATCAGAGGAAGCAACACTCCCAAACTCATTCTATGAGGTCACCATCACCCTGATACCAAAACCAGACAAAGATGTCACAAAGAAAGAAAACTACAGGCCAATATCACTGATGAACATAGATGCAAAACTCCTCAACACAATACTAGCAAACAGAATCCAACAGCACATTAAAAGGATCATACACCAAAAACAAGTGGGGTTTATCCCAGGAATGCAAGGATTCTTCAGTATACTCAAATCTGTCAATGTGATAAACCATATTAAGAAATTGAAGGAGAAAAACCATATGATAATCTCAACAGATGCAGAAAAAGCTTTTTACAAAATTCAGCACCCATTTATGATAAAAACCCTCCAGAACATAGGCATAGAGGGAACTTACCTCAACATAATAAAGGCCATATGTGACAAACCCACCTCCCACATCGTTCTCAATGGTGAAAAATTGAAAACTTTTCCTCTAAGATCAGGAATAGGAAAAGGTTTTCCACTCTCACCACTCTTATTCAACATAGTTTTGGAAGTTTTAGCCACAGCAATCAAAGAAGAAAAAGAAATAAAAGGAGCCTAAATCAGATAAGAAGAAATAAGCCTGTCACTGTTTGCAGATGACATACTACTTACTTAGAGAATGCTAAAGATGCTACCAGAAAACTACTAGAGCTAATCAATGAATTTGGTAAAGTAGCAGGATACAAAATTAATGCACAGATATCTCTTGCATTTTTATACACTAATGATGAAAAATCTGAAAGAGAAATTAAGGAAACACTCCCATTTACCATTGCAACAAAAAGAGTAAAATACTTAGGCATAAACCTACCTAAGGAGACAAAAGACCTCTATACAGAAAACTGTAAGACACTGATGAAAGAAATTAAAGAGGATACAAAAAGATGGAGAGATATACCATGCTCTTGGATTGGAAGAATCAACATTGTGAAAATGAGTATACTACCCAAAGCAATCTACGAATTCAATGCAATCCCTATTAAATTACTAATGACATTTTTTGCAGAACTAGAACAAAAAATTCACAATTTGTATGGAAACACAAAAGACCCCAAATAGCCAAAGCAATCTTGAGAAAGAAAAACGGAGTTGGAAGAATCAGGTTCCCAGACTTCACACTATACTACAAAGCTACAGAAATCAAGACAGTATGGTACTGGCACAAAAACAGAAATATAGATCAATGGAACAGGACAGAAAGCCCAGAAATAAACCCATGCACATATGGTCAACTTATTTTTGATAAAGGAGGCAAAAGTATACAATGGAGAAAAGACAGCCTCTTCAATAAGTGGTGATGGGAAAACTGGACAGCTACATGTAAAAGAATGAAATAAGAACACTCCCTAACACATACACAATAATAAATTCATAATGGACTAAAGACTTCAATGTATGGCCAGACACTTTAAACCTCTTAGAGGAAAACATAGGCAGAACACTCTATGACATACATCACAGCAAGATCCTTTTTGACCCACCTCCTAGAGAAATGGAAATAAAACCAAAAATAAAAAAATGAGACCTAATGAAACGTAAAAACTTTTGCACAGCAAAGGAAACCAAAACAAGATCAAAATACAACCCTCAGAATGGGAGAAAATATTTGCAAATGAAGCAACTGACAAAGGATTAATCTCCAAAATTTACAAGCAGCTCATGCAGCTCAATATCAAAAAGAAAAAAAAACAAGCCATTCCAAAAATGGGCAGAAGACCTAAACAGACATTTCTCCAAAGACGATATACAGATTGCCAACAAACACGTGAAAGAATGCTTAACTTCACTAATATTAGAGAAATGCAAATCAAAACTACAATGAAGTATCACCTCACACCATTCAGAATGGCCATTATAAACAAATCTACAAACAATAAATGCTGGAGAGGGTGTGGAGAAAAGGGAACCCTCCTGCACTGTTGGTGGGAATGTTAATTGGTACAACCACTATGGAGAAGAGTATGGAGGTTCCTTAAAAAAACTACAAATAGAACTACCATATGATCCAGCAATCCCACTACTGGGCATATACCCTGAGAAAACCATAATTCAAAAACTCATGTACCACAATGTTCATTGCAGCTCTATTTATAATAGTCAGGACATGGAAGCAACCTAAGTGTCCATTATCAGATGAATGGATAGAGAAGATGTGGCACATATATACAATGGAACATTACTTAGCCATAAAAAGAAACAAAATTGAGTTATCTGTAGTGAGGTGGGTGGACCTAGAGTGTGTCAAACAGAGTGAAGTAAGTCAGAAAGAGAAAAACAAATACCATATGCTAACACACACACACACACACACACACACACACACACACACACACACACACACACATATATATATATATATATATATATATATATATATATATATATATAATTCTGAAGAACCCAGTGGCAGGACAGCAATAAAACCTCAGAGGTATGGAACGGACGTGAGGACACGGGGAGGGGAAAGGGTAAGCTCGGACAAAGTGAGAGAGAGGCATGGACATATATACACTACCAAATGTAAAATAGATAGCTAGTGGGAAGCAGCCGCATAGCACAGGGAGATCAGCTCGATGCTTTGTGACCACGTAGAGGGGAGGAATAGGGAGGGTGGGAGGGATATGCGAGAGGGAGGAGACATCTTGATGTATGTATATGTAGAGCTGATTCACTTTGTTAGAAAGCAGAGACTAACACACCATTGTGGAGCAATTATACTCCAATAAAGATGTTTTAAAATTAATAATAATAGGAAACTAATACACATAGCTCATCACTATCTCGGTTGATCACTTAAGCCTTAACTGAATGTCCTCCATCCTCAAAGTGGTCCTCATAAATAAAAATGGCGTGTGACAGTGAGGTCTAGGTTCAGAAGCATGGTCTTGTGGAGTAAGAAAAAAGTCCTTGTAGATATAATATGAATCTTTACTTGAACCTGGCTTATCTATTTTTTCGTGCCTGTCCCTTCACCGACCTGAAATATTTAGATGTCATGGGAAATAGAAGGACGCTTGATAAAACTAAAAGAAGATTGTAGCTATGAGTCCCAGTTCTTCCACCCTTATAACTATCTAACAAAAAAACCCTAAATCCTGAAGAATTGATACTTAAAGTATCATCTAGAGATTGGATCAACAGTGAAGAATCTTCTACGAGAAAAGATGACCAAGATTCCCTAGGGGGCACTAGAGACATGTATCAAACCAATATAACCACATAGATTACACTTGTACATCAATGCAGAGTTTAATGGACTTTTAAGAGTTTTCATTGTCATTTTACACATATTTTAAAGTTCATTTTAATAAATAACCTTTACAGTGGTATGGTAGTTATTATTTGAACAAAGACACATCATAATTCAGTGGCATGTTTAAGTTCACATATCTACTATATGGTGGAGATGAGATTGAAATTTGGGATTGCTTGATTCCAAAGTCCTTATTCTTAACCACTAATGGGAAAAGAACCTAGCCATTTGACTGTAATGTCTACAGAGACATGTCTTTTTAACGTTCAACAACAAAAATGCCTAGGGTTCTTCTGCACTTCTACAAAAGAAAACCATGAAAAGGGGAAATCTGATAATCAAAAGAAAGTTTCAGTCCATGGCTTTTCAAACTCTCTGATGGAAAGAATCAGGTGTTTGTTTCTTTGTTTTAGTTTCTTTTGTTTTTTCCAATTTGTTGCAAGATCGATACTTTGTACAACACTGTAAAAATAAATTACTTTCAAATATTGGACTGACATCATTATTGACTTGTTTAAAAAAATATTGATGACTGATACTAGTTTGTAGACCACATTTTACATAGCACTGTTTTAGACAACACGGTGATCCATATAACGTATTTTCAGAGTGTATTTGTGTAACACAAATTAACAGGTGTTCCATATGGAAGAACTGTTGTCTGATGTACATTCAAAGACACTCCACTCTGATGCTAAAACCCTTGCAGAAATGTATAGATATTTATAAGCTACTCTGGGGAGAAGGAGGAATGATTGCTCAGAATTACACAGAGAAAGTTTTCTAAAGCTTCTGTTCGGATTTTTGTCCTACCCTTCAATTATTCTTACTTACAGAAGCAGTTAAAAGAGCCTTGTCTCTCTGTCCATGCCACACTCCCATTATAAATAACCTTTACATCACTCTGCCCCAGTCTTCCCACTGGTTGACCATACCGGGCCAGTGTTGTACAGCCTAAAAATTTGGCTCATTTCTCTATTCCTCAGTTTCCTAATCTAAAAATAAAGAGGGAGGAGGGCATAATGACTGTGTCTACCTCATAAGAATATCATAAACATTAATATATACTATATTTGGCATAAGACAAATGCTATGTAACTCTTAGGTAATATTATTTTTTCTCATAAAGGGAAGCCCAACTCATTTCCTGTGAAGTATAGTTCATTTTATTTAAAGTGGGTTTTTAAAAAATCTTGTTTTTTTAATCCAATCTTAAAATCTGTCTTTTAATTGGAGCTGTTTAGACCAGTTACCTTAATATAATTATTGATATGGTTGAGTTTAAATCTACCATATTGCTCTTCTTTTTTACTAATTATCTGTTACTTTTTTCCTTTTTGTATACCTTCTTTTTGATTGAGTATTTTTATGAATCCCTTTTATCTACTATGCTGGTTTATAAGCCATAACTCTTTCTTATGGTATTTCAGTGGGTTTACAACTTAAACCTGCCATAACATACTTTCAAGTTATATTATAAAATTTAATATATAGTATAAGAGTTCTATGATAGTATACTTCTATTTTTTCCTCCCGAATTTTGTTATTATTGTCATGCATGTTACTTTTTCATATGTTAAAAAACACATAATACATTGTAATTATTTTTGCTTTAAATAACCAATAATTCTTTAAAGATATTATAAATGCTAATAATATGCTTATGCTTTATGCTTTATGCTAATAATATGCTTGTGCTTTATGCTTATCTTTATAGTTATCATTCTAAAGTTTTGTCAGTTCAGGTACCTCCATGATATCCTCTTCCATCTTCTTGATGGACTTCCTTTAGAATTTCTTGTAACGTTGGTCTGCTGGTGATAAATTATTTCAGACGTTGTATGTATAAAAACTCTTCATTTTGCTTTAGTTTTTGAAAGATATTATTGCTGGGTATCAAAATGTAGAGTAATACTAATTTTTGTTCAGTACTTTAAAGAGGCTGCTCTGCTATCTTTGGGTTATCATTTTCTGAAGAGAAATCTGTCATTGTTATTTTTGTTCCTTTGTACAAAATGTGTCTTTTTCTCTGGCTATTTTTATGACTTTCTTTTTGTTATTGGCATTTTGATTATTCTGTGCCTTAATGTGCTAGGGTTTATTAAGCTTCTTTAATATGTGATTTATAGTGTTCATCAAATTTGGAAAAATTCAGGCATTCTTCTTCAAATAATTTTCTGACCCACCCACTCTCCTTTATGAAATATAATTACACATATATTCAGACATTTAAAGTTATCTCAAAACTCACTAATATATTTTTCATTTATTCATTCCTTTTTCTCTGTATATTTTATTATAAATAGTTTCTGTTGCTGTGTTTTCAAGTTCTCTTTATTTCTTCTGCAAAGTCTAATCTGCTGTTACGTAAAGTATTTGTCACAAGACAGGTGCTATGTAACTGCTATGGGTAGAAGATAGAAATTTCAATAATTCCATTGAAATATTATTTCTATCTCAGACACTGTAGTTTTCAACTCTAAAATTTCAACTTGGGTCTCTTTTATATCATCTGTGTCTCCAGGTAACTTTCTGAACATATGGAATGCAAGTATAATAACTGCTTTAATGCCATTTTCTGCTAATTTTAATACCTGTGTTTGGGTTTCCATCTACTGATTTATCTCTTCAGTAAATGTTCTATTTTCCTGCTTCTTTTCATGCCTGGAAATGTTGTATATGTTACCAGACTTTGAGAATTTCACCTTGTTGAGTACTGGGTGTTTTTGAAGTCCTACAAACATTTTGAACTTTGTTTGGCAATGCATTTAAATTGTTTAGAAACTTTTGATCCTTCAAGGCTTGCTTTTAATCTTTGTTATACAAAGACAGAGCAGCATTTAGTCTAGGTATAACTTGTCCCACTATTGAGGCAAAACCATTCTGATTATTCTGCATAATGTTCCTTTGTCAATTAAGAAGTTTTCCATTCTGCCTGTTATAACCAGCCATCTCACATACTGTGAGAATTCAGAAGATTGTTCGCTCTAAACCTTTCTATTGTTTATTCAGGGTTTGGGGTATTTTTCCTCTCACAGATATGCTGACCAGTATACAAAGCTTAAGACATGAGAGATTTTCTCTGCTCTCTCTGAAGTTCTTTCTCTGAAGAGTTCTTTCCTCTCTGGTACCCTACTCTGGAAACTCTAGCTCCTTGTCTTCCCTGAATAACAATTTTCTTCATCTCAGAGAAAGTATTTAGTTCCCTAGGTCCCCCTCCCTGAGCCACAGACAGGAAACTCTCTCCAGCCGGAAAGCTGGGCACTCATAAAGCTCACCTCTTTTGTTTCCCATCTCTTGTGGATTACTGTCCTTTGTTGCCTGATAGCTGGTATCTTCAATGTTTTGTTTTGTTTTGTTTCTTCTTAATATATTCTGTCCATTTTTTTAGTTAGTTCAGTCATGAAGGTAAATCTGACCCCTATTATTCTATCTCTGCTGAAGCAACAGTTCCATTGGCTATAATTTTATCTTATTGCTCTTCTGGAAATTTCTTATACATATGATCTTCCACTCTATTATATTAGATAAACAAAAAAAAATTAAAAGAAGTATTGAAATTTCTATCCTCTACCCATAGACCTTGCAAAAATACAAAACCTATTTAATCAGAATTTGACAAGTTAAGAGCAAGTTTAATATTCTTAGAAATCCATCAGTATCTTCAGGCTATAGTTTGTGGCTTAGTGGTTGGATCTTAGTGACCAAAGCCTTAAGTAAGGCTAAATAATAACTTAAGTAGGAATGAATAAAAGTTCTTATTTTTTGAAATATTCCCTATGTAGTAATGCTCGCACAACAAGATACCTGAACTGTGATATCAAAATACATTTTAAAAAATATGAGCACTGTCTTACCAATAAGTTATGAACATTTTCAATCTCCATGAAAATGGTCAACAAAAAATTCCACACTATACAACATAATAGTTTCTAGCCACATGTGACTATTGAGTACTTGAAAAGAGGCTAGTGGAACTAAGGAACTAGATTTTTAATTTTATTTTGTATTTATTTTAATTTTGAAACTAAAATATTTAAAAATATGATTGGAATCATTTGAACTTGTTAATCTAATTGTTAATGTGTAAATTTTATGAACTCTGTATACACATTAATATTTTTGATAAAAATTTAGTCCAAATTGAGATGTACGGGCTTCCCTGCTGGCGCAGTGTTTGAGAGTCTGCCTGCCGATGCAGGGGACACGGGTTCGTGCCCCAGTCTGGGAAGATCCCACATGCCGCGGAGCGGCTGGGCCCGTGAGCCATGGCCACTGAGCCTGCGCGTCCGGAGCCTGTGCTCCGCAACAGGAGAGGCCACAACAGTGAGAGGCCCGCGTACCGCAAAAAAAAAAAAAAAAAAGAAACAAATTGAGATGTACTATAAGTGTTAAATAGACACCATATTTTAAAGACTTTATAGGAAAAAAAAACTAAAATTTTCCTTAATAATTTTTATATTGATTACAAGCTTAAATAATAATTTTTTGAATATATTGGGTTAAGTAAATATATTTTTATCATTATTATTTTATTTTTTTACTTCTTTTTAATGTAGCTACTGGAAAATATAAAATTACATAGAAACCTCATATTTCTATTGAATTAGTGCTTATTTAATGATTGTGTTTTGATATGTATATTAACTAATTTATTAAGAAATACTTTGAAAAGTCAGCATGATTCTGTAATTGACAATTATCTAAGATAATTTAAACTATCACAGACTCTCCAATACAAGAGATGTCCTACATACTAAAATTTTTACTAGAATTGCAGATCTGAAACCTGTCATTGAATTTTGTTACTTAGGCAACAAATCAAAGAATTGAAAAAATGAGACAATCAGTCTGTCTTTTGGAAAACAGAGAGGAAGAAGGGCCAAAGTGTCAAGGCTCTAGACATTGCTAACCAGCAGTTTAATGTTCAACTATTTATTCAGACTGTGAGTCCTTAGAGAATTTAACTAGGTGATAAACTCCTTTCTATGTTAATTTCATAAACATGAAAACAAATATATCAACAAATATATATTGAGTACCACTATGTGAAGAACATATTAAAAATGTATGGTTAGGGAAGTATGATTTAAACAAAACAGTTTAAATGTGCATTAAATATGATAGAGATTCCTTGAAACATAATGAGATAGCCCTGAATTTGACTTTTGGGAAATGTGTTAAGGTAAAAGCTAAGCTACTTTATTTAACAAAGTAAAAAATATATGTTTATTTCCCTTTCAAGTACTGCCTGGTCTATTTAGTGGCCTAGGCTAATTCTATATTTCTGTATGATTTCCTAGGGTATTGATTTTGTCTTCATGGTTAAATTTAGATTGCTGCAGTATCCATATGCTGATTTATGGGAAGAAGGGGAAATAAATCCCAGGCAATCAATTTATTTTTAAACAAGTGATATGGAAGGTGTACATATTAGTTCTGCTCATATACCATGATTGAGAATTTAGTGACATGGCCATACAAGTTACAAGTGAGGCTGGAAAATGTATTCCCAGGTGGCCAGTTATGTGTCCAGCTAACATTCTTCTGTTGTCCAATAGTGGGAATAATGAGGCCTATTAGAGATAGAGAACCCTTGTTCTGATCGATTATCTAAGAGTATGGACATATACGTTCTAGTGTATGTACAATGTTGATAACAATATTGTGTAAGAATGCAGAATGCCCACAGAGAGTAAATTATTGTCAAATATATGTATATAACATGGCAAAATTTTAATACCAAGTGTAGATTTCCTAGTTGTGTAATCTCTGCTTGAATTGCTTAAGAAAGGTATAGTTTTTTGTGGGCAAGGTAATCTGAAGGGAAGGCCAGAATTTTCCAAAATTCTGATCCTATTCAATCTGCTTGCCTTATCTTTTTTCATTATACTACAACTTTAGAGGCCTTTGGAGAAATGGGAGAATGAGTTTTGAAGAACAATTTGCAAATTTTATTTCTACTTCCATTATTTCATAGTTGTTTGACTTTAAGTGAATTTCTTAATTTCTCTGAGCTTCACTCTTTACCATATGTAAAAATGTAAGAATAGAACATATTTCCAATAATTTTCTGAAGATTAAGCAAGAAAATACATATGGAACTACCATATTCTAATGTGGTTAGCATTCTGTATTTGTCAAGTGGATGAATAAATCAAGAAAAGTGACGATCTCTAGTTGGGTTTATGTTATGTACTATTATAACCATAGTATATTTTGTGTAAAGAACTTCAATAAGGAGTTTTTGGAAGAGATCATACCATATGTCTTGCAAAACATGATAAGGATTTTGGACTTTATCTTTGGAGCCACTGAAGAGTTTAAAGGAGGGAAATGATAGGATTAAATTTTCATATTTTACAAAGATTATTTTACTGCTATATATAGAAAAATCAAAAGATATTTTCAGCTAAATTAAAATGAAAATACAACTTGTTGAAATTTGTGGGATGTAGCAGAAAAACAATGTTTAAAGGGAAATTTATAGGAACAATCACATATATTAGAAAAGAAGAAAGATCTAAAATCAATAATCTAAATTTGTACCACATGAA
The DNA here is from genome assembly GCF_964270905.1 of Leucopleurus acutus. Lineage (NCBI taxonomy): Eukaryota > Metazoa > Chordata > Mammalia > Artiodactyla > Delphinidae > Leucopleurus > Leucopleurus acutus. Next base: position 123,255,404 of record NC_139143.1, read on the forward strand.
ACTAGAAAAAGAAAAGCATATTAAATCCAAAAGAAGCAGAAGAAAGGAAATAATAATAAGTAGAGCAGAAATCAATGAAATTGAAAATAGGAAACCAATAGAAAAAAAAAATCAGTGAAACAAAAACCTGGGTCTTTGAAAAGATCAATAGAATCTATAATTCTCTAGCCAAGTTAACTAAGAAGACAAGATAGAGGACAAAGATTACTAACACTGGAAATCAGAGAAAATCACTACAAATCCCATGGAAATTAAAAAGTTAATAAGGACATACTAAGAAAACTCTATGCCCACAAAATTTGATGACCTAGATGAAATGGACCAATTACTAGAAGATACAATTTGCCAAAACTCACACTGGAAGAAATAGATGATATGAATAGGACTATATCTGTTAAACTAATTGAATCAATAACTGACAACCTTCCAAAACAGAAAAGACCAGGCCCAGACAGGTTCACTGGTAAAGTCTACAAAACATTTAAAGAAGAAATTATATCTGTTCTCTAGAGTCTGTTATAGAGAAAGAAGGACACATTTACTACCTTTATAGGACTTCCTAATTCATTCTGTGAGGCCAGCAGGACCTAATACCAAAATCACACAAAGACATTACAAGAAAAGAAACTTTAGACCAATATCTCTTATGAATATGAATATTGATGCAAAAATCCTCAACAAAATAGTAGCAAATCAAATCCAACAATGTATGAAGAGAATTTTACATGATGACAAAGTGGGATTTGTCCCAGGTAAGCAAGGCTCATTTAACATTTGAAAATTAATTAATGTAATCCATCATCATCAATAGGCTATAAAGAAAAATTACATTATCAATAGGTGAAGAAAAAGCACCCATTCATAATAAAAACTCTCAATAAACTTGGAATAGAGGGGAACTTCCTTAAGTTGATAATGAATCTCCACAAAAAGACCTATAGCTAACATCATACTTAATGGTGAGAAACTTGAAGCTTTCCCACTAAAATCAGGAACAAGGCAAGGGTGTTGCCTCTCACCATTCCTTTTCAACATTGTGCTGGAAATTCTAGCTAATGTAATAAGACATGAAAAGAAATAAAAGGTATACAGATTGGGAAAGAAGAAGTAAACCTGCCTTTTTAATATAGATGAAATAATCATCTATGCATGAAATCTGAAAGTATTACCAAAAAAATCTCCTGGGGGGCTTCCCTGGTGGCACAGTGGTTGAGAGTCTGCCTGCTGATGCAGGGGACACAGGTTCATGCCCCTGTCTGGGAATATCCCACATGCAGCTGAGCATCTGGGCCCGTGAGCCATGGCCGCTGGGTCTGTGCATCCAGAGCCTGTGCTCTGCAATGGGAGAGGCCACAACAGTGAGAGGCCTGTGTACCGCCAAAAAAAAAAAAAAAGAAAAAAGAAAAATCTCCTGGGACTAATAAGTGATTGTAGCAAGGTTGCAGGATACAAGGTTAACATAGAAAAGTCAAATTGCTTTTCTATATACTAGCAATAAACATGTAGAATTTGAAATTTAAAATGAAACAACATTTACATTATCACCCCCCAAAAATGAAATACTGTACTTGGGTATAAATCTAACAAAATATGTACAAGGTCTATATGAGGAAAACTACAAAACTCTGATGAATTAAATCAAATAACTAAATAACTGGAGGAATATTTCATGTTCATGGATAGAAAGACAATATTGTCAAGATGTAATTTCTTCCCAAATTGATTTATTGATTCAATAAAATACTAATAATAATCCTAACAAGTTATTTTGTGAATACAGACAAACTGATTCTGAAATTTATTTGGAGAGGCAAAAGAACCAGAATAGGCAACACAACACAGAAGGAGAAGAACAAAGTTGGAGGATTTACACTACTCAACTTTAAGACTTACTATGAAGATACAGTAATCAAGACAGTGTGGTATTGAGGAAAAAATAGATCAATGTAGCTGAATAGAAAGCTCAGAAATAGACCAATATTCATTTAGTCATCAGATCTTTGACAAAGGAGCAAAGGCAATACAATGGAACAAAGATGAGATTCTCAACAATTTTGGGGGGAAAAACTGTATATCCACATGCAAAAAAAAAGAATCTAGACACAGACCTTACACTCTTCACCAAAAGTACTTCAAAATAGCTCATAAACCTAAATGTAAAAGTCACAACTTTAAAACTCCTAGAATATAATGTAAAAGAAAATCTAGATGACCTTGACTGTGGCTATGACTTTTTAGATATAACAGTAAAGGCACAGTCCATGAGAGAACAAACTTGATAAGCTGAACTTCATTAAAATTAAAAACTCTGCTTTACAAAATACAATGTCAAGAGAATAAGAACACAAGACACAGACTAGAAGAAAATATTGCAAAAGACACATCTGCTAAAGACTGTTATCCAAAAAATACAAGAACTTAATTATGAGAAAATCCAGTTAAGAAATGAGCCAAAGATCTTAACAGACATCTCACCAAGGAAGATCTGCAGATAGCAAAAATGCATTTGAAAAGATGTTCCACATGATATGTCATCAGGAAAAGGCAAATTAAAACAACACTGAGACACGACTGCATACATATTAGAATGGCCAAAATCTGGAACAATGACAGCATCAAATGCTGATGAAGATGTGGAGCAATAGGAACTCTCTTACATTGCTGGGGGAAATGCAAACTGGTACAGCCACTTTGGAAGACAGTTTCTGATTTCTTAAAAAAACTAAACACATTCTTACCAAATGATCTAGCTATCACACTCTTTGGTATTTACCCAAAGAAGCTGAAAACTTATGTCTACACGAAAACCTGCACCTGGATGTTTATAGAAGCTTTATTCATAGTTGCCTAAACTTGGAACAATGAAGATGTCCTTCAGTACATGAATGAAAAATAAACTGTGTTACATCCAGACAATGGAAAATTATTCAGCACTCAAAAGAAATGAGCTATTAAGCCATGGAAAAACATGAAGAAAACTTAAATGCATATTACTAAGTGAAAAAGCCAATCTGAAAATGTTACATAATGTATGATTTCAATTACATGATATGCTGGAAAAGGCAAAACTGAGGAGACGGTAAAAATATCTGTAGTTGCCAGGGGTTGGATGTCATAAATTTGTCTGTACCTATAGAGTGTACTACATCAAGAGTAAACTGTAAACTATGGACTCCAGGTGATGATGATGTGTTGATATAGGTTCATTAGCTGTAACACATGTACCACTCTGGTGGAGGATGTTGGAGAAGGCTATTTATATGTAAGTTCAGAATGTATATGGGAAATATCTATACCTTCCTTTCAGTTTTACTATGCATCTAAAACTACTCAAAAAATTGTCTTAAAACACACACACGGGCTTCACTAGTGGCGCAGTGTTTGAGAGCCCGCCTGCCAATGCAGGGGACACAGGTTCGTGCCCCGGCCTGGGAAGATCTCACATGCCACGGAGCGGCTGGGCCCGTGAGCCATGGCCACTGAGCCTGCACATCCGGAGCCTGTGCTCTGCAATGGGAGAGGCGACAGTGGTGAGAGGCCCGCATACCGCAAACACACACACACACACACACACACACACACACACACACGCCGTATGATTGTACTTATAAAAGATTCAAAACTATTCCTTGGCATTACAGAATGATATTGGTTACCTTTAGTGCAGAGAACTGAGACAGTGGTTGGGAAGGGCCAAGAGATATCTTCTTTAGTACAAGTCACATTGTATTTCTTGACCTTGATGATAGTCTCCTGAGTTTTTTCATTTTGTGATGATTCATGGGGCTTTACTCCATGATATTTATACTTCATTTTTTTAATGAAAAAATAAAGAAGTAAGTAATCCAGAGTCCCTGTTCCCATTTTACTCTCTCCAAATAAGAACTATTGTTTAACTCCTATTCTTGATTATAACCTAAATTTAGGCTTTAAATTTAGAGTATGGCTAAACAGAGTAGAAAGTTAAGAGTGAGAGATCCATGCTGAAATCAAGGTCACAGGATATGAAAGAATATAAATGAAGTAAATGATTGTTATCTTGGGACAAAATCCAATATATACATAGGAAAATGTACTTATTTTAATTTCCAGGGATTCTGGAAAATGTGGCAGCTTAGGCAGTTTAAAGTATACAGGATATTACTTATCATGTTTACATTCCCACTACAATAATTTTTATTGGGGAACATGGGTTTATATAATTACTTTTGGAAAAAGAGTTCAGTTGTAATCAGAGAAAATAATGTTAGTATTCATTTGAATGTGTGAACATTTAATATTGACCATACAAAATTTTCAGTGGGGACTTAAAATATGATATATGAGGGAGTTTAAGTACAATACATTTAATAACATGAACATTCGCTGTTTTACTAGCAAGAACTAAGTTTTCCTCATCTATACAACACACTTAGCAGTGTTAATATTCTTTTCCTATGGCTACAAATAACCTTCAGAAAAACTTTGTAAAATTCCTCATCGTAGTCAATCTAGTGCTGATGCTTATGTAGTTAAGTATGGCTATGTGCCTTTTAATGACTCATTTCATGGGAAAATAATCATTCTCTTAAACTTCCTGGACAAAGTACAAAATCTCCTCTGTGGGAGAGAGAAAGAAATCTATGCAAGACTTATTATGTTAAAGGAGGTGAATAAAAGGACCCTTGGCAATTTTCACCTCTGAAGAAGATGTCTGTTTATTGTTTGACATTTTCTTGACAGTCAGTTATTGAGATATAATGTGGAAACTTGGCAAAAGATGCATAGAATATTTTTTCTAAATTGTTGTTTATTGAACTTCACACTTTGTGTCAAACAGCTGGAGGCTAAGGGAAGGATATGAAGCCTTAAAGAAGACTGGCTCTGATGTGGCTTTGCCTTTGCCTCTATTAAATAGCAAAATAATGAATTATTATGGGTAATAGAGGACAATAATGGTTATTGAAAGAAGGAAGATTCCTTTTACCTGGTCTACAAGAGCTTTAATTCTGAAAAGCCTTTTCCATGTACAGAAAGAAGTCCTATGGAAATTCAAATCACAGAACCTGATCACATTTGTTAAAATACAGTTCTAAGACATGTCTAAAGGGTCAAGCATAAATGGAGATTCTAAATATTTATTTAAGAATCTCTCATTTTCCCACAATTTCTCCTAGTTTATTATATGTCTAGGATGTCCTTAAAGCTCTCATTAGGGCCACGAGCAGTCAGCCACTATGGTCAACTATAGACCATGTATGTATATAACCTATGTAGCAGGAAATCAAAAGCATTTGTTGTTACTTAAGTCCCCTTTCCAACCTTTGCCATCATTTTAATTTTTTAACTTTATTTACTGTCGTGATTCTAACCTAGTGCATCATATTTTTGTAGTTACCTTTTTAAACAATAGACAAAACTTATGCAAGTTGGATTTTAAGTTGTAGGTAAGGAAACTGAAGATCATATGTCACATATTTGGATTATAAGTGATGCAGTTGGAGAAAACATTATTTGAGTCAAAGTCCATCTGATTCCAGAGCAAATGTTTATCCAGTATTTCACTACTTGACTCCCATACAATTCTCCTTCAGGAAATTTTTAAAAAGATTAAGAAACCAAAAAACCTCTTACTGACTGCTAAAACTGTATATCAGTTATGTTATTTTGTGACCACTGGCATCTAAATGTGACATGGCTAATCTTAGGAGTACCATCCAAGTTGTGGAATGGGTTAAACTAAGTGCTTTGGGTGGTCACAAACTCATTATTAAGTTTATACACTAGAAACAAATAGATTGGCTGGACTTTGAGGACAGCGATGCAAGATGGCAGCCCCTACAAATTCGAGAATAGAAGCCCCTCATGTTGGAAGAATTCAAAGAATACCAGAAAACAGTAGGAGATGGCACAGTTAGCTGGGGTCTAGAAGATGACACACATGACACAAAATGGACAGGGATGCTAATTCGGCCTCCAAGAAAAATTTATGAAAACTGAATATTCAGCATAAAATAGAATGCGGACCTAAATACTCAGAAGCACCTTCCCTTTGTGAGATTTATAACAATAATATGAATGGAGTTAATAGTTCTAATGGAGTGATGAACTCAAGAGCCATATCTGCTAGCAAAATGGCAGAATTCTTATAGCATCAAAGTTGTCCTATAAGAGCTTTGGCACCTAAGAGTGTTGAAAGAACATATGAAACTCCCTCAGCCACACAAACACCCCTCCCCCTCTATTCTATTTAAACTGTTTTCATTTCACAGCAGTAAATCTTCTAGATATGTCTTGTAGACCTTAAAGTTGTAGAAAGGAAACTCACATTCAAAGCAATTTATCTTAAGATCCTATAAGTGATACTAACTTTTTGTTCATTTGAAATATATAAATTATGCTATAACATGTAATCCTGTCAAGTGTAACCACTAATCCATTTAGTTGAACTTTTGGATTAAGAAAATAGATTTAAATTGATTTCCATTAGAACCGGTGGGTCATATCTAACTCAACTGAGAAAAGAGACATCACACAATCACTTTGTTGTTGATTATATGGCCTGGGGTCTCTGTGTTTTCTCCCATCACCTCCTCCTGCATCCCCTGCCTCTTTCCTCTCTTTTCCTCTCCAGGTTGAGTGGTTTTTTAGATGTTAAAATTTCAGGTCACAACCTGTGGGACTATTGTTGGGTGTATGAAGGTTCCTCTCTGTACCCCTGGTTTCTTTTATTTTTTTTTTTAAGTCTTAAACTATGTCTACCTTCCCAATTATAGTCTTTTCCCCACTGTCCTCCATTACTCTTGGTGGAAGTATATATTGTACTCCCTATGCTGCCCTCTGAAATTGGCCTTTGATGAGGAATTCAGGAATTTTTCCATATCATCTTTCCCACACATTAAATAAGGAGTGCTACTTTTTCTTTCCTTCTCCTCAAGTTCCTTTTTGTACTGTCACCACCCAGAACTTTTCTTGATACTTCTTAGCTTTGAGTAGAAGCCATCAGGTAAGGTTGGAAAGAGTCTCTGACCTCCCTCATTTAGTTTTGGAACCACATTTAATTACTCTTCATCAGCCCCTGGGAAATGAGTATTAGGTCCTTAGCCCTGTCACTCTCTGCTGTCATCATTAGCTGATACATTTTTTTTTTAACTCAGGCTTTGATATAATGAAAAAAATCATCACCAATGTTATTCAGGTGTGCCAGCTCTTAAAGTCTTTGGTGGTTAAACTTGGATAAACCACATGAAGACACTTGTTAACACAAACAATCCCTCTGAATAAATTTTATTTTCCTGTAATTGCTTTTGCTTTTGAAAATTGTAGAAGTTTTACATTTTTAAGTTTTAAATTCTTCTTAAATTATGAAGTTTTAAATAACAGGTCTCTCATTTGGTCATCTTTGCAATTCATTTGTATCTAGTTTGGAATCTGACAACTGGAATGAAAAGAACCTTGAATTCAGTACATGTTCTGTTTGTCATTATTCTCACCAGGGATTAAGAAAGAACCCAGTATGCATGACAGATTCCTGAAACTGGAGGGCTTGACTTCCTGGTAAATTGCTGCCACTCTCCTAGCCTCTCCATGTGTTCACTAACCCAGAAGTCTCTGAACCCTGCCCTTTTGGCTTTTATGGAGCCTTCATTAAATTGGCATGATTGATTAAATCATTGGTATTTTGTTATTAAGTCAATCTCCAGCTCCTTTTCCCTGTGGGTAACAGGGGCAGTGGGGTTTGAACTGAAAGTTGCAACCCTCTAATCATATGGTTCCCCTGGCAGCCAGTCCAACATTTAGGGACTTTCCAAAAGTCACTTTTTTAATATAAAGTCAGGTGTGGTTGAAAGGGTCTTGTGAATAACAAGAGACACATTTATTGCTCTTATCACTTAGGAAATTCCAAAGGTTTTAGAAGTTCTCAGTCAGGAACTGGTATAAAGATGAAATATAGATTTCTTTATCATAAATCACAATATCATAACAATACTAGCTTTGTGCCAGGTTTATAATTTCTGTCAATCATTTATGACCAGATTCTTAAAATCAGAAATCCTCTACTAGTGGTTAATTTTATAAATACTTGAAAATGATTTTTTTCATGTAGGTGGCTTTTGAACTTCTAGTTAAATAATTATATATATATACTAGTTAAATAATTTGAAATGTAGGTATAGTTTCTTTTTTTCTCTTTTTGTATTTGGCATTCTAAATATACCAAAATAAAATAATCCAGGAGATATTCAAGATGACGGAGAAGTAGGTGGATGTGGAGCTCATGCCTCCACAGATGCATCAGGAATACATCTATAGATGCAACAGTTCTCACAGAACACTGGCTGAAAACAAGCAGAAGACCCTGGACACCAGAAAGGACTATAAAGATACCTTCATAACTGGAAGGGAAGCATTTAGGGCTGTCAGAAGAGGGTGAAGTAGCAGATCTGGGGCAGACGGGACAGAGTGAGAAATACACAGACGGTCTTCACCACAGCCCTACATGTCCCAGACGGGGACGTGTGTTTACAGGCTACCCCTCCAAAAGCAGAGACAGTGAGAGGACGTGTGTGCACTGGTCCGCATGGGAAAGCAGTAGGGATGGAGCCCGGCACCACCTCCTGGTTCTCCCTCCAGGGAAACCAGGAAAACAAGAACTAGCAAGAGCTTGACAAATGCCTGGCTTTGAATTGGAGACCATTCACCTGCCTATTGTTTCATTTTGGAAAATTCACTGAAAATAAGTAAGAAAAAAAATACCTGAAAGAAAGAAAACAAAGAACAAAATACCCCAGAATTCCTAAAGAACAGGTCCTGGAACTCTGGCTGGGTGTCAGGCCTGAGCCTCTGAGGTCGGAGAGCCAAATTCAGGACATTGGTCCACCAGGGACCTCCCGGCCCCACGTAATATCAAATGGCGTAATGACTCCCAGAGATCTCCATCTCAATGCTAAGACCCAGGTCCACTCAATGACCAGCAAGCTACAGTGCAGGACACCCTATGCCAAACAGCTAGAAAGACAGGAACACAAACTCACCCATTAGCAGAGAGCCTGCCTAAAATTATAATAAGTTCACAGACACCACAAAATGCACTACTGGACGTGGTCCTGCCCACCAAAAGACAATAACCAGCCTCATCCACCAGAACACAGGCACCAGTCCCCTCCAGCAGGAAGCCTACACAACCCACTGAACCAAGTTACCCACTAGGGGCAGACACCAAAAACAAAGGGAACTACGAACCTGTAGCCTGCAAAACAGAGACCCAAAACACGGTAAGTTAAGCAAAATGAAAAGACAGAGAAATATACAGCAGATAAAGGAGCAAGGTAAAAACCCACCAAACCAAACAAATGAAGAGGAAATAGGCAGTCTACCTGAAAAAGAATTCAGAGTAATGATAGTAAAGATGATCCAAAATCTTGGAAATAGAATAGAGAAAATAAAAGAAACGTTTAACAGGGACTTAGAAGAACTAAAGAGCAAACGAACAATGATGAACAACACAATAAACGAAATCAAAAATTCTCTATTAGGAATCAATAGCAGAATAACTGAGGCAGAAGAATGGATAAATGACCTGGAAGATAAATAGTGGAAATAAATACTACTATATTCGAATTATAGGGTTCTGAGAAGAGGAAGAGAAAAAAAAAGGGGACTGATAAAATATTTGAAGAGATTATAGTTGAAAACTTCCCTAATATGGATAAAGAAATAGTTAAGTCCAGGAAGTTCAGAGAGTCCCATACAGGAAAAATCCAAAGAGAAACACACCAAGATACAAATTAATCAAACTATCTAAAATTAAAATAAAAAGAAAAAAATATTAAAAGGAGCAAGGGAAAAGCAACAAATAACATATAGTGAAATCTCCATAAGGTTAACAGCTGATGTTTCAGCAGAAACTCGGTAAGCCAGAAGGAAGTGTCAGGACATATTGAAAGTGATGAAAGGGAAAAACCTACAACCAAGATAACTCTACCCAGCAAGGAGCTCATTCAGATTTGGTGGAGAAATTAAAACCTTTACAGACAAGCAAAAGTTAAGAGAATTCAGCACCACCAAACCAGCTTTACAGCAAATGCTAAAGGAACTTCTTTAGGCAGGAAACACAAGAGAAGGAAAAGACCTACAATAATAAACCCAAGACAATTAAGAAAATGGTATAGGAACATGCATATTGATAACTACCTAAAATGTAAATGGATTAAATGTTCCAACCAAATGACAGAGACTGGCTGAACGGATACAAAAACAAGACCCATACATATGCTGTCTACAAGAGAATTACTTCAGACCTAGGGACATGCACAGACTGAAAGTGAGGGGATGGAAAAAGATATTACATGCAAATGGAAATAAAAAGAAAGCTGGAGTAACAATTCTTGTATCAGACAAAATAGACTTTAAAATAAATACCATTACAAGAGACAAAGAAGAGCACTACATAATGATCAAGGGATCAACCCAAGGAGAAGATATAAAAATTATAAATATTTATGCACCCAACATAGGAGCACCTCAATACATAAGGCAAATGTTAACAGCCGTAAAAGGGGAAATCAACAGTAACACAATCATAGTAGGGGTCTTTAACACCTCACTTTCACCAATGGACAGATCAACCAAAATGAAAATAAATAAGGAAACACAAACTTTAAATGATACATTAAACAAGATAGACTTACTCGATATTTATAGGACATTCCATCCAAAAACAGCAGATTACACTTTCTTCTCAAGTGCTCATAGAACATTCTCCAGAATAATGATGTCTTGGGTCACAAATCAAACCTTGGTAAATTTAAGAAAATTGAAATCATATCAAGAATCTTTTCTGACCACAAAGCTATGACACTAGATATCAATTATAGGAAAAAATCTGTAAAAAGTACAAACACATGGAGGCTAAACAATACACTATTAAATAACCAAGAGATCACTGAGGAAATCAAAGAGGAAATCAAAAAATACCTAGAAACAAATGACAATGAAAACACGATGACCCAAAACCTATGGGATGCAGCAAAAGCAGTTCTAAGAGGGAAGTTCAGAGAAATACAACCCTACCTCAAGAAACAAGAAATATCTCAAACAAACAACCTAACCTTACACCTAAAGCAATTAGAGAAAGAAGAACCAAAAATCCCCAAAGTTAGCAGGAGGAAAGAAGTCATAAAGATCAGATCAGAAATAAATGAAAAATAAATGAAGGAAATGATAGCAAAGATCCATAAAACTAATAGCTGGTTCTTTGAGAAGATAAACAAAATTGACAAACCATTAGCCAGACTCATCAAGAAAAGAAGGGAGAAGACTTAACTGAATAGAATTGAAATGAAAAAGGAGAAATAACAACTGACACTGCAGAAATAGAAAGGATCATGAGAGATTACTGCAAGCAACTATATGCCAATAAAATGGAAAACCTGGAAGAAATGGGCACATTCTTAGAAAATCACAACCCTCCGAGACTGAACAGGAAGAAACAGAAAATATAAACAGACCAATCACAAGCACTGAAATTGAAACTGTGATTAAAAATCCTCCAACAAACAAAAGCCCAGGACCAGATGGCTTCACAGATGAATTCTATCAAACATTTAGAGAAGAGCTAACACCTATCCTTCTCAAGCTCTTCCAAGATACAGCAGAGGGATGAACACCACCAAACTCTTTCTATGAGGCCTCTCATCACCCTGATACCAAAACCAGACAAAGATGCCACAAAAAAAGGAAACAGTATCACTGATGAACATGGATGCAAATATCCTCAACAAAATACTAGCAACAGAATCCAACAGTGCATTAAAAGGATCATACACCATGATCAAGTGGGGTTTATCCCAGGAATGCAAGGATTCTTCAGTATACTCAAATCTGTCAATGTGATAAACCATATTAAGAAATTGAAGGAGAAAAACCATATGATCATCTCAATAGATGCAGAAAAAGCTTTTGACAAAATTCAACACCCATTTATGATAAAAAACCCCCAGAACATAGGCATAGAGGGAACTTACCTCAACATAATAAAGGCCATATGTGACAAACCCACCTCCCACATCATTTTCAATGGTGAAAAATTGAAACCCTTTCCTCTAAGATCAGGAACAAGACAAGGTTGTCCACTCTCACCACTCTTATTCAACATAGTTTTGGAAGTTTTAGCCTCAGCAATCAGTGAAGAATAAGAAATAAAAGGAATTCAAATCAGAAAAGAAGTAAATTATCACTGTTTGCAGATGACATAATACTATACATAGAGAATCCTAAAGATGTTACCGGAAAACTACTAGAGCTAATCAATGAATTTGGTAAAGTTGCAGGATACAAATTTAATGCACAGAAATCTCTTGCATTTGTATACACTAATGATGAAAAATCTGAAAGAGAAATCAAGGAAACACTCTCATTTACCATTGCAACAAAAAGAGTAAAATACCTAGGCATAAACCTACCTAAGGAGACAAAAGACCTCTATAGAGAAAACTGTAAGACACTGATGAATGCAAATAAAGAGGATACAAAGAGATGGAGAGATATACCATGTTCTTGTATTGGAATAATCAACTTTGTGAAAATGACTATAATACTACCCAAAGCAATATACAAATTCAATAGAATCTCTACCAAACTACCAATGGCATTTTTCACAGAACTAGAACAAAAAAGTTCATGATCTGTATGGAAACACAAAAGACACTGGATAGCCAAAGCAATCTTGAGAATGAAAAATGGAGCTGGAGGAATCAGGCTCCCAGACTTTGTACTATACTACAAAGCTATAGAAATCAAGACAGTATGGTACTGGCACAAAAACAGAAATATAGATCAATGGAACAGGATAGAAAGCCCAGAGATAAACCCACGCACATATGGTCACCTTAACTTTGATAAAGGAAGCAAGAATACACAATGGAGAAAAGACAGCCTCTTGAATAAGTGGTCCTGGGAAAACTGGACAGCTACATGTAAAAGAATGAAATTAGAACACTCGCTAACACCATACACAAACGTAAACTCAAAAGGGATTAAAGACCTAAATGAAATTCCAGAGACTATAAAACTCTTAGAGGAAAACATAGGCAGAACACTCTATGACATATATCACAGCAAGATCCTTTTTGACCCACCTCCTAGAGAAATGGAAATAAAAACAAAAATAAACCAATGGGACCTAATGAAACTTAAAAGCTTTTGCACAGCAAAGGAAACCATAAACAAGATGAAACCACAACTCTCAGAATGGGTGAAAATATTTGCAAACGAAGCAACTGACAAGGGATTAAGGTCCAAAATATACAAGCAGCTCATGCAGCTCAATATCAAAAAGATAAAAAAACAGCCCAGTCCAAAAATGGACAGAAGACTTAAATAGACATTTCTTCAAAGAAAATATACAGATTGCCAACAAACACATGAAAGGATGTTCAGTATCACTAATCATTAGAGAAATGCAAATCAAAATTACAATGAGGTATCACCTCACACCAGTCAGAACGACCATCATGAAAAAAATCTACAAACTATAAATGCTGGAGAGGGTGTGGAGAAAATGGAACCCTCTTGCATTGTTGGTGGGAACATAAATTGATACAGCCACTATGGAGAACATTATGGAGGTTCCTCAAAAAACTAAAAATAGAACCATCATATTACCCAGCAATCCCACTACTGGGCACATACCCTGAGAAAACCATAATTCAAAAAGCGTCACGTACCACAATGTTCATTCCATCTCAATTTACAATAGCCAGGACATGGAAGTAACCTAAGTGTCCATCGACAGATGAATGGAATAAGATGTGGCACATATACACAATGGAATATTACTCAGCCATAAAAAGAAAGGAAATTGAGTTATTTGTAGTGAGGTGGATGGACCTAGAGTCTGTCATACAGAGTGAAGTAAGTCAGAAGGAGAAAAACAAATACAGTATGCTAACGCATATATATGGTATCAAAAACAAGAAAAATATTTCTGAAGAACCTACAGGCAGGACAAAATAAAGATGCAGATGTAGAGAATGGACTTGAGGATGTGGGATGGGGGAAGTGTAAGCTGGGACGGAGTGAGAGCGTGGCATGTACATATATACACTACCAAATGTAAAATAGGTAGCTAGTGGGAAGCCGCTGCATAGCACAGGGAGATCAGCTCAGTGCTTTGTGACTACTTAGAGGGGTGGGATAGGGAGTGTGGGTGGGAGACACAATAGGGAGGAGACATGGGGGTGCATGTATATGTATATCTGATTCACTTTGTTATACAGCCGAAATTAACACACCATTGTAAAGCAGTTATACTCCAATAAAGATGTTAAAAACATAATAATCCATAACTTTTACGCTAAATGATTTTTTCAAATGACAGAAATAATACAATTTAATAATAATGTCCTTTATTCAAGGGAAAATAATTCATGGGTTTGGGGAGTATAGCACCTCACAAGCAGTGGGTCGCTTCCCAAGGGATTTGGGGCAAGAATCAGTTTACAAATCTTTAGAATAGGCAACTTGGAAATAGGGCCTGATTGGCTAGGAGGTCTGGGATTTCCTTATAAGGCTGGTAGGTCCTATTTTCTAGGGTAAAATGATCTAGCTACAGTCAGTTTGGAGGACTGTGTTGTATGTAGTTTCCTTGCCAGTGTGGCATTTCTAGTACGTGCTGGAAGACTTATTGTAGAGTTGTGACATGGGCTGGGCCGCTGGGGCAGCCTCCTTTTTGTGGGTTCTGATACACAAATTACCTTCATCAGTATTGCACTGTTTTAACAGGCCTCATGGAACCTCCAACACACCAGTGTATGCTGAAAGTGCTCAAATATGTGGTGGTTCCACATTGCCAGTTCTACTGCATGGTGGTCTTCAGAATGCCTAATGTGAATGGCAAGCCAAACTTTTCCAAGAGAGACTATAAGAGAAATAGAATGATTCTGGGGTTATTTCTAGAAGTTTTCTACTATCTTTCAACTGAGTTTCTGAGTAACTATATAACCAAAGAAGCTATATGCTTATTTTACTTGCAGAGAGAAAGGCGGATCAGTGGTTTAGGCAGGCTAATGTCAGATAATTCAGTATTTTTATTTTGTGGGTGTTGTAGTAGCAAATAAACTAAGGCACAAATATGGTCAAGAACATTTTGAGGGTCCACATGGATAAAATAGTCTGTATTATGTATAAAATGTAGGCAAGAATAAAGTAGAAAGAAATATTAAGGAGTCCCCTTTGTTAGTTGACAAAAGCATAGAAATAAATTATGCAAAATATACTTTTGACCATGTCATAGATAAGTAGCTACAGCAAGGATAATCAAAATATATTATTAATATTAATTTATATTTGCATAAGCTTTTACTTACAGAGACTAAAATACTATGTTTGGCAATGAGAGTTTTGATCATTTTAATAAAAAATAAGAACTTATAGCATAAGCAATCCAGTTTGTAAAAATAATGAATTACAGTATCTTCAAATATATCAACAAATATTCAACTGATTGTCCAAACCCAATATTTAATATTTCTGGAATTTCTATGGAAATTCTTGACACTTTAAATGAAAACAAAATTTAAGTCTTGAGCACAACTGAGATGCAAGAAAATTGCAATTTGGTGGTAGCGTTTCAAAAGATTCCTGAAGTTGTGGAAAACAGAAACAAAATGAGTTCTGGGAATGTGCCCCAACTAGCTATAAATAAGTATTTGCATTTTTCACATTTTGATCTACAGAAGTTTTGTTGTCCTTCTTCTCAGCCAGAGCACACTTTATAGCTTCTTGTATTTTATATTGACTCTGAGTAGTTTATTCTGGTGAATTTACACTTAAAAAAATACATATGCTTTACTACTGGTTTTTCCAGACCAATTAATCAACAAAATTCAAGTCAGAGAAGGACTATTGGTCATCTAAATAAGGAGATATATTTTAAAACTTTGAAAAAATTTTTGCATGCCTGAAGGAATTCTCCTTCAGAACATCTATCATTTCACAAATCTATTCAGATAGGAGACATTTAACGACACTGACAATCAGTCCTCCTCGAAGCAGACTATAGGGCTTTACTTTCTTGTCAGAACCAATCAATGGACTTTAGAACAAAAACTCAGCAGTAGTGAAACTGAGAAAAAGGAAAAGGGGAATTTCGTGGTCCAGGATGCATTTCAACAAGCTTAAACTCTAAGTGACAGATGAGGAATTTAAGCTGCTCCGTATAATTCTACAAATGAGGTGTGTGAGAGAAGTTTTCATTAAAATGAGTCTCACTTTACACAGGCTTATGAGTGTTCCTGATCGTGTTCTCTGACTCTCATTAAAGGACCTGCAAAGTGTAAAGCTTCTCCAACAGGTTTTCACACTCACTCTCTATATGTTTATATATATGTGATATATGAATTTCACCAGCAAAACATCTTGAAAGAGTATTTGAACTGAAAATTATATTCATAACATGAATTAAACAAGAGTTCTGTTTGATCTTTCCTTGAGAGAAATGCATTTACATTTTCAAATGTGATCATTTATTAAAGTGCCATAGTTTGTGTCAGACATGGCAGAAAAGATCATGCTTTCTAGCTGGGGTGCAAGCTTTGGCTACAGGTGAATGGATTCACAAATGAGTCTTGGGGTACATTTTTGTTATTCAGTGAATCTTTTAATTCCTTGTAAATGTTATGATTATTAGAATCATGCTTTTGATGAATATCTCTAGGGCTTATAATGAAATAAATGAAAATCAGTATTTAGAAAGTCTAGATTAATACTATCATCATGTTGCTTTAATTATTTTAAATGGGATATCCATAATCATATTCCTCATTGTGGCTTTTTTATTCTTACTATTTTCAACACATTTGTATTACTCTTTGTCAATAAGCATATATGTATGCCCAAGCTATTTTTACAACAGGAAAATACATTTAATGTCTGGGTATTTAAATTTCATGAAAGATAAGAAGACTTATTAAGAGAAAACCTAAACCTAAAAGACTTAATAGTATCATTAGAAAATTAGTTTTTATTATGATAAATTAATAAAGTTTGTTGTTTCATTTTTCCATTTGAAATAATTACTCTTGTATAGCTATTTTTATATAAATGAACTCTACATGCCTTTTTAAAATTCAATTTATATAACAGAAAACTAAATGACACTGAGATTGCCATGACTTACCTTGGTGACTTCTACAAGCTGAAAGTTTTAGTCATATGATCTATGTTTAATAATTTAACACATTAATAATATTTTAAATGTGGATTGTTGAACATAAGCATGCAGATTATTTAAATGAATATTTAATTTTTATTCACCTTGCCAGAAAACAGAACATGCATTTAATTGCCTGATATGAAAAATGTAAGAAAGATCAGTAAAACAGTAATATAAAAAAAAGTTTAAAATAAAATATGTACATCTCTTACTTTTGGGGCCACAAATAATAATAATTGGCTTGTCATTTGATATTATATAAAAAAGTATTGGACAATTTCATCTTATTTTTCAGTTGGAAAAGGTTGAGTCTATATTGAGCCACATATTCAAAATGTACATTTTAATTTGGATCTATTTTTAAATTCTGAATATGTTAAATAACATTATGAATATTTTACATAATGAGATTAGCACTGTGCCTAGAATGAACACCTGATGAATAAATACCTTTTTTGTGTTTTTCTTCTGTGTTGACTGCCAAAAAAACACTAGAGAAAACTACTGTTCAGGCAGGTTGGGACACTGACCCCACCAATAAGGCAGTCAGGATGTGGCTGTGAGTAACACTCTGAATATTGCAGAAATGAATATTTTAATATTAATATGTGAAGAAGGGTGAAATTTATGGTGGAACTAGTCTAAAATACACAATCCAGATTTCCATATACTGGGTGTTCATGTTCTCTTACCCTATTTGGAGTAAATCAGCAACTAGGGAACAGTGTATTACACTCACACTCACACACACACACATACACACAGCTTTGCTGTAACTATATTCTAGAGACTCATACAGGGTGAGTTATAATGATTTACTTTTGCAAACTAATATTCTTTGACTATGGTTCACATGCTGAATTCTACTCTATAGCAAATACTGTTTAAGGACCCTCTGGTGTATTTAGAGTACTTAATGCAGCAGGCAGTGATTGGTGAGCATTGATGCTAGAACAGCTACTCCTGAGAATTTGCAAATCAACCTGTAACATTTCTCTTAATGTCTATTTTCAGTGTCCATTTTCACCCACCTTTTCCTTTTTATCCTTCATGCTCTTTTTCCACTCTCATCTTTTTAGCTTTAAGCACCCAAATTGTGGATGAGGGCATAATCAAGACTAAAGAATATTACTGCCATTTGGACAATTTCCTTTCCCTGCCTGTCCTACACCTCACCACACCTAACTTGTCCTGTCCCATTTCCAATGTCTTATGTACGTATGCCTTGATTTAATTTGTCGCAATTCTGAAGACACACTATAAATAAAGAAAACTCTGTCCTTCCACAGTAGGCTGTAATTTAAAGGAAGAGAGGAATATGCAATATAAGACCTTTATTGTATTTGTGGAAGTGGGGATAAATTCCTTCACATTACTGGGCTGAAATTATCCCTGTAACTTCATCTGCAATTTTCTCTGATTGGGGAGAATTATTTCTGTCTTGTTCAGTTCAGCTACAGGCAAATAGGCAAATTTAATTTCAGGAACTGAAATTTGAGAACATTGGAATGTTTCAGGTACTAATCTCTACATTTTACTGTCTTGTGAATTAACAGTATATTTAAGTAAAGTGAATAGAACCAACAACATTCATTAAAAAAAAAAAGGAGTAAATGGCTATCTTTACATAGTTTAATTAACTCATACTAGGCATCCAGTTTTTTTTTTTTCCTAAAAATACACAATTTATTGCCCTTTCTTTTAAGAGTAAAAGCGCTGATTTCTTTTCTCTCTCAATTGTACACACATTTTTATGGAAGAAAACATAAAGAAAAACTCCACATAAAAACTCTATAACCAGATGGACTATTACAGAGTTTTTCCCAAGTCCAATCCAAGTCTCAAACTCTCTTGACGCTCTCACAACAATATGTCAGGTAACATTTGAGATAGCTCTTTGAGATACTTACTGCCTGGAAACTTTTCCACTTAGGATTTACACACAAGTACACCAGAGTAGTTCTCATTTTTAGGAACCTCAGGAAAAATAAGAAATAGAAGTGTTTTTTGGTTAATATATATTTGGTTTAATTAAAGAGAGAAATCAGATGTCATGATGAGAGGTACTGTTGAGTGTTACAGTCAGATCTTTGGGTGATATTTTTATTTTAAACAAATACGCAAACTGAGTCAGAGAGCCAGAAGCTTCTGAGTTCTGATCCCAGAGCTATCATTAGTTTCCTCTGCTCTAATGGATATGTCATTTGAGCCCTGTCTGCCTCCATCTTCTTATCAGTAATACCAGAATAAGACTGTAGTACTGACCTCAGAGGGGTAAAATAACAAGTATTTTAGCTTAAGAAGTATACATTTTAAGTGTCTGGAAAAATTGTATTTTAAATATATATACTAGAGAAATAGGTTGGGTATATTCATCATTTTTTTAAAAAAAGTTTTATTGTACTTACTGCAAAAGAAAAGTTATGTATTTTGTGAGCTAAAACAGAAGTTAAACATTTTCTTTCTTTGAGTTTCTTGGCTTCCAACACAAAGACTTTGGAATGCAAACTGACTTCTACATTATTAGATGATTTCTGATATTTGTGAGCTTTTCATTCTGTAAAATAAATTGCTGCTATCCTTCTCAAATGATTCCCTATAATAGTAAGATTTTGTGCCTGAATTGAAGTGGGGGAGTGATAGTGTTAAAACATCTATTTAAATGCAAAACAAGTAAATAATTTTAACAAGGTTAATATAACCAATAAGAAAGAAAACAGTAGACAACACTTCAAACTGTTAATTGCATAAGGGGCCTCAAACTTCATTAGGCTATCCCACTTTCTCTTGTCAAATGGTATTGGTCCTTTAGAAATTTATCTTATCCAATATCTGCTACAATAACTCCTCTTAGGGATTATGAGAATTCAAGCCGTTTCTCCTGTGGCATTCACTCCTTTATAGCTTAGAGCCAAAGTGAATTAATACTTCCCACACAAAGAAAATATCAAATTTCAAACAACACAAATTTAGTGTTTATATAGTCATAGAAAACAATCTTTGAGTTAAAAGATATTTTCTGTGTTTAAATAATCTCTTGCTTAAATCAAACATTTAACCCTTAAACTTCCTTGTCTGAAACCTTAGGTCCATATTTGGTACAGGAATATTTTAATACTTTTTTTTCTTCATATAACTCATGGAACTATGGATGAATCAAATGCCTTTGCAACTTGAATTTGGTCTCTTAACTGCAGTGAACTAAGACATGAAAGCTCCTTTGTATGTAAAGGAGAATAAACATAGCATATTGATTGAGTTGGATAAGGTTTTAAGGATTATCTGAATTGTCTGTGGTTGTATAAATTCACTATTTTTGTGAGATGATGTTAAATATATACACAAAATGTACATATTAGTATTTATGCATTTTAACATAAAGTGTAAATTAACAACAGAAATTGTTAAACATAGGGAGATTGGCTTGTTGACTTTTTTTAGTCTTAGCACCAGATATTTTATGGCATTATTAATTATCTATAATACTTTTGTTGAATGAATAATTTTGGATTATGTGTATCAGTTAATACTGGAAGGTTTAAACTACATATGAATACAATATGTGTTCCATAAAACAGAGGACGAGCCACATTGATAATTCAGAAGCCTAAGATATATTAAAAAATTTATGTTCAGGAATAATTTCAACCTCCAAAAATTTAAACTTCTTCCATAGGGGAATGTAGTTGCTTTATTTTATTTATTTATTTATTTATTTATTTATTTATTTATTTATTTATTTAAAACATCTTTATTGGAGTATAATTGCTTTACAATGGTGTGTTAGTTTCTGCTTTATAAAAAAGTGAATCACCTATACATATACATATATCCCCATATCTCCTCCCTCTTGCGTCTCCCTCGAACCCTCCCTATCCCACGCCTCTAGGTGGTCACAAAGCACCAAGCTGATCTCCCTGTGCTATGCGGCTGCTTCCCACTAGCTATCTATTTTGCGTTTAGTAGTGTATATATGTCCATGCCACTCTCTCACTTTGTCCCAGCTTACTGTTCCCCATCCCCATGTCCTCAAGTCCACTCTCTACATCTGTGTCTTTATTCCTGTCCTGGCCCTAGGTTCTTCATAACTTTTTTTTTTTTTTTAGTTTCCATACACATGTGTTAGCATATGGTATTTGTTTTTCTCTTTCTGACTTACTTCACTCTGTGTGACAGACTCTATGTTCATCCACCTCACTACAAATAACTCAATTTTGTTTCTTTTTATGACTAAGTAATATTCCATTGTATATATGTGCCAGAATTTTATCTATTCATCTGTCGATGGACACTTAGGTTGCTTTCATGTCCTGACTATTGTAAATAGAGCTGCAATGAACATTGTGGTACCTGACTATTTTTGAGTTATGGTTTTCTCAGGGTATATGCCCAGTAGTGGGATTGCTGGGTCGTATGGTAGTTCTATTTTTAGTTTTTTAAGGAACCTCCATACTGTTCTCCACAGTGGCTGTATCAATTTATGTTCCCACCAACAATGCTAGAGGGTACCCTTTTCTCCACACCATCTCCAGCATTTATTGTTTGTAGATTTTTTGATGATGACCATTCTGACTGGTGTGAGGTGATACCTGTTTGTAGTTTTGATTTGCATTTTTCTAATGATTAGTGATATTGAGCAGCCTTTCATGTGTTAGTTGGCAATCTGTATATCTTCTTTGGAGAAATGTCTATTTAGGTCTTCTGCCCATTTTTTGGATTGAGTTGTTTGTTTTTTTGGTCTTGAGCTGCATGAGCTGCTTGTAAATTTTGGAGCTTAATCCTTTGTCAGTTTCTTCATTTGCAAATATTTTCTCCCATTCTGAGGGTTGTCTTTTTGTAAGTGGTGCTGGGAAAACTGGGCAGGTACATGTAAAAGAATCAGATCAGAACACTCCCTAACACCATACACAAAAATAAACTCAAAATGGATTAAAGACCTAAATGTAAGGCCAGACACTATAAAACTCTTAGAAGAACACACAGACATTACACTCTATGACATAAATCACAGCAAGATACTTTTTGACCCACCTCTTAGAGAAATGGAAATAAAAACAAAAATAAACAAATGGGACCTAATGAAACTTAAAAGCTTTTGCACAGCAAAGGAAAGATATTGGCTTTTTAACAGAGCAAAGCAAAGTGCAAAATAGGTAGGGTCAGAAACCTTTAAATCTTAATCTCTACTTTGTTACTTACTTCTACTGACTGTGTGGCCTCAGGCAAGGCACTAAACCTTTCATTTTATTCAGTTTTGGGATAATATTACTTACTTTATATAGCTATTGTTTGTATTCAGTAAACAATGATTGCAAAGCTCTTTGAAGACTGTAAAATATACTATAAATACTGAGCTGAATTCTTTCATTCAGTATCTTCCACTGGGTTATAGACACAGAATTCCATACATATGGTGAAAACTGTGTGAAGAGTAACTGATAATGAGACTTTGGGAGAATTTTTGGTGGGCAGAATGTTATGCAATTAAGAAGGTGTTGTTTATCCTGTTTATCAGAGGTAATTCTTAGTTGCTGAGGCAAGCCATGGGACTTCTAAAAATCAACAAATGGGTACAAAATCCAGTTTAAGTTTGTATTTTATAATAAAGAACTATATTCCATATATATTGTAGAATGAATTGAAAATATATTTAACAATTATATTCATCAGCTGGTTTATAAATTAGGATTAGATTCAGTTGTGAGTTACAGATAAACCCAAATTCGAGTGTCTTAAATAAAATAAATTACGTAATGATTATTACCTGTAGGTCATGAGTCCCTGGCTGGTATGGACCACCGTAGTGTCCAATTAAGTTCTTCTCTTTTATTGTTTGCCCATCTTCATCATGTGGCTTCCAGAGCATAGTCAGAAATGATTTATCCAGTTCCAGTCACAATCTTCCCTTTCCAGAGAGGAAGAAAAAGAAAAGGATAGCGAAGGACAAAGGGCATATACCAGCATAATCTTTCAGAAATCTTACAGAAGCTACTGTATGACTCCCATTGAACAGTGCTTGGCCACATAACTGTACTTAGCTACACAGGAAGCTGGAAATATATTTTTTCTAAACGCCACATGTCAAACTACAAATTCTATTGTTCTGAAAGGAGAAAACAGATATTGTGGTACAACAAACAACCCTGTGGTACAGCCTTTATTAACAGACAATTTCAGATTGTTAAAACACATAGCCGTATCTCAAGATGTAAATAGCTACAGAATATCTATAAAAGGAAAGAAATTGCAGAGAGAAATTTTTTAGTATAGGGCTAAATGTGTCTCACCTGTTAAATCAAATACATATACTATTAATTAATTATATGTAATTAAATAATAAAACTGGTTTGTTTAGTCTTACTGAATCACTTGCCCAAAAGAGAACTATGTATGTTCATAGAGACATGAAGATAGGAATCTAGGTCAGATAATTACTAAAAGGGGAATCATAATTTAAATCCACTAGAATGATTATAATTGGATAGTTTAGTTGAGCAGAATTTGAGGTTCTTGAGGATAAAGTAGATGTATAATTCTTACATTAGGAAACTAGCTGAGATAGGTTGCATGGATCTGGATCACACTCTAGACTTTAACATCTTGCCTTGGAAATACGCTGTTTAGTGTGTTAAGGAGATTAACTGATTAGAGACAGTACATGGGACAATGAAAAGTTTATTGCCTCCTCTGGGAAAAGAGCTCAAAAAAGAGCTCTTACTGAAGTTAAGAAAATCTAGGACTAGAGAAAAAAAGTAATATGTTGTTTAACTACTACATTTCATACGTGCTGCTCACCCCTTCATGTGTTGCTCATTTATTCATGACAACATATTGTGAGATAGCATAATATTTGGAAATACAGAAAGTTTAAATTATTTGATTAAAATCTGACAGCATGTCAAATTACAAACCCAGCATTAAAAGCCAGATACACTGGACTCTCAAGTAAGTGCTCCTTCTATTACCATGAAACATCCCCAAAGAGATCCAGTAATGTCACTTTTTATTTGAAGACAACTTGTAGCTGTCAATAAGTAGCATACATATTTTACAGATTGAAATAAAAATATTCCAAGTTCATGCTTATAATTAATTATCCATACATCATTAGTTAACATAGTGGTTCAAGAATAATCCATTTCTTTTGCCAAAAGGATATGATTATTTTAGTGTTTGATTTAGGCCTAATAGAATAGTTCACTAAAGGTGAAATAAAAGTAGTAACAAGCACTGGTTAAAATATTCACACTACATCATACAATAATCAATGACATATACATTTTTATTTTAAAAATTGTAAAATATTGATTTGAAAAAAATATTTATATTCAGCTTTGGGGACAGTGCCTCAAAAAGGCCTTAAAAATGCCATTAGTGGGAGGCCAAGTTGATACTCTTTTAGAAAAGAATATTAGCAATGTAGAAAGAGTGTTAAACATTTCCCTACCCTTTGATCATGCTCTTTGAATTGTCTTCTAGGAACCTACTATGTAACGTATAATTGGAGATTAGGGCACAGATTTATGTGCAAGAATGTGCATTGTAGAAGTACTCAAATTAGTAAATTGGATCAAAGTTAAATATTCCAAAAAGGGAAAGTACTGCCTAAACCATAGTATAGTTACATTTTAGGGTATGGTATTATTGAAATTATGCTTTAATATTATTAGATAACATGGTGAAATGTAGCACAGTGAACTGAAAGCAGGGCCAGTTCTTCTAAAATATTTGGGGGCTCTTTTTACAAAGCCAACAATTCACAAGGATTTTATACCAGAAGATGGGTTTATTAGGTCATATTGCTATACTTTAACCAAAGGAAGAATGATTAAGAAACAAATCTTTTTCTCCCCTTCAGAAAATCTGGATATATCAGATTAGAAGGCTTTAAAATAACCTAGTGATTTTTTTCACCTGAAAACAGTTTGGCTACTGTAATATTTATTCTGTGTATACTTGTTACTATTCTCAGGATTGTGTCAAGAGTTTGGAATTTAGAAAAACATAGCTTCTACATTTTGTAGTTGATATCTTTTCACAAGAACTTGACCACATAAATGCATCTTTCCCTGTGCCTCGGTTTCCAAGTTACAAGACAAAGACATCAATGATAAACTACCTCCTAGGGATGTTTCTGAGCATGAGTTAATGTTTGTAAAGCCTCCACAGAGAGCAGAGGATGAATAATGAAATAGACTCTCAAAGTAGTATTAGCGCTCTCATCTTTCTCATTAGTTTCTAAGAGGCTTCATGCCAACTGTTAGCATTTCAGCTGCCAGAACGAGGGGTTCCTATTTTAATTTTGTCTGGAAGAGTGAGAGTTCCTTGAACATCTGGGGTTCACCTCGGCTTAATTCCAATAATGTTTCTATGGAATCAGGTATGCGAAGTGTGATGGCCAGTATCACAAAGGAATTCATATCTAATTTTAGGCCTGCTGTTTCAATTTCTAATTTAGCTTACATTTTAAACCTATTAGGAAAAACAGTATCTAAGTAACATATCTGAGATTTATTTGAAGTTTTTATGTGAGAAAATTTTGCTTTAAATTAAATTACATTAAAACCATGTCTATGGGGAGTGGGCAAACAGAATGGGATTAGGATGATTTTGGCCAACTCCTTTCACCTTATTTTTTTATATTATGTCTTGTCATGGCCAAGACATGAAAAAATAAACATAAATAAAAATAAATAATTCATTCTTTCACTTTTAAAAATATATATATTGGAGGTGCTTATTGGGTGTCAAATGGTGCTAGCAATACAACAGAATTCAAAGCCAGTGAAAAGCCTGCCTCCGTGCAGGATATATTTTGTAGCACCTATAAGACCCAGGATGATTGGACCATATTTTTAAAGCTTCCCTATACCTGTCACACTGCCTATCAGTAGTAGGCACTTGGCACGAGTTTGATGAAAGAAAAAGTGAATGAGTGACTCAGGCAGCCAGGAATTTCATTTGCATTAACTAATTTCTGGGGAGTTATTGGCACTGGATGATATAGGCTAATCAGAATTAAATAAATATTTAATCAACTTTACAAGGTAGCTGTTGTTGTTTTTAAGATTACTGTACCTCTACCAATGGTATAAATGTTAGACACATACATATAGACTGATGAGCATAGCTGAAGTTTTCTCAGGATTCAGGAAATTAATTTTCATGAGTCATAACTAAGGAAGATGAGAGGGAATAAAATGGAATCAAATCACATTATATTCTTTCAAATAATATAGACAATGGTCAGAGTTTCTATGACTCACATTGTTCTTCAGTGCACAGCAGTAGAAATGGTATCTGATTTCTAAGGTAAAGTCAAGAACAGTGCTGTCCAAGAGAACTTTCTGCAATGATGGTAGTGTTATAATAGCTCTGCTGGACAATATGTTAGCCACAGGCCACATGCAGCTATTGAGCACTTGAAATGTAGCTAGTGCAAATGAAAAACTAAATGTTTAACTTTAATTAATTTAAATAGCCATATGTGGTTAGTGGCTACCATATTGGGCAATGCAGCTCTAGAAGAAAAAACAATGAGTAACAACTCAAAGAATTATTTTGCTAAAATTCTTACATGACAGTTGGAGAACATGTATCGGATTATGGTGACAACAACTTTGGAAGTGATGAATCATAACCTGGCAGCTGGGAGCTGGGAAGATGGAGAGCAGGGAGCAGTACAGCCACAGTCTGTGGTTAAAGCTCCAACTAAGGAAAGAGACAGACCTGGGCTTAAATTCTGATTTCAAAACTTCTAGCAGTGAGACTTTGGGCAAATAAACATAGCCACATTCAACTGTGAGGCAAGGATAACAATATTCACACCCGTATCATAAGGTTATCATGAGAATTAAACATGATAAAGCAGGGATAGCACCTGGTATTCTGTCAGTGTGTAATATGTGATTGCAATTATTATGAGTATACTATTATTAACCAATCTGAAGTGTTCTCAGGTGATATGTATATAAAGGGAATAACATGATTAAATGACCTGTTTAATATATGATATTAAATAACTTGCTCTGACGTTCATTCTGGCTGGATAATCATTGCCCTCTGCTACTTCTCCCAGTAAAAATGTATTTCATCAAGTCTTGACTAAAATAACTTACACTGAAAGTTTACTTGAAAACAGTAGAGAAAATGCAATCCCTCTTTATGCTTGGAGGTGGGGAGAGTAATGTCCATGTGCTGCTTTGTGGTGCTTTGCTCATATTCTTACCATGCCCTTCAGGATATATTATTTAGGATATTTGGATGGGTAACTTCTGTATCATTTTTCCTCCTATTTTGTAAACAAGGAAATCCAAGCTCAGAGAGTTTTTCATTCCAGAATTATTACTACTTTGGCTGGATCATTAGCCCCTTGAGGACAGAATATAATCCAGAGATTTGATATTCTGGTTCTTGAAGATGGAATGCTCTAGTTTGTCCTAGGGTTGGTGATGCTGTAGTCACTCTATAACTTCCAAGATGAGTGGTTTAGGCAATGTCAGGTCTGCATGTTTACCAGGTAGCCAGTGGGGCCAGTGGATGACATTGGCCAGTGTGCCCCATATAGTCTATATTCTATGAGTGAGTTACCTTAGAGCCAAGGGTTGTGAAATAAATTCAGTTGTTGGTGACCAGCATTTTACAAATGAAATATGATACAATAAACAGGAGACCCCATCACACAAATATTTTTCACAAGCCTTTTATTTTCATTAATAAGCATATATATGTGCATGTATGTGAGTCTGTACTAAGCCATGATGTATAAAGTAATTTTTATTTGGGTCACAATTTAAAAAGTTTGAAGGATTACTCTTGATTAAGCTATATCCCAAAATGTATTTTTAGGAGATATGTGGCCAAAGAGAGGGTGCAGTCTCAGATAATTATGCGGAGGGTAATATAAAACGGTAGATGGTATTTAAGGGCAGTACAATATTGTATGCTGCACGGAGGTTCAGAGATTAAAATGATAACTTAAGAATGAGAAAAGAAAATTAGATATAAATCATGATGGATAAGAAGGAAAGAGGAAAGGAAGACAAAAAGTCATTTAGTCAGTATGGTAACAAAGAGAAGATTTCCAGTAACGTTTGCAAATCTTTGCAGCATACTAACTGGACTGAAATTTTTAATGAGAAAAATCTGAGTTTCTTCAGAAGTAGATGTATTATTTTGCTTCCTGGTACCAGGAGTTCTCTTCCCACCTCCCCAGCTTTACCTCTCCCCTTCTACCCCACATCTTCTGGGAACTGTTCCACATCCTGTACAGATACCTCACTCCCAAGGAAGCTGCTGTTATCCTCTGTGACCTCCCCCAAACCCCTCGACTGATCCAGAGTTGGGCATATGACTAAACCTAGTGGAATTTTTTAATTGAAACTGAGAAACGGTTACTCTTCAGTGATGGATTTCCCAAGATGTAAAAACAATGTTTTCTGACATATTTGGGCAGCTGTTCTGTAGAAAGAGAATGAATCTGACACCCAGAGAGAAACAAATATGAGAATTAGAGATGGAGCCCTGGTGAATTTAGTTCATGGTCTCCACTTGTTCCTGAGGCCCAGCTGTACCTCTACCTTTCTCGAGAGTTCAGCGTCTAATCCTTCAGTGTTCTGAGATCCAGTAAAACCCTATTCAAATCTAAAGTGAGAGGAGGTACTATTACTTGACTAATACAATTGTTATAAGAAGTCCCTCTAACAAGTTCAGAAGAGAGAAGACATTGTAAGACACTTGAAGAGAGTGGCAAAAATCATCAGAGTAAGACACACAGAAACAAGAAGGAAGTACAGAAGCAACAGGACTAGACTAAGTCATCAATACTGGAGTGGGAATAATTGGTGATTAAAATGAGAAACAAATCTGAGGAGACATTTTATTTACTTTGCTTTAAATATGTGGAAAAATAGTTATGTGTGCGTGACACATAAATCTAAGCTAAGTATTTAATAAAACCAGTGTTCATAATGCTGTGGCTGAGAATACTGTGTGTTTACCAAATTCTGTTTCCTTTGTCTGCCTATCTTGGTCCTTATTGCATTTTGGAGTTGCCATACCACTGAGTTCTGACCTATGAAATAGGTTCATGGTGATGTGTGCAACTTAGAATCCTGGCCCTTAGAAATCTCCCTCAAGTGATTCTCACTCTTTCTTTCCACCCATTAACTGAACATAGATAATAATGAATATGGACTATGAAGATGGAGAGGAGGGGAGAGCCGCAATATTAAAAGAACCACATGGAAGGCTGCCCAGGCAGGAACAACTGCTTGGACTAGGGCATGGACTAAGGTACACCTAGTGTCAACTTACTGACTTAGGAGAGGAGGGGTTTCTTTTCCAGAAATCAGTGGTAGTTTAAAGAATACAATGTTGTTCAATTATTTTAAAATTATTCATTTGTACATGATGTTAAAAGATTAAATATTAAGAAATGGTTAGTTTAGCAATAGCTGAATGACTAGATCTTACCAGTTAGCAAGGGCTGACAATAGATAACATACGTGAATTTGAAACTGTGTTTACATCACTGCCTCTGTTTGCTCAACCTCAGCCAACTAAAAAGAATAACCTTATTCTTAAATGGCTGCAGAAAAAACTTGTCTAATATTTTTCCATATCTGCAAGGAATTTCTGAATATACTGCACACTTGTAACATGATTCCATTGATTCTAGTACATCATGTTATTGGCAAACAGAGGTACCTAAGGAATAGATACAGTTTGATAGTCCAACCATCAATGACTATGTAAGAGCTGCTGAGAATTTCAAGGTTATTCTTAAACAGATATGAGCATGTCCTGAGAGCTTTGTGCTTCTTAGTGAAATTATCTTCAGAGGTGATCTTTGAAGAATAAAAGAATCTTAATTTCTAAATGCATCTATAAAGTGTTCTTTGATTTCTCCTTGTTGGAAAAAAAAAAAAGGCAGTCTCTCTACTACTCTCAAATTTATTTTATTCATTATAGCGGCTGAACTTTAAGACAATCTGCTAAAGAAAATGAATAATTTAGGAAGTGTATTTGGGCACCCATATATTTTATTGTAGAAATAAAATGTTGTAGAAGTTTAATAGAGATGGGAAAGCCATAATTTGCCTCATACTTAGACCACTGATGCTTGCATGAGGATTGATGTCAACTGACAGAATAGAATTATTTGCTTTGTTTTGTGTGTCTTAGACAAAAGCAGGCTTTTCTATAAATTCAGCTAATTTTCTCAATTTTCTTTAAGTTCAGTAACCAATCTTTGTCTCTTTATTGTCCTTTGCCAACCTTAAACCCTATATTATATCAAATGCCAAACAGTGGATTTCATTCATGTTATCTCTGGAATTGTATCTTCTTTAACTGTTAGGTCTACTAAATTACATTAAGCTGGATCTCCATGGTCTGCACATTTCTCTCTGTTTTATCAGTAATTGGTAATACCAAATCATCTTCTCATAATATAAATCAATGTTTTAACAATTTGAATTTTGTACATATTAATTACTTTACTTGGGAGGCTGGTATTGCATAGCAGTATTGCAAAGTGTAGCTATAAAGTCAGACTGGCTGGTTTCAAACCAGCTATGTCCTACTTGGACAAGCTGCTTAGCCACTTTGGGCCTCAGTTCCTTTATCTGTAAAATGGGAATACTAATAGTGCTGCCTCATAAAGGTATTGTGAGGATAATATGAGCACATTCATACTATGTGCTTAGAACAGTACCTGAATAGACCCTGATGCTTGGTGGTGTTTTTGTGGTTATTTCTGTTGATGTAACTAGGTGTGATATATCATATTGGGTGGTGTAGGTGGGAAAAAGGGGTAAGGTAAATTCCTGTCGTTAACTACTTTGAATTGCAGTAGAGAAATGTATGTTTACAAAGATGATTATTATATAATATAATACAGGTTTATATATAGTGCTTTAAGAGTTTCAAAAAGGAAGTAACTTACTATTTGGGGATGTCAGAAATTTTACAGGGAGTTGCATTTGGTTTGGGCTTAAAGAATAACAAGCATGCTAGATAAAGATAGGAAAATATTGCAGTCATAGAAAACAATGGGCAAAGCACAGAACAGTAAATCATCGTTCATGTTCAGGAAATAAAAAGGAATTCATTAATTCAAAAGTAGTTCAGCAGTTAACTGAGGTTAGAGCAGTGGTTCTGGATGAGTAGCAATTTTGTTTCTCCCCAAGGAACATATGGCAATGTCTGGAGATGTGTTTTATTTTCATGACGGAGAGCTGCTACTGGTATTTAGTTGTGTAAAGCCAGGTGTGCTGCTAACATCCCCATGCACAAGACAAGTCCCCACAACAAAGAATTATCTGGCCAGAACATCAGTAGTGCTGGAAGTGAGAAGCACTGAGCTAGAGAATCAGGCAGGTGGGGAGAGGGGTGGACTCTACAGATAGGATTTTGGGCTGGGATCCACTTCAAAAAAGCCTGATATGTAATTATAAAGATGCTACATTATTATGATGGCTATCTGGCCTCTGGTCCATCAGCTCCCTGATGTTCCAGAACATTTATCATTTGATAATTGATATATTAACAATCGATTATCAACTTTATTTAGAATGTCTTCACTCTTGTTGGGAAAACTCCACACTTCCTTCAGAGATCTGCTTTCCTTAATCATTGAAACCAGCATTATCATCATTTTAGGTAAAATTTCTGTCTTCAGAAGTGCCAATTCATGTTCCCCCTCAGGTCTTAGAATATATTTGAAAAGCACTTTCTCTGTTAAACATTTCCCTCCCTCATAATCATTTCCATCTGTGTTTGTAGTGGGCTCCTTCCCTACCCACCTTCCCCCAGCAGATGCTCCCTAGACTCTGTGGTATTCGATTTCCTTGATTCCTGTTAGTCTTGGAAAAACAAAAGACGTAGAATCTTTTTCATACACTTTTGTTTGTCTTTTTAGGTAATCAAGGCACAAAGAGAAAAACATAGAGGAAGGAAGAGATGTGCAAGGATCAGAGTAAATAGTCCCTTTGAAGGCTTTAGCTTTTTAGTAAAAATGTTTCTCTAACAACATACTGCTAGATGACTAAAGGAATTCAGGAAAGTTTAGATAAGAGGAACAACAAAACAACATCATTTGCTGCTTTTCCAGAAGAAAATCAAAGTGTTGCTGAGGGTCTTCTACTTCCTGCTGATTTTGTTTTATAAAAATATATATTGATTTCTTCTACCTCAGAGATTCATAAATATTATTAAAAATGAATGGCAGGTCTGATTTAAATTAAATGTCAGGTGGCTAATAGGTTTCATAATACTTTAAAAAAATTTAATGACATTCTTACTTGATTTTGTATTAGAGGCATGCAAAGCATCGAATACCAAAATCTACAATAGTATGTGCTAAATGAATGCATGAATAATGAAGCTCTTGCTTTCTGAAAATAAAAAGGAACAGTATATCTGTATTCGTTACGGCTTTTTCCCAAGCCACACAGGCTAAATAACACCAAGTTTCTACTCATTAGATAAGACAGAAACCTCACCTTTGACATCTTCGTTCCTATTTTTGTCTTTTAAGCACGATAATCACATGAACAATATCAAATTCCTTGATGATTTTGAAAACACTGCCTGATATCAGGAAGTAAAAGGTGGGATGAGGGGTGGCATTTTATTATAGTCTATTATTATATAATCTCTTTGGGGTGAATGTCAACCTTTCAAAATGCCACATTGTATAAGACTGAAAAATCCCTTTTATTGGCTCCAAATGGCTTGTCATATGTTTTAAAGATCTAGTAAAGATGTTTTTTAGTATGTAAAGATAGTTTCTTTTCTGTTCTTTTCTTTTTCCCAAGTGACTGTTCACTGGCCACAACCACTTATACATTATACATTTCCAAATGTTTTATTCTCAAACACTTGATTACTCTAAATACAACCTCTGCACTGAATCACCCCCACTTGAAAGGCATTCAATTGACCAGAAGGAAGAAGGGAGGATGTTCTGAAACCACTACTCCAGGAACTTGACTAGTTTATCACAGGTAGACAATTTGTGTTATTTTCTCTCTTTGTGGAGTTCACCCCATGCTGCTCCTCACAATCCAAAGTAGCACTTTCATTTTTTCTGATAGCGTTCCCTGTGGATGCTGAAACATTCTGCCACCTCCATTTTACTGATGTGTGGATTTCGCCCCCCTGTGAATTACCTCTGCTGGATTTTCTTTTGCTTTTTTTTTTTTTTTCAGGCTCCTGCTGACAAAACTTGCAGACAGCAATGTACATCCTTAACAGACAGAGCACCATGCTCCCAGCAGGGCAACCCAGGTGTTCACAGCCCACACACATTGTTGATCAAGAGTTCCATAGAGAAAGCTGTCTGTGAGCCAGAGGCAGAGGGTGAAAAATCTTTGAGGGTTCTCAGAGGACCCAACCCCTCACCGCTACCTATTTTTTTTTTCAAAGTAGGAAAGAGAGCATAAAGTCCAAGATTTTGTATGTAAAGACCTTTTTCAGATTCCTTGCTTTCCTAGTCTGAAATAATTTATGTTGTAGGAGCAAGCATTAAGTTTTGAAATAAATAAAATTTACACTTAGTAGAGTGTAAATTTGAGCTCATACTTGATTGCATCCCCGTTCTATCATTCATTCACTTAACAAGTACTTTTGTATCCCTGTCATCTCTCAGGAGCTGTCCTACACCTAAACTATATTTAAAATTTGTCCTGTTACTTCTATTTTTAAACACGTTGATTTTTTCCCCCGTTACTATAAACATCTCTAGAAATAAAATGGAATTATCACATGTCATATTTGTTGTGTCATGGCATCTATCAGGTAACATTGAGCTCTGACTTTTTCAGCAGGAATTTTCAAATCACGAGTTCTACATAAGATTGTAGTGTAGAATAGACTCACTGTAAATATACATCACCCACTGTGTCTTATTTTAGTATCACATCAACACAAAAGTCTATATAAATAGTTCAGATATTATCTGATGGACCTTACAGAAACAGAACTGACTCATTGTATTGTGTCCAAATATTGTTTGTATGGATTTATTTGAAGATACTTGCATTTTTAAGCAAAGAATAATACACTTATGTTGACAAAAATTATGATCACAATTTATTATCTTCTACTTTCTTTTTAAAGCTTAGTTCAAATGCTGGGATTGATTTTCATTACAAAATGTTTTATATGGCCTATGTTTTTCATAATAGGCCAATTATTAAGCCTATTAATAGGCCAATTATTATTATTATTAATTGGGGAAAATAAAAACAGATAAAACAAATCTTTGCTATGATATTTCTTTAAAAGGAGCTATTTAAACCTTTTTATTTTAAATTTCAAATGGGAATCTGGAAAATCTACTAATAATACAGTGAAAGAAGCAGATTACAATACAATAAGTCAATGCAGAATAGTCTGATATTGCAGAAAGAACCCAGACAGACTTTGACTTTGAAATCACATAGAATTGTTAGAGTACAAATCCCAGTTCTAGAAATTATTAAATCCATTGCTTTATTCTTTCAGAATACCTTTCCTTGTTTTTCATGTACATTTAATATATCTCCTGCCAGGTTGTGTGAGGTTTAAATGAGATATCAGAGATGAAACGAACGAGCCACAGGTTCAGCCATACTATAGGAGTTAGAAAACATTACTTTTCATGACCTTATTTAAGAAATTAAAGTAACATCTTTACACACTTTTTTGTACTTTTTATTTGTTTAATTGCTCCTCTTTCCTAATTAACTCTAAATTTTGTGATGATCTTTCTCATAAGTCTTGTATAGGAGGGACAGAAGGTATTGTTCTTATTTTCATAGATGAAGAAAAACAAAGGTGAAGAAAGTGACTTCTTCAAGACTATATAGCCACAATTGACACTCAAATTCTAGTTACTTAACAGCTATTTCTCCAACATTTTCTGAATTCAATTTTGTGAAATTGAAATGATCTGAATCATTTGTACCTTTAATCACACTCCAAATTTTGTGACATTTAAATATTGGATCATTGATTCAAGGATGACTGAACACATGTCTAACTGCTTAATTTACTTATATCACCTTAACGAATGTGAATTACAACTCAGTTAATTTAGTCTCTGTGATTGACACTGATGATAAAATTGTATCTCAAACAAAATAAGTTAGTTCTTTTCCATTTGTTAGGAACAATTACAGCCTTTGTATGAAAGAACATATCCTTCAACAATGGAGGAAAACAAAGAGTTTATGTCTTTATGGATCCGATCAGAGATGGCAAAAATGTTTCATCTGTATTAACTCTAACCTTTATCTGTGGTTTTGTTACCAGCTGGAAAGCATTTATGCTAGATATTATGCTAGGTACTGGCAGACAGTAGTAGTAAAATGGCCCTATCATTCTATTTAGTAAACACAGGAATAATCATGATTGTAAATTGCATTATTCATTCCCTCAAATGGCTGAGAGATCATGACATGGCATACATGATAGCTAAAATATGACTTAGGCTAAACTCAGTACAAAAAAAAAGTTTACTTTTAAAGTAAATTTATGAATTCAATACAACTCCATTTTAATAAGATACATTCTGATAATGTGTTATATCACACTGATTAATTTGAGGATATTGAAAAATGCTTGCATCTTTGGGATAAAACACACTTGATCATGGTGTATGATCCTTTTAATGTATTTTTGGATTCGGTTTGCTAGTATTTTGTTGGGGATTTTTGTATCTATGCTCATCAGTGATATTGGCCTGTAAATTTCATTTTTTGTGGTATATTTGTCTGGTTTTGGTATCAGGGTGATGGTGGCCTCATAGAATGAGTTTGGAAATGTTCTTTCTTCTGCAAATTTTTGGAATAGTCTCAGAAGGATAGGTGTTAAATCTTCTATAAATGTTTGATAGAATTCACCTGTGAAGCCATCGTGTCCTGGACTTTGGTTTGCTAAGAGTTCTTAATCACAGATTCAATTTCAGTTCTTGTAATTGGTGTGTTCATTTTCTAATTCTTCCTGGTTCAGTCTTGAGAGATTGTACCATTCTAAGAATTTGCCAGTTTCTTCTAGGTTGCCATTTTATTGGCATATAGTTGTTTTTATTAATATATCTGTGGTGTCTGTTGTAACTTCTCCTTTTTCATTTCTAATTTTATTGATTTGGGTCATCTCCCTTTTTTTTTTGATGAATAAGGCTAAAGTTTTATCAATTTTGTTTATCTTTTCAAAAACTAGATTTTAGTTTCATTGATCTTTTCTATTGTTTTCTTAGTCCCTACTCAGAATGGCCATCATTAAAAAGTCTACAAATAATAAATTCCACAGAGGGCATGGAGAAAAAGGAACCCTCCTACACTGTTGCTGGGAATGTAAATTGGTGCAGCCACTATGGAGAACAGTATGGAGGTTTCTTAAAATCTAAAAAATAGAGCTACCATATGATCCTGCAATCCCACTCCTGGGTATATATCTGGAGAAAACCATAATTCAAAAACATATGTGCACCTCCATGTTCATTGTAGCACTATTTACAATAGCCAAGACATGGAAGCAACCTAAACGTCCATCAACAGATGAGTGGGTAAAGAAGATGTGGTATATATATACAATGGAATATTACTCAGCCATAAAAAAGAATGAAATAATACCATTTGCAGCAACATGAATGAACCTAGAGATTATCATACTAAGTGAAGTAAACCAGGCAGAGAAAGACAAATAGCATATGATATCACTTATATGTGGGATCTAAAAAAAAATACAAATGAACTCATATACAAAACAAAAATAGACCCACAGACATAGAAAACATACTTATGGTTACAAAAGGGGAAGGCGGGGATAAATTAGGAGTTTGGGATTAACATACACACACTATATATAAAATAGATAACCAACAAGTATCTACTATATAGTACAGGGAACTATACTCAATATTTTTAATAACCTATAAAAGAAAAGAATCTGAAAAAGAATATATATACATATACATATATATGTATGTATAACTGAATCACTTTGCTATACACTTGAAACTAATACAACATTGTAAATCAATTATACTTCAATTAAAAAATAAAATTAAATTAAAAAATCTAAAACATTCAAACAGAAGATACATTCTTCAGCTAACTCATTGCAAAATAAGAAACCATCCCTTTAAACTTCTTAAAAAGATAAATTGTCTTGCAAGTCATTTGCATTCAAGGGGAAATTTAAGTCCTATACAGAAGCATTGAAGAATATTTCAAACAGGTAGCAATATTTAGCCAAGAGATTTGACCTACAAATGGTTCTTTCTTGAAGGATTAATTAATAGATTGAACAATAAAGAGCTTAACACTAAAGCAATATAAAATAACATAAAACTAGGATGAATTCTCAGATGTGAGACTTCTGTGGTTAACTACCTTTAGCATCAACCTGGAATTACTTTAAGGAGATGTCATTATTGCCCATTGCTTTGGCACTGAGGGTGGGAGTCGGGTAGTCTGAATCACAATAATATCGAAATGGAAAGTAGGGCTATTATTACATTAACACTTCTTGAATTGTATGTGGTTTGTATCCTTCACATTGAGAAGAATCATGTCAACTTAGAAGAATTCAGAGAGATTGTGAATGTATGTGACATAATTGAGGGAATCAGAGATTATTTAACACTGAGTTAAAAAAAAACAAC
Organism: Leucopleurus acutus; assembly: GCF_964270905.1. Taxonomy (NCBI): domain Eukaryota; kingdom Metazoa; phylum Chordata; class Mammalia; order Artiodactyla; family Delphinidae; genus Leucopleurus; species Leucopleurus acutus. Next base: position 123,293,254 of record NC_139143.1, read on the forward strand.
TTTGTTTAGAGATGACAGTTTAATTCAAACATTTAAAGAGCTATCATGAGAAAGGAGCAAATGTTCTGAGTACTTCCAAAAGACAATGAGTAAACATCTAAACAAGGTAGATTTGAGGTCAAAATAAGGCCCAACTTTTAGATTAGATAAATGTATCCAGGGCTTCCCTGGTGGTGCAGTGGTTGAGAGTCTGCCTGCCAATGCAGGGGACACAGGTTCGTGCCCCGGTCCGGGAAGATCCCACATGCCGCGGAGCGGCTGGGTCCGTGAGCCAAGGCCGCTGAGCCTTCGCGTCCGGAGCCTGTGCTCCGCAACAGGAGAGGCCACAACAGTGAGAGGCCCGCGTACCGAAAAAAAAAAAAAAAAAAAAAACACAAATATATCCAGTCATGGATATGGGATTTTATATACGATATTTTTACAAAGAGAAGTATAGATTAATGGTGAAACTAATGAAGCTTATGCTTCACTCATCTTTACCAGTTTATTCAAAGGACCTGAAGTTAATCTTGTACTTCTAATTTTATATTATTTTTCTGAATATGGAATCTTCAAATATTAACATTTCAGACTCAACAAAAACTTGAATGTTTATCTAATCGGATGGCAAATAAGATCTTCATACTTTGTAACATGTTTTCCAACTATAAGACTCCTTAGATCTTTAAAATTATGCTACTCATTTTTTTTCATTGAATAGTTTTATTCTCAATAATGTATTGATCAGACACCCTCTGTTATACATAGATTTGTGAGAATTAGAACTATATGTGTAATTTGCCTCTCATAAATTGTAGAGCATGCATATTGACAGAGAATATTGGAGAAAGAAGCCATAAAGGAATATAACAGTGAAATTTGATAGCTTCCCCCTCATTCAAATAGTGTCTCCCCAGGTATACATGAATAATTATGAGTACCACAATTAATTTATATATCTGGCTTAATCAAGAATTTTATATAACTATAAAAACAGTGAAGACTAAAACATCGGATGGTCTGATGCTTGAGTATAATCACACATGTATTTCCATAGTTTGCGTGAAAGCACGAAAGAACAAAATAATGTCTGTATGTTTTCATTACATTTAGTATATTTGACAACTTTCTTTTGTGTGTATATATTTGGCTATAAGTTTAGAAGGAAATATTGACAAATATTGCAAACACAAATTCTTTTCTAAATATCAAGTCTTCCTAATGTTAACAAAGAGGTACACAAATCTACACATACTTTTAGAAATTAAGGGGTAAAAGTGGCCTCTTAAATATGTTGAAGGGCTCATGACTAATTCATTAGATTCAGAAATAATTTAGAGATGGATAAAGTGGTAGGTTGAAATCATCTTAACATAGCATAAGGAATCAATACAGAAAAGTAATAAAGTGGAACTTTTAAGAAAGAAAAAAATGGTATTGAGGAAGAGAGTGGTAAAAGTCAGGGAAGTATTACTGTGAAGAATACTATTTGTATAGTGCTTTAGTACAGAACACTTTCATAGACATTAGGTAATAACAAATGTATTATAAGTGAACTCTAACTAGAGGGGATTTGATATGTGAACCCCAATTTTAAAACCTTTCTTATTTTAAACATCCACATAATAGACTGAAAGTGCATATTTAAACAATGTGGACATGTGAAGTCTCTAACCAAAAATGAATATAATTCTGTGCCAAATGGATTTGTTTTAGGCCAATGAAATAATTATATCAACACCAGGAAGAAAATAGATGGCTAATCCATAAGGAAGAAAACTTTATATTTCATCTATGCATGATTGGAAGCAATGAATAAACATGGTCCTGCCAAGCAATGTTTTGAACAAATGGTGGAATATCCATGAAAAACATTTCTAGTGAGATAAAAGTATGGTGTAATTGATTCAGGAGTATAACTGAATAGCATAACAGAATTAAAAGAATTAACAATGTCCCTCTCCTAAAAAAAAAAAAGTTTTAAAATTTTTTGAAAAAAACAAGCTCACTAAATCCATTAATGAGGGAAGAATGCTTTTTGTAATGGATACTTAGTATCTATGAAATAGGGAGTAAAGGGTCATTGAAGGGCAAACATTTCCCATGGAAACTGCCAAGATCTAAACATTTAAAGATTTTTTTAAAGGAATTCTTGTAAGTTAAATAAATAATAAAAGTTTTCAAGACAGCTGACCCTAACTTTGAATGCATTTCAGAAGTACTTAGAAAATTAACTGTACTGATTATTGCCAGAAAGATTTACTATGAATAGAAGCATCCTTTATTTTATCCTAAGTAATGAATTTCTCTTAAAAAGGCTACTTATGACACAGTTTTCATATCAGGTGATTAGTTTCACAGATTTCAAAATGTTTTCAGAAGGCTACCTTCTATTTGATTTTACAGATTTCTCCTGGTGACCTGTGTAGTGAAGGACCTAAAATTATGGCTTAACTGCAAGTTCTCTTCCCCACTCTGTTCCCATGGATAAGGTTGTGTAGCTAAAAAACACTTTAATCAGGGGGACCAGGCACAGTTCCTGCTTTTCCCTGAGTAGTGGGTTGTAGTTCCTTGCCAGTCCACTGAGTTGTTGAATCAAGTCAATCACATCTCCTTGCAGGAAACAGGGAGTCACATGACCTTCTTGAAACCTGAAGGTCTGTCTCCAACAGCCCCTGATTGTTCACTGTGTTTCAAGTACAACCTCTGGGAGTCCCTTCATGGCTTTCAGCATCCTCCTTCCTGGGCTGTGAATATCTGTGACTAATAAATTGCTATCAATTGCCTCTTTCCAGTGTCATGTGTCATGTGTTTGGCCATGTCCATAGTCCTAGCATGAAAGTTTCTCCTCACTAATGGGGTGAAAACGAGGCTATAAAAACAAACAAATGAAAAGTTCTATTTTTATATTAATTTAATTTTCAGGTACAGATCCTGAATTAATAACATTATATATATATATATGAAATATGATTTTAGCTTATTTTGTAATTTGTGATCACTATTTAGAAACTATTATATTAGATTCTAAATCATAAGTTACATTTTATAAATGAATGTATGGAGGCAAGGTTAATATATGAGACCAAGTCATTTACAGAGTGAATTATGGAAAAGGACATAGATCACAGGTCTTCTCACTCGAAACGGTGTTTTCCTTCTATCATACTGAATAGCCAGAGTATTATAGAGACCTGAATTTAAGGATCCATTTTGATAATAATTTATACCAAAAATATTTCTCCTATTTTTCAATAAAATTCTTCTTTTGACAAAACCTTCTCAAAATTATGTGTGGCAAACTCAACTGGGGTTTTTGTTTTAGTCAAGTATGCCTGCTCCATAGAATTTTCTCTTAGACAAAGTCAGGTGGAATCTTGGGATGACAACTCTTTTCCTTCCACCATCTCTCCATTATGACTCCACAGCTATATCATTGATTTCTTCTAGTAGTCAACCAAGATATAAATAGAACAGTAACTGTCAAGTGCATACAGTTCTTAACCCTAACTCTGTTCCTATGTTCATCAAAATCTGAGCTCTTTCAGTATTTCAGATATCAGTTATTTGAAGGGTAGGAAAATTAGAAACGTAGCTTCTATTCAAGAGAAAAAAAAATATAGTGTGGCAAACTTGTCATAATTTACCTCATGTCTAAACAAAAGATTTGAAATATCCTATTTCCTTTCAAAGAGAGTGTTTGGCTTTTCCTTTCCTTGATATTGATATTTATAAACTGCCATGAAAGTTAGGGTAGAATAAAAGAGCCATTAAAAAAAAAAGGCAGCAATTAAGTAAAATGCAGCTATTTTTCACCTGTCCTTAACAAAATCTGTGTATTTATGATTAGACATTATAGATTATTTGGAATGTATGTCTTTCTGAAATAATATATTTTCTTAGGGATTCCAATAACTGATTTGACTATGACATTTTAGAAATGGGTACTTGTTCTACTATAAAATTATTTAGAATTTGTTATTAGTCTAAAGTTAACATATTCATTGACATATGGTATTCCATATTTATTTCTAATAATCCTAGGTATCAGGGCAAAAGTAATTAACTACAGTTTATGCAGCCAGTTCCTATTATGGAGTTCACCACATAGTTTGGTTGTAAAAATAAGTTATATTAGTGCCTTTTTTAAGGTTGTGATGGAAAACTCATTATATCTGCTTTAAATATGTCTAGACTAAAATTACTAAAGCTATTTCTAAGGTAGTAGATCTTTGGCTGTGAACTACTTATTTGCCAGTGTGTTGGGCTGGATCCAGAGTAGTTAAATGAGGCAGGTATCTACCTGCTCCTATATATGCTCTGCACCAGCTTCTGCAGATGTTAGATGGTTTTCCATTCAAACACCCATTCCAAATAGTGTTCTTTGCAACCAAAATGTAAGATCTCACCTAGTCTTCAAAGCAGGCACATCATTTTTTGGTAACAGTGAAACTGTAGACTCTAGGTACTCAATAGATGATAATATAATCTTGACTTCTCTACTCTTTTTTTTTGTTGTTGATGATGTTGTTTTACAAAAATTTCATTGTGAGAAATAACATTCTTGGAGTTTTTCCCATCATACACGGTTTATCCACTCTTTTATGTCATAACATTTACCCTAAAATCATGTCGATTCATCAGAGATTTTGCATATTTAGAATAAATTATTTTGAATTTTTAAGAAATGTTCTTTATTGAACTTCACTGTGTAATGCTATGGTTATGATATGTTGATGAAATGAAATTATTTATATAATGGTGTACTTCTTATGAAAATCAAATTTTTTTAACTTGATTTTCTCGTACATGTGATTTTTAAAGCATTGCACATGTTTGTGTAAGTTCTGTCCTCTTAATTATGCACCCATAGAATGCAGTTTTATGCCTGCTTTCCTGACCCAATTTGACTGGGTTCTGCAGTTCCATTTAGGTATATCATTTTCCTCTCTTATCAGGTCTAATATGTCCATGTGTTGGTCATGTTGTGACTTAACTTCAGTCATTGGCTTAGTGCTTAGTAAGGGAGGTAAGGACAAATTCTGAGGAAAGGTGTCTCTTAGGATTGTTTCAGCAATTGCACTGTTACCTCATGCTTGGAGCTATGTATTACCCTAACCACCGGGGATGGGGTAATTGTTACCAGCCAGATGGCAGACGATCCAGTTCCCAAATCCTATTCCATCATCACCATTCTCAGACTATGCCTGGCACCCACTGTTACGAGTTGGGTTCACCTGCAGCAGCTGGAGACCAGGAAGCTGGAGGTGTATTAGCGAGTACTCTGAGGACAAACATTTATGAAAGGGGAGGCAAGTAAATAGGATTGGGGAAGAGTCCTGACGCAGTTTTTACTGAGGCCTTAACCCATCTGACTGGGGAATCTGAATCTAGCTTAACTCTTCACAGTTGTCCTGAGTTGGAACAAATAATCCAGGCCTCTATGCCCCTGCATCAGAAGGTCATTGGTTTCTGAATGTAAGCTTGGATGAGGCTGTTCTCTTCAGCTGATGTGTTCTCAATTTCCTTAAAGGAAGCTGACAGCTGAGGGATTTCCAATGGTAGCTTTTCCTGCAGTTATGGTAATGAATGTCTTCATCCTTGAAGGGTATCTGGGCAGTGCCTCACAGCATCCTCCACGTGGATTAATAAAAATTTCCCCATATAATATATTCTACTGGAAGCTAGGAGACATCTATACTTCATCAAGTTTATAAACCTTATTATGCTTATTGACTATTCAAGTTTTATTTTCTGTGAATTTTAGTTTGGATTTTTTGCACATCTTAAACTGGACTCTTTTGTTTTTATGCTGAATTTTAGGAACATACACTACCTATATATGGTCTTTGTGGTTTTTACACATTATGTATAAATTCTGAGTCTATGCCTAGTCTTTCACTTTGACTATGATTCAGTTTGGTGCACACTAGGTTTTCACTTTAATATATGTGAATTCATAAAATTTCCTCTTTGGTTTTCAATTAAACGTCAATTCCAATTTTTCTATTGTTTTGCACAGATTATAAATGTTTAGTGTGCAATAGAAATCTCTTATAAAATTTCCTGACGGATTTTGTACTATGTATGGGGTAGATGTATTGCTACTGATTCTTCTGATACAATTTTGTTAATTGTTACAGGTCAATTCTAATTTTTTTTTTTCCTTGAGTCAATTTTAAATAACTGTGTTTACGTATGTGTGTTTGGGTGTGAGGTTTTGGGGGTGAGGAGCAAATTGATGCTTCTAATTTTAAAATGTATTTACCTGAAATTGTCTGTATAAGTCTTTCATCATTTAAAAATCCTCAATTGTATCTGTATTATGACCTCTTTTTAATTTCTAAAATTGTTTATTTGATCTTTCTGTATGTTTTCTTGATCAATCCTCAAAAAACTTTTCTATTTTACTAGTTCTCACAAATCACTAAATTTAGGCCTTGTTGATCCTCCCTATTTTGTGTTCAACTATCGTTATTTTCTGTTATCTCTATATTTTTCCCTTTATATATTATTTAGTGATATTTTGTTTTTTTCTCACATCTTAAGTTGGATACTAGGCATATTAATATTCAAACTTTCTCCTTTGCTATAAACATTTAATGCTAATTTCTCTCTGTGTATTCTCTGGTAAAACTATTTTTGTTGAGTTTCAATCTTTATTAATATATAGTGACTGTTCTTAACCCTAAAAATCCCATTTGCCTTAAATAAAGCAACACCAGCATTTTCTTGCTTTGTATTTGCCTGATATATCATTTTTCTTCGTTTCCATCATTTTACTTGCTAACTTTCTTCTTTTCCATATGTTAGATTACTTACTAACAGCATATCACTGTATTTTGTTTTGTTTTTCATTCTATTCTGATAATATGTTATTGAAAGAAAAAATTCATTTCATTTATATTTACATTTCATTTAAAATCCAAAGTCCCTACAGTTAGATTTTGTATCCTATATTGTGTTTCCTTCTTACCCTTCCTTTATAATATCTCCTATTTCTTTTTAATTTTCTTCCTTTGTTTGAGATTGGCAGTTTTATCTTTAATTCTTCATTTCTTCTGCTACTTGATTTAAAAGAAAAATTTAGTTGTTACCTACAGAATTTTTCTATTTCATTTGATCTAATTATATCTAGCTAAAGATAATTTCTGTACTCCTTCCCCAAATACACAGGATTTGAGGACATACTTCTCAAACTATCAGTGGTGAAGAATCTTTTTCTCAAAATTTCCAATTCTTCATGGACTGATAAGTCTGTAAAATAAATCAGGCATATATAAATACCTGTTCTCTGTTATTAGGTGTCTCATATCCACTTGGGGGAGGTGAGGCAACCCCAAGCTGGAGCATTAAAACTCTCCTATAAAACATTTAAAATGAATAAATTATAGATTATGTTTATGCCAAGATATGCAAGACATGCCAGTCTTGGTGTTGCCACAAATTTTATTTTAGGTTTCTTATTTGAAACTTTGCATATAATCTCCATGAAGGTAGAGACTATATCCCCCAAAGACTTTATTCAACAAATGACTCAACAGTTTGCTGAATAACCACACGCTGTCAGGATGTACTTTTACTTATACTTTAGGAGAGAAGGGACTTGTCCAGTGTTAAAGAATTAAGACTAGCTGTAGCAATATCTGTTCCCACTAATTCCTTCACAGGTTCTTCTCTGAGGTCAGTGCCGATAAAGCCACATACTAGAGATCCACATATGAAAAATCAACTTGGTATCAGTGGGCCACAATAACTAATGCTTAAAACTTTGTTACTAGCAATATCAGTAGCACAAATAAGATGGTAGCTGTCATAATATTGGTTAGAGTTGTATACCACCAACATCTGGTTAAGAACAGAAAGTTAACTTTGACAGATTTGGTGAGTAGAGGACCGAGGTGGTGCTGGTTGGAAAGGAAAGATAGGTGTCCTTCCTGGTTTTTATTTCCTCTACTATGCTTTTATTACACCATCTAACAGGAGTAGCCATTTTACAGGAATTAGTTTTCAAAAGAAATCAGGCACTCTTAGGTGAGTTTTCTTGAGGACATTTCAGAGAAAGACTGACACCAATATCCTTATGAAAAATCAATGTAAAGTACTAATTTGATACAAGTTAAATTCAGGCGAGGTTCAGTCATTAGACATATATGGTCTCTACACCTCTTTACTCTGGCAACCACATTTCTTGCCTTATAGAAAGAATAAAACTCGTTTCATTTCGAGATCTCACAAAAGGAATATCATACAATTAAATATGCATTTGCTCCCACAGTCATTATCTAAAATATTCCAGATGAGGATTTTTATGTGCTCATTCATTCCATCTAATTTCAAATATTAAGATACAGGTTATTTCTTTTTCCTCTAAAAATGAAATCATACATTTTCTAAAGGAAATAAAATGAATACCAAGATATGTTGTTTTATTAAAAATAGTAATCTGCCAAACATGTGTTAGTATTTTTTCTTCAAATATATTTAAAACACTCATATCTATCATATTCTTGTCACCTTTTATTTATTACTTCCTTGCTTAAGTTTTTCTTTTTCTCTTTTTTTAAAGAGGTTTCCTGGCTTCTCTATGGGGCTCCTGGTTTTCAAGCTGCTAAAATCCTCCAGACCAGGTAAAAAGAACACAGTATACTAATGTAAATTTCTGTGGTAGAAACTTAGTGCCATTTGTTAGTTTAAATAAATGCACACACTTTATCTAGACTCTTTAACATACATGCATTACTATTCACCAAGGTTGTTTCCATCTTAAGCTAATCCTTGGTAAATTGTTGCTCAGTGCTGCTTCATTTTTTGCACTTTTGTGATTTTGCTTTGAATGTATGTTATGCTTTATTTCTTCTCTTTCTTTCTTGTTGTTTTTTGTTGTTGTTGTTGTTGTTATTGTTTCATTTCATTTTATGGTTTTTTGCTTTAACCATTCAGATTGGCCTTGAATTATATCAGGAGAGTAGCCTTTTAGTAATCAAGGTCAATATGGAATCTCTAATTCTAATAAGTCACATAAAGCTATTGCTGTGTACCATTCCACAGGGCAGAGTAGAAGCTGTTTTATTGACCAGACTTTCCTAAGGGGACCTTGTAGCATTTGCAATTTTTGCCCTAAGGGGCCAGTAGAGGAGACCTCTATTGCTCTTTTAATCAGTACCAGAATCAGCAATTAACCTATAACTGTAGCTGGTGTCCTAGAAATGAGGCAATGTAATCTTTTCTCATTATTTCTTATGGGAAAATTGCCTTTGACATATGTGCTTTAACATTGCTCACACTTTTCAAGAAATATCCTTTTAGCCTACATCAATCAGTACGCATATTACCTCTTCCATAAATGGCCACATTTTGTCCTACCTGACCTAGACTTGTCTGCATTACATTTCTTCTTTATGCTTTCAAGGGTGCCCTGTGCATATTTCCATCATAATACTTATCACAATGTATTATAATCATCATTTTACTCCCTTGACTGTAAGCATTTTGAGATTAAAGGGTGTTTATTTTGATAAACTCAGTTCCTAGTAGAGTGACTGATTCTCCATTAGTAATGGCATTTCAGATCAACTTTAGGAACTAAGATAGTCTCTCCGCACAATGAAGAGTGCCTAGCACATAGTAATCTCTCAATAAATATTTCTTGAATTAGTTTCTGAATAATAACCCCTAACATACAATACTTCTTATATGATCAGCATAGTTCTGACCTTACATAAATTAATTCATGTAACCCTTTACATATATTAATTCAAGATCACCCAATAGCTAGGCCAGTATTTTTCCCATTTTACAGATGAGTAACTGATGCAGGAGCAAGTGAATGAATTTCCAAAGGGCACACAGCCAGGAAGTGGCAGTACCATGAGTCAAATCTAGTCAATCTGGCTCCTAGGTCCATTCTTCCAACATTGCTGTAGGAAAAAGTCAGCTTCAGCAGAAAGAAACACCTCTCTAATGAAACATTTTCACATACAAGAGGAAGAAATATTTATACTTATACAAAAGACTAAGTAGAAATAAATGTTTTTATGGCTTATATGAGAGGTAAAGGCAAATTTATTATTTGTATTCATGCATATTTTTCATGTAACAAAACTATCATTTTTTAGAGAAGTTTGTGAATAGAATGTAGTCTCTCTGTTTTATATCTGGAATTAAAAGACCCAGTGTATAACTAGCAGTTTTGAAAAGACTCTTAATTCTTAATGTTGGACTGTTACAAGTATTTGGTAGTGTCTAAATTAATATTACCAAGATAATAAAATACTACAAGAGAAAAAAGATATGCATCATCAAAATTTTCTCATTAATGAATAGTGTTTTAAGCGCTCATACTAATGAAATGGGACTTAGAATAAAAACACATCAGGCAATATTCAGTCAGTATACTCTTGGTAATAAAATTAAAGAGCTATGTAATAGCAGACTGTGGTGCATTTTATACTTCATTTTAAAACTTTTTATTGTCATAAGGCCTTGAACTACTTGATTCAATTACATCAGTAAACATTCACAAAACTTAAAGATATATTACCTTAAATTTATAATTAGCTCTAAAAACATTTTAACAGAAAAAGGAATGTTTATAGATAAACCTAAAAATTGGGTTTGAGATACAGTGGGGTAATCTGACATGTACATGCTCCAGTTAAATGTATTCTGGTTAAAATCTTGGCTGAATAAATACATTCTCTGCATAAAATTCTAAGGAAAAAGTATCAATCTTTAAAATTTTGGTTTTAGGCATTATTACAAGAAAATTCATCTTGAAGTTAAAATAAGTACTTTGTTCTCTTGCTGAAATTTGAATTTTTGCATGCAGTAATCTGAGTCCTAAATTTAAAGATAAAAGTGCTTGAAGTTGAAGTTAATCCTTCATTTTTCACATGGTGCTTGGTTTATTTGAAATTGGCTACTTATATTACTTTACATAACCTTATTTTATTTCATTATAGATAAAGATATAGATACACACATAGATGCAAAATTAAGATGATCCATCCATTTAGATGTGAGTCTTTATCCTTCAGTCTTTCTCTTATGCTGCCTAGCTTCCAATGATTCTCTCTCTCTCTTTCTCTCTCTCTCTCACTAGCCAGTGAAGAAGACTAGAGGTTTTTGATTTGACAGTTATGGGGTAACAGTGATACTATTTGGTAATGTAAGGGTAAGTTACAATCTCCTTTACACTATGATCTTCTTCTCATAATTCAAATGTTCTTATTTCCTTTAAACATGGTATACCTGTCTTTGTTACTTCCTGAAAACTCAGTTTCTACTGTGATGTCATCCTTAGAACTTCCCCTTGTAGAATCTCTTATGGTTTTGAAGGATACCATTATTATTGGACCATGAGAATTATGACTCTTATGTTTGTGGAAATTGTGTGGATTAAGCATAAGTATCAAAAGTTCACCAACTTAATTCAGTAGACATTCTCTGCAAAGAAAATAAGACTACAAAGAAAATAATTATGGTATGGCTTAGGCACAGGTGATTATGCTCCACAGATAAAACCATGAGTAATTCAGAAATCCATGTATCTAAACACTAGTAGAACCTAATCAAGATGCTCTCTCAGTGGTAGCAAAGTGATACCTTTCCGTGTAATCTGAATGTGTTATTAACTTCAGGTAAATTCAGTATGCTGTGTAATAGTTTGTGTTCTAATCTACTTAACAATGCAGAGGGTAAAAAGACAAGATGAAATGTATGTGTGTGTGTTCTTTTAATTCTTCTGTAGCTTTGAGAATATCAAATAAAAATTTAACTAGTACCATACCTTATAGATTAATATAACCATTATGATTAACATAATGGGTAAAATTTACATAGCATAGAATTTAAGGATACGAAGTTAAGTACCCCATAACTACTTAGTAACTGTTTGACTTTCAGCCAAATATATAGATTTCTAGGCCTTGTTTTGCCTATCTGTTAAATAAAAATATTAATAGTATCTACTTCATAGGAATTTTCTAAAATTCAAATAGGACAGTTGTGAATACTAAATGAAATAATGCATAAAAATCACCAGCAGAGTAGCTAACATTTGGTAAGGGCTCAATAATTACTTGTGGTTATCATGATGATTTACATATATATTTATAATTTTTCAGTTGTATATAGTTTAAATCATTGAATTCTCTTAACAATGAAGTAGGACAAATATTTTATTTCTTTGACAATTTAGGAAATTGAGGCTGAAAAAATTAAGTCAATTGTACAACATCACATAATTCGTAGATATAATTATGATGTGAACCCATTGTTTATGACTCTAGAAACCATACTGGGGACAGATTAATTAAATAAATCATTCATTTAAAATTATTTTCTACAAAATACCTATATCACAAAATAATCTTGTAACATAAAAATATTAATTTAACTTCTCTTGGGTGTTTAATTCAGAATCATACATAAGCATTGTAAATTATTTTAGAAAATCATGTCCAATTTATTCAAGTTGTATTCTATTGCCTTGACAAGTTTCTGAGAGTCTTATATTGGTAGGCTTCAGTTCCTCATAGACCTCATTTTGAATCACCGGTTATAAGCCATACGTGCTGGGAATAGTGAGAATGAGGCAAAGCAGAGTCGCTGTTTTCACGTAACTTCAGAGTGTCTGGCACAGAGTAAGAGAGTAGAAGCTATAATTACTGCTATCAGAATATTTCAGTTGTTGAAGAACAGAATTCATCAATTTCTATCTAGGTTTCTAATATCAAAGTGAACGTCATGTTGAATGACTACATATTTAATACAGTAAACATAATTTGGGAAGTATACTCATTTCAAATTGCATTTTTATAATAATATAAGTAACACAAATGGGTGAGATCATCTAACTCAGCTTCTAAAACTTTAAAATTTTTACTTCTTAAAACTTGGAACTATTCCAGTGACTCAGAGCTAACTCATTGGCTCCCCATTCTAATCAATGCTGTCCTCTGCTTAGGACCAAATGGGTACCCTCATGACTTCCCTAGATTATTCATGCAAAACATATCTAGTCTTTTTTTAACTTTCTTTTTCCCAAGGTAAGTGTCCTTGTGTATCTTCAGTTATTTTTCATGTAACCTGTTCTGAGAACTGCCCCATGCTGCTTCCTCTTTTTCTAAAAGTGTTTCAGTGTGTCTATAAGAGTTCCTCTCCTAAATACCAGCCACAGAGCTAAAGGGAAGGTGTGACATTAGAAGTAGGTTCCTAACATCTTCTGATTTCTAAGTAGCAGTAGGAACTTTCTGACCTCAGGATAGTGGTGTGACTTAAATGTTAGTGGCAGAGTCCCTGACTTTTCCTTTTCCGGCCTGATCATTGCTTTGATAAGCCCTTAAATTCTTGAAATGTCTCATTGTATTTTTGGTTTTTTTTCTCACTGAACCCTGAATTATCGAGTTGTAAAATATGTATAGGGTCCAACCCATAGTGCTTAGTACTTAGTACATTAAGTGTGAGTACTTTAATATTTAATTTCACTTAATTTCCTTTGACAAGCATCCCTGTTACAAATCATTGAAAAATTAGTGAGTATATTTTTAATATGCTTGATCAGAGAAAATAAGTTCAAGAATAACACCTTCTCATGTGTAAATTCATTTACTAAATATTTATTGGAGGCTATTATGTTCTGAAAATTGTGAACATGATGGCTAGCAAAATTAGACACAGTTCATGTCTTCATATATTCCATTTCAATGAAAACTGCACTCTACAGAAACAGAAATAAATGAATTAGGGAGAGATATTTCCTTTTAGATCAGGATTACATTTCTCATAAGCTAGAAAATCTAGTGAACCTTGGTTTACTTCAATAAGAATATCCAAGTGGGCCTTTTTGTGTCTGTTCAGTCACTGAATTCAGTAACAGCTCTCTTTCCTTTTCTAGATGTTGCCAACACTATCATACAGGCATGTTTGGGCTTTGCAGAAAACACTTCCTTTTGGACAGCTGAACATCTACAACTTCATATTTCACAAATACAAAGATTTCTTTCTTTATGTTTTAATGATCTTTCCTTGTCTTCCCTTGTTATACATATCACTTAGCACTACTGATGATGCACCTTCAGATTTCTTAATCAAGTTTTCATGAATTTCCTATTCTAAGGTTTCTTTGGGAGCCAAAGAAACTTGTATCCATTTTCTGTTCCTATCTCCTGTTCTACTGGAGCAAAACCACTTCTTGTCTTGCAAGTTGCACAGCAGCTAGAGCTTCTTTTCACTTTGCCTTCAACTAAGTGGACAATTCCACTCAACTTTTAGTTAACATCAGTGTTCTGGTTTAGAGTCAGAGAGAATCTGTATTCCTAGATACTTGGGACTCATGATTCATCTGCAGACAAGATGGAGTATTTACAGTTCAGGCCCACTTTGACATATTTCAGATGTTAAAAGTTAAATCAGATTTTATAGCCTGGCTTCAAAGTGAAAACATTTTGGCCTTTAGTCTTATGTGGAAACGCATTTTGAGTTTTAAAAAGTGAACACACAAAAAATCCACCACCACCCCCCAAAAAAACCCAAAAAAACTGTTAGTGAAAATTTTTGGATTTGACTAATTTTTAAATTGGATATTGTAAGAAGTTTGCCTAAAATAATAATTATCTGAGTTTTACAGAGTTAAGTTGTGGGCCTATTTATGTAGTCTATGGTCCCAAGTAAAACTATTTCAAATTATGCTAACACTGAGATAAATGGGGCTAGAGCTATGATATAGATATATCTATGGAGAAACTATACTAGAACATTGAATGGAAAGCAATAGTAACCAAGGATTTAATTATTATCCCAAACATACTTAGCTTGAGATTATTGAATCTGGTATATTTAGTATTGCTTCAGAGTTTTCTTTTTTTTTCCCCTGCCCCAAATCTACCATTTGAATAGTTTAATTCCCCCTCTCTTCCTCAGGAATCATTTTTGTACTTTTCCTACTTATGCTGAGCCCAAGATTTGTGTATAAACCTGACTACTTAGGGAGTTGAATATCAGTATTTGAGGGTAGAATTGGGCCCATAATGGATATTGAAATAAAAAGAATAATGAATTAAAAACCTGTGTACTTAAATGTGTGTTTTCCATTTCTTACTGAAAATGCTGCTCAAATGAAAGCCAATTTTCTTTTTATGAACTGAACTCATAATTAGGAACTTGAATTATAATAGTCATAGAAATAGTAGTTATAATGTGGACATATTACATTTGATTAGATTTTGCACGAGGGGAATTTTCCTTTATATTTACTGGGCATTTAATTCCAGCTCCACAGAAGGTAACTGAAATTTCAGGCTGTGGACTGTGCCCTGCTCGACTGCTCTGGCTCAGTTATGGCAGCCCATGGAGCATCAGGGCCAGTTGCTAAAGACTGCTTGACTCGAAAATTGTCATTTCAATTTTTCTGGGTTTCATTTTATATTATTTTTTAATAGTGCGGCTGCATTGTCCATGGTATAAATCTGGGAGCAGGATTTGCATTTAGAATGCTATAAAATACACTGCTCCTTTGGGTATGCTAAGGAGGGTACCCTATACCAATTCACATAAATTAAGATAAGAATACTAAAAGCAAAGCAATTTGATTAGGTACTAAATTCAAAACATTACAAGACTGTGGTCTAACAGTAACCAGCATCGTAAGTCATCCTGCATCTATAGCATTGTCTAGTGTGGAAAATTAAAATGACAGTTTTAAGAGATAAAGGCAATCTTGTTCCTATTGAGCTTTAGGGTTCTTTCCAGTTTATCTCGGTTATGAGGTGTAATGTAATATTATATACACATCTACTACAAACACTGAGACTTTTATAGACATGTCAAAAGGGTACCACTTGATGTAAAATAAAATGAATTACAAACTTGTAAAAAGTTCCATGGTTTACTCTAACAGGGGTATACTCTTTCTCAACCCTTTCTGCCATCTTAAATCCCCAGGAGAAACTGAAGAGAAACAACTGTAAATTTTACTTTAAGAGTTATCAGAGCAATAATGTATACTTTTCCAATGTTGGGGATTAAAATCTACCTTTACTTTTATTATGGAATAATATCATCAAAGTTTACACCTTACAAGTGAATAAATTTTCTGAAGATTTTCAGGCTTATATTTATGTAATGCATGTATGTAATTTTCTTTTCAGAAGTCTTGCAAAAATCTTACATATATATGTATTTTTTATTTCAAGTGGTATCATAAGACTATAATTTCCTTGCATTTCTAAAACAGATATGAAAAAATGCATCTAGAATATAAATTAGGAGCCTTCATTTTTTTCAATGTGTCCTCTTTAAAGCTAACATAACATAATTTTTTTCTCATCTTAGAGTCTGTCAATGACACTGCTGTGGGCCTGATTGTTTTTTTTTTTTTTTTTTTTTAATGTGTAGGAGATGTTTGTCAAGTAATAACATTCCCTTCCTATCAAGTTTTACAGCTTTTATATGGCCAGTACGACCCATTTAAACTCATATTCATTCTATACATACTTGCTTTTAGTGATATTTCTTCTTTGTATGCCCTCTTATAATTAGGAAGAAGGCCCTGAAAGGCTCAATTAGTCAACAAGTGAATGTAATTATAACTCTTGACATTTTCCTCTTTTCTCCTTGTATGTATGTCTGTGCAGTATATAGTATAACCTACTCAGGAGAAAATTCCAACCAGCAATAAATTACATATTGAGCTTTTAGCTAATTTATGGCAAACATTCAGCATGGTTGCCTAAGAGACACTGTTTCCTTTCACCTATATTAAGGACAGTAGAAAGAGTAAAACTGCCTTATGTAGCAAGCTTTCTCTTGCATTTGCAAGTTGAACTAAACAACAAAACTTCTAGTCAATTCTGTGCCATGTGTCCAACAGCATACAAGTCCAAGCTTGCCAACAGAGGGATTCTTAAGAGGCCGGAAGTTCAAGTGGTGAATTAAAGACATATCAACAGCATTGTTTTAAAGACTACAATTTACAGCTGTCAGTAATTAAAGTCTGAGCGCAAGAATCAAGATTTTACTCTTTATATAGCATTAATTCTAAGCACCAAGTTTCCCAATAGTGTTCATCCTAGCATGAATTCTACAAGGGCCATCCCAGATACTAACAGACACCACTCTGAGAAGCCATTATTTCTGATATTTAAGAGCGTCTTTCTTCTCTTGGGGCATTTACAGTTGTTCTCAACACATGGTAAATTTCCAGAGACCATATTTCTCATTATGAAATAATGCATTTTCAACATATTTTGGATTAGAAGGAATTTTTAGTCTCAGTTCATACTGAACATGCAAATGGATGACCAAAAAAATGTTTTGTGTAAGTGCCTTTGTTTCTAATTACCTAGATGGATAAATTATGCTAATATTAGCATCTTGTACCAGGACTACTAGGTGTAATTATGCAAAGTGTTTACTGTAT
Organism: Leucopleurus acutus; assembly: GCF_964270905.1. Lineage (NCBI taxonomy): Eukaryota > Metazoa > Chordata > Mammalia > Artiodactyla > Delphinidae > Leucopleurus > Leucopleurus acutus. The sequence continues at coordinate 123,310,655 of NC_139143.1, forward strand.
CAATCCATTAGGTGCCTTTCACATTAACTATGATGTGAACAATTTTCTCTAGAGGTCTGAAATATAGTAATTTAGGCTTCTACTCTGAGCGCTTCTTACATTCTCTTGTTTTTATTCCCAATTAGAATCAACTATCCTAATCTGTCACTGTCTAAACCTACTTGTTTACATTTTATTCTTATCTTGTCTGGCCTAGATGGGTTATAATGATAACAGCTAAGAAGAAGTAACATTACTTAACTGCATTATCACATTTAATCCTCATAATAACTCTCTAGACCAGATTTTATTACTACCCTCATTTTACAGATGAGAAAACAGAAGCTTTCAAAGATACAGCTCTTCAATTGTGGAGTAGGGATTTTTAACTCAGGTCTAAAGACCTCAGAGCTGGAGACCTTCATTATCATAGGCAAATTACTATTACCTTCTACACAACTGCTATGTATACATAGGGTCTTTCCTCTGCCGTATTATTTCCCTGGGCCTTTGTCACCTGCTCAGCTCCTTTGTTGCCTGCTTTGAACTTCTTCCTACTATCTGTTACCACTCAAATTTCCCATCCACATGTCTTTCTTACTCTACAAACTCTTAGTTGGGTACCTCTTAGGAAATGTGGCTCAATATTAATAAATTAAATCTAAAACAGAGTCACCCATATCTGGAAACGTTTAGTTTATTTTGCTTAGCTGAAGAGTATTGGGCTGCATTATTCTTTGTCTCTTTGCCACTCCATCTGAGTAATGCAACTCCTAGACATCTGCAGATTCAACAATGGAGCTCTTACAAATATTGAAGGATGTTGACCTATGGGTGGAGGTTTATCTTGAGCACTACAGCTGGAGGTCTTTCAGAAGAGGTGTATCATGTGAAAGGAGGATATGGAAAAATCACAGAGCACTCAATCAATGTCGAAAAATATAACAATTGGAAAGAACAGAGAAAACATGAGAGTAGTGGTTCTAAAAAAGAAAAAAAAAATTGGCCAGTTTGTGTAAAAATATCTTTACATACAACTTTATGTACTTGATGTTAAATTCATATAAACCAGTATTTACCAGGCAATGGAAGAATACCAAGATTATGAAATTATCTGAAAATGTCAAAAGGTAAAAAATGTATATGCAGGAAATATTTATAAATTAAACTTCCTAATGGACAGTAAGTACTATGAAAAATCATAGAAGAGAAAAATTAATATGGAACAAAATAAGGCCCATAGTATCATTTTATTTACTCTAAAATTATGTTCTCTCGTAAGTAGGAAAATGTCAATGTAACTTTGTGGCCCGTTAGGTACTATTTTTTATGACATATAATAGCATAGTGTTCCAGTATTAATTTGATTTTCTCTTTGATTCTTTAGGAATACCTACATATTATCTTAATTCTAGAGCAAGATAAATTGCTAATTATTGTCATATAACTTGAACACTTGCCCAGGTCTGAAAGTAAAATAGGAGCAGACACATTCAAATAGGTTTTCTAACACGGAAGGGGAGTATACAATCATAAACTACCAATAGAAATACTGTAGATTATAACCCAAGAAAATTAAAAAATGAATCTAAAATAAAGAGCACATGATAAAAATAAATATTAGTGTGAAGAGGGCAACAAAATTTATAGTTAAATCCAACACTTATTGGCACATAATATTAAAACACTGAAACAACATGAAAGTGAAATATCAGGGAATATCTACATGGAAGTACTAGAACAAGACAAAAAAAGAGAAAATTGGAAGCTGTTTCCAAATGTATATATGTAGTGTTATGAAAAACTCTAAACAGTGATAACAATATTAAAGGATGATCATTAGAAGAAATTATATGAATATCATATCTATACACAATACACATATTTCAAATCCCTGAAATAAAATATAAATAAATATTAAGAAAACTAGAAGGAATAATTCCTAATTAATAGTATCATCAATGTCCAAAAATGTGAAGAGGAAAACACTACTTAAAATGACTGAGACTCCAGAAATGTATGTTGCTGTGCGGACGGGGGATTATCAATAGCAAACACAATCAAAGATCAAATCCAGTTTTATGCTACTTATAAGAAACAATTAAAGATACACAAAATATTGTATTCAAAGAGATGGAAAAAGTATTTAGCAGACAAATAATAACAAAAAGAAGCAAAGAATTATTGCTATCAGGCAAAATAGAAAACACAGTGAAATTCTGAATATGTCTTCAATTCCACAGGCATTATTCATTATTTTCCTTCTGCCTGAAGAAGGACCTTTTATTTTTCTTCTATTGCAGGTGAGTTAGTGGCACATTTTTCTCGGTTTTCGTTGATCTGAAAGCTTTTATTTTGCCTTCATCTTAAAGGGTGCTTTTGTTAGGTATATTAGTCTCAGTTGGCAATTATTTTCTTTATATATTCATAGACCCTATTCCATTATTTTCTGAGTTTGTTTCTGTTGAGAAGTCTTCTGCTAATCATACTGTTTCTCCTTTGAAGGTAATGTGTGATTTTTCCCTATTTTGGCTGCTTTTAATGTTTTCCTTCTTTTTTTTTTTTTTTTTTTGCAGTTTTTAGCAGGTAGTTGGTTTTTTTTTAATTTTTATTGGAGTATAGTTGCTTTACAGTGTTGTGTTAATTTCTACTGTACAGTAAAGTGAATCAGCTATACGTATACATACATCCCCTCTTTTTTGGATTTCCTTTCCATTTAGGTCACCACAGAGCACTGAGTAGAGTTCCCTGTGCTATACAGTAGGTTCTCATTAGTTATCTAATTTATACATAGTATCAATAGTGTATATATATCAATCCCCATCTCTCAATTCATCCCACCCCCCTTCCCCCTTGGTATCCATACTTTGCAATTTTGTTATTATAAGTCTAGGTGTTGTTTTCTTTTGTATTTATACTTTTTGGGGTTTATAGTGCTTCTACAAACTAAATTTATTGCCTTTCACTGTTTTTTGAAACTTATGGGCATTATTTCTTCAAATATTATTTCAGCCTTATTAATAAATGTATTCTAATTGTCCACTGGTTAGACTTTTGGAAAATGTCTCACTTGTCACTTTTTACTATTTTACAATTTTAAGAATTTTAAAATTCTTCTCTTTTAAAATTTATCTTTATCCTCTTTACTTCAGTTTGTATAGTCTTTATTGATATATTTCCCAGCTTACCAATCTTGTGTTCTGCTATGCCCAATATGCTGTTAAATCTTTTCCTTTTATTTTTGAGTTATTTATTATGCTTCTTAAGTCTAAAATTCCCAGTTTATTTTTTCTAAGTACTATTCTCTCATTAAATTTTCATATTTTTCACTATTTTCATAGACACACACATCATCCTATCTCCTGGCTCTTGTAGTAATTTTTTTAAAATTAAATATTGGATATTATAAATAAAAGCTATAGAGGATCCAGAGTATATCTTTTTCCTCTAGAGTTTCTACCCTTTCTACTGTTAGGCAGATTGCAGGTTGATCATCTGAATCCATCTGGAGACTAAGCTGAGGTGAGGGCTGGGTTTTGGTTCTGCTTTTGGTTTGGGTTTGGTTTCAATGAGGCTCCATCTAGCTCCAGTTAACATTCACTCCTAGGCCATACTCATTCAAAACATTTAACTGAGAACTTTGTGTGTTTGCTGGAGCTCCTCACCTGGCTGTTCCTAAATTCTAATCTCAGTCTCCTTAGAAAGGAAAGAGATTTTTCTGATTATCTTCCTGGCCTGTTGTAACTCAAGTTTTAGACTTTGCAGATGTCTTGGGAGAAAGATGTCTGTGTGGCAAGCTGTTTTCTGCCCATCATTCTCTCTGGCATCTTGGCCAATTTTGTATTTTTGGCCCCCAAAGATCACCATAAAATGCTGCTTTTTCTGTCTCCCAGCAGTGACCATTTGCCCAGGCAAAGTTTGTATTCTCAGATTTATTCCCTGCACTCAGATACGGCAATTCCCCAGAGGAAAATGCAGCTACAGGAACTCAGCTCAATTCTTCCAGCTCTCCTCTGTGCAGGATCTTGGCCCTGTAATCCTTATTGTTTCCAGCAGCAATACTTTGTATTCTCTCTGGCTTACTTTTAGTTGCTTCAGTTGGCATGTGTGTCCACCACAAGCTCCTTTAACCTTGTTGTAAGTAGAAGTTCTTGAACCAGTTTTCTTTAAAAAGAGAGAGAGAGAGAAAATATATATATATATATATATATATATATTTAAAGGAGTATTTGTTGAATGTCTACTGAATCATATACAATTTTATTTGTTCCTCTCAGTAAATTTTAAAAGTTTATGTAATCTTCTCCATTTTTAATAAATGAATTAAAATTACTCTTCAATCTACATTGTCTCTAAGAAGCAGATTCTGAAATCATCTGTTTTTTTATGAAGGAGAATTCTGTGCTTTTCCTTCTATAGTCTATTTCCTGATGCTGAAAGTGAAGGAAAGGTAGAGCACCTTCAGAAGCCTTAAGTCAGAGAAATGTGACACTCTAAGAAGTTCGCACTTGCCCCATGGACCAATTCTGTGGAGCCGTTCTTTGTAATCTCTATTTAGGTAATGTACTGCAGTAGTTGTGGCCAAGGGGGAGAAATATAGTAGGAAATAAATTACCATAATTGTATTATATATAACATGTATTGAGGATTATTTATGTGCCAAGCTCTCTACATGTGTTAACATGTTTAAAGTTCCCAGCAACCCTATGGTCTAGATCTCTTTTTTATTTTTATTTTTATTTTACTGAGGTTGAAACTAAGCCTCAGAGAAGGTAGTAACTTAGCCAAGCCTCATAAAATAGTAGTGTGAATAGTTTGTCTTCAAAGCCCAAACATTATTCATTATCTCACTGCCTCAAAAGTGAGAAACCATTCTCTTCCTCTTGTTTGGGAAAATAAAACACCCCAACTTAGAGAGGAGAACCAATGAGACAATTTGGGGGGGAAAACTTGGAGTGATTAAATCTAATTTTTTTAACCTCTTTATTGGAGTATAATTGCTTTACAATGGTGTGTTAGTTTCTGCTCTACAACAAAGTGAATCAGCTATATGCATACTTATATCCCCATATCTCCTCGCTCTTGCATCTCCCTCCCACCCTCCTAATCCCACCCCTCTAGGTGGTCACAAAACACTGAGCTGATCTCCCTGTGCTATGCAGCTGCTTCCCACTAGCAATCTATTTTACATTTGGTAGTGTATATATGTCAATGTTATACTCTCACTTCATCCCAGGTTACCCTTTCCCCTCCCTGTGTCCTTAAGTCCATGCTCTATGTCTGTTTCTTTGTTCCTGTCCTGCCCCTAGGTTTCTCAGAACCATTTTTTTTGTTTAGATTGAATATATATGTGTTAGTATACGGTATTTGTTTTTCTTCTTCTGACTTACTTCACTCTGTATGACAGACTCTAGGTCCAGCCACCTCACTACAAATAACTCAATTTTGTTTCTTTTTATGGCTGAGTAATATTTCACTGTATATATGTGCCACATCTTCTTTATCCATTCATCTGTCGATGGACACTTAGGTTGCTTCCATGTCCTGGCTATTGTAAATAGTGCTGTAGTGAACACTGTGATACATGACTCTTTTTGAATTATGGTTTTCTCAGGGTATATGGCTAGTAGTGGGATTGCTGGGTCATATGGTAGTTCTATTTTTAATTTTTTAAGGAACCTCCATACTGTTCTCCATAGTGGCTGTATCAATTTACATTTCCACCAACACTGCAAGAGGGTTCCTTTTTCTCCACACCCTCTCCAGCAAACAAATCTATTGTTTGTAGATTTTTTGATGATGGCCATTCTGAATGGTGTGAGGTGATACCTGTTTGTAGTTTTGATTTGCATTTCTCTAATGATTAGTGATGTTGAGCATCCTTTCATGTGTTTGTTGGCGATCTGTATATCTTCTTTGGAGAAATGTCTATTTAAGTCTTCTGCCCATTTTTGAACTGGGTTGTTTTTTTTTTCTTTTTAATATTGAGCTGCATGAGCTGCTTGTATATTTTGGAGCTTAATCCTTTGTCAGTTCTTCATTTGCAAAGATTTTCTCCCATTCTGAGGGTTGTCTTTTCGTCTTTTTTATGCATTGGGAAATTGCAAATATTTTATTCCTTTTTATGTTTTACAACATTAATAGTCTCAAAAATACAACTCAAGTGCATTTGAATATGAAAATATTGTTGGACACTATATGTAAAGATGCCAATATCAATTTTTGAATGAGCAACAAACTAATATGTTCTCTATTGTAGAATACAACTCTAAAGTGATGGAAAAGGACCTATTTATGGGATGATATAGTTCCATTTCCTAAGATTTTCATTATTACAAGTTGGTTACAATGGATTCATGGTCTTATTTTTTTTGTTTGGTCCTTAGTTATTAGGATGAAAAAGTATCAGATATTTGTCTGTAAACATCATCCATCTAATGAGACCTTCTAAATAATCCTAGTTTTAATTTCATACATGAGAAAATGGAGACAAAATAATTTCCCTAAAATCACCATCACTTCTTTTTTTTTAATACAACAGGTTTTTATTAGTTATCCATTTTATACATATTAGTATATATATGTCAATCCCAATCTCCCAATTTATCCCACCACCACCACTACCACCACCACCACCCTGCTTTCACCACTTGGTGTCTACACGTTTGTTCTCTACATTTGTATCTCCATTTCTGCCTTTAAAACTGGTTCATCTGTACCATTTTTCTAGATTCCACATATATGAGTTAATATATGATATTTGTTTTTCTCTTTCTGACTTACTTCACTCTGTATGACAGTCTCTAAGTCCATCCTCATCTCTACAAATGACCTAATTTTGTTCCTTTTTATGGCTGAGTAATATCCTTTTCTATATATGTGCCACATCTTCTTTATCCATTCATCTGTCGATGGACATTTAGGTTGCTTCTGTGACCTGGTTATTGTAAATAGTGCTGCAATGGATTCATTGTCTTATGAATGAAAATAATTCTGATCCAACAATCTCCTCTGAGCTACAACAAATAAGAATTATAGAAAAAGACCTACTATATCAGACAGTTCTGACTACTCCTTTCCATTTTCATTAAAAATGAAGCTCTGGGATTTCCCTGGTGGAACAGTGGTTAAGAATCTGCCTGCCAATGCAGGGGACACGGATTCGAGCCCTGGTCCAGGAAGATCCCACAGGCCGTGGAGCAGCTAAGCCCACAAGCCACAACTACTGAGCCCACATGACACAACTACTGAAGCCTGTGTGCCTAGAGCCCCATGCTCTGCAACAAGAGAAGCCACTGCAGTGAGAAGCCAGCTCACTGCAATGAAGAGTAACCCCCACTCACCACAACTAGAGAAAGCCCGTGTGCAGCAACGAAGACACAGTGCAGCCATAAATAAATAAATAAATTTAAAAAAATAAAGAAAATAAAGTGCCAACAAAGGTTAATATCTTAAAAAAACAAAACAAAACAAAATGAAACTCTGCCGCAGATCGGCTTCAAAGATATTTTAAAGATTTAAGTGCTAATGCATGGGAGAATTCCAATGCAAACAGTTTCTTTAAAGTACTTCAGTGCGTGCTGGGCTGTGGGAGGGACCTGGAGAGGTCTCTTAATCTTGCTTAGATCTTTCCATTAATGGAGTGTTATAAAATTACTTTCAACATGCAGGAGAAAAGTGGTCTTACTGGGAGACGTTTGACTTCTTCCTGAATTATCTTCCACTCAACTAAAATTTAGTAAACCATTCTAAATAAAGAAACAACTCCATCTGCAATACATGGGTTTCAGTTTGGGATTATTTTATTAAATAGTAAATATTTTACTGTTTGAAAGCATATGGTATACAAATAGGAATTTCCAGAGAAGTCAACTTCTCACTGGATTGCATTCCATCCTTTTTAGTGCATAAACGATTGGTTAAAGTATTTAAAATTTAAAGTATTTAAAACTGGTTAAAGTATTTAAAATAGAAATACGTTGTTTGTTTGAATTTCAGAGTGTAGTTCTTTGAGTCTATGAAAATGTCTAGCAAAGTCAATGCAGGCTCACCATAGTCATATTAAGAATCCTGGTGGTTCCAATTGTGAGGTCATTAAAGTTGAAAATCTGGATCACATATTATGCATGCTTATGAGCAGTCTGCATACCACATAAAAATCTAATATAAAGAGAATTTGGGTAACAATTAATTAATTCAGCATAACCAAAGAAGCTGCTAAAGAAAAAAGGACAAATTCTATCATCCCTAGAAATCTGTTTGTTCAATGATCAAATTCCACTTCACTTTTATCTTTTTAGTTATGTAAAATATTACAAAATATTTTTATGTTAATTTGCTCCTGATGAGAGAACATTTTTATATTTAAACATTTGATTTTTAGATGTTATTAGCTTCAATTTTTCTTTATATTTTTACTCTAACCATTACACAGTTTAAATACAGAAAAAACAAATGATGATAAGAAACGAAAATGAAAAAATGTAGCTTTCTGTTTACAAAGAAGTATGTTCTTCCGGTTTTCTCTCCTTATTTCCAGCCCATCCAACTTTGTAATGGAGAAAGGGTGTTGTTGCCCAGATGTCAGTAATCAATGTGACAGCCAGAAAAAGATTTGATATGTGACAGCCAGAAAAAGATTTGATATCTTATTATGAATAACCCCTCATCCTATCCATCTATCCTATTCTTGGGTATGGCCAGTATGGTGAAGTAAATTCCATCCCAGGCTCTGCCACTTACCAAGTAACCTTGTATAAATAACATATTTTAGATAAATCACATCTTTGTAACTGCAATATGAGAATAAATATATGTATTCTGTAATACATTTGTAGAAGTGAAATTAGTAATATTTTGAAGTAATTTTTTAAGTGATAAAATTCTATACAATTGTTAGTAACTATTTCTACTTAGTAGAATTAGACTTAAGTAGAATTAGAATATTCTACTTAGTAATATCGCTACTATTAAAGGCTCTGCTCACATTGGGTCATAGGAAACTATTCTCCCTCCCTCTCTAATTTATAGCTAGATTACTTCACTCCCCTCCACTTTATTTTATAGAGTGGGGAGTCCAGCTGTGAAAGCCTACACTAAATTAGATGAGTACAAAAACAAAGATCAGGAATGACGTTCTCATTCCATTGTTGCCCCCATCTAAGTTATCCCCACCATATTTACAACAAGAGTTTTACTTGAAGTGCCCCATAAATCAAATTGAGTATTTACAAGAAGCCCTTTTATTTCATAGATTTAAACACAGATTGGATGCTTGGATAAATATTGTACCTTTTTTATAAAATACTAGTTTAACCAAAATACCATTAAATACTACAGAACCAATAAATAAAACAGCATTCCAATCCAGACATATTATTAAGGGAGGAAGCAATCAGGTCTATAAAGTAGTTCTACATTATAGGAGGGTAAACTCTTACAAGCCAGATGCTTTAATTTCTGTTTGGCTTTTGTTTAAAACAATATGTTCTGATGTATTTTGTAGTCATCAGAAAAGCCTCACTTAATCCAAGTACATTTGTTTCTCCCAATTCTGAATGATGTGTGCAATTTAAAATGCTCTAGCATTGGCTTTTAATGGTCTCAAATGAATAATGTCCATCTGAGACTGATGATTTCCTTTGATATCAACAATTTAAAATTTCCTAAAATTTAAAAAAAACAACACATTTTGCTCTTATTTACATGTGACAATCTCTTGTTTGTTGTAAATTGGAATCTCAGAATTCTTTCAATATTTTGGTCCTCTTCTAGATATGTTACTTATTCCTAATCCTTTATGAAGAAGGCTTGATGTGGACTGTTTTCAGACATTTGTGTTAAATACAGTTTTACCTTGAATTGACATCTCTTTTAGATGTTTAGAATTGAGAAGTAAGGAAACAGAACAGCATATAGAGTACTCAAAGCATCAACAAATATTTACTGAGGATTTCTTCTGAAGACTTATAAGGTAGAATTTATACTGGCTTCTGCTGTGGAGGTAGTAATGACCTGAACACACAAATGGTCATGTCTGAGTGAATGTCATGTGTGAATGTCAGTGTGAATTAGAGCAGTATATAGAAAACTGGCTTTGGAATCTGTAAACCTAGTTTAGAATCTTCACTGATTATCTCACTCTTGTAAATTATGTAAGCTCTCTAAACATCAATTTCTAAGAATAAATAAAAGCTAGTGTTATTAAGGAACAATTCTGAATAGGATTAATTTATTTGTCTTAATCATACATGTGTGTGTCACATGCTCTATGATTGGGGAAATTATCTATCCACTCTGTTTCCCCATCAGTAAAATGATGTGAGTTCCCTTGAAGGAGCTATAAGTCTACAGGAAGAAAAGAGCTACATACATCCAGTTATTGTGTGGAGAATTGTAAGGGACAGGGCTGTTGAAGTTCAGTTATAATTTAACAGTGAGCATGAAGCATGTGTTCTCAGAAAAACAGAGGATGGTTTTACTAATGTCTTTTCTAAAAAGAATCCATGAGCAGCTTCTGCTAAAAAGAAGAAAAAAAAAATAATGTATTAGTTTGCTAGGGCTGCCATAACAAAATACCACAGACTGTATGGCTTAAACAACAGAATTCATTTTCTCACAGTTTTGTAAGCTAGAAGTTCAAGATCAAGATGTCAGTAGGTCTGGTTTCTTCCAAAATCCTCTTTCCTTGGCTTGAAGATGGTCACCTTTTCTCTGTCCTTACAAAGTAATCCTTTGGTCAGTGTGTTATCTGTGTCCTAATCTCCTCTTATAAGAACACTAAGTATATTGGAATAGGCCCCTAAACATATGACCTTATTTTACATTAATTATCTCTTTGAAGGCCCTAACTCTCAATAGTGTCACATTCTAAGATACTGAAGTTTAGAACTTCAACAAATGAATTTCGGGCAGTAACAATTCAACCTGTAACAAATGGCTTTCCACAAAATCCTAAGGTCAATATCATTGGTAACAATCACCTAGGCAATCAAAAACAGAAAATGAGTGAATATGTGGGTGGTGGAGGAGGACTATACTACAAGGAAGGACATTTGGGTCCATCAGCATAGGAACCTGTTTCAACACTTTTACTTCTTTATATTAATTCAACCATTTATTACTAGTCTGTATTTATATTTGGCTGTTACATGGCTTTATTCTGTTGGTTCCTTTCACTTCAAGATAACTGAGGTAAGTACAATCCTTGATATGTGTCTCACAGGAAAAAAAAAAGAAAAAAAATTGAGGTACCAATACATAAAGACGATGGAAAATGGCCCTAAAAAATTCTGGCAGGCCATTCTAATTTTTACAATAAGAAAATACAGATTTTGGGTAAATGTTGACTATACTATGGATACATTTTAGTTGTTTGATACACATGAATGTGAGAAGAACTTGAATTAAAAAAATAATGCAAAATATTATATTTTGTGAGATCATAGATTTAAAAAAAAACCTCTAAAAATTATTTGTTTTAACATTGATCTGACCAAATACAGCCTTTCTGTTTGCATTCATAAGTGAATTGAATTATTTCTAGTTATGCATTTATTACTTTATACAAATTAATAATAACATAACTACTATAGTACTATATGTGGTAGTGTTTTCATTCTTAAATAGATAAGCTATGAGGAGGTAAAGTGAGAAATTTATTATGTAATTCTCACTATATAAAACACTATGATGTGTCTATGATTATGGACAAGTTTAAAGTCTTGAGATCTAATTCACAGTAAATACTAAAAGCATTGAGCAAGAATTTTCATTGTAATAAAATATGGGAATGGGATATAAAGGGAATATAAATTTTATGTACTTCTGTGCCAAAATCAAATGTTAGGATATTATTAGGTATCTCTGCTTAATTTCATATGTGAGTTATTTGCATTTTTAATTGTTTCCATATATCATTTTAATCAAAGGTCAGAATAAATTCATTTAAGTGTAGCTATTTGAAAAATGCAAGACAAGGACATTTGATCTATATAGATAATGATTCATAATTAGAAGCCTGATAAATTACTCTTTTGCATATCTTAAGATGCATCTTTGGAAAAATTTTGAAATATATATAAGCAATTTTTCATAAAAAATGGTTAATATTACATTAATATATTGATAAAATCTCTTCAAAATGCACCATGGTTTCTCTGCATTGGATTTTATGACACTGTAGCCATGTGGGGTTGAGTTTTGCCCCTCCCCAAATTCCTATGTTGAAGTCCTAACCCTTAATACCTCAGGATATGATCTTCTTTGAAAATAGGATTGTTGAAAATGTAATTGGTTAAGTTAAAATGAGGTCATACTGGAGTAAGGTTAGGCATCTAATCCAACAAGACTGATGTCCTTCTCAAAGACAGAAGTTTGGACACAGATACGTGTACAGGGAAAACACAATGTGGTCATAAAGGTGGCCATCTACAAGCCAAGGAAAGAGGCTTAGAACAAATTTTTCTCTCACAGTCTTCAGGAGGAAACAACCCTGCAACAGCTTGATTTTGGACTTCTACCATCCTGAACTGTGAGACAAATTTCTGTTGCATAAAGCCACCCAATTTGTAAATACTTTGTTACCACAGCCTTTGCAAGCTAATACACTATGTCTCCAGCCTCCCGATTTTATTTTTAATTAAAGAACATAAAACTGAAGCTATCAACAATGATACAGTCTTTTTCCAAGTTTCTCTACTCTTGTGAGGTGGTCTTGATAGTGTGTCACAACTTGGAAACATGTGAATATTTCTTAAATAAATATTAATCTTTAAAAAATAATCACTAATTAAAATGGTAGCTCTAATGACAAATTAAATGGATGATATTTAAGATGTAAAAAAATTCATCCTGAAAAGAATCAATTATGAGTTATCAAAAGCTACACTGAAACATATGCTTGCAAATCTATTTAATTTCTTCTTTATGGTCTCTTTTTGCAAAATGTTTTGAAAAGTCAGACTTTATAATCAAACTTAGGAAGGTGTCCATGTTTATTAGTGCTGTGGTGTTAAGCAAACCCTTTAATATCCTTGAGCCTTAGGTGCAAAAATTGTCATAAAAATGCTTAACTTGAAGGAAGAGTCTGAGAAGTAAATCAGCTAATCTAAGAAAGCACCTGCATATTTTAATTGAGGCACTTACTTTTTAAATTGAAGTGTAATTTACATATAAAGTATATAAATCTTAAGTGCATCGCCTGACAAATATTTACATGTGTGTGCACCTACTCCCAGATGAAAATATAGAACATTTCCCTCATTCCAGAAAGTTTCTTTTTATCTCTTTCTACTCAATAGCTGTTATTTTGACTTCTTTAATTATAGATCAGCTTTGCCCATTCTTGAAATGAATGAAATCAAGTGGTATATTCTCTTCATTTCTGGGCTCCTTTGCTCAACATGAAATCTATGAGATTCATCCATGTTCTTGTAATATATAAGTAATTTTTTATTACTGTATGGTATTCCATTGTATGAGTAAACCACAATGTTTATTCACTTGCATGTTGATTACAGGAATGAATGTGAGAAAAAAAAAACAACAACAATAAACCTTCCGAAAGGAAAAGGATAATGTCTTTGTTACTTTAGAGTAAGCAAATATTTCATAAATGGACAGAAAAAAGGATTGATTATTAAAAACAATAACTTGGATTTAATTAAAATTATGATCTCTGTTTACCAAATATACATCATTAAGAAATAAACAAGTCACAGTCTAAAAGAAGATTTTTGTAATACCTATAACTGAAAAATAACTTATATAAAGAATTATAATCAATAAGAAAAACACAAATGACCCAACTAAAAAATTGGTAGAATACTTGAGCAGTCAATTCTCAAAAGAGGATATTCAGATACCCTATAGTGAGATGAAAAGGGCCTGACATCATTACTTAATGAGGAAATATGATGTAAAACCATAATGATATACCATTACCTTTCATCATGCTAGACAAAATTCAAAAAGACTGTCAATGCCACCTATTGCAGAAGAAGTAGAGTAACTAGAACTCTCATACATTATTGATGGGATGGTAAATGGGTTTGGAAAACTGTTTGCTATTACCTTCTGAAGTTATATATGTGCCTAACCTATGACCCACCAGTCATACTCCAAGTTATATTTACAAAATATATTAGTATATATGTTCACCAAAAGTTATATACACAGATGTTTACAGGAAAATTATTTATAACCCCAAACTGGAAACAAATCCAACATCCACCCAAAGGAAAAGGATAAATAAATTGTGGTGTAGAATAATTACTAGAAATTGCCACTACCATTAACACATTTGTGTTTTCTCCAAATCTGTAGTGTCTAAGTAAATGTCATGTTTTTCTTTTCAAATATGTACATTTTCAGGTTTATTCACTGGGCAAACAGAACTATAGGAGAAAATGAGTCACTTAGATTACTGTGTTTGGGGGAGAGAGGAATTTTGAGAAATATCTGCAGATCAGAAAGTATACAGATCACCTCTTTCCCTAGACTTTTACTTCTTAAATCCACTTTAGTCCATTTCTTTCAGCAATCATTAACTATATGCTTGCTAAAGATTTACTTGATGCTTTAATACACTTATAAGATCCTTTGCAATTGGAGTTACTCTAAATGTTGATTCTGGTACATGGCAAATATGTGGGAATTAAATGGGATTAGAAGAGAGGGAAAGAAGGAAGAGAGAGAGAGGAAAGTTCTCTTTTCATTAACAGTATTTTTTAACTGTCTCACTGTATAGTTAATTTCTTATTTTAAAGGAGGGAAACACTAAACTGTTATATACCAGATGTTTGATGAGATATCCTATTTTTCAATTTTAAAGAATTTCCCTAGCCAATATTCTGTGGGATATCCAATGATCTCCCTCTCTACTTATTTTTGTAATTCCAGTTTCTTAAGTTTTTGCTCCAGTGAACTCTATATTTCGCCAGCATCTCATTTTCTGTTATTATTATCTCTTTTTGTTCACCACTGACTGAGAGAAGGATTTAAAACCATATTCTAGTTCTCCCTATCCACCTCCCCACCTCTCTCAAGGACATTCACTGGGCATGTGATATAACAGGTTTGCTGAGTTTTGAAGCATGGAGAAGGTTTAGCTGAAAATAGTGTAACTAGCTTAGAAGTGAATATTGGACACATATTTGAAATGCTCTTCAGCCACTCCACCAAAAGGACTTCTTTACTGGACAATATCATCTTCCAGCTGCAGCTTACTGTCATTTGTTAGACCTGTCTTTCTGTGTCTCTAACTTTTCTCTCTTCCTTCTCAATTCTCCGCTCCATCAAACCCTGGAATCTTGCTCTTTATTCATGCTTAGTAGTCTAGTTATCACATTGCTAAATCTTTCTACTTTCTTTTTTTTCTTTTTTTTTTTTTTGCGGTACTCCGGCCTCTCACTGCTGTGGCCTCTCCCGTTGCGGAGCACAGGCTCCGGACGCGCAGGCTCAGCAGCCATGGCTCACGGGCCCAGCCGCTCCGCAGCACGTGGGATCCTCCTGGACCAGGTCACAAACCCGTGTCCCCTGCATCGGCAGGCGGACTCTCAACCACTGCACTACGAGCGAAGCCCTCTACTTTCAATTTGTACTATGGTAGATGCCTATAAAATGAGAGACATTGCATTCAATCCCTTACTAAAGTAGGTCTTTGACATTAAAAGTTTTCCTTTTCATTTGTTTCTAGGAAAGAACGATAGTTTAAAAACTTCCCCAACTAGCACATTGTTATGGGGGCAGTGCTTGCAGTGCCACAATATACTGCTGAAACATTGACGTGATCATTTGGGCAATGGGGAAATTACTGGACAAATCAATTTCAAGTTTTTGGTTTAACCCATAGAGTCGATCTCTGCTTCTATCTTGTTTGTTTGTTTAAAGCTACGGAGATAAAATGATGAAATGGGCCAATTAAAAAGCTTATGTTTTATTCTCCTTTTTTTCTGATAGGAAGATCACCTAACTCTGTAACCTATAGAATTTCATACAGATTACAGGCTGAAGAAGGAAAATACAAAATCTGGATATTCAGCCGCTGAGTGATTCAGTGGTAGTTGTTTGAAAGAAAGCATGGAATTCATAAGAGTAAAGTTGAAACTAGCCTGAGGGATAGCTCTGAGAAGCCAGAGACAAAGGAATTTACCCGGCTGCTGCAGACACCATTTGATGTCCTGCAACACATTTCCTTATGATTTAACCTTCTATAGCCATATATTTCCCTTCTGCACATTTTGAAGTTTGCATTAAAAAATCATGGCATAGTAAATGGTTTTAATGCAATATTAAAGAAGGTTAAGGCTATGATTGTTTAAAACACACTAGAACTTTAGAAGTGTGAGAAAGGAATGGGAACCCAAGATTGCTGGAGACCACTGCTTTTGTCCTATTTACTTTGTTCTAACAGGATGAGCCCTTGGCAAAATCAAGAAAGAGGTGTACAAGTTCCTTCACTTTTCTGATCAAATCACCTTTTCTCCCCTAAACCTAGTCATGATTATCTGTGATGTAATCCCTTTTCAAGAAGCTTTCTCTCAGTTTGCTATTCTTTAAATACACAATTGCTGATAAAAACATTTATTCTGCATTTATAATCTGCTGGATATTGCATTTAACATTTTACATGTAATTCACACAAAGTAGGAATACTACTATGACTATATTATAAATGATCAATCTAAGATTTAGAGACATTAAATAAATTGCCTAAGTTCACAGAGCCAGTTAGTGGCAATGCTGTGTTGAATAATGGTCAGCCAGCTTCTACAAACTGAATTCAGAATATTATAACTGCAAAAGAAGGACTCATTCACATAATGTGTATCTTTGTGTGTGTGTGTGTGTGTGTGTGTGTGTGTGTGTGATTATTGAGGATGAAAGTGTTGATGTTCCAAAGGAAGAATATCTATAGCAGTGATATGATACATGATAGTGTTTTGGGATACTGGTGATTGGAGTGAGGTGGCATCCAAAATCCTGTGACATCATCCTATACTTAATGGACTGCTCTAATACCTGAAACTTTCATTGATTAACAACCGACAATGTTTTATTATCAAAGAGTGAAATCAAATATTGTCTGTTATACTAAAAATAATTTGCTAAACAATAGCAGAAATGACAAACAACCATGGGAGAAAGAAGTCATTCAGTAAATATTTATTAAGAGCCTACTATACGCTAGGTTTTAGGGATATAATTGTGAAGACAGACAGTGTCCCTGATCTCTCAGTTTACCCACTTTGGGGTAAAGACAAACAAACAAAAAATTATAAGAAATGAGAGATAAAAAGGAAGGTATGGGGAAATATGATAAGCATTTAAAGAATACCTTTTCTAACCTAGTGAGATTTTAGAAAGTTTCCTTAAAGAAATGGATTAAACTGATGAAATTAAATTTAAGAACTAAAAAATAAGACTTACAGTTGAATATGATACAATAAAATCATTCTGTTTCACTTCTTTCTTTAATGCCAAATAAAAATAGCAATAAGAAAACTAACAAGAAAAATGTTAAAAAATTCATCACCAACAATGAAATCAGGAGCTAGTCACAACCGTAAACCTCTATCTACAAGAAACAATTGTCAAATACTACAAAAGACCAAACTAAGGACAGGCTCAGGTAGAAAAAATAGACTCTACAAATCTTAAGTAAGTGCGGTATTTTGAAATTAGCGATACAAAAGGGGTGACTGAATCTCTTGTCTGGATCATCAGTGTCCTTGGCATGAGTCACGAAATTGCAGATCAGCACAGAAATATCTTCTAGTTGCAAGGGGTGGCGTGGGCGGTGGTAGGGAGAGTTCACAGAGAGCCTTGCAGATTTCTGCTTTCCTCAAAGAGGAAAACAAAATTGCGGAGAATTCAGCCCATTTGTTGAGAAAATGCTCTGAAACAAGAAGAAAAGAAACATATATAAATATAGAAAATTAGTAAGAAAGGGGATGAAAAGTCAGAAAAAGAATATTAAAAGAATAACAGTTTAACTCAACCCTCTGTAAATAAAATTTACTTCATAAACTGTAAGAAACAAATATTTGTCTAAGAAAACACAAATTTCCATAATTGTTTACCAAAGCAGTAGAATACCTAAACTGACTCACGTGTATATCTAATGCTTTAAAATGTTTGCTAGACCACAGGTCAAAAAAAAGAAACCCACCACACCTTTTTCCTAAAGAAGGCATGACATTAATGCAAACCTGGGTAAGGTAATTTTAAAAATAAAGAAAAAAATAACTGCAGACCAATTAAATCATGAATACCTAAGAAGGTAAAGAAAAATAATTATGTTTATTTCAATAGATTTTGAGAAGAAATGTTAAAACTTTTAATATTTATCCTTCATTAAGACTTCTAAATAAAATACAAATAAACAAGTATTCCTTAATATCAAGTAGGTTCACATAGAATAATAATAGTGGGAATGATTATAATACTGATAACTTATGTTGGTTAAGTGCTTACTATTGTGCCTGGCACTTCTAATCACTCCTTCATCTATAGTATGCATCTACAGTATGCATACTATCATTATCCCTGTTTTACAGATAATAAAACTATGGCACAGAGATGTCAAATAACTTCTCTGAAGCTGCTGATCTAGTAACGAGTAGAGCTGGATACAAACCAAAGTGTATGGGGACTTGTTTTAGTAGCGAAGATCAACTTGTAGATAGAGTAGTCATAGAACACTCCATATATGGAGATATGTATGAAGAACACTTCAACTTTTTCCTGAGAAACACTCAGGAGAGGGGAAGGAGAGGCAGGCTTGCATAAGTGGAAAAACATTTTGTTCTTGGATAGGAAGACTTAATACCGGAAATGTTCACATAACATTTTATACAATATTTATTACAGCAATATTTTCAATAGGAATGACTGGAAATATCCCACAATTCCATACATAAATGGTTGGTTAAATAAACTCAGTTTTATCCATACAATGAGATAGTATGCCATTGGTTAAAAATAAATAGATAAATAAGGTTGATTGATACACACTGGTGTGAAAAGATAACCAAGCTTTATCGATAAGTGAAAAAAAGAAGGTACAGAACAATATATACAATACTCCTATTAATCTAGAAAAAGAAGATGTATAGATATAAGTTTACTATAGATATGTATGCATATGAAAATTTCTATAGGAATATATGAGACTAGTAACATTGTTTAGCTCTGGGAAGTTCACCTGGAGTTTGGGTAGAATTGGGAGTAGAGAGAGGTATTTTAAAGCGGTATTAATTTTTAAGAATATTACTGTGATTTTTAAAAAACATGTTAGCATGCTTTTTTTAATTAAAAAAAAAAGTAGGGGTTTCCCTGGTGACGCAGTGGTTGAGAGTCCACCTGCCAATGCAGGGGATACGGCTTT
This sequence comes from Leucopleurus acutus, assembly GCF_964270905.1. Taxonomy (NCBI): domain Eukaryota; kingdom Metazoa; phylum Chordata; class Mammalia; order Artiodactyla; family Delphinidae; genus Leucopleurus; species Leucopleurus acutus. The sequence goes on from NC_139143.1 coordinate 123,330,024, forward strand.
GTGCCCCGGTCCAGGAAGATCCCACATGCCGTGGGGAGGCTGGGCCCGTGAGCCATGGCTGCTGAGTCTGCACATCCGGAGCCTGTGCTCCGCAATGGGAGAGGCCACAACAGTGAGAGGCCCGTGTACCGCAAAAAAAAAAAAAAAATATATATATATATATATATATATATATATATATATATATATATATTAAAATGATCTGCCAGGATTAGGTTGTGTCAGGAGTGCAAAGAATCAGCAAAGAGAGTATCTAGAATAGCCCTGAAATGAAAGATATTCAAGTAATACATAGGAAATAAAAAGATTGAGAAAGATACTGATAATAGTTTTCTAAACTGACTATGGCTATGGTACTTCTTCTTCCAGAACGTTCTTATACTGTTCCTAAAACAAAGTTCACACTTCAATGAAAAGGAAAGGAAAGAAAGAAAAAAGCAAACAAGGAAAAAGAAAGTGACAACACGTTAGTAATGCACCACTAGCATTACAATACAAATGATCACTTTCATGACCTACAAAGATAATTTTAACATAAAAAAACTAGTTGAGAGATTCAAAAGTCAATGAAATCTATTGATTAGTTTTCTAAACCTCTCTCCCCAAAATCTGTTTTTCAGAGCTATGATCCTATGTAGACTACTCTAAACCTAATATAGAGTTAACACAGAGCAAAACTTCATTAATTTGGACTTGGGGTGATATATACAGTATATTATTCTATTCAAAGAAATCCTAATTTTACAGTGATATCTAGCACATGCAATAACTTGATGATAAGTTAATAAAATATTGCCTGTTAGATATTCTAGTACATACTTGTGTCTGTTCTCTGTTTGCATTTATTAGGGCTTCCTTAAATATGGTTCTATCATGATAAATTTTCAAAATAAGCCTTCGAATTCCTGAGGGATTTTATAAATAATCAAATAAAATTTAGTGTTAGTCTATTGTTAAAGATTTTATTTTATATTAATACTCTGAGGATTGTTAACTTATGGTTGTCATATATGTTACTTTTCAGACAAATCATTTTATTAAATAATCAGATAATTAGTTCTCCAAGTATGATAGGTAACTTTGTGATTACTACATATTTCTTATATTGAAAGGGAAACTCATACACTACAGAAAAATTGTAATGGCTGCTTTCAAAATTGAGTAGATACTCACTAATTGAATCTTTTGGAAAATGTAGTTTAGTTTTCAAAATATGAGAAGATAACTCTATAATTCAGTGTTTCACATTTCCTCCTAAATTAGTTAAGTCCAATGATCTTAATGAAATCTAGGACCTCTAGGTTTTTTTAAACATTGGTGATCACTGCACAGGTGTACAAATGGAGATGTAGGAAGTGGAGAAAAGTAAAAATGTGTTTTGACAGCATAATATAGTCTGGAAGATATTTTTCTGAATTCCAAAAATTGCCCAGAGGTATTTTTGTTATTTGCCTCTTTCTTCTAGATGTTGGTGCTGAAAAAGCAAAATAAAAATAACAATCACAATTTCTAACAGTTGAATATTCTGAGAGATTGAAATTTCATTAATTGTGGTTTTTACAGTACTTGGAGCTGGTTTGTTTAAAAAGAAATATAGATGTGTCCCTTGGGTTTTTGTTTCCATGGTTCACCTCTTTCGCAAGCTTCACTTTATGCTCTCTACTGCAAAGAAGAAATGTCAATCCAATCTCTAAATGCTAAAAAAGTAAATTTTGAGAAATGTTTTTTTAAAATATTTTATTACTAAAGTAAATTTAAAATTTCAACCTTATTAAATTGCCTGTTATCTTTAAAGTTTTTTTATGGTTTATTCCTGTTTTGTCAATATAAGAACAATATAGTTTTTATAGAAAATTTTGAAAATGTAGAATATATATTTTTTCATATACCACACTCAACTATGGACCTCATAGACAAACTCTTAATTTTTTTTTTCAAAAACACTATAAATAAATTAATAATAAATATATTTCCTGGATACTCCTGGGAATAAACCTTGTGGAACTCCAGTGCACTGGTTTAAGAGAGCAAAAAGAACTAGTGATGTTACAACCAAATGATTAAAGGAAAACAAGTGTTTTATTTACATATAACCTTTTAAAATATTCTAAAATATTTGTCCATTTACTCATTTATTCTTTCATTCATCCACCAAATTTTACTATGTGCCTAATATAAACCAGATGACAAGCTAAGTGCTGGTTACATAGTGAAGAAAAAATAGGCATATGTTTCTGCCCCCTTGGAGCTTAGAATTCACAGGGGAAAACAGATATTACAAAATAAAAATCAACACTTACTTCATTATACATTATAAGTTGTATAATACTTCTTTTTTAGGTGCTTATTTTCCACTTAATATATCATGCAAGTACTATTTTTAAAAGAGATCATCCCAGTCCTCTGCTCAGAACCTCTGGTGGCCTCCCATCTGATTCAGAAGGCCGAAGCCCTTCCCTGGGCCTACAGGCACTAAATGCTGGTGGCTGCTCTCTGACTTCATTGCTGCTTCTTTCCTCACCCACTGTAGTCATGCTGGCTTCCTTGTGGCTTCTCAGTCACACCAAGGTGACCTTCACCTGAGGCATTAAATTCCCTAGTCATTTATCCTAGCGTGCTCGGCTTCCAAATGCCTTACTGTCTAACTTGTTATTTTCAGCTCTCAGAGGTCTTCATTGGCCACCCAAATGAATAATCCCATCCTCCAATCCAGTTCTTAATTTACCTGATTCTTCTTCACAGCTTCACACATTGTGGAGCATTACATCCTGTGGTTATTGACAGACTCTCCCTTCAAGAATGCTAGCTCCATGAAACTAGGGATATTTTTCTCATCACTGCCTTATCTCGAACATCAAGAACACTGTCTGGCACTTAATAAGAACTAAATGAATATTTGTGAAATGAATAAATTAATAGGAAAAAAAGATGAAAAAAAATTTCCTAGTCACTGAAGGTTTTTATTTGCAGCATTAGAATATTTAATGATATTAATACATCATAATTTATTTAATGAATCTATTTTTAGCCATTCAACTAAATTAATTTCCTTTTGTTTTTCTTTTTATAAACAGTGCTGCTAGGCACTACATTGTGGTTAATCACCTGGTATTATTTCTTTAGGATAAACTCCAGGAAGTAGGATTTTTCAGACTATGTAATTATTCAGCCAATATTAAATAACGAGAAAATACCTATTATTGCTAAGGAAGGTCTCTATCTGAAATATACTGAAGTTCATTGAGGGGTTAGCTTCTAGGCTCTCTATTCAAAAGCAAACTTCCACTCAGATTATTTGGGGAGCATTTCCATGCCTCTTGTCACAGTTTCTGTTGAATTCAATTTTAAGTTTTCTCCAGTCACAATTTTTAATCACAATTTGTCTAGGAAGGTAACACAAATGTGAGTTCTAATGTGTATAATATATATGCCTCAGAAATTTTTTTTAAAAATATCACTTCTAAAAATCCAATAACTTTATTTTAAGTATCAGAATAGGAAACATAAATAAGGACACATAAAGTGATCTATCCACAACTATTTGACTTGGAAGTAGATTAAAATCTTAAATTATTGCTGCAGTTACCTAAGTTAAAAAAGACTCAAATATAAGAGCTAAAACCAATCAAAGTTTCTCAAGTCAGCTGCACTATTTCCTACAGAGATAATCTATGCTAGTAGTATTTATCATTTAAACAGTCCTGGTTCAAAGACCATTGATGATGTTATATTGTCAAAAGAAAGAACTTCTAACTGACAGTTTATTCAGCACGAGAAGGAAAGAATGAAGGAGGCTATTTGCATTTAGCTCACATTTTAAAACAGAAAGTAAAGAGAACACTTTCCAAATGTGACACCAACTCCCCCCTCCCTCTTTTTTATTGAAGCTCTGTTTTAGTTTAGAAAGAAATTCTAAATTGACATTTAAATGGTGGCAGGGCAATTCTCCTCTGCTTTGTGAAACGGTCTCTGGAAATGTACAATTATGCTGTCATCTTTAGCACTCCACATTGGACAGAGTTTAATTATTAATGTGTTTCCCTCAGAGAATGACTCGATCATGTCACAACTCTAGACAAATACAGCTAATGCAAAATCATAAAATATTCACTTGAATACTGCTGAACTGACAGGAAATTAATTCTATGAACACTTTTCATATTACTAGAAAATTAGTTTCAAACGCATAAGACTGAAATAAATGTGTTCATAATTTGCTCAAGGGTAACGCTCATCTTGCAATCAGTTGGTGTCTTTTTATAAATGTTACAAGTATTCAACATGGCTTTATGATAAAGAAGACAGCTAATTTAATGTATTATTTGTAGACAGTGTTTTACTTGTAAACAGCAGGGAGTGAAGAATTGCTCTCACAGAAATATTTAAACTCCAGTAATATTCTGCTATTTATCATTTTGTAGAACTGAAGAACTGCCATCAAAAAAGTTTTTTTTTTTCAGAGACTGAGAAGCTTACTGAACGGTAATGGGATTTCGAACTTTTCACTTCAGGTCACTCTCCCAGATTTTATCAAATATCTGAAAATGATTGAAAATGATTGGTATCTTAAGGCTATTTGGTGTCCAGCATTGGACAAATGAGAGATTTTATGTTTTTTGATAGTTAAAATTACCTAAAAGTACCCCTCAAAGAAATTTACTCTCTCCTTTGTGCATGTCCAGCAATTTGCCCAAATTTTAACATATTATTTTATAATTATTTGTGTGCATATTTTCACACTTGCTCAACTAAAAGCTCCTTGAAAGTAAGAAGTTTGTCTCTGACTTCTATCCTTAGTGTGTAGCCAAGTGCAACATGCAAAGACTATATGCATAAGTTGTTTGGTGTATAACTGAATGAATGAAAAGAAAACTGGATAGATGAGAAGAATTTCATTAAAATATTAATGGGAAAGTAAGATCAGTCAATATATAGTAAATCCATTTTTACAATAAAAAATAACCTCTAAATAACATTTTTAACTATCTCTGAGAATGGCCTCTGTAGCTAGCAATGATTTCTGATTTTCTGTGAACTACTCTGGACATATAAAGATAAAATTTAAATGGTCAAAATTTGCTATAGCTAATTGATGAAAGCTAAGCTAATGAGATGCTTCCTCCTAAGAATTTGAAATTTGGGGCATTGTTAGAGGTAAATCGTATTTTATTGCATTCTACTGAGAAAGTCCTCCAACACATGATGAAGTTCATACTTCCTTCCTCTCAAGAGTTCCAGTTTCCATTTCCTTCTAATAAATGCCCCTTCTAGGTTAAGCTAGTCATAGTCTGTTTCTATTACTAGAAACCAAAAGAAACTTGATTCACGTAATAATATATGATAAAACATGTCTTGACAGTGTCTCACTGGACTAATTTTATGTTTTTAAACAAACATAATAATCTATATTGCTATGTCTTGTGTTCTTAGGTCTTTCATGCCTTTTTTCATAGACATAATGCATTTTATGTAATGTGAAGAAGGATTATTATAAGTTTTGGACATTCATTTTATATCATCTGCAAAGATGCCATAATAAAATATTAAAAGAAGCATGGTTATTAATGAACCACACCAGTGGATTTTAGTTTAATAGTTTTAACTTATTTTAAAAATTACAGGAAATGAGGTTGTTCATTATGCCTTTAAGCTACTTCTTGTAATGACAAATTGAATAGGGGTCTGAGTTAAATATGACTGTATAAATGCAAAAAAGTCAAAAAGAACCAAATGGAACATATTCATAGACAGCAAAATATAGCAAATTAATTGAACAACGAAAATAACAAAAACAATGACTGTGTTTTCTAAACTCAGTGTTTTAATATTATCTTTATAAGAGTTAGTTAAAATGCATACTAAACTTTGATGCCATTTTTTGTCTTCTTTTTTCCCAGGAATTGTTATTCATTCAACAAATAGAAACTATCATGTTTACTGATTCATTCTGCAAATAAGTACTCAAAACATACTCTATACAAGGCATCATGCTAGGTGCTATAAGGAATACAATGATGAGGGAGAAAACTTTCCTATCTTGGAGTAGTTTTTAATCTAGCAGAAATAAGGAAAGTAACAAAAAGTTACCCTATAGATTAAAATATGTCTGAATGTTAAGAGAAGTATACATTTAATGTAATATAAGATTGAGATGAAAGAAAAGGGGAATTATATTCAAAAGTACAGTTTTGAGAAGATTAAGTAGTAAGATGGCTTTAACAAGATGGAATTAGTCAGGAAAAGATATTTTGAAAGATGGAGATAACTCTAGTTATGCAGAACTATATGAGCAAAAAAAATCTTGTTGAAGTATAGAACATATTCAAAGACCAGCATCCAGTTATGGTAACTTGAGTCTGGTTGGGAAGGAGGTTATCTCCCTCAGCCAATAATAAAATCTCCTTATATTTCCAAATAAATTTATTATCTTCATGTTGCAGCAAAACTAATAGAGTTGTTTTCACTCCCTGTATATATTTCCTTTTTTCCCATTATCTCTTAAAACCATTCCAATCATGTTTTAGTCTCTGTTTTTCACTAGGTCATCTACATTTTTTAATCCAGTAAACAATTGTTTGTGCAAGATTCACTGACTATCAGTAGCATTTGATCATTCTCCCTTCCAAGTAACTTTTTCTTTACCTGGGTTCCAAATAATCCCACGTCCTTGGTTTTTCTCTAACATCAATGTCCACTCTTTCTTACATTTTTTTTTCCATTCTCTCCAACCTCTTAACATTGAGGTATTCCAGGGCTTAGCCCATGGGTGACTTCTCTTTTTGCCTAATCCTTCTTAGTGATGTAATCCCGTTTCATGGATTAAAGCACCAAATATAAGTTGAAGACTCCAAAATTTATACCAAATTAAGGGTCCTTAATTCTAGACTCATTTATGCAACTGCCTCTCGAAGTCTCCATTTTAGTTATTCATAAGACATTTCAAAGCTGCGACTCTGATTCCTTCCTCAATCCAAGCCATCTTTACTCAGAGTTTCCCATGTTAGTTAAAGGCAACTCCATTCTTCTAGTTACTTATATCAAACCTCATGGAGTCATTTTTTGGCCACTCTCTTTCACTACTCTTCTCCAGATTCTGTTGATGCTAACTACACAATATATAGAATCTGATCATTTCTTATCACAATCACTGCTACCACTCTTATCAAATTCGATAGTCTCTTACCTAAATGTGTTCCCTTTCTGTCCTGTTGTCCTTCAGTCTACTGTCAATACCACAGTCAAACTGATTCTATTAAAATATAAACCAAACTCTCTTTCTCTTCTGTTCAAAAACTGTACAGTAAGTTCCTATTTCTCTCATAGTAAAAGTCAGAGTCCTTAAAATGGCTCACTGACTATTTCTCAACCTGGAATACTCCTCTCCCAAATAGATCCAGATTTACTTGTTATGACAGTGAGTTTTATGTGTCAACTTGGCTAAGCTATAGTACCCAGTTATCCCATCAAACACTAATCTAAGTGTTTCTGTGATGGTATTTTGTAGATGTATTTAACATCTAAAGTCAGTTGGCTTTAAGTAAAGGAGATTATCCTTGATAATCTGAGTGTGCCTGATCAAATCAGTTAAAAGGCTTTAAGAGCAGAACTAAATTTTTTCTAGAGAAGAGAAATTCTGCTTGTGGACTGCAGCATCAGCTCTTGACTCAGTGTGTAAGCCAATTCCTTGCAATAAATCTCTCTCTAAAAAACCAAAAAAAAAAAAAAAAACAAGGAAAGAAAAGAAATAAATGTATCACTATGATGGATTTACCATGAATAACAAAAAAACTAAACCATCACTACCATGAATAGCAAAAACAAAAACCATAAAAAATCATTTAAAAAAACAAAAAAACTAATGAATTATATATACATATATATATATATATATATATATATATATATATATATATAATAGCTCCATCCAGCTCTTGTTATTCATGGGAATGATGTTCTATAAAGTCACCAAGAACACTGAGTTAGAGAATACTCGACCATCGCTCTCAGGGGAAATAGAGAGTTAATTTCTAGTCACAATATTTTAATCAACTGATCAACACATAACCTTATTTTGTGTGCTCCTGTTTAAATGCACCTTATTTAATGTACATCGTTGACTTGTTAACATTGAATTCACAAAAAAACAGCATTGTAACTCATGCCTGATTGAAGATTATCTAACACACGCATTTTCTCAATAAAGTACATAAAAGACTTATTTTTTTGCGGTACACAGTCCCCTCACTGTTGTGGCCTCTCCTATTGTGGAGCACAGGCTCCAGACACGCAGGCTCAGTGACCATGGCTCACGGGCCGAGCCTCTTCGCTGCATGTGGGATCTTCCCGGACCGGGGCACGAACCCGTGTGCCCTGCATCGGCAGGCGGACTCAACCACTGCGCCACCAGGGAAGCCCCATAACAGACTTTTTACACTAAAGAAAACTAGATATTTCCTCAACACCATGTTTTGGGGCCATTTTAAACAGTGAAATAACCAACAAAAATCACAAAAACGAGAAAAAAAATAGTACTGATTAGACCATGAAAAGTGGACTTGTTTACAGTATGAACTAAAACAAGAAGGCATAGTGTTGCCCTGTTTGACTTCAGCTGGCAACATGTGTGTCAGGTGACTCAACTTTTTCACTGCTCTGTGCATGTCTGTGAATGATCACAACAGTGTCATGATTATTGTTTTGTATCAATTTGTGAGTTACAATTAAATTTTAGCAAGTAGATAAATTTGAAAATATGGAATCCACAAATAATGAAGATCATACACACACACCCCTATGATTAGTATACACATATACCCTTGAATATATGTATATTTATACACACACACACACACAAATCCATGAACAAGAGGACTGAATACACACACACATCTTTTTTTGTCTTTTTCTCATAGTCTCTCTCTCTCTCTCAAAGAGAATACACACACACACATACAAACACTAATGGTTCTGTTTTATAATGAAAACCTATCTGATAGACTCTTCATTTACCTACTTTAAGTAAGCCTTTGTTCAAATTTCAACTTCTTAGTGAGACCAAATCTGAGCATTAGAGTATAAAACTTCCAATCCTCCTTAGTCTGCTTATTTATTCTTTATAAAAGTTATCATTTTCTAACATTATATAGTATGTTTATGTTACTATATATTCATTATTTATTCTGTTTATTATTTATTGTCTATCTCCTCAAATTTAATGTAAACCTTATAAGAAAAAAGATTTAATTCTGTTCTGTTCATTGATGTGTCACCATCGCTTAGAAGGATATTTATAAGAAAATACGTGTAGTAAATATTTTTCAGTGAATGAATGAGGAACTTGATATAAACATTTAGTTTTAAGATAGTTTGCTTGCTCTTCTCTGAAATGACCTTGAAACCAGATTGCTGCCTCTAAACTTATTCTTATTGGAAATTCTAGAGTAGGCAGCATGATGTATATCTAAATATGTTCAATGACATCTTTTTAACTAGTGTATGTCATTCTCTGGTTGCTCAAATTTGAGAAACCAGCAGCACAGCCTGGTGGGACAAGTAATAAACAGTTTTACCATCAAAAGTAGAACTAAGAAAAAGATTAAATTAGATATAAAGATTTAGAATTGTGTATAAAGATGATTGCTGAAACTGGATAGGTGTGTAAGCTCTCTGAGGAATAATATATAAACAATTCAGTAAGAGTGGAGAAGAAATAAAGAGGAAACTAGATAAATTCTAAAACCAAATATATTTTAAAAACAGGGGGAAGAAAATGAGATAAAGATATCATGGAGAAAATACTCTATCTATCTATCTATCTATCTATCTATCTATCTATCTATCTATCTATCTATCCCAATAGGGGAGTACTTGAAGTACTAGATGTGCCAATGAGGAAGACAAACTAATTTCTGTTTAAATAGACAGTTTAACCCTGACAGTGGGGAAAATACCTTCTTCCTTACAAACATTGAATATCCATTAAAACAATGGTCACTTTTAATATCTCATAAAACTGGTACATGGATGGGAAATCAAAGTATATCCCCTAACAAAGGTTGATTTTCCTTACATGACTACTTTAAATTTGGGGTAGTAGTAAAGTCTAGGAGCTAAAAGACAAAGTCACACTGATGGGGTGGATGAAAAATAGACTTACTCAAACAAATAATCTTCCTCATGACATTTGCCAGCTTAGAGACCCTCATAAATTGAGAGGCTAATGAAGCAGAAAGTTAAAGGACAGAAATTTTACTAAAAGTGGAACTCAGTCCTGTCCTTGATCAATTCCTGATGAGATGATCATCCCTTCATTCTATTTTATTAGGAGAGGAAAAGAGAGGGTTTTTGCTGGTGGAAGATATTATCTATACTTATACAGATTTCTTATGATAAAGTCTGGTTTAAGTTTTTAAAAAATTTACTATGCATGCAAGGTGCAAAAAATGTGACTGACAATCAAAAGAAACAATAAACAATTGAAGCAAACTCTAACATGGTCCAGATATCAGAGTTAGCAACAATAACTAAAATATCAATATTAATATAGCAAAGGTAGGAAAAAAATGGAAAAAAATGTATGAGATATATGGATAATTTCAACACATATTGAAATCTATAAAGAATGAAAAGACATTCTAGAATTAAAGAGTTTAATATCTGAATGTAAGAACCCACTGGATGAATTTAACAACTGATGTTAAAATAAAAAAAGATTAATAAACTCAAAGACAGATCAATAGAAAACATTCAAAGTGAATTATAGAATTAAAAAGAAAAGAATGGAAAGGAAGATATAGAGCATAAAAACTATATAAATCATAGAGAAATTTAGATTTTGCTAGATAACCTACTACAACAAAATTTAGAGGCTTTGAACAATAGCCATTTATTATTTCTTCACAATTGTGTAGGTTAACTAAATGGTATTGTGGGTCTGAGCAGGTTTAAGTGATCTCTCCTAGGCTAGAGTTCATGAATCTGGAGTGATTTGGTAGATCAGTTAATGGTTAGATAATCTAGTATACCTTCCCATATCTGTTATTTGGCAGGTTATAGGATGGCCAGTTGCTGGCTAGGCCATCACATTTCTCCCCTTCCTGACATTTTCTTCTCCAGGTTAATTTAGATTAATTCCTGTGATGGTTTAAGGGTTCTAAGCACATGAGAGAGAACACGTTCCAAAGCTCAAATACTTTTCAAGCACCACTTGTACCATAATTGCCCAATGTCTAAAGCCATTCAAATAGTCAAGACAATATTTAATGAATAGAGAAACAGATTCAACCTCTTAATGGGAAGAGCAACAAATTCCCCATAAAAGAAAGGTGTGCCTACCTGGATGAGAAAAAAAAATGGCATTTTTGTAAACTACCATGTTTGGAAATTGAAATCCCAGAAGAGAAGGACAGATGAAGTGGATCAAAGGCAATATATAAAGAGTTAATGACTGAGTATTTTCCAGAAGTGTTCAAAGACACCATATCCCAGATTTTAAAAGACCAGAATAATTTTTTAAATAAACAAAACCGAAACAAAAACTAAGCACACATTAGTTCAAAGACAAAGCGACCATTTTAAAGGTAGCCAGAGAAGTAAGAAACATTTCCTTCAAAGAGACAATAGTAATATATTGGCGAACTTCTGAACAAATATTGTGAAATCCAGAAGATAATGAAATAGTATCTTTATAGCACTGAAATATAAGTATCTATCAGAAGTAGAATAAATAAGTGTTGCTAAGGATGTTGGCAAAGTAGAACATTTGTATATTGGTAAAATCACTTTGGGAAGCTATTTGCCAACACATTAAAAAGCTAAACATGCAACTTCCTTGTAACCCAGCAATTTAATTCCTAACTGTATATCCCTCTAAAAATGAGGGCATATGACCACCAAAATGTATGTACAAGACTGTTCATAGCAGCTTTTTTCATAATAGTTACATATTGAAAACAACCTAAGTATCATCAAAAGTAGGATTGATAAATGCATTCTTATTTTTCATACAATGGAATACTAGTGTGAGTTTTGGTGTTTATATTTTAATACTTACTAATTTTATCCTAAATTCCCACAAGAAGTGAATTGGACTATACACAGAATATCATTATTCACTTAAAAAGCAAATAATGGCTCTGTGGTTTCCCATAATCCAATTCTTACTCCTGGGGTAGTATGATGAAAACCAGGTCAAATGTCCCACACATAAAAACTTTAGAGTCTATATTATAGGAAAGAGATGGAGAAAAATTGATTTTATCTGCTATAACAAGGTGAGATATATGACTCTCTTCTCCCAAAAGAAGGGATAAAAACCTTTGCTCCTTGAGGAAGAAATCAAAAGGATTCTATATTCTCACTCGAACCTTTTGGAATAGAAACAAAATCCCTCCAGGGGCCAGACAGTCCCAAGTGTCTTCAGATTTTACAACTTAGAGATGTCTCCAAAGTCTTGGGCCTCTTTTTCTCTTGAAATACAAACACATGCCTCTGGAGTTAGTTAAATCTCTCTGAAATTCTCTGTTAGATATAGTTGTAAATTTAATTCCCATGGCTTTCTCTCTGCCCAGGATCCCAAGTTTCCAGTAAAATTTATTCAGAAAGCTCCTACTCTGTAGAAACACAAACATATTTTCTCTACACCTCATAACACAGCAATATAAAAGAATAAACTACTTTTAAACACAGTGTCATGAACAGATCTCAAAGATATGATGAATAAAGAAATCAGAGAAAAAAATAGTACGTACTTTCTGACTCTATTTATATGAAATTCAAGAATAGAGAAAACTGTGGTAATAAAAATCAGAAAAATGGTCCTTTGGATGGAGAGGTGGAAGGGAAAAGGTATGTGAAAAAATTCTGGTGTTGGAATTTTTTATGTTGATATATGTCATGGTGGCACTGGTGTGTTTATAAGTAAAACTCAATAAAATTTACACTTAGAATTTGTGCACTCATGCACTTTACTGTATATTTCAATAAAAATGTGAATAAAAATATTTTTGAAAAGATTAATGTTACAGTTAAAGTAAGAGGTCACATCTTTTTGTGGATCCAATCAGAAGAGTTTTGTCATATTTCTCCAACAATGTTTGTTTGTTCAAGTATAAAAATGAAAAATAAACAAGCAGTTGGACTTATCAGAGGATGAGAATAAAAGATGCAATAGGAAATTTTTATTGATGATGATTGCTTTTGATTTAAGTTTGATCATGTAATTTATGCTAAACAAATGAAACTAAAGTAGGAGATTCAGGAAGGCTAAATAAAACACCTTCTAATAATATTTTTTTAAAATAGTCTTTAGAAACAATTCCACTTAATCTTATCAAAAACAAAGACATAGGAAACTTTTTACATTTCCAAAAAATGAAACAAATGAAATTACAAATGAATCTACCCTAATGCCCCAGGTATACAAAAATGGGAAAACACAGCCTCTATCTAAAGTCACTTGTAAGTTACATGGGTTGATAGACAAAAAACAATTGTAAGTCATTATAATAATTACATTAATATTTAAGCTGAAGAGAATATTAATAATATTATTATAAAAGTTATCATTTAGAAAACTGAGATTCATAGATGCTGGGTTTCTGAATGCTCTGACTCAAAAAAAAAAGTGATTTTAAAGAATAGTGTTAGAATCAATTGAAAGTGAAGATATACTCTATATCACTGGTTTTTTGTGCTCCCATATTTAAGGTAAAATACATGTGAAAAAATTGGAAAGCTAATTATACTTGGAAAGCTCTCTGCTTCAGTAGAACTAAATAGTGATCAGAAAAAAAAAAAGATTATTATCCATTGCTACTCATTTTGAAGAAGTGGCAACCAACTGCTAAGTTTCATTTGTCCTTTAAACTGTGTACCGGTTGGTACAGAGAGAGAATCAGGGAAAAAATAGGGTAGAGATTTTCTTAAATTTACAACAAGGAGATCATGCTGTTAACCATATAAACTCAAGGTGTAGAAAAAATTCTATTGTATAGGATTTAACAGCAGTCAATTTATTAGCTTTTGATCTTTGACGAGTCAATTAAATATCTTAAAGAAGGTAACCAGCTTCATGTCTGCTTCTCAGTTGTAAGGGGTCTAGTTGATCTGAGGAAAAGAGCTTATTATTTTCTGAGTTCATTTGTAAAATTTTTCCAAATAACAGATATTTTCAAAAGGAGTTGTTAGACATGAAAATGCTATAAAAGCATTTAAAAAATTAACACATTTTTCCTTCTGAGGCATGGCCCAATTAGTACAGTGGACACAACTGCAATGGATATTCTAGTCCTGTTCTTCAAACTGCTTAGTTAATTTTGGCTGCCGTTCTTTAGTTTTCAAGTAAATTTTTGGAATTGGTAACTTATATGCTTATTCCTTTTTTAGAGAGAGAGAAAAAGATGTAATGTGGTAACGTAATTGGAAAGTTTTGTTTGTTTTCCTTTTGGTTGTTTTTGAGGAACAAAATCTAATTTTCAACATGTATACTCATCATTATATAACGTGTATGAGTTCATGAGTATAAATTTTAAAATTATAGTTTTGCACAGCACAAGGTTTCAGTTACAAAGAATGTTTTACTGTATTTGTTAGATATTTCTTAGTTTTGATGCTACCTTGAAATCAAATTTTTCTGCTATCCCAGTTTCAGTATGGTAAGCTACTCTGTTTTTGGTGATTACTTTTCCTTTCTTCTAACTGATTACAAGCCAAATTATAAAATGTTAGAAGCATTCAGGCTTAAGTCAGTTTTCAACTTTAAAGCATGAAAAGCCTGTAGTGAGGATTTAATGAATTTACTTTTCTTTTTCATTGTATTTTATACTAACAGTTGAAGCCCATGGCAGTTTCTGTTTGCCAGGTGAATTTAACAGCAAACACGAGATTACAATACAAGATTTATAATTGAGATTTATTTAGGAATCCCAAGTATTTTTACAGAGCTTCTTAATGTCAGAACTGAATTTAAATAGAACAGAAACAAACAAAAATAGTATAATACTCTTGTAAATGTGAAAAAAAAATATTTCACTAATAAAAAGAGTTGAGATACAATATATAACTATATAAGTATATTAATGCTTTTATATTTTTTCTTCATACAAAATAAAAATGGCAATCATGCACAAGCAGAAAATAGCATCTTCACAAGGGATTTTTTTTACACTTGAGCATTTGTGACACCATAACACAGTGGTTAGAAAGAGTCTTTGAAATTCACCTCCTAGGTTCTCCATTTGCAAGTTTTGTGACCTTGTACTAATTTAAACCTTTAAACACTAGTTTCTTATTTGTAAAATTAGAGACATTAGAAATTATTAATAGGAATAATAGCACTGATCTCACAAAGTTGTATCAAAGTTTAAATGAACTAATGTACATAAAAGCACTTACCAAAATGACAAAAACTTAATTTTACTTAAAAGAAAACCACCTGAAACAGCCTGATTCTGGCCAGACTGTTTGGCCATGTGACTTACTTTAGCCAACCAGATGCTGACAAGTGTGACTGACTAAGAGACTTGAGAAGCACATGTGTTTGCTCTCTTGTGTCTCTGCCTTTGTCATGTGGACACACCTGGTCTAACCTGATGGAGGAAAAGAGACACATAGAGCAGAGCAAAATTGCCCCCATTATTCAAGTTACCCTCATTTGAGATGAGGTGGTAGTATTAAAAAGATAGACTGAGGCATACTTAAATTTTTTTAAGAATTTATTTGACCATTTATCCTTTTGAACTGGGCAGTGACAAACCAGAAATTGTTAGGAGCACCACCAGTAGAAGGGCAACAGGAGTTCTAAGAGAGACTTTTACAAAGAAAAGGCAGAAGCAAAGTAAGAAAATTATTGATTGGCTGTAGCTTAAAGCCTAGTTGGCTGTTTCTGATTGATTGTCTTCAGGTTTCATTTCTGTAACCTTGAGGCATTCAAAGGCTTAAATTTAGGTTTTCTTAGGTAGGCTGCCAGGTCATTGAAGCTATCTCATTCTAATGGCCTCTTTGTTTAATTAATTTAACAATAGCCATCCAGCTTTCAGACATGTGAGCAAGCCAAGCTAAAATCTAGAGAGATACCAATTTGACACCCTCTCAATTCCACACAAGTGAGCAATGAGTACTCATTGTACACTATTGAGTGCTTTGTTGTTGTTGTTTTCATTTTGTTGTTGGTCCTGTCCACTTTTTCTGGGATACAGATTTATGATGTTTGTCATTATGATAGACTCTAACATAAAAAATTCCATAAAAGGAGCAAGTTTTATCTAGGACAGTGATATTCTGAGTTTATTGCTTAGATTATCTTTAGACGTTTCTTCAGTGGACTCCAGCCTGAATTTAAATATTGAATTGGCATGATAAACTACTTACCCTTGTTTTCAGAGGTGTCAGTCTAATCATTTAGACACATAAAATTGCATACATAATATAATAATAAGTTAGTGCATCTCCACTATAATTACATTTTTCAAGAATTAGATCTATATAGAGAAATTTAGAGTTTACAAATATTTTTACTTCTATTATCTCATTATGTATGGATTTTTTTTACCTGTATCAATACCAAACTAATTTGAATATCATCCAGAACTCTATATAATACACCATAAAATTAATTAACAAATGTATTGAATAACTGAATACAAGGACTCATTATTCAATACATACCAACAGGCTGACTTAAATCACTTGTAATTCCACAAAAACTATTAGAACTAATAAATGAATTCAGCAAGGTAGCAGTGTACAAGATTAACATACAGAAATCAGTTGCTATTCTTCACATAATGAAATATCAGAAAGAGAAAGTAAAAAAAAAAAAAAATTGCGCCAAAAACCCCAAGGAATAAACCTAACCAAAGAGGTGAAAAATATATATGCTGAGAATTATAAAAGATTGATAAAGGATAAAGAAGATGATTCAAAAAATGGAGAGACATCCCATGATCTTGGATTGGAAGAATTAATATTGTTAAAATGGCAGTACTACCCAAAGAAATTTGCAGATTTAATGCAATCCTTTTCAAATTACCTATGACATTTTTCACAAAACTATAACAAATAATCCTAAAATTTATATAGAACCACAAAAGACCCAGAATGGCCAAAGCAATCCTAAGGAAAAAGAACAAAGCTGGGGGCGTAACCCTCCCAGACTTCAGACAATACTACAAAGCTACAATAATCAAAACAACATGGTGTTGGCACAAAAACAGATGTATAGATCAATGAAACAGAGCCCAGAAATAAACCCACACAGCTGCAATCAATTAATCTTAGACAAAGGAGACAAGAATATACAATGGAGAAAAGACACTCTCCTCAACAAGTGGTGCTGGGAAATCTGGATGGCATCATATAAATCAACAAAGTTAGAACACTCCCTCACACCATACACAAAAATAAACTCAAAATGGCTTAGAGACTTAAATATGAGACATGACATCATAAAACTCCTCAAAGAGAACATAGGCAAAACATTCTCTGACATAAATTGCAGCAATATTTTCTTAGATAAGTCTCCCAAGGCAAAAGAAATAAAATTAAAAATAAACAAATGGAACCTATTCAAACTTGAAAGCTTTTGCACAGCAAAGAAAACCATAAACAAAACGAAAAGACAACCTATGAACTGGGACAAATATTTGCAAATGATGCAACTGACAAGGTCTTGATTTACAAAATACACAAGCAGCTCATATATCTCAATATAAAAAAAAACAACAACAACCAACCAAACAAAAACCAAACAACCCAACAGAAAAAATTGGCAGAAGATTTAAATAGACATTTCCCCAAAGAAGACATACAGATGGCCAATAAGCACGTGAAAAGAGGCTCAATATCACTGATTACTAGAGAAATACAAGTCAGAACTACAATGAGATGTCACCTCACACTGGTCAGAATGGCCATAATCAAAAAGTTTACAAACAATAAATGCTGGAGAGGGTTTGGAAGAAAGGGGACCCTCCTACACTGTTGGTGGGAATGTAAGTTGGTGTAGTCACTATGAAAAACAGTATGGAGGTTTCTTAAAAAACTAAAAATAGAGTTACCACATGATCCAGCAATCCCAATCCTGGGCAAATACCCGGAAAAGACAAAAACTCTAATTCAAAAAGATATATGCACCCCAATGTTCATAGCAGCAGTATTTACAATAGCAAGACATGGAAACAACATAAGTGTCCATCAACAGATGAATGGATAAAGCAGATGTGGTACATATGTACAGTGGAATATTACTCAGCCATAAAAAGAATGAAATATTGCCATTCACAACAACACAGATGGATCTAGAGATTATCATACTAAGTGAAATAAGTCAGACAGAGAAAGACAAATATTATATGATATCACTTATATGTGGAATCTAAAAAATAATACAAATGAATTATTTATGAAACAGAAACAGACTCACATAGTAAAAAAACCTAATATTTACCAATGGGGAAGCTGGGGGGATAAATTAGGAGTATGGGATTAACAGATACACACCACTATACATAAAATAATAAGCAACAAGGATTTACTATATAGCACAGGGAACTATATTCAGTACCTTGAAATAACCTATAATGGAAAAGAATATGAAAAAGAATATATATATATATATATACACACATATAAATACTATATATATATAATATATATATACATATATATTATATATATATGAATCATTTTGCTGTACACCTGAATCAAACACAATATTTTAAATCAACTATAGTTCAACTTTAAAAATCATTTGTAATTCATTTTTAAATATGAATACCTCATTATTAGGTATAAGAAATTAAAAAAAATGAATAGTAAAATCAGTTTTTGGACACCTGAATAAAAAGTTATTTTAGAACATAGAACTAGACATACTGGTTGGTTATGTGTGTCTGGAGCTAAGAAGAAAAATCTGAGTCAAAGGAATAGCTATGTCGGCTAATATAAATCTTAAGGTGAAGGAGATTGACTGTGGAAAAAAATAGAAAAGAATAACATATAGAACTCTAAAATACAAGATGCTTAAGAAGCAGAATGAGAAAGAACGTTTAGGGAATGAAACTGAAACTTAATAGTCTAAGAATTAGAAGAAATATAGAAACTAAGTTTGAAGAAATTTATACAGCCACTATGGAGAACAATATGGAGGTTCCTTAAAAAACTAAAAATAAAACTACTATATGACCCAGCAATCCCACTCCTATACCCAGAGAAAACCATAATTCAAAAAGACACATGCACACCAATGTTCATTGCAGCACTATTTACAATAGCCAGGACACGGAAGCAACCTAAATGTCTATCAACAGAGGAAAGGATAAAGAAGATGTGGTACATATATACAATGGAATATTACTCAGCCATAAAAAGGAATGAAGTTGTATCATTTGCAGAGATGTGGATGGACCTAGAGATTTTCATACAGAGTGAAGTAAGTCAGAAAGAGAAAAACAAATATCGTATATTAACGCATATATGTGGAATCTAGAGAAATGGTACAGATGATCTTATTTTCAAAACAGAAATAGAGACACAGACATGGAGAACAAATGTATGGATACCAAGGGGGAAAGGCGGGGGTGTTGGGATGAATTGGGAAATTGGGATTGACATATATACACTACTATGTATAAAGTAGATAACTAATGAGAAACTACTGTATAGCACAGGGAAATCTACTCTGTGCCCTGTGGCGGCCTAAATGGGAAGGAAATCCAAAATAAAGATATAGGTATATGTATGGCTGATTCACTTTGCTGTACAGCAGAAACCGATACAGTAGTGTAAAGCAACTATACTCCAATTAAAAAAAAAAAAGAAAGAAAAGAAACTAAATTGGAAGAAACTGTTAAATAATGATTTTAGTAAGATAATATTTGATGTGATAACTGTGGATCTGATAGCAAGATGAAACAATACATAGGACAAAATGAAGACTCTTTAAGAATTATGGATATAAAGAAATTAAGTAAAATAGACTAGAGCTAGAGTACAAAAGTATTAGGGAAAGATTATTGTTTGTTGTTTGGGGATTAAAGATGGTTCATCAACTTTCTATGATATATAGAACATCAGTGGAAAGGTATTATTGAAGATAGAGAAATAGTTGATGGATAGCAAAATGTTTCCTGAATATATGTGGTAGAGTAAAGCAATAATGCTCAGGGGAAAAAAAAAACAAAAAAACTTTACATCGGAACCCAAGATAGGAGGGTAAATTCCTCTGCTTCCCTTATAAAAGAAAAGAAGGTAAAGGTGAATGTAGATAGAGATAAATATAGATGATGAGATAAGATGTAGAAGGAATGAATGTTCATAGGTACAATTTCTTTAGGGAGCATGACACAAGGTCATCAGCTGAAGGGAGATAGAAATTTTATAAATAAATATTCTATATACAGAGATTTATTGAATGCATATATGAGATTTTATGTATAAGAGATGGAGAGAGGGAGCCAGGGAGAGAAACAGAAGAGGATGAAAGGCAAGAAGAGAGACATTGGAATTAGTATGTAGAGAAAAGTGGTGAAGGTTCTAGGAGAAATAGAGGCTGCTTAGATATAGTTCTTTGAGGTTCCACTGGATCTGTTTTTATATCATGCCCATAAGTTTAGCTACATCTAATTTTTACTGATTCTTAAAATTTCTGGTAAGCTTGATTTGTACCTGATCGATTCAGTTAATTAATATTTAAGCAAAAACAATAATATTATTATTTGTATTGCTGAAATCTTCAATATCTCATTGAAGTGTAAAGCATCATTATTCAAAGAAATAATCTACACTGTCATATGAGCGTGTCATTTTTTAATTTAATAATTGTCCTCCATTATTAGTATTATAATTTCAATCATGAAAATGAGTATCTGAAAGTTTTTATTTGATTGTTTTATAGATATTTAATTATAAGATAATATAAAAGTAGTTTTAAAAATCAGGACAGAGTCACAAAATAAAACCAGAAAAATAAAAAATAATCAGCTAACATATAAGCATCATTAAAGAATATATCACAATAAAAAAGAAATTTCTGGATGATTTTTGCATGTGATATATATAAACATATAGAATTCATTCTACTTTAGAAGGTAATTTGAATCTATGAATAAATATTTTCCCAACTATGAATGATTAAAATGACACATATGATGTCATACAGTATACTATATATTGTTTATATAGTTAATTATGAGAACTTGAACTAAGCAAAATTATATGCACAATATATATTAAAAAATAGGATTTTCTTTCAAATAGCTTCTATTCCAAATTTATAACTTATTTAAGGAGTAATTAATATGGAAATGCTGTTAAGTACCAAAGAAATATTACTTTCCTTAAGTAATGAGGGGTCAACTCAGAATACAAAAACATCTGTTTAAGCAAAATGGCAAACATCCTTATATTTGGCAGCATAAGCTACCCTAATCACAGTGCAAAATGTTTTCATTTTACCTCATACGAACTCAGTAATTAAAGCATTCTGATTTGTTATGTTTACAAAAATCTATGCATTTTTAGTTCATTGCATAAATGAGGCCATGAAGGTTTGCCTCTCATATTATGTATTCATTAGTTTGGTTTCCAACTTTTATCCAGAATTATAAAATTTCAACTAATCAGAAAAAGCATAAACATCCATCTAAATAACATTCTTAATTATTTTTGTTTACATAGATTCTGGGTGGTATGTTTGCTGATCACATTGCTTTGTAAATGGAAGAATTCTTCTTGTATGAATTTGTGGCATCATACTCATGTGGCTCAATAGGTCTCAAAGCAAATTATTTCTTTAAAAATTTACAGAAGAAAAAAAAAGGAACTGATGAACAAGGAAGGTACAGCTTTAAAGTCAATTATTTTATCAAGTGCATTGCCAAATCATTAAAACTAAGTGCAGCTTTGCTCCAGAGAAAAACATGGAAAGGAAATGTTTCCCTATCACAACCTTTTCTTCATATGTTTGTGTTGAGGATTCATAAGAGAAGGCATTTCTGCACTCAAACAAGAGAAGAAAAAGAAAAATTCTTGGAAAAAAAGGAAGAAAAAATTGGTTTCTAAACTAAAAATTACAAAGAAAAGAGGAGAGAGTAAAGAGTGATGAGGACATAGGCTGCAGTCAAGTTCTGAATCTGAGACCATTCTGTAACTCACTTTACCGTTGATCACTGTAGTCTGATTCCCAAAAGGTACCCGGAAAAATTTTGTCATGCAGAGTTGTGTCTTGGTTAGTGAGGATGAGCCTTAGGCTGGAACTTGCAAGTATTCATTGTACATGTGAGGGAATAAATATCTCAAGGAACTCACTTCAATAGGCCCAGAGGCCAAAGTAGACAGGGCTTCAGAAGCTACTTTCTTGTGTTCATTTCATGCTTCAGTCAGGCAGCCCTTTATTAGACAGCTACTGTGTTCAGAACACAGCAATGGAGAATAACTATTAATGTGACCATGTGAGTTTTGGCCCTACTGCCACTCACCCATGTGGCCATAACCTCAATCAGAGATTCAACCACGATCCCCATTGCGCGTGTGATGATAGGATGACTCCTGGCAAATTGGATAGAAAAAAAAAAAAAAGAGTTTGCTTTTGAATTCAATTTGCTATGGTTATAGAACCAATCATTGTATCTTTTATCATTTGTTAAAAGAATTCAAGGTACAAGGGCTATTGTAGCAGAGGGCATGTAGTATTCATAAGGCACCATATAGGGAAATACAGAGGCCCAACAATCCAACCAACTTGCTTGATCTCTTTACTCTCCATCACTTTCCACATGTCAAGTGTCTCTGTCCTGGTGTCTCTTCCTCGTGAGAAAACACAAAAGGCAATGAATAACCCATTATCCACATAATAAATTTTAGACTCAGTTTTTGTCTGTGAAAAATGAATAGATATCTTTGGAGCCAATTTTACAAGTCATAGGTTTCAGGTCCTGTTGTCACTTACTTTGTGAACTTGGGCAAGTTATTTAACCTTTCTGAGCTCAAGTTACCATGTCTATGAAATTGAAATAATAGCAGCTAACTCACAGGGTGCTGTTAGTCCAAGGCTGAGAGTGAACAGGCTTTGGAGACTGCAAAGTATAGGAAAGTTTAAACTATTATTACTGATCATAGTCTCTGTTTTCTGTCACAGAATGTAGATAAAACTGGAATTCTTTTTCTATGTTTCTTTTTAGTAAGTCAAAACAAAGTTTATCCATGGAAAACATTGTCCTTAGGTGCCCAGAACTGGAGATGGACATAGTTATGACTTAAATGGTTCCATTTCAGTCTTTAAATAGAATATCCATAGAAAGAGAGGTTACTGACTTCATAATGTCTAATGGACTTTACTTATTTTGAGCTGGAGAATCTTATGAGGTGTAAAGCACAGTGTTAAACTCTCAATTTCAATATCACTTTTTTCCTAGCCTAAATTTAGCCTTGAGACTTGAGGTCAAAGTTGGATATGTCCATATAAGACCTTTGACAATCTTTTTGTGTAACAACAGACAAAAACATTTAACAAGACAATATCCACAGGCATACCAACCCTACCACAACCATTTTTTATCCTCTAAAGGCAAATCTGTCTTCACCTATTGAGAATCTTCTTTCTTACTTTCAACGAAGAATTCTGACATTGCCTCATCCATTCCTGAGAGTCTGATAAAGAGAAATGATTCATGAGGACAGAGAATGAAAGGGCTAAAGAGAGGGAGGAAGAGAAAAAGAAGAGAAAAGAAGAAGAGAGCAGGGGAGGAGAGTAGAGCAGGGAGAACTGGAGGAGTAGGAGTGGTTGATCTGTACTTCAAGAGTAAAATTAACTCTTTGGAAGAAAGAAATACTAGATATAGAAGGAAAGAGATAAGGACTGGAAGAGAAAGAGAAATCCCTACCTTCTACAAAGCTTTGGATTAGTTACTGAGAATGAAGAGAAATAAAATTAACATTAAAACTTTGGGAAAAAGTAGCTGTCACCATTGGAAAGAAATGGAAAGAAGTAAGAATAGAGGAGCTATGATGTATATCATTATGCCCAGTGAGTACATGTTTAGTTTTAATTTCATTTATAAATTTGTATTTCTTGGGCTATAAGTCCCAGCACAAAGATGGGGTATTGTATGATCCCAGCTATAGTCTGTTGACATTTTAGTGTTTTCAATGACAAACTACATCAACAAAAAATCCATATATCAAAGGATGTTCCTTAACTATTTAGTCCATTGCAATTGGTCCAATTTTGGGTGGAAATCAAGTATATTTTATACAGGCTTGTTTCATAGTGTGCATTCTCACATTCTTGCTTTCTCACTACAGTAATTTCATACTAAAGAGACAAGCAAAAAACAAAATGCCTCATCAAAATTAACAGTGAATAAAGTTATATTCTATTTTCTCTAAATTATATTTTAGCTAAAATTTTCTACTTTATTTAAAATGTTATCTAAAATATCTGCTGTAGAATTTTAGTGATACTATTTATTGTTCTTTCTCTGCTAAGACCAATATCTCTTACATTGAATGAAAAGAAAATTTGATTTGATTAGCCTGGAAGAATGGTATCACTTTGAAATTTCTTTATAAAATAAAATACTATTGAATATTTATTCAGCACCCACTGTGTGCCAAACACTGTCCATCTTTTAAATCATTTTGTGGAACACTAATCGTCTCTCAGTTGAACTGAAACTAGGATTTAGCCACAGGACATTGGTATAGACAAAAGCCTTTCAAGCTGAAAAGTATTATTTTATAACTAAGAATGGCCCTTAGATATAATTTATTTTCTTTATTTTCCAAGTAATTCTTGAAATTTATTGCATTAGTCATACTGTAAGTGAAATATATAGAATTGTTTTTAGCTCTGAAAAAGGGGTTGGCATATAGTGCCCATATTTTTGCCAATGCTACTAATTCAAAACACAGTAATTAAAGTTAATTAAATCTGAGAAAAAAAATTGTTTGTTTATTTAGTTCTAAGGACCGGAGCTAAAGATGACCAGTAATAGTGATATTGTTGGAAAAATGTGTTTCTGATGATCATGAATTGGCATAATGACTTGTGTTTCTTGGGAAAGTAAATGGATGGATGGGGAAGAATAAACAGATGCCATTTTCTAATCAATATTATATGCTTTATACCATGTTGGAAAGAAGATAAATATCATTTTGCTATAAATATTCCGTGTCCTAAAAACTTGAAGAGAAATTAAGGCCAGTTAAGAACTATACTTTCATACCAGAGCTCTATGTAACCTAGCTCTCAATAAGATGAGAAGAGTAGCTTACAGACAATTTAGTCTAAGAGATTAAGAAAATTGATCTTCCAAGGACTTTGATATATGGAAGTTTGGATGGTAAATTTAACCTTAACTATTATTTAAGCCCTCTTTTGGAACAGTGAGCTTGCTTTTACTGGCTTATAAAAGCTCACCTCATTGTTTCTAAAGAGACTTTCCCATATTAATGGGTTATTAATATTGCCAATGCTGTTTTACTCAAAAACAATACTGGTGTGAACATATTGTAAAGTGAATACTATGCAGTTAACTGTCATAGAAAACTAATGCAGGTGAAAGAAGTTATCTGGAACACTATTCTTCTATTTTCTGAGATATACAGAACTTTATTGTTCTACTAGTATTAAGTATTTCTTTCCATTCTTTCTTTCCATTCTTAAGTATTAAGTATTTCTTTCCATTCTTCCTCACAAGAAGGCATTTTCACTTTATGTGGTAAGAAGGAAATGAAGTGACTATTGCAACAAATGTGGGATAGAACTAGTAAAAGCAGAGAGCATGGTTTGTATTAAGAACAAAACACTATAAATTCCATTCGTGTGTTATCTGAAAAAGGCAATTTTATAAGCTGTAAAAATCAGGATGTGAATATAAAAATATGACTTACTAACATGGGAATCCTTTGAACTAGATTTTCTTTATCATTCGTTTGAATACTTGACCTTTGAACCCACTTTTGGGATCTATGATGCTATGTGGAAATATGAATGACTGTACAACTCATTATGATTAAAGTGTGCATTTTCTAGGAAGGTTGAAGCTCAACCTTTTCCTTTTTTCATATCGTTCAAATATTATAAATGAAATTAATGATTATTGTATGAAGTGATTACCTAAAAAAATTGTTATTGTACTTGCAATAAACTTTAAATAGGAAATTATATCAAGAATGCATGGGTGAGGAAAAAGGCATTTCCTCCCTCTAGTTTTGAACTTGCATTCTCTGCCCCCTTAAAGACCTTGTGTTTATCTGTGTGCTCCTCTATTTCTAGCATGTTGAATCTCATCCTCACCACTTATCCCTTTGCATTTAAACCTTCTTAGCTCCATAAAGCTGTTGTATTAGTCCTTTATTCATTTTTGTCTTTATTCTGATATTGTCTGACACAACATCCTTACCACCCTTCACTTCTGTATCTCTACTGCACATTGGGATCTGAAAGTCTACACATTAAGATCATTAATAATGTTCTTATCAGCCCAAAATCCCATTTCAATCATGCAAATTTAGAGTTTTTGAAATTTTGACTAAGCTATTGGTCATATTCTCTTTGTTTTTATCTTGTTTATATCTACGACACAAAATTTTCCTGGGTTTCCAAATTCTCTCATTCTTTCTCTTCTTAAAGTAATTTTCTAACTCTTTTATTTTTTTCTCAAGGTATTCATAAAGGATTATTTATTTTCATCTTTTGCCTTGACCTTTCTACTATATAAGAAGCTGTAAGGTTTTAATTATTTACTGAGCATGTGTACTTTAAAGTTTTGCTGCCCCTTCAAACTCAACATTAAAAAAAAATAATAATAACAGGATTCCTTGTCAAACCATTTCCTGTTTTTCTCTTTGCTCTTTCTCTTATCACCCTAGAGCTATCTGTGGTATCTTGCTTACTTCTACATCCCAGTACTGCTACACTTTGCCTATGCTATATTTTGAAACTTCTATTTATCTCTTCTTTCATGTTCCTATTACTTCAGCTCTAAATAAGTCATTTATCAGTCCTGTTTCAATCACATCAGAGGAAGTTTGAAAAGGAACTTTGTCAGATAACAACTGTAAAGTGAAATACAATGGTCACTACTACCACTATACTACTACTTCTATACTAACACTACCACTCCTACTACTACCACCACCACCATTGAAAAATTCTAACTTGTCTCCTAGCTTAATGTCTCCCTATTCAAATACATCTTGCATTTAACAATCTGGTTGGTTTTCTGAAGATAATCACAATACAGAATAATCCGAACTTTAAATTGCAATATCTCCTCATTTCTTACTATAATTCCTAGAAGTAATATTTAAGATTTCCCATAATAAGACACCAATCTGCTTGCCTTACACATGCTTCTTCCTGACAAAATCCCTAGTTTTGCATGAATACCAAATATGCTGTATTTGTTACCATCCTTGTGTAAAATTCTGTTTATGTCATTCTCCATGACTTCACTTTTTCATGCATGTTTCCAAATTCTTTTACTGCTCACCTCTTTTGTACTTACTTTCTGAAGTAAGAAGCTGATACTTATTGCATACAACACTGTATTATTAGTGTTTCCTATGAGTATGTTTTGAATATCACCTTAGTTTTAAATTCTTTGAAGCAAATAAAGATTTTAAAACTTATTCTATTTTCCCATGATGTTCTAGAACAGTTGACTTTCTGAAAATATTACTTCACTATTAATGTATTATTTTCAAAAACAAACACCGTACTTCAGAGTAAAATAGAAAATACTATAATAGCACTTACATATTCATTCTATAAATGTACAGTATTCATTCAATTAGTTTTCTCTTAAATTTTGTTTGAAACATAAGTCATATGAGTATAATTTTTAGTTTATATAGTAGAAATATTCTAGAAATATTATTCTGCTAACATATTTCTTTACTATAATTAAGAAAATTATAGAGTTGAAAAATAATTCATAGCTTGTCAATTGAAAGAAATAACCAGAATTTTAAAAACCTGTCATGATTTCTTGATCTACCTGGTCTGAAAGATAGAAAAGGACTGAAATGATTTAGATCAACTGACCATGATGCCTGAGTTAATTATTACTGGGGGGTGGGTATGTTTTTGTAACGCCAGTCAGCACACTTGCAAAACCATGACTTTGACTGGGTAGTAGATTGTGTGTGGACCAGGAAAAATCCTGTTCCCATATTAGAGAAATAGCTTAGAGCACTGACTCCAATGATGGAGGCTTGCTAAGATCCTTGGGTATAGGACAGACAGAATACTAATTTTTGTTATTTAGATTTGTCATAAAAAAATTATGCATTTCTGGAAAGCACTACTTCTCCTTTGAAATACTATCTGTACAACATTATGGAAAAGATCCTAATTCATTTCTAATACTTTCCTCAGATTAAAATTTAATAGTGGATATATAAGAATTTTACCTTAGATGAAAAGATTAGTAGTAACTGTATGTGCCATATACTATTACTAATTCTTAATTTATCTGAGTCTATTTAATACTGACAACAATTCTATAAAGAAGGTACTATTATTAACTCTAATAAAAATGAATGGATTGAATTTTATTTCACACTTTCCTAACTGATATCATCATTAATATTTAAGATGCTATTCATATTTGCTTTTATAGTTTTTATCCTGGAAATCACTAATGAATACAACACAGCCAAAAAGAAACAAAAGAAAACAAACAAAAAATCTTTTCCCTGAAAGGAAGTGTGCAAAGTATTCTTTTAAATAATTTGGCTTTGAATGAATCCAACCTTCCTGGTGTTTGGCAGACTACAGGAAACATTCATCTTTGAAATAAGAACAGAACAGACAGTCCCAAGGGCAGATTGGTTATGGAATCTTTTCCAAGTCAGCACTAAAAAGTTCCCCTGTGAAGAACACATGTGTCATGGAAGAAACAAGCTGCTTACATTTTCCAAATTTTAGAATTTTTACATTACTATTTTCCTAATTTAATAAGCTACAGACCTATTAAAAAAACACAAAGAAATTTATAAAGAGGTGGGGAGATGAAAATGGTCAAATGAAAATATCTAAAAGATACTGTACTTTTGCAGTTTGAAATACTAGGTTTGTATGATTATCTTCTGACTTGTAAATTTTTATTTAAAAATGATAGAAGTCTGAAAAACTTGTATTACATGAAGTGATAGAGTGTTATTTTACAGTGATGACTGATACCAATAATCTATATGAATTGGCAGATTTTTAGAGATATTCATGATATAGGCTGCCCCTTCATAAGTATTATTTTCACAAAATTGCATTTTGATAATAATGAAATAGTAATTTCTGAGTCTCCTAACAGCCTGTGTATTCAAATGTTGCAAAGTACTATAATTGATACAATTTTTAAGAATACAAAAGCACATATTAGGAGAATGTTAAGGATAATTTTATTCTAGAACTGAGCTGTCCAAAATACTACCAGCCACGTGTTTAAATGAATTAATCTTTTAATTAATTAGAGTTAAATAAAAATAAACATCCTGTTATTGAATTGCACTATCCCCTTTTAAGTTCTCAATAGTCATATATGGCTAGGAGCTGCTGTATTGAACAGTGCAGATATCAGACATTTCTATCATTGCAGAAAGTTCTATTGCACAGTGATGTTCTAGAGTTTCATTCTTTAAAATGAAAATTGTATACCTTACTGAATGCAAAATCTTGTAAGAACTCTAAATATTTACATATAATGTATAATAAAAATCAGTATGATATTTATTTAAAATATAAGAAAACAATTTATCAACATGCTCTAATTTTATGCTAATTACTTAATCTCATTTTTAGAGAATTTTTTATAGATCAATATAAAGATCTTTACTTTTCCATATCTTAATATTTTAAATATATATAACCAACCCCTTCTGCTCATACAGTACCACAAAATAGCTAAGCTTTACTTAATATTACATTCTATATTTAAAGTATAATCATCTAGTTTTATACTAAACAAACCTCAAATATTTTCATAATTTATTGCTTTCAAATAATTAAAAATACCTTGCTTAAATTTCTGAACTAATCTTAGCTGAGAAGGAATTGGACTCATGGAAATCTTCAGTTTTTAAAGTTCATTGGTTTCTGAATTATTGAAGCACACTAAGTTTAAATTGAACCTAAAATTGGAAAATTACTCCTATTCCCTGCTTTTAGCTTCAAATAGCCAAAGGGGTTTCACTCAAAGTTATTAGTCATTGGAATCCAGGAATTTTAATGAATGTCCAAATGTTAGCTTAACTCTAATGTTTACAACTTTTAATATATTCATGTAAATTAGAGACCTAACACTAGAAGGAAGCTACTTTTAGAGACAAGTATAGCCATCCAAGGACTGAGAAATTATAATTCCCTTACAGTTTTTCATAATTATAGTTGGGTAGTTCAAGTGGACTGAATTCTATACTCATTCAATTAGTACCACAAATTCAATTCCCATCTTATTATTGAAAGAGATATAAGTATATAAATGTAGAAGTAGATATGCAGGAAGCAAATGTAATGTTGAATGGAATTTGTCCTCTTTTTAAGGATTGCAGAGAATAAGTGCACTCAAATTCTATAGAAGGTGGCACTTAACTGCAGACACTTTCTTTTCTTCTCCAGAATGCCTTAAAAGATACCACTGTACTGTGTCTCTCAAACTCACTGCCCCCTACAAGCCCATATAGGATATTACTTGAAAATAGAAGGGGATAATTGAGATATTGGAGTTGTAGACCTACAAGAAAATGCTTTGTAATTTCTCCTCTTCTCTCTGTGGAGTGAGGTAGAGTGCCAGCCTCCTTAAGCTAAATGAGTCAGGTTCCAGAGAATCATTTCATAAACACTGGAGATGTTTTCTATAGAAAAGATTTATTACCCATCCCACAATGGATGTTTGCTAAACTATAGAAACTGATGAGCTTATGGCAATACATCTGAGTGGAGGTCTGTGAGAACTCTTAGAGAAAACTGTCACGTGGTCCCTGGAGTTTGGAGTGCATGTAAAGAGAGACTGGTACATGCCTCTCAACTATATAATTCTGAACAGCTAGGAGGCTGGCAGCTACAGCTCACGAGTTTAGGTTATGAGGAATAAAGGCAGTAGAAGAGCAAGCCAAACTTCCTTTGTTTGGCATGACAGGGATGCACAGTTTCCCTGCATCTACCAGACAGTTACTGAAGAAGATAGATGGTTAAAGCCATCTTGAAAGGTATTAGACCCAAGAAAATGGACTATTGGGACGAAGGATTCTAGCAGTAAGATTTTGTAGAGCATGCACTGCAGGAGGCCAGGAGCTGAGGGGATCAAATCATAAAGGTTCACGGCTTAATTACAGATCATCAACTATGAAAATTCCTTGGAGGTTTCTCAGAAGTTTGAGAGATAAAATTTCAGTATTTCTCCTACAGAATACCAACCACAAAGTTTCTCTTTATGCTTCCTCTCATGGCTCTTGACTCTATTCCAAAAGAATTAGAAATAGCAGAAGATGGATTAAGCTTTCTTATTTACAGGAGATCCCTAAGATATGACTCAGACACTAGCTGGAGTGAAGTGGAGGAGGGGTGAAGGAGTAAGAACTATCAGTTGCACATTATATATAATGAACTTTTAAATGTGGACATGGCAAGCTGTTTTAATTCCTGAACATCACTTGAAAGCTCTGGGATTTTTCCAAGATGCTGTCATAGGGCAAGGAAGAGAGCAAATCAAGCATGCTTGAAGGCAGGGGTTGTAGAAAAGTAAAGGTGATTCCTCCTTGTTCCCTTGACAAATTTAAACATTTCGATACATTTGTTACATACATATAAACCAAATTATTTTCTACATAACCATCTCAAAATGAGTGTCATTGGTCAAAATGGGAAGTGGATGAGAGAAGATGGATAGCTATTGGTAATTCATCACTGCTACAAAAAGGAAGAAAAACACTGAAAATGCATAAGGTATGGGTATGAGTAGTTATCTTAGGTTTTTCAAGTCCACTCAAACAATTTTTGTTCAACTCGTTCCAATTTTAAAATCATGTTCTTTAATAGAGAAGAAGGAAGTTGAACAGTTTTGTTTTCTCACTGTTATCTGTTAATATTGTACTATTTCACTTAGAAATATGTCTAACTTTTCTTTGTTTTTTCTTTTTACTTTTACTTCCAACATAACCCAAAGGTTTTTTGTTGTTGTTGTTTGTTTCCTTAAGTATTTCCCTCCCTCAAGTGTTAGCTTATACTAGGATATATTTTTCTTTTACCTTTCCTTATAAAATTTTGTTATTCTTTGTCTTGTCCTTCAATATGTACCCTTTTTTTCTATATTTTGTACATGTTCTTCTAAATTCTAAGCTTACCAGAAAAATATGAATATTTCTGAATATCTATACCATTTTTCAGTTTCCTGGAATCATGAGTAATTTAGGTTATCAGTTTAATAGCGTTCTACCAATTTGATACACTTTTGATCTTTTGTTACTTGGTTAATCTTTTAATTTTTAAAAATGTTTTACTGAACTATAGGGTGTATGTAATGCCTAGAGATCCATTTTTTTAATATTTATAAACTATAATACAATTGAGTAAATCTCTTCCAAATTTCCAGTCAATTCCACTTCACCAAGCAGTTCTTTAATATGAGTTAAAATACAAAATCCTATATTTTCATTTTGCAAAATGTGATTAACAAAAGGAAAGTAAAATAAAAATGTGAAATTCTTCATCATTCGCATATTTTCCTCGATGTAAGATTTTTCACAAAGCCTTATGTATTTTTCTCCATATGGTTAGGTAGGATTCCACCTTTTCACAAGATTTCCAGATATGTTTCACACTTTTGAAATAGCTACCTAAATATTTATCCCCATTCTCCCACCTCCTGAGTTGTGTAGATTTTTTTTTAGAAATATGTACACATTTTTGAAAAAAATAGTTGTACTCATTTGCTCCTTCCCTTAGAACTTTGTTTCATTAGAAGACTCTCTTAAATTTGATTTGGTTAGCTGGTTTTCAAGTAATTTTTTTGATTTTGTTGTTATTAACATTATTCTTCATTAGAATATATTTAGAGAATTCAACTTATATTTTTAGTTATAAATTATGCTTTTAATTTGGACCAGATGAATGATCAGGTTTGATAACTATTCCAAGGATGGATTGATACATTTGTATTTTCTGCTTATAGGGCATAAAGATCCTCCAAACAAAATATACATGCTCACTTGTGTAATTATCTCTTTCTGATATAGTTGTATTCAAACTGCCTATTATGGCTATCATTTCAACAAATTTTACTAACATTTCTAAGAAGCTTTAATTTGGACAATGTGAACTTGACAACTTCATACCTTTGTTTTTTCATCTCTGAAGAACAAGTGAATTCTTCCATGTAAAACAGTTTAACTATATCACTTAATTATCTAATATACAATCGATATGTAATTGTACTAATTGTATACAATTGTCCTAACAAAGTCTTTTATACCACATTTAAAAAATTGTATATCCAATCAAAAATAGGTCATTGTATTCAGTAGTCTAATGCAATTTACTTTTCCACTCAAAATATTTTTGGCATTCTACTGTATCAGTTCAAGTATTCTAGTTCATTTTTAATGCTCTACCTACAGAATTTATACATACACACACAAACATACACACTCACATAATACTGAGATTATCTCTAAATTCTTCTTTTATTGACATTTAGGCAGTTTCATACCCCTTTTTACCATTACATGATATGCTTTTATGATACCTTTTACAAATGTCTTTTTATGGATGTGGGCATATTTTCTCTTGTGTGTATAACTAGACCAGTAGTTGCTATCTATTTGGGTAGGCATGCCTACAATTGTGATAGATATTACCAAATTATTCTTCAAATCAGTTGTCCAATTTGTACTTCCATGAGCAAAGTATGAGTGCTCATTGTACCTCATATGTGCTAGTGGTTGGTAATCTCAGGCTTTTAAAGTTTTGACAATCTAAGTGGCATAAATAAAATCACATTGTGATTTTATTTTTGTAATTATCAGTGAGGTTGAGATTGAATGAAATGGACTTTTAACCATTTGTGTTTATATTCATGACTTGCGTCTTCTTGTCCTTTGCACATTTTGTTTTAAAGTTATTCCTCATTTCCTTATTGATTTGCATAAGATTTATACACTTAAGATTATAAAACTCCTTCATTCATATACATTGGAAATCTTTATTCAGTTATTATGGTCTTTGATGCAAGGTTTTCTTTTTTCTCCCTTTTTACATAGACTTTATTTTTTAGAACAGTTCTAGTTCATAGCAAAATTGAACAGAAAGTAGAGTTCCCTTTTATCTCCAATGCCCCTCCATGAACACAGTGTCCCCACTATCAACATATGACACCACAGCATTACATTTATAACAATCAGTGAAGCTACACTGACACATTATTATCACCTTAAGTCTGTAGTTTACATTAATTTTGTCTCTTGGTGTTGTATTTACATTACATTTACATTTTAAATTACATTTTGTGTTAATTCTTGTAAAGGGTATAAGGTCTTTGTCTATATTCCTTTTTTTTTTCATGTGGATGTCCAGTTGTTTCAGCACCATTTGTCGAAAAGACTATTTTTCTTCACTCTTTTGCCTTTACTCCTTTATCAAAGATCAGTGACTATATATATATGTGGGTCTGTTTTTGAGTTCTCTATTCTGTTTTATTGATCAAATAGAACTTGATCCATTCTTTTGCCAATACCACACTTTCTTGATTATTGTACCTCTATTGTAATCTTGAAATCATGTATCAATAGTATCAGTCCTCTGACTTTGTTTTCCTTCTTTAATATTGAGTAGACTATTCTGAATCTTTTGCCTCTCCATACAAACATTAGAATTAGTTTGTTGAGGGACTTCCCTGGTGGTGCAGTGGACAGACTCTCCAATACCAATGCAGGAGGCCTGGGTTCAATCCCTGGTCAGGGAACTAGATCCCACATTCATGCTGCAACTAAGAGTTTGCATGCCACAACTAAGGAGCCCATGTGCTGCAACTAAGGAGCCTGTCTGCTGCAATTAAGGAGCCCACCTGACACAAATAAGTCCCAGTGCAACCAAATAAATAAATAAATATTAAAAAAAACAACACACAATATATAATTTGTTGTTATCTACAAAATGCCTTGGTAGGATTTTGAACAGATCTCATTGAATCTATAGATCAAATTGTGAAGAACTGACAGCTTGAGAATATTAAGTCTTCCTATCCATGAACATAAAATATCTCTCCAGTTACTTAGTCATTTGATTTCTTTCATCAAAATTGTGTAGTTTTCCTTATATAGTTCTTATACATATTTTGTTAGATTTTTACCTAGTATTTCATTTTGGGAAGTGCTAATGTAAATATTATTATGTATTTAATTTCAAATCCCACTTGTTCATTTCTGGTATGTAGGAAAATTATTGATTTTATATACTAAACATATTCTAAAATCTTGCTATAATGGTTTATTAGTTTCAGAATTATTCTGGTCAATTCTTTAGGATTTTACACATAGACAATTAAATCTTCTGCAAACAAAGACATTTTTATTTCTTCTTTCACAGTATGTATAATTGCTATTTCCTAGGACTCCCTGTCCAGTGTTGAAAGCAGTGATGAGAGAGGACACTTTTTTTTTATTTTGAAATTATTTATTTATTTATTTATTGGCTGCATTTTGTCTTCGTTGCTTCATGCGGGCTTTCTCTGTGGCAAGCGGGGGCTACTCTTTGTTGTGGTGCGCAGGCTTCTCATTGCAATGGTTTCTCTTGTTGCAGAGTGTGGGTTCTAGGTGCACGGGTTTCAGTAGTTGTGGCTCGTGGGCTCTACAGCGTAGGCTCAGTAGTTGTGGTGCACGGGCTTAGTTGCTCTGCAGCATGTGAGGTCTTCTTGGACCAGGGATTGAACCTGTGTCCCCTGCATTGGCAGGCAGATTCTTATCCTACCACCAGGGAAGCCCTGAGAGAGGACATTATTGCCTTGCTCGTGATCTTAGCAGGGAAACTTCAAGTTTCTCACCATTAAGTATGATGTTAGCAAGTTTTGTTTGTTTTGTTTCTGTAGATGTTCTTCATCCAGTTGAGGAAGTCCCCTCTATCCTTAGTTTGCTGAGCATTTTTATCATAAGTGAGTGCTGGATTTTGTCAAAGGCTTTCTCTGCACCTACTGACATAATCATGTGATTATTCTTCTTTATCCTGTTGATGTGATGGATGATACTGATTTTCCAATACTGAACCATCCTTGTGCACCTAGGATAAATACCATTTGGTTGCAGTGCATAATTATATTTCTACATCGTTAGATTTAATTTGCGAATATTTTGTTGAAGATTTTTCCATTTACATTCATGAAAGATATTGGTCTGTAGTTTTCTTTGCTTGTAATGTCTTTGTCTGGTTTTTGTATTAGGGTAATTCTAGCCTCATAGAATGAGTTAGGAAGTATTACCTCTGATATTATCTTCTGGAAGAGATTGTAGAGAATTGGTATAATTTCTTCCTTTAAATGTTTGGTAGAATTCACAAGTATGCCCATCTGGGCCTAATGCTTTCTGCTGTGGAAGAATATCATTTATTGATTTATTTTATAGACATAAACCTATTGACATTTTTAATTTGTTCCATTACAAGTTTTTACAGTTTGTGTCTTTCAAGGAATTGATCCATTTCTTCTAGGTTATGACTTATGGGCATGGAGTTATGTACAGTATTTCTTTACTATCTTTTTACTAACTATGGAATCTGTAGTAATATTCCTTTTATTTCTGATATTACTAATTTTTGTCTTATCCCTTTTTTTTCTTAGTTATCTTGGTTAGAGGTTTATTAATTTTACTGATCATTTGCATGACCAGCTTTTAGTTTCTTGATTTTCCTTATTGATTTCTTGTGTTCAGTTTCATTGGTCTCTGCTCTCAGTTTTATTATTTGTTTTCTTTTGCTTGCATGGTTTCAAGAAGTCAGATGTAATTCTTATCTTTGCTCCTCTATCAAGGTGATTCTTCCCCTTTGGTTTCTTTCAAGGGTTTTTTCTTTAGCTTTCATTTTCTTCATTTCAAATTTGAAGTACCTAGACTAGTTTTTTGTTTTGTTTTGTTTTTGTTTGTTTGTTTTTATTCAGTATTCTCGGAGCTTCCCAAGTCTGTGTTTTGGTATCTGACACTATATTCAGGAATTTCTGTCATTACTGCTCAAATATTCTTTTGTTTCTTTTTTCTTCTTCTTCTGGTGTTGCTGTTTCAGTACATTACACGTTGTGTAATTATCTAACATTTTTGGATATTGTTCTACTTTTTACTCTGCTTTTGCTTTTGGAAGTTTCTACTGACAAATCATCAGACTCAGGAATTTTTTCTTTAGCAGTGTCTGATCTACTAAGGAGCCCATCAAAATCATTCTTTATTTCTGTTACAGTGTTTTTGATCTCTAGTGTTCCTTTTGATTCTTTCTTAGAATTTCTATTTCTCTTCTTACATTACCCTTTTTTCCCCCATGTAATCTACTTTATCCATTTGACTGCAAGCATATTATTCATAGTTTTGTTACATTTGTGGTCTGATAATTCTAACATCTTTGCCATACCTGAGTCTGGTTTTGATGCTTGCTTTGTTTACTCAAACTGAGTTATTTGCCTTTTGATATGTGTTGTAATTTTTTTATGGAAGCAAGACATGACATACTGGATAGAAGGAACTGTGATAAGTAGGCCTTTAGTTATGTAGTGGTCAGGTTTAAGGGAGAAGAAGCATTCAATACTTCTATGGTTAGGCCTCAGTCTTTAGGTAAGCCCTTGCCCCTTGACTGTGAAATTCTCAGGTTCTGCTCGATGTTTATTTTTTTTTTTCACTCCCTTAGGTGGTACAGATGAGTAGAGGGAGCTGGATTTGGATATCTCTTTCTCTACTGGTTGATTGGGCTCTGATAAAACTTCAAGAGTTTAGGCTCTGGGGGCTTCCCTGGTGGCCCAGTGGTTGAGAGTCTGCCTGCTGATGCAGGGGACACGGGTTCATGCCCCAGTCCAGGAAGATCCCACATGCTGCAGAGTGGCTGGGCCCATGAGCCATGGCCGCTGAGCCTGCGCATCCGGAGCCTGTGCTCTGCAATGAGAGAGGCCACAACAGTGAGAGGCCCGTGTACCACAAAAAAAAAAAAAAAAAAAAAAAAAAAGAGTTTAGGTTCTGGCAAAATAGTTTCTCTTGAATGCAGGTCTTGATAATTGGAACAGAATGCTTTTATATATTTCAAAATGATTAGTTTTCCCCTCCCCTTGCTGAAAGTCTGAGGGGAATTTTCTTTAATCTTCACTGTGAGAACCTGGTAGATCTCTATGAGACAAACTCCCGAAAGTGTACATGACCACCCTCCCACCCTGGTCCCTGATGACTGATGACTGGGTCCCCCTAGCCTTTTGACCTCTCAGGATTTTCCACACTGAGCCACTAGCTATGCATGTATTTACAGTTCAGATTTACAGTACTCAGGTACTAGCTCCCATGAAGGTTTCTGCTCATGGAGTTCTGCTCTAGTAAGTTGTGATTCTTTGTATGTGCTTGTCTCTCCAATTTTGGGCCAGTGGTTTCTCCTGTGACTTGACTTATCTGACAGATCTAAGAAGAGTTAACAATTTTTCAGATTGTCCAACTCTTTGCTTCTTGTTAGGACAGATTGGTGACTTCTAAGATCCTTACAGGATAGATCAGAAGTGACTGAAGTCTTCTAATTGATTTTTTAAATGTTGAAACAAGCCTCACATTACTGATATAAACCTCTATGTTGTTTTAACAAATTGATGTTTGTATATATAATTTACAAATCTTTTGTTTAAGAATTTGATGATTATATTAATGAGATAAATTAATCTATAACTTCCTTTTCTAGTGAAGTTTTTCTGACAACAATTCTAAAAGCTTTTGTTCATTTGAAGATTCTTTATGTAAATTTAATTTAGAAAGGTATTTTTGCCCAATATTTTCTTTTTTTTTAATTATTTTTTATTGGAGTATGGCTGCTTTACAATGTTGTGTTAGCCTCCACTGCACAACAAATTGAATCAGCATACACATACAGATATCCCCTCCCTTTTGGACTTCCCTCCCATTTAGGTTACCACAGTGCATTAGGTAGAGTTCTCTGTGCTATATAGTACGTCCCCATCAGTTGTCTATTGTATACATAGTATCAATAATGTATATGTGTCAGTCCCAGTCTCTGAATTCCTCCCACCCCACCCCTTTCCCCCTTGATATCCATACATTTGTTCTCTATGTCTGTGTCCAATATTTTCTATTTAACATGTATTTTCATTCAACATTTTAAAATTATTTCATTGTTTTTAGGTTTCCATTATTTTTGTTATTTGTTTTGAGAAATTGTTTTTCACTTTTAATATTTCTCATTGAAGTTAATATATATATATATCCCCACCCCCCCACCCCTGATTAGGTTTCAGATTTCTCTTGGTCTTTAGTTTTGAGTAATTTTACTATGATATTCCTAGATGTGATTTTCTTTGTATTTATGTTACTTGGGATTACAAAACTTCTTTAAATTGCTGATTGATGGCTTTTATCAGTTTTGAAAACTTTTTAGTCATTGTCTGTTCAAATATTTTAGCCTCTCTTCCTGAGATTCCAGTTTTATGTACATTAAATCTATTCATTATATTCTATACTTTTAATGGTCTTGTTTAAATATTATGGTCACTTGTTTTCCTCTCCATTTTTTTATTGATGTATTGTTGATTTATAATACCGTAATAGTTTCAAGGATACAAGATAGTCATTTAACAGTTTTACATATTCCATACAAAGTTATTATAAAATATTGGTTATATTCCTTGTGCTGTACAATATATCCTTGTAGCTTATTTATTTTATACCTAGTAGTTTGTACCACTTAATTCTCTACCCCAATCTTGCCCTTCCCCTTTTCCCTCCCCCACTGGTAACCACTAGTCTGTTCTTTCTATTTTTCAGTCTCTTTCTGTTTTGTTATATTCATTTGTTTTATTTTTTAGATTTCACATATAAATGATATCATACAGTACTTTTTTTTTCTGTACCTGACTCATTTCACTAAGAATAATACCCTCCAGGTCCATCCAAGTTGCAAATAGCAAAATTACATTTTGTTTCATGCCTGAGTAGTATTCCATTGTATGTACATACTACATATTCTTTATCCATTTATCTGTTGATGACATTTAGGTTGCTTCCATATCTTGGCAATTGTAACTAATGCTATGAACATTGGAGTGCACATGTCCTTTTGAATTAGTGTTTTGGGGTCTTTTGCGGTATATACCCAGGAGTGGAATTGCTGGGTCATATGGCACTTCTATTTTTAGTTTTTTGATGAACCTCAATAATGTTTTCCATAGTGGCTGCACCAATTTACACTCCCACCAACAATGTACAAGTGTTCTCTTTACTCCACATCCTTGCCAACATTTGTTATTTCTGTTCTTTTTGATGATAGCCATTCTGACAGGTTTGAAATGATATCTCATTTTGATTTTGATTTGCATTTCGCTGATAATTAATGATACTGAGCATGTTTTCATGTGCCTGTTGGCCTTCTGCATGTCGTTTTTGGAAAAAAATTCTATACAGGTTTTCTGCTCATTTTTTAATTGGGTTATTTGTTTCCTTGATACTGAGTTGTATATGACCTGTTTATATATTTTTGGATTTTAACCTCTTATCAGTCATATCTTTTGCAAATACTTCCTCTCAGTGACTGAGTCATCTTTTGTTTTGTCAATGGTTTCCTTTGCTATGCAAAAGGTTTTAAGCTTAATTAAGTCCCATTTCTTTATTTTTGTTTTTGTTTCTTTGTCTTAAGAAACAGATCCAAAAAACATTGCTATGATGTAATAGTCTATATTTTATTCTAAGAATTTTATGGTTTCAGTTTTTACATTTAGATCTTTAATCCATTTTGGGTTTTTGTTTATGGTATGAGAAAATGTTCTAATGTCATAGTATTATATGTAGCTGTCCAATTTTCCCAGGACCACTTATTAAAAAGACTGTCGGGCTTCCCTGGTGGCACAGTGGTTGGGAGTCCACCTGCCGATGTAGGGGACACGGGTTTGTGTCCCGGTCTGGGAAGATCCCACATGTCGTGGAGCGGCTAGGTCCATGAGCCATGACCGATGAGCCTGCGCGTCTGGAGCCTGTGCTCCACAACAGGAGAGGCCACAACAGTGAGAGGCCTGCGTACCACAAAAAAAAAAAGACAAAAAAAGACTGTCTTTTCCCCACTGTATAATCTTGTCATAATTGTCATAAACTAATTGAACATACTTTTATTTCTGTGTTCTCTATTCTGTTCCTTTGAGCTATGTGTCTGTTTTTCTGCCAGTGCCACATAGTTTTGATGACTGTAGCTTTGTAGTATAGTCAAGTC
This sequence comes from Leucopleurus acutus, assembly GCF_964270905.1. Taxonomy (NCBI): domain Eukaryota; kingdom Metazoa; phylum Chordata; class Mammalia; order Artiodactyla; family Delphinidae; genus Leucopleurus; species Leucopleurus acutus. The sequence goes on from NC_139143.1 coordinate 123,371,452, forward strand.
ATGGAGCATGATACCTCCACCTCTGTTCTTCTTTCTCAAGATTGCTTTTGTGTTTCCATACAAATTTTAGAATAATTTGTTCTAGTACTGTGAAAAGTTTCTTTGTTATTTTGATAGGCATTACATTGAATCTGCAGATTCCTCTGGGTAATATGGCCATTTTAATATTGATGCTTGCAAACTGTGAACATGGTATGTCTTTCCATCTGTTTGCACTGTCTTTAATTTCTTTCATAACTGTCTTATAGTTTTCCAAGTACAGATCTTCTACCTCTTTAGTTAGATTTATTCCTAAGTATTTTATTCTTTTTGATGTGATGGTAAGTGGGATTATTTTCTTAATTTCTCTTTCTGATACTTTGTTGTTAGTATAAATGCAAGAGTCATCTGTATATTAATTTTGTATTATTATGCAACATTACCAAATTCATTGATGAGCTGTAGTAGTTTTCTGGTGGTAGCTTTGGGATTTTCTTTGTATAGTATCATGTCATCTGCAGACAGTGACAGTTTTACTTCTTCCTTTTCAATTTAGATTCATTTTATTTCCTTTCTTGTCTGATTTCCATGGCTAGGACTTCCAACACTATGTTGAATAACAGTAGCAAGAGTGGGCATTCTTGTCTTGTTCTTGGTCTTAGAGGAAATGATTTCAGAATTTTGCTGTTGAGTATGACGTTAGCTGTGGGCTTATCATATATGGCCTTTATTATGTTGAAGTATATTCCCTGTATACTCAGTTTGTGGATAGGTTTTATCATAAATGGATGTTGAATTTTGTCAAAAGCTTTTTCTGCCTCTATTGAGAGGATCATATGGTTTTTGTTCTTTAATTTGTTAATGTGAGGTATCACATTAATTGATTTGCAGATATTGAACCATCCTTTAGATAAATCCCACTTGATCATGGTGTATGATTCTTTCAGTGTATTATTGAATTCAAGTTACTAATATTTTGTTGAGAATTTTTGCAATTATGTAAATCAGTGATATTGACATGTAATTTTCCTTTTTTGTGATATCTTTGTCTGGTTTTAGTATCAGGGTGATGCTGGACTCAGACAATGAGTTTGGAAGCATTCCTTTCTCTACAATTTTTTTGGAATAGATTGAGAAGGATAGGTACTAACTCTTCTCTAAATATTTGGAAGAACTAACCCTTGTAACCATTTTTTCCTTGACTTTTGTTTTTCGGGAGTTTTTTAAATTACTGATTCAATTTCATTACTGGTAATTTGTCAGTTCATATTTTCTATTTCTTTCTGGTTCAGTCTTAGAAGATTGTACATTTCAAGAAAAGTGTCCATTTCTTCTAGGTTGTCTATCTTATTGGTGTGTAGTTGTTTGTAGTAATCTCATTATTTTTTGTATTTCTGTGGTGTCAGTTGTAACTTCTTTTTCATTTCTGATTTTATTGATTTGGTCCTTCTCTGTTGTTTGCTTGATGAGTCTGGCTAAAGTTTTATCAATTTTGTTAATCTTTTCAGGGAAACAACTCTTAGTTTAATTGATCTTTTCTTTTCTTTTTTTTTTTTTTTTAGTCATTTATTTCTGCTCTGATCTTTATGATCTCTTTCATTTCACTAATTCTGGGATTTGTTTATTCTTCTTTATCTAGTTTCTTTAGGTGTAAGGTTAGGTTGTTAATTTGAGATTTTTCTTGTTTCCTGAGGTAGGCTTGTATTGCTATAAACTTCTCTTAAAGCTGCTTTTGCTTCATCCCATAGATGTTGGATCACTGTGTTTTTGTGTTCACTTGTCTCCAGGAATGGGTGAACCACAAACAGGAGAATAATTTTTTTTACATATTTTTGTTTGTTTTTTTTTTTTTACAATTGCAGAGATTCTCCCCAAGGAGCTAGGTATCTGAGCCCTACATTGGGCTCCCCAAACCTGGGGGTCCTAAACATGGAAGACTGGCCATCAGATTGTTTGACTCTCCTTTGTCTCTCCTTTGGGGAGACCCAGAGGGCTGTTGGAAATAGAGATTCCACTCTTAGAGGGTGCACACAAAATCTCACATGCTGCAGGACCCAGGGCAGAAGGAGTAATTTGAAATGAGCCTAGGTCATACCCACTTGATGATCTTGGAGTGTCTCCCAGAGAGGGAGTAGGCAACTGGAGCTCACCCTGGGGACATAGATACTGGTAGCAGCCATTTTGGAGAGCTCATTTTATCACATGGATACTGGTGTTGGCAAGTACCATTTTGGAATCCTTCCTCTAGCTTATTAGCACAGCACCTGGCCCCACTCACCAGCCTGTCAGAACCAGTCCTGGGACACCTGAGGCCAAGCAACTACCTAGGTGGGGACACAGTCCCACCCATGAGCAGGCAGACTGCTTTAAGACTTCCTGAGTACACAGCCATGCCAGGTCAAGGCCATGTCCACCAAGAGGACCAGGACCTGACCCCACACACCAATGCACGGACACTAGCTCTGAAACCACAGGGATTTGCATCCAGGTGCTCTGGGACAGAGTTCTGCCAACCGGTGGGCAGGCACTATCCCACAAGCTGGCCAAAACCAGCCATAAGACACCTTGAGCCCCTCAGCCAGCCACCCTGTGATACAGTACTATTTACCAGCAGGCAGACAGAAACTTTGAGATGCCCCAAATCACACCATCAGCTGTGTTAGGAACCAACCCCACCCAGCCTTGGGCCAACACAGGCTCTGAAAAACCAGGGCCCTGCAAGTAGAGGTCCCAGGACTCAGCTCTGCCTGCCACCAAAAAGAATGAGTCACAGGATCCAGCGCAAGACCCAGTGCACTCACCAGCAGGCTAGCACTAGCTCTGGGAATCCCTGGGTCCCAGCCCCAGCTACCAGCATGGCAATACAAGCTCTGGGATACTTTCAGCCTCTCAGCTAATCACATTGGGATACAGCCATGCACATCAGTGGGCTGATAAAAGCTTTAGGACACCCCAGAACCTGAAACTAGCTGTGTCAGGAACTGGCTCCACCCACCAATGGGCTATCAAACTGGAACCCTTGGATCCTGAAGCCAGAGACCATAAGACCCAGTTCTGCATGCCACTGGACAGGTACTGGCCACAGGACCAGGCTTCACCCACCAGTGTGCCCACACTAAACCCAGGATGCCCCTGGGCTCTATAGCCAGCTGCCACTAGACTTGACCCCATGCACCAGTGGCCAAGAGCCTCTCCACAAGGCAGGGTCTGGCAACCAACCAGACCAGGGGCCATCCATATCTACCAGACCACCAACAGTAGTCAGCCCACCATAGCAGATAGACCTATGCAGTCCATATAGGGGGTACCCCTAGAGCATGTGGCTCTGGTGACCAGAGGGGAGTAGGTTTGTGGAACACATACGTTTTGATTTCTTCAGTGATCCATTGGTTGTTTAGTAGCATATTGTTTAGCCTTCACTAGTTTGCAGTTTTTTTTTTTTTCTCTTGATTTCCAGTCTCATGCTGCTGTGGTTGGAAAGTTTGCTTGATATGATTTCAATTTTATTAAATTTACTGAGACTTGTTTTGTGGCCTATCATGTCATCTATTCTGGAGAATTTCCCACGTGAAGTTTAAAAAAAATTGTATTCTGCTACTTTTGGATGGAAAGTCCATCTGATCTAAGGCATCATTTTAAGACCAGTGTATTTTTATTTATTTTCTGTCTGGATGTTCTGTCCATTGATGTAAGTGGAGTGTTAAAATCCCCTACTATTTTTGTGTTACTGTCAATTTCTCCCTTTTTGTCTGTTAATACTTGCTTTATGTATTTAGTTGCTCCTATGTTGGATGTATACATATTTATAATTATTATGTCTTCTCCTTGGATTGATCCTTTGATCATTATGTAATATTCTTCTTTATCTCTTGATATAGTCTTTATTTTAAAGTCTATTTGGTCTGATACAAGTATTGCTCTCTGGTTTTCTTTTGATTTCTATTTGCATGTAATACATGTTTCCAACTCCTCACTTTCAGTCTGTGTGTGTCTTTAGATCTGAAGTGAGTCTTTTGTAGAAAACATATATATGGGTCTTGTTTTTGTATCCATTCAGCTACTCTATCTTTTGATTGGAACATTTAGTACATTTAAAGTAATTATTGATATGTATGTTCTTATTGCCATTTTAAAAATATTTATTATGTTGTTTTTGTAGTTCTATTTTCTTTCTCTTTTTGTTCTCTTCTCTCATGATTTGATGACTACTTTTAGTATTATGTATGGATTCCTTTCTCATTTTGAGTGTGTATCTCTTACAGAATTTTGGTTTGTGATGATCATGACATATATTTTTATATATATATATATACACATATATAATTTTAAGTTGCTTAACTCTTAAGTTCAAACAGATTTTAACCACCTGTCATCTTTACTACACTCCCCTCACGATTACTGTTTTTGACATCATATTTTACATATTGTTGTTCTGTGTATTACTTAACTATTTGTTGATGATATAAATGATTTTAAAACCTTTGTCTTTTAACCTCTGTACTAACTTTTTATGTGGTTGATTTACTACTTTACTGTATATCTGCCTTTACCAATGAGCTTTTTCCTTTCACAGTTCTCATGTTTCTAGTTGTGGCCTTTTCTTTTTCACTTAGAGAAGTTTCTTTAACATTTATTGTAAAGCTGAATTGGTGGTCCTGAAACTTTTAATTTTTGTTTGTCTGTAAAACTTTCGAACTCTCCATCAAATCTGAATGAAAGCTTTGCCAGGTAGAGAATTCTTGGTCATAGGTTTTTCCCTTTCATCACTTTAAATATAGTGTGTCACTCCTTTATGGTATGCAGAGTTGCTACTGAAAAGTCAGCTGATAGCCTTATGGGAATCTTCTTGTACTTGTTGCTTTTCCCATGCTGCTTTTAATATTCTCTACTTAATTTTAATTTTTGCCATTTTAATTACAATATGTCTTGGTGTGGACCTCTTTGGTTGAACTGGTTTGGGACTCTGTGATCCCAGGATCTATGTGTCTGCTTCATTTCTCAGGTTAGGGGAGTTTTCAGCTATTATGTCTTCAAATATGTTCTCTGCCCCTTTCCCTCTCTCTTCTCTTTCTGGGACACCTACATTGTAAATGTTAGTATGCTTGATGTTGTCCTCAAGGTCTTTTAAACTGCTCTCATTTCTTTTTATTCTTTATTCTTTTTTCTGTTCCAGTTCAGTGATTTCCACCACTCTTCCTTCCAGCTCACTGATCTATTCCTCTTTGTAATCTAATCTACAGTTGATTCCTTCTAGTGTATTTTCATTTCAGTTACTGTATTGTTCATCTCTCTTTGGTTACTTTTTATATATTCTAACTCTTTGTTAAAATTTTCTAACTTCTCACTTTCTTTATCCATTCTTCTCCCAAGTTCTTTGATCACCTTTACAGTCATTATCTTGAACTCTTTATTGAGTAGATTGCCTATTTCCTCTTCACTTAGTTTTCTAGGGTTTTATCTTGTTTCTTTTTCTGAAACATGTTCCTCTGTTGTCTCATTTTGTTTAATTTGCTGTTTTTATTTCTATGTGTCTGTTAGGTTGGTTACGTTTCCCAACATTGGAGAAGTGCTCTTTTGTAGGAGATGTCCTATGGTTCTATCTCCTTGTGGTTCCTATTTTATATCTTTAGTTGCAGATGATCTTTTCTGCTAGATTCCAATCTTTCTCATCAATACTTGCTCTGTAAATGGTTGTAATTTTTGTGTGCCCATTTGAGGAAGTGAGCTCAGTGTCTTTCTACTCTGCCACCTTCCTGTAGTCTCTTCGCTCTGTTTTTTTAATTTATGTATATTTCTAGTTGTCTTTTTTCCAGGCCTCTAATAACATCTTATGTTGTTTTTAATGTACTTTTCAACCTGTCTAGTGAATTTTAGTTCCTGTTAATATCATTTTCATTTATAAAGTTATTATACGATCATTTTTATTAATTTGTTATTGGAGTAAAATTCCCCATCTTTTAACCATTTTGTCTAATTTTTTCACCTTGTTAAAAATATATTAACCATAGTTATTTAATAACTTCCCAACTGACTCCAAAATCTAGATTATATCTCGTCCTTTTACTAAATTGTATTTTTTTCTGTTGGATTTTAGCCATACATTCTTGTCTTTGACATGTTTTATAAACTTAGATTGAAATTCAAAAAATATTTATAAAATTGTAAATGCTCCATGTAAAGCTCCTCCATATGCAGAAGCATTTGACAAAACTCAACATCCCTTTATGATAACAACTCTCCAGAAAGAGGGCATAAAGGGAACATACTTCAACATAGTAAAAGCTATATGTGACAAACCTGCAGTTAACATTATACTCAATGGTGAAAAGCCCAGAGCATTTTCTCTAAGATAAGGAACATGACAAGGATGCCCACTCTTGCCACTTTTACTCAACACAGTATTAGAAATCCTAACCATAGCAATCATACAAGAAAAAGAAACAACAGGAATCTAAATTGGAAAGGAAAAAGTTAAACTGTTTGCAGATGACGTGATACTATACATAGAAAATCCTAAAGATGCCACCAGAAAACTGCTACAGCTCATCAATGAATATGGTAAGATTGCAGGATACAAAATTAAAATACAGAAATCTATTACACTTCTATATACTAACAATGAGCTATCAGAAAGAAATTAAGAAAACAATCTCATTTACGATTGCATCAAAAAGAAAAAAATACCTAGGAATAAACCCACCTAAGGAGGTAAAGATCTGTATTTTAAAATCTATAAGACACTTATAAAAAAAAATTGAAGATGACACAAACAGATGAAAAGCTACACCATGTTCATGGAATGGGAGAATTAATATTGTTAAAATCACCATACTATCCAAGGCAGTCTACAGATTCAGTGCAATCCCTGTCAAAATACCAAGGGCATGTTTCATAGAACAAGAACAAATAATTTAAAAATTTGTATGGAAACACGAAAGATCCCAAATAACATTGGGATTCTCAAGAATGAAAAATAGAGCTGGAGGAATCAGCTGATGTCAGAATAGCCTGATGTCAGACTATACTACAGAGCTACAGTAATCAAAACAGTATGGTACTGGCACAAAAAGGGACACATAGATCAATGGAACACAATAGAGAGCCAAAAAATAAACCCACATATTTATGGTCAATTAATCTATGAGAAAGAAGGCAAAAATATACAATGGAGAATAGTCACTCTCTTTAATAAGTGGTGCTGGGAAAACTAGACAGCTACATGTAAAAAAATAAAATTAGAACACACTCTAACACCATATACAAAAAAAAAAAAAAAAAACTCAAAATGGACTAAACACTTAAATGTAAGGCCAGAAACCATAGAACTCCTAGAGGAAAACCTAGACAGAATACTCTTTGACACAAATCATGGCAATATTTTTGTTATCTGTCTCCTAAAGCAAAGAAAATAAAACCAAGAATAAACAAATGCTCCTAATTAAACTTAAAAGCTTTTGCACAGCAAAATAATTCATCAACAAAATGAAAAGACAACCTGTCAAATGGGAGAAAATATTTGCAAAGGATATTACAGATAGGTGGTTAATATCCAAAATTTATACAGCTGAAATATCTCAACATAAAAAGAAAATGGGCAGAAGACTTGAATAGACAATTTTCCAAAGACAGTATATAGATGGCTAACAAACACATGAAAAGATGCTCAACATCTTTAATCATCAAGGAAATGCAAATCAAAACCACAAAGAGGTATCACCTCACACTTGTCAGAATGGCTACCAACAAAAAGGCCACAAATAACAAATGTTGGCGAGGATGTGGAGTAAAGGGAACCCTCATACACAGTCGGTGGGAATGTAAATTGGTGTAGCCACTGTGGAAAACAGTATGGCAGTTTCTCAAAAAAACAAACAAAAAAAATAGAACTACCATATGACCCAGCAATTCCACTCCTAGGTACGTATTTGAAAAAAATGAAAACATTAATTAAAAAAGATACATGCACCCCAATATTCACAGCAATATTACATACAATTGCCAAGGTATGGAAGCAATCTAAGTGTCCATCAACAAGTGAATGTGATGTGATACACACATGCACTCAACACACACACGCACACACGCACACACGCACACACACACACACACACACACACAATGAGATCCCACTCAACCATAAAAATAATGAAATTTTGCCATTTGCAACAACATAGGTGGACTTGGAGAGTTTTATGCTAAGTGAAATAAGTCAGACAGAGAAATAAATACTGCATGACATCATTTATATGTGGAATCTAAAAAATAAAACAAACTAGTGAACGTAACAAAAAATAAATAAATAAACAGACTTGCAGATACAGAGAACAAACTAATGCTTACCAGTGGGGAAAGGGAAGTAGAGAGGGGAAAAATAGCAGTAGAGGATTAAGAGATAGAAACTGCTATGTATAAAATAAATAAGCTACAAGGATATATTGTACAGCACAGGGAATATAGCCAATATTTTATAATAATTATAAATGGAGCGTAACCTTTAAAAGTTGTGAATCACTATGTTGTATACCTGTAACTTATATTGATATAATATTGTTTATAAACTATATCTCAAAAAAATCAAAAACAAATAATAAATAATAAAAGCTCCCCCAGAAATGGTTTGTTCTAGTCTCTTCTAGGCAGGGAAAATAATGGCTGATTACCTAATGTCTCCAAGGAATGCCTTATGTTAAATTTGTTTACAGTCTCTATAATGTGATTTGTTTTTTGTTCCTAGTACTTTTCAGCTGATATCTTAATGTGTTCTTTGGAGTCCTCTCCCTTGGTGGGCCCCAAATTGTATGGTTTTTCACATTAGACTGAGCAAAGAACTTCTCTACATTTTATTGGTTTTCTGCTTAGGTTTTAATTCTCCTAACTCATGCATCTCCAGAATTTTGCAAGTGTCTTTAGGTTAAAATAGACTATGGCTTGAAGGCTTCCAAGTCTTTTTCAAAATATTGGCTTGTTTCTTCTTCCCTCAGCAGTGACCCACTAAGGATGTAAACCTCAGCTTATTAGCTTCCCTACTATGCCTAGAAGCACTGAACGCCCCCAGGGTAATATCAACTACAAAAGTCAGCTCACTTCTTGAAGTTCTTCCCTCTCAAAAGGCTTAGCTCCCCTAGTTCTTTTTGCTGGAGCACCTCTCTGCGGCTTTCAATCAAATAGTTTCTACATTTTACCCAGCATGTATAGTTGTTTTGTGCAGGATTATTGATCTGCCATTACTATTATTTTCCATTCTTATATCTATCTAGGAAAGTAAATTCTTGTAATCCTGGCATGAACCCAACTTTGTTATAATACACTGTTTTTTCATACTTTACTTGATTCACTTTGCTTATGGAATTCTGCAACTATGTTTATGGATGAATGAGCCTAATTTTCATTTTATTTTTACTCTCTGTTAGGTTTTGTTTTTAAAAATTATGCCCACCTTATTAAATGAGTTGGAGAGTTGTTACTTTTTGATATATTTATGAAAAAAATGAGAAATGCTTGGTTTTCAATTGTTTAGTACTACTTTTGGATAAAATCATCTGAGCTTTTTTTTTTAAACAGAAGAAAATTATTAACTACGGATACAATTTCTTCATGTCTCTTTTTTCTTTAAAACACTTTGGAAAATCATATTGTTTGATTCATTCATTTGATTGTATCTTTCTGCTTTTGCAGCTATGGCATCTTTATTTATAACTGCAGCAAGAAGTAATGTAATAATTTTACTCATGAACTGATAGAATAACCAGTATACCCAGCTAAAAAGTGACAGAATTAAAATCTGAAATCAACCTTTCCAATCACGTCACATTTTCTTTCCTAACTGAGATTCATCCACAAATAGCAGATCAAATGGTCTCAAAGGTAACCCAGATATTACAGTTGCATTCCAATGTGACTCTTTAGCATATAAGCACAGTTGATTTGAGAACTTTCTATTTGAATAAAAAGCAATTGGTTAAATGTCAGTAGGCTGTCAACTTAAATGTGGCTATCATAGGATAAAAATTAGAAATATCACACTATGGAATATTTTGTTCTGAGAGTTATCAGTGTGGAGTATTATTATGAAATGAGTGAAATCAGAATAGCAATTGAGTTTGAACACTGATATTGTTTAAAATTCATATTAGGAATCAATCTATGGCATTAAAGCAATCTTTTATATTTTTCTCTTTTAAAATGTCTTCTTTATATCCATCAAACTATTACCTCTGAAGATTGAGGAAAAATGAAGGATTGGTAAACTATTTGAAAAAAAAAATTTCTAGTAGAAGACCAATTCTAACAATAAATGAAGAAGCTGAAGGAAATTAAGTTGATGAATGCTATTATTAATTTAAAAAAATATCAGCATAATAGTTTATTCCCTTCCTAGTATAGTAACTGATTTATTACTACTCTTAGACAAAACAAAAATAATTTAATTTATTATAAAAGTAGGATTGCTATATTACTAAATAATTATAACAACTAATCATTGTTCTGAGGCAATTACATGAAATTCCATAAACTAAAAATTTGTCGTAATGTGATGTTTTACTGAACAATTTTGAAAGATACATCTATATATATATAGATATATAGATATATATAGATATATATATCCGTAGACCAGCTCCATCTGGAAGAGCTGTGGCAATAATTCAGAATTATTCATAGTGCCTTTAGTATATTAATCATAGTTGTTTTAAATCTCCTGCCTGGGGCTTCCCTGGTGGTGCAGTGGTTGGGAATCTACCTGCCAATGCTTGGGACACGGGTTTGAGCCCTTGTCCAGGAAGATCCCACATGCTGTGGAGCAACTAAGCCCGTGTGCCACAACTACTGAGTCTGCACTCTAGAGCCAGCGAGCCACATCTACTGAGACCGAGTGAAACAACTACTGAAGCCCACGTGCCTAGAGCCCGTGCTCTGCAACAAGAGAAACTACTGCAATGAGAGGCTCGTGCACCACAACAAAGAGTAGCCCCGCTCACTGCAACTAGAGATAGCCTGTGTGCAGCAAAAAAGACCCAAGGCAGCCAAAAATAAATTTATTTTTTAAAATAAAAAAATAAATAAATCCCCCATCTTATAACTGCAATATCCCTGCCATGTCTGGTTTTGATGCTTGTTCTGTCTCTTCACATTATGTTTTTTGCCTTTTGGTATGGTTGTAATTTTTTCTTGATAGCTGGACATGATGTGGTGGGTAAAATTTAAAAAATACTGTAAATAGTCCTTTAGTAATGTGATAAGTTATGAAGAGAGGAGAAGCATTCAGTAGTCCTATGTTTAGGGCTCAGGCTTTTATTGAGCCTTTGCCTCTGGACTGTGAACTTTACAAGTGTTTCATATTTTTTTCTCTCCATTTAGATGGGACAGCATGGTTAGATTGGGCTGGAGTGGATAATTCTCTTGCCCCAGATCAGTTAGGCTCTGATAATACCCCAGCAGGGTTTAGACTCTAGTAAACAAGTTTCCCTTGAGATCAGTCTTTGTTAAGAAGAACAGAGAACTTTGGTATATTTCAGATTGGTTCCTTTCCCCCTTCCCTGTTGGCTGTAAAAAGAGCTTATGTCAGATATTTACTGTTGGATCCTGGTCAAGCTCCTTGAGGTAAATCTCACAATATTGTGGGAGACCATTTTATGATTAGGTTCTCCTGGCATTTTTAACTCTCAGAGTTGTCCACACTGAACTTTCAGCAATTTGTCAATTATAGTTCAGGTTTTCCTACCCCATCTGGCACTGATTCCCATGGTTGTCTGAGTGCCTTCTTGTATTTGCCTGTCTGTATTTTCAGTCTTGAGGGCTGTGGTCTGTCCTATGTCCATCTCTCATGGATCCAAGAAGAGTTGATTTTTCAGTGTGTTCAGCTTTTTACTATTGTTAGGACAGTGGCAACTTCCAAACTCCTAATGTGTGAAACTGACAACTGGAAGTCTAAAATGTTAATTCTTTAGGGAAAAAAACAAAAATAAAAACTGAAAGTGTTTTAGAGACAACTTAGTGGGAAATACATTTTGAGCTACTTTGTGTATTTAGGTACCTGATTCAAAGAAAAATGGCTGTGACTGATCCACCACGAAGCATATTTAAAGGATAATGCAATTTTCTTTCTACTCGACAAAATAATTTACTTCTCTCTAGAGTAGGTCAGAAAGGGATAAATAATTGAAGGATTCAACAAGAAATCTTAAGAATAAGGACAAATATCATCAAATTATATTCATGGCTTCTGTTCATAACCAATTCTTTCTCTATGAATATAACATCAGTTTTTCTCACACTCCTAGATTGTAACATCATCTTCCAGATATGTGAGTTACTAGTTTCAGATTTTCATTCCTAAAACCTGAATTCAAGAGGAAAAACATCTTTGAAAATTAATTTTAAATATAGAAATTTCCAATTTTTTCTTCAAACTTTCATTGATAGCATACATGATATATACAAGAGTCAAAAGCTTATGTATGGAAAAATTAAGTAACAAAGACACAACAAAATTTGCTGATTATTTTTTGAAAGACACTATCCAAGTTAATAAAAATATATACTCTAAAGGAGAAACTATTGAAATTAAAATAATTGTTGCAAGAATGAAATTAAATTGTGTTTGTTTCCCATGATTTTTAAGTATTTTGAGAAAAAGAAGGAAGCTTTCATAATTTGTTTGATTTTCACTGCAAGACAACCCACTCCCCACACAAACACCTAATAAATATTCTGAAGACTGAGTTTGGCTATATATACAAGAAGGATAAAAAGTTCACTTATTTGTATCAAAACAGGTATTTCATAGGTGCCTTCTAAGAAGAAAATCATAACACTGTTTATTTGTTTAATTTCACATCTAAAATGGGTATGGTGGAACATGTGAAAATGTGAATCAGAGAACCAAGTGGTTTCTAGGATACACTGCACTTATACAGAAAAGACCATTGGAAAGAATAGCAGCTGTCAGGAGAGTCAAAGATAAATATTCTTTAAACATTATTTGCATTATTAGAAATCAATTATTGTTCACTCAATGAAAAGATAATTATTAAATATCTGCCATCTGCCAAACAATGGACTATGAAATTGAGATATGTTAGAGAAGCAAAAAAACAAACTCCCACCCCCACCTCCATTCTCTTAATGCTTACAGCAGAAAGAGGCAAAAAAAAAAAAAAAAAAAAGCATGTTCGCAAATCTTATAGTATGTAAAATGATAAGTTACAGCAAGGATAGAAGAAGAAAGCAGGATAAGGATGAAGTTACAGAGGGAGAAATTTGCAATTTTAAATAAATTATAAATAGGACCTTGGATTAGGTCAGCTTCATGGAGAAGCTATTATTTGAACAAGGACTTAAAGGGGATGAAAATGTCAGCTAAGTTCACACAGAAGCCTTAAATGAGGAGCCAGTCAAGAGTAATCAAGGAACAGCAAGAAGGTCATGTAGCTAGAATGGAGCGAACACACGGGAGAATAACGGGAGAGATATTTAGAGAGATTACAGGGGTAAAATCAGGTAGAACTTTGTAAACCATTGTAAGAATTCTAATCTCTGATGATACAGAGAGCCAGTGGAACATTTTGAGCTCTGGATTGAAATGATCTGACAAGCTTTAAAAGGACCACTCTGGCAGTTGCACTGAGGGTGTATGACAAGCAGGCAATGGTGGAGGCTGGGCAACCTATTAATGGAGGCAGTGGGGTCCTGGAACCAGCTCACTGGGGAGCTGCCTTCATTTCGGTAGCTTGATATGGACCCTAGGGGGAGCATTCATACATAGGGAATCAGCAAATGTTATAAATCAGGTCTTCTAATTAATCAATCCAATTATGATATTTTATAACTTAAAATACGTGAAAGTCTGGAGTCTCTTTTTTTAATTCTTTTGCATAGAGTAATTTTGGCATACTGCTTTACCCATAATCTTTTTTCTATTGCTCTTTGGAACTGGCTGTACAAATGAATGAATCAGTTTTAAATACAGCTTTCAGGTTGGATAAAGCTGTCTAAGTTGTGTATACAATACCCTAGGAAGTCCCATACTTCTTTTAAACACATCTTCAATTGTATTAAGCCAGTCATGGTCATCTCACTTCCTTTGTTAATATTGATTAGGAATGGACACAAAAGTATGGCAAATTAGTCCAAGATTAAATTAGATCCACTATATATAGTGGTATCAAATCAGATCCATATTTTATATATGTGTGTGTGTGTGTATGTGTGTGGGTGTGTGTGTATGTTTGTTCCTCATGAATTGAGACACAGGAAGAGATGCACTTGGATTTTACTGGATGTTGTCATATACGGACATGATAATTAGAAGTGCTAGAGCCACCTTGCATTGTTGCAGAGAGCTATCCTGAGGCCTATACTTCCATGCTGAGAATATCAGACTACAGAGATGGGAAGAATCTGGATCCCTGATAATGTCTCTGACCAACTAAGTTAACCAATCAAAGAGCACTCCTATCTTTTTTTTTTTTTTCTAGTTATGTGAAAATGTGCTAATAGTTTAAGCCAATTTGAGTTGATGGCCTATTATTTGCGGTTGAGGGCAGCTGAGCTGATATAAAGGCCCAAGCTTTAATAGCTTCTGCCATTTTGTTTCTCTTTAGAATAAATATGTTATTCAAATATCAAAACTATCCCTATCATTTGGAGTTTCTTCATTTATTCTTGGGTTTAACCCAAGGTTTAGAATTTGATATCAATTTTCCTAGAGGATCACAAATGTTTTAAACAAGTAAATCAACAGTATTCTCTATTTTTTATGCTGCTATTAGCCAGGTAATATATAGTACCTACTTTTGTCGATTGGTAACCATCAGCATTTAGGTTTAACTGATATATACAGAGTATATTGTGTCTTATTGTTATTTTGGTTTATCATGTGAGTTTGCTATGTTTTTAATTGAGTTTGGCATTTTCATTCCCATTTTACAGATGACAAAAGTGAGGCTTAAAGAAATAATCTAATGTGTAATTCAGCATTGACACTTGAGCCAGGTCCATTAATAGAATAGAATATGCAAATGTGTCTAATGTGTACTAATGGCTTTTAATTTGATATTCAATTACATTGCTGTACAAATATTTATTTTGTACCCCCTGCAATAGAGATATGCAAACACATGTCTACATGTACACACACACTCACTGGCTCCCAGAGTTTGATACCACTATGAACATCAGCAAATATTCAATGATTGTTTAATATATATAAAGTAAGAGGCTTGATGGTGTACTCATGTTGTATCAACCTACTATAAAAATAATGATTTTTAGTGTTTAGCTCTTCATGTTCAGCATCTCATTTTTAAATGTGTAGGACAGAAAATTTAAGCTGTTAAAAATCATTATCAAGATAATAAAAATCATGGGAACATGTTTTAAGACAATTAAAAATGTACAGAATAAGCATAACATTATATGACTGTAATATTATCAAATGTACAATTGTATGGACAGAACTGGAAGATAATTTGCAATAAAATTATTTGTCTTAGGAATTTATAGTACTTTCTCACATTTTCATCAGTATTCCTTTTAACATTGTCAATTGTTTGGAAACTATAAATATGATCTAATAATTCATTATAGATAATTTCCTGGTAACAGTGGTCTTACACTTCTACAAATGAGTAACAGTGAAATTTAGTAAACTATTTTCCGTTTTCAAAAAACCCCAAAACCAAAGTGGCATTTTGGTGGTACCTGCACACTCAATGTAGAATGTAGGTTTTAACTAGAAAATTTGCACAGCATAACTGCAACATTGGACAATTGAGGCCTCTGAGTCACTAGTCCTGCTACAGGTCTCCACCTTCTTTCCTCTTTAGATGATCTGCATAATCACTTTAATTGTCCACTCAGTCTCTTTCTTTATGCACTGTCTTACTGATCAAATATTCTGAAAAATAGATTTCCTGAAAGTATGATTACTGATATTTTATAAAATATCAATACATTTTGAGATTACATTTATCCAGAATAAAGATCTATATCTGAAACTACATGATGCCAAACTACAAGTTAGATACAAGGGAAAGAATATAAGGGAATAGAAAGATAAATACTATTTTAATTTTCATGTTATCTTTTTTCCCTCAGCCCCTAGATTTATTTGCCTAATTGTACCCAAAGTGATGGAGTTTGAAAATTCACTTTCAGTAATCTGTGTTTGTCAGGGATCAAGAAGCTCTGACCTTCTAAACCCTCCCAAGACCTTTTCCTTATTACTGAAACATAGCCATTTCCCCAGTCCTCCACAGAGGAGACCGGATTGACTGGATTCCCAAATCAAAACATGAAATAAAACCAAATAATGAAAAACTTAATATAACTTTGAACATCCTCAGAAACATTCACTACCAATACTTATAGAGGGCAGACATATCTCTGTACACTGTCAACAGATTTTAAGATTTTTAGGTACTCGTAACACCTCTGCTTCTGTTTCAATATGCTAATGATGTAGTTCAGAGAAATGTTTTAACAGGAAAGGATCAGTTATCAGTGAGTATTTATGATATACCTACTGTTTGTCTCTGATGAAGACTGTGAATGAATGTTCCATAGCAGTATACAGTAGACTTGTCCTCAAGGGACCATATACTCTCCTGTAGGTGTTTACTATAGGCTGACCAGGTGTAAACAATGAATGGAAAGGGAGCTAACTTCAAAAGTTTGGAAACATACAAAAGTCCAGATAACATGACCTTGTCTTCTTTTTTTTTTTTTTTGTCTTCTTTAAAATGGTGAAATGAGTAGGGGATTCAGAGATGAAATTTTTAATGTATGATATGATATGATATGATACATAGACTATACTATAACATTTATGATATATATATATCATATTTAAGCTGCTTCTTTATAATAAATATTGGTGACGGAAACACCATAATCTTTACCAATTTTCCTCTTTATTTTCAAAGGATGTTATGTTAAGCGTGGTAAATATATGGAGGGCATATTGACATACTGAATAAGTTGGCTTGTTAGTATTATTTTGGCAGTGGCTAGAATGAGATTTAAAAAGGATTGAGAAGCAGACCAATTTTTATAAATAAATAAATAAATAAATAAATAAATAAAGGATATGAGAACAAGAGTTGAATGATCTTCTAACCACATGTAATGAAAGTTCAGCATGATTAAAATCCATAAGTACTTGGTAGTTGGGTAAACAACCTAGAAATAGAGGACTAATAATAGAAGTATTTAAGGTTATCCTTAAAATTACTTTTAGCTACTTTTCATTCCTTTACAGAATGTTTTACTTGAGAGCAAAGTATTGTACAATCTAATACCTTATTCAGAACATATATGAGTTTCCATTTTTTCCTCTATTGATTCCATGAACTTGCTGATGTTTTTGTCAAGGCATTTCACTTCACCATCAAGTATATGTACTGTAACTGAATAGTTGAAAAATATGCAGGAGCAGGTATCTCATACAATCAGTTAATAATACTAAATAAAATACTTGGAGAGGGGCTTCCCTGGGGCTTCCCTGGTGGTGCAGTGGCTGAGAGTCCGCCTGTCGATGCAGGGGACACGGGTTTGTGCCCTGGTCCGCGGAGCGACTAGGCCCGTGAGCCATGGCCGCTGAGCCTGTGCTCCGCAACGGGAGAGGCCACAGCAGTGAGAGGCCCGTATACCGCAAAAAAAAAGAAAAAAAAAAAAAAAACTTGGAGAAACATCAAAGGATAGTTCAGACTATTTTAAGTATAAATATAGAATTTCATATATACCCTTGGTCACATATATCTATACATATATATATATATACATACGTGTTTATTAATACATATGAAATCTTAAAAATTATGCAATGCTTTATAGATTGAATAGCGGTTCAAAAAATCTTTGGAATGATACTATTAATCATAATTCTTTCTAAAAGTATTACATAGAAAATTAAAAATAAAACATGTAAGGTTTTAGAAGCCCAAAGCTGAAGAATTGGCCTTACAGAGGTATGGGCTTTGTGTATAACTATATGTCTAATTTATAAAAATTTTTGCAAAAAGCTGACAAACGAATGCAGTATATACTGCCAGCAGGAGAAAATCAGTTTTTAATACCTGATATTAAATTTTTACTGTGCTTTGACTTTTACTTGAATATTTATTCCTCATTTACATTTTTTATTTATATTTTATCAGAGAAAATTCATATTTTAAAAAAATCACCCATAATTCTACTATTATGGTGCTAATTTTGGTTACTTTCTCTGTATAGTCTTTTTTATGTTTATTTTATATATTAGCAATCACAGTATATATACGATTTTTTCATCTGACTGTATTCATTTTTCATTATAGCATAAGATTGATTATGCTGCATTTTGGTCTTCAAAATCATAGCATTAAATGGCTGAATACACTTAATAATTATTTACATAATGACTTTCTAAGTTAATAATTAGCTCAAATCACCATGACCATGCTTTATTCCATCTAATCAAAGCAGAATCTGGCCCTGGGATTTATTTAGTGTAAAATATTTAGTGGAATATCTATATCAAGTTTTGTAGGACTTGTGTTAAAAGGTAACATAGCTCAGGAATTAATAATCTGGCTCTAGAATCATAAGACGTAGGGCTTTATTTCTAACTTTGTGAATGTGGTCCCTGAATCTATGTAAGTTTGGCATTGCAGTACATAAAGTTGGAAAGTTCCATCCCTATGAGTATTAAGTATTAACATACATTATGACATTGGGGTTTCAATTGCAATCTCTGAGTCACAGAGAGTTGGGTTTTTATATTTATTGGTTGCTCTACTTACTAGTTTTATTACATTGAATGAGTAATTTCGCCTCTCTGAGCCTCACTTTTCTCATCTATAAGATCAGAAAAATAAAATAACTAATACAGTGGAGTTTTGTTTTTATCAAATGATATAATCTCTGTAAAGCAATTAGAGTGACTGACATGACAAAAGCACAATAGATTTTAGCAGCAGTTATATTAGTAATAATAGTTGTAGTACAAATCAATAAATACTGGTGTTTTCATATAGTTGTTTTTTACGTTTGTCAGTAATTCATAAAGTAATTTTTAAGATTTGATGTTGTGTTTTGAGAATTGATTGTGTTTTCAATTATTTTTATTTATGTCATTACATGTTGTATAACAAATATTGTAACAGTATTTTTAAAATTTTATTCTATTCTTCCATGGCTGCTGACAGAAGTGATTCCTGTTTGAGGTCAAATCAGGTAATAAAAAGGAATTGAGTAAATTTGAATATACAACAGCTAAACTTACAGAATAATTATTTTTAAGTCCACATTTTAATATGTTATTTGCAACCTATATTAAAACATGCACTGATTATGGAAATAGTTGCAGAAGATTCAGCCATTATCCTCTAACAAATTATGACTAATCTCATTCTTGTTTATAAGGCTTATAAAGCTTCATTAGTCAATGAATGTATTCATAAACTTGACCTTAAGTCAATCAATACATTCATGAGATAAGACCCATAAAGCTATCACAACTGCACCTACACATTTACAGTGGAAAATGGACATCACTGAGTATGTTGAATTCTGAACAGTGATTTAAATAAGTGTTGTCCTTCAAACTCTGGTGCGCATGCCCTCAGTCCCAAATAAAATCAGTGTTTACTAATCTTATGCAAGCGCAGTCCTTAGGCTACTGTCTGAAATCTCCAAGCAGAGTTTTGTGTTTTCTCCTTTGTGCTCTCCTATCACGTTGTTCATAGTGCTTTCATAACACTGTCTGCATTTTTTCTTTTTCTTGTTTTTTGCTTTCATGCATATATCTTCCACTGGACACTGAGTCCCTGGAGGTCAATTCCTATCTCTTCATCTGTGTAGCCTCAGTACCTGGCATGATGCCTCACTGGAAAATGAATAAACTTTGAATGGACGACTGACCGCTGAGATGGGACATACAGAAGCTCCTCTAATTAAGAACAGCTTAGGTTGAAAACCTATTCATGTGCCTGAGCCTAAAGTAAAACCCTGTAAGAGCTCAGTGAGAGAACTATCGCTCTGATGGCATTGGTGTCAATCTTTTTGCTTATTTTAAATTCTCTTCTTTGTATATTTGCATTTATAATCTTTCCTTTTATTATACTTCCTACATGGAAAATAAAACCTAAACCAAAATAAATAAAAACTTCTATAGTCATACTAAAATAATCATACTTAACTAACTAATGCCATTTTTAAAATGTGAGCTGATTTGACTTGCCCTAAGGTGAAGCTTTTAAAATCTATAAAAGTTCTGAGGTTTAAAGTGTATAACCAGAGGAGATCCTGCATTATCTGAAAACCTGATGGGGAAATGTAGTATTTCTTTTTATTATAATTAGTTACTGTAAATGTAGGTGACAATATACTTATTGGTAGGTCTTTTACATTGTTAATGACCTGTGGAACAGTTGGGAAAAAAATATACCTACAGTGAGTGGCTCTAACAAAGCATATAGGTTAAATCAAATTCCATTTTCAAAGTTATCATTTTTTCTCCTGTCTATATAAGAGACATTTAAAGCCCACATATTTGGGGGCATGTAGTTTAAAGCAACACTAAAGTAATAAAGAAACCATAATGTGCTTTTATTACTTGAGTTTTTACAAACAGTTTTGGGATAACTCGATGGTATTATCACCATTATTGAGTAAAACATGCAGCACTTTACCACTACAACAGGAACACCTGCTAGCAAAGCTGTTAAACTCTAAGTTTCCCTATCGCTCAATTCAACTAGCAAGCTGCTTTAAACTGCCTCCTAATGTCTGTGTAACATCAGTAGTTTTTTTTTTTCTGTCCACTCTTGGGGCATATTGTAGAGAACTTTTCATCAATTATCAAGATTCCTTTTTTATTCTCCAGAGGAACTGAATGATTGTAAACTAGAAGATTTAGCAGTAAAATCTCTGTTATTTATTTTAGCATAACTACATCATTATACATGTATTTCATATTCCTTTGAAAAATATGCAAGGTATCATAAATCTCAGTCAGAATCTATCTTGAGTGTTGCCAATATAATCTTTCCATCATATAAAATAATAAATCCCTAGCTTCAAAGGCTAATGAGGTCTCTGAAATTACTTGGTAATCAATTATACTGTTATTATTAGAAGTTTAAGTATTATTATTATTAGTCCAGAGAATATTGCTACTAGTTATATAGGGTTAAAAGTCAATGGTTATTTTTGTAATGCTTAAAATCTTTGTTATATAGCTCCCTGTGTTGACTAGGTATGCACTGTAAAGTTGAAATGCAGTGCTTGTATACTGATTAATTCTAAGATGTAAACTACATTCCTTAATATTAATGTGTTATAAGTGACACCCATTATGTATGTCCATGATTCATATTGCCAAGCTGTTCCCCTTCCCCAGAATGATGTACTGTTACTGTCCTATTCATTTTGAATGTTGTATTCATAAGGGTTTTGTGACTAGACATCACCGTAAATCAATGTTATTGGACTATATTTTCAAACAAAACATTTACAGAGACACTCATCCCACATTCTATCCTTAGAGTGCAACACTTGCATGAAGGTCAAATAAAGTTGACATCAATTTATGGATTAGTTTGTTGAAAGAGCAAATGAAACCAACAATTTTCAGAATACCTTAATAAGAGATTTAATGTATTCATCCTTCACTCCAGAATTCCTAATAGTCTTAAGAGCTGAGCTAGAACTATAAAACAAATAACATTAGGGGGATATATAAGTACTTGAGGTTGTCTTTTCTGATGAAGCATAGGAAATACTCAG
The DNA here is from genome assembly GCF_964270905.1 of Leucopleurus acutus. Taxonomy (NCBI): domain Eukaryota; kingdom Metazoa; phylum Chordata; class Mammalia; order Artiodactyla; family Delphinidae; genus Leucopleurus; species Leucopleurus acutus. The sequence goes on from NC_139143.1 coordinate 123,393,199, forward strand.
AACAGTGTTGGTTTATACTAGGACTTTAGAAAGTATGTGGTAATGTTAACAGTGTCACAGTTTACTTCAAAATAAACAGGATTCATTTATGATCACTTATTACTTACTGAATTTGTATTCATGATTGATACACAGAAATACAATCTGTTTCAGTAGAACAAGATGATCTACTTCTTTCTGATTTTTTTTTCTTTTAATGTTGGGAAGTCCCTTAGATTGAAGTAAACAATACTTCTTAATTTTCTTTTTGCAACAGTTTGGTGTGGTGGAGATCTCAGATAGTTCATGGCTACCAAATATCTTCATGCAATGTTCTGTAATTTTTTTTCCTCTATTTTCACTTTCTTTATTCACATGGCTTTAAAAGGAGGCTATATACTATGTAAATAATATGCTCAAACCAGTACCTATGACTGCATTACAATAAACCATCTAAGTGTGAATAAACAGGAAAAGGAAATTTACGTCTCTTGAGAAGTATGTCTTTTTTTTTTTTTTTTTTTGGCTGTACCACCTGGGCCCTGGACAGTGAGAGCGCCAGAGTCCTAACCACTGGACCACTAGGGAATTCCCAAGAGTGTGTGTGGGTGGGTGTGTTTTTTGTTTTGGCTTGGTTTTTTTGGCTGCAGGGTTTGCAGGATAGTTCCCCAACCAGGGATCCCTGCAGTGGAAATGTGGAGCCAAGTCATTCTTGAGTAAGGAGTATTGAATCTAGATTTTCTTGCATAGTTTGTGCTTTCTATACATTAACTTAGACGCTTCTTTAAAGAGTAGAAAATATATCTTTGTTAAAGTTGTTGAAATGAAACAAAAACTTTTTCCCTAAGCAGCTAGTAATATTCTACATAAAACAGAACTTTCTGAATTTCAGTCCTTATTTCTTAATGTTGATAGCAAACTTGCAAGACTTCAGAATAAAAATTATTAAAGTTACAATGTAATGAAATAAAGAAATAGCACTCAAAAATCACCTTACAGATACACCATACAGAAATGTTCTCATAATTAAATGAATAACCTACACAAATTAATAAATATACAGTAAGTTGGCAGGTAAAATAAATTAATTTTATATAGAAAATTGCAATGTGCTACAGGTAGGCTAATTTATCTTAAACCCAAGCCCATATTTTACACATTGATGACATCCATCCATTTTATATTCTGGTACAGCACTTAGTACAGGGAGTGCTACACTCATCCATCACCCACTACCATAATCTTACTTCTCAGTTATGCTTCTTGGGGTGTCAGTCAAGAGTAACAGTGGCCATAGACATCAGAGCTTTAATTAAAGAAAAATAGATATAAGTGCTCTGGTAGAGGTAACTCTGTCTACCTCACATTTTAAGGTAAATTCGGTGAATACATGACCTTAATTAATATTTTCTGGCCATAAATTGTCCTGATCTTAGGTTGTTGGAATATTCTGAAAAGTTTTGTCACTTACTTTTGGAGGCTATTTGAAGGGGTTGGTGGGGATAGGGGTGGGAAGGAGTAAACCAAATAGCAAAAAACAAAAATGATCCCATTCCTTCTGTGAACAATAAACCAACGGAAGAGATAAGATGTAACCTGTCTATCTGCAGGTTTCTTTTAGCTATGTTACATCTCTTTTATTTTACTCCTTTACAATTATCATAAGGATGCCATTCTTATAGTATACTCTACCTCAGTTCATTGCTATGCAGCACAACCACCTCTGGAAGGTAATGAAGACGAAGAAACATGAAAAAAGTAAAGATTAAAGAGACCTGCTATCTTGCCTAGGGTTACATTATAAGTTAGTGGCAAAATGTGTATTAAAAGTCAGGTCTCCAGAGCCCCAGTGTTTTAATTAGTTTAATAATCCATGCTAACTTTCATGATTGTTAGGGCTTAGGTTTTGGTATTCTTTAATATTATTCTCAACACCTATGAAAAATGGCTGCCCTTCATAGGGTTAATGCAAACTATGAGTTACACCAATTATGCAAACACTAATCTTTGTAACTTATCTACCCCCAGGGTGCTTAGTGCTATGTGAGCATGTATTTCATTTCTTATTCAAAGGAGCTTTCACCCACTTCTATGAACAGTTTCCTTTAACACTATTAACAACAAAAACAAAACCATCAAATAAATGTTACCACATTTAAACTTATAATGAAGGTATAATTATCCCAACTGTATTAATAAAGAAATTAATGTTCAGTGACTTGTCCACGGCTGTATAGCTAATAAGAATTAGAACAGTGATTTAATTCTGAGACATTACAAGTATCACAACACATGATCTTAGTGTGTAAGGTTGATTGTTAAAAGAAATAATATGACACTACTGGAAAATTCAAATCAATAAATGGATTTGCAACTGTATACTTTCCATTGGTTATTTATTTTTATTATTATTTTTTTTTTTTTGCGGTACGCAGGCCTCTCACTGTTGTGGCCTCTCCCGTTGCGGAGCACAGGCTCCGGACGTGCAGGCTCAGCAGCCATGGCTCACGGGCCCAGCTGCTCCACGGCATGTGGGATCCTCCCAGACCGGGGCACGAACCCGTGTCCCCTGTATCAGCAGGCAGACCCTCAACCACTGCGCCACCAGGGAAGCCCCTCCATTGGTTATTAATATTAAAAAAATTTTCTGTAGTCTTATCTTCACTTAGTCATGATTTATATTCTATACTTTATTCATTCCTTCATTTATTTATTTAATTAGTCATTTGACAAATATTGCACTAACTGCTGGTGGCATAAAGCCAATGGAAATGATTTTAGGTTGTGCTGCTATGTTTTTTAAAAATGGCGAAGGGATATAATACATTAAATTATAGACTGACTCTAGATGGAGTGGTCAAAAGAGATTCTCCCAGGATATATTCTATTTAAACTAAATGTTGAAAGAAGAGATGGAATTACCACATAAAGAATGAGGGAAAAATATTCCAGCAGGGAGAAACAGACAAAATCTTAATCATCATTGAGTTACACTCTGGAGCAAGAGACAAGAAACAAAGTAATAAATATAGTATGCCCTTCATAACTTAGTATAAGCTATGAGAGAATTGAAAATACATAGAAGTATTAAGGAAATCCAGAAGCAAGAAGAATCATTATTTTAGGTAGGATATTACAAAAAGTCTCACTGAGCAAGGGATGTGAATGAGACCTGAAAGCAATGAGGTAAAGAGCCAAGAAGATTTCCAGGGAAAGGTGTCCCAGGTAGAGGGAAGAGCACATACAAAGGCCCTGAGGTAGAAGTACCTCAGGCATAGTAAAGTAAGGTAGTGGCAATATGTAATAAAGTATAGTATTTACAAAGAAAACTTTTATGAGATTTAGAGAATAGAAAGGGGAACTCAGGAATGAAACAGGAGGATAATTAAGCTGGTTTTGTAAAATTCAAGGTGAGGGATGATTATGACATAAACAACAATGGCATTGGAGATGAAGTAATAAGCTATGTCTTAGAGGTAGAATCAGCAGGATAAACTTTATGATTAGTTACCATGAGTTGAAGAAAGAGAGAAATCATCAATAACCACTAATTTTTCACTGGTAGGTGAGGTGCTTTTTACTGAATTACAGAAGATGTGACATCAAGTTCAAGGAAATAATGAAGTGTTCTTTAGACCCCTTTAAATTTGTGATGTCTGTACAATTTTAAGAGGAAATTTCAAAAGGCCATTAGGAGAGGTCTGCAATATAAATATGTGTTTTGTCACCATCAAAATGATATTTAATTGAATTCATAACTCTCCATTGCTGACAACCCTACTCAGCACAAGCTTAGACAAATGTTAGTATTTACAAGTTAAACTTAAATGTGAAATTCTATGGATTGCTAAACCAATTTACTTAGAAGCAAATTAATGGTTCTAGCCTTGCATAGACTCACGAAAGAGGTGACTTTGTCAGTAACTCAAACATTTTTAGTCTAAATATCAATATAACCATGAAGTGAATTTGAACAGAAATATACCCCGCCAAGAAAAACAAAAAAAAAAATAAAAACTGAAAAAAGCCTTATTATTTAAGTCTTAACTGGATTTTCCTTGATTACTATGCTTTTCATATTATGCATATGATCTTGAACTCACGAACAAGTATAATCTAAAGTGCAAGTAAGGGGCTTCCCTGGTGGTGCTGTGGTTGAGAGTCTGCCTGCCGATGCAGGCGACACGGGTTCGTGCCCCGGTCTGGGAAGATCCTACATGCAGCGGAGTTGCTGGGCCCCTGAGCCATGGCCGCTGAGCCTGCGCGTCCGGAGCCTGTGCGCTGCAACGGAAAAGGCCGCAACAGTGAGAGGCCCGCGTACCGCAAAACAATAACAACAACAACAACAACAACAACAATAAAGTTCAAGTAAGATGACTACAGGAGATTGCTTGACTGACATGAAGATATGTTAAAGGTTACAACTCAGAACTGCCTCTTTGCATTCTGAAGATGTATTTTGTTGATCAGGTATTGTGTTTTAAAAATGATGCATTGGGTTTCCCTGGTGGCGCAGTGGTTGAGAGTCCGCCTGCCGATGCGGGGGACGCGGGTTCGTGCCGCAGAGCAGCTGGGCCCGTGAGCCATGGCCGCTGGGCCTCAGTGTCCGGAGCCTGTGCTCTGCAACGGGAAAGGCCACAACAGTGAGGGGCCCGCGTACCGCAAAAATAAATAAATAAATAAAAATGATGCATTGAATGTCATTAGGCAGGGTGTACTCTTTCTAGTTAGTCTCATGCCACCACTCCCTATTGCCTTCACCGTTATGCTTTTTGCCTGGCTCTTGACATGATTTCCTTACTAACCTGCCACAGATACTTTTAACTTTTAACATCTATCTACCTTTATATGTTAACACTAACTGGCAAGGCACTGTGCATATTGATTCTTTGAAATGAGCACTATAAAATTTATTTTTCTGAGTTGTGCCTTGGTGTGTTTCCATTAGTCTATGCTGAAAGATGTTATAAGAAACATACCTGTGGATCCTATCATGGTGTTCATGGTAAGAATGTTGCTGAGGATGTTATGAATTACCCCACACATCATTGCTTGTATAAAATAATAATCAAATACATTATTTCTAATATTATTATTGAATTAAGTTGTTGGTTTATTCACCTTATTTTATCTCAGGATACTGTTATTTTAAGAACTGATTTCACTATGCAGTTTCCAGTGGTTGCTTGAAAACTTAGGTAGAAAATATACATATTGGTTTCTGCCCCCAGTTCCTGGAACAATGCTCCTAAAACCTTTATAATTTGTTAAGCGATGAGTACTAATATTTGGTCTCTGACCCTAGTTCCTGATACACAACTCCCAAATCTCTCGGAATTTCCTGGATGATAGCCATGTTTTTGTTCTGACCAAACGATTTTTGCTGGGCTCCAAGAGAGCTTCAGAATGGGGGCTGGTCACCAGAAAAATCGAAGCTTGATTAGAAGGTGGAACTTCCAGCTCCACTTCCCATCCTCCAGTAAGGGGAGAGGGGCTGGAGACTGACTTAATGATCCATCATGCCTGTGTGATAAAGTCTCTGTAAAAATCCCAAAGTGCAGGATTCAGAAAGCTTCCAAGTTGGTGAACACATTCATGTGCCAGGAGGGTGGTATATCCCAGCTCCACAGAGACAGAAGTTCCTGTTCTTGAGACCCTTCTAGACCTCATCCTATGTATCTCTTCATCTGGCTTTTCATTTGTATACTTTATCACATCCTGTATTATGTAATAAACTGGGAAATGCAAGTAACTGTTTCTCTGGGTTCTGTGAGCTGTTCTAGCAAACGATTGAACCTGAGGAGGGGCTCATGGGAACGTCTGATTTATAGCTGGTCTGTGGTGGGGCAGGGAGGAGTTCTGTGGGGCTGAGCCCTTTACCTGCGGGGTCCACGCTAACTCCAGGAAGTGTCAGAATTGGATTGGATGGTAGACACCCACGCATCTGACGTCAGAAGTGAAGCTGTGTGGTAGCAGTGTGAGAGTAAATCAGATGCTCAAGTGAGTTTTTACAAGACAGTCAGTGATGTCAGATACTGGGGCTCTTTGTAGCCAGAATTCCATGACCCCCATTGACCCTCACCCTTGTACACTCTTCTCTCTTGGACTGAGGGTGCAGCCCATAGAGATGAAATTTTCCACGTGTAAGTGAGGTCCCAAGTTAGTAGATCTTAAAATAGGGAGATTATACTAGTGGGCTTGACCTAATCATATGGGCCTTTTACATATGGATCTAGAGGTCAGAGGCAGAGGAAGTGAAATATTCAAAGGGTGGGAGGGACTCAACTTGAGGTGTATTCTCTGTTCTGGCTTTGAAGTTGGGTAGAACAGTGTGACAAGAAATATGTGTGGACTCTAGCACTGAGAGCAGCCCCCTGCCAAGAAACAAAATGGATACCTCGGTTCTATACCTGCAAGGAAGTAAATTTGTCCAAAGAGAAAATGAGCTTGACAGTGCATTCTTCCTTTGGAGACTTCAGAAATGAACAAATCCTAGCCGACAATTTGATTTTACCTTGTAAGACCTGAATAAAAATGTAGTCGCTCTGTGCCTGGGCTTTGACCTGTAGAACTGTGAGCTGATAAATGGATGTTGTTTTAAGTCTCTAAGTTTGTGATAATTTGTTATACAGCAATAGAAACAAATACAGACTGTTACGTCAAGAACTGTAAAAGGTCTGAAATTTTACTCTGGTCACAACCTAAAATTTAACCCGCCATAGTTTCACGCATACTGGTAGGGGAGATGAGACTCCTGGACCACAGACAGATGGCCTTTGTACTTGCAGCAATAGCCGTTGCCAGGGTATTAGGATTTGTGCTGGTCGCCTAAACCCCAATTGCCACAGGGCAGTGCAGAGAAGGCCAGGTGATTGGACCTCTCTGCAAATACTTTGGGTTCTGTTACAGGACAGGAACCCCCAGCACAGGAAAAAAAAAAAATCTATAATTGACAGTAAACCTGCTTGACCTTCACCCAGAGTGAGACACTATTTTTATTAAACTGGATAGTATATAACCCTGCCCTCTGCTCCTAAAGGAGGTACTATCCCTATCTTCTAAGGCCTATTTCTATACACAGGCTATCAGTGATGAGCACAAACACGAGAATTGTCTCCTATCTTACACCTAGACTTTCCTTCTTGGAGGGAGGCAGTTACCACTAATAATAAAGCATGCATTCCTGAAGAATTAAGATGCAGTGAAGAATGTTATCAGTACAGTACTGTAGGTAGACATCTCCAAATTATAAGACTTTGAATTTTATGGAAAACAAATTTACCAGTCTGGTTTAAAACAAAATGTGTCATCTGCCCTTTGCATATGTGTATAAAGGTACAGTATTTTTTTAATTAGCATTACTCTCCTCTTAAGCTTATAATTCCTATCTTTGCTTTTCTCTCTTTTTCCCTTTACTATTTCTAATTCATATATGGTTTTATATTTTCTGAATGTTTCAAAAATTAGAAGAATTTTTAAATTAGAAAAATGTGTTTAAGTGAAGTCAACCAAAACAGAAAAAATTGATAAAAAATAGACAAACAAACAGAAAAGATATTTTTGTAGCTTTCCCATCACTGTATATATTGCAAGGCCTGTGACTGACTATGGGATTGGGCTCAATAGACTGGATTAAATGATGTTCCTAATAACGTTAGGGGTTTCATTGCAGGGTATAGAGTACTATATAGGGAAATTATTTAGAGAATATTAGATATTTTTAGTATTGCTATGGTTAATTTCAAATCTCTGAATAACCTTGTGATCTGACCAAGTTTCATACCCACACAACATACAACTTGAAGAAAAGAGATGCTTTTTCCGTGCTGATTGGACAAACTGTATTTCCAAGCCTATCTCTAGAAAAATTGCTGGGGGAAGAATCAGACCTATTCACACAGTCCTAAATTACTATATCTATATCCAGAGCCAGTGTTGTTGGCAAATTGGATAAAATTAACTGATAATCTTAGACCAAGAAGGAGCCAACTCTGGATTTGGGGAGGGGTCAATCCCACTCACAGCTCACTGGATGACAAGTAGGGAAAGGGGGCAAAGTGGAAGGGATGCTGAAACACAATCTACATGACAGCCACTAGAATCAAGACAGAGGTTATTAGCTCTGTATTACCAAATAAGAAACTAAGGACAAAAATGCAATTAAATTGGCCTCATTCCCATAATAAGTGGCAACATCAGATTCTTAGACCAGGTTTTCTGACCTCATGTCCATTGCTCTTGTTCTTATTTTCTACTCTCTTGTGACATGTTGAGTGAATTAATTTGACCTATTTACAAAAACAGGGTTTGAAAGATGAAAAAAGCAGTAACATAAAGATGAATAGGCTCTTTGCAGGGAAAAAAAAAAAAAATTTCCAAAGAGGAAAACACCTAGAAAGAGGTACGCTGGGTTGGATGTTGTAAGACAATGTTTGCCTTCTACACAAATTTGCCTAGGTCAGGAACTTCAAGTACCCAAGAGCCAGCAACTCAGTGGTAGTTTGTAAAATCTGTGCCATGAGAGCACTTTTTCAGATTCACTATCCCACTGTGACTCTTCCCGGAACATCTCAGACTAAAACAAAGAAAACAAATTCCCATGAAAACCTAAGTAAAAGGTCACGGAAAGGAGAGGCAGAACTCCTTAGTTTCTTTCAGGGCCTGAGGGTTCATTCTTCAGAATCTGTGCCCCATTGGCACATGCAGTTTGCATGATGATTTTCTTTTGTATCAAAGCACACCCACGGCAGGTTACAATACCTGATGTCTGGCTGCCCTTTGATTCCATGTCCTGGGCTTAGTTGAGGCTGCCTTGTAATTCAGGAGCACGTTTCTTTGTGAATCGTTCAAGATGGACTTGCCTCAAGACAGATTTTTTATGTTTTTTATTTTTGGCTGCATTGGGTCTTCATTGCTGCGCACGGGCTTTCTCTAGTTGCAGTGAGCAGGGGCTACTCTTCGTTGCAGTGCGCAGGCTTCTCATTGTGGTGGCTTCTCTTGTTGTGGAGCACAGGCTCTAGGTGCATGGGTTTCAGTAGTTATGGCATAGGCTCAGTAGTTGTGACTTGTGGGCTCTAGAGTGCAGGCTCAGTAGTTGTGGCGCACAGGCTTAGTTGCTCCGCGGCATGTGGGATCTTCCCAGACCAGGGCTCGAACCTGTGTACCCCGCATTGGCAGGCAGATTCTTAACACTGCACCATGAGGGAAGACCCCTCAAGACAGATTTTACTCTTTAAATAACCTTACTTATTTCTGTATATATAACCTGGCTAAAATCAGTCTTCTTTCCCCATTCTTTATCAAGAAATGAGATGAAGGGTTGGAGAGAAAGAGAAGAGCTAGAAGCCTGCTAAGGAATGTTAATCACTGCCCATGTTCCACTTCATACTGAAAATCTTCTTAAGGTTAGGAAGCAGAGTAGAGAGATCTAGATCATAGCCCAGAGTAGAGAACAAGGACTTATGAGAGGCAGTTGTTACCAAATGTTTTTTTGAGAAATAATATTTTTCAATAAATACATATGGTACTAACAGTCCATTCAGTTGGTTAAATCTGAGGATTAGAAAGTGAGGATATGAAGGACCAATTATGGGACTTGAGCCTCCGCAGATTTTGGTATCCATGGTGGGTCCTGGAACCAATCTCCCACAGATAACAAGGAACAAATGTATTAATATAGTAGCATATTGGTGTTATATAATAAACACAAAAACATTAAATTAAAATGGATGAGATAAAAGATCAGATAAAAATATGTTTAGAAAATGTTCTATTTATTAGTGTTACTAAAAAAAAATTTTTTTTACATCTTTATTGGAGTATAATTGCTTTACAATGGTGTGTTAGTTTCTGCTTCATAACAAAGTGAATCAGTTATACATATACATACATTCCCATATCTCTTCCCTCTTGCGTCTCCCTCCCTCCCACCCTCCCTATCCCACCCCTCCAGGCGGTCACAAAGCACTGAGCTGATCTCCCTGTGCTATGCGGCTGCTTCCCACTAGCTCTCTATTTTATGTTTGGTAGTGTATATATGTCCATGCCACTCTCTCACTTTGTCACAGCTTACCTTTCCCCCTCCCCATATCCTCAAGTCCATTCTCTAGTAGGTCTGTGTCTTTATTCCTGTCTTACCCCTAGGTTCTTCATGACATTTTTTTTTCTTAAATTCCATATATATGTGTTAGCATACGGTATTTGTCTTTCTCTTTCTGACTTACTTTGGTGTTTTCAATGTGATTATGCATTATCATCATTAATATCGTGATTTAAAACTTTATGCTAGAAAATGATTTCCAGGTCTGGTTCTAAGTTACCTTTATTGAGACACTGTTTATTGGTTTAATGACTGTCATTAAGGGAAAAGTCAAGTGGTAAAAATTCATAGATCTAGCAATCCCACTCCTGGGCATATACCCGGAGCAAACCATAATTCAAAAAACTACATGCACCCCAATGTTCACTGCAGCACTATTTACAATAGCCAGGACATGGAAGCTACCTAAATGTCCATCAACAGAGGAGTGGATAAAGAAGATGTGGTACATATATACAATGGAATATTACTCAGCCATAGAAAAGAACAAAATAATACCATTTGCAGCAACATGGATGGACCTAGAGATTGTCATACTGAGTGAAATAAGTCAAACACAAAAAGACAAATATCATATGATATCACTTATATGTGGACTCTAAAACAAAGGGTACAAATGAACTTATTCACAAAGCAGAAGTTAGATGTAGAGTTACAGATGTAGAAAACAAACTTATGGTTACCAGGGGATAAGGGGGAGGAGGGATAAATTGGGAGATGGGGATTGATATATACACACTATTATATATAAAATAGGTAACTAATAAGAACCTGCTGTATAGCACAGGGAACTCTACTCAATACTCTGTAATGGCTTATATGGGAAAAGAATCTTAAAAAAAAGAAAAGAGTGGATATATGTGTATATATGACTGATTCACTGTGCTATACACCTGAAACTAACAGCACATTGTAAATCAATTATACTCCAATGAATTTTTTAAAATAAAATTTAATTTAATTTAAAAAATCATAGTTCCAAATAGAAGAAATGAATTCTGTCTGCATATACTAAATCCTGAAACTCATGTTTCAATCCTGTCCACTAATAATGTTAGTATTTTGTTGAAATCAGCTAGTAGGTTTTGAGTTTTCATGATGTTTATCAGTTGTTCTTTTGAGTTAAAAAGTGCTATATTTTCATATTTTTATAAAATATACTCAAAGCTAGTCACAGGAGCACTATCACAGAAGCACTGTTAGGCCAGCCTGGCACTAGGCACCAGCCCAGTGGCCCTAGAAGAGGCATCTCATCACCTGCACCCCCTTAAGCCTTGCTGGAACCCTCCAGCTGCTATCAATGCTCTCCCCAGCAGCTGTGAGCCCTACTGGATCAGGACGAGGGAAGGGTGGTTAATCAGTAAGAAACTGGCTTCCATGAAATCAGCTAAAATTGCTGACTGAAAGCACGTAAGCTCACTTTTATGGGCACACCAAAACCACAATTATCAGAACAGCCATCAATGAAAAAGACTACAACCTACCCAAAAAAGATCTACAACCAAAGACATGAAGAAGGAACCACACTAGACGGGTAGGAGGGGTGATATAATCAAGTCCCATACTCCGAGGTGGGCGACCCCCAATATAATTACATTGCAGAAGTTCTTCCAAAGGAATGAGAGGTCTGAGCCCCACCTCAGTCTCCCCAGCCTGGGAATCCTGCACTGGGAAGATGGGCCCCCAGAGCATTTGGCTTTGAAGGCCAGTGGGTCTTACTTTCTGGAGACCCAGAGGGCTGAGGGAAATAGAGATTTCACTCTTAAAGGGCACACAGAAAATCTCACACACTATGGGACCCAGAACAAAAGCAGTAATTTGAGAGGAACCTGGATCAGGCCTACCTGCTGATCTTGGAGAATCTCCCAGAGAGACAGGAAGGGACTGGAGCTCACCCTGGGGACACAGACACTGGCAGCAGCTATTCTGCTGGCCGGCGCCATTGTGGTATCGTCCTTCTAGCTCATTAGTGCCAAGACTCGGCTCACCTGACAGCCTGTAGGTGCGAGTTCTGTGAGGCCTCAGGCTAAGCAACTAACTGGGAGGGGACACAGCCCCATCCATCAGCAGACAGACTGCTTAAGCCCAGACATCCTGAGTCCACAGTCATCTGTGCACATGCCTCTGCCCACCAGAGGGCCAGGACCATGCTCTACCCACCAGTGGGCAGGCACACACCCCAGAATACCCTGCACCCCACCCTGCCCTCAGGGAGCCTGCTGTAGCCTCTGGGCCGGCCTCACCCACCAGGAGGCAGACACCAGACTCAAGAAAACCACAATTCTGTAGACTGCCCATCAGTAAGCCAGACCCTGCCCTGGGACCAGCTGGGCCCAACCCTGCCCACTATCAGACTAACATAAGCTTCAGGACAGCTCAGACTCCATATCCAACTGTGTCAGGAACTGTCCCTCATCTTCCCAACCCCCCAGCCATCTGATAGTAGCTCTAGGATGCCCTGGGTCCTGCAACCAGACTCAAGGACCCAGCTCTGTCTGCCAGTAGGCACTAGTCCCAGGACCTGGCTTCACCCACCATTGAGCCTGCATAATCCCTGGAATCCCTGGGGTTCTGCAGTTGGTAAGTAGGTGACCTGGTCCTGCCAATGAGTGGCCAGAAGTCTCCATGCAAGGCAGGGCCTGGCAAGCAACTGGACCAGGGGCCAAGCAAGCCTACAGACTGCCCATATAGTCAGCCTGCCACAACAGAAGGACCCACACAGACCTCATAGGAGGAACCCCTTGAGCATATAGCTTGCTCGGGTGACAAGAAGGGACTGTGCTACTGGGATGCACAGGACATCTTCTACAAAAGGCCACCTCTCCAAGGTCGGGAAATGTAACCAACCTACCAGATACATAAAAATAAAAACAGCGACTTAGGCAAAATGACATAACAGAGGAACATGTTCGAGACAGAGGAATAAGATAAAACCCCAGGGCTTCCCTGGTGGCGCAGTGGTTGAGAGTCCGCCTGCCGATGCAGGGGACATGGGTTCGTGCCCCGGTCCTGGAAGATCCCACATGCCGCGGAGCGGCTGGGCCCATGAGCCATGGCCGCTGAGCCTGCGTGTCCAGAGCCTGTGCTCTGCAGCGGGAGAGGCCACAACAGTGAGAGACCCATGTACCACACACACGCACACAAAAGATAAAACCCCAGAAGAAGAACTAGGTGAAAATAGGCAATCTATCCGAGAAGGAATTCAGGATAATGATCATAAAGATGATCAAAGAACTCAGGAGAAGAATGGATTCACAGAGTGAGAAATTAGAAGTTTATAACAAAGCTAATCACAGAAATTCATTCAGAAGATTTGTAATTGGTATAGACAATTAGAATTCTAAGTTTTTTTTTAAGGCCTGCTGTTACAAAAATTTTTATAGGTGACACTCTGTTTTCAGCAATAAATTATCTAATTATGGACATATTTACAAATATCACTTTTCAAAATGTTCTCTCCATAAAAGAAGATTCTTTGGAAAGCAACTACTTTCTTACTGTTAAAATGTGGCTATATCAGAATACATATTTTTGTAAAGGAAAGATATGTAACTCATCTTTAACTTTGACAACTCATAATATATGTGAAATATTTCCGTGTGCCATGCAAGGTTTTCCTTCAAAATATCTGCTTTCTCAAAATACTTAGAGATTCTTCAAGTTAAGTAATATAAATACGTTCACATTCAAAAACTGCAAAACCTCATAATAAATATACTGATACATAACAAGAAAGTGAGGATGTCTCTGCCCACTCATGTAGAATTCCCCTTCTTTCCTTTGTGTGTGGCAGGAGATCACCTCACATGCTGTGACTAAGGATAACATATTTTTTTCTTCCTATAACTCAGTTAAATCATCTGGTACACCTGGTGTGTACCTAGTGCAATTTTTTAGAACTTTTTTGGTAATAATTTTTTTTTATTGAGGTAACATTGTTTTATTGGTTTATAAAATTTGCAATAATTTTTGATTTATAGAAAAGTTGCTGAGTCAATATAGAGAATTTCCATATATCCTTCACCCAATTTCTCCAAATGTTAGCAACTCACAGAACCATAGTACATTTGCCAAAACTAAGAAGGTCACGTTGGCACAATACTATTGATGACACTACATATTTTACACATTTGTTCACTAATGAATGTCCTTTTTCTGTCCCAGGATCTGGTCAATGATCCCACATTGCTCTTAGTTGTTGTGTTGCATTAGTCTCCTCTGATCAATGACAGTTTCTCAACTTTTAAGTGACCTTGACAATTTTGACGAATAATGACCAGGTATTTTGTAGAACGTTCCTTGATTTGGACTTGCCTGATGGCCTCTCATGGGTTTTGAGAAGAACACCACGGAGATGAGTTGCCCTTCTCAGCACATCATGATCCACAACATCAACATGACTTATCCTTGTTGTCAGCCTCCATCTATCACTTGGTTAAGGGGTTCCTGAGATGTTTCTTCACTATAAAGTTACTTTTCCCCTTTCTTTATTTTTGGAAGACAGAAAGTCCTGTTCACACTCAAGGAGAAGAGCATACTCCACTTTGAAAACAAGAGGGTCCAAGTTGGCACTTTGAGTTTTTTGTGAGAACACCCCAAAGTTTCCTTTGGTTTTCAAGTAAGATACCATTGACACATGATAGAGAAACATGCCAGCATGAAAGTTAGGCCATGAGAGTTAGGAGGGAACGTATCCTAGGATGTTCCTTATACATTCCCCCTGAAGATGGAGTAAGGACATGGCAGAAATATCAGTAAATTAACTGTGACAGAGTTTGCCAAGTGAAAGCCAAAATCAGGCCCACAGACATCTCGGATACCACTTCATTATTCGACAGATGGCCTGATAAGATAATGTTAAGATGGAAGAAAAGATCAGAAGAGAAATGAGACAGAGGAAGACAAACAGGATACTGCTACATCTAATTCAAGTTCTGAAATGGCACCATCTCAGAATGTCTTTAGGGAGAAAGAGACACATTGCAGATTGAATTGTAACCCTAAATGGGACTACATTTTAAGCCTATAATGACTGAGAAATCACTGGGCTGGGCCACGAGAAACCAGAATTAAGTAGATCAAATTGTTTGCTATTATGTGGTATAGGAGCTCATGCTAGAAATTCAGTTGAATTACATAAAGATAAAGAAAACAAATTTTTTTAATATCTGGGCTTTGTGGACTGTTGTTTCTGTCAGGTATGAGTCTTTCACAGAAATTGGCAGCAGCATCACAGGATACAAGCATGAAGTCTGTCTGTTCTGAGCTGGCTGGATGATAAAAACAGTTAGTACAAGATAGTAGGACTGTGCTTGATGGTTGGGCTAAACAAGATATATTTTCAATTTGTTTATGATCTGGGCAGACATTTTATAGTAACATTTCATAAGACTGGGGATGAAAATACATGAATAAGGGAAAGACTATAACTTAGCGTTGATGAGTGTCAGAGTCGGAGAGACCAAAGTTTCATTTCCAGTTTCATTATTCACTAACCCTGTGATGTTGCTGAATTTACTTAATTTTTTTAAGCCTCAGTTTACTCATTTCTTAAATGGAGATAACAATGACTGCTTTATGGGATTATTATGAGACTTAAGTGAGATCACATATGTGGTACATCAAGTACAAAGTGCCACACATAAGTAATCAATATGTCATAATTTGCTATTCTTCTTCTTATATTATTATTATCCTAAATATCTATTTTGAATCCTGAAATTATAAGAAATTAAAACCAGATTAGTAAAATTTAGCCAAGAGCTGAGGTAGCTAAAGAGACATGTAAGAGAGTACAAATGAGAAGAAAAAAAGTTCATAATGTATAGAGAAAGAAGTCAATTAAGGCATAGAATTTCCACCAGGAAAGTAGGTTATGAGAAGAGAACTGAATGCAAGCTGACTGAGTTGATAGTTTGTACAGATACCCAGGGCTGCTTTCTTGAGGATTTATCAACTCTCAAATGAAGGACAGTCCTTTATTTTATGTCTAAGGCAATTAGAATTTATTTTAACTTACATATTTTAAATTATAAGTCCTAATTAACATTTTTTACAAATATAATGGGGTACTGTATGCCTAACACAAATTCATAGAAGTGCTTGTGAGATTTTTAACATTTTATTGCCCATGGCTGACCAAGCATGAAGGATTAAGAGAGTAAAAATTTTTTAAAAAAACATTTAGCTATAAAATTAAAGCATAAACTTTCCCAATCTTTATTATTATTGCTAGATAAAGAGCTGTCATTTCTAAAGGAATGCTGGAAGGTAGTTAATTTCTCTTTATGCTTAGGGTTACAGACTTTTAAATTTTTTGGTCTATTTCTGGCCTCATTTAGCTATTAAGAAATTTATGCTATTTCCTTGTTTTCTAATGGCCAGAGATGCTGCCACATAAATTGAAAAGGGAGAAAAAAAAAAACTTAAATTTTCATTACAGTTATACTTTCCTCTCATCAGAGGACCTCAGAAATTCCCCTGCTGTATCAGTAATGCCGGATAGTTAGTTTCTCTGCCCAAAAAAGGATACACAGATGTGCTAACATAATAATACCCAATGTTTCAAGATCCTCAAGGATATTAATAAAAAGCTATTTCTTATGGGAACTTTGGATTTTTTTTCCCCCAGAAAAGATTACAGATCAGTATATATAATCTCAAAATATTAAGGTAATTAGTGCTGGGTGAATTAAAAAAAGAAAAAAAATGCAACATTCACACTCGTTCAGATAAATACCAAAGTTTAGAGGATGCTTACTTGAACTTTATCAAAACTATGGAAATTCTGGTGTTTGCAAAATTGAACTGCAAGTCTGGGGGGAAAGGGCTATCTTGCAAGATTTTGAGAGCATCATGTTGCTGGTTGAACTGAAAATACTACATACATGGCCGTTCCCTGCTTTTTCAGCATTCTCTGGGTCAATTTAAAAAGAGAGAAACAAAACAAAACAAAACACACAAAAAAACCCCAGAAGTTTAGAGACATTAAAAAGGCAAAAATGAGCTTTCAAAAGCTTTCTAAATGAGGTGTTTTGTTTTGGTTCTTTTTGGAGTTTTACCTGACATTTCATTGATCTTTATTTTAAGGGAATGATAGTGAGCCAAGTAACTTGTAGTGGCTCACATGCCCTGCCCCTCTGCGCTATTCTACCTTCCATTCTTTCACCTACAAGAAGCATGGAGTCCCTTGGAAGTCCACGGGAACTCCATGCTTGCATCAGCTCAGGGGGGATCCAGAGCAAGATGAGAAACAGGCCTGGAGACTGCAATGGAAGCTTGAGCAGATTGTGCAGTATCATTTCACACGCTATTGTATCCCCTTATGTCACATTTTTTCTGTTGCCGACAGAAATCAGCTAAGGGCAGAGCGCAAGAAAGCTGGTGTAGCAAATGGTCTTCTTGCTGGTTTCAACAAAGCAGCCACACCAGTGGAGAGCCGCTTCCTCTTGCATTCTGCTCCACTGTCTTGAGTCCATTTCTGAACCCCAGCCAACTCCCAGCTGGTAGTATACTACGATGCTGTCATGTCATCAACCCAGTCAAGATGTTCCAGCGTTTTGTGTGTGTTTTTTAAACTTGCCAACTTGGCTGTTTTCCCATAAATTGCATGGAATAATAATTTTTTTGAAAAAGCTTAGCTTCTATTTACCCATGGGTGAGCAGGTTTTTAGAGATTGCTCAGTAAACAGAATTCAGGTCAAAATTAGCGACAGTGAACAGGCAATCATATTTAGCTATTCAATGACTCATATTTGGATATCAAGAGTCCAAACTAAGGTAAACTACTCAGAAGCTTTTACTAGAAGCAGCATCTGATAACACAAGTAAGCTTTAATATTTCCCAAATAAGTTATATTTCTTCACTCTACAATAGTACCTTGCTTTTTGACAGTAGTTTACTTTTTGTGTATATATGTGTGGGTACTTATGTGTTTCTTTTATAAAAGCTCTTCTGGCAAAAAATCAGAACATTATCTGTAAAATAACTGATAATAAAGTACCCAAGAGAAGAAAATAGTTTTCTGCCTAAACAATATATAAGTCAAGATGGTTAATTGGAGAGAAGCTTGGGTTTTTTTTTGTTGTTGTTTTTTAAAAAAAAGCATTTGTGGGTATTTTTAATAATTTGAACATATGGTCTGAGCAGAAGCAGAAAAGGCACTTTTTTAACTTGATGTCAGATCATATCACATTATGTTGATTTATACTGCATAATGTGATATGCTGCAGATTTTTAATGAATGGACTTACTTTATCATCTCAGCTAGGAAAGATTTTAGGGGTGCAAATCTGGTGATGGCTTTTTTGATTCTTTAACAGCTCTTGACTAATACCATTTTCAAGTTTCTGACAGACATTTTTTGTATTTCACTTACTTCTTCCATTAGGTGAGGCAGCAAACAGATATAATGAAAATGAAGTTCTAGCAGAAAGAATGTTTCTTTTTCAATTGTTTTTAATCAACTGGGAGGACTTAAAGTTTCTTTATTTAGGTCAGGAGCAATAATTTGACAATAAGAAATAAGCAATGTTTTGATGGGGCTGGGCTTGTAAATTAAAGGTGTGAGAAGCTGTGTAAGGACAGGACAGGGAAAAACAGAAGCACTGCCATGTCAGAAAGGCCTGATCTGAATACCCTATGTACTGAGTGTGTCCTAAGCCTTTTTCCCAATGTTCCATGTACAGTTCTTATGCTGAATCACAGACAGAAACTGCTAAGATTTCTGAATAACTGTCATCTGTAATACCCAAACTGTGTCTCTAAGAAAAAAATAAACTTTCACAGTTGATTTTTTTTTCTTCGATGAGAAACAGAAACCTAAATAGGTTAAGTAGTCAATCTAAGATTTCAGCAGAATCTGACATTTTGGAAAAAGAATATAAAAACTACTGTTTTCAGACTATTATTCCAACTTTCTCTTCCTCTATTTTATTTATGGGTTATCACCCAAATAATCAGTTATCTTTAATTAGATGACTATCTTTGAAGCACTATGTAGTCACATACACATACCTAGAAAAATGAATTAAAACAAAATTCAACAGCGATGCATCATTTACCCAGCCAATTGCCAAGAGACAGTATACAAATATTAAAAGACAGGTAAGAAAAGCACAAAACTCCAGAAGGAATGTCAAGCCAGTAAGATACATCAATAATTTGGCTAGTGAACTTCAAATGTAAAGAAGCAAATGAGAAGACAGGTGGTGGTGAGGGCTAGGTTTGTCCATTAAACAGTAACATAAAGAAAAAAAAATGTCAGAAACAAAAATTGGAAATATTTGATAAATAAATTAATGTAAGCATTTTATCTTAAAAAAGAAAAATAGAATATTTTAATTTTTTTAGGACTGCAAAGTGGAAATAAAATCCACTATTTTCAGTTAGTACATATAGTGCACTTATTCTAGCAGGGCCTCAGCTAGTGGCTTTACATGGATTATTTAATTTTTATTAATATTCTATTTTAGATTTAAGGAAAAAAAAGAGTTCAGTTATTAAATTATTTATTTAGAGTTGATAAATAATTTGCCTAAGGTCAATAGCTAGTAAACAGTGAAACTAAGGCAGTAAGACTTCAGAACCCACCACACTGTACTGCCCAAAAGCTTTCAAGGAGACAACTAAGCTTCGACAGCAGTAAATTAATTGTTTCAGATTATTTGGATATATGAAAAATGGAAATCTTTGATAGCACCATTTTAGGAGTTGATAGAAATATTAAAGATCAGCCAGTGAAATAGCTAAATATATTAAAGATGATTTGAGATGATGTGAGCAAAGGCATTAAAGTATAGGAGGGTCTGAAGATCCAAGTTCCTATCTATTTATATCAGCAACAAAGAGAAAGGTATCATGATATGGTGATATTATGTTAAGGAAATCAACAAAAGATGAATAAAATAATTTGCCAAATAAATTGACTTCATACCAAAACTAAGAATCTGTCTCTAGAGAGAAATGGAGCTCCAGTAGTCAGATCTTTTATGATGCTTAATTCATTTATACCTTCTTTTCAGGTTAGTTTTTCAACCAGAAATTCAACTTATCCTGAGAAAAGAAATAGTTAATTAATATATCACTTAGGATTAGTTTTGGCTCTGAGAAACAGAGATCTGAAGAGTAGTAGCTTAATCAAGAAAGAATGTTAATTCTCTTTCACATGAAAGTCCAGAGTAAACTGACTAATGCGGACAGAGCAACTTTGTTCCGCATCGTCCTTAGAATACCAGGGTACCTGTACCTTATTTTATCATGCTCATCCTTCATTCCCAAGGTCAGTTTTAGTTCCAAATGACTGTCCTTTCTACCTGTCATACTCACATTCCAACCAATAGGAAGGAGGAAGGAATGATGAAGAAGGGATGCCGTGTATATTTCAGCTCTATTTTAAGGAAGGTAAGCAGGGGACACACAAAACATCTTCCCTTACATCTCCTTGCATAGAACTCAGTCACATGGCCTGGCATGTTGGGCGGTTAAAAATTGTATTAATTTTTCAGGGCAGTTAGCTAAAATATAGGAAATTTCATAAATATTAATATGAAAGAAAGGAAGAGTAGATGTTGAAAGATTACTAGTAGCCTCTGCCACAGTATTTATTTAGAAAGTGAAAACGTTTCTTTCTCACTCTGTTTTTTCAGAATTGACTTTAAGCTCACCTCTTCCAGAGATGCCTTCCATGCATGGCAACTAAGGAACTTGTTACTGTTTCCAATAGTTACTAAGATTCTTGGGGGTTCTTTGCCCAGATGGTCATATTTTGCCTCAGAAGTACCAAAAAACCATACCACAGGTAACATTTATCATTGCATCCATAAAGCCATATAAATTGACAAATATTTTTTCTCATACATGCTCTTTGTACTGTTTGCTTGTGGGTTCAATAATATATTAAAGGACAACAATCTCAAACCCAGACTGAGTTATTATTCTTGACACTTGCACTTTGAAACCTGGCCTAGCTCATCATATTTCCCCAAACCTACTTTCACTGCTACTGTCCATTTTGATGAATGGTACCACCCAGCTTCCCAGGATCATGCTTTATTTCTTATTCTTTCACTCAGTACAGCCAAATACTGTTGACCAGGCTTATTCTTCACTGGAATCTATGTAACTCAGACTGATATCATAAAAGGTAATAATTCTACTGATCTACCAGATAATTTCTACTGATCCCTAACCTCAGTTCTGCTTGATCTTGATAAGAACCCTCTTTTTCTGTTAGGAAGCTAAGAAATTCTATCTTTATTACCCTTATGGTAGGGATATTATTGATACTACAAAAGTTTCAGGAAAATAAGTAGACAACGTTTAGCTTTAAGTTTCCAAACACAGTTAGCAGTGGTAATCCAGAAAAGGCTCTGTCTCTGAATGTAAAACACCTGTTCTCTGGAGTATCAAGTGCCTAGCAGTTCCTGGCCTAAAGGATAGGTACAGGAGGATAGTGATTATTTACAAACTCTAAAGGTTATTCAATCTAGAGAAGAGAGGGAGAAGTTGAAAGAGAAGACCAATGACGTTAACCACTGTCATATCTCTGAAAGCACACTCAGTACTCCTCCGGGAGTCAACCCCCAGGGCACTATAATCCCTGAAGAGATTTAGGGATCTAAGAGCACAGGGACCTTTTGCATCATTACCTTGTTGTATTTTAGGGTATAACCAACCTTCTAATTTTCTCTCACACTATCTTAGTGGTCAAGAATTAAAACAGAAGGGGCAGTATTGGCAAGTCTATTACAGACAAGCCTTGAGGAAGGGCCTGAGTGAACATACAAAATTTCCTCTACTTTTCTGAGAACATTATAGGTGAAGGATAGAACAGCCTAAGAGACCTTTCAGTTGCACAAGAGCTACCCTGCTGCATTCTGATTGGACTGTGCTGTGACAGAACACAAGGAAATATAAAAAAATTTCCGATGGAGATACATGCAGGAACACTAGAGACCATCACTCCCCACCCCCAGCCCCACCCGATTCCATCATCTAGTAGCTTTGAAAGCTCAAAGAAGGCAAAGAGGGGAATGTCCACAGCTGAACCTGGAAAGAAATAAAGGCATAGAACAAGAAGGTGCTTCTTGCCAATGAGGCCCTTATACCCCTTTTCCTTTTTCTATTTTTTTAAATTTTATTATTATTATTTTAAAAAAAATTTTATTGGAGTCTAGTTGATTTACAATGTTGTGTTTGTTTCAGGTGTACAGCAAAGTGAATCAGTTATACATATACACATACTCACTTTTTTTTAGATTCTTTTTCCATATAGGCCATTACAGAGTATTGAATAGAGTTTCCTGTGTGATATAAAAGGTCCTTATTAGTTATCTGTTTTATATATAGTAGTATGTATATGTCAATCCCAATCTCCCAATTTATCCCTCCACCCCCTTATCCACTGGTAACCATAAGTTTGTTTTCTACATCTGTAACTCTACTTATGTTTTATAAATAAGTTCATTTGTACCCTTTTTTTTTAGAGTCCACATATAAGTGATATCATATGATATTTATCTTTCTGTGTCTGACTTATTTCACTCAGTATGGCAATCTCTAGGTCCATCCATGTTGCTACATATGATATTATTTTGTTCTTTTTTATGGTTGAGTAACATTCCATTGTGTATATGTACCACATCGTCTTTATCCATTCTTCTGTTGATGGACATTTAGATAGCTTCCATGTCCTGGCTATTGTAAACAGTTCTGCAACGAACATTGGGGTGCATGTATCTTTTTGAATTATGGTTTACTCTGGGTATATGCCCAGGAGTGGGATTGCTGGATCATATGGTAGCTCTACTTTTAGTTTTTTAAGGAACCTCCATACTGTTCTCCATAGTGGCTATACCAATCTACATTTCCACCAATAGTGTAGGAGGGTTCCCTTTCCTCCACACCCTCTCCAGCATTTATTGTTTGTAGATTTTTTGATGATACTATAAAACTCTTAGAGGAAAACATAGGCTGAACACTCTTTGACATAAATCGCAGCAAGATCTTTTTCAAGCCACCTCCTAGAGTAATGAAAATGAAAACAAAAAAAAGCAAATGGTACACAATTAAACATAAAAGATTTGCACAGCAAAGGAAACCATAAACAAAATGAAAAGACAGCCCTCAGAATGGGGGAAAGTATTTGCAAATGAAGCAACCAATAAGGGATTAATCTCCAAAATATACAAACAGCTCATGCAGCCCAATATCAAAAAAACAAATAACCCAATCAAAAAATGGGGAGGGGGCTTCCCTAGTGGCACAGTGGTTGAGAGTCCGCCTGCCGATGCAGGGGACACGGATTCGTGCCCCAGTCCGGGAAGATCCCACATGCCGCAGAGCGGCTGGGCCCGTGAGCCATGGCCGCTGAGCCTGAGCGTCCAGAGCCTGTGCGCTGCAACGGGAGAGGCCACAACAGTGAGAGGCCCGCGTACCGCAAAAAAAAAAAAAAAAAACTTTTTCTTCAATTACTTGGTTTTATGTAAGCACCATCTCCAACTCTAAAAGGCACATACAAATTCCATACATGGGATGTGAAGAGGGAAAGAGACAGTTAAAATATAAATTATATTTAAGAGCTTTAAAATTATATATATATATATATATATATATATAGTATAAACTGGTTTTCTGGGTTATCTTGTATAAACAATTTTATAAAGATGTATTACATAACCATTTTTTCTTTATATTTGTTACCTCAATCCTAAATCAAGTTGTCATCGTTATCTCTTGCTGGGAGCACAGTCACTGGAGTTTCCCCAGTGCCTGACTTACACATGCCTCTTCACAGGTTACCAAGAAGGCCGTCCATGGTTATATCTGTTGACTCTCCTGCTGTGAGTTCCAACCTGCGTCATGATGCCACTGGCGTTTGCCCAAATCCTTTGTACCGGAGTCTGTTATTGCTTTGCTCAATACACTTATTTTGACTATAATGGTTGCAGTTATTATGTTGTATCATAATTAAATGTTCACTTGTTTGCTTTCCCCAGCGGAAGCTCTTTGGGGTGAAGGAATGTGCCTTATGGAGTTAATTTCATCACCTGAGGCACAGCATGTGATCAATCAAGTTTTATGAAGTGAATCAGTGAAATAACAAATAAATAATTACTGTATTTTCTTTGCCCTTTGAGTTTTAATAAAA
The DNA here is from genome assembly GCF_964270905.1 of Leucopleurus acutus. Lineage (NCBI taxonomy): Eukaryota > Metazoa > Chordata > Mammalia > Artiodactyla > Delphinidae > Leucopleurus > Leucopleurus acutus. Next base: position 123,417,427 of record NC_139143.1, read on the forward strand.
TCTTAGAATAATTATTAAACTAAAAAAGGAGAAGCCTAGGAAAAGAGATGTTTGATTGAAGCTAAGTAGGAAATGTGGAGGTTATAAATTATAGGGAAAATTCCCTAAATCTATATTTGCTACTCACTAGCAACAGAAGAGATGAAAATAAAATCTGAAAATGTTTTTAAATATTTCTGCATTTTCAACTGTATATATAATTAGAAATTAGATTCCAGTAATATTTCAAATGTCTCATTGTAATTAAAAAAAAAAAATTGAACATTTGCTTTTGCTCCACAGGCTTTAAGTAGAAGCATAAAGATGGTAATGTAAGAAAACTTTTTCTACAAAATTCATAACCTAAAAGCAGACCAGAAAAACAAAGTAGCATTTAGCTAATTCATACAACATTTTCCCAAAGAGTACCATATTTTGTTCCCGTTTAAAAAATGAGGAAAAGTTCTGTGCCACTGTGGTAGATTGTTAAAAATGATCCCCCAATAAATCATGCTTCTCTGTGGCCATGACCCGTTGCTATGTCTTTGCTGCTTTTGCCATCAAGAGGTGGAGTGTATTTTCCTATCCTTTTGATTTGTGCTGGCCTCGTGAATTTTTCTTACCAACGCAAACACAAGGACTTATGTTCTTGGATTTCTGAGATGAAAATTTAAGAGGGTTTTAGCTTTTGCATTTACTCAAAAGAACCACAGTCACGTAAAGAAGCCTAGGTTACCATGCAGCAGAGAGACGCCAGGTGAAGAGAGATGTAGTGGGAGATAAGAAACCATGTAGAGAGAGAGGGCCTGTGGAGGAGAACTAAACCCCAGACATATGAGAAAGCCCAGTGAATACCAAGGAAGGAACAACCCAGCTTTGCTAGCTAACCCCCTCCGTTTTGTGCCAACACAACACTCGTGGCAGACCAGCATCTTCTACATGAGTAAAGTTGTCTTGAATTGTCCAACCTTAGTTAAGGTCAGCTCTGGCAAGACAGCTACGTGGAAGAGATGAGCTAAGCCCTAAGACTTCTGCCTAAATGCTTGGCACAAAACATTGTGAGCAAGAGTGGGTATTTTAAGCTCTTTAGTTCTTTGTTATGAAACAATAAGCAACCAATATAGTATCTCAATGATTATGAGAGTTGTATATACCCTCTAGAAATGGACATAGATTGATGGTACACTAATTACTGTACTGCACAAAGTGGTTGACTATAGTGTTCTGAAACTTCTGTTTAAAAAATCTAAATAATTGTATGATTTTTGAGGGCGTATGAAAACAGATATCCTGTGTAATATGTGCACAAAGTAGTGTGTCTCTTAATGTTAAGAGTCAAAATATATCTAGTCTTACAAAATCATCATGCATATAGAAGAGAACTAAGTGATTTACTTTTGTTTAATTAAAATATAAAAATCATATTTTGAAAATATATAAGTATCATTAGAAGAAATAAAAATGAAGTGGACATTCATGTACACATCATTTATATCAAGGAAGAAAATTGCTATTTAAAGCTAGATTTTCTTGCATAAATGTTTTACATTACCCAATTTAAAATGGCATAAACAATGACATTCATATGTCACATATTTTTAGTATCAAAGCAAAAACTATATCAGAAGTTGGAAGTGTTATATTTAATCATAAAAACAAATGCCCCAGCTAATTTAATTTAGCTCATTAGTGTTATTTGTTTCATCAATATGAAAAAACAGGAAAAATATAGTTTGAATTAAGGCAAAGAACAGTATTCAGATGTATCTTACCCTTTCTTGAGTCACGTAAAAGGCTGCATAATAGATTTTAGTCTCTGAAGATTGAAAGATAAACTGTACTTCCAGAAGAGAAGAGAAAGGAAATCAAATGAAACCTTTTTATTGTGTTTGTTTTATTGTATTTGACCATTGATCATTTCATGATTCAGTTCACAATTTTGGCCTACTCTTCATAAATAAAGAGTGAAGAGTTAAGTGGTGTTACTCAAGGATCACCACTAGATTTAATCAATCTTGCTTAACATCACACTATAAATCAGAGGATCTTCCATTGCTACATTATACCGAAAAAAAAAAGTGTCAGTAATAATCCCTGATTTTTACCAAGGCAGTTTAATTTAAATCTTAAGAAGATACAGAGGCTCTTATGAAAATGTTTTATAAAAGCTGATTTTAAAATGGTTCATTTACTATAAAAAATGTTTATAGATCTTTAATAGTTAGTCTCTAGAGAGTCATAATTTTTCTTCAGTCTATCACTTATTGTACTTTCAGGCACTATGATGTCATTTTCGTTCAATGTAAATTTTTGAGGGAGAAGTAATCGTAGCTGAAGTCTCTGAAAAATCACCCAGTTGTTACAATTAAGTTGATTGCCAGTCTGTATTTTTTATATAAGAAAAAGAAAATTTGCCCCTTTGTGAATGATTTGGCTATGATGAATGACACTCAAGTTTGCATACGTAGATACAATATTTGCATAATGCTTTTTTCCCCCCATACATAACATATCTAACCTTTGTTTTGCCAAGCATTTTATGGACAACAGACTCCCAACAATTCCCAGCCCTAATCAAAGATAGAGGGCAGGGTTCTGGGGCATAAAGAAATAAAAAGTAAAAGTAATAAATTTTTTCCAGTTCACTTTTCCTGAGTTCAGATTAATGTCATGTGAATAATGAATATAGAGCTCTCATTTTCTGGATACTGCATTGAATTGGATTGCATACATTTTAAAATTAAGTCCAGCTTAAACAGTGATAAGTAACTGAAACAATGAAAAACTGGCATCTTAGAAAATATAGGAAGTAGAAATTTACAAATGAATTTTATTGGCATTATTATGTCTCTCAAGTCCCATACACATACGAAGAATAGATAAATGTCTGCAGGAGAGTTTTTGTCTGAAGTGTCATTGTACTCTTGATACTAAGAAAGATTTTCATCATCTGATCATCAGCATTCTATCAAGTTCAGAGTATTGTTTGACTATTTTCTTCATATCTGTGCAATTGCAAAAAATTGACAAAAGCACATCAGTTTGCATTTAATATGAAAAAAAAAAAAAGACTCTCTCTGCATTGGATGACTTAATTCCAGCTTAATTCCAAGACTAGGGTTTGTTTTAGTAATCCATTGCTGTGTAACAAATCACTTTCTTCCCTTCCCCCAACTTAGTGGTTTAAAACAATAATTCATTATTTTGTTAGTCTGTGGGATACTGAACCTAAATGACCAGTTATTCTGCTCCATATTATGTTTGATGAGGCTGCAGTTATCTGTAGCCTTGGTCTGGAGCATCCAAAATAGCTCACTCTTGATTTCACAGTTAGTTGTTGCTGGCTCTTGGCTGAGAGCTGATCTGGAGTTGTTGAGCAGAGAACTTCAGTTTTCTGTCACATTGTCTCTGTATTTGGCTCAGGCTTCCTAGAGTCTGGATCTCAAGAGAGGACAATCCAAGAACGAGCGACTGAAGAGGAAGGAGGTGGATGCTACCAGTCCTCTTAAGTCCTGGTATCACTTAATTCCCAGGAAGTCATTTTAACCACGTTCTTTTGGTTAAAGCAGCCATTATGCCATCCCAGACCCAAAGAGAGAAGAATAAGTTCCATTTTTTTTTTTTTTTTTTTTGGTGGTACGCGGGCCTCTCACTGCCGTGGCCTCTCCTGCTGCGGAGCACAGGCTCCGGACGCGCAGGCTCAGCGGCCATGGCTCACGGGCCTAGCCGCTCCGCGGCATGTGGGATCTTCCAGGACCGGGGTACGAACCCACGTCCCCTGCATCGGCAGGCAGACTCTCAACCACTGCGCCACCAGGGAAGCCCAAGTTCCATTGTTTGAACTGAGGAGTGACATCTATGTAAAGAGAGGCGAGGAATTTGGGGGCCACCTTTGGGCACTAGCTACCATAGACTCATCAACCTCTCTCATACCAACTCTATCACCTTACCACCTTTTCCATTCCTCATTTGTTCTACTTTTAATGTTGAGAAAAAATAATTGAGGCATCTCTGTTGAGCAACCACCAAGTGTCAGACACAACTGGATATTTTGAGAATGTAGCTTCACCAGACAAAGATGACATAAAATTATATGGCTTAAATATCCGAATTATTATAGCTAAGCTCCTGATTGTTCTCTGTGCCAACAATTTGAACTTAACAACCCCCTATGCATTTTTTTTTTTTTTTTTTGTGGTACGCGGGCCTCTCACTGCCGTGGCCTCTCCCGTTGCGGAGCACAGGCTCCTGACGCGCAGGCTCAGCGGCCATGGCTCACGGGCCCAGCCGCTCCGCTGCATGTGGGATCTTCCCGGACCGGGACACGAACCCACGTCCCCTGCATCGGCAGGCGGACTCTCAACCACTGCGCCACCAGGGAAGCCCCCCACTATGCATTTTTGATGGTTCCCCTGGAAAACTTTCCCCTGGAAAACTTGCCCCAGAACAAGTCTGCCCTTGTTCCTATCTTTCCATTTTGCCATCACACTCTTGCATTATCTCAGGTTACCTTCTGGAAGTGGTTTCATTCTCTGACCATGGCCGCTGATCATTTCACTGTCCCACCTAGTTTTTCACAGCACAACTCAAACTATATAGTAACATTTATCAAGAATTTATAAAGGCTTGATATTAAGGTAAAGACAACATAAACATAGCTTAAAGTCACTACTAAAGGTTTCACAGAACAAAACTCTCAAACACACCATTGCCTAACTATATATAGGACTTTACATTCTGGGCTCTGGCACATCTCTCATCAAAGGAAAGATATGTTATCTCCATGTCTGGAAGGCTGGGTCCAACTTAAGGAGATAAGAGGAAGATGTCTCCTAAAACTCTGACTCTCCCAGAATCAAAGTTCCAATAAATTTCCTGCCACTTTACTTATTTTCAGAATGATTGACAGTAAGAATGCCCATTACTTTAGAGTGCAATGCCCACTCCTGTGAATATGGTATGGTTTGGGTCACATGAACAGCATGCAGCAAGTTTAATAACTGGCAGTGCATTTCCCAAATCAGATATGTTGTATTAAGTAACACCTTATGTGAGACATCTCATTTCAGCTTTTTTGATTGCCTTCTGACCAGTGAGACTTTAAGAGAAAATCAGATCTCATTATCTATTCTGGCTAAGCCCAGCCTAGGTTGCTAATGAAAATAAAACAATTGCTTAACACAAAATCTTGCTCCCTCTTTCCTTCTCCATCTCTCTGTCTCTCTCTCTCTCTCTCTCTCTCTCACACACACACACACACACACACATACACACACACACACACATACATACAACACAAAGAATATATACATTTCGAGCATTAGATATTCTAAATCCAGATTTAGGGAAAGCTAAACTAAATTAAGATAAGCAAAACTAAACTAAGGCTGCCATAACAAAGTACTACTCACTAGGTGGCTTGAAACAACAGGAATTTATTCTCTCAAAATTCTGGAGACCAGAAGTCTGGAACTGAGGTGTCTGCAAAGGTGGTTTCTTCAGGATGCTCCGAGGGAGAATTTCTTCCATACCTTCCTCCTAGCTCCATGGTTGCTGGTGATCCTTGGACTTCCTTGATTTGTAGACCCATCCCTTCAATCTCTGCCTTCATTGGCAACATGCTATTCTTCCCTGTACTTCTCTATGTCCAGATTTCCTTCTTCTTGTGAGTTCACCAGTCACAGAGTAGGGATTAGGGCCCAGCCGAATCCAGTATGACCTCCTCTTAACTTGAGTGTATATGCAATGACCCTATTTTCATGTAAGGTCACATTCAGAGGTACCAGGCATCAGAACTTCATCATCAGATTTTTTGGGGACCCAATTCAGCCCAATACTCGGTATTTGTATCCAGAAAATGTTGCTGCCTTATAGGTACACACAAGTCAGACTAGTAAACAGCCCACTTCACATTTACCACTTAAGTGTCTTAATTTGGATTACTTCTTTGAGTCAGGACTTTCCAAGAATAATTTAAGTACTTACCTATTTGTCTAATATCTATATAACTTAAAGACTGGATCATCCAAGTTGTCCCTTCCAGAATAAAGGAAGTTCTGCCCCCAAACAAATATCAATTTCCAGCCGATAAGGCAGAAACTGCTTATAACCTCGCAGCTGGCCATTTTCTAACTTCAAAATCTTAAGCTTGGTCTCCACTGGGCACCTGTTTACAAGGATAAAATGAAATAATAGAATGAGAAACCCCTCAGCATTCTTAGGAAGAAACGGTGATATACAAATCCAGGGCGGTTTTATTATTCTTTTTTCCACACCACTGAATTCATTTTCTCAGTGGGAAGCCTTCTCTATCATTCTCTTTTTTTCTACATTCTTTCCCAAAGCAGAGCTTATCTTTTTTATACCCCTTTCACATATATTATGTCATTATCGCTAAAAGCAAACTTTAAAAGAACCTGGATATCGGAGCTGTCGCTGTGCTCTTGAGAGAATACCATGCTTCCCACTGAGAAGGAAGGAGTCCTGCTGCTAAGACTCCCCAGGCGGTGAGATGACCAGGATAATTGTCCAGGCTCTGCATCCCCAGGAGTTGGATGGGACCCAGACAAAACACAAGGGGCTCTGAGTGGTGTGACTGGGCTGAGAAAATACCTCCCATCACCAATGCAAAGAAGTGGTTATTCAGACTATTGTCTCCTCACCCCTCCCTGATTATTTAAAAAGATTTAAAATCAGGCTACTAAAACACACAGATTGTAATTCTAGCCCGCACACTGTTGGAGCTTGGACAGATCTGTTGCTGAGAGTTCTAAGTAACTTGAATATTCCACTCCAGAGCTGAAGATCACCAAAGATTAAATCTCAAAACCACCCTTTTAATTATGAAATAATTCTGACATAACAATAACTATCAAAAACCATATAACAAACTCCATTGTGAATTTCTTATTCAATTGTATTCATTGCTTTTCATTTTTTACATTATCTCTCGAAGCACATGTTTTTAGTTTTAATATACTCAAACTTGTCATGCTTTTCCTTTTTGGTGTGCATTTTGTGTTTTGTTTCAGGAAATATTTTTCTACCTTGAAGATATTCTCTTATTTTTTATTTATTTTTTTCTGAAGAATTTAAAGTTTACTTTTTACATCATATATTTTACACAAGTTTACTTTTTACATCATATATTTTACACTTACAGAAATTTATTTATGTTTATGTTTTGAAGAAGAGATACTCTTTTTCATCCCACAAGGGGTAACCAATTTTCCAAGTCCCTGCATTGAATGGTGCACATTATCCTATCTGAATTTTGTGACAGACAAAATGTACTAAAAAATTAAGGAGATGGTTTTATCTGAGAAAACTAAAACAGTTGCAAGAAAATTAATGAGAAGGATCTCTGCAGAAGAGGGTTTGAGGTTTTATAGAGGCAGGTAAAAAAGAGTCATCTGTGAGTCTTAGGGAGTCATGTGGAAGGATGCAGAAGGGTCTAACATGGGGATATTTTAAGGTTCTCCATTTCCTGAAAGACAAAAGTGTGGGGGAATTTCAGAGAACAAAATGATAGGGCAGGAGGATTTTTAACCACTGTCGTTTTCAGGTAGCACAGGGCTCAGATAAAGTTCAACATTGGCACTTATGATCAAACCACCTATAGCAAGTTTTCTATGGGTCAGAGTCTGTTTCTACGTTATCTCTTAGTCTATCTATGTGTCAATATCATCACTTTCTTAATTATAATAGCTTTAAAGTGATCTTTAATATCTCATAAAGTGAGAATAATGACCTTGTTCTTCCTCTTTAAAAAATCATCTTCACTCTTCTTATTTCTTTATCAAGTTCCAAGAAAACCAGTTATGAGTTTTACTGATATTTACATTGAATTTAAAGATCAATTTTGGGGCTTCCCTGGTGGCGCAGTGGTTGAGAGTCCGCCTGCCGATGCAGGGGACACGGGTTCGTGCCCCGGTCAGAGTGGCTGGGCTCGTGAGCCATGACCTCTGAGCCTGCGCGTCCGGAGCCTGTGCTCCGCAACAGGAGAGGCCACAACAGTGAGAGGCCCGCGTACGGCAAAAAAATAAAAGTAAATAAATAAATAAATACAAATAAAGGTCAATTTTGGGAAAGGTGACAAACTTTATCAGATTAAGGCTTTCTATACATTAATTTGGTTTGTTTTCCTATTTACTCAAGTTTTCCATCATATATGCAACGAAATTGGCATCATAGCTTTTTTCTCATTTTTAATGAAATGCAGTAATCAGCTAAATAAATATTTTAATTAGTTACATTTCATTAAATTTAGATTGTGCTAGATTTAGCTTTAGTTAAGAATATTTTTCTGACCCAGAGGTAATATTAACTAATTGTAGAAATTTTGGATAAAAGGGAAAATGAAGAAGAAAATATTAATTGTCAATATTTTATATATTTTCTTTAGAGATTCTTCACATTGAATATTGCTATATATATGATGACATTGGGATCACAATTACATGTGTAATTTTATATTCTACTTTATTCACCTAATATTACAAAGCTTAAACAAACCGTTATTATACCATTATGTGGATTTGCAATAATTAGTTTATTCATTTCCATTATATTGGGTATTTTGGTTTTGTTTATCCCCTGTTTTTTATAAATAATCAATTTCAGAGTATCTCTATGATAAATCTTGCTAACTGTACTTAATTCCTTAGGACAGAGGTTGGCCAACTATGGCTTGCTGCATGTTTTTGTAAATAACATTTTTTGTAAATAACATTTGATTCGAGAACCCAGCCACACTCATTTGTTTATGTTTGGTCTATGATGGCTTGCACGCTACAACAGCAGAGTTGAAGAGTTGCAACAGAGACCGTATGACCCCTTTGGGCCTAAAATTTTATGGAGAAAGATTGCTGACCCCTATCTTAGGTGAAATCCTACACATGAAATTTCCTGCTCTACTGTATGCATAATTTTGTAATGTCTAAGACATTATAAACTTTCTTCCTGAAGTTCTGAAGTTTGTGGTAATATTGTATGAGTGCCCATCTCAAACTACATTTACCAAGATTGAATATTTCGCCTTGAAACTATAGTACATTTTATTTTGCCCCCCCCAGTGGATTTTTCAAAAATTATGATTAAAACAATTTATTCATATGTTAAAAATGACATTTACTTTCTATAAGAGTTATCTTGATACCATAATTTTCAAATCTCAGTACCATCTTGTGCTTGACCCCCCAGAAGGGTGTGTTCCTTGGGAGTGCCAGGGTTATAAAGTCTAATGTCAGGTGATACTTGATGTATTTGATGGCATCCAAGGGGATAATTTTTTATGAGAAAACTGAGGTTGTTTGGGTATCACCCTTCCACTGTGTGCACTGGCAGATCCCCCAGTATATCCCGGTAAACACTGCAAAGTTTCTCTTTTCTGCCTTCAAGATTTTCATCCTTCACTATTAGTTTTGTCACACTAAATCACCAGAACAAAAATTCTAGGCCCATGTGTTCTTTCCCAATAGTATATATTTCATCTTTTATAGAAGAAAAGAGGTATTTATGATTTTTTTCTGTGATTGGCTTATCAAATGCTGCACCAGTAAGATTTATGAATGTATACTCACACATAGAACAATTTTATTTAGTGACAAATGTAAAACTCAAATAATGGGGGACTATATTTTTCTTAAAACTGGTATAATAACTATTATACTTCAATTATTTTATACAACATATGTTGAGAAGATGGTGTATGTGTAACATTCTGCAACAAATAACAACCAAGGTATTTTTCAGGGAAATTGCATCAGACAGACAGGAAGATTTCCTCTCTTTGTTCACCCATTTCATCTTATGATGATGTTTAAACGTATAATTTACGTGCTCTTTCTTACCGTCAAACCATTTTAATTAAGAAATTAAAAATACATTTTTAAAGGAGTAACTGTATTACCATTTTAAAGTGTTATGATTATTGGTTAGTTTGAATTTGTTGTGAGAATGAAGGGCTATTACTGGGATATTTTAGAGAAGATAAATGCCTATTGGTATTTGACCTCTTGCTTTTTGTCATGAGACCAAATAAATCCTTTCTACAACTTCTTGGAACTTTGGCCATGATATTTATTCATAAAGGGATCCCCAAAGTATGTTTTTTTTTGTGAAGGGATGACATATTAAATGGAAAAGATGTGCTACTATGAGTCTGAGACATGTTGGGAAAAATGTGGATTTGGGTCTATTGACATTTCCATACTGTACTGATACCAAGATTCCTGCATGGCACCAAGTTACTTCCAGGCAGGATTCCCCTTTTTACCACTTCATTCTCACCTTGGACTAGAAGAAAAGGAAATGTTTATTGATTGTGTAACCACTTGGCTAGAGGCACAGTGCTAAGTGATGTTTATCTGTGAAACATGGAAAATGGCCCCAGGACCATCATGACCTTGAATGGAGGAGAAGCACTCTGCCTCAATGTTTAGCAAGGATTTCACCTACCAGAAAGCCCTGATAATTTCTCACCAGTGTGTTTCAAAATGTGCATAGGAATCATCTCTGTCAGAATGACAACTTTACCTGCTTGTTAATTTATGCAGATCCCCTTAGGTCTATGAAAGAAAGATCTCTGGAATTAAGCCTTAATGATCTACATTTTTATAATTGCCCTAGATAATTTTTATGTAAACAGAGAACTATTGATAAAGAAATGTTTTCTCACATCATTCCTTACTTTGGAACTCAGGCTTTTGAACTTATGATAGAAAACTGTGAGATCCTTGCGCATCTCCCATGTATCATAATGTGTGAAATAAGAATTTGTAACATACTTAACACAGAGAACATATACAGAATACACTAATATATGGTGTCATTTAGTGGAAAACACTGTGGCTGTTGATTCAAATGACAGTTTTGAATTCTTATTAAGTTTTCAACAGTCAAATGACATTAGAATTTAAGTCAAGTACTATATCTAAATCATCTTCTCATCCCAAGGCTTCTAGATAGTGTCTCCTACCATTTATCACCCTACACACATTCATTCACACTCCCCCACACTCTTTATGAACCAACATGTACTATTTATTCAGGTAAGCACAGAGGCATCAATGTCTCACACAGAAGTGAACATTCTACAGGGCACTTCCATTAAATATCAATCTAGAGAATGAAGGAATGAGAGTGTTACCACAGGATGAACTAGGATGAACTCCCCTAGTTTCATCTTTGTAAGTTTCTAAGAAATTTGAGACTTAGTTAAATATTATCTCCTTTGCTCTGGGATTCCTATAAGACCAGATATTCTTATCTTATCCTTCATTCTTGAGAAAAATCATTTATAGTCTTTCTGTGAGCTTTAACGTGGGAGATTAAGAAAAATAATCCCAAAACAAATTAACAGGAATATTCCTTACATAAAGAAAATATTAGATAATAATTTTGGTTAGGGGTGGGGTGTTTTCCATTTTACTAATTACTGGATGAACACAATTACAATTGGCTCTCAGTGCCAAGTGCAAGTGGCTGCAGCTCACCACTGACTGGTTCACATCTTTGCTCTCGAAACAGACAAGTACAGCTCGGTAATGATGAGCTCCAGGAATAAATATTACTTTACATTTTTACTTTTCAGGTTAGTATGGTGTTTTGCAATGTCCTCGTTAGTAAGTAAACAGTTACTCTAGTAATTAGAATATGTTGTCAAGAAAACCTTGTCCTCAGTGAGTGATATCTTGAATCTGTGACATCATATGTGCCTCAAAATGGTCTCATCAAACTGTCCACAGAAGTAATTGATTCTCGACAGTCTCCTACTTTTCCAAAATGCAAGAGAGCAACTTGGCAACTTCCTGTAGAGACATCCAAAGTTCTGTCCCTTTCCCAGAGGTTTGTACTTTCACTAAATGCCTCCTTTGACATTAAGCAGATCTTCGAAGCTGTTCTCATTTATGATAGAAGTGGGGCACTGGCTAAGGGATAAAGTATGTGGGGTTGCAATGTTCCTCTCTCCCACCTTCTCTTCCCTTTTTTGTCCTCTGCTGCCCTCTCTCCCTCCTTCTCTTTCTCCTTCTCCTTCCATCAGTCTCCCCACTCTCTTCTTCATTTTGTTCTTCCATCATTTCTTTTCTTCTTGTATTTCATATAGATATTTCTGGTTATATATAACCAGAAATAGTGCTTTGAGCAGAATTGAATCAATAATTAATGTTGAAATAAATATGCATCTAAATAAATAGTGATTATATGTCTGTCACATTAGGAACAAGTGTTTCTTTGTTTCTGGCTAGCCAGCACAGTCACTCAAAAATACTTTGCTACAAGTTCAACCAAATGATAATTTTCATGTGGAGTGACTTCCCAAGGTAGGCTGGTTAATTTCATGACTTGATGTTGTCCTTCAAGTTGACCTAACAAAATAGACCAAGTTGATGGTATTTTAGGAAAATGTGCTTATCCTACCTTTCAAAATCCTTTAAAAAATGTAGAGCATTGAGCCAGATATTTATTTAAACATTTTACTATTTGAACTATTTACCTTCAAAATATCTTTCCTTAAAAATGTAAAGATTGTCACATATGCTATTTTTGTTAAAACTTTACTACCCTAAGCTCATTATTCTTCTCATTTTCCTATCTTAAGTGCTTTTGTTCCTGTCTTTTAATGACAAAGTTAAGATAGCTAAGTAAACAGAGGATATTGGCCTAAAAAGTGGTTCTGGTTCTGCCAAATTGATTTTTTATAATTTTTATTTGAACATAGGTCAAATGTTAGTTATTCTGAGACTTATAAGACCAAAAGCAAATAATTTTTGTGATGGTGTTTTGATGGGTAAATGTGGTGAAGCTGAACTACAATCCTCAAAACCCTCTTTCTAGGATGTCTCTAGGATGATTCTAGGGTGTTAAGATGTGCTACAAAGAATCTCTTGTGAGATTAGGAGCAAGAGAGGTAGCAGTGATTTTCAATCAAGCACATACCTTCTCACAGTTAAACACTAATCTAGATGCTGCAGTGAAGGGATTTTGAAGAAGTAATTAAAGTCTCTAATCAGTTGACTTTAAGTTAATCAAAAGGAAGATTATCCTGTGTTAACCTGATTAATCAGCTGAAAGATTTTTAAACGAGAGCTCAGGTTTTCCCTGAGCTCAGAGATTCCAAAAAGCAAGTGAGTCAGCAATCCTTCTCCCATCTTCCCTGGATCTTCCTTCCTGCCCGCCTCTAGAAAACAAAATTCAGATCATGTCCATGGGGTTGCAGCCTAATCATCATCTTCCCTTCCTACATGCTTGCCCCACAGATTTTGGATTCACTCAGCCATTCCCCAAAATTGCATAAGCCAATTCCTTGAAATACATCTCTACATATTATCCTACTCATTTTGTTTCTCTGGTTGAGCTCTGACTGATGCACTGCCAAAGAACAGTTACTGAAACTGGAGCAATTACCAGAGATTGCTGTATATGTGTATGTGAAAATTGTTACTTTAAAGTTCAAGCACGAAGAAAATTAATTTGTATAATAAATTTTATTTTGTACAGAATGTCTGTGAGAATGCAGGTAAAGTATGAAAATTTTGAACAAGTATTCACTTGGGTTTATAGTCAGTTCACAAGAGGTAAAATGAAATGGGAAAATTATATTTTTATATTGAAAAATTGAGTAAATGTGTTGAGGAAACAATAGACAAAATTTCCATAACACGAATGCTTTGAGATTCTGTGAATCAGAATTGCTGAAAGATCTAATATATAATATGGTGATTGTAATATGTTTGTGGTAATGGTATTTTTGCTATCGGTAATCATTTCTACTCAGCCAATGTGTGTTTTTCATAATAAGAGAATTTAGGTCAATGAGAGTTATCCTGATTGTCCCAGAGAGAATGCACAGGGTATAGTAAAAAGATAGTTCTGAATTGAAAAGTGAAGGAAGAGAGAGTTTTTGGCTTCTCCTTGTTGAGAAGATCCATTGTTGAAGGAGAAATGAGAAATAGGAAACAAAATCAATATTTATTTTTCTTATAGTATGTGATCTCTGTATTAGGAAAATGGGTTAAGTTCAATTAAATAGTACAATGTATTTGATATTTTTACAGTCTTCATAGAAGATCTGTGTATACAATACCCACTAATGGGCCAGTAACCCCTGGGATCCCTAGCAATCGACACAGAAGTCAAGTAGAGTGATCTGGACTCTTGTAGTTGCTGATGTGCTAAATTAGCAGAGAACATTTAAAAAGTATATCAATTAAGTACCCACTATGGCTAGACATTATTCTAAGTACCATGGGGAAAATAAAGATCGAAAACATCGTTTCTCATTTTAAGCAAAGTATAATCTAAAACTTTTTAGTTTTCATTCAAAAGTTCAGAAAACCTTATATTTCTCTTTAATTAATTAATCATTTCTATTTTTATGCAATCTATTAGTAAGAAAGTGATGGGAATAGCAGAGTCTTTGCCCTGAAGAAACCTACATTTTAGTAAATAAATAAAATAAACATGCATTTAGATCACAGAAGAGATTTAGGAACTATAAATAGAAATATGATTCTCATTAATATATGACATAATATAATAGTAATAATTAAATGTCTCTAGTGTTTACTAGTGTTTTCATGTTAGTTGATGCTTGACTATATTTTGATGATTTAGGGACTTTGATTTATATTTTTTCATTCCATAATTTCTTAACCAAAATCTAGCTTCTCATTTTATTTTATGGAATGCCTTTAATTGTCAAAGGCTCTTGACACTTAGTCATCTAAAATCTGGGGACAACACTTATAAATGTCCTCTGGTTGTCATCTTTTGTAAAAGTTGCCCACCTTACAAAAGAAAAGAGCTAAAACTTATCCTAGAACTCAGCATTTCAGCATTGGAGGGCATTTTGCTGTCTACAGAATCAGTCACATTCTCTAGTATTTCCTCTCAAGAGAATCAATTCAATATTGTAATCATTCAAATATTGAATCAAGTATTTCAGTACTTGATATGGTTGTTCTTATGCCTGGAATTCTCTTGCCTAGGGTTTGTTCAGCTGAGTTCCATTCAGTATGCATTTAATGTGAATCTGTTTCTAACAATTCTGCATTCATTGTTTGTCTAGATCAAGGATTGGCAAACTAAGATCCATGGACTAAATCCAGCTCACACCTATTTTTATAAATAAAATTTTATTGGAAAACAGCATTTCACATTCATATATAAATTTTCTCTAGCTGCTTTCACACTACAGCATGCAGATTTAGTATTGTGATAGAAACCCCGTATGGCCTATATGGTAGGCAGAATCCTAAGATCCCCACCTCCCCGCCGTGATTTCCTGTCCTGATTCCCAGGACTGTGGCTATTGAGGCTGTCTGGACTGCATTGCAGCTCAACCTCTCCCTCTGCCCAATTTTGTTTCTTTCCCCTCCATTCCACGGGTTTTGAGCCACAGGGAATGCCTTAGTGTGCTTCCTGGAAAACACAACCTACATCACAGAAGTTGATCATCAAAACTCACTTATTTTCAAGGCTCTAGGCTGGGCTTCCTCCAACCCTCTTATTCTGGCCTTCCTCCGACCCTATTATTCTTGCTACTTGCAAATAAGTGACAAATCCTTAGCCATTTACCGTAATGTGGTGATTTTCCTCTGGATGGCTTTCTTTTTTTTCCTCCAATGGCCTTCTTCCCTGGCTTGATTTCTTACTTAGAAAGGACTCAGTATCATGGTGTAATTGACATTGTAATGTCCTGAATCTTGCACAGCTGAGGTGAGAGTTGGGGCTTTTTGAAGAAAAAGTCCCTGCAGGTAAGAGGCTCTAAAACTTGAACTCTACCCTAAATCCTCCTCTGATTACCAGAACTAGATCCTGGGGTTTGAAAGGAAATACATTAGCTCTTTCTTATCTGGCCTTTTATGAATTTGTCAAAGTAGCATTCTCAAAAGGGCTCTGATTTGGAGTCAGAAAGTATTGGTGAGGGTTTAGGATTAAACAGACCTTATTTGAATTCATTCCTTCCTATACAAGCTGTGTGATCTTGGACAGATTACACAACTTCACTAAATCCAATTTCTTCAGCTATAAAATATAGATATTAATATCTACCTTGTAGTTTTTCAGTGAGCAATAAATGGAGGGAAAAAAAGTACAAACACACATGGCATACTACCTGGAACATTTGTATGTCCTCAATAAAAAGATTAGTTATTTTAACTGTTAATTACATTAGAAATATTATTATTATTACATGTTATGTATCAATTCTTGCTTTAAAATCCATTAATGACTATTTTATTTAGGATAAATCCACAATCATTAGCATAGCTCATAGTGCCCTACATGGCCTGGACATCCTTGCCTGTCTTTCAGCCTCATTTTTGCTGTTTTCACTCAGTTCCTGACACGTTGGCTTCATTTTATTGTTTTGTTTTGTTTTGTTTTGTTTTTGCGGTACGCGGGCCTCTCACTGTTGTGGCCTCTCCCGCTGCGGAGCACAGGCTCCGGACGCGCAGGCTCAGCGGCCATGGCTCATGGGCCCAGCCACTCTGCGGCATGTGGGACCTTCCTGGACCGGGGCACAAACCAGGGTCCCCTGCATGAGCAGGCAGACTCTCAACCACTGCGCCCCCAGGGAAGCCCCATTTTGGTTTCTTGAATGCAGAATTTTTTTTCTACCTCAGGGAACTTCCACATGCTTTTCCTGGGTATGGTATTCTCATTTTCTCACTTTAACTTAGCTAATTGCTACCTATCCCCTAAGTTTCTGCTTAAACTTAGTTTTAAGGAAAAAAAGCTCCTTCACTACATTATCATGACCCTCCCTCCAGGTTTAGATTAAGAACACCTTATTATAATTACTCAACTCAGTCCTTGCTGTGGCTTCATAGCACTTATTGTTGGATATAATTACATTTCTGTGATTATTCTGTCAATGTAGGCTGTAGCTTCCATGATAGCAGGGTCATTGCTTTACTCATTGACACGTTTCCAAACCTACAATAGTCTTTGCTCATAATAGAAATTAAATGAATATTTATTAAATAATTGAGTGAATGTTTGTGTGCCTTATTAGACGAAAATAATTTGGAAAGCAGGCAGTGTATCATTTTATACCCCAGTGCCTCATATAATGCATGACATGTATTAGGATCTCAATAAGTATTGGTCAAATAATTAAGTAAATGAATAAATACATGGTTCTATAGTTTTCTCTTATTAGATAAATAATCTATACATAACCAGATAATAAGAAAAGGTATAAAATGTGAAAGTGAAAGGGTAAAACACTGATAATGTTTGAGTATACCAGCAGAGATCTGCTAGCTTTCTGGATTGGATCTTAAGCTTACTAGGGAAACTGTCCTGTTACCCATACCAGTATGTCCTGATGTTTGTTTACTAATGAAGTTAAGCATCTTTATATATATGTATATATATGTGTATGTATATGTGTATATATGTATTTTTTGTATTGCTTATGTGTTTGTCCATGTTTTTATACAGCTTTTATGTTCCTTCTTTTGTGTGTGTGTGTTTTATATATTTTTATTTTTTTAACATCTTTATTGGAGTATAATTGCTTTACAGTGGTGTGTTAGTTTCTGCTTTGTAACTGATTTATAAATATTCCTCATATTAATGTTACTATACCCAAGTTGTATAGCACGTTTTACACTTGGAGATGGCTTGTTCCAATCTCTGGAAATTCTCATTAATTTCTTTTCTATATATATTTTTAAAAAGTTACAATGAATAATTATGTTGAACATCCAAGGCCAAAAGTTGTCACTTAGAGTAAAGACTTTAAACTTTTGATTATCAAATTTGATGTTTCTAGATTGTATTTTGTCTTTTTGGACATGTGGACATAATTAAAATTTTAAGTAGCCAAAGTTATCATTCTTTTATTTTACATGTATTTACATTTAACATTGATCTTATGCTGAGAGGTTTCTTAAATAGATACAGATATGTTTTTTTCCCTTTAAGTTGCAATTGTTCTTTAAATACAAAAGAATAAAAGCACTTATTTTATAAGTATTTGATTGTCACTGGTGTACACATCTAATCCCCTTAGCTGCATTTTAAATTTATTGAATAAAAATTAATTTATTTTGATGGAATAAGGGTTATTAGATTTTGTATTAAAGAGTCAGGTCAAATGTTCCTCGTGTTGGTAATTGACCTCAGGTAAAGGGTAGGAGCTTTAGAATCAAACATTCTCGGGCTTCCCTGGTGGCTCAGTGGTTGAGAGTCCGCCTGCCGATGCAGGGGACACGGGTTCGTGCCCCGGCCCGGGAAGATCCCACATGCAGCGGAGCAGCTGGGCCCGTGAGCCATGGCCGCTGAGCCTGCGCGTCCGGAGCCTGTGCTCCGCAACGGGAGAGGCCACAACAGTGAGAGGCCCACGTACCACAAAAACAAACAAACAAACAAAATACATTCTCAGCTTCTTATGGCAGAGACCTGTCTTATGCATCTTTGTAAGCCTGTACCTTGGACACAGAGAAACACTCACCGTTTGTTACATAAATGAATTACTTGGGATTCTATCAAAACTCCAAGATTTACAAGTCATAGAAAATGACCAGATTATTTAAGTTCTCTGATCATGCATTTTCTTAAATGGAAAATTTAGATGATAATAACTTCTTTTTAAGGCTTTGGGAGCATTACATTAAATAATTTAGAGAAAGTGCCTGAAACATGGTAGGCACGCTATAAATACTAGTTATTATCATTTAATTCCATGCTCACTTTTTAACCTTGGTTCTAGAAAAGATTTTAGAGAATTTCATAAAACTTAAGAAGAATTATGAAAGAATAAAAGAAGTTTTAGACATACTTCAGTATACTTAGGGGTTTTGATAGAAAGTTGTATATCTGTTTTTATATTGGAGATTGAAGCTAGTTTTGGCAAGAAAACTTTAGAGAAACTTATTCCAACAGAAATGGTGGTTTGAATCTATTCTCCTTTATTACTCCCATGTAAAATTTGGAATATGTTTCCACCAACAGTTTCTTTTTCGCAGGCTCAGCAGCCATGGCTCACGGGCCCAGCCGCTCCGCTTCATGTGGGATCTTTCTGGACGGGGGCACAAACCCGTGTCCCCTGCATCGGCAGGCAGACTCTCAACTGCTGCGCCACCGGGGAAGCCCGTCCACCAACACTTTCTTTATTTAAACATTTCGTTGATTTCAACTAAAATTGATATGATGATTTGAAACTTGGCTACTGATTCCACCATACTGAAAACAGTCTGGGAAATATGCTCTCTGGTGAGCACAGATCAAAATAGTTAATATATTACAATGAATTCCCAAATGCAGCTGCTATGAAAATTTATTTTTATTATCTCTAGTGCAGGGCTCTCACTTGACATAACAATTAAATACAGTTATAGAGACAACAAAACTTCTTAGCATAACTACCGGCCTGCTCCTTGCAGCTGTTATTCTTGAATGAACAGGAAGGGACAAGGGAGGGACAGCATGGATGACTTTTAATGATTTCTTTTCAATCTACATTTATGTAATATATTGGAGAGCCACTGTAGTTGATAAGGAATTACACAGTTTAATGAACACAGCATTTGTTTCATCAAAGGTTCAAAAGAGAATATTGTCTGAGAGTGATAAACTCCAATGTCATTTTGAATATATAGATTTTCAAAAATTTTTCTTGTGCAACATCATATTATCTGCCTTCAGCAAACTAATCCAAGCATATACACATTATCACACAAACTTGTTATTCTTATTATTTTTAGGTGTCCTAAAAAGTATTGTAGTTTATGAAGGAACTTACAAATAAATAATTCAATGAAATGTTTAAAGAGTTAAATGTGGAATGTATGTTAGTAACTTGAATCATACTGTGTGAATTTTACATATTGTATTTGGAATAAACATTTTATTATGATGCATAGAGTATGCATAATAAATATTTCATGACAACTCATAAAATCTGTTATTATTATTTGCTTTTCTGTAATACAATAGATTTGTATCATAAGAACATTTATACAAAGATATGTTTTTCTTTTTGTTTAAAATGCAGAGTTTTTTTTTTTAATAAATCAGTTTTATACCACAATCATGCATACCTGATGTGCGTCCTTAACGGTTCTTTATAAAACTAGCATTTAAACTCTTACCTAATGTCAGGAAATTTGATTTACTAGAATATGCACCTTGATTGCCGTAGGAAAATGTTTACAGAAGTTTTGCCTGTTAAAATTACATCCAATTTTTTTGTACTTAACTGTAAGGAGAATGCAGGGAATGAAGATCAATGATTGACTAATGTAGGAAGGTTCTATATTTATAAACATACAACACACTGATAAGCCTGGGATGTCATTAATCTACTCTATTCATGTGTAAGTATTAACTTTCTATGTTTCTGATGATACATAAAGGAAATTATTGTAATAGTAGGGAAGGTTTGTTGACATCAATCCTAATGCTTAAACCATAGTGAGCTCCCTGGGCCAGAGAAATCTGTTATTGAAATATTATAGATCAATATTAAATATAAAAACAATAAGGAAACACTACAATGCTTTTTCTTTGTAATCATTTTTCATTTTGTTTTTGTTCTTTATTGAACTAATCTAGGCTCAAAGCTCTAAATGAATTGAAAAAAAGTTTTAAAAGTAGATGAATGAGAAATTAGCCTGAGATATACATGTAGTCAGTCTAATACCAAGCCTACAGTTTTGATTTTTATTTTTAGAGTTAGACAACATTGAATATGTTCCTTTGTGTTTTAGTTTTTGTGTGTGTTTGGTTGGTTGTTTTCTGCCACATTACTCTTTTCAAGTTTTCCTGTCAATTAAACCATAAACAACTCCTTATTTTTCATTTTCACCAGAACCTCTTGATTTAGTCATTCTTGGTGGTATCCTGTGTTCTATTTATTGTCCTTTCACTCTTTTACTTTTACATACTTATCTTGAGGAATTGTATCTATTCCCATAGTTTAAACTATCAACTCTGCAGGTAGCTCTGAAATCCATAATTCCAATCAACATTTCTTTCAAAATCCAGACTGATATCCAACACTTCAAATTTCTGCCTTGACATAGAATAATGTGCAAATCAAATCTGGTTCTTTACGGTCCTTTTTCCAAACATTATCTCTGTAGGAAGGGAAAAGACTAAATCAGAAGTTCTAGTCCTATGGGTCCTCAGCTAGTGCAGAAGAAACAAAAGAACAGTGACAGAAGGAAAAAGATGCACAGAATTTCTGGGATATATGGAACAATCTCATTTTTAGCAGGGAGTAGAGAGTCCAGAATTGTTCCAGGCAGAGTAGTGAAACATGCCAGTGCCCTATAAGGGTTTTCCCACAACAATCCTAGGTAAAGCCAATACCCTGGGCTTGGCTCTCCCTTGCCAGATTGACAGAAGCAAGGACACAATAAAAAGCAGAACTTTCCTCTAATAACTATTAGAGAAAGAAGCAGCAGTGCATTTGCCTTTCCAAAAGTTCTTTTCTGATGCTCCAAACATGAGCTAGTCAAACATCATTTTAGATGTGGGCATTGGAAATGCCTGCCCACTATAAGGCTGTGGAAACATTTTTCCAATTTGCTTTGCTTTGTGCCACCATAAAGCTTCCTTGGTAGAAGAGCTGAGAAGGCATTCTCATATTGGTAACAGCAAGAAGGGCAGCAAAAGCCAACAGATGAGGTGGTTCCAGTACATGAGGAAGCATTTCTCATATTGCAGTACTAATAGTGACATCAAAAATACACACTTACCTCACACAGAAAACTTCAATATTCCATTGAGAACCAGAATAAATTTGGGGAAATGTAACAACCAAAATAATACCATAGGAGACCTAAGTCAAAATAGCTCGTGTTTGTTAATGATCTATATCACCTCCATAGCTCTTCTAAAGAATGTTCTTAGGAGAATGGCACTGACATACGTCTATTCAACCAAGTGAGAAAAAGAGGAGTTATCCTAGGTCCCTTCTAAACTGGGTCTAACCCCCTCGCTCTGATTACCTCTGCCATTCTGGTGCTTGGGGCCTCATTACCACTACCTGGGATTTTTATAGCAGCTTGCATTTCTGGACTTTGAGGTTACCCTCTTATACCTCATTCATTCACATTTCTGTTAGTAATCTTTCTAAAATATTAATTTGGTCATTTCTATTTCTTCTAATGGTTTCTAATGTTCTAGTATAAACTTCACTTCTTTAGTATGGTAAAAGAGACGTTATGCCCTGTCCTGTGTCTTGTCTTCCACTTTAGTTTCCATTAAGTATCTGCCATTTCAGAATACAACATACCTCAAGCCTCCAGTTTCTTCATTCCACACCCAGCACCCCCAGCGTATCACTTCCTATGTATATTTCAATAATTTGCTAAATTTGGGAGGGGGAAATTTTCCCTTTTCCCTCTTGGTTCTTTTGGCTGGTCAAATAATTAAAATGACACAAGGCAAAGTAACAGGAGAGAATCAAATTTAATTTTTTACATACAGAGGTCCCATAAGAGTATGAGGCCAAAAGGACAATTAGATAAAATAAGGTAATATGGCATCCTGGACTAAGGAGATGGCGGAGGGGTCTGGGACTTGGAAGGAAGACAGTTCACAGGCAGATAAAAAGAGCAAATATTTGGTAAACAAATGTTTACTGGGCCATACAGAAAGAATGGGACATAAAAAGGGATTTTAACAGACTTAGCTAAGCTTTTCCCTGTCCACTACACTCTATGGCAGTGGTCCCCAACCTTTTTGGCACCTGTGACTGTTTTCGTGGAAGACAATTTTTCCACGGATGGGGGAGGGGAGGGATGGTTCGGACGGTAATGCGAGCGATGGGGAGTGGCAGATGAAGCTTTGCTCGCTCACCCGCCGCTTACCTCCTGCTGTGAGGCCCGGTTCCTAACAGGCGGCAGACCGGTACCGGTCCACGGCCCACGAGTTGAGGACCCCTGATTTATGGTGTTCTTTTTCTGGAACAGATCATCTATCTTCTATCTAAATTCTTTTAGTAGTTAATGGGGAGGTAAAAAAGAAAAACTTCTTAAAAATATTCAGTTAAAATAATCCTTATGGTCTTTCCTGGTGGCACAGTGGTTAAGAGTCTGCCTGCCGGTGCAGGGGACACAGGTTCGAGCCCTGGTCTGGGAAGATCCCACATGCCGCGGAGCAACTGGGCCCGTGAGCCACACATTGAGCCTGCGCGTCTGGAGCCTGTGCTCCGCAACGAGAGGCCGCGACAGTGAGAGGCCTGCGCACCGTGATAAGAGTGGCCCCCGCTCGCCGCAACTAGAGAAAGCCCTCGCACAGAAACGAAGACCCAACACAGCCAAAAATAAATGAATAAATTTATTAAAAAAAAAAAAAAGTTTAAAATGATCCTCATGCCCCAGAAGACACATTTTGGGGTGGCAAACTTTTTCCTCTAGGCTAATGCACAGCTTCCTGAAAGAGGTCTTCATTTAACCTCCTCTCTTCTCTTGTCCTTCCAAGCAGAACTAGCAATTAGTATACTATCTGTGGAAATTTTCCTTTTAACAATATATCAAAAGATGGAAATACTTTCATATTCTTAAATCTGATAATTGCATTTCTAGAAATTTGTCCTAGTGTAATACTCAGTTACAACATCAACTTTTTATTCATTGATCTACCTTATATATGATTGTAATTTTTTGATTTATAATAAGAAAATATATTAGGTCTTTTCCATTTCTGGCACAGAATTCCTAAAACTCTTGGAATTTCCTAAGTGATAAGAATCATAAAGGTGTCTTTTTATTATTATAACTAGCTGCTTTAAATTCATTAACCATGTTAATAAGGTTGCTTTTGGAAAGCCCCTAAGGATAGCGGTTGCCAGGGGAACCAACCAAGTGATTAGAGGTTTTGTACCTCAGGAGAGGGGAGAGGTAGAGGTTGACTTAATCACTAATGGCCAGTGATTTAATCAGTCATGCCTAAGTAATGTAGACTTCATACAAAAGTCCAAAAGGATTAGGTTTGGAGAACCTCCAGGTTGATGAACCAGAATGTATCCATGTGCTGAGAGGGTGGCACATGCCAAAATCGATGGGGACAGAAGCTCCTGTGCTTGGGACCCTGTCAGACTTTGCTTTATGTATCTCTTCACCTGGCTGTTCATTTGTATCTCTTAATGTCCTTTGTGATAAAACAGTAATCTAGTAGATAAACTGTTTTCCTGAGTTCTGTGAGCAGCTCTACCAAATTAATTGGACCCAGGGTAGGGAGAGTGGAAACCTCCAATTTATAGCTGACCCAAGGAAAGGTTGGTGAACTCTTTGATTTATAGCTGGTCAGTCAAAGGCACCGGCAATAACCTGGACTTGCAATTAGCATCTGAAATGAGGGAGGGAACAGTTTTGTGACATTGAGCCCTTAACCTGTGGGATCTGAAGCTCACTCCAGATGGTGTCAGAATTGAATTATACTGTAGGACTCCCAGCTGGTGTCACAGAATTTCTTTTTTTTTTTTTTTTTTTTTTTTTTTGTGGTACGCGGGCCTCTCACTGTTGTGGCCTCTCCCGCTGCGGAGCACAGGCTCCGGATGCGCAGGCTCAGCGGCCATGGCTCACGGGCCCAGCCGCTCCGCGGCATGTGGGATCTTCCCAGACCAGGGCACGAACCCGCGTCCCCTACATCAGCAGGCAGACTCTCAACCACTGTGCCACCAGGGAAGCCCCCAGAATTTCTTGATGTAGGGAAAAAAATCCTACATATTTGGTGACCAGAAATGAAGAATTGAGAGTAGCGCTTGAGTACACAGAAAATAGAAGCGTTTTTTTTTAATTCCCTAAATAATAATTATTTTTTTAAAAAAAGTAATGATCACAGACTAAGAAGATTATTCAAAATTAAGAAACATACTGTGTTTTATTGTGTCACTAAAATCACTTTCAATGAATATTAAAATCAATGGCATTGCGAATGATTGTTAGGTAACAACAGTCAAACACATGAGTTTATAACTCTATATGTTATGTGATGCCAATTTTATCAATGTATATATACTAGTATATAAAGGCTTACTTCACCAACATCTGGGCATACATTTATCTTTTTTAATATTAATAGTTTCATTTAAAACAAAATTAGGAATCTGTAGAAATCAAAGACTCTCTTTCATCAAATCATTCTGAAAATTACCAAGAGCATATTTACAGATCTGCCTTGGCTTAGGAGGGGGTTACATCCCAATACACCCATAATATTTTGAAATTATTGTAAGTTGAAAACATATATAGTACACCTAACCTACTGAACATCATAGCTTAGCCTAACCTACCTTAAACATGCTCAGAAAACTTACATTAGCCTACAATTAAACAAAATCATCTAACACAAAGTCAATTTTATAATAAAGTGTTGAATTCATCTCATGTAATTTATTGAATACTGTACTGAAGGTGTTTAGACATACATTTTTTCAAATTCACATTCAGCTTCATTTTCTTAGAACACACAGTACCTGGTTACCAGGTTGTCTCAAGTAGGATAAATTCTAATATTAGGTGCCATGCTATACCTGGAACTATTTTTCTTTTCAACACTCATTGTTCTAGTCTGCTCAAGCTTGAATACAAAATACTATAGACTGAGTGGCTTAAACAACACAAATTTATTTTTCATAGTTTTAGAGGTTGGGGAGTCCAAAATCAAGGTGCCAGCTGATTTAGTACCTGGTGAGACCTCTCTTCCTGGCTTGCAAGAAGGCTGCTTTTTGTTGTGTGCTCAAATGGTGGAGAGAGATCTCTTGTTCTCTTCCTCTTCTGATTAGGAGACCAACCCCATCTGATTATGGCTTCACCCTTATGGCTTCATTTAATTTTAATTACCTCCTGAAAGCACTATTTCCAAATATAGTTTCATTTGGGGTTAGGACTTCAACATATGAATTCTAAGGGGACACAATTCAGTCCACAGCACTTATCATCAGTTTTTCATCCATTTATAAAAATTGACTGAATACCTAGGATCAGAGGACACAAGGAGCAGAGAACACAAATCTGAATCAGAAAGGCTCCCAGCATGAAAGGAACACACATTCTTGATGAAAAGAGAAGTACATCAACAAATAATTGATAGAGTGTGATAAGAGCTATAACAGAATTATGTACAATATACTTTGAAAAACAATGAGTAATTGTTTGTTTACTGAAAAGTAACATTGAACCTAGTATTTGAGAATAGATAAAGCAGAATAAGAGGTAAATATTGGGAAACAGGTCACGGAAAGTAAAAGAAAAAACAGACTTCCTTTGTGTAGTAAAAGAGCATGACATGTTTGGAGAATCCTGTAGTATTTACTATGTTTAAAGCATAACAATGTTCAAATGGGAGTGTGGTATGATATAGGCAAGGAGGTTCAGTGATGCCTAATATTATAAAGGGCAATCTATGGCTTACTGAAAAGTTAGACATTTTCCCATAGCCACAAAAAGAAAAATTTTAAGTTTTTTTTTTTAGTAAAACTAATCAGATTTGTATTTTGGAACAATCACTCTAGAAGCAATGTGGACAATAATTTGAAGAAGGAAGAACTGGAGAATGGAACTTTCATTAAGAAGTCATTGCAATTCTTTGGTTAAGGGATGAAGAGATCTTAAATGATAGATGTGACATGATCATGGACAGAGGAAGTTAGATTTGACAGCTTCTGACCAGCCATAGAGATGAAAAAATAATAAATAAATAAATAAGGGGGGGGACAGAAGTCCCATAAACCTCAGAAATTTCTAGCTTGAATGAATGATCTATTGGTGATGTTACTATCTATTTTAGAGAAAGATAAGGGACCATAAGCATGTGTGGAGAGGACAAAAGAGGGTGGATAATGATTGGATTTATTTTAGTTTCCATAAAAGTGATTATTTTTACTGGAAAGTTGGCAATCATGGTTTGCAGTCCTTCAGAAGTTGGAGTTAGAGGTTTAGATTTGGCAGTCTTTAACATATATAGTTACAGTTATAGTATAGTTATAGTATAGTTATACAGTTATAGTATAGTTACAGTTTAAATTGTATTAAACATAATATTATCTAGTTGAATCAAGAACATTGGAAATCCAGGGGCAAAGATCAGTGTAGGATATGAACCTGGAAGGCCTTGAATTGGATAAAGGTCAAGGGTATGAGAGAATGCAGAATTCTGGGTCCTAAAAAGTACAATAGTTTGTTGTTTTACACTTTCTGGACTCAGTCTGCTCTCTTCCAAGCTACATAATTTCATTATCTTCAAGATCTACAACAATGAAGACTTCTAAGATCCTAATGGGTAATTTCAGGATCTAACAATCTTTATTTTTCTAAAAACCTTCCGTAATTTTTTAAATCTGTATTTCTCTAGTTTGCCCTTATATTTTTTCAATCTATCCTTCATACGTGTCTTTATATATTCAATGAATATTTACTGAACATCTATTCAGGTACTGTTCTAGGGTCTAGACACACGACATTTAAATGCATGCCTTCAAAAATCTTTTCTTTCTTGGAGGAAGTAGTCAAATGCATGAATGGAATGTAAAGAATTACAAGGGAATTCCCTGGCGGTTCAGTGGTTAGGACTCTGCACTTCCACTGCAGGGCACCGGGGTTTGATCCCTGATCAGGGAACTGTGCTGCACGACCAAAAAATTAAGAAGAAAATTACAGAGCTCTAGTTCAGCCTTCATTCCAAAATAATAATACTCAGTTACTTTATCTTTATCTGTATCTGGCCCAGATTAGAAGACAAAGGACCACAATTTGGGTCAACAAGTCCCTCAACCTAAAGAGCAAAGAATTATTTCTCTATTCACTCTTTAAGAAGTTTTGTTTGAATGGATGAGAAGATTGAGCACACAGTTTTCAAATGTCTGATGTCTCCATGGAACACAAATTTAGTTTCCTTTCCTTAAAGGAAATAAATTATAGTTTCAGTTGAAAACACATATTGTGTTCTTTAAAATTTCAATTAGTACCATATTGCCCTGCATATAGTTCACTGTGTTAATTTTTTAAATAAAGTTATTTATTTATTTTTTGAATTATATATTTTTTATACAGCAGGTTCTTATTAGTTATCTATTTTATACATATTAGTGTATATATTTATTTATTTTCAGCTGCGTTGGGTCTTCATTGCTGCATGCGGGCTTTCCCTAGTCACAGCGAACAGGGCCTACTCTTCGTTGGGGTGCACGGGCTTCTCCTTGCGGTGGCTTCTCTTGTTGCGGAGCATAGGCTCTAGGCACGCGGGCTTCAGCAGTTGTGGTTCACAGGCTCTAGAGCACAGGCTCAGTAGTTGTGGTGCACGGACTTAGTTGCTCCGCACCATGTGGGATCTTCCCGCACCAAGGATCAAACCCGTGTCCCCTGCACTGGCATGCAGATTCTTAATCACTGCAGCACAGGGAAGTCCCCACTGTGTTAATTTTTGAATGCAGATTAAAATGTCTTCTTTTTAACCTTAAAGAGAATCTTTTACTGATGATTTCCAATTTAAAAATCAATTGCAACCTAATAATCTTCTAAATATATCCATTAGAAAGTTCAGTTGTGTTCATGATTAAATCAGTTTGATATTCTCACCCAAAACAACTTTATATATTTTAACATAGAGGATTTTGTCTTAAACTTATTAGATTTTGACACACCAATTTTATGTTATTGAAATGTTTTGATTTTCAAAGCATCAGATAGTGATGCAAAAATGTTCAGGTCAAGAAAAATACATGCTATTTTTAATATCATTGGGGCAAATTGAGATACACTTTCTTAACTAATAGTCTTGGTAACATATTTCAATAATGTTTTTATTCAAGTTTGGTGGCAACAATTTATCGGTTGTTGAGTGAACTATATTTTAAATTTGTTTAGCAATAAAACTAGGTTTAATCATATAGCAGAAAACACTACTGGAGAACTAAAATGACCAGGAAGTAGCCTTACTCACTTACTTCATGGGAAAGTTTAGGACGTTTATTATTTACACACTTATATCTCTTAGGTTTCCACAGCACTGAAGATTAGCATCATTAAGAAGGCATGGCGTCCTACCACACCTGGCATCTGATCCCATATCCTTGGTAGTTACTCCAAACCACTCTCCTCACCACTTGTCTCCTTTCCTCCTGCTTGCAGCAGACAAAAGTATCAGACAAGCTGATATCATTGAAAACTCAGAGAGCTCTAGGTGTGGTGTGGGCCTGAAGGATTTCCAGAGTATTTCTCTCTTGGCAGAAAGCAAAGAGGCTCACTCCTTTGGTCAGAGGTAGGGCCTACAAGAACGAAGAGAATAGCAATTTTCCTGTGAAGTTGACCATGGGGGAATCAATACTTGAATTTTTTATGTCCTTTTTATACTTTAATGGTTCTCACTTGTTATATAACATTTATTTGTGAATTTTCAAGGGTAACTTGTCTTCAGAAGATTCAGAGAAAGGAGATTTATTCCTATTTCCATGAGAGCCTTAGGAGAGCTGCATTCTCTACCTATAAGGGTAGCAGCAAGGGGACTGAAAGAGGGTGCATTTACAGTCAAGGATGTTGGGGACTCTGTACCTGAAAGGATCATTCTTAGCCTTTTCTTTTAAAACCTCGTTTTTACAAAGAGAGTCATGTTATTACATCCTCACCCAGGAAACAGGAAGAAGTTGACATTTATTATTTTCAGATTTAATGTTGCTAAATTTGGCTCATTTTTCATGCCTGTCAAAATCCTTCAAAATTCTGATTCTGTCATTCAGCTTATTCAGTCATTCCTTCCAGTCTACATACAGACATGGTCAGTACATCACTATTGTCTTCATCTAGCTGTAGGTTGTATACATTGAGTATAGTGCAGTGGTATGACTCTAGAAAACTCCACTCCAGTTGACAAAAGTTTCATTATCTGGCATATTCTTTGTATATGATCATTTAATAATGAATGATATAATGTAAAGTTTTGTCACAAATCCACACAATTGCATTATTGTCTATTTCACACTGTTTCATCTGACCTACATGAATATCATTCACTAATTCATTTTTTGGACAAATGAGACAGATTGTCCCTAAGTAAAATCCAGATGTTTTTACTATATACTTGTCTATCAGGCTAGAAACCCAGCAGAAAATATTTATATAGGATCATTCCATGATCACAGTTCTAAAATACAAATTTATTACCATCTTATCTTTAGTACTATATCAGAATATGATGCTTTAAAGTAATATTTAATGATAAACATTGGTTACACTGACTTTTAAATTTAAAGCATACTCTACTTTATTGAAGAGGTGATGTGTGTGTTTTGTTTAATCTCATTTTTATTTTTAGTATATTTTCTTATGAGCTCTTATTAATTAAACATAAATTTCCATTAGATATGAAACAATAGAGGTTGAAATTAAATTACATCTGTCTTTTTTGGGGTAGTTTTTTTTAACTTCAGTTTCTGGGGCATTTGATAGAATAATTTTTCCTAAGGTCAGCCAATGATGTTATTTGTCCTATTTGTATAAAAAGGGTAAAAAACTGACATATCGATTTATGGTTGCCAAAATAATTACCATTCATAACAAGTTCATTTTGCTTTACTTTTTATGGGGTTGGAATAAAAGAGACTGTAAAAGTGAGCATTGCACAATACCTATTTATTTCACCTAGCAGATCTGTACTCATGTGTCTGTTTCAGTTTAAAATTTGTCGGTGAAAAATAGAATTAATTTGTGAGTAGAGGAATTATTCATCAACAGATATAAGACATGGAAATAATGGGCTCTTAAACAAATCCTAATATTTTATTCAATTCTGGACATGCACTTGTAATCCTTTGGCCATTGAGGCAAGAAGAGAACAAGAAGAAAAAGAATTGAGGAGTTAAAAAATAAAATATGGGGCTTCCCTGGTGGCGCAGTGGTTGAGAGTCCGCCTGCCGATGCAGGAGAAGCGGGTTCGTGCCCCGGTCCGGGAGGATCCCACATGCCGCGGAGCGGCTGCGCCCGTGAGCCATGGCCGCTGGGCCTGCGCATCCGGAACCTGTGCTCCGCAGCGGGAGAGGCCACAGCAGTGAGAGGCCCGGGTACCGCAAAAAAGAAAAAAAAATAAAATAAAATATGAGTGGGGAAGAAGAACAAGAGAAATTAAGACTGACATTTGGATTATTTTCTTAACCTTAGAAATGGGAGAACAGTAAAAAAAGTTATTAAAATAAACATTATATATAATATATATATTATATATATATATGTATAAATATATAATTGGAGCAACACTTTCCTCATTCTCAGTTCTTTACAAATTCCTTCTAAATGTTACATCACTGGAACTTATTTCTAACTATTAGAGAAAAATGATCTCCAAGGTTAGCTACCTGACATCTCTTCTTTTGCTTATGTTTGTTTAAACATAAAGACAAAAAGTGCTACAAATGTGTTCTTATTTTAAAATCTTAAAAGATGGTCATGTGAGACGGAAATGGACTGAGCTGAATTTGTAATGGCAACTCAGATTAACAAATGAAGCAGTAACTAATGTATACTAGGAGCTTACTCTGTAACTGTCAATTGGCTGCTTTTTGTATTATTCTTATGTTTGAGGAAGCTGACTCCTGAGGAAGTTAAACATCTTTCCAAAGTCACAGCATCAGTAACAGTATCAATGCTAGGAAAAGAACTATTGTATTTCATATTGTAACTGAGCAGGACCCTATGAGGCCTTCCTAGAATAGATCCCCACCCATGTCCTCTGCCTTCCTTTTGTCTGTAGAAAAACTTTGGTCAAAGAATAAGTTTAATCAGAGAAGTAAAAAAATGCAGAAAGAAATGAAAACAGTCAAGCAAGACAAAATAATAATACTTTAGCCATTAAACAAAGTCAACGACCTTTAGTTCTTCATCAAGGACTATAGATAATATTCTGAGCCATGTCCTTTGAGCTGATTTACAGATACTGAAACCACCAGGTGGAAGAAGTTAATTGTATGCTGCCCACAAGCACGTGGTGATGATGCTGACCCCCAATTTCCTCACCACTAACCAATCAGAAGAATGTCCACGACCTGATCACACACCTCACAAACTCCCTCCCTCACTCTGTCTTTATAAACCTTTCCCTGAAAGCCTTTGGAGAGTGCAGATCTTTTAAACATTAGCTGCGCTGGACTCCTTGCTTGACACCCTGCAACAAAGCTATTTTTTTCTACTTCACCCAAAACTCTGTCTCTGAGATTCAGTTCACTGCTGGTGTACAAAGGCCAGATTTGACAACAATATTCCTGGTTGCTATACTCAGTGATGTAATTCCTCATTATTATAAGTAACACTACAGTGATCACTAAAGTGATTTTATATATATACACACACACACACACACACACACACACACACACACACATGTTTATGGCTGCACTTTTTCCTCATTACTAATGATATTCTTGAGTGAAAGGAACACAAATACTAAGAAACAGTAAAATAATTGTTGAAATAAATTTTATCATACTGTTTATAACAAATGTAAACCACTCTGATCTAGTTTTTTAAATTCATCCTCTTTTGGACTCACTTTAAGAAGGGACTTGAATATCTACTTTTTCAGAAACTATTTGAGCACCCATACATTTTTTTTTTTAATTCACCCATTCACCCTCCCCCACCCCCCTGCCCAACCCCATGCCTGAGGCTGAGTCATGGTCACCTGCTGACAGAAGCTCAACACCACCTGGAGCCCCTGCCCTGGTTCCTCAGCCCCGAGGCCAGCAAATGCCAACTGACCATCTCCACCTCACAGTGCAGATTCATCTCACTGGAGCACCCTTAAGCACCCATGCTAAGCTAAGCATTTTGATATGTGCTCCTGCAGAAGACAAGATTCCTTCCTTAAAGGACATAATAGTGTAGTAAAAAAGGCAAAAATGTAAACATATAATTGTGTCATAAGCTATAATAGAGGTTCTTTGTTACAGACTTTTGGGATTCCATAGGAATGAATTATCAGCTGTGCCTGGGTGGATCAGGAAAGCCTTCACAGGTGAAGACAGTCTTGCAGTAGACCTTGAATATGAGCAGAAGCTCATCAGGCAATTGAGGGGCAGTTTAGGCTTTCTAAGTAGAAAGGAAAGATGGGTAATAATGCTAAGGCAGGCATGAAACACAGTGGTAAATTTTAGAAACTGTAAAAAATTAATATGACTTGTAGTGATGCTAGAGTTTAGGCAAAGTTGATTCTGAAGGGCATAGAAACATGCCAGGCTTATTATACATTTTATTCGAGATAAAGTGCCAGCGCCCTGAAGAACTTTAGTATGGAGAAGCCATGTCATATTTACATTTGGGATGTCCTCCTGCCCTATCTCCCCAGAGCAATGGTACAGATGATGGAAAAAATAATGTTAAATGAAGATGTTCAACACTTTCTAACACTACACCAGGATAGCTGGCTCCTGCCCTGTGATGAGACATGATAACAATATGTGGCTTAATTTAAGTTTAAGAAAAATATTAATTTAGAAAGTTAAAGGGTATTGTCTTTAGTTACTGATAATTCCCAAATGGATTACAAGAGAAGTTTTACAACCTAATAAATTATTAGGATACTAAGCTGTTATTCTCTCATGCTGAGGGTTGCTCCTTAATACTGAGAGTGTTGTTGGTTTTTCCAGTGGCAAAATCTTTCTTTCTTTCCTTTTTTTTAACATTTCCTATCGTTGTATCCTAAGGCATCTTCCCACTAGTGCAGCTGCCACAGTGTTTTCCCTAAGCAACTCTCCCTGTTTTGCTGCTCCCCATCTCAGTAGTTTCATACCTGAGGCCAATTTGTAGTTCTCTCCTGTAGTTAAACCAGCTGTTTTGTAATAACATTGTTGATTTCTCTGAATGGATAGCACAGAGAGCAGTCTTTTACAATATCATAACACTCGTAAGACAAGAGCCCTAGAGGATTTGAGAAAATCTATGGTATGAGATAGCATAAAAATATTTCTCTAATTTCAAAATGTTTTGTCAACATGGAAATGCAATAATAAGGAATAATGGCAATCACTTTTACTGAATCCCTATTACTGAAGAGAAGTGATCTTTAAAATCAGATAAAAAAAAATGAATGTTGTTCCATTAAGGCTGTACATCTGTTTAAATACTAGAACAACATGGCAGGTGAAGAAAGAAAAGGAAAGTGGTAAAGTCAAGCTTTAGCTGCTTAAATGGGAAGGTATCTATTTTTATAAGCAGCCTAATAGGTTAGGAGTAAAGATACATTAAACTGCCATTTATCTTTTCAAATTTTATTTCATTTCCATTACTTCATTAATAAAATCCATGTATTTAAATTACATGTAATAATTCTGAGCTCGATATAAAACCCTAAGCATTTCTACAATATCATGTTTTATTAGAAGGAATGACTAACATTTTGGGAAACCTGGCAAACATTACACTGATGTTTCATGTGTCTTTCAAAAAAGTGAGAATGAAAAGACTTCTTCCTAGGTCTTCAATAGCATAATTTTGTGTTATATACTGTCTCCAATATAGAAGTTGATGTAGTATTCTAATCATCATATTATTTAACAAATTAATGCATTTAATTGGAAACATTTTTACATATAAGCCACTGTTTTTGGTTATTTTATCTCTATATCAATTTTTGATTAAGTATCAAAGAGAAATATACTTCACTTGAGTTCATGAAATACAATAAGCCCTTTTATACCATGATTGATGAACTGTAAGATGCTGCTCGTCTCCTAGTGTATGTTCCAGATGTTAAATATTATGAGCAATCTCTAGTACTTATAACACTAGAATCTTAGAAAGAGACTATTATTAAATTTTAGAGAGGAAATCCAAAACAGAGGACAGATTTGTTAGACATTTGTTTCATACTTAAAATATATTATCTTCCATTAGTAAATTGTATTGTGAAGAAATCATAGTCAACAGTTTTCTTTTAATAACTGTTATTGAAAAATTGGATCAAAGTTCTCCAACAAATCATCTGTGATAGACTAGTCAAATATGTCACATGTATAGGTGGAGGGTCAGTAGCCACCATAAACTTTTATTCAGAAGAACTAATAGGATTTTCAGCTAAAATAAGAAAATCCCAAGAGAAAAATAGAAAAAAAACATATAGGTACTCTTTAGGGTCATTTTCTTACTCTTGGCATGGAGAAGAGAGGGGAAAGAAAGAATCCTCAGAGATCTGCTAATTCAGAAACTTGATAGAGGATATCAAGACACTGCATAAATTTTGACTTTGTTAGGAAAATGTAAAGACCACTATATAAATTAAATTTTAAGGAGAACTTCATTTCCCAATATGATGGTGAACTGGCATCTTGCTGCTTCTCCCTTCCTAAAGAAATGCTGAGATGCTACAAAAGAAAAAAAAAAAAAAAGAAAATATGAGTGACAGAGTTTTATGATTCTCCAAGATATGGTGAATTATTTATTAAAACTCTGAAAATACCTTGGGAACACCTAAGTTGTTTGAGTACCAGGAAACATCAGCAAAGGAGCCAGACTGGAGCATATGTTCAGAGGTCACAGATGTGGGGTAGTTTGAATAAAGATTTTTCTTTAAATCCAATCCACTCCTCTACCCCACACAGCCCTTCACTGACTCCCACCCCCATCAGTATCCTGGGCAGATCACTGCACAACCAGCTAGAGGAAGTGAGTAACCCAAGTAAAGAGACAATGACGATGAATCCAGGTGAAATGAGAGGTAGGCCTCTAATGTGTCCTCCTCCCAACTTTTCCAATCCAGGGCTCAACAGTTCTTATAAAGAATGTCTCTGGCACCTATTCATGCAGTCAGCTTAGTTTAAATACTTGTGTAAATTAACCACCTTTTTTTCTTTTGAAGATTTTTCTCTTTATCCTTGAAGCTCTGAAGTTTTACTGTGACATGTCTAGGTATGTATTTTTTTAATGTATTTTACCCAGAATTTGATGTTTTATTTCCATATGAGTATTCATTTGTTTCTTTAGTTTAGGTAATTCTTGGTCATGCTCTCTTCACATTGGATGTATTCTAAATCTGTCCCTAATTATCACTCAGTTATCTTATGGAGCTATACAACTCTTCTTGTATGATCAAAGGTATTAGGTAATCATATCACAAACATATCTAT
Organism: Leucopleurus acutus; assembly: GCF_964270905.1. Lineage (NCBI taxonomy): Eukaryota > Metazoa > Chordata > Mammalia > Artiodactyla > Delphinidae > Leucopleurus > Leucopleurus acutus. The sequence continues at coordinate 123,453,479 of NC_139143.1, forward strand.
ATATTATTGTGATTATATATAATCACAAACATATCTATATTTGTCATAGATATATCCCCTCCTGGCCTGGAATCCTTTGCTTTCTGGGCATGTTGGCCAACTGCCTTTTTATTTTGACCTTTTATCTACCTCCTCCTTCTTTTTTTCTTTTCTCCCATATTCCATCTCCTGTTTTTTTGGACTTGTGGTGTTTTTTTGTTTTTATCTTTCTCTCTTTGTTTCTTCATTTTGTGTACATATCATCCAGAAGCATCCTAATAAAAGGTGCATTAAATAATTGAAAATGGCTTAATTTTATACCCAAACTTGACTGATAGTTTCACTAAGCCTTCTGAGTTAAAAATTATTTTTCCTTAGTGTTTAAAATATCACTCCATTGTCTTTAATTTCTAGTGTTGCTCTTTAGAAGTGTAATGATATATCAGTTGATGCTTTGTTATATATGCAATCTATTTTTTCCCTCTTCAAAGCTTTTAGACTCTTTCATTTATCCATGATGTGCTGAAAACCTGTGATAATGCGCTTTTCTGTAGAACTTTATTTTTCATTCATTATGCTGGGAACTTAATGGCCTTGTCATGGTGAAAATTGCTACTAACTGTCTTTGGTGTTTATTTTTCATTTCTGATCCATTGAGATATTTATTTCATTTTGAGTATTGCTTTTTCATTTTAGTATTTGAACAAGTATTTATTATTCCTATGTTTTAAAATTAAAGGCATTGGTTTAATCCATAATGTTATAGAGTCATCATAGCTATAAGTCACTCTAATTGGTCTCCACTTGTTCATTAGACCCCTTCCATCAATGCTTAGTAGTGATCTTCCTAATGCTTAAATCTGATTTTGTAATTCTTATGCTTGCATTACTTTAGAAGTTTAGGAATTGAGCCAATTCCTTTGCATAGAAGACAAAACCTTTTATGATCTAGCCTTGCTTAGCTCTTTCTTCTCATGGACATTGATTTTGCCCAATGATGTATTCAATGTTCACCACACCTAAACTGATCATGCTACTTCACAAATCACTGCCTTCCCACATGATGCTCCCAATGCTGTAATTCATTTCTAAACTTTGCCCACTGAATTCCTGTTCATCAGGCAGGACTTAACTCAAACATTGCTTGTTTTAGACAGCTTGATTTGAATCTTCAATCTTAAAAACCTGCATTCACTTCTATTACACTTTTTGGGGACTTGGACATTTTATTTGGCTTTCTGACAAAACGATAGACTCATTGAGTTTAGACATTATGTTTTGCTTATCACTGTACACTTAAGAAAATGAGTAGTACCTACAACATAGTAGAACACTGTCTTTTATGCATGCCTTTTGAGAATAGAAAAAAATTAAAATGATGTTTATAAAATAAATGAACACAAACTGGATTCAAGTGGAAGAATGTCTTCACTAATGTTACAAAATTGTGAAGAATAATTGAGAAAAGTTGAAAAAATAGCTTTTTTATATCACCTTGCTTTAAAGGTTGTCTCATGGAATGAAGGAAAATACAGATTGAAACTACCAAAAAGCTTTTATACCAATTGCTGGGATGAGCACAATTCTTTTCAAATCCCAGAGAAATTACAATTTAAATAACTTCCAAAAGTTATGCTTCATTGAAAACTACTGACTCTCTAGAATAGGTGTATGAAGGAAAATATAAGAACTTTTAAAAAATGTGAAAACAGAGAAGTATCTCTATTGTATTTTTCAATATAAAGAATCCTAAACTCTTGTTGTATGTACACGATAACATATCTTATTTTATTATTAAAGAGTAATACTTAATTTTTCCACTTGTTAAAATTTCAGGATTTTGCTATTGAGTATTCCATAAGATACATAGCATTTTCTTTTGACTTGTATATAATGATATTCTTTTATACAGATTTTAACTTCTTGAGAAGGAAAGTGTAGATGACATCTCTTTTTTTATTTTTTACAAATTCTATCCACTTTTTTTCTGATAAGTTTACTCAGAATTGGCCTGGTGACTTACTCTTTCTTCACTGGATACTATCATACATGAGTTTCATGGACACTGACACTTCACAGTACAAATTAAAAACAAAACAAAACAAAACAAAACACAAAAATCTAAGAATTTATTGGCCAAGAATTTACAGAGGGAATTAGTAGAGTAAAATACATGGTCCCTCACATTTTTCCTCGACCAAAGAAAATTGTGCCTAGATTGGGACTAACTGAACTACACACATCATGGACAGGATTATGGTAAAGAATGACCTCAACTCTGAAATGATTTAAGCATTTTAGATCATTTCTAAAGGTGGGTAGAGAAGATCTATGCAGCTGTGTAACAAAGGAGGCTCCCTGTATGGAAAGAGTGACCTTGTTAGAAACAAGAAGGCCTCCAAAATGCATCCTCTGGTACTGACCTGTTCTTCCAATTAACTCTATTGGAAGTACTTAGTTGGCTTTCATCTGACATCTTATTAAGTTACTAAAAAAGGATGAAGGAAACAAGTCCTGTTGTATTTGTCTTTCTCAAAATACAGTGTTTATGGATTTGTCAAACAAGCTGTATTGCTCTGATTGGGGCATAAACCAAGCAATGTCCCTGTCATTATGCAGCCTACATTCTCCTGAAGAAAAACAACAGCAATATTAATTAATTAATACATGAATAAAGGAATAATTAGTAAACCACTAAATATAATGTAGTACAAATTGTTTTGCACATAATTAAAATTTGGTAATGTGGAAAAAAATGTTACTGGGTAACTGCTTGGTTAAGTGGTATGCCAAAGACTGCTAGTAATCACCAATATTAATGTTTTTCTCTTCAGCCTGGAAAAGCCATTTAGCTACATTTTCCGATCTCTCTTCTTTAATATGGTCATGTGATTGAATTCTGGTCAATGGAATATGGAGACAGTTGACAAAATCTACCTCAGATCTGGTTCATAAAAGGAATCTGTGCAGTTCTCCACAAACTCTCTTCCCTAAAGATGATGTAGGCCAGATGCAGAAGCTTCAAGGGGAGGGAGATCTGTAGGTTCTATAAGATATTAGAGGCAATAAATTGAAGAAGCCCCTGGAATCTTCATGGGCAGAGCAAGTCCTCACCATGTGGACACACACATATACACATTCAATGAATTAAACTGTATATAAGTGAGAAATAAACCCTGTGTGTATATGTGTGTGTGTGTGTGTGTGTGTATGGTAAGCTTGAGAATTTAGATTTGTCTGTTATGGCAAATCATTATATAATGATATGAATTTAGATGAATAATCTCAAAAAAAGGTACTATCCATATAAAAATCATAGGTAAGAGTTTCCCCAGAGGTGAAGAAATTCTATCTAATACAATCAATGTAAAGAAGGCTGGTGGGGCTAACAAAGGGTGAGCTAGTAGTATGCAGTGAGGCCAGTCAGAGAGATTACATTATAGGCAAAATCAAAATAACAATATGACTTCATTCTAAATGTGATGAGAGCTCATTGGAAGGTTTTAAGAGAGTGACACTCCAAGTAATATTTCTAAAATATTTTTTATCCTATTGTGGAGAGAAAGGAATTGTTAAGATACAAAATGGAAAGCTATTTAGGAAGATATGGTGATAGTCCAAGTGAGAAATAGGGAGGGTTTGGTCTGGATGGTCTTAGTAGAGACTGAAATAAGTGGATGGATTTTATATACAATTTATAAGTATAATCAATAGGATTTGCTGATGAACTGAATGCATGTCATAGATTTGAGGTTTGGCCAACTGGTTATATAGTGATGTGGCTTACCAGCGTGGAAAAGACTGAAGAAAGATCTGATTGGGAGTGGAGTAGTTTAAGTGTTCCATTTTTCACGTGGTAAGTTTTAAGTGCTTATTAGTCATGCATCTAAAGATGCTAAGTGGACAACTAGAAACAAACATTGTGAGCTGAGGAGAAGACAGGGCTGCATAGAGATATTTGAGATTTGTTGACAAGTGTAGTAACTGATGAGAGAAGTGAATGAGGTCATGGGTGGAGAGTGTGCCTATAGTGAAGAGGTGACAGGAACAAAGCCCAAGAGGCACTTCAACACTTAGAAGTCAAGCAGAAGATGACAAGCGCAAATGAGCTTGAAAAGGAGTAGCCAATGAGTTAGAGAGGACATTTTTTTTGGCAGATAAAAGAAAATGTGTTTCTAGAAAAAGGTCATGGTTAACAGGGTAAATGCTGTTCAGGGTCCAAGTAAAGTAAAATCATAGAAGTGACCATCAGATTTGACAAGCATAGAGACTCATGGTATTCTTCACAGGTGGTTTATTTAGTGTTTGGTCATGAAACAATGGTGCAGGTTAAGGAGAGAACGCCTTGTGAGGAAGTCTAAATAGCAACAATTTACCACTCCTTTTAAAAAGTGCTCATGTTCAGGATAACAAAAAAAGTAGTAGCTGGTGGCAGAATGATAACAAAAAATATTTTTTTTATAAGATGGGTATTTTAAGGAATGCTTGTATGCTGAAGAGAATGTAGACAGAGGTAGAAATTAGGGGAGAAATATCCTAGAGAGTATAAAATTGTCAGAATTCAGTCATAGAAAAGATGAGAGTGGATGTTTTCCAGAGGGCAAATGGGGAGTTAGACTTTTGATGCAAACAGGACACTTACTCCGGTGTAATGAGAGGTAAGAAAAAGTTTACAAATGATTTGACCAAATAGCAATGACCTAAAGAGATATTTCTATAGTTGTACTACCTAGATGCAGCAAGCTGCTCTGGGTCCTTCCTTTATGAAACCTGGTTCTTCCATACTAACTTTAAATCTGTGAATTACCCCACATCCTGCCAATGAATTTTCTTTTTCTTTAGTTAACCAGAGTAATTTTTTTGGCTTAGTAAAAAAACCCAACAGATAAAATAAGTCAGTTCTATGTGAAGATACCAGTCTTCATGAAAATTTTGGAAACATTAAGTACAAGGATTCTTCTCTCCTAAAATATCTTCACAAGCTTCCTCACATAGATCCAGAGATTCCAGCAGTAAAGAATATTCTTCATGATCTTAAATACTATGTGGTTGCAGAAAGCTCGTCATTGGTGTACACTGTGGAGACAGGCAGCATCAGGTGAGCAGATATTAAGCAGTGGACTTGTTATGTCTTCCCTCTCTCCATTTCAATAAGTAGGAAATAGCTGCCAGCCTCTTTTATGACAAAGATGAATGTTATTTTGCATAGAAAATCATTTATTAAAGATAGAGCAGTTTTGCTTGAATTAAGAATGGGTTCCCATAAACCCAACTTTGGTTATCCTTCTCTCTCAACCCTACCCATAAACATAGGACTCTACTGGAGAACATGGTTTGGAAAACTACAGATCTATGTAGGAGAAGAAATTTATCTATTATCTATCTATTTATCTATCATCAATCTATTTTACAAATTTTAACATGGTAATACATGAGTGAATATTTTTGTTTGTGTTACACTATGAATAGGTTCCTTGATCAAAATGCAAATCAGAACTGAAAGTACTTAGTGAGTTTGCTTTTGATTATACAACTATAAACTATAATTTGAATAGTGTGAATACATGCTCAAAGCCTTAAACTAACGAGTGTCCACCAATTCAACAAATCATATGGGTCATTACATGCTAATTATATGCATTTTAACTTTATTACTTGTATTATTTTTCTTTTTGTGATGATGCAGAATAGCAGTGTTCAAACAAATGTGTGGGTGATAATACTGAGGTTTCTCTTATCTCAGTAATGAGTAATGTTGATTTAAGGCAAGATGGGCTGGTCCTCATCCCTTCCTGACTGTTCAGTGTATGTGCTTCAAACTATGTGCTCTTTCAGAGTGACTTTTTCCGAGAGGGAAGAACGTTATTCAGTCAAGAGTACATCAAGTGCAACATATCAAAATATTTTTTCGTACAGTTCATGATGAATGCATTTGCCCCCTAAGAGAAAATTTTATGTGGGCATGAACCCTTATTACCCAGTTATCTTCAAAAGGGACTATGGAAGTTAGAGGGATTAAGAATGGCATTCTTAAAATAATTAGCTATGACATTTATTTTAAAAAGCGCTAAATCAACATGCCCACTCTTATACACAGAACCATTCATCAGAGAACAGATGGTCCCCTAAAAGTGAAACTAAACAATTCCAAAACATGACAATCCATTTATCTTAATGTGAACATCCTCTAGCAGATATCAAAAAACAACCGAGGCAGATTTATAACTTTTGGAGTGTATTATACATGCACTTGAAATCCAAGAACTCATGTTTGCATTTAATAACCTGATTCATATTAGTAAATGGCACATGCAAATGCATAGTAAAACAGTGCTTAAATATTTTGATTATATTAAAAACTACATTAGTAGGAACGATAACATTTATCATCAATATTTCTTTAAGCTTTCTATTCTTTTGTGTGGCAAAAATTATCAAATTCTATTCAGAATATCTCTATCTGCCTAGATATATGAAATCCGGGTATCTTTTGTTGGACTGCATATTTTTACATTAAACTGAATAGTGATCATGTATGTATTCTATTTTATCTTTTTAAATTCATGCATTCATCTTTTGATTATTTAGCAAGCAGTTATTGGGCAACTGCCATGAATTATACCAGGCAATGAAAATAAATAGATAAACCAATGGTCTCTATTTCTTCCCTTAAGGTCTGTCTTACAGTATAAGAAGGAGAGACAGACATAAATATATCACAACAAATAAAATAAGAGTTGAAAATGTAGTGGGGAATAATATGTTGGAAATATTACCCAACGTTACTTCCTCCCCTTATTTCCAGCTCCTCCTTGGTACCTTCTAGTCTCATCCTTTCTTCCTTTCCCCTCATGCTATAAATTCATATCTTCTGACTTTTGGGATTCAAAGATATGAATTCTGAAGAAAAGGAAAAGGACTAAGGGCTTTGCAAAGAACTGGTAGTCACCCAGTAAAGAAGAGCAGGGCCTAGCTAGGAAAGGATTTTCTGTATTGTAGGGAGGAAGGAGAGAGCTGGAAGGAAAATGGTAAGATTAGATGGTTATGGGTCCTTGTGAATGGGTTCTCATCTTAGTTGCTATGAGAGCTGATCTACTGGAGTAAGAGCTGAGAAAAGAGATTCTCTAGATACATTCATGAGATTTGAGAGTAAAGAGAAACTGTGCTGTGCACCTTGCCCAGTTAGAACACAAGGCACATGTGCTGGTCTCAGCTAAATATTGCACGTTATGCTAGGCAGACAAGGCAAGCAGACTCTTATGGAGTCCCCTAGATAGGTATGTGATACTGTAGCAACAGTCATTTACTCATTTATTCCTTTATTCACTTATTCATTTTTGCATTCATTCAATAAACTTTTCAGGAACTCTTCTCAAAACTTGGGATATATGCATTGTGGTAGGCAGAATTCTAAGACGGCTCCCAATGACACTTGACTTTGTATAATTCCCTCCCCTTTGAGTGGAAGGAAAAACTGTGGATATAATGAGATATCATTCATGTGACTCTGTTACATATAGCAAAAAGCAGAGTATCTGGATGTGCTTAACCTAAATCACATGAGAGCTTAAGAATTCAGTTTTATCCGGCTGGTAGCAGAAGCAGAAGCTACAAAAATTCTAATCGTGAGAAGAATTTGACAAACCTCTGCTGGCCTGACGATGTAGAGAGTCATGTGGCAAGGAGTGAGGGCAGCCCCTAGAAGATGAGAGTGGCCTCTGCTGACAGCCAGCAAGGAATTGGGGGCTTTAATCCTACGACTGAAAAGAACTGAATTTTGCCAACAATCTGAATGAGCTTGGAAGCATATTTCCCCCCAGAGCCTCTGGATAAGAGCCCAGCCTGGCTGACTGACACCTTGGTTTTGGTTTTGTAAGATGGTAAGCAGAGAATCCAGCCAAGTCCCCCCAGACTTTTGAACTACAGAACTGTGAGATAATGAATGGTGTTGTTGTAAGGCACTACATTTATAGGAATTGTGGTAAATTGTTACATAGCAATAGAAAACAAATACACACATGAATAAGAGAGACAAAAAGCCCTACCACATGGAGCCTGAAATCTAGTGGGGACAGATAGATAATTAATAAATAAATAAATAAAAGTTCTTATGTGAGGATCAAAAATTGTGTGGTGACCCAATTCCCGGAAATCCCCACCCCTTCCCAAAATAGCTGGAAAACTCCTCCCTCCCATTAGCCTATGAAATTGCCCACCCCTATAAAACCTATAAAAACTGACACCCCCCAAAAAAAACGTTCTTATGTGCCATTAAAAAAAAAATGTAAACTATGGTAAGTAGAATTGGAAGTGGGAATATGTTGCAATTTTAGAGAGGGTGACTGAAAGGCACCACACTGAGACAATATTTAAGTTAGAAATTTCAAGAGGTGAGAAAGTTATCCATGCAGGTATCTGAGGCATGAAGCGAAGTCTGGGAATGGAAAGGATAAATTCAACTCTAAATACAGCATGTTTGAAGAATAACAAGAAGGTCAAAGTGGCCAGAGCAAAGTGGACAAGGAGGAAATTAGGAGATGAAATCAGAGGAGTAACAGGGAATTAGATTACACAAGGCTTGAGAGAACATTGTCTGAATATTGGTTTTTCCTCTGAGTGAAACTGGAATCGAGCTAGGGTGTTTGTCAGAGGAGTGAGATGATGTGACTTTTTATTTAGTCACTCCAGCTGCTAAAAGAGCAACAGAATTAGTATGATAGAAACATGGAAGAAACAGCTGTTAGGTCTGATCTTGTAGAAACAAAGTAAAACTTGCAAGAAACCTATATACACCTGTAGCAAAGGACCAGATAATACTGTAAAATTCTCAAAAAATGTCTTTGAGGATAGATGTCCACTAGAACGTAAGCTCTACCAAGGCAAGGTTTTTGTTTGTTAGTCTTGGCTTATTTTCTTAATTAGGGTATTCCTTGGAGCCCACAATATAGTTCCACTTTATAATTAGTTGTCAAATGAGTAAAGACATATATGAGTGAATTAACAATCATGAAAATCCCTCATTTACCCACTTTGCCTTTCAAACTGAGGGAAGTTAGGGTGTGTGGCAATGGGTTGAACATGTTTCTAATACATTGACATAATATATATTTTGATTCGTTATTCACTTTTTAAAGATATAATTTTCTCATTATTGTTGAGAACCAACAAACTCAGAGTTTCTTGAGGGCAAGGGGAATGTCTTATGATTATAGTCCCAGAGACCAGCAAACTCTTCATACATTATAAGCACAGAAAAGGATATATACATATGTACATATGTATACACATTTAATCCATGAAAAAATAATGAATTCTGTGATGAAATTACCTGTTTAATATCTTGTATAATATTCCCAATTACTACTGGGGAACAAATGTATTCATGAGGCCCCATTTACACACAAGTAATGGGTACTATGTACACTAGAAACAAAGAAGAAAAAGTAAGTTCTGTAATTGAAGGGATTCTGTCCTTCTCAATCACAGGCATAACCCCAGTGCCTGGAATACTGACTAATGATTAGATGAGTGCAAAATTTAAGGAAAAATAATCAGAAAAACTGAGTTCTTGTTTCCACTCACTATACATTAAGAATTTATAGTTTTAGTTACGTAGTTAGAAACTAGAGTGTTTGGTCAGTTGAATTTTTAAAAAATTTTATTGGAGTATAGTTGATTTACAATGTTGTGTTAGTTTCAGATGTACATCAAAGTGCATCATTTATACATATGCATATATCCACTTTTTTTTTTTTTTTTTAGATTCTTTTCCTATGTAGGCCATTACAGACTATTGTGTATGGTCAGTTGATTTTTTTAAAAAAAATTTTAATTAAAAATTCCTTTTTAACATTTTTATTGGAGTATAATTTCTCTACAATATTGTGTTAGCTTCTGAAGTAAAACTCTCACTGTTTGTAGATGACATGATACTATACACAGAGAATCCTAAAGATGTTACCAGAAAACTACTAGAGCTAATCAATGAATTTGGTAGAGTAGCAGGATACGAAATTAATGCACAGAAATCTCTTGCATTACTTTACACTAATGATGAAAAATCTGAAAGAGAAATTAAGAAAACACTCCCATTTACCGTTAAAACAAAAAGAATAAATACCTAGGAATAAACCTGCCTAAGAGAAATTAAGAAAACACTCCCATTTACCGTTAAAACAAAAAGAATAAATACCTAGGAATAAACCTGCCTAAGGTCATTTAATGTTTGTTCTAAACACAGGAAAAGAAGTAAATTGTGCTAGTCCAGTAAATGAATGGATTTATTACATTCAACCTGTAGGATTTACTAATGTGTTACAGATTACTTCATTCATTTCTCTAGATTCTTCTTAGTAATACTTTGAGTGAATACAGGCATTTTTCCATGAGAGAAAAATCAGTAATGCTGGATAGAGAAGGCAATCAGAGGGATAGGGAATACAGGGGGAAAATCTCTATACAAGAAGGTCATTCTTTTGAGAAATACATTAATAAAAGGAAAGTTGGAAACTTTAAGATAAAGTTTAGGTTTACTGAATGCCTGAAGAAATATTAATTATGCTTTTATTGCTATGACCTGATCCCCTGTACCATCAGTATTATACAAACACCTGCCTACTCTTCACAAGTTGCCAGTTATCTTTATAAAAACAAATCTAATTTGCTTTGCTCACAAAAATTTGATGCTTCTTGCTCTCATAGAATTAAATCCAAATTCTTTACAAGGAAATATAAAATATTTGCAATTTGACTTTCATTTTCTGACTCTTTTGATGTCATGGTCAGTCCATCTTGTACACAGACTATGCTCCAGCCACAAGAAATTCTAATAATAAATCTTTGTCTCCCCTCCCTGCAATGATCTCTTTCCTTTTTGTCCTTGCAACATCCAATTCACCACTCGAGATTCAACAAAGACTCACTCTCTCCAGGAGACCTTTTCTTACAACCCTGGGTGAATGAACATAGCTTCACCATTGGGCGCCAGTGGCGTTATTGCAACAGAAATCATTACAGGTCCCCAAAGGCCATTGTGCCTTTCATCCCTTTGACAATAAAACTCAAATATTTATCACATGGCCATATGACTGGCCAATGGGTTGTGAACAGAAGTTAAGCAAATAATTTCTGGATCACATCTTTAAAGGGGAGCTACTTGACTTTTACTTTATCTTTTTTCCTTCCTGAAGGTTGGAACCTGAAAGGTTCCCTAGGGAATGTCAGAGCAACAAGATAGATGAAATCTAGATTGGTGGTTCACTTGGTGGAGTGTAGCATCCCTACACTTAATTGTCTATCTGCTAGGGCTTTTGTATGAGAGAGCAATAACCCTATCTTGTATAGTTTTCTTTTAGTAAAGCAGCTGGGCCAAGGCCCTAATGAATGCAATATACTTTTACTCCTTTTACAGGCCCAGTGAAGTTACTGATATTAGTTGCTATAGACTGCTTTTGTTAAGAGTATTTTGGTTACTTAGGGAAAAAAAAAAAAGAGGGAGGATTGATTTTAAGAATAAGGTGGTATTTCACAGAACTCCAGGGAAGTACATCTGGGTCTCACAGAAATCTAGGAGCACAAATTGTAAAGTTACCAGAAAGCCAAATAGTTCTTCTTTGAGGCTTAATCATTTTCCCTGTGTGTCTTACTCTGCTCTCTCTGAAAATCTACTTCATTCTTTGGTCTGGTAGTTAAATGCCTTTGCCTTCTTCACACACAGGGGAGTAGACAGCCTCCCACACCTCTCCAGAACATATCACTTAAATTTAAGGAATATGTCAGATGGAAGTAGATCCTTTAAGTCCTAATTCTGAATTCATTAAAAGAGAAGCTGAGTGTCTGAGTTTGGATAAAGTCTTCAACCCTAATCTAATTGTGAAGCCAGAGATGGGACATTCCTTTTTCACAGTGAAAGGAAGTAATCGTCTCTGTACATACATACTGAGAGGTATCTGGTGTAGAAATCATTTGCTATTAGAGAGCCTTGTCAAGATTTTACTCATTTTGTTATCCTTGGAGCCTAGTGCACTGCCTGGTAAAATAAATGTTTGCTGAATGAAGAGTTAGAGAGTGAATAAATAGAATCCAGAGAGAGTTTGCTGATGTATGACAGCCAGAAATAGGTTTTTATCATTTGGGTGTAGATGTAAAAACTTCTTGTCTTATAGACAAGAAGTTATACCCAGACAGTGCAGAACTCAAAGAAGGTATTTTCTGGAAGCAAATTCATCACTGGCAGTTCTCAACAGGTGACCTATAAAGCACAGATAGAATTACTCTGGCGTAATGTCCTTATCTCCTACAAATCACAGATCTCTGTGTGTGCTCATATTACTATTTTTTTATTTAAAAAATAATTTTAAAATGTTGGACTATCTGCAATTTTTACGGTTCTGTCAGTTTAAAAAACCTCTGCTCCATTGCAACCAAAAATACATGATAAAATATTTAACCAAATGCATACCCATGACAGAAAATAGTGATTTCCATTTTAATTCCACATTTTTGTTTTTCACTTTCTTTGGTCAATGGAAAATGATCTGAATTATCTGAGATAGAAAACTTAATCACCTTAGCTATAAAATCTTCTTTTATTGTTAAAGGTAGGAAAAGATAGAGGACTCATTCTGTGATAAAGACATTCAATCTTCCTCATCACACTAGGCATGTCAGAAAAATCACCTCATGGATGAGCATAACAGATTGAGCATATCAGACAATGATGGATTTGGGAGATGGAAAGGCATAGATTAGGTCAGAGCAATCCTAGATGGTGCAAGATAACAAAACGTTGCATCCATACCTTCTATTTCCAGTGAGGATAATCACTGGAAGTTTAATCCTTTAGACATTTGGAGATTATTCTATACTTGCAGAGATATCATAGCAATATCTTACCCTATGTTTCAATTCTAGCACATATTTGTAATGGTAAACTTTATGGAGAAAAAAAATAAAAAATATTACTCACTAACATCCCTGATCATTTTATTTTTAACTTTTTATTTTAAATAATTTAAAAATGAGATGAAAGTTTCAATAACTATACAAACAACTTCTATTTACTCTTTGTTAATATTCCCCAAATGTTAGGATTTTACCGTCTTTGCTCTCTACTGCCTGTCCTCTCTTTCTATCTCTATTCTTTAGAGCTATTTCTGAGTACACTGACAAACTGATACCCTATCAACTAAGCCTAGGCTTCATGTTATCCCAGCTCAGCTGAGTGAAGAAACCATTTTGGATATGGATCACTAAGCTCTAGTTGTTTTAGCCCTCAGCCATGTAAGTCAATCTCACTTGTTTTACCTCTCCTTCCCCACCATTTCGGTCTTCGAAGCCATGGCTCCAGACATCTCTGAGCAGAGAGAAGGCATTCTCATTGTGCCCCTAGCTGAACTTCTGACCCATACATTTTGTAAGCATCACAAAATTACAAAATTTTTGTTGTTTTATGGCATTAAGTTTCAGAGTTTGTTGTTTTATGGCATTAAGTTTCAAAGTTTGTTGTTTTATGACATTAAGTTTGGCTATACAGTCATAGTAACTGGAATAATCAGTTATGAGATGATTTACCAGCCCAGTTTAAAATGTATTTTATCTTCTACCCAATTAACATTAGTGGAAATAAAGAGAAACAGAGGTCCCTGAGAAATAGTTACAAGTTAAAAACATAAAAATAAGTTAGTGATGTTTTGATGGATGACGAGTGGTAAAGCAGGTGAAAATATGAAGGTTCCTACTTTGTCCAACATGATGGATGATGTCTTTCAATGGGGTGCTATTTATGCACCCCATTGATTCTCTTTCCCATCCTGGGAACATGGAAAAATACACTCCAACCTCTTAGCACTTTGGTGGCACTACTTACCTAATTCTGGCCAATGAATTTTGAGTAATGAATAATTGTAAGGTAATGAAAAGCCTCTGCATGTTTTCCCATTCTTTTTTTCTTCTTTGGTGGAGAATAGAAGCAGCCTGAATTTCTGAGTCATGGCAATAATGATAACTTCCCTGGAGAATCACCCACCATACGGAGGATTTTGTATAAACAAGAAATTAATTTTATGAAGTAAGCCTCTGAGTTTATGGGATTGTTTTTCACCCTAAATTGGTCTTGTTTGTCCTGACTGATCACATGGGCAGTGCTCAAGGGAACTCTGTTGCCTCAGGAAGTTAGTTAGAATAATGGTTTTGGTTTTGTTTTGTTTTTAATTAAATGGGAATTGTGTCAGTTGTAAGGCCATTAATACATTACAATGTAACTATTTTAATTTGTTTTTTCTTCACATTTTTTCACAATATTTATTTAAAAATCACTTTACAGAGTCAAAGTATATCCCAGGCACTATTCTAAATGGCATGGACCTGGGATAGATATAATATATAGTTACATATGATTAGATAGATAGATAGTAGACCCAATGAATGTAAAATTTAGTAGAGATTATAATACATGAATATAAACACCATAATACAAGGTAGAAAATCATCAGTGATACAAAAACTGTTCAAATATGTTATGCTTATTCAAGGAAGGCTGGAAGTTTCTGTGGGTATTATTGTCTACAAAAACATACAGAAAATAATGCATCAAGCCTAGAACAACAAGACAGTATTTGGACATGAGGTCACTCAGAATCATGGCATGAGTATGGCACAGGACTCACGTAGTGACATGTATATGGAGGTGACAGAAAGCAGTGTATTTGGGCTACAGCTCAAAGCATAGATAATGAAGGAGAGAAAAAAAAAGTCCAGAAAATTTCTCTGGGTATCAGATTTCGAAGAACTTAAAGATCAAAAACATAGGTTGAGATTTTATTTGGTTAGGCAAGGGGAGAACTATGGACATATTTGAGCAAGGGTATTATTACAACAAGATTGTATTTGAGAAAGGAAACTGATAAAAAACCAATCGCATCATAGCAATCTTCAAAGCAAGAGTAATATTAAAAGCAATAGCCTTTGAGGGCTTGAAGAAAATATAATAGAAGCAGTGTGACCGAAGAAAACGAGACAAAGGCAAATATTTTTAACTGGCATCTAATTGGATAACAATAACAATTATTTTATATTTACATGTATAAACCCTTACTCTGTGTCATTAAGCAGTGTTCTATCTCTCCTCTATTTCTGTATGTATGTGTTTATCTATCTGCCTATCTATTATCTATCCTTCTATCCTCCTAATATTCTGTCAATCTTTTGGTCCATCTTCTAGCTTTATGTTTACCTGCATATGTAAACTTATTTAATCCTCACAATTATCTTACAGGTTAGTTTTATTAGTGTGTAAGGCAGCAGGAGGGGTAAATACTTAACTCAAAACTTGAACTTGAGTGACTAGGACAACTGAATTATAAACAGAAAGATAGCACCAAATTAGAAAATTTGTAAGAAAAATATGCTCCATTTAGTTTTTGACATATTTTATTCAAAGATCAATTTCAAGTATATATAGATGTAAATTAGAGATTTGTGTGCACTATGTATATATAAAAAATATATATACATAGTGCACACAAATTTCTAATTTTTAAAATCCCAGATCTTTATTTTCATTAGATAAAAATTGATGATGCCAAGTTCTACAAGTAAATTGGTGGATTAAAAAGCTTCTGCTATGCAGATTAATGCTAGTTATGGATTGCTATAACAATCCATCCCAAAATAATGGCTTAAAACAATAGACATTTGCCACTTCTCATTGTTCTATTAGTTGGTTTGGCTAAGTGATTTAGAATGGCCTTATTCACATGCCAGCATGATTGGAATGGCTGGGACATCTGGGATGGCTAGTTCTTCACTCTACATAGTCTCTCCCCTTTCAAGAGGCTAGCTTGGTTTTGTCCACATGGTGGCAAAAGTGTTCCCAGCAGCGAAAGTTGTTGAACTCTAATGCACGAGCACTCTTAAAGTCTGCATTGGTTAAATTTGCTACTGTCCCATTGGTCAAAGCAATTCAACTGGCCAACCTCAGAATCAAGAGGTGGAGAAACAGACTCTGCATCATAATGGAGGAGGCATTATAGTCAAATTGCAATGGGACATACATATAGTGAAGCATGAAAAAATTGGTGGTTACGACTGCACTGTTGGTGCAATCATAGTTGTGGATAACCCCTCCAACATTAAGAATACAAATTGATATCATAAATGTTATGTGTTAATATGTAGGTGTGGTGCATTAGAGTGATGATGGCTATGGTTCTTAACCATATCTTGCAAAGCAAGCATTTTTCTCCAAACCATTGTTTTCTTCTGTTTTTTGATTATACTGTCATTGTTTGCCTGTAGCAGAAAAGTAAGAGAGACCAGAATGTTCCCAACACTCCTGCCTCCCCCATCTGTTCTGTATTCTGGTGATAAGGTTAACAGTGCTAAAGTGTGGGACATATGTACAATACCACGTTCTAGTCTCTTCTCACATAGAATATATTATTCTAAGAGAAATAACATAGTTGTTTTTCTTCATTTCCATCTGATAAAAGCTAATTTAATGTACAATATCACTAAAAAAATCACTAGATTACTGGCTGTGCTCATTGTACTATAGAAAGATAATTTAACCATTCTATGCAGTTAATTTGCATTTGTTGATTGACCTGGGATCCCAGATACCATTTCTGAACTGTTTATATTTTAAGAATGTTATCAAGTTTTTCACTGAAAACACTCATCTTGGAAAATGATTCCAGTCGGGGATTTCCATTGTATTTTTATCTTCAGAATGAGGTACAAACTATGTCTTGTTATAAGAGGCAGCATGGTGTAATGGGAAAGATCTAGGATTCAAATGAGTTAAACTCTAACTCCAGTGTCATCATTTATTGCCTCTGTGACCTGGGGCAAATTAGTTAAGGTTTATAGGTCTTAGTTTGGATTTCAAAAACATAAAGTAAATTAAAACTGTTAAAAAATAGATAAAACTAATAACCACTCTTTCTGTAACATACAAGTATAAGATATTACAGAACTCTGAAAACTTTAAACCACCACATGAATGTAAAGTATTATTATGTCTGTTAGGGCTATCTGATGTTACATAGGATAGTAACAAAATGGTTAACCTATTTCTGCTGAAATCCATTATTATTACAATAACATTAAATAATAAGCAACTTTAATTAGAGTAAAATGAAATTCAATATACTTATTGACAGCTCAAAACTGTTTACACTGAATCAACGTTTTAAAACAGAATAGTTTTTTGAATGACACAAATACCATAGAACTTTTAAATGTGAGGATGATAAAAACAAACTAGAAACCAACAAAACATTGTGATGATAATTGGGAAGTCAAGATGAAGTGACTGTTTATGCATTAATAACTTTTAGTACATTTAATTCCAATAAATTTATGTGAAATTTTAAAATGTCAAATTTCAGTGAATAGAAAAAAGTCTGCTAACCAGATTGCAATGACTTTTGTAGAATTTTTGTATGTGTGACACAGTGCAATTAAAATATCGAGGCTTCAAAATTTTCTTTTTTCTGTTTAGATACTTTAACAAAACAATTTTAAAACTTGTGGATAATGTTCTTAGATTAGTGTTAAACAAATTTGTATATTGTGTTGCTGAGTCTATAATTAAAAGCACCTATGAAGTGACATTTTGAGGAGTGAAATGAAGGATTTATATGGTCATATGATTGGAGAGACAGATATAAGGGACAGAAAAATAGGTGTATTTTATGTGTGAAGTTCTACAGGAAAATATGTAAATGAACTGTTACTTATCTTGGGGTTGAAAAGTTAATAGTATTTCACCAGAGAAGAAGAAGGAAGGGAATTCTAAACAGAGGGAATGGTGTAAATAAAGGCATAAAGGGATAAGACCGTATGAATTGTTTTAAGAAGTGTGAAAAATTTGCCTTAGTCCAAGCATTTCACAAGGTTGGTATTTTGTGGCCAGTCATTTCCATCTCTGCATTCCACAACATTCTGCCCACAGTTCATACTCTATTTTGCAAACTGCACCCTTTCTAAAACCATGATCTGGTCATTTTAGTCCTCTTCATATACGTCTTTGATGCCCCCTCACTGACCAAATAAAAAAAGCTCAAACTACTTTTTCTGCATTAGCTCCTGAATCCTTTACAAACTAGCCTCAATTTACCTTTCTGGTCTCCGCTCATACTAGAAAGAGTTGTAAAGAATTTAGATAACACATGACCTGGACTTCTAAATTATCCTCCAGTGCCTTGCTACATTCAGAGTCTTAACTTTTTATAGACCACAATTTTGTTATCAGATCTTTGAAACTACTTACAGACATCATAACCTGTTTCAAACTCTGACCTTGGTTCTAAATACTTGACTTTGTCCATGGACTCCAGCCTTCATTTCTGACCCCTGACATTGTTCCCAGATCCTTTATCTCTTGTTTAAAAAGGGTCTAAATTGTGTACACATTATATTGGATTTCTAATGTTTTATGACAAATTAAGTGGCTTAAGCAATACACATCTAACTCACAGTTTCTGTGGGACATGAGTTAGGGCATGGTCTAGTTGGGTCCTCTGTAAGGCTTACAATCAAGGTATTAGCCAAAGGTAGACTGTCATCTGGAGACTGGATTGGGGAAGGGTGTGTTTCCAGATTCACTCAAATTACTGACAGAAATCATTTCCTTGCAGTTGTAGGATTCATGGTAGCTTGCTTCCTCACAGATGGTGTGAGAGAGAGAGATACTCCAGAGTCATATGATAGCAAGATGGAGTCTTTTTATAATGTAACACAACAAAAGAAGTGACAGCCCATCACCTTTGCCATAGTCTATTAGTTAGAAGCAAGTTACAGGGCCTACACTATCCATGCAGAATGAATTGTAAAAGGGTGTGAATATCAGGAGGCAGAAATCATCCCTAAAAATATCCAAAAAATAAAATATTATTTTATTTTATCCCTAAAAATCCCTAAAATATATATATTCTCCTAATACACTCACATATGTATATATAATTGAAGGAAAAAAATATATATATATAGTTAAAATTATATATATAATTGAAGGGAAGAAGAATTATTTTATAAAACACTATGCAAGAACAGTAATTTGAAACATCATAATGATAGGCTATCAAGGAAATGGTAAACTAGGAACAATGCTGTCAACCAGAAAGAGATAATTTAAAAATAATGAATTTTTTTAAAAGCACATCTTACTCTTGGTGCTAGGTCAGAAATAACATATATATTATTATAATATATATTATATATCCAAAAATGACAACACAGTACTCACCCAGGTTTGCAATTTACCCTGCTGGTATTATCCAAACCAGTGGCTACTGGTATATAATGTCCTCAAGTGACTGCAAAAGAAACAGCAATTCTACTCTTGAAGAAATATACTTCTGGCAACCATCAGTTTGTTTTCTATATATGAGTCTGTTTCTGTTTTGTTTGTTCATTTGTTTTGTTTTTTAGATTTCACATATAAGTGAAAGCATATGCTAATTACATTTCTCTGTCTGACTTATATCATTTAGCGTAATACCCTCTAGGTTCATTCAGGTTTTCACAAATAGCAAGATTTCATTCTTTTTTATGGCTGAATAATATTCCATTATGTTTACATACCATACCATCTTTAAAAAAAAATTTATTGGAGTATAGTTGATTTACAATGTTGTGTTAGTTTCAGGTGTACAGCAAAGAGAATCAGTAATACATATACATATATCCACTCTTTCTAATATTCTTTTCTCATATAGGTCATTACAAAATATGTGTAGAGTTGCCTGTGCTATACAGCAGGTTCTTATTTGTTATCTTTTTTTTTTTTTTTTGATACACAGGCCTCTCACTGTTGTGGCCTCTCCTCTCCCGTTGTGGAGCACAGGCTCCAGACGCACAGGCTCAGCGGCCATGGCTCACGAGCCCAGCCGCTTTGTGGCATGTGGGATCTTCCCAGACCAGGGCACAAACCCATGTCCCCTGCATTAGCAGGTGGACTCTCAACCACTACGCCACCAGGGAAGCCCAGTCATCTATTTTATATATAGTATCTGTATACGTCAGTCCCAATCTCCCAATTTATTCCTCCGTCCACTTATCTCCTGGTAACCATAAGCTTGTTTTCTACATCTGTGACTCTACTTCTGTTTTATAAATATGTTCATTTGTCCCCTTTTTTTTAGATTCCACATATAAACAATATAATATGATATTTGTCTTCCTGTGTCTGACTTACTTCACTCAGTATGACAATCTCTAGGCCCATCCATGTTGTTGCAAATGGCATTATTTTGTTCTTTTTTATGGTTGAGTAATATTCCATTGTATACATGTACCACATCTTCTTTATCCTTTCCTCTGCTGATGGACATTTAGGTAGATTCCGTGTCCTGGCTATTGTAAATAGCGCTGCAGTGAACATTGGGGTGCATGTGTCTTTTTGAATTGTGGTTTTCTCTGGGTATATGCCCAGGAGTGGGATTGCTAGGTCACATGGTAGTTCAACTTTTATTTTTTAAAGAAACCTCCATATCATATCTTCTTTATCCATTCGTCTATCAATGGACGCTTTTGTTGTTTCCATATCTTGGATATTTATAGTAAATAATGTTGTAATGAACACAGGGTTCATATATCTTTTAAAGTTAGTGTTTTCATTCTTTTCAGATCAATGTCCAGAAGGGAATTGCTGGATCATATGGTAATTCTGTTTTTAATACTTTGAGGAACCGCACACTGTTTTCCATAGTAACTGCACCAATATAAATTCTGACTAACAGTTGAGGGGTGGGCTAAATAGGTGCAGGGGATTAAGAGTTACAAACTTTCAGTTATAAAACAAATAAATCATGTGGGTATAATGTACAGCATAGAAATTATAGTTGACAAAATTGTAATAACTTTGTATGGTGAAAGATGATAACTAGATTTATAGTGGTGACCAGTTAGAAATGTATATAAACATAAAGTCATTATAATGTACACCTGAACTAATATGATCCTGTATGTCAGTTATATCTCAGTTTAAAAAATGTACTTCAATCAAGGTTTACAGGGATTTTAATATGCTATGCACTGGAAGAAATTTTTTTTTAATTTCAGAATTATAAAAACATGAAAAATATGATACCTGGGTTCTGTGAAATATGGTAATACCTACAAATGTTGTATGGTGTGGCATTATATTTTATCTGTTGAAAGTTAGAAAGTCAATTTCTAACTTTGGAAAAAAAAGTTAGATAAGTAACTTATCCAACACCACACAATGCTTCAATGGCAGAGGAATAATTCAAATCCTGATCTAACCACAAATTCTATGTCTTTAAAACATGCAAATTGGACTCACTGTATATTATATAATTTTAAAGTGTGTACAAAGTTATCTTTCTATACCATAGAAGAAATGCTGAACAAAACCAGATACAGCTCAGAATAATGTTGCTTGAGCTAAACAATGATTTTAATGAGTTTTCTTTATGAACAGTACCATGCCACTTTCTCAGGACATGCCAGAGTGATCAAAGATTATCTTGTAAAGACTCCTTTCTGTCCCCATATACACATCCCATGTAAGTAGGCCACTACCCTTGAGGACTTTCAAGACCACAGCCTCCATTTGTGTCCACAGTTAATGGAATAATAACTACTTTTCAGTCCTAATAGGATATAGTCAGATTACTTTGAAAACTAGACTTTACTTCACCCTGGGAACAATGTTTCCGTAAGCTTGTGTTTGCAGTAAGTCTTTCCCCTGAACAAGCTTATAGAATAAAAGTATAGCAATGTATCTTCTATGCAAATCTGTCAAATCCTGCATCCAAGAAGTGATGATTAAATAATGTCTATATCTTTTCAATTCTTGTCTGGACTAATCACAGCCAAACCCATTTGGTTGATCCTCTTGACTATCTGTATCCTCTTTACTATTTTGTCCTTGTTGTCAGGCTGCTATCAGTGCTGTCATAAGAGGTAATGTTCCGTTTATCCTCCATTCACTCAGGGGATTCCAAAAGCATCCCAGTTCTTTCTCCCATGACCACCATTCATAAAGTTGTAGACTCACATGACATGGGTTTTGTTTATCTCTTTATAGTTAACATCTCCTGAAGGAATTTTATGGAAGAAGCTAGTATAATAAAGTCATGATTATTCTCCTAAACCTGGGAGTTAGGTGGAGGCCATTCTGTTCCATTCCAGCTACAATAAGGCTGTCTCATAGCTCAAGAGTTACCACCTGCATTCTTCAAAGAATTCAATACTTCCATATAGAGAATGATGCTGTCTCAGTGTTCCTCAACCTCTTTCTTACTGATAAACTTCATTACATTACGCCTTCCTCTCCCTTTCTTTGCTCCAGGAAGGCAAGCACATGGTTTCACAATTTAAACACTTCAGACTTCAGACTATACTATCCATGTCATCTTGTAAGACGTTCTGTATGATTATCTCTACCCCACTGTAGGCCCTCTGAATTTTTCCTAATGTGAAAATATAAAAGCCAAAAATAGTAGTAGCAATTGAAATGATGTTCATTTGGTACATCACATACCTTCCTTCTTGGGCCCATTACTCTTGATCCTCTAATTACTTGGGTTGGTCTTGTGGTTCTCAACATGAGAATTGATTATAAGCTTCCTTTAATTTTGGATCATCTTTCAAACTCAACGCCAAGTGTTGGTTGAATCTCTTTCTCATGCTGCTAAATTCCTTATCAAAACAAGAATACTTTGTGGACTTTACCAAGGAGAGGGTCATTAAGGTTGAGATACTATGTTATATTGAAAAGAAAAATAAAGTGAAATTTAGAATATCTGCCATTGCCTTTAACTAATTGTAATTTCAAGTTACATTGCTCATCAATGAAAGAAGGGTGTAAATCCAGATGTTCAGCATCCTTTCTAACACTTACAAGTTTTAAGTTCTTTTCGTCTCTAGAACTATCCCTAGCAATTCCAACCAGTGAATTCTGAGCAGTGCACTAAGAACTCAGTAACCGTTGCTGAATGAATTGTTAAATAAATCTGTTATGAGTCATTAAAGAAAACTTGACTATAATTGGGACTTTCCCCATTGAGAATGTGATGACAAATGAGATTTCATTTG
This sequence comes from Leucopleurus acutus, assembly GCF_964270905.1. Lineage (NCBI taxonomy): Eukaryota > Metazoa > Chordata > Mammalia > Artiodactyla > Delphinidae > Leucopleurus > Leucopleurus acutus. The sequence continues at coordinate 123,476,525 of NC_139143.1, forward strand.
ATATCAGATTTCATTTGTTTAATTCTATCCTATCAAAAATTACTGTCTACTGCCTAACACTATGTTTTTACCTAGAAAAACTAAAATAGTGTTGTCAAAAGAAAATAAATACAATAACAATTATCATACTCTATGTGAGTATCTCTGATTAGAGTAGTCTTCATAGGATAGGTGGTATTAAAAGTTTCCTTTTTTTAGATGAATGTTTGTATTTAGTGAGTGTGTGTATATATTCTATACTTTCCCAAGTCCAGAAACTGCATTTTAATAATTAATTACTAAATAAAATTTATATATACTGTGTAATTCAATTTGGAACTAATGCATACTTGAGTATATTTAGAATATTTGATTTTAAGTGTCATTGGGTTTAGCCATCAGAATGTTTCAAAGTGTATGTTTACTCCTAGAGTTTTGAATAGCCATGCTCCAGAATCACTTGAAGTCTCTATACATAAGAGCTATGATTTAATCTAAAAATGATGTTGATGTAGTAAAAATAGTCCTATTTACAAAGCAAGGATCTCAGTTTAGAGTATATTTACGTCAAAGTTGAATGAACGGTGTGATTCATATTATTTATTTTGTAAACTAGCTGCAGGCTTTAAATTAGTTTCTAAATAATTTACTTCTACATTTCATATTTAAGCAACATTGCTGGGATATTTTCTTTTTGTGAACAAGAGTCAGTTAGCAGGGCATTCATTAATGTTTGTTTACTTTTTTTTAATAAGCAAAGGTGTGCTAAAATAGTTCAAACAATATTTCACTGAATGCTATTAGGAATTTTAAACATCTAATTACTTCTCGTATGCAAATTTAATGAAACCTAATTAAATAAATATCGGATCTATGGATCAACCCATTAAACAAATGCTCCTGCTTTATATCAGTCTTACACATCCTGTGTTTATGGGAAAAACTGTTTAAACAAACAAGTGATAACAGAATAACTGTAAAATAAGTAATTCCCTTAAGTACTAAGTAATGAAAGAAAACAATTATGTCCACCTTGAAACTGTACTTATACTTTTTTTTTCAGTTCTTGGCAGAGAAGTTCATTCTTAAGTGGATGAATTCCAAGTAAATGTGTGGGATTTTTATGGAATTAGGTTACCTTTAAATTATTGTTTTATGAAGTTGGTGATGTATAGTCTAACAAAGGAAATAATCATTCACATGTAATAAGAAAAATTCTTGCAAACTTATGAAGATTTTCTCCCAATACTGAAATTCAAAATGAGGAAGACATAAAATGTAGAAGTATTTACAGTAATTGCATAATTTTATCTAAGCTACTAAAGATGTCTTAACAAGCTAGATTCCATTGATCTACTGTAAAGCTTTGTCAGCTAAAGCTTTTTTCCTTAAATTGATTCTCCATTTTGTCTTCTCATTTTCTCAACACTGCACAGCAGGAATCACTGTCTACAGACAGAAAACAGGATCTAGCTGTAGGCACACATATGAAACAAAGAGGCCTCTATTAAATGAAAATCAAAAACTACTGTTACTATTTGATCTTAAAATTATTGAACTTGTCAATCAGTTACACAGAGTCCCATTTAAATTTGTTATAACTATTAATGTTACAATCATATTGCTGACCATTTTGAAAGTCATAGAAGGCCACAAGATAATATTATGTAATGTTAATTTTGCTTTAACTGCCTATGGTTTATTACTACACATTCTATTTTACAAACATAAAATCAGTGAATAATCTTTTTAAATTAGAAAATCAGGGCATCTGTCTAGAGTTTAGTGTGGTTTAAGAGGGAAGGCCTGTTGTGGGTGTCAGTTTTGTCTACTTCATTCTCTCTAGTTTAGAAAGAGAACGTTAGGAATGGAGAAAACAGCAGAAAGGGTTTGAAAGACATTTGGCTGAGCTGTAAATTGAACTTGGTTGTAATAATGCCCAATATTAGTTAAATTCAAGAAGGAAAAACACGATAGACATCTGCCTAGAAAGCTGCAGCTTTCATTTAAAAGTTTGTAACTGGCAGATTTTAAGTGAGAATGTTGATTCTCACCACGTTTTGTTTTTTGTCCCCCTTAGGCCAAATGTGGACAATTTCTGGTGCTTCTGTAATAATGCAACAACATTTCACTCTCACATATACCTATGCCCTCCAGTTCATCAAAGAAGCTGACCCTCTACTTACCAGGATAACTGATTTTGCTTTGCCAATATTTAATTCATTCAGTGGAATAACTTTTTTGTTTCTTTTCTAATAGGGTCAGTAGCACCTTTGAGCTTACTTTCTTTAAAATACAAAGGGAGTTGCACTGAATAAGTAAATAAACCTATGGTCATCCCGTATAGACGGAACATGCACAAGGTCCTGAGTTAATGCCCTTCTATACTCTTGAATCTGCAATACTGAGCCTGATTAACCTCAGGACATGCATGGTCATTGCAACTAACATTACATCAGGTCTCTGTGAAGTTGCATCAAAAAAAGACTAAATTGCTTATTCTTATTTGAGTAATTCCTGTTATTCTATTTGAATTCCTTAATTCCCAGGTAGATTCCATGAAAAGTCTCTTATTTAATCCAGTGAAGGTAATGGTGATCTGGTGAGTGTTCAAGTGGATAGATTTGGGAATCATCAGTACTCCAAAAAAGCATGCTTAATTCTATATTTTTGATTATGGTAATTGTAAAAAATTGCTAGTATCATCATTATGAATATATACTTTGTATTTAGGATAAAGCCTAGAAATCAATTCTGTAGCCTTTGAAAATAATATTTGTAATATCTCCAATTATTTTCACAAAGAAATAATTCAAAAATAGTTTATATTTGTTTTCTTTCCCTGAAAGAAGACATTTGTCTATGAAAACATAATGTAAAAATAGTTTATTCCATAAATTAAGTATGCTTTTCCATCAGTAAATGTAAAAACAAAATTAAAAGCTAAACTAAACTTTGCTGACTTCAAAAACAATGTAGCTCAAAGGAAAAATAAAATCAGAGAAGTTTGACAAACTTGGCTTTCACAGCCTCAGGCAGAAATAAATTAAGTGAACAATTCTCTTTTCATTAGTTTTCCTGTTTTATTCAGGGAATCATGTGCACAAGAAAACAATAAATAAAATTTTAGTTTGAGCTTAATTTTAAAAGCAATGATTTATATTTGTATAATACTTTATAGTTTATAAATTGATCTTATGTAGGTCATTTTATTTAATACTTCCTTATAAGTTTGTGATTTACCATAGAAAATATCATTTCTATTTTATATGAGAAAGAAACTTAGCCTTAGGAAAATTGTGATTTAAATAAGGAGGTTACACCACTGCAAAGTGGGAAGTCCCCTATCTTTGTACTCCTACTCAGGGGTTATTTCCTCTAAACTGGAATGCATAACGATGAGTAACAAGAGTTAAACACTGTGATTTGAATAGCTATAAAACCTGTATTATCCAGAGGAAACAAAACAAAAAAAAAGCAGCTGGAAGTGCTCTAAAATAAATGAACAGGTTTCTAAAATGCCATTAAAAGAAAAGTATACATGGTGAATCCTGAATTCATTGTCTGGATATACCAGGAATATCAGCATGTGTATAGTTAAGATTTGTAACCTGGGAAAGACATGAAAAGCCAGGAAGGAAACTGAAATATTGGGAAGAAGGTGAATCAATCAAGATAGAAATTGACATTAAGAAAATCCTTGAAGAGAGGAGAGCTATGTAAAGCATAGCCAACTGGGGCAAAGCAACAAAAATGAAAAGAAAAGAAAGAGGTATAAAAATAAGTATATAAGCAAATGACTTTCTGAATTGAAGTGGAAAGAAAAACTTGAATACAGAAAATATTATTAAATGTGTGTTGGTATTAACAAGGCCTCTCTGTAATATTCAATAACAAAAGATGGGGGAGTGGGGCAATACATTTTATATTCTTTGATCATGAGAGAAGCTGAAAATTTGAGCTTGAGAAATTTACCAGAGACCATAGATATTTCTCTTTCTAGAATCTTGAGGAAAATGGAAGCCAGCAGGAAAGACATACCACCAAGGGCAAAACTGAAAGAATGGCAGAAACCTGAAAAAATAGTATCCAGAAGCCTGAGGCACATGGTGAGCTGAGCCTTTTGGAAAGTACTAGAGATAATTTAAATATAATTTTTAAGAAATACTGAGTAAGGGATAGACCTGCTTCCTGGGCCAGATGGTGTAATATTAGCTGATGACATTGGAAGGACTAAACTCCTATTTTGCTTCTGTTTTCTCAATCAGGAAAAAAATGATCTTCAAACCTGAAAGGGTAGGACAAACAAGGGAATCAAATCCTGAGATAAGTGAAGAGATAGTAAGAGAGCACTTAGCTACTTCAATGAGTTCACATTACCAGGCCCAGATTGATTACTTCCCCAAGGACTGAAATAACTTGTACTTAGACTCTGACTCATCTCATGAATCTGCCTGCTCCTCTCTGTCTTTGCTGCCACTCTCCTGCCCATGAAACCATCATCATCTCTCTACTGGATTATTTTATCAGTCTTCTATCCAGTCCACCTGGCCCCAGCCTCTCTCCATTGAGAGCAATCCTCCATACAACCTCCAAAATGTACTTTCCCAAACACAGATACATGGTCCTGTCCCTTTCTTACCTAAAATTCCTCCTGTGCCTCTCTAGTTTCTCCAGCATATACTTCTTAGGATACTTTGTGTGGGCCTCTCCATTTTAACACCAGCTTACCATTCCAATATCCGGTCTCCCCATACCATTTAGTCTATGCCTTACCTGAGCTGGGCTATTGTTCAATTTGTCGTGCTCACATATGCTTCCTTATCTTGGAACTGCTGTTCAATTTGTCTAAAACAGCTTGTCTGGCTTCACAGATCCATTGGATTCTTCAGGGCCCAGGTTAATAATAACTCTCCTTTGTAGTTTACTCTAGGTCTAAAGGGAGAATGAATTCTGTACCTTTCTGTCTTCCTGACTATATAGATTGCTTCTCAAAATGATTGGATAAGATTTATTTAAACTGAAATTCTGCAGGCCAAATATTAAATGTCTGCTGAGTTAAATACAGTTGTTATTGTATCACCAAATATTTCCATAAATGTTTGGAAAATCATGAAGCACAAAACATCATTAATGTTCTTGATTTCTAAGATTATACTTAGTATTTTTAAAGTTAACATATTGTCATTATAAAGATTCCAACGCTGTGTGGGTTCAAGGGGTATACATTAGTGATCTTGTTCTTCCCTCTCTTCACCATGTACCCATCCTTATAACTGGGGGTAACCGACCGTCTGTGTGTGTGTGTGCGTGCGCATGTGTATAAGTCAACACGTCGACATATGTAGATCTACTTCACCCTTCTAGACAATTATATAATATTCCTTAGCTAACAATGTAGCATGTTTTCTTATTATATGCTAAAGGAGAGAGCAAAGAGAAGATATTTATTATTTACATACTGTAGGCCTTTTCAACAGGGCCTGATTCATAATTTAGGAGTAAGAATGTGATAAGAGAATAATATGAGAACTTCAGCTCTCTCGAAACTATCATAACATAAGCATGTCTGTGCTGAGAGTGATTCTAATATTTAAAGCGTTTTTAGGAATGCTTTTCACTAACCTAAGCTTCACAAAATATGCCACTCCACTCTATAAAACCCACTAAAATGAGCATATATGTTATAAATAATAATAAATATATTATATTATATAATGATAACGTATTAATATAAATGCATATATATGCTCATTTATAAAATATATTATAAAAAGTTATAAATAAATATAAATAAGTGAGCATATATATATATATGCATTTGCTTTTATTTTGCAAGATAGAATTCAAGAAATGGGATTGCTGAGTCAAAGCATATATATACGTTTTATTTTTTAAATTTTTTAAAATTAATTAATTAATTAATTTTTGGCTGCGTTGGGTCTTAGTTGCAGCACGTGGGCTTTTTCGGTATCCCCTGCATTGCAAGATGGATTCTTAACCACTGGACCACCAGGGAAGTCCCGACATACACATTTTAAAGTTTCATACTTGGGAAGAACCACAACTGATTTTATCATGGCAGTCATGTACAGTTTTGATTAATGAATGGATATCCAGCTAGAAAAATATCTCTAAATTTGTGTTTCAGCCTTATTTTTAATTTTCTCAATTCCTATATTAAAAGTGTAAAAAACATATTTATTAAATAAATAGATAATAAAAAAGGAGTGGAGGCGAAGCTAATTCTCTGATAGAATACACAAATATCTTGACAAATTTCAATGATAAAACCAACAAAAATAAGAATCAATGAAAATATGTATAGAGATTGAAAAATTCTCTTCACAAACAGTTCAGTGGAAAATACTCAGGAGTTTCAGTTGGCAAAATTTCTGCCTAGTCATCAATATTTAATAACGTTTTCGATTGTATTGGTATCAATATCTAGAGCAGGAATGGCACAGATTTCATTATTCTTCAAGAAGCACATTTCACCTGGAATATTGCCTCTCATTCTACATACTACATTTTAGGATGGATATTTTCAAGTTGAAACATACCCAAAGAATGATAACTAATAAGAGGAAGGATCTTGAAATTATATCATAGGAGAAATAGTTAAAATAAATGGGTAGTGCTTCCCTGGTGGCACAGTGGTTGAGAGTCCACCTTCCAATGCATGGACCGGGGTTCGTGCCCCGGTCCGGGAAGATCCCACATGCCGCGGAGCGGATAGGCCCGTGAGCCATGGCCGCTGAGCCTGCACGTCCGGAGCCTGTGCTCTGCAACGGGAGAGGCCACAACAGTGAGAGGCCCGCGTACTCCCCCAAAAAAACAAACAAAAAACAAACAAAAAATAAAATAAATGAGTAAATTCCTCTTGGGGAGAGAGAGCGTGCACACAAATAATTCAGAGGTTTTTGAAGGTTTGAATATCATTAATGAGAAAAGAGATGTAGCAACTACAGATTAATGGATAGAAATTACAGACACACTGATTTTAACTTATTATATGGAAGACATTTAGCATTAGAAGTTTCCTGACTTAGGGAAAAAGAAGAAAAAAAAAGAAATTTTGTGAAGTAGTGAGCTGTGCTCTTTTCTAGAAATGCTAGAAGTCTCTACCCAGGATTTTGTAGTTGGAGCTCCTGTGTTGTGTAAGTTTATTAAAAGTGGATGACTTTTATTGGCTCTTTACATGAGAGATTTTTATAAAATGGAAAGCAACCATCACAATAGCTGATGTTTATGGAGAGCTTATGATGTGTCTGTCAGGTAGTCTTTAAATCTGTCATATGAAATAGTTTATTTAATCTAAACAACAGCCCTATGTGGTAGGTAAGATTATTATCATCTGTAGGGCTTAGAAATATCACATACTTTGGTCCTAGTTTTGCGACCAGTAAGTGGCTGCCTGTCTTTGTGTCATTGTTTTTAAGCTTCATGATATACCATCCCAAACAAGTGGAACACACATTTTATCTTGTGATGAGACACTTGTGACAGGTTCATATGAGTGAATGCTAGTGATTATGTCTCCTTTAATAAGCCCCAGAGCTATTTTTGTTCTTCTCTGTTTATTAAGTGCCTGCAGTACATCGGGTGTTCTAAGAATAACAGCTGCAGGTGCTGCACTGTAGAGACCCTAGTAGTCTGTTTGACCCTTACAACCTGGCTCCAGAAATTTCACCTCCCATGTTCTTTCCATCTTGAAGTACAGGCTACGAAGGGAGAGATAGTTTGAAATTGTTTCTTGCCAGTCGCAAGCTATTTGGATAAGGGCTAGGTCTTAACCTGCCTAGTCATAATTTTCCTCACCTGTATGATGAAAAATAATAATGGCAAGAACATTTGGGATTATAATGTGACAAATAATGTAGCGTTATTGTGGGGATTACATAAGGAAACACATAGCAGGTTCTGAGTACAGTAACTGACACATGGTAAATGCTAGATAAATGTTAGCTATTACTGCGATGATGGAGGTGATGACATCTGTTGGTATAATGCTCTGTACTTCAGACTCACAGGAAACACAATGCATGTGAGCACACATGCACATTGCAAATCTTGATAATAATAAACATTATTGTGTATATGTTTCTACAAAGCAGTTAACAGAAGTTCCATATTGCAATAGTTTCTAAAATGTCCTGTAACGAAAAGCATAGTTCTCAGTTCTGAGGGAAATTCCATAAATCACTAAAAATTCTCATCCCCACTGAGTCTCTCTGTGACACCTTCAGCGGCTCAGCAGTCATTCACAGGCCCAGCAGCTTGAAGGTCAGGGTTGCAGTATTTTCAGGTGCCAGGGCCACTTCAGCTTTTAACCCCTAGTCCACTCAATTTAAGGCTACTCAGATTTGTTCTCTCCTTTGAGACAGGACCCAGCAGGGTCTTATCAGGTGGTTCTCCCCAGGGAAGAGAAAATTACTCCAGGACAAGCTGACCAACCACATCAAATAAGGGCAGACGAGGGACAGTCCCCTATGTCCCATGTGTGAATGCTCTGGGAGTTATGAAAAGGCCTTGAAAGTGTCATGATAAATAAGGGGAAAATGATACAAAGGAGGGTAGTGGGGATGGTTTTGCAGACAGATGGGCCACTGTGGTTGGTTGTCAGAATCTTGAGCAGTTTCTTCAACCTTATGGCCAGAGCAGGAAAGTGTTTCAAGGAAAAGAAAATGGCTTTGAGAAGGTCATCTTCTCAGACAGATATTTATGATTTCAAGGATTTAATATTGGTGATCTTGTTACTGGTTTACATACAGTGAAGTGGAAAAACTAAAAGGCGAAACCCATTCCCTTACATAAACACCTGAGGCATTTAAGAAAAAGAGAAACATTAAATTTAAGATCTGTCTTATTTTTTTTCTGTAAGTCTGCTTCAATTTGTTTATTGTAGTTTGAATGACTTTTATAATAAACTATTTTTTTTGCACTTATATAGGGATTAGAGCAATTTAAATTTTGGTTTTATTTTATTTTTGATCTCTGAAGTAATTAAAAGCAAACCCACAAAGATGTAATGTCACAGTGTATGGGACATCCTTTTCTTTACATCTGAAATATCTTCTCTGCATTAAGCTTTGAGGAGAAATGGTAGGAAGCACCTGGATATATGGATATGTTTGTTTTCCTCAGATTTCTTTTTCTGTCAGACTTACACAAAGGGAAGATGTATAAAATATCTGAAGTACTATTACTTTTCATAAACTCAAAGGTTACATGGTTGATTCACATACACTGATATTACTGGGTAAAGATAATTCCATTACAAAAATGAAAATATCCAGAAGTCATCAGATATAAGTGAGAAGTTTGGAAAATGGAAAGCTAGAGTATAGAATGCAGCCCTTCTGGGCTATAGTCGATTAACTCCTAATGAAAAGAATCTTTGGAACTTTGGTAACTTAAAACACTGCAAAATAGAAGACAAAACTTTTCAATCAAGTTCTGCGTATACATTTTTTAAGCTCTGATAATTGAGTAATTGCACATTTTTCTACTGGCTATCTTTCACTTCAACACTGATAAAATAGAAGTGGCAGTCACTGCAATGCATCAGTTCCAGACTGGGTTGATAGGTTATAGAAGGAGACACAGAAATTCACTTCTGTCTCTATAAGAAGACAATACTCCTATGTTCCCCTTTACTTCCACAAATATTTACTGAGCTCCCGTCTTTTATGTGCTGGTTCCTTTGGTATCTATGTTTCAGGAGAGAAGATGACTGAAATATTTCTTGCTTTCAAGGACAGAGCTTATGTCCTACAAGCGGCAGTGGGGGATGCATTTAACAAGTATACATACGACTATACACAAGGTGAAATCAAATGGGTACCAGAGAGAAGTACCACTAGGAGAGTAGGAATGAACCTTCAAAATCAACCAGTCAGTCTAATCTGCTTCACTTTACAGGTGAAAAATGAAGTCAAGGGTAATAAGTTAGCCTTGCTTAAGGTCACACTGTATATTAGAACACACCCAGGACTGGAAGTCAGGTGTTCCAGTGTCAAGTCAAATCAAGGGCTCTGTTGAATTTAAGCTGCACTGTCACTTTTGGGGAAGTTAATTAACTTTAATTGTTCTTGGGCTTTGGCATATTTCACTTTAATGCAAGAGTATAAAAATATATCAAAAATCTTTCTGGACACTATAAAATACATGCAACAAATTAAAATTTTGTCTTAGCAGAATAAATATAATTTTATAACTTTCTAAATCCATTATTCATGTATCTGATCCATTTTACAAAATGGTTGTAAAATTCAATTGTCAGTTGAACGAAGCAACAAACCCCCATAGATAGGTCATGACAAAAGCACTGTTTTGTTATCCACAGATATTTGAAATTTAACTTGGATCCATGAGAATAGTGGTTGAGAATTTCTTTAAAATTATGTGAACCTTCACATGACTATAGTTTTACTCTCAGTGAATGTTGATTGGGACAGATATGTAATAGCTAAAAGCTAGTAAGAATTATTTAGCAATTTTAAATTATGAGGCAAGGAAGCATCATGTATAGACACCTAAAAAAAAAAAAAGGTAACGAGCATGTGTGTATTCTACCATATATATTCCTTCAAAATGCCACCTTACATGAAAATGAGACTAACCCCATTCATTCATTCATCATTCATTCAAGAAAATTAATCTCATTGCAGTCATGAGACATAACATCAATAAGGCATGTATTTAGAGTTCTTTTTCTACGACACACAAAATCAAATGTTTGTCTCTCCATATTCTTTCAACTGGACTTCCTTGTGGCCAGTAGAATAGAAAGTGGCTGTGGAATTTTCTGTGGATCAAAGCAACAGGTGAAAACATAAATTTTAGCAGGATATTCTCACCAACTATAGTATTTTTCTTGTATACTTCACAGAAGGTGATGTACATCACCTGTAGCAAGTATCCCACCAGTGTGAGATGAATAACCATTCACTACAATGTTTGCTCATTACTGACCTCTACTGGTCTCAATAGATCCTGCAGATGATTTTTAAATAGGTTGATGGGTGGTTCTTAAGAGAAAGGGCCGAAGCTGAAATGTCTGCATAATGCTAATAGGCACTCATCTTTAATTCAAGTTGGCCAGGCAAAGAGTTATCTTTAAAGGCAAGAGATTTAAACTCTACCATATGTAAGGCTTACTTGGCAGTGCTCTTTTTAAGGTTGGCATAGAGTACATTTACCCCAGTTACAAAATCCTAGTAACATCTGTTGATTTGAAGTGTTCATTTGCTTTTGATTTCCAAGTTCTTCCAGTAGATCTACATGCATTCTGAAGCTAACTAAATTTTGAAGAAATGAGCAGCCTCATAGGCACTCCATACTTACTTGTTCAGTGATTTCCTTTTCTTTGCTTGGAACTTTGGTTTCCTGGTAACAACAGCAAACTAATAGAAATGTGGATGAGCCCTGTCCATTTACATGAAAACTTAAATACTTTCTTTTTTACTACATTCATTTTTTTCTATAATAACTAGGGTATATATTTACATGAAATTTACACAAACAGTGTTGCAATGGTCTGTTTGCTTTGCCTTTTACTCAGATCATTTCTGATAGGTTGTATAAACAAGGATGTTAGTGTCCTCTTTCTAAAATAAGTACAGCTGAAAAACAGCTTACTGATTTTAAATCGTGCCTTCCACATCCTCAATTGGACTTAAATATCCAGGAAGATCTTTATGAACTGTAACAGATTATGGCTGCCCTCTAGTGACTAGACGTTCTTGCTGTTTCAGTTTAGGTTAGAATAGGGCATGTTTAAAACATATGTCCTAATTTCTATTCAATCATTTGGGCGTTAGAAATCTTAATGGAGAGAATACAATACACACACCATTAATTCTGATGAATCTCAATTATATTCTATGAAATGAAGATATATATAAAATGCAGAAATGCAGATATATTTTTCTCAATCACAGCACTTTTGCCAACGTGCATTTCTTTAAAAGTCAGCCGTTTTCCAACTAAACTCTTATCAGTTAAATAACCCTATTATTATTTCAGTATTTGTAGAACAAAGGTTAGGTTTTTTTAATGTAGGAAGGCTAATTATCTATCAGTACTAACTATTGAATCTTCTTCCTATCTCTAAACCTTTCTCCATCTTATTCTCCCTGGCAAAGAGAACATATTCTGTTTGTTTGACAAGCAATTTGTATTTCCAACTAGCTTCAGAGAAATTGCTTTTTTTCTAATTGCTAAAATGTCTGGAGTTGTATTTGGATGATCACACATGACTGGGTACATCAAGCCACATTTAAAATTCAGCCAGCAAGACTATAACTGCCCCAATCAATAGTAGTGAAGCCCAGTGTTCCAGACCACAACTGCAAGCTGGTTTTCTTATTTCATAGCAGCTACAGGGAACAGAATGGCAATGTTAGATTTGATTAATTTCAAATTAAAGAAAAACAAAACAAAAAACGACAACAACAAAAACCAAAAAAAACCCACTGACTTTGGTCTATTGCTGATAGAGCTGAATCAAAATAAATCTCATTGCCAAGCAGACTAGAGAAAAATCACCTCTTTGAAGGTTGACAGGAGAGCAAATCATTTTTCATTCGCCGCCCCATTTTTTCCCCTATCCCCAAAACAAAAGGCATTTTCTGCAATGTCTTGGTGTTACTTTTTCTATAAAAAGTAAGTTTTCACCACAAGTGTGAAAACCTAAAATTCAGCTAACCATAGAAGGAAAAATTCTTCCTGTCCTGTATGAAATGATGAATCCTCCTTGTTTAAAACGCAGGGCATTATTTTACCTTGGATCACACTCTGACATATATAAACATTCAGGATACAAATGCAGTTGGAAAAATTGATGGATCCCTATTGCTATAGTATCTAATGAAAAATACTGATATTAAAAAGAGGTTGACTAGATAATGTAGTCTGACTTTCCACATGGTCAATCATCTAAATGTCCTTTTGGATGGTCTAAAACTGATAGAATAAATTCAATCGATGGCTGGTTATGATTTGGGTGTATGTTTCTAAACCCTTATAAGAGGACAATTTATTCCCTATTTGTCCTCATTCCCTTTGTAGGAAAGCATTCTTTTCCTTCTGTATAATAAAATCAACAAGAAATTCCTTTTGGGAAATCAGAACCAAATTTTCTGGGCTTTGTGGTTATGTAAAAATGGCTAAAATCAACTGACAGTAATACTAACATCTGCCTTTCAGTTCATCCTTATAATTCCTGGAAAAAATACTCAGTTCATTTCACTTTAATAAATATTTGTGGAGTTCTGAGTTTATGTCAGATGTATTAGCTCCTGGGGATGAAAACACAGATAAGATTGAGTTTCTGCTTGAAATGAACAAATACTTACAAATTGTTGTATTCAGTAATACATATATATTCAATACACAATTCTAGTAAAGAATAGGGATTAATTCCCTGCAGACCAGGGAAGTCCTGTTAGAAGGGATGACTCCATTGGGTCAACATTTTGAAGGATAAATAGTAAATCTCTAGACAGATAAGAGGAGGAAAGGACACTCCAGTTGGACAAAATTACCTTTGTTTTTGATTATTTTTTTATTAAAGTATAATTGATGTGCAATAATATAAGTTACAGGGGTACAATGCAGTGATTTACAATTTTTAAAGGTTATACTCCATTTATAGTTATTATAAAATTATTGACTATATTCTCTGTGCTGTATATATTTGTAGCTTATTTTATACAGAATAGTTTGTACCTCTTAACCTCCTACTGATATATTGCCCCCTCCTCCCTTCTCTCTTCCCACTGGTAACCACTAGTTTGTGCTCTAAATCTGTGGGCCTGCTTCTGTTGTGTCATATTCACTAGTTTGTTGTATTTTTTAGATTCCACATATAAGTGATTTCATACAGTGTTTGTCTTTCTCTGTCTGGCTTATTTCACTTAGCATAATGCCCTCCCAGTTGATCCATGTTCCTGCTAATGGCAAAGTTTCATTCTTTTTTATGACTGAGTAGTATTCCATTGTATATTTTCCACAGTGCCTGCACCAATTTACATTCCCACCAACAGTGTATGGGATGAAGGTTCCCTTTTCTCTACATCCTTACCAAATTTGTTATTTATGGTATTTTGAAGATAGTCATTCTGACAGATGTGGAGTGATATCTCATTGTGGTTTTGATTTGCATTTCCCTGATGACTAGCCATGTTGAGCATCTTTTCATGTGCCTGTGATCTGCATGTCCTCTTTAGAAAAATGTCTATTCAGGCCTTCTTTTTCTTTTGACGTTGAGTTGTATGGTCTGTTTATATATTTTAGATATTAACTCCTTATCTGTCACATTATTTGCAAATATTTCCTCTCATTCTGTAGATTGTCTTTCTGTTTTGTTGGTGGTTTCCTTTGCTGTGTAAAAGCTTTTAAGTTTAATTAGGTCCCATTTGTTTTTTTGTGCTTTTATTTCCTTTGCTTTAGGAGACAGATGAAAAAAGTGCTATGATTTATGTCAAAGGGTATTATGCCTATGTTTTCCTTTAGGAGTTTTATGGTTTCTAGTCTTAAATTTTGGTCTTTTGAGTTTATTTGAACTGAGTTATGTCAATTGTATCCTTGTCATAAATTTTGCCTATAATATTTATGTTCTAAATTCAGTAGTAATTTAATAAATACTGGTTTCAACAATCAGTGCCTTAAAAACTACTTGATCTTCTGAACTCCTATCTTATGTCATGCAGTATCCTAGGTGCTGGGTTAAAAAACAAAAACAAAAACTAAACATGAAAAGGTACATGCTCTCAAACTGTTTACATGTTTGTAAAGCATGCAACCCTACCAAAGTTGTAGTTAGAGAATCAATAAAGAAAAAGAGAAAGGGTGAAGAGGCAACAATAAAGGAACTCTTTCAACATATTTTTGGAAGAGAAAAGGCAAATGAAAAAGTGATAATATCAAAGAATAGGAAAAGTTACAACTCACATGATAAGAGAGTGGGTGGCCAGGAAAAGTAAGGCAATTCACCTTTTGTGAAATTCTGAGAGCCTCAAAGCTTAAAAGCACAGGTCCCAGAGAAGGTGGGAATGAAACTCATGCTAAGAACAGGGAATTTGTTTAGGAATTTGTATAGTGAGTGGATGAACCACACCAAAGCCCTGCCACAAATTCATACAACTGGTCTCTCATGCACAGTCAACAGCAAGGTTGAGGACAGGGTTAAATAAATAATAAAATGAATCAAGCAAAATCTACATACTGAATGGTGCTAAATCTACATGCTAAGGCAGCTTAGCCTTCCCTGCTTTGAGAATGTTGGAAAGCAAAACTTCTCCTTTCAGGCAGGAGATTTTAATGAATTTTCTAAATGAACTAAATAGTTCCAGAGAAAACACTTCATGTATTGACACTTAGAGAGCAGTATACCTAAGAACAAATAAGTCAATTCAACTGATGATTGTGTAAGTTAACTCACAAGTCAATAAGTGTCACACCCACTCACAGAGAACAATCAGTCAGCTTTTTAGTGTATTAGCCTTATATATGAATAGAGTCAAGCACAACTTGACATTTTTTAAGGAAATCTCTGATGAGAAAGCAATAAATTAAGTAATATCAACCATATCTTCTCAAAGGGAACTCACAGGAAAGATATAATGTCAGAAGCAAAAGCCAATAACCAAAACTTTAATTATCACAGAGATGAGAGAAAATATTTTGTCCATAAAGCAAGGATAGGGCATGAGGAAAAGAACAATTCAAGAATATGAAGAAGCTCTTGAAAATAAATTTTTTTATTAATAAAATAACAATTAAATTCAAAGGTTAACAGAGTAGGATATCTCTAAAAAATGTAGAACCTAAAGATGAAAAATAGAAACTAAAAGTGGAAAAATGCAAATATGAAGAGCAATCCAAAAGGATCAACTTCTTATTAATAGTACCTTTAGAAAAAGAAGCAGGGATTAAGTGAGAAAATTATCAAATAAATAATACAAAACCATTTTCCAGAGCTAAGGACAAAATTTTTTAAAGTGAAAATATTAATGGTCTAGCACAGTACGTTGAAAACACACACACACACACATTACAATCAAATGTGTAAATACCACAGGCATAAAGATGCTAAGAGTTTTCATACAGGAAAATAAGTCACATACAAAAGCAATAAAATCAAAATGAATGCTTGAAGATAGTGGGACATTGTTAATCAACTATACTACAATATAAAACAAAAATTAAATAAATAAATAATAATTCAATTAAAATATTTGGAAGAATAGGATTTTTGAGTTAGAATTCTCCATGCAGCCAGATAAGCAATTAAAAATGCAGAATAAATATATTTTCAGATATGTTCAGACTCAAATAATTAGTTTCTTACAAAATCTTTCTTAGAAACCTGCCTTAGGATTTTTTTCCTTAAAGAAGGGGGACGAAATAAACAAGCAAAACTCTAAAAACAACGGAAAGCAAGTCGTTGGATTCAGAATACAAAGAAATGAAGAAAAAATACCTGGTAAGTCCCAGTATATATATATATAAAACAGACCTAGAGAGTATGGTGGAAGACAGAGGACCATGAAAGAAAGTTCTTTAGAAGAAAACATCATTGCAGATTTTCTTTATAAAGT
Source organism: Leucopleurus acutus (assembly GCF_964270905.1). NCBI lineage: Eukaryota > Metazoa > Chordata > Mammalia > Artiodactyla > Delphinidae > Leucopleurus > Leucopleurus acutus. The sequence goes on from NC_139143.1 coordinate 123,493,111, forward strand.
TAAAGTTAATAAAGTTCTTTCTGGAACTAAGGGATTATCTAATATTTTTGAAAATTATTTCTTGGGTCTGGTGCATAAAAATTAAGGAAATGGATAACAATAGGAGACTTCTGAGCAGAAGGGGAATATTTAATGGAACACACATTTATTTTTGCTTTCCCCTCCATACCCTACTTTAATGACAGTGAAGTGTATATGTGCAAAAACAAAGAAAGCAGGAGACAGCAATTAAAAAAAAATAGAATCTGAGAAACAATAAAGTAATAAATAATTTATTAGATCTAAGAAAACTGAATCTTACCCTAGAAGGTGAAAGCTGAGCATCACTCCACAAAATCTCCCAAGGGCTCTAGATTTAGAAAAACAAAATAGGTACTTTTGGATGTAGGGTTAAGAGAAATGTTAAAATTAGGAAGATTGTTTGAAAGCCTGATTAAGAAGCAAGGAGAATTGCAGATTCCTTACTCTTTTGTAGAGTTGTCTCATTCTAACACATGAGAAAAAAAAAACTGGAAGTTTATTCTTTGGAGATTGTAATTTTGGACTTTGGGCTATTGGGCATATTTGAGGGTGAGTATAAGATATGGTATTTAGAGGGATTAGATGAATTAACTGGGCTCCCAGTATGCTGAGAGTCAAGAAGTCACCCTCCACACAAAAGATTGGAAGATCTTTCTTTGTGGAATTTGATAAGTTCAAGAGGAAAGTCTTTGGGAGGTTTATACTGCATAAGTTAATAATTGACGAGATCCATCCATGGACTCAGAGCTTCCAATTAGCTTTTTCATGATGAAGTGATGACTAAGGAGAGTACAAATAGAGGTTTCTGGAAGGTGCTGGTAATATTCTTTTTTTTTTTCATCTGAGAGCTGATTACCCAGGTGTGATCAATGTGTGAAATTTTATCAGTCTAAACATGCATATTATACTTCACTAAAATTAAAATAAATTAAAATATGTAAAAAAGTAAGCAATAATAAAAGGATCAGAATAATCCCAACTAGTTACTGACTGGCAATGGCACGATCCTCCAGGTAATTATTTCCTTTAAATCATTTTATTTCTGTCAGTAATGGTCATAGTTGCAGAATAGGTCTTTTGAGAAAAAAACTTGAGTCCCAAAACGTTGGATAAACTTTCTTTTAAATTTGTCCAGAAGTATAATCTGAACTAATATCATGACTCCTGGGCCACAGAGTTTTCTGGAGGCTAGAATGGCAGCTCTTCACTATGCTCCAACTTTTTTCTCTAATAATAAAGGCTTCTGAACACATTTATCTAAACTCTTTTAACCAAGGTCATACCGTATGCGTTTAAACTTGACACTATTGAAATCTTAAACCCCAAGACTTTACAGATGCATGTTACTTTCTAATTCTAGAACCTTGGAGTTAGGATTCACTAGGATTACTTTAAAGAAAACTAGCCATTTGCCTGGTACAAATTGTTAAACTTTAATTGAATGCTCTTACAGTTTAAAAACTGCAAGCGGTATTTCTCACATGGAATAGGACTTAATAAATAAAATATTTAAAAGGAGTGAGGAAAAGTACAATTTTCCATGCTTTGCTTGCAAAGAAAAGTAGCTGAAGTAAAATATTTCTATATGAAGTTGAAGACAAATATCTCTGTGTAGAAATAATGTAAATTAATTCATATGTATTGCAGAAGAGAGCTATCTAAATTAGGAAATAGTACATGTTTATTCCAACAGTTGATTTCCTTACTGTGGTGAATTTTGCCAAGTTTGACTCCACTAGGATCCTCAGATTTGTACTTTAGACTTAAGAAATCCTTGTCACTGCCCTGTTCTTTTTGGCCACAAATCCTGTCCTGGTGATTTTGCAGTGAACTCTCCTGCTAGAAGCCTGGCCAAACTCCAAGAGTTCTTTGCTCAGGGAGCTTTCCTGCTGTTGTGCCATTAACTATGGAAATGTTCATATTTTAAGGATTCTGCTAAAATTAGATGCCTCTGCATTCAATACACCTAAGAGAATATGCGGAACTTCACACTGAAAGAGCCAAAGGTAGTACCGTGTATAAGCTGCTGTTTGGAGGCAATTGAAGGGCGGAGAGTAAACCCCTCCCAGCCTCCATTCTTGTTCGTCTGCTATCCATTCTCCAAACAGCAACACATTATTGTGTGAATCAAGCTTTGTCACTTCTTTGATAAAAGCATGCCTTGGGCTTCTCAAGTTTTCACTAAATAAAATTTAAATGCCTTCCATGACCTACCTGTGTAGTACACTAGCAGCATACCCAAGGTGATACTGTCCTGTGCAGCTGGCTCTAAGCTGTCACTTTACCTCTTACTCTCCTCTCTGCAGGCACATTACTTATTGACTATTCCAAACACCCAAACAAGTATTGCAATCATTATGCATGGGTACAGTTATGTTGGTTGTTTATAGACAAGATGTGTCCTACTAGTCACTAAAATATTTTGGGTGTCAGTCCTGCTAAGTTTTCCTGGACCTCAAAGCTTTTGCAATTGCCGACAGTTCCCACTTCCTGGAATGTACTGCTCACCCTCCAACTCTAGCCATGACTGGCTCCTTCTTCCCTTCAGGTTGACATAAATGTCTCCTCTTTAGAGTCTCCTTCCCTTCCTGTTTTGCATCAAGAAATTTTCTCCCTGTATGGCAGTCACTCTCTCACAAAAACGTCAATTGTTTATAGCACTTCTCATACCGTCTATCATTTTTAATTCAGGATAATTGTCAGTCTTTGCCATTGGAGTGTTAGCTTCATAAGGGCAAGGTCCTCTTGTCTGTTTATTGGATCTTGATTTTGAGCAGATGGATTGACTCAGTTAATCCTTGTACAGGATGAACAAATAATAGGGATTTAAACATCAATACATAGTTGTGAACGATTGTGCAGTATTATTTCATAAGCCACCCTAACATGCAAGAATAAGGGCAGGCAATCCTGGAACTAGGGTTTTTATAGATTAAGAACCTAAGTCATAGAGTTGAGGTCATGAATATCTCTGCAACTAAGTTGTAAGATTACAGATCAAATAACAATATTTTAATGAGCAAAATAGGAAGAATTATTGGCCATGAATCTATCTTTCCTGATATACCTGTATGTCTAGATACCATCATCACTAATAGCACTGTCTTTGTGAAAATATAGAAATGTCAGGATAACACCACTGACCTAGCATATATTTAATTGAGAATTGCATTGATATGGGTGAAACTTTCTATTCTGTGCCTAAAATCCTCTGAGGAAAGAGCTTCAGCAAACACAACTGGATTCCTGAGAGCCCAAGAAATAGTGGAGCCTGGTAGGCTGAAATTTGAAGGATCAAGAAGCCAGAGAAAAGGGTGTTTCCTAATCTCATATTCCAGATTTCCCCAGATTTGTTCTCTTAAACCATTTTGTCTAACTATGAGGCCTCTGATTCACCAAAAGTGTAACTGCCTTCTCAGACAAGGAGATCGGTGGTCCTCAGGTCAGTTTTCCTACATTCCTTAAGTCTACTAATCGAGTACCTTCCGTCCTAAATTCCCACTGGTGAGAATTCAAAATTTAATTTCCAGGAGGATCTGGAATGGATTAAGGGAGCACATAAATAAATTTCAAGGTTTCTCTATATCTAAGGCTGAAACCCCATTCTCTGTTCTGTTTTTCAACTCAGATTATGTCCAGACAATTGCCTCATCAAAAGTTCTACAGTGGGACTTCCCTGGTGGCGCAGTGGCTGAGAGTCTGCCTGCCGATGCAGGGGACACGGGTTCGTGCCTCGGTCCGGGAAGATCCCACGTGCTGCGGAGCAAAGTTCTACAATTACATCAACTGATTACATTGACACAAAAAAATGACAAAAAATGGAGCTACCCCAAATTTATAATAAGTCCATCCTATTAAAAATTTTCTAATTTCTAATTAATACTCTAAAATATTAATGTCAAATTTTGTAAATTCAAAAGAGTTAAAGTCTAAAATCAAATTCCCTTGACTTCGTAAATTGCAATTCCAAGATCTGGAGACCCAGAAATCCAATAACAAACTAACTGAAGATTTTTTTTCTCTTCCAATGTATATTCTGTTCACTCTCAGTCCTGGTTTTCCAACTGTCTAGCCTGGGTAGAGTCGGGCTAGTCTCTATTGCACATGTTCCTTTAGCACTGCTGAAGTAACTTATCTAAACTATTTTATGTTGCTAATCCAAAGTTTCATGTTGCAAATGAAGGGATACATAGTAGATTCATAGCACTGGCCCATACCCCAATTTTTTTTAAATAAACCCATCCACTGTCCCTATAAATATTGGCATGAGCAAAATTATGGTTCTATAGTCTAGAATTTAGTTGCTAACACCATAGAAACTATGGCAGAAACTTAAGGATACTAGATTAAAAGAAGACAAGTTTTAAAAAAAATTTTCCAGGTGCCACCCTCCTCATGTTTCCAGTTAATCTATGCTAATATTCCAGAATCTATCACCTGTGAATCTAAACTTATTTGGTAAACATACCATCTTCCACCAAAATGTATATTTCAAGACTCTACATTGATAACCAAAACATGATGTTTCTTCTCTCAGAAAATGACACTTTTGAGAAATCATTGCTCTTTGCCAGAATTTTAGGTGAGATGTCTTTCCTATACATAACCCACATTTGCTTCAATTAGAGAATTACCCGCAGATTTTGAATGGAAGTTGCTGTTAATGTTTCTGAACTGTAGGCTTGTACTCCTCTGGAAAGAAGCAATATTTCTGCCATGCCTTCTCACAGTACTTTTTTTTTTTTTTACCCTGACATCTGTATTATTCTTTTCATATAGAGTTTCCCATAGTGAAATAGAACCAATACAAACCAGATTTTCCAAAAGCATCCAAAATCCCATGTTTTTACCTCCCAGAATTGGATAAACCTATTGAGAAATTATTTTTCCTGCTGACCAACATCAGAACCAAGCTTGGAGTTTTATTATAGTTCTGCCTAGCGTCCTTTTAATGCCTCAAATCTTTGCTTCCCTTAGAGAAGCATAGGTTTGTCAGGAATATTACCTACAATAACTGTAACACCCTGAAATATCACCTAAAAATATTTTTGCTATTTTACGCTGACCTTCCCTGTCCCTCCACTTTTATCTGTTTAGATATTCAAAAAGATGTGTCCTGTATTGATATTACAGAGAATTCTCCATCAGTAGCTTTGAAAGTCTTCTTCTCAATGGTGTCCTCGGTTCTGGCTTCCTCTGGTGGATGCATTCAAGTCTGTTATCTTGGATTTTGCTCTCTTCTTCTGTCAGATATCATTGGGCTTCAGTCACTTTCTGATCTAGCAACAACTTAAATATCTTTCCCTTTTCTAGTACTCTCTTTAGAAAAGTTTTACTTAGGTGCTTCATCTTTATAGTACATCAAATCTGAAGGAAAATAAAAAAAGGAACAGAGCCATGACTTCAGTTACGTCTCTAGAATTTGATTGTTAGACAAGACATTCTTCTCCTCTGTGGAGAAGTAGTTGAGAGGACAGTTATAGGTCGGATTACTCTAATGATGCCATTTCAGGATGCCAAAGGACAGGAACTTCTTTCTCAACTAATAATAAGAAAATAATAATTGAAAATTTCCAAAAAAGTGAACAAGTAACAATGACAACAAAACTGTAACAGAGAGTCAAGGTTTAAATATGAAGTAACCTTTAAAAATTAGGAAGAGAACTGATGAGAGTCAAAAAAATGAAAACATCAGTAATAAATGTATTAAGAAATAAGCTGAAAGACATTATGGTTATAGTAAAGAAATTAAAATATTATTCTAATATATAATAAGGAGGAGGAAAGGGTATTTGAAATATTAAAACAAAAAATCAGTACAGAGGCCAGACTTCTGGATAGCTGAGAGAAAGGGCAGCAGCAAGCTAAGTATTTCCAAAAATAATCCCCCAACCCATGAAAAAGCAAAAGGGAAACATAAATTATATAAAAAAGTATCATAACTTGAAGATAGAGAATACTAAACCCACAAAATAAGTATGAGTAAAAAAAAGTAAAATTGTTAAGTCCCAATATGTGATCTCTCATACTTCTGCCTCACCTCCAGCCAGTTTCAATGATTTGTGGTGACCAAAGGCAGACTGAAAAACACTGCAGGGAAGACAGATGAGGATAGCAGGCAAAGAAGCCTTAGTGTGACTAGAAACTACCACCTTAAATCTGAAAATACTGGCAAAGTGTTTGGGCAGATCAGAGCACAGACTACAAGGGCAAGATTTCAAGAACAAGTGATTCAAAGAGTACAGGGTAAACGGTCAGATGCAAAGGGATACTCTCTGAAACATGTAGCTGTGGGGAAGAAAAACAAAGCAAAACAAAAAAAGAAAGATGTGTTCTTTGGCAAGAGGTTAATGAAGGAAAAATATCAAATAAAAAAGGGAGGAAATTTAGTGTTCTGCAAGACTAAAGAGAGTCATAAAATCAGAGCTATAACCCCACCATCAAAACAAACAAACCTTTCTAAAGTATCTGGATTGTGCTATACCTAAAAAAGAGTGTCCTTACACTAAGGATATTGTATATTATTTTACAAAATTCTGATGTAACATACTAATACCATAAAATGAACAAAAGTAATGTAAAATATTTACAAATCCATTGAAGAAAATTAGAAAAAGAATCACAATAACACATAGAAAATACACCACTTCCTCCTCCAATTAACAAAGTATAAGACATGTGTAAACTAAAATTCCAAACAGAAGTATACATACTCAAACGAACATTCAAATCAGAAATTTTAAAAAGCAGAAGGAAATTAAAAAGAGAGTGAATGGGGCTTCCCTGGTGGCGCAGTGGTTGAGAGTCTGCCTGCCGATGCAGGGGACATGGGTTCATGCCCCGGTCAGGGAAGATCCCACCTGCCACGGAGTGGCTGGACCCGTGAGCCATGGCTGCTGAGTCTATGCATCCGGAGCCTGTGCTCCGCAACAGGAGAGGCCACAACAGTGAGAGGCCCATGTACCGCAAAAAAAAAAAAAAAAAAGAGAGAGAGAGTGAACGGAATTCTGAAAAGAAAAGAAAGAAGTAGAAAAAAACATCTTACAGCTAAAAAAGACATTTCAAGAACTAAAAGGAATGAATACAAATAAAACATCTATTAACTACATTGAGATAGGCAAGAAAACAATCCAGAAAATAAAAACAACATAACAGAAGATGAAAAGATACAAGAAAGATAAAAAGAATCTGAGAGCAAGTAGTACAAATTGAAGACAGGCAAAAAAGAACTGTATTTCTATAAATGGCATCCTTGAAGAAGGTTTACAAATTAATGAAAGAGAGCTAACATCTCTACACACAAATAAAAAAAAATAAACAATTATAAAATATAATAAAAGAGTTGAGATTAAATAGTCATATTTATATATTCAAATGTAAACTAACTTATCTACTTAAGAAAAGATATTTTCACTTTGGCTCACAAAACAAGACCTAATTATATACTGTGCATAAGAGACACACCTAAAACAAAGTGATTCAGAAAAGAGTGGACAAAAATATACCAGGCAAGTATGAATCAAAAGAGAGAAGGGATAGTGATCTTGATATCAGACACTGTGAAAGTCAAGCTGAAAACGATTAAATGTGATAGCATGACACTCTACTATTCAACCTTGTTCTAGAAGTATTAGTCAATGCAATTAGATAAGAAAAATGAATTACTGGAATAACAATGGGTAAGAAAAAACTGATTTATATATATTTGCATATATGATTGTATACCTAGAAAACCCCAGATAATCAATATAACTAAATAAAATAATAAGCATTCAGAAAAATATATGATATAAAATTAACATACAAAAATCAATAGTCTTCATATATATAAACAATAATCAGCAGATGACATCATGGTGGCAAAAATTTCATTTACAATACCAGCAAAGAAGATTAAGTGGTAAAGGATAAGTTTAACATAAAATGCACAAAATCTATACAAGAAAAATTTTATCAATACTCCTGAAACTCAGAAAAGTAGTCTTGAAATAATGAAATATATATTCTTTATTTTTGGAGAGAGTAATTCAACATTACAAAGATGTCAATTCTCACTAAATTAATACATAAATTCATTGTGGTCATAGTAAAAATACCATCCAGTATTTTATGGAATTAAGTGATTTAATACTAAAATACATACGAAATATCAGCCATGCTAGGTTAGCCTATTAGTCAAAGCAGTGAAAAAGAAAAATTACAAACAGGAAATAATTGTATCAGACAGTAAAACTTATCTCTATAACTAAAATAGTGTGGTACATTTCAGTGCATAGACAAATAGACCATTAGAATAGAAAGTTCGGAAATAGACCCATGTAGTAATAAAATGAACTTAGGTTCTTTGGGGAAAAGTCTATTCCAGGTCTTGGGCAGAGAAAATACAAGATGTGCCCAGAACATCTTATGCTAAAAAATAATGAAGTGCTGGAGAAAGGATAGAATCAAGTCAAAAAGACATAAGATGTTAAGTAGAAGAAGCTAGCAATGGCCAAAGGTGGAAAAAATTGAGCAGCCAATTAAACAGTGGTAGTGTTGCATTATAAGCCATAGAATAAAATAAATACCTGTGAATTTATACTAATATACATAAATAATTTAATTAATACATAAATAGGGGAGAATACATACATACATCACATACATCCAATTAAAGGATCTCCTGCAAAATATTTATCAATTGTAAAGGAAAACATAGTAACTCTACAGTGTGGAAACCCATGAGATACCACCTTAAACAAATGATTAAAGTTAAAATAATAATACACATACATGACCCCTGAATGCGGGTTATTGTGTTATTCTTGCCAAAAAGGCAACATCACAATCTAATCATGAGATAAGTGCAAATTGAGAGACATTCTATAAAATACTGACCAATACTCAAAAAAATTTCAAGGTCGGACTGCCCTGGTGGTCCAGCGGCTAAGGCTCTGAAATTCTAATGTAGGGGCCATGACTTTGATCCCCGGTCGGGGAACTAAGATCCCACATGCCGTGCAGCATGGCGGGAAAAAAAAAAAATCAAGGTCATGAAAGATAAGGAAAGAGTGAGTAACTGTCAGAGACTAGGAAAGACTAGAGAAACATGACAAATAAATGCAATGAGGGACCCTAGGCAAGAAAAAGGACATTAGAAGAAAAACTGGTAAGATTTAAATAAAGTTCATACTTTTGTTAACAGTATTGTAGTAATGTTAATTTCCTTATTTGGTAACAGTGCTAAGGTTATGTAACTTGTTACATTAAGAACGCTGACTGAACTGTATATGTGAACTCTCAATACATGCTTTTTAATATTTCTAAGTCTGAACGTATTTCAAAATAAAAATAAAATAAGCATTGCAAGAAAAGCTTGATCCAAGTATGAAGCAAATTAAACTGGTATGGTTTTGAGCAATTAGTGAATTGTAGAGAATCCATTTGAAAATGCCCATTTGAGTAGCACAGAGATTATGACATTAGAAATTTAGAGAGACAAATAATTTATGGACAAATAAATTACAAATGTATGGACAAATAATTGAGGGCTTGATTACAATTATAAAAGAATATAAATATTTTCATCCTTGATGATATAAAAGTAAAATACAACTACCAGAAATTAGGAGATAGAAATAAGGAGAGGTGAAGGGAAGTACTAATAATACCATTCTAAAAAGTGGAAAGTTATGAAAAACTCTATGGTTGTGGGTCAATTATGAAAAGTAAAGGTGATACTATAATGATATTTTTTATGTCAGGAGTAGGGGAAGATGGATAGAGTGAGTAAATTAAATTTCCATTTAACATGCTAAAATATTAAGAGAAAATATCTAATGTTGATAAATCAAATGGCATATTTAGAGACTATAACCACAAATCACATTATGAATAGTGATGATTATAAGTAAATTCCTTTTGAGAAGAGAACTAGAAGTGGGCAGCCATGGGTGAATCCTATTTTCTTTGTGTGTATTTAACATTTTTAATGATATGACATATTATGTTAATTTTTTAAATATTAAAAAGGACATGATAATCACAACTTCTAATATTATTAATGTTCTTCAATTGCATAATCATATTATCCTTTTTTGTATCACTTGAGGATTTATTTACTTTTCAAAGCTGTGCTCAAAAGTCATTTTATTTTCATCTCAATATTTATGAGTAATACATATGTACCCATAAAACATTTTCTTGCTATCCCAGATAGGTTTACTATTTTGCTGCTCTGTACTCCAAGAATACTTTGTTTATAACTCCATTAAGCAACTAATCACAATTATTGTAATTTATCTAGTATCTATTTCCCTTGTCAGAATGAGAATGTCTCAAGATTAGGTGTATGTATCTTACTCATGTTTGTACTTCAAGCACTCAGAGAGACTGAAATATATTTTTCTCAATATGGAAATATTTATAGAAGCTAACAATGACATCCTGCTTCCTTTAGACATTAAGGAGAACACTATATAGAACAGAGGCAGTCAAATTCTGGGAGAATTGTCTTGGCTCCATTGTTTCTGTGCATATTCTTCAGTCATTCATTCTTCCAGGTCAAAATAAAAAATAATTTGGAACATGGGCTTCCCTGGTGATGCAGTGCTTGAGAGTCCGCCTGCCGATGCGGGGGACGTGGATTCGTGCCCCGGTCTGGGAGGATCCCACGTGCCGCGGAGCGGCTGGGCGCGTGAGCCATGGCTGCTGAGCCTGTGCGTCCAGAGCCTGTGCTCTGCAACGGGAGAGGCCACAGCAGTGAGAGGCCTGCGTACAGCAAAAAAATAAATAAAATAATAATTTGGAACAGAATAGCCAAAATTTGATGCCTATTATCCTGACTAGCCTGGTGTTGCCCACCATGATTAATACTTACCAATCGTGGTTGAAAGCAAAAACAAACAAATAAATACTACTGAATTGTATCCCCTAAAGATACAAGTCCTAACCCCCCCACCCTCACCCCCAGAATCTGTGAATGTGACATTATTTGAAAATAGCGGCTTTACATATGATCAAGTTAAGATAAAATCATTAAGGTGGGTTCTAATCCAGTATGACTAGTGTCTTGATAAAAAGGGAAAATTTTGAAACAGACAGACATGCACACGGGGAGAAGGCTATGTAAAGATGAGAGTTATGCTGCCAGAAGCCTACTAGAAGCTAAGAAAGAGTCTTGGAACAGATCTTTAATGAGTGTCTTCACAGCGGGCATGGCCCTGCCAGCACCTTGATCTCAGGTTTCTAGCCTCCAGATTTGTGAGACAATAAATTTCTGTTTTCTAAGCCACTTGACTTAATGGCACTTTGTTACAGCAGCCCTAGGAACATAAAATGGGCTTTGTTGGAAATATTTTCAAGCAGAGGGTCAGCAAAATGAGGCACTCTACTCTCTTGTTCTTTCATCTACCCTTGGAGAGAATTACAAAGAGGAGAGAACACAGCTGCAAGCATAGTGTGCTCCAGCAGAGAGACGTCCCTCTGCTGCATGACCTTGTTGTAGGATGTGGGGAAGGTCTGGTGAATTTGGCTGGTGAAACTCTGAACTTAGTGCCAGGTGTCTAGAGAACTTATTTGGGGAACCCAATTGATAGCACCTAAAAACTTAGAGAAAAGTTAGAATTGGGCTGAATAAACTCCCCCTGAAGGGAAAGGTATTAGTTCTGGCTTGTTCACTGCCAGACAAATCATGGAGAATATCCAAGGTCACTAGAAGACAGTACTGTTTATCTTTCTACTGTATTCTTTTTGGCAAGTTCATATTTACTGAGTGCATACTATGTGCCAGGCACTATTACTCTTCTAGATGTGTGTGTGTGTGTGCACGTGTGTGTTTGTGTATTGATACTTACCTTGCAGATTGGTAATGAAGTTAAATGAAGGATATCTATCTATCTATCTAAATACATAAATATATACACATATATATGTGTATGTATGTTTATATACCCCTCATTTAAATGTTTATATATATGGATGCATTTATATATATAGCATATATATGTACATAATTTATGTACATAAAGGCATTTGTATAGTATATATACATTATACGTATATATGTATATTCTTCACTTAATTTTACCACCCATTTATAAATCATGTTACTTTATTATTTTCCTTTTATATTTTAGATACTGAAGAATAGAAGTGTTCAAAAATTTTTACACAAAGTATCAGTAGAGAAAAATTCAGAATTCAGACTCCAACAATTGTGGCTCAGAAGTATATGCTATTAATACTACTTCTTAAGGAACTCTCTAAAGCTAGTGTAAGAAAAATAAAAATAAAAGAATGTTTATGGAACAAGAGGCACTCTTAGGGAGGGAGTAGAACCAGAAACTGGACATATCTAGCTCTTGTCTTTGGGCGTCTCTGGTAATTGCTTTATTTTATTTTCTAACTACATACCGATTCTCTTTTATATGCTATTCTATATGCTACTCTTTATGATTGAAAGGGTTAAGATATACATATTCTCCTTTCAAATACATATATGTCATCTAAAGTTGAAATCACATAGTCTCATTTCGAACTTCTCCAAAGAAGGAGATCATTAGCTCAGTATGAGTCAATGGGCCACCCTGGGTCCAAACAGCTATTGTAGGGCTGGAGGTACAAGATAATGCTTAGTGATCACATTTTCCAGGACACTAGTTTTGTATCTATGGATATGAGTGGGAGGAGAGACAGTTTGTAGAAAAGTAGGATGGAGGCAGGTAGCCAGTTCAACAGGCATCCACTACAAGATGGCTGCACTCAGCTTATAACAGGCTAAGAGGAGAAGAGTCACAAATTTAAGACCAAACTCATAGAGTAGGTGATTTTCAGCCCCCTTCCATCTATAACACTTTTAGGTTTTAAATATATTAGTCCCTTCTTAGAATCTGAGTTTTAGAATTATGATTTTCAGAAAACATTCCTATTATGTATCTATTTCCTCAGCATACACTTACTGAACATCTAGAATATGGTTATAGGTTGAATTGTATTCCCAACTCCCAACTTCCAAGAGGATCTTGGAAGTCTTAATTCTCAGTACCTGTGAATGTGATTTTATTTGAAAATAGGGTCTTTGCAGGTGATAAAGTTAATATGAGGTCATTAGGGTAGTACTAATCCAATAAGACTGTTTCTTTGTAAAGGGGAAATTCGGACATAGAATCAGACATGTGAATGGGGAGAACACCATGTGAAGATGAAGGCAGATACTGGTGTAATGTATCAACCAGCCCAGGGATACCAAAGACTGCCAGCATACTACCAGAAGCTAAAAGAAGGGCATGGAGCAGTTTGTGGTACTCTGTTATGGGAGCCCTAGAAAATTAACACAAAAATGTGTACGTGAAAAAACAGTTGACCCTCAAGGAACTTACAGTCTATGATGGGGAGATAGATTTATAAACAGATCTGACAGGACAGTGAGGGACAATAACATTTCCTCAGTTAAAAATGCCTCAGGTCAAGGTCTGAAGAGATGAGAATTCCATCCACCCCATTTCCCCACAACTTCTTTCAGGATTTCACTGAACTTTCTTTGAAATATTTTGAGGTTTCAATTCAGTTGACACCTTTGAGGGATATGGGAATATCTACTCTCCTGTTTTGATTAAAATACTTCTTCTACATATTCTTAAAGAACCACATGCTTTCTGTATGGCCCAAGCATCATAATGTACTTTTATGTCTTCAAAAGGTATTACACATACTGAAATTATTTGACCACATATTAGAGAGGGACCTCCTGGAAACAAGTGACAATACCTTATTAAAATCTGTGTCCCCAGCTCTTAACAGAGTGCCAATATATTTTGAGGAATGGATGAACAAATAAATATCAATCAAATATTTATACAAATATCACCTTTACAAGGCACCAAGTCTTTTCTCTTTTATGCAGCTTCCAGACATGTCTGCTACTGTTAAATAAATCCAGTTTGAACTCAGCAGAGAATGAAACATATATGGGGGTTAATATTCTTGATACTACTCAATATACTTTCCTGGGTACATAGGGCAAGACCCAGAATAGCATTCCATTTGTTTGAATGACAGATTAGTTGATTGATTTTTGTGACAAATGACAAATGCCAGTTGCCAAATTATATCTTCAAACAACTTATGTCACTCAAAATTCAACTGAACTGTACTCCTAGGACAGTCTAATCCTGGGGAGATATAACAGAAAAATTACCTTAAGTGCCACTGTATTCTGGGTCATAAGTCTTTCTATTTAAGAGTGATTAAAAAGAAGCTTCCTAGTCTAGATTGGGCAGACCAAGATCTCACAAAGAAGGTTCTGTCACCAATGAGATGCAACAGCATTCACAGTACACTAGGATGTGAATTCTCCTCTCTCTCCCCTCCCTGAGAGAACAAAGGAGGACCATGTTACCATTTGCTCTGTCTAGGGGTTGGTATCTGGAAATCAGAGTCCACGTATAACTCCTTTCCTGACTGCTACCTCTAGTGTGGAAGCATGATGAAAACCAGAAGGATATGGATGTAAAGAAGAAACTAGGCCTCCCTGCAGACATAATTTTGCCTTTATTCTACTTATCACCAGGGGACCCTATTCTATATTCAGACAGTAAAAGATACTATGCAGAGTTGGATCTATGGTATTTTAATTTTTATGTTCTATGACAGTCCAAAGGATTTTAAATGTAAAACCTGGACTACCAGGCAGGAAACCTAGTTTTCTCTCCTGGTTCTGCCTCTTGGTATGTGATTAGTTGGGAGGGATATATACAATATAGAGATGCTATGGATATTTAAACATTTCTCTGACTAGAATTTATTTCATTTCATCCAGGCTCTCCACTCTTTTTCATGTTAAGTTTATATAATTTCTATCTGGGCTCTTTGCTCTTCTAACTAGAATATATATCCGTTTTGTTTAAAGGGGTACATTTTATTGAATGTAAATTATGCTTCCATAAAGATGACACCCCTCCAAAAAGACAAAAATAAAACAAAACAAAAGTATGCACATATATATGTTTTATTTTTATTTTTTCTTCTCCAAATTAATTCTAAATTAATCTTCTTGAAGTGGGAATTTTTTCTTTTCATGCAAATAGCTAGTTCAAAAACTTGTAATGGTTCCCTTTAGTCTGCCAAAAAAAAAAAAAGAAATTGAGAGTCATTGATTAATGAACACATTTATCCATCCTTCTATTAAACAAGCTTTTGATTAAATATCTCCTCTTAGCTTCTATAGTATTAAGCAAAATCGTCAATCCCAGAGATACTAAGATGAAGAAAACAGTGTTTACAGTAGAATAGTCAGGACAATGGTCAATTCTCTTTAGTTGCAAAGGCTATGTTCTATAAAGTTACCATGAGCCCCAATTAGCACATATAGGGTTAGGTTCCTATGAGCCCCTGGTCACAACATTTTTCCCAACAGAACAACACGTAAACTGGATTTATTGTGTATTTATGACTAAACACACCATATTAAGTATTTGTTGCTTGATTAATATTGAACTCATGGCCAGCAGCACCATGACTCATGCCTGAAAGAAGCTTGTCTAACACATGCATTTTCTCTTTAAGGCACAACAGAGCTTTCTTGCACTTAGGGACAATAGACAACACTTTAGCACTACACTTAGGGGGCATTTTAAATGGCAAAATCACCAACAAAAAGCAAAAATATGTGAAAAATATGCACCAAATATATTACAAAGAAGACACATTTACAGTAGGAGAGCTGAAACAAGAAGGCAGAATGTTGTTTTGCTTTACCTCAGGTGAGATCACTTGAATTGAGTCAAAGTTTTAGCCATTCTGAGCATGTCAGCAAGTGACTACAAAAGTGCCATGAATATGGGGTTTCCAAAGAAATTTTAGTGAGTAGGTAAATTTACAAATACAAAATCATAAATAATGATAATCAACTGTATGTAAACAAAAGGGAAAAAAATTTTTCATCATTAGTAGTATGCCCAAAAGAAAATGAAACATAGAGGGGAAAAATAGTTAACGTTGGAGAACATTCTGTATAAGAAAGGATGAGTGAGATAGTACTTACTGGCTTCTGCCAATTAAACAAAAGGCCATTCAGTCAAAAAAAAAATAGCATATTAAGGTTGTGATAACAAGAGGCTTTGTGGCATATACAAGAACTACAGTAGCGTTATGATTCTTCATTCTGAAGTTCATATTAGAGGGGTTAGAAGTGTCTGAAGACATTAATAGAAACCAGATGAGGAATGATCTTAATGTCCATCTTAATTGCTTGGAAAACTTTTTGTGATAATGAGAAACCACGGCTATGTTTTAAATGAATGTATGGCAAGAATAAGGTCTGACTGTACTACCTCAGTATACTGTGAGAAGTAAATGTTAAATAGTTTAATGATACAGGATAGAAGGCCCAGAGAAAAACCAACTCACAAATGGTAACCTAATTAATGACAAAGGAGGCAAGAACATACAATGGAGAAAAAACAGCCTCTTTTATAAGTGGTGCTAGGAAAACTGGACGGCTACACATAAAAGAATGAAATTAGAACACTACCTAACACCATACACAAAAATAAATACCAAATGGGTTAAAAACCTAAATGTAAGATTGGACTCTATAAAACTATTCGAAGAAAACATAGGAAGGACACTCTGACATAAATCACAGCAAGATCTGTTTGACCCACCTCCCAGAGTAATGAAAATAAAAACAAAAATAAACAAATGAGAACTAATTAAAAGCTTTTGCACAGTAAAGGAAACCATAAACAAGATGAAAATATAACCATCAGAATGGGAGAAAATATTTGCAAATAAAACAATGGACAAAGGATTAATCTCCAGAATATACAAACAGGAGATAGAGCTCAATATCAAAAAACAAAGAACCCAATTAAAAAATGGGGAGGAAGACCTAAATAGACATTTCACCAAATAAGACATACAGGTGGCCAAGAGGTACATGAAAAGATGCTCAACATCACTAATTATTAGAGAAATGCAAATCAAAACTAAAATGAGGTGTCACCTCACAAGGGTCAGAATGATCATTATCAAAAAATCTAGAAACATTAAATGCTGGAGGGGGTGTGGTGAAAAGAGAACCCTACTGCACTGTTGGTGGGAATGTAAATTCATACAACCACTATGGAGAAGTATGGAGATTCCTTAAAAAAACTAAAAATAGAACTACCATATGATCCAGCAATCCCACTACTGGGCTTAAACCCTGAGAAAACCATAATTCAAAAAGAGTCATGTACCACAATGTTCACTGCAGCACTGTTTACAATAGCCAGGATATGGAAGCAACCTAAATGTCCATTGACAGATGAATGGATAAAGAAGATGTGGCACATCTGTACAATGGAATATTGCTCAGCCATAAAAATAAATGAAACAGTTATCTGTAGTGGGGTGGATGGACTTGGAGTCTGTCATACAGAGTGCAGTAAGTCAGAAAGAGAAATACGAATACCGTATGATAACGTATATATATGGAATTAAAAATAAAAAGGGTACTGATAAACCGAGTGGCAGGACAGTAATAAAGACACAGACATAGGTTTTGGTTTCTTGCAAATGCCACAGCTACAGGTAAATTGAGGAATTTACGGGAAACAAGCTGCGAGTGCAGAGATGTACAGTCTGCTGTTTCTAAATTTGTGGGTTACTAAAATGGAAAGAACATGTGATCTGTCTTTTCCTCATGGAACTGTGTGGCTGACAGGGTCTTGGTGCTCCAGCTGGGTGTCAGGCCTGTGCCTCTGAGGTGGGAGAGCTGAGTTCAGGACTTTGGGCCAACAGAGACCTCCCAGTTCCACATAATATCAAATGGTTAAAGCTCTCCCAGAGATCTTCATCTCAACACTAAGACCCAGCTCCACTCAACAACCAGCAAGGTACAGTGCTGGACACCCTATGTGAAACAACTAGCAAGACAGGAACACAACCCCACGCATTAGCAGAGAGGCTGCATAAAATAATAATAAGTCACAGACACCCCAAAACACACCATCGGAAGCAGTCCAGACCACCAGAAAGACAAGACTCAGCATCATACACCAGAACACAGGCACTAGTCCCCTCCACCAGGAAGCCTACACAACCCACTAAACCAACCTTAGCCACTGGGGGCAGACACCAAAAACAACAAGATCTATGAACTGCAGCCTGCAAAAAGGACACCCCAAAGACATTAAGTTAAGCAAAATGAGAAGACAGAGAAACACACAGCCGATGAAGGAGCAAGGTAAAAACCCACCAAACCAAACAAATGAAGAGGAAATAGGCAGTCCACCTGAAAAAGAATTCAGAGTAATGATAGTAAAGATGATCCAAAATCTTAGAAATAGAATGGAGAAAGCACAAGAAATGTTTAACAAGGACCTAGAAGAACTAAAGAGCAAACAAACAATGATGAACAACACAATAAATGAAATTAAAAATTCTCTAGAAGGAATCAATAGCAGAATAACTAAGGCAGAAGAACAGATAAGTGATCTGGAAGATAAATTATTGGAAATAATTACTGCAGAGCAGAATAAAGAAAAAAGAATGAAAAGAATCGAGGACAGACTTAGAGACCCCTAGGACAGTAATAAATGCACCAACATTGGAATTATAGGGGTCCCAGAAGAAGAAGAGAGCAAAAAAGGAACTCAGAAAGTATTAGAAGAGATTATAGTTGAAAACTTCCCTAATATGGGAAAGGAAATGGTTAACCAAGTCCAGGAAGCACAGAGAGTCCCATACAAAATAAATCCAAGGAGAAACATGTCATGACACATATTAAACAAACTATCAAAAATTAAATACAAAGAAAAAATTTTAAAAGCATCAAGGGAAAAATAACAAATACCATACAAGGGAATCCCCATAAAGTTAACAGCTGACCTTTCAGCAGAAGCTCTGCAAGACAGAAGGGAGCGGCAGGACATATTGAAAGTGATGAGAGGGAAAAACCTACAACCAACATTACTCTACCCAGCAAGGATCTCACTCAGATTTGACAGAGAAATTAAAAACAACACAGACAAGCAAAAGCTAAGAAAATTCAACACCACCAAACCAGTTTTACAACAAATGCTAAAGGAACTTCTCTAGTCAGGACACAAAAAGAAGGAAAAGACCCACAATAACAAACCCCAAACAATTAAGAAAATGGTAACAGGAACATACATATTGATAATTACCTTAAATGTAAATGGATTAAATGCTCCCACCAAAAGATATTGACTGGCTGAATGGATACAAAAACAAGACCCGTATATATGCTGTCTACAAGAGACCCACTTCAGAACTAAGGACACATATAGACTGAAAGTGAGGGTATGGAAAAAGATATTTCATGCAAATAGAAATCAAAAGAATGCTGGAGTAGCAATTCTCATATCAGACAGAATAGAATTTAAAATAAAGACTATTACAAGAGACAAAGAAGGACACTACATAATGATTAAGGGATCAAACCAAGAAGAAGATATAACAATTGTAAATATTTATGCACTCAACAAAGGAGCACCTCAATACCTAAGGAAAATGCTAACAGCCATAAAAGAGAAAACTGACAGTAACACAGTCAT
This sequence comes from Leucopleurus acutus, assembly GCF_964270905.1. NCBI lineage: Eukaryota > Metazoa > Chordata > Mammalia > Artiodactyla > Delphinidae > Leucopleurus > Leucopleurus acutus. The sequence continues at coordinate 123,512,673 of NC_139143.1, forward strand.
AGTAGGGGACTTTAACACCCCACTTTCACCCATGGACAGATCATCTAAAGTGAAAATAAATAAGGAAACACAAGCTTTAAATGATATATTAAACAAGATGGACTTAATTTATATTTATAGGACATTCCATCCAAAAACAAAAGAATACACTTTCTTCTCAAGTTCTCATGGAACATTCTCAGAGATAGATCATATCTTGGTTCACAAATCAACCCTTGGTAAATTTAAGAAAATTGAAATCTTAACAAGTATGTTTTCAGACCACAACACTATGAGACTAGATATCAATTACAGGAAAAGAAATCTGTAAAAAATACAAACACATGGAGGCTAAACATTACACTACTTAATAACCAAGAAATCACTGAAGATGTCAAAGAAGAAATCAAAAAATACTTAGAAACAAATTACAATGAAAACATGATGACCCAAAACCTATGGGATGCAGCAAAAGCAGTTCTAAGAGGGAAGTTTATAGCAATACAATCCTACTGCAAGAAACAAGAAACATCACAAATAAACAACCTAAACTTACACCTAAAGCAATTAGACAAAGAAGAACAAAAAAACCCAAGTTAGCAGAAGGAAAGAAATCATAAAGATCAGATCAGAAATAAATGAAAAAGAAATGAAGGAAACAATAACAAAGATCAATAAAACTAAAAGCTGGTTCTTTGAGAAGATAAACAAAATTGATAAACCACTGGCCAGACACATCAAGAAAAAAAGGGAGAAGACTCAAATCAATAGAATTACAAATGAAGGAGAAGTAACAACTGACGCTGCAGAAATACAAATGATCATGGGAGATTACTACAAGCAATGATATACCAATAAAATAGACAACCTGGAGGAAACGGACAAATTCTAAGAAAAGCACAACCTCCTAAGACTGAACCAGGGAGAAATAGAAAATATAAACAGACTAATCACAGCACTGAAATTGAGACTGTGATTTAAAATCTTCCAACAAACAAAAGCCCAGGACCAGAAGGTTTCACAGGTGAATTCTATCAAACATTTAGAGAAGAGCTAACACCTATCCTTCTCAAACTCTTCCAAACTATAGCAGAGGGAGGAACAATCCCAAACTCTTTCTACAAGGCCACCATCACTTTGATATCAAAGCCAGACAAAGATGTCACAAAGAAAGAAAACTACAGGCCAACATCACTGATGAACATAGATGCAAAAATCCTTAGCAAAATACTAGCAAACAGAATCCAACAGCACTAAAAGGATCATACACCATGATCAAGTGGGGTTTATCCCAGGAATGCAAGGATTCTTCAATATATGCAAATCAATCAATGTGATAAACCATATTAACAAATTGAAGGAGGAAAACCATATGATCATCTCAATAGATGCAGAAAAAGCTTTTGACAAAATTCAACACCAATTTATGAAAAAAAAAATCCAGAAATTAGGCATAGAGGGAACTTACCTCAACAAAATAAATGCCGTATATGACAAACCCACAGCCAGCATCGTTCTCAATGGTGAAAAACTGAAACCATTTCCACTAAGATGAGGAACAAGACAAGGTTGTCCACTCTCACCACTATTATTCAACATAGTTTTGGAATGTTTAGCCACAGCAATCAGAGAAGAAAAAGAAATAAAAGGAATCCAAATCAAGAAGGAAGAAGTAAAGCTGTCACTGCTTGCATATGATATGATAGTACCTAAAGAATCCTAAAGATGCTATCAGAAAACTACTAGAGTTAATCAACGAATTTGGTAAAGTAGCAGGATACAAAATTAATGCACAGAAATCTCTTGCATTCCTATACAGTAATGATGGAAAATTTGAAAGAGAAAGTAAGGAACACTCCCATTTACCACTGCAATAAAAAGAATAAAATAACTAGGAATAAATCTACCTAAGGAGACAAGAGCCTGTATGCAGAAAACTATAAGACACAGATGAAAAAATTAAAGATGATACAAACAGATGGAGAGATATACCATGTTCTTGCATTGGAATAATCAACATTGTGAAAATAACTATACTACTCAAAGCAATCTATAGATTCAATCCAATCCCTATCAAACTACCAATGGCATTTTTCACAGAACTAGAACATAAAATTTCACAATTTGTTTTGAAACACAAAGGACCCCGAATAGCCAAAGCATTCTTGAGAATGAAAAATGGAGCTGGAGGAATCAGGCTCCCTGACTTCTGACTATACAACAAAGCTACAGTAATCAAGAGAGTATGGTACTGGCACAAAACAGAAATATAGATCAATGGAACAGGATAGAAGCTCAGAGATAAACCCAAGCACATATGGTCACCTTATTTTTGATAAAGGAGGCAAGAATATACAATGGAGAAAAGACAGCCTCTTCAATAAGTGGTGCTGGGAAAACTGGGCAACTACATGTAAAAGAATGAAATTAGAACACACCCTAACACCATACACAAAAATAAACTCAAAATGGATTAAAGACCTAATTGTAAGGACAGACACTATTAAACTCTTAGGAAAAAAAAAAAAAAGGCAGAACACTCTATGACATACATCACAGCAAGATCCTTTTTGACCCACCTCCTAGAGAAATGGAAATAAAACCAAAAATAAACAAATGGGACCTAATGAAACTTCAAAGCTTTTGCACAGCAAAGGAAACGACAAACAAGACAAAAAGACAACGCTCAGAATGGGAGAAAATATTTTCAAACGAAGTTACTGACAAAGGATTAATCTCCAAAATTTACAAGCAGCTCATGCAGCTCAATATCAAATAAACAAACAACTCAATCCCAAAATGCAGAAGACCTCAATAGACATTTCTCCAAAGAAGATATACAGATTGCCAACAAACATATAAAAGGATGCTCAACATCATTAATCATTCGAGAAATGCAAATCAAAACTAAAATGAGATATCACCTCACACAGGTCATAATGGCCATCATCAAAAAATCTACAAACAATAAATGCTGGAGAGGGTGTGGATGAATGGGAACCCTCTTGAACTGTTGGTGGGAATGTAAATTGATACAGCCACTATGGAGAATAGTATGTAAGTTCCTCAAAAACTAGAAATAGAGCTACCATACAACCCAGCAATCCCACTAAAGGGCATATACCCTGAGAAAAAAATAATTCAAAAAGAGTTATGTACCACAATGTTCATTGCAGCTCAATTTACAGTAGTGAGGACATGGAAGCAATCTAAGTGTCCATTGATAGATGAATGGATAAAAAAGATGTGGCACCTATATACAATGGAGTATTACTCATAAAAAGAAACGAAATTGAGTTATTTATAGAGAGGTGAATGGACCTAGAGTCTGTCATACAGAGTGAAGCCAGTCAGAATTAGAAAAACAAATACCATATGCTAACACATATATATGGAATGTAAAAAAAAAAAAAAGAGATTCTTAAAAAACTACGGGCAGGACAGAAATAAAGATACAGACATAGAGAATGGACTTGAGGACACGGGGAGAGGTAAAGTTAAGCTGGGACGAAGTGAGAGAGTGGCATGACATATATACACTACCAAATATAAAATAGATAGCTAGTGGGAAGAAGCCACATAGCACAGGGAGATCAGCTTGGTGCTTTGTGACTACCTAGAAGGGTGGGATAGGGAGAGTGGAAGGGAGATGCAAGAGAGATGAGATATGTGGATATATGTATATGTAAAGCTGACTCACTTTGTTATAAAGCAGAAACTAACAGAATTGTAAAGCAATTGTACTCCAATAAAGATGTTAAAAAAGAAAGAGATGCAGACATAGAGAAGGGACTTGAGGACACGGGGAAGGGAGGGGAGTGGGAAGCTGGGGCGAAGTGAGAGTAGCATTGACATATATACACTACTAAATGTAAATTAGATAGCTAGAGGGAAGCAGCAGCACAGCACAGGGAGATCAGCTGTGTGCTTTGTGACCACCTAGAGGGGTGGGATTGGGCATGTGTGACGGAGGCTTAAGAGGGAGGGCATATGGGGATATATGGATGCATATGGCTGATTCACTTTATTGAAAAACAGAAGCTAACACAGCATTGTGAAGCAATTATACTCCAATGAAGATGTATAAAAAAAAATTTTAAAAATTAAAAAAAAAAAGAAGTAGAGATTTAGGTATCCTGGAGGGTTCATCGGATACTACCAATTGCCTTTTGAAAACTTCAACCTGAGTAAAGTTGCAAATTCTTGCCCTGAAAAAGGAAATATTTTTATTTATTAAAATAAAAAAAGAATTACTATTATCTGTTCAAATCAGGTTTTATGTTTTAACACAGAAAACGCAAGGGGGGAGGCCACAACAGTGAGAGGCCCGCGTACCGCAAAATAAAACAAAAACAAACAAACAAAAAACATTCTGTTGATGTCTAATGGAAATGCAAATCTTAGAAGAATTATGGAAGGCCTAATTTAACATTAATCAGTCTGGTAAAGGTACAGTGCTTCATAGTAAATTTGGATGATGATTGTGAAACAGCAATTTTTCTTTTCCTAAAGAAAATCTTCTCTGACCCCATCACCTACTCCAGCCTTTGTGAGGTGCTCCTCATACAGGTGTCTACACAGTGGTGGATAATACTGGAACTTTCTTCATATGTGCCCATAGCAATTTGTCTCTATCTATATTATAATATTCATCGAACTGCATTAAGTATACCTTAGTATATAGTTGACTAACTCTTGATGGTGGGGAATATTTTACTCACCATTGTGGCCCCAAGCTCTAGTACATGCCTTTCACTTGAGAGATGATGAACAAATCAGTAAGTGAGGGAGTGAAATATTAGACCAGCCTTAGGGATTAGTTCTGATATCCTTGCTCTCCATATGGGAAGAGGCAATTCCAAATGCTTTTTTCAGATTCAACTTCTGCATCTAAAAATTTCAATGTCATCATAAGTTGGGAGAGATGTTTTTTGGTTGTGAGCCATTTTATTTGAAAATGTTCTCATTTATACATGTTTAGTAACTGGGTAGTATGCAAGAAATTACAAAGTTGGACAGATGCCTTTAAAAATTAGGTATATTGCACTTAAGAAAGATGATATGCTTTTTGAAGAAATCTATTTTTCAGAATTTTCTGTAAGTGGCCTAGCAGCAATTATTTTACCTGATGCATGGTGTTTAGAGTGTTTCTGTGTCACGACCTGCTACAAATGAAGAAGCCACCCTACAAAGGCACTTATTATCACAATTGTCATGTTTTCCTTTTTGCCAGGGATTTAAATCTCGGCTCAAAGTCAGCCCAGGAATCCCACCCTGGCTCATGTTTTATGCTTTGTGCATTGCTCCTCTGACTTTCTGAGCAAGATCAATCAATCAGTTTCTTCCACCAGGAACTGAGCGGTCATGACATCACCATGAAGCTCAGTCCTGTTCTAGAAAAACAACTGAGCTTGACCAAAATGAGCAACAATTTATTTTCAACCAGGGAGACTCAGTCTCCATAGAGTTTTAAATATCAGATACTGCTGCTGGAGTTGGGTCCAGGAAGTACCTCTACAGAGCCAAGAAAGGAAGGGTAAAGGAAGACCAGTGTGCTCATTTTCAATAAATCACTAGAGTAATCCAGGTGGGATTCTGCAGCTGTGGGTGGAAAGCAAAAGGAGATCATTATTTGTATTTATGAGTGCAAAAGCAAAATCAATTTTTTAAACCAAGGTTCAGGAGGGCTGACTGATGGAAGGGTAGATATATAAAGAACAGTATACATTTTTTAATTAGAAAAGTTTTCCCACCCCTGCCACTCATTAATGTCAATGAAACCCACTTTTTTTTTTTTTTTTTTTTTTTGCGGTATGCGGGCCTCTCACTGTTGTGGGCTCTTCCGTTGCGGAGCACAGGCTCCGAACGCGCAGACTCAGCGGCCATGGTTCACAGGCCCAGCCACTCCACGGCATGTGGGATCTTCCCGGACCGGGGCACAAACCCGTGTCCCCTGCATCGGCAGGCGGACTCTCAACCACTGCGCCACCAGGGAAGCCCGAAACCCACATTTTTAAATTCAGTCTGGATGCAATATTCAATATACAATATATTTTGTACTATTAATATTTTATTTAAAAGGGACTTGCTTTCCAAGCTGTTCATGAAGAAATCAGTCTCACCAAGATTCTTCTAAGCACTCTATTTTTTTACCTATGTCATCAATATGAACTAATGAAACTTTCTGTTACTACGGTCTTTGGTTTTATATATATATATATATATATATATATATATATATATATATGCAATTGGAAACACTCTTAACACATACAGTTATATTACTTGGGATTAACAGCCTCCTCAGGCAAAAGAAAATTATGTGTGAATACTAATTTTTTCAAGAATATTTTTGAAACAGACACAATACTAGTTATAATGCTTTATAATTCCTACATTTTTTGTTAGAACAATTTCTATAAAACAGTATCACTAAGTTGATAGAAAAGAAAATATTCCTAGGTAGCTGATTATCAATGAATATTTAGTTTACTGAATTTATTTACCTGTAGTCCTCCAAAATTAGTTTGAATAAACTTTTATTTAAAGTAAGGTGTTTAATATCAATCATGTGCATCAAAAGGTGCTGGGTCATTTGAAAGGAGGAAAAATGGCAAAAATAGAACAAAACTGCAATTGCATAAGTGTTATGCAATCAGAGCAGAAATGATTAGTGTGATGTTGAAATAGTTAAGAAAATTTGTGAGAATTGAACATGAATTTGAAGAACATCTTTTAGTATTGGTAGAGAAAAATTGATAGCACATTCCATGGTATAGTAATGGTACAAACAAAGATATATATAGATGGGAACAAACATCACATGTTCCTTTAAGAGTGTCTTTAGAATTCCAAAAGTTTTGTGTTTCTTAAAGGCATAGCTGAAATCGAAATCACCAAAAAGATTGTTAAAAAGATGCATCTTTGAATTTCAACCCAGACCTCTTCCATGTGGGTCCAAAGAATCTCTGGTGATTATCATACATACCACAATTTGACAGCCACCATATGAATACAGTTTAGCCAATGCCAGCACTTACCAGTTAATACTGGCAACCTCTTTCCAAACATGATGGAAATTTACATAGAAAGGATTGCCTTTTCTTGGGGAAAGACACTGATGTCCAAGTAGTTAAAAGTAAAAGTTTTGGAATCCATCTGACCTTAGTTTGAATACAAAGGGCAAGTTGCCTCATTTCTCTAAGCTTTGATATTTTTTTTTTCTTTTCAATCCATGCTATTAGATTGTTTCAAAGTCAAGGATCATGTCTGTTTGGTTTATAGTATTCTCAGCACCTAGCTTGATCAATAATTGTTGTGTACAGATGATGATGACATTTACTATGAATTAAATAAGATAATGCTAATCTCAGTGGATATATATAGAAAACACTCAAAATAATGTAGTTAATGATTCAATTACAATAGAAAGTCAGCCATTCATTCTGTGTTTATTTAGACTATCTGTTCCCAATCTAAGCTCTGGGAATGTAAGAATAAAGGAGACAAAATTTATGACCTCAATTATCTTACAGTTTTATGAAACTAAGTTCAAATAAATTGAAATTTTAATTAAAATATGACAGAAAAAAAGAACATGTGATAACGTGGAATAAACCTCTAGATCAGCTGGGGTAGTGAGATGAAGCAGGGGACAGTTAAAGAAGACTTCCTTGAAGACATGGCATAATGTCTGTATTGGTTTCCTAGGGCAACTGTAACAAATTACAACAGAACAGGTGACTTAAAAAAACAGAAATTCATTTTCTCAGTTCTGGAGGTCAGAATTCCAAAATCAAGGTGTCAATAGGGCCATGTTCCCTCTGAAGGCTCTAGGGAAGAATCCTTCCTTGCCTGTTCCTACTTTTGGTTGCCTCCCAGCAATTCTTGGCTTGCACCTGCATCACTCCAATCTCTGCTTTCATCTTCACATGACTTTCTTCCCTATATGTTTCTCTGCATGTTCTTTCCTCTTCTTACAAGGACACCAGTCATTGGATTTAGCCTCCCCCTCAACTTAATTAATTACATCTGCAAAGTCCTTATTTCCAAATAAAGCCACATTCTGAGCTTCTGGTGAACAATGATTTTGGGGAAACATTATTCAACACACTGCAATATCTAAAAAAGAATTTTGAACTACAAGTAAAAGTTGATCTGACCGAGAAGGTGGAAAATTTCTCACCTGTGAGCACACTGCATTGTTAGTGGCTTGAAGTCACCATTGTCTATAAAGAAACATTTATCAGAAAATATTTTTCCTTCTTGAGGTTACTATCTATCTTTTGGAGCTCCTGGATCTCCAGTCATGCCCATCCACTCTGGAAATAGGAGATCAGATCTAGTGTGGATACCAATAACCCTTTCAACCTTTAAACATCACTGGTTTGGGAGAATCGTTTTGCTTTCTAGACTCACGGATCCTTCCTTATAGAAACTGAGATCTTGGTTGTATTTCCTCTACAGGATAGAAGATTTAGCAGCTTTGATTTAGCAGACGGAGTCTTTTTTTTTTTTTTAATAATTTCATCTAACCTGTTTGTGTCTGTGCCTCTCCAAAACCAGGAATAACAAGATTAATGCCAGCTTCCTCTTTATACCTTTTACAGAAGCATTTATGACAAAGGGAGTGAAGGGAGAACTTGACAGAGGTGAATAAAGAACTACAGTGTCTATTTAAAAATTATAGAAAAAAGCTTGTGAGCTTCAGTTGCTTTTTCTCCTACTCAATCTTTTCAGCAGAAACAGACAACATTTTTTTCTCTCCTATTTCTAGGAAATGAGCCAGATAATAGGTTTATTTTCCAGATTCAACAGCATTGGAGACCAAGCTTTACATATACCATTTGTTGGGTCTACCGAAAGAAACCCCCTATGACCATGAGGGTTTCCTCCAAAGAGTCACTTGGGATTACTGAGTTTTTCTGCTACGTTAACCTAAATTGTTGAGCATAACAAGCTACTACATACACTTTTCTGGAAGAGCAATTCTACCTTTCCCACTGCCTTCTTTCTGCAAGTTAATGACATTCTTATAGTTGTAAATTGGCCTCTGACCTCTTAGCCATCTATTCCACTGGAGGAAAATGGCATGATCAAAGTCAGACTGTGTGCGTAAGGTATAGAACCTCTGAGTAGTAAACAAACATCTTCTCAGCAGATATTTTGTCCTTTGCTTTATGCAATAATTTACAAATTTTAGTTCAATCTATATTATCTTTGTTTAGATGGGCTTATTTCCATTTCTGATTTGTCAATAACTGTGGACTAACTCAGCAGGGAGAAAGTCAAAAAAAGTGAATTGTATTTGCCTGTGGAAGAGTTAGTATGCAGACAGTAAATAACAGCTAGTTTATCTGAATATAAAACAGGATTAAATCAACCAACTTGGTAAAACAGAATTTTAAGTGGAATATTTTTCAAGTGATATACTAAAATTGCTTCCAATGACAGTGCCTATATTTATTTATTTTTAAATAAATATCATCATATTCTCATAATTGTATGTATTTTGGACCAAGTACTTGTTGAACATTTAAAACAATTGCTTTAATCTGAGTGTTGAGAATTTGATAAGAATATCTTTTGTTTTTTAAGATTATTTTATACTTTTTGGGAAATAATTAAACATTGAATATAATTACATAACAAAAAGGCAACTTCTACTGAACCAGTAACTAGAAGCAAGAAAAATGGCATGATTTTCCAGGAAAAAAAATTGATGTAAAAAACCAGTCAAAGGGCATAAACTAAATGTAAAACATTACATTTTCTGGAAGATAAAGATTTTTATGTATTTTACATTACTTTTAATATTACATTAGAGGACTATATACTCTCATATAAGATTTGAGAAAATCAGAATGTGTACTGGCTGGAAATGTGAATGCTATATATCATTTTCATTATAATCATATCAATGGAGCCATTTCCCCTCCCCATTAATTCTCATTTTAATGACAACATTATGTACATACACACAAACACTTTGCTTTCAAGAAAGGCAAAATGATTCAAAGTTAAGACTGTAGACTTTTAATGCAGACCATCTAATGAGCTTGTATGAGATATTGCAGCTTGAATCTTAGTTTCACCTGTACTGCAGAGCAGCCATCCAGCACTTAGGAGCATGGGTCCTGGCTTTGATATCTCCTGTTTATTAAATTGATGACTTTGATCAGGTTAGTTAGTAGTTCTCTACTTAAGTTCCTCATCTGTAAATAGGAGGAATTATAATGTCTACCCCATAGGATTGTTGTGATAATAAAATAGTTAATACTTTCATATGTACAGTGCTTAGAACAATGCCAGGTTTTAAGTACTTAAGACATTTCAGTAGCTATTATTATCTACAAATGGATACATTAAAGTTCTCTCAGAGCTGTGAGGTAATTAAATGATATATTTTTATATGAAACCCTTCATAGACTCTAAAGTGGTGCAAATGCTAATTTATAATTAAGTGACTGGCAGAGAGGGACTCTCTATCTCTATTGCTCTCCTGTACAATGTGGGCTGTAGCAAGTTTTCTAATCTATGGGTCTTCTCTTTAGATCTCCTGTAGGTGCTTCGAGGGTGCACATGAAATCAATTTACAGAAAGTAAATGGTTTTGTAAAAGTAAATTATTTTAATAACCTACACCAACAGTTTGCTAGTTACACTTTTTTTGTATTCACACTATTGTGTTGTGTTACTGATGGAATAGATATTGTCACCAATTTTAGGAGAGAAAACTAAGGAGTTGAGACATCAGAAAGTTGTTCAAGCACTTTGTAGCTGGAAGTTAATTCAAGTTTGTGAAATTCAAGGTCAAGAGATGGCACTTTTAGAAAGACAAATCTTGTCACTATTATATTTAAAGCAACAGGACCAATTTAAGTTTCTTCTCAGCAGCCCACTCTTTCAGTTAGGGAGCTGAAGGAAAGTGCTGACAGGATCTATTTCTTTCAAACCTGATGTAAAAATGATTTCTAGGATTGCCAAGGTGTTGCTGAAAGGCTTCACTGACACCTGATTTGTCTAATGGATCCTTGATGATTATTTACCTCCTGGCATGGATAATGTTTGAATAAGATTCCAGTGAAAATAAGATCTGTGTTCATCAGCCAACCTGCTCTAAACATTACATCTTTACTCTATCATTTTTTTCTTTTCAAATTTAAAGTGTTCACATCGCTTCACAAACCCTCCTTGCCCACTCACAAGCTTTTTATAAGTAGGCACAAATCCTTTTTAGGGAATGCAGCAGATATAAGTAAATAAATACATGAATAAGGTTGTTCACTATGTAGTTTCTTCTCTGTCATCCTACTGTATTGGTTAAGAAGCATGGTCTTATATCTGTTGTTGGACATAATATTACAGCATAATTAAGGCTATTTCCATATTAGAATAAATTGTTCTATTGAACATAGTGTTATTTACTGAACAGAAACACCGTGCTTACTTGAAGGAGCCATATGTTAATTATGACAGAGAACCAATTAAATTCCACTCTGTAATTTAAAATAATTTTTAAAAAATCAATCATTGCGAGTTTATCATTTTGGTGTTAGTGCAAGAACTTGATGGAATTATGTAAGTAACTTTGCTTACTATTTGCAAAAGATTAAAAAAATGAAAAAAAATATTTTTTTAATGTAGAGGTTACTATCTTTTTGGAAGTTTTTAAGTTCTAAAAGGGAAATTGCAGGCTTGCATATGATGTTTATTCATCAACACATGTGTATTTATTGTTGGGTAAGATTGTGAGAGTCCCTGAAAAAAATGGAGAGAAAAAATTTCTAAGGAGATTTATTTGAGCTTTTTCTTCCACAATAGCTCATGATGTAGTCTTCTGCTCTTGGCTTCAGATTACAGATGAATTAGGCAGCCCTGGGTTTTAGCTTCATGTCCTAAAGTCTTAGATGTCAAAATTAAGCCTAAATTTACAGGCAGACCAAATTAGTGTTATATGCCTGAAGGAGAGTGTTTTCTAAGACAATGATAGAATGTTAGATTTACCAGAGTTTTGTATTGAATTTCTTGTGGTGTATTTTAGACTTGCTTATGATTTTCAGTGAAGAAGCACGTTCATGTAGTAATCCATAGATGATTAATCTTGTTATTTCCCTGGGCTCTAGTATATGAGAAGACTGCATAAAGACATCCTGGGAAAGCACTGCCAAAGCAAGACAGTGCAGCTTTTGATGTTCCCCTGCCTTTGTATGCGTAGAGGGCAGATTGTGACAATGTGTGATTGTACTTTTGTCTACTTGTCCTGTCCATGGTTCCATTAAAAAATGATAGAGAACCCAGCAAACCACTGTCCTTGACAGTTTCCTAGACTTCACTGGGATTTCCATTATTGCAATTGTATAGGATAGTTTACTAAAGGATACAATTATAAATGATGGGGCTTCTAAGTGAAATTGTTTGGATATTTAGAAATGTACTTATATTGTTTTAGACCTTAGCTTTATACATAGAAGAACTACTGTAAAATATTTAAATCACAAGCTGCTAAGAATAAGATTTCTTTATATTAATATCTAATGTTTTTATTCTGGGTTTAATTAAATTTGAGTGTAGTAATTGCTATTATTTACTCACAATTACTTAGAAAAACCCAAAACAACCTTATTGAGATATAATTTACGTATAATACATTTTATCTAATTAAAATATACAATTCAATATAATTTTTGTTGTTGTTTTTAAAATTTTGATAGTATGTTTTCCAAGTTGAGCAACCATCAACAAAATCTAGTTCTGGTACATTGTTGTTGTCACAAAATGCAGCCACTATCCATTTTCTCTACAGCCCCCAGCCCTAGGCAAACACTGATCTACTACTCTCTGTTTCTATAGATTTCTAACAGTTTATAAAAATGGAAAGATACAGTATGTGATCCTTTTATGACTGGCTTCTTTGACTTAGCATAATGTTTTCAAGATTCCACCCTTTTGTAGCATGTATCAGAGCTTCATCCCTTTTTATTATTAAATAATATTTCATTATGTAGATATATGTATCACATTTTATTTATCCATTCATCAGTTGATGGACTTTTGAGTTGTTTCCACTTTTTGGCTATTGTGAATAATGCTTCTGTGAATATTTACGTGCAAGGTTTTATGTGGATTTATGATTTCATTGTTCGTTGATAAATACCTAGGTGTGGAATTGCTGTGTCATATGGTTACCTTCTGTTGAACATTTTGAGAAATGGCCCGACTGGTTTCTAAAGTGGCTGCGTAATTTTGCATTCCTCCCAGCAATGTATAAGAGTGTCAATATCTCTATATCCTTGTCCACATTTGTTATTGTCTGTCCTTTTGATTATAGCAATTCTAGTGGATGTGAAGTAGTGTGTCATTGTGGTTTTGATTTGCATTTCCCTAATGACTATTGATGTTGAGCATCTTTTCATGTGCTTATTGATAATTTGAACATCTTTGGGGCAGTGTCTATTAAAATACATTTTCCATTTTTTAATTGGGTTACTTGTCTTTTTATTATTGAGTTGTAAGTGTCCTTTGTATATTCTGGATAAAGTCCTTTATTAGATATGTGACTGGTAAATATTTTACCCCATGCAATAAATTGTCTTTTCATTTTCTTGATGATATCACTTGTAGAATATAACCTTTTCTCATTTCCTTATTCCTTTGCCATGCTTCCAAATGAATTACCCACACTGAAATCCTTTTCTTTGGTAATGCTTTTGAAGGAACTGCTCTACAATATTTACCATTTAAAAATGCTGATTGGTAATCCTGTGAGGCTGTTTAAAAATATGATGGAAATAGTGTTCCGTTAGATAGAACTTCAGTATCTTCCTTTATTTTAATTAAGTTGCCAACATTTTGTTGCATTCAATTATTAAACTCTGAATTAAAACAAATCCTTATTTGTTTATTCCAAATGAGTATAAAAGTCTATGTTATATCTGTTATATCTGTTACCCATATTTATAACCTACAAGAAAATTCCATACTTAACCTGCAATCTGTAGTACTTTTCTTCTTGTAAGAAATACTTTTTGGTTGGAAAGAGTATTTATAGCCTTGACCATTCAGATTAGGAGAAGCTAAGGGATTTTTCACTGCCAGAAAAAAAAAAAAACAACAAAACAAAATGGTGAAGCAACACATGAAAACCCTTGACTTATTTCACATTTTTACTATTTCACACAGACACACACCAAACAAACAAAAAAACATAGTCACTAAAAGTGTATCTGTTGTAGCAACAAAGCATAATATCCAGCATGCAGTGAGTGGTAACTAAACCTTTGTTGCAGAAAGTTTGAAAAAATTGCAAAGAAGCCAGGTAAGTTGAATGAGGAAAGGGAATTTAAGCAATGCGATACTAAGAGAAAACTAATTGTAGACTAAGGAGTAAATCAGCAATTGTTATATTGAAAACTTACTCTGTTAAGGAAAGGAGACAGAAGCTAAATCTCAGAGCAGAAACAAAAGTTATCAGATAAAAGGTGAGAAATCAAAGGTAATTTTAAACTTTTAACTGAAGTTTTCCTTTCAAAGCTGGAAGAGACCCCTAGATACATAGTAAACATAAAATATTTGATGAACTCTCATGGTTTTTATCCACAACACCTGAAAAAGGGAGCAACAGAGTTGTCTTAAATGCAGACCAAAGGGGATTGAGCAGATAGTAAAACATGAGATGGTTTTGAATAACTGAGGGATCTGTTTAAGCAACTCACAGGGCCTCAGCACACTATCAAAAGACATTCACAAATAAATTAATTCAATAACTTTGCTTTTGAAATGTTTTATTATCTGTGAGTGACCTTCTCTAAAGGCATCTTAGAAGGGGGTGGCTATAGAATGCAGTATGAAGAACAGCAACTCCCAAGAAGTTGTGGCTGTGGGGTGTGGCAAAATCACTTTGCTCAAACATCAGGACATGACAATCCAAGAGCTCCAAACAAGAAGTGAAAAACTAGTCTATTTGAGGTTGTGGGTTTTTTTTTTTCATTGATACGTTCTAAGCACTTTTGTGGAGGGAGCGCTTTCTTCCTATAGAGCAGACTGTTTCTATCATAGCAGATTGGAACCTACAAATGCCTCTTAATCCACCTTTCACTTTGACTAATAATCCCCAGCCTCTGAAAACTTATATGAAAATAAACTTAAGAAACACATTTTTAAAATGTCTCCATTAGCTTTTGAGAATATTTATTACCCTGAGCTCCATGTTCTGTAGTAGCAAGTAACTACATGGGGCTTCCCAGTTCTGAATGATAGTACAATACTGAATTCAAAAAGGAGAACTGTCAGCAAAGTGTAGATGATTCATTTTGTGAATTCAAGGATCTTGATTTGAATGAACTTTCAGAAGAGGGAGGAAGGAGGGAGGTAGATGAAATAATTGCAAAATCCAGGTGAATTATACTGTTTGGAACATTAAATTTTTAATGTTAACTAAGAAAAACTGGCGAAGCTAATATAGTCTAAAGAAGAACACTATCAAAGATTCTCTTCTAGGCAGAATGCCAGACAGCTTGAGCCAGATTTTCACAGCAATACCTTCAGGTTTTATTTAAATTGAAATAAAGCCTGTCGTCTTAGCTGCAGCTGGCACAAAGAATGCACAGCTTCTTACTCAATTCCAACATTAGTCCTATAATTGCATTTGGTGATATATATTTGCAAATATATATGTCAGAGTGTTTTTACATAGCTTGCCAAAAGTTATTGTTAAAATTCATTATTCAGCTAAAAGTAAAATAAATCATTAAATATACAAATGACTAAATTAACAAATACATAAATAACACCAGTAGTTCACAGTTACCTTGCCAGAAATTATTCAGTTGAAAATTGAAACATCTGGAAAGAAAATGGATGTGTCATAGAAATTAGATTGACTTAATTTGGGTCATCTGGTCTTATGTATTTAAACGACACATGTTTTTTAAACGGGTAATATAATCCATAATCTCATCCGCAGTTCAGTTCTTAATGTCTTAAGGGATAGGACTCTGGAGATCTTAAACTAGTAAAGTCAATTTGCATTTTGAGAACATTTCTCTAGTCTCCATTTTGCTTAATAATGGGCCTTAAGTTTGAGAGTCATTACACTCCTTTAAACAAATGTTTTCTGTGTCCATAAACATCATCTATTCATAAAGCCCTGTAGCTACACACATCGAGCACTTTTATGGTTGTCATATCTCTTTTATTGGACACATTGTTGAAATGTTCCCTCTCTACCTTTTAAGAATGAACTTACTTTGTCTTTGCATCATGTCAAATTTTTAAAAACATGCTTTGTTTCTTCGTGTAGTATATGCACACTATAATCAAAGTTCATTTCCAACACAAAATTTTAAATGTTATTTTGGTTGATAACAGAAATAATTCTATCTGTGAACAAAAATCTCGATTTCCTTAAAATCATAATTTTGATCTCAATATATTTTACTAATACACTTGCAAAATAATTTAATTTTACTTATATTTTTTCAAAATATAATATAGTGTTTTAATCAAAGGATGGAATCACTTAATTAAAAACACACTAAAATAAGTCCACTTGCTCCTTCCCATCCCTTTCTCTGTGGTTGGTGTAGGGTTCCAGGGTCTCAGATTCAGTGGGAATTGGGTGGAGAATGTGGTTGGCATAGTGCAGTAGAGTAGAACTATGACCAAAACTGAGGCCCACGTGCTGACACGTATTTACTGAACATCTACTATGCATAAGGTGTTCTGCTAAGTGTTTGGAGAGATCTAACTGTATTCATGTGTTTTTTTTTCCTCATTTATTAGCATAATTTCACATCACCTTGTTAGAGAAGTTCTTTCTTATCTGTTTTCTCATCAATGGTTCTTTTCTGAGCCTTGTCTGTCATTATGTCTGTTTTTACACTCCTTGTGACCTCCTTGTTCTATATTGTCAGCCTGAGTTGGTAACACAATATCACAATCATGGTATAGCACTGCCCAAGACACTTAAAAATGATATGATACTGGACACGCCAATGCTTCCTACCTATATGCATTCTTAAAATTAGGTTGTGAAGGAAAGTTTGATTAATAACACATGTGCATATGTATATATACACACACCGCAAGCATTAAAGAAGGGGACAAAATAATAGCAAGACAGAAAACCCTCCTGTTCTTCCAACTTTGCCATTCTAGGCTATTGTCTGCTCCTAATAGATGTGTTCATTATTAGTTTTGTATCAATCTGAATAATTTTGTATATGCTTTTTTCTTTTTTTTGTGTGGGGGGGTACCCGGGCCTCTCTCACTGTTGTGGCCTCTCCCGTTGCGGAGCACAGGCTCCGGACGCGCAGGCTCAGCAGCCATGGCTCACGGGCCTAGCCGCTCCGCGGCATGTGGGATCTTCCCGGACCGGGGCACGAACCCGTGTCCCCTGCATCGGCAGGCGGACTCTCAACCACTGCGCCACCAGGGAAGCCCTGTATATGCTTTATACTCTTCCTCCACCATACCCCTGAACTTTGATAAGAAAGCTATACTATTTTCTTTCTCCCAGGCTCTATTCTTACTTCCTCCTCATTTCAACTGCTTTCTCAGGTTCAACCACTATTATCTACTACCCTCCCCGTAAAGCAGCATATTCCTTTGGTTAGAGCAAAAAGACATAGCTCAGCAGTTTGGAACATACAAATGGAATCTTTCAAACAACACTCCTGCTGTGAAACCACAAACAGGTGCACATCACTGGAATTGATCTCACATTTGTTTGTTTTCTATATGAGGCTGTAATCCCACTTCTCACATGAATAACAATTATTTATTTACATATCTATTTACATGTATATTTACAGTAATAGTAACAAGCCAGTAGGGTAGAGATCAGGAAAATGCTTTTCAGGTGTTTGGGATGAAATTTTATTTTCTCTTTTTACTTTTTTAATTATTTCCAATGGTATATATGAACTGTATCTTTTATATCCCTAAGCCCAAATACTGACACATTGCCTAGCAGAGAATCTCAATGAATATTAAATATTTAATGAATTAATGGATAGGTCTGGATTAATGTATTAATGTATTATTAACTGCTTTGATAAAACTTAATTTCAGCACAGCCCAACATGCTGGAGTAAGTCAAAGCAAGATCACATTCTGGAAGTCGCTTACTGACACTAGAAGGGGAAGGAACTAGCTTTGAACTTGATTTCTGTTCACATGTAAAATTTCTTTAAAAAAATATTCTGGCTTTAACTACTGAGTCTTTAGAAAAAAATATCTTTTGGCTCTTCAGATTGGTGGTGTACAGTTAGGTTTGTAATTTTTACTAAGTTCTTATTTTTGATTATTTCATTATTTTCCTCTGTATTATAAGAGCTTTAGGATTGATCTAAAAGAAACTCCATTTCATTGGTGAGACACTGAGAGTAGGAAGAAAAAGAGGTCCTAGATTTTGTTTTAAAACCAGATTCATAGAAGATACTGTCTGATTATTTCAAGGCCCAAAGCAATACATTTAAAATTTCATTAAAGGTATTAGGGTAACTTTTATTCTCTAGCTATAATTATCTAGTTAATGAAATTTTGCCTTTTAACAAGGACCTAATCCTTATAAATTGTTGCATTGAATTTAATAAATTTTAATTTTCTTTTGATAGTACTGAGCTCATCTTTACACATTAGCTGCTAAAATCCTGTCTTAATGCTGATATTGACCCGTTATAATATTTGAAATCAATGTACACAGGCTCAATAAGTGAGTGAAAGAATTTTCTAACCCATGTAATTGAAAATATGTGTTTTCATTTTATAACACAGACCTAACCTACCTTATTTTAAATTCATTGTAGGAGCTTGACTTGCAAGAGAAAAAAAACCATAGACTATTTTAAAGTCCTATTGCTGTGGATATTTATGCAAATTCCTTATGGAAATGTATACACAACTTTCCCTTCATCAATAATGATGAATATTTTCCTGTGAAATATAGGCTGGGCCTCACCATCAATATATGAGACTTCTCCACTGTACTCTTCATATAGAAAGCATTGGTGACATTTCACTGAAAACTATCCTCAAGTTAATTTAATGTTTCATATGACTTTAGGACTTTTTTTGTACGTGGGCCTCTCACTGTTGTGGCCTCTCCCGCTGCGGAGCACAGGCTCCAGGCACGCTGGCTCAGTGGCCATGGCTCACAGGCCCAGCCGCTCTGCAGCATGTGGGATCTTCCCGGACCGGGGCACGAACCCGTGTCCCTTGCATCGGCAGGAGGACTCTCAACCACTGCACCACCAGGGAAGCCCAACTTTAGGACTTTTAAACAGTGGATTTGGATGTACACATAAAATCCTTTTATTTTCTCTAGGAGGTCTAGGGAGGGAGAAGAAATGTGCTGCAAGTGTTGGGAATTAAAGCAGGTTTTAATAAACGTATAAGTTATTAAGAAAGCTTACTCAAATTAAGGACCCATCTATGACAGTTATAACAAGGTATTTTTACAAGCCCGGTATCTAAAATCCACAGTGATATTAGTTTATTTTGACTATTCATTTGCCATTCTAAATTAAAGTTATAACTTTGAACACCAGGGAGTGTGAGTGAATGAAATAATCAACTGCAAAATGGGAAGTAACTTGTCCTGAAAATCTTTTCTTAAGTGATTTTTGAAATAGAATCTATGCAATCAAATTTTTCCTTTTCTTTGACTTGGTAAGGAAAAGAAAATATAAGCTTTAAAAATTACCATATTAAAACACATATGGCATCAGTCCTCTTTTTACTTACCAAAAATATTTTTGACAGGAGAAGGAAAGGGCTGGAATCTGGGAGGGCAAGTAGACATGTACTTTTTAAGTTCTATTACATTGATTGATTTCATAAAAGTAACAAGCTATTTAAAATTTACACTCTATCCACTTACTTCCTCGTACTCTTCAACAGATGGCACCCAGCAAAAGAGGCAAGCCATCAATCATCCTGTGTGTTGCCCAGCACTTTTCCTGTCCCAATTTTCTCGTGCATTTCAGCGCCATTTGCCACAGTGGCATCTCTACATATCTCTTTGCTGAAAGAGTCAGCTGCCCTAGCTTGGCTTCCTAAATCACTTGGCCCAAATTTCAGTCTCTCTCTTAAGAAAAGCTAGGCACAACGTATCCTGTCCACATGCTCAAATCAGTATGTGTATAATTTAGAAAAAGAGCATGAACAAAGGGGGCACTGGGGCTGAACAATCCCTCCAGTTTTTACAAGAGTCTGTTCTTTAGTCTATAATGATTTTCAAGAAGTGGATTTAATGGTGCATCTCTTCTTGGTGCAGCTTAATTTGATGGCTTGAATCGATAACCTCTTGCATTCCGAAGCATCTCTGAGATTTTGACAATTCGTACCAATTAAGTTCAAATGTTCCACGAAGTGACCCATCTGACAGTATCTTGTCAGTCATTTGACAACAAGTTGCTCTTATTGCATGAATTATAAACATGATCAATCCCCAAAGGGGTCTTTCGAAAGGGCAGTGGTAGCAACATATTAGAAGGGTAGGAAATTTAAATTTAAAGGAGAAAGGAATTAATTTTCATGAAGTTAATAAAGCACCCACACTCTTGATTACTAATAGATATTAGTTTGCACTTCAGAACCTATTCCATCTGAGTGAACAAATGCTCCTTCAAAATGTCAGTGCATCAAAGTTGAAAAACATCATAACTGTAGAATTCTAATCATATTTTGGTTGGATTAGAGGGCTTGGTCTATTTGAAAATGAGTAAAGGCACTTTAAAGACTGGACCATTTGCAGCAGTAACGTCATGCTTTGCATAACCTGTTCCTTTTAGCTTGTTTCATCCTATTTTAGCAAGTTAGACACAGTATTTGGTTTTCTTTTCATCTTATCAAGGATTGTGAGTACTGTTCACTTTGTTTTTACCACATTCTACCTTATAATGCCACCTTTATGTATGTGAAGGTCCATCTATATAATAAGCAGGTCTAATGCAAAATGGAAATTCAGAGCACCTTATCCATCAATTTATTAAGACACTCAAGATGGCTACAACAGAGCAGTAGGCCAAAGCTAGGGCACTTCCTATGTGCATAATATCTTTCTGATTCCAGCTTAACATCTTTGATGACAGAAACTTTTTTCAGTTATTTTAAATGTTATACATTAATATGCTTTAAAAATCAAAATGTATAAAAGAAAATACAGTGAAATTTGAGCAACCTTCTTGCCTAAAACCCTCAGTCATTTTGTGGAGTTAGCATCACCATCAACAGAGTCCTGTGTGGGATGTGTCTTGTGCATAATGCCTTTACACTTTGTAGAAATTAAATAAATATTTGTTGGTAGCTATATTAGACTATGTGTTCTGGATATAGCAGCAAGGGAAGTGAGTCATTGACTTAGAGAATGTTTGACAGTTAAGCTGGAGAAAAGACATAAATATGCACCTTCACTTAATGAGTGGACACTATCAACAGTTTTCTCTTAATACTAATTGTGCTCATTTATAATGTTCAGTTTAAATTAGTTTTAAGAGATACTAATTATATTGATCCCACATAGAATTCACTGTTGGCTTCATAATGGAACTTGCTTGACAAAATTCAATGGAATTGAAAGCATATTTGGATCCCCGTAACAGTGAACCTGATTAATTTGCATTAAACTGTTTGATTTAGGTTAAGCTAAAATAAAACACAGTTGAAAAGTCCTACTATGTAACAGGAAATTTAATTATATCCTCATGACACCCCTGTGCATTAGGGTTTGTCATCACAATTTTATAGACAAGACGTGAAAGCTTAGATAATGGAAAAACCAGCATAAGGTCACTGAAGCAAGTAAATGGTTTTCAAGTCTGTAAACATAGTTCTTACATAATCCCTTGAGTTTCCATGTTACCAAAAACTGTTAAAAATAGTTCATTCAATACTTACATCAGTTACTCAACTATTATAAGCTCCCTAAGAAAACTGATAATTGTACTACTCAGAATATTGTATCTTTTGTATTTGAAAAAAATATCTTATAAGAATTCATCAACTCTAATAAAGTATGCAAAAGGGGAAAATCAACACAATTAATATCTAAATCTTAAAAACAAAAACAGAAGAGGTAAAAAGAAATGACCTGGAGCCCTGTCTGTGAGCATTATTTATTTATTTATCTGCTGGATTTATATTGTGCCTTCCTTCTGAAGAGTTGGTTTAAAATCTTGCAACATGGTATGCTTTGAAAGAGAAATTTACAAAATCTGCCTGGGTTTGGAGGTGGATAACCTCACACAACATATTCCAAGCACTTGGTGTATGTAAAAGAGTCTGACTGCCACCTTGAATGGATAATTGACATTTACTTAGCAGTTAACACATTTACAAGTGTTTTTGCTCTCACTTTATTTTTTCCTTCTTGTTAAAATATGAAGCTTTTAGTGGTGATGATGTGGTGTCCAGATCAGTATGGTTAAAAGGAACAGTAGGTAATCTGTAGTCTTTTCTAACCAGAGCACATGCAAAGACTACCCATTATTTCAAGCCCTGGGAGGATAAAATGATCTTTTGCATCATTTCTCAAGTGTGAAATGAGAGATGTATCTTTGGCAGTGTTTAGATTTCTAACCACATAAAGGATTGGAAGTGTTTTTGTTCCAACGTAAAATGAGAAGATGGTGTGATTTCAAAATACTCATGTCTGGGGAAAGGGCTGGAAAATAGCATTTTTTCCTCAGGTTGTATTTATTCTCAAATGGGCCATTTATTCATTTACTCACTTATTTTCTAATTTTTTCGGTGTCTACCATATGTAAAACAATTAAGATAAACACAAATATTTTTAAGACATGGTCCTGGACCTCAAAACAAAGTAAGGCGAAGATGCGTGGAAATGATTACAGGGAATGCACTTCAAGGTGAGATTTTATTTGAAGCAGAAAAGATGGACCATATATAATGGGCTGGGTATGGAATTAGGTAGCCTCAATGCCTGAACTGAAATGCCTCTGTGAGTTTTTCTGGAGAAAAGAAAATCTTATAGAAAAGTCACAGAAAAACATTTTGACAAGCCACCTTTCAGATTTGTGATGTTTACATGAAGGAATTTAAGCATGGGGAAATGGGCAGGAAGATTTGAGTACATTACACTGAATGGGATCACAACTGACAGTGCAAAGGAAGCATCAGCTGATGTGAGTCTGGATAAATTGATCTTACTTGTAATCATATATATTTTCTTCTTGCTCACTCCAAGATGGACTCTATGCCATTTGATTTTCCACTAATTTAGTATTGTTTATTCTCATGTGATACAATACTTCAAATCCTAAAACTAATTTTTGTCTAATACTAATACCTTTAGTAACTAATTTACTTGGGAAAAATCTATTGTCACCTCTTCTCTATTCTTGTCTTTCTCAGTAAACTAATTTATTACCAGAAGCATTGTTTCAGTATTCAGGTAAATAAGCTATGGTAGAGCTCATTATATTTATTATCTTGTATTACCATTAATGCAAACAGTAGTACATAACGTTGTTGATGAAAAAAGGGAGATGCTTCTCTCCCAGTCTTTGTAAAGAGTGTTCTGGGAATTCCTTTATACATCCAGTTAGTGAAGATGTATATATATACACACACAGATACGCTTTTAGGAAGATTAAATCTGTTATATATATATATAAATACATATATATAATTTGCCATATATAAATTAATATACATATATGTAAATATATATAAAAATAACAGATTTAATCTTTCTAAAAGAGTAATTTCTGTCCCTGCCTCAAAAATTTTCAGGGTCTTATTAAATCTTGGACTCCTAACATTGACAATCAGCATCTCTTGCAATTTGGTCCAAATTTAATTATTGCTGTTTTTTTGGTTGATTTGTTTTCATCTTAAGCTCCAGGAAAACTGAACTCCTTGATGGACACCTACTTGTGCCTGGTATATGCTTCTTTCTCATTTCTGTATGTTCAAATTCAACCTGTGTTGTTATGCCCAGATAAAATTTCAACTCATCCAAAATCCTTTCATTTATCTCTAGGTTAAATAATCTTGCCCTGCTCTGAACTTACGTGGTACTTTACCTGAACTTCTTTATGACATTTGTCACTTTCAACCCTGTATAATCGTTCTTTATATAACACTGAGAACACATTATTTATATACATGTTATTTTCCTCTCTCTCAAGATAATAAGTTCCATGAGGCTCATGTCTAAATTTGTCAACATATCTGACATACCAGTACACCATTTGCTTTGTACATAGAAGGCATGCAGCCATATTTTTTAAGGAAATGAATGAAGATTAATGTTATAAATGATGAAACAGGAAAGTAGCAATTCAATGGTTTTCCCAAAGTCACAAAGAAAATCTGAAGAGGAAGTTAAAGTAAAAATTTTAGTTCAGAAAATTCAACAATTTCCAAAAATATCAGTGAGAGTAAATATTAATTCACTAAGTATTACAGATGAGCTTTTGACCTAGTATGGTACAATCACCGTTTTAGGGGAAGATTCCAAACACTTCCCCTCCGCAGTCTGACTTTGTTTTCCACAAGTAATTTCCTTATTTCTCTAAGGACTATATAATATATAGAATTACTTGAACCTGGATATGTATAGCTGAATTATTTTAGAAACTAATACCTCATATTTGGAGGTTCAAACACTCCTGATTAATAATTTTGTGGTTTTATTTCTTTTCATTTTTGTGTAAGTCAGTCTCTCCTAGAAATGTTCCAATCTCATGAGAAATACAAAGCTTTTGGTATTTCATTTCATCTAAGAATCATTTCATCACAGCATCCTTGACATTTGGTGGAAAGGCTTATTTTTTAAAGGTGTCAAGACCTATTTCAGTTACAAGTTACACTACTATTTGGTTTTCTTTTTTTATTTTTAATAGAGAGGAGGATGGTAGTTATTCATAATCATAGTAACATGGTGTATATTTTACTGTCCAACTTACTAGATCAAAGGAGAATACTTAGAATACCCCTCTTGTTCTTCTTTTTTAAATTCAAGTATAGTTGATTTACAATATTATGTTAGTTGTAGGTGTACAACATAGTGATTCAGTATTTTTGCAGATTATAGTCCATTACAGGTTATTACAAGATAATGAGTATAATTCCTTGTGTTATACACTATATCCTTGTTGCTTATTTATTTTTTATATAGTGGTTTGTTAATCCCATACCCCTAATTTCCCCCCACCCCCGTCCCCTCTCCTCTTTGGTAACTGCAAGTTTGTTTTCTATATCTCTTAGTCTGTTTCTGTTTTGCATATATATATTTATTTGTATTAATTTTTAGAGTCCACATATAAGTGATATGATTACAGTGTTTGTCTTTCTCTGTCTGACTTATTTCACTAAACATAATATATTCTAGTTTCATCCATGTTGCTGCCCTTTTGCTCTTCTCACTCCTATTCTAGTCTAGTGCTTTCATTTTCTCAACTTGGAAGTAAAAAGATGATCCAACTTAAAAAAAATGTCTCCTGTGTTTTTAGCAAACATTTTACAACACCAGAGGAAAGTGTCATTATTTTGTTTATGGCTGGTGCCTAGTGTATATTTTCCATATTGCTGGTGCCTAGTGTATATTTTCCATATTTCATTTTCTCTGCAGATGCTTACATATCCCTCCTCCATTTCCAGACATTCTTTGGTTTCATAGCTTTAAGATCTAGATGAGATATTGAAAAGCATGTAGGTCTGCTTTTACATTTCATAAATTAAGAAACTGAAGCTCAGAAAGGCAATATAACTTATTAAAGTAACACAGCTACAAAGCCCTCTGTTTCATTTTTGAGTGGGTATATTGACCGGAAGGAAAGTTGAGGTCAGTAGCAGTGAATTAAATTACTGAATTAAAAAGAAAAAGTAGAAGCTATTTGGGTCTTATGTAAAAAGAGAGACAAAAGCCAGAAGAAATATGGAATATTGTGCACACTTAGGGTCATGAAGGTGAGGTGACTCAAGGACATGGTGAGAGTTTGATCAAATATAAATAAATTTTGAATAAAAACTGTATCACTGTCATTTGATCTTGTTAATCATTTCACATTGACAAAAATCACTTGCAGAAAAAATGTGATTGTAATTGTAGACAGAGTCACACCGTTTATCTAGTTTTAATTTGGCAAAAAGAATGGGAAGGTTGGAGAAGATTGTTCCCCAAGAAAAAAGATCAGGTCATAAGAGAATAAGCATTTGAATTATGTATTAAAAAATGTGTTTTGAGTCTGTACCCTCCAGAGGTTTGGGTCATTGAAGACCTGTTTTTTCCACTCATAGATTTTGTTCAATGTCTGATTCCTCAGATGTGTATGCAGACTGTTACACTTCTACCCACTCGGTTCTCTGCCCAGAAAGGACATTTGCCCAGAAATTACCAAAAACATTCTCCTGGTGGCATGCATTTTTTGGCTTCATATCAAAACAATTGTAGTATTCTGTCCTTTATAATCTTCCAGGCATACTGGGAGTAAAAATGAAAGCCAACATTCCTGATTTCCTGTTATTCTTTACTGAAAACTCAAACTCCCCATATAGTCCTGTGAGTAGGGGTGATCTGACTGCAACTTTAAGCTTGGCATTGACAGCTAAGGTGGATGGAGTGGATTGGACTGGTCAAAATATTCCCTCCTTTTTTTTTTTACAGAGATATTCTGGACATGAATAAAACTTACAGAGTTGATCAGTGCCAGAAAGGGAGGAGTGTGAGTTGCTAGCTTTTGTGTAAGAACTTCCAAAAAGGGATAGGACCCTTTTGAAATACATTTTAATTTAAAATTAATGGTCATCTATTTATAGCCATCCAGTTTCTCAAGACTTTCCTTTATTCTGCCAGTCCCACGGTCAGCCCCATCTTCTTGCACATTTGTCCTCAATTATATCATTTTAAAGATAACGAATGTTGCATATATCACCAAAATCATATATAGAAATTACATGAGGTAAATTCAAACTCACTCTCAGCTATGGGTCCAGTTTTATAAAGATTTACTTAATTGCTCAACATGTTTTCCTTTCTTTTCCAGTTAAGTTTTAAAAAATTCCAATAAATTCTTTTATGTAGCACTGAATTAACACATTTTGTTAATTAAACTTCCTCTTTTACAGGTAAAATAAAAAATGACATTAAATGTGGTTATAAAAGACAAAACACAGATCTCAAGTTAACCTGGAATCATTGAATGATTTTTAACTTATATTCAGCAACATTTTAGATGCAAGTAAATTTTATTTTGTTCTAACATGTCATAAATTTATTTATATTTTATTCATTTGTATTTTACTTATTTGTATTTTAATTGATAAGATTTAGTAAACCAAAATACAAAGAGAAAAATTAATTAATTTCTTAAATATTCTGAATGATCAATTGCTTTTTGGTTCACAACATGCACCAACATTGTTTTTTAAGTTGTATTATTTTGAAGGAAATTATTTCTTATGAAATGCTGTGTATGTCTACCTTCCAATTAAATCCAGGGAGATATATTTTAGTACTTGACTTAAGCTTATACATTCAGAAAGTTACTTGATTAAAATAAGAATTGAGTAACTTTAAAGAAACCAAACCAATCCTGAACATATTCCTTAATATATTAACAAATTTTGAAATAAAGAGAATGTTAAAACAAAACTGAATTAAGTCATGTCAATTCCCAGTTTATAAAGATCATTTCCATGTAGTTAGAGATAACTTTGCATTAGCAATATCACAATAGTGTCATAAAAATCTTTCTATCTTGTGGTTTGTTTTATCATCACACATATATGAGAGAATATTCATTTGAATACTAATGACATGAACAATTAATTTTCCCACTCCTGATATGTGCTTTCAAGAAGATGGTGCACAATTATTGTAGGTCCCCTCCTCTTTTCACTTATTTGGTCAGTTTTTGGAGGAAAGTTGGATGGCCTTTTCTGATTGGTAAGTTTGGGAAGAGCAAATTAAACATGCTTAGTTCAGCTACTCCTTTCTGCTGGCATAGTTTATTTTGTACATGATGTTAAAAGAAAATTTATTTAATATGAATATTTAATTGAGCAATAAACAAACTGTTCAAAAGCAAGGATTCTGCAAACCCCAAACTGTTATGAAGCCCAGAAGCATGATCTTACATGATGACTTATAAAGTGAAAATGAAGAAGTTGTTTAACCTTTGCAATGATTAGTTAATACAGTGGGAGCTTCCAGATGGCAGGCAATTGATCAAAGTGATTATTTTAAAACATTTTAGAAAGATAACAAACTTCTTTTATGATTATCAGAGGCATTTACAACAGATAACCTAGGTTTTGCTGATGTTCATGAAATAAGCTAGAATTTTTTTTTTTTTTTGCTGACATGGTTTAAATGATTTAGTTGGCCTGGGGGGTTTTTCAAGCTTGGTCTCCATTTAATTTAATTTAATTTAATTTAATGTTATTTTATTTTAACAATGGTAAGTCCTTCAAAGTGGGTAATTCTTTCTTATTCTAGGATTCATTGTTAGGAGAAAATTAGGCTTTCATATCTAAAGTCATGCCCTGAAACCCAGCTTCTGTGAGTATGGAGGAAAAGAAGAAGGAGAAGAAGAAGGAGAAGGAGAAGGAGAAGGAGAAAAGGAAGAAAAGAAGAAGAAGGTGGAGATGAGGAAAATGGAGGGAGAGGGGAGAGGGAGAGGTATGAGGGAAAAAGAAAGAAGAAACTAAATTTGATTTTTATTGGTCTGTTCTTTGTAATATATCTGTTTGGGCTCAACTTAAAAAAAAAAAAGGTGCCTATCTTTAGTATAACATGCTTTTAGTTGACCTAAAGTTTTCTTTGACTCTACTCTACTATACAGAAAATAGATAACTAATAAGAACCTACTGTGTAGCACAGGGAACTCTACTCAGTACTCTGTAATGGCCTATATGGGAAAGGAATCTAAAAAAAAGAGTGGCTATATGTATATGTATAACTGATTCACTTTGCTGTACACCTGAAACTAATACAACATTGTAAACTCTACTCCAATAAAAATTTTAAAAATATAAAGTTTTCTTTGTCTCAATGTGTGTTCCACAAAGCTATAGAACTATTTGTTGTATTCTTGACTATTATAAAATTCACTAAAGAATTTTATAGTTATCCATGAAAAGATTTCAAGAATTGATAAATCTGAATTTTCTTTGAACAAAGTTTAAAATGTGGAAATTTATTTATGATGATTAGAAACTCTCATTGGAAAACATTTATGATTTTGACTAAGAAAAACAAGAAATGTTTCCCTCAATCTAACAGTTGAAAACACTAATGGTTTACCCAAGGTTACCAAGTAGGTAGATTTTCAAAATAACATATGAAGCCAGATTTGTGTCAATGCAGAGATGGTTTTCTTTCTACTCTACTATATTGTTTCTTTGGAAAGACTATATATTGCAACTCAATAAAAAAAATAGTCAGAAATATTTCATAAGTGATTATTTTTATTATTCAGTCCCTGTTCTTCCATTATATAATTAATTTTTTAATGTATATCATGTATAAACAATGTTTTTAGAGGATAATCTCCAGGAGGAGAAATTCTGAAATTTGAAACACTTTGAAAAAGCTCTGAAGTAGGATAAATAATAATTTTTATTGTGTACAATAGTGATAAATCTTATCTACCTTCTTTTAAAGTTTCCTTGAAAATAGAACACAAGAGTTAGATGTATTTTATAAGAATCATTCATTTTTTTCCTGAACCAATATTATTAGTCAAATCACCCTATTTTTAATCCTTGACTCATTTTTTTTCCTCTGTAAAGAGATAATATGATAGATCATGCCTACAGAGCAATATTTGTTAAACTGTGAGAAGCCACTATGTAATAGTTCTCACGGCTCTTGCCCTAGAAAAATCATCTGATTCTTATAGTACGAAGGATGTAAGATGAACTAGTAGATAGTATAAAATCAAATATTAAGTAGTGGTATAAGGAGGTATAGTAAAGGTAATCAGAAAAGAGAGCAAAAATTATGCAGCTAGAATATTTGGGGAAGGATTTTTAGATACAAAATATTGCTTTGTCCATATTCTATTTTTTAATAATTTTGTTCTGTGCCATTTTCTCTGTATGGTATGAGTTTTGAACTTCTTAGCCCTGCTGCTCCAATTAATGGAATTGTAGATCTTGGTCTTGAAAACTACAAACTGCAGTGAAAGAACTCTCAGCAAAATAAGGAGAAAATACTCCCTCCTCCCTTACAGTTATAGAAAAAAATATATATAATTCTATATAATACACTGTCTTTGTAGAGTTATTTTAAGACATCTAAGAATCTGACTATGGAGACTTTTGATATGTCACGTGAAATTAAACCTTAACCTCAGTAATATCTGTGATTCTGATTGGTTGTAACCTAATAATCTATTGCCCTAGTAATATACAAACTGACACCTCCATTTTCTGAAAAAATGAAATCGTGTTTTCTTATTAAATCAGAAGAGGTTTACTGACATCTCTTTCTTTTCCCACATGCTTGGAGTGGAGGGGGAGAGCCCAATCCACGACTCCACTCTATTTCTCATTTAAATAAAGAAGTGAACACATTTTGCTTCATTTAAATTAACAATTTCTTGGAGATGTTACTTGAACTGAATGTTAAAAAGAAGACAAATTTTAAATACAATAGTTGGATGGAGGAAAACAGTGATGATTAGTAGAAAGAACACAATTGAAAATGACGAGGAGGAGATGTTGATTCCTGAGGAGTTCCTTGGGAGTTAGGCCCACCTCCATCACTAGCTCACTCTTTATTTATTCATTTATTTAGCATACATTTACTGAGAGTTCCTATTTGGTACCAAAAATTCCTCCAGACATTTAAAATTAAAAATATAAACTTGGAGTCAGAATATCTATCTCAGAAAAATTAAGTGGCCTTGAGCAAGATAATTAACATCTATAACTCACTTATGTTTTTCTCATCTTGAAAATTGTGACAATGATAAGCACTAAACTAGATTAAAGTTCAAAATACACAATAGGGATGTTAGTAAATCAATAAGAGATAACCTGATTCCTAAAATAACTGAGACATAGTTGGGGAGTAGCTCTATAAGTGAACAATTACTATTCAAAATTTTAGAAATCTACTATATATAATGAGGTTCAGGGGAAGGATCAACAAAAGGTTTGTTCTAGATACTGAGATTTCATCCTTGTTCTCTTATAGACATAGAGGAAGGTGGAAATGAGAGCGGGAACACCTTTATATGGGTTACAGTGATGGAGAAACTTCACATTTTTGGTCTCAACATCCTTATTTGTTAAGTAAGGGAGTTTGAATACTAAGGTCCCTCCCAGCTCCAACAGAATGCAGTTTTATGTGATCCAGAAGCTATTCTCCATGGTTCAATTATGCCACTTTGTTAGACACAGACCCTTCCCATGTATGAGACAGAATTACAGTTATTTTGTAGTTTTCTCTTGATTAAGTTTATTTTCCAAAGGGTATCTTAGTAAGGGATAGTCCCTAGTTACATTCTGGCTATGAGGATGTATTCAGCTTCAAGATGATTCCATCATCCATTCCCTCGTGCACACATCTTTTATTTACTGTTAACTTACTGGTCCTTTATGGTTAAATTGCTTCATGTTTGTACAATTTTTAGAGAAATTTAAAAGTCTTTACACTAATTCCTTTGCTTTACTTTTATAATTTTTTTCAATATTTATTTTCTCTCTCGACTATGAGAGATTGTAAAGTCTTATGAAAATATTAAAAGCACTAACACAGCAATCTACAGACATCTAATATTTTTTAATAAAGAAAAAAGTGGGTATAAAGAAGATCTTAAAAATTCTTAATTAAATGTTCTTTCTAATAAAATAAAGCAGGTGGATAGTTTTATTTGTTTTTGAAGTTGATAACTTCTGGAAGAAAATGGGTTTTTGTTGAGATGTGCCTCAGCTGGAAACTTTAACTCTTATAATAGTAAGCAGAGATAAATTCTAGTCACAAAAAGCCAGGAGTTGCTGTGACTCATAAGTCTCTGCATTGTCCAATGAACAGAAGAAAATGTCCTTTAAAAACACCATTCCTCATTTCAAACAAGCTGTAGCATTTCATCTTCACCATATTACTAAGGCAAAGCCTGTATAGGTTATGGTAATCAATCAAAGTCCCTTTTAAAAAGTTCTTTCTGTTTTAACTACTCTAGAAATTCTCATTTAGGAGATTCAGTTCACTGAGCCAGATCAATCCATACTAATGCAGCTATCATGACCTTTATTTTCTTCTTTCAAAAATGCAATATAAACATAAATAAAAGAGAAAGGAATTCGCATAAAGCTAACTGTCTTTCTGGTTTGGTTTGTTGTCATTGTCAATTTTGTTCTCTGTGTGTGTGTGACAGTAGTTTGAAAATTCTTAAATTACTTTCTATCTTGGACTGTGTTGTGGATGCTATGGTATCCTGCCCAGACCCTCCTTTCAGGACTGAAGCACTATTTCCTGGCTGTGCCCAGAGGAGAGGTGCTGGTGGCTGATTCTTAGGAACTGGTCCAAAATCCCTTGC
This sequence comes from Leucopleurus acutus, assembly GCF_964270905.1. Lineage (NCBI taxonomy): Eukaryota > Metazoa > Chordata > Mammalia > Artiodactyla > Delphinidae > Leucopleurus > Leucopleurus acutus. The sequence continues at coordinate 123,545,170 of NC_139143.1, forward strand.
CAAAGACACATCCTTCTCTGAAGGAGGCACATGTCCAATGACTAGTCATATGGAGGTAAAATGATGTGGTCCCTTTGTCTCAAAGGTGGACAATTCTGAAGGCCTCTGAATGCCTCAGATCTGTGGACTTTGTTGCCTGTAAATTGCAGTTCAGCTCCTCCTTCTGCCCAGTTCTCTTGATACTTCCTTCATTACACAACAGTGATGATCATTAGAGGATCAATGTCTTAGTAAATCTAGGAAACTGACCTAAGGCAGATGGTTTAAAATGGTTCTTTTCATGATGGTATAGAAAATTATGAAATTTTTCTTTTCAGATGACACCTTAATTTCTTCATCTTGGGCCTACCTTACTTCGGGTGTCGCTTAGTGCTTTACATAGGGACTCAGGTTCAGGAAATTTAAGGAAAAGTAAAAGATATCAAATAGAATGTAAGTCTCTTTGAAAAGCTTTTGTAGGATTCATTACCTGCCTGGTAAATATTGAAATATACTTCTTTTGAACTTTTACTTCTCCTACAGCACAAAGCTTCATAAATGGCATCTGTGGTCCAGCATTGTACAAATGAAATATATGTGTTGTCTACTCCCTGCTTGTTCCAGTTTTCTAACACCTTTCTTTTATGTCCTCATAACTTTTTTACCTATTTTGACTAGTAGATTATATTTCCTCCTCCCTTCACCCATGTTCACCAACATCAGAGATTAATAGTCTAAATTACAAATGTAAATATATCACTCCTTCACCTTCAATAGTTCCCTATCACTCACAGGAAAAAGTCATCATTTTTTAGAATGTATGGTATGCAGGGCCAACAGAGTCTGTACTTATACCTCTAGCCCTGTAAAGAATAGAAGTGGCAATACTTATTTTAATATAGAGTATATTTGCACAACAAAGATTGCTTCTAATTTCAATTTGTCACAGTCTTTTACTGAAAAAATTCTGGCTTCACCAGAGAACTTTGGTTCAATTATAAATCATTCTAAGTAAAGCATGGGTAATTTTGAAAAAGTAGTTTTGAGAAGATAGTCAAGTAAGAAATCATGTATGTGCTTTCCACTATTTTATCTTTATAAACAGTTCATGTTCTAAAGAAAGTTAAGGCTGTTAATATATTGAAACCATAATTACTATAGTGCATTGTTTTCTAGAAGTAACCTTGGAAATTGACTTTTCTTTAGGTGTCAGAGTGATTAACAATTAATGTCAGTTGGGAATAGATGTTCATAGAATTAATTTAACCACCAATCTTCTTAAGTCATGATGCATTGATAATGAAAAACATATTTTGAAAATGTTTTTATAATCAATATACATATATATGTATATATATACATTTTAACATGGATAGACTTAACTACAACAAATGTATGTGTATATTAACACATATATACTTTTAATACAAATATCTATATAACATTTTCTTGCATGACAAAATATGTCAACAGAAAATTATATCTTCTAAATTTTAACTCACCAGTTCAGAAAGTGTTTATTGAATATCTGGCGTTCTACACACCAGGAGTTTACAGCATCATCTTATCATCAAGAACCTATTGTCCCATGGAGTAAATCAGTTTTAGATAAAATTTACAAGTCTAAAAACAATGAAAGATCTTATGGTTTAAAGGGTTAAATTAAAATTTTAAAATTTATGATATAGAAAACTATAGATACAGATTTGCGTAAAGGAAGAGCTTAGTGTTTAACATTTTCAGTCAAAGCTTCCAACAATTGTTTAAAAATAAAAAATTATGTGCTTTATGTAATACAAATTTATTCATGGAATTTATTCATGACATTGGCAATATGCCTTTATTTCTGAAGGCCATTCTTTGAGAGACAGAGGTGCAAAATATCTTCCATAACGGCTTTGTCTACACAGCCATCCCATGCTTTTACTGATACAGAGAGAATACTCCTTTATGTGTATTTAAGTTCACAAACACCATCCCAAGTACTTTTACTCCCCATGGTTACAAGACATTTTATATACACAGAGTCTTTTAGAACTAGTGTATTATGCCAGCTATAGTAAAATTCGTAGATTTACTACCAAATCTCAATGCACTCTTTCCAGCCCAAATTTCCATAGTTAGGATATCAGAAACAATGCTGAATTCCATCAGATTTGGGGCAAATGTTAAACAGAAAAAAAAGAAACTTTGTTCTGCATGGCTGCAGAAATACTACAAAGAAAAATAGCTATAAATATCCTATTAATTAGCTAAGTTGTGTAACATATAGTCTGTTGATAAAGCTGTAAATTATATATTTTTTCAGCAATTTGTTTTCTGAAAAAAATTCTAAATAAATGAGTCAAAATTCAAACAATTAGATAAAAATTTACCTAGCATAATAATGTAAAATTTATCATTGGTTTATTTTTTCACAGGATAAAAAGTAGTTTCCAAATAATGCTTATTTGTTTTGAAAGGCACTGTAATATTTGATTTTAGTTTTTGAAAAATCTAAAAATAAATTCAAGGTTAAAGTTACTCATTATGAAATAAACAGGAATTTTTAAGATTCATTTTTTTTTATTATTCATTCATTCTATTACAGGACCTTTTTATTGTTTCAAGTATTTTTTAAAATTAATTGATTAATTTATTTATTTTTGGCTCTGCTGGGTCTTCGTTGCTATACATGGGCTTTCTCTAGTTGCAGCAAGTGGTAGCTACTCTTTGTTGCGGTGCACAGGCTTCTCATTGTAGTGTCTTCTCTTGTTGCGGAGAACGGTCTCTAGGGCGCATGGGCTTCAGTAGTTGTGTCATGTGGGCTCAGCAGTTGTGGCTCATGGGCTCTAGAGCACAGGCTGAGTAGTTGTGGTGCACGAGCTTCATTGCTCTGAGGCATGTGAGATCTTCCCGGACCAGGGATTGAACCTGTGTCCCCTACATTGGCAGGCAGATTCTTAACCACTGCACCCCTAGGGAAGTCCCTCAAGATTCATTTTTGAGTCAAATGAAAGTACTATGCATGTTAGGCCTAGGAATCATGGTAGGTATAGCAGTTTATAGTGGTGATATACTTGTCACATTATTCTTTTTGAATCTGGTTTGTTGAAGTCACTATCTTAAAGTACGTGCTTTAATGTACTTCTAGAATTCTTTTGCAGTTTGAGGTTATTTAACATCTCTAACTGCAATTAAAAAATTAATTTGAATTTGAACTCTAAGGTGTTGATTGCCAAGCATGCTAAATGCACACAAAATGATAATCAGTCAACAATTTATATTACTTTATTACCATGTTAATTCAATTGAGTCAACATTTGTTGAGTTTCCATTATATATTGGTCATTATGCTAAGCACTTATACTAAAATACGTGCTGGCTTATCAATATTTTAAATTTGTTTAGCAAACAACCATAATCATATTTCAGTTTAATACAGGCTCTTATTTTTACATTTATAACCTATCGTTTTTATTAGTTTTTTATTTTTTAATTTATTTTGCGGTACACAGGCCTCTCACTGTTGTGGCCGCTCCCATTGTGGAGCACAGGCTCCGGACGCGCAGGCTCAGCAGCCATGGCTCAGCAGCCATGGCTCATGGGCCTAGCCGCTCACGGGCCTAGCTGCTCCGCGACATGTGGGATCTTCCCAGACTGGGGCACGAACTCGTGTCCCCTGCATAGGCAGGCGGACTCTCAACCACTACACCACCAGGGAAGGCCTAACCTATCATTTTTAAAAGGCCCATTTCAAAGCCACTTGTTGTCAACCATGTGGAATTTATTGTGTTAAAACAATGATAATTATCACTAGGTTTTTATTTGATTCTGAAATTGCCAGAAATTGTTTATTTATTCTTCCTCTCCTTGCCTTTGGTTTCAAAGGATATTGAATGAGTGGAAATATAAGATGCTCAACATCTTGAGTATATTGTAATAGACTTTAAATTTGGTCTCATGAAGTACTGACAAATGAAAGATGGTTTTAGTTTATATGTCCCTAAGGAACCAAATCAGGACTGGAAGATATTAAGCATGAATGAGACAGATTTTCTTTCTGAATAAGGAGACAGAATCATCCCCCAAATAGAGGCAACTCTCTCAGTGGAGGGTGACTTCCATGTTACAGGAGTACTCATGCAAAGCACTTGTTGGGATGTTATAAACAACCTTATCAAATAAAACTTTCTGCAATGATGAAAACATCCTACATCTGTGCTTCTAACATTGAGTCACTAGCAACACCTATTTATGAAGCATTTGAAATGTGAGCAGAGGAGACTGAGGAGCTGAATTTTTTATTTTAATTAATATAAACTTAATTTGAAATAACCATACGTGGCTAGTGACAGTTATATTGGACAGCAGTTACTGCCTGTTGTCAAGCAGAAGTGACAAGTGACATTTAAGATTCCCTCTCACACGGTTAAAAGGTCTATGAGTTTTAGACAATTAAGACCACCAACCAGCAGGTTTGCTGACCCCTGAACTTACCCCTTTATGCCTCCATTACACAGAACTTTCTTCTGTGAAGTAGCATCTTGGATACCAGATATGTTACATTTTCTATGTGACTAGAATGTAAAAAGATGGCAATAATACTATCCAAATTGAGTGCTTTTGTAAAGTCACATACAAAAGTTGCTTCCTGTGTGGTTAACCTTAAATAACTTCCAAGCTGCCTAAAGCTCCTAGCGGCCATCCTGATTATGCTGTGGTTATTTCATGTTGTTCCTTATGAACTGAGTGAAGAGAGCTTTCGGAAAGTGTAAAGCAGACTTATTTGGCAGAGAAGTCAGGCAACCGTTATTGTGAAAGCTCAAAGTCAGATTCTCACTTTCAAAATTTGCTGTTTGTGGGATGAAGGAATGATAATCTGCCCACAGTGCAGAATTGTTTCCAAGGCAAAAGAATTTTAAGCAGTAGACAGATTTTTTTTTTCACTTAAAGACATATTAATGGGCAGCTGCCAGAGGGGGGAAAAAATAAACGTTTTTTCTTTTTCTTGATGCACTATGATACAAACTTCTTAAACTGACACAAAATTCCAGCCAAAGTGGGCAGCCAAAGTGAAATAATTTGTTTTTTCTTAGACTCCATTTTTCCTGCTACGTGACTTTTGGCATACTGTTTTCTCTGCCTGAAAGACCTTTCCTCACAACTTTACACACTGAAAGCATATCTGATCCTTAATGTTCATCTTAATGCCATCTTATCCTTGGTTTTCTTTATTCCATCTACCGTCAATGATTTTTTTTCTGAACCTACTTATATTTGTACAGTAAGAAAATACACACTTCCCTTACTCTCCAAGATCATATGCTGCCCGTAAATGATGACCCAGACATTACTGTAACCTCCTCAGTGCTTAGAACAGTGCCAGAGTAATATTAGGTAGAAAACAGATATGATGAAATAGCAAATGAATGAATGGATGAATGAATGGATGGATGAATGAATGAACGAGCAAAGAAGAAATCCTTAGGAAATGGTTCACTGGTAAAAAGTGTCTGACTTACTTCACTCTGTATGACAGACTCTAGGTCTATCCACCTCATTACAAATAGCTCAATTTCATCTCTTTTTATGGCTGAGTAATATTCCATTGTATATATGTGCCACATCTTCTTTATCCATTCATCCGATGATGGACGAAGCTGAAACTAACATACCATTGTAAAGCAATTATACTCCAATAAAGATGTTAAAAAAAAAGTGTCTGAAAAGCAAGTTAAACGCTAATTGAAAATGTTAACATTCCTTGAGAATGCTTTACATTGCAAGTTACATGAAGCCTCATGTAAACTAATGTAAAAGCAAAGGAGAAGAATTTATTGACTGAAGTAGCTTGAATAGTCTTTGAGAGGTGAGGTTTCAGGGCCTTTGGAGACAAGTTTTGAAATGACATCCAGAGGCTGACTTCTTTCTTCCTTTTGGCGTGGCTTCCTCTGCTTCCTCAGAACACCATGACGGCTGCCAGCAGTTTGATGAACTATATACTTAAAGGTTCACTTCTAGTGGAAAAGTGTTGGAACTGTCCCCTGTATTCCTGACAAAACTTGAGATTCATTTTAAGCCCCTGCAATGTGATACGCTGACAATCTCCTATCTGGGAACTTACCTGGAGGTGTAATCCCACTAGACCATGAGTTGAAGTGAAGAAAGAGTGTCATCCTCCTTACCTTCCACCTTCAACCTATAGAGTCAGTTGCCAGAAGAGGGAATGCCTGTCTGTTGAACAGACACATAACAAATGCCCATCTCAGCAAATGAAACAAAACTAAATTTCAGTGAATCATACTCAGACTGAACTCCATTCAATTCTACCATAAATTACCTGAGGACCCAGTGAAAGTTCCTTATTCTTAGTGTATTTGTTTGGGAGGGGGGCTAATTTCTCTTCTGAGTAAGAAAATTCATCAGAAGAGGAAGTTATTTACATAAGACTATAAACAGCAGGCAGAGAGGATTTTCAACCAGTATTTCCTCCCATGTGCATCTTTCACAGGTACTCTGTTGAGAGTAACAGGCAGCATCTGTTGAGAGTAGTACCTATCTTTAGCATCTGGTTAATATTACTGTTAGTTTCTCTCAGAAAGAGACTCTTGACAGGCATGACTCAGATTGATTGCTATGCCTAGAATAGGAATAGATGCCCACTCTTACCAGGGTGTAATTCAGGGCTAAAAATCCTCTAAAATAATCTTTCTTTCTTGCTATTATTCATAAGCTCCTGGTTTCTTGTTTGATTTTGACCTTCAATTTAGTCTTAAATTTATATTTCTGTATTTTCTGCAGAACTAGGCTTTCTTTTGACTTGCATTTAAGAATCATTCTCAGGCTTTTATTTAAAAAAAAAATATCTTCCATCTCCTATTACTTTTAGAAGGCAACATAAGCTGGTGGTTGAGTAAAGGCCTTGGAGAAAGATAGAATGGCTTTCCTTTCCCAGATCCAACCCTTAATTAAACCTGGTACAATTGATTCCCCGATCTATAAACTCTAAATAACGTCAAAGAGTTATTTTGAAGACCAAATAAGTACATAAAGTATATATAAAGCACCATGCTTAGCAGAGAGTAAATGTTAACTATTATGGACATCATAATTATTTATTATTATCTTATTAGTTGAACAGCATATTATGAAGAATGGTATCTAAGAACTGACTCTTTTTAGAGCCATTCATGTTCAATTTACTAACTGGCAAACTTGGGCCATAATAAAGGTGACATATTTTAGAATTGTTCTATGTAACAGGGAAAATAGTAAAGGAATTTCTTCAGACAAAACTTGTATTTTAACAACATCTCTATGATTTATGAAAGCATGGATTCCAGGGAAAGACAAAAGCAAGAATGAAGATATGAGACTCAATTAGGTGGTCATCACTAATGTATCATAGGTGGGAAAAATTGTCTTCTCTTTAGTGTATTTACAGAGATTTGGACTTCTGTGCAAAGGTAAGAAAGAACTTGGTGATGGATTGAAAGAGAGAGAAGAACCTAAATGTCTACCAGGTTTCTTATTGGAGCAAGTACATGGAAAATTATATCATTCACTGAGATAGAATAGTAGAGGAAGTGAGGTCCCTGTATTCATTCTTTTCTCTCCATTCATCATCCTCAATGTTATCAAAGTGATCTTTCTAAAACAATTTTGAATTCAGTGGAAAACATTACCCGGAGAAAAAGGCACAAACACTACATTCAAATATCTGCCTAATTTGTTTGCAGATCACCTTTTATCCCTCTTTCATACTCTTTCCTTAACCACAGTCTTTGGACGTGTGTGTGTATTTGTGTGTGTGTGTGTGTGTGTGTGTGTAATTTGTCCTATAATTAAATCTTCCTAGCACCTTGTGCAACTGACCAAATTCTATCTATCGTTTATCATTTAGTTAAAATGGTTTCTCTCCTATCTACGTTTCCCAGACTTCTCTATGCCAAATTAACTATATCTCATCCTCTGGCCCCCACTGCAGCCATAATTTTTATAAAAAAATAATATGATGTTGCGCCACCAAAATATGCTTGCATGTCTTCTTGCCAGGACACTGTGTATTCCCACATCGATGAAGTTAGCTTACTTTTGTACCATAACTTCCACCATGAAGCAGGTGCTCAATAAATGTTTAATGCATAAAATAAACACAGGGACAGTTGCATCAGCATATGGATAGATGTGGAGTTGGACCCTCTGTGCTCCAAATCTGCACACAATTTTCTTGTTCTAGTTTGTCCAGGAATCTGTGGTGACAATAACAAGAATTGGCAGGGATTCCTATTGATAAAAAAATAAAGATTTTTTTTTCTCTCCCCAATTTACACAGTATTAACATTATCCACTGCTGTCATACTGTAGCCTTCCTATATATTGAATGGCAATTTATTTGAAATATCAAATATTTTTAATATATCATTTTAAATCTGATTTGTAACATTGTCTACATTGTGACAATATGCAGACATACACATCAGAAAACCTCTATTCAATTTTTCTTGAAATTCTCACACATCACAGTACAATTGAAATTTCTCTTGTCATTGACAAAATTTGATGCCATCATCTGAGTGATATTCAAAGTAATCCTTGTTTAAGCTCTGCTTTATGCAAATCAATATATAGAACCAATGTATAAAGTATATTTAATATATTGGTATTTTTAAGCATTGTTAGAATAAGTTTTGTATTGTGACTTTTACAGGGCTGATTGTTTACTGTTAAGTGCCTAGGTGATAAATGATCATAGAAAAATCTGATGATGAGCTGTTGAATTTGAAAGTAGTCATTATATTTCAGTTTATATGTCCTCCTCAATGCCTTGAGAGAGAATAATAATGCAAATTCTGTGATTCTTATGAAATTATAATTGCTAAATATAGTTTCAACAATTAATCTTCCAAAATATAAAGAAATTTATTTAAAAGTCTAAAGCTTCTTTAAGAAACAGGGAAAATACAGTTGACCCTTGAACAACATGGGTTTAAACTGTGTGGGTCAACTTATACACAAATTCTGTGCAATAGCAATTACAGTGCTACATGATCCACAGCTGGCTGAATCTGCTGGTGTGGAAACATGGATACAGAAGGCTGACTATAGGGTTTGTGTATCCATGGACTTTGGTATTCAAAGTAGGTCTTGGAACTAATACCCAGGAGATAACAAGGGCTGATTATACATGCAGTTAAATAAATGTAAAGGAAGAGCAGTGCACACACTGTCTCTACACATTTGTTAAAATGTATATAATAATAAATATTTTAAAATAAATTAATGATTATTAGATTTTAAATATTCAATTTATGAACAAATTGTACTAGTGTATACAAATGCCTAGAATTTCATTTTTTACTAATAATATTTTATTAATATTGCATTTGTTTGAAATTCATGGGAAAATGTTAGAATTGAATAAAGATATGAGTAGGATAATTAAAATGTTTGCAATCAATTCAATTATTTTGTGTGATTCTGCCCTTCTCCAACATCAATAAAATGAGCTGAAATGCTTAAAAACTATTGGCACCTCCTTTTTGCCATACTTACATGTTATAAACTTCCAGTATTTTACTGGCACATTGCTCTCATAGCCTACATTAGCCAAATTATCAACTGTTTTGTTTAATAGATGAATATTTAGGTATACCCAAATTTTACCATACTTTTGCATACTTGTCCTTCCTGCCTTTCAGTACAAAATTTTGGGTTGAATTTGTTTTGCCCTGAAATTAGTATTTTAATGGCTTTTTAATGAAATTTTGGGAGAGAAATATTTTTCTATTGTTTTAGTTAATTTGTAAAAAAGATATTTAGGATTAAATGAATGGGACTGTTCCAACACACACATAATGGCTAGCTTATTAAAATAATGATTGTTTGCTAATATCAATTGCATTCTTCCTGCTCATACTTATTCTTTGACTCCATATTGCCCAAATGATTTAAATTTATTCACCTTTCAAATATGTGACTCCCTTTTCCTCTTCTTTCTATTGAAGAAGCAGAATAATACAAGAATAATGGTGTCTCATTCAGAGATAATTTGGAGGGATCTAGCTTGTTAGGCTGTCTGAGGAAAGTAGTAGAGACTGGTCCTATTTATAAAGTGAATCTCTACTAATGTCAGTTACTGAATAATTCATAAAATAAAAAATAATGTCCATCAATAAGTCCATTGTATTATTTCAGAGTCAATTACCTAAACATTTCCTGAAGCCTTCTTTTACTTGGGACAACAATGGTACCAGCACTAATCAGTATACAATTATGGATGCTACATGCTAAAAAGGTCTTGAGCTGACTTCCAGGTTTCACTAGTGTCAGCTAAAATAGTCTTCTTCATTCTAAGAAAACTAAAGGGTCTTCTTCTTCCCCAGAAGCTGTCTAATTATGTAAAGAAAAGTGATTAACTGATTATGATGAATAAATTAATCTCCAAGGAGATGCAAAAATTCAGACATTTCTAATTAGTATAATTTTCATGGGACAACTAGAAAAATTCTCTGTTCTTATTAGCAATGATTAACAGAACAATAACTAATTTTTGGCAGCTCCCTGCAAAATTATCAGACTCACCCTGAAGACACAGATGAAAGAATTGTAAATTCACAGAAAAGTTGTTTAAAAACTAACTATAAGCAACAGCTTTAACAGAAAACTCTGTTTCTACTTAGAAGAATTCTCATCTTCTAGTTTTATGCTTTCTATCATTGTCATCATCATCATCACAACACATACCACTGAGTATCTGCTATTTGCTTGCAAAATGCTATGCATTTTATACAATAAATTAAATTTAATCCTTACAGCAGCCCAATGAGGTCAGTGTTATTGTTGCCTCCAACTTAATGATCATGCAAAATGGAAACCTAATTTTGCTTGGTACTGATTTACTTCCAATTTCACTAGAAATGAAGTTTCAAATATTTTTATCATTAATATATTAAATTGTCTTAAATTTTTTATTTGAATATTTAAAATAACCATGTTCAATTTAATAAACATACACTGAGTTAGGAAACATGAAAGTACATAAAATAAATATAAGACAGTTCTGATAATATTCAATACACATGGGTCTAGACACAAAACACTTTCACCACAGGTTTGAAATGATAGTTGATTGATTTTTATTTTGAGCAACAAATCAGGCTGAAAGATGAGGACTAGAAAAATTAGAATTAAATGTTAGAATGTTGTTTTATGAGATTTAAAGCAGAAATATATAAGCATAATTAATTTACAATAGAATTGAAAATTCTATAAAACAGGACACATGATAGGAAAAGGATTCTAAATTTTTGAATCAAATATGACTGAAGAAATCATAGGAGAATAACAAGAAAATAACATAAGAAGACACAAAAAACATTTCAATAAACAATCTACCTTATCATAGTATAGAATTTCTGTGTCAACATGACTACATTTTCACATGGTCACATACTACAATTACATGTTCACATAAGGAAGATGGGATACTTTTAATTGTTTTGTGTCCTTTCATCCATTTACCAGAAGTTAAAATATAATATTCTTAATGAAAGTAATATACTTTCTCAATGAAAAGTTATCTCTGATATTCATATAGGTTTCTAAATCCTGAATGGCTACCAGAATTTATTTTAAAATATTGTTTCCTATATACTTTCAAAAAAATAAATTTACCAATCAAGATGTATATACGTACCACATCTTTTTTTATTCATTCATCTGTTGATGGGCATTTGGGTTGTTTCCATATCTTGGCTATTGTGAATAAAGCTGTAATAAACATTGCATTACAATGAAGATATCTTGTCAAAATCCTGTTTTCATTTCCTTTGGATATATATGCAGAAGTGGAATTGCTGGATTGGTAAATTTATTTTTAATTTTTTGAGGAACTTCCATATTGTTTTCCACAGTGGTTGGACCAATTTACATTTCCACCAACAATGTAAAAGTGTCCCCTTTTTACTATATCCATGCCAGCACCATTGTCTCTTGTGTTGTTGTTTTTTCTTTTTAATTTTTATTGGAATATAGTTGATTTACCATGTTGTGTTAGTTTCAGGTGTACAGCAAAATGAATCAGTTATATGTATACATATTTCTAGTCTTTTTTTTAGATTATTTTCCCATATGGGCCATTACAGAGTATTGAGTAGACTTCTCTGTGCCATTTTCATAAGAAAGGAGGATATCCTGCCATTTGCAACAATATGGATGGACCTTGAGCACATTATGCTAAGTGAGAAAAGTCAGACAGAGAAAGACAAATACTGTATGTTATCACTTAAATGTGGAATCCAGAAAAGTCAATCTTGTAAAAAACAGAGAGTAAAATGGTGGTTACCAGGGGATCGGGGTGGGTGTGGGAGACAGTGATGGTGTTCAAGGTTACAAACAGGTAACAAGTAGAAATCTAATGCACATAGAGACCTAATGCACAGTAGAATGAATATAGACAGTAATATTGTACTATAAGTATTATGGAATGTGATAAATATTGTAACAATGGCAATCATATTACAATATATAAATATATTGAAGTAACACACTGTACATCTTATACAATGTTACATGTCAAATGTATTCAATTAAATTAATTAATTAATTGTACTTCTGGTAAACAATTTTGCATCAAAATGGTAGAAAAAAAGGCCTTACTAACCTAAGGGGAAATTTTTTGACTAAGATAAAAGGTGATATAATAGTATATTACATGTCATAGGTATGAGCAATAAATACACACTCATATGAATAGAAAAAATGTGAACAAATAATATTTTTGGAATATTTAAAGTTTGCCCTGAATACATATGAACATCAAATATGTAAAAGTATAAAACATAGAGTATGGGTAGTGATAGTGTTAAAACAGCAGTCATTTAGTGAAGACAAATAGGAATATTATCTTCTATGAATGTGACCTTTTGGTAACAGATTATTAAATACTTGACAGAGTAATGGGATAGCAGAAAACCCAAAGAAAATGTATTGTGTCACACCTACTGAAGATCAGTTAGAAAGAATCATGAAGCATACCTAAAAATGTAAGATTGTAAGGGGAAAGAATCAAATTCATGACATACACATACAACAACAACCGTAATCAGATACGAACCCCTCCAGAGGTTTTCCTTGTCACTCAGAATAATGCCCAGATGCTTAAAATAGCAATATGCCCCCTCATAATTTTGTTCTCATTCTCCCCAGTCACTCTCTAACCCCCACCATGCTGGTCTCCCTCTTCTTCCTATAATACTCCAACCATATTCATATCTCAGGTCCTCCTTACCTTCCCTTGCCTCTACCTGAATCACTGGCTTCAAAAAAACGGTGGGCTCACTCCTTTTCTCTACTAGATTTTGGTCCAAGGTCACATTTTCAGTTGGACCTGCTGTGGTCAATTTGTGAAAAAGGGCAACTGCTCTTCAGCCTTCTACATAACTATGTATTTTTCCACTGATCTTCATCTAAAACTGTCATTGCTCTATTCCTGGTGCCTAGAATAATGCTGGCACATACTAGATGATATATATTTGTAGTTTTATAGTGATAAGTCACATAATATGTGACATATAGTATATATACACTATATATTTGCAATATATATTGTATATTTTTATTGCAAATATATTTATATATCTATAGAATTATATGTATATATACAAAATTTAAATTGTTTATAATATAGTATGTATAAATAGAATTTATAAATATATGTATGTATATATAATTGTAGAATGTACACACCACACATACATACACAAATAATGTGTGTGTGTGTGTGTGTGTGTGTGCCTGTGTAAGAATATTAATGAAATCTATTGTCCAGTATGGCAGATGTGCCATGTAGTATAGTAGAAAAAACCTAGGGCTAAAGATTTACACATATGAGCTTTAATCATGGTTCTTCTGCCTGCTGGCTATGTGACAAAGAAGACAGAGGGCATTCAGAGCAGAATAAACCTCATGAGGAGATTCAGATAGCTAAGGAAAAAATGTACATTATTCAAAAAATGTCAAATTTCCCAGAGGTGCTACACCCTTGGTGGATGCAAAGAAGTGCTTAGATGAAGCTGGAACTATAATTGGATATTGCAGACTAGAAGAATTATAAATACGATTCTTTATAGTAATACATTCTTTAGAACACTACACCCTTAAGCAATTTGTTTGCTTTTATTTAGGTTTCTTCCTTCCTAGGATTTTCTTGATTATTTAGCCTACTGATTATATCTCCGAAATGATCTGAGACTTCATTAAGGTACACCCAATGTCAACCTCCACAGAAGTTCAGGGGCTGGAAAAGTTTCTCTGTAAAAGGCCAGATAGTAACAAGTTTAGGTTTTGTGGGCCATAAAATTTCTATAGGAAATAATCAATTCAGCTTTTGAATGTAAGCAGCCATAGATGGTGTCAATATCTAAACTAGGTGTGGCGGATTCCCTGGAGGTCCAGTGGTTAGGACTCAGTGCTCTCACTGCCAGGGGCCCAGTTTCGATCCCTGGCTAGGGAACTAAGATCCCACAAGCTGTACAGCATGGTAATTTTTTTTTAAATAAATAAATAAAATTGGTGCAGCTTCATTTTAATAAAATTTTATTTTAAAAAAGGCTTTGACACAAGATAAACAGGGAAACACAAGATAAAAAGATTTAAAATGTCACATCAAAAACATTAAACATTGGTAGGGAAGAGTAATAATGTTGAACTTTACAATGGAATAAAACTTAAGTTGTTATCAAATTAGACTGTTATAGGTATAAGCTGTTACATGTAAGCCTCATGGTAACCACAAAGCAAAAACCCATAGTAAATACACAAAATCTAAAAATATAAGAATATAAGCATACCATTAAAGAAAGTCATTGAACCACAAAAGACCAAAAGAAGAAAGAAACAGATAGGAGCTACATAAACAGCCAGAGAACAACCAACAAGATGGCAATAAGTACATACCTATCAATAATTACTTTAAGTGTAAAGGAACTCTATTCTCCTATCAAAAGACATAGAGAAGTTGAATGGATTAAAAAAAAATCAAGCCTCATTTTAGATATAAGGATACATACAGATTGAAAGTGAAAGGATGGAAAAAGATATTTCATACAAATGGAAACCAAAAGAAAGCTGGAATAACTTTATTTATATCAAACAAAATAGACATTCAAACAAAGACTATAATAATAGACAAACAATGGAGCTATGTAATGATAAAGTGGTCAATCCAACAAAAAGATATAACATTTGTAAGCACTACACACTCAACATAAAAGCACCTAAATATATAAAGCAAATATTAATAGATATAAAGAGAAAAATAGACAGCAATACAATAATAGTAAGGAACTTTAATACCCAAGTATGTCAATGCATAGGTCATCCAGACAGAAAATCAATAAGGGAACATTGGCCTTAAACAACATGTTAGATTAGATGGACTAAACAGATATTTACAGAACACTCCATTTAGAAGCAACAGAATACACTCTTTCAACTTTACATGAAACATTTTCTAAGCTAGATAATGTTAGGCCACAAAATATGTCTTAATAAATTTAAGAGGATTGAAATGACATTAAACATCTTTCTAACAGCAATGATATAAAACTAGAAATTAATTACATGAAGAAAGCTGGAAAATTCACAAACGTGGAAATTAAGCACATGCTTCTGAACAACAATATGTTAATAAAGAAATCAAAAGAGAAATAAAAAAATCTTGAGACAAATGAAAATGGAAATGAAACATATCAAAATTTATGGGATGCAGCAAAAGCAGTTCTAAGATAGAAGTTCATAGTGATAAATGCCTACCTCAAGAAACAAGAAAAGTCACAAATAAACGACCTAACTGTACCTCAAGAAACTAAAAAACAAAAACAGATAAAACCCACAAAGTTAGTAGAAAAAAGAAATAACAAAGAGTACAGAAGAAATAAATTAAGTATAGACTATAAAAACAATAGAAAAGATAAATAAAACTAAGAGCTGGTTCTTTAAAAAGGTAAATAAAATTGATAAACCTTTAGCTAGACTCACCAAGAAAAAATGAGAGAGGACTCAAATAAATAAAATCAGAAATGAAAGAGGAGATATTACAACTGATACCACACAAGTTCAAAGGTTCATAAGAGACTATTATGAATAATTATATACCAACAAATTGAACAACCTAGAAAAATTGGATAAATTCCCAGAAACATACAACTTACTAAGACTGAATCATGGTGAAACAGAAAATCTGAACAAACCAATTACTAATAAGGTGATTGAACCAGTAATCAAAACCCTCCCAACAAACAAAAGTCCAGGACCAGATGGCTTCACTGGTCAATTCTACCAAACCTTCAAAGAAAAAAGATAATACCAATTATTCTCAGACTATCCCAAAGAATAGGAGAGGAGAAAACTATTCCAAACTCATTTTATGAGACCAGCATTACCCTGACACCCAAATCTGACAATGATACCACAAGAAAAGAAAATTACATGCCAATATCACTGATGAACAGAGATGCAAAAATCCTCAACAAAATATTAACAAACTGAATTCAACAATACATCAAAAGGATCATACATTATGATCAAGTGGGATTTATTTCAGGGGTGCAAGCATTGTCCAACATACAAAAATCAGTTAGTGTGATACACTACATTAACAAAATGAAGGATAAATCTATATGTTCATCTGAATAGATGCAGAAACAGCATTTGACAAAATTCAAGATCCATTTATGATAAAAACTCTCAACAAAGCAAGTATAAAGTAATGTAGCTCAACATAATAAAGGCCATATATGACAAACCCACAGCTAACATACTCAATGGTAAAAAACTGAAAACTCTTCCTCTAAGATTAGGAATAAGACAAGGATAACCACTCTCACCGCCTTTATTCAACAAAGTATCGGAAGTCCTAGCCAGAACAATTAGGCAACAAAAATAAATAAAATCATCTAACTGGAAGGGAAGAAGTAAAACTGTCACTGTTTGCAGATAACAGGGTATTATACATAGAAATTCCCAAACACTCCATCAAAAAGTTGTCAAAACTAATAAACAATTTCAGTAAAGTTGCAGGATACAAAATCAGTACACAAAAAAATCTGTTGTGTTTTTGTACACTAATAATGAATATCAGAAAGAGAAATGAAGAAAACAATTATTTTGACTCCTGTATCAAAAAGAATAAAATGCCTAGTAATAAAATAAATCAAGGAGGTGAAAGACCTAAATATTGAAAACTACAAGACATTAATTAAAGAAATTGAATGACACAAATAAATGGGAAGATGTTTTGTGCTCATGGATTGGAAGAATTAATATTGTTAAAATGTCCACACTACCCAAAGCAATACACAGATTCAATGCAATCCTTATCAGAATCCCACTGAAATTGTTCACGGAAATAGAACAAACAATCTTAAAATGTGTATCTGTATCAAACTATAAAAGACCCCAAATAGCCAAAGAAATTCTGAGAGAGAAAAACAAAGCTGGAGGCATCATGCTTCCTGATTTCAAACTACATTATAAAGCTATAATTATTAAAACAGTATGGTACTGGCTTAAAAACAGACAAATAGATCAGTGAAACAGAATAGAGAGCCCAGAAATAAACCTATGCTTAAATAGTCAATTAATTTACCACAAAGGAGCCAAGAATATACAATGCAGAAAAGACAGACTCTTTAATAAACAATGTTAGGAAAACTGGACAGTCACATGCAACACAATGAAACAACCACTGTCTTACACCATACACAAAAATTAATCAAAATGGACTAAACACTTGAATATAAAACTTGAAACCATAAAACTCCTAGAAGAAAAACATAAGCTATAAGCTCCTTGACATAGGTTTTGGCAATATTTTTTTTAGTCTAACACCAAAAGCAAAAGCAAGAAAAGCAAAACTAAACAAGTGGGACTACATCAAACTAAAAACTTCTGCACGGCGAATGAAACCATCAACAAAATGAAAAGACAACCTACTGAATGTAGAAAATATAGATATTTTCAAATCATATATCTGATAATGGTCTAATATCCAAAACTTATATACTACTCATACAACTCAATAGCAAAAAACCAAAGAATTCAATTAAAAATGGGCAGAAGATCTGAATAGACATTATTTCAAAGACATACAGGTGACCAAAGGTACATGAAAAGATGCTCTACATCACTAATCATCAAGGAGATGAAAATCAAAACCACAAAGAGACATCACCTCACCACTCTTAGAATGACTATTATCAAAAAAAACAAAATGAAACAAAACAGAAATAACAAGTATTGGGGAAGATGTGGAGAAAAGGAAACACTTGTGTACTGTAGGTGGGAAAGTAAATTGGTGCAGCCACTATGGAAAACAGTATGAAGTTTCCTCAAAAAATTAAAATTAGAAACACCATATGATCCAGCAATTCCACTTTTGGGTATTTCTCCAAAAAAACAAAACTACTATCTTGAAAAGATATATGCACCCCCATGTTCATTGAAGAATTATTTATAATAGCCAAGTTATGGAAGAAACCTAAGTGTCCATTGATGGGTAAATGGATTAAGAAAATATGGTATATAAATATGAATATGTATAAATATGTAATTCAGCCGTATAAAAGAATGAAATCTTACCATTTGCAACAACTTGGATAGACCTTGAGGGCATTATGTTAAGTGAAATAAGCCAGAGAGAGAAAGACAAATACCACATGATCGCTGTTTTACATGGAATCTAAAAAGACTTGGAAAAAAAAAAAGCCGTGAGCTGGATTTAGTCAAAGAACTATAGTTTGCTGACCTCTGGTTTAGACAACTATTCAGTAACAAGTTTAACATTCATGTTTTCCAAGTGGTCTGTGCCAGGAATTTTTCTGAGAACTTTGTATTTCAGCATGCAAAAAAACCTCCAAGGTAGGAAAGACTATTATACCCTCTACCCATTTTTACAAGTGAGAAAATTGAGTCCTAGAGAAATTAAGTATGTTCCCAAAGGTCCTATAGAAAGAGGCATAATCAGTTTTCAGACATGGGCAGCCTGATTCCAAGGTCCATTTTCCAACCCGCATTCTGTAGAACTTCATATTACAAATTCCATTAAGTATTTCTTGGAATGGAATAATGTAAAACAAATAGGATGTAGCACTAATAAGCTACCTTCAATTCCCTCAATTAGAAACTTTAAAATACAGTTATTTTGTATATTTCTTTAATTTTTAAAGTCTCTACTCTTTCCCTTCTCCCAAATTTGCTAAAAAGTTTGCAGGGTTAACTCTGTGTTCTGCAGCAGATGTTACAATACATAAATACATAAAATTTGATTTTCCTGTGGGATATTTTATTTCACTTTTTTTCTAATCAAATGAAGTTTCAAAGGAAATGAGTAATACAACTATTAACCTTTTTCCTTCTGCTTGAGAGACAAAAAAGAATTCATCATTTAAACTGAGGGCAAATAGAGCATTTCAGTCAAGTACAGAATTCTCTTAGGAATATTCTCACATAAAAGACATCATAAGTTTTCAAACTGAGATAGTGAAGATTATGTCACATTCAGAAATAATATTGTGCCTGAAGAGTCAGGTTACTCAGCAAATACAGGTCTGTTTGGTGCCACTGAATAGTTTCCTTTGTCAATAATCATTTGAGGAAAGCAAAATGGAACAGCTGCATTTCACTTGTGATGAGGGCTCATGGAAATGAGCTTTGCGATGGATGTTAAATCCTGTAAGCCTTAGACTTTATCTGTTAAATGATGTCCATGCTTCACTTCTTGGCTTTTATGATTTGTAGGTGGCTGAGTTAAGAAAAAACTGAAGTCTAGCTGATTTCTCTAACATAAGAATTCCACGTGGAAAAGTCCATAATTTATGCAACCAAAAACATATAAAATTTTTGTCAAATTAGAAGCTACCTAATTAAGTTCTAGATATCTGCTGTAGAGCAATATGCATATATTCACAATACCGTGTTGCACACTTAAAACTTTGTTAATGGGGTAGATTTCACTATGTATTCTTTACTACAGTTTAAAAAAATAGAATTTATTGAATTGAAAAAAGATGAGAGCTATACTTATGATATTGTAAGTTGTTATTTCTGAGGGAGTGATGACAATCCACTTGAGACATTTTTGTTCCTGTATAAAAATCATCATCTTAGTCTGTCAGAAGGGTCAACACATCAGAGAGGTAAATCAAATATTCAATTTATAATCTTGGTCAAAAAAAAAAAATGAGAGAGAGAACTTCTTTCTAACATTACAAACCCATTTCCCCACACTGTTTAGAAAGTGCCCAGCATTACAGGTTACATGTGTGCTCATTTCTCCTCACATTTTATCATCCTTAAAGCAGATCCTGCTGTCTAAAATGACACAGAATTATGAATGAATGTGTAATGCATTAATAATAAAATATTTGATTATCTTAGTGTTTAGAGTGTATGTTTAGCTTTTAAGTCTTAATGTGTGAATGTTGTCTTAGCTGTATGAATGTCTTGCACTAAAAACAAAACAAAACAACGTATATCATTTGCAGTCATACATCATCAAAATAACATATTCAGGAAAGAAAATTGTGTTTTATATGTTTGAATAAAATTCCAAAAACTTGATGAAATTGTTCTTTATTCAAACCTGAGGCCACTGCCTCTGAGAGGGCTTCTGAGTTCTGGCTGTGTGATTGTCAATTGAACTCATTCTGATCAGCATTGTAATGGAGCTAAATGAATGCATGGTGATGATTGCTTAAAATGTACGTTTTTGTGTAATAGCACTAATTATTAGCCACCCTTTACAATGAGCAGATAATCACTATTAATTTCTTTGCCATTCACTGTAGTTACATTAATCACAATGAGCTCATTTGACTCTAATGTGAATATGATATGTGATGCCATAGGAATTCCATTATAATTTAGTAGCAAATAATGTCCATTGATTGTGAACCACCATGAGCTTCCCTCATGGAAAGAAAAGACCTTCAGAGCTGTCTCCCAGATGTGAATTGCTGTCCCTTCATTCTTGATAATGTGAAGTGTCTATTGAAATATTAAAAAAAAAAAAAAAAACTCTGAGGAAAAGCTTACATCAAGCTAAAAGATTAAGTTTTCAAGAGAATAATGATTAACATTTTGCATATAATTTATGTGAGGATGATGACAAAGGAGGAGAAATATCCCAACAGTTTGAAGCATTTTTGCCAAGAAGTTGATTAAAAGTGAGAAGTCTAGACACCGATTTTCTGGCTAAGTTGCTAGCTCTATGATTTTGGCAATTGACAATCTCTGTAAGCATTAAATTTCTTACCTCTAGAATAAAGATGAGTTCAGTGCCCATTTTATGAGTTTTGAGAGAATTATGCATATAAAAGCATTAAGCATGATGCCTGAAACTTAATAAAGAATAAACTTAAAGTAGATGAGATCTATGAAACCCTTGTTATTTAAAATATGTGATAATTTTAAAGCTTTAAAAATAATAGGACTGTTAAATAAACCAGATTTAGTCCATCCTAATTTTTATTTTAATTTTATTTTTACCATCAAGAATGAGATTTCTCTATAAATGATTACATTTGCCTCTGTGGTAGGTCAAACTAGGTTATTAGTCACATGCTGCATTTCTCCACTTTCTCCATCACAGTGTTTCCTGTGTATGTCAATCTGCTGCTTACTTCAATGAGCTATTCTAAATGTTTCTTTTCCTCTTTTCGTCCATCTTACCTCGTTTCAATTTCCTCAAGTTAATCAAAGGAATGCTTCTTCCTTTAAGTGCCTTGTTTAAAGCATCTTGTTATGTCAAACTAATGTCATTTATAACAGAAGAAGAACATTGTTTGTCCAAGGAAAGCAAAATATCACTTTGCAAACTGACAGGTACTCCTGTTTGCTGACTGGCTGAATTTCAATTGGCTTGTTTGGCACATACCTCCCCTCCTAAACCTTTTTCCTGCACTGGGTGCTGCTTCTGACAGCACTTGCTTGCATATGCATGCCATTAAATAATTGCTGCTGGGATTTATTTATGTTTCCTTTAACTGTATATATACTTTTCAGCTTGTAAAGTTTCTTTTTTCCTAGGACCTATCTGAAATAGTCTATGGAGAAAGTAACACCTGGGTAACTGTTTTCCTATATGTTAAAGAAAATAATTTTTGTATCACATGACATCGTGGTCATTTATCCTCCATGATTTACTGGTATATTTGTAAATTTGGAGAAAAGTTCACTTAAAGTCTATTATAATTTTTTTCTTTTTTGTCAATTAAATGATCTAGATTGAGATTTTTTTTCCTTCTTTTTGCACACTGATAACAATCTATTCCATCAATTTAGCCTCCTATGAAGTTACCCAAAATTACTGCAGAAGCAAAGCAAATCCTATTTCAGAATGAAGGATACCATATAAAATGAGGGTTAATGAAAATATATGTTAAAAATAGGAAATAAGATTAGAGGTGACATATTATTATCAGCCACGAGGGATTCTTCAGGCAGCCAGAAAAAAACACACACACAGCTCTTCTGGTTTTGTCATCATACCAGACGTCCATTTACTAATGAATTAGGAAATAATTGTCACCTTAGGGCTCTAAGACTAGCAAGAATTAGGGTTGGCTAGTTGTAAACACTACTATCGGAGGGCAATGTGCAGTTTGCATACCTTGTTGCCTGAAAGAAAGCCCAGAGTCAAACAAACTCACATGAATTCTCTGGAGTTTTAAATGCAAAAAAAAAAAAGATTTCGAAGAACTCTAATTTTAACCTCCAATACATGAACCATATCACTGTTCAATTATCAAAATCTGGTCACCTAGTTAGCTATATAAGCACATAAATCTTTTTACATAATTTGTCATCTAATATAACCACGTCAGTTCTATTTGCTCAGAATAGAGAGCTCTTGATGCCTCATGGTGATGACTCAACCCTAAGTAGAAACAAGGGATAAATTACAAATGTGGAGACGCAGCAACTAACAAGATTGATTAGTTGATGGGCTAAATAAAAGATGGTTTTAAAGAGTTTGCAGCAGGTATTTGTGGGATAAAGCTCAGAGACTTGTGGGTTCAAAGCTTTAAAGTGCTTTTTATCTGTTTGAAATTACTGAAGTGGCAATTGAGTTCATGCAATTTAACAGTTATTTCAAGATTGTGGGAAACTGTTAGCAAATTCAAGTGATTGTTATGAAGAAAGATTATCTGCTAGCCCAGGGAGTTTATTTTTGTTCCAAGTCTGTAACGTAATTTTAGAATATTTATATAATAGACAAAATTTGTCATTTTGAACATGGTCAGCCATATTCTTTTGTCTGTAATACAAGTTAACTAGAATATAATCTTCAGACAATATAAACTTCACAATGGAAAGAATGTCCATTCTGTTTTTGTTTCTTGATATATCCTGAGAACCTAGAACAATGCCTGGAATATATCAAGTGCTCAATAAATGTATGTTGATTGAATGCAAGTTTGTCTCTAAGAGATTTTGTGGTAGATATCTTTCCTTAGTCAGAAACTGGTTGCTTAAATATTTGTTTCCTTGTATAAAGAGTTATCTGATTGTTCTAACTGTGGAATATCAAGAGAAAATTTCCATTCTTTTCTCTCTTTGTTTAGAGACTGGGAAATGTTACTCTGTACTGTGTGTTGGTTAAACACATAGGCTCTATAGCCAAATTTCTTGGGTTCAAATCTGAGATCTACCTTTCACTAGCTGTGAAACCAAGAACAAAATACAAAATTTCTCTGTGCTATTCTTGCCAAAGCAGGAAAAATTTTAATAAGAGTACCTAACTCATAGAGCTATGAGGATGCATTTAAAATGCCTAGAAGAGAATTTAGCACATAGTGAGTACTTAATAAAGCATAGTCTGTCTTATTATTGATGGTAATAGTATGGAACATCTATAGTAATTTTTTTCATGAGGAATATTCCCATTTAGGTGGGATTATTCCACAGATTAAGGTGAATTATTTTCTTGGCAATTGAGAATCATCTCATTGTCCTAATTTGATTATATTTATATTAGCATATCTTATTTACATCTATACAGTATTATTGTAACTTGTCTTTAAAATATCTATATTTCCCACTCTAGACCACTGACTTTTTAAAATCAAGACCTTGCCTTATTTATCTCTGTATTCCCAGAAAACAGGATGATGTTTAACACATAGATGCTCAAAAAGTATGTTTTGTTTGATGAATGAATGAATGAATGAATCACTATGCAAGTATTTGGTTTCTCTATACACAGATCCCACTTTTCGTCCTCTGGTGTACGGACTGGATAACTTGCTCTTTAAATAATCATTATACAAAATAAAGATTCAAAGTAAAGAAATTTCTTATTTTCAATTTAATTTCTGAATGCCAAAAATTTAAAGGATGTAGGTGTGTGTATCTCTACTAGTATATTCAAACTTCTTTTCATAAATATCTTATAGGCTTTGCAATTTTATTAAAAAACAACATCACAAAGAAAAAGTCGAACTTCTAAATTCTAAACATGTAAATGACATCACAAAAAACTAATAGTTCCATAAAACGTATTTGGTAAAGAGATAAAGAAGGTTTCTGTTTTTGTTTATGGCTGACATTAGAAATTACTATTAGAAATTAGATAGGCTACTACAAAGATAATAATTCTAAGATAAATTATCCTTCATTATTCAGTATATCCTGTCTCAAAGAACCTTTAGTGTTTGGCATAATGTACCTGAAGTTTAAGTCACTTAGTTTTCAATCACAAAATTTAGAGAACTTTCTATAATAAAGGAAAAAATACTTAACATTCTTAGATGTTGTAAAAGTGGACTTTGAACAGTAATTCTCTCCACTTTCTTCATCATAGAATTTAGTTCTGTATCTTGAAGGTCACAAATTTTTGTAGCACCATGTTTAGGTTTTCCACAAAACTATTGTTGTTTTATATTAAAGCATCATGTATGTAATTTCCTTGGGGAGCAATATTTTTTAAATGTTGATGTGCTTCAAGTCACTGAAAATGTCAAATGCTTTCAAAACCATGAGAGGCAGATTCATGTTCAACAAAAACTTCCAGGATTTCAATCTTCAAGTAAAGCAGCAAAACTGAGATTTGATCCATTTTTTCTTCTACCCTCTGTCATTACCTTCTCAGCACCTATGACATTTTGACATATCTTTTCTGTGATCACAAGCATTTGTATGTTATTTCTCAATCAATCTTTTTTATACTCCATAAAAGAAATATAATCACCTAATTCAATACATTCAAAGAAAACAATACCTTGTTTCAATTATATTTCAATTCTTGCTTTTATTTTTGGCATGTGTCATTTTATAATTGATTAAAATAAAATATGAAATTTTCAGGTATATTTAAAATCTGAGTAAAGCAACATGGTTTCCCCTTTTTTACTTTAATCTTCAAAATCCAAAGACTTTTTAAAACTCAAGTTATAATGTAATTGTAGGGCAAATAAAATTAATAGGTGTTATTCTTTCAAATTTAGTAAATATTCTTTGTTGATAGCTGTATTTTAGGTGCACTATGTATACAAATTTTATATACTAAGTAGGTTTTTAAAGAAAGTCTTTCTGACTTATAGTTTCAACTATACAGAGTTAATGTTTTGGCCCACGTATTATCATTTAATCATACATTTTTTTGAAGTAAGCACTTTTATTGTATTCCCCACGAAAAATAATTTGTGTTCTATGTGTCACATTGGGCACAACTCAAATAAGTAAAATATTTCATTTTAAAACAGTGATTGTACTACAGCATTTAGGTTTCTATTCTTTGTTTAATTTGGAAATAAGCTTGCTAGAGTGCTCTTCTGTAATGTTATTAAATTGATTACAAGATTAATGTATGTCATTTGACTACCATATTCTAAGAAATTTTATTTAAAGCCATAATTAACATTTCTGACTTTAGGAGATTTTCTTGTCAAAATTGCTGATAAATAAATATTTTGCATTAAAAAGCACACTCTCGGGACTTCCCTGGCAGTCCAGTGGTTAAGATTCCACACTTCCAATGCTGGGGGCACAGGTTCGACCCCTGGTCAGGGAACTAAGATCCCACATGAGAGGAGTGGCCAAAAAGTAAAAAAAAAAAAAAAAAAAAAAAAAACCACACTCGTCCAAAATTGCATGAAGCTATATGCATTTATTCAGAGTTCTTAAGCGGTGATGATTGTCCTAGCTGAAAATAGTGTACTCTTTATGATGTTTATTTTAGAGCTGATGGATGCCAGGATCTGTATATGAAAATGTAAAAGAATGTAAAACATGAAGAGAAAGAACACAGTCTCCTGCAGAGATGAAGTGTCTTTAACACCAGGACTAGCCTGTCTTGTCTGCACTTGAAACAATAGATACTTCCAATCTAGCATGACATTCCAATGACAGTCTTTATCTTCCATTGTCAGTTAAACTATAAGGAAGAAATTTCCTTGAAATTTCCCCAAAGTACAAGTTATACTGCAATTCCCAGTTGTACACTTGTTTGCAAGGCAGAACTGGAATCAACTAGAATACTCAACTATTTAGTTATACATCAGTGACCAGGGAATTCCACAAATGTGAACTCACCCACTGTGTTCTTGGAACCAAATCCCCTAAACTCTTATGTAACATTTGGACAGTGAAACTTTCCCATCTCTAGACAAAGAAGCACTCTGAGTAGCTAATGTTTCATTTTAATATTATTCTTGTCTAGTGTTTAAGAAACAATTTAAAACATTGTAACCACAATGAATTTACTGAATACATTTTGAGCAACAGCTGGTAAAATTATCAATGTCTGAACACATATGCACATTTTAAACTTTATTTTATTTTTGCCAATATATTAAGAACATCTGATTTCAAACATTATAGTAGCTGTCATCAGAGATATTTGTATCATTCAAAAAGGTTTTATTTGAAATAAAATTAATTTAGTAAATTCAATAGTAAATAATATAGTTTGCATTTACTAATTTTTATTCAAAGTATATAAAATGATATTTGCTTAATTAAGGAAGCAACTTTTGCAACGGCTAATGTGCACAGTACAAGCAAAAATAATAACATAAATTCAGTGAAAGGTGAACTTCATATATTGAAGTTCTATTATAAATATGTATTATAATCTATAAGTAATACGTCTGACTTGTTATAAATTAAAATGAATTGTTTACAAAATCATTTGAGTTTTGTTAGGAGTAGTTATAAAATAGTCCAAGATAATGCAAAGAGTGTGATTGTTGGATTCTTCATCTTCGTTACTATTTTTAAATCAAATTAAAATGAATATACAGGGAGTGTATTAGATTAATAGAAGTGAACAATAACCACTTAGGTCATGCCATAGCTTTATTTCAAAAATAAGAAAAATATATTGGACTATTTAATTAGCAGTATTCTTACCCTAGCGTTATTGCATTCTTGCACCCATAAAAATGTTAGATAAAATTCAAATTGTGTAGGTTTATTTTGACCTTCATTATATTCCTACATTTACTAATACTACTTAAAACTTAGATCATGGATATCACTGAGTTCTAGAGTAATTTTTTTGTTAATTTATCCCTCTGCTTCTCACACAGATAACATCAATTCTACCTGCTATATGCCCTCTACTCCTTTGATGCTGTTTCTTTACCTGAAATACTTGATTACTTTCTTGCCACATGCATCATGCTTTCTTAAAGATATTGTCACATTTTTCTCACCCACACATCCATCCATCCATTCATTCAACAAAGCTTCTTTAAATATCTACTAAGTGATAGATGCTTGTCCTGAACTTCAACAGTGAACAAGACTTTCCTTTCAGGAGTAACTAGTCAAAGGCTCAGAACTTTCCCTGTAACATGTAATGTGGAAAAAAGTTTTCTATTCTGTAGAAAGCCATAGCCCTCATAGTCAATGAAATTTTTCTCACTGAGTTTATCCAGCCATTTGTGATAACAAATATCTTTGTATGGTATGTCTTGACTGAAAACAAGATCACAAACACTGTTTCCATAACACTACAGTCAATAAGGACACTTATTGGAGCTCAATAAATATTTGTAGAATGTTCTCTCTTTCCAGATCTCTTTTCCTCCAGGTATCTATTTTGCCTAATTTCTCACTTTATTTAGATTTCTGCCAAAGTATCACCTAATCAAAAGAGGCTTTCAAAACTACACTATCTAAAATAGCACTTCCTAACTTATTCCCCTATATTGCCTTACTCTGTTTTATTTTACTTCACTGTACATGTCACCTACCTGGCATATGAAATGTTCGCTAAGTTCCTCCTTCCCCCAACCATAGTATAATGTAAATCCTATGAGAGCAAGGATTTTATTTGTACACTTGTGCTTATTTCTTATGTCTCATGGTGGATGGTACATGTTAGATGCTCAATGAACATTTGTTGAATTAATGAAAGAATGGTTTATTGTTTCCAGTCAAAGGTATTATTTTACTATATTTTTGTTAGGAGTAAAAATTATAGGAAAAAATCAATTAGAATTTTTATATTCTAATTTATAGAATATACTGTTTGTCTTATATAAGATAATAACTATAAAAAATATTTCAAAATTTAAAACTAGATTTTCAAGTGCAAGTAAATATGGTATATGTTGATTAGATCTTGAAAATATGAACTGCCTAGCTCTAACCTGAACACTGACAACTTTCTATCCTGAGGATAGTATGTATATTTTTAAATGCCAAGAGCAAATTTAACGGTAGCTCTTGGGATGCAGAAAGTCTTAACTATGTTCACCTGCTATTTTTCTAGTGTCCTTAGAAAAAAATATTTTAGCTTATATTCACACTTCATGATAATTCTTATGTGAATTTTCTTATTGTATCCTTATTGCTGTAGTAACTCTCCTTGTTTTCAAACATAGATAGCTCTATGGTAGACATTATACATTCACAGAAATTTTATATAATGTATTTAAATGTGTAATGCAGACTGACAGATGGCATATTTTACAGTTTCACTTAAGCTGTGAAATACTGGTTCTGGAATTTGAATACAAATTTTTTGATGCTAAATTCATAAGTTTATATTTTTTCTAATATGTTATCATATTTGATCCATCTTTAAAAGATGGTAGCATCAGAATATTCTCAGTAGGATCTACTTAAATTTAGATAGTTCTAGTAATGAAAATACAGCTGATTAGATTTATTTAAAAGAGTTGATTCTGAGTGAACCAAAGAAAGAGAAAATTTATCAAAACAAAATTTTGGCAATTTAGTTAATTGGCAAAGATTATCCAAATTATCTGTCTACTGATTTTTTTTTTACTTCTATTAAAGTGTCATTTCTCTTTCTGAATCTGAAGATCTTAATCCATTTTTTATTCTGTCCTCTTGGTATTCATTTTTTTGCTTACTTCCATAAGCCTATATTGTATTTTTTCTCATTTTGGATTTAACTAGCAGCTGATTATGGCTTTATATTATGGTTTCTCTGTTTTCATTTTGGAGACCTTACTCAATACTAAACTGATAGTATGTTTTTTGTTTGCTTGGTTATTTTTTTTATGAAACACTGTCTGCTAATAAAGAGATTTCTGTTTTCCTAGTTTCCCTATTTGTGGGTAAATAATAACTACTTTCTTCATGATGATCCTTAATTCACTACATTTTTTTGCCCTACATTGACAAGACTTCTGTAGAAAAATCTCAATATTTTGTTGTAATTAGAGAAACATTTTTATATGATGCTTTTCTACAGAATATTTTAAAATAATGTCTACATTTGGAAAAAAAGAGAATCAAAAGTTACATAATTGTGTCTGTTAAATCTTAGAATTAATAATTTACAAAATGTATACAAAATATATCTGTATTTGTATGATGGGTTTGGGAGTGGGCTATGCTAGTTTAGTTTGCCACATTTCTAAATCACTTTATGTCTTTTTCATTCTACCTAACTCCTTTCTCACATAAATAACTAGATTTCTTAGCTTTTCAGCACACATTGTGAGAGCATGAGAAATGGTCATCAGTAAAATCCCCCAAGCTTGATAGCTTTTATTTAAGAGTCACCAATACAAGACAGACGTCTTTTAAGTTACTGCACAAAGAGAAGTAGGATTTAATTCACTCGAGTAACATATCCACTGCTGCTCACTAATCCTACATCTGTTCCTATAGCCATGGACACCATGGTTCAAGGGAAATACAGTTCCCCAAATATGACAACCTCCCAGACAAAAATGTGTGTGCCCACTACCACTGAGCTCTCTTAGGTTTCCATTTTAATCACTTTTCATTGAATATTTACATCCACTTGATTATTGCGCTGCTGTTAAACAAACTTCTCAAAAGTCCAGGTCTCATTATACATCCCCAAACCTAAAAACCAACCAAAGATTTTCCATCATTTTCAAAATAAAATTATAAAACCTCTCTAAACCTAACAAGATCCTTTATAATCTGGACTCTGCCAATATTTTAAGATTTATCTTTATCTACATTCATATTTCACTCTTTCCTTTAGCCATATTTAACTACTTATGTTTTCTTTATAAGGGACTATTAGCTAATTCTCATGACTAACATTATGACATCCTTATTTTCTTGAATGTGCTCACCCTCATTTCTTTAATTCATACAATTATAATGTCTTAATTTAGACATAAAATCATGTGATAACATTTGATTATACCTTCTTCACTATGGGTACATTTTAAATTAGGTGACTATTGAGTGTGTTCCCATTACATAACTTTATGTTTACTATTTTTTATTGTAACTTTTAATTTAGTTTTCTTTCTCCTCACTGTACTTTGTGTTTCTTGTTAGTAGGAATCGCGTCTTAAGAATTCTTGTATTTTCTACCTCTGGGTGTCGGACATGCTTAACAAATGTTTCTTAAATATGTTTATACAGTATTTAAATATATATATTTATAAATAAATCTGAAAACTACCTGATTAGAAAATGGGCCAAAGACCTTAGACACTTCACCAAAAAGATATATAGATGACAAATAGTCATATGAAAAGGTGCAACCCATCAATGTCATGAGTAAAATGCTAATTAAAATAATGAAATACTACTACATACCTATCAGAATGACCAAAAGCCAGAACACTGACAACATCCAATACTGACAAGTTGTGGAGGAAGAGGAACACTCATTCATTGTTGGAGGGAATGTAATATGGTACAACCATTTTGAAAGATGGTATAGCAGTTTCTTGCCAAACTAAACATACTATTACTATATGATCCAGGAGTCATACTCCTTGGCATTTTACCAAAAGGAATTGAAAACTTATATTCATACAAAGACCTGCACATGGGTGCTTATAGCAACTACATTCATAATTGTTAAAACTTGAAAGCAACTGAGAAGTCTTTCAGTAAATGAATGGATAGACTGTAGTTCATTCAGACAATGGAATATTACTCAGTTCTAAAAAGATATGAACTATCAAGCCATGAAAAGACAAGAGAAACCCTAAATTCATATTACTAAATGAAACAAGTCAATGTGAAAATGTTACATATGATATTACTCCAAATATATAATATTATGGAAAATATAAAACTATGGAGACAGTGAAAAGATCAGTGGTTGCCAAGGGTTAAAGATGAATAAGCAGAGTATAGAGGATTATCTGGGGAGTGAAACTGCTCTATATGATACTATAATGGTAGATACATGTCACATACATTTTTCCAAATCCATAGAATGTATGGATTCTACACCAAGAAAGAAGGCAGGCAGAAAGGGAAAGACAAAGGAAGGGAGAAAGAAAAGAAGGAACAAAAGAAGGAAAAAAAGAAGGAAGGTAAGAAGGAAGAAAAATACACTGTGAAGATAGCATAGTTATGGATGATTATGTTACTGTTCCCAACTAGTTATCCTTCTTCTCATTGACTAGTTCCTTGTTTCCATGTGAGTACAGTGCTTCCTGCTGACACTTTTATTTTTTTTTCCCCAAAATATTAGTCCCGATCATTGGTCTGGATTTGGCCAATGGAATATAAGTGAATTTTGCCCAAACTTTACAAAGATGTCACAAAAAAGAAAACTTTAGACCAATATTACTTATAAATATAAAAATACAAAGTGAAACATTAGCAAATAAAAATGCATTATCTTATCAAAAGAAAAAGTCATCATACTGATTAATATTTATTTCAGGTAAGCAAGTGTTTCAATACTATCAATGTCTTAATATCATTTATTTTATAAATATATAAAAAAAGATAAAAATCATATTGTCTCTTTCATAGTCACTGAAACTGTATTTGATAAATTTTAATGTTTCAAAAATAAATCTTTAAAAGATAAGAAGAGATCTTATCTTATTTAACAGATAAGATATACTTTATATATCTTATATATATTATAAATAAAATATAAATAAATATTTATAAATATTATAAATAATATATATAGAAATATTATAAATAAATGTATATTATATATATTTATATATAAAAATATATATTATAAATAAGATAAGAGATCTTATCTTATTTAACAGATAAGATATATTTATATGCCCAACCACCAGCAACACACCTAAGAATTTTTTCAAAGGAAAAAAGAATAGTAAGTCCCTTGATTGATTCTACAAAATTATTTAACAATGTTCTGATAGTAATAGCCAATATCATTGAGAAAACATAAATAAATATAAAAATTAGAGGAAGGAGGAAACACATATTATTTACAAATGATGTGATATTGTACTTGAAAAACCAAAACAACTCATTGTTTTAAATTTACAAAAGTAAAAAAAAAAAAAATAGAGGAAGGTTGCCAGGTAGAAAGCAGATATATAAAAATCAATTGTCATCATATTTACAAATTATATCTGATTAGGAGAAATGGTGAAAAAAGACTTCATTTATAATAGCAACAGTGCAAAGCTTAAGGACAACCTTAACAATAAATATGTAAAAGCTGTATGTATGAGAGAAACTATGGAATGTCATTAGGCACAAAATTAAAAATAACAATAGTAACAACAACAAAAAATCTCCAAAATATGTGAAAAAATAAAAAAGGCTTACCATGTTTTTGCATAAAAAGACTCAATGCTATAAAGATGTGAATTCCCCCAAAGTAAATCTCTAAAGGTAGATTGATTTCAATAAAAATATCAGTAGTTATTTTTAATAAACTACAATAGTATTCTAATATTTATTTGGAAGAAAGAAATGGCAAGCAAGAATATCCATGTTAAGTCTAAATTAAAAGAGAATAATATGATAGACCAAACTGCTTGCTCCCATATTGAAACATATTATACAGTATCGTTAATAAGGCACTGTGGGTTTGAAGTATAAATACACATACAGACAAATGGAAAAATTGAAAAGTCAGTTAAGAGGCAAAAATAAATATTAAAAGTTAGGGCATAATATAGGTGGCATTTAAATCAGTACTGATAAATGATGTTCATACATTCGAATGGCTCCCTGGCGAAATAAAATAAATTGAATAACACACCCAATGTAAAAAGAATTTACAGAAAATACACTTAAAATTTTAAAAGACTACAAGCATTGGGACTTCCCTGGTGGCACAGTGATTAAGAATCTGCCTGCCATTTCAGGGGACACGGGTTCGATCCCTGGTCCCACATGCCATGGAGCAACTAAGCCCGTGTGCCACAGCAATCAAGCCTGCACTCTAGAGCCCAGGAGCCACAACTACTGAGCCCGCATGCCACAACTACTGAAGCCTGCGTGCCTAGATCCTGTGTTCCACAACAAGAGAAGTCACTATAATGAGAAGCCCATGCAACAAAACAAAGAGTAGCCCCCGCTTACTGCAACTAGAGAAAGCCTGTGCGCAGTAATGAAGACCCAACGCAGCCAAAAATAAAATAAATAAATAATTAAAAAAATTAAAAAATAAAAATAAATGGTGATGTCTGTGAGCAAAACTCAGGGAACATTACCTGAATAAGTAGGTCAGATAACTGTAAAAAAAAAAAAGAAAAAAATGTTAAAAAAAATTAAAAGACTACAATCATTAAAAGAAAACACACATTTTTTAATAAAGTGGAAATGGATGATGACAAATATTGACACATAAACTTCATAAAAATAATCCCCTGGGGGAAAAACATAAACAAATCAAAATGTAAATGACAAACTTAGAGAAACAAATGGTTTATAACTGAAATCATAGGCAAAGGTCTAATTTTCTTACTATATCAATAGGAACTAAAATCAGTAATAAAACATACAAACTCCAAGTAGAAAAATAGACAAACAAGCAGAGCACATAAAAGGAACTAAAAATAGCTTTTAAACATATGGTATATATCATCTTCAACCATGATAAGAGAATAGAGCCTAAAACTTAAATTTAAAAACTTTTATTAATTCTCAGATTAGCAAAAGTTTGATAACAGAATAGGGTGATGAGAGTCTTTAGAAAGAAGAACTCCTATACATTGCTGGTGAAAGCGTGAACTAGAATGGCCTCTTCTGAGTAATCCAATATTGACCAAAATTTAGAATGTATATACACTTGGTCCTGTGGACTCCATTCCCAGTAATACACCTTATGATTTTTTTCAATTATATAAGACTAACATTGTTGCAAAAGCAATTTACACAAAATTTATGGTATAATGTGGCAGCTAAAGCAGTGGAATACAATATTCTTTGTAACAGGATTAAGATTATGCTCTATTGGCCTACATGGAAAGATCTCCAAGATTTTGTTTAGTGAAAAAATTCAATATGCTAAATAGAGTACTGTATAATATAATACTGCTATTTAGCAAAAGGAAGAAACGAGAGAAAGAGAGGGAGGGAGAGAGAGAGGAAAAAGAAATAAAAGAAAAGAAAGAAAGAAAGGAAGGAAGGAAGGAAGGAAGGAAGAAAGAAAGAAAGAAAGAAAGAAAGAAAGAAAGAAAGAAAGAAAGAAAGAAAGAAAGTAGAGACTTTCATTCTTTCATCAAATATTTACTAAATATGTCCTGATTCTCAAGCTCTGCTCTATGAATTTAGAACAAATAATTGAACCAGTCTTTACCCTCCTGTTATACATTTCCTTGAACATGCTTAGAATATTGGAAGTATATATCAAAATTTATTTAGTCATAATTTACTGATGTAACAAATACTATTGAGTTGTTTTAAATGGGGAAAGCACTATAGTAAATGCTGAGTGAGGATACATTAAGATATTTTTTTAAACAAAGCTAAATCACTATTGGATTTTAATGAAAATGACTGATGTGTATTGGCAAAGGGAAAATGGTTTAGTTCTGGAAAACTGGCAGGGCCTAAGAAGAGATAAAAATGGCCTTAGATGATAGTGGGCTAAAACCTAACTTGTTTGGCTTAAGTGGATGGGATATGAGAGGGATTAATGAGAAATAAAAAAAAAATGTTTGTAGAAGGATGAAGCTTTGAAAAAAATTATAGACCACGAGAGCAAGAAGAATTATAATATATGCTATCCCAACCAGCATATATTTTATAGTATTTTTTTTAAAAGGCAAAATACTTGCCCAGACTCATACAACTATATTTTAAACAGGACTAGTAAACAGGTTTTCTGACTCACAGCCTTTGTGTTAGTTATGTGAAAGGCAAACTGGAGTAAAGTATTAGGGACGAGGCAGTCAGAAAGGAAACATAATGCTTTGAATGAAAAAGCCATGTAGTTATTGCCACAAATATAGATAACTGGAAATAGTAGACATCCTCTAACAGTTTTAGTTAAGATAATAGAGCCAGAGTAGATGAATTACACAGGGAGCAATCTCTACAGAAAATGGATTTGCTCCAGGAAGGAGAATTGAGAAAGTGGACTGCAAAATTAGGAGGGGGATATATTTCAGACTATAGATAAAATCTTCAGTATTTTGAAATTTGTCCTATAATACGTACTGCCTATTCAAAAATTAATTTGGTTGAAAAAATAAAATAAATTGGAAGAATGTAGATCTCTTTCAACTGGAATTTTGAATTGGGTATAGAATATTGGATTAAAATCCTCAATCTATCATTTACAAACTAAATTACCTTGGGCAAGTGAACTTCTTGAATTCCAGTTTCTTTTTTTAAAAAAATTGGAATTGTAATACTAACAAAATTTGTTTCCTGAACTGTACCTATGCACATGGGTATGTGAATTTGATAAATATTAATAACACACACATACATGTAACTGAACTACATGAGAACTGCTTTTCTTTGTAATTTTGCTGAAGCTTGGTAGAGGCTATGCCTACACAATCTATTGTGTATGTAAGGGGAAATGAACATGTGAAACAGAAGGTTCTTTCATAATCTCATGATCCTGAAACAACAAAAGTATTACTAGGAAATTATTAATTACACAATGTGTAATAAGAACTGTTTACAATCAACTATATGGTTTCTTTAATTAGGCTTATAGAAATAAATAATGTAGAACTTGAGCCCCATTTCAAAGGTTTAATTTCACCTGTTCCCATGGTTGAATCTAAATTCTAAGTTTCAGCCATATTGAGCTACTTTAAGCTCCCCAATGTATAGTTCTATAAGTTTTTCAACATGATTTGAACATGCTACCCTCTGCTGCAGTTCTATATAACCCCATACTCTACCCCTCCCCTGTTCCTCCGTTTCACCAACTTATATTTTCCCTCAGCTAGTCACATCTTCCCAGTAACTGCTCCTAACATCTGAATCCTATGCCCTTCTTGTATTTCACATAGCACGTATATCACCTACACATACTCCCGCTAGTAATAATTGGAAGAATTTCTTACACTAAGTTACTATATATTGCCATGCTGCTGTTTTATGTGAATTTCTCATTTACTGCTCCTAGTAAACTTAAAAACATCTGAACTCTTAATATTTCCAATTTACAAATATGGAAAATAAGGCTTGGAAAGGCAAGTAACTTGCTGAAGGCCATGGGGCTGAAAAGTAAATAGAGCTAAGATTCAGACTCAGGTTGCCTGACTCACTCTAACAATCTCCAATGATTCAGGTTCACTTTTGCTCACCTACTTGTGTGCATTTCCCAATAGTCTTTAAAGATTCCTTAGATCAGAGATAGTACCCTGTTTGTTATTTTTACCTCTAATACTTTGCAAAGTGCCTGATATCAACCTTTGACTCTCACTGATGAATTTAAGGTCAGTGCCTGTGATGGCATTTGGAACACATGTGGAGTGAGAGAGTTACAGACTTTACCCAATGGGAGATCAAACAACAAGATGAAAAGGGAATTTTGGTCACAATCATTCTTTGTAGAAGAGCTGCTGGAAAAGTACCTGGCATCTGACTCTCTGAAGGTGGCTCAGGGTGTGACAACCTAGCCTGCATCATCATTTACTTCCTGACCACTAAGAAAGCAGTGCCTCTGCCAGGGAGTGAAGGTGCTGGTGCCTGAGGGGCTGAGGGCAATGACAGTGGTGTCAACAACAGGGTCAAGCAATCATCTGTATCCATGCCCACCCATCCTTCTTCTGAGACAGCTCATTTACTATTTCATAAGTCAACAAGTAAGTTTAAAAAATAAATGAATGAATGAGTAATAATGTTATTTAAAATATTATAATAAATATATAATCATAAATGAATAAATAAATAATATTTTAATATGTATATTAAATTTATATAAAGCTAGGAGTATATATCTAGCAATGAGACAAACCTTGATGATAATTTTGGTTTCAAGCTACCTCTTTTCTCTAGTTAGGCCTCTATTGTTCTTCTTCATCATGGCGTTCAATTTTCCTGATAGTTTTCTATGTGGCCAAACCATTTTCATTGCTTGTCTTTCTGCAATTTCTTGTATTAGGGTCCTTATTAATATTTTCAGGAAATTCTCACTCATTTATAACACTTGTTTAAATATCATATTAATTATTTTTTTATGATTCAATATGCTTTACAGAATACCTAGTATGTAGTCATTTCCCTAGAGTTGACATCTTGCCAAGTTGCTCTTTGCTTATCTCTTTCTGTTGAATGTTTTGCCTTCTCTGTACAGTTTCTTGACATTTTGGCCATCTGCCTAGTGGAAGTAAAGAACTGTGGTTGTGCTAAGGCAGTGGAAAGAGAATTTAAACCATCTTCTCTTAGTGAGATAAATAAATTCCAGAATGCATAAAAGTTGAAAATAAGAACATGGATACAATGATATCCACACATTCATACAAATATATTAAACATTAATTTTGACTATAGCAGCTCAGAAGCAGGAGTTTTTAACTGTCATGAACACGTTCTTATGTGGGTTACTTATAGACTGTAATTTACAAATAAAGAATGTTGAAAGGTGTGTGTCAGTGTGTGTGTATTTGCATGTATGCACAGATAGACTAAAAACTTTTAATGCAAAAGATAAATGATGTGACCCACTTGAATTCCCTCTACCTTCTAAGAGAAAACATGAATGTAGTCACTTAACTATAGCTGATATTCTCAACACGTGCACACGTGTGTGTGTGTGGTCCTCATCATTCTTTAAGACTTTGCCTCATAAATTCCAAAATATTCTGTTAAAATTTTAAAAATCAAACTGAGACAAAAGAATGTTTGTGGTTAACTGACTTAAATAAAAAGTCATTTTTTAAAAAAGTTACTGTGTAATTTGTCTGGTAATACTGCAGGAGAAATAGTTTGTTAATTTATTTTCCTTTTAATATCAGTCTTCATATGTGAAGACTCTGTTAATATTCTGAATGAATATTCATAAGGTAATATGAAACAGAATAGCTAAAATATTATGGGTTAATATTATATTTTCATCATGGGTCACCCTTTGTTCATGCTCATTTTATGTCTCTTTTAAAGTGAGAATCTAGCTTTATATTCACGTTTACATCTTAAACATGTTCTTCTATCTAGTATAAATAAGTGTAGATAAATTTTAAACCAGGTTTTATGAGTAATGTTCTCACCATATAGATAATAGACACTTAGCTGATAACGAAGTTTCCAGTGCAATATATTACACCTTTATGTATTATATGAAACTCTATAATACAGTATCAAAAATATAATTGTAAGTAGGGGCTGGATAAATGTTTTCTTTGTTATATATTTTTTAATTTTATATGATTATTATTAATGATTTCATAAACACCCAATTCTTTCTCCCACCTGAACTGAGAAATGAGCAATTTTTCCGGGCCATAAAAGTTTAGCATTGAATTATAACTGCACCCATTATCTTAAAACTGAACTTGTCCTTAGGATACAATCACTCTGTCAATGACATGGATTTTTTGTTTCCTTTGTTATTTTAAGTAATAGTAGTTTTTACCTTTAATACTATAAGTTGTGTAAGGTCCTGACCAATTATTGAGCCTCCTAATTTATTCATATCATCTTATTTACAAATTTTTTCTTGCTTAATGTTTATTGACTGTGTCTTCTGTTGTTGTTTTTTTTTATCTTTATTGGAGTTTAATTGCTTTACAATGTTGTGTTAGTTTCTGCCGCACAACAAACAAAGTGAATCAGCTATATGTATACATATATTCCCATATCCCCTCCCTCTTGACACTCCCTCCCAACTCCCTATCCCACCCATCTAGATCATCACAAAGCATCGATCTGATCTCTCTCTGCTGTGTAACAGTTTCCCACTAGCCATCCATTTTATATTTGGTAATGTATATATGTCAATGTTACTCTCTCACTTCATCCCAGCTTCTACTTCCCCCCTGTGTCCTCAAGCCCGTTCTCTACGTCTGCATCTTTATTCCTGCCTTGCCACTAGGTTCATCAGTACTGTTCTCTTAGATTCCATATATGTGCGTTAGCATATTATATTTGTTTTTCTCTTTCTGACTTACTTCACTCTGTATGACAGACTCTAGGTCCATCTACCTCATTACAGATAACTCAATTTCATTCTTTTTTATGGCTGAGTAATATTCCATTGTATATATGTGCTGCATCTTCTTTATCCATTCATTTGTCGATGGACATTTAGGTTGCTTCCATGTCCTGGCAATTGTAAATAGTGCTGCAATGAACATTGTGGCACATGTATCTTTTTCTTCTTTTCTTTTTTAGACAAAGATCCAATATATTTGTGAGGAATTGACAGGACAAAGAAATGTGTGTTTTGGTGCTCAAAAAATTGTTCTAGGGGCTTCCCTGGTGGCGCAGTGGTTGAGAGTCCACCTGCCGATGCAGGGGACACGGGTTCGTGCCCCGGTCTGGGAAGATCCCACATGCCATGGAGCAGCTGGGCCCGTGAGCCATGGCCACTGAGCCTGCATGTCCGGAGCCTGTGCTCTGCAACAGGAGAGGCCACAACAGTGAGAGGCCCGTGTACCAAAAAAAAAAAAAAAATTGTTCTAATTATGTGAAAAATGCTATTGGTAATTTGAGATGAATTGCATTGAATCTGTAGATGGCTTTGGGTAGTATAGTCATTTTCACAATATGGATTCTTCACCATCTGTTTGTACCATCTTTGATTTCTTTCATCAGTATCTTATAGTTTTCTGAGTATAGGGCTTTGACCTTAGGTAGGTTTATTCCTAGGAATTTTATTCTTTTTGTTGCAATGGTAAATGGGATTGTTTCCTTAATTTATCCTTCTGATCTTTCGTACATGTATCTTTTTGAATTATGGTTTTCTCAGGGTATATATGCCCAGTAGTGGGATTGCTGGGTAATATGGTAGTTCTATTTTTAGTTTTATAAAGAACCTCCATTCGATTCTCCATAGTGGCTGTATCAATTTACATTCCCGCCAACAGTGCAAGAGAGTTCCCTTTTCTCCCCACCATCTCCAGCATGTATTGTTTGTACATTTTTTGATGATGGTCATTCTCATTTTAGTTTTAATTTGCATTTTTCTAATAATTAATGATGTTGAGCATCTTTCCAAGTGTTTGTTGGCAATCTGCATGTCCTCTTTGGAGAAATGTTTATTTAGGTCTTCTGCCCATTTGGGGATTGGGTAGTTTGTTTTTTTGATATTGAGCTGCATGAGCTACTTGTATATTTTGGAGATTAATCCTTTGTCAGTTGCTTCTTTTGCAAATATTTTCTCCCATTCTGAGGGTTGTTTTTTGTCTTGCTTATGGTTTCATTTGCTGTGCAAAAGCTTTTAAGTTTCACTAGGTCTCATTTGTTTATTTTTCTATTTTATTTGCTTTACCCTAGGAGGTGTGTCAGAAAAGATTTTGATGTGATTTATGTCATGGAGTGTTCTGCCTATGTTTTCCTCTAAGAGTTTTATAGTATCTGGCCTTATATTTATGTCTTTAATCCATTTTGAGTTTATTCTTGTTCATGGTGTTAGGAATTGTTCTAATTTCATTCTTTTACATGTAGCTGTCCAGTTTCCCAACACTACTGACTGAACAGGCTGTCTTTTCTCCACTGTATATTCTTTCCTCCTTTGTCAAAGATAAGGTGACCATATGTGTGTGGGTTTATCTCTGGACTTTCTATCCTGTTCCATTGATCTATATTTCTGTTTTTGTGCCATTACCATACTGTTTTGATTACTGTAGCTTTGTAGTATAGTCTGAAGTCAGGGAACCTGTTTCTTCCAGCTCCGTTTTTCTTTTTCAAGGTTGCTTTGGCTATTCTGGGTCTTTTGTGTTTTCAAACAAATTTTAAAATTGTTTGTTCTATTTCTGTGAAAAGATCCCATTGGTAATTTTATAGGGATTGCACTGAATCTGTAGATTGCTTTGGGAAGTATAGTCATTTTCACAAAGTTGATTCTTCCAATCCAAAAACATGGTATATTGCTCCATCTGTTTGTATCATTTTTAATTTCTTTCATCTGTGTCTTATAGTTTTCTGCATGAAGGTCTTTTGCCTCCTTAGGTAGGTTTATTCCTAGGTATTTTATTCTTTTTGTTGCAATGCTAAATGGGAGTGTGCCCTTAATTTCTCTTTCTGAATTTTGTTGTTACTATATAGGAATGCAAGAGATTTCTGTCCATTAATTTTGTATCCTGCTACTTTACCAAATTCATTAATTAGCTCTAGCAGTTTTCTGGTTGCATATTTAGGATTTTATATGTATAGTATCATTTCATCTGAAAACAGTGACAGTATTACTGCTTTTTTTTTGTATTTGCTTTATTTATTTGTCTTCTCTGATAGCCTTGGTTAAACTTCCAAAACTATGTTAAATAACAGTGGTGAGTGTGAGAACCCTTGTCTTCTTCCTGATCTTAGAGGAAATGGTTTCAGATTTGCACCGTTGAGAACAATGTTGGCTGTGGGTTTGTCATATGTGCCTTTTATTATGTTGAGGTAGATTCCCTCTATGCCCATTTTCTGGAGAATTTCTCTCATAAATGGGTGTTGAATTTAGTCAAAATCTTTTTATACATCTATTGAGGTTATCATACAGTTTTTACCCTTCAGTTTTTTAATATGGTGTATCACATTGATTGATTTTCATATATTGAAGAATCCTTGCATTCCTGGGATAAGCCCCACCTGGTCATGGTGTATGATCCTTTTAATGTGCTGTTAGATTCTGTTTGCTAGTAGTTTGTTGAGGATTTTTGCATCTATGTTCATCAGTGATATTGGCCTTTAATTTTCTTTCTTTGTGACATCTTTGTCTGGTTTTGGTATCAGGGTGATGGTGGCCTCCTAGAATAAGTTTGGGAGTGTTCCTCCCTCTGCTATATTTTGGAAGAGTTTGAGAAGGATAGGTATTAGCTCTTCTCTAAATGTTTGATAGAATTCGCCTGTGAAGCCATCTGGTCCTGGGCTTTTGTTTGTTGGAAGATTTTAAATCACAGTTTCAATTTAAGTGCTTGTGATTGATCTGTTCATGTTTTCTATTTCTTCCTGATTCAGTCTTGGGAGGTTGTACTTTTCTGTAAATTTATCCCTTTCTTCCAGGTTGTCCATTTTACTGGCATATAGTTGCTTATAGTAGTCTCTCATGATCCTTTGTATTTCTGAGATGTCAGTTGTTCCTTCTCATTTTTCGTTTTTAATTTTGTTGATGTAAGCCTTCTTCCTTTTTCACAGAGGTGTCTGGCTAATGGTTTATCAATTTTGTTTATCTTCCCAAAGAATCAGCTTTTAGTTTTATTGATCTTTGCTATTGTTTCCTTCATTTTTTTCATTTATTTCTGATCTGATATTTATGATTTCTTTCCTTCTGCTAACTTTGGGGGTTTTTTGTTCTTCTTTCTTTAATTGCTTTACATGTAAAGTCAGGTTGTGTATTTGAGATGCTTCTTGTTTCTTGAGGTAGGATTGTATTGCTATAAACTTTCGTCTTATAACTGCTTTGCTGCATCCCATAGTTTCTGGGTCATCATGTTTTCATTGTCCTTTATTTCTAGGTATGTTTTGATTTCCTCTTTGATTTCTTCAGTGATCTCTTGGTTCTTTAGTAGTGTATTGTTTAGCCTCCATGTTTTTTTTTTTTTTACAGTATTTTTTTTCCTATAATTGATATCTAGTCTCAGAGCATTGTGGTTGGAAAAGATGGTTGATATCATTTCAATTTTCTTAAATTTACCAAGGCTTGATCTGTGACCCAAGATGTGATCTATCCTGAAGAATATTCTGTATGCACTCGAGAAGAAAGTGTATCCTGTTGTTTTGGGATGGAATGTCCTATAAATATCAGTTAAGTCCATCTGATCTAATGTGTCACTTAAAACTTGTGTTTCCTTATTTATTTCTGTTTGGATTGTCTGCCCATTGGTGTAAATGGGGTGTTAAAATCTCCTACTATTATTGTGCTACTGTTGATTGCCTCTTTTATGGCTTTTAGCATTTGCCTTATGTATTGAGGTGCTCCTATGTTGGGTTCATAGATGTTTACAATTGTTATATCTTCTTCTTGGATTGATCCATTGATCATTATATGGTGTCCTTCCTTGTCTCTTGTAACAGTCTTTATTTTAAAGTCTATTTTGTGTGATATGAGAATTGGTACTCCAGCTTTCTTTTGGTTTCCATTTGCATGGAACCATCCCTTCACTTTCAGTCTGTATGTGTCCTAGGTCTGAAGTGGGTCTCTTGTAGACAGCATATATATGGGTCTTGTTTTTGTATCCCTCAGCCAGTCTGTGTCTTTTGGTTAGGGCATTTAATCCATTTACATTTAAGGTAAGTATTGATATGTATGTTCCTATTACCATTTTCTTAACTGTTTTGAGTTTCTTTGGGTAAGTCTTCTCCTTGTCTTGTGGTTCCTGCCTAGAGAAGTTACTTTAGCATTCGTTGTAAAGCTGGTTTGTTGGTGCTGAATTCTTTTAACTTTTGCTTCTCTGTAAAGTTTTTGATTTCTCCATCGAATCTGAATGAGATCCTTGCTGGGTAGAATAATCTTGGTTGTAGGTTTTTCCCTTTCATCACTTTCTTGCCACTCCCTTCTGGCCTGTATAATTTTTGCTGAATTATCTGCTGTTAATCTTATGGAGATTCCCTTTTATATTATTTGTT
The DNA here is from genome assembly GCF_964270905.1 of Leucopleurus acutus. NCBI lineage: Eukaryota > Metazoa > Chordata > Mammalia > Artiodactyla > Delphinidae > Leucopleurus > Leucopleurus acutus. The sequence continues at coordinate 123,589,528 of NC_139143.1, forward strand.
GGTTTTCCCTTGTTGCTTTTAATATTTTTTCTTTGTGTTTAATTTTTTTTTAGTTTGATTAATATGTGTCTCAGTGTGTTTCTCCTTGGGTTTATCCCCTGTGGGACTCTCTGCACTTCATGGACCTGATTGACTATTTCCTTTCTCATCTTGTGGAAGTTTTCAACTATAATCTCTTCAGATATTTTTTTCAGACCCTTTCTTTTTTTCTTCTTCTTCCAGGACACCTATAATTTGAATGTTTGTGTGCTTAATGTTGTCCCAGTGGTCTCTGAGACTGTCCTCCATTCTTTTCATTCTTTTTTCTTTATTCTACCCTGTGGCAGTCATTTTCACCATTCTATCTTCCTGCTCATTTTTCCATTCTTCTGCCTCAGTTATTCTGCTATTGATTCCTTCCAGAGTGTTTTTAATTTCAGTTATTGTGTTGTTCATTACTGTTTGCTCTTTATTTCTTCTAGGTCATTGTTAAATGGTCCTTATATTTTCTCTATTCTATTTCCAAGATTTTAGATCATCTTTATTATCATTACTCTGAATTGTTTTTCAGGTAGTTTGCCTATTTCCTCTTTGTTTATCTGGTTTTGTGTGTTTTTATCTTGCTCCTTTGTCTGTAAGATTTTTCTCTGTCTTTTCATTTTGTCTAATTTATAGTATTTAAGGTCTTCTTTCCCTAGGCTGCAGATCATATTTCCTCTTGCTTCTGTTCTCTGCCTTCTGTGGTGTGGTTGGTCCAGTGTCTTGTGTAGGCTTCCTGATGGGAGCAACTACGTTCTGCTGGTTGGAGCTGAGTCTTTTCCCTCTGATGAGCAGGACCATGTCAGGTGGTGTGTCTTGGGGTTTGTGAGGTTAGTATGACTTTAGGTAGTTTGTGTGCTGATCGGTGGGTTTGTGTTCCTGTCTTGTTTGTTGTTTGGTGTGAGATGTCCAGCATTGGGAGCTGCTGGCAATTGGGGGGAGCCAGGTCTTTGATTCAGATAGAAGCCTCCATGAGAGCTCTCAGTGATTAATCTTCCCTGGATCTGGGAATTTTCTAGTGGCCCAGTGTCCTGGACTTTATTGTCCCACCCCAGAGCCTCAGGCCTAACTGCTAGTCAAGGGAGCAAGACCCCACAAGTTGCTCATCCTGGCAATAAAGGTGATTAAAAAAGACTAACAAAACCCTAGACAAATGGTAAAAAATAATGAAACAAACAGAAACAGAAACAAGGAAACACACACACACACAAGAAACAAAACAGAACCAAATAAATCAAAAAGCAAGAGAACAACCAGACAAACAAAAGAACCCAAGAACAAAATCAAACAACTAAGAAGAAAGCTGGCAAAAATACAAAACGAAAAGACAAAACCAGAGGGCCAACTGAAGAATGAAGCAAAGAGACAAAACCAACTGATGAAAATGATAAAGAAAAAGAGAAAGGGGAAAGAAGACAGAACAACAGCAAGGCAACATAGAAACAAATTAAAAAAAAAAAAGAAAATATTAAAAAAAAAAACCTGAGAAATTGTAGAAACAAAATCAATCAAACAAAAACAGAAACAAGGAAACACCCACATGTAAAAAAAACAAAAACAGAGCTGAATAAAACAAAAAGCAAGAGAAAAACCAGACAAACAGAAGAACGCAAAAACAAAATCAAACAATTAGGATTTAAACTAACAGAAACACATAACCTAAAAACAAAACCAAAGCAGCGTGCCAACTGAAGAATAAACAAAGACACAGAACAAACCAATAAAAATGATTTAAAAAATAATAATAAAATAAAAAGGGAAAAAACACAGGACAACAGAAAAGTAAGTAGAAATGGAAATATCTTTTTAAAGAAAAAGAAAAATATATTAAAGAAGAAGAAAAAATAAGGGAAACAGAACCACAGAAAAGCAAAGTAAAAATAGAAATTTATTAAAAAACTAAAAATAAAAGGTGTTACAAAACATGGAGATCCCAAGAGACTAAAAAGAAAAAAAACTAAAACAACATCACCAAACAAACAACCAAAAAAGAATGAAAAGAAACCAAAAAAAGAAAGAACCAACAACAGAATGACTCAAAACATAATAAAATTAATAGTAATAATTATGTTTCCCTGGGGTCTCTGCTGTAAGTGACCTTACATGCCATGAGCCACAGCCCACCTCTGTCTCCCCAAGAGACCCTCCTCTGTCTCTGGGCTGGTCTCTGGACCTGCTGTGGGCCCTGTGGGACCACTCAGACTCTGACCTGGCCCAATTCCTGTGTGTGCTGCCCCCAAAGTCCACACCTGCCAGAGCTAGACTGTTTTCATTTGTGGGAACACTCATTGTCTACTCAGATATTCCATAGATGCACAGTCTACCTAGCTGATTGCAGGGATTTAATCTGCAGCTTGTACAGCTGATGGAAACATTTTTGATCTTCTTCCTTATTCACTCTGTCCCTGTGGTTTAGCTTTGGTTTTATCCCCACCTCTCTGTGTGGTCTACGCACAGGAGTCTGGTACTGAGGTTGCTTTGGAGCTCTTGGGTCTGCCCCTATGAGGACCTGGCACAGAGGTGTTATGACTTCTTGGATCGCAGGAGCCCTGGCAGTGCCAAATGTGTAGAGAAGCCAGTGGCCATGGGAACAAGAGATATGACCCTAGTGAGGGCCTTTTCTGGGGTCCAGCATAAGGCTCATGAAGACCAGCCCTGACCCCGTTTTTTCTGGCCTGTCAGCTGGTGTGTGAGAGCCACCCCTGAGGAGGCGTTTTTTATTGCTCAGCAGCCGGCACTCAATAGCCAGCCCTGAGTGGGCTTTTTTTTATTGCTGTTGGCAGGTGCCAGCATGTGGGGAGAAAGAGGTTACCATAGTGCCTCCACCCCCTGTGTGTGACTCAGCAATAGTGCCCACTTCCATGGCAGTCCAGTCTTTCTCCATAGCCGTTCCCTGCTGTGGATTTATTCCCTTTCATCCCCTCAGTCCATCTCTCCACAGTCAACAGTAGTTCTCACTTTGGGCCTGATCTCCAATCCTCATGCACCATCTCCCAGCCTCCTTGCACACCTGTGAACAGACCTCCCAATCCAGGGTACATAGGACCGTGATACAGACCATCTGTGTATTTCTCTGTCCCATCTGCCACAGATCAGCTGCTTCACCCTCTTCTGACAACCTCAAAAGCTTCCCTTCCATCCCAATCAATTTCTCCATCAGAGAGAGGGTTTCCCTACAGCTCCTCTGCCCCAGGGTGCAGGTCCCATCCTGCTTCCTCTCCTCCTCTTTCCCCTTTCTTTTTTTCTGTCCTACCCAGTTATGCAGGGATCTTAATAGTCCATTCCAGTGTCTAAGGTCTTCTGCTACTTTTCAGCCGGTGTTCTGTGAGAATTATTGCATCTATAGGTGTATTCCTGATGCAACAGTGGAGAGAGATGAACTCCATGTCCACCTATTCCACCATCTTGAACCTCTGTGTCTTCTGTTTTAGTTCTGGACTTAGCTGTAATAAATATTTTACAGAAGATATGGCTTAAAAGAAAAAGAAAAAAAGTTTTGCTTCCTCAGTTTATAGTATTAATAACTCGAAGCTACACAGACCAGGGCAATATCTATTGATGGTAAGTAGAGTACTACATCCTTAAGATTAGAAACTTGGGGAAAACAAACTTACCAATATAACATGCATTTAATATTTTTCATTTTGTTGATAAAAATATGAAAGTATAAGAAACTGATAATGAAAATTCTACCCTAACTGTCTCTTCTTGATCGTTAAGAATTCCTTGGAAAGATTTTGAATTGTCAAGGCAGCAATCTTTCCCCAAATATAAGCATTTATACAGAACACATTGTAAATGAATATTTCATTGCTAAAATTAAGTGAAAAGATAAATAAGTAAAGAGAATTCTTATTCAAAACTGAATGTTTTCCTTTAAAATGGAACAGGTGTTACATGTGACAATGATGGACCAGCTCATTTCAGACCAACTCACTGTTAACAAGCAACAAACCAGACAAATGTTTAATATGTCTATTTGAAATTATCAGAAAGCCACTAAAGACACAAGGACTTGTGAGGTCAACACTCTGAGTAAAACAGAAGACCAAAATGTTGAATCTGACTCTTGAAACCATCTTTTCTCCTGAGGTATTTGCCAATCCAAAGGTGAAGTCCGAGAACCTAAGAATCTGAGGAGAAGGAAAGAGTGACAAGTAGAGCACTGGCAGAAGTCTTAGAAGACTGCCAACACTGAGGAGACACAATGGGAGTTCAGGGCCTGCAAGGTTCAAAGAATTCTGTGAATATCCCAGGCTTCCTTTTAGGACCTGGTGGATTACATTCTTCCAATGAGGGAGAATTATAAATAGACAAGTGCTTGCAACACTGAAGTTTAGCTTAGAATCAATTGAATCCTTGTGTAGGGCTGTTAATTGATCTGCCTGTGAGAAGGGCAGTAAATATTCCATAGAGAAGAATAACCTCTAGCCTTCATATTATTCTTACTTTTTTTTCTACACAAAATGTATGACACTTAACCAAAAATATTAAGTATGCAAACAATAATTAACTGAAAACCAAAAATAAAATCAGATAAGAGAAAAATAACAATAAGAGATACATTCATTGTGTTATTAGTCCAGGATAGGTGAAGTGGGCAAAAATATGTGAAGCTATAGTATGTCTAAACAATAAAATCAATAGGGTCGATCTTATTAATATGCATAAAACATTATACCTATTACTACAGGATGTATCTTTTCCTCAAATGCACATAGAGGTTTTCCAAAAATTTATCATATATTAGACCACAAAGAAAATCTCAGGTTTCTTAAAATAATAATAATCCAAATAACATTCTCTGATTCTAATGTGATAAAAATTGAATTAATTTATAACAAATCTAAAAACAGTTCATTCCACATAGAGGTTTTAAAAAAAATCTTTCCGTTAAATAATTTCTTAGTGAAAGAGGAAATGCAAACCAAAATAAAAGAACCACTAAAAATATAATAATAATGATAATAATAATGATTTAAAAATAATTAAATGATTAAAAAGTAACACATAAAGTATGAGATATGTAAAGAAATAATCAGAAGGAAATGCATAGTCTTAAATACTCATATCAATAGAAATAAAAAATAAATACTAAATGAAATAATAGTAAATATTCATTTACTTATACCAGGAATGCAGGTATAGCTTTATATTCAGAAATTATTAACATGGGAAAAATTGGGAAGATGGCGGAAGAGTAAGACGCGGAGATCACCTTCCTCTCCACAGATACACCAGAAATACATCTACACGTGGAACAACTACAGAACACCTACTGAAGGCTGGCAGAAGACCTCAGACCTCCCAAAAGGCAAGAAACTCCCCACGTACCTGGGTAGGGCAAAAGGAAAAAAGAATAAACAGAGACAAAAGAATAGGGACGGCATCTGCACCAGTGGGAGGGAGCTGTGAAGGAGGAAAAGTTTCCACACACTAGGAAGCCCCTTCGCGGGCGGAGACTGCGGGAGGCGGAGGGGGGAGCTTCGAAGCCGCGGAGGAGTGCACAGCAACGGGTGCGGAGGGCAAAGCGGGGAGATTCCCGCACAGAGGATCGGTGCCGACCGGCACTCACCAGCCCGAGAGGCTTGTCTGCTCCCCCGCCGGGGCGGGCGGGGCTGCGAGCTGAGGCTCTGAGGCTCGGGTTTCGGTTTCGGTCGGAGCGCAGGGAGAGGACTGGGGTTGGCGGCTTGAACATAGCCTGAAGGGGTTAGTGCACCACAGCTAGCCGGGAGGGAGTCCGGGGAAAAGCCTACACCTGCCGAAGAGGCAAGAGACTTTTTCTTCCCTCTTTGTTTCCTGGTGCGTGAGGAGAGGGGTTTAAGAACGCTGCTTAAAGGAACTCCAGAGACGGGCGCGAGCCGCGGCTAAAAGCGCGAACCCCAGAGACGGGCGCGAGCCGCGGCTGAAAGCGCGGACCCCAGAGACAGGCGCGAGCCGCGGCTGAGGGCGCGGACTCCAGAGACGGGCGCAAGCCACGGCTGGAGGCGCGGACCCCAGAGGCGGGCGGGAGACGTTGGGGCTGCTGCTGCCGCCACCAAGGGGCCTGTGTGCGAGCGCAGGTCGCTCTCCACTCCCCTCTTCCGCGGAGCCTGTGCAGCCCGCCACTGCCGGGTTCCCGGGATCCGGGGACGACTTCCCCGGGAGAGCGCACGGCGGGCCTCGGGCTGGTGCAGGGTCACGCCGGACTTTGCCGCCGGGCGCCCCGCATTCTGTGCCCCTCCCTCCCCGCCGGCCTGAGTGCGCCAGAACCCCCGAATCAGCGGCTCCTTTAACCCCGTCCTGTCTGAGCAAAAAACAGACGCCCTCCAGCGACCTACACGCAGAGGCAGGGCCAAATCCAAAGCTGAGCCCCTGTGAGCTGTGAGAACAAAGAAGAGAAAGGGAAATCTCTCCCAGCAGCCTCAGAAGCAGCGGATTAAAGCTCCACAATCAACTTGATGTACCCTGCATCTCTGGAATACATGAATAGACAACCAATCATCCCAAATTAAGGAAGTGGACTTTAGGAGCAAGATCTATGATTTTTTCCCTTTTCCTCTTTTTGTGAATGTGTATGTGTATGCTTCTGTGTGAGATCTTGTCTGTATAGTCTTGCTTCCACCATTTGTCCTAGGGTTCTATCCGTCCATGGTTTTTTCTTAAAATTTTTTTCTTAATAATCAATTTTAATTTTAAGAACGTTATTATACTTTACCTTCGTCCTTTCTTTCTTTCTTTCCGTCCTTCCTTCCCTCCTTTAGACAACGAATCATCCCAAATTGAGGAGGTGGTCTCTGACAGCAAGATTTATGATTTTTCCCCCTTTACCTCTTTTTGTGAGGGTGTATGTGTACGCTTCTGTGTAAGACTTTGTCTGTATAGCTTTGCTTCCAACATTTGTCCTAAGGTTCTATCCGTCCCTTTTTTTTTTTTCTAATTAAGAATTTTTTAATTCAATAACTTTATTATACTTTATTTTATTTTTACTGTATCTTCTTTCTTTCTTTTTTCCTTCTTTCCCTCCTTCCTTCCTTCCTCCCTCCCTCCCTCCCTTCTTTCGTTCCTTCTTGCCTTCTTTCCTTCTTTGCTTCTTTCTTTCTTTCTTCCTTCCTTCCTTCCTTCCTTCCCTCCTTCCTTCTCTCCTTTCCTTCTTTCTTTCCTCATACTTCTACTAATTCCCTCTACTTTTTCTCCCTTTTATTCTGAGCCGTGTGGATGAAAGGCTCTTGGTGCTCCAGCCAGGAGTCAGGGCTCTGCCTCTGAGGTAGGAGAGCCAACTTCAGGACACTGGTCCACAAGAGACCTCCCAGCTCCACATAATATCAAACGGCAAAAATCTCCCAGAGACCTCCATCTTAACACCAGCACCCAGCTTCACTCAACGACCAGCAAGCCACAGTGCTGGACAACCTGTGCCAAACAACTAGCAAAACAGGAACACAACCCCACCCATTAGCAGAGAGGCTGCCTAAAATCACAATAAGGCCACAGACACCCCAAAACACACCACCAGACATGAACCTGCCCACTAGAGAGACAAGATCCAGCCTCATCCACCACAACACAGGCACTAGTCCCCTCCACCAGGAAGCCTACACAACCCACTGAACCAACCTTAGCCACTGGAGACAGACATCAAAAACAGGAGGAACTACGAACCTGCAGCCTGCAAAAAGAAGACCCCAAAAACAGTAAGATAAGCAAAATGAGAAAACAGAAAAACACACAGCAGATAAAGGAGCAAGATAAAAATGCACCAGACCTAACAAATGAAGAGGAAATAGGCAGTCTACCTGAAAAAGAATTCAGAATAATGATAGTAAGGTTGATCCGAAATCTTGGAGATAGAATGGACAATAGAATGGACAAAATGCAAGAATCAGTTAACAAGGACCTAGAAGAACTAAAGATGAAACAAGCAACGATGAACAACACAATAAATGAAATTAAAAATACTCTAGATGGGATAAATAGCAGAATAACTGAGGCAGAAGAACGGATAAGTGACCTGGAAGATAAAATAGTGGAAATAACTACTGCAGAGCAGAATAAAGAAAAAAGAATGAAAAGAACTGAGGACAGTCTCAGAGACCTCTGGGACAACATTAAACGCACCAACATTCGAATTATAGGGGTTCCAGAAGAAGAAGAGAAAAAGAAAGGGACTGAGAAAATATTTGAAGAGATTATAGTTGAAAACTTCCCTAATATGGGAAAGGAAATAGTTAATCAAGTCCAGGAAGCACAGAGAGTCCCATACAGGATAAATCCAAGGAGAAATACGCCAAGACACATATTAATCAAACTGTCAAAAATTAAATACAAAGAAAGCATATTAAAAGCAGCAAGGGAAAAACAACAAATAACACATAAGGGAATCCCCATAAGGTTAACAGCTGATCTCTCCGCAGAAACCCTACAAGCCAGAAGGGAGTGGCAGGACATACTGAAAGTGATGAAGGAGAAAAACCTGCAACCAAGACTACTCTACCCAGCAAGGATCTCATTCAGATTTGATGGAGAAATTAAAACCTTTACAGACAAGCAAAAGCTGAGAGAGTTCAGCACCACCAAACCAGCTTTACAACAAATGCTAAAGGATCTTCTCTAGGCAAGAAACACAAGAGAAGGAAAAGACCTATAATAACGAACCCAAAACAATATAGAAAATGGGAATAGGAACATACATATCGATAAGTACCTTAAATGTAAATGGACTAAATGCTCCCACCAAAAGACACAGATTAGCTGAATGGATACAAAAACAAGACCCTTACATATGCTGTCTACAAGAGACCCACTTCAGACCTAGAGACACATACAGACTAAAAGTAAGGGGATGGAAAAAGATATTCCATGCAAATGGAAACCAAAAGAAAGCTGGAGTAGCAATTCTCATATCAGACAAAATAGACTTTAAAATAAGGACTATTAAAAGAGACAAAGAAGGACACTACATAATGATCAAGGGATCGATCCAAGAAGAAGATATAACAATTGTAAATATTTATGCACCCAACATAGGAGCACCTCAATACATAAGGCAAATACTAACAGCCATAAAAGGGGAAATCGACAGTAACACATTCATAGTAGGAGACTTAAACACCCCACCTTCACCCAAGGACAGATCATCCAAAATAAAAATAAATAAGGAAACACAAGCTTTAAATGATACATTAAACAAGATGGACTTAATTGATATTTATAGGACACTCCATCCAAAAACAACAGAATACACTTTCTTCTCAAGTTCTCATGGAACATTCTCCAGGATAGATCATATCTTGGGTCACAAATCAAGCCTTGGCAAATTTAAGAAAACTGAAATTGTATCAAGTATCTTTTCTGACCACAACGCCATGAGACTAGATATCAATTACAGGAAAAGATCTGTAAAAAATACAAACACATGGAGGCTAAACAATACACTACTTAATAATGAAGTGATCACTGAAGAAATCAAAGAGGAAATCAAAAAATACCTAGAAACAAATGACAATGGAGACACAACGACCCAAAACCTGTGGGATGCAGCAAAAGCAGTTCCAAGGGGGAAGTTTATAGCAATACAGGCCCACCTTAAGAAGCAGGAAACATCTAGAATAAACAACCTAACCTTGCACCTCAAGCAATTAGAGAAAGAAGAACAAAAAAACCCCAAAGCTAGCAGAAGGAAAGAAATCATAAAAATCAGATCAGAAATAAATGAAAAAGAAATGAAGGAAACAATAGCAAAGATGAATAAAACTAAAAGCTGGTTCTTTGAGAAGATAAACAAAATAGATAAACCACTAGCCAGACTCATCAAGAAAAAAAGGGAGAAGACTCAAATCAATAGAATTAGAAATGAAAAAGGAGAGGTAACAACTGACACTGCAGAAATAAAAGAGATCATGAGAGATTACTACAAGCAACTCTGTGCCAATAAAATGGACAATCTGGAAGAAATGGACAAATTCTTAGAAATGCACAACCTGCCAAGATTGAATCAGGAAGAAATAGAAAATATGAACAGACCAATCACAAGCACTGAAATTGAAACTGTGATTAAAAATCTTCCAACAAAGAAAAGCCCAGGACCAGATGGCTTCACAGGCGAATTCTATCAAACATTTAGAGAAGAGCTAACACTTATCCTTCTCAAACTCTTCCAAAATATAGCAGAGGGAGGAACACTCCCAAACTCCTTCTACGAGGCCACGATCACCTTGATACCAAAACCAGGCAAGGATGTCACAAAGAAAGAAAACTACAGACCAATATCACTGATGAACATAGATGCAAAACTCCTCAACAAAATACTAGCAAACAGAATCCAACAGCACATTAAAAGGATCATACACCATGATCAAGTGGGGTTTATTCCAGGAATGCAAGGATTCTTTAATATACGCAAATCTATCAATGTGATAAACCATATTAACAAATTGAAGGAGAAAAACCATATGATCATCTCAATAGATGCAGAGAAAGCTTTTGACAAAATTCAACACCCATTTATGATAAAAACCCTGCAGAAAGTAGGCATAGAGGGAACTTTCCTCAACATAATAAAGGCCATATACGACAAGCCCACAGCAAACATCATCCTCAATGGTGAAAAACTGAAAGCATTTCCACTAAGATCAGGAACAAGACAAGGGTGCCCACTCTCACCACTCTTATTCAACATAGTTTTGGAAGTTTTAGCCACAGCAATCAGAGAAGAAAAGGAAATAAAAGGAATCCAAATCGGAAAAGAAGAAGTAAAGCTGTCACTGTTTGCAGATGACATGATCCTATACATAGAGAATCCTAAAGATGCTACCAGAAAACTACTAGAGCTAATCAATGAATTTGGTAAAGTAGCAGGATACAAAATTAATGCACAGAAATCTCTGGCATTCCTATATACTAATGATGAAAAATCTGAAAGTGAAATCAAGAAAACACTCCCATTTACCATTGCAACAAAAAGAATAAAATATCTAGGAATAAACCTACCTAAGGAGACAAAAGACCTGTATGAAGAAAACTATAAGACACTGATGAAAGAAATTAAAGATGATACAAATAGATGGAGACATATACCATGTTCTTGGATTGGAAGAATCAACATTGTGAAAATGACTCTACTACCCAAAGCAATCTATAGATTCAATGCAATCCCTATCAAACTACCGCTGGCATTTTTCACAGAACTAGAACAAAAAATTTCGCAATTTGTATAGAAACACAAAAGACCCCGAATAGCCAAAGCAATCTTGAGAACGAAAGAAGGAACTGGAGGAATCAGGCTCCCAGACTTCAGACTATACTACAAAGCTACAGTTATCAAGACGGTATGGTACTGGCACAAAAACAGAAAGATAGATCAATGGAACAGGATAGAAAGCCCAGAGATAAACCCATGCACATATGGACACGTTATCTTTGATAAAGGTGGCAGGAATGTACAGTGGAAAAAAGACAGCCTCTTCAATAAGTGGTGCTGGGAAAACTGGACAGGTACGTATAAAAGAATGAAATTAGATCACTCCCTAACACCATACACAAAAATAAGCTCAAAATGGATTAAAGACCTAAATATAAGGCCAGAAACTATCAAACTCTTAGAGGAAAACATAGGCAGAACACTCTATGACATAAATCACAGCAAGATTCTTTCTGACCCACCCCCTAGAGTAATGGAAATAAAAACAAAAATAAACAAATGGGACCTAATGAAACTTCAAAGCTTTTGCACAGCAAAGGAAACCATAAACAAGACCAAAAGACCACCCTCAGAATGGGAGAAAATATTTGCAAATGAAGCAACCGACAAAGGATTAATCTCCAAAATTTACAAGCAGCTCATGCAGCTCAACAACAAAAAAACAAACAACCCAATCCAAAAATGGGCAGAAGACCTAAATAGACATTTCTCCAAAGAAGATATACAGACTGCCAACAAACACATGAAAGAATGCTCAACATCATTAATCATTAGAGAAATGCAAATCAAAACTACAATGAGATATCATCTCACACCAGTCAGAATGGCCATCATCAAAAAATCTAGAAACAATAAATGCTGGAGAGGGTGTGGAGAAAAGAGAACCCTCTTGCACTGCTGGTGGGAATGTGAATTGGTTCAGCCACTATGGAGAACCGTATGGAGGTTCCTTAAAAAACTACAAATAGAACTACCATATGACCCAGCAATCCCACTACTGGGCATATACCCTGAGAAAACCGAAATTCAAAAAGAGTCATGTACCAAAATGTTCATCGCAGCTCTATTTACAATAGCCCAGAGATGGAAACAACCTAAGTGCCCGTCATCGGATGAATGGATAAAGAAGATGTGGCACATATATACAATGGAATATTACTCAGCCATAAAAAGAAACGAAATTGAGCTATTTGTAATGAGGTGGATAGACCTAGAGTCTGTCATACACAGTGAAGTAAGTCAGAAAGAAAAAGACAAATACAGTATGCTAACACATATATATGGAATTTAAGGAAAAAAAATGTCATGAAGAACCTAGGGGTAAGGCAGGAATAAAGACGCAGACCTCCTAGAGAACGGACTTGAGGTTATGGGGAGGGGGAAGGGTGAGCTGTGACGGGGCGAGAGAGAGTCATGGACATATACACACTAACAAACGTAGTAAGGTAGATAGCTAGTGGGAAGCAGCCGCATGGCACAGGGATATTGGCTCGGTGCTTTGTGACAGCCTGGAGGGGTGGGATAGGGAGGGTGGGAGGGAGGGAGACGCAAGAGGGAAGAGATATGGGAACATATGTATATGTATAACTGATTCACTTTGTTATAGGGCAGAAACTAACACACCATTGTAAAGTAATTATACCCCAATAAAGATGTTAAAAAAAAAAGAAGAAATTATTAACATGCAGCATTAGAGGAAAAAAAAAACCAAAAAACTCACATATGCACATGTAATTTCTTGCACAGATGCTGAAAAGGCTTTGTAAAATATTTAATACCCATTCCTGATTAAAGAAATAAGAAGCAATAAAAGAGGATTTGAGAAATATTTTATAACAGGAATGTGTGTGTGTGTGTATTTCTATGTGTATATATGAATATATATAAAAAGATATTTATATATGCTATTATAAATTTGTAATAAATGTGTGTGTATATTTATATGCAACTAGAGAAGAAAAATACATTATCATCTAACAGATGCAATAAAGTCTTTATTAAATTTGTGATCCATTTATAACAATACTAATAATGACATAAAATTTCTTTAATTTGATTATTTGTAAGTGACTACAAATACCTAGAGCAGTTCAAATACTGAACCGTCCTTCTGAGTCTGGGTACAAGATAAGAGTGGTCACTTTCACCATGTCTATTCAGCCTGGAATGGAATGTCTGTCAATGAAATGAGCTAAGGAAAAAAAATGCAAAGTATATGGCTAGAAAGAAAAACAAAACCATAATTTTATTATTTACAGATTATATTACTATACATATAGAAATTTCAACATTTCTATAGGTAAATTATTAGAATTAATGTGACTTCTGCAAGGTTGCTAGGTAGAAGGTCGATGTAGAAAAATCAGTTGTATTACTAAACATCTACAAAACCAATTAGAAAATAAAATGTCACTTAAAATAGCATCCAATATATAGAATCTTAAAACAAATGTGTGAATATACAGAAACTCAATATGTGACAAAGATGGCTAGATGAGTTGGAAACAGAAAAAGACTTTTACAACTGACACTGGCTTTGTCATTAAAAAAAAAGAAAAAAAGAAAAAAGACATTGATCTTTAACATCCCATTTGAAGCAAAAATCAGTTCCAGGTGGGATAAAAACCTAAATGTGAGAGAAAAATCAATTCATAAATGTTACGTAAGGAAGTACATCTTAAATGAGATAAGAAAAGCAAAATCACTGAAAGAAATAGTATGTATTTTTTTTTACTAAATTAAAATTAAGAACTTTTAACCCAAGAAGAGAAACTAGAGAGAGAATGAAGAAGCTAGAGGGTGAGAGAATATACTTGTCTCACATGTAAATGCTTTAGACCCAGCATCCAGAGTATAAAAGTCACACCTACAAAACAAGACAGCCCAACAGATCAATGTTTCCAAGGCTTGTACAGGTACAGCACAAAAGGAAAAATCCTAGTGGCCAATAAATTAAAATAAAAGGTCATTCATGTTGTTATTAATCAAGGAAATATAAATTTAAACCACAATGATACACTGTTTAATTCCATCAAATTAGCAAGAACTAAAATGTATAGGGGACAATTGGGGAAACAGGAAATCTTGCTCACTAAATGTTTGATACATTATTTCTGCAGTAATCAATCCAACAACTAAAGAAGGAATTTGTAATTCATAGAAGGATCACACAATGGAGTACTGTATTTCAGTAAAAATGAACCCCTTACAGTAGCATGGATAAATCTCACAAACATAATGTTTAACCAAAGAAACACATACACATATACACATGCACACACAGATATAAGCGCAAAACAAACACTAACTCTGATATTTAGGTGTCAATAAGCAGGGGTTCAAATCTAAAGGAAAATAAAATAATTATGAAAAAAGTCAGTGAAGTTAAACTTTCAGGGAGTAGGATGGTTTGGTGATCAGTGAGTGACACATAAGTATACCTCAATGTGACTATCAATGTTCCTTTTCTTTTCCTAGATAATGGTTACACAATTACTTGCCTTATAATTACTTGTAAAAAATATATATGCACCTATATTTATATTTCACAGTAATATAAAAATATATTTACTATGATACTATTTGGGGGATATGTCTGCACAGGCATTTATTATAAAGTAAATAATAATTATTTATAAATGATGATATTTGGGAAAATTTTCAATTTATTCTTGGTACTTTCTATATTATTCTAATTTTTTTCTTATTACTAAGTATCATATTTACATAAACAAAGTACTTTCTGAAAAAGGGTGATATAATTTTTGTATAATTTCTTTTTTCCAGTGTGTAAATTTTTATTTGGGGGATAGGTCTCCTTTAGGCAAATTTGGAAAATATTTATACTGTAATTCTGTTCTTATTTGTGAGATTTACAAAATGCATATAAGTTTATAAGAACGTGTTATTTAAGATCAATCTCACTTAAGTATCTGAATATTTTCACATATAATATTCCAGTGGTTTTTAAACTCTTTTTCTTTTGTTTTATAGGAGAGAAAAATATGAAGTATTCCTCAGTGATTTTTCAATTTCAGAATAAAATTCACAACTGAAAAATAAAAGACTGCTTCATTACTAAGAAATAATCTGATGAAGGTATGTTATAAAATTACTTTCCTTAGGAAGTATTCTCTCTAATACAATTTATTACATAATGATAATACATTAAATCTATAGGAGAAGAGACTAAAAATATATTTACAATTTTATATCTTGGGGTAGATTTTTTTTTAATTTAAAATTTTCCATTTTGAAATTTATTTTACTGAAAAAATGCTAGGCCTATCCTCTTTTTTTTTAACCTACAAAAAGAGCACTTAAAAATTTTCCTCTAACTCACTTTATCTTCCTATCTCAAATTGTACAGAAATCTGAACTTATTTAAAAATGTTCTTGTGAAGTAAGTTATAGATTTCACCAAGGCAGGAATAATACAATAGCAATATTTTATAACATATTATACCTCTAAAACCCATGTTAAATAACAATTATTTACCTACTTGTTAATAAGTTCAGTTAAATATTTTATTATTAACAATATTAGAAAAGATAACTTGGAATTTTTTGACCTAAATCTCTGACCTGTAAGAGTCAATGACGATTCTACCCTTGTGTCTCAGCTCAGACCTGTGTCTCAATATTTCCTCAACATGCAGCCTATTAACCAAAGTAGCACGTTTTATGTTTATTGAAAATTGCCAAGCTGCCAGTCACAAAAATCACATACATACACAAAATTAATTAATTGAAACTCTTTACAATATTGTTAATTTGATTTGGCTCATCTGTGCTACACAGTAGTTAGTTTAATTTTTCTATATTTTTAAAAATGTCATTACTATAGATCTGTGTTAACACCAATTTTAACACCAGAAAATACAAATTATAAATTCACACTTTCAAATGTTAATGAATGGTGACAAAATGTTTTTATAATCTTTATGCCAATATAAAAATCGCATTTCTATTATCTATGATCCCTTTTAATTTGGGATAGCAAACATTTATTTCATAGTGAAATTAGATCAGTTACATTATAGAAACTGGAAATGTTTAAAAAAATCGGTACAATAATTTTATAAAATATGATGTGTAGAAAGACTGCTATTTTCACATGGATTCATTATTTCTTAACTGGACCCTTTAGAGGGTCCAATGAGTTTTTGATTTTGTGCTTCTTCTGCTGATATATTTTGTAAAAAGTTTGGTTTGATCTATGGTTGAAAGGAACATGCTTTGGAGGTAACTTCCTTTCTCTGCTGACTACTTAGTAGGGATGTTAAGCTGATAATAGAAACTTGTAAAACTAATGTAAATCATTTTATTTTTTAAAAAATTGGAAAATGGTTTGCTGCTATAAAGTCATAATCATAGATATTTTGTTTTTGATAAAGACAATATTTGCAATGTCCTGAGGATGCAGAATGAGGTTTATGAAAATTTTATGAAAAGTTGTTTGACCAAATTTTTAAACCACTCACTATACTCTATCTTAAACTTATTTTTGCTACCAAATAAATGCATTTCAAAGATTATTGCAAGAGCTCTTCTACACTTTATCAAATTACTAGACAAATACCACAAATATTTCATAAATTCTTTTCACTGTAGCTAACCAACCAACCTGATTTCTGGAAAATTCGTGGTTCTCCAAGAGTGAAGAATTTTAAGTGAACTCAAGAGATTAGCTTAAAACATTTTCCCAATCAGAAACAGGTGATGGCACTTCTTAATATCTTGCCTATAAGTAATCCATTTACTTTTCAAGTACATACCAATCACATAATAACTGTTTATTAAATATAGATTTTATTTTATAAAACCTACCAAAAGAATAATGATATTCTATTCTAGCTCATCAATGGGTTTTGCATTCAATCCGTGATTCTTCTAAATTACCTGTCTAAAATTATATATATATATATATATATATATATATTTATCCAGCACAGTGAGGCCCTTCAAAGTACACAGTATCCAATAAGGAATATAAAACATCACTGCCAGACTTAGTCAATAATTACACAAGATTTTAATAATGTTTAAGATGATTTCCATTCTGTGTCTATGTAAAACACTTGGAGCTTAGTTTGCTTTAGAATGCTGAAATATTACATTCACATTTATTTCACTTGTTACAAATCACTCACTGCTTTATGAAAGAAAATCAGCTCTCAATTATGATATTTCTTGTTATTTTAGCTTACTCAAAAATAATTTTCATTTTTAATCTTTTTAAAAATATAGTGACCCAAATGGGACTTACAGGGTTACATAAATTTTAAAAAAGAAAATTAAAATATTTTGAAGATATTATTTTCAAATTTATAGCTTGGCCAAAAAATATGGCCAAAAATAAATTGTTGAAGTACATTAGTTATCTAACATATAACAGAAATATAGCATTCTAACATCTTAGAAATAAAGTTTTTTCCATTTTATTAACAGTTCGGTTTTAAACATTTCTGTCAAACAGTTCAATATAATCAATAAATATAACAAGGAATACTGAAGTTGTTTTTCAGACAACAAAAACAGAATTTATGTTACGTGATTACTAGAATAATTGGCATTGGGTTCTAGAAAGAAATCTTAAAGATTATTCAATTGAGTATTATATAAGTTATATTAACATAAATAGTAGTCCACATCTGGTCAAATGTATATAGAGAAATGTTATTTAGTATACCTCCCAGTAGAATATATACAATTTACATCATTATTTTTGATGTTCTATGAAAATGTGTTTAACTTTGCTTCTTTGAGCATTTCATGTATTTATTTATGTATGATACAGTTTTAGTTTCATATCTATATAACATTACCTTTTTAAAATTATTTGTCTTTTTTCCCTTTTTTTTTTGTCTGAAAGATTTTTTTTCTCTTCTCTGATCAAGGCACGCATCTGCCTAAGGAGATGGTGGTGGTAGTGGTGATGATGATGTGAGGTCTTAAAATAGGACTTATCATGTAGGAATCATCAAAGATCCACACCAAAGTAACATTCAGCTTCTGACACATAAAAATATGATTTTTCAAGCTAGAAAATAACCTTGAAACTGAGATTGTTCTATCAAAAGAGAAAGCATAAAATTCTTTAAAAAAAATAATATGCTCTAAGCATATCATCGGCCAATATGGAGTAATTATTGCATTAATTTTTTTTGAAAAATACAGAAGATAATGCCTATGTCCATTTATAAGTAAGCCATTTCTATGGTAGCAGGAGGGTACAATGTAGAGAGAGAAAGAGGAGGAGGCAAGAGGGGAGAGAAGTAATCAGAAATGTGTTGTTTTTGTTGTTCGTTTTTCTCCTCTCCAGGCTTTTACCTTGGCAGGGATTATTAAATTAATTGAGGTAACTACTCAGGATTTTATCTGCTCCTCTGTGTGGGCCTCTGGAACAGGATTCTACTGTGAAAATGGCACATCCGGTGTTAAATATCCAAGTCTAGTTAGGAGGTTTCAGCAACGTGATCAGAAAAGGGGATGATCTAAGTCAACTCAGATATCATGTGTTATAGATAATAAGTTAAAAGTTAGTGGACCTGCTATTGGGCCTGCCCTGATAGGGCAAAAATATTTTTGAAACAGAGTCCCGGGTAGGGTAGCAGAGTTGGGGCAGAGAAAAGTTAGGGGAGAGACTTAGCATTCAGAAATTGTATTTTGTTCAGAGGAAAAAGAGTCAGCATAGAGAGATGGGCAATGCCTCCTGGGATTTTTTTCTTACCTAAAAGTAAGGATCATTGGTTCATTAACCAGAGCTCAGCAGGATGTGGTCTAACCACACAGACAAGGATGATTGGGTATTCCTTTGGAGGCTCTATACTGACCTATGAACAATGAAGGACCAACCAAAGAGGAATGCCACCCAAAGTTGTGGGCCCTCCCTGCAGCAGCCCACATACAATGACTGGTCAAGTTTTGATATAGAGTTTCAACTTCTGTTTCTTAATTCAGAGTACCTCTGGAGTGACAAGTGTGTTGAATGCCTAAGTAAGAAATAGGTACTTTATACGATGGGACTGAAACCTAACAAAGATTTGGGACCTCAAACAACTCCCCCCCACCCCGTAAATATTCTAAAATTACTGGATTATACACTTTATAAGATATATGAATTATATCTCAACTTTAAAAATAAATATTATGTCTGAAGAAGCTGAGATCACCAGTGGTTGAACTGAGAACAGTGAGAATGGAAGGAGGTGTAAATGGGAAAGAGATGTGGTTAAGGTAGCAAGCATCACTGATCATAGCAAATAAGTAAAGAGAATACAATTGAAAATTGATATATCAAGAAAAAACAAGAAAAGCATATTATTTAGAGATTCAGAAGGGAGCATGAGTTAAACTAGAAGCAAAAATTGTTAAAAATATATGTACAATTTAGTTCTTCTGCCCATTTTTGGATTGGGTTGTTTGTTCCAAAGAAGATATACAGACTCTCAACAAACACATGAAAGAATGCTCAACATCATTAATCATTAGAGAAATGCAAATCAAAACTACAATGAGATATCATCTCACACCAGTCAGAATGGCCATCATCAAAAAATCTAGAAACAATAAATGCTGGAGAGGGTGTGGAGAAAAGGGAACACTCTTGCACTGCTGGTGGGAATGTGAATTGGTTCAGCCACTATGGAGAACAGTATGGAGGTTCCTTAAAAAAACTACAAATAGAACTACCATATGACCCAGCTATCCCACTACTGGGCATACACCCTGAGAAACTCAAAATTCAAAAAGAGTCATGTACCAAAATGTTCATTGCAGCTCTATTTACAATAGCCCGGAGATGGAAACAACCTAAGTGCCCATCATCAGATGAATGGATAAAGAAGATGTGGCACATATATACAATGGAATATTACTCAGCCATAAAAAGAAACGAAATTGAGCTATTTGTAATGAGGTGGATAGACCTAGAGTCTGTCATACAGAGTGAAGTAAGTCAGAAAGAGAAAGACAAATACCGTATGCTAACACATATATATGCAATTTAAGAAAAAAAAAATGTCATGAAGAACCTAGGGGTAAGACAGGAATAAAGACACAGACCTAGTGGAGAACGGACTTGAGGATATGGGGAGGGGGAAGGGTGAGCTGTGACAGGGCGAGAGAGAGGCATGGACATATATACATTAACAAACGTAAGGTAGATAGCTAGTGGGAAGCAGCAGCATGGCACAGGGATATCGGCTCCGTGCTTTGTGACCGCCTGGAGGGGTGGGATAGGGAGGGTGGGAAGGAGAGAGACGCAAGAGGGAAGAGATATGGGAACATATGTATATGTATAACTGATTCACTTTGTTATAAAGCAGAAACTAACACACCATTGTAAAGCAATTATACCCCAATAAAGATGTTAATATATATATACCACATATTTTTTATCCATTCCTCTGTTGACGGACATTTAGGTTGCTTCCACGACCTGGCTATTGTAAATAGTGCTGCAATGAATGTTGAGGAGCATGTATATTTTTAACTTATGGTTTTCTCTGCGTATATGCCCAGGATTGCTGGATCAGGGAACTCTACACAATACTCTGTAATGGCCTATATGGGACAAGAATAAAAAAAAAAAAAAAAAAAAGAGTGGATATATGTATATGTATAACTGATTCACCTTGCTGTATACCTGAAACTAACACAACATTGTAAATCAACTATACTCCAATAAAAATTTTTAAAAATGGTTAAAAATAACTGATCCTGAGGAATAGAGCTTGACAGAGATAATTTCCATTCATTGTAAGCCCACTATAATATTAGGTATTTTTAAAGGATATGCCTTGTTATGGACTGAATTGTGTTACCCTCAATTTCATATGTTGAAGCCCTAACACTTAATAAGACTATATTTGGAGATAGGGCCTTTAAAGAGTAATTAAATTTAAACAAGATTATAAGATTAGGGCCCTAATCCAATATGACTTCTCTCCGTATAAGAAGAGAGACACTAGAGATGCATGCAAACAGAGAAAAGGTCACGTGAAGACACAACAAGAAGGTGACCATTTGCAAGCCAAAATGAAAGTCCCAAATCTGCTAACACCTTGATCTTGGATTTCCAGTCTCCAAAACTGTGAGAAAATAAATTTCAGTTGTTTAAGCCACCTTGTCTGTAGTATTTTGCTGTGGTAGCCCTAGAAGACTAATATATGAATGATTCTTGGATAAAAATAAAACAATATAGAATAAAGTACACAATAAAACCCACTGTTTCTCTTACCTGGAGAAAGTATGAGTCCAGAAAGCTGCACTGAATGCCATGGCCTTTTACTTTTTGTGTCAGTATGGTGATTGACAGAGGCCTTTATTAGCTTGTAAAGCAAGAAAAATAGTAGTCCATAAGGATGTAATATAAATAAGTTTAACAATTAACCATATCCAATTTTAATAATGGATAATAGCTAAAGAAAAAAAAATAGATCAACAAAAGTAAGAAAACAGAAACCACACAGTTTAAATTGAAAGCACTGTATAGGAAAGATATGGCACACCCATCAGTAGAACCATATTTCTTGAGTTTGGATTCTGATCCTGCAGCATGTAATTGTGATTTCTTAGACAAATTAACAAAGATGCAGTTTCTCTACTCATAAACAAAGGCTAACAGGCTTCCTAACAAGGTTGTTGGAAGTATTAAGTGAAATCAAACTTAAACCCGCTTTTTATGGAGGGCAGCACATAGTGAGATCTAAATAGAAATTAACTTTAAAAATTAATAAATAAACTGATAAGAAATTAATATCCAAAATATATAAAGAACCCATATGACTCAATAGCAAAAACCCAATCCAACTAAAAATGGGCAGACAATTTGAATAGACATATTTCCAAAGAAGACATATAGATGGCCAACAGATACATGAAAAGATGCTCAACATCACTAATCATTGGAGAAATGCAAATCAAAACCACAATGAAAAAAAAAAAAAACAAACACAATGAGATAACACCTCACACCTGTTAGAATTGCTTTTATCAAAAAGACTAGAAATAACGAATAAAAAGTTCTGGATTAAAAGAAACACATGTGCACTGTTAGTGGGGATGTAAACTGGTGCAGCCACTATGAAAAACAGTATAGAGTTTCCTAAAAAAATTAAAAATATAATTACCATATGATCCAGCATTCCACTTCCAGGTATTTATCCAAAAAATGTAAAAACACTAACTCAAGAAGTTATGTACACTTCATGTTAATTGTAATGTCATATATGTTAGTCAAAACATGGAAGCAATCTAAGTGTCCATCAATGAACACACACACACACACACACACACACACATATATATTTCACTCATAAGAAAAGAAGGAAATCTTACCACTTGTGACAACATGGATGGACCTTGAGGGCATTATGCTAAGTGAAATAAGTCAGATAAACACAAGTACCATATAATCTCACTTATGAGTGGAGTCTAAAAACAAAAACAAGCTCATAGATACAGAGAGCAGATTGGTGGTTGTGGAATACAGAGAACAGAGGCAGGGGCTTGGAGGTGGGTGAAATGAGTGAGGAGGATCCAAAGGTACATGAAATAAAGAAGTCACGGGAATGTTATGTATAGCATGGTGACTATACTTAATAATATTTTACTGTGTCCTTTGGGATTAAATTGGATTAAACTGGATTTTAGTAGTGGGAATCTTATTACAGTAAATTTTCTCTTAAAATAGTTAATAAAACTAGTCGAGTACAGGGACTTACATCAGGGCCAAAACTTTTTTTTTTTTTTTTGCGGTACGCGGGCCTCTCACTACTGTAGCCTCTCCCGTTGCGGAGCACAGGCTCCGGACGCGCAGGCTCAGAGGCCATGGCTCACAGGCCATGGCTCACGGGCCATGGCTCACGGGCCCAGCCGCTCCGTGGCACGTGGGATCTTCCCAGACCGGGGCACGAACCCGCGTCCCCTGCATCGGCAGGCGGACTCTCAACCACTGCGCCACCAGGGAAGCCCCTTAGGGCCAAAACTTTGAAGTCATTTTATTCCCTTAAATATTTAAATCACATTTGCCATTGAAGCCAGGAATAATAGATCATGGAACTACATTTACTTTTCCTTTGAAGTGTATAAGGCCATAGAATGGAGAAACAAGGCATAAAGATTCTTGTTTTTGTAGTTATTTTGCTTGATGATTTTAAGACATCATTCACTTATCCAAAATATTGAGCAATGACTTGGTTTCAGAGACTATGATATATTTCCTTCATAGAAAGGATTCACAGAATTCTAGAATTCATAGAAGGATTCATAGAAAGGATTCAAAGGATTCATAGAATTAAAAGGGAGGCAGATAAACCAATAATCACAATGCATTAATCCACACTACTTTTAGAATACACTTTGCTCAATTTAAATCTTAGCAGGCTATTTAGTTTCGAAGGCAATGGGGAGCCTTTGAGGATGTTTACAGGGTGTGATTATAATTATGGAACATGGCACCCAATGCCTACTAAATAGATTTAAAACTCCTTAGCATATTATAATCGTCATTTATGATTGGTTCCCTCATCTCCCATTCACATTTCCCCAGCTGTGTATTCTTTCCCAAGCAGGGAATTACTTTTCTTGTTTTAATGTGGCTGTGTAAACTGTCTGTCCTGCTTTGTTACTTTCTCCTCTTCTGCAAGAGTCGGTGAAGCCCACCTCCTACTCATTCATCCAGAATAAACTCATATGTCATCTCTTTAAAAAATTTGTTCCCAACTCCATTGTTTTTGTCTGCTTTACCAAGTTCAGGGAGTCACTCCCAAATCTGGTCTCACAGAACTTGGGACATGTTACTATCAACACTCATAACATAGCCCTGTAATTATTGAATCACATGTCAAACTCAACAGACTGTAAGACAAAGACTCATTAATCTTTTTGTTGAAACACAATATCAAAACACAGGCATTCAAAAATGTGTTTGGAATGTAGGTGGGGTGGGGAATGGTAGAGAAAAGATACACATATTTTGCATCTTTGTTTACAGCATTAGATTACAGTACCATGAATTTGCCTAGTGTTCCATAAGAAACAGAGAGCCACTGAGGCTTTTAAACAGATCTATACTGTATCAGATTCACAGATTCATTGTTCTAGAAATGAGATTTTAGAGTGGGCTAAGAACATTTGTCAGACACTGACTGACAAAGCGGATGCTAAATCAAGCTTTTAGTCCAGGAATTCCCTCATTCCCCTCACAAACCTCCATCATCTTTCAAATAGCGTGACTTTCTATTTAGCCAAGAATGCAGTTTATATGCATGAGAATGACTGGACCAGTTGTTAATCCATGAAACATGTAAGTTGTTACCACATTAAGTCCTTGAATGCCGCTCCACCCATAATGTCTCTGTTATCCTATTTTCTTCCCTGGGGTCTCCTTCCTGATGATAAAAGTAAACAACTACAATGTTAATATACTCAGCAAGGAAATTCCAGGAGTCTGTTCCAGAGCCCCAGGCAGCAACCCTTGTGAGTAATCGATGCCAGTGACTCCTCAATGTTAAATATTTTAACTATAACCCCTGGTTGTAAGTAATTCTGACAACATGACACTGTACTGGGGGCAACAGCTTTTTATATGTTAAGGTTATTGTAATACATGTAAGTGATAATAACCAAACTGACAGATCAAATGAGGTGGAAGATGTAGAGTTAGAGCTGGGATTCAATTCCAGGGAGAGAAAAAGGTGCTAAGTGTCCCAAACGTAAGCACCGAACACTAGGTTCAGAATGAAGCAGGAGCTTAGTTGATAGGAATGGGGCATACTATGTCTTGCTAGGTTAGCAACTTATTGTCTGAATCTTAAAATGTCAGGATAAAGTTCTATAAATAATCCCAAATTTAGAAGTGGTCCTTGAATATGAAACGTTTGTGACACCACACATACAGGCTGAAGTATTAAACTGCTTTGGGAACAGTAAGATGAGGGTATAAGAAACGAAGCAAATTCTGAGTGCTCTCATGAGAAGAATTTTAATATCTATTTGTAGATATAAATATAAATCCTTTCTGTTGTAAAAGTTAGCAAGAGAAAAAAATATCCTAGCTTAAAGGGTTTTGACTGTCCTTTCACATAACCAAGTACATAGGAGTTTTTTTAAACATGTATTATATGACCAAGATATATAGTTTCATGAGCCATATCTGAACGGAAGAATAAACTATTTACTATTAAATATTAGACATGATTTAG
Organism: Leucopleurus acutus; assembly: GCF_964270905.1. NCBI lineage: Eukaryota > Metazoa > Chordata > Mammalia > Artiodactyla > Delphinidae > Leucopleurus > Leucopleurus acutus. The sequence continues at coordinate 123,614,935 of NC_139143.1, forward strand.
AAGGATTCCTGTTTTTGTTTCCTTTTTCTTAATATGAATGGTCTAATATAATTGATACCTCTTTTCCAGTCATACTAACTCAAAATTTGAGAATCATCCGGGATTCTTTTTCCCCCTTTATCTCCTATATCATTAGTTACCAGATCTTACTTCATATGTATCCAGAAGTCTGTGGCTACCCATCCTTTTCTGAACTATGTGCATTTATGGATTTTCATATATTTCCTGACCTATTTTATTTATCTTTTAGCTAAAGGTATTTGTGACAGGTTCCATATATTCTGATTACTTTTAGTCATAGGAACAGACTCATTTTACTAATTAAGCTCCATCCAATATAATATCACAATTCTGAGCTCTTATCTTTGGAAAGTTTCTCCACCCCTGGTTGGAAGCCTCAAGTGGTGATTTTTGGAGCAGGGAGACATAGGGTCAATATCTTTATTAGTTCTAGTCTGTGTCCTTCTCAATTCACTAAACAGTTATAATTTCTTGCCTCTCCAAGTTGAAGCTGGGATACGAGAAGAAGAGTGAAGTGGTAAAAAGGATTCAACTTGGCTGGTACAGTTATAATCTGACTCAGGTTGCTTCTGATGACAGATGTACAATTTCAGGCTCATTATCTTATAGGAAATTTTTTAAGCCTCCTCAAAGAAACTTCTACTGGAAAACTCCAATGGAAAATGATTTGGTATAAATAATGTGACTCTTCTTGTTGTGCCTACTATTGATTCCCCACTATCCCCAAAGCCTCAGTAGGGTATCTTTGCCCCCCAGGTGGTCCTCTTGTGTGAGATTACTTTTCAGAAATACAATAGGCAGCATAGTTCTGATCGAGTTAGTTCTCCCAATGCAAACCTCTCTATCATACCTACTCCATCTAAAAGCCATCTAGCCTCTGCCATTTACCCTTGGAATTGTCTCAATAAAGTTAAAACCTATCTTTGTGCCCCCTGAAATCCCAGGCTCATGTCAAGTTCTCTAAGCATTTCTGTTGAAGCCCCTCAACCTTATGTTGGAGAAAAAGTACCCCCCTTTCCTTCATAAGAGAACATATAGCCTACTGACAACACTCTCCCAAAGAACACTATTTTCCAGTCCTTTCAACTTTATTTTTGAACATCAAGGTAGATGAAGAGCTCATGTTGGTAGAATAATTTTCATAATCTCTTAGCATGTTCCTTTCAAGTAATCTGACACCTTCCCTTATTTGTTGTAGTGTTCTTGGCCTTTGCTTAAAACTCGAGAAAGAATCTCATTTCAATATCTGATTACAAATATATTTCTTTCTCACCAAGTACATTAAAAACTTCTTAAAGTCAAGAACGAAGGCAACATGGAGAGCTTGTTAGAAGCACAGACAACAGGGTCAGGTGTGCTTTGGTTCAAATCCAAGTTCTGTTACTTACCAGCTGGAGAGACCTTGACCATACTATTTACTTTCTCTGGGACACAATTTCTTCATCTGTAAAATGAGCTGATAAGCTTACCTTATTGTAATAGATATCATTTATTGAGACATTTCTGTAATAGCATTTATTTAGCACTGTATCAAAAAATAATAAGTAAGCAAATCTCCTTACGTCTATTGTTTCATGTGTACAAGATGGGATTTGTCATTTTCCCACATTTACTGATGAGGCTTGTATATGTTTATGAGCATGCCCACATTTAGATACCTATTAACTTGCACAAATGACAGAACTGGAAATCTAGAAATTTCTCTTCCAAAATTCATGCCCACTCTGATAGATACACTGACAGCCAACCTTACTGGGCTGTTGAGAGGATTATATGAGATAACTGGTTTAAAGCACTTATCACTGTGCCTGATATATAAATTCCATTAGTAAATGACAGCCACCATTATATAATTTAATTTTACTCTTCTCTCAGTATTTCATGGTTACCAGCATACTGTCTTTTCATGGCTATTAATAAGCATTAATTAAATGTATAAATAAAAAAGTAATAATCTAACATTAATGTATGGTTATACATTTTTAACCTTGTATTTTTCGCTTTTTTATGTAATGTTCTTACTATAAACATTAAAGCTCCTTTTTGTATAATGAAATTAATAATGTTACCATCATACTTTAATTTCAATTTTTCAATATTATTTTGGAAATGTTCTCTTCAAGGATGGAAAATAATTCAACCTCCAAATAAAAATAGAAAAAATAGAGGGCTTCCCTGGTGGCACAGTTGTTGAGAGTCCGCCTGCCGAGGCAAGGAACACGGGTTCGTGCCCCTGTCTGGGAAGATCCCACGTGCCACGGAGTAGCTGGGCCCGTGAGCCATGGTCGCTGAGCCTGTACGTCCAGAGCCTGTGCTGCGCAACGGGAGAGGCCACAACAGTGAGAGGCCCGCGTACCACAAAAAAAAAAAAAAGAAAAAAAAAAGAAAAGTAGCTACCATATTCATTTTGTTTTAGAATTTGAAATCCTCTATCATGTGTAATTTAGTTTATATAATTATTTGTCTCATGTTTTATAATATTCATTTTGCAACTATAGTACCACACACTCACTAAGCACAGTGCTTACTATGCAGTAGCTGCTCAGTTAATACCTATGAAAATAAATAAATATTTCTTATCATCATTTTACAGAAGAGGAAATTGACATACATAAACATTAAATTAATTACCCTCTTTCACAAATCTGATAAACGTTGTTTTCAGACTTCCAAAACCAGTTTTTTTCACAATCAAATTCTAAAGTCTATTCTGTTGGAGTCGATGACTGACCCAAGTCTCCAGGGCACTTGCAATCTCATTAAAAATTATACACATTTAAATATATGAGTCACTTTCTAGGTTTTTGAAATGGGCAGATACAGATTCATTTATCTAGTTATTTTACTAATGTTTGGAATATAGTAGAGCTATGAAAGAGCCTTTGTAAGGAACTTTATTTATTTATATATTTAATTAGTTAGTTCTTAAAACAGCATATAATAAGAAACCAAAGTAGATGATTGGCTTTGATCAGTTTACTCACAATGTCATTAGTATCACATGGCCAGTATTGCTTATGGGACTTACCTTGGTAGGACGTTTATATGGTGTAACCTAACTTTCTCAAAAAAATAAGAAAAACACAGCCTTATATTTATTTCATTCAATTATTGTGTGAAGTTAAAAGAGTCTTGCTGAGTTTTTGGCTTGACAGAATAGAGAGGCTAGGACTTTGGCCTAAAAATAAGAATATGTTCAATGAGGAGTCTCAAATAATAAATCTATTGAAGTTTTTGCTTCATTCAATAATATATGTTACATAAATACTGTATAGCAGCCACTTTCCTAAACTCCAGTTTTGTACAAGAATAATATATTAAACTTTCATTGTTTAATATAAAGTGAACTAAGCAGAAAAGTTACTGGCATGTGTGGAGCACAGTTTCTACTAGGAAAATTTGTTTACCAAAAAAAGATAAGTAAAAGGAAACATAAAGGGGAGGTCATGGATTATGAATGCAATTTTTAACAGGGTAGTCAGGAAAAGCCTTTTGAAAGAAGACAATCTAATAAAAATCTGAAGGAAGTGAGGGAGGAAGTCATCAAGTATTTGGGAAAAATACTATTTCACACATTTAGAACAATAAATGCAAATAGTCTACGTTGAAGCAAGACTGTGTTAGGAGAACAGCAAGGAAGCCAGTGAACAGAATGGAGAACCAGGATTGTAAAAAGAATAGTCAGAAACACAGAGAAAAATGTGACAGAAAGTGGTGGAAAGAAAATAACATTGGACCCTATGAGTCATTACTGTATAACGATTTTGGATTTACTTAGAATGAGATTGAAAGACATTAGAGGGTTCTTAGCAAAGTGAACTCGTTATGTTCTATGGGTTCATGAGTTTATTCTGACTCTTATGTTAAAAATAAACTGAAAGGGGTAAGGGCAAAATCAAGGAGAATTGTCACAGGCTATTGCAAGACTGAATGGAGAGACGATGACTCAGTTCTGAATGGTTGACAGACTTAAATTGACTGACCTTATTAACAGTGGAGCTGTTGAGAAGTAGTCAAATTCTGAGTATTTATAGTAAAGCTGATGGAATTTGCCAAATATTAAAGCAGAGTCTGAAAGAAAGAGAAGAGTTGAAAATGATTTGAATATCATATCGCTAAATAACACTACTTGAAATACTGGAATTGCTATTGTACAAAACGTAGTAGACTAGAGAGGGAACAAGTTTGGGCAAAGGACTAAAGTATGATGTGGTAGGTTAATTTGAGATATTCATCAGTCAGCAAAGTGGAAAGGTTGAGTTGGCCAATGGAGAGCTGAATCTAGAGTTCCAAAGAAATTCTGGACTGCAGATAAATATATTTGAGAAACTAAACATATTGACATTATTTAAATCCATAGATCTTGTACATTATATTCTGTACCTTTTCTTACAATTAAGGCCCTTTCTTTTGCAGACAAGCACACTGATAGTTAATCTATCAATATATACGTGTATTAGATACATATTACAAATCTAAATATAATATGCCATTCCATTCCTAGTTATACACTAGTTGAAATACATGTATCTTTTCACAAAAAGGCAGAGGCAAGAGTGTTCATAACAACACTACTTATAGTAGTAATACTACCAGACTAGAAGTAACTCAAATGTCCGTCCTAGGTAAAAAGGGTAAGTAAATTCTGGTGTATTTATACAATAGAAAACTATAGAGTATTAAGAATGAATGAACTACAACTATCCACAGTAATGTAAATGAATATCATACACATCATGTTAAGCAAAAGAAGCTAAACTAAAAAAGCATATATTGTAATTTCCATTTGTATAGAATGGGAAAAAGTGTGAGAAGTCAAAATGGAGGCTGACACTGGCGGGGGTCACAAGTGGGACTTCTGAGGTGCTGATCCTGTTCTTTCTCCTGAGCTCAGTACTGGTTACATCACTGTGTTCACTTTGTGAAAAAGCATCAATCTATACACTTATGATTTGTGTACTTTTCTGTATTTTTGTCATATTTCAAATACAACTATATCTATTGACCTCAAGTCTCCCTCCAACTACTGATGTTGGAAAAGACACAGTAAACAGGGAAAAATTGACATAGTAATTTTTCATTAGAGAGAAAAACATTACTATAGCAATGACCTTAAATAGGTGAGAAGAGATGGGAAGTAGTACACAAGATGAGAATTTGGTCATTGATAGCAGCTTGGGTAGATCATCCATTGTGCCTGAGGAAAGTGACAGTGCATGCATACAGATGTAGGTATGAGAGTGGATTCTCACTGGGGTGAGAACTTTCACGTTTCTATATTGATTGCTTTTATCTTCCACATGAAATCTGAATCATGATTAAATCAGATTAAAGTTAGGACAGGGAAAAGTGTTGAATATTTAATGAGAGAGAAAGTAAAAATATAGCATTTAGGAGAGTAGGAGATTAACTTACTGGGAAAATATTGCAAGAATATTGGGCCTATATGATTTCAGTTTCAAGAAATTGAAGTGAGTTGAATATAGTGTGTGTGCGCACACATGTGTGGCAGTGTGAGTGTACATTTTCCAACCATATTTAACTATACCAGTATGGAAGCAAGAAAAGTGGATGTAAGCAGGGTTATTGTTTAGCTGACTGGTTAAGATAAAGTGAGAGAAGTGTAAGATAACTGAATATATGTGCAGGCAAATAAATTTAATGATTGAACATAGAATTTAATCTATAAATTTGGATATGAGGACATGAACAAAGTAATAGTGAAAAAGTGCTAAAACAATGTATTATAGTTACTAAAGGCATTGAGAATTTTGAAGTTTCTTAGCACTTAAGGTATGAGAGGCAGTGAGATAAAAGACTTGAAAGTGATGGTTAGGAAATTAAAATTTAAAATACGCAGTATTGGCACTTAACACTGTAATGATAAGGTCAAGTGTAATGCCATGGGAATAAGAGAGCAAGAAAGATGAGATCACAGGGACAGAGGAAGTAAAAAACGTTGGAAACCAGAATTTTGGTAAAATCATCTATGTTGATTATGATTTGATAGAATCATCTATGCATAATATTGAAATCATCATAAGTTATGAGAGAAGTAGAATCAGAAATAATAACAGTGACCTAGTTAAGTTCTGAATATTAAGAACTTAAGTATTGAATATTAAAGTATTGAAAAGATGCAAGGTGGGAGTACACAGTGGATCTACATATTGACTCAGAATTTTATATTTTGTAATGATGTCATGAAAAGTAAAAATATATTATCTCAATTTATCTTTTACTTAATGTGGTCATTTTGCTTTGAAAGCTGAAATATTTCATAGTTATAGTGTATTAGGCTTATTCCTTTTTTTGATTATATTTATGTGGAAAATTCCAATTCAACTGAATATGACAAGTTTATATATATATGAATGTCCATTGAGCAAGGATTGCTCAGAAATATACAACATATATTTTCAAATAAAAGCAATATTTGATCTAATTTTCCCCAAGAAGAGGAAGCTTACCAAGATAACAAGTGAAAAATCATATTAATATTTAGCAATATAGCTTGCTTCTCTAACCTGACCACAACAATGGCAAATACCTTCAAAATGTCCTTAAAATATTTGTATTTTCTTTTCTTAGCATGTGTTTGATTTTGGAGGCTTAGTTTTGTGAATTTTTGTGAGATAATTAAATCAGTAGACAGTTGCTTTACCTGATTTTGATATCCTTGTAAACGTACATTTCAAATAGTATTCCAAAATCTTTACATATTATACTGAGATGTGTCAATTTATATAAAATGTAGACTTCTTCAGGAGAATAGTTGAAATATGGTATTTATTTATTCCCAAGGTCTTTTACAAGAAACAATGAAAGACTTCTGTGCAAGTTTAATGAATTTAAAACTACTTTAACTTTTTATAAAGTTTATTAAATCATTCTTCCATTTAAGCTACTGATATAGTGCAGAAGTTATTTCAAGGATTTCTAGCAATCTATAGAGGTACCTCAGAATGCTGTAGGTTGACAGAAAGCAAAATTGGGCAATATAACTCTTGGCTCTCACTTCAGCCTTTGCAGCCACACTTTTATCTTTTTGTATATTAGCACTCTGCTTTAGGTTATGATTGAAACAATAATTTCTACTAGTGAAAAGAATAACAATTAAAAATACCTGGTATTCAAAAATGGGCACTAGATCTCATGACGGGTTTTGTCTACATAACCATTCTACCTAAAACACAAATAACTTATCCTTAATAACTCATTTTTTTATCTTTCCTCACTATATTATAAACTGAATAGGGTAAACGTATTAGTCTGCTTAAAAAAATTAGGTGTCATAACACCTTGAACTGTTCCTGATACATAGTGAATGCTCCATAAATATTTGTTGAGTAAATGTATATGGAGACAGAAGCCTATGCAATTATTACTCTCTCAAGGTTTCCCTTTCTTCCTTTAGAAAAAAAAAATGGGAGAAAAACTGTTACCTCAGTTGTGAAGAACAAATTAGGTAATGTGTACAGAAGTTTTCCATAAACTATTGAGTACTATCTCTATTAAGCATGAACTATATAACACAGTGATTAGATAAAATAATTTACTTTCATTAGCTCAATATTCAAAGACACAGAGAATCATACATGAATAAATTTGTTGACGATATTTTTTTCCAGTAACCTCAAACATAATAATTTTTGAAATATGTGGATAATACACAAAGAGATGGGACTAAAAGCCTGAAGCAAACGTAGGTAGATAAAGGTCCTACAGTTTTACATGGGAAAAAGAATGACTCTAGAGGAAAACAAAACCAACATTCTATCTTGACTTCAGACTATGATCTGGAATATATTGTTCCAATCAGCCAGAGTAAATTTTGAAATAGCCCTACTGTTAGTACAGATATGGCAATGAGTGTATAAAACACAATGGCTACCATGGAATGCTCTTACTAGAGGAAAGCAGAATGTTTGGATCATGGTCATTTTCATAATAACATATTCTCTGTCAGAATCTGTACTAGGCATTTTATATACATAATATCTTTGAACTGCCATAATAGCTCTTAGAGTTCCATATTATTTTTCTCATCAAACTGCAAAGAAATGAGTGAGTTTTGCAAAATGACTCAAGCAAAAAGTAGAAGATATGAAATTCGAATTTCATTTTCAACAGCTCTAAATTGTGGTTTATTCCATTTTGGAAAATGGAGCCATACACAGTAGAAAAAACTGGTGGAAACAATTTGGCAGAATAGTAAAATTAAGTTAAAAAGCTGTACTATAAATAAAGTCCCTGTCACAAGAAAATAACATCTTAGCATAGAATACTGCCATAATTCTGATCAATGGAAATAGAAAAACAGGATTTGAACAAAACAGCCATTTTATTATTTAAAAAGTGCTGGAAATGCACACCAGAATCCCAATACAATGTTTATAGTCATTGTCTGTATCTGTGCAATTATGCTTATATTGACAGTTTACATAAATATATAAAATTATTTTCCTATACTGTAAGTCAATCACATTTAACTCATCATTTTAGAGTCTTCCTAAAGTTTCAATTTCAAAAAATGTCCTGACTTGCTGGATAAATATAGCAGAGCCAATATAGAATCATCCTCTCTTTCCTGCTGGAAGCCACACAAAATCAACAAGGAAAATAAAGTCATAAACCTGCTATGATAAAACTAAGAGACTGAGAAAAGCTACCTAAGCAAAAATGCGTATTTCAAATAATAGCCAATATTAGATAAAATTCACTATCAAAGTAAATGGTCAATTTCAGGAAGCACTAGCAAAACTACTAACATTGGAGTGCAGGAACAGAGTCCATAGACATACCTTACTGGTGAGAAATCAGTGCAGGCAGAGTTGTAGGAAAAACTTCTGGACCTGATTTGGTTCAGACAGGCAGACACGAAGAAATATAGATTGCCACGTATGAAAGGAACAATCTGTCTCTGTGGAATCTTAGGAGGGATTCTTTGGACTTTAAAGTCTAAAACATACCACTCCCTCATCCACTATTGGAAAATATTACAAATGGCTGCTTCAGAAAACTACAATTCATTCAATTATGAACAATTTAAGGAAGATGGCACAATCTTCATACGAAGATCAAAATAATCAAGAAAATAAAATTAACACTTTTGATTTAAAAAACAACCCCATGGCAAAATGCTGCCATACAGGAGATGAAAGTTGAGGACATTTCACTATTAATGTTGTGCAAGATATCCAATCCACTAGACAGTGTCAATAATGATAAGATTTTCTCACCGTTCATGAACAGTCATACAGTGGTATTTTTCTGTAGAGTGTTTCATCTGAACCCCTGATGCCTTCTTCTTGTATTAGTACTTAGAAATATGCAAACCAAGATTTCTCAATGGAACTCAAATGCAGATGTTAGTTTATGTCTTGTAAGTAAAGCACCTAACTCAGTGAACTTTCCCCAATCATTTTCAAGCTAGGAGAAAACCAGCCGTTCTCTTAGATGGCAATCATTTACATGATTATTGGGTGTTCTCTAGCAAATTTCTCACAGTGGGAGACTTTTTACAGATAAGAAATTCATCAGAGATAGAGGAATAGATTGCAAAACAGTCGAGTTAAATGTTAATATAGTTTGTCTATTTAAACATTATTGCTTTGTTTTGGAGTGTAGGTTCAAATAAGCTTTAGAATATAAACTTTTCCAAGAAGTCATTTTCTTTAAGAAACTAGCTAGGTTAAAAATAAACTTTGGTCAGCAGAAAAACTGTTTAGCTAACTGTAATCCTTAGCAGAAGAAGAGCAAGGGGAATCAAACCCCATCAATTGTGTGATAAATACCCTAGGCTATAGAACTTTCAAGCAGAGGGTAGTCATGTGAGAGAAGCACACACACACACACTAGACAAAATTTTTATTCTTTAAATTAAAGTCATGAGATTGGGGGCCTGACAGGTTGAAGTTGAGGGCACAATCATCAGGCTTTAAAAAAATGTCCTTTTTGTTTTATTTTTCTTTTGATACAGGCAGTGAAAAAATTCAAAAAAACCTCTTCTTACCCAATCTGTATAGGTATAAATAGCTGAATCCTAGGGAGATAAGTTTAGTTCAGCAGCTTAGCTAATTGAAAAACATTGACATCCAAATTGACCTGCTTCTTTTTTACCTCTAAGACCACAAGCCTCATATTGGCAGCTGGGGTGGCATATAGAACACATCAAGTAGTGTCTGAGTGCAGACAGTTTTTAAAGAAATGGAAGGGTTATAACAAAGGATACATAGGTAGCAAATTATATCATGTAAGAATGGTCAATGGTACATCAAAGTACTCATGATATTATTTTTCTTTAAAACTTGCCTTAAAGTAGCATCTGATTTTAAATAATTTAAAGAAATAATGTGCATATGTATTTATATGTATATTTAGAGCATAATTTTGGCAGAATAGGCCATGAGCTTTTGATATATTCTGTTACTTTTAGTAAATTTGGTTGACTTAAATTTCAAAATGTTTTTTTAGATTTTTTAGGGCCCTCTCTATTCAAAGATTTTTGTTGTAGATATTGTTATTCTTATTTGTTAACTAAAATTTTGTTTTAAGGACCTCCACTGAACTCAATTTAACATTCTGAACAAAAAGTAAAGTTTGTAGTCTAGATGCAATTATAATGATAATTATTTTTGTAAAGAGCAGAAAAAGTAGTAAAAAATGTGAGAAAAAAAGAGAAGAAAAAGGGAAAAAATAATGCAGCAGGACACATATAGAAAGACACCAAAATATAAGGATGCAGAAAAAATGAGAACTTTATTCTCAATATATTTCTCTCCGACCACTGAAGTACACTTAGCATTGTGACATGTCTCTCATTTTAAATAGAAATCTGAGCTTGAGAGACAGATATGGATTTTTTTTTTAATCAACTTCCTCCTGCTTATTTCTGTTACTTTAATATTTTCTTTTATGGAAGTCAGGTGTTCTTTCTACATCTTTCTCTAGAGCAAAATGCTTTAAATTTGTGAAACATACTCATTTTCCTAGTTCCTTTTCTGTGATTGTCTCTTGGAGCAATTACAATCAGGCTTCCATTCACATCATCTCATCCAAACAGCTCTTGTTAAAGTTACCAATAACTTCCAGGTAAATTAATCCACTGGTAATATCTCAGTTTTTATCCTATTGATCTGTAACATTCGACAAAATAGATAAACTCCTTTTTCTTGAAAACTTATACTTAATTTGACTTTTGGGCCCATACTACTACTCTCTCGCTAGTCTCCTTTTCTCAGTCCCCTTTGCTCTTAACCCCTATTTTCCATTGGATGGACTACTTCCTACAGGGTTCAATTCTCTACCATTTTATTAGAGTAGTTAGTACATTCACAGTTATTATAATGCTTATATGGCTCTACTTCTTCATTTTCTGCCTTCATTTGGTTAATTAAATATTTTCTAGTATTCCATTTGATTTCTTTATTGACTTTAGTCATACTTTCATATGTATGTATAAGTATATATATGCTTACACATACATGTATATGTACTTATTAGATATGTGTGTATTCATTATATATATTCTGATTAGAGATTACAATGTATATCCTTAAATATACTATTGTACTCATATTTAATATTAAGCCATCTTATATAAAATTCTAACAATAGTATAGTTTCATTAAACCTCTCACTCTTTTTTTGTTTTATCTATATCTATATATCTAGATATAGATATTTATTCAGTTTTTCTATCTGGTATAATGTCCCTTCAAACTGAAGAACTTCCCACAGCATTACCTTTTACCATTACTTTTAGTACAATTTTTTGTCAACAAATGTTCTCATTTTTTTCCTTATCTAAAAGTATCAATTTTTTTCATATAAATATTACTTTTATTGTATTTAAGATTCTGGAATTATTAATATAAATATTTTTTAGCACCTTAAAGATAGTGTCTTCCTGCCCACATTTCTGTATGATCTGAAGTCAGCCATCAGTTTTATTTTTATTTTTGTTTCTCTGCATGTGTCCTTTACTCTGCTGTTTTCAAGACATACTTTGGTCTTGCAAAGTTTGATTTTGATATGCTTAGGTATGGTCTTATTTTACCCCAGTTTTTCTGAGATATATTAAGCTTGTAGGATCTATACATTAATGTTTTTCATAAATTTGGTGATATTTTCTTGAATATATTTTCTGCTCTGTTCTCTGTGTTTTCTTGATGTTAGACTTAATTACAACCATGTTGGACCACTTGCCATTGTTCCACAAATCATTAATACTTTGTTAAATTTTTTCAATATGTTCCTTTCTTCTCATCAAATTAGATATTATTTTATTGATCCATCTTCAAGTTTGCTGACTTTTTATTTTTCAATATCTAATAGGTTCCCATGTATTTATTCATTATGCCTATCTTTTTCTTTAAATCATTAACCATATTTATAATGACTGTTAAAAAGTCCTTACCTGTCAATATTAACACCTGCAGTCATCTCAAATTTTATTTTTAGTGCATTTTTATTAATTTATAATGGGTCATATTTTTCTGCTTCTTCACATGTCAGGTATTTTATGCTTGATATTGTGGATTATACTTTGTAGGATGTCTGGATTGTGTTGTGTTCCCTCAAGAATTATTGATTTTTTTTTGTCAAGTGTCTTCTTTTTCAAGTCAGATTTGGTTTTATTCTTTGCTTCAGCATGTCTATTTGCTTCCTTTCTTTCTTTTTAATTCTGTGCTTTGTTTTCAATCAAGGACACTGTACTAATTTCAGTTGGCATGGACTTTTGGAATCTCAAGTGAGCAATGAACTTCCTAGCCAGGTCTAATTTTCATTGGAAAGTTAAGAATTCTATTATCTCTCCATATGCCATGATCTCTGGAGCCTCTGTTCTGATCTCAGCTTCCTAGAAGTTGTTCTCTGCTAGACCTCGTTGGAGTCTTGCCCTATACATGCACAGCCCAGCCCTCAGACAAATAACCCCAGGGAATACTTGCATATTTCTGTGTCTACCTTCTGTGCACCTTTCTACTCTTTAGTAACCTGTTCTACAAATTTAAACACTTTAGCAGATCTTGATTTTGACTTCTCAGCTCAACAAGTCTGTCATCTCATTAGGCCATAATTCAGAACATACCCCCAGGAAGAAATATTGGTTGAACTTAGGGTTCGTAAGAGTTATCCTTTTCTTATGGATCACAGCTCTTATGCATACTGCCCAATGCTTGAAAACAGATTCACATGTTTTGTCCATTTCTATATAGTTTGCTTTAGAAGCATGGGTCTCATACCAATTACTCTGCCATGGCTAGAAACCAAAGTTTGCCCCTCTTACACATCTTGACATGCAATTATCTTCTCAATTAATTTGAATTCCTGATCATCATTAACAAATATAGTAAGTTTCTTCACAGTTAATGGCAATGCTTTATTTCCAGTTGCTCAGACAAATTCTTGGAGTCATTCTTAACCCTTCTCTTTTTCTCATTCTCTGCATCCAATTCATCTGCAAATTCTAGTTTTACCTTCAAATTATATCCATAATATGTCCTTTATTCTGGTGCAATAGCTTTCAAACTGGGTTCTTCATTCTGTCTTTGACCCTGTCAAGGTTGCCATTATCCTACACAGCATTTTTGTGCTTATTAGAAAAAGATGTCACCTATGATCAAAACTTTCACTACTTTTTCATCTTAGGAAAAAATTCCCAAGTTCTTACAGTAGCCTGAGAGGATACAGGATCCTACCCCTATTATCTTCATCTCCTATTACTCTTCCCTTTGTTTACTCTCCTTTTGTAGCACTGACCTCTTTATTGTACTTACAATAGATGAAGTTTCTTCCTACCTCAGAACCTTTGCACAGAATGTTCCCTTTGACTAGAATGATGTTCCCCAAATATGCACATAGGTCTCTGCCTAACTATCACTTAAAAAAAAAAATGAAGCTATATCTGACTTCCTCATTTAAACAATATTTTCTCCTAATCAAATCCCAAACCATAACTACCACCTGGGAATCACAGTCCCTCTCTCACAATCAGTCTATTAAATCAAAGGAGCAAAATAATTTAATAAATAGTATTTATAATAAATTTTTGTCACTTTTGCTCTATAGTATTTGCTTTTCCCTCCGGAAAAGCAAAGTGAAGTGAAAAACTTCACTTTTTCATTCAAGGAACAACCTTTCCCAAATTGAACATTGTCAGTTCTGGAGCCCAGCCCAATGTTATAGACTATTTAATAGAGTCTTTTAGTTAGTATATCATTAGATCTATTTGTAAAGTCATCATTCTCTTATGTCTCTTGATTTTCAAGTTATATAATTTATTTTAACAACCAGAAACTCTGTAATCTTAAATTCCATTGATTTTTATAGAAAAACTTATTTTCTTACCATTATGAACTGAGTCCTGTCTCACTCACGTGGGTTAAGTAAGCTCCTTCTTCTAACATCTAGTTTTGATAAGATCAGCCTTATCTAAAACAAGTACCTAAAATATCTATCAATATTAGTAATATATAGACATGGAGAAACATTAAATTAAGAATTTACTGAGTTCAAATATTAACTAACTTCCTATTATTAACCTTTGTGGACATTATAATTCTTAATGTAACATATCGTCTATGTTTCTGTTTTTCTGCATATGCTTTAATTCCTCAAGGGCATTCTTGTTCCAGTTGCAGTGTCTGGTACATAAAGTTTGGCTTGCTAAAAATATATTGAGATACCCACAGAAAATTGCAAGACCTGGGTTCGGTTGTTAGGAAAAAAGTTGATGATAGATTGAGGAATTTAAGTGTGTATTTGCCCATAGCATGGCCTAGATAAAAGTGGCTCTAGAAAAATAAATTTCTGTTTGATGGGGAATAAAACAAAATATAAAGGTTTGTCTTGGTTTAATAGTGTTTTAATAATAAATAGATAGATATAAAAAGTACAGCATTGTATAAGGACATTGAAGAATAGATTAGTTAGTACAAACTATTGTCAGCGATATATGATGGAGATAAAATATCTAGTCATTTCATATTTTAAAGATATGATAATGGAAAGAAATAACATCCAGAAATTAACATATATACCTAGGATGGGTGTAATATGAGACTGCAGAAGGAGCCTCCATGGGGGATAAAGAGACAGAACTTATGGAGAAGCAAGAGAGGAAGGAATTTTGATGTTATAAAAATATGTAAAAACAAGCTAAGAGCTTCTTGTATATGGGACATGTAATTTTTCCTCTGGCAAGCTCACCAACAGCATAAATAAATTGGAATAAGACACTCAACATTTCCTTATGTCTTCTACCTGTTGGTTTCACTGAACTTAGCTGCATTGACAGGTCCCTAGAGGGTAAATGGCACAACTCATCCCTTGGTGTCTGTCCTGTTAATGTCAATTACCTTATTTGGGATTTTTATCTTTGTAGGAGTCTGCTGCATCAGCTAATCATCCTTGAACTTTACTCTTGGCAACATAAGTTGAAGTCAAACTAATAAGGGATAGAGAAAGACCATGGATCTGAATCTATAGTATAAAATAGCAGTTCTCAAAGTGTGGTCCTCAGATCACTGGGAATTCCTGAGACTCAGGACATCTACAAAGTCAAAATACATTATTTGCTCATTTCATCGTGTTGACATTTGTATGATAGTGCAGAAGGAATCTTGGGTTAAGCTCTTGGCATCTTAGCATAAATTAAGTCAGGGGCAGAAATTTGTACTGATAATATTTATTCTTCACTGCCATGCCTTTACAGTAAAGGAAATGCCAGTTTTAATTAAGAACATCTTGATAAAACAGTAAAAAAAATATTGATTTTATTAAATCTTGGTCTTTAGGCACATGTCCTTTTTAATACATAGTGTGATGAAGTGTGATGTAACCCAAAAACACTTTTCTATATTCCATAGCACTTTGGTTTTCATTATGAAAAGCACTTATGTGGTTTTTTGTGATTGGTGAGATGAACTAACCACATTTATCATGGAACATCATTTTTTTCTTGCAACAATGGCCAAACAACATACAAACTATGGTTAATCAGGCATTTGCACTTACCAAAAAACTGTGAGCCCGTAGTTTTAAGGAAAATAATTGATAACATGATGTTAATAATGAAATTCAAGTTTTCAAGCAAAACTCTGAATTTTGAAAAATGTGTATCTACCACTGTTATGTTGACAGATTCCTGGTATTTAAATATTTTTTTTCTGATGAAATTAGTGGTGATATTAACAAATGTGATTTTTTTGAAATCGTAAATGAAATGTGTCAAGTTTTCGAGAATTTACATAACTCAGTGAAGCAATAATTTTCCAAGTAACCAGTGTATGATGTCACTAAATCATGTGCATTTAAAACATGAATTCAAAGTGCAATATAGATAGATTTCAATGTAACTGCATGAAAGTGTTTCTCACTTCCTTTTGGCCCTCGCCAGCAGTGTTCTCTAACTCCAGAACAGTCTTTTTGTCAATTTAGGCTATCTCATATGCTTCCAAAATCCTCTCAGACTCTACTTATTGCCCACTACTAAAACCACACCTACATTTATAGATATTTGTTCTTCAGCAACTCCCTTTCAAGATACCACAATCTGCATTAGTTATCTATTGCTGAATAAAAAATTACCACAAATTTAGCAGCTTAAGAAAACACTCATTTCTTTGGGTGCTGAATCCAGGCATGGCTTATATGGAACACCTGTTTTAAAGTGTCTCACAAGACTGCAGTCAAGAGATCCACTAGCATCTCATTCAAAGGCTCCTCCAGGAAAGTATCCACTTTTAAGTTCTCGTGCTTGTTGGCAGAATTTGGTTTCTCATAGGTTGTTGGACCCAGGGCCTCTTTTCCTTGTTGGCTGTTGCCATAGTCACCCTAGATTTCTTACCATGTGGGCCTCTCCAATTCGGCTACTTGCTTTATCAAAACTTGCCCTTTGGGCTTCCCTGGTGGCGCAGTGGTTGAGAGTCCGCCTGCCGATGCAGGGGACACGGGTTTGTGCCCCGGTCGGGGAAGATCCCACATGCCTTGGAGAAGCTAGGCCTGTGAGCCATGGTCACTGAGCCTGCACGTCCGGAGCCTGTGCTCCACAACGGGAGAGGCCACAACAGTGAGAGGCCCACGTACCGCAAAAAAAAAAAAACCGAAAAACAAAAACTTGCCCTTTGAGGAGACAATAGAACTAGTCTCTAGCAAGATGGAAGTTAGCTTGAGTAATCTAATCACTAAAGTGACATCTCATCTCCTTTGCCATATTCTTTTAACTAGAAGCAAACCTTAGGTCCTTCACACATCAAAGGGAGGGGTAACACAAGAAAGTGAAACCCAGGACACAGGGATCATTATTGGGCCACCTTATAATCAGCCAGCTATAGTTATTAATGGTGATTTTGTTGGTTGTTGGAATTACTGGTGTATTCCTGTTTCATTGTGGTCAATTCTCTGCATTTTAAAAACATATTTCATAATTTCATAAGTTAACCTGCACTGCTTTCATATTAAAATGATATAATTGATCTTTATTGGATCTGAACATTTGGGAGGATACTTCTATCAAAATTAGCTAAAAATCTAAGATATTATATGTAACATTTTGCCCTTGATTCTAAGAATCAATGTTGAAGTTGAATTATGGTATCTGTGTTAATCCTGATAATTAGCTTATTTGATTTTTTTCTCATTTCCAAGTCCCTGTTTATTTAATTATATTTTAATAGCAATATATGAATGTTGTAATTATTTTAAGGATATAAAACATGTTATTTCTAATAATTCTCGATTGAGGGCATATCTGTATCTTCATATTTATATCCGTATCTGTCTAGATATTAAAACATAATAAAATCACTATATTCAATAGTTAGGTTTTCTTTAAAACTCTACATCATTTGTAAATATCCTTTCTTTTTATAGATTCTTAGGGCACAGCTTCTCTATAATACTTTATTCTTTACCAACAATGTTAGTTTGCCTGTACGGTGGTTCAACAATTTTCAATTATAAGAACATCTGTCATATTTCTAAAAGGTTGTTGTTAAAGCTACCTGAGATACCTAAACTCAACAAAAATTCAGTAATTCTAGGTTGTAAAACTGAAGATACAGTTTCTTGTGCCAGTATATTCCCTTTGACTTTAACTTTGATTATTAGAGTTCCAAAGTGCTTTTTTATTTATTCTATTCTACATAACCAGATTTTATAGCTATTGAGGGCAAATGTGTATATCTCTAGCTTTCTGATTAATTTCTTGATAACTCCTTAGGACAGTAACAGAAAAAAACTAATTCCTTCCTTTAGAATCTCTATCTTGAATTATTCAAGTAGTAAGAAGAGGCATACTCAGTCTGATAGGGGTCAGCAATCCTACTCAGTGTACTAGGAAAATAGAAACTAGAAATCAGATTTGTTTCATTGACTTTATCAGTCAAGGTTCTGAGAAGTGGTTCACACAATTTTGGGGGCTGGCAAGTCTAAAATTTGTAGGGCACACAGGCAGGCTATAAACTCAGGTAAGAGTGGATAGTATAGTCTTGATGCAGAATTTCTTCTTCTGGAAACCTCAGGTTTTGTCTTAGGGTCCTCAAATGTTTTGATAAGGCCCACCCACATTATCAAGGGTAATCTCTTTTACTTAAAGTCAACTGTTTGGGGCTTCCCTGGTGGCGCAGCAGTTAAGAGTCCGCCTGCCAATGCAGGGGACATGGGTTTGTGCCCCGGTCCAGGAAGATCCCGCATGCCGTGGAGCAGCTGGGCCCGTGAGCCATGGTCGATGAGCCTGCGCGTCCGGAGCCTGTGCTTCAAAGTGGGAGAGGCCACTTTGAAATTGGTCCTGCACATTATAGCAGGCACAGTAAGTGTTTTAGTGATGACACATGTGGTTTTACATCCTGGCCAGGCACGTGGTGTTGCTGCCAAATATTAGAGTTCCAACATTACAATTCACAACAATTCTTTTCTCAAAGTATAATCAGAGTGCTAGGATGATAAGATCCACTTGTCCTTCTAGTCACATAAATGGTCACAGTCAGCCTTCTCACATGGCACTAGGTCTATCATACTGACTCAAAGTTACTGCTTTCTGTCTCAATTTATTAATGGAATTTTATTTCAAGAATCTCTTTGTTCTTTGACCCCATTTGTCTTTGGTAAGAAAAACCCTTTATATATCACAGCAAATGTGCTTAACCTCAAATTAGTTCCTTCAAATAGGAAGCTCATTTCCTCTCCAGTCATTTCCATAGACACTGCTTTTTGCCCTTTCCATGGACTACTTTCTCTGCTTGGAGCAGTTGCCCTTTCCCTTGTTCCCCATCTTTTATTTAGTTAACTCCTCACATATCTCTCAACTGTTATTTTGCCATGGCAGCTTTTCCTGACTACCCAGTTTAAGGCAGACTGCACCTTCTTATCCCTGCTGTCTTATCCTCTCCTATTATCATGTACTTCTTACATAATCACACTATTAAGGAGTTTTGTGTGTGTGTGTGTATGTGTGTGTGTGTGTTGTTTTCTTTTGTTTTGTTGTATGTTTCTGCTTTTGGGTAATGATTTATTTAGCATCTGTCTTCTGTGCCCAGTACAATATTTAGATTCATGTAAGAAAGGTCTCTGCATGGGACCTCTGCTGTAGAGGTTCCATTCTGATCTTCATATGTGTATTTGCCTCTTCCCATAGGTTGAGGAATCTGTAGGGTAAAGGAGACCTGCCCACAGTTTGCCATTTTCTTCTCCTCTGACTATGCTTTGAATAACTAGCATCCTGGAGTTTCCCCACTCAAATGGTCACAAGCTCTCTTCTCTTGAAGGTGGACCAACCTCTAAACTCAAAGGATGGCCAAAGAGAAGAATGAGTGTAGACGGAGGTTTGGGATGTCCATATGTGTGCAATAAGGAAACATCATAGTGTGGGCCAGAAGGAAGTTTTAGGAAGGAAATGGGTGTGGGAACTTGTGTGTAGAAAGGTTGAGAGCTTGGCGGGCCAGGGCCACAGGCTGACTCGGACTACACTATTATGTTCTTAGCTGCAATTCTTAGAAATCCAACAATTCTGAACTCAAATATGGTTCAGATATGTCTGACAAAATAAACGGATAGAGTTTATCTTATTTAACAATGATTCGTAATTTTTAAATATTAGGTTGGCCAAAAAGTTCATTCGGAGTTATGGAAACCCCAAATGAACTTTTTGCCCAGCCCAATATTTTGACATATGGTATTTTGTCACATCTATAGTAGATTGTGTGCATAATGAGAAAAAGGAAACACTCTACATCGTTTCCTGTTCTTCTCAGATCACAGAACATGCCATAGAGTGAAGATTCCCCTAAAATAAATTTAAATAATTAAAAAAAATCTAGATTAGAAGTTGAGAAGACCAATCAAGTTTCTATTCTCTGGTTGCCTTTAAATCACTATTTGTCATTATGCAAATTATTTGGTCTCTTGGCTTCCAATTGCAAAATATGCGAGTTTGAATTTGGTTATAGCTAAGATACACTCCAGATGTAAAAATTCACTTACAAAGTTTTAATTAATAGGCACTGAAGTGTATTTAACAAAATTTGTTTTAAAATGTGGAACAGAGAGACATAATAATTGCAGTTCAATGCAAAAGTGATCAAATTTGACACCTGAACAACAAACTCTACAGTAACCTGTGTATCTCTGCTAGACTGTTTAGCTTTTAATAATTATTTCTCTGAAGAAACCTAGGAGGGGAGGCAAATTAGTTACATCTTGCATTTTACAAACAAAGAAGCAGAGCAAGAGAAGATAGACTATTACCATCTTTACCAGAAGAACAAAGGCTGGTTTTGCTGTCAGAACTTGGTTCTCCTGGTGACCCTGGCAATGAGTTACTCCTCATACCTCGAACTGAAGGGAAGCCAGTGGGGGAGGAGGGGCTCTACTTGCTGATTTCGCCTCCTGTCCTTGCCTGAGTCACTTTCGAGGATTGTTTTCCAACAAATCAAAGAAATCTGATCAATGATATCTTCAACTCAAAAAATATATGCTCCCTCTTTTTCTCCTGTTCTACTCAACTACATGTTAACCTTGCCATTTGTCTTCTACTTGCCTCTTCCAAAAGGTATACACCTTAGAAAATGTAAGAATAATACTGAGCTCTAACAATGGTTAGTGTTACATATTTTACATATTGAAATTTACAGGGAATCTTTATGAAAAGTCCTGAATTATTAATTCTTTTTAATTTTTCACAAAACTATATATATGCATTTTAAAATATTGTTATATTGATAAATTTGTAGTGCTGAGTAGAGTGTTCAATCCAGATCTACAATTCATTTTTAGCTGAATGAAAGAATGATAGATACATTAAGATATGTATGAAATTTCCAAGGGTGTTCAAAAATTAGCACTTTGTTAAATGAATATATATTTTGATCAAATAATAAATATTGAATTTTTACTATATATAATGTGAAGTGAAAATATGCACAAGACATAGACCCAAGCTTGAGGAACTCCAAGAGAAAGTATCTGGCAACTGTATGAATTACCAATTTTCTGCAAAAGTTCAGGTATTTATTCAGGTGATTTTTCTAAATTTATAACTAAATACTCTTTAATATTTATAAGTGCAAGATTTCTTATTTAAATGTTGTTACAAATCATTTATATGCGAAAGAAAGACTGACACAGAGACACAGAAAAAGAGAGTAAAAATGATTAAATAAAAATTTAAAAATCAAAGGGAGGAATATTTAACAGTGAACAGAATTGGCCAAAAGGTTTTCTTGTCTTGAAAGTATCAGTATCTATATTCATAGGCTTATTTTTGATTTGTTAATTGCATGATTACATTATTGGAGTCATTTTTATTTATTTATTTATTTATTTATTTATTTATTTATTTATTTTTTTTTGCGGTACGCGGGCCTCTCACAGTTGTGGTCTCTCCCATTGCGGAGCACAGGCTCCGGACGTGCAGGCTCAGCGGCCATGACTCACGGGCCCAGCCGCTCCGCGGTCTGTGGGATCTTCCTGGACCGGGGCACGAACCCGTGTCCCCTGCATCGACAGGCAGACCCTCAACCACTGCGCCACCAGGGAAGCTCTATTTACTTTTAATTTGATGTTTAGAGGTTTTTCCTCATTCTCTCTTTGAATTCCCTCAAAAGTTAAAAGCAAACTTGTGGGACCAAATTATAGTATCAGTTTTCCTACCTTATGTAATTCCATGATGTTCTGGTGGTAATAAAAGGAAATCTTATACTTCTCCTTTCAATTTTATCTCCCATTCAGCTTACCAGTTTCTCCATAGGTTGCTTTTTTAGCATCATTTACCTTTAAATGAAATAGATGTGATAGTGATTAGTGCTGGGAGTGGATAGTTGAGGCGGAATGTAGAAGAAATTCATGATAATCCCTTTTCCTGTTGGGACTGTAAACTTATTTTGCCAACAAATTGACTTCTTTGCCAAATTAAATTAAAAAAAAAAAGATAAACAGGCAGGCATATTACTATAGACATATATATTGAAATACTATTGTTTTTTTCTTTGTTTTGGTGAAGGGAATCTCAGATAAGTGAGAAAGGATTGTTTTATCAACAAAAAATTATGCTAATTTAGTTATCTACACATAATAGTTTTATTGTTGTCAAATAACAGAAAACTTTACTAATTAAATGTGGATTACATTATTGGGTTTTTATTCACCATAAAAATATTACCTGCTTTGAAATGCAACACCGATTCTAAAGCAGCATTGCTCTTCACACACACACAGCTTTTTTTCTGGATCTAGAGAACTCTGTCTCTGGGATCTCCAAATATTTTGCCAAACCTACTAAATTTTGCATTCCATGTACCTGTTATTCACTTATAAAACTTTTTCCTGAATGTTAATCATTTAGAGCTGACTGAATGCTTGGTTTAGATTTTACATTAAGGATTATTTCCATTAAAATTAGACATTAGTTTCTTGGTCAAAAATCTAACTACCACTTTTGGAAATTAGTGTAATCTATAAGACTAATGGCAAAAAGAGACTGTACATATAAACCATATTCTAATTGATTAAAGTTCTTTTTCCTGATGACATGGGTTAACAATTTTGAAAGCAATGAACATATATATATATATATATATATATATATATGAAAACCACATATACGTATACACATATGAAATTAAACAAATGAATAAATGGGTAATGGGTGATGAGAACCAAGTTTATCACTGTTGGATTGGGAGATTACAGATAAGCAAGGAAAAATTAGACTGTTCCACATGTTAATGGATTAGAGTTGGAGAAATTAGTATAAACTCATGTTTAGCTTAATATAGATACAGATAGAAGCACATATAAATATTTATAGATATGTATATATGAATATGTTTGTATACCCACATATATTTCCTTGCTCTGCCAGCTGAGAGTCCCTAGAAGTAAGAAAGCTTCAGTAGCAATAAGCACACCTAGCACTCAGATCTTGGTTTCTAATATCATTCTTTAATACAAGAAACCAGGACTTCTTGAAGAAACGTTGACTGTAGGACTGGGGCAGAAAATACATAAGATGGGACTGGAATATTTTCTAGTATCAAAGGAAAGAAGCAAGGAAGTACTCAATGAAAATATAATGGTGTTATATAAAAGAGACACGAGAGCCAACTGAAAAAACTCCCAAAGGGTAAAGCTGTGAAAATCTGAATGACAAAATAAAAAACAGAGTATTGGTTTATAATCCAAAGTATAAAATAAATAACCATAAGGCCATTCTAATATAAATAAATGGTTGAGTTAATAATGAAGAACAAACAAATCTGTGCAGAAGAGTTCCAAATTATATATAGATAGACAGATAGATAGATGATAGATAGATAGATAGATAGATAGATAGATAGATACTCCATCCTCAAGGAGGTGGAGAATAACTCCCTTAATGACCTCCTTCCAAACAGTAGTACAAAGAGAGAGGGGAATAACAATCAAAAAATCCCCAAAACACTTTATAGTGATGAAACCTGTACTGTAGAACCTCAGCTAAGTGTTCCAGGTTGACACCAGGAGCGATAAAGTATGTTGACAGTATTCATCTTTGATGTGAAGTGATAGGAATGGCTTTTTATCTCTATGTCTCCTTCCAGAAAACCCATAAACCCTGCTTAATCATGAGAAAAAAGATCAGACAAATTCCAATAGAGGACCATCCTACAAAATGCCTAAGCAGCATTCCTCAAAACAATCAATATAACTAAAAACCGAGAAGTTCTGAGAAACTGTTACAACTAAGAGGAGCCTAATGTTACATGATAACTACTTGTAATGTTTTCTGGAATGGAAAGACAATAATAGGTAAAAAGTATGGAAAACTGAATAAAGCATGTACTTTAATTTATAATAATGTAGCAATATTGGTTCATTAATTATTGGTTCATTAGTTTGTTAATTATGACAACTGTACAATACTAAAGTATGATGTTTGTAATAGAAAAAGCTGTGCGTGGATTTATGGGAATTCTCTGTACTATCTTTTCCATAGATTTTCTGTAAATCAAAAACTATACTAAAATTAATAGTTTATTTCCTAACCTGCATTAAAATAAAAATGAAAAACAATCCAACATCCTTTTATAGAACTATTTCCAATGGCAAATCAGTTTTGACTTACAAAACTCCTATCTATAGCCACTTTTCAAAGTGGCATTTATGTGGCATTCAGAATGGTTTATTCTGTAACTTCTAACAAACTGTGAACTCTTAAAAGGAAGCTTACAATCACCTTCAAGAAGGGAAAAGCATGAGGGAAAATTTTGTTATTATATTTTTTATTATGCAATTCATATCGTAGTGTTAGCAATCTAATGTTTCATTAATGTTTTAATCATTTATGAAACCATAATATAGCTTATTAATAATATAATGCTTAGATATAATGTTCAAGAAATATGTACTTTTGATCCACAAGAAATGGAAATTATGCTTTTATTGTAAAATATATCATACTGAAGAGTATATACCATTTATATATAAATAGTTTAATAATAGTCATAATCATCAAATGTGTTTGCATCCCCACCACCAAGATTAAAAAGGTGGAAATCTATTATCTCCTTAGCATTCCCTATTTCCGTGATTACATTTCTACTATCTTAACTTTTGTGTTAATCATTCCACTTGACTTTCTTTTAATTTCTCTCTATCATGAATGTATACCTCAAACCACATACTGTTTAGTTTTGTAAAACTAAGTACCAAGCATGTACCTTCCTATTCAAAGAAAGTTTAATATTGTCAATATTGGTAAATTGTATAGAATCTTTGGTACCCTACCTAGTTCCAGGTTCCCTAAAAGTTTATAGGAGTCCCTTTTGCATACGTCAGTAGGAAAAGCATGAGTTCTTTGAGGGATAGGGCTCATCACAGTTGGCACGTGTGGCAGCACTGCAGAGTGGGTCATGGGTTGGATGTGCAAAGGTAGTCTGGTCAATGGGAGTCAGCTAGCTTCTAAATATTTTCTGCCTCTAACCTCCCCGGGAGCCATGCCCAGCTCTGAGGAGAAAACAAAACCAAAATTTCTCTGGCACTGTTCTCAGGTTACACAATGCAGATGACACTGAGCAGAAACTTAACCAACTCAAGGTAAAGACAAATCAAGCACTGAAAAGAATCTCTGTTCAGTGTTTCCCAGAAAAGGCCCTTTATTTTATAGCTTCAGGGATAAATGTCCAGACCAGGAATGCGGGAGGTGGATGTATGGAAGTCACTTGGTGCCATGACTGTGGAAGAGAGACGTGTAGACCTGAACATTTTACAAGCAGCTTTCAGTCTGTCTTTATTTTAACCCTCTCCACTCCATTCCCATTTCCAGAGACACAGAGTATGGGAGTTCCTGATCACCATTTTTTTTTTTTGGGCTGCGCTGCGGGGCGTGCGGGATCTTATTTCCCCAACTAGGGATTGAACACACCCCCTGCAGTGGAAGCCTCAGGGAAGTCCTTGAGTTCATCATCATTTTCAGGACCTTTACTCTGTAGTTTAGATTATTTTCTCTTGTGCTGGATGCAGATTTAACTTTCTTTGCTGTACTAAATCAGTTACCATTCAACTATCTGTTTTGCAGAATTCAAAATATTTGCAGTTCTTTTCTTTTCTTTTCTCCTCAGCCTAGTGATACACACACGCGCACACACACACAACTTTAGTTTAATCATTGGACAGTGGTGTTTGTGGGATTACAGATCAAAACCAAACTAAATATATGTGTTCAGTCTATTATCTTAAACCAAAACTTCAGAACTGAAATTTCTTGTAAAATGATGAAATCACAGCTGACATAATCTTTTGATTCAGTGGTGCAAAGTGTACACTACGATTAACCAGACAGTAGTATTAAAACTGTTTGAATAAATGATGTCAATTTGCTCATATCTTCCATTATCTTCTAAGTAAGTCTTAAATGCAGAACCAAACCTCACCAATAGATGCATGGCTATTTAAAATAGTAAAGATTAATAAATGGATTTTTAGGGATTAGTTTTTCAATAACCTCTTATTCCCAATGAACAAGTCTCAATAATTCATTATAATCTGAGAAGTCAAAGATCATGTTGATCCCAACCCAAGATTTTGAAAAATGGAAAATCACTTTTATATTTCCAAACAACTATATCCGCATTGACCGGTACTCAAAATGAGCCATTAGGATGAATTGACAAGGAATTAGAATTTGCCAAGTTTATGGTGTTAACACTGTAGTTGTGTTAATTAAAATCTAATAGAAAATTTAGAGAAAGTTATTACTACCTATTAGATAACATCTTCCTTAGGGAAATATATTACCTGACTTCTGTCACTTGGTTGTATAACCACCTTATCCTGAATTTCCATATGTTGTGCCATTTATTTTTCCTTCTACAAGTAGGAGAGAATGGCAAGTGAGCATATAATCTTAACCATGTAATAAATGCAATGGTAGAGGTATGCACTGAATGCTATCTATGTGGAGGAGGAAGGCCAAACTGGGAGGACATTGGTGTCAGGGAAGCTTCAGGGAAGAGGCCGGGTCTGACTGAGTCTTAAGTCACTAATAAAAGGTAAACAGATAAGGAAGAACAAAAAGTACATTCCAGAGAGAAGAAATTAAGCATTAGCAAAGGAGCAGCGTCCATATGTCTGGGCTACCTAGATCAGAATTGATGGAATATAAAATAGGAAGTGGAAAGGGATTATGCTACAGAAATGTGTAAGGGACAGATTAAGAAGACTTTATGTGCCACACTGTGGAGGGCAGCCTTATCACAAAGACATAGTGAGTTATTAAAAAGTTTTAAGTACTAAGGTGCAATAGTTAAAATTGCAAATTATGAGCATCACTCTGGAGTCAGAGTAAAGGATGGCTTTGTGCATCTTTTCAATATACAACTTTGAGCCATTTTAATCTCTTCACAAATGAACATGTAATTTTCCATTGCTAAATACTCCTTACTATAAAATACATTTTCTCCTCAAAATATTGCTTTGGGCTTAATTCAATGAGAATTAGAACTGCAACCCATAATGTTTGTATATTCTGAGACCAGAAATTATTAATGTCTGAAATCTTGCTATTAAATTAATTACAAAGCTGATTAGTGAAATTATTGAAAGATGATGACCAAGGGGTTAATATCCAAAGTGGGTAGTTGGGAGAGAGAGAGAGAGAGAAGTAATACTTCTGGAAAATAGAAACCTTACAAGTAGTTTAACTCTAGAATATTAGTGATAACAAAATAATGCATTTATTTCTTGTTTTTAACATTTTAAACAAGAAATTGCCATTATCAGTTATATTGCTTTATAACAAACTATCCCCCAAGTTAGTGGCTAGAGATGTATTACATGATGTTTTGAAGGCTGACTGCGCTCAGCTAAGTTCTTCTGTTCCACATTATGCTGGTCGAGATCACACATAGTTCCTTCACTTGGGAACCCAGCTGAGGCTAAACAGACAGGATGGCTTCATCCATTAGTGAGCTTCACCCTCAACTGCAGTGAAGGGAATGGATGCAGACTTACATGTGGAAGCTTCTCTCTCCACGGATATGGAACTGGGACTAACTCACTCAGTAATCTACCCTGAGATTCTTTACATGGAGGCTAGGTCACAATAGGATGAAAACAGAAACTTCCTTGGCCTGCAAACTGTATAGTGTCATTTCCACAGCATTCCACTGGTACAAGAAAATTACACAGAAAGCCCACGTTCAAAGGGTGGAGAAATAAATTTTATCTTTTGATGGCAAGAGCAGCCTGCATGTACAGGAGGGACTGAGGGCAGTCATATACGCAAATAATCTATCATATTGCCCCTTTAAAATTATGAGAAAATGGAAATATAGTTTTGATAGATGTTGATGCAACCAACATGCACAATCTCAAGTTTCAAGAGGAAAATGCCTCTATCATTTCGTGCAAATTTTGTTGGACCAAATGTTACTTACTGGATTTTCTAAGAAAGTCTGATTGTATAAAATAGATAGTTACACCCTGGCGGCGCAGTTTTTAAGAATCTGCCTGCCAATGCAGGGAACATGGGTTTGATCCCTGGTCCAGGAAGATCCCACATGCCGCGGAGCAACTAAGCCTGCGTGCCGCAACTACTGAACCCCACGCGCCTAGAGCCTGTGTTCCACAAGAGAAGCCACTGCAATGAGAAGCTCATGCACCGCAATGAAGAGTAGACCCCACTCACTGCAACTAGAGAAAGCCCACGCAGCAACGAAGACCCAACGCAGCCAAAAAACCGAAAAAAAAACAAACAAACATAAAACTGCTGTATAGTGCTCGGAGCTCAGGTCAGTGCTCTGTGGTGACCTAGATGAGTGGGATGGGGGGATGGGGGGATGGGAGGGAGGTTCAAGAAAGAGGGGATATATGTATACATATAGTTGATTCACTTTGTTATACAGCAGAAACTAACACAACATTGTAAAGCAACTATACCCAAATAATAAAATAAATAAATGAGATCTGCAACATAGAGTCTCACAAATATCTGAAGTTCTTTTGTGATAAGAACAACATGGTTCTTATCTATTAGCTTTATGGTTAATCAATATAGGTAGTGTAAAAAATGAGTTCATTAAATAAATATATCTCATATACATGACTAAAATATCAAATATGTACATTTCTAGCATTGACATGTACCTTTTTTTTGAAATCAGTAATGTCATCCATAAGAGACAAAGAAAGACACACTAAAAGAGGTTAATACCAATTGTAAATTTACAGCTTATTACACACTGTTCAAACTAATACAGATACAACATCGTTTACAGCTGAAAACTGTGGCTAGAGGAATTAATCTGCTCTGCATGGAACTCGGTTTATTTAATCAGTGTTGCTTCCACTAGAAAGGTGGATTAGTTTTTCTTTAAGACAGAGTTAAAAGTTTTGCAGCTAATTTATTTTAATAAGTGTTCTTACTGAAGGATCAAAAGGTGGGGGAGTTGATGTGCTAAACTGTAATGAAGCACTGGAAAAGAAAGCATGACATTATTTTTCTAGAGTGGATAATGAATAAATTAGCCACACTGCCAGCTTGCCATTTGTGTAGAATTTATTACTTTTTTAAGAACCATATCATGACAAAGTCGATTTTTCTCCTGACTGCAAGCTGATTGATGGGGAAATGTCTGGCTGTGAAAGACTTCGTCTTCATCATTGTTTTGGTAATGTTGATATCGTAAAGAGAGTTTGAAGTTTTCTTGAGTTCATGCTCTCCTACAAATTATAAATGACAAGCATGTTAACTCTTTTTTTATAAGCTGTCTAATCATGTAAATTACAAAATGAACAACTTACATGTAACCGAGTATATACATGATTGTGGGGGGCTCTTACTTATTATTTTTCTTGGAAGATTGCACAACTATGCTGGAAAACTGATATCTCCACTGGGACTAGAAGTGAGTGAGCCATGTATGGTATTATTTTTTTATGTGAAATGTGACAAATCAAGTTTCTAACCTGGAGAAACTGATTTATAATTTTTATTATTTTTAATCATGTTAGTGACCTATAAATGGTAAAAATGATCATGTTTTCCTCTTGGAATCTCTAAAATAGTCTATATTTTTAAACTAAAAATGGTTGCATGTGTAATAAGATAAATGTATCTATATATTAAGTGTGTTTTTCTTTAATAGATTTAACCATGCTGCCTGCTTACACCTAAGATATCAGCTTCTGAGCTGGGTGGGTGGAAGGTACAACATACACTGAAATAGCACATGGAAAATGAAAATAATCACTAATCCTAACTCAGCATTGCAAAATGCAGCACGAGGAGATATTTTTAAGCACTCAAAGGTCTTGTATCTTCTAGGAAAGAAGATATACAGATAACCCTGTCCTTCCTGGTTTGTTTGTTTGTTTTAACAATCTCTTAAGTAGCACTTTTAATCAATTAAAGAGGACTCTAAATGCTTGTCTCTTTAGAAAGTGATCTTCCCTACCTCATCTTTTCTACAAAGAAAAACTAATTGTGATTGGAAAACAGGTAAAAGCCAACCCTCTGTTAAAACTCTTTTACATAATATAGTTCATATTAAATTTAAGAAATACAGGGCTTCCCTGGGGGTGCAGTGGTTGAGAGTCCACCTGCCGATTCAGGGGACACGGGTTCGTGCCCTGGTCCAGGAAGATCCCACATGCCATGGAGCGGCTGGGCCTTTGACCCATGGCCGTTGAGCCTGCGCATCGGGAGCCTGTGCTCCGCAACGGGAGAGGCCATAGCAGTGAGAGGCCCGCATACCGCAAAAAAAATAATAATAATAAAATAAGAAAAAAAGAAATACAAATCTTTTAATGCCCACAGTTATATGACTCTTTTGAGCAAATTTCTTATAATAAATATTTTCATAAAATAATATATTTACAAAGTTTAAATTTCAAGGTCAATGTATTGCAAAGAAACGCATATTTTTTGTGCATATTCCATAATTAGTTGCATTGTTAGAATACGTTTTTTACTCTGTGATTGATAAACCAGTGGAGACTTTTTGAACGTAAAAAGCAATATGTATATACACACCATTAGATAAATGTGCAAACCATATACATAGAATCACACAACAAAAGTACATCTTGAAACTTTATTACCTGTGTCTATTTATTCCAGTGTCTATACTTTGTATTAACAGCAAAACCTAACATAACTTGCTTTAATTGAATACTATCAACAGAACCACACTTCCCTGATAATTTTGCCTTACAGGTAATGATTTTTAAGTTACATAGAACTGTAATATCCTCTTTGACAAGGGTAGTCTCTAATGATGCGAGAAGCCTGTACTAAAAATGGACAGCGATGAGAAAGACACCGGGGACACTTTTAGGTCTGTGTCTGTTACTGGGAATTAGACAAGATTGACAATGTTACCAGCACATCAAACTTACTCAATGACTGAATCAAACCCTTATGAGTATCTTCACCTGAGAATTTCCACCATTTTCCAAAAATTAAAAGTCTTTCCTGGGTTAGGGGATTATTTTTAGTTCTCTAATATTGCCCTGCATCCCCACAACCCAATTCATCCCTGAGCATCTGAAGTGCTCAAAAGGTCAGGTTGGTTCAATGGTATTTTATTGGATCACAGTCTGGGTGTAGTTTTCTTCTTGATTCTTGGTTTTCTCTCTCAGACACACCTCCACTGTCTTTACAGCAAATGCCCCATTTTCAGGATCACATTTGGTTTCTTTGCTCTCAGATTTGTTTTCTCTCTTTTACATAAAAAGAGAGAAAGCAGCTTCCAAGAAGCTGCTTCCCTGCCCTGAGAAGATACAAAGAAGAAACAAACAAGCCAACACAAAAATCTAAGAAAAAAATCAATTTTAGAATGTTTAGTGTCAAATTTATAAAGTTGAAGGTGAAAAACTATCTCATCACAGTTTAATGTAGACAACTATTTTATAATAAATTAAATATCTGTTCACAGGAGCAAGGCTAAATATATGAGGCACATTTGATGATATAATTGACAAAAAGATAGAAATTAGGTACAGCTACATACATCACAGTGCAAAATGAAAGGTCAGAGCCCCCTTTTCATAAAATATTAAGAAGTTCTAAACAGTAAAATCAGAGTATTAAATCAAGCAAGGGGCCCATCTAAGTGCAGTACCCTATGTGACTACAGAAATTGCATGCCTAAGAAGCTGGCCCTGATAAAAAATCTTTACCTTATAACTTCATAGTTTTCTCTTTTGAATAGTTAGAAAAAAACTTTATGTAAAAAAGTGTTAATGTAGTAGTTAATATGTAGGCCTTAATTCTGGTAGCTAATGACATGAAAAAAAAATTGTAAGTTTGATTTTTCTTCTGCAAAACCTCTCAAGGAAATCTATTTTATTCTATTTAACATTGGGTCTTTGTCCACAAGCTTTCTCTATGGACTAAATCTATTTTTGCCTTTTCTTTCATGGAACAGATACCCTTTCTTATCTATTTTCCTTCACATGGAGGAACTCCTTTGGCTTCAGTGATGAGCATAAAAGCCTTAAATAATTTTGGCTACCTCCAGGGAAATGAGATTCCTCACAGTGCTTAAATTAGAAAGCTATGCTTTTTATATCTCAAGATCACCCACAAAAATTTAATTTTTTTTAGCTTCAAACTTTGGAATCAAAAACTATAAACATACTTTCTTACTATTCTAGGTAAAGGATAAAGATAATTATCTTTTAATTGAAATAAGTGCTTTATAAAAATGTATATCTCCTGAAATCCAACCTACTTCCTTAAAGAAAAAAAAAAAACAATACAAATGAGATTTGTAATTTAATAAAGAATACAAGTTTTATTTTACTAAAATGACATCCTTTTTGTTAGGAAATTCATTTGGGAAGAGGTCATATCATAATAATTAAATTGCATTATTTACCATGACATGGTTTATTAAAGACCTCAACTAAATTTTTCAGATTAACAGAAGAAAATTTAGTATTTTTTTTTTTTTTTTTTTTTTTTGGTGGCTGTTGTTTTAAAGAGAATATCTATCTAATATAAGATATCCCCAATTTAAAAGGAAACATTTTCTGGTACTGGAAAGCAGTGATCTTAAAGTGTAGCTACCATTTTCCCTAGAAAAACAAGACTAAAAATGTTATCTTTTGGATATATGTTTTATTTAATTCCAATATCAAGCTTACACAAAAGTTGTAAGAATAGTAAAAAGAACTGCTGTAAATTTTACATCATTTTACATACCACAATACAATGCTCACAAGATGGAGGGAAAGCAGGGGTAAAGGGGGGAGCAATGGAGAAGAAAACAGGAGATAAAAAAAGGAGAGGGGACGAAAAAGAAGCAAGATAAAACATGGTGAAAAGATGATTATTTTTTTCCAGAGTTATCATTTCTTTTTCTATTGTTCTTTAATAAGAAGAATTCTCAAACAGGAGAAGAATGGAGAAGAGAGCACTCCAGGCAGAAGAACCAGTGAGGACAGAAGGACAGAGGCAAGTAGTGAATGGTGGCTGGAATAAAAGATGTGTTAGGAAGAGCAGCAGGAATCGCAGCTATCAAAGTAGGATGCTGCCAGGGCTTGCCTGGTGGTGCAATGGTTGAGAGTCCGCCTGCCGATGCAGGGGACACGGGTTCGTGCCCCAGTCCGGGAAGATCCCACATGCCGCGAAGCGGCTAGGCCCGTGAGCCATGGCCGCTGAGCCTGCGCGTCCGGAGCCTGTGCTCTGCAACGGGAGAGGCCACAGCAGTGAGAGGCCCACATACCACAAATAAATAAATAAATAAATAAAGTAGGATGCTGCCAGATGATAAAAGGTCTTGAATACCAAGCTAAGGGGTTTTGCTTTCTGCCAAAGCAAATGGAAAACTTACAAAGATGTTTATGAGTGGAGTGGTGTAGATCACATCTGTTTTTCGTTTGTTTTTGTTTTTTTTTTTTTTTTGATTTGATGTTTTTATGTAATGCAAAATGATCACCACAGTATGTTTGGTTAACATCTGTCACCATACAAATTTATTACATTATTGACTGTATTCCCTATACTGTACGTTACGTCTTCATCACTTATTTTATAACTGGAATTTTATACCTCTTAATGTCTCTCACCTATTTCACTCATCCCACCAACCCATTCCCTCTGGCAACTGCCAGCTTTGTACCCTGTATCTATGCATTTGTTTTTGTTTTGTTATATTTATTCCTTTGTTTTAGATTCCACATATAATTGAAATCTTACAGTATTTGTCTTTCTCTGTCTGATTTACTTCACTTAGCATAATACCCTCTAGGTCCATCCATGTTTTTGCAAGTGTCAAGATTTCATTCTTTCTTTTATGGCTGGACTAGTCCATTGTATATACTTACCACATCTTCTTTATCCATTCATCTATCAATGGACACTTAGGTTGTGTCCATATCTTGGCTATTGTAATTAATGCTGCAATGAACATAAAGATGCATATATCTTTTTGAATTACTGTTTTTGTTTTATAGAATACTATTTAATTAGTAGCTAAGATTAAAACTATTGCTGAGTAATATTGGTACAATATTTTGTCCATTTAATGGTAATTGTTAATATTTTTCTTGGGATATTTATAAAAAGAAAATCATTTCTTCTGCTTTCAATCTTTCACTTTTGAGAAGATTGTCTCCAGCCTCCCCACAATTTGAACCAGGCTAAGTCTCTGGAGACAACAGAGGGTTGAAGAAATTGTGAGCATGGTTTAATTCCATTTTTGCCAAGTTAAAAACTATTCCTGCATGGTATTTGTGCACTGATTGACACTTTTTTTAAGAATATAAAAATTAAGAACATAATAATTAAATAATCAAATTAAAAGTTAGTCAACATTTTAGTATATGATGGAAAGGTAAGTGAAAATTGTGAGCTTAAGTAAATTTGGGGTCATTCTAATCTGCACCCAATTGACATGACTTTTCAAAGTGGGATAAATCAAGGAATATTTTCACACAATTCAAACCACCTAAGGAGCATGAAAGTAGGTCATCTGTTTATCTACTTTCTTTTAAAATTAGCACCACTTATAATGTTTAAAATCTATAAAACAAGAATTTGCATAGCATTGAATGAACAAAAGTAAGACATATATATATATTTTTAATTTCAAAGAGTATAGTATGAAAGAGGTTGGAAAATTCTCCTTTACAACTTCCACTCGACACCCTCCAGTCCACCTTACTAAGATAACCACATTTATTCCTTAAGCATACTTCTAAGAAAAGTGTTTATTCATATATTAGCAATTATTATATATTTGTGTCCAAACTTGTATAGTTATTGTTTCTTATGCTATTAATTAATTTATTTATTATTAGAAAATGAATATTCATTGAAGAAAAAGCAGAAAATACACAAGTAGAAAATGTAAAATACCTATAACATCTGTACCCACTTTAAAGACAGTTCAATGTACCATACTAGCTTTAGCATGTTTTCTTAGTTTCATTTCTTTCATGAATATTCTTTCTCATTTTCCATCATCCTTATTATAATTTTATTTCTTCTATCTATCAATCTATCATCTATTGATATTTATCTATTCCTACCTACCGACCTACCTAGTATAGCTATTTATTTACTTATTTATCTATTTATTTTTAATTTTTATCAGAATACAGTTGATTTACAATGTTTTGTTAGTTTCAGGTGTACAGCAAAATGAATCAGTTATACATATACATATATCTACTCTTTTTGGTTTTTCTTTCAGATTATTTTCCCATATAGGCCATTACAGAGTATTGAGTAGTTCCCTAGGCTATACAGCAGGTTCTTATGGATTATCTATTTTATATATATCAGTGTGTATATGTCAAGCCCAATCTCCCAATTTATCCCTCCCCCATTTTTAATATTAATGTGTGTTCTTTTCTTTAAATTATATTTTTGTAGTTAATAATGTATCAATTAATATTTTCCTTCAGAATGGAATAATGTTTCAAAATGTGTGATATTTTAGTGACTTCATATTTCTTTCTATGAAAATATTTTAGTTAACTTAGTTAATTTTTTTATATTTACATGTTTTAATTTTTACTAACGTAAGTACTTTTATAACTGTAAAATGTATAATTTTACAAAAATCTTACATATATTTCTGATTACTTCCTTAGAGTTAATAGTTATTATAATAACTATTATATAATTAATAGTTAAAAGTTGTTCAACAATATTGATTTTATATTCTTTTTTCCAAATATTCATTCAGAAAAAGGTATAGACAATACATGGTAGGAACGTTTGGAACATATGAAGATACTATTATTCAAAAAATTTTTGACTCACACAAAAAGCTGTCGGTATGGTTAAATCTAATGTCATCATATGATTTTCTAATTTTACTAAATGTACCATGTACGATATCTCATCTACTGCTTCAATAATGAAAAGCTGAATGTGTTCTACGCGGGCTTCTCACTGTTGTGGCCTCTCCCATTGCAGAGCACAGGCTCCAGACATGCAGGCTCAGCGGCCATGACTCATGGGCCCAGCCACTCCATGGCGTGTGGGATCTTCCCAGCCTGGGGCACGAACCCGTGTCCCCTGCATCGGCAGGTGAACTCAACCATTGTGCCACCAGGGAAGCCCAGGAATCAATTAATTTTATGTCTTTATGCATTGACTCTTGCTAAACAATTTCATTAAACTATTTCTTATGAATTTATTTGCAAGCCCTAGGTAACTATTCTCCTTATATTTTACTATCAAATAGTCTGCAGCTATGTAACCAATTTTTTCTTAATTGATAAAATTTATCCTTAATTTTTATTGTCTTGTTTAACATACACTACATTTTCTTTTTTGCTAGTCAAATCTGCCAATCACCTACTTCATATTTTTCTTTTTATTTTTTATTTAGAAAGTACTTATTTTCCCTGAGATCAGGTGAACATTGATTGCTGTTTCTTACTGCTTACAATATTATTTTTACATATGTTTCTATCTATTTCATTGATCCAAATTTTTAGTTTAGTATACCACCAGTATTTGGAATTTTTCTCTTATTAAAAACTAAAATTGTTATATATGTGGTTCCTTTAGCTTTCTTTTCTGCCCTTTATCCATCTATTATTGTTCAAGGAGTACACTGTTTTGATTATTATACAATAATATATCAATTAATATTTATAATAAATTGATATATTATTATATAATGTTTTGATTATTCATAGCATAATCTGATAAGCCAAAGGAAAAGTCCTTGCATTTTTCATTAATTTAATTACTATTTTCCCAATTTTCTGTTTTTTAATTATAAAGGAATCAAATCTATAAATTCCTATGAGGGTAATTAGAAAATATTAAGTATTTCCATTAAGGAAGCTCCTATTTTCTTCATTTATTCCTGTCTTCTTTAATAATAATAATTTTATTATAATTTATTGACCATTTAAATGTACAAGTTTTGTACAGAATAGTTTACAAATATTATCCCTTTTTTCAACAATACTCTTGTGAAATTGATGTTTAATTGGAGAGAATATGTTGCTGATAGCTGAGGAGAGACTAATGTAAACGATTATATAAATAAGATAATTCTAAAGACAGATATATCTGGAAGAAAAAGAAGAAGGAGGAGGAGAAAGCATCTTCTAGGTATTGTTATAGAGAGGTGAATTCTTCTTTCAATAGAGTAATCACGGGTACATCTTTGAGGATCCTAGGAGCTCAGCAACAGCAAGCAGCTTTGGAGAATTTTATCAGAAAAAAGAATGTATTTGAATAGCTAACAGAATTAATGAGAATTCTGAAGAACCATTCTAGGAGAATGATAAAATTAATAAAAGACTAGAAAGCTTAAGGGGACATTGCTTAAGTCACACCTCAGGACTGACTGTGGCCAGGAGGCATGGCTGGCAACATGGCTGCTGTATGCTTGATTCTGTCTACACCACTGCCACTACAACAAATAATCCCTGTTTATTCCCACATCTTTGTAGAACTTCTTCAGAATTAGAGTCTTAGGTGAAAACAAAGTTTAGTGCCCATACTCTGTCTACCAGAAGTCAAGGAGAAGGAATATTTGATGTTTACACCTCCCCTCTATTCTGTGCATTGGAATCCAGTCACCAATCAAGATTTACACAATATGAGATTTTGTCAAATTGAGAGTTCAGATATTGGCAGCCAAAAAAAAAAAAAAGTGCTCATTATTTGTTGACACGAGTTATAACTTAGATGTAGAAAATGACTGTGTTGCAGAGATTAGAAGTAAGTGGAAGGAATGCCAAATACAAAGGCAGGAATGAGATTGAAGCATTCAAAAACAAAAATGGAGACCAGAGTTTATAGAACAATATATAATGTATGCAACTTTTGAGATATTCTTAATCATATTATAGGAAATCCTTCCATATCTAACACTGAAAGAGCATTTTAAATAAGAATTATACAAATCCTTAAAGAATTATGTTAAAAACTTTTTATTTTGAATCAATTGCAATCATCTATTTGTTTTCACCTTTTGTCCAATAAACATGGAGATCTCCATTAAATTTTTTACATTAAATCCTTTGTTTTAATACACTTTTTAATTTGATTCCCTATTATTTTGTCATAGATTAAGATCTATAGTCAAAAGAAAGACTGAACTTGATGTTAATGCTGTATCATTTTTTAATAATTTGAATTAGCCTAGATTTATAAAATATTTTGAAAATATTTTCTTTTTTATAAGCTGGGACAAATTGTATAGTATGCTATATATATATATATATATATATATATATATACATATTTAATTTGAAAACTATTTCTCATAAAACTATCTGTGTGCAGCTTCCATATTTTAATTCATATGTCTCATTGACTACTGACTGGGAATGACTGACAGGTATGAGCTCTAGTGGCACCTTCCTACATCCCCCCAGGCAGAGCTTAAGGGAGCTTCAGGTGCCTGTAGGAGTCACAGAATAAGTTTTGGGGCCTCAAACTCTCTCTACTTTTAGTAGTACTATTATTGCTATTGTGTAAGGATTGGAGTTTTCAGAAATGGCCATATGTCTTGCTTGACCTGGATCTACTGACTTACTTAACTTAGGTCCTTGAGAGGATTACTGCCAGCTAGATGAGCATTCTGGCAACTGATTCCAAAGTAATTAGACATTTGATTAATTGCTTACTTCATTGACTGATGCACTAATTCAGCAATAATTTATGAAACTTCTTTCTACTGCATGAGTACAGCCATGGAGTCTGACTGTCTCAGATTGATTCCTGACCCAAATGCTTACTAGTTCTGCACCTTTGGGAAAATTACTTAACTTCAATGGGTCTGTTTCTACATCACAAAATGAGGATAATAATTTCATCAAACTCATAGAGTTTTATTTTTTAAACTAACATATCATAAATTACACTTCTTTTGGCATGTAGTTCTAGAAAACTTAATACATGTATAACTACTATGAAAACCAGAATACAGATCAACCCCATAGCTTCCACTTTCTCTGTTATCCCTTTGTATTCATACCTTACCCCCACAATGAGCTCCTGACAACCACTGATCATTTTTATAACCCTATATTTTTGAGGACATTATACAAATGTCCAAATGAAATAATACAACATATAAACTTTTGAGCCTGACTTTTTTACTTAGCATAAACTTTGAGTTTCATACAATTTGTCCTGTGCATCAATAGTTCCTTCTTTTCTATAGATTAGTGCTCTTCCATTGTTTGGATGTACCACATTTTTTTAAAAAAATCCATTAACTCATTCAAGGACATTTTTGTTTTTTCCATCTTTAGGTGATTTTTTTCAATAGAGCTCCTATAAATGTTCATGCACAGGTTTTTGTGTGAACATAAGTTTTCATTTCTCCAGAGAAAATATATCTAAGAGAGAGATTGATGGGTCATATTGATGGGCCAAGCTGCTCTCCAGAGAGGATGTACCATTTTATGTTCCCAGCAGGAATGCATGAGAGTTGCTTTCTATTCTCCTTGGCACTTGGTGGTGATGTCTTTTTTTTGTAGGCATTCTAATAAAAATAGTGATATCTCATCATGGTTTAATTTGCATTGACCCAGTGGCTAATGTTGAACATCTTTACATGTGTTAGTATTTGTTCATTATTCATATATTCCCTTTTGTGAAGTGTCTGTTCAAGTCTCTTGCTTATTTTTAGTTGGGTTGTTAAATATTTTACTGTGGATTTTATTTTTTATTATTAAATAAGCTTTATTTTTGAGAGTTTTAGATTCACAGAAAAACTGAGTGGAAAATGCAGAAAGTTCCCACATACCACATGTCCCTACACATTAACAACATTTTCCAATATCATTATTCCCTATGACAGTGGTACATTTATTACATTTGATGAACTTACATAGACAATATCACCTGTAGTCTATAATTTACCTTAGGTTTCATTCTAGGTGTTGTACATTCCACAATTTTTGATGAATGTATAATGACATGTATCCATAATTGTGGTATCATAAAGAATATTTTTAGTGTCCTAAAAATCCTCTCTGCTCTGCCTATTTGTGCCTCCCTTCTTACTAAGCCCCAACAAACACTAATCTTTTTACTATCTCCACAGTTTTGCCTTTTCAAAATGTCATATAGTTGGAATCATACAGTATGTGCCCTTTTCAGATTAGCTTCATTTACTTAGTAATTTTCATTTAAGTTTTCTCCATGTCTTTTCATGGCTTGATAGCTCATTTCCTTTTTAGCACTAAATAATATTCCATTTACCAGATGAACCACAGTTTACTTATCCACTCACCTACTGAAGGACATTATGGTTGCTTCCAAGTTTGAGCAGTTATAAATAAGGTTACAATAAGGATCCATGTGAAGGTTTTTGTATGGCTGTAAGTTTTCAGTTCTTTTGAGTAAATACCAGAAAGATCATGTGGTAAGAGTATAATTAAATTTGTTGAAAACCACCAAACTTTCTTCCAAAGCGGCTGTACCATTTTACATTCCCACTAGTAATAGATAAAAGTTCCTGTTGCTCTGCATCCTCACAAGAATTTGAGGTTATTATTTGGATTTGTCCATTCTAATAGGTGTGTAGTGGCTTCTTATTGTTGTTTTAGTTTGCAATTTCTTAATAAAATATGATGTTGAACATCTATTTGTATGCTTACTTATCGTCTGTGTATCTTCTTTGGTGTGTTTATTAAAGTCTTTGCCCCATTTTTTTTCTTTTTTTTTTTTTTGTGGTACGCAGGCCTCTCACTGTTGTGGCCTCTCCCGTTGCGGAGCTCAGGCTCCAGACGCGCAGGCTCAGAGGCCATGGCTTACGGGCCCAGCCACTCCACGGCATGTGGGATCCTCCTGGACCGGGGCACGAACCCGTGTCCCCTGCATCGGCAGGCGGACCCTCAACCACTGTGCCACCAGGGAAGCCCTTTGCCCCATTTTTTAATAGGGTTATTTGTTTTCTTATTGTTGAGTTTTAGAGTACTTTGTATATTTTGGACAACAGTCTTTTATCAGATGTGTCTTTTGCAAATATTTTCTCCCAGTCTGTGGTTGTCTTCTCATTCTCTTGACCTTGCCTTTCACAGAGAAGTTTTTAATTTTAATGAAGTATAGCTTATCAATTATATTTTTCATGGATTGATTGTGCCCTTGGAAATGTATTTAAAATGTCATTGGCATTTCCAAGGTCATCTGGGTTTTCTTTAATGTTATTTTCTTGGAATTCTATTGTTTTGTATTTTACATTTAGGTCTATCATCCATCTTGTGTTAATCTTGTGAAGGGTGTAAGGTCTTATCTAGAATCATTTTACTTTACATACAGATGTCCAGTTGTTCCAGAAACGTGTTAAAAAGACTGTCTTTTCTCCATTGTATTGTCTTTGCTCTTTTGTCAAGTATCAGTTAACTATATTTATGTAGGCTATATATTTTCTGTTTCATTGATTTACATGTCTGTTTGTTCTCCAGTACCACATTCTCTTGATTACTGTTGCTTTACAGTTTGTCTTAAAGTCACATGGTGTCAATCCACCTTTGTTCTCCTTCAATATTGAATTAGCTGTTCTGGGTCTTTTGTCTCTCCATGTAACTTTAAAATAAGTTTGTCAATTACTGTTGAATTTTGAGATTTCTTTATATATGCAGATATAGGCCCATTGTTGATTACATAATTTGTAAATGTTTCCTCCCAGTCTAAATCTTGTCTTTTCATTCTTTTAAGACTACTATTCTCAGAGTAAAATTTTTAATTTTAATGAAGTCCAATTTATCAATATTTTCTTTTATGAATCATGCTTATGTTGTCATGTGTAGATTTTTCTCCTTGTTTTCTACGAATATTTAACATTTAGATCTATAATTCATTAGATTTTTTTTTTTAAGGTTCTGAGAATTAGGTTGAGGTTCATTATTTTGTATATAAATTTCAGCTGTTCCCACATCATTTATGGAAAAGGCTATTCTTTACTTATTGAATTTTCCCTGCACTTTTATCAAAAATCATTTGGGCCTATTTGTATATATCTATTTATGGAATCTCTTTCTGTTCCATTTATTATATATATATATATATATATATATATATATATATATATATATATATATATATATATATATATATATCTTTTTACCAATTCCACACTGTCTTGATAACTGCAGCTGTGTAATACAATCTAAAATCATGTGGTGGTAATCTTCCCATTTTATTCTTTCTTTTTTTTTTTTCCAAAAATTGTAGGTATGCTAGATTCTTTGCTTTTCCATATACATTTTAGAATAAGCTTACCCAAATCTACAAAAATCCTGTAGCATTTTTAAATTTAAATTGCATTAAATTTACACATTAATATA
The DNA here is from genome assembly GCF_964270905.1 of Leucopleurus acutus. Classification (NCBI taxonomy): domain Eukaryota; kingdom Metazoa; phylum Chordata; class Mammalia; order Artiodactyla; family Delphinidae; genus Leucopleurus; species Leucopleurus acutus. Next base: position 123,657,721 of record NC_139143.1, read on the forward strand.
GGTTTAACTGACATCCTTACTATGTTGAGTCTTCCAATTAATGCATATCTCAATTTATTTCAGTCTTTTAAAATATTTCTTTTATCAGTATTTTTTTTAATATTTTTCAGAGTACAGATTCTACACATGCTTTGTTAGACTTTTATCTAAGAGTTTTATTTCTGAAGCTACTCTAAATGGTATTACTTATTAATTTCAGTTTTCAGTTGTTCATTGCTACTATATAGAAGTACAATTGACTATTGTATGTTGAACTTGTATCCTGAAAACTTGTCAAATTTATTATTTCTACATGTTAAAAAAATTATTGTTACTTGAGTTTTCTATGTAGACAGTCATCCTGTCTGTGCATAGGAATATATTCTAAATTTTATGCCTTTTATTTCTTTTTCTTGCCTTGTTGCATTGACGGGGAACTGGTAGTATGACATTGAATGAGAGTGTTGAAATCAAATATCCTTGCATTGTTCCCAATTTTCTAGGGAAAATTTTACTGTTAAGTATGATGTAAGTCTCGGGGTTTTTTGTTTTGTTTTATGTTGTTTGTATATGTCCTTTATTAAATTGAAGAATTTCCCTTTTATTCCAAGTTTACTGAGTCTACTAATTTTTATCATAAATAGATGTTGAATTTTGTTAAATCCTTTTTCTCAATCAATTTATGTGGTCATGTGATTTTTCTTCTTTAGTATTTTGGTATGTTCACTCTTATGATGGATTACATTGATTGAGTTTTAGAATATTGAACCAGCTTGGCAGTCCTAGACTAAATCCCACTTGGCCATGGTGTGTTATTCATTTTACATATTGCTGCATTCAGTTTTCTAATATTTTCTTAAACTTTTTATGTCTATATTTTTATTGGTCTGTAGTTGTTTTCCCTTGTACTGTCTTTGTCTAGTTTTGATAGCAGGGTTATGCTGACCTCATAAAATAAACTGAGCAGTGTTGTCTCCTCCTATTTTCTGGAAGAGATTGTATAGAATTGGTAGTACATGTTTTAACATGTTTGATAGAATTCAAAGTGAATATTTGGCCCATAGATTTCTTTTTTAGAAACACTTTAAGTATGGATTCAAGTCTTTTAATAGTGAGAATCCTATAGATTTTCCCAATGTACTCTCTGTCCACACCAATGCCCATATCTGGGTTTGGAGCTGCATTGAGTCTAAGCCAGGGGATACAGAAGAAAAATATTACGGTAAAAAACACCAAAAGTGCATTTGTAACTCAAATTTTGTTCTTCTTTCTTACTTTGCCTTCTACTATTTACTTCTCAGAGTCCTCAGAGAGCTCCTCCATCAATCCTACTCAGGTTTCATAGCTGCATTTATTGGAGAGACAAGGAGAAGTGTGTTTACTCCTTCTTACTGGGAACAAAGTTTATAGTGCATTAGGGGATAATGTGTTAATACATAAACATTCCTTAGAATAGTGCCTGAAACCTAGTTAGGACTCAGTGAAAAGCGGTTACTATCATCATTGTAACTATTGTCCAGCACTGAGCTAAGGACTGGGATAAGTTCTCAGCCTTCATGACACTTAGAGGTTGGAAAAAAGGACACAGATAATTATAGTTTTTGGAAGTGTTACATAAGAAAATTAGACAGTGATGGGATAGTCATATCACTTTTGAGTGAATTCATTTCATGACTGTGCATACATTCATGTGATTCTCAATTATTGAGAGTTACAATATATATTTGGGTTATTCAAGGAGCAATACACTCGGTGTATTATCAGTATATTTTAGAATTACAAGAAAGTTACAGAGCAGTTGTATTTATAAGACATTTTACTGTTTTATTAATAACTAAATCAATGGCTTTATTTTAATGTCTACTCTCTGCCAGTTGTATTACTTCTTCATTCTGATGATCTTAGCACTTTAATTATATCATCTGATTCTCATCTTTTACCATTCTTTTGATCCAATGGCAAGATATGTTCCTGGAATTCAGCCAGTCCACCAATATTAAACATTGCCTACTGCCTCTCAGAGTGCTGAGCTGGACATGTTGGGAAGAAGGATAACAGCAGGACCCCAAAGCAGCTGCTCTGTGGTGACCTGAGAAGGAAGGGCCCTATGCAAATTGAGCAGAAGGGATGCTGTTAGCAGACAGAAGAGAAACTTCAAGTTAGGTCCTGACTATTGGACAGAGACAACAGCAGAAATTTGGCCTCTCAGATGGGAATGACCATACTCACATTCTGCTTACATGTATCTCTTGGAAACCAAATAACACTAAGAAGCCAAAGAGAAACTCCTTGTATATGTATTACACATACTAATACAAATTTTCAGTATTGCAAAATAGTAGGACAGAGACTTTCAGCAGAGTTAATCTACTGTAATCCTTATTTTGTAGGCTAAATTTTTTTTTAAGTCTTTTAAATCTGTTAAAGTCAAAGTTGCCTAATGAAGCCATGTCTCGTTCTACTCAAGGCCTTTGGACATGCTCCCAAACCTATTGCTCAATTAAATTTTACATAAAACCGATTTTGTAACTGAAAACTCATTTCCTTAGGGAAGCTTTCCCTGAATGACCTCCAGAGTCAGGTATTTTGCTTTCATAGGTTCTTAGTGGCATTTGAGCCATGTCTATTTCATTCGCTATTGTATTTCCAGAGCCTGGCACTTAATAGATATTTATTAAATAGTTAATTAATAGTGTAATTAGCCACAAATAACTACTGAGAACTCTGTAAGCATTAAACATTCTGTCACAAGGATGAATTAATATGATTTGTGCTCTGGAGATGTTTATGGTCTAATATGGAAAGGCACACATGCAAGAAAATAAATAAGCACACCTGAGTTCTATCTTTGCTATCACTTAAAAACATGAACTGGCATGGGTAAGACTGCCAAGAAGATAGTGTTCAGTCTTCTGGGTAGGGGGAATGAAAGAAGTTGACAAAAAAGGTAGCATAGAAAAACTATTATTGAATTGAAACATGAAGAACAATTTCCCATATGTCCTGGAAATAAGTATGCTTCTCTGGGGACACACACACACACACACACACACACACACACACACACATACTCAGAATATATATTCACAATATATAAATGTTAAAGTGCTTATATATTTTATGCTTTATGATTTTTAAAATACACATATGTAACATGTAATTTTAATATGACTGGCCCAGCAGACTTATTGTAAACCTCCTGCTACACACACATAATGACATCATAGATCAATTATGACATCTTCAATATATGCTTGCAATACTATGGTATGAGACCTGACCCATGTATTATTTTGATTTTACCCCTAACTTAACCATATTATAACCATGGCTTTTACTTACTACAGGCAAAAATGTGCTACAACAAATTCCACAACTGAGAACATTTCTCTAAAATAAATCATTCTGTAATCCAGTAAATATTATTTTGCCACCCTCTTTCATGTTTGCCGATCTTCTTTGGATCTAAACTTTTAATCCTCTCCTAGAGAAAAAAATATCACAGTATGTTATTTATAATGATTATTTAGAGTCATAGCTTATTAATAAGGCATATTTTCTTAGACTTAAATTGTCAGTGAGTCTCTCATGACCTTTTTCACTCTTCTAGTATCATAGTGTCTCAACCATAATCTCAAAGTTCTTTTACTCTAATTCCATTCTCTTGCATAATGATGAGATTTATTCAACCACTTCATAACTGAAGCATTCTATATAGCATCTACTGAGAATATTTTTGTTACTGCATCTGAGTATCACAGAAATGGAGTGACAGCACTGTGATTAAAAAATAACATATCTTCGCTCAATTTAGCTGCTATTTACTCCACCCATGGAACTAACATATTATTATGGCTAACATAAAGGTACCCATGAGTCCTAAAATGTCACCTTTTCTTTCATATTGATAACAGAAGTTGTTTATTGTTGAGGTAACAAGAAAAAGCCCGATTTTTAGGAGCAGACCGTCCCAGAGGCTTTTCTCTTTTACCTCATTAAGCCTGAATAAATTGCAACGTATTCAAGTAAAACTGTAGGGAAGGCATTTTTTCCTTTTTTCATTGGCTTGATGGTGATCCACAGGTGCAGGGAAATGCAGACACATTTAGATGAGCTCTAGCATCACACCTGTGCTGACAGAACCTGTGCTCAGAACAGTCAAGAGAAAAATGAAAGCTCTGTCCGTGGTGTGGACTTGCTAAGCCTGTAGGTTAAACTTCTGTTTTTCCTTCTCTTCCTCCTGCTCCATTTGATGCTCTGTATAAATCTTGGATGATTAAAGACATATCTTCCCTATCTTTGAATTTAAAAGACATATTTTTGAGTAAGCCTCTAAATCTTAGGGAATAGATTATAAAAATATCATGTTATAAGTACCTTTTTTATTGGAAAACATTTTGGCAGATGACTTAACAGTTCTTGCATTGTTTTTTAAAATTACTGATGGTGTGCCAATAGTTTCCTTATCAAATCTTATAAATAATACAATAAAAGTTTAACATGGCATATGGATGCTTCAACATGTATTCCTTTTTTCTTTTTTTAAACACCTTTATTGGAGTATAATTGCTTTACAATGTTGTGTTAGTTTCTGCTTTATAACAAAGTGAACCAACTATACATATACATATATCCCCATATATCCTCCCTCCTGCGTCTCTCTCTCTCCCACCCTCCCTATCCCACCCCTCTAGGTGGTCACAAAGCACCAAGATGATCTCCCTGTGCTATGCAGCTGCTTCCCACTAGCTAGCTATTTTACATTTGGTAGTGCATATATGTCCATGCCACTCTCTCACTTCATCCCAGCTTACATATTTGAATAAATCATCACCACACTGACATTAACTTTATAATAAGCTATCAGTTGTTAAGTATTACAGAAGGAGTCAAGAGCAGAGACTATTTCTCAGTTTTCTGTGAAATGTCTAGAAATTGACACATCTGAAAGCCCAGCAGTCACCAGAGTATGGTTACGGTTACGTTAGTTTACAAGCTCTGATCTCTTCAGAGATTATCCCTTTAAGTACATTTTTTGACTCTCAAACCACCTTTCACTGGGCAAGATGTAAACTAATTAAATATGACATGAAAGAATAGTTTTGTATAAAGAGAATCTTGTTCCATGCTTGTTCTATAAAAATCCTTTACATTTATTGGCACTGTCTCCAGTTGACAAGGTCTTTGTCAGAAAGGAATAAATTTTGTGAAGACAAAATTTTATAGTGGATTCCTCAATCTAAACACAAATATATTCACCAAAGTACTAACTTGAAGTCCACTTGGTCTAGATATTTTTTTTAAGAATGTGCCTAGAGTATTTTTTAACTTGAATTTTATAAAGAAAACATTTTATTTTATATTAAGAATTCTCAATTAAATTAGATCTTCTTATATATTAAGAATTTTCAATTGTCTCTACATTATATCTCTAATATAATAAATTAAAAAATGTGTAATAACTACTAAAACTTACCTCATGCACCATCATAGATAACACACAGATAATATACACTGAATTTTGTATTAGGTTCCAAATCCTCCTTGTAAGAGAACTAATAAAACCTTTATCCATATGAAACATCTCAATCTTGGTCCCAGCCAGATTTATTTCTTGATATTCCTTTGTTGCCTATCCTGCTTATCCTAACCTGTGTTCAATCCTTACTCATCTTACTATCCTTTTTATTAGAAATACCTTTTTGCAGTAGCAGAGATCTAGTCTGTTTGAAAACAAAATTTCAAGGTTCATACATAATCTCATGTCTTTTTTTATCTGCTTTTTCTACTGCATTGTAATATCTTGGTCATACTTCATAGAAAACACATATATATTAAATTTATATACACTCAGTGATGCAGATTCTGATCAAAACATGCAATTATTCTTAAAATAACAGTAGATTATAATCATAAAAGTGATTTCTTTCTTATTATAAAAGATACTTAACACATAGAGAATTGAAATAAGATTCATGTCTGTTTTACATTCACAACCAGACATTAATTAGTAAATTCTTCCAAAGCTGTACAATTGGTTCTGTTTTGTAGAAATTGCAATATCCAATAATATTCTGGACATCAACTTGCTGTTTCAGATAAGTGTGTTTTTGTCATAGACTCTTCTTCCATTGTGAAGACTTTGCTTTTCCTCTTTGTTTGAAATAATACAATTGATTTATCAATCTGCTTTTCTCTCTGACATAGAAACAAAAGACAGATTTTGCTGCATATAACTCCCTTGCCAACAATTCCTCGTGACAGAGACCTGGGTCACCTTTCTTATTTTAATACAGAAGCTTTTCTGAATACATATTGCAAATTATGGCAGTTGTAATGAATTATCCAAATATGATATGACATGGAGAAAGTTATGAAAAGTTTCCCTTTTTCTTGTTTTCTTTCACACTGTTAATTCAGTTTATATATATATATATATATATACATATACATATATATATATGCATATGTATTTATATGTATTGTAAAATTCTGCAGAAACCAGCTTGACTTTGGTCACCTGCCCATGGAAATTATACACCATTTTAAATATTTCTGTTCACACCCATTTCAGAATCTCCAAAGACCCACAAAACCTTTGGATGCATTTTGTAAGATCTCTTCTCTAGTGAACTTTCTCTTTTTCACCTCGTTTGTCTTTGAAGATTGATGACTATTTTCATCAAAGTTATAGTCTATCTTCTACTGAGACTCTGATTTTCAAGATTTAATATATCTGAGAATCACATAGGCTTATTTATTTACTTTTAGTAGATCTTTATTGGAGTATAATTGCTTCACAATACTGTGTTAGTTTCTGTTGCACAACAAAGCGAATCAGACATATTCATACACATGTCCCCACATCCCCTCCCTCTTGAGCCTCCCTCCCATCCTCCCTATCCCACCCCTCTAGGTGGTCACAAAGCACTGAGCCAATTTCCCTGTGCTATGCTGCTGCTTCCCACCAGCTAACTATTTTACATTCTGTAGGGTATATATGTCAGTGCTACACTCACTTCGCCCCAGCTTCGTCCTCCCACCCCATGTCCTCCAGTCCATTTTCTATGTCTACTTCTTTTCTCCTGACCTGAAACTAGGTTCATCAGTGCCATTTTTTTTTATTCCATATATATGCATTAGCATACGGTATTTGTTTTTCTCTTTCTGTCTTACTTCACTCTGTATGACAGACTCTAGGTCCATCCACCTCACTACAAATAACTCAATTTCATTTCTTTTTATGACTGAGTAATATTCCACCATATATATGTGCCACATCTTCCTTATCCATTCATCTATCTATGGCCATTTAGGTTGGTTCCATATCCTGGTCATCTCAAGAAACAAGAAAAATCTCAAATAAACAATCTAACCCTACACTTAAAACAAATAGAGAAAGAAGTACAAAGAAAACCCAAAGTCAGTAGAAGGAAAGAAATCATAAAGATTAGAGCAGAAATAAATGAAATAGAAATGAAGAAAACAATAGCAAAGGTCAATAAAACTAAAAGCTGTTTCTTTGAGAAGATAAACAAAATTGATAAACCCTTAGCCAGACTCATCAAGAAAAAAAAGGAGAGGATGCAAATCAATAAAATTAGAAATGAAAAAGGAGAAATCACAACGGACACTGCAGAAATACAAAGGATTATAAGAGACTACTACAAACAACTATATGCCAATAAAATGGACAACCACGAAGAAATGCACATAAGCTTATTTAAATCAGAGTCCCATGCTATATCCTTAGAAATTCAGCATCAACACATCTTGGTTGGAGCTCAGAAATCTGATAAAGATGAACTCAGATTAGACTGTTGGTTTCTTAAGGGAACAAGGTTTTATTAATATATGTATTCCTGGTACTTGGCACCATGCCTGACAATCAAGCAATGCAATAATTGCTTGTTGAACTGAATTAAGAGGATTAATCAGAAAAAATTAGCTTCAGATTTTGTGTTAATATTCCCTGCTGGAAAACTTTATTATCCCAGCTAGAACGTGTCAAACTTTTGAGGCTAGGAACTGGTGAAAACGTGGGCTCAGGGAGCATTCTCCCCACCACACACACACTTTTCATATGCATCTTATGAGTTCATCTGACATCTATTGTACACTGTCTAAATGCTAGCTCTGTGCTAGATGCTGTGATGTTAAATTGCATGAGGTTAATTCTTCACCCTCAAGGAATTTACAAATTAAGTGAGAGGTATATTAATAGCCCTCAAATAACATAATGGTTTATAATAAAGAATGAGCAAAGCATGCTAGAAGCATTGAGAAATGAAGGCTGAATGATGTCATTAAAGTTTCCCTCAATATTAAAACCCAAGAATCGGCATCCTGTAATATTTTTGATACTAATGCAAATCATTCTCTATGCCAATTCTTCAAAGCATTTGATGCCGTTAGAAATTGTCAGTGAACTAACACTGTTTGTCATTAAAAATGAAAGCAATAAGAACATCATCCTGTGCCACTGTGTCTTTCTCATTTACTTTCTCATTTACATGCACTTGTAAATTGTGCCTTTGATTTTTAACTTCCTTAACTTTTTATGTAAGAATTCATGATTTTTACTTTTACTTAAGTATGGATTCAGTCATCTATCCTTTACCCAGCCTCCATTTGATTAACTTCTCAGCAGAAATATCTTCCTTCCTGGACCACCTACTGGAAATTTCTCTTTAAAATCAAGCTAATGTGAACTATCTTTCCTGTCACTGCTGCTTCTCCCCCAAGTATCCCTTCTCTCTCCAGTATTGTAGTTGTCTTTACATTATCTCAATAATATCTAAATGTTCCCAAAGCTTCTCATGGCTGATATTCATAATCCTAATTCCTTCACTGATGAACCTGCACAGTGCCTGGTTTTATGGAAGGCAGTCATCTGCCTCTCATGGTAGAAGCAGAAAAAACAAATCCTCCCTGTTCCCATCCTTTGACAACTAAGGGACAGGCTTGTGACCTCAGCTTCGTCACAAGCTGTTCCACCTAAAACACTGACTCTTCAGTGAGTGAAGCAAAGATAAAAGGAGTGGAAGGAACGTGTTGCCCCATAGCAGCATCCTGACCAGATTACCTGCCAAACAAGAACTGCTGGTGGATTGTCTTGTATTCCTGCTTCTTTCAATTTTGTGAGGTCAGCTTCAAAAATTAATTTTAGCTTAGAATAGCTAAAGTTAGATTCTATTACTGCAATTAAGAACTCTAAGTTGACTTCTAGTTAGTGAGAATAAGGAGCAAATCTTCTTGATATTTTTCCCCAGTGTTGAGTATTTCTCAGTAAAATACATAATTTTATGGCAATTTAGCAATGAGTTTATAGTGAAACAAATGTGGACATTTTTTACTGCACTATGTTAAAGTTTTAAAATAAACACATATTATTACATCAAATATGTTATGAATAGATAAACTGTAAGTAGTCATATTAGTAAGGTAGGACTAAAGATATATGCAAACTCACCATTTGCCTATGCCAAATACTATATATATTTAAATAAGTTGTATCATCTTCAGTCTTAGTGGTATTTTATTTCGATTCCCATATAGCAGCATGGTCTATTTGCTGCAGTCAGGATTTGTGTTTCCCATTGCTTTAAGTTGTGTTTTAGTGTGCTCTTATACCAATTCTTCTATTTAAAAGATAATGCTGTGTCTGGGCTATTTTCAGAGTCCAATTTTCCCATAAAAAAATATTGCATTTGACAAGGCAGGTTCAGGATCCAATAAAATAATTATCTACAATCCTTAGAAAATTCCATAAGTTATTCAATACTAAGGAGTCCATTCAGTGATATAGCTCATTTCCTACAGCTAGGCCACTGCAGTCATTTTCTTACTATTGGGGTTCCTCATATTACTGTACCCTGAGAACTATGCATAGATTTTTGTGAAATACAACTTCATAGAGTTGATTTCAGCTCTTACATACAAGCCCCAAATAATCAGTCAATATACATTTGACATTTATAAATCCTTTTATCTTCTTTTAGAAGGTAATCACACTACACATAGAATAAGGAGAAACAAATATATATATCTTGTCTTCTATTCATATTTTCCACAGGCTTAATATTTTTTCACCTTGTTTTATACTTTTTTTCTGTTCAATCTTTACCTTTTGCTTTCACACATCAGCTGTAGAGCTTTCTTATTTCTATGGAGTATTTGGGTTGGTTTTAGGGAATAGAGTACACTATGGGGCCTAAAAATATTTCACAAGATGAAAAGAGAAAATTATAGCTGTTATTTTCTCATCTGCAAATCTAAGACAATATAAACTTTGAAAGAATAGTACTTATAGTTTTTCTGGAAGAGAACCTGGTACATAGTAGTTACTCATGAAAGGGTAATATCTTTTCACTAGTTAATATTAAGAAAAAAATGATAAAATATCTTGGTGATTTGAAACTGTTCAAAAGTAATAGAATTAAATTTCAAATATCTGGGTTACTAATCAAATACCCACATATATATTGTAAAAAGCAACTCCCTTATTTTATATTATAAGGGAGCACATAAAGCAAAGTTTGTGTGCTTCTCTTCATTCTTCTTTGCTACTTCAATTTTTTGTTTCTGTATACAGGTCTTTTGTCTCCTTAGGTAGGTTTATTCCTAGGTATTTTATTTTTTTTGTTGTAGTGGTAAATGGGAGTGTCTCCTTAATTTCACTTTCAGACTTTTCATCATTAGTGTATAGGAATGCAAGAGATTTCTGTGCATTAAATTTTTATCCTGCTACTTTACCAAATTCAGTGATTAGCTCTTGTAGTTTTCTGGTAGCATGTTAAGGATTCTCTATGTATAGTATCATGTGATCTGCAAACAGTGACAGCTTTACTTTTTCCTTTCCGATTTGGATTCCTTCTATTTCTTTTTCTTCTCTGATTGCTGTGACGAACACTTCCAAAACTATGTTGAATAATAGTGGCAAGGGCAGACAACCTTGTCTTGTTCCTGATCTTAGTGGAAATGGTTACAGTTTTTCACCATTGAGAAAGATGTTGGCTGTGGGTTTGTCATATATGGCCTGTATTATGTTGAGGTAAGTTCCCTCTATGCCTACTTTCTGGAGGGTTTTTATCAAAAATGGGTGCTGAATTTTGTCGAAAGCTTTTTCTCCATCTATTGAGATGATCATATGGTTTTTCTTCTTCAGTTTCTAATATGGTGCATCACATTGATTGATCTACATATATCGAAGAATCCTTGCATTCCTGGGATAAACCCCACCTGATCATGGTGTATTATCCTTTTAATATGCTGTTGGATTCTATTTGCTAGTATTTTGCTGAGGATTTTTGCATCTACGTTAATCAGTGATATTGGCCTGCAGTTTTCTTCTCTTGTGACATCTTTGTCTGGTTTTGGTATCAGGGTGATGGTGGCCTCATAGAATGAGTTTGGGAGTGTTCCTCTCTCTGCTATATTTTGGAAGAGTTTGAGAAGGATAGGTATTAGCTCTTCTCTAAATGTTTGATAGAATTCGCCTGTGAAGCCATCTGGTCCTGGGCTTTTGTTTGTTGGAAGATTTTTTTTTATATTTTTTTATTTTTTTTTGCTGTACGCGGGCCTCTTACTGTTGTGGCCTCTCCCATTGCAGAGCACAGGCTCTGGATGCACAGGCTCAGCGGCCATGGCTCACGGGCCCAGCTGCTCTGTGGCATGTGGGATCTTCCCGGACCGGGGCACGAACCCGTGTCCCCTGCATCGGCAGGCGGACTCTCAAGCACTGTGCCACCAGGGAAGCCCTGTTGGAAGACTTTTAATCACAGTCTCAATTTCAGTGCTTGTGATTGGTCTGTTTATATTTTCTGTTTCTTCCTGGTTCAGTCTTGGAAGGTTGTGTTTTTCTAAGAATTCGTCCATTTCTTCCACGTTGTCTACTTTATTGGCATATTGTTGCTTGCAGTAATCTCTCATGATCCTCTGCATTTCTGTAGTGTCAGTTGTTACTTCTTTTTCATTCCTAATTCTATTGATTTGAGTCTTCTCCCTTTTTTTTCTTGATGAGTCTGGCTAATGGTTTATCAATTTTGTTTAACTTCTCAAAGAACCAGCTTTTAGTTTTATTGGTCTTTGCTATCTTTTCCTTTATTTCTTTTTCAATAATTTCTGGTCTGATCTTTATGATTTCTTTCCTTCTGCTAACTTTGGGGTTTTTTTTGTTGTTCTTCTTTCTCTAATTGCTTTAGGTGTAAAGTTACATTGTTTATTTGAGATGTTTCCTGTTTTTTGAGGTAGGATTTTATTGTTATAAACGTCTCTCTTAAAACAGCTTTTGTTGCATCCCATAGGTTTTGGGTTGTCGTGTTTTCATTATCATTTGTTTCTAGGTATTTTTTGATTTCCTCTTTGATTTCTTCAGTGATCTCTTTGTTATTTAGTAGTGTATTGTTTAACCTTCATGTATTTGGATTTTTTACAGATTTTTTCCTGTAATTGATATCTAGTCTCATAGCATTGTTGTCGGAAAAGATACTTGATATGATTTCAATTTTCGTAAATTTACCAAGGCTTGATTTGTGACCCAAGATATGATCTATCCTGGAGAATGTTCCATGAGCACTTGAGAAGAAAGTGTATTCTGTTGTTTTTGGATGAATGTCCTATAAATATCAATTAAGTCCATCTTGTTTAATGTATTGTTTAAAGCTTGTGTTTCCTTATTTATTTTCATTTTGGATGAACTGTCCATTGGTGAAAGTGGTGTGTTAAAGTCCCGTACTAATATTGTGTTACTATCGATTTCCCCTTTTATGGCTGTAAACATTTGCCTTAAGTATTGAGGTGATCCTATATTGGGTGCATAAATATTTACAATTCTTATATCTTCTTTTTGGATTGATCCCTTGATCATTATGTAATGTCTTTATTTGTCTCTTGTAATAGTCTTTATTTTAACATGTATTTTGTCTGATACAAGAATTGCTACTCCAGCTTTCTTTTGATTTCCATTTGCATGGAATATCTTTTTCCATCCCCTCACTTTCAGTCTGTATGCCTTCCTAGGTCTGAAGTGGGTCTCTTGTAGACAGCATATGTACAGGTCTTGTTTTTGTATCCATTCAGCCAGTCAATGTCTTTTGGTTGGACCATTCAATTCATATACATTTAAGGTAATTATCTATATGTATGATCCTATTACCATTTTCTTAACTGTTTTAGGTTTGTTATTGTAGGTCTTTTCCTGCTCTTGTGTTTCCTGCTTAGAGAAGTTCCTTTAGTATTTGTTGTAAAGCTGGTTTGGTGGTGCTGAATTCTCTTAGCTTTTGCTTGTCTGTAAAGCTTTTAATTTATCTGTCGAATCTGAATGAGATCCTTGCTGGGTAGAGGAATCTTGGTTGTAGGTTTTTCCCTTTCATCACTTTAAATATGTCCTGCCACTCCCTTCTCGCTTGCAGAGTTTCTGCTGAAAGATAAGCTCTTAACCTTATGGGGATTCCCTTGTATGTTATTTGTTGTTTTTCTCTTGCTGCTTTTATTATTTTTTATTTTTATTTAACTTTTGATAGTTTGATTAATATGTGTCTTGGTGTGTTTCTCCTTGGATTTATCCTGTATGGGACTCTCTGTGCTTACTGGACTTGATTGACTATTTCCTTTCCCAAGTTAGGGAAGTTTTCAACTATAATCTCTTAAAATATTTTCTCAGTCCCTTTCTTTTTCTCTTCTTCTTTTGGGACCCCTATAATTCGAATATTGACGTGCTTAACATTGTCCCAGAGGTCTCTGAGTCTGTCCTCAATTCTTGTGATATTTTATTCTTTATTCTGCTCTGCATTAGTTATTTCCACTATTTTATGTTCCAGGTCCCTTATCCATTCTTCTGCCTCAGTTATTCTCCTATTCATTTCTTCTAGAGAATTTTTAATTTCATTTATTGTGTTGTTCATCACTGTTTCTTTGCTCTTTAGTTATTCTAGGTCCTTGTTAAACGTTTCTTGCATTTTCTCCACTCTTTTTCCAAGATTTTGGATCATCTTTACTATCATTACTCTGAATTCTTTTTCAGGTAGACTGCCTATTTCTTCTTCATTTGTTAGGTCTGGTGGGTTTTTTCCTTGCTCCTTCATCTGCTGCGTATTTCTCTGTCTTCTCATTTTGTTTAACTTACTGTGTTTGGGGTCTCCTTTTCACAGTCTGCAGGTTCGTAGTTTCCATTGTTTTTGGTGTCTGCCCCCAGTGGGTAAGTTTGTTTCATTGGATCGTGTAGGCTTCCTGGTGGAGGAGTCTGGTGCCTGTGTTCTGGTGGATGAGTCTTGATCTTGTCTTTTTGGTGGGCAAGGCCACATCTGGTGGTGTGTTTTGAGGTGTCTGTGAGCTTATTATGATTTTAGGTAGTCTCTCTGCTAATGGGTGGAGTTATGTTTCTGTCTTGCTAGTTGTTTGGCATAGGGTGTCCAGCACTGGAGCTTGCTGGTCGTTGAGTGGATCTGGGTCTTATCATTGAGATGGATATCTCTGGGAGAGGTTTCACTGTTTTATATTATGTGGGGCCGGGAAGTCTCTGGTGCACCAACATCCTGAACTTGGCTCTCCCACCTCAGAGGCTCAGGCCTGACACCTGGCCGGAGCACCAAGACCCTGTCAGTCACACAGCTAAGAAGAAAAGGGAGAATAAGAAAAAGAAAGAAAAAAAAGAAGAGAGCAACCAAACCAAAAAACAAATCCACCAATGATAACAAGCACTAAAAACTATAGTTAAAAAAAAAAGAAAGGACACACAGAACACTAAGACAAATGGTAAAAGCAAAGCTATACAGACAAAAGAAGCATACACACACACTCTCACAAAAAGAGAAAAAGGAAAATTATATATATATATATATATATATATATAGAAGAGAGCAACCAAATCAATAAAGAAATCTACCAATTATAATAAGCTCTAAAAAATAAAATAAACATAAAACAAGAAACAAATCAGATGCAGAAAGCCAACCCTAAGTCTACAAGCATTCCCAAAGTCCACTGCCTCAGTTTTGGGATGATTCGTTGTCTGTTTAGGTATTCCACAGATGCAGGGTACATCAAGTTGATTGTGGAGATTTAATCCGCTGCTCCTGAGCCTGCTGGGAGAGATTTCCCTTTCTCTTCTTTTTTCACACAGCTCCTGGCATTCAGCTTTTTATTTGGCCCCACCTCTATGTGTAGGTCACCTGAGAGAGTCTTTTGGGAAGTCTGAGGTCTTCTCCCAGCATTCAGTAGGTGTTCTGTAGTAGTTGTTCCACAATTAGATGTATTTGTGGGGAGGAAGGTGACCTCCATGTCTTCCTCTTCCATCATCTTGAAGGTCCCCTTCTTCTACTATTTAATGATGGTTTTCTGCTACATTTGACAAAATTGTCCATGCTTATAATGATTAAATTACATACTCATTTGATCAAAATAATTATATGAAAATAAGACATTTAAGATTAGAAATATTTCAAGCATCATTTAAGAAAAGTGCTGTATTAAATAAAAATCGATTATTTTTCTAATATTTCCTGGAAAGATCTTAGAAATATAAGGTAATTGAGTACTTGAAGAACCACAGAACATGCAGTGACATGCAGAATTATATACAGTGGTCTCAGAATAACATCTTCACTTGCACACAAACACTTATAAATGATATACTAGTACGCTTTAACTTGCATGTCAGTTTCAAACAAACCATAGCATTCCAAAAGGACATAATGGGAAATGATTTCTTATTCAGTATTTTTTCAGTTCACATATTTTGAGCATTATTTTTGGATAAGACATTGTCCTAGGTCTTAGCAATACAAAGATAAACAGGCCATAATCTCTATTCTCAAGAACTTTAAAATGCATTGAGTTCAAGGAAATAAAAGTCTAGTGGAATATTCAGGTGCTGCATAAGTGACAAGTGTGGAGGTGAAGAAAAAGAAGTAAACCTCAAAGAAAAGGGATCAAGGAAGTTGTAATTTCTAAACAGGGTTCTTTGCTAGAGATTTCAATAAACCAGTAGAGAAAGAAACAAAGTACACTTGAGAATGGTTGAAAATCAGGAGCAAAGTCAGAGAACTGGGGACATGCCTGGCAGAAAAGTGCGGGAGAGTGTGAAGAGGAATGGCGTGGGCGGGAGGAACTGCAATTCAAAGGGAGAGCATGCAACACTTAAAGGCCATTTTAAGGAGTCACTTTGCCCTCTTTAATCAATGTGAAGTTTTTGTAGGTTTTTGAGGATGGGATGGTATGATACAATCTATGTTTTGGAAAGGTAACTGTTTTGAAGGATGAAATAAAGAGAGCCAGATGATTTTAGAGGATTGGATTGGTACTGCGGATAATATAGAGTCGAATGTGGATAAACTGGTCACTAGAGGAAATGATTTTACATACTGAATGACTTTTCAGGAATAAATGATGTCTACTCAGCAAAACACATGGGTGATCATCTATACTGATGGGCTGATAAGCTCTGAGCAATCCTATTACCAAGATGATGCTAAATTTTAATGATATAATCTTATAACTTCATTTGTCAGAGGTCAGTCTCCCTAAGGGCAGCACACATTTAGAATTCATAAAATTCTTTGATTTGGAGCATAAATAACAGAAAATGAAAAATTATATCTTTAGGAGAGAATGATGTCATGGTGTGGAATATAGGAAATTGGAATTAAGAGTAATTATTAGTGAGTAGCAAAAGGATAGTAAATGTTTTCTCTTTGCCCTATAATATTTTGTGCCACCTTTTATGCACATAGCTCTCTAAAGCCACTTTCCAGAGAGCAGAGCACATTAAGTGCATTCATGATTTGTAATTTAAAACTACAGTTGTGCGAAATTGCAATTTAAGCTTGTATGGATCCATACCCATTGAGTTTGAATTAAGATTTACAAGTATGTATTAGGTTTGATAGGACAGTCACTGAATGAAAAATACAACTTGTGGTACTGAAATACAGCAAAAATATGAAAATTTAAAATATGTATGAAATCTTTCTCAACAATATGCTGATTACATCTTAGGCAATGCATATACCACATTTCAGTAATCAATCGGGGTATATATTCTGAATGCCATGATTCTAAGCTTCTTAATTTAAAAATAAATTGGAGGAACTTATTCCAGAAGTAATTATTTCAGAAAAAACATTATGTCCTACAAAACTCATTCATAGTCAAGACACCAGTAAAACAAATCAACCTTTTAAGTTCTTGGTTTTAAGTGGATATAGTTTAAAACCTAAGGTTAAAGCAACACATGTTTTGCCATAATTGTGCATATCTTCAAGCAAAAGATAGTTCTAGAATTACTCTAAAATCCATAGAAAAAAGAGGTCAAAAAGCAAGGTTAAAAGGTTGAAAAAATCATATGTCATAATGTTTAATAAAACCAGAATCATATTATCCTATAAAGAGCAGACTAATTACAAGCTAGTCCAAACCCACACTCGGTGTAGGAATTAGTTCAGCAACTCTGTGTCTCAGCCCTGGTTGTATATTACCATAGACGTGCACAGCATCACTGCTAGATTATCTCATTTAGTAGGTCTATTTATAAAATATCCCTAGATCATTTTAATGTGCAGTCATGGTTGAGAACCACTGCTTTCCCACAAAATATTAATCAAGAAGCGCATTATTTTCCAATATGGGGATAATTTTGATTTTGGCAAACATCTTTATATTAAGATGTGATCTGGGTTCTGATAACTTTCATCCATTGAAATCACATCAGCCTGTTTTATTTTTTGAAAAGTGCTTCCTTGCTTTTACTTATTTTATTTCCTAATAAAGTATACATTATATAGCAGAAGGGTTATTTGCATTTGTTTTTATCACCATCAATAATAGCTAATACGTAATATGGGTTTTCTATGAAGCTGACACTAACTTAGGTGCCTTATTACAATAATTTAAAACTTTTTATCAGTTCTAGAAGGTAGATATTATTACTCTCTCCATTTTAAATAGGAGCAAATTGAAATAGAGCAGAGTTTAAAACATGCCTCAAATTGCATGACCAGAGAGTCCTAAAAGCAGGGATTCGACCCAAGCATTTATGTTCTCAGCTGCTATGCCCTACCTGTCAGTATGCTTAATGCAGTTCTGTTGAGTTAACCAAATTGTACGTACCAATCATTTTAAGATTTATAGAAAGTGTTATCTTTTCTCAACATTTTCAATAGCCCAAGAACTTTCATTTCTTTTTCATATAAACTTATTATCTGTTCAGATTTACTTGTCACTAGGAAATCCAGACAAACTTGTCTGAAACACTGGATCCTAACTTGCCAAGGCCACTGCTTGTGAAATTTAAAATTATATCACATGAACTTTAAGAATTCTTGGGGCTTAGGCCTTTATGATTTCTATTGTTTCCAACAACTAAATTGTCATTAAAAGTCTTTATTTTACTCTGAATATAAAACTCCTCTCTTTCATAGGATTATGGACACATACCAAGGCACCTATCCACTCATATCAGGAATTTTATAAAATCTGCATCATTTATTAGAAATGATTGCATTAAAGAAAGGGTACTCCAAATGGAACAAAGCCTCTGATATCTTGTGGGCCCTACTTTCTCTGCCTCCTCTTTTCATCTCTGGATCTCATCCGTTCCCTCAAAACCCAGACTCCCAAATCCATCAAATAGCTCAGTAGAAAAAAACAAACAAATGGATTGTCAAAATCAGGTCCCTTTCCTGAGAATGCAGATGGGGTATAAATATTATCTTGTTGCCCGTGTCAAGTGTCAAACTATTTGTTTCATCCCTCACTGTCTTAATCATAATTTTCCAAATATCTTTCAGTTAATTATCTAGTTTATTTTCTAATCAGCCTACTAGTTTTTCATTAGTGTATCCTTCCCAACAAATCAAAAATGAAGAATGTATTGAATCCTTCTTCTGTGGCAGTTGCAGTGATAGTTATAATAAAGAATAGTTCATTAGCCCTACTGTTGGCTATAGAAAGGAAATGTAGTTTTTCTACATCCCTCATTCCAACAATCATGCCTGCTGTCTATTCCAAATGCTTAGCATTGTCTATCCAGCACTGATTTTTAGCAAGATAGAAGCCCAAATAACATAATGGATAACCTGGCCTGAAAAAGTGGTCATGGATTTGACACCTTGGGAAAACAATAATTTCAATGCTTTTTTGGCCTTTATTGGGTTTTGTCTTTTGATATTTTGTTACAGGGGAAGTCACCTTACTGAAAATGATTACAGAAATATTTGAAGTTCAATGGATGAAATATTTTAATTATGCAAAAGAACAGCAAAGATATGATGGTAAAAGACAGAGTTTAGGCAATGTGGACCAAATGAGTGAGCTAAGCTGCTCTGCATGGTGGGTAAGGTGTATGTACAATGTATTCTTTAAGAAATCTTTGAACATTTAATCACATTATTGGTTTTTCCCTTTGGTCAATGTGTGTGTGGGCATGTATGTGTGTGTGTATTTGCAAGATGTGTTTTCCTCCAAGCAGTTACCCACAGTGTTGCTGATGAATGCTTATGTGTCTTGGCTTACACAGACTCTTGGACATTCATGTGGTCCTATCATTAAGGAATTTGCAGTCTTAGGGCAGATGTAGACCAACAAAAGCTACTTTGGGAGATATCAAGAAGGCATTGAACATATTGGGGAGGGAGGGAGTGTTGTCAGAGAAGCTTCCCTTGGGGAGTTGTCTGGTTTTCACTTACCTCACTTCTCTTCATCTCCTCCAAACCACCATTTGTTAAATATCCTCACACTGGAATGACAGGGCTCAGTCCTAAGCAGCTATTCTTTTTTATCTACACTTTTCTCCCTAGGAAAATCATTCAATACTGTGACAGTAAGTCTACTCGCACTTTTCATACTGTCAACGATTCAAAAATGTATACCTGTAGTGCTAATCTTCCTCTGAACTCCAGACAAGTGTGTCCAAGTACTGACAACAGGATCCCTGTATCAGTCAGTTTCCTGCAGGAGATGGATTGAACACATAATTATACACTTTGAGGGAAGTTTAATCAAGGGACAATGTTAAATGGCTGAGTAAGGTATAAGGACACCACAAGGGAGAGGGCAGGGCACTGTGCTAGGCTTGGAGGAGAAAAGGGAAGCAGAGGTTACTAGAACTTGGAGACAGAAAGCCAGGGTGGAGAAGGCTGCTTTATAGGAACCAGGACCTTAGTTCACGGAAGGTCATGGGAGGAAACCAACCCATGGGAACCCTGCAGCAAGGGAGCTCAGGGAGCACAGACTTCGACTTCATTTCCTTCCTTCCAACCTTTTGTCGTTGGTGCTGCCTGTTAGGTGAACTCTACTAGAAGCTGGAAAGTAAGAGAAGTATAGCGGTAACTTGCAAAATTGGCCTCCCTGGGACAGAAAGCAGGAGGTAGGAGTGTAAGTGTGAGAGTGAACTAGCTTTATATATGTGGAGTGAGGGTATTCTAAGGAACAGCACATAGAAAAGCCACAAGAAGAAAACCCTTAGACCAGTAAGTAGTTCAATATATCTGGAATAAAAAAGTCAGAGTGACAATTTATGAGGTGG
This sequence comes from Leucopleurus acutus, assembly GCF_964270905.1. Taxonomy (NCBI): domain Eukaryota; kingdom Metazoa; phylum Chordata; class Mammalia; order Artiodactyla; family Delphinidae; genus Leucopleurus; species Leucopleurus acutus. The sequence continues at coordinate 123,678,221 of NC_139143.1, forward strand.
AACAGATAAACTGCAACCAGATTATAAAAAGTATTTTAAACTACTTTAAGGACTTTTGATATAGAATTTTAAAGGAGAGGAGTGTCATGCTAATATTTATGTTATAGAAGCAACATTCTGGCTCCTGGCTGGAGTCTGGATTACACAGAGGGCGGGACTTGAAGCTGAAGGACCAGTTAAAAAAATGGCAGTGAAATTGCCAGGTATAATCAGCAGTGTGATGGGATAGAAATAAAAAGACAGACTGATGAGAGATTTAAAAGGTAGAATTTGATAGGATTTGGTGATTATTCAGATGCTGAAGGTAAGGGAAAAAGAGAAATCAAGGATGATGTGGAGATTTCTGGCATGTTTTACTTAGAAAATGGCAGTACCATTTCCAGTGATGAGAAACAGACTAGAGAGAAATGAAGAAAATGATGAGTGAGGTTCTGTACATATTATAAGACATTAAGTTCAAGTTGCCTGTGGAACATTTTAGTAGAAATGTCCAATAGAGAGGTGTATAAGTCATCTCAGCCCACAGGAGAGAACAGCAATATGGATGTAGTTTAGGTAATTATTGGCATATTAATACTTATTAAAGAAGGGGAATGAATGAGGAAATTAGGTGACTTAGCAGAAAATTCAACATAGGTATGACTGACTTAATGCTTACATGTTTTTCAGTACACTCAACCAATAACAAGTTTAAGAATTTTGCTTAAAAAAAGATATTTAATGTCAAGAGTAAAAGATAGCTAGTTTCTAAAGCCCGTCTTTCAATTCTAATTCATTTCTATGGATACTCCCTTACTGTTGTTTGCCAATATAATGCTTTATGGAGTAAAAGCTTTTTAAACAAGTTGTAGAGAAAATATTCTTGCAAAATATTATCAGGAAAGAGAATTCCAGGTATCCAAATATTACAATAAGACTTTGAGTTTTAGAATTAGAATGCACATTCAAGGTCATGTAGAGGTCTCACGTTTTAGATGAGAAAGCCAGATAGTTATGCCAATGGGTGAATCATTCCAAAATAAATTATAATGAGAGTAAATATTTAGTTAAGATAAATAATGATAAGTATATGTATGGGTTCATCAAGTCTGTCACATAGAACCATACCTATGGTGTAAGGTTAACAGGGATCAGGGAAGAAAGGAGAAGCTAAACAATAAAGAAGGTATACTATAGATTAGACTCTAATTAATATCACACTGATGATGCAAGCCTCAAAAGATCAATCTTCAATGCTCCCTAAAAATTCCATAAAATATACACATATTGATATTTAAAAGCTGAAATATGACAAGCCACTAAAACATGGATGCTGAAATTGCTAACATTTCATAAAAGATGAAGAAAGCTCACTACCTTAATGGAAACTGAACCAAACCCATAGAGAAGCAGATGTTTCCCTTTAAAAAACTTTCAAAGTAGCAGGAACTTGCATTCAGTCAGGAAACTGGCAGAGCCTCTGGAACCATTTCTAAGTGGCTGTGAGAGTTGAGAGAACGTCCTTGAAGACTTGTGCCCTGGTTAAAATGGAAGTGGAGACTTTGGCAGACCGTGTTTTCGGCTACCTGCCAGCGACTTTGAAAAGTATGACAGCTAACGCGGCTGCCTGGATTGTTCTTTGGCTGCACCTCTGGTTAGAAGACATGATTTTGAAAGAACTCCACGCAGGAATTCCATTTGGCAAAGGCTTGCTTTTTGGCAAGGATGCGTACAGTCTTCTTGTATAAGCATTGAAGAATAAATTGTGTCTGCCTCAGGATAAAACTGCTGGGGGATAGGAAAAGAAGTAGGAGGCCAATTATACAGAGGCAGAAAGTTTTCAGACTGGCAAGAGACACTAGAAATTTGCAATCAGTAAAAATTACCCTATTGCAAGAAAAAAAAAAGGGAAGTTCTTCAAAGGATCCAGAAAAAAGTTAGCTGGCCCAGCTGCTCAGTCACTGCTCTGGATGAGGGAACCAAATAATAAGGATCATATGTGAGTCAGAAATGGGAAAATGTACACTTAATTCAAGAAAACCTTAATCTAAAATATTCAAAATGGTTTGCATTAAGTAAAACAGATTTTATGGTATAGAAACCTGGCACCACACTAATCATGAGTTCATAAAATGCTGACCTAAGTTTGCAGGCCTGGGTTCCTCTGTTACCTACTGTCTGAAATCTTTTCGGGGAGGACCTGCTACGCTTGCCTTATTAGCATGAAATCCGAGATGGAGCACACAGCGTGGAACTTTCAGTGCAGTATCCTTATGGGGCCTAAGTGTCCACACGCCTCCCTGGCATGAAAACTGTCATTAGGTCTTAAACTCCATCAGCTCATACATAGCTTCTGATGTGTGAAAAGCAGTATAGTGTTTTGCCACTGGTTGATAATAAAAGGTCATATTGACTATCTTTTTTTCTTTTTTAAAATATGTAATCATGACTGCTTGAGTCCTGTGAGAGAACGATTGTTTTCCTTCAGGTTGCCAGGTAAAATATAGGATGCTCAGTTCAATTTAAGTTTCAGATAAACAGCCACTATTTTTTTTATTTTTTATTTTTTAGTGTAGGTATTCAAATTTAACTAGGTGTCATATTTTATTTGTTAAATCAGGCAGCAAATTTTAGGGACAGTTTTATGAGTGAGGGAGATTTCTTCATGAGTCTCTATTGCTATTAAATATACCAATTCACTTTCATAGAGTCCAGCATGGGTAAACCTAAAAACACATTTTGCTCTGTCAAAACACTGATAGCGAAGTTCACGTCCAAACCTTTCCCTGGTGCGTGAGCTTATTTATTTTTGAAGAAATGTGTTTTTCAACTGGACTTCCAGTAGGGGTGCTGAAGAAATGGCCAAAATATGTGCTTAGTGCAAATGAGGGGCAAAGAAAAGAGGGAAGGACATAGGGAGATGAATGATAAACATTTTCGATGATTAAGAGCTTATACTTCAGAGAAATCTATGAAGTTGAATGCCAGTCCTGCCAGGTATCTACCCATGTAAACTTGGTTAATTTAAATAAAATAAGACCATTACTGAGTACGGTGTTTGGCACATAGCAGGTATACTACATATATATATATATATATATATATATATATATATATATATATATGTCTCCTGTCAATGATTTTACACTATTGTTATGGGAAATCTGAGTTCAATTAATATCTTCTTGCTCCAAGGACAATGCTTAAAATACCAATGCTTTAAACTGGTATCAGGAAAGAGAGACATTTTATGGTAATTCAGTGAAAGAATCAAAGAACAAAATCTAATTATAATTTAAAAATTAAATAGACTGCTGCTGTTCTGCCATTTAGAAAATTCTTAATCACAAGGCAGTTTTACCCAGTTACTTGAGGATATTTGACTTCCATGGATAATTGCCTAGTGTAAACTCAGAAGACACATATTTATAGTCAGCAGTTTTGAGAAACAGTACCACAGAATATTCAAGCCTTACGTGTGATATCCATCCTCCTTGAGTTTAGTATAGTGAGTATAGGAGATGACTTAGCTCAGAAGATTAAATCTACGAGATTATCCATTAGAATATTTGACTATAGCAATATCACAAAGTGATATGATTATTTATTAATTTCTAAAATAAATGTATTTTAATCATCTTATTTTAGTTCAGTCTAAAATATTTCCTAAGTAAATGGTTCTATTGTGCCCATTGTTCCTACTAGATTATGACTATCTTAAATCACGGTTTGTAGATATTTTATCTATAGGTTATCAGGGCCTTACACAATGTAATGAGCAAAAATAGTAAATCGAGGAAAATAGAAATTAATTAATAAAATCATCAAGGAAACAATAAGGGAAAGTCAGGATTCAGCAACTAGAGTAAAACATAGGTAGTTCATAAAAATTGTGTGACTAGCTCGGCTGAAATCACTGAGGTGTCTCTCTTCTATTTGCTTTGAAAACTATTAGGCACAATTTTCCCCAAAATTTCTAAAGTAGTTGATAATCTTTTTGTCCTATCACATCCCTGACAGAAATGCATAATACACATGACTAAATATACTCAATGAATTAAATAAAGAAAAAATGTTTTTTTCAGTCAGAGTCATTAATTTATATTTCAATATTAGATTAATATTATCAACTTTTCTCAAATAACAATTAAGTTTGTAACAGCTGAGATATACAATATATGTAAAAGTAAAGAGCTTACAACATTTCTTATATAGTTGAAATATTTGTCCTCAAATCGTAAGGCTGTGGGTAAAACAACATATTATTTTCCAATCCATAGGATGAGATAATAATAATATCTACTTTGCAGTATAAAATAAATTTATATCCAAAGCACTTAGAAGTATGCACAGTGTTAGTGCATGCTGACTTTTATTATCATGTTAAACAAGTCAAGTCTCTAGACTGAATATACATGACGAAGGATTAGTGTTATAAACAAGAAAAAAATAATTTCAGCAAAGGTAGATTATAACCATGAATGAAAATTGCTACTGAGTTACAAAGTAATTGATTCGTTAATGGGTTGTTTGTTTATTCATTTCAAATAAAACATTTCTCAGGACAGGCAAGTAAAGAGAAATGAAAACAGCATAAAACAGGAAGTTATCATATCCAAAGGAAATACCATCAGAATTTTCTAAGTAACAACATGTTTCCTTATGGTAGGATATATCTAGAAGCTCTCAGGCATACATGGCTAATACTAGCCTACCCTTTCCTACATTTAGCAATATTTAGTGGGAACTCAAAGTAAGAAGTTAGCAAAAAGTAGCAAGACAGTGTCCATTCCTTCGAATTGTATCTCCTAGAAATAAAGGGACTGGAAATCATGTATTCCTGTTCCTTGACTCCATTAGGTCAATCCCTCTATCCCTTGTCGTGGTAGTGTCCAATGCAGTCACCACTAGCCATGTGTGCTCATTTAAATGTAAACAAATTAAACTGAAATACAGTTAAACATTAATATCCTCATTTGCAGTAGCCGCATTTCCAGTGCTCACATGTTAAATATTCCTTTGGATGGCACTGAGAGTCTTTAAGGGGCCTGAGATCAGCTTCTTTCATTTTCCCCTCTAGTAAGTAAAACATGGCTACATGAATGTGTCTCAATTCTCCTACATCTGTCTCTCCTCTCCCTTAAAGAGTGTAGCCTAGATTAAAGTCACACAAAACAAAACCTAAATTCTTCACATTGTCTGAAACCAAAGCTGGATCAAAAAATGACCTTGGAGAGGCAAAAATGAATGTGCAGGCTATGAAGGCCTTGAATTAGAGTGTGCTGTCAGGTTATCACTGCTTAGAATAAGTCATTTATTTATGTCATTTTTTTGCCTAATTCACCAGAAACTAAATGCATATAATAATGAAATCGGAGTTGATATTGGTGGTGGTCAAGAAGCAAGGTGAGTTCATTATGAAAAGAGAAGGAAGGTAAAAGAAGCCAGGAAATATAATGGGAGTTGAGAGAGGAAAGAGAAACAGCCACTGCTTTACAATTTTGACAAAAGCAGGCTGTTTGGTTAATAATAACAACCAGGAGAAAAGCAGATTTTCAACAAAAGTGCTTTTCGTGGACAAAATCTACTGAATTAAGTGCATCTCAAATCCCCCCAGCATAAAAGCTCAAAGAGCAAACATTTTTTAATACTGACATTTCCAGTGTATACAATACTTCCCTTCATGCCGAAGCCAAGCACAATTGTAACAATTTAGCTCTTGTCAATCTGCTTCGCTCTTTGCATCCTTATGCCTTGAATAGCAAGGTGAGATCTAGGCAAATTGGGCTGGGAACAGGGACCTGGCTCTGTGCAAATGCATGTTGAAATACAGACACTTGAAGGATATTATCTCAGGGTCTAACTGCCAAAAAAGTAGGTTTATGCAGGATTTTTTTCTCCCTTAGTGAAATTTGAAAACTGAGTGTTAGAAGAAATTGAGTGATTGGATAGTGATACCAGGATGTGGTCATTGTATTTATCAGTGTCATATGACCATCAGAATTTTAGGAAATATAGAATGATTCAAGTTTGTAAAGGTGGAAATGACACAATGTTTTAGAAAGTTGGATTTAGTTTTAACAGTGGTGAACAAAACAAATTGCCATGAAATGAGGGAGACCCACAACATAATATAAATGCATAATATATTTGAAGTAGTATCATTAAGTGCTACGCTGAAAAGTTAAAGTAGAATGAGGGATAATGAATGATGGTGGCTGGTATTTTAGATGAGATAGAAAGTGAAGGTGTTTATCGGGGGGGCATTTGAGAAAGGGCTTAAATGGAGCAAAGGAGAGCAAACCACTAGACTGCTGGGAAAACCAGCTTTCCAGAATGAGAAAATACCAAGTTCAAAGGGCTTGAAGCAGCTAAGTGCTTTGGAGAGTTTGTAAAATAGGAGTCCCGTGTGGATGAATCAAATGAAGCAAAGAAAAGCGTATGACAAAATGAAGTTAGGGTCCCATTCAAAGGCCTACTGATGTAGGGTATATTTTTTTAATATATAATTGGAAACTGATCATTTCTTAGCATCATCACTGTTTCCACCCTGGTTAAAGACACCACCCTTACTTGCTTGGCTGAATTATTTCAGCAAACACCTAACTGCTTCTAACTTACTGCTGTAAAATAAAGCCTTCTGTCCCCTCCTGTCAATCTGTATTTACTCATCAACCAGAGTGATCCTTTACAAAAATAACTCAAGACAACAACACTGTTTAAGACCTCCATTAAAAGGGCTTCTCTGGTGGCGCAGTGGTTAAGAATACGCCTGCCAATGCAGGGGACACGGGTTCGACCCCTGGTCCAGGAAGATCCCACATGCTGCCAAGCAACTAAGCCCGTGCACCACAACTACTGAGCCTGCGCTCTAGAGCCCACGTGCCACAACTACTGAGCCTGTGTGTCACAACTACTGAAGCCCGCGCACCTAGAGCCCATGCTCCACAACAAGAGAAGCCACCGCAATGAGAAGCCCGGACGCTGCAATGAAGAGTAGCCCCTGCTTGCTGCAACTAGAGAAAAGCCCGCGTGCAGCAATGAAGACCCAACACAGCCAAAAATAATATAAATTTATAAAAAAAAAGACCTCCATTAAAAATTAAAACAATCAAACAAAGTTCTTATCCTCTATATTCTTACCATAGTCTGCATGGCTGTGACTGTCACCCCTCTTTCCTTATCTCCTATTGAGTTATTGTCCAAATGTACCAGTTTCTTTCTGTTCCTCAAAAATACCAAGCATGACCCCACCTCAAATCCTTAGCCCTGAACCTTGGAGCAAACTTTCCTCAGATATCCCAAAGAGCATATCTTCTTTTCCACTCAGGCCGCTGCTCTCATTTTACCTCAGCAGAAAGAACGTCCACCAAACTACCATCCCTTCCTGTCAGTTTCCAGCCACTTTCTCCATTTTACTTTTCATTTACTTTTCCATTTTCTGTCTTCTTGTACCAGAATAAAAGTTTCCTGGGAGCAAGGTTTTTGTTTTATTCATTGTTTATTGGTAAAACCTAGAACTCTACCTGACACCTCGTAGTTGGCCAGCAAATTGTTTTTTTTTTTTAATAAATGAATGAGAAACTGACGATAGCAGCAAGTCAACTTGCTGACAGATTGGAGGTTAAGTGTGAGAATAACGGAGAAGTCAGGATGATAGCAAAGATTTATCCATAGAAACAGGGTGAATGGTAGCTCCATTCACTGAGATGGAAATCAGAGGAGAGAAGGAGAGTGGAGGAAAAATCAGGTGTTCTGGTTGGAAATGTTAGCTTTCATTGTTTGAGTTTAGTTTAGACTATTAAGGGCAACTAAGGCACAACAGTAAATCATAAGTATCTTACCTAGAAGGTGATTTGAAATAGGTTTTGTAGTATAACATCCATCACAGTGTAATTGTTTTGACCAAACGTATTCTATCATAGAGTATGATAGCAGGAAATCTTTAGAAATTAGGGGTTCCTTGGAGTCTTCTAAGGAGCACATGTGGTACCAGACATATAAAAAATTCCCCTGGTTGCGCAGTGGTAGGAAGTCCGCCTGCCGATGCAGGGGACTTGGGTTCGTGCCCCGGTCTGGGAAGATCCCACGTGCCCGTAGCGACTGGGCCCGTGAGCCATGGCCGCTGGGCCTGCGTGTCCGGAGCCTGTGCTCCGCAACCGGAGAGGCCGCAACAGTGAGAGGACCGCATACCACAAAAAAAAAAAAAAAAAAAAAAAAAAAAAAAAATTCCCCAGCCCCACTTTCCACTTTTACTAGAGTGTTTCTCCTTTAACAGGACAAAGAAAATGTTCTGAGGATAGTAAATAAAGAAGTTTTAAATAGCTTCACATTTTGAAAGCAGAAACCTGAAACTTCTTTTTCAACAAATAGAAACTGTTAGGAGCCAGAGAGGTGAAATAATTTGCCCTTGATCACAAGTTGGCTGGTGGTGGTGCCAAGTTCAAGCGAGGTCTGTTAATGCCAAGGTCATTTCTCTATGTTCTGCTCTAACACAATACATTTATATCAAAGCCGACTATCACATCATGAAAGGACTTGGGATCTGTAAAGAGACCTGAGCATAGTGGTGGTCTAAAGCCAGCTCATACTAGTTTATGAGAGCTGATTTATTAAATTTTCAGAAGTTTTGGTACCTGATTATTAAACTCATGCATAATTAAAACTTAAACTATAAAACTTACAATTAAATGATTATATTAAAAAATTAACGAACACTCAAAAATCATCTTTTTTTACTACATTTTACCATTTTCTATATTCTTGATGCTATTTGTGTCTATTGCCTCTTTATGGTATACTGTATAATGCTTTGCTACTAAAACACACTTCCAAATTCTTCATTCTGACATGATGCAGGTAGTGCGAAATCTGCCATGGTGAGAGTATTTACACCACGAAAATTGTCAAATGCCATCATTTGACAGCTCTCATCCCTCATCCTTCCCACCCCCAACAGCCAGAGCTTGTTAAATATAAACCAGTACAGCATTGCCTGAAAATAAATATTACACTATTCTTTATCTTTTCTGGGATCTTGGGTAAATCATTTAACTCCTCTCTTAACTTGGCCTGAAAATTAAATACATCAATACCACCCTTATCTGATACTTGTATTGATTAAATGAGATAATATATATGAACATTCACAAAAGACTGCCCTATACACAGGACTACTATTACCCCATATGGCACATTTTTGAAAATTAAAAAAAATCCCAGTGCACTTAAAACACTGATTTGTCATAATATTATCATATTATACTGATTTTTATGACAATAAAATACAACTGCCATTTGCCAGAAAATTATCATAATAACTCTCATGTATTACTCTCTGGGAAAAATCATGTAGACTCTGTATGTTCAAGCAGCCCACAGAGTAAAAAAAAAATTTTTTTACTTTGATATATAAAGCCTCTGCCTAAATGTTCACTCACTTGTTTCTCTGTATAATTCTATTAAAAATCTTTCTTACTTTTTTTTTTTCCTTTGGGGGGTGTTGTCGAAGACATAACAAACAAGGAGTTGTGCATTCTTTCATTTTCTATGAAGGAGGACTCTCAGAAAAATTATCTATCTGGGGCCTAAAGCTCCCCAGCAACACTCAGTAATGCCTTGTTCTCACGTGAAACAGATGGAGTTGATAGAAGGGGTCTATTGTTCTTACACAGTACACAGTTTCTGAGACTCTTCCAAAGGGATGGCTGCATCATCTACAGGGAGGAGGAGAATATGTCACCCTGTAGGTCTCATGTCGAAAAACAGTTTTGCTTACAAATTGTTTTTTGCTTGTTCTGGTATGAGGTTGGTATGAAACTTCAGCGTCATGAATAAGGTAAGAGAAGATTGGGTTTAAGTGTCATCAACTGACTTAAAGTTGTGTTATAATATGTCCCCATCTCTGAACAATCCCTAGTCATGTCTGCAGGCTCTTAGCTCTATGAAATAGTGCCAGTTATGTCAGGCATTTTGAATCGATAGGAAATAAAGACAAGGTGAATCATTTGATTGAACTAAGTTTCTTGTTTAGTTTTCATTGTTTTCAAAAGCAATGGGGAATTGCAATCACAAAATCCAGGGTGGAGGGTCATTATGGGTTAGGGGAACATAGGTAGTCGCTAAAATTTGGCAATTTTCTAGTTATTGACCTGAGTGGTGGCTTCATTAAATTATATTTTATAACAAATATGTGTGTATTTATAATATAAGCTATAATTGTCTGTATATAATTATATACCATAATAAAGAAGATAAAATAAATTATCCTAATTTTTACAGACACTAGAGTTATAAGACTTTCACAAACTGTTACTAACTTGAATCTTCACTGCACATATAATAGCCAGGTTTTGTCTTTTTCTCTAAGCTCATTCACACATTCACATTCATTGTGAATGTTTCATGTGATTAGAATGTTGGAATAATTATAAGTAAATAATCATAAAATTCATGTCTTTTCCAGAAAGCAAAATTAAAGCATTTAAAATATGCTTTATGTTAAATAAGAATAGTTTATTTAAAATGAATATATTCAACTTAGGTAATAAGTGTTATTTCTTCCTTTTCTGAGAAGTGTCCTTGGGTATTGAGTACCATAAGCCATTGCACATATGGAGTGAATTTTTAGAAAGAAAATCACTAGCACCTGGATTTCAGTAACATTCAAAATGTCTTTTGTATGTTTCCAGCTGGCAATATTTTTGCTCATAGAGAATGTAGGTTTATAAGTTAGTATTTTTCTTTATCCAGACCATCCTATCTCCTTTATCACCTTTCTCATCCCTATCTTATGCTTCTTTAATTATAATAAAATCGATTATGCTCTAAATTCTACACTAAGCTCCAGTGACCAATTTTTTCCATTTTCTATTTTAATTTATTTACTAAGCTTCATGCTATATACCTGAAGGCTCTCCTAACATTATTTTTATGTGATGCTGAATGATACTGCACTGTTAGATATAAAAATTAGTGGACCAAATTTGAACTCCTTTTAAAATTTTATAAACTGAATGACAAATGTCTTCTAGAATCTACCAAGTTTTCAAACTTTAAAACACTTTCAGGAGATGGAAACACTCTTGGTTCTCTTCATAAATTCTGTGAACAAACAATTAACACAATGAGTTGTTTTTCCCTCACAATTTATTCCTAGAAAGGTGAACTAAGTTGGTGGATGCTTAGGGTCCAGAAGAGGTGAGAACTCAACCTAAGACTTTGATTCTTGAGATTCTCAGAATTCATCACTTCTATTTAAAATTTTCTTTACTATGTTTCTAAACCTATAGCACGTTTTTCCCCCTTTTTTCTTTCTGTTTTTAAAGAGATAAACAGAATGATTTTATGTTTAGGCAGATTTTTCTCATAACTCTAATTCATATTTGCCTAACTATTTTGCCCTGCGGTTTACCACTGTTATTACTGCCAGTTCCTTAAAATGTGTTCCTACATCTTAGATTTAATAAGCACAATTAAGGATTTGTATTTCTATAATCATTAAAAATAATTTCACGATGATATACTCAAAAGATATAATTTCTTCAATAGCTTGTATAAATTAACAGCAACAATACCCCTTGATGATGCCGTGGGGACTTCTGTATTAACATAGACCCAAGGAGCCAGAGGGAATAGCGAAGGAGAAGGGCAGTAGCCGGGAACCAGTTCCTCTCAAATCTTTGCATTAATAATGCCTTCTTTGCCATTCAAGAGCAAAAAGATGGAGCAAAGCCAGCAGTACCCAAACTGTAATAGCCCATGGTAATTCAAATGTGTGATTCCAAAAAAAAAGAAAAAGCAGAAATAAAAGTTCACAGCACTTCCTTGGGAGTTTGATTTTTTTAATTTTGCAGAAATCCTAGGGGCATGCATGACCTTTATCCTACTACCTTGTCTCACACCCACACCACCACCCACTGGTTAAAGTCAATGAGTGGTCAGGAAGAAACTTTTTCTTCTCAAGTAGCACCACTTCACAACACTCCTCTTTTTTACCAATGTAAACCTTTGAAGGGCTTTCCTCCATTTGTTTGCCTTTGCCTGATCTTTCTAGCTGTCAGAAGATGATGTTTTACATTTTAGGAGAACTGTAATTGTACGTAATGTCTCAGGCTGGATGATACACATTCCAGACATATGCTATTAAAGTTATAACTATTATTTGAATCATTATATAAATTACCCAGTAATTACAAATGTAATGCAGATCCATTTCAGCATAAGTCATCAGATAACAATTTGAATTTATTTTAAAGAAACATCCTTAGACTTCTTTCAAAAGGAAAAAATATATATATCTGCCATTTTTTGGAACTAAACAAACAAAAACTTAATAGCATTTTTTCTGACTCTGTACATAAATGAGAATTTTTTTTTTGCCCCAAAGCAACTCCTGTCCATTAGAGATACTTGCCAGATGCCATAAGATCTTCTGCACTCAGATTCAGTGGCTATTTGGAAAGCTTCGCTGCCACCTGCAGCTGCACCTGCTGTGAGGTTTTACTTGTAGATTTCTTGGTGAGTTCAAAATCCTTTGCCTAGATTAGTAAAATGAGCCTAATCCTAGAAGCAATTTTCTAGTATAGCTAAGGAGTTTCTCTGGGTAGGAGTGGACTATACAGATATGTTCTTCCCTTGCAGATTTACATGAATCAATGGTTGTATAAACAGTAAATAAATTGTGTATTGGGATGTAATTTTCTTCATTAACTAACATTATTGTACTAAAATTGCCTAGTTCGGAATTTACCATAGAGTTAGTCCTCAGATAAGTAGTGAATTTAAAAAGAAGAAATTGACTCTAGAATCTTCTGCTTTTTCTATTCTGTAATTTCATCTGCTTCTAGCAGAAATTTAAAAAAAAATTGTGTTTTGTGATTTTATAATACTGTATTTGTTTCAAAATAGGAAATCTTTATCTTATCAAATTGGAAATGAAAAATCCATACTTGACACCATGTCCTTGTAGGTACTGGTCAATGTGGTCCCAAGGGATAGTTCTGATCTCAACTCTTACCACTCTCCCCAGTTCATAGTAGTCTAACCACTCTGAATTATTGAAGATCTTCAAATATACTAAGAATACCCTGGTCTCAGGGCCTTTACCCATGCTCTTTCTTAGGACTGAAACAGCAATTCCTTAGGTATCTGCAAACCTGGGCTCCCCCTCTTCATTTGTGTCATCCAAGCAGAGAAGTCCACTCTAAATGTCCTGCCAAATATATCAGTGTCTCACCACACAGTCATTAAATGTTCTTTTAGCCTGATTCATTATTTTTCTAATTTTTTAGCATCACCAGATATGTTATAAATGGATTTGCTTATCTGTTCATTAATTGTCTCCTCCCAAAGGGTATAAGTTCCACAAGTACAGGAACTTCGGGTATTTTGTTTTCATGGTTCAGTCCTTTGTGCAAAATGAGTAGTTCACAAATATTTGTTTAATAAATTCATAAAAGAATGATACATTAGACTTTTGTGTAAGTTATAAGACCACTTTCCATAATTTATTTTCAAAATTAACAAAATATTTAATGTCTTAACAGATTAAATAACTGAAGTTGACTTTCTTTTGGTGTGAAATTGACATTTTCATGGATTATATAAAATAGTAAACTAAGCTTTTTCTTAATATTCTAATAGTTTGAAATTATGGCAGAATGAGAGGACATACTTTGGTAAAGATATATTTTTTAAAATTTTTATTGGAGTATAGTTGATTTATAATTTTGTGTTATTTTCAGATGTACAGAAAAGTGAATCAATTATCCATATATATATATCCATTTTATTTTAGGTTATTTTCCCATATAGTTCATTACAGAGTATTAAGAAGAGTTCTCCCTTCTATACAGTAGGTCCTTATTAATTATCCATTTTATGTATAGTAGTATGTATATGTCAATCCCAATCTCCCAATTTATCTCTCCCCTTCCCCACCAATTTCCCCCAGTAACCATAAGTTTCTTTTCTACCTCTGTGACTCTATTTCTGTTTTGTAAATAAGTTCATTTGTACCATTCTTTTTTTAGATTTCACATAGAAGCGATATCATATATTTGTCTCTCACTGTCTGACTTACTTCACTCAGTATGACAATCTCCAGGTCCATATATGTTGCTGCAAATGACATTATTTCATTCTTTTTCATGGCTGAGTAATATTCCATTGTATATATGTACTACATCTTCTTTATCTATCCCTCTATTGATGGGCATTTATGTTACTTCAGAGTCACTTTCTTACTCATGATCTTATTCATATAAAGCAGCATGTTACCTCCAGTATTAGGGATTCTGTTTGACAAAGTATCAAAGAATCACCAAATAAGACATTTTAACCAAGATAGGGACAGTCTCAATGTCACTTAACCTCAAATCAATGTAACTTTTTCTCTTCCTTTTAGATGAGAATGGACTACATGAATTTAAGGATGTTTTCAAATGAAGATGGCCATAGTTCTATAATTGTCAATTAATTGAAAAAGTCTGCTTCTACTCAAGATGTCAGACAATTTGTTAATGATTTTAACATTTTAGAGTTTTTATTTGATGTCTTTGATTTATCATTGTATCTTTTTATTTGCTTTATTTATAAAATAAAGTAAGTTTGGATTTATTTATTTAGTGAATTTAATTAATATGTATTCTACTATTAAGTTTATTCAATATATTGTGCCCTAACACCCCTTAAGTAGATTTTTTTTCTGTGTCTTTATCACTTATTTCTTATAAGGTCAGGTTCATCTGTTTCTTTTGTTTTTCATCTACAGGATTTAAAAATAATTAGTACAACACATGATTAAAGTTAAAATTCTATAGAAAAGATATACATAGAGAAATCCTGTTTTCATTGATGTCCCTCTACCACAATTTCTCCCTACTCTTATTTTTATTAGATAATTGATGATCCTTATGAATGTGTGTGTTTTGCTAATTTAAACATGATAGCATGTGTATTATTTTTCCTCTTACTTATCTAGAAATTAGTATATGATACACAAAATGCTGTACTTTGCTTTCTTAAGTTTGTAATATATCCTGGAGTTCTCTTTATATTAGTACATTATTTTTTAAGGTTGCATAGATCTGCCAAGTAAAACAACCAGTTTCTTCAGCTGGATATGTAAGTTGCTTTCAATGTTTGCTGGTATAAAAAATGCCACAATAAATAACCTTATAGATATACCATTTCATATTTCTTCAGTGTATATATATATCCCAATTAGATTCCTCAAATTGGGGTTGCTGTGCCAAAGAGTATGTGTGTTAGTAATTTTTTTTTTTTAACATCTTTATTGGAGTATAATTGCTTTACAATGGTATGTTAGTTTCAGCTTCACAACAAAATGAATCAGTTATATATATACATATATTCCCATATCTCTTCCCGCTTGCGTCTCCCTCCCTCCCACCCTCCCTATCCCACCCCTCCAGGTGGTCACAAAGCACCGAGCTGATCTCCCTGTGCTATGCGGCTGCTTCCCACTAGCTATCTACCTTACGTTTGGTAGTGTATATATGTCCATGTCTCTTTATCGCTTTGTCACCGTTTACCCTTCCCCCTCCCCATAGCCTCAAGTCCATTCTCTAGTAAGTCTGTGTCTTTATTCCTGTTTCACCCCTAGGTTTTTCATGACATTTTTTTTTTTTAAATTCCATATATATGTGTTAGCATACAGTATTTGTCTCTCTCTTTCTGACTTACTTCACTCTGTATGACAGACTCTAGGTCTATCCACCTCATTACAAATAGCTCAATTTCGTCTCTTTTTATGGCTGAGTAATATTCCATTGTATATATGTGCCACATCTTCTTTATCCATTCATCCGATGATGGACACTTAGGTTGTTTCCATCTCTGGGCTATTGTAAATAGAGCTGCAATGAACATTTTGGTACATGACTCTTTTTGAATTATGGTTTTCTCAGGGTATATGCCCAGTAGTGGAATTGCTGGGTCATATGGTAGTTCTATTTGTAGCTTTTTAAGGAACCTCCATACTGTTCTCCACAGTGGCTGTATCAATTTACATTCCCACCAACAGTGTAAGAGGGTTCCCTTTTCTCCACACCCTCTCCAGCATTTATTGTTTCTAGATTTTTTGATGATGGCCATTCTGACTGGTGTGAGATGATATCTCATTGTAGTTTTGATTTGCATTTCTCTCATGATTAGTGATGTTGAGCATTCTTTCATGTGTTTGTTGGCACTCTGTATATCTTCTTTGGAGAAATGTCTATTTAGGTCTTCTGCCCATTTTTGGATTGGGTTGTTTGTTTTTTTGTTATTAAGCTGCATGAGCTGCTTATAAATTTTGGAGATCAATCCTTTGTCAGTTGCTTCATTTGCAAATATTTTCTCCCATTCTGAGGGTTGTCTTTTGGTCTTCTTTATGGTTTCCTTTGCTGTGCAAAAGCTTTTAAGTTTCATTAGGTCCCATTTGTTTACTCTTCTTTTTATTTCCATTTCTCTAGGAGGTGGGTCAAAAAGGACCTTGCTGTGATTTATGTCATAGAGTGTTCTGCCTATGTTTTCCTCTAAGAGTTTGATAGTTTCTGGCCTTACATTTAGGTCTTTAATCCATTTTGAGCTTATTTTTGTGTACGGTGTTAGGGAGTGATCTAATTTCATACTTTTACATGTAGCTGTCCAGTTTTCCCAGCACCACTTATTGAATAGGCTGTCCTTTCTCCACTGTACATTTCTGCCTCCTTTGTCAAAGATAAGGTGACCATATGTGCGTGGGTTTATCTCTGGGCTTTCTATCCTGTTCCATTGATCTATCTTTCTGTTTTTGTGCCAGTACCATACCGTCTTGATATCTGTAGCTTTGTAGTATAGTCTGAAGTCTGGGAGCCTGATTCCTCCAGTTCCTTCTTTCGTTCTCAAGATTGCTTTGGCTATTCGGGGTCTTTTGTGTTTCCATACAAATTGCAAAATTTTTTGTTCTAGTTCTGTGAAAAATGCCAGTGGTAGTTTGATAGGGATTGCATTGAATCTATAGATTGCTTTCGGTAGTAAAGTCATTTTCACAATGTTGATTCTTCCAATCCAAGAACATGGTATATCTCTCCATCTATTTGTATCATCTTTAATTTCTTTCATCAGTGTCTTATAATTTTCTGCATACAGATCTTTTGTCTCCTTAGGTAGGTTTATTCCTAGATATTTTATTCTTTTTGTTGCAATGGTAAATGGGAGTGTTTTCTTGATTTCACTTTCAGATTTTTCATCATTAGTATATAGGAATGCCAGAGATTTCTGTGCATTAATTTTGTATCCTGCCACTTTACCAAATTCATTGATTAGCTCTAGTAGTTTTCTGGTAGCATCTTTAGGGTTCTCTATGTATAGGATCATGTCATCTGCAAACAGTGACAGCTTTACTTCTTCTTTTCCGATTTGGATTCCTTTTATTTCCTTTTCTTCTCTGATTGCTGTGGCTAAAACTTCCAAAACTATGTTGAATAAGAGTGGTGAGAGTGGGCAACCTTGTCTTGTTCCTGATCTTAGTGGAAATGCTTTCAGTTTTTCACCATTGAGGATGATGTTTGCTGTGGGCTTGTCATATATGGCCTTTATTATGTTGAGGAAAGTTCCCTCTATGCCTACTTTCTGCAGGGTTTTTATCATAAATGGGTGTTGAATTTTGTCAAAAGCTTTCTCTGCATCTATTGAGATGATCATATGGTTTTTCTCCTTCAGTTTGTTAATATGGTTTATCACATTGATAGATTTGCGTATATTGAAGAATCCTTGCATTCCTGGAATAAACCCCACTTGATCATGGTGTATGATCTTTTTAATGTGCTGTTGGATTCTGTTTGCTAGTATTTTGTTGAGGATTTTTGCATCTATGTTCATCAGTGATATTGGCCTGTAGTTTTCTTTCTTTGTGACATCCTTGTCTGGTTTTGGTATCAAGGTGATGGTGGCCTCGTAGAAGGAGTTTGGGAGTGTTCCTCCCTCTGCTATATTTTGGAAGAGTTTGAGAAGGATAGGTGTTAGCTCTTCTCTAAATGTTTGATAGAATTCGCCTGTGAAGCCATCTGGTCCTGGGCTTTTCTTTGTTGGAAGATTTTTAATCACAGTTTCAATTTCAGTGCTTGTGATTGGTCTGTTCATATTTTCTATTTCTTCCTGATTCAGTCTTGGCAGGTTGTGCCTCTCTAAGAATTTGTCCATTTCTTCCAGATTGTCCATTTTATTGGCATAGAGTTGCTTGTAGTAATCTCTCATGATCTCTTTTATTTCTGCAGTGTCAGTTGTTACCTCTCCTTTTTCATTTCTAATTCTATTGATTTGGGTCTTCTCCCTTTTTTTCTTGATGAGTCTGGCTAGTGGTTTATCTATTTTGTTTATCTTCTCAAAGAACCAGCTTTTAGTTTTATTGATCTTTGCTATTGTTTCCTTCATTTCTTTTTCATTTATTTCTGATCTGATTTTTATGATTTCTTTCCTTCTGCTAGCTTTGGGGTTTTTTTGTTCTTCTTTCTCTAATTGCTTGAGGTGCAAGGTTAGGTTGTTTATTCGAGATGCTTCCTGCTTCTTAAGGTGGGCTTGTATTGCTATAAACTTCCCCCTTAGAACTGCTTTTGCTGCATCCCACAGGTTTTGGGTCGTTGTGTCTCCATTGTCATTTGTTTCTAGGTATTTTTTGATTTCCTCTTTGATTTCTTCAGTGATATCTTCATTATTAAGTAGTGTATTGTTTAGCCTCCATGTGTTTGTATTTTTTACAGATCTTTTCCTGTAATTGATATCTAGTCTCATGGCGTTGTGGTCAGAAAAGATACTTGATACAATTTCAATTTTCTTAAATTTACCAAGGCTTGATTTGTGACCCAAGATATGATCTATCCTGGAGAATGTTCCATGAGCACTTGAGAAAAATGTGTATTCTGTTGTTTTTGGATAGAATGTCCTATAAATATCAATTAACTCCATCTCATTTAATGTATCATTTAAAGCTTGTGTTTCCTTATTTATTTTCATTTTGGATGATCTGTCCATTGGTGAAAGTGGGGTGTTAAAGTCCCCTACTATGAATGTGTTACTGTCGATTTCCCCTTTTATGGTTGTCAGTATTTGCCTTATGTATTGAGGTGCACCTATGTTGGGTGCATAAATATTTACAATTGTTATATCTTCCTCTTGGATTGATCCCTTGATCATTATGTAGTGTCCTTCTTTGTCTCTTCTAATAGTCTTTGTTTTAAAGTCTATTTTGTCTGATATGAGAATTGCTACTCCAGCTTTCTTTTGGTTTCCACTTGCATGAAATACCTTTTTCCATCCCCTTACTTTCAGTCTGTATGTGTCTCTAGGTCTGAAGTGGGTCTCTTGTAGACAGCAAATATATGGGTCTTGTTTTTGTATCCATTCAGCCAATCTGTGTCTTTTGGTGGGAGCATTTAGTCCATTTACATTTAAGGTAATTATCGATATGTGTGTTCCTATTCCCATTTTCTTCATTGTTTTGGGTTTGTCATTGTAGGTCCTTTCCTTCTTTTGTGTTTCTTGCCTAGAGAAGTTCCTTTAGCAGTTGTTGTAGAGGTGGTTTGGTGGTGCTGAACTCTCTCAGCTTTTGCTTGTCTGTAAAGGTTTTAATTTCTCCATCAAATCTGAATGAGATCCTTGCTGGGTAGAGTAATCTTGGTTGCAGGTTTTTCTCCTTCAACACTTTCAATATGTCCTGCCACTCCCTTCTGGCTTGCAGAGTTTCTGCTGAAAGATCAGCTGTTAACCTTATGGGGATTCCCTTGTGTGTTATTTGTTGTTTTTCCCTTGCTGCTTTTAATATGTTTTCTTTGTATTTAATTTTTGACAGTTTGATTAATATGTGTCTTGGCGTATTTCTCCTTGGATTTATCCTGTATGGGACTCTCTGTGCTTCCTGGACTTGATTAACTATTTCCTTTCCCATATTAGGGAAGTTTTCAACTATAATCTCTTCAAATATTTTCTCAGTCCCTTTCTTTTTCTCTTCTTCTTCTGGAACCCCTATAATTCGAATGTTGGTGCGTTTAATGTTGTCCCAGAGGTCTCTGAGACTGTCCTCAGTTCTTTTCATTCTTTTTTCTTTATTCTGCTCTGCAGTAGTTATTTCCACTATTTTATCTTCCAGGTCACTTATCCGTTCTTCTGCCTCAGTTATTCTGCTATTGATCCCATCTAGAGTACTTTTAATTTCATTTATTGTGTTGTTCATCGTTGCTTGTTTCATCTTTAGTTCTTCTAGGTCCTTGTTAACTGATTCTTGCAATTTGTCCATTCTATTGTCCATTCTATCTCCAGGATTTCGGATCAACCTTACTATCATTATTCTGAATTCTTTTTCAGGTAGACTGCCTATTTCCTCTTCATTTGTTAGGTCTGGTGGGTTTTTATCTTGCTCCTTCATCTGCTGTGTGTTTTTCTGTCTTTTCATTTTGCTTATCTTACTGTGTTTGGGGTCTCCTTTTTTTTTTTTTGCAGGCTGAAGGTTCATAGTTCCTGTTGTTTTTTGAGTCTGTCCCCAGTGGCTAAGGTTGGTTCAGTGGGTTGTGTAGGCTTCCTGGTGGAGGGTACTAGTGCCTGTGTTCTGGTGTATGAGGCTGGATCTTGTCTTTCTGGTGGGCAGGTCCACGTCTGGTGGTGTGTTTTGGGGTGTCTGTAGACTTATTATGATTTTGGGCAGCCTCTCTGCTAATGGGTGGGGTTGTGTTCCTGTCTTGCTAGTTGTTTGGCATAGGATGTCCAGCACTGTAGCTTGCTGGTCGTTGAGTGAAGCTGGGTGCTGGCGTTGAGATGGAGATCTCTTGGAGATTTTTGCTGTTTGATATTATGTGCAGCTGGGAGGCCTCTTGTGGACCAGTGTCCTGAAGTTGGCTCTCCCACCTCAGAGGCACAGCACTGAGTCCTGGCTGCAGCACCAAGAGCCTTTCATCCACAGGGCTCCTTAATTTGGGATGATTCGTTGTCTATTCAGGTATTCCACAGATGCAGGGTATATCAAGTTGATTGTGGAGCTTTAATCCGCTGCTTCTGAGGCTGCTGGAAGAGATTTCCCTTTCTCTTCTTTGTTCTCACAGCTCCCAGGGCCTCAGCTTTGGATTTGGCCCCGCCTGTGCGTGTAGGTCGCCGGAGGGCGTCTGTTCTTTGCTCAGACAGGACGGGGTTAAAGGAGCCGCTGATTCGGAGGCTCTGGCTCACCCAGGCCGGGGGGTAGGGAGGGTCACAGAGTGCAGGGCGGGCCTGCAGCGGCAGAGGCCGGCGTGACGCTGCAGCCTGAGGCGCGCCGTGCGCTCTCCCGGGGGAGCCGTCCCTGGATCCCGGGACCCCGGCAGCGGCGGGCTGCACAGGCTCCCCGGAAGGGCGTGTGGCTAGTGACCTGCGCTCGCACACAGGCCTCCTGGCGGCGGCAGCAGCGGCCTTAGCGTCCCATGTCCGTCTCTGGGCTCCGCACTCTTAGCCGCGGCTCGCGCCCGTCTCCGGAGCTCTCCCAAGCAGCGTTCCCAATCCCCCCTCCTCGTGCACCAGGAAACAAAGAGGGACGTAAAAGTCTCTTGCCTCTTCGGCAGGTCCAGACCCCTCCCCAGACTCTCTCCCAGCCAGCCGCGGCGCATCAACGCCCTGCAGGCTGTGTTCACGCCGCCAACCTCAGTCCTCTCCCTGCGCTCCGACAAAAGCCGGAGCCTCAGCTCCCAGTCCCGCCCGCCCCGGCGGGCGAGCAGACAAGCCTCTCGGCTGGTGAGTGCCGGTCGGCCCGATCCTCTGCGCTGGAATCTCTCCGCTTTGCCCTCCGCACCCCTGTTGCTGTGCTCTCCTCCGCGGCTCCCAAGCTCCCCCACTCCGCCTCCCGAAGTCTCCACCCGCGAAGGGGCTCCTAGTGTGTGGACACTTTTCCTCCTTCACAGCTCTCTCCCGCTGGTGCAGGACCCGTCCCTATTCTTTTGTCTCTGTTTAGTTTTTTCTTTTGCCCTAACCAGGTACGTGGGGGGTTCCTTGCCTTTTGGGAGGTCTGAGGTCTTCTGCCAGCGTTCAGTAGGTGCTCCGTAGGAGTTGTTCCACGCGTAGATGTATTTCTGGTGTATCTGTGGAGAGGAAGGTGATCTCTGCGTCTTACTCTTCCGCCATCTTCCCGGAACTCCAGTAATTTTTATTGATATAGCCAATACTCTTCTGCATAGTTTTACAACAAGAGCAGTAATATACGGAAGTGTATTCACACATCTTTGCCAACAAATATTTGGATTTTAGCCAATTTGGTATATGAAGAATGTTATATCTCAGTATAGTTTTAATTTGTATTTCTTTTATATGAGGGAGGTGGAACATCTTTTTATCTGTTGAAAGGATATATATATATATATATATATATATATATATTTGCTTATGAACAATTTGTATTTTTTGCCATTTTTCTATTTTTTTGGTCTTGTTCTTAACAATTACTCGAAGTTTCTTTCTCTATTAAGGAAATTAAAGTTTTGTGACATGGGTGGCAAATATCTTTTCTCAGTTGGCTCTTGTCACTTTTATGTTTTATTTTCTTCATGATGTTTCTTTAATTTTTCTTATTTTTTCTTTAAATTTCTTACAATTTTTTCTTTACAAGTTTTAAGGGTTATTTTCCACTTACAGTTACTACAATATATTGGCTATATTCCATTTATTGCCTAACACATCCTTGAGTCTATCTTACACCTGATAGTTTGTACCTCCCACTCTTCCTCCTCTTATTGCCCCTCCCCTTCTCCCCACTGGTAACCACTAGTTTGTTCTCTGTATCTGTGAGTCTACGTCTTTTTTGTTATATTCACTAGTTTGTTGTATTTTTTGAAATTCATGTATAAGTGATACCACACAGTACTTATCTTTCCATCTGACATCTCACCCATCTTTATTTTTCTTTGTCATGCAGTTTATTTTTAATATTGTTTTTATTGTTAATGTATCAAATTTGGTAGTTTTTATTTTTTACCCCAAACCATCTGAAATGAAAATTTGCTGTGATGAACTTACATATGTGTCATAGCAAAAACATTAAAGTAAATTCATGAGAATTGGTTAGAGAATGTGGAGTGTACTGTCATCATGTCTTAGCTGCAGTGCCTGTAGGATCACACCTCCTGCCAAAAATGTTTATGTGTTCTAACTCTCACTAACCTTTACCCACCACCACTGTAACAGTGTCTGTAGATTCTATGTCTTTCTTCTATGAAATCTCCCTGGAGCATTTCTTCAAGTGGTAAATGCCATGTTTTTGAAATTGTCATTTTTGTTTATTTTGCTAAGTGTTTTTTTTAGTTTTTTTATGTTTGAAACAAAGTATTTAATGGAGTTTATTTATATAACAGATTATGTTCATTGCAGTATAGAAATAAAGGAAAATTTTTATTGAATACCACAGGTATCACTGCATGAAGAACACCAACACACCAAATAATAAGTTCATTAAGTGTTAAATTATTAGGTAATCGTTTAAAATGCTTTATGTTATGCAAAAGCCCATGGAGAATTGTTCTATTGCTGTTTTAGAGTGTTTATTGACATCTGGGGAAATTAGCTGGAGGTTTTGGATGGGCCAGTTGTATTATTATTATTTCCATTTAATATAATGGAATATAGGCTCCCTCTATCTGAAAATTTGCCATCAGCATGTTGACTAGCATGTGTTAGATTCAGATAAACAGTGTTGTTTGTACTTGTATGAATTCTTTTCTTTTCTTTTTTTTTCACATTTAGATCTTTGATATATTTGAATTCTACCTGGTGTTTAGTGTGATCTGTAGTACCAAATTTTTTCTTCTGCCATATGGTTACCCAGTTATCCCAACTCCATTTATCAATAGACTCCATCTTTACTCAACTTCTTTAAGATGTTATTTCATAAACTGTATTCACCTATGTACTTGTATCTATCCAACTCTTAAATATTATCCTTTTTTGAGGTGCAGATACCTCTTTGAGATGGTAATTACATTTCCTTTGATATATATCCAGAAGTGGAATTACTGGATCATAGAGTAATTCTATTTTTAATTTTCCAGGAAGCTCCTTACTGCTTCCTCTCATGACTGGCCCAATCTATATTCCCACCAATAGTGTACAAGGGTTCCCTTTTCTCCACACTTGTTATTTCTTATCTTTCTGATCATAGCCAGCCTAAGAGATGTGATATGATATCTCATCATGGTTTTGATTCCATTTTTCTGATGATTAGTGATATTGAGCACCTTTTCATGTATTTGTTGGCCATTGGTATGTCTTCTTCAAAGAAGTATTTATTCAAGTCCCTTGTCCATTTAAATTTTTTTTTCAATTTATTTAAACTAAAAAAAAAGTTCACCCATTTCTTCCACTCACGTCTGCCAACCACCAATGTACTCTCTATATCTAAGAGCTTGTTCTTATTTCAGTTAGTATAATGTCCTCAAGGTCCATTCATGTTATTGCAAATGGCAAGATTTCATTCTTTTTTACAGCTGATTAATATCCCATTATATACATATATATGTGTGTGTGTGTATATATATATATATATATGTATATGCACAAGTTTCTTTTTCCATTTTTCTAACGATGGACAGTTAGATAGTTTCCATATCTTTGTTATTGTAAATAATGATTTAATGAACATGGGGTACATATATCTTTTCAAGTTAATGTTTTTATTTTCTTCTGATAAATACCCCACAGTGGAATTGCTGGATCATATAGCAGTTCTATTTTAACCTCCATACATTGCAGCATTTTTCACAATAGTCAAGACATGGAAACAAACTAAATATCCATCAATGGATAAACAAAATGTGATATAGATAGATAGATAGGAATATTACTCAACTGTAAACAAGAAGGAAATTTTATCATCTGCAACAACATAGATGAACCTGGAGTACATTATGCTAAGTAAAATAAGCCACACAGAAGGATAAATACTGTATGATCTTACTTATATATAGAATCTAAAAAAGTCAAACTCATAGAAGCAGAGAGTGGAATGGTGGGTGCCAGTGGTGGGGGAAATGGGAGATGTTAGTCAAAGGATATAAACTTTCAGTTATAAGATGAATAAATCCTAGAGATCTAAGTATAGCATGGTGTTTATAGTTAATAATATTGTATTGTATACTTGAAATTTCCTGAAAGAGTAGATCTTAAGTGTTCTCCCCACACACACAAAAGGTAACTATGTGAGGTGATGGATGTACTAATTAACTTGACATAGCAATCATTTCAGTGTATATGTATGTTAAATCATGACATTGTTCATCTTAAAGAAAGATATCACATTGTACAACCTAAATATATACAATTTTTATTTGTCAATCATACCTCAGTAAAGCTGGAAAAAACAAACAACAGCTAAATTTTTTCCCCAATTAATGACAAACACCAAACCACAGATTCAAACTCACTAAGCAGAATAAATACAAACACATGTATACACATGCCTCCCCCTCACACACACATACTCACACACACACTACTAGACATATAATATTTAAATTGTAAAAAATTCAATTGACTATATATTTCATGTTTAGACTTTATCTTCTGTTCCATTGATCTATTTGTCCATCATTATGTCAATACTAAATTGTCATGATTATAAAATAATCAAAATAAGTCTTAAAATTTAAAAAAAAAGTTAAAAATCCTTTAGAGCTCTGCCTAAGCTTTCTTATCTTCTCATTCTCTAGACTATCCTTTAGGAATTTTAATCATTCTTAGAAATTTATCTCCTATATGCTGGTGACTCTCAAATATAAACTTCCAGCTCTGTTCTCTCTTGAGTTTTGCATCTGACTATCGAATTGCGTACTTCACTGATTTACTGTCCAAAAGGAATCTCAGCCTCAAAATGTACATAACTTAGTCAAATTTCCTGCTCACGGATGTCCAATATCCAGTCTTTTATGTCAGTTAATAACAACACCTTCCATGCAGTTGCTCAAACATTTACTTCTTCACACCCACATTCACACTCAATCATTAATTATGTCCTCTTTTTTATTTCCTAAATAACTGTCAAAACTATTTGATTCTCTCCACCTTCATTGCTACCACACTAGACAAGAAATCATGATCTGGTTTCTTTCTCTTCTTTCACTCATTTTTGCACCACTTCAGTCCATTCTTCATACTGTTTCTCACACAAAGAATGTTTGAGGTAGAGATTTGATAATGCCATTTCCTGATGACAATCCTTTTATGGCTTCCAC
The DNA here is from genome assembly GCF_964270905.1 of Leucopleurus acutus. Taxonomy (NCBI): domain Eukaryota; kingdom Metazoa; phylum Chordata; class Mammalia; order Artiodactyla; family Delphinidae; genus Leucopleurus; species Leucopleurus acutus. The sequence continues at coordinate 123,704,416 of NC_139143.1, forward strand.
TTAACTATGTAATAAAATCCAATATATTTTACATGGTTTACAATGTTCCCATGTTATGTTAACCACCAACCTCTCACCTTTGTTATTTAACTCCAGGCATATGAGTTTCTTTCGAGTTCTGAATGCATCATGCTATTTCTGCTTCTGAAATTTCACATACAGTATTCTCACTTCCAGCAATAGTCACTCACCCCCTGTTTATTTTTCCTGGCTAACGTTTCTTCATTTTCAAGTCTTAAATGGCATTCCTCAAGAAGGCATTCACCAGTTCATTCCTTCAACAAATATATATATCAAGAACAAAGTATGGGGCTTCCCTGGTGGTGCAGTGGTTGAGAGTCCACCTGCCGATGCAGGGGACAGGGGTTCGTGCCCTGGTCCGGGAAGATCCCACATGCTGCAGAGCGGCTGGGCCCGTGAGCCATGGTCGCTGAGCCTGCGCGTCCGGGGCCTGTGCTCCGCAACGGGAGAGGCCACAACAGTGAGAGGCCCGCGTACCGCAAAAAAAAAAAAAAAAAAAGAACGAACTATGTATCAGGCACACTTTAAGGTATTGGGGGGTATAGCATTTACCAAAGCTTATGGAAGCTGCCTTCTATTGTGGGAGAAGGCAGATGTAAGCAAATATGAATAAGTAAATCCACGGAATAATAGATAGATAGGCAGTACTGATACACACTCATTATGCACTGGAAAAGTGGCTCTGTTGGTCAAAATATTGAGATACATATTTTATCCACTGCCCTGAGCTTCCAAATTAACCCAGTTCTTCACTCCAGGACTCCCAGACCATCTATGCCTGGCACAGCAGGGGTTCTCCCCCTCCTCTGCCTCCTGCATTTATTTTGCTTAGTTGGCACTAGAGCCTTTCAATCCTCCAAAGGTACCAATTCCCAAGCACTATCAATTGATCCCCCAGGGATTCTGAAGCTCCTACCCTTCTGACATGCATGGCCCTGTGACCCTGGTAAACTATACTTAAGCATCATTGAGAGGGTCATCCTATTATCCAGCCCACCAAGGTTTCTGTTGATTAATCTCCCTCTACTTCTTAGCATCCAGGAGCCTGCACAGAATCCAATAAGAGAAACAGTAATCCCTAGAGACAATACTGGAACTTTTGCCGACAAATGTCTAGCTCCTCTTTCCAAGCACGTCTATGACCACTGCCCTGCAAATAATCTCTGAGTCACACTTTTGTGGCTGCTTGTGGAAGTTGCTTGATGAAAATGATCCAGTAGTAAGAAAGATGATGATGATGCAAAAGACATGGAAGAATTGCCAGAGAGATTCTTTGAATAGCTTTCAGAAATGGAACTTCCTATACAGGTATATGATCTGGCCTTAGATACAGGAATGAGTGGTTCATACAAAGCAGCAAGATGAAGGTGGGGGTTATATGCACAGGCGATGGTAAGGAGTGGATGTGATTATAGAAGCCCTCGCTTTGCTTCTATTTTTTGGGAGAATGAGATGCATGCCATTAAGTGAGAGTTAGTATGTAGAAACAATTATAGAGACCACCAAGTCTACACCAAATATCTTTGCTACATATACTTTTACAACTCTTTACTTCCTGTTTCCTAACTCTCCTTATATTTTTAATTTCTTGTAAAACATATGTCGTGACCATAAGTTCTGCCATATTCTTTCCAGCTTTGTCTGGCATAGTGTAGCCATAAAATAAATATTGATTGAATTGAACTAAAATAAATTGGAAAATATGGAATAAAAAGAAAAAACAATTGTATGGAATGGAGTGGGACAGTATGGAATAATTCCCAGTTTGAATGACTCTTGTTATTTACTTAAAAAATAAAAAGAAAGAGAGAATGTAGTAAGAGAAAAAAAGAATATTAAGAATGTTTGTGAGGAATGACAAATTTGGTTTTGAATATGCTGATTTTCATGTGGTTAGAATCCATCCAAATGGAGAGTTTACATAGGAAGTAAAATGTACACGTGGAGAGTTTAGGAGTGAGATTCAGGCTACATATATAGATTTGGTTATCATCAAGCTAAAGGGGTATAGGTAGTCGTTGAAACTGTATGTGATTTTGTGTGTTGCCACCTAACAATGCTTTGTAATTAGAAGCCAGGGAGGCAAAAATTAAACCTGAGATAACACCAACATTTAAGTCAATGAACTGGATTTTGCACTTACATTTCCTTTTCTTGTTAATCATTAAACAGTTCATGCATTTTTTCCTCTTCCTCATTTTCTCCTTCTCCTTTATTTTTTCTTGCAGAAAGATTTTAAGCTCCTAGAAGGCAACATTTAGAGCTTTTATTTTCTAAACCCCAAGTGCTGTTCACATTGAGTTTGATAATGATTTGTCACTTGCTTATCTAGTTATGTTGGTGTTGCTAGAGGATAAGTATGTTGAGTTTAGGTCTAAACTTAGAAAACTCCTTTGGAAAGCTGACTCAAATGACATAAAATCATGGAAAACAAAGTAGTTTTTCAAAAAAAGGCAAGCTGGCATTGGCAGCTTAATCATTTTTCACCTTTTGATTATTATATAACCTCACATTTCTTTTTCTTATATCTTACTGCCCCATAATCCTTATTCTTTCAAACCCCATTATGTCACCACACATTTCATTTCCCCTTTGAAAATAACCATTATTTTACTCTTTATAATATAAATGCAGTCTAGTTTGGGCATAGGGCCTGACACTTAGTGCTGTAAGTTCTTTCCATTGTAAGCACCAGGCCAGAGTAAAGACTAGTGTTGCTAACAGGTAAAGATATTGAATACTGCTGAAGACCTTTTTCAATGAAAACAATCAAGTGCACATGTGTGAAAAAGAAAAGCTGACACTATGAGGTCAAAAGAGCAGTAGCTGGTGGCAATTTAGCAAGGCAATAAACAGCTTTCAATAAAGCTAAGTTTTATTAATGAGGTAAGAATTCTTTCCTTATAGGAACTACAGGTTCACCAAATGCCTGGAAACATTTTGAACATTGGGAGAGAGAAGTGTTAGTGGACTCAGATAGAGTTCTAGTGATTTTGCTGCTTTATTTAGAAAATGTTATTCTGAAATTAGAGTAATAGAGATACCATGACTTACTTTCCTCATAACATCAAAAAGAATTTTAGTGTAGACGATGGTGAATTCTTATCCTTTTATTCACATATTAATGCAACGCTTCTAGAAGAGATAAGAAGAATTCAGATTGTTAGAATTAATTTGCAGAATCGTAGATTTTTTAAGATCATTGACTTTTATATTTGTCCCTCAATAAACCCTGTCCTCAAATCTTTTCCTTACTCTGCCCTTCTAGCGCATACTCTTGCTCCTGGGTTTCCGTCGGCATCTAAGATCCATTGCTTGTTATAGTCCTTTAGCTGACTTCACTGATTCACAGTCTCTGTGTAGACACAGCCAGTGTGTTTCCTTCTCTGTGTATTGTGCTCACCTACGGATTTTGGAAGTGATAGAGGAAGAGGTAGGTATGACTACAAGGGGAGCAAATGACATTCATAAATAAGAGCGAGAACAATGCGATTCAAATTGACGACCAGAACAACAATGCTGTAAATAATGCACCCACAAAGTGAACAAATGTATCTACTCTGCAATTGCTACACTCCCTATGCCTGATCTGGCATGCTGTTTAGCTACCTTTGAACACTTTGAGGGATGAAACTAAGAACAAAAGATTTAGAACACTGCAATAAGTAAATCCTTGCCTGGCTTGTCAAATTACATACTTACTTTACAATATTTCACAGGTGGTATTCCTGACCTGACTCCAGGCTAAGAGATTCACATAGCGAGTTTCTATACCTTAGCATATTTGCCTATAGAGAGATTTTAATACCTTCTTTGGAAAAATGTATCATGCTCAAAGACAAAATAAGTAGCAGGTTTTAACTTTACAAGCGCTGAAATATAATTTATTTTCTTTACATTTATTTTTATTTTGCTCATTTGTTTTGTTCCACGTGTGGTTTTATGTTTTGCTCAGTTGGATGATGAACACCTGGAGCATATGACGTACAGTATCTAGCAGAGTACCAGCTACCTATCCAGTGCTACTCTGTGCAAACGTGGAATGTTAAAGATGTGGAAAGTTAGACATCATTTATGGATATATTCAACAATTTATGTGCTAGACCCTGTGTTATATCTTCGAGATGAAAATATGATGAAAAGACCCTCAGTCCAGGGGAATGTCTTTTTTTGTTTCTCCACAGACAGTAACATATGTAAATGACTGGAGGGTCATCTAAAAATAGATAAGCATTGTTCCTCTACTTGTGGACCTTTATTTCTAATCAGGATGAAGACTGACTAGAAATAAAGATAGAAAAAATATCTTTTTTCTCTAGAAAAAAATAGAGTTTTAATTACGATTTGACCATGCAACAAACCAATATATAGGGAGCGATGAATGTGTATCAGGGGAGTAAGACCTAGTCTGGAGGGTTATATTATAAAGTGTGTTTTTGTTCTTTTGTTTTTTGTATTTTTTTTAAAAGAAAGTGACTTTTCAGTTGTTTTAAAGATTGAAAGAATGAATAGTTTGTAGGAAAAAAAAAAAATCCAAACAGAAGGAATGGTCAATGCAAAAATCCTGAGGAGTAAAGATGAGAAACATCAGGATCTAAAAAAAAGTATCAAAGGAATTGGAGAACTTCAAGAGGAAGGTGGTGGTAATGTCATAGACATTAACAAATGCCAACAAAGATGTTGTTTTATTAACTCTCACTTAAATGAGCCATAATTTGATTTTAATCAAGTTGCCAACATGATTATGAGCCAGTGCTGTCAGATATTCTTGCATACTATCTATTAGCATTCTGCCATTCTTATGAAAATATTTAGATTAAATCACAGGAGAACAGACTTAACACACAAAATGTTTAAGAACTCTTTGGATACACTCTGTAAATTTTCACATATTTGACAAGTCAACCTCACACAAACACATTTATGCCCTACTTACCCCAATGTCACTTTTCACATTGTCTCTTCCTCAAGCCCACTGAAGTATGTATCACTGCTGACACCTGCTTGGCTTCCTTCAACTTCCTTGACACGGTTCTATCCAAACCCTCCCAATCCCTATCTAACTGTTGATTCTCTGGCTCTTTTTCTCCTCTGTTTTGCTCAATATAAGTGTCTCTGGATTTTTACCCTGGCTCACTTGACTTTCTTCTCCATATTCTCTTCCTTAATAATGTCATAAGTATTTGGAACACTGTAGCAGTTGATAGCATTTCTAATAAAAGTAAACTTTATTTATTACCAAATACTATGGTAAATGGTGTGTTTTTATTTTTAATTTTTTAACCAAATCTATCATTACAATTAATGCTTAAAACAACACTCTTTCTATCTGCTGCCTCTTTCTTCCTTGGTTTACAGTGTAGTACACAAATGACCCAATAAGAAAGTATTATAAGAAAGTATAAACCTATATTATTATAGGTTTTCTATTTTATGATGAGAAGTGTGAACCTTAAGAATGTTAGGAATTAGCTCAAGATCACACATTAAGTAGCTGCAGACCAAGGATTCAAACTAGACAGGCTGAGTTGAGATCACAAGCCTGGATCATAGTTAAAGACTGCCTCATTAAAGACTGATCACAGGGGTTTCCCTGGTGGCTCAGTGGTTGAGGGTTCACCTGCCGGTGCGGGGTACACGGGTTCGTGCCCTGGTCCGGGAGGATCCCCCATGCCGCGAAGCGGCTGGGCCCGTGAGCCATGGCCGCTGGGCCTGTGCGTCCGGAGCCTGTGCTCCGCGACGGGGGGGCTGCAACAGTGAGAGGCAAGACTGATCACAGAAAGCAGAATCAACCCCAGAATGATGTTATGTGATAATTGTATAGGCTTAAAAACTAGTAAGGCATATTTTTGAATCCCCACATCATCAGTTATTAATTGTATGACTCTGGATAAATTTCTGAACTTCTCTGAGTTTTATTATTTATCAATAAAATTAATATTTAAAAAGTCCCAATTATAGTTTTGTTATGATGATAATACATGCAAGCATTTAGTACTCTGCCTAACACTTAGTCAACATTTAAAACTATTATTCTTCTTTGGCAGTCTCCAGGGTAATACATTTCTTTAGTTTTCAATGGATTCACCGTTGAATATCTATTCTTATATTGACTTATTAAATATAGGTCTGTTAAAATTTCCTTCTAAGATATAGGTGAATTTTTCCATAGTTCTTTCTTACTATGAAGATAAAAAATATTAACTCCCATCTAGTGTCCTGCTAGAGATGTAATGCCCACATATGACCACTGTACCTAATGTCTTATTACATCAACACTTCAGGTCCATTTTAGACCAGTTTTCTCTGATTGTTTAAGCCATTGATATAGTTGTTTAGATTTAGTCATTATGATATAATTTAGTGCTCACTTCAGCAGCACATAGGCTAGAACTGGAACAATACAGAGAAGATTAGCATGGTCCCTGCACAAAAATAATGTGCAAATTTATGAAGTGTTCTATATTTTTACATGGTAATTGTAAAGCATAATTCTCGCTGCTCTAATTCTAACCAGGATATCAAATTAAATAAAAATCATAACAATCTGTAGAAAGTAATAATTTCAAAAGGAATAATCTTTTATTTAGTTTAGTGTATTTAATTGCATTTACTTTGTTCTACTTATATACATCCATCTACTTAGTTTTTACCCTTATCTCCTCTGAATTAAAATAACTTCAACTTCTTTAAACTACCTCTTCTACATAATTTAACAAAGTGCTCTTCTAACATATTTCTATGCCACATTTCTTTTAAAGCACATTACTTTCTTAATATTCAAAATGATAATTCTGTCTACATCAATTTATTGAATGATTTTTAAAAGCAAATCATTATTTTAGGAGCTCTAGCAAAGTCGTAAATGAGCATGGCTTGACCCATTGCCTTGAGGGACTTGTAATTCAAGGAACGGAAAGATGTCTACCAAACCCAGTTCTCTTAATAGTATCAGCTAGCTTAAAAAGCACATATTTGCTTAAACAACCTTTTATTTTCGTCAAAATAATCATGTTCCTTTACATAATTCTTTATGCTTTACAAATTGTTTTTGCATGTATCATCACATTTTCACAAGGATCCTTTTTGGAGAATTCTCCCACTTCACAGATTGGGAAATCTAGCCTCCCTGGGCCTCAGTCACTTAACTACGTATTAAGTTAATATTGGCATCCAAAGGAGGAAAGATCTTGAGACTTTTCCTTACTCTTGTCTCTTTGCTCCTGCAAAAACAGGAAGGGCCGTGAGGAGGAGGTGGAGGAGGAGGCGGCTCGGGGAGATGGAGCAGCTAGCTGGAGCGCGGAGCGTGAGTGAGGGAGCAGAGCAGCCTGCCCGCCCGCCGCCGCCTCCCCTCCGTAAGCAGGAGCCCGGGCCGGGGCCCGGCACGCAACCCCAGCCCCTCCCTCGTCGTCAGGCCGCGAGGGCAGCGCGCGCGAGCCAGGGGGAGGGAAAGCGAGCGAGCACCCGGAGGAGGCGGCCGGATCGAGCGAGCGCCCACGCGTGTGGCGTGAGGGGAAGCCGCTGCCCGCCCCCTTCGCCTTCCCTTCTCTCCCCCTCCCCGCTCCCCCCCCGACCGCGGAGAGCACCATGTCGGCGCCGGCGGCCAAAGTCAGTAAAAAGGAGCTCAACTCCAACCACGACGGGGCCGACGAGACCTCAGAAAAAGAACAGCAAGAAGCAATTGAACATATTGATGAAGTACAAAATGAAATAGACAGACTTAACGAACAAGCCAGTGAGGAGATTTTGAAAGTAGAACAGAAATATAACAAACTCCGCCAACCGTTTTTTCAGAAGAGGTCGGAATTGATCGCCAAAATCCCAAATTTTTGGGTAACAACACTTGTTAACCATCCACAAGTGTCTGCACTGCTTGGGGAGGAGGATGAAGAGGCGCTGCATTATTTGACAAGAGTTGAAGTGACAGAATTTGAAGATATTAAATCAGGTTACAGAATAGATTTTTATTTTGATGAAAACCCTTACTTTGAAAATAAAGTTCTCTCCAAAGAATTTCATCTGAATGAGAGTGGTGATCCATCTTCAAAGTCCACTGAAATCAAATGGAAATCCGGAAAGGATTTGACAAAACGTTCAAGTCAAACTCAGAATAAAGCCAGCAGGAAGAGACAGCATGAGGAACCAGAAAGCTTCTTCACCTGGTTTACTGATCATTCTGACAAGCAACTCTATGCCAATAAAATGGACAATCTGGAAGAAATGGACAAATTCTTAGAAAGGCACAACCTGCCAAGACTGAATCAGGAAGAAATAGAAAATATGAACAGACCAATCACAAGCACTGAAATTGAAACTGTGATTAAAAATCTTCCAACAAAGAAAAGCCCAGGACCAGATGGCTTCACAGGCGAATTCTATCAAACATTTAGAGAAGAGCTAACACCTATCCTTCTCAAACTCTTCCAAAATATAGCAGAGGGAGGAACACTCCCAAACTCCTTCTACGAGGCCACCATCACCTTGATACCAAAACCAGACAAGGATGTCACAAAGAAAGAAAACTACAGGCCAATATCACTGATGAACATAGATGCAAAAATCCTCAACAAAATACTAGCAAACAGAATCCAACAGCACATTAAAAAGATCATACACCATGATCAAGTGGGGTTTATTCCAGGAATGCAAGGATTCTTTAATATACGCAAATCTATCAATGTGATAAACCATATTAACAAATTGAAGGAGAAAAACCATATGATCATCTCAATAGATGCAGAGAAAGCTTTTGACAAAATTCAACACCGATTTATGATAAAAACCCTGCAGAAAGTAGGCATAGAGGGAACTTTCCTCAACATAATAAAGGCCATATACGACAAGCCCACAGCAAACATCATCCTCAATGGTGAAAAACTGAAAGCATTTCCACTAAGATCAGGAACAAGACAAGGTTGCCCACTCTCACCACTCTTATTCAACATAGTTTTGGAAGTTTTAGCCACAGCAATCAGAGAAGAAAAGGAAATAAAAGGAATCCAAATCGGAAAAGAAGAAGTAAAGCTGTCACTGTTTGCAGATGACATGATCCTATACATAGAGAACCCTAAAGATGCTACCAGAAAACTACTAGAGCTAATCAATGAATTTGGTAAAGTGGCAGGATACAAAATTAATGCACAGAAATCTCTGGCATTCCTATATACTAATGATGAAAAATCTGAAAGTGAAATCAAGAAAACACTCCCATTTACCATTGCAACAAAAAGAATAAAATATCTAGGAATAAACCTACCTAAGGAGACAAAAGATCTGTATGCAGAAAATTATAAGACACTGATGAAAGAAATTAAAGATGATACAAATAGATGGAGAGATATACCATGTTCTTGGATTGGAAGAATCAACATTGTGAAAATGACTCTACTACCGAAAGCAATCTATAGATTCAATGCAATCCCTATCAAACTACCACTGGCATTTTTCACAGAACTAGAACAAAAAATTTTGCAATTTGTATGGAAACACAAAAGACCCCGAATAGCCAAAGCAATCTTGAGAACGAAAGAAGGAACTGGAGGAATCAGGCTCCCAGACTTCAGACTATACTACAAAGCTACAGTTATCAAGACGGTATGGTACTGGCACAAAAACAGAAAGATAGATCAATGGAACAGGATAGAAAGCCCAGAGATAAACCCACGCACATATGGTCACCTTATCTTTGACAAAGGAGGCAGAAATGTACAGTGGAGAAAGGACAGCCTATTCAATAAGTGGTGCTGGGAAAACTGGACAGCTACATGTAAAAGTATGAAATTAGATCACTCCTTAACACCGTACACAAAAATAAGCTCAAAATGGATTAAAGACCTAAATGTAAGGCCAGAAACTATCAAACTCTTAGAGGAAAACATAGGCAGAACACTCTATGACATAAATCACAGCAAGGTCCTTTTGGACCCACCTCCTAGAGAAATGGAAATAAAAAGAAGAGTAAACAAATGGGACCTAATGAAACTTAAAAGCTTTTGCACAGCAAAGGAAACCATAAAGAAGACCAAAAGACAACCCTCAGAATGGGAGAAAATATTTGCAAATGAAGCAACTGACAAAGGATTGATCTCCAAAATTTATAAGCAGCTCATGCAGCTTAATAACAAAAAAACAAACAACCCAATCCAAAAATGGGCAGAAGACCTAAATAGACATTTCTCCAAAGAAGATATACAGAGTGCCAACAAACACATGAAAGAATGCTCAACATCACTAATCATGAGAGAAATGCAAATCAAAACTACAATGAGATATCATCTCACACCAGTCAGAATGGCCATCATCAAAAAATCTAGAAACAATAAATTCTGGAGAGGGTGTGGAGAAAAGGGAACCCTCTTACACTGTTGGTGGGAATGTAAATTGATACAGCCACTGTGGAGAACAGTATGGAGGTTCCTTAAAAAGCTACAAATAGAACTACCATATGACCCAGCAATCCCACTACTGGGCATATACCCTGAGAAAACCATAATTCAAAAAGAGTCATGTACCAAAATGTTCATTGCAGCTCTATTTACAATAGCCCAGAGATGGAAACAACCTAAGTGTCCATCATCGGATGAATGGATAAAGAAGATGTGGCACATATATACAATGGAATATTACTCAGCCATAAAAAGAGACGAAATTGAGCTATTTGTAATGAGGTGGATAGACCTAGAGTCTGTCATACAGAGTGAAGTAAGTCAGAAAGAGAGAGACAAATACCGTGTGCTAACACATATATATGGAATTTAAAAAAAAAAATGTCATGAAAAACCTAGGGGTGAAACAGGAATAAAGACACAGACTTACTAGAGAATGGACTTGAGGCTATGGGGAGGGGGAAGGGTAAACGGTGACAAAGCGATAAAGAGGCATGGACATATATACACTACCAAACGTAAGGTAGATAGCTAGTGGGAAGCAGCCGCATAGCACAGGGAGATCAGCTCGGTGCTTTGTGACCGCCTGGAGGGGTGGGATGGGGAGGGTGGGAGGGAGGGAGACGCAGGCGGGGGGAGATATGGGAATATATGTATATATATGACTGATTCATTTTGTTGTGAAGCTGAAACTAACATACCATTGTAAAGCAATTATACTCCAATAAAGATGTTAAAAAATAAATAAATAAAAAAAATAAAAAAATAAATAAATACATAGAAAATTCATCAAGCTATACATGTATAGTTTGTATACTTTCCTATATGTAAGATATACTTCAATTAAACAGTTAAAAAGATAAATATGTAGCAATTAAAATTGTCTTTCACATAGAGAACAGACTTGTGGTTGCCAAGGGGGAGGGCGGTGGGGGAGGGATGGACTGGGAGTTTGGGATTAGTAGATGCAAACTATAACATATAGAATGGAGGAACAACAAGGTCTTACTGTATAGCACAGGGAACTATATTCAGTGTCCTGAGATAAACCATAATGGAAAAGAATATAAAAAGGAATGTATATATTTGTATAACTGGGTCACTTTTCTGTGCAGCAAAAATGAACACAACAGTTTAAATCAACTATACTTCAATTAAAAATAAAAAATAAAATTGTCTGAAAGTCAAAAAAAAAAAAAAAAACAGGAAGGATTGTCATCTGAATGGTCATGATCAAGGACAGGATTAAAAAAAAACACCTAATATTAATGTCCTTTCTTATATCTCTCCCTTGAAAGGGCAAGGGCCATTGTTTATTGCTTCAAGGAATAGAAGAAAATTCATACTAGAAGTTAGAAATTTAGATTATCTTCCTATTTCTCTCACTAAATGGGAAAAAAGACTAATTTTGAGAGAAACTGTGTACTGATATTTTGTTCAGTGAAAGTAGAAAAACAGAAATCCCTTTTAGATCCTTGCTATCCATCTCCATATGAAAGATTTAAAGGGAAGAAAATTAAATAACAATGTATTGCTGAAAGTGGACTGGTGGCTCCAGGCCACCAGTTGGATTTAGGCACCAGGTTAAACTTCAGATATAAGCAGACTTATGTCTATTTCAACCTCTCTTCCCTTTAACCCACAGCTCTAGAACCACAATCCTCAACAGTTCCTAAGCCAAAAAGCTCTTAGTACCACAAACATTTTCCAAAATTTGTGGAAAACTCATTTGCTGTTAAAACATGACTGGAACTGTTTTGCTAGTGTTTCTTAGTATTGTTAAAAACAAAGCCAAGGACCCAAAAAGTAGCCAGTTTTGTAAGCCCTATGTCACCAAACTGAGACTTAATTACAATTGCAGCTTTCCCAGAAATAGAATCTTAAACTAGTCAATCAGGAATTGCCTGATCAACACTAGTTAGGTAATGTGCCTGATAGACTTCTGACATCCTGTAAAGAAAAGTTACTTTGCAATAACCAACCTGTTCTTTGGCCTAGTATAACTTCCTTGTTCCTGCTTTCTTCTGCCTATAAAAGTCTTTCATTTTGCACAGTTCCTCAGAGCTCCTTTCTACCTGCTGGGTTAAATGCTGCCCGATTCATGAATCATTGAGTAAAGCCAGTAGACCTTTAAAAATGACTCAGTTGACTTTTTTTTAACAGTTTGAATAGTCATGCTTTGTGAAGAAATGGTAGTGTATTAAACTAAGGGTCCCTGGCCAAACCCTCACATTATTTTCACTATACTACCTTGTGAGGGGTAATGGCCCAAACACCTTATTATATGCAGTGAACGCCCCTTCTAAAATATCAACGATTCTGAAATCTGAAAATCATTTCTCCCGAAGGGTCTCCCCTAACCTGTGATGTTGACTTGAACTACACAGATGGCCCAGGCAAGAACAAGGCAGAGAGAGTAAAACTGTATTTTTCCTCTAAGAGACTTGATTATGGGTCAACTTAATATTCATGTTATATGTATGTGAAAGAAGGAGATAAAGAGGGGGAGGGGAAAAGGAGAGATTATTCTTTGAATGCTGACATCAAAACTCCTTTATTACTCACAGCAATAGCAGTACCAGTGTTTCAGCATGTGTTCCAGATCTCTGAAATCTAGTTCCCATAGGGTGAGGTAAAGAGGGAGAGACATGGGCTTCTCTGTAGGCGCAGTGGTTGAGAGTCCGCCTGCCGATGCAGGGGACACGGGTTCGTGCCCCGGTCCACATGAGCAGAGTAGCTAGGCCCATGAGCCATGGCTGCTGAGCCTGCACGTCCGGAGCCTGTACAACAGGAGAGGCCACAACAGTGAGAGGCCCGCATACTGCAAAAAAAAAAAAAAAAAAAAAAAAGAGGGAGTGACATCTATTATCATAGAGGTGTGTTTTTAGTTTAGGAATCCAGTCTTTTATAATGGACAGTAAACCTGCCTGACCTTTGCTCCAGAAGCAGACATTTCCTTTGTTATATTGGATGGTACACTAATCCCCCCCATTTGCTTAGAATGTGGGTGGGGGGGAAGGAGGGGAAAAAAGGGACTATATCTTTCAAGGCTGTTTGCTCTACAAACATCTTTGATAAGATAGTCCAGAAAAAGGTGGTCCAGGCCCTTTCTCAAAAGATGTGCAGAAATATGAGACATCTATGAAAATTGTCTCCTAACAATGTCTTCATAAGATCACATTTGTTACAAAATTAAAATGAAGACTTCATAAAATCTTTATTTGCTTTTCCTCAAGTCTTCATGTAAATTACCCATGTTTTCACCACCTGATTATTACATATAATTAAGTGTTAACTGTTTCAATTCTCGTGCCCAAATGGATAAAATTAAAAACAATTTAAGCCACTCATGGGGTTTCCGAGCTGCATATGTTTTTATATAATCATACTAGTATTTCTTATGAAAAGTAACTAAATAAAATAAATTCAGAAGTCAGCTGTCATTCATAAATGAAGAATATTATTGAATCATTCATTGGGGATATATTTTATGTGGTATGTCCCAAATATTAAGAGCTTCTTTTATTTTTAAATACTTTCTCCCTTTAAAAACGTTCACAATATTTTAACAGTTGGCAATTATTTACTGATACAAGATAAGAATTGATGTTTTGTTGGCTAGTAATTTGAAAAGTGTTAAGAACTATTAATTCTCCCATATTTTTTACTTGAAGACAGTTATAGAAAATGATTTGCTATGATGCCAGATTCAATAAGTTGTATCTTTTAAAATTATATTTGCTTTTAAACCATTTGTTTACGTAGCAGTCATTTATTTATTTATTTTAGCTATAAGTAGTAATCAAATAACCATGTTTGGCCTTTAGAAATCAAATCTCCCTAAGGATATTTACTTTATTTATTGTATAAGTGTAACTTGTTTGAAAACATAACAGATTTCTGGATTTCCCTTTCTTGAAATGGTTTGTGTTAGAAAAATAAATAAATGCTAATAGGAATAAAGATGTAGGCTACAGTACTAGGGAAAGCAACTCTGAATATATTCATTGACAAGAATATATTATGCATAAATTTTAGACCATATACTCACACAATTTAAGGAAACAAGGGTTTTGGAAGTGGAGGAGACAGTTCAGCAAAGAAAAAGCTTTATTTTCAAAATTTGTAATGTGTTTATATTTGTATATATGTCTGTTTTTATTCATTGGTGAATTGAGGTGGCTAAACCAAATCTTATTATGAAAATAGCCTGTTGAAGTCAGAAAAATAAGCATTAAGTAATAATCAATAACTCATTTTAGTTTTTTAATTATTGTACCAGATTAGCCTTTGAAAATAGGAGTAACAAAAGTAATGGTGTGTTTAATTAACTATAGTCATTTTTCAATCCAAAAGTAATTGTAAAGCTTGAGAAATGAATCAATGATTGTTATGAGGCAATAGAAATTTTATGATAATAGTAGAACATGGATTTTCAACGTTGGTGATATTGACCCCAAGGGGGAGAAAACTGGCTTGGGAAGGGTGAAGAAACTTAGATAATACAATGGGTTTTGTTTTCCCAGAGCTCAAATCTACAGATAAACTCTTATTCCTTAGTATTTAAAATCTTTTGTTCATGTTGTAATTTTTTTTTTCGTATGGATAATAGGTAATGAAAAAAGATCGAGAAACACTGCTGTGTAGTATGCCAATAATTTCTAACTCTATAAAGAAGTAATATTTAAAAGAAAGTATTTTTCTGTGAGAAATAAAACATATATGTATTAAGGTTTGCTTTGGGCTAGTTGCCATGACATATCCAAGATATTTTCTTTAAATAAACTAATTTTAATCTGCTCTCTGCAAAAACAAACAAACAAAAAAAAACAAATTAGAAAACAGTGCTGTAAAATGTTGTATCCAGATGATGATAGATAGATAGATAGATCATAGATAGATAGATAGATAGATAGATGGTAGATAGGTAATTATTTAAAGACTTATTTTATTTCTCCTCAGCTGGTTTCAGTGTTTTTCAATATATGAATTGAAATATCCAAAGAGAAAATATTTAAGAATCTTGTTAATACTTTGAGCCTAGGATGGATTAATCTAAACTACTTTAATTACTGAAAAAAAAAGAAACTAAATAAAATAAGCAGGGTGGATAAAAATTCTTTTAATGGGCCTTTATTTAATCCTTTCTATAAATGTAAATTTCTAATGTATTATTTTTTGTAAGTAATTTTGTACTCCTAATATTTTTTTTCAAATTTTTAATAGTGGTACAACACTGACATCCAGTAGTTAGTTAAGTGAATCTCAGCAACATTTTTAGTGTTGGTAGAAATAAACACCCAAAACACACACACACACACACACACACACGCACACACACACACACACACACACACACACACAAACTCACATTCCACATCAATTTCAATAAACAGTGCTTCCAAAATACTTTTGCATTTTTCTTGTCCTGGTCTGGATAATTTTAGAATAGAGTTTCAGGCAAAAGTTAATGTCATTGCTTGTATTGTTCTACCACTCCATATGATATTTTATATTCCAGTGAATAACTCATCATTGGTTCACTGCCAAGTCGATTCCCTAAAGTTTTGCCTCCAAAGTTCAACATTAGAGTGCAAACAAGTCACTCTTTTAATTTTTCAGCCCTACTCCCAGGAGAGGGAAGTGAGGCAATAGATTAGAAAGTGAAATTGTGAAATAAAGACTAATGACATAAGGAAAATTAACACCATATTTGTCTTTGTATCTCTTTTTAGTCTTGATAATAATATTCTTCAATCAAACTATTTCCTTGAGTTATATATACAGAAAAATGTCCATTTTATTCAGGCATTCAATAGCTTCAAAAGGCATTCATCTATGGCCTGAAGGTCATGTGTGATGTAGAAAACTAACAGTGCAAAATGATGTGCTAATGCTAAGGTGTATATGGCAATTAAAACTCATGACCTGGAAAAAGTGTAAACACCCCTGTGATTAAAGCATCTGAAAGGTAAATATAAAGTGAAAGTAAATAAATCACCCTGTCCACAAGTAGCTATGTTTCAGAAAGCACCATGCCCTTTTTAGTCAGTTTCTTGTTGGTAGTTACAATAAATAGTCCTATAATCTAAATGTTTGGGGGCAAATAAGGTTTGTCCTTATGCAACCTTAATTTTTCAGTCATCTTGTACAATATTGTACACTGAAACAAATCATTCTCTTAATAACCCTCTCCTTTTAAAGTGGCCTTTCCATCAGTGCATAGTTGACAGCTGGCCACTTGGGGCCAGGAAAGGAAGAAAAAGAGAGAACTTAATGAATTGGTAAATGCTTTTTAAAGCATTTCTGTGCATATCTAGGAAAATGTTATAATTTTCTCTGGAGTTTGAGTCTTTATAGGTAGCCATCTCTTTGAATAAATGGCTACTATAATATCATATATCTGGAGCAGGCCATATTGTACTTTACAAAGAGAATTATAAGCAGCTAAAATGTGTTGCTTTGAAATCACTTTAGGGGTGTAAACTCTTCAAAGATATCTTTCTGCTTTGGAAATCCTTTTTCCTCTCTACATGCAATCAAATGCCTTAGAATAAGCTTTTCACCAAATAGGTTGCATCCAGGAACTTGCTGTGCTTCTAATAATGACTCACCTTGCTGCTGTTCAGCTTCAGAAGAGAAAACTGCTATGAAGAACTAGCTCTAGTAGTCTGGCATAGATAATAAAATACATTTTTCTGACAGTAATCTCCCCTTCATTGTAAATTTTCACTTGGCTTCTATGAAGCTTACCAGGAAAAAATAAAGTGAAGACGTTATGTATGTAATTAATTTTTCTTAAGAATTGTTAATATGGAGATCAATAAAGTCTTCCGGTTTGGTGCATGTGTTGCCCAGAGTATCATTGCCCTAAAAAGACTCAAGTTGACACTAGCACTGGATAGGACAGCTATTCCTATTTCTTCCCCTGAAGGTTTCCCATGCCTTTCCTGGCAAAGAAAGGGAGCTTGACTGGCAATAAAAAGGGCTTATGCTTACATAATGCCAGTATAACCAGAGAATTATGTCAAAAGCAAAATCAATTCACAAAAGAAAATTGGCATCACAAAATGAAATAATATTCTTTAAATGGCATTGATAGTTTGTAATACAAATCTTCAAATTAATCAATAATGATGAATACAAAGCATATTATGAATCTTGACATTTCACATTTTATCATACTATTCTGACAACTGTCGATTGTGAAGATGCTTAAAAATATGTTTCTTTTTCTCATCCCACTGTATTCTTTAGGGCTTGATATAAAATTAAACATTCATTATTCAATAATTATTGATCTAGTGCTTACTATATGCCAGACCCTTGATAACAGCAAAAAACTTATAGATGAAAAAGATCGACTCCTGACTTTATTCCTCATTGTATCTCCAGCACCTAGAACCATGACTGCTCCATAATAGGCCATAAAAGTTTGCTGAAAAATAATTTGTAAACTATTGACTGTGTCTAAGCCTGAGGATGTTCTTATGTTACCCTCACTGCTTATATAATGGGGATCAAAATAGACTTCAGGGAGTCTACCAAACAGTCAGTTTACAAGGAAAATGTGGCAGGAGCAGCTGGGAATGGAACATAGGGATGGTGAACATTTTGCGGTTTAGAGTAAATGTATTCTGAGTACTAGAGGTAAGGGGTCAGTGACATTTTTCTAAGTAGCAATACTATTTAAGTCATTCCCTTCTTTCTCAAATCCAGAGAGATGTATAAAATATTGCCATGGTTCAATTGCTGCAGATATATCGAATTAGGAGCGAGATAGCCCTTTAGCATGTGTAAGACTATGTGACACAGCAAACAGAAAACAATATTGCAGAGCTATAAAAATATAATTAATGCTGGTTGTATTTTAAAGACACATTTGGATAGTTACAGAAACATAGACATAAATTTATAGCAGCAAATTAATTAATTAGTGCTCAAACTGAAATGAGTCCATATATATCATGTGTGGGAATGAAATACAGAATTTGATCATTGAAAATGAATCAAATGAGAAAAGAAGATAACAATATAATGTCAGCAAGGAGATATCTCCCCTGTCTCATTTTCCTTTATGTAATAAGCACAGTGCCAAAATGATAAGGCATTTATAGGTAACACTAGAATTGCACAGTAATCATGCCTATATATTAGTTCTAGTATGTATGTATGTATAACATACACATATAATACTGTTAGTAAATTTATAAAAAATCAAATTATATAATCTAATATACAGTATATATCTAATACTATTATATTCATGGAATACTATAAAATTATATATGGTATCTAGTGTGCGTGTGTATATATATATATATATATATATAGAGAGAGAGAGAGAGAGAGAGAGAGCGAGACAGAGAGATTTATTTCAATGGCTTCCTCTTATTTTCTAAACTTCTGAATAAGTAAATAAACAAAAAGGCCATAATGAATAACTGGTACTGTACTTTCACTCCTACCCTAAACAACTGTACAACGGGCCAAAATATATGAGGCAACTATTATCAGTTGGTGGTACCAGAGCACTGTGATGCTGGAGAGAAAGGAAACATATGAAGTCAGACTCAGTTCTCTCTGGTTCTTTGACAGGGCCAGTCTTCTAACCCCATGCAGAGTATGGAAACTAAGGCAAGCGTGGCAGTCTTGCTGAGCTGAGAGAAAAGTTGAGGACTTCAGAAGCATCTGTATTTGCAGGTACAGTACCAGAGAGCAGGGAGCTGTGGGGATGGGAGAGGTGAAACGTCTATGTTGGGCCTCCCCATGAGTTGTCAGCTGAGGACAAGATTGCATATGCACAGTAAAAGATTCTGAGAAACATATTTACTGAGACTGGCTGAGACCAACTGGAGATTACATGGCTGAGTGATATGGAAGTTCCTAGCCAGCCAGAGTAAAGAAACCTTGCTAAGCACCTTGGAATTCAGCTGAGATGCACAGAAAGACCAAACTTTAGAGTAAGAACCACCTTCTAGTGTAAAGAGCATGCCTTGGGACAAATAACAAAAGCAGAATAGATCTGCTTTAGCAAAAATAAAATCAAGCCTGAACGAATTAAGAGAATCTGCCAACAATTTAATGGCCTGCCAAAACACAATTCAATATCATTTAAGAGAACACAACAGAATATAAACCAGTTAAAATGTATCCTTCAAAATATTTTACATGCAATCAAGATTACTAGATATATGAAAAACTAGAAAAATGTCATCTATAATCAGGAAAAGAAAACAGTCAATTCAGGACCTTAGATAACTCAAATGTTGGAATTAATAATAAAGAACTTTGAAACAATCATAATTATGGCCAAAAACTTAAGAGAAAAGATTAACATAGTGAGTGAAAGGATCGAGAATCTTAGTGGAGAAATGATAACCATAAAAAAATCAGATTGGAAATTATAAAATTGGAAAAATTCAATATATAAATTGAAGACTGAACTAGATGGAATTAAAGCAGATTGGACAGTCTAGCAGAGAGGATCTTTGTGGCATTCTAACTTGCTCTAGTCCCTTCCTTTTCCCCATTTCTGTAGTAGCCTTTGTATTAAAATATAGGTTGTATTATTATCCACGTAGGGTAAAGCCAACAAATTAGGAGATGATTTCCAATTGAAAAGATAGTTTGTTATTATCAATTCCAAAAGGAGGAGGCATGCTATGCCATGCAGGACCACAGGGGGAAGCGTCAGGGTCAATCCAGAGACAAAGAGAATGAGCAGAAAAGTAGGCAAGAACCTTTCTTGTGGTTTCTGTGGGAAGGAATGGGCAAGGCAGGGTGAGCAGGCTCAGGACTGGCTAGGGATTGTGTCTAGTTTTCCGGTGGCTGGACCTGGGCTGATTAGGGCAGAGATCCACACCTGTGTACATTACAATCAAACTGTGGAAAGACTAAAGGACTATACAGAAAGCTTCAAGAGAGAAGTGACTCATTACATAAAAGCTATCCTCAATTAACAGCTCAGTTAATACCTCAATTAATATTCAAAGGAGAAAGACTAATGGCTGCTTTTTCATGGGGAAACCATGGAAACCAGAAGGAAGTGAGATGATATATTTAAGGGGTTAAAAGAAAAAGAAAACTATCAACCAAGAAAGCCGGTATGGTTATATTAGCCAGTTTAACACAACTAATATTATGATATTATTGGTAGAATCAAGTGGAATCTTGGTTATTAACTTTTATGCAAATCAATTTCTAGGCACTGAGAATATAGCACATGTAGGAAGATAAAATTTCTGTCTTTAAAGATCTTATACTCTAGCCAGAGAACAGACATTAAACAACTAATAGTCCAATGATTTAATTACAATTATATATACAGTTATATATACATATATATGGAAATATATATGTGTGTGTTTGAGAGGAGAGATTATAAACTGCTAATATGTATAACAGAGTCACTAACCTCATCTTGCATGGCCTATATGGCTTCCTTAAGGAGATGTTTGGACAGAATTGTTAAAGGTGAGTAGAACATGTTAGGTCTCATCTCTGAGCTCCAAGTGTCACATCCAAGAATGTGCCTATCTTGTTCACTAATATAGTCGCAGTGCCTGGCCCACAGCTTGTGCCAAATCAATGAGTCTTTAATTCAGATGCCCATAATTCATGGAAGGGTTTTCATATAGCAGTACATAAGAACTGAACTAGCTATCGTTCTAACTAACTATGAAGAAATGATTCTGAGGTTTACAGTTCACATACAGCTGATAAGGCATATTTAAAGTTTCATGAGAAATACACAAATATTTTGAAATACCCAGCCTAGAAAATGATGTAAACAATACCTTATTAATAGAGTCTAAAACTCATTTATTCTTTCATTAAACTGTCATTTTTGTATGTTTTTTAAATTATGGGCAAGGAAAGTATTGTATGGATATATATGTACATATACATGATATATATTTATTGTATGTATTTTATGTGTATACACATATAAGTATTTTATACATATATATAAAATGTCCTGATAGACAGAAAATCTTATCCATTTTTAAGGAGATTTTTGAACATAAAGTTTTTCTTTAATGTTTTCTAAAAATATTCCTAAACATTTTTTATTGTATTGCTTAGCTTGCATAGCTTTATATTTGGACAAGTTTATCACTGGTAATTACAACTAGAAATGGCCAAGCTGTTGTGTTTATAACAACACATAGATTATTACTAATATAAAGTAACTTTGAATTTTAATGTCTGGCAAATTTTACAAACCAATATGCCAGGCACATCTTTTCATTACTGCCTAAGACTCATTATTATGATTATTTTGTCAAACATCTTGACTGACAAGTTAAATATTACTGCCACACTCATGTGAGTTGTAAGAACATAACAGTGAAGGCGAAAGCTTTTTCTTTGGTTCTAATTAACAGGATATTATCTTACCGTTGTTGTTTTCAAGGTACTACATGCTTTTCGGGTTCAATAAAGTAAATGTGCAATTGGAAATAGCGTGTTTCATTCCTTGTTTAAGCTCTATGGGCAAAGAGGGTTATTTCTTTAGGATATGCAGTAACTCTTCAGCCAGAACCACATTTTATTCAATCATATGGTCCAGGGATCTAAAGGTATATTCTTATAAATAAATATTCACTGGTCTGCTAAGGTACAGATGGCAGATAGCCACATAGTTCCAATAAAGGAAAAAGTCAAGATTTAGCTTCTGTCTATGGAAAAATATCTATAAGATTATGGTTTATAGAAACATTTCTGTAAAATTATAGTTAATGGAAAATATCCCATTTATGGCCACCATATTATACAGTGTGTACTAAAGAATCACTTTAAAGGAATGATCAATTATTTTATAACCTATATAATAATGCATCTTGTATTGCATCTTCATTTAGAAATAGTAAGAAAATGTGTGATATTTAATTAACTTCTTTGCTAAATGTAAAATTATCCACACATTCCTAAAAACAGTGAGTAGTATATATATACATATAAATGTTATATACATATATGACTATATATGTTATATATATGCATATATGTGCAATTTATGTGTAATTTAAATATATGTATATTTAAGCTCAAAGGGTAGGGTAAAATGGGCCTTAGAGATTTGTTTGTATATTCCTATCATTGTACCCAAAATTGTGGAGAATGGGATTAAATGAATTATCAGTATCACCTGACAAATCATTGCTAAATTTGGGGCTGAAAATCACTTCTTTCCACCCTTTATTGCCATTTTTTTTCATTTTAGTAACAAATTAGTATTTATAGATTATTATAAAATAAAACTATATACCTCTGTGTTTTATTCAGAAACATAAACATGAACAATGTAATGTAAACAATTACTTACTTTTACACCCTCAGTGCAAAGAGATGATTTTGAGGGGCTTTAGCTTTCCATCAGCCATCAGCATCAGTCCTACTCAGTCTGTATGAAACCTAGGTGGTGTTTGCTGTGAAAACACTGTTCAAGACAAGTCACCTAGTGTTCCCTCAGCCCTACCACACACCCATTGCAACTGCATTTCCTGCATGCAAAGGCTGGACAAGTAATTGTTGTTTCTTAAAAGAAAACAAGCTGATCAAATGTGACTCAGCAGGAAAGTGGTTGTTGAATCTGGGTATACCTAGAAATAATCCCATTCAGCTTGCCCTATTTGCTGATGAGGAAACTTGCCTCTTGAATTTCACCTGTCTCCTTGTATATTTCACTGAGATGACACAATGCTCTCTGTGGTTGCAAGTTAGAATTTTACTTGATTAATTCCTTTTAATAAAACCAGTTTGATCAGCTTTGTAACAAAACAAAAACAAAACACTAAGTTTATATCTCTCCACCTTGGCATGTGGACAGATTGATACAAGGCTCTGAAATAGGTCTAAAACAAATATCATAATATTAGATTTGGTTTACATGTTTGAAACATTATGTGATTAATTCCATGATGTTAATCACATTCAGTTACTACAATAATAACTAATATTTATTGTCAGCCACTGGTCTAAGCATTTTATGTAGACGGTATTTTTTAATCTTCACTAGAACTCCATGAAATCACTTCACAATCATATTTTGAATCTGTCAAACATTGTATTTATTTAGTGCTAAAATAGCTAATTATTAATAAACAAATCAGTAAGTTCTCTTACTATATTAACTGTACATATATTAACTAATTTAATCATGGCAGTAAATACTATCCTTATACATAACTGAGAAATCTGAGGCACAGAAGGGTTAAATAATTTGTCCAAGTTCATTTAGCAAGAAAATGGCAAGTCCAATTTGAACTTAAGCTTCAAATATTAATGTTACAGTTACTGAGGAATATTATATTAGTAAAGTACCCTAGAATTCCATAATCTGCCATAATCCACAGCCCAGCTACAATATAGTGAAAGAGCATAGAATTGCAATCACAGGGGCTAGTAAGTCTCTGGCTCAATCAGATCCTAATAGAATCATCTTAGATTAGTGACTTTCCCATATATAACATGGAAATAATTTTGATGAATGAATGAGATTTTCTTTTATGTGAACGAGCCCAGCACAGTCTCAAGCACTTAGTAACTACTTAACAATAATTATTTATGTTAATCAATAATAGACACATTTGTACAAAGGAAATTAAACTATTTGGATGGCCCTCCTAGACTGTTTAGAAGAGAAGATACTGAGGTGAGAGAGGTCATTCACAAAAGGAATATAAGCAATTAGAAGCTATGTTACATTATAAAGAATTGGATGTTGAAGCCATAACTTATCATTTCATACTATCACACAGAACCTATCTAGCACATCAAGAAATGTTCAGTGAATGATTATGGAACTAAACTGAAATCTTACTAACACACATGTGTTTTGTTATGTGTAAAATCTAGTTATTTAAACAAGCAAAGAAAAATGCTACATCTATTTGGTACACATTAGAACAGGTTGTTGGTCAAACAGACTTAAACACACTTAAATTGCTTGAACATACTTAAGGAAGTTTCTCTCTCCTTACGGGCATCAGAAAACATCCCCCAGTCCTCACAGAATCTGGGTTCTGGACACAGGCAGAATCTGAAAGCAGAAGGGTCACTGGAGCAAATGGACAGTGGACGAGTCTTGGACTCTCTGTTATCCATCATTACACAATGGTAGTGTGGTCACTGCATTGTCAGAATCAACTCACTCTTACATAATAGCACTCCTTAAGAAATTTCTTTCTGTGGAACCTAAAAAAAAAAAAAATGGTATAGATGATCTTATTTGCAAAGCAGAAATAGAGACACAGATGTAGAGAACAAAAGTATGGATACCAAGGGGGAAGGGGGGTGGGATGAACTGGGAGATGGGGATTGACATATATACACTATTGATACTATGCATAAAATAGGTAACTAATGTGAACCTACCGTATAGCACAGGGAACTCTACTTAATGCTCTGTGGTGACCTAAATGGGAAGGAAAGCCAAAAAAGAGGGAATATATGTATACGTACAGCTGATTCACTTTGCTGTACAGTAGAAACTAACACAGCATTGTAAAACAACTATACTCCAATAATTTTTTTTAAAAAAAAAAAGAAATTTCTTTCTCCAAATGCCAGGGTAAAAACAGATGTACATAGTCTGTCAGGGAGGAGATAGGAAAAAGGATTTTCCTTCCTTTTCAGCAGCCTATTTTTTCTCCATCCATATATCATTTCACTTCATAGAACAAGAAAATAAATGAGCAAATGAATTTTAAATTACTAGGTACCTTTTCATTTAACCTTTACGAAGTTCCATAGAACCAGTTAATTAACCCAATTTGTGATTGAACTGGTCATGCTGAGCGTCCATGTTAAGTACGTTTTAATCCATGATTCTCTCACTAGAAGATCAATTTATTGTTCTTGTCCCACAACTAAGAAATTAAACTATATATAAATATATACAAATTTACATTTTTAAATATGTTTAATTTCCCTTTAACATTTTGCTCCTTCTAATTATTATTTTTTTATATATTTTTGTACAAAAAAAGCAACATTTTCTTTTGGTCAAATACATTTTCATTCCATTAGATCTTGCTTATTAGTATTTTTTTCTCAGTGGTTGTTCTGAAATTTTTTTATTATTATGATTACCAAAAAGATCAACTAGTCCTAGTCCCCCACCCCCATTTGACAGATGAAGATATTTATGTCC
The DNA here is from genome assembly GCF_964270905.1 of Leucopleurus acutus. Taxonomy (NCBI): domain Eukaryota; kingdom Metazoa; phylum Chordata; class Mammalia; order Artiodactyla; family Delphinidae; genus Leucopleurus; species Leucopleurus acutus. The sequence continues at coordinate 123,729,982 of NC_139143.1, forward strand.
ATGGAGTTTAAGTGATAATCTGAGGTCCACCAAGTTAGTTGGCTAAATATGTAGGTGAATATGGCAGTGCTGTGATCAGACTTCATACAGCCTCTTTTTTTAAGATAACATTTATGATTGAAATGTATCAAAATGATCACTAAATTATTATACTTTAAATCATGGACTATATCCATTTAAAATATGAATATATAATTTCTTGTAAAATTTACTTTGTGTACATCATATTTTATTTTGAGATTTTTATATTTTTAATCCTCTTAAAAGTAACAAGTTGTAATTATCAAGACACATAAAAGTGAAATATGTTCTCCATAATTAATTCTAAATCATTTGATGTGATTTTACTGAACACTTCTAAAAAAATATACCCCATGATGACTAACAATATTACACAGGGTGTGTGTGTATGTGTGTGTGTGTGTGTGTGTGTGTATGTGTGTGTATTCTCCAAAGTTAAACAGATAAGAATTGACAAAATTATTTTGAGTGGTCCTATTAAAATGTATCCAATCCTCTCCTTGACGTTGATTGGATTAACTCCTCAAAAAAATTTTGGCATTTTATAAATAGTCTTATTCAAGCACTCTTGTGTAAGACTACATAGAACAATATTGGGAGAACAGAAATGAATATGAGGAAGAAGAATCAGCAATTGTCAACTATAACTTTTTATTGAAGGCAATAGTTGGTATATTTCTAAATGGATTAACATGCAAGGATATTTGCTGAGTTAAATGGCAGAAAAAGAAAAGAAGCTCAAATCCCTCTATCAGAGTGCATGTTATTATTTCAAAGAGGATAATCAGGTGGGGTGATTCATCAACACTGTGGTCAGAAAACTGTAACAAAAAGTCTACAAGCAAACCACACTATTAGATATAATTTTTCTACTTGGAAAGAATATACACCTTCCACTTGAACTGAATGCTGTAGAGGAATTGAGGCATCTGCTCAAGTAGGGAAACTGACGGATGTTTAAAACGGCCTTTAACTGGAAATGGCTATTATGTACTCATTTGGAAAAAGGATGACAAAGAACACCTGTGATCGGTGCAGAAGTTTAGTCACAGGTATACAAGTGAAAATCATCCAAAATGAAAAAAATGTAATATAACATTTAGTTTGGGAATTTCAAAAACTATATTCAGTATTTGTCATCTTCTACTCTAACTGAATAGAGAAAGGTCCACAATTACAATTTTATAGCACGGAATACCCCAGATGATTACTATGTGTATTATGACAACACAAAATCATTTCCTCCATATCACTTTACCTTATGCTGTAATTATCAACAAGAGGAAGTGAGAATAAGGAGGTAAAGCCTTCTTTAGTGAAGAAGCAGGTAAAGCCCCCTAAAACCATGTGCATTTATCTGAAAACATAGCTTCAAAATTTATAAAGTAAAAATTGATGGAATTAAAAGAAAATATAGATAAATATACAAACTTAGTTGGACATTTTAATATATCTCCTTAAATACCATATACAGCAAGCAGAAAAAAATTAGTAAATTAGTAAGAATATTGATGATTTAAAAAACACAATCCACTAACTTTAACTTATTGACTTATATGGGAGTCTACAACCAATAACTTTATAATGCACTTTCTTTTTATGTACTTGTGGACATTTACTGAAATAGATCATATTTTAAACAAGAAAAGTTCAATTAATTATTAATCTATAGTGACAAAAATCATAATAGTGTTTAACCTTGAAGAAAGTTGAGAGGGAAGGGACACAGAGGAGCCTCTAGAATGCTGTAAATATTCTGTTTTCTTATGGATAGTATTTATACAATAGTACACAAATGTATAAATTCATGAATTTGTGCAACTAAAATTTGTGGAATTGTATGTACATTATACCATAATAAAAAATTTAAAAAAGCTAATATGTAATAGAAAATTCAACAAGAATCTAGAATTCTAGCCGCACTAAAAGAACTCTTATGCACCAGACCCTGAAGCTTCTCAATCTCTCCCCCATTCTTAGATAGTTATTTATGAAATAAAGAAATGATAAATGATATAAGCTATGTCATTAATTGTAATAATCAAAATTTAAATTCATATATATATATATATATATATATATATATATACACTTTATTAAGGCACCTTCTCTTGACCATCATTTAATTATATGTGTTGTTTATTTTACTGGTAGCCCCAAATGAATCATACCTCTAGAAATTCCTTTTGATTTGGGCTGAAACTGCAACTTGTTTGAACCAACAGAATGTGGTAGAAATGACATTGGCCTAAGTGGGAATTTCTGACCTATGCCTAATGAAAGCCTAGTAACTTCTGATTCTGCACACTTGAGAACTCTGATGAGCCAAGAAGGCCAGCATTTCTTTTGGGGAGACCACACGGAGCACACACAGAGAGTGACCATGTGAAGGGGGAGAGGTCCTAACCACCTGGAGAGAGAGCAGACCAGCTGTTCCAGGGTCCTAGCTAAGCCCAGTGTCTAGCCAACCCACTACTTGAATCCATCCATTCAATAGGCCACCAGCAATCTGGTCAGCAAAACAACCACCCAGGTGAATCTAGCCCAGATTGTAAATTTATGAGCAAATAAAATAATCGGTTTTTAAACCACTAAGTTTTAGGGTGGTTTGTTATTCAGGAATAGATAACCAAAACAATATATCATTAATTTAGCTTGGGGGTTGATATTAAGTATGATAATTAGCAGAACTGAAATGGAATGGGCACTGGGGTTGCCACCAGAGTGACTTTTTTGTTCACCTCAAGTAAGAGTGATGAAGCATATAATGGATTTTGAGTCTTGTAAAATCTAGCCTGAATTTCTATCAAAATAATTCTCTTTATCTTAATTGGAGTTGAGTTAGTATTATGTTTGCAAAATAGCGACGGGGGAGGCCTACTGACCTAGCTTTTGTATAGGAAATCAAACTGTGAATCTTAATTTCATAGGCATTGAAGAAGTGCCTGGCTTGTGTGTTTGAATCCACAGGTTAGCACATTCAAAGACTTTTCATATTGTCTTATTAGGATAATTTAAAAAGAAAGTAAAACAATGTGTATTCCACAAAGGAGAATGTTTCTTTTAATTGCTTGGAAAATTGACGGGGAAAAAAGTCTCAAACTGTATAAAGAGGAAATAGTATAGGTTTGCCAGATAAAATATAAGGCACCCAGTTAAATTTAACTTTCAGATAAATAATGAGCAATTTTCTTACTCTGAGTATGTCCTGTACAATATTTGGAATATCCTTATACTAAAAATGCGTTCTGTGTTTTATATAAAGTTCAAATTTAACTATCATCTAGTATTTTTATTTGCTAAATCTGGCAACCTTACAATAGTAGTAAAGTCAATGTTGGTTGGCAGGAGGAAGAATGGGACTGTAGGGAGGGTGATATAGGTCATAGAGGAGGAATCGGAAAGGTGGGAAATGATTAGAGCAAAGGAGTTTGAGATGAGAGGAAGATAGTAGAGAATCATTGTTTTAGAAGTGGGAAAATAAGCATGTTAACAAAACATAATAATATTCTAGGTAGGTGTAAAATGTGTGGTCAGGGATGTATAAAAATATCACTCCATTATTTTCTATAACAACCTCAACTTCTTGTGTTCCCCAGCTGATGGGGAGTGAAGGCTTGACAGTTCATGGTATCTCATTTCTTCCCCCGAGCTTAACATTTCTTTTTCGGTGACTCAGTCTATTCTGAGAAAATGTTTAATCTTTCAGATTCTACTTCTTCCCCTTCACCCTCCTCCTCGGGATAGTGCTTGGACGGGATATGAGGAGCTGATAGCGATGGGGGAGGGGAGCACACTGGCCTTGAGCTGAAACGCCTATTTCCACATAGGTCTGCATTTTCACATTGGTCCTAAATGTGACCAAATGTGCAGGTGATGTAAGGAACCCTACATGGAGAAGAACATGGCACCCACTGCAGCTGAGGGCTGACCCTGCTACTACTGGCTACCACCTCCTGCTTACCCACTCACACTGAGAGCTTCTCTTAGACACCTATCCCCTGTATGAAAGGTGCTAAAACCAAAATTTGTATACTTTCACATTTCAAAGAAAAAGATTCATCAAAAAGCTTGTGAAAAATAATTTATATGTAGGTTCACTTTTGAAAAATAGTCAAGACTTTGAGTGGAATTATTTTGTGTTCCTTATTTGAAGAACATAATACTTATATGAAGTTGGTAAAGATCAAATATTTATGAAAAGACAGGTAATTTTTTAGTATCTACTGACAGATGGCCTCTGTAGATTCCGTATTTACTATCTGTGCTTTGTTCCCACCAATCTTCTTCATTCCATATAAACTTAATGTTTACCTGGTAGTATATCAACAGTTCATGAGTTTGATTTTAAATAAGAATCCCTGTGTTGTAGCATAGTGAGACATTTTTCTCTTTTTAAAATGTAATCATTACCCAAAATCAATATCACTATTCTCTTTTTTATTTTTTGGAGGTTTTTTTTTTTTTTTTAACATCTTTATTGGAGTATAATTGCTTTACAATAGTGTGTTACTTTCTGCTTTATAACAAAATGAATCAGCTATACATACACATATATCCCCATATCTCCTCCCTCTTGTGTCTCCCTCCCACCCTCCCTATCCCACCCCTCTAGGTGGTCACAGAGCACCAAGCTGATCTCCCTGTGCTATGCGGCTGCTTCCCACTAGCTATGTATTTTACATTTGGTAGTGTATATATGTCCATGCCACTCTCTCACTTCGTCCCAGCTCACCCTTTCTCCTCTCCATGTCCTCAAGTCCATTCTCTATGTCGTCTGTGTCTTTATTCCCATCTTGCCCCTAGGTCTTCAGAACCATTTTCTTTTTTTCTTTTTTAGATTCCATATATATGTGTTAGCATACATTATTTCACTATTCTCTTTAAAGGCTAAGTTTTTATGTTCAGAGAAAGTTGATGCTTTACTTGTTCAGAAAAAAGAGCTATTCCTTTTGAAACATTAAAAAAAAAACACAAGGGCTTCCCTGGTGGTGCAGCGGTTGAGAGTCCACCTGCTAATGCAGGGGACACAGGTTTGTGCCCCGGTTCGGGAAGATCCCACGTGCCGTGGAGCGGCTGGGCCCATGAGCCATGGCTGCTGGGCCTGCGCATCCAGAGCCTGTGCTCCGCAACAGGAGAGGCCACAACAGTGAGAGGCCCGTGTACCACAAAAAAAAACAAAACAAAACATAACAAAAACCCACAAATACCTTAAGTATGCATTAGAAAGTATCAATGCTGAAGGGAGATCTGGCAGCTATAAATTTTATATAATATAGCCTTACTCCCCACACACACCTCTGGCAACCACCAATCTGTTGTCCGTATCTATGAGCTTGTTTTTTGTTTGTTCGTTTGCTTTAGATTTCACATATAAGAGAGATCATATGATATTTGTCTTTTTCTGTCTGACATATTCACTTGGAATAATGCCCTCAAAGTCCATCCATATTGTCTCAAATGGCAAGATTTCATTCTTTTTTATGGCTGAATAATAGTCCATTATGTATATATATGATATGACATATGTATCTCACATTTATTCATTCATTTTTAGATAGATCCTTAGGTTGCTTCCATATATCAGCTATTGTAAATAATGTTGCAATGAGCATACAAGGTGCACATATCTTTTAGAAACTGTTTTCATTTTCTTTGGATAAATACCTAGAAATGGAGTTTCTGGATCATATGATAGTTCTATTTTTAACTATTTGAGGAATCTCCATACTGTTTTTCATAGTGACTGCACTAATTTACATTCCCATGAACAGTGCACAAGGACTCCTTTTTCTCTACATCCTTGCCAATACTTCGTATTTCCAGTCTTTTTGATAATAACCATTCTAACAGGTGTGAGGTGATAACTCATTGTGATTTGATTTGTATTTCCCTGATGATTAATGATGTAGAGCATCTTTTTTGTACCTGTAGGCCATCTGTATGTCTTCTTTAAAAAAATGTCTACTCAGATCTTCTGCCCATTTTTTAATTGGGTTGTTTATTTATTTATGTATTTATTTTACTATTGAGTTTTATGAGTTCTTTACATATTTTGGATATTAGCCTCTTATTAGATTTAGCAGGTTGCCTTTTCATTTCGTTGATGGTTTCCTTTGTTTTGCAGAGGCTTTTTAGTTTGGTATACTCCCACTTGTTTATTTTTGCTTTTGTTACTTTTGCTTTTGGTGCCAGATTAAGAAAAAAAATATTGCCAAGACCTATGTCAAGGAGATTACCACCTATTATGTCTTCTAGGAGTTCTATTATTTCTGGTCTTAAGTTCAAGTATTTAATTCATTTTGAGTTAATTTTTGTGTATGTTGTAAAACAGTGGGCCAGTTTCATTCTTTTGTTAGTGACAGTTCAATTTTTCCAACACAATTTATTGAAGAGACTGTTCTTTCCCTGTTTTATATTCTTGGCTCCTTTGCATAATTTTATTTACAATTTATGCATAGATTTGATTCTGGGGTCTCCATTTGGTTCTGTTGATCTACATGTCTGTATTTATGCCAACCATACTGTTTTAATAGCTTTGTAATATAGTTTGAAATTAAGGAACATAATACCTCCAGCATTGTTTTTCTTTCTCAAGATTGCTTTGACTATTTGGGGTCTTTTGTGGTTCTGTATAAATTTTAGTATGGTTCAATATCTGTGAAAAATACCATTGGGATTTTGATACGGATTGTACTGATTCTATATATTGCTTTGTGTAGTATTAGCATTTAAAAACATTAATTCTTCCAAGCCGTGAGCATGAAATATCTTTTCATTTATTTGTGTCTTCTTCAGTTTATTCTCTTAATGTCTTGTAGTTTTAAATATACAAGTCTTTCACCACCTTGGTTAAATTTTTTCCTATTGTATTCTTTTTGATGCAATTGTAAATGGGATTTTAAAAAAATATCTCTTTTTGACAATCAGTGCATAGAAATGCAGCAGATTTTTGTGTATTGATTCTGAATCCTAAAACTTTACTGAATTTGTTTATTAATTCTAATAGATTTTTGATGGAGTCTTTAGGGTTTTCTATATATTATATAGTTTCAGACATATTGTGCCATTCCCTTCTGGCCTGCAAAGTTTCTGCTGAAAAATCTGCTGCTAGGTTTCACTTACTCTCTCTTCTCCTTCTGGGAACTCTATGATGCTAATGTTAGTTCATTTGATGTTGTCCCATAAGTTCCTTAAGCTAGCTTTAATTTTTTTCAGTCTTTTTTTGCTTTTTGCTGCTCTTCTTGGTGGAGTTCCACTGCCTTGTCTTCAAGTTGACTGATTCTTGCTCCTGTTTCATCTAGTCTGCTGTTGAATAACTCTAGTGTATTCTTCAGTTCAATTATTGTATTCTTCAGCAAATTCTGTGAAGAATATTGCATTATTCTGTATTGTAATATTGCATGATTCTGCGAATCCTATTTGATGCTTTCTTATGTTTTCCATCTCTTTGTTGAAGTTCTCACTCTGTTCATCCATTCTTCTCCACAGTTTAGTGAATATCTTAATTATCATTACTTTAAACTCTTTATCAGGTAAATCATTTCATTAAGATTTTTCTTCCGAGGTTTCATCTTGTTCTTTTATTGGGAACATATTATTTTGTTTCTTTGTTTTATGTAACTCTCTGTATTGGTTTTTATACAGTATATGAAAATCACCTCTCCCAGTCTTGAAGGAGTGGCTTGTATAGGAGATAAATTTGTTAGTCAACCTGTCCTCAGCTCCTGGTTGTCTCTTATACCTCTGTGATTGTTCTAATAGTCTATTATATGTTAATAGCTCCTAGTAGTTGGGGATGTGCCAAGACCTATCAGTTTCTCAAAAGGGAGAATTTCAGCACCTAGATTCAGGCTGATTAGAAGTCAGACCGACAGGCAGCATCTTTTAAAGTATGCAAATATATGCAAACCAAATACATAAGGCAATCTGGATGTGTCCCCTGAGCAGCAATCTCAGAAATCAGGGATCCAGATGATAAGCTTTTTTCTGGGTGATACCCATGAGCTGGAGAGGGAGCTCTAGAGCATGGCAGAGGGAGAGTACCAAGATGGTATCCAAAGCTGATGTTCCTTAAGAGCAGCTTCAGATCAGTAGAAGACTAGATGTGTGCCTAACCTGAAGCCTGCCTCTCAGGTCAAAGCTCCTGACTCCAAAAAGAACTCCTTCACATAAAGACTGGGGAGTGCACCCACTGCCTTTGCAGTGCTCTGTGGGTGGTAGCCTGCCAAGAACGGTCTCTCTATTTGCCACAGGAAGTACATATTTGAAATTTAGTAATGCAATTTAGTTGTGAAATTTAATGCAACTAATGAAATTTAGTTGTGAGTCTACACAAAATATGAAAGAATTTTAATGTTGAAAGCTGAATTATTTTTCAGATTTTAAATAATTAAAATGTGTTTTCTTATTTGGTAGTGAGCTTGTATTCTAGCTAAAGAGCTGCATCTGTGGGCTGCCAGAGTTACTCTTTGCACGCTTTCAGGTTATTTGATTAAGTTACTATATACCTAAAAATTATTTCCACAGAGTGATTAAAAAGTAGGCAGAGTAATGTTCATTATATTATTCTCAGAACAAGAATTACAAAAAAAAATTTGTTGAGATTTTGATATACTGCTATTTTTGTAGCAACATTTGACTCAGGAAACAAAATGAAATCAGTTAAAAACGTAGATTACTTAAGAATAATATTACTAATTTTTAATGGATTTCAAAGGACTTTTTAATGAATCATAACATTTGATCCTTATAGCAGCCCTATACTAGAAAAAGAGCAAGAATTTCCCCTCTTTCATCTCTGAGGTGATTAAACCTCAACTTTATACTCTGTTCTCTGCCTAGTGTTCTAGAGCTACTTTCATTTTTCTAATTATTGTGGGTTTAATGTGTCTAAATTTATATTCTTTATTGTCCAAAATTTCCACCTGTAGTATATTGAGAACAAGGACTATACTTAATTTATCAGTTCTAGTTTCCAACAATACGTGTTTGGTGAATGTGAGTTTCAACCTTAAGGTTTTAAGGTTAAAATGACCTTATTATAGAAATTGAAAATGAAAGTTAGAAATCGTCTCCTGTTTTGTCTTCAGTTGGGAAAGAAAAACACACTAACAGCATATGTTTCGCAGAGTATTCTTTTCAAATATATAATAGCAATCACACTATACAGTGCACATAAATTACTAGCACAGACAGAACCAACAGCCAGAAGTCACATCTGGTAAATGGTGAAACAACAGTTTTGTCTTTCAAATCAAGACTAAACTCTGTAGAGGGAAAACTTATTTTGTGATAAACAGAGTCTTAAAGTATTATGCAATTGACAAAATTTACTATGCATTTATGGTATTATGAGTTTACTGTATTTGGGTTTGTTCAAATAATTTTACATATCTGGTAGAAATTGTATCTTATGTGATGATTTAATCTAACCACAGCTGCAGCAATATAAATTACACTTAAGACTATGCAGATTGATTATAATCAGTTGTAATCATGTCTTATAATTACATTGCATTCTAGAGGCAGAGGTTGTTTAAGCCTACTCAGCACTGAGCTATGTAAAGATTTTTTGTTACTTCTGACAGTCTCAGTTAATGTTCAAAATTGCCTGCAAACAATAAATTTTATTAAATTTATTATCCAGGCATCAAATAAGTTTCATAATTTGTCAACAGAAGTTGAAATGGAATTGCAAGTGAGTCTAGAGCTTATTAACTACTATTTACACCTAAAATACCTTCTTAAAAACATTCATAATCCAGGTTATGTGTTACATTGATGTATCAGTTTTTCAGGTACATTGCATTTCAAACTATGTACATTACCTAAAAAATAATCAGGTGAGAAGTTGGGAAGTATGGGAAGGTATAGATAAAACAAAATTGGCAGACTATTGATAACTTATTATTAATAAATAGGGTAGGGTAATGGGTACAGAGATGCATTATAAAATTATGTTTAATGTGTATATGCTTGACATTTCCATGATGAAAAGTTTATATATATATACATACATATATATATATATAAACTTTTCCCATAATAAAACTGAACCAACATTACATATAAGCATGTTATATCGATATGCAGTAATGACAAAAGTATTCTTTAACATTTACGTATCTAAGTTGCTGGATTTATTGCTTAGAGAAACACTTTACCTTTAAATTCTCCAAATCCTAATGAACTAATTTTGAACACTTTTTATAGTATTTTGCCTAAAGTTAAAGCTCCTGTTCTCTCCTTTTAGCCTAACTTCCCCCATCCCCTCTTATCACGATGCCCATTTTTCACCTGCATTCTCAGTAAGCCGTAGTCAGCAGTCATGCGGCAAGCACTGTGCTGCTCTATCATCGATGTCTTATTATTAAAGATGATTATGCTTTATACACTTAACTACAACTCCCACAGGAAACACATTAATATTATTAACAAGTTACACAGAATTGTCAAGTAAGGCTCATTCTGATTAGAATTCTACCTGTATTAGAGTAATAGAAAAATTGAAAGGTAACTTTTAGATTGAGATTTTAGGTTACTTACGAAATAAATTTCTTTAGATTTCGGCAACTTACTTAACCTTCTTAGATTTCCTGTTTTTACTTTGTGTATCAGAGTATGTATACCTGTATGGTAAAAGTTTGTTCTGGCAAATGAATATGGGTCAAATATATGTTGTCTCTGATTTTCCATCCACATTTACTATCTAATCTTTTATACACATGAATGAGGAGTGCACTATGGTTTGCCAATTCCTTTCTGGAACCAAAAAGGTAGTGCTGATCTAGAGCAGTCTCATTAACATTAACATTTTTACACTTCTTTAGACTTCCTCTCATTGCTTATAAAACAGGACACCAATAGGTCTTTTTCTTTTTTTTTTTTTTTTTGTACGCGGGCCTCTCACTGTTGTGGCCTCTCCCACTGTGGAGCACAGACTCCGGATGCGCAGGCTCAGCGGCCATGGCTCATGGGCACAGCCACTCCGCGGCATAGTGGGATCTTCCCGGACCGGGGCACGAACCCGCGTCCCCTGCATTGGCAGGCGGACTCTCAACCACTGCACCACCAGGGAAGCCCAGGTGTTTTTCTTGATTTGGTGTTTTAGCTAAGGTTTTAACGCTGAAAACAATCAATTTCAAATGCCCACATATTCGAAAGAGAAAACTAGAATTCCTGTACCCTGGGACCTTAAGATATGGCCTCAAACTAATTTGTCATCATAGTGTCTCATCCCCCTTTACCTTATATGAAGGAGGCCAGATTTATCAGGGCAGAGAAGACTGGACATGCAGAGAGTCACCAGAGAGCTGTGTGCTTCTCCATACTCTTCTTATGGTAGAGAAGAGAGGGACTCCACTTCCCACTCTGAGTCATGGAAAGAGAACTTCAAGAGTTTGTGGATCAAAGAGAATGGATGGCTGACACATGACTGGAAAAATACGTAAGGGAGAGGAGGTTGTAATATTTGGCTGTGATGATAGATGGGATGGCAGGGAAAACCAGGTACATAGTCACAGAAAGGATGCATGTTTTCTCTAGGATACCATAGAAACCGAGGAAGATGGGCACATGGGAGGAATCTTGAGAAGACTCAACCAAGAAAAATGTCCTCAGCATAAGTAATTGGTGTGGTGAAAGGTTTGATAGGAAAGTGATATGTAACAAGTGACTATGTCACTCAGCTACTCAGACTTTGAGAAGTCCTCAAGAGGGGAAAAGTAGGGCTGATCCTTGAAAAAACTAATAAAAGCTTTACTAAAGGAAAACACCAACATTTGGGGATCTGCCATTCCAAGAGTCCCATTATCATGTTAAGCAGCACCTACTGCAACAGAATTCCCCATTTCACCCAGGGCATGTCCCATCAGGAGAGGAGGTAGGGTGGGAAGAGGAAAGAAAGCAACTTTCTTCTCCACTGTTGTTTTCCATAACCTAGCTGAAGCCTGAACTGTAAGGGTAAATGGCCTGGGTAATGGTTGAGTGGAGAAGGAAGGGAGAATTTAAACTTGAAGTGAGTCTGGTGATTCCTGACAATTCTGTAATGCAGGGCTGTGCTTATAGCACAATTATCAATTGACAGCCCTGTAAGAGTAGTCATCCCTTTGACTCTAAAAATAGGGGAAAAAAATTATTTTTTTTTCCTCCTACAAGGAAGTTTTCTTCCAGGATGAATTGGTGATCTTTTGAGACTTGTGAAGGAATAAATAATCATGTCAAGAAAAAGGATATTTGGAAGAACGATGCATGGCAATAGAAGGGAGACCCAGTTCAGATGTTTATTATGACCATAATGAGTTGTTTCCTCATGTCTTCTCATAATTGTTTAAATGACCAGGAAGAATACACTCCCCCAATTTAAATTATATTAAAGTAAAATAAAGAAAAAGAAAATCTCAAGGTTACAAAACAAACTCAACCACCAATTAGATCTCCTTCATACACATCTGCTCCAGATAACTGATCCTCAGAAATTCCTTAGAGATAAAATAAGGATAAGAGTAATAATTTTGAGGTGTGACTCTGGTGTTCTTGTGATTATGGAAATGTGGCAGGTAGATGCTGAATTGCTAGAGCTAGTAAAAAAGCCTCTATTTGTATAATATATTTTTTGAAAGAATTAAACCAAGAGGAGCTAAGAAAAATGAGAGCACATTTTGAAAATACAGTATAAAATCTGAGGTTATATTCATCATGCTTCAGTATATTTTAACTGAATTGATCAATCACTAACCTGTTACATGTCAGTCATAAAGTGTTTTTTAAACTCCTTTTGTAACAGATTTCTTGACTGTCTCAACTATCAAAAACAGAAATCACCAAGTCACAGAAAAAAAGATGAGACAATGAAATGTTGACATTAAACTAGATTGGACGATCTAAAGACTGAAAATGGGACTGTCTGTAACAGATTCAATTAATATGCAAAATTTGGCATCTGCTGTAGGTGTCATTAGTGGTGGGGAAATCAGGCTCAGGGAATTTTAGATCTTATTGATATTAGCTTGTTTATAAACCAGATGTGCACCCTAATTTATTTAGATAACAGCAGAGATCTTTATAGAAAATAAAGCACTTTAAAACTGATCCAGGAATATGTTAATGATTAGAGAATCACTTATTCAATTATTTTTATTAGATAACTATTTGTTGAAAATAAAAACATGTAAAGGAGAACACTTACGAAGAATGTGGTCTCTGCCTTCAAGAGACTTGCAATTAGCAATCTAAGATGAGCAAACAAAAACTTCTAATACAAGGCAGACATTTGCAAGTATTCATATATCATCAAATTTAATTGCATAGCTATCCTGTCTAGAGAGAAATCTGTGGTTGAGCTCCCATCAGAAACCTGGACTTACAGCTTTTCAGAAAATGAAACAGGAAAAGGCTTGCAGCTTCAAGTGGTTACTCATTGGCTGGTGCTGTTATAGCTTAGACCTTTTCCTGGGCCACGGTCTATTTCCTGAAAGGATTTTTTGCTTTTTTTTTTTTGCTTTTGTTGGGGCTGTTGTTTGGGCTTTTAAATTTTTTTTTTTTTTTTTTTTTTTTTTTTTTTTTTGCAGTACGCGGGCCTCTCACCGCTGTGGCCTCTCCTGCCGCAGAGCACAGGCTCCGGACGTGCAGGCCCAGCGGCCACGGCCCACGGGCCCAGCCGCTCCGCAGCATGCGGGATCCTCCTGGACCAGGGCACGAACCCGTGTCCCCTGCATCGGCAGGCGGACTCCCAACCACTGCACCACCAGGGAAGCCCTAGGCTTTTAAATTTATCATCATCATGATTATTATTATTATTTTAAATTTTTATATAAGGGTGACAAGTACGGTCCAAGTCACATGTCAATTCTAACTGGCTAGTAGTAGTTGCCTGCAGAGCTGTATAATATTATGCTGAAGTCCATCAGGAAGGAATGCTGGCTCCATCAGAAGTGCCCAAGAAAGGGGAACAGCAGCACACAATACACAGCTCTGGTCTTGGCCTAATTGCATGATAAAATAACACTATCCCAAGTCTCTTGAAATAGAGACCATATTCAGATGCGGAACAGGTTATTGCAAACACAACATTTTCAAATTAATGGCTTAGGCAGTTAAGGTTGCTGGAGTCCACATTTTTGAAAAAAACACAACTTAGTTTTTGGTAAGCAATATATGAGTATTTGAAATGTTAAGAACCACCGTTATATAACATCCTAGAAATTATTTTAAAACTTATCACAGATTTACTAAGTTTCTTACTGAAACTGTCTCACTGCTTCCAAACAAATATCTTCTTGAAAGATCTGGAAGCAGAGCACCAGTCATATATCATGTATGGCTAACACCATCTAAAACAATCATTTGCTGTTTCTGTGCATTGTTTTATGAACTGAAATGTATATACTACATGAAAACATCTTTAAACATATCAAAATGTATAAATATAGTCAAATATTAAAAGTCACTTTATTTTAATAAATTATAAAATCTCAAGTATTCCAGAAGTTAAAAAATCACTTATGAGTGAAATGAGGCAAAATTACATTTTTGTCTTTTCATTCTCATAAAAGTTCACTTGGAGATTAAAATTTCACTAGAAAGAGGCAATGGATATTAAGTTCAAAGGATAAATTTAAGTTTCTCTAACTACATTGTAACAGTACCACATAAAACTCTTAATCAGTATGTGTCACCAGACTATTTGAGTTCCAATCCCCGCTCTGCTATTTCTTGGTTGAGGGATCTCAGATGCTTTAACTGTCCTTTTCAAGCTTTAGTTTCCTTAGCCCTAAAATGTAGATTCTAATACCTCATATAGTTGTATAAGGGTTAAGTGGTTACATATCTAAAGGGTTCAGACTCAGTGCCTGGTACATAATAGGGGCTTTATTAAAGTTAGATATTATTGTTAAAATCTCTGCTAGGAGAATAACACAGGTGCATGGGTAGACACATGGTAATGCGGTGAATAATCACTTAATATTCAGCATGCTTAAATAAACCATATATGTTCACTCCTCAATCTATAAACTATTCCTAGTTTTTTTATAAAAATCTTGCAGAAAGGAAAAGGAACCTGAATTTAATATTTTACCATGTAAGTATATGCAGTGCTATTATATCTGTGCCAGAATTGTCACATTCCAAAACATCTATTTGAGACGTGTTGGCAAGTGAGAACTATGGTGAGATGGGCATGAATGAATATGGCTGTGGGCTAGACAGTCCCTGTAGAATACAAATAGAAGGTAATGCAATTCTGTTTTTAAAGATATTTTCATATCATTGATTTTTACCTGATAATTTAATTATGGGTACGACTTATTGTAAGGGTTTGCATCTTGTTCTAGATATTTGTCCCTGCTTGGCACTTCATTATGTTGCTGTGACTCTTTGCACTAGTCACTGGTAACTGATTATGACATTTTCAGGCCAATTCTATTCCTAGCAATGGTAGAAAAAGCTTTGTCCTGTGCTGCGGGCTTAGATGACATTGTACATAGAAAAGGTTCTTTTGCTGCAGTGTTGGACCAATGGTAGTAAGCTATCAGTGACCCAAAGCTATCTCATCTTTCTTGTTCCTTTAACATTGGTCTTATAGGCAGTGTGGGATACTCATAGGAATATGAGCTCTGGCATTAGGCAGCCCTTGGTTAGAATCCCAGCTGGGTAGATATTCTGCTCTCTCATTCTGAAAGACTGAGGTACTGAAACTATGTAAGACTCCTTTTCCTTATCTGACTGATTGGTCAAGGGGGATTCAATACAGAGATGTGCTAAGACCTGAGAAAGAACTATCTGATTTCCTTTTTTCACTGCAGTCCTAGGAAATGGTTCTGGCTAAGATAGATAATTCACCGTCTTCAAATGGGCTCAGACTGATTCACTTAAACTGAAGGGGAAAACTGAAGTAATTCTTGTCATTCAAGCAGAGAAAACACTTAGTCTCAACTATTTAAATATTTCAGGCAAAAGAGTTTCTTGGATTTGAATTATGAATGGTTGTTGCCCTGTGCTCCACTTTACCTCACATGGGTAAACACAGCCCAAGTTTGCAGCAGCGATTTTAATGGGTTTAGTCAGGCTAAAACCCTAATGAAATGGTTGCAAGATGAAAAGCCAATAACATTTTAACTCCAAGCCAGTGCATTGAGAGAACTGAAAAATCACCTGGGAAAGATCAGTAGAACAATTAGATGGACAGAAAAATGCTACTAATTGCTAATGATCAGCTGAATTATATGTGGATGCTAGGGATGTTACTGTACAGGTGTGGGATCACACTTGACATTTGTCTTAGATTTAATGTCTGACATTTGTGTATCTTCCAATTAAAAGAGAATAATGATAATTAGATAAGAAAGAATCTGTTAGGCTCTGAAATTTTACTACATTCTTTACATACAATAAACTTCACTACTTTGACCTTTAGCTAATTTTTTTCTTCTGGCTCTACAGAACATGTATCAGCAGAAACTCATGAACTTTATTGTATTCCTGCCAATTTGGGGGAATGAATAGTCTAGGCAAAATATGAATACCTATAATAATAGCTCTATGTTTTAAATCCACACACAGGCTAATGTGCAGGCAGTATTCACTAATGTATCTCTACTGGATGTTCCACACCAGTATCCATTCTAATTGGTCAATACTATTGTCTCATTGATTGGTGTCTACAGGGTACCAGTTGGTAAAACTCCAAATATCACCCTGGTTCATAAGTATAATAATAAAATCTCTCTTTTGCTGGTATTTATACGCAAGATTAAGGGTTTGGGAATGGTTTAAAATACGAGGATCAAAAGCTCTTCTCATAAGGAAGAAAATCATTTATACAAAATGATATGATAAACTCATTAAAATGAGAATTTTTAGATGTTATTGATTAATTATTGGTTTGGATTTTTCTATGAATACAATTTAATTAATCATCTAAACATTTTAAATCAAATAAATTTTCACTTAAAATATCTGCATAATGTGGTTTACTAATGAAGTTATTTTAACTTGATTGTTTAACAATTTAGATTGTAAGAATGCATGCAACTGTAGTACAAACTTAAATATTTCCATCTTTCTGGGTTAATTCTTTTAATAACTAGTATCTTTTCTTTCTCATACATGTTTTCTCTGATTTTTATTATGTATGTCCACTAAAATACATTCAAGAAATCTCATTGACTAAAATTAGGAAAAAATAGTAAGAATTTGATCTATTAACTCTAAAATGCAAACATCTTTTTTTTAGAAAAATGTATTTGAGAAAAGAAGTTGTCTCTCATTTCCCAATGGAAATACTATTCTTTTTACTATTTGTTGATGATTCATTCTCAATCTAGGTTTATGTACAGCTGTAAGCTAAAATGCTTCTGAGACATATCAGAAAATTTTACTGATTTATGCCAGATAATTGGTTGAGAAATAAAAAAATACAATTCAGTGATGTTTTGAAGTAGAAACCCATGTCACTAGAGCAGCTAGGGAGCTACTCTTTGGTCTTAGAACTGAGGAGGAGGAAGTAGTCCAAATCCAAGTGGCTAGTGAAGATGTAGAAGGACACTTCATCCATAGTATCCACTGGCAGCTGCCAAACTTGGTTGTAACCATATTTATTCAATGATGAGGTAAATACATAAATGGGATGTCGGTGGGTGGTGGTAGATGAGTACACATGTAACTACACTAAAATTTGCAAGTCACCTGTTAGGTACTTACGTTCTAAACAACATGTGATAGATTTTATACTCCTTAACTTATGTGAGCCTATGAAGTAAATATCATTAGTCCCATTTTCAAGATAAGAAAACTAAGATTCAAGAAGGTTAAATTGGATTCAAGAAGGTTAAATTGGTTAAATTGGTTACCCAAAGGCAAAAGCTGATAAGTGGCAAAGACAACATTCATTTGAGGTGTGTCTGGCTCTAAAGCATATGTTCTTAATCACTGCTTTAATGCACTGAAGAATCTGAAAATATCTCTATAATCATTTTTATGCAAAAAAAAAAAAAAAAAAAGTAATACTAATTCAGAAACACCCTCCCAGAAATGCAAATAAAACTACAATGAGGTATTACCTCACACTGGTCAGAATGGCCATCATCAAAAAGTCTACAGTAATAAATGCTGGGGCTTCTCTGGTGGCACAGTGGTTGAGAGTCCGCCTGCCGATACAGGGGACACGGGTTCGTGCACCGGTCCGGGAGGATCCCACATGCCGCGGAGCGGCTGGGCCCGTGAGTCATGGCCGCTGAGCCTGCGCGTCCGGAGCCTGTGCTCCGCAACGGGAGAGGCCACAACAGTGAGAGGCCCGTGTACCACAAAGGAAAAAAAAAAATGCTGAAGAGGGTGTGGAAAAATGGGAACCCTTGTACACTGTTAGTAGGAAAGTAAATTGGTGTAGCCACTATAGAAAATAGTATGGAGGTTCCTTAAGAAACTAAAAATAGAGTTACCATATGATTCAGCAATCTCACTCCTAGGCATATATCTGGAAAAGACAAAAATTCTAATTGAAAAAGTTACATGTATCCCAATGTTTATAGTAGCATTATTTACAATAGCCAAGACATGGAAGCAACCTAAATAGCCATCCACAGATAAATGGATAAAGAAAATGTGGCATATATATATATATATATATATATATATATATATATATATATAGAGAGAGAGAGAGAGAGAGAGAGAGAGAGAGAGATAGGTCGATACAATGGAATATTACTCAGCCATGAAAAAGAATGAAATAATGTCATTTGCAGCAATATGGATGCTGCTGTGAAGTAAGTCAGACAGAAAAAGACAAATATCATATGATATCACTTATATAGGGAATCTAAAAAATGATACAAATAAACTTTTCTACAAAACAGAAATAGACTCGCAGACATAGAAAACAAACTTATGGTTACCCATGGAGAAAGGGGAGGGGGAGGGGGAGGGATATATTAGGAATTTGGGATTAACAGATTCACACTAATATGTATAAAATAGATAAACAACAAGGACCTGCTGTACAGCACAAGGAACTGTATTTGATATCTTGTAATAACCTATAATGGAAAAGAATCTGAAAAAGAATATATATACATATAACAATCACTTTGCTGTATACCTGAAACATTGTAAATCAACTATACTTTAATTTTTAAAAAGCCAGAAACATCCTCCTGATGTTTTTTAAAGTATGAAACAGATAATTCATTTTTTAGGTGAACAGGGATTCAAAAAAAGGAAAGAGATTAATGTGGAGAGAGATATGTCAACTAAAGAATGCAAAGAAATTCAATGAAATATGATAATTAAAATCTGCATTGCAGTTAATAAGGAGCAGAATATATGCTATGGGAAATGAAATCAATATGTTGATTCAGTTTTAAATTATGTCCAAAAAAGTCCCAGATGTGATGTTAAGCCCAATTTTAGCCATTTTTCCCAGGTCCAACTTAATTTTCTCCTTGGTCCCTCACTCAGATTAAATTTGTTTAACTAGATCAGGGTTTCTCAATCTTGGCACCATTGACATTTTAGACCAGTTCATTCTTTGGATGTGTGACCACATCCCTGACCTCTATCCACTAGATCCCAGTAGCACTGTCCTTTCATCTTCTGCCAGGTGTGATAAACAAAAATGTCTCCAGAATCACCAAATATCCCCTAGGGGGGAAAATCGCCAAGGTTGAAAACCACTGGATTTCAAATTTCTACAATGAAATTTTATCTTTTGTTTTTAGTTTGATTCACTTTGCTTCACTGACAAAATTTTACGGAATTAAACTTCCTTACCCCATGATAAATATTCACTACAAAACACACAGAGGAAACAAAAGAAAATTTATTTTTTTTTAACACAGTCAAGAATTTCCCTACACATTCTGTGGTTTGCATAGCTGTCATATTCCAACTGTTTCCTGTATAACACTGAAAATTCATGTACTTAAGGAACAGAGAAACAGAAAAATTTTGAGTAAGCTAATACAGTGGGTATAATGAGTAAGCTAATGTAGAAATTTTATGATAACAAATGGTACTAAAAAGTTACTCTGACATATAATTCTTATTCAGAAATATTTGTTTCATTGGGTTCTGGTAGGAGTAGAAGACTACATACAGAGACATTTCTAAAGTTATCAACAGAATCACTACATATATGATGAGTCCACCTTTCTATATGGTTGTAATGGTATTTTCCATATTCTTTGTGGAAAAACATTTATACTTGGGACAAAGTGACATGGTGAATGACATTCTCTATGCCTAAATTACTTTAAATTCAAAAAATTATCTTAGTTTACTATTGCTTCTGAAGTGAATTCCTCCAGAATACGGGTCCCAAATATAGTAAACATATAACAAACACCTCCCATCTTCCCTTCTCCTCTCTGCTATGTTAAACTTTTTTGCTACTCCATGTCTTGGTAGATTCATCTCTTGCTCTGATTTCTCTGGGAGAACAATGAGTTTAATTAAAGATTTGCAAGTGGCTTTGAGGACCGAAGTTTTTGTAGCCTCTTCTATTCTTTCTCTGTTTTTCATCTTGGCACTTTTTACCTGGGAGGGTGGATTTTCATTTGTAACACCTAATTAAAGAAAATGACATTAAGAAAACACTTACGGAGAAACACTGAGTCTTCTTAAAGCAAACAGAGAGAGGAAAAATATTAAATGAAATTAGTATTTGTATTATTTATTTCCAAATATTCAAAGCAATGATTTTAAATCAATATGTACCATACACTATAATATAAGCACAAATAGTCACCTTACTATACCTCCTGGGTCTATTAGCAAATGAAGCAAAAAGCTCTTTTAGAGTTGTAATATGGACTAACTCTAAAGCATATTTATTGGAATTAACCTTATTCTAAATATGATAGAAAGCAAAATTTCACTATTATTCCTAATATTTACAAAACATTATCATTTCTAATTAAAATGTCCAAAGATTTACAGAAATTTTCATACATTCACATTTACATATCATAATCAGAAAGGAGATATTTCCTAGTAGTGCTGATAATTCCCACCTCTATTCCAAAAGAGGTCATTCTCAGCAGATCACTGATATTTCACTGTTTTTGAATGAATCTCCTCTTTATATATTAACTTAATATATTTTGCAGAGAAAATCAAAGCAATCCCTTATTTCTATAAAACCACAGTGAAGAAAGCACAGCATACTTAAGGGTGTGTGTGTGTGTGTGTGTGTATGTGTGTGTGTCTGGGAGAGATAGACAGAGAGACAGAGAGACAGAGAAAGAGGGGGGAACCCCATTTACTTTACAATCTGGTAGAATTTTTTTAAATGCCACATTAAAGTAACTTGACCTTTCTTGTTGTCAGTCAATACTTACATCCAGTATCTATGATGGTCAGATTCTCTGGGGATTAATGAATTATCCAGAGATTGTGATGAGCACTGGGGACATATCATGGAAACCAAAACTACCATTTCAATGAGAAAATAAATAATTTCAAGCCTGAACTTATGATCACAGCCTGCTCCATTGTAGTCCTAAGGATTTGCACATTTAACTAGACCTTTCTAAACTCAAATCGTCAAACTATTCAGAGAATAGTTCAATTTTATCTGAAGAATCTTCGTGTGATAATAATAGCTACCATATATTCAGAGCTTATCACATGTACTCAGTGCTAAAAGCACTCTTTATTATAATATAATATAATATTATATTATATTATAATGTGTTCATTATATAGATGAAGGACCTGACGTTTAGTGAGGATAATTACCTACCCAAAATCACTTATCCAGTAAGAGAGGTGGAACACTAACCCACATTCTCTGACTTCAAAATTTGTGCAATTAAGTACAATGCTATACAAAAATATTTAGAGAAAATGTCAGGAACTGTTCAGAATATTTCTTAAAGATCTTTTTGCTCATATATAACTTTGGGAAAAATAATACCTAAAATCTACTATGCACCAGACTTTTCTAAGTAATTTATTGAATACATACATAAACTTATTTAATTTTCCCCAAAACTTTTTGAAGTAGGTCCCATTATGACCCTCATTTTAAAGAGAGAAAACTGAAAAAAGGAAAATTGTCAACACTCAAATAGTAGGGATTTTTAACCTTCAAAAATACAAGCAAAACTGCATTGATATGATGAAGGTTCTATGTTTGAGTGTGATTTGGCTGAAATATATCATGAAACAAAAGATAACTACATTGCCAGTAGAATAACTGTTATCTATTAAATGTGTCCTCCTGAGTAAGATAAAGTATCATTTAAAGCCAACAATGAAATTCCCTTTCTCTACTGGAATTTGGGAAGAAATTAAGGCAATGAAAAATAGGGGAAAATCTCCACTCCAGGTCTGATGTGATAGCTGGAGGAGACCTAGAAGAGTGAATAGGCCTTCTTTGGTGGATAGAACATGGAAGTGGGAGGAGAGGAGGAGAAAAATGGAAAATATTTGGGCTCCATTTTTGTGGTTTTAGTTCCATTTATCTTGTTAGATTCATGTCCTTCCATGCAGAACTACAAGTCTGTCTCTGCCTGAAACAAGAAGTGTACAGATTTGAGTAGTCTCAGGGACAATGACCTCAGATCCACACAGCATTGAGAATAGTTCTATGATCATAAAGATCTTGACCTTAATATCAAAGAAGGAGACATGGCCAGGGCCGGGTCATTGAAGCCACTTCTATCTTTCATTTTGCCCAGGTTACCAAGGGATGGGTCTTTTTTTATTTCACACATGCCAGGTGTTAAAAAGCACTGAATACTTAAACTATGTGAATGGATTAGGCAGATATGGAATATAAGTCATAGAAGTTATTCTAGAAATCATTCTATAATAGAATATAATTGTCAACACTAAAAGTAGAGAAAATAGCAGATATTGTTCAGTCCAAAGGTTTTGAAAGTGTTGGTAAATATTGATGGGGCCCAGAGGCTGGTCATCAAGGCAGAGCTGGAATGAGCTTTTGCTTTTTAATAAAAATCCAGGATAAATCACTAGTTAGGTAACTGGAATAATTAGCAGCTAGTAAAATAACTAGGTAAGTTCTAATTTTCAAGTCATTTCTTGGCACATGAAAAGAGAGAAAGGAGACAAACAAAAAAACAATGACCAGAAGCAAAAGACAGGAAAGAACTAGAAAGACATGAATTTCAGAGTATAGAAAACAAGATAGATGGTTCCATATTCACCCCCACAAAAAGAACTCAGAAATGTGAATTATTTTCAGATATTTGGTCCTAGCCTCTCTTCCAAAAAGGATTTACCCAAAGGCTTCCGGGCCCCTTCTGGCCACAATTAACCCTGGGGCCACCCACAGGCAATAAGTATTATAAAACAGGGCAGAGTTCAAACATGCGCACTAGAGAATCAGAGCTCATCTAGCTCATGCTTAAAAATGCCTTTTTCCCCCGCTTCTGACTTCCCCAACTCTAAGTCTCACTTCTTCAACCCTCAACTGATTTCATGATTCAGTATGCCTAGGGCAATGGTGCCTGCTAGCCTTTGAGTCCTGCACTGACCTTTAAAATTTGATGTTCATTTCTTTCCTCCTTCCCATCCTTCCTTTTCATATAATAAGACTTGATTTCCATAGACAGGGATTACTTCGAGGTGCTCAATAAATATTCCCATTGACTGAACGTATTCATTCATGTATTCAGGAAATGCTTTTTGCACTCTTTAACTTGCTGTGCCTTATTTTTTCTCCTCCATGTAAAAGGGAATATAATTTAGTCTACCCGAGGTTATTGTGAAGATTAATTGAGACACAATAAACAAAGTGCTTAGCACAGGATAAGCAGTATGGAAGGTTCGCCAAGATAATTATTATCCTTACAGTTAGCGAAGCAAATAGGTACTTAAACCCAGCAACACCAACTTGCTGAAGTCCTAATTCTCACTCGCATTGATCTATCATGCAATCCAGGAAGTAGAAAACCCACAGAAACTGAGGGGAAGCTGTTGAGTAGGGAGGACAGAGATCTATCTAGTTCTTGTAATAAGGAGGTACCTTTACCACTGAGACAGGATTTTGTCTGTTTGCTTGACTTTTTCTTTTTGGCCACAAGCTCAGAGGTTAACATAGTGTCTGTGAATACAAGAAGCAATCCCAGCATGCCCCTCCAGGCAGAACTGGTAATTAGGAACACCTGGCTCAGGTGGAGGGCAGACCTATGTGCAGATGAAAACAGCTGATTCCAGCAGGCAGCCCGTGATGTTGGTAACATGAAGGTGGTCAGTGTTGAACTATTCCTAAAGCCATTCCTGTAATATGCCCAACCTTCCTTCCCAATTCTTGTTGCCCTGCACTCCAACTGCTATATTCCTCTGAATTTTTTGGTTTCAACTATGTAAATCTGGTACAAGAGGAGGAGAATTCTCACTTGGCAAAATTCATTGCTGCAGGGCTGACAACTGAAACACAAATACCGTGTATCTTTCTACTATGGCTCAGAGGTTCCTACAGGATTTTGGCATAAGCGTCCATCTCCTGAAACTGCTAGCAGTTCTTTCTCTTGTCATTATTACACCTCTGCTTCACTTCCCTGTTGGACCCAAGATCCTGCATTTGTTCAGTTTTGTGATACTGAACTGGAATAACTCACCTGATTTACCACATGGTGCTCAGACAAAAATTTTCATTTTTCTCTTGTAGCAGTGCCTGCAATATCATACAAAATATTGAGGATGAATAATTTAATTAATGGACAAACTAAAAAAAGGTGTTAATCACACAAAAGGGTCTTGAAAAAGAAAGTGTAGCCAGTATAAATGATTTAGACATTTACAAGATTAAAAAAAACCTTGTACTGTGGTTACTACGATATTTATAATTGCATAGCAGTATAATTACATAGGAACTCAATTTTTTCTTGGTGGAGATATTTGTTCTTAGCAATGTCACTAAAAAAAGCAAACAGAAATCAAAACAAAAAACAAAAATCTATTAGAGTAAGAAAACATGAGAGGAAGGAGATAAATTTCTTATTTAAACTATGTGAAATTCTAAGAAGAGTGAAGCAAAAAGAATGACCTTTGGCTACCCTCTGTCTGAATGAGGAGTTCTTAAGTGTGAAAATAACTTCTGTATCTCCTTCTAAATGCTTCCATGTTGAGAATGAGGTGTCTCTGAGTGGAGAAAGAGTGTAAAGTCTCAGGTCTCTGATAGAGGAAGCTTTCTCGCATCTTGAGACCTTAACCCTAGGAGTAGGATTTTATAACCTGTTCCTCGTAAAACATAAGCACCAAATGTAGTGTGAGCTGGGTTTGGACAGACTCACATCCCCACCCCACCCCCTATCCAAGGATTTAGTTTAAAATGGAGTCCAAATTATATCTTTAGCAATAGTAGGAAATGGAAGGAAGAAAGGCTTTTTGACCTGATCCTTTGAGTGAGATAAAAACAAGTCCCTTGTTTCAAACTGCATTAACTCCTGTCAAGTACCCTGAATCCGTTTAATATATTGCTTCTTTATAGTGACCAGAAGGAGTTAAAATCCCTCTAAAAGGCGAGCATTTCTCCACCTTCTAGGCAGCAGGATGTAAGATGAGTTATTAAGGGAATTATGAAGTATAGCAGTTAATAGAGAAGGGGGGGGGTGATTAACCAAAAGATTTCAGTGATGAATACCACCTCATGAGATGTACTTATTAAAAAAAGAATGGACATGCATATAACCACAAAAAGAGACCTGGAAACATAAAACAAGTGTGAAAGTAATTGTTGAAAATAAAGTGAGATAGTGAAAAGAACTATAACAAAATCTACAAGTGCATTTCCACCATGATACCATCAGAATTTATACACAGTCATTCATTTGATCTCTTCTGGGGTGGCTTTTTCACTCTTGAAATGTCTTAGAGGTCAGAGGAAACTGGAAGATTACTCCTGCCTTAGGAGGGATAAAGAAAGAGAGATTGTTGATAGTCAGCTCTGTGGACACAACCTAGACAGTGATTCTTCCCCTTTGATGGTCTTCCTCCTTCCTATATACCTGAAATGATTAACTGTGATGACATCCAATTATACTTTCATTATATCAAATCCTTCCTATAAACCCATCTTCTTAATATAAAATAAAATAAAAGATAAACTAAGCCCTCACCAAAAAGAATCTATAAAATCGTGATAGAAAACTATTTTATAACATATTTTCTTAATATATTCATAGTTAATCCTAATTAAGCTAGGTAAATTTTAAATAATATGTAAACCTCACAAAAGAGAGTAATCACTACTGTATTTAGTTAAGTTAGGATTTTGTGTTTTCGTCTGTACCTCAAACTAGGAAACACACATTGTGATTAAATATATTTTTATTAACAATACTCACCATTTAATATCATTACTCAGTATGGCATATTTATGCAATAAAATATATTTTTTAACATATTTATTAGAGTATAATTGCTTTACAATGGTGTGTCAGTTTCTGCTTTATAACAAATTGAATCAGTTATACATATACATATGTCCCCATATCTCTTCCCTCTTGCATCTCCCTCCCTCTCACTCTCCCTATCCCACCCCTCTATGAGGTCACAAAGAACCAAGCTGATCTCCCTGTGCTATGTGGCTGCTTCCCACTAGCTATCTATTTTACGTTCGGTAGTGTATATATGTCCATGCCACTCTCTCACTTTGCCCCAGCTTACACTTCTCCCTCCCCATATCTTCAAGTCTATTCTCTAGTAGGTCTGCATCTTTATTCCCATCTTGTCCCTAGGCTCTTCTGACCATTTTCTCTCTTTTTTAAAATTATTATTATTATTTTTGTGTGTGTGAGGTACGCGGGGCTCTCACTGCTGTGGCCTCTCCCGTTGAGGAGCACAGGCTCCAGATGTGCAGGCTCAGCGGCCATGGCTCACAGGCCTAGCTGCTCCACGGCATGTGGGATCCTCCCAGACCGGGGCACGAACCCGTATCCCCTGCATCGGCAGGTGGACTCTCAACCACTGTGCCACCAGGGAAGCCCTCTTTTTTTTTTTTTTTTTTTTAGATTCCACATATATGCATTAGCATATGGTATTGTTTTTCTCTTTCTGACTTACTTCACTCCGTCTGACAGTCTCTAGGTCCATCCACCTCAATACAAATAACTCAGTTTCGTTCCTTTTTATGGCTGAGTAATATTCCATTGTATATATGTGCCACATCTTCTTTATCCATTCATCTGTTGATGGACACTTAGGTTGCTTCCATGTCCTAGCTATTGTAAATAGAGCTGCAATGAACATTTTGGTACATGACTCTTTTTGAATTATGGTTTTCTCAGGGTCTATGCCCAATAGTGGGATTGCTGGGTCATATGGTAGTTCTATTTTTAGTTTTTTAAGGAAATTCCATACTGTTCTCCATAGTGGCTGTATCAATTTACATTCCCACCAACAGTGCAAGAGGGTTCCCTTTTCTCCACACCCTCGCCAACATTTATTGTTTATAGATTTTTTGATGATGGCCATTCTGACCAGTGTGAGATGATATCTCATTGTAGTTTTGATTTGCATTTCTCTAATGATTAATGATGTTGAGCATTCTTTCATGTGTTTGTTGGCAATCTGTATATCTTCTCTGGTGAAATGTCTATTTAGGTCTTCTGCCCATTTTTGGATTGGGTTGATTGTTTTTTTGATATTGAGCTGCATGAGTAGCTTGCATGTTTTGGAGATTAATCCTTTGTCCATTGCTTCATTTGCAAATATTTTTTTCCCATTCTGAGGGTTGTCTGTTTGTCTTCTTTATGGTTTCCTTTGCTGTGCAAAAGCTTTTAAGTTTCATTAGGTCCCATTTGTTTATTTTTGTTTTTATTTCCATTTCTCTAGGAGGTGGGTCAAAAAGGATCTTGCTGTGATTTATGTCATAGAGTGTTCTGCCTATGTTTTCCTCTAAGAGTTTGATGATGTCTGGCCTTACATTTAGGTCTGTAATCCATTTTGAGTTTATTTTTGTGTATGGTGTTAGGAAGTGTTCTAATTTCATTCTTTTCCATGTAGCTGTCCAGTTTTCCCAGCACCACTTATTGAAGAGGCTGTCTTTTCTTCACTGTGTATTCTTGCCTCCTTTATCAAAGATAAGGTGACCATATGTGTGTGGGTTTATCTCTGGGCTTTCTGTCCTGTTCCGTTGATCTATCTTTCTGTTTTTGTGCCGTTACCATACTTTCTTCATTACTGTCTGGCATATTTATGCATTAAAAATATTTACTGAGACATTTTATTCCAAAGACTTCACAAAGTGTTTAATGTACTGTATGGCTATATCTCTAAATGTGTTACTAATGTGCCATTTTTGTGTGTGTGTGTGTGTTTTTAAATTAATTAATTAATTTATTTATTTTTGGCTGTGTTGGGTCTTCGTTTCCGTGCAAGGGCTTTCTCTAGTCGCGGCAAGTGGGGGCCACTCTTCATCGCAGTGCGCAGGCCTCTCACTGTCACGGCCTCTCTTTTTGCAGAGCACAGGCTCCAGACGTGCAGGCTCAGTGGTTGTGGCTCATGGGCCTAGTTGCTCCGTGGTATGTGGGATCTTCCCAGACTAGGGTTTGAACCCGTGTCCCCTGCATTGGCAGGCAGATTCTCAACCACTGCACCACCAGGGAAGCCCTAATGCTCCACTTTTAGCAGATGAAATTAATGGGATGATATTGAACACCTACTGCCTAGTTTCTGGCATAGAGTAGATGTTCAATAATCATATTTTTTTGAGCATATTTACTGGTAAGAATTAATCTTTCTTTTATTACCTCAGAGTATATAATATAGTTTCCTTATATTAGTCAATATTATACAGGTCTTCACTATTCTAAAAGTTTGGATTATCCTTGAGGCAAGTGCCACTTGTATTATTCAAAAGAATCTTTCAAAGTTTCAGAAAGGTAGTTATGGACAGGTTAAGTTTTTAATAAATAATACTTGAATCAAATAAAGGACTCATCAAACACATTTCAAATGCCTAGAGTTTCAGCATCTTTCGCCGTCAGAAACCAGGAAGAAATCTACTGGCCCAATATTAACAAATTAATCAATTAGATATCATTTAAAGAACCACAAGATGAATGGGGGTAAAATGGTACACAATATTCTTAACTATAATCCAAAAGTATAGCTTTATTTGTGGCTAATATTTGCAAGCAAAAATACAACTTTATTTCCACTGGAGTTGTATTTCTTAGAAAAGTCATTTTTGATATCTTTTAAAATGTAGCTTCAGTTAATTTTTAAGTGTTTTAAATACTTACATTGCCCTAAACATGGAACTCTGTATCAGTGTTTGGTTTGAAGAACTCAGGGAATTATTGTCATTAACACTACCATTCTTATTTTGCCAAACATGAACAAGGTAATACCATGCATTTCCATCCAAATAGTTATTAATAAATCATTCTAAAATTGAAGAGGGGAGCTACACTTTGGGGGCCTGCACTGGATCTTTTGTTTTTTATCTTTGTAAGATGACATAAAAATGTTAATTACTATGTTTGTATGTCAACCTATGGATCCACTAATTCTCTTTACTATGCCTTTAACAAGTTTGGGGGACCATTTTATTTGCTTAATCGAGTCTCAGAATATTTGATTTGTTCAGCACTGGCCCTATAAACTGTCACAGTGTTGTATGGTAATGTTAGTGAGGTATTCCACTGTGGTGCTGTTCTGAGCTCTCCAGTAAATACTGTGGATTATTTAAGCAGTTTTTATATATTACACAGATTTGTACATTTTTATGTGGCTATGCATATTTATAAGCTTTTTAAAAAATAATTTTGTGTACTTGTACAGTTCAAGTTTATTGGGAAATATATATTTATGAATTTTTAAATCTTGTTATAGATTATATGAATACTCACTTAGTTACATAGCCCCAAACTCTTGGAAATTACTTTGCCAACAATGATTGTACATTTAATTTATGATAAACCCTGCAAAGTTGAACTACGTAGATCTTCTCTTTTCAAATAACAATAATACGGATTGCTAGATGATAATTTATATTTTGATTGTAGAAATCATTTGGGAACTTTCTTAAAAAAGCACATAGGATAGTGATAAAATAATTTCTAATTAGAAATTATTCAAAAAGTTCCTGGAACACAGGAACTTTTAAGATGGTCTGTCTACTCTTTGAATCATAAGCAGAATGCTGAACTTCATTCATTCACATGAGTATTTACTGTGTGCCTACTTTGCTGGAGGTAACTGTGCTGGAAAAAAAAATGGGAATACAAAAATGAAAAAATATATTCACCATTCTCCAGCTGTTTACATTTAAATATCTTTAAAATTGCTTATTACTGTGATTTATATCATTATAACACTATAACACATGTTAAGTTAGAACATCTATAAACACTCTATTATTTAAAGATATATCATTATAATTTGGTGAGATCTAGGGGAGTGTGTCCCTCCAGTTACCATTTGATTTTTTCTCATCTTTGTAGACAAACTTTTAAATGAGTTCTCATTACTCATTATTTTTATTGCCTCACCTCCCATTTACAAGGCAACATACTATTATCTGAATTCCA
This sequence comes from Leucopleurus acutus, assembly GCF_964270905.1. Classification (NCBI taxonomy): domain Eukaryota; kingdom Metazoa; phylum Chordata; class Mammalia; order Artiodactyla; family Delphinidae; genus Leucopleurus; species Leucopleurus acutus. The sequence goes on from NC_139143.1 coordinate 123,760,509, forward strand.
CTTAGCATTTCATCAAAACAACTTCAACATAAGTTCCCAGCAACTTCTAGGTTATTAAACCCAATAGACATTTACCATCTCTCATCTTCCTTAGCCTATCAGCAGCTTTTGATACAAGTCCTTCCTTCTGAAACATTACCTTCCCCTGGTTTTCATAACATGACCTCATCCTGGTTTTCCTTCTATTTCTTTGGATGTCAATACTGTTTCTTTTGTATTTTTATTCTTTGCTACCAGCAGCTAAAAGAGCTGGGTTTCTCAAGGCTTTGTCCTAGGTCCTTTTAGTTTTCCATCTACCTCATTGTCTCCTCCATTTCCAAGACTCAAAGGCAAATCAAACAGTAGATCAATAAAGTACTGAGTATTATCCCTACAATCACCACCACCCCAAATTGGTCATCCTTTTATATTTTCCACCTTAGCAAATGGCATCATTTCCATCCAGTTGCTTCACCTAGCTCTCCGTTATCCTCATCTCCAATTCATCCCCAAATCCTGATTATCTCTAATTTGACCACTTTTCCCCCATCTTCAGAATTACCATCTTAATAAACACTACCATTATCTCTCATCTGGACTACTAGAATATTCTACCATGTGATCTCCCCATAACCAGTCTGCCCAGCCCTCTCCCATTTTAGACAAAGTAATCTTTCCAAAAAGCATTCTGAACATCTGTCACACCATCCTTCACTCTCTATGGGGAATTGAGACTCTCTAGTTACTCTCTGGTGCTCTTTAGATAAAGACCAAAATCTTTAAACGAACCTATAAAACCTTTACGGCTTGGCCCCTATTTCCATCTTTAATGTCATCTCAAAACACACTTTCCTTCACAGTTTGCAATCTCACTGAGCATCTATCAGTCCCCTAAACAGATCATGTTTCTTCTCATTGCAGGGCTTTTGTACATACCACTCACTATGTTTTAAATGCTCTCCATTATTTTCTTTCCCTGGTAAAATTTTACCTAGCTTTAGATGTCTTTTCCTTATAGCACGTTCTAGAGTAAGTTTCTTTGCTAAATATTTTCAGAGGGCCCTGTTCCTTTTCCTAAGGCCATTATTTCAGTTTGCCTGATTGTGTTTGGGTCCTGGCTCTGCCCCTGATTTGCTCTATGATAATGAACAAGTTATGTAACTTCTTTCTCCCCATTTCCTCTGTTCTAAAATACAGATAATGATAATAATATATTTCCCATTTTAGGGGATTAAATAAGATAATATATTTTAAAACCTTACAAACATGCCTGACACACAATAAGTTTGATATATTTATATTAGTACTTGTTTGCTTTCACATTCATTATTGTGGTTATTTGATCATCTTCCTCTTTATATAAATATGTAAGTTTTATGAGAAAAGAATCATACATATCCTCTAAAAAGGGCTATGATTTTTGAGCAATTCAGTAAAGATTTGTTGAATGAATGAATTCAAGGAAATACTCATGAGATTAATAGCATGAATAGAGTCAAAATGGAAAAAATAAACAAACATTATTACACATAATCTGAGAACATACTTATATTACCTTTATGTGTATATATATATATATGCACATACATATCTATACATGTATATACATGTTACACATATACACATACAGATAAATGCACATATAGTGTGTGTATACAATATATTTACTATATAAGATTTATACTATATATGCATATTTAATATACATGCACATTTATACACACATACTAAGAAACTTCACTAACTCTAAGAGGAAGACTTTAAAAATATTTTCACGAAATTCAGAAACAGGACAAGGCCACCCACTACCAGTTTGATCACTTAACATATTTCTGAAAGTTCTTGATACACTTTTCAAAGAAAATTGAAAATACAACTAAAGAATATAAATATTTGTTGATGATATGGCTTTTTTATTGAAAATAACCATGAAACTCACCTTGAAACAATTATAGTATATTACACAGAAGTGACCATAATTCCAAGAGCAAAGTTTTCCATATATTAATATTTCTAAAATTGGAAACATTCCAAATTATTCCAAAGCTGGAATGTACCTTAAAATTTATGCATAATTTTGATGCAATAAGATTTCTTTCTTTTGCATTTTTTTTCATTTTTAAATGTTTGTCATGAAAAATAGTTATCAAATCAATAATGTATTTTAAAATATATAATGTCTTAAATAGAGAATATATAATTATTTACTAAGATAACTAATTACAAAACAAATTGAATCCAATAGTATTCATCTACATCAAAAATAATGAGTTAATAAATATAGCAAAATCCAAAAAATCTAATATCTGATAGTTCAATTTATATAAAACATATTAGAATAAAATTAATAAAAATGTGTATGACAAGTATAATGGAAACCACAAATCTTTACACAGGAGCAAAAAAGGTTTTAGTAAATAAGGTGATGTCCTATAAAAAGCCTGGCTGAACTAAAAAGAGAATAGATTTTTAAAATTTAGTGTGTCTCAAGGAAACCAGTTTACAATATGGCTTCAGGAAGGGAAGAAACAGAAATCATCTCTCAATTTCATATCTCACTGTGTATTCTTAGGTATAATTATCCCCTAGAATTATACCTTGTACTTAGTTTCTCTAATTCTTTTCAGTTCCCCAAATAAAGAATAGGTGTTTACAATTTGAAATATCTAAAATATACATGCAGAAATAATTAGTTAAGAAATAATGAGGAGAGAATTCACTGTGTGTAATTGTTAAAGGGACACAATGTGTGTGTGCAAATACAAATTCCTAGGTCCTATCCTAACACCTTAGACATCTTAAGATGTATCTTAAACATTTTTAACTATCTAAATTCTAGAGCTTTCTGGGAGACTAACAAAAAGTTAGCCTTGATGGGCATATAGACTTGTGTTTCCTCATTTTTAATTTAATTTAATGCATCATGTGAACCTAAAGGGCTATCTCACAGGATCTAAACATATCATTATTCTATAAAGTTATAGATGTTCACGTAAAATGTACTGATTAAAAGTCCTTTGATACTGATGATATTTTTTTTAATTGGCTATCTTCATGAAAAAGTTTTAGATAATCTAAAATTGCACTACTCTATTCCCATTAGCTGGATGAGAAAATCTTGAATATTGGAATATAAGTCATTTCATAAAATGATAAGAGTATAGTATTTCAGAAGTCTCAGGAAACTACTGGTTCTGGCTGATTTGCTGTTTAAAGTGGGCATAGTACCATTAATGAATTATACCATCTGACCTGATGCTTAGGAAACACATGTAATCACTTATGCAGGATTATTTGGGAAATAACAATTAGACCAACTCCCTTTTACTTGTTGATACCTCTACTTCTTTTTAAAGTTGCAAAATAAAATGCAGAAATAGACAAAGAAATACACAAAATTAAATATACAGCTTAATGAATTATTATTATACCTTTCGTCTGTTACCCAGACCAAGAAATAAAACTTTGCCAATAAATCCAGAAGCCCCTTACAAGTGCCAGGTTCCAATCACAGCCTGAGTTAATCTTCCCTCTCCCACAGTAACTACCATGCCAACACTTAGACTGATGAATTCTTGCATTATTTTATAGCTTTATTACACAAAGTTTCTTACTTTTGACACAAAGCTTCGTCTTGTTCATTAAAAAAAAAAAATAATAATGTGCTTTAGGTCTGATTCAATTTCCAAGTTCCTTCTCCCTCCCTTTCTTATGTATACAATAGCAAGCTAACCATTTAACTATTTATTCATTGAGGGATCCAGGCCATTTGACCTTCCGGATTTTACTGGTTATATATTCTTTGTACTCTTACCCTGTTCGTCTGCCCTCATCATTTCCTGCAAATTAGCAGTTGAATCCAGAGGCTTGCTAAAATTCAGGTTCTAATCCTTTGGTAAGATTCTAGGTACCTTCGTCTTTTTTCAACAGGAAGTATATAATGATTATTTGTCTGTCTTTTCATAATGTTTACAGCTGGAGATGATTAATACTTAAACCCATTATTTTACTGGGTATTGCAAAATGGATATATTCTAATTCTATAGTTTCTTTTTCATTTATTGGCTAGAAATTTTTTTTTTTTTTTTTTTTTTTTGCGGTACGTGGGCCTCTCACTGTTGTGGCGTCTCCCGTTGCGGAGCACAGGCTCCGGACGCGCAGGCTCGGCGGCCATGGCTCACAGGCCTAGCCGCTCCGTGGCATGTGGGATCTTCCCGGGCTGGGGCACGAACCCCTGTCCCCTGCATCGGCAGGTGGATTCTCAACCACTGCGCCACCAGGGAAGCCCTGGAATCTTTTATAAACAGATACTTCCCTCATTTACTATCTGGATACCCAGGGATATAGCTGATATAAGAAAAGTGGGATAAAGTCTGATTCTTTGCTGCAATTAACTGTTTTCAAGGTAATGAACTGGTTTCCCTATCACCCTCTCATTTTGACCAATTTTTAGGAACTCATGAATTTAAATATATTTGATGGGTTTCCATATATTGAAATTGTTATTATCATGAAAGTTCAAATCATTCTTTCATTGGCCAGTGGAATCTCAAGTTGTGTTGAGTCTTTTTGACATTTGAAAGCATTTGAAATCTTCCTTATTATCTACTGTCGCAAAATTGTCCAGGATTATTTTGCACATTTTCTACAAGAAGCTACAGTTACTTTTAGTGAAAAATGGTATTTAAGATCAAAATCTGTGCACTAAGTGTTTTCACCTTTTCTGGGTTAGTCATTGTGTTTAGATCTTTTAAGTGAGCAGAGTTAGGACTGATATATATCCAAGATGAAATACCTCATGAGCTCATATTAACACTTCCATTTCCAATAGAGTTTTTACTTAATTTCTTCTTTGATTTACAGTCATAGGTTTGTTTGTTGTTTGTTTGTTTTATTTTTAGTTTTGGTTTTGCTGCCCAAAGGATTTTTTTTTCTTTAAGGTACACTAACTTTACCAGACTGTATCTTGGTTTTGTTCATTCTGGGTCAACATTCTCAGATTTATGGTATGTTCTTCCCATTTGTAGGAGGTTTTTGTTTGTTTGTTTGCTTATTTTTTTCCATGAAAGTTTCCTTTGAGTATAGTTTTTAGAATTTCTTTTACTCCCTTGATTTCATTTTCTTTTTCAGGGACTCCTTTTATCAGTATTTTTTGATCTTCTTTGCCTATCTTTACTATTTGCCCCTTACTTTCAAACCTGTGAAATTCTTCCTTCATTCCTTTTCCTTTTAATTGTTTTTATTTTTAAGATTTACCTGATATAGCTCATAAGGCATAATCTCATTTTCTTCTAATGTATTCTTCCAAAATAATTTTCTTTAATTTCTAGTTCTTTCATGAATTGTCACCTTGTTTCTGGTTTTCAAAACTGCAATTAATATAATCTTCACATACTCATGTCTTATATACCTCTTTGAATGGTGTCTTCCTTAAAGATATTTTGAAAGTCTAACCCCTGATACTCATGAATATGCCCCTAATTGGGAGTAGTATCTTTGCAGATCTCAAGTTAAGATAAGGTTACACTGGATTGGGGTGGACCTTAATCCAATGACTGCTGTCCATAGAAGAAGAGGCAAATTTGGACAAAGAAACACAAAAAGGAAAATGCCATGTGAAGATGCCATTAAAGACAATGTGAAGATTGAGGCAGAGATTGTAGTAGCAGGTTTATAAGCTAAGAAGAGCTGGCAGTCACAAGAACCTAGAAGAGGCAAGGAAGAATTCTTCCCTAAATCCTTCAGAGGGATCAGGAACCTGATGGTAACCTTGATTTTTGACTTCTGGTCTTCGAAACTGTGAGAATAAATTTGTGTTGTTTTAAGCCACTTGTTTGTGGTACTCAGTTACGGTAGCCCTACTAGGTTACAGTTTTGGTCTATTTTATAAATGTCTTTTGTGGGTACTTTCATTGTTACAGTGATGTTATTCTTCTTTTTTTTTTATTTTTATTCACTTGAACCTTTGGAGTGAGTTTGTATTCAGGAACATATTTTCTTTTCTTTTTTTTTTTTTCAATTTCACAAATACTCTTCTGCTGTTTTTGAGTAGAGTTCAAATATATGGTTTTGAACTTTTTCTCTGGTTTTGCTGAATTCTCCTCTCCCATTCTGGTCTGGACCTTTCCTTTCTTCATCTTTATTATCCCTTATATTCCTCCATTTTGATTCCACTCTCAGGGTCTCTCCTTAGTACGGGCCCTGACATATAAGTAAGTCCTGACTCATCATTTTTGAGAGTTCATGGGTGAAACTGTTCCAGCTCCTTCAGATATTTTACTCTGTGCCTCTTGCATGCACCTGTTACTTAACATGGGCAAAACTCCTCCTAATTTTGACTGTTCTTCTCATATAGGTCTGCTGTGATGTCTAGTAAATACATATTAGCTATCTTGGGACTCTCCTGTTGTCAGGACAGTCAGTTGTCACCTGGTGGTAATTATTTTCTTTTTCCTCATAGCAGATATGAATGTAGGTCATACAGCTTTTGGTGATTTGTCCATACTCTTGTATTTTAGAATCCATTGGGAAACCTTGTCACCTAGTTTTGTTGTAAATTTTGCCTATGGGTGTTGGCTTTAATATATAGCTGCTTTCATGCAGGGTTCAGAGAAATTGAGAACGCATGCTATTACCATAATCTTCCCAGAATTTGTACCTAGTAACTTCATCAATAGTCATTAACTAAACTTTATTGAGCACTTACTATATGTCGGTCACTGAGCTAGACACTGTACTTGCCTTTTGTCTTTCAGCACTCATAACAGCCTATGAAGTCAATATTTTCATTGACTACATTTTAATGATAATTATACAAACATATCAAAAGTAAACTTGCCAAATACAGGTACTGTTATCTGCGGCTGAATTCTAACATAGAAAATATCTGATTTCATAGCTCACATTCTTAGCAAGTGTAAAATATTTTTCAAAAAGAAAGAAGAAAATGATAAGCCTCTGAATCTAAAATGATGAAAAAGTCAAGACAACAGGTCAAAATGACATACTAGTGGAAGTGCATAATACTGCCAAAAATCTTCTGTGGGAACAAATCTTATTGGCATGAAAGAGCATTAAGACACTGAGCACAGGAAGAGTGCAAATGAGGAAGAGATAGTGAATGCCAAGTGAGCTCACTTTTTACTTTTGCCAGAGACAAGCCTGGTCTCTGAACTACAAGAACTTGTAATTGAGATAGAGAACCAAAACCTTCACAAATAAAACAATCAAATATACTGCAAAGATGAATTTTGACAGCCAACCTTTCAAAAGTAGTTGCACTGACTCTGTGAGAGTCACTGTGTCCTGTGCTGTACAAGGAGGGATAATTCATCTGGCATATTTCCTTCCCTCAGAGATGTTTCAATTTAGTAAGAAAGATGTGTTCATGAATAATTTAAGATAGTAAATAATAAGAACCATTTATTACTATGAATAATAAAGGCTTTAGGAGTTTAGAAGAAAGACAGAGCACATGTGACTAGGGTAGTAATGGGCATGTAAATTGGATCTTAGAGGTTAAGTGAGACCTTAAAAGAAAATAAGAACCAGAAGGCGAGTCATAAAAAGAACAAGGTGGTACTGTGAGATGATAACAGCCAGTAGATGTTTTCAGGACAAAAAAAAAGCCTACAGGACTTACTAAGTACTTTGAACAGCTTATCCTGATTTCACAGATTGGGAAACAGAAGATTTTTAAAGCAGAGAGAAAAAAAGATTAAGGTCTTTACTTACATTTAGGAGTGGAGGAGTCTGAAAGGGAAAGAGGGGAAAAATAAAAGGCAAAAAGGTTAATAGGAGACCTTGAACAGTGGCTTCCAGGAGGCTGTTATGGTGGATAGTCATAAAGTACATAGAAGCTCCAGAGGGCTGGAAAGATTGCACCCATTTACATATTCATAGGAACTGTGAAAAGAGATGGATTGGGTTCCCAGACACAGTGACCTATGTTCGCCCTTAAGCTTTCCTATATAGTACGAGGTTTGCAGAGTGTCCTTCAGCAAACTCTTTTTTACTCATCGTCTGCCACCAATCATATTGAGGTCAAGCTGCTCTAGACGTTGGTTATTCTCAGAGGTCTATTAATCAGGACTGATATCAAGTAAGATAGCTTCACAATTCCAAATTTCACAAGCTGCCTTTGTAGTAGAGACATAAACCTCCATTTTAATGCTAATAAACACATTCCTCTGTCACAAACCTCAGAAAAGTTATAAAAAGATTCAGGGTCTTCAAAGGATGAACTGTATCAGACCTATGTAGATAAATCTAGACCCAATTTTAATATCATTTTGCACAGAAAATAGTTCTACAAGGTAGAAAAGTCAAAACATTCCCTTCAAGTGGCACAAAAAAGGAAAAGAATGACCATTGTTCTGTTATTTGAATTAGAATCTTAAGACATTTTGACTATAGACGCTAGCCGTAGAAAATATGTCCTCTCTCCAATCTACAGAACTGTTCAGTCTTTGGAAAGCTGAAAAGTGTTATTTTTCAAAAGGATACTTTAGAGTTTCTACCCTCATAAAATGCAGTTATAGCATTTTAAGAATATACATTTACATAGAGTTTTGCACATTCACCTTGTGTATTTGCTGGAATGTGTAAATGGGTACACATTTTATATAGTCTTTAAATATATTTAAAGCAAATCGAGGAAATATTCAGAGACTTAAAATTAGTTTTATATTCAATAACTGGCCAGAAAATAAAATGTCAATCATGTTTTCTAGCAGTATGCTATAATTCCAATCAAAAGAAATTGCTGTTTCACAATTTGATTTTAGGAGAGTGCTAGATCAATGTTATTGACTTAAGAGATTCATTCATTATTTATTTTAAACTTTGTTTATTACTCAAGTTTCATATACAGACTAATTATTTAAATGGGAAACTGCAACTGTCTAAATTAATATTAGGAAAATTGAACATTTACTCTGAGGCAGCAAAATTGGACTTTGTCAGGAAGCCAATTTGAGGAGGTAGTATACTACTTAAAATTGTCCATTAAAGGGAAAGAATCTACAGCCATGATTTCCCACCAGAGCACAATTAAATGAAAATAATAAAGGCTGTATTATCTCTTAAGTTCTGCATTTCCCATTTGTACAAAATGGATTCCTGAATGGCAGCTGTCAGAGGGGCTTGGCTTACTGACACCAACTAGTTGAAGAGTTCTGATTGTGTAGTCTTAAAGAAATAGTATTTTTTATTGTGGAATCTCCTTTGACAAAAGTAGAAAATTCTAAGACCACAACCAGCAGGAACTGAACAAAGATGCAACTTTAAGACAGAGCTAGATAAACAAAGACTCTGTACAAAAAAGGTCATTTTAAGAACATGGTCTCTTTTCATTCATGAAAGCAAATTTCAGTACTGCTAAAGCAAAATCTACTGAGGGTTGATACCCATTCCTTTGAAAATTAGCTTGGAGGGCTGATGGGTCACAAAAGGATAATCACTCAAAATTTTTGACAGCAGCTCTCATTAGTAAAATCTTTTCCTATTATTATGCTGACATTTATGAATTCATTTCATGACTCCAAAATATCTTCCAGGTAATTTTTTAACTTTGTATTTCAAAGCATGGGAAGAGATGTGAGCCCCAGAGCTGAAGCAGTAATGTCATAAATTCAATAGAGTTGGTTAATAAATCTAATACATTTGAATTTATTTTTTCATTCCGTGTGAAAAAAACATATTTGGGTGTATTCAAGACACCAGAAATTGTATTAGATATTGGGCATGGTATATTACTATGGCTAAATAATAGATTATATCCATGTATGCATCTTCAAAAGAATCACATGGATAGTTAATATATTAGTGATGACTGACTATATTTTTGTGGCTCCTATAGACGGTATATGTCTAGGTTTCCCTATAACTCTATATAAAGTCATGTAATTGAGAAAAAAAATAGAGGGTATAGCATTATGAGTTACAAAGTCTTAAGAGCAAATACTGACTATGTCAAATATCCAAGTAATAATTAATAAAAGAATAGTAACATAGAGTACTTAAAATTTGCTTATGATTAGGATATAATAATTAAGATCAATGTTTAAAAACCAGGGTGGAGTGCTATCATAAAAAGCTTCCTCCTTTGCCCTCCTCACTCCCTCTTTCTTTTTTCCTCAATCTCCTACTTTTGGTAAGATTAGTAAGATTGCATTCAATAAATTTTGCATGAGACTTGGTTTTATTCACATATATTATTTCATAATTGTTTTTCTTGGTTTATAGAAATAAATTTAAAGTAATGGATTAAATATCAATACATTCAATATAAATATATCAAAATATTCTAGAAAGAGAGTTATAATGTAACTTACATACATTTATAGAGATATTCTTCATTTATGTAAAAAAAAATAAATAAGTTAATTTGTAGACGAAACTATAATTAAATCTCTTCTTAACCATTGGGATACACCTAATTTTATGTCACATATATGGATATACATGGCCAAAGGCATAGCTAGATTGGAGACAAATGATTTATTTTCTGCATACATTCAAACTGTTTTCTCCCTCATGGGAGGTTTGTAGCTCTTGCCAAATGATTCCGTCTAAGAGCTGGTCCAGCATAATGCACATTCCAGCTGTTTCTCACACTTCAGTTTTCTTCTTCATTCATTCCCTGGTTGCCCTTATTGTCCCAGCTGACCCTAAATGCCCTTTTCTGTATACATAAAAATCGTTAATGTGGGAAAAACCCAATGCATGTATTATGAAACTATAAAATGCCTCTCAAGTCAGGCTTCTTAAAAACACATAAAGCATTTCATCATGTAATCCATTCTCTCTTTAAGACACTCAAACCTAGTATAATTTGACTTTTTCCTTTTAAGATTTTCTTGAATGGGTTTCTGAAATTTTAAAGAGGCACATTCTATTTTTGGCAAATTCCTCCTTCTTTTTCCTAATGTGCATGCCATTCCTCTAGGGATGAATGTAAATTCAACGAGGGCATAAAAATTTTAGGGTCCTGTTGAGTAGAAAATTTTACTTCCACAGGTGCCAGGTGTAGAGGATCACCAATGTGTCTATACATTAATGCTCACAGTGACTGATCCAGACTTAGACAAAAACATCTGCTATTGGTCTTTCCTGCATGGTCTAGTAGGGGCTGAGGGGCTGCATCAAACACAGAAATACTATTTTAACCTGAGAGGTAGAGGAAGCTCTGACAAAATACAACAAAATTTTTCAAGGCCTTGTCAACTTATTTTAAGAGTCTATCCCAAATCTAAAGAGCACTCTGAAAAGAAAATAACATTTTCTTGCCATAGATATGGTAAAAGTAAGAAAGTTTTCTTCATTTTAAATATATATATATATATATATATATATATATAGAAGGTATATTATATACAAGAAATGGTATTGGGTACTAAGCCACATTAAAAAATAAACAAATGAAAAACAACCTTTATCTTTCATTTCACAAACAGACGTACCAACCCAAAAGCTTAAAGAAATCTAGGCATATGTGAAAATTGCCATGTGAATAATAAGGCAGTGAGTGTCATAGATTGGGGCATTCAGAAAAAGTGTGAGCAGGGTACTGGTTTTCTATTTCAAATGATTCTTAAAGAATAACTTGGATTCTTCATGGGAGTACGCATTGCTCTGTTACCTAACGATTGTTACCATCCAGTATACTTTTAATGTTTTAGCAAATAGATCAGTAATTGACAGAAATAGTATTAAAAAGATTCATAAAAATTAAAGGACCGTTTAAAATTTTTAACATGGCAGATACTTGACAGAGATTTCCAAGTTCTTACATCAAATTTTCAACTGTCTATATTAGGTTTTAAAAATAGGGCAAATTGGAGAAAAAAAAACCAAAAAAAACTTAAACCTCTTTCCAGTAGTTTTAAGTCAATGGAATGTAGTATTCAACTAAATGGGCTCTGTTCATCCAACAGAAAATTATAGATTTTTTGAGGGTTGAATGTTAACAAATATTGTATCAAATTACTCTTTGCCTTCTTTGGAATTTTAATGAAGAATTCTAGTAAGTGATTATAAGTCAAAAAGGAATTTGGAAGACAATTTGATCAATCTGATGGCCAATGTATATGACATTCATTCTCTACAAATATTCTGCAGTAACAATTAAAATGGCATCAGCAACAAAAACAAAACTATAGGGCTTCCCTGGTGGCACAGTGGTTGAGAGTCCACCTGCCAATGCAGGGGACACGGGTTCGTGCCCCTGTCCGGGAAAATCCCACATGCCCCGGAGCGGCTGGGCCTGTGAGCCATGGCCGCTGAGCCTGTGCGTCCGGAGCCTGTGCTCCACAACGGGAGAGGCCACAACAGTGAGAGGCCCGTGTACCACCAAAAAAAAAAAAAAAAAAAAAAATCTATAATTTTGAATTCAAATCTGAAAACATGCATTTTTTTTTCTGAATAGCAGCAATGACTTCAGTGAAGGACATTTCCTGGGGATTATTGACTGCTACAGCTTTACTGGACTCAGATTTTATAAAACCCTCATATTTTTCCAAGCAGTCATTATAACCCTGAAATTGCCCTCCATATTCATTATTTTTACTTAATTAAGTTTCCATATTTGGGAAAAAAATCACAAACAGTAAGGATATAATAATATATAATACAGAGTTAATTTTTCACTTCATGTTATTTTGTCCTTGAAATTAACAAATGATACACAATAGAAATTTCTTTCCTAATAATTACAAAGCAAAGGAAAGGAAACTAGTAGCCTTTTGAAATTGACATGATAGTATTTAAAGAAGAAAAAAGACAATTATGCCTGCACCTTCTTAAAAATCACCAGAAACTTCAGCTTGGTTATATCTTATTTAAGACATTTAGGCTCCATATATACTGAACAAATTATGGTACCCATCCTATATAATTCAAAATAGAAAGATTGTCATACATTAAGATATACGTGAAAATATCCAACAAAGTTTTGAGGTTTTCCAAGGTGACTACTTGATACATATATCTACATCTATATCTATATCTCTCTATATATTTATACACACACGTATATCAAATAACACATTCTTTCAAAAATTTATGCTTTGTTACCTATTTTTGGCATATGCCCTTAGGAGTACTTAGCTAATCTGCTCAGTAAGCCTTCAATAAGGAATAGTATAGAGTGAACAACATGAAGAGACATCCATGTAATATTTTTCCCATTAAGAAGCCATTCCTCCACTGTCAATACTGCAGGTGTGATTTTCTTACTATTAGCCAGTTTTTAATTTTAAAGAGTGGCACTAGGGTATAGTGGTTAAGGCTGCAAGCTCTATAGGAAGATGAAAAAGATTTAAAACTTTGTTCCTCAATTTACTAGCTCTATGACAGGGAGATTGAATCTCCCTGTGCCTCATTTAGTTTCCTCATATGAAAAATGGGAATAGTAATATACTACTTTATGGAGGTGTCCTAGGGTTAAATGAAGCATGCTTGCAGAGGGTTTAGAACAGGGGCTGGTATATAGAAAGTGCTCAAAGAATGCTTGCTATTATCATTACAACACCCAAACACTTATTCTGTAAAATCAGGAAGTTTGTCTGCATTACATTGGTACTAATGATTTAGTGAATTCATATTTTTTTTTTTTTTTTTTTTTACTGTACGCGGGCCTCTCACTGCTGTGGCCTCTTCCGTTGCGGAGCACAGGCTCCGGACGCGCAGGCTCAGCGGCCATGGGTCACGGGCCCAGCCCCTCCGCGGCACGTGGGATCTTCCTGGACCGGGGCACGAACCCATGTCCCCTGCATCGGCAGGCGGACTCTCAACCACTGCGCCACCAGGGAAGCCCTTATTTATTTATTTATCTATCTATCTATTTATTTATTTGTCTCTCTATCTATTTATTTATTTATTTTGATTTAGTGAATTTAAATGGAGCACTGGATAACTGGAGTTATCACCCACATTTAGGAGGAACTTCCACTATATTCCAGAGAAGGAAGTCTAATTAGCAGCTGATGTCATTTCAATAATGATGGGTACAGTAGACAGAGGCTGTCACAAAGGTTGTCATTGGTAAAAATACCTGTTAGAGTCATAGTTTAGGGCTGGTAGCTCTTCCTTGCTGCTGCCACCTTATCTTCTACTGCTGCTGCTGCCTTGTCTTCCTGGGTGATTAATATGGAAAAAGCTACTTTTGAGCCCAAGGCCAGACAGAGGCAAGCTTCTCCCGAGGGTTTTGTAGCTGAGTCTATAGCCTTAAGTATTGCAGCTGCAAACATTACAGCTAACTCCTGGGCCTTCCAACCTGAGGGTATGGCTGCAGCTGGGCCTGCTCCTGTGCCAGGTCAGCACCCAGACTCCTGGCCTTCAGGCCTAGTGCTCGCTGGTCATTTTGGCACTGTGCTTGAAAGAGTCTGGGAGGAAGTATAACGACTAGACATTTCTTTTGCTGACAGAAATCTTATTTCATCTTAAAACGGTTATGCTTATATTCTAACGTTTTCATCATTCCAAATGTGGAGTAGGGAAAAAATCAAAAAGCCTGTTTGTTAACGTTATTTCATTGAAATCTGTTTCTACCAAATTAACTTTGCAAAACTCGTGAAGCCTTTGATTACACTCAGAATGTTCATTTTTATTCATTGCTTTTCATAAAATAAACGCGAGTTGTTTTGGATTGAGAAAATATTATTCTGAATTTCTTTAAATACCCCAGAATAATTATTGGCTAGTTTATTTGGGAATAAATGGTACACCTTTGATGTATTTCTTCCTTGATATTTATTATAGTCTGTAAAAACTAATATGCATCATTCACATTCTAACTTAATTTCTTATTCTTCCATTATCTTCACCTGTTGTTCCTGCTCATAGGTTGCTGCTGTTTGCACAGTCTGTATCACAGTGCTGACAACCTGTAATAATTGCATGCATTTAGGCAAGCCTTACAGTTTATACAGTCTTTCCACATGCATGTTCTTATATGAGTATTATAATCACCATGAGGTGGGCAGAGTAAGGAATACTATTTACATTTTAAGGCTAAGGAAACTGAAACACACATCAGGTTAAGTGACTTGTCAAAGATCAGTAAGGGCAAATCAGGTTATAGGGTCTGAAATCCAATCATCTGTCATTCCACTCTTGGTACCAGGACAGGGTGGCCTAATTGAACAAGTATGGGCTTTAAAAATCAGAAATATTCTGGTCTCAAATCTGGTTCTGCCACTTACTAGTTGTATTACTCAGGGTGACCAACCATCTTCATTTACTTTCAGACTGAAAGCAGGAGACCCAGAGTGTTAAACAGAGATGGAGTTCAATAAAATACAAAACACAATAACAAAAAACAAAACAAAATAATGGCAGGCTATAAGTAATTGGTAAAAATAAGTAGCGATTATTGGTCTGCTTATATTCTCTCTCCTTGCCTATCCACTTGCATCTGCTGTGCAAATAAAAGTAGTTTTTGGTTGAGCCACATGAAATTGCAGAGTTTTGAAGAGGAAATTGTCAAGTATCAGCAATTCCATATGGTTCTATATAATTCTTACAGAGTCCTGAAATAACAAGATTTCATGATGCTTTGATTTTGCCTTTTGTTTTGATATGTATTTAAAATGTTTTCTTTTTGAGTAGGTTATGCAAACATATTTTAGAAAATTTTTAAAAGATTCAAAACACTATATATAGGAAAAAATTAAGTCCCTCATTTATCACTGTTCTCTAGTCACTTAGTTTCCTCCTCTTGAAGCTTCCTCTTTTTTTTTTTAACATCTTTATTGGAATATAATTGCTTTACAATGGTGTGTTAGTTTCTGCTTTGTAACAAAGTGAATCAGCTATACATATACATATATCCCCATATCTCCTCCCTCTTAGTCTCTCTGCAACCCTCCTTATCCCATCCCTCCAGTTGGTCACAAAGCACCGAGCTGATCTCCCTGTGCTATGCGGCTGTGAAGCTTCCTCTTGAAGCAATCACTGATAGGAGATACTTAGAAAACTTTCCAAAGATGCTTTATTTATTTATAAAAACACTTGCATAATGTATCATTTCTATGTTTTTTTTTCTGCCAGATGTTTGCCTAATATATACATTTGACCAAACAAGCATATAAATTTGATAGATATTCCCATAGACCATGCACGGTGGGTGAAGGGAATTACTCAATAGGAAGTTGATACAGTGTTCTTAAAAGAAGAGAAAAGGGATGCTATGCAAGTACAGACAATAGATGATGACTCAGTAATTAAAGGCTCCAGGCTAAGAGAGCAGATCCAAATCAGTGTTCTCAGAGCCCCTTTATAAGCAAGTATACATAAAACACTAAATATATAACATGTTCTCACACTAGACTGTGAGCTCTCAGAGGGCAGGAGCTCGAATATCTTCATCTCGGTATCCCCAACTCTAAGTATACTTAGTTCTTGACAAATAGAAGGCATAAATACGTTTTGAGGGCATAAATGAATATTTTGCTACTTACTGAAATTTTTCTCAAGCATCTCAGTAAGACCTACTTAACATTGTCACAATATTACCATCCAATGTTTATCTTTTCTAAGCAGATGTTTTCCCACATGTAACATTTCTGTGTTGCAGCTCTTCTTATTTCTCTAAATCTTGGTAAACAATCTAAATTTCATGTACGTGAGTTAGAAAACTGGAATGGTTATTTCTTTTAAACGTATGCCACTGGCAGTAAAGATTTCATCTGGAAAAATATCCTATTTCAGACATTGTTTGTTTGCATAGCAGAAAGTAGAGTGAACATGAAGGCTGGATAGCTATTTGGCCAAGTCATTGAACAATAGATATTGTAATCCATTTGAAAGAGAGTACAAAGTATGGTATAAGGTATATTTTTTAATGTAAAAAATATTCAAGTATACAAGGAACACACAAGGAATCTTTTAAATCTCTAGCAAACATAGGTACTATGTCTACTGGGGAGACTGGAGACCAATTCTCATCCTGGGGTGGGTCACTAGCGCAGACCTGAACATTACTGAAATATGAAAACCCAGAGAAGAATTAAAAGGGGGATGGGTAAATCTCTTTCTTTCCTATGTTCAATTTCCCTTCATAGGACAGGAATAAGTTCTTATTCCAGGACTTCACATTAGTATTGTAACATTTAAGTTCAATTACAGAGGAGCACACAGAGTAATAAGCCAAGAGGTGCTTGAATACTACCACTGACTAATGGACAAGAAAAGCCTCAAAGCAAGCACACTCTCCTCCATTCCAGCAAGGCTAAGCATATTGGACCTCAATATTGGGGACTAGTTGAAAGAAAGCAGCTGCTGAAAGAGGCATCTAAAGTTGATTGGAGGCTAGCATTAAAAAAGAAAGACACAGAAAAGAAAAGAAAGGGAAACAAACTTCCCCAAGTTCCTCTATACATGAAAATTAGAGGTTTAATTCAAATTGTTATTAGACTCAATATTTACATCTACAAACCTCAAATTGTTACTAGGATTAAATGAAGCTTTGTAAACTGAGAAGAATTATTTTATTATTGTGTTCTCCACATCTAATACATGCGTTCCATATATTAATGTGCTCAAATGAGTTGGGTTGAATAATATAAAATTTGGACCTTAATTATCTTAGAATTGAAAAGTCTTCTGACTCAAACTTTCTTACCTATAGCTTATATTTTAAAATGAATGTGGAATTTTAAAGTGATACAAATTTAATTAATAAGGAGTTTTTTTTTTTAAATAGTGGATACCATCAAATCACAAATATATAGTTCTCAGATATATCTGTCCATCTCATTCAAAACTCAACCTCAGTACCCAATGTGGTCTCTTTCATACAGTCAAGATAAATATTTGTTGAATGGATGTTTGAATTAATAATAGCAGATATAGTTATAAATATAAAAATGTCAATCTACTATTAGTCAAAACCTTGAAAGGCAGACTGTGTCTATGAAGCACCTTGAAATAAACTGTCAGTATTTCTAGTTATTTCAAACCTAACCACTGTGAACAAACAGTAATAGAAACCAAAATGACCTCTTTTATGAAGAAAAAAATCCTAACTACAAATTAAACTTTGTGCCCAAACGACAGTCCAGCGTTGGTGTGTATACATGTTATTTACAGAGTTTCCCTTTCCATTCTAATTGAATGTGTCCCACACAGTTCTGGGCACTTAAAAAACACAAACTACTATTTGTTGAATTAAAATGACAACTGCATAAGCCCAACCATAACTATTGCTGCAAGCTGTCATTTGCCTACTCTATAATATCAATGAAGCATCTGGTTCCTACTCTGTCACTTTCCCCTAGGGCTTCAAAATGAAAGCTATAGAGGGAAAAGTGGGATCATTATATGTGGCTAGAAGAAGAACTATGCTGTGTAGATTCTGAAACACATTTCTGTAATTTCATAAATGGCCTGGATTTCAATAATAACCATCAAAACTTTATTAGTTTCATTTCAGTTTGACTATAAATGAATTTGTTTCCTGCGAAATCACTCATATCCATATTTTCCACTATTTTAGTGGTAGTTGTTATCATAATGATGATGGTCTTTCTCTACAAAAATTATACAAGACAAGTTCAAGCCATTCCTATAAATAATTAACATATTTTACATAAGACAAATGTTTCTTTTCAAACAAGCTTCCTTTTTAAAAAAATGTTGTTTTGCACTCTTTTGTTTTGATGGGTTCATTATTCCTGGAGAAATGTCAGCACAGAGTTCTTACATAATGTGCCCCCCTTGCCCTCAAACACATAGTTATATTTATTGATTATATTGTAATATATTTATAATATAATAATATATTGATTATATTGTAAAAGCCAATACTGAAAGAAAAAGTTAAAAATGTTAGCAATATAGCATGCTTAATTGATTTAAAAGATAAAAACCAAAAGAGTAAAGCTTAGTGTTGACTTTTGAGTGACATTCTTTGCTTGACTTTAAGCTTGTTTGTTTACCTAAATAATATTTACCTTCTGGACTATGCATAGTTGTGATTTGTAGTACAGAGAAAATTCTTTCTAATAGAAAATCAGTTTTATCCTTCAAAGGCAAGATTAACAGATGTTTCTTTGGTACCATTGTATAGTAATATATACTAATCTAGGAAGCACTATTAGATTTTTAAATAACGACATAATACAGATATCATAAATTGACCAAAATACTTCTATGTGTTTGCTTTTCTGTCAGCGTATCCAAGTGACCATAAAAATAATCTAAAAGAAAACATTTTTAAAATAAACTCTTAAACCCCTGAACAATAAGCAGGAACTTATTTTGACATGTAATTTATCAAGCTGTGAGACTTCTACTATTATAAAAAAGACAAAAATACAGAAAAAAAAAAAATGAATAACATGACTACAGTCTTGGGGAAGTTCCTCTGAACAAAATGTGAATTGAGGTGTTTTTGTCATTGTCATTGTTACAAATTATAAAGCTGACCTGTACATATTAGATTTTTTTTCAATAATTGAAAAGCAGTAAATGGAAATAGTTGCAATATTTTCATTAGGTGTAGAGAAAATCAGCTTTGACCATGTATTTATTTTGGTAAATCCTTTAAATGTACTAATATTTCTCATAAACCTCTAAAATTAATCCTCCAGAGTGCTGAGACTGGATTGGCATAGGATTTGAAATAGCAGGAAATTTAGCTAACAATTTTGAAAGGATTATTTTTCTGCAGCATATATTAATGTTTGCCACACCAAGTCTTTCCTTGATGGTGTTTTTCCGTCTTTGCTGCATAGTCTGTCTTTTGGATAGATAATCACAATTTTTAAAAAAATCTCCAATAAAATGATTTAAACCAACAATGGTAGACTATTTAAAGTTGGATCATGTCACTGCAGTGTGAGCATGGAGTTTCAACCTTGGTTTGTTGGTTTGTTGGAGTTTTTTAATTCTAGCCCTAGCTTTAATATAAAAAAATATTGCTCTTTCTTCATGAATTTCCTCATTTCTCCAAATAATAGTCAAAAGAGAAAGCTATTCTTCTTGATGAAGTGTCGATTGGATATTATCAGCTTTGGGGAATTGGCTCCTCGCTTCTCAACAATTCAATCTTTTCTCTCTTTCAAGAAAAGCACAAATGGACTAGCATTTCATGAAAATATTTTGTGGGTTTGGAGGCTTTTTACTAAATATATTAGTCTTCTGCTTGAATCATGTTCTAATTATTAAAGATCACGTAATATCCAAAGGTCCCCTCATAGTCATCTAAAATGCTTTGCTGAGGCTGTTAATTTTGAGAATGTGGTGGCCCACAATAGTTTCTCCAAATCCATTATGACCTATTGCACCAGTGTTTTGGAAAGACTACTTTTTGAGCTTCCATTCTTTGGAAGCAGCCCAGAAAACACCTATGTTAGACAAATCTGAACACTATATTCTATAGCTTTATTTTCATAAAATAACACTCCTGAGTAATACAAGTTTAATTCTTGGGTTTGATTTGTATCATTGGAGAAGGGAAGAATAAATCGACCCCACTATTAGATATGGAAGCACTGTAGGACTCCCTCTCATTATGGCCTATTTGTATGCAGTTCTAAATGTAAAGCTCACCCTAATTAGCTCAGCTGTTTAGAGAAACTTTAAGATGAGCCCCCTGTGCTCT
Organism: Leucopleurus acutus; assembly: GCF_964270905.1. NCBI lineage: Eukaryota > Metazoa > Chordata > Mammalia > Artiodactyla > Delphinidae > Leucopleurus > Leucopleurus acutus. Next base: position 123,781,093 of record NC_139143.1, read on the forward strand.
GCCTCAAGCAAATGTTAGCAACCTCTCTCAAGAGTTGTGAAACTCACTCTTAAATCAAATGTATCAAATAGTAAAAAGTAGAGGCAATGACCACCAAAAACAACCTCCCCACTCTGTAATTGGGTGTGGGTGTGCATTCACTGTGAACGAGTTGTATTAAGTATTTCCTGTTTAAATATATCTGTGTTGTGGATGTGCACATCCCTGCCGTGACACATCAGCGTTACTTATTGCACACATGAAGTCAATTGCACACATTCCTGAGTCTTATATTTCAGAGAATTCCAGTTTTTTCAAGTTATTCTAAGGAAGCATCAGGCATTGTGGCATGGTGTCTGGCACTACACAATTCCTTATTTAATAGGAGAACAAGAGAGCACTTACAGTAAAATAGTCATAAATTGTCAGCACATCTGTTGTTACTGCCCCGAGGGCCACATTAAAGTCTCCTGTTTTCCAGACATTTTTCTATTTTTAAATATACATTGTGCTTTGATCTGGCACATAACCAATCAAGCTGCCTTTTATAACCTGGCCACACCTATTTCTGCAGGTGTAGTAACTGAAAGAGAGCACTTTCAGGATGGAGGAGAAGGGCTACCTGGGATTCATTTTGAGCCAGTCATTTACTCACAGCATCCTAGCAGGCAGTTTTGAGGAATTTCTCATGAAGCAAATCAGTAGGGTTTTTCTCTTTCTTATCAGTGTGGCTTTACTTAGAATGAGAATGCCTCACATAACATACTTTTCAAATGAGATATCTATAACTAGGAGAACAGATATTTTAAAAGAATACTTGAAATTATTTTTTTGCATTACCTTGACTTTGTTTTACCCTTTTTAATTAACTTTGTCATATGTTGATTTGTGTGTTGTTTTTTTTGTGTGTGTAAATAACTTCTCTATTACCATGTTTTTTAATATTATTTCATCTATTTATTTATTTATTTGATTTTTGCTGAGGGTGTGCAATCAACAAAGCACTCATGGGCAATAGGGCTGGTTTTACCTCACCTCCTCTTAATCTGTTCACCCAGTGTCAGGCAGACTTCTTTCCTCCTGAAAAGCACATGTACTTACAGATGCTCACAACACACTAAATATCTGTAGCCATTGCTCTGAGTCTAGTATGTCTGTACACTTGTGCTTCTACCAGTTGAGTTGCATGCTTTCCAAGAGTCAGAAGCACTGTTCCACAACCTTTTATATGATTGGAAATTTCTATTGTAATTAGGTAAACATATTAATTACTGCATAAACTAAAAAGAAAACAAAGAGTGTAAAATACTTGGCATTTTTGCCCATAAAAAACTTCAGTGCTGGGCTTCCCTGGTGGCGCAGTGGTTGAGAGTCCACCTACCGATGCAGGGAACGCAGGCTCGTGCCCCGGTCCAGGAGGATCCCACGTGTCGCGGAGCGGCTGGGCCTGTGAGATGTGGCCGCTGGGCCTGCGCATCCGGAGCCTGTGCTCCACGGCGGGAGGGGCCACAGCAGTGAGAGGCCCGCGTAGCGCAAAAAAAAAAAAAAAAAAAAAAATGAACATTATATTTTTTTGCTTAAGAATGCTAAATATATTATGATTTTCCATTTTAACCCATGTTTCAATTAATTTAATATTTACTCTCCCTGCTACTATAAGATAAAGCCGTTTTACTCCAATGTATAGGATAATGATAAAGCATGTCTGCTCCAAGGATAGTTGTGACTGTACCATTGCTCTATCACCAAGGTCCTGTGGAACTTTGTGAAACTTTTGTTTCTTTATCTAAAAAAAATAGGAATCTTAATAAAACTTAGATTATAGGGTTTTGTTATAAGAACTAAATGAGCTGATGGTAAAATGCTTCTGTCTGTGACTGGCACTTAAGAAGAAATGAATAATTGTTATAATAGTAAATTACAGCATCAAACAGTTGTGAGACAATTTGCAAAATGCCATCATGAATATTATTTCATTTAATTCTCAATTAATTGTTTTTCTTATTTTAGAGAGAAAAAAGATCTCAGAGATCTATGATGAACTACTGAGTTTGATGATAGGTAATTTTTCTCTGAGTTCAAAACATATCATTATACCCTTCCTATGTAATACTTTCCTTCATGAACTACTCCAAAAGGTGTGTGTCCTACTAAATTATTTTCATTTGAAGGAAGTCTTCTGGTTTATTTCTTATTTACAGACTTTATCAATAATATACACCATGGCAAAATGTCATGATTTGAGACACTGAAGCCTGGTAGATCTATTTCACTTGATGTATCTGTCAGTAGAACAGCTCGATTGTGTTTGGAAATAGAGAAAATAACACAGTCATTTTCCTCCAGCTGAGCATTCATCAATGAGTTCATGTAAACAGATTTCAAATCAGTAGAAAACAGAGTTTGAATCCATATTTTTGTCTTCACTTGAGACCATATATTAGATCTAGTGTAAGATTTTTCATACCAAGTCACCCTGGCCCTGGTTTACTGAGAGGGAGCTCTACTATAAACTAAGTCAATATCATAATACAGGACAAAGACAAGGTCTGCATAGGAATGCTGATTCCCATCTAATATTGAAAACATATATTTAATCCCCAATGTTAATGGCTTATACGATTTCTTTCCCAGAAAGCTACAGACTAGTGAGAAGAGATAAGGTGCTACAAAATCTACTACATACAAAGAAGATCTTAAGTACAGGAAGAGATGTATATGGGTATAGGGAGTTTAAAAAACATTGAGTTTGCATTGTATGAGAGATATGAGATTCAACTTCACGGAAGGAGTGGCTTTCAATATGGATAAAACCCAGAAATAAAGTATGGGCTGGAGGAGATAAGAAAAAAAGCTGTTTCTTATCGTTTGGGTAAGCCTAATTTTCTTTTGGTGTCTTAGCATCATTTCTGACATTTTCTACACTTCTGTAGTTCAGATTCTGAGAAACTGAATTTCTCAGACCTCTTTGCCACCAAAGTTCTGGTTTAGGGTCTATCAGTGGGAGACCTCCACATGCAATTAGCAGGCAGAAGGTACTTTTTTTTTTTTTTTTTTTTTTCTTCCATAACAGTGGCTGCAGTAGGCAGACCCAGTTTAGATTCTTAAAGCCATAACAGCAGACCAATGTAGGTTCTTATAACTGCCAAAAGCAGGCTCCTGGAATGGCAGCCCCAGAGGAATGCAAAGTAGGCAGCAGCACTCCCAGCTTCCTACAGATACTGCCACTCCACCTTTTTGTTCCTTCCAACAATTTTGTAGCAACCCCAGTTCTCTTTCTTCTTGAAATACCTAAGCAGATTTCTGTTTTGGTATTTAGAACCCTTAATGATAAAGAGAAAAACAAACAGACAAACAAAAACATGCATGTAGAAAAGTTGGGACATGTGTTGGGGGAAATAATTCTAGTTTTCCTAGCAATTGAACTAAAAATACAATTTAGAACTGTCTTAAATAGAGATTGTGATGCTCAACTGTTGAGTTTGCAATTCAGTAGTTTTCTGTCCCATATCTCTAGCTGTTCCTTTTTCGATAAGTTTTTACATAATCATTTAAGTCTTATTTTCTCTAGGTTTGAAAAGGTGAGAACTCATCAAGTCCAAAGTTAACTTTAAAATAGTCCCCAGAAATATATTTATAAAAAAGCAGTAGAGAAGATGACATAAATGCCTATAATTTAGCTCAGTGAATTAACACCATAAGCTGTGAACACAATAGGCCTGGAAAAGTGTCATAGAAAATTAAGGCCCAGAGATGTGAGGTAAATCATTGTTGATTGTAAATGAAAAATTCTAACAATATAAAATGAAATTCCTCGATAATACCCACAATGGTTTGCGGGTTGGGTAGGGGAAACAGAGGAAGTAAAAGCATTCCACAAATCTTGTCTTGGTAGGAGACAGCTATGGACACTCATTAACATTTAATATTTAAAAAATACAAGCATATGTAAGCATGTCATGTATTTAGAGATATATAGTAAGAGACCATACCATTCAAATGAATAGAATGGAAAATCAGTACAAAGAGCACTCAACACTCACAAAAGATAGGAAGGAAACTAAGATAATAACAATAAGGTATGGCAAATATAAAACACAAAGTCGGTATCAGTTGAGATAAAGATACAAATCAGTTCTCATTAACATTTCTAATGGTTTAAAAACAAAACTGCTCAGATTAAATAAAAACAGAACAAAACAAAAAGTCCAAAATCAAATTCAAGGCAAAATGCCCTAAATGTTATAAAGAGACATAATTCATATCAATAGAAATAGCAATATACCAAAGCAATGTAATAGTCATAAATCTTCATGCACCTAAATTTTTTTAAAATTACTTTAAATTTCAAGAAGTGACAACTGCTAAAATGACAAATCCAAAACTTCAGTGAGTTATTTTATTATCTTTCTCAGAAAGCAACAGATCAAATAGACTAAAAAATAAGCATACCAAATATTTCAATACAACATTTGAGCAGTCTATACTAGTAAGTGAATATGTATTATTTCAAAACAAATAGAGATTTCACAATTTCTAAAATGCATCAATAGAACATTGATAAACTAACCATATGTTGATTCTTTTCAATGGACAACAATCCATTCACTTGACAGATATTTACCAAGTGGGTTCTATGTGCCACACACTGTTGTCTCCTTGCGGATCCTAAATTGTTCAGAGAGATGAAAAATGTCATGGTAAAAAGATTGGAAAAATGTGATCTGATTTACATTTCAAAAAGATCAATCTGCTGCAGTGGAGAATCTCATAAAATACAATTTTAACTTATAAAAACTCCACACAATTTTCTCAGAATTGTTTATATAAAATAGAAGATTTAACATCTATCACTTAGCTCAATGAGCTTATGTCTCGGGCAAGAGATACAATACTTCTGACAAAGTTTAAAGTAAGAAAGGAAAACAAAACTGAAAAAAATGTGCTGTCCTTGATTACCCATTAAGAATTAAATGAGAGAGTTAAACAATATTTAAAACAGATTAAGTATAACTTAGAGAAACTGATAAAAATTTGTACAGTGTTGCATATATAAACCAAATATATTTTCAGAGGTAATTTTTTTTTCTATACACTATTTTCCTCTTCCTTGATGACTTTAGAATTTAACTCCTGAAAACAATGTTTCTCCATTGAACTATCTCATTGAATAGTTTGGCAAAATAGTCTATTTATTTTCAGTATTTACTGATGAGGTTAACTGTCTAACCAGTCTATTGTCTAAGTCTATCACAAGTTTACTACTATTTAAATTAACATAAGCACATATGGATATGTGTAAATGCATGGAAAATGTCACAGTGGATAAACACCAAACTAGTAACAGCAGTTACATCTGGGGAGTCATCTGATTTAGTAGAATAAGGCAGGTTTAGAGGAGAAGGGAGAGAGGATTTAGGCTTTAGATTTAGGCTTATCTAGAATATTTCAATTTCTTTAAATGGAGAAATTTTTGTATGTGAATGAGGCATTCATAGCTTGGAAGGGAATAGAACACTGAATTGTCAAAGTGTATTTTCAAGGGTTAAAAACATGACTCATACAAATATAGAATGGACACAAGCCAGATATTTTACCGGACTCATTAATTAATGGAAAAACAAATAGAGCAATAAAGCTGATTTCAAAAGACTTTGAGGATTGAAGATTATATAGCCATCAGAAAAGATATAGTTTTAAATATGGATATTAAAGTAAGGTTTTTAAATTACATACAAAACTGATTAATATTCCACAAGGCATTAAAACCGTAACTTTGGAATTATGTTTTCCACTGATTAGAAATCTACAGATTAACATGTAACTCTAGTTAAATAGCAAAACCAAGCCCAGGTATATTCTCCTGGAGAATTAAACAGTCCTTGGGTATGCTTGCAAAACAATAAACCAGCGTAACATTAAAAGTACACACCATGCCCTTTTTGTGCTTATTTGCAAGCATTGTATGACTTTTTCCTTATGAAGTAAAGAAAAACAGTAAGAAAAGACACCCCACTGTTAAGAACAGTGGTAGAAACAGATATTTTTTTGATCACATATTGGGGAAATGTGAGTAATTTCTGGAATAACTGTAATAGAACTATCCAAATGCAGATGGTGAAGAGGTAACATTATGAAAAATATTATTAATTGCAGAAAAAGAGAATCAAAATTCTCTGCAGTTGGAATATAAGCTCTGATACTAGAAAATATTCATACAAATGCTGACAGGGATGTAACAGAAAAAGATAAAAGTTTTCAGGTAAGACCAGGAGAGAGATTGCCTTTAGCTACATGTGGCTGATTATTCCTGATGAATAAGGATTGTTGTGTTATTGAATCTATTCTATATATTATTCTTAGTTTATATATTTTCATGTTGGAACTGGTTGTGTAGGAAATTCCTATAAGGTATTCCATGCTTTGTGTGTGTGTGTGTGTGTGTGTGTGCACTCTTTATACATTTTTTTCTGCTGTAATCAGAACATTATGTCTCTTCAGTTATAGATAAGGCTGGATAAACTCTAATTCCCAATTACAATCAAGATTTAGGTGACCACTGTGAGTTCCGAAAAAGCAAAATAAGACATAATATTCTTGGTGTGCCACATGTCATATAAATATAAAACATTTGTTAAAAAATTTCCCATAATTTTCACAAACCACTATTTTCAAATATTAGGCTTAAATCAGAATTAGCCTAGTGAGTACTTCCTTGTACATTTTTATTGATTTCATTTTGTCTTAATTACTTGAAGAGATTTTGTTTAATAGACTATAATAGAAATAAAGGTTGATTGACTCTATGGATAAAGATAAAAAGAACTCTGGATGTCTCTGATAATAAGGAAATATTAGTGTCTTAACATTTCATGATCTTAGTTGAACTTCCTGATATCTTTATCCTGTCTGTTGGAAATCTAGCAAGGAAGGCTATCAAAGCCAGTAAATGAAAACAGAGCATCAGATTCTATCTGAAAATTGAGGAAACAAAGACTGAAACATGCCTTCTATGAAAGTTAATTGGAGGGCTTAGAATTTATTGTTATAGGGTTACATAAAAAATATCAGAAGTGATTATTTCCCACTATTATTGGAAGACCAAAGTGAAAGGTCCTCTAAAATAAAGAAACTTGAAACTGCGCTCCTTTCAAAGAATCTAGGGCACGCATATTTCTTTGACTTTACATTAAAAAAAGAGAATACTTATTTACATAAATTTGCATACACTGCTTAAGTATGTAAAACTAATTAGTACAAATGAAAAAGATATGTTCAATATACACATTTAAGGACGTTCAAAGAACTGGGGTCAACCAAGGTTTGCAAATTAGGAAATCTGACTCCACCAGGGTATTTCTCCCAAATCAGGGATCATTTTCAAAGTGCTTTGCCTAAAGACAAAGGCTTCCAAGCCGATGACTCTGTAAAAACAAATGTCTGTTTTCCCCACTGTTAAAGTAAGAGGTCCCTAAGTATTTTTAGTGCACTTGGGGCTGCTGTTCTCATTGATGGCTTCTTGTCTTGAGACAGTGTTTTATATCATTCTGTCTTGTAGCTGAGGAGGCTATCAAGTGAGTTGCCTTGGACTGATCAGGTCCGCGATAGGAAGCATTCAGTGCTCTAAAAATGGTATACAACCTCTAAAAGTCTTTAAAAATTGTCAGCTCTACTTTTAAATCTTAGTGGCTTAAGCTGTTTATAAAGGAGACTAAAATAAGAAAGTTTTCTGTTTTAAATAAGATAACCTAAGAAGTTTTAGAAGGTGCAACATTTGGGCATTATATTTTCCTTTCCTGAGTTATGAGAGACCTTTAATAAAAAGTGTCAGTAATCTTAAATCCATTTAAACTTGCTTCCTGGGATGTTCTGATTTTCAGAGCCATGATCTGCCTGTGATGGATCATAGCTGATCAGGTCATTTGCTGATAAACATCTTTCACAGGATTTTCTTTTCCGTTTTCCATTGAAATTCTCATAGTGTAATGGTATGTCCTTGCAGAGGCTACTCTGACTGCCAACTTTAATTTTTCAAGATAAGTCTGTTTTCTGGAAATACAGCTCATCTTGTAGAACTAGTTTTACTATTTATTAAAGACCTGGACCCTGTCAACTAAACTGAGTGCTAAATATTGAGATAAAAAGTACATATCATCAAGCAGTCAATTTTTTGTGCTCATGGATGCTGAGTTGTTGAATATTTAAGATCATCAGGGTACTTGGCAGGATTTTGCTAGAGGATACTTTTTCTCTTTGCTAGAGGATACTTTTTTTTCGTGACCTGGAATTTAAGCATATGTTTTTGGATTTTCTGATTTTTTTTTTTTTTTTTTTTGCGGTACGCGGGCCTCTCACTGTTGTGGCCTCTCCCATTGCGGAGCACAGGCTCTGGACACGCAGGCTCAGCAGCCATGGCTCACGAGCACAGCCGCTCCGCGGCACGTGGGATCTTCCCGGACCGGGGCACGAACCCGTGTCCCCTGCATTGGCAGGCGGACTCTCAACCACTGCGCCACCAGGGAAGCCCTCTGATAATTTCTTAAAATGGATCCTTTCTTAGTCCATTATTGGCACTACTGCCAAACCATTGCATTTATCTCCGTGCCAACCCATACAAAAACTTTCAGAGGGGATTTGCTACTGTGGAGGGGTGGGGGAAGTTATCCTCAAACCTCTTAGGGTCCCTGGCTGTCTGACAACTAAGCTGATAGAGACAAATTAAAACGATAAAAACATGAATTTATTTAATATAAGTTTTTCATGGCATGGGAGCCCTCATAAAGAAATCAAGACCTGAAGAAATTGTTAAACTGGAAATAGTATTGTTTTGCTTCACTTTTTTTTTTTTATTAAAGTATAGTTGATTTATAATATCATGTTAGGTTCAGGTGAACAGCACAGTGATTCATTTATATATATATATATATATATATATATATATATATATATATATATATATTCTTCTTCAGATAAAATGGTTCAATTGGAATATTTTTAATGCTAGTTTTGATGAAGAGTACACAGCCGAGAAGAAATAAGATATAATATGAAGAGCATGAATTCAAAAAAAAAGTGTGAGGTCAAAGAATATGAAGTAAGTGTAGTAAACTGGGGGAAAATTAGCAAGGCCTCTTTGTTCCTTCAGATTTTTCTGGCATCCTTCTCTCTCTGGAGATAAGGATGCTCCTTTCCTCTGGATAAAGGGAGGGCAACTCTGACATGAGAGTTTTATTACCTCTTTCAGAGAAAAAGGGTGTGGAGAGGGAAGGTTAGAGTGACCTTCTTGTTTCTGCCATTTTTTCAAACTACTTCAGTTTAAAATAGTCAATATGCCATGGTACCTATTTTGGGGTGTCATGTCCTGAACGTCATCTCTACCCAGTGCATCCAAGTCCACTGCCTGGCACTAGAGGGCCTCCATCCTCTGCCCTTAACTGTCAGTATTTCTTTGTGGCTTGACTTTAGGGCATCCGCTCTCTAAAACACCTACATTGATTCTCCTCTTTTCTAAAATTCTTACCTGATTTTTTAGGATACAGCTCATTCCCCACTTTTTCTATAAAAGAATTCCATGACTATTGTATCTTCATCTTAATTCCATCTCTCAAGGCCTAGCTCACATTCTCCCTATTTAATCGAAAACATCTCAGAGTACCCCTCCTTACCATCCTCTATAACCCATATTATTACCTATAATAATAAAATGTCCCACTTATTTAAAATGTGTTATACCATTTTATAGATGAGAAACTGAAACATGGGGAGATTAAAAAGATTGCCCAAAGTAACAAAGCTAGGATTCATATCTGTTTTCTTTTATTTTTTTCTCTCAATAAAGCCCTTGCTCATAATTACAATAAATCTGCTGACTTCTTAAATGGTATTCATTCATTTCACCTTCACTAGCCTGCTATTTTTATCATCTAAAAAATCACTTATTTTGTTTAGTAACACTGATGCATTTCTGAAATGCTTCATATATTTTGTGCTTCTTTTTGTTTCCTGAAACTTAAGCACAGAGTGACGGAATAAGATGTAAATGCATTTCTTTCCTTAGCTGGATTAAAGTAATTTCAAACTAGTGATAAATTCAATATAAAAAATAAATAAGAGTGTTTGGGACATCTTATAAACTACCACAAACTTACTAAAAATTTTTTTGTTTCTTAGATACCACTGATTATAAATTTAATAATATTTTCAGAAAAAAAGCCCTGGATCATTATAAGAACACTGTGATAATAAAATGAACGTTTTCAACTTTAAGAGTACTTGTCAATTAAATAATGTTTTAGAAAAACAGAAAGGCAGTAATTAGGATGAAATTTTCTAATTTTCTGTGAGTTCTATTGACATTCATAGGAATCTCTAAAATAAAAATTAAACAAAATTTTTTTTCCCCAAATTCTGTGTATTATTCATGAATTATATATCAAATTCAATTACTCTTCCTTTTCCTGACTCTGGGCATTTAATGTGTCCATAACTGTCATTAAATGTTGGAATAGAACATTGTGAAAGAACCAGATGAAGGAGATTATCAAATTTCTCTAATTCTCTTTTCAATTTTATTTAAAAATATTTACTTGATTTCCCTTTTACAACTTCTGTACTCTAGAGTAGGGGTCCCCAACCCACGGACCACAAACCTGTACCAGTCCGTGCGAAGGAACCCCCTGTTAGGAACCGGGCCGCACAGCAGGAGGTGAGCAATGGGCAAGTGAAGCTTCATCTGTATCTACAGCCGCTTTGCATAGCTCTCATTCCTGCCTGAGCTCCACCTCCTGTCAGATCAGTGGAGACATTAGATTTTCATAGGAGTTCAGACCCCTACTGTGAACTGTGCATGTGAGGGATCTAGGTTGCGTGCTTCTTACGAGAATCTAATGCCTGATGATCTGAGGTGGTGATGCTAGCGCTGGGGAGTGGCTGCAAATACAGATTATCATTAGCAGAGGGGCTTGACTGCACAGAGACCATAATAAGTCAATTGCTTGCAGACTCATATCAAAACCCTATCAGTGAGTGGCAAGTGAAAATTAAGCTGCATCTGGTGGCAGGCTTTATAGTGGGAAGTGAGTTGATGTACTTCAATTGTACAGCTGCATCTGGTGTCAGGCTTTAGGTCAGAATCCGACACTTACTTTAGTCCGTGCGTGGCCCGTGCATTATTTTATTTACCACGTCCGTCCGCGCCTCTTTCCTGCACTGCGTACTTGTCTCAGACACAGTTTTGGAAAGTTCACAAGCTAACGCTAGCCAGATGAATAAAAAAAACAAATGTCGTTGGAGAGCTTCTTTGAAAAGGGGGAAAGACCCAATGATGAGACAGCAGAACAGTCTAAGATTGCCAATAAAAAGAAAGCTGAATTTAAAAGAAAATACCAAGAGTCCTACTTAAATTACAGGTTCATTGCAACAGGTGATTCACATTCTCCAAGCCCTCTTTGTATAATATGTGGTGATTGATTATCCAATGAAGCCATGAAACCTTCAAAACTGCTTCCCCACATGGAGACCAAGCACCCTGCATTAAAAGACAAGCCTTTAGAGTTTTTCAAAAGAAAAAAAAAAAAAAATGTGAACACGAAGAACAGAAGCAATTATTGAAGGCCACTACTTCATCAAATGTGTCTGCACTGAGATCATCATTCTTAGTGGCTAACCACATTGCTAAAGCTAAGAAGCCCTTTACTGTTGGTGAAGAGTTGATCCTGCCTGCTGCTAAGGACATTTGTCGTGAACTTTTAGGTGAGGCTGCAGTTCAAAAGGTGGCACATGGTCCTCTTTCGGCTAGCACCATAACTAGATGAATTAATAAAATAGCAGAAGATATTGAGGCACAATTGTTAGAGAGGATTAATGAGTCGCTGTGGTACGCAATCCAGGTTGACGAATCTACCGATGTTGACAACAAGGCAGTAATGCTTGTTTTTGTGAGATATATTTTTCGGGAGGATGTGCGTGAGGATATGTTATGTACACTTTTGTTACCAACCAACACCACAGCTGTAGAATTATTCAAGTCTTTGAATGACTACATATCAGGAAAACTGAATTGATCATTTTGTGTCAGTATATGCACACACGGAGCGGCTGCCACGGCTGGACAGCTTTCTGGTTTCACTACTCGGGTCAAAGAGGTCTCTTCTGAATGTGAGTCTACGCACTGTGTCATCCATAGAGAAACGCGTACCCGAGAAATGTCACCTGAACTTAACAATGTTTTACGGGATGTGATTAAAATTATCAACCACATTAAAGTACATGCCCTTAACGCACATCTGTCATGCAGCTCTGTGAGATGAACGCAGAGCACACACGTCTTCTCTTACACACAGAAGTGAGATGGCTTTCTAAAGGCAGATCATTGGCCAGAGTTTTTGAATTATGCTCCAGAGATTTCTTTTAGAAAAACAGTCACTACTGGCAGCACATTTCAGTGACACAGAATGAGTCGCAAAACTTGCTTACTTGTGTGACAAATTCAACCTGCTCAATGAACTCAATCTGTCACTGCAGAGGAGAACAAGTGGTCGCATTCAAAGCCAAACCGGCATTATGGGGCAATGAGTGAACATTGCGATTTTTGACGTTTCAAACATTAGCAGAGATTTTGAAAGAGACTGAGCCAGGGCCTTCTTTCTCCCAGCTGGTACATGATCACCGATCTCAGCTTTCAGAAGAGTTTGAGCACTACTTCCTAACCACAAAAGACCCCCGAACTGGGAAGGAATGGATCCACAACCCATTTGTGAATAAGCCAGGTGAATCGACTTCGTTCATGCTAGAAGAGGATCAACTGCTTGAGATTACAAATGACGGTGGCCTTAAAAGTATGTTTGAGATAACTTCAAATCTCCATACGTTCTAGATTAAAGTCAAGACAGAATATCCTGAGATTGCCACAAAAGCGCTAAAAAGCCTGTTTCCATTTCCAGCAACCTATTTTTGTGAAGCAGGGTTTTCTGCTGTGACAGAAACCAAAGCGATATTACGGAGTAGACTGGATATAGCAACACACTTCGGGTGTCACTGTCTCACATCACCCCCAGATGGGATCATCTAGTTGCAGGAAATCGTTTAGGGCTCCCACTGATTCTGCTTTATGGTGAGTTGTATAATTCTTTAATTATACATTACATAATAATATATATATATATTATTATGTAATAATAATAGAAATGAAGTGCACAATAAATTTAATGCATTTGAATCATCCCAAAACGATACCCCACCCCCGCCATGGAAAAATTGCTTTCCCCGGAAGCTATCGCTGGTGCGAAAAATGTTGGCGATGGCTGCTCTAGAGGTAATATTCTAGGAGACCATTAAATTGCAAAAGAAAATTTTATTTTTCTTCTTTATTGCAGGTTATCTTTATATTTCTGGCATTTTTTGTCTTTCTTATTCTTTTGTTTCTTTATCTTTTCTTTTTTCTCTATTATGTAACTAATTTTATTTTTAAATTAAAATTCAAAAAATTTATTTTGTCTCAACTATAATTTTAGAGAGCCACATAAATACTATATATCCACTTTCTAAAAAATAATAAATTAGGGAAAATATTTGCAAACTGCACATATGACAAAGGAATATTATCTAGAACATGAAAAGATTCTCAACAGTGAGTGAAAAGCAAACAATCCAGTTATAACACAGGCAAAGGAAATAAACAGACACTTCACTGGAGAAGATATATAGATAAATATTTTTTAACATCTTTATTGGAGTATAATTGCTTTACAATAGTGTGTTACTTTCTGCTTTATAACAAAGTGAATAATATATATATATATATATATATATATATATACACACACCTATATCTCTTCCCTCTTGCATCTCCCTCACTCCCACCCTCCCTAGCCCACCCCACTAGGTGGTCACAAAGCACCAAGCTGATCTCCCTGTGCTATGCGGCTGCTTCCCAGCAGTTATCTGCTTTATGTTTGGTAGTGTATATATGTCCATGCCACTCTCTCACTTTGTCCCAGCTTACCCTTCCCCCTCCCCGTGTCCTCAAGTCCATTTTTATTCCCGTCTTGCCCCTAGGTTCTTCATGAGCATTTTTTTTTTTTGAGATTCCAAATATATGTGTTAGAATACGGTATTTGTTTTTCTCTTTCTGACTGACTTCACTCTGTATGACAGACACTAGATCCATCCACCTCACTACAAATAAATCAATTTTGTTTCTTTTTATGGCTGAGTAATATTCCATTGTATACATGTGACACATCTTCTTTATCCATTCATCTGTTGATGGACACTTAGGTTGCTTCCATGTCCTTGCAATTGTAAATAGAGCTGCAATGAACATTTTGGTACATGACTCTTTTTGAATTATGGTTTTCTCAGGGTATATGCCCAGTAGTGGGATTGCTGGGTCATATGGTAGTTCAATTTTTAGTTTTTTAAGGAACCTCCATGCTGTTCCCCATAGTGGCTGTATCAATTTATATTCCCACCAACAGTGCAAGAGGGTCCCTTTTCTCCACACCATCTCCAGCATTTACTGTTTGTAGATTTTTTGATGATGGCTATTCTGACTGGTGTGAGGTGATATCTCCTTGTATTTTTAATTTGCATTTCTCTAATGATTAATGATATTAAGCATTCTTTCATGTGTTTGTCGGTAATCTGTATATCTTCTTTGGAGAAATGTCTATTTAGGTCTTCTGTGCATTTTTCAATTGGGTTGTTTGTTTTTTTTGATATTGAGCTGAATGAGCTGCTTGTAAATTTTGGAGATTAATCCTTTGTCAGTTGCTTCATTTGAAAATATTTTCTCCCATTCTGAGGGTTGTCTTTTCGTCTTGTTTATGGTTTCATTTGCTGTGCAAAAGCTTTTAAGTTTCATTAGGTCCCATTTGTTTATTTTTGATTTTATTTCCATTTCTCTAGGAGGTGGGTCAAAAAGGATCTTACTGTGATATATGTGATAGAGTGTTCTGCCTATGTTTTCCTCTAAGAGTTTTATAGTGTCTGGCCTTACATTTAGGTCTTTAATCCATTTTGAGTTTATTCTTGTGTGTGGTGTTAAGGAGTGTTCTAATTTCATTCTTTTGCATGTAGCTGTCCAGTTTTCCCAGCACCACTTATTGAAGAGGCTGTCTTTTCTCCATTGTATATTCTTGCCTCCTTTATCAAAAATCAGGTGACCATATGTGCGTCGGTTTCTCTCTGGGATTTCTATCCTGTTCCATTGATCTATAATTCTGTTTTTGTGCCAGTACCATACTGTCTTGATTACTGTAGCTTTGTAGTATAGTCTGAAGTCAGGGAGCCTGATTCCTCCATCTCTGTTTTTCTTTCTCAAGATTGCTTTGGCTATTCATGGTATTTTGTGTTTCCATATAAATTTTGATATTTTTTGTTCTAGTTCTGTGAAAAATGCCAGTGGTAGTTTTTATAGCGATTGCATTGAATCTGTAGATTGCTTTGGGTAGTAGAGTCATTTTCACAATGTTGATTCTTCCAATCCAAGAACATGGTATATCTCTCCATCTATTTGTATCATCCTTAATTTCTTTCATCAGTGTCTTATAGTTCTCTGCATACAGTGCTTTTGTCTCCTTAGGTAGGTTTGTTCGTAGGTATTTTATTCTTTTTCTTGCAGTGGTAAATGGGAGTGTTTCCTTAATTTCACTTTCAGATTTTTCATCATTAGTGTTTAGGAATGCAAGAGATATCTGCTCATTAATTTTGTATCCTGCTACTTTACCAAATTCATTGATTAGCTCTAGTAGTTTTCTGGTAGCATATTTAGGATTCTCTATGTATACTATCATGTCACCTGCAAACAGTGACAGATTTACTTCTTTTCTGATTTGGATTCCTTTAACTTCTTTTACTTCTCTGACTACTGTGGCTAAGACTTCCAAAACAATGTTGAATAATAGTGGTGAGAGTCGACAACCTTGTCTTTTTCCTGATCTTAGTGGAAATGGTTTCAATTTTTCACCATTGAGGATGATGTTGGCTGTGGGTTTGTCATATATGGCCTTTATTATGTTGAGTTAAGTTCCCTCTATGTCTACTTTCTGGAGGAGTTTTATCATAAATTGATGTTGAATTTTGTCAAAAGCTTTTTCTGCATCTATTGAGATGATCATAATATTTTTATTCTTCAATTTGTTAATATTGTGTCTCACATTGATTGATTTGTGGATATTGAACAATCCTTGCATTCCTGGGGTAAACCCCACTTGATCATGGTGTATAATCCTTTTCATGTGCTGTTGATTCTGTTTGCTAGTATTTTGTTGAGGATTTTTGTATCTCTCTTCATCAATGATGTTGGTCTGTGGTTTTCTTTCTTTGTGACATCTTTGCCTGAGTTTGGTATCAGGATGATTGTGGCCTCATTGAATGAGTTGGGGAATGTTCCCCCCTCTGCTATATTTTGGAAGAGTTTGTGAAGGATAGGTGTTAGCTCTTCTCTAAATGTTTGATAGAATTCTCCTGAGAAGCCATCTGGTCCTGGGCTTTTGTTTGTTGGAAGAGTTTTAATCACAGTCTCAATTTCAGTGCTTGTGATTAGTCTGTTTATAGTTTCTACTTCTTCCTGGTTCAGTCTCAGGAGGTTGTGCTTTTCTAAGAATTTGTCCATTTATTCCACGTTGTCCATTGTATTGGCATATAGTTGCTTGTAGTAATCTCTCATGATCCTTTGTATTTCTGCAGTGTCAGTTGTTACTTCTCCTTTTTCATATCTAATTCTATTGGTTTGAGTCTTCTCTCTTTTGTTCTTGATGAGTCTGCCTAATGTTTTATCAATTTTGTTTATCTTCTCGAAGAACCAGCTGTTAATTTTATTGATATTTGCTATTGTTTCCTTCATTTATTTTTCAGTTATTTGTGATTTGATCTTTATGATTTCTTTCCTTCTGCTAACTTTGGTTTTTTTGTTGTTGTTGTTCTTGTTTTTCTAATTGCTTTAGGTGTAAGGTTAGTTGGTTTATTTGAGATATTTCTTGTTTCTTGATGTAGAATTGCATTGCTATACACCTCTATCTTAGAAGTGCTTTTGCTGCATCCCATATGTTTGTGGTTTTGTTTTCACTGTCATTTGTTTCTAGGTATTTTTTGATTTCTTCTTTGATTTATTCAGTGATCTCTTGGTTATTAAGTAGTGTATTGTTTAGCCTCCATGTGTGTTTTTTTTTTTTTTTTTCAATACGTGGACCTCTCACTGTTGTGGCCTCTCCTGTTGCAGAACACAGGCTCTGGACGTGCAGGCTCAGTGGCCATGGCTCACGGGCCCAGCCGTTCCATGGCATGTGGGATCCCCCTGGACTGGGGCACGAACCTGTGTCCCTTGCATTGGCAGGCAGACTCCCAACCACTGCGCCACCAGGGAAGCCCCTGTGTTTGTATTTATTACAGATTTTTTCCTGTAATTGATATCTAGTCTCATAGTGTTGTGGTCAGAAAAGATATTTGATAGGATTTCAATTTTCTTAAATTTATCAAGGCTTGATTTGTGACCTAAGATATGATCTATTCTGCAGAATGTTCCATGAGCACTTGAGAAGAAAGTGTATTCTGTTGTTTTTGGATAGAATGTCCTATAAATATCAATTAAGTACATCTTGTTTAATGTGTTATTTAAAGCTTGTGTTTCCTTATTTACGTTCATTTTAGATGATCTGTCCATTGGTGAAAGTGGGTGTTAAAGTCCCCTATGATGATTGTGTTACTGTCAATTTCCCATTTTATGGCTGTTAGTATTTGACTTATGTATTGAGGTGCTCCTATGTTGGGTGCATAAATGTTTACAATTGTTATATCTTCTTCTTGGTTTGATCCCTTGATCATTATGTTGTGTCCTTCTTTGTCTCTTGTAATAGTCTTTGTTTTAAAGTCTATTTTGTCTTATATGAGAATTACTACTCCAACTTTCTTTTGATTTCCATTTGCATGGAATATCTTTTTCCATCCCCTCACTTTCAGTCTGTATGTGTCACTAGGTCTGAAGTGGGTCTCTTGTAGACAGCATATATATGGGGCTTGTTTTCATATCCATTTAACCAGTCTATGTCTTTTGGTGGGGGCATTTAATCCATTTACATTTAAGGTAATTATCGTAACATAATTTAAGCTAACATATGTATTTTCCTATTACCATTTTCTTAATTGTTTTGGGTTTGTTATTGTAGGTCTTTTCCTTCTCTTGTGTTTCCTGCCTAGAGAAGTTCCTTCCGCATTTACTGTAAAGCTGATTTGGTGGTGCTGAATTCTCTTAACTTTTGCTTGTCTGTAAAGGTTTTAATTTCTCCATCAAATCTGAATGAGATCCTTGCTGGGTAGAGTAATCTTGGTTGTAGGTTTTTCCCTTTCCTCCTTTTCAATATGTCCTGCCACTTCCTTCTGGCTTACCGAGTTTCTGCTGAAACACCAGCTGATAACCTTATGGAGATTTCATTGTATGTTATTTTTTGCTTTTCCCTTGCTGCTTTTAGTATTTTTTCTTTGTATTTTAATTTTTGATAGTTTGATTACTATGTGTCTTGTGTTTCTCCTTGGATTTTTCCTGTATGTGACTCTGCACTTCCTGGACTTGACTGACTATTTCTTTACCCATATTAGGGAAGTTTTCAACTATAATCTCTTCAAATATTTTCTCAGTTCCCTTTTTTTCTCTTCCTCTTCTGGGATCCCTATAATTTGAATATGGTAGTATTTATTTCCACTATTTATCTTCCAGGTCATTTATCCATTCTTCTGCCTCAGTCATTCTGCTATTGATTCCTTCTAGAGAATTTTTGATTTCATTTATTGTGTTGTTCATCATTGTTTATTTGCTCTTTAGTTCTTCTAGGTCCCTGTTAAACATTTCTTTTATTTTCTCTATTCTATTTCCATGATTTTGGATCATCTTTACTATAATTACTCTCAGTTATTTTTCAGGTAGACTGCCTATTTCTTCTTCATTTGTTTGGTCTGGTGGGTTTTTACCTTGCTCCTTTATCTGCTCTATATTTCTCTGTCTTTTCATTTTGCTTAACTTACTGTGTTTTGGGTCTCTGTTTCGCAGGCTACAGGTTCGTAGTTCCCACTATTTTTGGTGTCTGCCCCCAGTGGCTAAGGTTAGTTCAGTGGGTTATGTAGGTTTCCTGGTGGAGGGGACTGGTGCCTGTGTTCTGGAGGACGAGGCTGGAAAATGTCTTTCTGGTGGGCAGCCCACATCCGGTGGTGTGTTTTGGGGTGTCTGTGACCTTATTTTTAATTTAGGCAGCCTCTCTGATAATGGGTTGTGTTGTGTTCTTGTCTTGCTAGTCATTTGGCATAGGGTGTCCAGCACTGTAGCTTGCTGGTCATTGAGTGGAGCTGAGTCTTGGCGCTGAGGTGGAGATCTCTGGGAGATTTTCATTGTTTGATATTATGTGGAGCTGGGAGGTCTCTTGTGGACCAGTGTCCTGAACTTGGCTCTCCCACCTCAGTGACACAGGCCTGACACCTGGCTGAAGCACCAAGACACTGTCATCCACATGGCTCACAATAAAAGGGAGAAAGAAAGAAAGAGGGGCTTCTCTGGTGGTGCAGTGGTTGAGAGTCCGCCTGCCAATGCAGGGAACATGGGTTCATGCCCCGGTCCGGGAAGATCCCACATGCCACGGAGTGGCTAGGCCTGTGAGCCATGGCTGCTGAGCCTGTGTGTCCGGAGCCTGTGCTCCACAATGGGAGAGTTCACAACAGTGAGAGGCCCATGTACTGCAAAAAAAAAAAAGAAAAAAAAAAAAGAAAAAAAAAGAAATAAAGAAATATATATAAATAAAATAAAGTTATTAAAATAAAAAATAATCATTAAAAAGTTTTTTTAAAGTAATAAAAAATTTAAAAGAATGAAAGAAAGAAAGAAGAGAGCAACCAAACCAAAAAAGAAATTCACCAATGATAACAAGTGCTAAAAAATATACTAAAAAAAAAAATGCAAAGGACAGAACTCTAGGACAAATAGTAAAAGCAAAGCTACAAAGACAGAACCACACACAGAGGCATATACATGCACAGTCACAAAAAGAGAAAAAGGAAAAACATATATATATACCGTTGCTCCCAAAGCCCCCCTCCCAGTTTTGGATGATTAGCTGTCTATTCAGGAATTCCACAGATGCAGGGTAGATCAAGTTAATTGTGGAGATTTAATCCGCTGCTCCTGAGGCTGCTGGGGGAGATTTACCTTTCTCTTCTTTGTTCGCACAGCTCCTGGGGTTCAGCTTTGGATTTGTCCCCACCTCTGCATGTAGGTCGCCTGAGGTGGGGACGTCTGTTTCTTGCTCAGACAGGACGGGGTTAAAGTAGCAGCTGATTAAGGGGCTCTGGCTCACTCAGGCCGGGGGGAGGGAGGGGTATGGATGCGGGGCGAACCTGCAGCAGCAGAGGCCGGCGTGACGTTGCACCAGCCTGAGGCGTGCTGTGCGTTCTCCTGGGGAAGTTGTCCCTGGATCACGGGACCCTGGCAGTGGTGGGCTGCGCAGGGTCCCAGGAGGGGAGGTGTGGATAGTGACCTGTGCTTGCACACGGGCTTTTTGGTGGCTGCAGCAGCAGCCTTGGCGTCTCCTACCCATCTCTGGGTCTTGCGCTGATAGCTGCAGCTTGCACCCATCTCTGGAGTTCGTTTAGGCAGTGCTCTGAATCCCCTCTCCTCATGCACCCCGAAAAAACGGTCTCTTGCCTCTTCAGCAGTTCCAGACATTTTCCCGGACGCCCTCCCAGCTAGCTGTGGCGCACTAGCCCCCTTCAGGCTGTGTTTACGCAGCCAACCCCAGTCCTCTCCCTGTGATCCAACCGAAGCCTGAGCCTCAGTTCCCAGTTCCGCCCACCCCGGTGGCTGAGCAGACAAGCCTCTTGGGCTGGTGAGTGCCTCTTGGCCCTGATCCTCTGTGCGGGAATCTCTCCGCTTTGCCCTCCGCACCCCTGTTGCTATGCTCTCCTCCGCGGCTCCGAAGCTTTCCCCCTCCGCCACCCGCAGTCTCTGCCCACGAAGGGGCTTCTAGTGTGTGGAAACCTTTCCTCCTTCACAGCTCCCTCCCACTGGTGCAGGTCCCGTCCCTATTCTTTTGTCTCTGCTTTTTCTTTTTTTTTTTGCCCTACCCAGGTACGTGGGGAGTTTCTTACCTTTTGGGAGGTCTGAGGTCTTCTGCCAGCATTCAGAAGGTGTTCTGTAGGAGTTGTTCCACATGTAGATGTATTTTTGATATATTTGTGGGGAGGAAGGTGATCTCCACCTCTTACTCTTCCACCATTTTGAAGCTCCTTCCTCCTATAGATGTTAAATTAGCACATGAAAATGTATTCAACATCTTTATTCATCACAGAAATAAAAATTAAAACTACAATGAAATATCATACCCACTAGAATTGCCAAAGTAGAGACAATACCAAATGACTGTGAGGATGCAGAGAAACTGGATAATTCACACATCGCTGTTGGTAATGAAAATGGTACAGCCATTCTGGAAAATAGTTTGGCAGTTTTTTTAAAAAGTTAAACATGTAATGACTCCGAAGTTGCACTCTTGTGCATTTATCCCAGAGAAATGGAAACTTATGTTCACACAAAAACCTGTATGTAAATGCTCATAGTAGCTTTTTTTTCATGGTAGACAAGAATTACAGTCCAGACATCCTTCAACTGATGAATAGTGAAACAAAATAAATAAATGAGTAATAAAATGAGCAATAAAAAGAAATGAGTACTGATATGCACAACAGAGAATTATGCTGAGTGAAAATAGCCAGTCCCATAAATCAATAATACCGTTAATTCTATTTATATAATATTTTCAAACTACAACATTCCAAAATGTTGAGAAATTGCTCTTTTCCAAGGCTTAGGGAGGTGGACAGGGTGGGAGGAGGAAGCTGCATTAATAAAAGGGCAACATGAGAGATGCTTGTAGTGATTGAACAGGTCAGTATCTTGACTGTGATGGTGGAAACATAGACCTACACATATCATAAAGTTGTGTAGAATTACATTTACACACTCACACTGCCCCACAGAAACATACATGAGTATGTGTAAAACTGAGAAAATGTAAATAAAATTGGTGGATTATATCAATGCCAATATCTTGGTTGTGACATTGCACCATAGTTTTAAACGTTAACGTTGGGGGAAATTGAGAAAAACGTTCATAGCATCTGTATTCTAGTATTATTTTTACAACTGCATGTGAATCCACAGAGACCTCAATAAAAATTTCAATTAAAAATAGTAAAATAAGGGTCTTTTGCTTTATATAATATTGAATAAATGAAACCATCAAATAATTATAATTTTGTGAGACATTCTCCCTACAAGAATATTGATACTTGACAATAGAGAACCTCATTCATATATCCATTTTATAAGGCTAGAGCTGGTATCAAATTGGAAGATGGATTTGGAAGTATTGATATGCAACATACATGTGTTCTGGAAGAGTAGGAAGAGACAGTGTTTAGGATAAAGAGGCAAAGTATGTCAAGTGAATCACTGAGAAATATTTAGGGCAATGACTGAAACTTTACTGTGCTTACAAATTACTTGGAGAACTTGTTAAATACTCAGATGCCAGAATACAACCCAGAGGTTCTGATTCAGTAGATATGGAAAGAGGCTCTGGCATCATCCCAGGTGATCTTGATGGCATCAGTTCACAGACAATAATTTTTAAATCACTGATTTACAGATAATTCTTTGCAAGACAATAAGTTATGTGTTCTTTAAGTATATAGAAATATATTGATGATTACTACCATCAACGACTTTAGTATCAACATAAAACTGAAAATTTAATTGAAAGAAATTGAGAATTTAACCACGTTATATGAGTGAATAAATAGAATATCATTTCTACTTACTGCATGAGAACAAAAGGAAAGGCTATATATTCATATTAGAAACATTTTTGTTTTTATGAATTTAAAATGATTTTCTCTCTCTGGGAGAGCATGCAATTTTATAGAGTGGTGTCATGAAAATATGATTGTTTGATAAATAATCAGGTACTGATTCTGAAAAATATGAATATTATAGTGGCTGATAGGGTTAATTTATTTCTTATGACTATTTTCTAGATCAGATTCTTAAGTAATCAGTAGACTTGTTATATATACAAAGTAAGCACAGTACACTAATAGACAAGGGAAGTAGATTTTTCAGAATTTTATATTCTTTTATGCACTTAAGTTTCCTTTTGAATATAGATACGTCTATTGGACTTTCTATTAGCAGCAACTATCATTATAATACTGAATAATAAACATCTCCAAATAAAGTGGCTTACATTTATTCTAATGTTTATGGGTTGCAAGTGATTTAGGATAGTCTCAACCTGGGCAGATCTGCTTCAGGATGCTGATAAGTGGATAAACTAGGATAAATCTTCACATGTCTCATTTTAGGATTCAGTCTGAAAACACAGGGTATGTTGTTCTCATGAAGCATAAGAAGGATAAAGCATAAAAGTATAAGAGGATAAGCCAACCACACGAACACTTTTTAAGCATCTGTTCCCTTCAGTTCTGCTAACATCCCGTTGTCCAATGTGAGTAACGTGGCCAAACCCAAAGTCATGGAGTGGGGACATTCACTTCAACTACAATGATGCTATGGCAAAGGTGAGGATGTACATACCACTCTCCCAGGAAGCATAAAATTGAGTGGAATCATTAACTCCAATGATCAGATTCTTGGTGAACAATATTACCTTTTAGAGGTAGTTTATTTGGGAATTATAAGAGATACCATATTTATTTCAATTCTATATTAACATTACATATAACTTTTATAATTACAGTAGTTCTTTAAAAATCTTAATTTTAACTAAAATCAACTTTGTGCTTCTTACTACACTGCATCTTTTATCTATGGAATATTTGCCTTCTATAATAATATTTATATCAGTTATTTTTTGCAATGTAACACGTCATTCCAAAATTAATGGCTTAAACCAACAATTTTTTATTTGCTTACTATTTTGCAGGTCAACCATTTGGGCTGTACTCAGCTAGAATATCTTGTCCCTGTAGGACCATTGGGATAGCTGAGGAGTTTAGGAAGTCTGGATCATTTTCTCCACATGGTCTTGTTACCGAGTCTAAGTTCTAAGTTCATACTGCTTGCAGCACAACAGGTCAATAAATCGAGAGACAAGGTGTTGGAGCAAGGAATAGTGACCTTATTCAGGAAGCCAGCAGATCGAGAAGATGGCATACTAGTGTCCCAGAGAACCATCTTACCTGGGTTAGAATTCAAAAAGGAAAGGCATGTGGCTGGTTGTTGCAAACTTCTTGGTGCCCGCCAGATCCCAGAGGGGATGTGAGGATCCTTTGTTCCTGCACCTGTCAAGATAGGTCTGGTCATGATGTTCTATGAACCATCAACAAAACAAACATTATTTTCTCTTATGCAACTTTTTATCTCTGTATAAAAGAAAGGTCAAGCTTGGGAGGCAGAGCCTTGAGAAAGAGCTATTATGTATATTTCAGGATACAGGCAACATTCCTTTACAAATATGCAGAGCCAGCATGACTAAGCACAGGCAATAGAGCACAAAGGTTAGAGCTAAAGGAATAGATACAATATGGAGTCAGGTTTGTTCTTCTCTGTTATGGTCTCTCCTCCTCAAGGAGTCTAGGCTAGACTTGTGCTCCAGGCAGCCGTGTTCCAAAAAGACAAGTGCAGAAAATTCAAGACACTCGGAAACCTCAGATCAGAATTCACACAGTGATACTTCCAGTACATTTTATTGGTCAAACCAAGTTATAAGGCCATTCTAGATGCAAGAGGTGGAGAATGAACAGTGATGTTCTCTTGTATTAATGTACTGAAATAAACTAGATGATTTTGATAAACTAAGTCTATCAAATATCTTTATGTTTAATAATTTTTCAGGCTTCTTGAGCTGGCATAATGTTGAAATGCTACATTATTCAAATTTGCAAAAATAAATTTTTTTCTAAACTTTACACTTAGAGCTGGGTCTTTGATCAGAGATATCTAAATCATTTTAATTATGTCCCACTATCAAATTATTTTTGACTTTTATCACAAACAAAATACATAAATTTATTTAAGAAATATATACTACCAGTAAGGAATATGTAAAATGGCAGGAAAGTTTTCTTCCTTTCAAATTAATAAAATGTTTAGAAAAATTTGAAAATTTTCATACCTCCTCAATTGATTCTTCTGTTCATCCTTAGGGAGACCACTATGTTAGAGTATCATGTAACTTTCCTATGAAGCTAATTCTCATCTTCAGTGGATATATTATTCTGGATAAGCTACCTATGATTAACAGTGAATCTAAAAATATCTGATACTTAACACAACACAGTTTTTCTAATTTACATAGTAATACTAGTCACTGACTGGTGGTCTATATAATAATTACAAGATCCAGGCTACTTTTGTTTTATTTTTCTGTCTCCTTCTAGGTCTTCTGAACTACTCTGAGTATTCTCCAGTGGATAAATTAAGGGGAAAAAAATAAGATACTCATAATGGAGATGGTTCAGGTCTGGAAGTAGCATATTTGCCTTGTTTCCATATTCCACTGGCAAGAATTAATTTACTTGGATACATATAAATGCAAGGGAGGCTGAGAAATGTGGTCCAGCTATATACCAGAAGGAAAAGGAAATGGAATTTGGTGAACACATCACACTCTCCACCACAGTGGAAATTAAGTAGAAAATGGTACTCTACTCTCTTACTAGTAATCAATGATTTGAAAAGATATTGCTATGTCCTTGATTTTTCTCTGTCTGACTGTTCAACTCAATGAGTAGAATTTCTTAGAGATGAGGCAGGATATGTCTAGCCACAAAGAATTCCCCTCCATGTATGTTTCCTGAGACTTGTTAAAACAGACCCCAGCTGCTACTCTTTAGACTATAAAGTAAGTTTCTCATTAATTCTGCCCTTTTAGCAGCTGACAGGCAATTTGACTGTTTGGAAAACACACTGGGTTTTTATGACCCACAAATAAGTAATCATAACCAGCCATAAATAAAACCACAAAGCATAAATTGATGGAACTTATACAATTTTAACCTACAATATTAGAGGTTACATTTTAGAACTACAAAGTCCCTTTTAACATTTCAGAATTGTCCTACAGAAGTGCACTGGGTTTTACTTTCATATTAAAAAAATGCATAGTTTTACTAAAATTGTTAATTATTTTCTCTTTAACTTTCAACTTCTTTTTGCAAATATTGTTTTATTTTTGGATCATATTATATATTGGGAGTCTGTGTTAGTATTAAAATATTTAATTCACATCTAAACGTTTTAGGAGCTATTTCAGAGAGGAATATATTAACACAAAAATTCACTTTCCTGTTTCTGTCTGAGGACTTTGTTATTTCACCTATTATTGTTAGGACAAGGAAGTCAAATATTTTGTAGGTTTATATATATAATATATACTATATATATATATAGACAGCCTATAAAGTTGATTAACCGGAAGGGTCACAAGTCTCTAGAGAAATGGATATCTGAGTAGCTTATTCTTCCACAATGATGTGTTTGTTTTTATAAGACTATTTTCAGCTATATATGTGAAGTTCATTCTAAATACTGTGCAAGACTTAGAATTGGATTAGCAATATAAACCCTACAAAATTTGGATTTTATATACAATATATATATGAACTGTCTACCCCCAAAATTCCTATGTTGAGTTCTAACCCCTATTACCTGAGAATGTGACTGCTTCGTGAGACTGGGCCTTCAAAGGGGTGACTAAGTTACAATGAAGCTGTTAGGGTGGACCCTAATCCAATATGACTAGTGTCCTTATGAGAAGCGGAAACTTGGACATACAAAGAAACACCGAGATGAACACACACAGAAGATGAGGACATAGCAAGAAATTCACATATACAAATGAAGCAGAAAGGCCTCAGAAGAAAATAAACCTGCCAACACCTTAATCTTTCACTTCCAGCCACCAGATCTGTGAGCAAAGAAATTTCAGTTAAGCCACACTGTTTGTAGTATTTTGTTATGGCTTCTCTAGCAAACTACTAGTAATAATATATGCTAATACATTATACACAGACACACACACACACTATAGATGGAGACAGAGAGTCTATGTATAAGAAAGAAAGCAGTGTTAAATATAAAAAAAAATTAGTAGCTGAAGGCCAATTCATTTTTGCAATATGTTTTGAATATTAAATGTTTGAAAATTATATTAAATTTTATTACCTAATGACTAAAGTTAGTAAAAAGTTGTTTAGCTGCGTGTCAAAGAAGAAATGAGGAAATTTAATGAGATGTCTAACATTATCATAGACGTACAAAACTATGGAATTCACAATATTTTTCAGAGCAAACTGTTACTGAGTAGCTACATGCTCAACATAACAGAAAATGAAAAAAAAAACATAAAATCCAAATTTTGTAGGGTTTATATTGCTAATCCAATTCTAAGTCTTGCACAGTATTTAGAATGAACTTCACATATATAGCTGAAAATAGTCTTATAAAAACAAACACATCATTGTGGAAGAATAAGCTACTCAGATATCCATTTCTCTAGAGACTTGTGACCCTTCCGGTTAATCAACTTTATAGGCTGTCTACTCAAATGTCACCTATCCATAGAGACTTTGCCTGCCCATCCCATCAAAACTCCATCTTCATTCACTCTCTATTCCCATATTGTGTTTATTTATTTCAGTATAATTTATCTGACAATATGTTTTATATTTGTCTAATATTTGTCTCCCACACTAAAGGAAGGCGAAGATTTTGTGACTGGCTTACTTCAAAATAAACTTAACCTCTAAAAATATCTCTAACACATAGGAAATGTTCACTAAATATTTACTGATAGATTAGTGGTCAAATCAGTATTTATTCATTGTTCCCTAGGCTTATTTAAGTCAATATATTTGTGATTGTTACAGAGTTTCATAACTAAGCCCTACCTGAACCATGGATATCACAATCTAACTGGGAAGATGAAAGGATGAATAAATAGAAGATAACTCAATTTTCAAAAAGTGTGCTGTCCACAGCCTCTGTGGAAAATAGTATGGCAATTCCTAAAATATTAAAAATATAATGTATAATCCAACAATTCCACTTCTGGGTTTATTCTCAAAAGAAAGCAGGAACTCAAAGAACTAGTTTTACACACATGTTCATAGCAGCATTATTGACAAGAGCCAAAAAGTAGATGCTACATAAGTGTCCATTGACAGATGAATGGATACACAAAAATGATATATACATACAATGGGATATTTTTCAGCCTTAAAAAGGAAGGAGATTCTGACACATGCTGTGGTATGGATGAAACTTGAGGACATTATTCTAAGTGAAATAAGCCAGTCACAAAAAAAAAAAAAAATACCATATGATTGCACTTATGTGAGATATTTAAAATAGTCAAACTCAAAGAACTAGAAAGTAGAATGGAGGTTGCCAGGGGTTGAAAGGAGGGAGAAATGGATAACTGTTGTTTAATGGGTACAAAGTTCAGTTTTATAAGATGAAAAGGTTCTGGAGATTGATTGCACAATTATGTGAATATGTATACTTAATACTACTGGATTGTAGAGTAAATGGTTGAGATGGTGATTTTATGTCATATGTATTTTATCACAATTTTTAAAAAACATGTGCTATCCAAAAGTGAATCTACATAGTTCTTAAAATTTGGATTTCCCTTTGATATTTGCTTTTAAAGAAAAGTGTGAAAATAAATATTATATAAACATAACACATTGCCTCATTATAGTGTCTAGATTAAGACCCAAGAATATCAACAGTTTTCATATCATCTGTAGTGGATATGGTTTCAATACAAAGGGAAGAATGAAGTTGAATGATTCAGTAACAAACACATTTTATATATTATCAAAATAACCATATTTAATAAAAGACTACTAAGTTTGATTTTTAAAAAATTACATGGGTAGGTGAGTAAAGTAAGGCCAGGTCTGGTAAAGTTATTTGAGACAAATCTTAATAGCTAGTTCTACAAAATCACTAATCTCTCTACTATTTTATCATTAACTAATAAAGCAAGAATTAGGAGTTCATACCTATTAATTTAATTTGTATTTGAGATTGTATTTCTACAATCACTATAATTTTTTTTGTTTTTCAGGCTATAACCAGAATGTTAGCTTACTGGAATTTAAGACAAACTCTAAACTACTGCCAGATATATTGATGGTCCCATCATGGAGTCATTGAAGTTGAAAAGAATTTTCATGTAATTGCCTATCTATAATAATAAGAAGAAAATTAATAATAATAAAATAGATCTGAAATATAATCCTTGTCACTGTCAGAGTTCTAAGTAATAGATAGTATTTAAATCATTTTCACATGAAATTATGTATGGTTTTCCTCTAAGTAAATTCAAATATTTGAATATTATCATCTCACAAAAAAGTATATTTTACAGATTATACATTTTGTTATTCTACTTTTTTCAATGAATATTTTGTTGTTTTTGTTCATCATTTAAAATCTGTATGAAGAAAGCTAATTAGAGATTTATCTAGAGAACAAATAAGTGTAACTAAAATATACACTGTCATGTGAATATATAATGGAATTGCTTATTCAAGGAGGCCAAGCCATGGGCTCAGTCTTCGAGCCTCGAATCTGTCCTATTAGACTGTAGTCGTCTCCAGCCTAAGATCTACACCTATAATGAGACCTTTGCCTTTGAATTAAGAGATAGATCCAGCTTCAATTCAGAACTCTCCAAGGCTTTCTCTGCTTTTATCTCGATTCTTTAGAAAATTCATAGGGGAACACTCTGAAGAAGGACAACCCGATGAAAATGTATGTGTTCTCTGGGAGAACTTGGATTCTTAGGTTTTTGTTATCACAATCAAATATTGCAAAATTGTTATGACATTTTGAAAACTGCTAGGCCAAATGCAAAGTAAAATCTTCCCTGAACAGGTTTTGAAGATACCAGGCACATTTGGCAAGTGGAAACCCCTCTCTTCTTTTCAGACCTTCAATAAAAATAAAAATAGTGTCTTCTTAATGAGGCCTTATATTTTCTGATGACTACAGCAGTTATAATAAGTGAATCAAGTAAATTG
The DNA here is from genome assembly GCF_964270905.1 of Leucopleurus acutus. NCBI lineage: Eukaryota > Metazoa > Chordata > Mammalia > Artiodactyla > Delphinidae > Leucopleurus > Leucopleurus acutus. The sequence continues at coordinate 123,811,165 of NC_139143.1, forward strand.
TGATAACAGGAGAGAAAAATAAATCAGCCTAGGCCCTGAAAATTTCAAAATCAATGCCAGTCCTCACTTACTGAGTTTGGGGAGTATTGTCTTTGCTCCCTCTCATGTTTTCTGTTTTATCCTTCTTACTGATGAACAGCAACAGCAACAGCAACAGCAGAAAAAAACTTAGAGAAGACAGAACAAGAGGATGGAAAAATAGCTAAATACAGCTCTTAAGATAGAATGATTCACTCAGCAACCTCACCATATGCTCAAATTAAGCCCCTGAAATAACAGCAAAGTTCCAAAATAATAGATAGTGTTACCCCCTAGTTTGGAGCATAGCAACAGAAAGCTACAAAGATAATGAGCTTCACTACTGAGATATCTTAATGGAAGTATTCTGTATTATCCAAAACTTATGATTTATGTATTGATTACAGTATATAGAGAGATTATAATATAGGTATACAGACAGTATACAAGTAGGTACACATGGTATACATACAGATTAAACATTTTGAACATAACTAATAGTAAGGGGAATTTACAGAGTAACTCATTATATAGACACATAAATGTGCACACATACATACTACTGAAAAAAATAGCTCATGTTTGTTTTTATGCTAAATACGGGCAATGCACTCTGATCTTTTCTCTGCTCTTCTCTTTAATTTTTTTAATGTTGATAGAGATCAACTAAATGATTTCACAGTCCATTAATAGATCACCACAGTAGTTTGAAAAAAATAATGTATTCATATTTACATGAACCGAATATGTTTTCCCCTACTAAATCACTTTCAATTTATTATGAAATTATGAGGAATAAATTGCCTGATATTAAAATGTTATTCAAAATAATTTATTATGTTATTATTTTTACCTTCACAATTCTACCTAATTAAGATTTCATATCATCTATGTACCATTCTCTATATCTACAATCAGAATCCTTGCCTCACTAAAATTCACAAGTAGTACAATGGGCTTTTCTCTTCCACTTAGCACTTAAAGATCTAGCTTTTAATAAAGTAACAGGTGTACTTGTCTTCTTCATTAGATTGTAAGCTCTTTAGGACTTAATACACATTGTGGAGCTCAATTTTGTATTCCTTATAGTACTAACATGGTGATCTCCATGTAAGAACTTAACAAATGTTTATTGAATTCAATTTAGGAGAAAGAAAAGAGCAAAGGATGAATAGTCATTTAGATATTTCAGAAGATTATGATAGGTAAGAGTAAAACATCAGAATTAGGATTTGAATTCTATGTCATTTCCATCTTTCTCCATTTCAAGCACCCATAAAATGTTTTGTTTGTGAAGTTTTTTTTTAAATTTCATATGTAAACAAACTTTTAAGTTCTTCATCATAGTAATTCAAAACTTTCTATCATACTGCTTCCTTAGTTCTACTTCTACATGACTCACCTGTACACTCACAAAATTTAGTTCTTTTTTTTTCAACAACATCTGATTTTCCTCTTACTGCTACTCTCCTGGGCACATGGTACCTCTTTTTCCTGTCTTTTCTATCTGCCTCTAATGGATATCTGACATCTATTTCCTTGGTTTTAAGTAATAACTGATTATGCAAGTATTATCTAGTTACATTGAGCTCAAAAATTGAATAAATAGATTTGTAAGTATGAAAATGCCCTCATACAATCAGCTTATTTACAAAACAATTTGATCTTCCAATTACACAACATTTTGACACAAACTGAGAGAGGACAGAATGGTTTAAGTAATCAAATATGTTCTGAATTTGCTTTATATGTTTGTTTTTACTGACCTGTATTATCAGGTAGAATCTGTGACTATTTTGGTTAAGTTGGTTGACATGGTTGATTCACTTTGGGAGCCAAGCCAAGTCACACCCTTAAACTCTAACAGACAATTGTGTGCACACCAAGGTGAACTCACCTGACATCCAACTCTAAATAATAGGTGAGTTATGAGAGAATTATTTTAGTCATCCCAAGTAATTTTAAAAGAAAAGACATGGGAGAGATCAATATGTCTAAAATACAAAAAGAAAAAAGAAATAATAACAGAAGATGAGCCTTTAACTCTGACCCATGAAAACAGGAACACCTATTTAGGGAAAAGTTGGTGTTAAGTGAAAAACATTAAGGGAGGGATGTAACATCCTTCAAGAGTTAATCAGAAGAAAAGAAATCTATCTATTACAAGTAGAAAGGGGACTTAATATAGGAAATAATGTGCTGAAACATTTTGGGAAGGACTGGAGAACTAAAAATCTGGATGGGCTCTGAGTGGAGGTCCAGCTGTGGTCCAAGGAAATAGAAGGTTGCAGTTGTCACCTAACTGTTAGAAACCTACAGAAAATTGTGCTGACATCATAACAGCTCAATCATGCATCACCTTCAGGGAAAGAAATTTAGTCAGAAACTAAAAACTCTCATCTGTCCAGATAACTTCCACCTCTTTTAGGAAAAAAAGAATGTTTTTACCCCATCTTTCTGTCTTCTAAGTATCTCATAAGTACATTTCATATTTAGCAGCACCTAAACCATATCAACAATCGTGCAGAAAATTAGAGGTGGAGGTCAGTTAAGCAAACAAAGGCCAGTGGTAGACAGCATACACAAGTGGCCTGTTGGTAAAAACTCACAGAGAGAAAACAGTAGCAGATAGGCAAGGCCCCTCTTGCTACGACATTCTAGGTATAGTATACAGAAATCAAGCAGGGACAAACATCAGATTTTAAAGACCAGGCTCTGAATCTTGAGTTATGGGGAATTTATTAGAGACTTCTGATTAGGAAAGCAGTGGCAGAATCAGGGACAGGGATACAACAGCAATATGATGTGTCATAATCTTGGCTGTAGTCACATCCTTTTAACTCAGCATACATAGAATTAGAAACACCAACCCTTCCTCTGTGGTTCAGGAAGATGTGCAATTGTGATTGCAGTTATGAAGCTTGTTGAATGAATGACATTACTCATATATTATCATGATTGGGTGAGTACTAGCCCCCTTCCTGATATAATTAAGGGAGGAGCTGAAGTTCAAGTACTTCAGTTGAACAAGAGAGAGTGCTTTAATTATTGGAGGGTAATTAGTTTCCATGAAATCGACCCTTTTCATGTTTTGGACAAGTTAACCTTTACTGTTCTCTTCTACTTCCAATTCTGCATCCCTTTTATCCTTAGCCAAAATCTCATTATTGGTGCAGTAACAGATTGAAAATTTCATTATTGAAGGTAGCATTATTATGCAAGAAAATTATTTAAATATATTACTTCCAAATCTTCACTCCCGTTCTGCTATAGAACTATGTATCTACCCCCTTTGCCATGTAACTTTTTACTTCTCACTAGTCAAAGTATATTTTCTTGCTCTTTAGATATTGGACTTGGCCATATGACTTGTTTTGACCTGTAACATGTTAGCAGATGTGATGTGATCACGAGTCTTCGATATGATTTGCTCTCTGTGTTCTGACAGAAGAAGAACATGTTCCAAGGAAGGATCATGTTATCTCTTCAGCCTAGTTTTGGAAAAGTCATGGAGAAGACCTGAACTAATCCAGAAACAAGATCCAGGCTTGTTCAGTTGAGTTTAGTCCAGATAAGCCTAACTTTAGCTGATTTACATGCCAGTAAACATTTAAATATGACAATGTTTGTTTTGTTAGCCACTGAAATTCTGAGGTTTTGTTGTTGTTGATATGGTTTTATTGTTACATCTCAAAAGCTAATACAGTTTTTCTTGACTGCACTGGCTACTGTAGTCTTCAACTATCTTTACTTGTGTTCTTCCTTTGGGAATGGTAACAGAGGTATCGTTAGAGAAGTCTTTTGATACCTGACTGAATTCTTCCTGCTACCATTGTATAATAGCAATCTTTTTTTCCCTTGATAATAAGGATTAATCCCTTCAATCAGTAATCTTTTTTCTTTTCCTGTTGTTTCAGGCATAAGGAGCCTAAAAGGTGACAGTTTCAATTTCTACTTCAGTAGAAGCATTGCCGTGTCTTCTAGTGGAATTATTAATCTCTTGGTGACTGTGATTTTTGTGTCAGAAAAACTTAGGGCCAACAAATACTAACACACTCCCTATCTTCCTCGAAGTTGACTTAAGGCCATGTGGTTGAGTTCTGGCCAATGGAAATGTGAGTGGAGTTGTATTACAGCTGGTCTGTGGCACTTTAGAAATGGCATGTTTTCTTCATCACTCTTTTTCCATATCAACCAGATTTTGGAAGCTGTGTATTGAGAATGAAGAACTACAAAATGGTTGGAACACGTCTCCCCACATCATAGGATAGAAGAGAGACCCCACTAAACTCTACATGAACAAGAAATAAACCTTTGTAGAGTTAAGCCCCTGACATATTGGAGATCATTTGCTGAATGACTAAAATTAAGTACAATGATTACGACAAACTCAAATCCAGACAAGTCCAAAGTTTTGGGGACAGTAAGCAAAACATTACTGAGTTATGGTCTATAGCTATACTGACTTTCATTCTTTGACTCCCAGACAAATACAGTCTAGCTGTAAGAGAAAGATCACCATATGGTGGTTAGTCATTCAAAGAGGTTTATAATGGTAGATGGTGGTTATGAACTTTCAGTTTTTCTCCCAATTAGGACAGTAACTGAGCCTTCAATAAGCTTATTTAAATATTCTCTAGAGCAGCAGTCCCCAACCTTTTTGGCACCAGGGGCTGGTTTTGTGGAAGACAAATTTTTCACGGACGGGGGAGGGGAGGGATGGTTCAGGCGGTAATGCGAGTGATGGCGAGTGGTAGATGAAGCTTCGCTCGCTTGCCCGCCACTCACCTCCTGCTGTGTGGCCCGGTTCCTAACAGATCCACTGCCCGGGGGTTGGGGACCCCTGCTCTAGAGCCAGTGACATCTGGGTAATGGAGTAAACATTAAGAACCGTATATTGTATGGGGTGAGATGATTGTTTTATTTATTTTGCTCTAAAATTAGTTCCTTGAGCAGAAGCAGAATTTTTCTTGTAAAATTGTATGATGAAGTAAGTCTATAGGTGTTAGTGCTTACGGAAGATTTGCAGGAAGAAAAGGCAAATACACATCCAGAATAAGTTTCGTTTTTTAGTGAGGAATAAAAATTCCCTCTATGATGGAAGGGGTCAAATTAAATTAACCTGCCTACCATTTGTCTGTCGAGTTCCAGTATTTAGTAAGAAGGTAGCAGCTGATCCATTGCAAGTGATGATTAGCCCAATGTTATTACTCATTACTCATCAGTTCTTAGTAGAGATTAATAGCTAACAAAATAATCATGAAAGTTTATTCCACCTTGATTATATAGTATTTATCTTGGGTATTCGAGATAATTGGTTTTATGTCCTTGGTGTACATCTTATTAACTGAATGTGGCAGAAATAGGCTGGCTATTTCTAACCAAATTTATTTTCTGCTGGGCACATAGCTAGATTACTGTGGCAGATTGTACTTTGTAAGGTCGTTGGCAACAATATCTCCCACCCCACCCCCCCATGCTCTCATTCAATGTGATTTTGCCATGCTTTCACTTAAGGAGTGATGTCTATTTCTCTACTCCTTTGAAACAGGGTGGGGCTTCTGACCAAAGGAATATGGCAGAGGCAGCACTGTGCCAATTCCGGTGTAATTCTGAATTGAACAGTGTTTCCTTTTGCTACTCTCTGGAATGCTTTCTCTTACGATGCTTCCTCTAGGAACTCAGATATCATGCTGTAAGAATCCCACATCACATGAAAAGGATACCTGCGGATGTTCTGGTTTACAGCCTCAGTTGAGTCACCAGTCAGTCCATAGACAATATCAGTTGTCAATCATATGAGTGAGTTATCTTGACAGTAAGCCATTTTCTTATGGTTACTGATCCAGCGAACATTAAAATGCAATCACGAGAGAACGTCCATGAAAACCATCCGAGTCTGGTCAACTGTCAGAACCATGAGAGATAACAGTTAATCCTTTGAAGACATTAAGATTTGGAGTGGTTTGTTATGCAAGAATAGATAACCAAAACAACTACACTCCCAACTCCTTTATAATTCAGTTATGACTCTAGCTATATGACTGTGTTCTGGCCAATGGAATATGTATTGAAGATGTTAAAAACTATTCTCTGACTTGACCCAGAAAAAAAAATTTCCGTGTAATCCAACACCCTTCCTCTTTTGTTTCCCAGGAGTTGGTGTCCAGGATGACCCTGGAAACCACATGGTGAAGAATTCCAAGTTTAAGTCAGCCTGGGGCCTTGAAGGACTACATTGAACAGAGTCTCGACTACCAGCACAAATGAAGGTTAGACTGGCTTGACTAAGCAATACATTTCTCGTGGGTTAAACAACAAATATCTGAGGGTCTATGTTATAGCAAATAGAATTATATTGACTTATATAATGTGATAATCTGGCATGTTCCTTAAACTCTTAACTCTTTAACTTCCTTGTCTGTAAAATAGAGATAATAGTCCCTGACCCTTATGCCTCACTGAGTTCCTATAAATAACAGATTACATACTAGTTCTTAAGATGATTTTTAAGCTGGAAAGAAGAATAAAATAGCAATCATATTGATAATTATGGCTCTAGCTTTTGAAACAAAGTATTTTAGAAGGGTCACACAACATGGATTTTGGAATCAGATGTATTTGATCGACCAGTCATTGTTGTGTGACATGGGGAAGTTGTTTGGGCTTTTTGTGTGAATTAATACGATTATAATATATAATTGGCCATAATTAGAACCTATTAGTGCTCAACATATACCCATATACTTCTTCTTAAATATAAATATGTCAGTTCCTGGAAAGAAAAGTAATCAGCACCCATGATCATAATATTAGCCATTCTAGTTAAGTATCAGTTTGAGAACTCATAACTGATCTGAGAAAGCCTTACTTGCTTCAGTTTTTCCTTTTTTTTTTTTGGCTTAATTCATCCTTTTTTATGGGTAGCAATTGGAGAATGAATGAATAAATATAAAAGTTGTTCCCTGTTTAACACTTCTGTAAGCTGAGGAAGAAAGAAAAAGATCCAGGATTTTACCCTTATCTTAGCAAAAATAGTGTGGTATTCTTCTCCACCAATCTAATAAGTAATTGAGTAATTATGCATAAACAGAAAAGTCAGGCACTTTAGGGAAGGTGATTGTCATGAGGTTACATGTTTAGAGAGATCAACATTTGTCTGTCAAACAAAATCCGTAAGGCAGAAAAGAGTTCTAATTCATGAAATGCACTCTAGATACAAACTGGAAAAAAGGTTATATAAAATAAAGATACTTAGTTCAGAGGATGCATGCAGTTAAAGGAGATAGCTTTGAGATGAAGAAGGAAATACAATGTCTGGGATTTCAAGGAGAACTAATCCTGAGTTATTAACACTCATTAAAATGACTGTAGTTCACATCAATTCTGTCTTAATCAACAATATGACAGATTTTCAAGCTTATAAATATTTAACGACAATTTAAATGATCATTATAAAGATGATAGCCAATTAAAAGTGCTGTGGACTCTGTATATCTGTACAATGCAGAATGCAGCAACTTTTTTTCTTTTTAGTTTGAAGAGATGGTATATTGTCCATAGTTTGTGACTTCCACCTGAATAAAACATTTTAGTATTTTGTGTCATTTTAAGTATAATTAGGGAAAGGAATGCTTGATCTTGATGTGTGAAGTTGTGTAGAAACCATTTTATACGTGTGGTTTCCTAAAATATTTTTAATTGGAAAGATACTTTACACATTTCATATCTCCTCATCTCTGTTTCATAATTACCTTGAAAATGGGAGTCCATATGGAAGATGAGCAACATTTAATAAAAATAACTGACTAGCTTGCCAGAAACAATGATGTTATAGTGAAAAGATTTGCACATTACATAATTCATGATTTTTATGGGAGACATAGGGTGAGTCATAAGAACTGTTTTGAGTTTAGAATCTAACCAAGATACACCACTGTTTCAATAATGAATAATGCAGATAACATCTACACTCTGTGAACCTCAGAGCAGAGAAAGCATCTATCTAAAACACCTCATTAGGAAAAAAAATGAAATGAACATCCAGCACCTTGATGGAGAACCCTGAAATATTTTTTTTTCTTCTTCAATCATTTGTAAGGAACAATTTTGCACATTTCTTAAAGCCTTTGGCAAACTAAAAGCTAATTGAACAAAACGATCCTCTTTTTCCTCTTTTCAGATAACTGATAAAATATCTTATCATGAAGTTTTATATAGTGCAAATCATGTAGACCATCAACATGATAAGACTTTTAAAATAAATAAACAAAAAGCTTATGCCTGGAAAAGACACAATGATCCCAACACATTATAGCACCTTTCTTAGCACAAAACTGGAGTTTGCATGGTGTCAGCATTTCCACAACTCCTGCTTCTGTTGATTACACAAATGGAATTATAAAGATTCATTTCAGATTACAACTCAGACTGAAACAAATAAAGTATACTTTTTATGGTCAGCTTTTTTTGGAAATTGAAAACATGAAGCAATCTCTACTTATAATAAATTTGAGAAAGCATGATTCCTCAGACCAAAAAAGCAAGGTTTTTTTTTCCCTCCTCCTAACTGTGGCCTCAAAAAGACAAATTTATTTTTTCACTCTAGTTTTATTTTAATTATTTTGCAAAATTTATTAATGTTTAGAAACAATTATATGTGTGTAAAGAAAGAAATGTGTGTAAAGAAATCAAAATGGCACATAGAGCTGCTGTCCAAAAATCTCTCTTGGCATTGCTTAGACATGGTTTAAAAATCCAGACATTACAGACAGATATAAAAAGAATAAAATATGAAAAGGAATATATGTATATGTGTATAAAACAGCCACTTTGCTGTACAGCAGAAATTAACACTGTAAATCAGCTATACTTCAATAAAATAAATTTTAAAAGAAAACTATCTTCCTTACCCCATATTGTTCAAAAAGGTAATACCGTTACCAACACAGCTATGTTCATTTTTTTGGAATTTTTGTATATACATAAAAGGAATAATATTAGATGCACTATTCCACATCTTGTTTTTTTTTTTTTTCATTTAAGTGCATATTATTTCTGTCTTTCTCTACCAGCATATATATGTCTACAAGATTCTTTATAATGGCTACATAATATTCTGTTGGATGGATATGTCAAAATTCATAAGTACTAAATAGATGTATAATTTACGTGGTTTACGCTTCTTTTGTTATTATAAACAGTTATTTGTTGACTATCCTTGTACAGATACCATATTACCTTCTAACTAAGGTGTGAACTCCTCAGCTAGTTACCTATATTGTGTCAAAGGACCTTATCTTCCTTATTGACCTCTTTTGCACCAGTCTCAAAATATTCCTCTTTCAGAGAGGAGTTTAATAAATATTACTTGTTGATAGTAAAAACATTTATATAATTTGTGTAAATTCTAGCAGAGTTAATTTCTAGCAATGTGATCTATGTCAGTTGGTATATGCATTTTTAATTTTAATAAATTTTGCCAAATTTTCCTCCAAATAGTTGGCACCTACAGTATTTGAAACCGTATATTTCTCCACTTCTTCACAAGCTCTGAATATTATCAAACATTTGCATTTTCTGTATTTAACTGGTAAAAAATAAAATAAATATTTTTACTTGCATTCCTTAAATTATAAGGGAGATGGAAATATTTTCTAATGCTTGCTGAGTATTTGTAATTATTTTTTATTCATCCTGTCTGTTGCTCTGCCAGTCTATTATTCCCATTACTTTTTTATGAATCCATTGTAAATTAAAGAAATTAGCTCACTGTCAATTTTATTCTTGGTGAGTTGTGCTTTTCCTGTGATTTTCGTTTCAATATTTGTAAGTGTTATCCTCTACAAACATTTTGTTATATAAATTTTATTTTTTTCTACTACAGATTTTATTTTTATGAAACATAAAATTATTGACTTACATGGCAGGTACTCTTCTAGGTGCTTGGGATACATCACTGAACAAAACAAAGGTGACTATTCTTGTGGAAAATATTCATTATATCAACAAATAAGTGTGTTGATATCAAGCATAACATAGGAAATTCAGCTTAGTTATTTTCTCCAGTTGGGTAGTCTGTCTTTCACAAAAAATCTACTGAATCTTTCCCATTAATTAAAATTATGCTTTTTGTCAGAAATTAAATGTATTTTGATCTACTTATAACTCTCTAATCTGCCTCAATTTAATTTTTAGTGATATGAAATCTAGTAGATTCAAAATACATTTTAATATGTAGAAGAGCTATTCTTTCCTATTTATAAAACTTATTTTCCAAGATTTTCTTGTGTACATTTATATTTGTTATCTGAATAAACTTCGGTATTATTTTTTTCATTTCTCTAAAACATTTGAAAAATTAATTTGCTATTTTTATTACTATCACGGTAGATGGATAAATTAATTTACAGTGAATTATTGTCTAATTATGACCTTCTAACCAAAAGCAGATTATAATTTTCTGATTATTCAAAGGTTGTATATTTTCCTCATTAGAGTTTAAAAATTTTATTCAAGTATGTATTGGACATATCAAAGCAGGGTAAATTCTTAATTAATTCTTAATTCATTACATTAAATTAAATATCACCTTTTGTATTTTATTATAAATGATGTCTTTTCCCACCTATATTTCTCCTTGGTAGTTATGTATCTACAAAGGAAAACTATTAATTTTTGTATTTCACATTAAAAGAAATGTGTTACTTTCCTATTGCTGCTGTAACAAATTACCAAAACTGGTGGCTTAAAACAATAGAAATGTATTCTTTCTCAATTCAGGAAGCCAGAAGTTCAAAATCACGGTGTCAGCCTGGTTGCTTCCTTCTGAAAGCTCTAAGGGAGATCTATTCCTTGCCTCTTTCCTAGCTTCTGGTGTTTGCTGGCAATCCTTGGCATTCTTTGGCTTGCAGCTGCATCACTCCAATCTCTGGCTCCCTTATCACATGGCCATCTCTCTGTGTCTTAACATGATTGTCTTACATAATAGCAGTTATGAGATTTATGGCCCATCCTAATCCAGTATGATTCATCTTAAATAATTACATCTGCAAAGACCCTATTTCCAAGTATGGTCACATTCTGAGGTTCCAGGTAGAGGTGAATTTTGGAGGAGAAATTTTTCAGCCTAATCCCCAGGATTTTTGTTGAAGTATCTCTTTGTTTCTTACAGTTTTTCAGCTTTTCCTCTTGGGTTTTCTGGACATACAATCATATAAGCAAAAATAAAAAAAAAAAAAGTCATTTCACTTACTGATTTCTAATATTTATTTCCATTATTTGTATAGGATAGAGCTTCTAGAACATTATAAAATGTAGGAAGGTATAGTAAACATCTGTCTAGTTCTTAGTTGAAGATTTATGTGTATTTTGGGGGGACAGTTAGGGGAAAAATAAAGCTGAATTTTCTGTCACATCTCATATCAAGATATAATTCAGAGGTTGAATAATTTTCCACAACGATGGGCATCTCTGTTTTGTTCAGTGATGTAACCCAAATGCCAGGAAGAATGCCTAGAATATAGCAGGCACTCAATAAATATATGCTTCATAAAGTTTTAATTGAAGATTTATTATTTTTTAAATTTTACCATTAAGTTTGTTACTGGTTTCTTGTCTAACTGAGATATGTATTGGTGAGTGTGCATAAATATATTCATATATTTTATGTGTGTAAATGTAGTGTATATATAAGCATATTATTTATATTTTATATACCTACATGCATGCATATACAGCATTATGTACCAATACACTATGTATATATAATTTTCTGTACATCTAAATATGTATATATGTGTGTCTATATATATGTTTAAGTATATACATATATATAAGTACATTAGTATATAATGGCCTATTCAAATGTACATACATATAATAGTATATGTGTATGTCTGTGTGTATATATATTATTTTTATACATATATTGATTGTGTATAGGTGTATGTATATGTATGTGTACATATGCACACACATAAATATATTCCATGTATTACAAGCTCAATATGCTTTTTAATCAATAATTGACATTTTGGTTTTTCAATGTCATTAATCAATTGAACTAAATACATGTACTTTTCTCCTTAACATTTAATATGGGGTATCATGTACATAGATTTCCTAATATTAGACAACACTTGAACTCCCAGGCTGAATCCCACTAACTGGTAGTATATTATTTTTATAATATACTACTGCATTAAATTTGTTAATATTTTATGTGGAATTTTATAAGTGAAGTTGCACTAGAATATGACTGCATTTGTATGTTTCCAAATGAATGTAAATATTGTGCGTGTATACTGACTGTCAGGTGTTGCTATCTTTATTACATTGCCATAAGTAATTTCTAACATGACTGGAAATGTTTAAAAAATGAAATAGGGCTTTGATATACATTGCAGAATCATTCCAGGAAAGGATGGTTTAGGATGGTTCTTTAAAACTGACTGATAGTTCAAGGTACAAATTAAAGTAGGAAGGGATAGGAAAGAAGATAAGTTAGGAAAGGCAAGGACTAGTATACAGTTCCTAGAAATAGATATGAAAGAAATTATGGAATATGTTCAGATATAAATGGAAGACACAGTTTTTCTGTATAGAATAATGAGAAATGATATGAAAAAGTAGACTGATGCCCTAACACCGTCATCTCTGAATTCTAGTCTGTAAATCTCAGTCTGTTTGGTAAGAAGAGGTTATCAAAACTTTGGGGATAGATGACATACAGTTTAATTGAGATTAAAACATATTCCATAAGATGTTACAGAAAAACTCAAATGAATGTTTTGGCTAACCCAATACTAACTTTAATATATACAGATAGTTCTACTCTCAAAACAACAGAAAAAAAACAAAACAAAACACTAGGAGAATAAAACAGTCTTCATAAGTTAGTTATTTTCTGTGAGAATCAAATCTAGAAAATATTATAACGTGACAAAGTTAAGAAATATGGGTTTAAAAATCTACAAATTTATTATTTTACAGTTTTATATGTCTGAAGTCTAGTATGGGTCTCACCAGGATAAAATTAGTATCAGTAGAGCTGAATTCCTTTCTGGAGACACTTAGGGAGAATCTGTTTCCCTGCTCATTCAGCTTATTGACAGAACTCACTTCTGTGTGGTTGTGAAACTGCACTCCTTGGGTAGGACTCAAACCCAGTCAAAACTCAGAATGGGACTTGAACCCACAATCCCTAATGAGGATGGGACTCGAACCCACTGTCTTTTGATTAAAACTGCTCACCTGGTGTCAGGATTTACTGAAGCTCAGGTTCTTTTGTCTCATCACAGAAAGAATTCAGCGTGAGGGAAAGCAGCAGGCAGAGTGAGTTTATTAGCATAGGACGCTTGTGAGGGATACAAGCGGGTTGGCAAGGAAGCGCAGCAGCCCTGAGAAAAAAGAGGGCTACATTTTTATAATCAAAGAAAAAGTGGGGAGGGGAGAAGACAACCTTCTTCCTCATTCTTGGGTAGATGTCAAGGCTTACATCATTAGTTCCTCATTTGGCCCTTTATGGTTTAACTAGGACTGTCATGGCACTATTTAAATCATACATATATTAGCAAAACGGTGGTAACATATACTAAAAAGTGGTAATTCATCTCAGGTTTTGGTATAAAGTCAACTTTCACCTAGTTTTTTCCCCTTTCACCTATATTTCTGTCTTGGCTACATGCAGAAATGCTACTCTTCAAGGACTATTAACTCTCTGATTTCATTTAAGATTCTGACCCCATATCTATTGTCTTGTGTTTTAGCTATCAGAGTTTGTGGCTTGCATGTGTCTGGGGCTTGGATGCACCTGGTCTTCTTTCAAGGTAGTGTAGATTGTTGCTAGGTTACTGGATTCTTTTCTTGAGTGGTCATTAGCTTACAACAGTCTCCCAAACTCCTTTAGAATTCCCTTTCTCTCCTTAATCCCCTAGGGGGATTTCTAAACTGACTATTTAATTATCCTACTCTATCAGTTGCAGGACTGAAATTCCTATTTTTTGTTGGCTGAGGTTTATTTCCAGCTTATAGAGGCCACTCACATTCCTTGGCTCAGGATCCAGGACGCACAGACTCAGCGGCCATGACTCATGGGCCTAGCCCCTCTGCGGCATGTGGAATCTACCTGGACCGGGGCACGAACCCGTGTCCCCTGCATCGGCAGGCGGACTCTCAACCACTGCACCACCAGGGAAGCCCCCTCTCATATTTTGAATCTCTCTGGTTTACTCTTTTTCCGCTTTAAGGGAATAATGTGATTACATTGGATGCACCCAAACAATCCAGGATACTCTCCTCATATCAATGTCCTTAACCTTAATCACATCTGCAGAGTCCTTTTCACCATGTATGGTAATATATTCACAGATTCCAGGGATCTTTCCAGGAGTCATTATTCTCCTACCATAGTATCTCACCCTGACATATTTCAATAACTTCACAAGTTTTCTGGATCTGGGAAGCAATTTGGATTTTGATTTAGTTCATGAGGACATTACTCTCATTACAATTTTAGGGAATGCTAAAATGCATAACTTATTGCCAAGATGCTCAATTACAGGACAGTTGGGATTCAGGTGAGGGTTATTATAGATGCCACTTATGCATAGGTCTTTTATTTCCTTTAATATTGAAAGTCTAAGCAATGTTATAAAATTTCAGTGTTCTAAACTTAATTATTATCAAGTAATCTTAATTACAAGATTACTTATTATGCTACTATTCTTAATACAGTGTTCAGCATACTATATGTGCTCATTAAAGGTTTGTTGCAGAATGAACACAGCAAGAAGATTCTCTTTTTTTCTCATTTATTTAATTTTTTTTTATTTAAAACAATATTTGTAGTGAGGTGGATGGACCTGGTGTCTGTCATACAAAGTGAAGTAAGTCAGAAAGAGCAAAACAAATACCGTATGCTAATACATATATATGGAATCTAAAAAAAAAAAAAAAGGTTCTCATGAACCTAGGGGCAGGACAGGAATAAAGATGCAGACGTAGAGAATGGACTTGAGGACAAGGGGAGGGGAAAGGGTAATCTGGGATGAAGTGAGAGAGTGGAATTGACATATATACACTAGCAAATGTAACATAGATAGCTAGTGGGAAGCAGCCACATAGCACAGGGACATCAGCTCTGTGTTTTGTGTCCACCTAGAGGGGTGGGATAGGGAGGGTGGGAGGGAGACACAAAAGGGAGGAGATAAGGGGATATATGTATATGTATAGCTGATTCACTTTGTTATAAAGCAGAAACTAACACACCATTGTAAAGCAATTATACTCCAATAACGATGTTAAACAAATAATATTCAAATTAATAATATCAGTTGAGACCCCCCAGAAGCATAAAGCAGACATGGACTCTATGTGGCACATAGCATAAGCTTTTTTGTTACAAAGCAATTTCTGTAAAAATGTAGAAGGTAGTTTTCAAATTGCTGCTTTATATTTATAAATCTTCTTATAGTTATGAGATCAGCTTGCTATTGATTTTTTTTCAGTTTTCTTGAGGTATAATTGAGAATAAAATTGTAAAGTATTTAAAGTGTACATCGATCTTCATGTATAAGGATCTTCAGATCTTAGTCATCTTGTAGCTCATCTTGCAGCTGAAAGTTTATATCCTTTCACCAACCTCTCCTTATTTCTCCCATCCCCAGCCCCTGTCAACCTCTTTACTACTCTGTTCCTATGAATTTGATTTTTTAAATACCATATAGAAGTGACATCATACAGTATGTCTGTCCCTATCTAACTTATATCACTTAACATAATGTCCTCACATTTCACCCATGTTGCTGCAAATAGTAAGATTTCCTTCTTTCTCATGGCTGAGTAATATTATATACACATGTACACACCCTATACACCCTATATCTTTTCTTCCATTGGCTAACATGGTCACATAGGGTATTTCCATATCTTGGCTATAGTGAATAATGCTGCAATGAACATGAGAGTTTAGATATCTCTTAAATATTCTGTTTTCATTTACTTTGAATATACAACCAAAAGTGGGATTGCTGTATCATATGGTAGTTCTATTTTTAATTTTTTGAGGAAACTCCAATACTATTTTCTATAGTGGCTGCACAAATTTACATTTCCACCAACAGCATATGAGGATTCCCTTTTCTCCGAGTCCTCATTAGGACTTACCATCTCTTGTCTTTTTTTTTGAGATAGCAATTATAATAGGTGTGAAGTGATATCTCATTGTGATTTTGACTTGCATTCTCCTGATGATTAGTGATGTTGAACACATTTTCATGTAAATTTTGGCCATTTGTATGTCTATGTCTTCTCTGGAAAATTATCTATTCAGTTCCTCAGCCCATTTTTTTGTTTTTGTTTTTGTTTTTTGCGGTACGCGGGCCTCTCATTGCTGTGGCCTCTCCTGCCGCGGAGCACAGGCTCCGGACGCTCAGGCCCAGAGGCCATGGCTCACGGGCCCAGCCGCTCCGCGGCACGTGGGATCCTCCTGGACCGGGGCACGAACCCGTGTCCCCTTGCATCGGCAGGCGGACTCTCAACCACTGCGCCACCAGGGAAGCCCCTCAGCCCAGTTTTAATTGGGTTATTTGTTTTTATCCCATTGAGTTGTATGAGTTATTTATATAATTTGGATATTAACCCCTTATTACATATATGATTTGCAAATATTTTCTCCCATTCTGTAGATTGCCTTTTTCTTATTGTTGAAGGTTTCCTTTGCTGTGCAGAAGCTTTTTAGTTTGAGGTAGTCCCACTTATATTTTTGTTGCCTTTACTTTTGTTGCCAAGTCCAAAAAGTCATTGCCAAGGTGAATATCAAGGAGCTTATATATACACATCTTAAAATAAAACAAAAATACACCAAATACAGGACAGAAATCTGCAAACCACCAAAGTTCCAAAGGTAATCAAGAATTTAAGATAATCAGGTCTTTGAAAAAACTATACAGAAGATAACTACTTATCACAAGGTAGCTAACCAACAATAGGGAGTGGTTCTGAGTTTGTTCTGTTTTCTAATCAAGCTTTCTTACAGATGTAGCCCAATCCTGAATATGGCACATGTACCCTATATGCACACCCTTGCTTCTCCAGAATTTTCTCACCTATCTCTCTCCATCAGTCATTGAATTCCAACTGCACTTTTCTTTCAGTTCCTTCAGTGTATACTACCCACTAATTGCATACATGTTCCTCTCCCATAGCAGGCCCTTCTCCCTTCCTCCCCTCCCCTCAATACTGTTTCACTACCTAATTCACCAGATTCAATTTCCATTAACACTGCCTCATCAGAAAGACATCCCCAACTTCCCAAGGCAAGCTATATCTGCTATTATTCCCTTTCATGCTACCATACACATTTAAAAACAGACATTGAGATATAACTTAAAACCAATAAAGTTTACCCATTTTAAGGGTACAATTCTATGAATTCTGACAGATTTATACATCTGTATAATCACCAATGAATCAACATATAGAACATTTCCAACACCCCAGAAACTTTCCTTGTGTCTTTTTTTTTTCAGTGAATGCCACTGAAATTATGTTTGCTTTATGATAGATGAGAATTATTAGAATTTACTATAGATTAGAATTTTCTCTTCTAGAAGTTCATAAAAGTATTTCTTATTTTGTGTCTGGCTTCTTTAATATTTTTTGCAATTTATGCATGTTGCTGTGTGCATCAGCCGTCTGTTCCTTAATAATGCTGAGAAGCATTCCTTTCATTGATATACCACAATTCATGGGTTCATGCGCCAATAGAGGAACATTTATGTTGTTTCTAATTTTTGTATACTACTAATAAAGGTGTTAGGAATATTCATGCATAAATCTTTGTGTGGACATAGGTTTTCATTTCTCTTGGGAAAATTAGGACTGATGGGTCATGTAAGTAACTTTCATATTCTAAGAAACTGCCAAACTCTTTTGCAAAGTTGTTGCACTATTTTGCATTCCTACCAGCAATATATCCAGTTGATACTGCATATTTTTTAATCATAGGAACTAGCACAATCTATAATTATACATCCACAGAATTGTGTATAGGTTTTACAAAGGAAGAAGATGAGTCTATTTTTTTTTAATTTAGCCTAACACATTCCCAGACATGTCATAGGCACACAACAATTATTTGTTAACACAGAATGAATTGAATCTAAATATTAACTTCTAAGTTGATATGAGAATATATTTCCAGATTTTAAAAGTAATAAAGACCTAATCTCTTAAGTTTGATGGTTTACACAGCTAGTAACTGAAAAAGCCAGGTCTTGCCTAAGCTGCATTTCTAAGCCAGGTGTGTGGCTTTAAATGCTAATCTAAGTATACTTGGTTGTATAGTCAGTGTACAGAGTATTGTTCGTGCAGCACACCCTCTTTTCCTTTTGGCCATAGCATATACTTCTAAACATATAGATAACCATAGTCAACAAAGGTGTTGATTTCAAAATTGGAAAATTATATGAATATTTAGAGATAATAAATTCAATTGGGGAGCCTACCAGTTAAAGTACCTTGAAGTGATTATGTCATTTTTAGGAGAAGTTTAACAAGACACAATAATAAATTCACTAATTGAACTACTGCTTTGTACCAGAATATGAGAGGTGTATGTGCAAGAGCTAAGTAGTGATTTAGGAACTATAACTCCACTTAAAGACTCCGTAGTTTACTGTTCTTTTCTACAAATCAGTTTTTCTTAAGGGAAAAAGAGAGTAAATGTTTATTGAATAGAATTGTGTTTTACATGATGTTTTTTATACCCATGGCAACACCGAACAATTCAAGAAGTGACTTATTGAATAAAAATAGCCATGATTGTCTGCTTAGTCACAAGACAGAAACAGCATTTGGAGCATTTATCATTATAAAAAATATGTGTGAAGAGATGAAGCACTCTAAGAATGTGGAAATCATTAATAATGCTATCAGGAGCTACTTTAAGTGTGTGGCATGACACTGGTGTTATAGTATTTCTCTATGTACCATGAAATCTTTAACATTTGCCTGGAGAATCATCATAAAGTATCATCAATTTACTGACATATTAATTCTCCCCGATTGAATTTATTATCTCTAAATATTCATATAATTCTCCAATTCTGAAATCAACACCTTTGTTGATTATGGTTATCTATATGTTTAGAAGTGTATGTTATGGTCTGTTCTTGAAACAATGCAGAACTTTTCTTCCTTTTTCCTCTTAAATCTCTAATAGACATGAATTTGTGGCTTATATGAGCCCCTAAAGGGAAATAAAACTCCAAAAGAAAAAAAAACTCCAAAAGAATACCAATACTTTGTAATTTATTTCATGTGTGTATGTGTGCATAACATTTGCTACCTTTCTAATTATTTTGAAGAGAACTGCTATCTTAGTAATTTTACACTATTAGCACAAAAGATATTCAGTAAGCTACAATTTGTTAGTATACTTGTTAAAGAGATGAGCCTGAATGATAAAAATTATATCATTTGAGAGAGTATATAACTTCCCAAAATACAAGGAATTGGTAGTCAATTAGTAACCTATGGGTCTTATATATAATTCAAATTTTTGTATATCCATTGTTCAGATTGAAGTCTCCATGTCTAAAGAGAGAAACAGGATGATTATTTACTTATTATTTTTTAAATTTATTTTACTCCCCCAATAAGATTCCTTTTCATCTTTAGAAATAGAAAACCATATGAAAGACAGCCATTGGGTAAAATCTGAACATCTAGCTTCCTGAATATTTTGATTCATATACAAACTCTTTGGGATAGTGTAAATTCAGGATAAAAGTTGTAAAATGGTAAAACAGGTTTTTATTTTCATGAAACTTTATATGCTAATTTTCAGGTGCACCGAAGACATATTTTCATTTGAAGATGGATTTAGTTATGTCTTGCCAATCAATTGTCTTGAGGAAGTACGGAAAAAAAAAAAAAAAACACTTGGTAATTGTATGATAATTAAGGAAATAGAGAACAGTAGGTAAACAGGAGTGAGGCATATAAGATGTAAAAGGAAAGGGGCTTGATTTAGTCTGGAGAAAAGAAGAGGAGGGTTGTCAATTTCAAGTTAAGGTAGAGGAAGTAGTGTTTATGTACAGTTTTCCAATGAAATTCCAATAACCTGCACATCTAGTGTGAGTCTTCTACTATAAATATCCATGTGTACTGAGGCACACTACCATTGGTGATAGTGTTACGTTTAATTTTATACAGTTGACCCTTGAACAACATGAGTTTGAAATGCATGGGTCCACTTATACCTGAATTTTTCTCAATAGTAAATAGTAAATACTACAGTACTATACAGTCCTTGATTGGTTGAATCTGCGGATGTGGAACTATGGATACAGAGGGCCAACTATAAATTACAGTTGGATTTTCTGCACAAAGGGTCAGCACCCCTAACTCCCAAGTTGTTCAAGGGTCAACTATATTTTTAAAGACAAAGAGTTACCTTTCTCAGGTGTTTTTTTTCTTCTAAAATATTGTTAAATAGTATATTGTCTTGTTTTGTTTTTTAGCAAATATTATTGAGATTAGATCTAATCCAGTTTAACATACGAAATATCAATTTAATGAATAATATCCAGTCCCCTTTAAACAAATTCTAAGGTTGTGTTTAAAAGTTTTAGCACTATAACTTTTATTTAAATAGCAACTTCTTTTCTAGGTAAGGTACTCGTTCTGACTATGCTTTGGGACGGATAGCCTAGGAAACTGTAGAATATGGTTTTATTTTTGCATTTAATGTAATGGTGTATCAGCAAGACTTAGCAGTGTTTGAGTCAGGGTGGAAAGTGAAACATTTTTGAGCCATGAGATCTGTTAAAGTTGAATCAAGTGAGATTCTTGAGGACAGAGATTGTGTATGAATCAAACGGCTGGTAAATGAAGAAACCAAATCAATGCTATTGACTGAATGGTAATGAAACTGATACATAAATATATAAATGGACTCACCTGTTTATAATTTAAAATCTCTTATTTTCTCTTTGCAATATTATTCCTTATATTGCAACATATTTCTCTTATTTCTTCATTTACTTAACTAAACTATGCAATTGCACTATAAATTATTCTCATTTGCTGTTCAGTGAAAATGTCCTTTGTGTTGCTTTCCCTTGAACCACAGTAAATGCCTAAGTATATGGATTTTTCTATTTCTTATGTTGCATTTCCCATATGCATGAAGTATATGATTAAATGAGCACACATGTAAGATGTATTTCTTTTATTATAAATACCAAAAGCTGGGTTTTAGAAAGAAGAGGAAAATGAACTGTTAATTGTTCAAGCCCTGCTGTCAAACAGAAGAAATTAATCAATTTTGGATGTAACATCCCACCATTTTTTTCCTAATAGCTTTTCTCCTTGAGCTCTGATTTAATCTAATAAGAAGAATTTATTTAAATACTACTCTATGTCTTGTAGTACACACAAAGACATGAAGGTACATCACCAAGATATATTACAATCTAACTACACACAAGGAGACTACCTAAGAAAGAATATAACTTCCTCGGAGGTTTCCTTACCACTGACCTCAGTCACCCTGATGTATTTTACTCATTGATGACAAATGATATTTCTTAAAACAAAGTTCCAGTCACAACAACTCTCTGCTCAAAGATCTGCAGCGTTTATATTGAATATAAATCCAATTAAGTGTATTTCCAGTGAGAATTAAATCCTTCAACAATATGATCCAGCATATTTTCGATGTAACTTATCTTTTTTCCCATATATAGCTATGATACAAGTAAATTAGGAATTTCTTATTTTTCCAAAATTCTCAGTAAACTTTACCCTCTCTGCTTGTTTCCTTGTTTTTCTATATGTCTTGTATCTCTATCACTTATTGTAAAAGCCCTAGCCAATCTTTCAAAGCTCTTCAAATACCATGCTTCTTTTTTTGCATTTTTTAATTGAAGTATAGTTGATTTACAATGTTGTGTTAATTTCTGCTGTACAGCAAAGTGATTCAGTTATACATATATATTCTTCTACATATGTTTTTCCATTATGGATTATCATAGGATTTTTTTTAACATCTTTATTGGAGTATAATTGATTTACAATGGTGTGTTAGTTTCTGATTTATAACAAAGTGAGTCAGATATACACATACATATATCCCCATATCTCCTCCCACTTGCGTCTCCCTCCCACTTTCCCTATCCCACCTCTCTAGGCGGTCACAAAGAACTGAGCTGAGCTCCCTGTGCTATGCGGCTGCTTCCCACTAGCTATTTTACATTTGGTAGTGTATATATGTCCACGCCACTCTCTCACTTCCTCCCAGCTTACCATACCCCCTCCCCATGTCCTCAAGGCCACTCTGTATCTGCGTCTTTATTCCTCTCCTGCCCTTAGGTTCCTCAGAACCTTTTTTTTTAGATTCCATATATAGATGTTAGCATACGGTATTTGTTTTTCTCTTTCTGACTTAACTTCACTCTGTATGACAGACTCTACGTCCATCCACCTCACTACAAATAACTTAATTTTGTTTCTTTTTATGGCTGAGTAATATTCCATCGTACATATGTGCCACATCTTCTTTATCCATTCATCTGTTGATGGACACTTAGGTTGCTTCTATGTCCTGGCTATTGTAAACAGAGCTGCAATGAACATTGTGGTACAAGAGTTTTTGACTATGGTTTCCTCAGGGTATATGCCCAGTAGTGGGATTGTTGGGTCCTATAGTAGTTCTATTTTTAATTTTTGGGGAATGTCCATACTGTTTTCCATAGTGGCTGTATCAATTTACATTCCCACAACAGTACAAGAGGGTTCCCTTTTCTCTACACCCAGGTTTTATTGTTTCTAGATATTTTGATGATGGCCATTCTGACCAGTGTGAGGGGATACCTCATTGTAGTTTTGATTTGCATTTCTCTAATGATTAGTGATGTACAACATCCCTTCATGTGTTTGTTGGCAATCTGTATATCTTCTTTGGAGAAATGTGTATTTAGGTCTTCTGCCCATTTTGGGATTGGGTTGTTTTTTTTGATATTGAGCTATATAGCTGCTTGTAGATTTTGGAGATTAATCCTTTGTCAGTTGCTTCATTTGAAAATATTTTCTCCCATTCTGAGGGTTCTCTTTTCATCCAGTTTATTGTTTTCTTTACTGTGCAAAAGCTTTTAAGTTTCATTAGGTCCCATTTGTTTACTTGTTTTTTTATTTCCATTTCTCTAGGAGGTGGGTCAAAAAGGATTTTGCTGTGATGTATGTCATAGAGTGTTCTGCCTATGCTTTCCTCTAAGAGTTTATAGTGTCTGGCCTTACATTTAGGTCTTTAATCCATTTTAAGTTCATTTTTGTATATGATGTTAGGGAGTGTTCTAATTTCATTCTTATACATGTAGGCTTACAGTTAAACCAGTACTACTTATTGAAGAGACTGTCTTTTCTCCATTGTATATTCTTGCCTCCTTTATCAAAAATAAGGTGACCGTATGTTTTGGGTTTATCTCTGTGCTTTCTAGCCTGTTCCATTGATCTATATTTCTGTTTCTGTGCCACTACCATACTGTCTTGATTACTGTAGCTTTGTACTATAGTCAGAAGTCAGGGAGCCTGATTCGTCCAGCTTCGTTTTTCTTTCTCAAGATTGCTTTGGCTATTCAGGGTCTTTTGTGTTTCCATACAAATTGTGAAATTTTTTGTTCTAGTTCTGTGAAAAATGCCATATGGTAGTTTGATAGTGATTGCATTAAATCTGTAGATTGCTTTGGGTAGTGTAGTCATTTTCACAATGTTGATTCTTGTAATCCAAGAATATTGTATATCTCTCCATCTGTTGGTATCAGCTTTAATTTCTTTCATCAGTGTCTTATACTTTTCTGCATACAAATCTTTTGTTTCCTTACATAGGTTTATTGCTAGGTATTTTATTCTTTTTGTTGCAGTGGTAAATGGGAGTATTTCCTTTATTTATCTCTCATATTTTTCATCATAAGTGTATAGGAATGCAAGAGATTGATGTGCATTAATTTTGTATCCTGCTACTTTACTAAATTCATTGATTAGCTCTAGTAGTCTTCTGGTAGCATCTTTAGGATTCTCTATGTATAGTATCATGTCATCTGCAAACAGTGGCAGATTTACTTCTTCTTTTCTGATTTGGATTCCTTTTATTTCTTTTTCTTCTCTGATTGTTGTGGCTAAAACTTCCAAAACTATGTTGAATAATAGTGGTGAGAGTGGACAACTTTGTCTTGCTCTGAAAGTTAGAGGAAATGGTTTCAGTTTTTCACCATTGAGAACAATGTTGGCTGTGGGTTTGTCATACATGGCCTTTATTATGTGAGGTAAGTTCCTTCTGTGCCTACTTTCTGGAGGGTTTTTATCATAAATGGGTGTTGAATTTTGTCTAAAGCTTTTTCTGCATCTATTGAGATGATCATATGGTTTTTCTTCTTCAGTTGGTTAATAGGGTGTATCACATTGATTGATTTGTGTATATTGAAGAATCCCTGCTTTCCTGGGATAAACCCCACTTGATCATGGTGTATGATCCTTTTAATGTGCTGTTGGACTCTGTTTGCTAGTATTTTGTTGAGGATTTTTGCATCTATGTTCATCAGTGATATTGGCCTGTAGTTTTCTTTCTTTGTGACATCTTTGTCTGGTTTTGGTGTCAGGGTGATAGTGGCCTTGTAGAATGAAGTTGGGAGCATTCTTCCCTCTGCTATATTTTGGAATTGTTTGAGAAAGATAGGTGTTAGCTCTTCTCTAAATGTTTGATAGAATTCGCCTGTGAAGCCATCTGGTCCTGGGCTTTTGTTTGTTGGAAAATTTTTAATCACAGTCTCAGTTTCAGTGCTTGTGATTGGTCTGTTATTTTTTCCGTTGCTTCTTGGTTCAATCTCAGAAGGTTGTGTTTTTCTAAGAATTTTTTTTTCCATTTTCTCCAGGTTGTCCAATTTATTGGCATATAGTTGCTTGTAGTAATCTCTCATGATCCTTTGTATTTCTGCAGTGTCAGTTGTTACTTCTCCTTTTTTATTTCTAATTCTACTTATTTGAGACTTCTCCCTGTTTTTCTTGATGAGTCTGGCTAATGGCTTATCAATTTTGTTTATTTTCTCAAAGAACAAGCTTTCAGTTTTATTGATCTTTGCTATTGTTTCCTTCATTTCTTTTTCATTTATTTCTGATCTGATCTTTATGATTTCTTTCCTTCTGCTAACTTTGGGGGGTTTTTGTCTTCTTTCTCTAATTGCTTTCGGTGTAAGTTTAGGTTGTTTATTTGTGATGTTTCTTGTTTCTTGAGGTAGGATTCTATTGCTATAAACGTCCCTCTTAGAACTGCTTTTGCTGCATCCCATAGGTTTTGGGTCATCGTGTTTTCATTGTCATTTTCTTCTAGGTTTTTTTTAATTTCCTCTTTGATTTCTTTAGTGATCTCTTGGTTATTTAGTCATGTATTGTTTAGCCTCCATGTGTTTGTATTTTTTACACATTTTTTATTGTAGTTGACATCTAGTGTCATAGTGTTGTGGTCGGAAAAGATACTTGATATGATTTAAATTTTCTTAAGTTTACCAAGGCTTGATTTGTGACCCAAGATATGATCTATCCTGGAGAAGGTTCCATGAGCACTTGAGAAGAAAGTGTATTCTGTTGTTTTGGGATGGAATGTCTTTTAAGTATCAAGTAAGTCCATCTTGTTTAATGTATCATTTAAAGCTTGTGTTTCCTTATTTATTCTCATTTTGGATGATGTGTCCATTGGTGAAAGTGGGGTGTTAAAGTCTCCCACTAAGGTTGTGTTACTGTCAATTTCCTCCTTTATGACTGTTAGCATTTGTCTTATGCATTGGGATGCTCCTATGTTGGGTGCGTAAATATTTACAATTGTTATATCTTCTTCTTGGATTGATCCCTTGGATTGATCATTATTTAGTGTCCTTCTTTGTCTCTTGTAATGGTCTTTATTTTAAAGTCTATTTTTACTTATATGAGAATGTGTACTCCAGCTTTCTTTTGATTTCCATTTGCATGGAATATCTTTTTCCATCCCCTCACTTTCACTCTGTATGTGACCCTAGGTCTGAAGTGGGTCTCTTGTAGACAGCATATATATAGGTCTTGTTTTCTTATCCATTCAGCCAGTCTAGGTCTTTTGGCTGGAGCATTTAATCCATTTACATTTAAGGTAATTATTGATATGTATGTTCCTATTACCATTTTCTTAATTGTTTTGGGTTTGTTATTGTAGGTCTTTTCCTTCTCTTGTGTTTCCTGCCTAGAGAAATTCCTTTAGCATTTGTTGTAAAGCTGGTTTGGTGGTGCTGAATTCTCTTAGCTTTTGCTTGTCTGTAAAGATTTTAAGTATCTCTGTGAATTCTGAATGTGATCCTTGCTGGGCAGAGTAATCTTGGTTGTAGGTTTTTCCCTTTCATCACTTTAAATATGTCCTGCCATTCCCTTCTGGCTTGCAGAGTTTCTGAAAGATCAGCTCTTATCCTTATGGGTTTTCCCTTGTATATTATTTGTTGTTTTTCCCTTGCTGCTTTTATTATTTTTATTTTTTTTTTTTTTAGTTTGATTAATATGTCTTGGCATGTTTCTCCTTGGATTTATCCTGTTGCGTCTCTCTGTGCTTCCTGGACTTGACTGACTATTTCCTTTCCCTTATTAGGGAACTTTTCAACTATAATCTCTTCAAATATTTTCTCAATCCCTTTCTTTTTCTCTTTTTCTTCTGGACCCCTTATAATTTGAATGTTGGTGCTTTTAGTGTTGTTCCAGAAGTCTCTGACACTGTCCTCAATTCTTTCATTCTTTTTTCTTTATTCTGCTCTGCAGTAGCTATTTCCACTATTTTATATTCCAGGTCACTTATCCGTTCTTCTGCCTCAGTTATTCTGCTATTGATTCCTTCTAGAGAATTTTTAATTTCATTTATTGTGTTGTTCATCATTGTTTTGTTTGCTCTTTAGTTCTTTAAGTCCTTTTTAAATATTTCTTGTATTTTCTCCATTCTATTTCCAAGATTTTGGTTCATCTTTACTCTCATTACTCTGAATTCTTTATTGTGTAGACTGCCTATTTCCTCTTCATTTGTTTAGTCTGGTGGGTTTTTGCCTTGATCCTTCATGTGTTATGTGTTTCTCTGTCTTCTCTTTTTGCTTACCCTACTGTGTTTGGGGTCTTCTTTTTGCAGGCTGCAGGTTTGTAGTTCCTGTTGGTTTTTGGTGTCTGCCCTAGTGGCTCTGGCTGTTTAAGTGGGTTGTGTAGGCTTCCTGGTGGAGGGGACCATGCCAGTGTTCTGGTGGATGAGGCTGGATCTTGTCTTTCTGGTGGGCAGGACCACGTCTGATGGTGTGTTTTGGCATGTCTGTTACCTTATTATGATTTTAGGCAGGCTCTCTGCTAATAGATGTGGTTGTGTTCCTGTCTTGCTAGTTATTTGGCATGGGATGTCCAGCACTGTAGCTTTCTGGTCATTGAGTGGAACTGGGTCTTAGCATTGAGATGTAGATCTATGGGGAACTTTCACTGTTTGATATTACCTGGAGGTAGGACGCCTCTGGTGGACAAATGTCCTGAACTTGGCTCTCTCATCTCAGAGGCATGGGCCTGATACCTGGCTGGAGCACCAAGACCCTGTCAGCCACATGGCCTTAGAAGCATCTTTCTCCTCTTTGGGCTTGGTCACCTTTCCACTCATAGATCCCAGCTTGCCTGACATGGCTCGGCTAGGAGACGGAAGTCCTCGCCAAGTGAGCCAGATGTGGGATAGTGCTTACGGTGGCAAGTCGCGACCGTGAGCTCCCCTCAGTGTGGCTCTGGGCAGAAGCCACTTTTCTCCAGCGCTGCCGCCACCACTATACACTTTGGGGACTCCGCTGATGACAAGTGCCTGCACTGAACAGTGGAATCTCAACCTGGGATTCGACAACTCCTCACCTCTGACCAGATGCCCAAGTTGAGACAACTGGATTCTCCATGAGATGGGTGTGCTGAGATCTGGTAAGTAAGGCAGAAAGTCTACCTAACCTTTTTGAAATCTCATTCTATTTTCTTAAAATAAATAATTTTAAGTTCTTGAAATAGTAATTTCTTTAATCTGCCCTCTAATACTACTTTTCACTTTTCTTGTAGCCATATTTTTCTTTTTGTGAAGCTATTTTATCACCTATACTAGATTTCATTTTCTTTTCTAGAGTATCGGGATCAAAATATTTATTTTTGTACTTGAATTAAGCAATTAGTAAGGTGAAGTATGAAGTATGAATTATCAAGTTAAGGTCTACTCAGTAAGAGACATGATTCCTAAAAGAAAAGCAAGATTGCTTCAAGATAAAATTGTCATATAAAAAGTATCTTCTCACAACATTCTTCAACACTATGATGAATTCTAATTGTTGGAAAGTTGGAAAGAGCATATTCTAATCAGTTTAAAACCACATATATAAAACTTTAAAGAAGAAAAGCGGAAGGCAAGTTTAAAACCACATATATTCTTTAAAACTTTAATGTTCTTTAATGTTCTTTAAAGAACATTGGTTCTTTAAAGAAGAAAAGCGGAAGGCAAGTTTAAAACCACACATATTCTTTAAAACTTTAAAGAAGAAAAGCGGAAGGCAAGTGCAATGATGAGAACATTGGTTCTGTTTGAATGGAGGGGAAGAAATGGGCAGTTATCAAATATTTGCTGGGAAGTGTGTCAGATTTCTTACATCATTGTGTTGAATTTAATTGTCTTCTGAAGCAAATAATCTGTATAGGAGGAAGAAAAGATGTAACTATGCCAGACCAGAAAGGTCAGTTTCGAAAGGGTTGATGCCATGATGTGGTCTTTTAAGAAGACTTGCAAGACACTTGGCAGTGTCCAAAACATCCATAAAACACTTGGTCTACAGAAAAAGGTCCTTGAAATACTGTCTTATCCAAAATATCTGTGGGCTTATTTGGTCCAGCCAAATGGTTTTGGACAGGACCAAATATCAAGGACCATTTTGTGTGGACCAAATGTCTTATGACCATTTTGGATAAGATCAAATGCTTGCTAACCTTAAGAAGGTTTAGCTTATACATAAAATAATTTATTTTCTATTTCATATAAAAGAAATTTGGAGGTAAGGATTCCAGGATAGGGTGATTACCCATGATGCTGTAATAATTTAGTCACCTTCACTTAGGCTGCTGCACATTAGATTCCAAATCATAATCCAGTGTGGCTGCCAGAACTCCAAACATCATGTGTATATTACAGCCAACAGCAAGGAGGAGGGGATGAAGCAGAGTATCATCTCTCCTTTAAAGAAATAACTTAGAAATATGCCAAGACATTTCTGATCAATGTCAATGTCCAATGGGACAATAAGTGCTATGTCTACTCCTAACTAAAGAGATATTGACAGTAATATCAATAAAGGCATGTCTTTATTCCAAGTTGTCAAGTGCCTAACTAATAATCAGGAATTTTCTTACTATGGAAAGAGGGAGTGTTTATAGAGGAATACCTTACAGGTTTAGTAGGAAAGAGACGTTGAGTTTTGTAAGGTATCTTTTGATGTCTTTGAGAGTATATTTTTAGTAGAATGATAAAAACAAAATTGTGGAGATAGTAAAGAATTGTTGGGAAAATGATGTATCATATTTTCCATCAAGGAAGACATTTGCTTGTGAAAGAAAGCAAGAAATAGTAAGGTTTCTAGAGAGGGTCTCAAGGTTAAGGGAAGGGGAAAAAACTTTGCATCTGTGAAGGAAGAGTGGTTGGAGCTATCAAGGTACTATTGGGAACCTGAGGGGAGAAGGTCTAAGAAATACCTCCTACAGGTAAGTTTCAAAGAACATATGTACAGACTAACCATCAAAAGGAGGAGAGTGATAGTTTGGTAGGTTCTATCAGATAGCCTGGACCATCTCAGTTTAACAGCAGCACTAGTCATGCATTATAAGTGAGGGTTAAAGGGAAGTAAAATAGTCCAGGTAGCTAATGGATAATGTTTGAAATACAGATACAAGAGCTGAGTTAAGCACTCTCTAAATAAAATAAAATATGGAGCATGTTTCTGAATATCCCTGTCTCTGCAAGGTAAGAATTTCTTCATACAGTCTGAAGGAAACTCACATGTCCATTAAGAAACTTGATTGAAGTTTTTACGTGGCTTAGATTACCTGGATATTGCACAATTTAAAGAAATAAGCTCTCTTAGTAGTCATAGTAAAGATATATATTTTACAAAACTGTAACTGGCTTTATACAGGCACTGTTATTGTTTAATTATGGATTTTTGGGGAAAAAAATCTCTTCTTGAAAATCTTGCTGTCAGAGACAAATTCATAGCTGGTTTTGGAATGTAATGTTAGCTTCCCAAGCAGAAAGCAAGTTACATGAAGTGCTGAAAATTCACCACCAGCTTTTACAGTAAAACTATAAATAACAGCTATATTGTGCCTTGGGAAAACAAACATGGGCTCAAAACTTTATTAAAAGTTATTTTTTCCCATAAACTGCTGTGTAAGTCACCTATAGGATAAACCTCATAATTTATGTTTTATCCTTAGCAGACAAGAAAGAAGGTAATTGGTTTGTCTGACTGTGTACCTATCTCAGAAATAACAACACAAAATATGTTTGGAAGTAGGGTGAGAAATATTCTAAAAAGATAGTTGACTGTATGCCTATCGGATTAATTTTTAAATGAAGTTAAAGAAACAGTTATTAAATATCATTTTCCCAATTTTTATGTTTTCTGATCACTCCCTAATTGTATACAAAATAGGAATCTGATTTATTGTAATGTGTACTATTCCTCTGCAGGTATTAATAGAAGTAAGTCCTTTATATAATCTATTCCAAATAAGGTGAATATGTTGTTTAAATAAAAAGATATTTCATTTTATAATTGGTCAAAAGCACCTGAGAAAGACCTGTTCAGTTTTGAAAGGTACCTGAGTGAATAAATCACCTCCTCCCCTTAGATAAAAAGTTATCACCAGAATACCTTATTTCTCTGATTCAGGTTTATCATTAAAAACAAAATAAAATAAAAAATTCAATGTAGGAACAGAGTACTTATGTGAAAGGGATGAAAGAGAAAGACAAAGGGGAATGCAATTATAGTTACAAAACTCAAAGCAATATGGTTTGTTTTTATGGGTTTTCTTTTCATTTACTCACTGCCACTTACATTCAATGAATCTACTGGAAAAAAAAAACAGAAACAAAAACCTTGATTCCCTTAGTATGTTTTTCTTTTGAATTTAGTTAAATTAAAATCACTCTTTATATTTCTGTCCCAAATCCCAGCAAATCTAATCAAAAAGAATCCATTCACTAAAGGAGATAGGAGTAAATATCTGGCTTTATTAGGGTTCATATAAAAAGATGTAATCAGCACCATACATAATATACCCACTGAAGGCTCATTTATAACAAATTTGTAGGAACTGATGTAGAGGAAGAAGGCAGTTATGCATGGAAGAGACTGGAATCCCGGCTCTTTTGAAATAGCAAGAGAAGGTGAAAGGAAGCAACACAGATAGTTTTGTTAGAAGTGTGCTCTATGGTCTTTGAGGTGTATTTACCTTGATATAGAACTACCTGTTCCATTTTCGAATTTCTTTTGTTGCTGTAGAGATTTATGTTAGGAAGTGGTAGAGGGACTCGCGGTCAATTTTTAGGTGGCAAAGTTTTGGCAAGGCAATTACTAAGAAAAAGAGAAAGATTCAAGAGAATGGTCTTTTTTCTTTTTTTCTTTTTTTTTTTTTTTGGAACTCTGAAAGGAGCCGAGTTTGGGTACGTTTATTAATTAAAAGTAAAGTAACAATTTCAGAATAAATTATTCTTTTATAACAAATATCACATTGCATTGTAGTTATTTACTTATATTTCTGTCTTTCTCAAAAGATTCTTAGATCTTAATGGAAAATAATGTGCCTTATTCATTTTTTAAAATCCCCAACCAGATATAAAATGCATGGCAAAAATGTTTGTGCAATAAACTACATAGTTGTGTTTTCCATGCTGTCTTTCACTGTTTTCTTTTCATTTTTTTTTTAAATAGGCTCTTTCTCCTATAATTCACTATTCTTATTTAGATTTGTACTTCTGAGGATTTTAGCTATGGATATCATTTTATGAGAGAACAGTGAACAAATGTAGAATGTATACAGCCGGGGTGAAAGAATAAGAATGGAGATAAAAACTTCTTCTTATGAGAAAACAGTATATAAATGAGTCTACGTCAGTGCAGTGGCTGACCTGAGAGTGGCCTTCAAGTCCTTGAAGGTCTGCATTATGGAGGATCATAGAGTCTGGACCTGTCAGCAAAAGACACAAGGACATAGAGGTTAGATCAGTGTAACACTTAGTTGCTCAAATATGGAAGAGTTGCTTTTAAAGGTGTGATTCCTGTTACTGGTGGGGGTAAAATGGAGACTGTATTGCTTGCTTAAAGGGTTATTCTCAAGAACATTCCTTCCTGGAATTGGAGAATTTGTTGATTCCCATACCCATTTCTCTTAGGTATAATAGTTACTGCATCACTTGCCCATCTTCCAGCCACCTCATGATAATGCTCATGAATGTATCTTTGACACAGACATCTAATAAACTACAGGCATTCACTAACACGTACTTTTGAAAACTACTGTCCTAGGTCTTGGGGAATACAGAAATTAATAAAAGTACTTTTCCTCTCTGGATGTTCATGGTTTAGAGACAGAGGAAAGGTAAAACACATTCATGATGTGATCTGTGTGATAAAAATAATCTAATCCTCATTTTTTTCTCTTCTGAGCACTATGTCTGACAAAATATTTTTGTTTTGTGAATTTAGATGGAAAGAAGTATACATATCCATTCTTTTCAGACCTGCTGTTTTTGTTTTTGTTAGTTTTTTGTTTTCTTTGTTTGCCAAATGTTCTCCTGAGCTTTGGGACCACAAAAGTAAGCAAAAAGTTTAGAAGCTCTGAACTAAGAGTCAATAATATAATGAAGCAGAAAAAAACATTAATTAATAATTTATAATAAATGAATGTAACCAATTGTACATACATAAAGATATAAATATATTTTTTAAAATCATGATAAGAAGCATGATAAGAAACAATATCTGTAGCTATGAAACTATATAATTTGTAGAGATTAGGCTTAATTTATGAGGGGCAGGGAGGACTAAGATGTGAAAAAGAATCTTGCAGAATCTTGGCTCCCAGACCAGGGATCGAGATCAAACCCACACCCTTGGAAGTGAAAGCACAGAATCCTACCCACAGGACTGCCAGAGAATTCCCTAGACTTCCTGGGTCTTTCTATGCTCTGTTGCCAGGAAAGAAAACTCCTGTTAAAATCTCACTGTAAAGAAGGACTTGACTAATCAAACAATATGAGCATGTTTATATAAGGAATCAGAGTCCACTTCCATATAGATCCATTGAATTTTCTAGAATCCAACTCTGGCATGTAGCAATAGAAGGTAACTCAACCAAGGTAGAGATAAAATGTGGCAAAAATTGGGTAACAAAATCAATACAAATTTAGTTGATGAATGATACCTTGTTTGTTTGGAAAATCTAAATATATATGTTATTTTCCTATTATTGGAACACATGCTAGATGTTCTACAGTTCAGTTTCCCATGACATTTTAATACACTCTTCACTGTGGAAAAATCTCTCCCAACTTCTGGACTTTGCATCTATAATTCTCTGTTTAGAAACTCTACCTCTCTCCAGTTCTTTGCTGATATAGCTTATTTACATCTTAGCCCTCCCTGCCCCCCATAAATTAAGCCTAATCTCTACAAATTATATAGTTTCATAGCTGCAGATATTGTTTCTTATCATGATTTTAAAATATATATTTATATATTTATGTATGTACAATTGGTTACATTCATTATTAAATTATTAATTAATGTTTTTCTGCTTCTTTATATTATCGACTCTTTTAGTTTGAGCTCCTGAACTTTTTGCTTACTTTTGTGGTCCCAAGATCAGGAGAACATTTGGCAAATAGATTTTGAGAGGCTGAAAGGAAGTTCTAAAGCTACTAGGATTAGTTTTATTACATAGAATGAAACTTAGAAGTTGGCCAGCTTTACATTCAACAATAGCCAGACTTTTCATTTATTGATTGTTGCCAAAAAGTAGTTAATTTTCCTAATCTTCTCTAATAGAATAATTCTACTTCCTTCCAAACTTTTTAAAAAAGAGTTCCATAAATGGATAAATAAATACACTGTTTCTAATATTTTTCTGCACTTAGATTTACAAATTTGGCAAGCATCTTAGTGCTATTTGTTTAGATGGAATAAAAGTTTAGGATTAAGTTGTTTTAGGGGTATTGAAAAATATGTTTGATTTGATTAGCTATCAATATACAATACATGCAAAGAAAAGGAACTTCTTCCAATTATGCTAATTTCTATTTTGAATGAAAAATTGTTCATTCAATTTTTAACATATTAATAGAAAGATATATGGTTATTTTTAGTTTCACATTAAAAACTCCATTTTATTAGCAACTGATTAGGACTTCCTTTGATGGCTAAACACAAATAAATTAATTATAGGTAAACCAATTTACTCTCAGAAGCACTGTTAGTATTATTCATTTTAGTTAGAGATTATATTTTCTCATCTATAAAAAGAGGTGCTTCAATTAATGAGCTGTAGTTTCTTGCCTGGTTTCCCATTCCATGGTACTACAAATTATAGTAAGCAAAATTTATGTTTCACTTACATGCTAAAAAGATCGTATCAGAAAAATAACACTCTAGATATTTGTATTCTTTAGCTATTTAAAATTTTCTGTTGAAGTGAAGACACTTGACGAAGAAATCAACTTTTATATACATTTTATGTGTTAGTAAGTAGAGAAAGAAAACCTGAGTTCTCAAAAAAATAAAATATTAACATTTTACTGGAACACATCGAAGTCCATTGACCCCTTTCAAATACAGGTTCTCTGCACTTCTTTTGAATGGCTTTTATAAAGTTTGCTAACTTATGATTACAGTATCCACCATCCCTCCTCACTGAGTATCACAAGGTCTTCTCTCCCATACCTGAGTATTGTAAGGCTCCTCTTCCCCTAATGGCCACAAGGACATTCTTAGAGGGGGACCTGATTTATAGTGAAGTAAGAGAAAGCCTGTAGTTTCACTGTATTAAGTATCTGGAATGTGAGCATCACCCACTATCATTTGTGAATACTCCCTTACTTCTTTGTTGAGCTGAAGATGTTAATAAACAAATAAGGGCTGGTTTTAGAAATCTAGATCTGTGAACTTATTTGCTATTATACTCCAAATGTCTTCTAGTTTACTTTCATTTATGAAAATAAGCTGATTGGGTCAGGTAATAAACTTCACTCAGTGAAGGTAATTCACTGACCCTAAGAAGTATAGAAAATATCAAGTCATGTTGCAAATTATTGTCTTACTATTTCATAACCTCTGGCTTCAAATTCTTTGTGGTTTGGCACTGCAATAATTCTTTCTCACATATGTTGTGAAATCATGCAGGTCTCCTTTGAAAGTCTAGGAAATATATGTTATTTCTCTGTCTTCTTCATTTCCCACATAATATATTATTCCTAAATAAATAAGTGTTCTAAAAATTTCTGTATATTTTGGGAAGATGATTTAATTGCTTAGGAGAGGAGTAATTTTGATCACCTTGACATTTCAGTTGTAAAACCTTGGAAAAAACTTAAAATGCAGGAATATCTCCAATTCTGATTACTTGAAAACTTTCTAAGAAAGAAAATCTAACAATATATTTGGTTTTAATTTTTAAAAATCTGCCTTTTTTGGTGTTTGTCAGGAGATTTTCTTTTGAAAAACTGCAAATAAATTATAAAGCATTTGTATTGCTAGTATTGCCTGACTTAACTGAATCAAGAAAAATTAATGGCCAAAATATGGATATAGGTCTTTACAGACTTACCACATGGAAGCTTTGCTTCTTTACCAAAAAGAGTTGTTAATGTCAAAAGAAGAAAATAGTGAAAATCCTATTTAAGTTGGTTCTCTTTCAATGACCTAACACACTCTAATCATATTACCCCTAAATCACTTCTTTTCTCCAATTCATTTCAGTCTGTTATTAACACAAAGGTAACCTTATCTTCATTGTTTTATAGTATAATTAATGATGAAAACATATTGTCTATTAATGACATATTCCTCAAAATTAAAAATTATATCAGTATTGGATACATATTGCAATATTTTATATAATATTTATGTTACTGTGTCCTCTTTTATTTAATACAATTTTGTAACAATCTAATAGAGAATATTGGCATGTATATATTTGTGTGGGTTTACTAACAGGATGATGAGATCTGTAAAATGTAAAGGATATTTGTTTATAATTGTGCTATACTTTTACCCAGGTTATTGATTAAAGTGAAATCAAGAAGTGACAGTAATGTCTTATGTGATACACTTTCCAGAATAAGAAAGATGAGCAAATTAGTCTTCATAACCCCCAGTAAAATTCAGGAAAGATTGATTTCATCTAAAATTTTCAGAGGCAAGATTTTTCACAGACATTCAATTACAATATTGTCATGTTCTTGTACTGCATATTGTATTTACAAAATGAATATTATGAATATTTCAAATAAAACATAAGCAGTAATATAATTTATATGTAACATATTTTACTTGCAAAACTGTCAGATACTTTCACTACAGTTATGAAATATATCTGATGAATATCCTTTGTATTATTTAAAGTTTATAGTAGAAATGAATAATGTTTATTTGATTATATTTTAGTGCTTAGATGAATGAATATTAAACCCAAATTTTTATGCATAAAAGAATCATATCCAGAAAAACTCTAGTCTTTATAGTAAACTCCCTGTAAAAGTGCAGAATGTTGAGTTCAGATCAAAAATGGATTTTGAAGTACAACATTTATTTTGTATCGATTCATTTATTTTAACCTGAACAGTTCTAAAAGCAGTCAGAGTCAAGATTTAACATAATTTCCCTAATTGAACTACCTGTTTTATAGTGGGTAGGAAGAGAATGAGAATGAAAACCAGGATGAAAGAGCCATGGCATTAATCTTAAAAGTTTCATAAAGCCTATACCTTCCTCAGAAGAGTCAAATGCAGAAGTATTTCTGCTTAAACAAAAGATGAAAACAAAACAACAAGCATGATGCTTCAATTTAAGTCAATAAATCTCAATTATGCATTTACTTTCGAGTACCAGGGAGTCTTTCTCAAACTCAGACTTGTTGAGAAGGTGATGCTTATAGTCATGAAACAAAAAAATGTAAAGAAAAATACCATCCAATTAAAAATGCAATCAAATTCCTGAAGGAGATCAAAGCAGAAATTGGTAGGCAGTCAAATCTATGAAACAGTATACATTTTTCGATTTACACATGCTAGTTACAATGCATGTGATTGCTGTGTGTCTAATAACTACATTGATACACATAAGAGTCCCATTTTAACAATTCATCTAAGAGTTCATTTATTCAACAAATATTTATTGTCAGGCACTGTGCTGTTAATGTGGATACAACAATGACAAAAAAAAAAAAAAAGACACTTTTCCCACAAACCCTGAATTCACAATCTAGTGCAGTGACATACACTTAACAAATCACACAAAAGTAAATTTATATTGTGAAAAAGAGATGAGAGAGAGAATTGTATTATACTATGAGAGCATAAATTTTTTTTAAAAATTAATGTATTTAAGGAGACTAAGGAAGATTTCTTTAAATATGTTATGATTGCTTTATTTTGTTGTTGTTTTAAGGAGTTCATAAGATAAAAAGATTTTAGGGGCTAAGAGAAGCAATCCAAATAGCGAAATACATAAAGACTTTGGAAGAAAAGAGACTGGAACTTCTCCTACCATGGGTAATCAGAAGCCATTAAACCTATGGTCAGAAAGGGAAAAAGTAAATAAATAAATAAAAAATAAAAACAAAAAACACTAACCCATTAGCTAAGGTTGGCAAACCCTTGAGTGGTGTTGGTGGTTAAATCTTTCCAGTACATCCACATTATGATGTCTTTACCATCCAATAGCAACAAAGGCAATAAAGATTAAGGCTCAAATTAGAATCACCAGTGTTGGAAATCACATCTCATTCTATCCAAATCCAAATGGCATTATGATCTTGGGTTTCACCATACAGTCATGTCTAGAAATTGCTAATTAAGAATAACATTCCTAAATGAGAGAAGAATTTATGACATAATTAAAATATCAGTATCTTTTTTTGCATATTCTTATCAACTAAACATGCTTTTAAATAATTCTCTTTATAAGTGAACTTTTATAAAGTTATGTCATGGAAAAATGAATCATTATCATTCATAAAATTATTGGGAGAGCAGTAAATTATTTATCGATGTCCCACTTAAATTATGTTGAAAATATCACAAGGATTTATTCTGGCTTTTGCTCTCTTCTGGGGCTGACAGTCCAAAACAAAGCTCTGTGTCAGGTACATTTAGGGGGTCCCAAGAAGGTGTACTTCTGTGTAGACCCTGGGCTTGGTACTCCCAGCATAGGTTCAACTTCTCCCTCCCCACTCCAACGTTGATGTAAATGGTTCATTGCTATCAACAGGGAATCCCCTTCCCCATCCCAGAGTGGTTCTCTCAGAGGCAGTAGCAAGATGCTTCAATACAGGCTACCTTCAATGGTGGTCATTTTATCCAGCAAAATTTCATCTGTACCTGTTGTACCACTTGGGGAGAATGCAAGTTTCCACTTACCAAACTCTCCATCAGCTCTGCCAAATCTTTCCCTTGCTGTTATCCAAAGACCAAGAGAAGCAGATGTTTTACTAGGCTAATAAATGGCTCAGTAGATGAGTGATGATTATCAGTCTCTGAAATCATGGAGGAAGGGTGTTATAGTTTCTTTTTCAGTTTGTTTTTTAAATTGTGGTAAAATATACATATCTTAAAATATACCATGCATCCATTTTTAAGTGTACAGTTTTATGACATTAAGTATTGATACATTCATATTGCTTCACTACCATGCATCTCCAAAGTTCTTTCCGTCTTCCTCAACTGAAGCTCTTTACCCATTAAACACTAACTTCCCATTCCCCTCTCCCCACAACCCATGGAAACCCTTTCTATTTTCTGTCTCTATGAATTTGACTACCTAGGAACCTCATCTAAGATAAATCATATATTTGTTCTTTTGTGACTGGCTTATTTATTTAGCATAAGATGTTCAAAGTTCATCCACATTCTAGTATGTGTCAAAATTTCTTTCCTTTTAAGGAAAAGCTTAATAGTATTCCATTATATGAATATACATTTTGTTTATCTATTCATCTGCTAAGGGACACTTGTGTTGCTTCCATCTTTTGGCTATTGTAAATAATGCTGCTTTGAACATGACTATACAAATATTTGTTCAAGTACCTGCTTTCATTTCTTTTGGTTATATACCCAGATGTAGAATTTCTGTATCATATGGTAATGATGGCAATTCTATTTTTAGGTTTTTAAAGAACTGCCATTTCCATAGCAGCTGCATTTTACATCCCCACCAATATTGCAAAAGGATCCCTACTTTTTAATCTTTTCTTCCAACTTATGCCTTGTGATTGAGACATTTAATCCATCGACATTTAAAGTAATTACTTATAGGAAAGCAGTTACTTTTTTTTTTTTTTTTTGGAAAGCACTTACTTTTGCCTTTTTGTTTTCTGTATGTGGTATAGTTTTTTGGACAACCTTTCCTCCATTTCTTTCATGTAGTGACACATATTGATTCCCTTTTTATTTCCTTTGGTGTATATTCTAGAGATATTTTAATTGTGATTGCCATGCGAATTATGTATATCCTAAAGTTATGATTATCTTTTAAATTGATACAAACTTAATTTCAATCACATATAAAATCTCTACTCCTTTGCAGCTCCACATCCCTCACCACCACTTTATGTTACTGATGTCACAAATTACATCTTTATATATTGTGGACCCATTAACATAGAATTATAGGGTTTTTTTTGCATTTGTCTTTAAAATATTGTATAAAATTTAAAAATGGATTAACAAACCTAATACAATAATACTACTTTTTTGCACTTGTCCACCTTTACTGAAGAATTTTATATTTTCATATAACTTCAAGTTACTGTCTTATATTCTTTCATTTTAACTTGAAGGACACTCTTCAGAATTTCATATAGGTCTAGTGAACTCCCTCAGCTTTAGTTTGTCTGGGACATCCTTAATTTCTTCCCCATATCTGAAGAACAGTTTTGATAAATATAAAATTGGTTAATAGTTGTTTTTTTTTTTCCTCTCTCTTCAATACTTTAACTACATCTCTTTGTCTTCTAGCCTGCAAGATTTCTGCTTAAAAATCCGTTGATGGCCTTATTGGGGATACCTTGAATCTGGTGAGTTGCTTTTATCTTGCAGCTCCCGAGATTCTTTGTCTTTGACCTTTCACAGTTTGATTATAATGCATCTCAGTGTGGGTTTGTATATCCATTTATTTCCTCAAGTTTGGGAAGTTTCTGGCCATGATTTCTTTAAGTAATCTCTTTTCCTTTTTCTTTCTTGGGTCCTAGTCAGGAGGAATAGAAACCATCCCTTGGGCAGCCCACATAAATGCTGTAATGTTTCAAATAACTTTCACTATGCCCAGAGGAAATAACCAGGAATTGGACCAGTGTCTCCTGACTGTACTGCACCATGCCAGGGAGCAGGTAGAAAAGGGCAAGTGAAAATGCAATATAATTTTCTGTTGTTTTGAGTGTGGCTTTTTGTTGTTGTTGTTGTTGTTGAGTGTTTGCTTGATTGTTAAAGATTTTTGAGCAGTTTCCATCATTCCTATAAAGTTATTTTAGTTAGTCTGTAGCTGTTTATTGGTGTTTCTATGGGGATTCAAGGGCCTGGAGCTTCCTAGTATCACATCTTACTGATGTCACTTTCTGTGATAGTTAGTTTTATGTGTCAGTTTGGCTAAACTACGGCATGCAGTTGTTCAATTAAATACTAATCTATGATACTATGAAGGTATTTTGTAGGTGTGGTTAACATCTATAGTCAGTTGACTATATGTAAAGGAGATTGCTCTAAATAATGTGGGTGGGCCTTATCCAATTAGTTGAAAGACCTCAATAAAAAATCTGAGATTTTCCAGAATAAAAGAAATTCTTCCCCAAGACTCCTGCTTGCAAGCTTTCAGCCTGCCAGCCTACTCTACAGATTTTGTACTTGCCAGCCTCAAAATTGTATGAGCCAGTTCCTTGAGATATCACTTGATAAATAGATACATAGATACATTAGATACATACATACTACTAGTTCTATTTCTCTATTTTTTCAGGGGCAAATTTAGATACCCACACTTTTATGAACATAGTCTCTTGTATTCCTCCTTCATCACACTCTCTCCCACCCTTGCCAACTTGGATTTGGAGAGGAGAGGCATCCCTTTATCCCCTTCATCACAGAAGGTAAAGAAGCAAAATGGTCTCTCTTCAGGCACTCTCCTCAAAGGTTACCATCTTCTCTTTCCCAGTCTTCTCTTTAGGTACTCAAGTAAATAATTCTGCTGAAATGAGTGCTATCTTTAACCTTGGCAGGGCACAAAGGCTTGGAGGTCTCTAATCATAGAATGTGGAATTTTTTAGAGTCATTTTGTTATATTGTTTTAACTGTAGGTTTTATATTGGCACTCAATACCAATAGGCCATGGTAGTGTCTTGTGATTTTAGAGTCTCTGGCTATTATTTATAGTGCTTTTCTGAAAATGATAGTAGAAACAAAAGGCTAGCTAGAGTTTAGTCTCCAGTTACCTCATTGCCCAGAGAGCTTCTTCTAAAGAAAAAAACAAAAAACTCACAG
Source organism: Leucopleurus acutus (assembly GCF_964270905.1). Taxonomy (NCBI): domain Eukaryota; kingdom Metazoa; phylum Chordata; class Mammalia; order Artiodactyla; family Delphinidae; genus Leucopleurus; species Leucopleurus acutus. The sequence continues at coordinate 123,853,040 of NC_139143.1, forward strand.
TTATCTATAAGAGTCCTGAGGTTTCCTCAACAAGATTTTATATATTGTTTTCCTTTTTAACTTTCAGGTTTACTTGTTTTTCTCCTATTTGTCTCTTGTAAGCAACAAGGGACTTTATCATTGTTCTTGAATTCAATCTGAAATTATTCATCTTTCAACAGATTAACTTACCAATTCAAATTATTAATATGAAAAAATAATATTTATTGAAGTCTGACTATATTCCAGGCACAGTTTTAAGTACTTTACATGTATTATTTTATGTGATCTTTGCCATAACCCTTTGATGGTAACATTATATTTCTCATATAAAATATGAGACACTGAAACTGAGATATATTAAGTAACTTTCCCAAGGTCAATAGCTAGAAAGAGATAGAGCCAGGATCCAAAGCCGCTCAGTCTGACTCAGAGCTGTGTAATCCTCCATCCTGTCATTTTGACTCCAAAAGTCATAAGTAATGTGTATTACAGACAACATACAAATAATATACTTCACAAGCACAAATAAATATATCAATTATAGAAAAATAAAATACAGTTATAACTCAAATTTTTCTTTTTTGTCATCTTGTTAATGTTTTATGATTTTATGTCTCCTTTTGTTTTACTCTATTTTGGGAATTTTATTGTGTGTTTTTTGCAGGAATCTTTAGTTTCAGACAGAATCTTGGCTGCACCAGTTAGTAACTGAATCATTCTAAAATTTTCCTGTTGCAAGGAAGAGAGAATCCAAATCAAATTGACTTTTATAATAAAGGGGATTCATCGCTGATGTAACTGAAAAGGACAATAATAGATCAAATTTCAGGAATGTTCTATCATGGTCCTGGCTTCTGTTTTCCAAGATTCTCTCAGATCTGTTCCATGTTTTAGTTCTATCTTCATACTGGCTCCTCTCAAGGCCACAGAAAGGCTTCCGAGAGCAATCATATCTTCATCTTTCCACTCACAAAGAGGGTGATGGAACATGTCTCTTTCAGTAACAATAGAACAAAACACATAAATTTTATATTAATCAGGGCATCACTTTCTGTGACCAAGATAAAACCATTAACTGATTGACAGAGGAAAGGAGGTCTTCCTGAATCAATCACTGTTGTAAAGTGGATCAGGTTATATTAATTAGTTTTAAATGAATTAGAGACCAGCCTGAAAGAGAGGTGGGATTAGTTACAGCCCAAAGTTATGGTTTTCACATAATGGGGGAGGGTAGAAGAGTTGTCAGAGAGAAACTAATTCTTTCTACCTAGCTACATGACTTTCATTCTTAGTTACTTCATCTGTAAAGTGAAAATAATCATAGAATCTATCTTATATTAGTAGCTTATAGATAGATAGATAGATAGATAGATAGCTTTTACAATGGCCTAGCGCATAGTACCACTTCAAGAAACGATACTGAGATAATGATTATCAATAATACACTTAGCTTATGTTTTTTAAAAAAACTTCACCAGTGCTTATATCATGTTTTTATTGTAACACTAATCTTTTAGTTTCAATTTCCCCAAAACCATTCTCTCTTCATAATTATGCATTTATCTAAATTGATGTTAAATATTATAATTGGTTTCCATTTTATAAAGTAAGGAATTTAATTCACTTCTTTTTTTCAACTTATACAATTCATATTTCTTTTTTAAAAAATAATCTGGAATTGATATCCAGATTATGACTATTAAATTTTCATCATTTACATTATATAACTTCTCTTGGAGGAAAACTATTTTTTAAATTTGCATTTACTTATGCAACATATTTTAAAAACATATCTTAAAATGTTGACCTTTAAACATTAATCCCTGAATTCTTCTTTCCATTGGACCTGAAACCCCGTCTAAGCCATATTTCTTTCAATTGTTGTCCCAAATATTCACTTTTTTTCCCTATAACTCTCTATAGAGAGAACATCTTTCTACCCATCTTCTTTTCAATAGTTTACCTTATGCTTTCTAAATCACTGAGAAAATTGTAGTGGGAAATAAGTATCTCAACTTCTTCCTTTTATCCCTGATAGTTCTCCTGTATGTAACTGTTTTATTCATCTTTTCTGTCTGGGGGAAGAAAGGGCTCTCCTTCTATTTAAGATTAATTAAAATTTTTTTTTTTTTGGTCTGGATGCAATTCTTCTCACCTCTTCAAGGATGTTGCTGTATTAATCATAACATTTTCTATGATTAGAAAATGATATCTTCTTCAGTGATTCAGCATATAAATATGTCCAATCTCTCTCATATTAAAAACAAATATTATTCTCAGAAGCAAACAGGTGAATGTATGGTAGATAGTAGAATCCAGGTTTCTTAATGTTAGAGTGGGAGGCTAGAGATAAGCAAGAGAGGAGGATGGAGAGATCCATTTGGTTATGAATTCAGGTGGGAGAAATCAGTATAGCTTGTTTTGTTTAATATAGATACAGATGGTATCATATAGAAATACTTATAGTTATGTGTACATGCATTAATCAGTATACACACATATTTCCTTGTTCTATCAGCTGAGAAGACCTAGAAGCAAGGACATCTCAGCAGCAATCAGCACATCCAGTGCCCAGATCTTGGTTTCTAATACTATTCTTTGATAAAGGGAATTAAATTTCTGGGAGAGATGGTTTACTGTCTGCGATGGACAGGAAATATGCAAGATGAGTCTGGAATCTTATGTTGTCAGAAAGAAGTAACACACAGACATACACACAAAATGGTGAAGGTATGTCAAAGGGTCATAGGTACCAACTGAAAAATCTCCCAATGGCCAATGCAAGAACAATTTGAACAATGAAGTAAATAATGTAGCAGTAGATTATAATCCAAAGTATAAAATAAATATGCATGAGTTCCTATTGATGTGAATAAATAATTGAATAAATAAATAAAAGAGGGAGAACAGACAAATAACCCATGTAGAAAAATTCTATATAATTTATATAGATACAGCCTCCTCTGTGAGGTGAAGCATAATTCTGCACTCTTGAAACGTGGGCTGCACATAGTGGTTTCCTTCCAAAAAGTACAGGGGAAAAAAGAGGAACTTTACAAGAGAGAAGTATGATAAACACTAAGTAAGCTGGGAAATAAAGGTTAACATTAACAGCAAAAGTCATATTGATAGTAGGTATCCTTGATATCACATGATAAAAATGACACTTTACCTTTGGGATCTTATTACCAAAAACATATAATCCCAGTTTAATCATGAGAAAAACATAAGACAAATCCCAATTGAGGGACATTTCATACACACACACAAAAAAAACTGACAAGTATTCTTTGAAACTGTCAAGGTCATAGAAAACAAGAAGTCTAAGAAGGTGTCACAGCCAAGAGGACCCTTAGGAGCATAATGACTAAAAGTTATGTATTCTGGATGGGCTCCCAGAAGAGAAAAAGGACATTAGGTAAAAACTAAAGTGTGGAATTTAGTTAATAATAAGATTGTTTCATTAATTGTGACAAATATACTAATGTAAGATGTTAATAATATGGGAAACCTACTGTTGAGGTGTATGATAACTCTCTATACTGATTTCACATATTTTTTCTGTAAATCTAAACGCAGTCTAAATTTTTTTTAAAAAGTTATTTTAATAAGATTCTATACAAACATTATTTTTTGTAGGTTTCCTCTTTAAAGTTCAATACAATAATGTGTCTGAATCACCACTGAAAATATCATTTCCAAGCAATGTTGTCCATTTAAAATATAAATAGAAAGCAACCATCTTTGTTTGGTTTCTTTGATACATTTTTGCATTAAAATCCCTCAGTCAGAGTTGTGACTTCAGAGTTGGTGCTGGGATTTATACGGGTGTTACAAGGAATGGGTTCTTTTTTTCCACTAGGTTTGAATCTGAGACATTGTGGCCAATACTGCGAAATACATCTTGCTACCTTAGCGGGATAGAAACAAACACAGGCAAAAGGAAGAAGCCCACCCATTGAGAAAGAAGAAAATAATATTAGTTATATTGTTTATGCCCTGGTGTCACATCACATTTGAAAGCTATACCTGGGCTTATCATTTTTCTTTCACAAAAGTTAGCTTTGGCATATGCCCACGAAAGACTCTTAACTGATACAGTTGAGCAGGAGAAAGAAGTTCAGTTCATTGTTTGATGCTGGCTTCCCCAAACGTTTCTCATCATTCTCATATTTAATAAAGTCAAGCCACGTTTCTTACCACTCGTCTCGTCTGTCACTTCACTTCTCCCTTCTTCCTACTTTCCACATTCATATTTATTTCTATGAAGTTGATTGTTACTTTTGCTCTGCTTTTATCTCATCGTTCACCTCAAGGATCTTATTAGTTACTTTGCTGAATGAAAACAGTTACCTGAAAATAATTCTAGTGACAACAATTAAGATAGTCCATTTTCATCTTGTTTCTTACTGTGTGTAGTTAGTTGCTGATTTGCTTGGTTATATTGACCAACGTTATTTTCAATAGCCAAGCTCTGGCTGAAACATAAGTGTCCATCAATAGATGAATGGATAAAGAATATGTATATATAAACAGTAAAATATTACTCAGCCATAAAAAAGAATGAAATCTTGCTATTTGTGACAACATGGATGAATCTAGAGGGTATTATGTTAAGTGAAATAAGTCAAGCAGAGAAAGACAAATACTATATGATTTCATTTATATGTGGAATCTTAAAAACAAAACAAATGAACAAACATAACTAAACAGAAACAGTCATAAATACAGAGAACAGATGGTTACCAGAGGGGAGGTGGGTGGACAGATGAGAGAAATAGGTGAGGAATATTAAGAGATACAGACTTTCAGTTACAAAATAAAGGAGTCAAAGGCATGAAATGTACAATGTGGGGAATATAGTCAATAATTATGTAATCTCTTTGTATGGTGTCAGATGGCACCTAGAATTATTGTGGTGGTGATTTAAAAATGTATAGAAATATTGAATCACTATATTGTGCACCAGAAACTAACATAATGATGTAGGTCAACAACCAACAAACAAAGTCATAAAAAAGATATGTGATTTGTGGTTACCAGAAGTGGGATGTAAGGGGAGGGGGAATTGGATGGAGGCAGTCAAAAGGTACAAACTTCTAGCAATAAGATAAATAAATACTAGGTATGTAATGCACAACTTCACTAATACAATTAACACTGCTGGATATTATGCATGAAAGGCGTTAAGAGAGTAAATCCTAAGAATTCTCATTACAAGGAAAACAATTTTTTTTCTGTTTCTTTTATTTTGCATCTATATGAGATGATGGGTGTTCACTAAACTTACTGTGGTAATCATTTCATGATGAAAGTTAGTCAAATCATTATGCTGTACACCTTAAACATATACAGTGTTGTATGTCAGTTATATCTCAGTAAAACTGGGAGAGAAAAAAGAAAAAAAACAAAAAAAATCTGTAAACTCCTTTAGAGCAGAGACCCTGTCATATCTGAGTTTTACTGTAAATCCAGAGCTGGACATACTGCCTGATAAATAAACAATAATTGTGATGTTATGTATTATTTGTCTAAGAGCAGACAAGTAATATCTGTAGAGTCAAGGGCTATTCAAACAGAAATGGTTTTGCTGTGACATTGCTGTCCTTTATTTTTGTAAAATAAAATAATTCATTTTCTTCTTTTATGAAATATAGCATTCAGGCTAAAAATTTTTATGACTCTTACGACTCTAAAATCTATGAATCTAAAAGACTTTCAGACTGCTTCTGTTCCTTTACCTGCAATTTGGTGACTATAGTTTAACCCAAGCCAAAATATTCGATTTCCCTCTATTTGCCATTGTACTGACAATGTAAAAAAGAATGGGGATTTCAGGAGTATTCTTAGAGCAGAATATGAATCACTATTCACTGTTAGCTCTAATCCTTCCAGAGCCAACATGGACAATGGAAACACAATCAATGTCCTGCCTCACAGTTTTCATAAGACAAAAATAAAAATGGTTATTCAGGAAAAGCATAATTCTTACTGAAATTCTTATTGAAATCATTAATTTTATTCAATGCCTCTTTCTGAAGGTGGGCAGGTAGAGAGACATGGGGTCATTTAATGAATGTTCTGTTTTAGTGTTCATAGACCATTTAAAATATATAGCAACACAAAATAGTCTGATGACACCCAACTAAACAACAGAGTACAAACAAATTATGGTATTGCATTTGGTTTCACAAATGCATTTTCTGAATGCATGGGATTTTTAAAAAATTCCATTGTTTACCTCTAAAATGGAAAAAACAATTGTACGTTCCCTCTAGTTATACTGGGAAAAATAAATAACACAAAAAAATTGCTTAGAGTAGGGCCTAGTGCATAGTGTTCAACATATGTTAGCTAAGTACTTAGTATAACTGAGTACTTAGTACTCAGTATAAGTACTTATTATAAGTACTTAGTATAACTGAGAGCAGATAGCAAGATTTCTGATGATTTGACTTAATACTAAAGTAGATTTTTTAATGCCTGGAACAATATTTACAATATCTAGAAATAATTTCTTTATTTTGCTGGTTGCCAGAACCTCAGTGCCTTTAGTGTGTTAACGTACTTATAGATATTCCAGAGAAACTATGATATATATATATATATATATATATATATATATATATATATATATATGCAGGTTTCCTACGTGTATCTGTTTAAAAGACTAGTAAGTACTTTTATTCAGAGTGTCTAAAAGCCAGAGTTCCTTAGAATACATTTAGGACATTCTCACTAGAAAAATGAATAGATACCAAATTCTTCATAAAATCTATCAGAGGGCTTCCCTGGTAGTGCAGTGGTTGAGAGTCCACCTCCTGATGCAGGGGACATGGGTTCGTGACCCGGTCCAGGAGGATCCCACATGCCATGGAGCGGCTGGGCCCGTGAGCTATGGCCTCTGAGCCTGCGCGTCCAGAGCCTGTGCTCCGCAACGGAATAGGCCACAACAGTGAGAGGCCCGCGTAGCGCAAAAAAAAAAAAAGAAAGAAAACTATCAGAGACCTTATTTCTCTCAGCCAGTTTTTAAAAATTGAATTTCAGTGAATTCAAGGTCATACTTCATTTAAGTATCTGGGATTCATATAGTCCATATGGCATCTGACAGTTTTAGGTAGGATTACCATTGTTCTGTGAAAAATGAGGGGTCTAGTAAGCTACCTCACCTCAGCTAAAAAGAGAACTAAGGTAGTATCCATAAATAAGTCTAGAATTTGCCTCATAATATAATTTATATTTTACCTAACAAGAGAAAAAGAAGCATAAATGACAAAGGTCCTCATCAAGGAGAAGGAGAACATTAAGGAAGACATTAGACTGAGATTTCAGGTGACATTAACTGTGGAGGGTGAAGAATCAGGAGAAAAATTACCTTGAGCAAGTTTTATGGCTCCTGCATGACTTGGATTATAAAACTGACAAAAATGTCTTAATAATTTTTCTTCTTCCCTAGTTTTTATAAATTTGGGGTGCCTTCATTGCCACAGTCCCATGTTCTTTTTGTTTGTTTTTTTTAAACATCTTGGAGTATAATTGCTTTACAAGGGTGTGTTAGTTTCTGTTTATAACAAAGTGAATCAGTTATACATACACATACATCCCCATATCTCTTCCCTCTTGTGACTCCCTCCCTCCCACCCTCTGTATCCAACCCCTCTAGGTGGTCACAAAGCACCGAGATGATCTCCCTGTGCTATGCGACTGCTTCCCACTAGCTATCTATTTTATGTTCAGTAGTGTACATATGTTCATGCCACTCTCTCACTTTGTCCCAGCTTACCCTTCCCCCTCCCCGTATCCTCAAGTCCATTCTCTAGTAGGTCTGCGTATTTATTCCTGTCTTGCCCCTAGGTTCTTCTTGCCCCTAGTTTCTTCTGACCACTTTCTCTTTTTTTTTTTCTTAGATTCCATATATATGTGCTAGCATACAGTATTTGTTTTTCTCTTTCTGACATACTTCACTCTGCATGACAGTCTCTAGGTCCATCCACCTCACTGCAAATAACTCAGTTTCGTTTCTTTTTATGGCTGAGTGATATTCCATTGTATATATGTGCCACATCTTCTTTATCCATTCATCTTTTGATGGACACTTAGGTTGCTTCCATGTCCTGACAATTGTAAATAGAGCTGCAATGAACATTTTGGTACATGACTCTTTTTGAGTTATGGTTTTCTCAGGGTATATGCCCAGTAGTGGGATTGCTGGGTCGTATGGTAGTTCTATATTTAGTTTTTTAAGGAACCTCCATACTGTTCTCCATAGTGGCTGTATCAATTTACATTCCCACCAACAGTGTAAGAGGGTTCCCTTTTCTCCACAACCTCTCCAGCATTTATTCTTTGTAGATTTTTTGATGATGGCCATTCTGACCAGTGTGAGATGATATCTCATTGTAATTTTGATTTGTATTTCTCTAATGATTAATGATGTTGAGCATTCTTCCATGTGTTTGTTGGCAATCTATATATCTTCTTTGGAGAAATGTCTATTTAGGTCTTCTGGCCACTTTTGGATTGGGTTGTTTTTTTTTTTTTTTTTTGATATTGAGCTGCATGGGATGCTTGTAAATTTTGGAGATTAATCTTTCATCAGTTGTTCATTTGCAAATATTTTCTCCCATTTTGAGGGCTGTCTTTTCATCTTGTTTATGGTTTCCTTTGCTGTGCAAAAGCTTTTAAGTTTCATTAGGTCCCATTTGTTTTTTTTTTTTTGTTTGTTTTTGTTTTTTTATTTCCATTTCCCCGAATAGCCAAAGCAATCTTGAGAAAGAAAAATGGGGCTGGAGGAATCAGGATCCCTGAGTTCAGACTATGCTACAAAGCTACAGTAATCAAGACAGTATGGTACTAGCACAAAAACAGAAATATAAATCAATGGAACAGGATAGAAAGCCTAGAGATAAACTCACGCACATATGGTCACCTTATCTTATTTGTTTTTATTCCGTTTGCAATACGCGGGCCTCTCACTGTTGTGGCCTCTCCCATTGCAGAGCACAGGCTCTGGACACGCAGGCTCAGCACCCATGGCTCACGGGCCCAGCCGCTCCGTGGCATGTGGGATCCTCCTGGACTGGAGCATGAACCCGTGTCCCCTGCATCGGCAGGCGGACTCTCAACCACTGCGCCACCAGGGAAGACCCTGGTCACGTTATCTTTGATAAAGGAGGCAAGAATATACAGTGGAGAAAAGACAGCCTCTTCAATAATTGGTGCTGGGAAAACTGGACAGCTACATGTAAAAGAATGAAATTATAACACTCCCTAACACTATACACAAAAATAAACTCAAAATGGATTAAAGACCTAAATGTAAGTTTAGACACTATCAAACTCTTAGAGGAAAACATAGGCAGAACACTCTATGATGTAAATCACAGCAAGATCCTTTTGACCCACCTCCTAGAGAAATGGAAATAAAAAAAAAAATAAACAAATGAGTCCCATGTTCTATTGGTATTTGGTGGTGGCATCTCTGCTCAGGTTTAATTCCCAGTATTAAAATTTTAAAAATCACTTGTTTTTCGACTGGTTCTTCCTGATTGGCTAATCACACAAAGTAATTAAAGTCAAAAATAGATAACAGATTTCAGCTTTGGTTCTCAAACTTCTGTGATTCACTACTGAAAGTATGGCCCATGTTCCCATCTGGAAGCCTATTAGAAATGTTAAATCTTTGGTCCCATCCCAGAAAAATTGAATCACAGTCTACATGGAACAAGATACCCAGGATATGTGTAGGTACATTAATATCTGAGAAGCACCACTTACTAAAAATTCAGATTCTTGAGCTGGCTACCCAGAGATTGTGCTCCAACAAGTCCCCAGTAAGTGTCCAGGAGTTTGCAACTGAACAATCACCCTAGCTGATGAGGACACTGGGAGGCCTGAGAAACATTTTTTAAAACATGAGCTTATTGTGAGGGTCAACCTAGGTGTATTTAAATAAATATGAAGGGGATTCTAGGAACTGAGATTTTTAAACTAAACTAATGCATCTTGGATGATGGCATGCACGGTACTCTCAGAGCTGGGGAAATGGTTTTAGCTGAGACTGGTTTTCTGATGTCCTGCACTTCCCATACTGAGAGCCAGCTCAGAAAATGCGTATGAGCTCAGCTCTAGTCTCAGCAAATGCACAACCTACTTTGATGGACTCTCTATGTGCATTTTGTTCAATGAAAAGGAAGACTTGTGAGCAAAATAGGAGAAACTTGAAATAACACTCGGTGAAATAACAATTCCATTTTTAGGTTCACCTCTGTATCTAATCTGATATTTTGCCTTTCATCCTTCTCTTCTCCAGCCAATCTATGAGAGACTCAGAAAAGCCTTTTGCTGTTTTGAATTAGAAGCACCTGATTTGATACTTTTCTTGTCATAAACAAACCATGTAGTCACGAGAGTAACACAGAGGTGAGGAAGTAAAATTTCCCCAGAGTGTTGTAAAAATGTGATACTATTAATTCCCAGTCCCAACCCCACCTCAAAGGAAATTAAAACTTCAATGTTCATTCACTTTTGGCAGGAACATAAATTGGTAAAACCTTTCTGGAAAGCAATTTGGCAGTATGTTTCAAAAACTTTTAAAATGTTCATACTCTTTAAACCAGCAATTCCCTCTCAAGTAATTTTTCCTAAGGTGTTGTGAGCAAAGATTTACATACCAAGACCTTCATAGCTATGTTATTTGCAGGAAAAAAATTGGTATGTCATTTTATATTCAATAATAGAGACGGGGTTAAAAGTTATGGTAGATATGTGATAGGGGAATGATCAATTATGTAAATTGATTTAATATGAACTATGACAGACATGGTAATCAGCAAATGAAATGCTGGACCAGTGTCTGCTCAAAATGGGAGAATAAAGGCTTTCATAGATATAAAACGGATAAGGCAGAATATTGTAGTGGAAAGACCATAGGGTTTAGGTCAAGAAGAATTACATTCTAGTCTAGGCTCGAGGATATACAAACCAGGGGACTAAATCTACTTATTTATCAACTCTGAGATCCAATTTTCTACCTGAATAATGGGAATATATACTAACCTACCTGAAGTATTTTGTGTTTTTATGTGTCTGTGAACATCTGAGCTTCTATAATATATATGAAAGTTCACTTCAACTACAATGTTATATAAATGTGTTAGTTATGTGATAATCATGATGAAGTTTTAGAGCCCAGAAGAAAAACTCTAGGTTGGGAGAATTTGTAGCATACAAGAGTTCTGAAAGTGATATTGGAAAAGCATGAATAAAGCATAGTGATTCCTTTTATTACAATATTCCCACACTTATCATGGTCAGTGATGGTAGAAGGAAACCTGTCCCCGAATAAGGTATATATTTGTTCAGAGCAAATTAATGCCCAGTTCCTTCAGTCTTGATCTGTGTTCTTCTGGTATAGTTGATTCCAGTCACTGCACTCGAAATGGAGATATGATTCTAATGTTATCACGACACACACACACACAAATGATAACTATATGAGGTGTTAGATATGTTAACTAACCTTACTGTGGTAATAATTTTACAATTATTTTACAATATATATGTATATCAAATCATCACATTGTACACCTTAAACATACAAAATGTTATATGTCAATTATATCTCAGTAAAGCTGGGAAAAAAAGGGAAACATTGGACACGTGACTCAACCTCAGAAAATTAGATTACAATTATTCTTTTGTTCAGGCTGTAGAAAGAAGTAGATTTTCTACCACCAGGCTTTAACCTTGAAGCACATTCTTCGAAGTGCCTGCTGCCACTTTGCTATCATGTGGCACCTGGACATAAAACCAACATGGTGGAGAACTTGAGCCAAAGATGGAGGGAGATGGGCTTGCATGCTTCATTTGAATTAAACCTTCCTGTGCATTAAACCTTTATTATTTGAGTAAGTTAATAAGAATGTTTCCATTGTTAGTCAATTTGAGATTGTTTTCTTCACCTAACCAAAAGAGGCCTAACTGATATATTATACATTATATAGATATCAGTTATAAGTAATACAGTGCTTTCATTCCACATAAGTTTAAATGGACATCCATTTCAAAAATATAATATCTGTTAATATAGTGAATGATTTGAAATACAATTTGTGGGACATCGAAAATATAAATCCATCAGTAAACACTTTCTAGAAATAAATATCCAGAAAAATCCACTATAATGCCACATGACAGATCATAAAATGACTGAATATACTACTTTTGTTTACACTTACAAAATCTATAGAATTTCTCAAAATTAGTTAAACAAAATAAAAGAAGACAAGGCATAAATTTAGTAACTGTATTATAAACCACTTGGGAACATATATGGTCTAGTGGGAAGGCTTACAACACTTGTTGCACTTGAATCAACATCTCTGAAATTCTGTTTCCCTATTTGACATTGTGTGATTAAGCTCTCAGTGTCTGAGTTCATCCTCATGAAATGCACAGGGCAATACCAAACATATATGGCAGCAACTACTCCTGGGTGCTCAGTAAATCTTTGTTTCCTCCTCCCTTCCCCTACAGTGCTATAAACACATGATATTCTTACACTTGGATGAAATCCTAAAACTCACTCTAGTAATTCTGTATCTTCTCCCAATATAACATTTATACAGTATTCTGAAGGGTAGAAATTTCAATATATACTTGTGGAAATGTTTTAAATTTGAAATTCCCTAAAAGTGTATCGACAGCTTACATAAAACTGGTAAAATTAGAAGTGTATGCTTTTTTATGGGTAAGTATGGATTAAGCTATTTGAAATGAAGAGTGCATATTTCTCCAGAGGAAGGAACTTCAGAGCAGGGTGCTCAAGATTCTGATAGCAGGAGGAGGGCTATTAAACAATATGAGTGACCTGGAGGATACAGCAGATAGTGAGGTGTTAAATTTCTGCTGATGACCAAAAATTATTTAGGTTAGTGAAAATACAGGCAGGATTATGAAGAAATCCAGAAGGATCCAATTAAACTGGGTGATTGGGCAATGTGATGACAGATTAAATTTAGTGCAGATAAGTGCAAGGTAAAGCATATTGGAAAACATAATTTAAACTTTCCACGCACAGTGATGGGTTCTGAATTAGTCTGAACCTCTTAGGGAAAGCATTTAGAAGTCATTATGGATAGTTCAATGAGAAAGCTGCTCAATGTGCAAGAGCCTTTAAAGAAGCCAGTAGAATACTTGTAGGTATTAATTTGAGCATGTGGAATAATATGAAAACTATTAACATGAAATTACATAAATCAATGGAATTCTCATACTTGGCTATACTTATTTTAGGTATTTTATCAGAAAACACTAAAGGATAATTGGCATTGTGTTCAATTGTTAAATTAAAAATGGACAAATAGATTGTGTATTTGTTTAGGAATACAACTGCAGCAAGACAGATTTAATAGATTCAAAAATAATGAGTGGTTCAGCAAAATCTTCTTTGGAGATTCTTTTTCAATAAGTACTAAAATATGAGGATAAGATGACATTGGAGGAAGTAAAATCTACATTTTAACAGAAATACCTTTAATATGACTCAAAATCAATCTGTAATTCACTGATGAAGTAAATCATCGAGTCAAGTAGTTCAGCAAGAATCACAGGGATTAGATATTTATCTGACTATGAATAACATTTGCAGCTATACTATCTACACCAGATTCAGATGTCACAGCTTTTATCAATCCTTTTGCTCCAGTGTGCAGAGAAGTAATATAAGAGGCTCAGGGAAGATTTGTTTTTCCTAGTTTGATAATACACTTCATAGGTGACTGGAAAAAGAATATAACAATTGGTCCTTATATTATTTATTTTAAAGAAAACTATTTTAGTGTCATTCTATATGAATTTATATTTTTAAAAGTATACAGTGATTTATATTATAAGGCATAACATTGTTGATGTAGGTACTACTCAGTTATAGGGATCATAGAAAAATTTAATCAAAAAATAGCTAAACTGAGACTTCCCTGGTGGTTCAGTGGCTGGGACTTCCCCTCCAGTGCAAGTGGTGCAGATTCAATCCCTGGTCGGGGAGCTAAGATCCCACAAACCTCACGGCCAAAAAACCGAACCATAAATATTTTCACAAACTCGACAAAGACTTTAAAAATGGTCCACATCAAAAAAAAAACTTAAAAAAAAAAATAGGGCTTCCCTGGTGGCGCAGTGGTTGAGAGTCCGCCTGCCGATGCAGGGGACACGGGTTTGTGCCCCAGTCCGGGAAGATCCCACATGCCGCGGAGTGGCTGGGCCCGTGAGCCATGGCTGCTGAGCCTGTGTGTCCAGAGCCTGTGCTCCGCAACGAGAGAGGCCACAACCGTGAGAGGCCCGCGCACCGCAAGAAAAAAAACAAAAAATATATATATATGTATATATGTTAAAATTGTGTTTGTATTATTGTTATGGTTCATTCATTTAATAAATATGTATTAAGCATTTACTTTGTTCCAGGAAGTACAGAAGTTACTAAGTACACAGAATAAATAAGACCCCAGACCCTGCAAATCATAAAGTGGAGTATAAGCAGGATATTTAAAATAGGTACATGCTTATGTTATAGGTACAGCGATACAATATTTACAGAGTTTGAACATAGCAAGTGGGCTAGCCAAACTTACTTTCAAAGAGGGCATTAGAAGATTTCAGAGAAAAAATAATGTGTGAAATGAAAACTGAGAGACAGGAGATCTTTTTGTCAAGAGAGAAAAGGGTATTCAGGTCAGGGAAAACAGTCTGAGAATAAACACAGAAATGTGTGTCAGGTTTTGGAGAACTGCATACATCAGTATACAGGTTCTTACAATGCAAGACTTTAAAACTATGGTTATTTTCTTATAAAACAACTAATTTGGAAGGACTGGAGTCATATGAAATCATTAAAAAACCAAACACATTAATTAAAACAATGTTAATGTCCATGTTTTAAAAGTTTATTGTTCTACCCTCCAAAAAAAATGCCAAAAAAATTTGGTTGAGTATGTATTTTTCTTAGGCCCTTAGTCTGGTGTTAGCCTGGGGGTCAGTTGGGAAATAATTACTGAAGTTTTCTAAACTTGAATAATATTCATCTGGGGAACGTGTACCACAGATTGACTTTAAGAATCAGCATGTCCTGGGTGGGAGACCAATATGCATAACAGGATGTATAACAGGTGTCAAGGAATTCCTCTCACTGAACAACTTTGCCAATAACTCCTTTAGTATTTCCCAGAGTACTGTTTTTGCATGGCTATATATTCTCTTCTAGAAGACCAGTAGAGATTGGCATTATACTCAAAACATATACCACTTACTTTGGTAATCCAATCCTGAAAATCAAAAGTTCTGTGAAAATATGCTACCAGGAAATCAGTTTCCTTTTTTAAAAAAGTGTCCTATTATTCTAATGATTATATCAATCACAAATCTCCAGTGAAGTTCTTAAATATGAAAGTAAATCTGTCATAGGATACCTATATGTATAAATACATCATCATAGTATAAAGTACTTAGAACAATCACTGATTACCAAACAAATAATATGGTTGTTAACAAATTATTGACTTTTGTGTCCCGATACCTTTTTTTCCATTACAATGACTTTTCTTATTCAGTTTGTTTCATTCCCCACTACTTTCTACAATTGCTTTCCAAATATTTTGAACTATTTGTACAAAACCAGGAATAGTCAAGAGCTAAACATTAAATACACTAAGAAAATGTGTTCCAGAAAAGCACACATTGACAGAGAACAGCTCACAAAGCACGACACTGTGGAGTCTTGGCACTTCTCATAACATGGCCATACAATCATGACATTCTACAATTGCATTTGTAATGTAATTTGAGACTTATCCTGCACATCCTTTTGTTTAAAATGTAAGAGTTTTGGTTGTAAATATCTCTGTACACTCATGGGCCAAAAATATGGTATTGAAAGATATATATCTACTCAGAAATATTGCTGTTAAAACTCAAAAGTAATCAGAGACAATAGAGAAATCTTCTATTTAGAAGAACCCCTTAAGTGTGGGCTGCTCACCATGACTTCCTTCTAAAGAGCAAATTATTGAAAGAGTGAAAAAGAATAATTTTTTAATGGAGAAACTTTGCAAACACCATCTCAGTCAGGTGATTGTGGTTAATATCACAATGAGAAGTAATGTTGACAGCCTGAACTCAATTTAATGTGATGAAACTGGTACTATACCTCTGTGGGCTTTCTCCTCAAAACCCATAACACAGTGTGACCATGAATAAAAACATCAGACAAACCCCAGTTGAGGAACTTTCTACAATACATTTGGCCAGTATTCCTCACAACAGTCCAGGTCATCAAAAACAAGGAAAGTATAACAAACTGTTACAATCCAGAAGAGCCTAAGGAAATATGACAACTAAATGTAACACGGTATCCTGGATGGGATTCTGGAACAGAGAAAGGACATTAGGCAAAAACTGAATAAATGTGAATAAGGTATAGAATTCAGTTAATAATAATTTATTACTCTTGACCTGTTAGTTATGACGACTGCACCATATTAATGTAAAATATTAATAATGAGTGAAACTGGGTGAGAGATACATGGGAATTCTCTGCATTATCTTGGCCACCTTTCTGTAACTCTAACACTATTCTGAAATAAAATGTTTATTAAAAAAAAATAAGGCAATTTACAGGGATGCTTGCAGTAGGTTTGGAATACCCGTGCTTTTCTAGCATCTTCATCCTGTAGACAGCCCAAAACATGTACAAGAGAAAGTGAACAGGGCTGTGTGTGTAGTGGAGGGTAGTTGACGGGGGTAGAATGCAATGTTGGGGAAAGGCCCATTGCAAGAAATCAACACTAGGTCACCTACTTCACCTTTTGTTCACTTGAAAACTTTGCAGGTGTAAACTAGAAGATGCAATCTGAAAGCCAGGAATAGCACCAACTTCTAAATTGTAAAACACAGTAAAAAAACAAAACAAAACAAAAACTTGACTTTTCATCTTCTTGAATTGACATTTTATCTATAAAAATATAGACTCTACAAATTTGGAACACCTCTTTTGTGTACAACTATGAAGGGATTAAGAACAAGCCTAGACATTAAAAGCTGAGATCTGAATTCATTTGAACACATTCATTTATTAATGCTTTTGACATTGGGAACTTGCTAAGCCATGTTAAACCTGTTTCTTCATCTGCAAAAATGCGGATGATATGCATTTCTAATGTGGTTAAGAGGATCAACCATACAGAGTTTAAGTTCTTAGTTACCTTATACTTAAGACAAGTAAATTAAATAGTGTTAACTTCACTAATGTTTATGGTCTGCCTTTTGATATTATTCTATAGAAAAGTGAATTTAACCTATACATTCAAATTTCTAATGTTTATTTAATAAATCTAAGGTTTAACATCATGAAAAAAAGATTTTTTCTTCCTCCTTAGTTTTACATATTGATTTGTAAACTGTTGAGGGGTATTTATGTTCCACTTAAGTAGACCTATATCTGGATATGTATACAGAATTAGAGTTGCATCTTTATGTAAACCACAGAGAGAGACATTAATGTTTCTCATAACTCTATTTCTGCTGGTTAAATAATGATTTGCATTTATTTTTGCCACATCCTAAAATATAATTTTGAGCCTCAAGGAAGTTTCTGTTTTAGTAAAATTATATAACTACAGACCCTTATAGTAGTAAGGTCTATAAAATCAACCAATTTAGCCCACTAGTAGTAATGACAGCATCTGTTTTTTTAGAGCTCTCTATCAGTTAGTCACTGTGATAATTATTTTACAGTCTCTCACTGAATTTCATTTAATCCTTTCAACACCCATCAATGTCATTAATCTCATTTTTCAGTTGAACAATTTGAGGCTTAGAGATGTCAAGTATCTTGCACAAAGTCACATAGCTGCTAAATATCTTACCTTGAATTTAATTATAGGTCTCTCTCTCCCACCCTCCTGTCTGCCAAACCTATGGTCTTAATCATAATTTTCTACTGCCCTTCCCCTGAGAGTTAATTCTCATCTACAGTATGTGTGCCAAGCAGTTATCCTACTGATTCTGTCCCATCCTGCAGATTTGCAGAACTCACTACCTCTATCTACAGACAGTTTGTTTTATCTTTGGACAGTTTTATTCTTAAGGAGGAATTTATTTTCTGTTGTTTCTAATAATAAGTTCTAGTTCTACACTGAAAGAGATTATTCACTACACTATTCATATTAAATAAACACTATAACATTTGTTCAAGAGCCACAGTTAAAAAAAATAGTTCTTAAAGTTTACAAACAATAAAAGGCTTTATTCCTGTTTAAAGTTCTGTCAGCAAAGCTAGGAGCAAATGTTTGAGGTGTAGAAATTTGAAAATATATTTTGGTGTTAATCTGAAGAGAGGAGCAAGTTTGAGTTAGCCACAAATATGGAATAAACATTAGTTGCTATAGTGCCCAGATAAGTGTGAACTAGAAAAGAGAAAAAGTTCCTGGGAAAGGAAGATTATCAAGGTAGTAAAGTTTTGTGAGTTCAGAGAGAAAGATCTATGGGGAGAAAAAAAATTTAAAAAGCAGCTATGTTCTAGCCTAGATAGTGAAAGGAAACTCTACAGACGTTTTCTTAAGGAGAGGAGCTCAGAAAAGGGTAACAGAGTTTTATTAAGAATGCTAGGGGAAATATCTAATAAGTGTAGAACAATAGAGCTGAACTTTTATATTACCGTTAAATCATCGTAAGTAACATGAAAGTTGCATCTATGAAAGAAAGAATTATATTAAAAACATCAGTGAGAAGACAAAAAGATTATGAGTTCTGATTCCAGTATATCTGATAGCTCATAGTTGTACAGAAATTATATTAAAACAGTTTTTCATTAAGAATGATAATTAAATGTCCTGCATTAACAATATTGTCAGTTGTAAGTATAGATATATTACATCATATATATATATGATATATATTCTCTTTCAGTGAGGGTCCAAGCAGACAAAAATAAACTATTCTACCTACTTCAAACAGATGGAATTTAATCCAATGAATTTATTACAGAGTTGATGACAAAGCTGTGAACTCAAAGAGGAGAGTAGGTGCTACCACTCTTAGGCTAGAAGGACAAAGAGAAGAGGACCCAATTCAGAAACAAGTGGAGTCTACGTGGTCAAAGCAAAACCCATGGAGGAAATTCAGCCACTGCTGGACATACCCCAAAAAGAGGTTGGTGAGACAGTGATATACAGCATATCCTTACTCTTTTTCCCCATCTCTGCCAGTACTTCGCATTTACAAAAGGCAGCAGAATCTAGTTAATATAGAAGCCTGTGAAAAGTAACCTGCAGAGATCAGCTCTGATGCCAGGTGGAGATAAAGAAAGGCAAAAAATAGACCTGAAGGCAAATAAACCCAAAGTCTGTTATATCACCAAAAGAAAATTTGCTCATGACCACATTATTGAGAAAGTCAATTTTACTCACTTTTGTTGTGAGAGCCAAAGATTTTATGCCATCCACATCACAGTTTCAAACTTCACTGACCCCCTTTAACATGTTTCTTGTCCCACATATATCCCTACCCAGAGTTTTTCCTTTTTCTCCCTTACCCCTTGTAGAGTTCATACTCTAATAACCACAAGCATAGCAAAGTGTCTACCAATTACTAGGAATGGAGTAAATAATTAAAAACAAATTATAATTCCCCTCATAAAATAACTTAATTAAATATTAGCTTAATAATGATATTTTATTTCATAATATTCTAAAGAATTTTAATTTTTTTCTTATTTCTTTTTGTCCCTATATTTGACAGGAAGTCCATCAGAATTCATAAGAAAGGTTTATTCTTTTAGTCTCTACTTCTTTACTTCATATTCTATCTTCATCACATTCCAATAAGATTTTTATTATCACTCCACTGATGTTTGTGAATTCACAAGGGATTTATAATAACAAATCCAGAATCATTTCTCTTCCCATCCCTTAAGAATTTCTTAACCATATTTGAGCTACTGGACCCCTCCATTTTTCCCTTTATATTAGCATTTTTTCTTCTTGATCTCCATAACAACAAACTTTACTATCTCTCTGGTACCTTCTTAATCTCCTTTGTTAACACTTCTTCTGCCCAAACCTTAAATGCTGGACAATTTCTGGGCCAGATCCATGGCCTTCTTTCCTTGTATATCTGTTCTCTCTCTCTCTCTGTAATTTTAATCAACCTCATGGCTTAAAATGCCCAGTTTGCAAATTCTTATCTGAAGCCTAGACTCTTCCTTGAAATCCAAACTCATATTTTCAACCAGCCACCCAACATCTCTACTTAGTCGTCATAAATATAACTTGTTCTAAAATTAGCTTGCTCTAAAGAGAACAACTTATTTATCCTCAAACTTACTTTAGTTGTACAGTTTTTCCCATCTCTTATTCTCTTCATCTCAAAAAGCCTACAACTCAACCCTAATTCTTTGCTCATGACCCTCTACAACCAATCTGTTCACATCACATTTCAGCTCCACTTCCAAAGTATATATAAAATATAAACATTTTCACCTTCTCCATCACTCTCAACCTCAACCAAAGCAACCCTAATCTCTCATTTATATTGGTGCAATAGCCTCTTTAATAATCTCCTATTTCCATTTGTATCTCTTTACAGCCCATCCTCCACAAAGTAGCCAGAGAAATCTTCTTGCTTATTATTTCCTATTGTACTTAGTGTAAAATCCAAAGTCCTTATTATGATCTATAAAGCCATACAAAGATAATTGATAATCCTGTAGATAGTTTTGTCCATGTCAGATTTTTATGGGCATACTTAATAAAGTATAAATAAATCACTAAACATATTTACCCATTCCATGTGAGTCAATTGACTTAAAGTCCTTTATCGTCTTCTTAACTTCAGTAAACTTAAAAAAGATAACTTTTTTTCAAAATCCAAAGCACTTTAAAGGCAAGTGGTGCAGGCTTATATCTTAACTTATTTGAAACAGAGCCTAACAGTGGAACTCAAACCAGTTCTCCGTTAACAGAGACATGCCTTTATGAAAAGGAAAGAATTAAGTTTGCTGGCTTTCTAGCTATCCTTTTCAGCATCTGAATCAATGATGCAATTCCAAGGACTTCAGGCCCCAAAGCAATCTCAGTTCCAACCCCATATTAAAAGCCAAAGAAATATCAAATGGAGATAAGAGAGTTACATGAAAGATTACCTGTAACTGAGGCTTGCTGCCACTTGGTAGGACAATCAACATGCATGGGGGATTAAGCTATATAGACTCAGTTGAGTTGAATCAGCTGTCTTAATGGGCCAGAAAATCAACCAGTCTGAGTGAAAAATTCACTTGAAATGGTTGACTGGCACTAGTGAAGAAGTGACTGAAATTTGTAGAATCCTTAAAATGCCCCAAACTAGGAAGAAAGAAAAAAAAAACCTATCTTTTTTTTCATCTCAGTGCTTGACATAGTCTATAAAATAGCCTTGGGACTCTAAACCCAAAAAACCAATTGTACCTCTCCTAATCTCTAAAAAGATCCTTTAAATTCTCAGTGATACCTATCACATGTAAAACAAGGGCACATGGACCATTACTCTGAACTCCTTACTCATATCTTTACTTTGTGAATATTTTATTGAATGGTCTTAAATATGTCTAACTACCTTTCTTTATGATAATAATGCATATTACTATAAACACTTTGCTTTTTCCATTGAGTTTTCACTTGCATTTTCTCAAGATTCTTTGAGTTAGGCATTGTTCTCTTTGTTATTCATATTAGAAACCTGACCCTGAGACATGATTAATGATTTGTCCAAGATCACACATATGTGGATTGGCAAAGTTGGGATTCAAATCAAGGCCTTCATCATCTATAAAGTATGTATGTCTCCTTAGTCTTCTGAAAATCCATCAAGTCATATTTTTTTCCCAAAATTCTCATCCTTGATAGCCAGGAACTCTATAATGGATTCTTGTCCTTTTCCCTAAGAGAAAGTTAATAAAGCCATGCCATAATACCCACCTATTAAATAGACCTCACTATAAGAATCCATTAATTTATTCAGTCATCTGTAGAACTATGATTTGATCATCCAAATAGAATAAGTCAACATAATATTTACCAAGACTCAACAATACCAAAAAATGAAAGTAAAGCCCTTGTGAATGTAGGTGATTTCTTCCTAAATTATATATTTGTATGTGGATAAAAATCTTACAGCTGCTACAGTCTTTCATTCTGAAGAAGCCTCAAATGCTTTGCAATGAATCGAGTTATCTTAAATAGAGTAAGTAAATAGTTCATTTTAGTAGAAACTATATTGTTACTACATCAGCAATTTTCATTGAAAAAATGTGCATTACTTATTCAGCTATTTGAAAGATAGTATTAGAGAGGAGCTATTTTGTCATTTTTTTCATCTACAAGCTTCATTTTTAAACCTATAACAATGTGTGTTTTTGAGACATCAATTACCATTTTAAAATGTACCAGTCTAGCTTTAGAGTTTCTCAGCAAGTTTCTATGCCAAAGAAAATACTAATCCTTTCAATTTATTGGGAATCAATGTTTAATCCTCTTTTTTGTTATCATACTTATTACAAATCATAAAAAATTCTGAGTGTCAGTTTAAGAAATGAAAGCCCTGGGTAATAGTCCTATTACTTATTGATCATTTTAAATTAAAAATTTTAGTGCTCTCTATTTGAAAAGTAAACCAAAAAGTTATGTTTCACATAGAAAAGCTTCCAATACATAATAAAAAAGTGTGTTTTGAGGATGTTTTATACTATATTTTAATATCTACAAAAATGGCGTTTCTATTATTAGTTTAATTTATGATGATTATTTCAAACTTTTATAATAGGTGAAAAAAATTTACTTACTTCTACCAGGAGTGTAGAACATGGAGAATATGCTGACGGATATTTAAAGGCAAATCTTAAAATATCAAAAGTATACTAAAATTATTTTATATATAGCCTTTTGAAAATTTTAAAACACTATAATCTTTTAAAATGTTAGATAACAATAATTTCTTCATATCTGCAAAACCTCTCAAAATGTTTCAAATTAATCTATTTTCTTATGTATAGTTATTATTATATAATTTATATATATTAAACTATTATAACATATTTTCCTTAGATTAATAGATTTAATTTTTAAGTATATTGAAATTATAGAAGATTCTATTTAGGCATTGATTTTCATTTTTAATTTTTCTTTATACACATGCAAATGTATCTTTTCTATGAAAATGCATAAATTATATCATATTACCTCATTTCTATTCTCTAAACAAATACTTATTAAATTCCAGGCATGTGTGAGATGGTTTAACTACAGAGGACAAAATGTACCAAAAAATGCCCATCATCATTAAGCTCACATTGTAGAATGGAAAACAGACAATAAAGTAAACCAAAAGTGAGAATTCCCTGGCAGTCCAGTGGTTAGGACTCAGCACTTTCACTGCTGTGGTCTTGGGTTCAATCACTGGTCCAGGAACTAAGATCCCACAAGCTGCATGGCACAGCCGAAAAAAAAAAAAGGAAACCAAAAGAAAAAGCACAAGGCATGTTGATGTAATAAAAAAATATTATGGATAAAAATGAAGCAAGGAAGGGGGATAGGGGAATAGGGAGTAGATGATGGTGAAGCACCTGTAGGTGCTTACAGGTTTACTTTCAGGTAGGTTAGTCAGGGGGAAGTCCTCACTCCGAATACGAAATTTGATAGAAAACCTTAAGATGGTGAGGAAGTTATTCACAAGGATACCTGAAAAAAAAAAAAAAAGATTGAGGCAGAGTGTACAACAAGTGAAGTAGAGAAATTAGAGAGAGTTAAGAAAGATATGGAAGACCAGATTATAAACCAATGCAAGGATTTTGGCTTTTGCACTTATTCAGATGGAAAGCCTACAGAGGAAATTGAGCAGAGAAGTCAGACACATCCGATGACTACAGCTATTGTGTTATGAATAGAACTGAATTGTGAAAGAAGAGCAAAGAATTACAAAAACTATTGTAATCAAGATGTCTCATGTACTTTTACTTGTTTGGTGGCAGTGGAAATGTGAAAAGTGGTCAGATTATAGATACATATTGAATGTGGAATACAAAGGATTTACTGATGGATTAAATGTAGTAGCTAAGAGAAAAAAGAGAAAGCAAGGATGGGGCTGTCATGACTGAGATAGAGAAGTTGTTTTAAGCCTTGAGGCTAAATAGGATAACTTCTCTAAGTTATGAGTATAGGTAGAAAAGAAAACAGGTCAAATGATTTATCCCAGAAATCTTCAGCATGTGAAATTTAGTCAGATGTAGAAAGCAGAGGTACCAGGTCAAAAGACAATCCATGAGAAAAAAATTTTTTTTTAAATATCAGAAGAATTTAGTGTCCTGGAACACAAGTGGAAAAAAGTGTTCAAAAAAGAGGAAATGATCTAATAAGTTAAATAGTATTAATTGATCAAATAAGAGGAGGATTGGGAATTGGTCATTGGCTCTGTCAAAATCAAAGTCATTCTGAGTTTAACAAGAGCATATTCAGTGATGTGCTAGAGAAAATGAATATGTCTGTGTGGAATTTTGCTCTAAATGGTGATAGAAAAGTGAGCTGTAGCTGGAGTTAGAAATTGTTTCAAAAGAGGGTGGGTAAGGGGGAAAAATGACTAATGAAATAAAATTGGTAGAATTTTTTTTAATTGACAGCATGTTTTTAATGAAATATAACATTTTATAGAAATAATAAATGGCTGCAACAAAGGTGATGTAATCCATGATTAAGATACTGTCTTAATGTCTAAATATTTTTGATCATCTTTTGTTTTTGCAGGTGTTACAAACAGAAGAATATATGTTAAAAAGACTTCATATTTTACTTTTAAGTCATGTTCATTTCTAGAAAGTGAGCTAGACATGAAACAATAGATGGCCATGAGGTTCATGACATGGTACCACTGTCACACAATTCCATTTCCCTGGCTAGTCCCAGACTGCCAACCACTGTGCTACTAATATCATTTAAGTTTACCCTTTGGACTGAGCAATAATAAATCTTTATTTTCTCTTAGAAGCTAGACAGTTTTAATGCAAACTGAATTTAGATCCTCTCTAATATGAACAGTAACATGTTGTTTGTCATATTTTTTTAAATTATCTGAATTACTTTTCTCCATTGTGTATAGTCTCATGGTTAAAACTAAAAATGCCCATTTGTAAGAATTATCATTATTTTAACTGTCTTTAAAGTCTACCAGGATTGTTATATTATTTTCTGTAGCAAGCAATAAAAAAAAAAAAACAGTTTGTTTAGAAACCAAGCATTTTAAAGAATACTTTTACTGCCCAAACAAATTAACGTTTGCATATCTTTGCCCAAACTTAATTGATATTAAGTGTCATCACTTCTCTACTTTCCCTCCAAGAAACTGTACAAATAATGTAAAAGAAAGAAAAAGTTTACTCTTAAGATAATGACTTCCTGGTTTTATGGAAGGTTAATGGAGGCTTACAGAGACCGGGTGAAGTGTCCAAAATGATACAGTTTATTAATTCAAGGCTGAGATTCAATCCCACTTCACTCTCCAGATTCTCAAATGTGTTCTCTTCCTACTAAAACCTACTGGAGATTAATATATTTTTTTTCAAAATTGAATATCTATTCAAAATTAAAACATCTTTATGTGAATGACCCAACCCCCATGGGGACCACAAAATTAGCAGGTATAAAATTGATCATCTTTCCTCAATTCAACTTTCTATCACATTTAGTGGAAAGATGACTTTGAAGGTCATATTGCCTCTAGTCTCCACTTTGTTCATCACTGACATGAAATCATATATATTTTTTTCCAACTAGCTTCTTAATCTTTAGTTCTTTGTCAAGATGAAGACAATAAACAATGATTTGTTATTAGATTTGTCAGTGTTCACTAGGGTAACCATATAATAACTGGAACTTTTTAGAGTAAAAGGAAGCACTGCTAATGTTATTCTAGGAAAATGAGAAAAATGGATCTGTATCAGGTAGAATTCAGTATATGATCACTGTGAATCATTGATTGTGGCTTGGATTATGATCCTGAAGTGGATTCATATTTGTCATTATCAACTCTTAATGGTTTTGAAGGGCTGGGAGTAAGAGAAGAATCATAATGCTTAAAGTTGAGACTCTAGTTCCACCACATACTAGCTGTGAAACTTTGAGCAAACTATTAACCTCCTTGCATTGGTTTGCTATTCTTTCTTAACAGACTTGCACAAAACTTAGTGTCTTAAAACTATAATCATTTACTGTTACTTACACATCTTCAGTCCAGCTGGTGTTTAGCTAGAATTCAGCTGATTTAGACTGGGTTTAGCTGGAAAATCCTCTTTCAGCCTGCAATAGCTGAGCAGCTCTTCTTCTCACTTCAGTTTTGTGTATCAGCTGGGGCAGCTTTGCCCCAATTTTATCTTATTATTTTGAATTAGCAGGCAAGTTAGGGGTGTACATCATATTGCAATGGCAATGGTGCAAAAAGCAAGTGGGAATACCTCAGTCTTTGTAAAACCTAGACTCAAAGTTTGCACAGTCTATTTTTCAAAGCAAGCCATTCGCAGTCAAAGAATGAAGAAATACACTCCACCCATTTGTTTAAAGAAAGTGTCACAAGACAAAGTTCATAGATGCAGGAAAGACTAAAGTATTGGACAAAATGCAATCTACTATTTGGTCTGAGACTCAGTTTCTTCACTTATAAAATCAGCACAATAGTATATCCTTAAAGTCTATTTGTTGTATATATAATATTATTAAAAAATATAATATAATATAATATAATATTATATGTAGCCCCTTGAAAGCTACTTAGCTACTATTCATTGGAGTGTTTGAGATAATGCCCATACAGCACCCACTGAATAGTTGATGTTTGATCCCCTGCTATTTCTCTAGTTTTATTATTGTTATTCAAAGATTAAGATGTAATGATAAGGGTCATTTAGGGGAAATAATTACTATCAACAATTACTTTCAAGTGTTTTCTTTATGCATTTCTATGTTCTTCAGGAAAAAAATAGTGCCCATAGTTCAGTTCTATTCACCAAATGAGTCCCAAAATCAAACATTTTACATTTAAATTAAGAAAAATGATGTATTACCCCTACATTAGCTGGCATTTATTTGAGTGTGATTAAAATTGCATGGAACATGAAATTAAATGTATTTCTAGGACATTTGTTTATCTCTTGATTTATCTTAGCTAAAATAGGTAAAATTATACCTAAAATGTAATTATAGAAACACCAAAAGTTCAGAGTGACAGCAAAAGTCAAGATAGTTTCACTCAGAATGATGAAGTTTGAGGAATTTAACTTTATTACTATTTTTTTAATTTTCATTTTATTTTATATTATTATTTTTTTAACATCTTTATTAGAGTAAAGTTGCTTTACAATGGTGTGTCAGTTTCTGCTTTATAACAAAGTGAATCAGTTATACATATACATATGTCCCCATATATCTTCCCCCCTGCATCTCCCTCCCTCCCACACTCCCTATCTCACCACTCCAGGTGGTCACAAAGCACCAGGCTGATCTCCCTGTGCTATGTGGCTGCTTCCCACCAGCTATCTACTTTACGTTTGATAGTGTATATATGTCCATGACACTCTCTCACTTTGTCCCAGCTTACCTTTCCCCCTCCCTGTATCCTCAAGTCCATTCTCTAGTAGGTCTGCATCTTTATTCCCATCTTGCCCCTAGGTTCTTCTGACCAATTTTTTTTTTTTTTTAGATTCCATATATATGTGTTAGCATACGGTATTTGTTTTTCTCTTTCTGACTTACTTCACTCTGCATTACAGTCTCTAGGTCCATCCACCTCACTGCAAATAACTGAGTTTCGTTCCTTTTAATGACTGAGAAATATTCCTTTGTATATCTGTGCCACATCTTCTTTATCCATTCATCTGTTGATGGACACTTAGGTTGCTCCCATGTCCTGGCTATTGTAAATAGAGCTGCAATGAACATTTTGGTACATGACTCTTTTTGAATTATGGTTTTCTCAGGGTCTATGCCCAGTAGTGGGACTGCTGGATCGTATGGTAGCTCTATTTTTACTTTTTAAGGAACCTCCATACTGTTCTCCATAGTGGCTGTATCAATTTACATTCCCACCAACTGTGCAAGAGGGTTCCCATTTCTCCACACCCTCTACAGCATTTATTGTGTGTAGATTTTTTGATGATGGCCATTCTGACCAGTGTGAGATAATATCTCATTGTAGTTTAGATTTGCATTTCTCTAATGATTAATGATTTTGAGCATTCTTTCATGTGTTTGTTGGCAATCTGTATATCTTCTTTGGAGAAATGTTTACTTAAGTCTTCGGAACATTTTTGGATTGGGTTGTTTATTTTTTCAATGTTGAGCTGCATGAGCTGCTTGTAAATTCTGGAGGTTCTTACTTTGTCAATTGCTTCATCTGCAAATATTTTCTCCCATTCTGAGGGTTATCTTAGAAATGCACAACCTTCTGAGACTGAACCAGGAAGAAATAAAAAATATGAACAGACCAATCACAAGCATTGAAATTGAAACTGTGATTGAAAATATTCCAACAAACAAGCCCAGGACCAGAAGGCTTCACAGGTGAATTCTATCAGACATTTAGAGAAGAGCTAACACCTATCCTTCTCAAACTCTTCCAAAATATAGCAGAGGGAAGAACACTCCCAAACTCATTCTATGAGACAACCATCACTGTGATACCAAAACCAGACAAAGATGTCACAAAGAAAGAAAACTACAGGCCAATATCACTGATGATCATAGATGCAAAAATCCTCAACAAAATACTAGCAAACAGAATCCAACAGCACATTAAAAGGATCATACACTATGATCGAGTACAGTTTATCCCAGCAATGCAAGGATTCTTCAATATACGCAAATCAATCAACGTGATACACCATATTAACAAATTGAAGGAGAAAAACGATATGATCATCTCAATAGATGCAGAGAAAGCTTTTGACAAAATTTAACACCCGTTCATGATAAAAACCCTCCAGAAGGTAGGCATAGAGGGAACTTTCCTCAACATAATAAAGGCCATATATGACAAACCCACAGTCAACATCATTCTCAATGGTGAAAAACTGGAATGATTCCCACTAAGATCAGGAACAAGACAAGGTTGCCCACTCTCACCATTATTATTCAACATAGTTTTGGAAGTTTAGCCACAGCAATCAGAGAAGAAAAAGAAATAAAAGTAATCCAAATCGGAAAAGAAGAAGTAAACCTGTCACTGTTTGTAGATGACATGATACTATACATAGAGAATCCCAAAGATGCTACCAGAAAACTACTAGAGCTAATCAATGAATTTGGTAAAGTAGCAGGATACAAAATTAATGCACAGAAATCTCTTGCATTCTTATACACTAATGATGAAAAATCTGAAAGTGTAATTAAGAAAACACTCCCATTTACCATTGCAACAGAGAGAATAAAATACCTAGGAATAAACCTACCTAAGGAGACAAAAGACCTGTATGCAGAAAATTATAAGACACTAATGAAAGAAATTAAAGATGATACAAATAGATGGATAGATATACCATGTTCTTAGACTGGAAGAATCAACATTGTGAAAATGACTCTACTACCCAAAGCAATCTACAGATTCAATGTAATCCCTATCAAACTACCAATGGCATTTTTCACAGAACTAGGACAAAAAAGTTCACAATTTGTATGGAAACACAAAAGACCCTGAATAGCCAAAGCAATCTTGAGAAAGAAAAAGGTAGCTGGAGCAATCAGAGCCCCTGACTTCAGACTATACTACAAAGCTACAGTAATCAAGACAGTATGGAACTGGCACAAAAACAGAAATACAGATCAGTGGAACAGGATAGAAAGCCCAGAGATAAACCCATGCACATATGGTCACCTTATCTTTCATAAAGGAGGCAAGAATATACAATGGAGAAAAAAGAGCCTCTTCAATAGTGTGGTGCTGGGAAAACTGGACAGCTACATGCAAAAGAATGAAATTAGAACACTCCTTAACACCATACACAAAAATAAACTCAAAATGGATTAAAGACCTAAATGTAAGGCCAAACACCATCAAACTCTTAAAGGAAAACATGGGCAGAACACTCTATGACATCCATCACAGCAAGATCCTTTTTGACCCACCTCCTAGAGAAATGGAAATAAAAACAAAAATAAACAAATGGGACCTAATGAAACTTAAAAGCTTTTGCACAGCAAAGGAAACCATAGACAAGACAAAGAGAGGAATTTAACTTAAAATCTCAACTCACAGAGAATTTTCGTTTGTAGAATTTACTTAAGAAAATTGTACTCTGAATTACTAAATCAAGATACATTTCATTAATATGAACAATGTCAATATTCTACCAAAGTATACTCTGTGATGGTACTGATTAAATGTCTTATTTTCCCTTTCTTCTCACACCACTTTGGTTTTTTAACATATGAAACAGAGATATTCTGACTGTTGGTATCTTCTAAATGTGTACTTTAAATGGATTGCTCTCCTTTAAAAATTAACTTCATTTTGTGCCTCCGAAAACTGTGTTAAAACTGTGCTTCAATAAATAGCAAATAAATATATTTTCAATGTAATCAGAATCATAGCTTATCAGAAACAATGAGACCGAGTGTTGATTAGTTGGGATGATTTAGCACTCTGCAGTGTCAGGTAATTATGTACCAGTAATAAATTAGGGAAATATTTTTTATCCTAATCTACTGGTTTGCTAGTAATTGCTGTCATTTTGGTGCACTCAAGTAAAGAAAATGAGATACAAGTTATCATTGCTTTTGATTGATGAATCTCAAAAGTGGTGGCTATGATTCCAAATGCCAGCTCCAATTAGTCTGGATATAAACTTTAGGTTAAATATATGCTTCCAGAGTAATAAAATTGTTTCTACTTACTCACTATTCTCTTTACTGGGATCATTGAACTATATTGTTTTTAAATAGTAAGACTAGCTTTTTCTAAAATTTTTAATGTTATACTAAAATATTTCATTCATTTTTAAAGAATATTTATTGTGCTTCTACCGTATGTCAATTACTCTTCTTGGTTCCTAGGAGACTATAATAAAGAAGAGACCAAAATTAATTAATTAAGTAATTAGTTAATTCAAAGAACCTCAATCCAATGGGAAGAAATACCTGTGAAATAAATAGCATACTTTGTTCCTGAGAAAATGATAAATTCGATGGAGGAAGATAATGCAAGTTAGGAACACTTGAAAAGTCCATCTCAGTGGCAGTTTGCATTTTAAAATAGTGTGGTCAGAGAGCTCTTCACTGAGAAGTTGGGTCTTTAATAAAGACTTAAAAGAGATGAGAAAGTGTAGCCATATGGATACTGGAGCAGGAGTGTTGCAGGCAGAAAGAAACTTAGCTTTAATGGACCAGAGGTCAGAACCTATCTGATGTGTTTGATGAGATTCAAGGAGATATACACAAGCATATAAAGATAAGGGTAATGGCATGAACTGGGTAGGAGCTGCATCGTGGTGGTGTTGGTGCATCAATTGTAAGGGACCATGGAGACAACTCTAGTGTTTTATTCAGAATGCTATAGAAAGCCATTTGAGGGTTTTAAGAAGAACAGCATTATATGACTTCCTGTCCAAAAGATGACTGGCTTTTGTGTTAATAGAAGACTACACAGGAACAAGAGTGGCAACAAAGACACCAGCTAGTGGCTAATGTGATAAACCTAGGCTCAAGACTGCAGCTTGAGCTAGTGTGGTAGTGGTGAAGGTGTTGAAAACTAATCAGACACTGAATACATTTTTAAGTAGATTGAATAAGAATTTCTTACACATTAGATGGTGAGTACAGAAGAAAGAAGTCAAGTGTGAAATGAAGGCTTTGTTGACCTCTGCTACTGTAAGCATAAAACAGATCCTTCCTGACATGGGAACAAATATGGAGAAGCTGGGTTTAGAGGAATGACAGTTATTTTGACTTTGAAATGTTATTATGACATGGAAATAACATATAAATGGATATTCTGGAATCTGGAGAAGAGACCAGAATGAAAAATAAAAAAGTGGAAATTGCTGGTTAGAATTAATATTTTTTAATCCAGAACACTTTTAGATCACCAAAAATGTGAGTGCAGATAAGAGGTCCAAGAACTGAACCCTGGTGCTGAGATATTGAGAGATGAAGAGAAAGGAATTACCAAAGAAAACTAAGGACAATAAGAGAGATTGGAGAAGTGGAGGGAATCTGCATTCTAGAAGCCAAGAGAATACATTTCAAGAAGGGAGTAATCTCATGTGTCAAATATTGCTGATAGACCAAGTGACATGAGAACCAAAAATTTCTCATTGGATTTGTCATCACATGATAACTGGTGAAGCTGATGAAAGGATTTTTAAATGGAGTTGCATAGATGAAAGCCTAACTAGAAAATGTTCAAGAGAGAATAGAAAGGGCACAGAAACAAAGTACAAACACCTACAAAATTTCATCAGTTCTAAGACATATTATTTCATATTTTAAATCTCTGAAATTGGGATATATATTAAAATTAATACCATTTTATTCTTGCTACTACCTAGGCAGCTGTTCTGATGCAACTGTCATTGCCTGCTTATTCATGATCTTTGTTATAGTTGTTTAAATTTTCTGCTACATACAAATAAAACTCAAAAGCTCTCTCAATATGTATAAAATAAACATTCAAAGTTATATGAAAACTTTGATCATAGCTTAATTAGAGTTTTTCCTTTCTTAGTTGTACTTACACTAACTGCATGTTATAATCAATGTGACTCAAATACAATAAATGTAATTATCTTGGAGCTTAACTATAAGGGGAAAATAAATATAAGGAGATGACTGGAGGGGATTAAGTGGTCAAGAGGGGATTTTCTTATGGGATTTTGTTTATTTAAGATGGTCAAAATTAGGAAATTTTTCATGCTGATGGGACCAATATCATAGAAGGTAAAAATCTGAGGCAGCATGAAATACTTGAAGTATGTCTTTTCTATATGTTTGAACATAAAAATATGGTTGCAACAGTTCTCATAGTCTTATCAATGGTGTTTTGCTGAAATCATTTAAGATCTTTTTGTGTTCACAAAATAGAAGTTGTTTTAAAATCCTTATGTAGATTACAGATATATAGATAAATGTAAAACATATTCTCATATATTCAAGAAATATCAAACTTTGATCTATAAGCATTAACTCACAATACTTCTACACAACTCTTTATATCTGCACCCATTCAATATCTTATATAGTTGTTATAAATACGTAATTTAAAATATAAAGTGACCTCAAAAGGAAATGCTTCTATTTCTTTTTTATTGTGGTAAGAATTATATTTAATAAGTATGCTGATTTTACATATGTGCAATTAGTTGAATATCTCTATGGTTTATGCCCAATGCACAGGTAATAAGGTGTTTCCAACTTATGGACAGGTTTATAAATAAATAATAAAAATAAGTATTCTTAGAGAAATTAATATTACTTGAAACTTTGCTAAATGATATATATGACTTCCTATAATACTAAAACCCTGCAAAATAAGTATTATAAAATAAATTATTTTACAGATAATGAGCTTGAAATGAAGTAGAGTATATTTCCTTACAGTGACAATTGTGTATAAGTGCTGGTTCAGTCTTAGAGAGCCCAAAC
This sequence comes from Leucopleurus acutus, assembly GCF_964270905.1. Classification (NCBI taxonomy): domain Eukaryota; kingdom Metazoa; phylum Chordata; class Mammalia; order Artiodactyla; family Delphinidae; genus Leucopleurus; species Leucopleurus acutus. The sequence goes on from NC_139143.1 coordinate 123,886,720, forward strand.
TCTATGTAGCTCTTGATTTAGTAATTTATGTTTCTTTGTGTTAACTTATCTAATCTGTTTATTTTCCAATCTTTACTGCTGGACAGTCAAGTATTTCTGGAAATTTTAATAGGTGTTAATAAAAAGTTAGTGTCAATATTCTATATATTTTTTTTAAATGTAGGTAAGAAAGATACAGTTGATTATGAAAAAAATCATCATAACTGTGAAAAACAGGTATGGCATTATGTATAATCCTTAATTCATGAATATATAAAATTCAAAATCTGGGTATAAATTAACATTCATATTTTATCTAATAATCATCATTTAAAAGTACATTGATTATTTGACAATAATCTGTTTTTGTTTGGTTATATTTTGACATTTTGTTTTGTTCTTAATAAAATAACTGTTTAATTTGTTTAAAGTACTGTTTTTCATTGTTATAAAAATGTAAAAGATCAAAATCACATTTTGACAATTTAATCCATGATTATTTTTTCTATCTTATATATCTTCTCAAACTAGGTATTTTATGAGTGCATATTGGTGTACTCTCAGTACATCATTAAACATTACATCATTAAACATTCTTTACAAAACAAATTCAAGAAAAATCTCTTATTATTGACCTATGTTTGCTCGGAATTCTTCTGTTCATCAAGCTGTATAGCTTGTGTTTGTGCCGTTCGCCTAACAACTTAATTGCCTGTAACAGTATTAACTTCCATGAGAAAATATATTCTCAATACAGCTATGGCTATTGGGTGGACCACACATCATCCCCCTGTTCACTAGGTGTGTATGATGGATACTGTAGAAGTAGTGCCAGAGAGGATACATAGGATAATGTTTAGGAATATGGGCTCTAGAAGAAAGCTACATGGGCACCAATGATAACCAGCTATAAAATCATCAGTGAGTCATTTGATCTCTCTCAGCTTCACTTTCCATACCTATAAAGTGAAAGTTATAATGGCATCTACACTATAGATCATAGATTTTTGAGAGTTAAATGATAATGCACTGCTTAATGCATTGTTTGGCATACAGTTACTGTCTAATAAATGTTGAGAGAACAAATAGGAAGATGATATAATCATCTGGAGCATATTACCTTGTTCAAATATGTCTGGATGACCAAAAATTCTTAGGTTATTAACTTTATGAATATATATATATTTACAAGTATATGTATATATATACACATACATATATACACATACATACAGAGAAAGAGGGTATTTTTTAAACCACATTTCTGAAGAAAATTAAGAATTCCATTATAGCTATGTGGGCATTAACTATGAAACATCTAAAACTGATAACTAAATTGACTACATTAAATTATAATAGAAAAACATTTTAAACGGAATTATTGAGATACATTATGAACAGTCTAGCAATCTATTTTCTACATTTTTAGGGTGAGATGAGGTATATAATTTCCCTTAATAACTCTAATTAGTGGTAAAAAAAGTTTAATTATGGATTCTCAAATAATTAAAGGTCTTATATAGGCTGCCTAACTGTCCTTATTTGAATGAGCAGTCACACTTTATTACTTTGCTAAACTATGCAGGTTTATAAAATTTTATATGAGCAGGTTTGTAATAAACTAGTGAAATTGAATGTTAATGTTCTGCGATATGAAAATGTGCGCCTACAAGAATAAACATTCTGAAAAAGACGTTTTGTGTAAATCTTCTTGAAGCTCAGTGTTCTGAAGTATAACTCATACAGCAACAAGGTCACTTGCTAAAAATATTTTCACTCATTTCCATCAACTTGATATTGCTTCCGGTTTGTGTTTGCTTGTTTGTTTTTTGCTTCTTGGTCAGGCAGCCTTTGGGACCTAGAGTTGAGATTAGCAAAATCTTTGATTTTGTGAATTTCAGCAGGAACCCAGATAAGCATATGCTATAGAAATGTAGCAAAATTGACAAAGGTTATCTCTGTGTCAAGTCTGATTATGATAAAACTTAAATCTACAATTTTTTTTTCATGTTTCCTGTCTGCTTCAGTCAGTCTTCTCTTCCTTGGAAAGAGTACATTTAGAAGTCATCTACTTTCTTCCACCCAGGCCCATGTTATTACTTTTGTCCAAATCCTTATAAGTCCAGGACCTCTCCTGAATTCTAGCAAACAGACAAAATTTAAGTGAATATTTAATTAAAGCTGCCATTTATTGAGCATCAAACATAGCAGTTTACATAGCTTATCCAATCCTTAAAACAATCCTGGGGGTTAGGTACACTTTTCTCCCTTATTATATTATAGATGCTGAGGTTAAAACTCCTTGGTCAAGTGACCAGCCAAAGCCACAGAGCTGGTGTTTGCCATACTTAAGCTATGAATGCAGCCTTCTCGCCTCTGAAGACTATCCAGGATTCAATGCTGCCTCTCTGGGTAATCTGAGAAGTTAATTCCTACAAAAGAAGTAATGATAACTTCAGTAATGATTCACACAAGTTATACTTTTTCTTAAGGAAAACCAATTGCCTAAGTAGAAAACATGGCCATGACTTATAGTTCAATGCTGAATAAAGAAGAGTATTTAAATTGTATGATCTGAAAATCTGTTGCTTTATTTATGAGCAGGGATTTTAAAAACTGGCATATTCACAAGTGAAACAACCACTGGAAACTGTGTAAATGAAGAGAAAGTACTTTAGTCAAATAAGATTAGCAGGAGTTTTGGTTTGGTTGGTTGTTTTGGATTTCTTTTTTTTTTTTTTTCATGATGAATGAGAAGGATGACTTTTAAAGGAGACCTACATTGTTTGACCCAAACAAAATCATAATGAGGTAGAAAAATCACTGACCTTGAAGCTGAAACCCTGGCTTGTGTTACTGGGCTATGTGTTTTTTGGTGAAGTTGTGTTTCAACTTTTTTTCAGAAATATGGATATTTTATTTTGAAAGTCTTTTGAAATAAAATTTAAGAGATTATAAAAAACTACCACAATTGTGTAATAGATTTCTAATAGTACTATGCACTAAAGCATCTCTAAAAATTGTTTTTTTGTACTTTTGAACAACCAGCTAACTTGCTTCTATAATTCAGGAGCAACATAGCCATCATTCATTGGGAGTAAGATAAATTGATCAAGACATTTCTGCTATTGCTTTCTGGGTTAAAATAAATTTCAGGTTACAAGGTACTAAACTCTAACCTAGATATAAACAAGCAGTGTGCATTCTACTACAGATTTCATTACTCAAACTGAGTCAATAGGGTTAGTGTAATTAGTTTTACTAAATGTACAGAACTTGGAATATAAAATATTTAACTTCTTAAGGTATATTGTTTACTGACTTTCTCTTATCTAGTAATACAAAAGGAAACTCCAATTACATATTCAAATCATTAAAATATACAGTGCCATAAAAGAAAAATAGGCTTTACCCTGATTTCCACATAATACACCCAGAGAATTTCGGATGATTAAAGGCATCCACAGCTGAATGCCTTAAGACAGTTTGATTCAGGTAAATGGAGTTCCCCAGAGAGAAACAGAGACTTATTGGTATAAATTTCTTCTTCCCTAAAAAATTCACCACTTCTCAACTTATATACTCAGTTCCCAGGTAAAATTAAAATATGTTCCTATACAAAAAGCTCAAGCATTTTACTCTTATTGTTTCGATTCTTAAAGAACTGAAATCTCTAGGTTAGGATTTCTTTAGTGACATTTTTGATATTGAATCAATGAAATCTCTAATCTCCAGAGCGCTATATGTTTTGTATTCTGAAGTTTTGCCATGTAAACAAGTTGTTTTTCTAATCCTTTTGTGTTTTTAAAGTATATGAAAAGTTCAATCTAATCTGTACAACATCAAATTTTTATTCCCTTACTCTTATTTTATTTGCAAGCAAAACTAGTTTCCAAAGATATAGACTGTTACCTGTATAACTGGATTATTGACAAAAACTCAATACATTTGATATTATTATAGTTAACGTTTCAGAAAATCATGTCACAAACAACACTCTGAACTAGGCTTGTTTTATTCTTTTTAATAATCCAGCTTTAGTTATAATATTATATTTTTATTTTTGAGTAATGTTTCTAAGTAGAAGGAAATAACATCGCAAATCATAATGAAACAAATCATGCTAAAGAATTTATCTTCTTGGCTAAGTTATTTTTCTTGTCTAGCATTAGTTTTTATAATGTTAATATTTACACACTCTCCAAAAAGAAAAGACTTATTAGAAAAAACATTTTATTATATTTACATACAATGAGTGTGAGGAATGTTTATTAAAGGAAAATTAAAGCAGATAAGTCACAAAATTTGATTATGAAATTGTAATTTCTTATTAAGCATTTCTTCATACATTATCTCAACTTTATGATGTAGGTAATATTATTGCCATTTTATGGATTTTAGAAGGAAGTCTCCCAGACTTTCCTAAATTGCACAATTTTTAGGTAGCTAATCTGAGGTCCAAACACATTCATCTGACTAGAAAAATATCATTTCTTTCACCAGACCAAGCAACTAAGACTCAACATTTATTGTGCACCTGTATTTGATGACTAGTCATAAGTGCTTTTGGGTATTAAATCAAAACTCGTTCTCTCTGTCTCTCTTTCTCTCACACACACACATGCACACACACACACACACACACACACACACAAATACACAGCATTTTACAGATGAGGAAATGGAGCCACAGATAAATTAACTTGTGTAGCTAACAAGCTAGTAAGTGGCAAAACTAAAATCAAAGTATACAGCATAGTGTTTCAAGTGCAAGCTGTGGAGAAAGAATGCTTGAATCCTACCCCAGGTTCACCACATTATTCCTAGTGCTCTGGTGACAACAGCAAGGGTTTTAAAATTGCTTATGTTAAGCTAATTGTCTCCATTTTTATAATTATATCAAGTCTCCCTTCCTGTTATACTGACTCTGATTTATTACACTGATTCTCTTCCACATTTTAAAATTATTTTACATTTCATTATGTTCTGCCCTTCTCTTTACTAGTTCTTTCCTAGGTCTGTATTTGGTTTTAATCAGGTGGTTATTTTCTAACTACTTGAGTTGACACATACCAGGCCTACGTTTAGACATTATTGTCTTTTTTTATACTAAAAGTATTTCCTAATGACTACTTTAGATGGTCCCACAAATTTTGATAAGAAGCACTTTCATTTTCATTTAGCTTTGAGTATTTTCAAATTTCCTTAAAATTTTTCTCTGCAAACCAAAGGTTATTTGGTAGAATGTTTTTTTAATTTGAAAACTGAGATTTTGTAAGCTATTTTTTACTCTGTTTTATTTTAACATCATTATTATTATATTACATATATAATTATAATACAATATATTATATATATATTTTATTATATATGCATATATTCATATTAATATCTGAGAACTCAGTCCATTTGCAGATTTTTTGAAATCTATAGAAACTTTCTTTTGTGATGATGCAGAATAAGTTTTCTGTTAGTAATCTATATATTATTTAAAACAATGCATATTCTGGAGTGATGTCAACAGGATTACAGAATAGGAAGCCCCAGACTTCATTTCTCCACAGAGACACTGACTTAATAATAATGTATGGTCCAAAAAGCCTTTATGAAACTTTCAGAAGCCGGCTAAGAAGTCACAATACCCCAGGCAAGTGCAAAGCTAAGAACAACTGCATCAAAAGGAGTAGGAGGGGCTTCCTTGGTGGCGCAGTGGTTGAGAGTTCGCCTGCCGATGCAAGGGACACTGGTTCGTGCCCCGGTTGGTGAAGATCCCACATGCCCGTGAGCCAAGGCCGCTGCTGAGGCTGCGCGTCTGGAGCCTGTGCTCTGCAACGGGAGAGGCCACAACAGTGAGAGGCCCGTGTACTGCAAAAAAAAAAAAAAAAAAGTAGGAAAGAACATTGCATTTAATGTGTAACAGCCTTTTTCCCCCTAAACCTTCCCAACTCAGTGCAATCAAGAGAAAGCATTCTACTCATAACTTCTGACTTGGGGGAAAGCATGGAATATGCATCCAATGTTCCAGCTTTTACTTGGGGGTTGCCCAAAAGACTGGTTTCTGTCTCACCTGACTTGGAGAGCTGACAGGGAATTGTATACTTTGAATCCCTGGAAACCATTAAGAACAAAGCTAAGCAGCTTGTTTCAGCACCAGAGAACATGCAGTACCACAGACAGACACCAACTGGAGCAAGAGATTATAAACTCCTAATAAAGAAACTGGCAAACCTCTTTAACTGGAAATTTACATGCACAAACCCAGAGAAGACACATCCCAGAAATGTTTGGAAATACCCCAAGAATCTCTAGCCAGGCTGATTTGTGAACTTCTTTCCCTATGCAAAGCTAGTAACTAAAGTTGGGGTAAGTGGCTGTTTTTTCAAATGTCCAAATCTCAGCAAAAAGTAACAAGGCATACGAAGAAACAGGAAAACATGGCCCAATCAAAGGAACAAAATACATCTCCAGAAACTGACCCTAAAGAAAAGGAAATCTATGAATTACCTGATAAAACTTTCAAAATTATTATCTTAAAGGAGTTAAATAAACAAAAGAAAACGCAGATAGACAACTAAACACAATCTGGAAAACAATGTATGAACAAAATGAGGATATCAATAAAGAAATAGAAACTATGATAAAGAAAAAAACAGAAATTCTGGAGCTAAATAATACTATAACTGAATTTAATAATTCACTAGAGAGATTTGATATCAGACTTGATAAAACAGAAGAAAGAATCAACAAATTTGAAGATAAGTAATTTGAAGCTATCAAGTAAGAGGATCAAAAAGGCCAAAAAAATAAAGAAAGCTTAAGGAACTTGTGGTGAAAAAAAAAAAATCCAGGAGATGAATATACATATGATAGGAATCCCAGAGGGAAAAGAAAGAAAAGGGCAGAAAGCTTATTTGGAAAAATAATGAGTGAAAACTTTCTGAACCTAAGGAAGAAAATGGGCATCCAAATTCAAGAAGCTCAAAATATTCCAACTAAGATGACTCCAAAGAGTTCCACACCAATATGCATTATAATAAAACTGTCAAAAGTTAGAGAGATGCTTGAAAAATTCAAGAGAAAAGTGACTCACTATGTACAAGAGAGCGCCTATATCCAACAAATTGGATAACCTAGAAGAAATGGATAAATTTCTAGAAACATACAACTTACAAAGATTAAATCATAAAGAAATAAAAAAATATGAACAAACCTATAACTAGTAAAGAGATTAAATAAGTAATCAAAAACCTCCCAACAAAGAAAGGCCCAGGACCAGATGACTTCCCTGGAGAATTCTACCAAATGTTTAAAGAAGAATTAATACCAATCCTCAAACTGTTCTAGAAAATTGAAGAGAAAGGAGCACTTCCAAACTTATTTTATGAGGGCAGCATTTCCCTGACATAAAAATCAAACAAAGATACTACAAGAAAGGAAAACAACAGCCCCATATCCCTGATAAATACTGATGTAGAAATCCTCAGAAAAAATAAACTAACAAATTCAATTCAAAAGCACATTAAATTAGATTACACACCATGACAAAGTGGGATTTTGTCCTGGAATGCATGGATGATTTAACATAGAAAAATCAATCAATATGACAAATTAACAGAAAGAATAGCAAAAATATATGATGATCTCAACAGATGCAGAAAAAGCACTGAGGAAATTCAAGTCTTTCATGATAAAAACACTCAACAAACTAGGAATTAAAGAAAAGTACTTCAAAATAATAAAAGCCATATACGAAAAATCCACAGGTAACGTCATATTCAGGTTGAATAAATGAAATTTTTTCCTACAAAATCAGGAAGAAGGCAAGGATGTCTAATCTCATCACTTCTATGTAACATTGTACTGGAATTCCCAGTCAGAGCAATTAGGGAAGAAAAATAAATAAAAAGCATCCAAATTGGAAGGGAAGAAATAAACCTATGTCTGTTTGCAGACAACATGATTTTACAAGTAGAAAACCCTAAAGATTAAACACACACACGTGTGCTCGCATGCTCACACACACACACAAACATACACTGTTCAAAGTAATAAATTTAGCAGTGTTGCAGGACACAAAATCTACACCCCCAAATCAGTTGTGTTTCTACACGCTAACAAAGAACAAACTGCAAAGGAAATTAAGAAAACAACTCCATTTGCAATAGCATCAAAAAGAATAAAATACTTGCAAGTAAGCTTAACCAAAGAGATGAAAGACCTGTACATTGAAAACTATACAACATTACTGAAAGGAATTAAAGGGGTCACATAAACAGAAACACATCCAATATTCAAGGATTGCAAACTTAATATTGTTAAAATGTCTATACTACCCAAAGCTATCTATAGATTTAATGCAATATTTATCAAAATCCCAGGGGTGATTTTTGCAGAAATAGGGAAAAATCTCCTAAAATTGGTGGAATGTCCAAGAACCCAAGTGGCCAAAACAATCTTGAGAAAGAAAAACAAAGCTAGAGGCCTCAGAAACTTATTGATTTCAATACATATTACAAAACTATAGTAATCAAAATAGCATGGTATTGATACAAAAACAGATGTATAGAACAATGGAAGAGACTATATCAAGCTCAAATACCTCTGCATAGTAAAGGAAACAATGAAAAGAGTAAAATGGTCACCTAAGAATGGGAAAAAAAATATTTGTAAACCATATATATGATAAGGAGTTAATATCCAGAATATATATATATATCTAATATATGCATATGTCTCCATACAATTTTTAGATTTACTGTATTACTGAATACATTTATTAGATTTCATTCACAGAGTTATGATTGATTGATTTGACAGTAGTTGTATTAGTTGCTGAGTGTAGCTCTAAAACCTATCAACCTCCTCTCTATTCTCTGTATTGAAATTTGGAGAAAAAACTAACTCATTAGCCTCATCATGCCTAGTCGTCAAGAGGACTCTTTCATTTTGTGTATAAATTAAAAACTTCCCTTAAAGTGTTTTTCTTTTGATATCAGAATTTAGGATTTTAATGGCTTAACTGATTATAATTACAGACATTTGTTCCATTATACTCATGAAGGATGAATGATTCAAAAGACAGTCTATTGAATTCAGATTTTTCTAATCTATTTTTAAATTAGAAAACTCTGAGGCAGTAATTTAGAGTAACAAAGCAAAGATTGTTCTGTGGTCCCATATTCCTCCTTTATTTAATTAAAATTGTTTTTTAAAATAATAATTGGGAATAAAGTGTTCTGTTTAACAGAATATTAAAGCATAAATACTTTATTGAGTATGCTTTTGAAAAAAGTAATGTTATTTTACACAAAGTATAAGAACAAATTTGCATGCAGTATGTACATTATCAAATATGATTTATACAGTGTCTTGCTTTGCTATATATTAGTGTAAATATGTAGTTTGATTTCAGGTTTTTAGTAGGTGAAGCATGTAAACTTGAAGTCAAAAGAAAATTTGTTTTGTGAGATAAAGTTTTCTTTCTTTTTATTTTTAACTCTCAAAAAATTGCATCGTGTCACCAAATTAATTTTGGCAATATTCCATTATCTCTTAATTACAATATATAATATATATGTAATTATAATATATAATATAGATACACATACATATATAACATATACAACACATATGCTTTATAAACAAAACATGCTTTAACTACAACATATAACATATTACAACGTATAACCCAACTGATAATGATGCTTATTGTATTTGCATGAAGAAAGAAATGTTCAACAGAATAAGGTCAGTACAGTGTTTTTTGTTAGTTTCAGAATGCGTTTTTGTCCTAATTATTGGTGGCACTTTAGTTTTTTTTATTATTGTACTCCATAGACTAGCATCAGCCGACAGAGAAGATGGTGATGTACACTATTTAAAACATGCGATTTGCAAATATCCTTTGAAAGGGAGTGGGGATTTATCCCTTGTTCGATGCTTTATTTGAGTCTTCTTTGGGGTTAGTATTATAAGATACAGGGATGTTTTTTCAAAAATATTTATAATCTTATTAAGGTAAACTGTCTTTCCTGCCAGTGGATGTTATTTTATAGAAAAAATACAAAATCCTATAAACTTCATGGCTGGAGTCCAACCATGTTTTAGCTGACAACACCATAACCATTACTTTCATTCTAATTTTAAAGGCAGTAGTAGCAGCACTTCAATTAACCAATGAATCAAAATAATATACAGTTTCTGCACATTAGTTCATAAAGGCTCTCCATATAGCACATTATTTCAAATGAATGCCACCTCCTGCTATGGTGGGTGTTCAGCTGGCCTAGAAAAGCACAGTAATTAGCTCTTTCCATTGCAGTGAAAAAAGTTAACAACAATGACACTTAAGTGACCATAATTAGTCCACTGAGATTAACGTGGGAACTTTGTACCTCTCCTAGTGTCATTGTCACAGACTTATGATACCCTCTAAATTGCAGTAGTTCATTGGTTTATTTTCCAAAGAGCTTTCTCATTTAGAATGCCTAGAAACTCATTAAAAGAAAAAAAAAAAGATCTTAGGTACTATAGAAAGCAGTCTCAACTGAACAAAGTTTAAAGGAAGACCTTACACCTTCAAATTGGAGTGTGTTTTCTCAGTGTTTGCATGAAAAAGACACGTCAAGTGACCATATAACACAAACAAATCCTTGTAATTGATAACATTAAATATTTAGCAGAGTGAATGTGAAAGTTCAGAGATTAATTTTCATGAATACAAGTTATAAAACATAAAATAATAAAAAGAAAGCAAGTACTGCTCTATTCAAACAGTTTAATCCAAAGGTTTGACATGCTTTATGAAAAAAAGCTTATAATAATAAAAGGGCATGAAATATGGTATCAGGTTACATATCATGCAAAAACTAACAAGCCAATTTTATTTTAATGCCTTTGTACAGTAGTAGAAAAAATAGACTGGTATGTAACTGTTTTTATGAATATTACTATAGTTTTTTTTTTCTTTTCCAGTTTATTGAGACATAATTGACATACAGCACTGTATGAGCTTAAGGTATACCACGTAATGACTTGACTAACATACATCATGCAATGTTTAACACAATAAGTTTATTGAACAGCTGTCATCTCAGATAGATACAAAATAAAAGAACAAGAAATTTTTTTTCTTGCGATGAGAACTTTTAGGGTTTACTTTCTTAACAACTTTCATATATAACTTACAGCAATGTTAATTATATTAATCATGTTGTATATTACATCCCTAGTATCTTATGACTGGAAGTTTGTACCCTTTGACCACATTCATCATCATCCAAAGATATTACATTGGCGTGCACTACCTTTTCAAATTTGTGTTCTTGTTTTCTTTGGAAAAAATATCCAGGAGTGGAATTGCTGGATCATATGGTAGTTCTATTTTTAGTTTTGTGAGGAACCTCCATACTGCTTTCCATAGTGGTTGTCCAAGTTACATTTCCACCAATAGTGCACAGGGGTTCCCTAATCTGTGCATCCTCACCAACACTTGTTACTTGTTGTCTTTTTGATAATAACAATTCTGATAGGTGTGAGGTGGTATCTCATTGTGGTTTTGATTATAAATAGTTAATTTTTTTTATAAATAGTTTATTTTTAAATGCAAATAGTATTTTAAATAGTGCTTTTGATAAGTTTATCAAAAAAACCCAGGGAATTCAAAGTAAATTATCACCAAATATACCCTAAAATTCATAAGTAAATTCTTGTGAATGCACAGGAAAGAAAAATCAGAACAATGAAGGAGACAAAGACAGTTGTAGCACACTAATTAGTATGAAAGGAGTGAAATATTCACTTACATAATTAAATTTGTCAAATGGTGACTTTATTCTTTGAGCCAGCATGAAAAACAGAAGAGCTATTAGAAATCATAAAAGTTGCCTATAAATTCAGGAGGTAAGTAAATAAATGCTTTGATTTTCCAAAACAATGATGTATTTATCTGTAAGGAAGGACTCCACCAGTCATCATAGGTACCCAAAGATTTTGGATAGGTCCAAGAACATAACATCAGACTCTCAGAATTCCCAGCCTCCTATCACCAGGAAACATAAGTATGCAGCTGACTTGAGAGCTCTCTGAACACAAACAGTGTCGTCAGAGATCTGATTCTCTATCTCTCAGTTCTGCTTATCTCTGGGTATCGTCCTCTGACTATAGCCAATCTCCACCTCATGAAAAAGACAACCACTATCACTCTCAAATTTGTGATCCCAAGCAATTAAGAAATATGCTTTCTTTCACCTCAGTAACCTCAAAATAAAGAAATAATAGTTTCACTTTAAAAAGCCCTGGGTACCACCCAGCTTTGGTGGTGTATCCATTTTAGAGCCCACCTAGCATTCTTGAGAAAATTTTATCCAAAGCACATGATATGAATTCCTTCATGAAAAAAATTAGACTCTATTACCAGAGAAATTATGAAAGAAGTACTGGGTCAAAGAACACAGAAATCAGTCATCTATAGATAGTGAAGGATTCTGTACACTAAAAACACATAAGGTCGTTCTCATATCATACAAGCTTTTTATACATATCAGCATACAGGTGTTTTGTGGGCATTAGAAAAAAATTTACAAATAATTAAGAGAAGTCATTTGATGTTCACTGAAGTGAAAATGAGACATATCAAACTATCTTCATTTACATTTTTGATAGGATCCCCAGATTGGTAAATAAAGAAGACTTTATAGATATACTGCACCTAAAAGTTTTCATAATAAACTAGCAGATAACATGATAAAATTTGGATTAAGTACCTTTCAGAAAAATGAAAACTACCTCAAATACTTGAAAGACTTTCACAAAATTTTGAGTTTAGACTTATTTTATGCACTTCCAAAAGTTAAATCCAGAACTTGTATTTGGGGTTTAGAAGGCAGTGATTTACTTTAAGAAACTTCTCTCCTGTATAGTGTACTTTTAGTTTTGTTTTTCAAATTATGTATATTTTAATGGTTTCATTAATTGTTGAATTTTATACGATGATATGATTCAATGTGAGATTCAATATGGTTCAATAATGACATCTTTTAGAGTCATTACAAGAGAAAACCATATTAACAAGTATATGGTTAGACTAGATAATTTTGAAACCCAGTTCAAAATATTAATGCTTTGGATTTCTAAAAAAATATTGATTAATAAGAAAGCAGGTTATTAGAAGTACAGGTTTTCCCCACTATCCAAAAGCAGAGCATTCCTATGAAGCTTTTCATAGGTCGAAATTGTGTAAAGAGAAGAATCAATTGCCTCAGGACACATGTTGTTAACAGATACAAAAATACATCAGGTTTAAAGCACATACATTCTCAGACACAGTTCAAAATTGAAGAAGCTTGATGCTGAGATGCTGAGTGTAGTTCCAGGGGAAGGAACTTGGTGGTACCACTCTGGTTTCTCTAGATGCCTGCTGCCTCTACAGTACTCGAAGCAAAACAAACTCTGACAAGATTTTTACTCTTCATTTTTTTTTTTTTTTGGTAAAAGCAAAAATACTCTTTGGATTTCTTTAGGTTATCGAAAACAGTTGGAAATGTAATCATCTTTGGTAAAAATGGAGTGGCAAAAGAGAACTTTCGAAAAGTGAGAGATACCTGTATTTATTTGGAAGGGTAGTTTTAAGGGTAGTTTTAAGGCAGAAGGGTAGTTTTAAGGTAGTTTTTAAGGCAGTTTATAAGGAAGGGTAGTTTTAAGGGTAGTTTTAAGGAATGTCCTGTCTAGCTGGCAGTAAGAACTTGTGATCATTCACATAATGAAATGTAGACCTAAAGACTGAGAAACTCAGGCTTTTCAAAGGTTTATGAGCTGAGAAAGAAACCTCTCTTTCTAGAATTTTCTTCAGGAAATACCACTCTTAAAAAAAGCAGATATGAAGGACAATGATGGTAGAGATTAGCAGCTTGAATTAAGGTTAGTAATAGGGATTGTTTTTCTCATTATAGACTACTTAATATATTCAAGAGTTTATAATATGTAGGAGAGTTGAAAAGACTTACCAAAAGAAAGGAAAGAAAGAAATAAAGATGAAAGAAAGAAAGAAAGAAAGAAAGAAAGAAAGAAAGAAAGAAAGAAAGAAAGAAAGAAAAGAAAGAAAAAGAAAACAAAACCCAGGAATAACCACTTTCCTACTATCCATCTTAAGACACATATATAAATCCCTGCCTGCCCTGCTCTAATTACAACCTTTATTCCCCAGCAGAGTTAATGAGTATTCTTAATTATATATGTACCTTTGCCTTCGTTTTATGTAGAGCTTTACCAAAAAAAAAAAAAAAATCCTCTCTATAGCTCTCTTGGCGTTTGTGAGTGTGTGTGCTGTGTTTTGCATGCTTTTACATCTATACAAATGGATTTTTGTATATATTCTTCAACTTGCTTTTTTAGCTCAGAGATTCATCCATGTTGTTTCATAGCTGTAGCTGTTACATAGCCACTATAGTATTACATTCCATTGTGTTTTCTTTAACCATTCTTCTCCTGTTGAAAATGCTTGTTTCCAGTTTTGAGTATGACTCTAGTTGTACAAATACAAGTGTAGTTTTTATTGTAATCGTTCTCAAAGTGTGTTCTCCTGACCATCAGAGTCTCCTGGGAACTTGGTAGAAATGCAAATTCTCCAACCACACCCCAGACCTGCTGACTCAGAAACTCTGGGGGCAGAGAAGTCCAGTAGTCTTTAAACAACCTCTCCAGATGAATCTGATGTGCACTCAACTGCAAAAACCACTGGTATACAGGATATATCTGGAAAAAATCATTGCTGGGCCATAGTTCCTATACCTTCAAACTTACCAGATAATACTAGTATTAATACTTAATACTTCAATCTCTACTACAGTCTCCTGCTGACTTAAACTTTATAATAAGTCATACTACTGTAACTCATATTACTCCATCATCTTCTTTTCATTAGGAGCTTCTTGATGACATGACCATGTACACGCATACGCATGCACACGCATACACACATACACGTGTGCGCGCACACACACACACACACACACGCCAGATCTTATTTAGTAGAACATGGAGCATACAGATAATGTTGGGAAGAATTGACATATATATGATACTGATTTTATACATAAGTGTGGCATATCTTTTTTTATTAATGTAAGTCTTTCTCAATGTCTTACTGTAGAGTTTTATAATATTCTCCATAAGTGTCAAGCACATTGTATTAGATCTACCATTGTATTTTTTATTCTCTGACAGCTATCATCTTTTCCGAATTAAATTTTTTTTGATGTATATAGGTACAGTTGTCTTTAAGTTTTGGCATTGTACTCAGCAATTTTGATATATTCTCCAATAAATCTAGTAATTTATAATTATTTTTGAGATTTTAATGTAGACAATTATATCATATGCCAGTTTTCTTTTTATTTTAATCTTGATGGTTTTTGTATCTATCATTTGTCTTATTGTTCTGACTAGAAACTCCAGTACAATATTGAAGAGAAGTGATAATAGTTATATGTTTTCCATATACATTTTTTTGAGTGATTTTACAGTTTTTGTATATTCATAGTGTCATAAGAGATTTTTAGCATATATGAATATTTGGACTTATTAGATGCTTTTTTGTTGCACTTATTACTATAATTGTATTCACTTTTGGTCTTTTAATGTAAAGAATAACTTAGGTAAATTACCAAATCTTAGACTGTACTAACATTCTCGATGTAAGCCTACCTTCATCATTATATATAGCCACTTTTACACATTGGTAGATTACATGTCCTAATATTTAACATTTTTATGTCCATGTTAATAAGTGAGATTACCCTGTAAATTTGCCATTCTCATGAGAACCTTGTCTTGATTTACTTTTAAAATGAAATGGGAATGGTGGTTTTTTGCTTTTGTTTGACTGGTATTTAGTGTTTGTTTGGAAGATATTTCTGATTAAGAATTTAATTTCTTCAGTGGTTTCAGATTATTCAAATTTATAATTTATTTTTAATAAGTCTAGTGATTTCCATTTTACTAAGAATCCCTTCAATTTATTACATTGTCAAATTTATTAGAAACATTGCTCACAGTCTTCTTTTATTATTATCTGATATATTTAGCATCTATAGAGTTAGGTCTCCTTTTTCATTTCAAATAATCTTTGTGTTCTTCTTTATGTTTATTTTATTAATCTCACCTATTATTTCTTTTTTGTATTTTCAAAGTACTGAATGTATTGGAATGTTTTGATCAGTGACCCCAAAAATAAAGCAATACATTTTATTTTATTTTATTTTATTTTTTTAACATCTTTATTGGAGTATAATTGCTTTACAATGGTATGTTAGTTTCAGCTTCACAACAAAATGAATCAGTTACATATATACATATATTCCCATATCTCTTCCCACTTGCGTCTCCCTCCCTCCCACCCTCCCTATCCCACCCCTCCAGACGGTCACAAAGCACCGAGCTGATCTCTCTGTGCTATGCGGCTGCTTCCCACTAGCTATCTACCTTACGTTTGGTAGTGTATATATGTCCATGCCTCTTTATCACTTTGTCACCGTTTACCCTTCCCCCTCCCCATAGCCTCAAGTCCATTCTCTAGTAAGTCTGTGTCTTTATTCCTGTTTCACCCCTAGGTTTTTCATGACATTTTTTTTTAAATTCCATATATATGTGTTAGCATAAAGACCTAAATGTAAGGCCAGAAACTATCAAACTCTTAGAGGAAAACATAGGCAGAACACTCTATGACATAAATCACAGCAAGGTCCTTTTTGACCCACCTCCTAGAGAAATGGAAATAAAAACAAGAGTAAACAAATGGGACCTAATGAAACTTAAAAGCTTTTGCGCAGCAAAGGAAACCATAAAGAAGACCAAAAGACAACCCTCAGAATGGGAGAAAATATTTGCAAATGAAGCAACTGACAAAGGATTGATCTCCAAAATTTATAAGCAGCTCATGCAGCTTAATAACAAAAAAACAAACAACCCAATCCAAAAATGGGCAGAAGACCTAAATAGACATTTCTCCAAAGAAGATATACAGAGTGCCAACAAACACATGAAAGAATGCTCAACATCACTAATCATGAGAGAAATGCAAATCAAAACTACAATGAGATATCATCTCACACCAGTCAGAATGGCCATCATCAAAAAATCTAGAAACAATAAATGCTGGAGAGGGTGTGGAGAAAAGGGAACCCTCTTACACTGTTGGTGGGAATGTAAATTGATACAGCCACTGTGGAGAACAGTATGGAGGTTCCTTAAAAAGCTACAAATAGAACTACCATATGACCCAGCAATCCCACTACTGGGCATATACCCTGAGAAAACCATAATTCAAAAAGAGTCATGTACCAAAATGTTCATTGCAGCTCTATTTACAATAGCCCAGAGATGGAAACAACCTAAGTGTCCATCATCGGATGAATGGATAAAGAAGATGTGGCACATATATACAATGGAATATTACTCAGCCATAAAAAGAGACGAAATTGAGCTATTTGTAATGAGGTGGATAGACCTAGAGTCTGTCATACAGAGTGAAGTAAGTCAGAAAGAGAGAGACAAATACCGTAAGCAATACATTTTAGATTCAAACACAGTAAACATTTGTTTTGTGCTCTAAGAAAAGCACAAAGAAAAAATGTTTAAATTTTTGGAGGATAATGCTACATATAGTACTAATTATGATTCCAGATTCACAATAGTGGGGTTTTTATTGGAGATGCTCACCACTACACTCCTTTTTTAGATTAGTGTCTACAACCACGCCTACCCAGTGCTAAGCAAATATTATTTATAGAAGGAACTGATTTATTGAAAACTACATACTCTTTTAATTCAGGTCCCCCTTCTTTTTTTTTTTTTTTTTTTTTTTCTGTACGTGGGCCTCTCACTTCTGTGGCCTCTCCCGTTGCGGAGCACAGGCTCTGGACGTGCAGGCTCAGCGGCCATGGCTCACGGGCCCAGCCGCTCCCCGGCATGTGGGATCTTCCCGGACCGGGGCACAAACCCGTGTCCCCTGCATCGGCAGGTGGACTCCCAACCACTGCGCCACCAGGGAAGCCCCAGGTCTCCGCTTTTTGGCAAGAAAGTGATATATTTCCAACTAAAAGTAATTTAATCCTGAAGGATAATGATACATTATTCAGCAATGTATCACCACAAAACCTTCTTGTATGTCTTAATGGAAGAAATATAAAATAAGGTTGCACACACCTGATAAGCCCCTCATTTATTGACTCAGAGGTTCTACTCTCTCTAGTCTAAAAATGATATTTTTGTCACTAGTAAACGTGGATTCCCTACATATGTTCACCAAAACCAGTGTACCTAATCCTGTCTGCATATTAGAATTACCAGAGTAGTTTAAATACCCCAAACCAATTGAATAGGATCTCCCTGTGTTGGGCTTCAGCCCAGGAGAGTCAAGCATGCAGTAGGGTTTAAAACTGCTGGCATAAAAAAACAAACAAACAAACAAACAAAAAAAACCCACTGGCATAAGTTTATATATCTGTGAAACCCTAAATTTTAAATGCATTTTTAACATTGGCATACATGGTCCTTTATTAAAAGAGCAGGATATTGAGGTCAAAAACCACTGCAGCTAATAGCAGAGTGCTCTTCCTGAACTAATTTGACCATTATAAGACAGTTCAAAAGCAATTTCCTAATTTGTATTTTTACACTATTGAAAATGCTCAAATAGTATGCTGTGCTTTGTCAAACATTTTCCCATGTTACAGAATTAACTGTTTTATGCTTTAGAGTATATTTATCTTACTTTAGGCTCTTTCCTGACATTAGTGAATGCTAATCTATTTTTAATGAAACTAGTAGGTTAGTCTGAGTTGATTAAGACACGTTGTAAATAATACCAAAAAAAAAAAAAAAAAAAGCCAGGCTGATATTGTGAAACCAACACTAAAAGTCTTTGTAACAGAATATCCTCAGATATGAGTGAGTGACGTGGAAGAAGGAATTGGGTAGGTATAATTTAAAAATGTAATCAGCTTTTCCCAGGAAAAAAGGGAGAACAGGAACAAAGGGGCACAGAGTTCTGGGAAGTGGGCAAGGGAAGAGATAATTCTAGATGGGAGACAATATATTTGAGATTCCTGGAGAGCACAGAGGCCATCATATGGAACACTTCAAAAATTCTAGGGAGTGAGGTACCACTCCCATCTGAACAGGGGAACAATTTAAATAGGCCAGGACCCAAGTATCACAGCCACCTACACACCAATGCACATTATTTATCAACTTGAAAAACTTGAAATGATTGTTTACATTCGTTAAAGAACTGGCTGAAAATTCTTTTGGTTTCATTGTCTATTTGGTATGATGAAAGTTGGTGAAGCACATTCTAGATAAAGTGATAGGTGGTGGCTCCTTCCTACATGTTCATATTCTCAGAGGCTGGTGGAAGAAGTTAACCCCCCAAATGAGGTGGTAACTATGCAAGATAAAACATCTACTTTGTGCACATAATTATTATAATGAAAGAAAATGATAATTCATTTATTCCTGCCTATCCAAATTTTGTTTTTTAAGTAAGTGGAGAAATAGTTATTTTTAAATTGCAAGAAGATAATTGTTTAGGAAAAAGTAAACTTAGGAAAGAAAATTCACCTATAAGGGAAAAGAAGAAAAAATCAGAAGAAGCACAGGTAACCTTATCATAATCTTGGATTAGAAGCTAAAAATGAAATTTAAAACATTATTAAAATTTCAAATATAGCCATATGCTTTTGTCTATATAATGAAAACATTTAGTACACCCCCCCAAAATAAATATACCAAATAAAATAAGAACTAAACTGGGAAAATATTATTCCCAAATAGAATCCACCAAATTTTGGTGTTCTTTATTATAAAGTGCATGAAAATAAATTCACACTAAAACTGCCATGAAGAACTTAACAGTTACTATGTGTAGACTATTCATAAAAGAGAAAATAAATATGACCCTCTGGAAATCAATTTACATGTAGAAAAAATAGTCTTAAAGAGTTTATTTATGGAATTTCCCTGTGATAGGATTTTGCTCCCATTGAATCTGAGCTCTGTGTGAATCATTGGGGTCTCAATCTAGATTTCTTATACAAGAGAGGGAAATAAACATTTTGTCTCGACTAAGACACTGTTATTTTGTTGCTGTTGTTTGTTGTTATTCAATAACAATGATGTTAACCTAGGCACAATCAACAGAATTTTATGTCAAATAGTATAAGTTAAACATCTCAACTAACACAAAGAGCAGTTAATGTTTTAAAGAACCCCTCCTCCCTCATACCCCCCAGCCCAGTACACACCTCCCACCCCTGTCAGACACCATGATCTGTTTGTAGGTCTTAAAGATTTATTATCCTGGACAAATCTTGTAACCTTTCTATTGATCTTAATTATTTGTCTAGGTAGGTGTTTTGTCCTCTTTCAAATATATGTTATCAGTACTCTTGAAATAAGAATACAAGCTTCACATTCCTCTTCCCTGCTGAGTATCAGTCTAACCTTCCCACCTCCCTGTCCCAAGACTGCTCTTCCTTTTCTGATAACAAGGCAAATCTCAGAAGGGATCTTGGGTTAACACAAGTATAAAAGAGGGCCTGAAATTTTGATATGTTAATAAACTATGGTTTCCTCTTTTCTCTTGGCAATGCACTTCTTATCATGTTTTTACAATTTGAGTCTGTGGAGTTTATTTTTTCCTGTAAATATTAGCCAGTGTTAATCCCAATAATAAGAAAACCACACAAAGAAAACTTGTCATATTGGAAAAAGAAATTCACAGACTAAATAATAAGAAATAAACATTCCTTAATTCTCATCATTTCCATTAAGAGATACAATGCTATTATTTATACTCATTTCATTTATGAGGTTTTTGCTGCTTCAAAAATTGAAATAATTTGTCCCAGGTAACAGAAATAATTGATCTTGGAGTGATCTCTGCAGTGATATATCCAAGGTTTCTCCCTTATTTTTTAGTAGAAGACTACTTCAACACATTATGGAATATCGAGTCCTTTGTGTGCACCAGATGTGCTGATTATGAGCTGACCTAATGGAAAATTGCAAAGCCAGAAAATATTATTTTTATATGATTAATTAACACATTAATAAGACAAATATATCTTTAATCTCCTATTATTTGCTAACTTGCTAAACTCCTCAAGGTGTTTATAGTATATGGTAGGAAAGGGAGTTTGACAGGTAAACACAAAAACACAATGAGATATTATATATGCTTAAATTAAGGAACAAGATATTTAATTTTGATGGGGGCATAAAAGAGGGAGGAAGCACTTCTACTTTATGAAAGTGATATAAATGGACCTCAAAGAGAAAATAACTTTAAAGCTAAAACTTGATAAGTGGTTAAGTATTGAGCAAATTGACCAGGGGAGAAGGGCATTTTAAGGAGAGGGTGAAATTTTAAAAAGGTAGAGAAACATGAAAGTACATGACGTGTTTAAAATTACAAGTCAATGCATATGACCAGAGAGACTGAATCAGTAAATAGGCTCCAGATCAGGGTGGACAGAAAAGCAGAGAACCCTTGGTTTGCCAGTTCTTGGCTGGAAGGATGGAGATGTTGCTGTTTTCCTCAGTTAATTCAGTTCTCAGCCTTCACAGGCGGAAAAGCAGTTAGTAGGTGGGCTCATCAGAAAATTCCCAGGAGCTGGGAGTGAAGCTCTTCCTGTTAGAGATACATTCGACATTTGATCCCCTCACTTAGATGCAGCTTGGCAAATCAAAGGATTGTCAGGAACCTCCTGCCCAGAGCCTTCTGGGGAACAGTGTGGTGGTGAAGCTCCTCCTGACTGTTCTGGGTAGGTCCCCCACTCTCATCTCTGCACTCCAGAAGCCCTGCCTTTCGGGTGATTTTCCATTCGTATTTCACATTTGTTGCCCCAACACTGCCTCTGCTCCCCATAATGCTTTGCATTTTTAGATAAGTCTCTTTTTTTTCCTCCTACTGATTTACAATAACCCTGAATTAATATATAATCATCAGTATTTATAAACTGTGTTCGCTCAGATCTCATGAACTATACTTAAAGCAATTATAAAGTGATTGTGGGTTGAAAAATGGCAACTCTGATACATTGAGGAATTTCTTCCAAATCTGATTCTATCACACATGGCAAAGAGTTTTAATTGGGACCTTTTGGGGTGTTTGGTCCTCCTCCAGTAGAGGTAGTCTCTCTTTTATTTCAATGTCTTAAGTAGCTTCATCTTTTCCTCTGTCAATCCAGTGTTTCCAGACATGCTTCATCCTGGATTTACCAGCCTTGAAAACAGCCTATAATCTGAATTTCATTTCAAAAACCCACTTACCTCCTGATAGGTGAGCCATCGGAAAGCATTGAATACAGCCCTTATGTTTAAGTAATCTGTACAAGCAGTAAACAGGGCTATAATTCCGTGTTCAGGTAATACACTTTGACTTAATATGGAAGGACGTCTCCAGCTCTGGCAGCAGAGGGCATGTGGCTGTGAACTGCGGCTGCTGGGGAGGAGAGATGAGGGAGAGAGAAAGAAGCCAAATAATGAAACGAGGAATGTTAAAAAATTGATTCATTACCCCAAGTGAGTTATCTGTGGAAACTCTCTCAACATGAAGAAATTAATCTCATGGTGGAAAATTTAAGCATTATCAAAAAGCAGCAGGAATTTGTGATGTTAACTCATTTACAGTCACACCACATTCACAAGTGACCTGACCACTCAGTTGAGTTCTCATGCATTTATTAATTTCTTCAGCATCACTCACTGAGACAATCAGGATACATCTTTCATTATATGTAGCATGAATTAGATAATCAATATGAGTACCCTTTACTCATTTGACAAACAATTATTAAGCTTCAAACATGGACCAAGCACTATTTTGATGCTGGGAATACAGTGATAAACAAGATACATGGCAAGAGTCATATTCTATAAAGAGTTACATTCTAGTGGAAAGACTAATAGCAAGAAAAAATAATAAGATGCAATTAACTTATGTAATGGGAGTAAGCTGAAGATAGGAACATCTAGACGGGTGTTTCATGTTCAAGCCTCAGAGGTTAGAGGAAACATCTACACTTGGGAATTGTAAAGAGCTTGGGATTTGGTTCTAGCTCTGCTCTTTATGAGGAATGTAAAATCTGGATAAATTACTTAACAACTCTTGTGTCAATTTATGCTTCTATAAAGTAGGAATAATAATGATACCTATCTCAAAGTGTGGTTTGAGAATTAAATGAGTTAATATGTACAATACTAGAGGAGTTCTTGGCATATAGTCATATAGGCAGCACTCAATAGAAGTTAGAGTTTTTATTATATTATTATTTATGCTCTTCTGGTTTTTAGCAGGAAACATGATCCTCTTTGTAAAGCATGACCCCCTGTCTAGCACCTTATCAGACCTCCTGCTCTACTATTTCTTGCCTTTTGGAATGTTTTATTTCCCTTGTGTACATTTGTATAAAAGCAAGTAAAGAAACATAATGATCTTGAGGGAAAATGTACTATTAACACAACTTTTAAAAATGATCCTGATTTTCAATGTAGATTATCATAATGTAAGAAAAAAGCCTTGATTTCACCATAAGACAAACTTTTGGAAAATGATACATGTCTGAATCTTATTGTATCACTGAAAGGAGAATTTGTAAAGGAACACAATTCTGGGGGCCCTGGCAAACATGACAGTGCCACATGTTTCTCCCTCTTTCTTGTAATTTGTGTGTAGTGTATTTTAAGGAAAAATGTGGGCTAGGAGCCTAAAAATCTGTTTCTCACCTCTCATGTATTCATCCTGGTGGGAACTTTGCATGTTCTCCTAATTTTGAAAATCCACAAACAGCTAACTGAACATAACCTAAGCACAAAATACAGCATCTGAGATTGCGTACTATGCCAGAGTCTCACTACTCCTTCCATATATGTTCACTTTGTTCTGATCTCTCTTGCCAGCTTATGGCATTCCTGTCTTTGGTCCAGCACTACTTACCCTCTTCCACATTTCTTCCAAACTCAGCCTTCCTGCTGTATTCTTTCCTTGTCTTTTGGAGGGTATTTCTTTTGTGTTCATTTATATAATGTTAATTAAAGGAACATGAATGCATCTTGTAAGAGCCAGGCTCTAAATGTCTCTAATTTTTCTTTATTCCATTTTGTTATCAGCATCAGTGCATTATGTACCTCTACACTAAGATACAATTTTCCATCTTTGAAAAAGAGGCTTATTTTCTTTTTTCAAGATAACTGGTGGCTTTTTTAAAATGAAAAAGACAGACTAAATAGAGGCAATCATACAGCTGGGTTTACAAGCATGAGTTACTTACAAAGACTGCAAATCACCAAAGAACTTCTTTCTATCTGATATTTTCCTTGACTCAATACCAAATACATATTAAGTAATGGATTAACTGTTTCCAGGGTAAATGCTGATAATAATTATAGCGCATATAATTTATGGGTGATAGGAATGCTAAATGTCACTAGACTGAGCCCTGGTTGATTTTCAACTCACTTTCCAAGTCAAACCTTCAGGTACCACTATATGCCTTTTGATATTTGTACATTTTCGTTTATTTTCAGTTTGATGAACTGATAATATGGCATTAATTACAATTGCACTGATGGAATCATCATATTTACATCTCTAAAGAATACCTTCAGTAAATATTTACTGCTTACTTTGTGCTGGTTTTAAATTTTCAAACCTTCTATAATTTGGTAGTGAATTTTTATTAATAAAAGGACAGAATGCTATGTGAGATAAAAGAATAGCAGATTTCAGTAAATAAACTTCTTGCTTCTCATTATTTATAATTTATGTGACTTTATTTTATTTTTTAAGTGACATTATATGTGGTCTTAATTTTATATTTATATTAATAAATGACATTTACTTTCTTCACTTAAGTTTCCATCTAAACAAACAAGCACCCTACACCACATTCAACAGCCATTGACACAGATTCTGTAACCTGCAGAGTTAGATATGTCTTACGTTCAAAATTTGTAGTGACTATAAATTACATTTTAATAGTTCGTACCATCGATAATTATTAATACATTTTTTTTCATTTAGAATTTCATTTCTGCAAGTTTGCTACTTATCTGAAAATGACATTTTTGTGCTTTCATTTTTGGAGGATATTTTCAATAGACATAGAAGTCAAACTCTCACCACTCTAAATATGACATTCCATTTTCTTCTGGCTTCTGTGTTTTTTGGTAAGTCAGCTCTAAGTCTTATTGTTCTTCTGAAGGAGTTGTTTTCAAGATATTTCTCTTTTCAGAGTTTGACTATGGTGTGCCTAATAAACTTTGCTTTCTTTCTTTGTATTTTATGGAATGTAAGTTATGTGCTTACAGATTTTCTGAGTTTCTTGGAACTGTGAGGAAATGTCATTTATCAGTTTGTAAAATTCTTAGCCATACCTCTTGAATTTTTTCTTCTTTCCTATTCTTTCTCCCTCTTTCCATCTGGAACTCCAGTTAGACATATATATTATAAATTTTCACACTGTACAGTCCATATTCTCTTTGCTTTATTTTCAAATAATTTTGCTCTTTCAACTTCACTTTAAGTATATTTCTGTTGTCCTGTCTTTCAATTCAGTAAGTAATTTTTCTATAATGTCTAATCACCTCTTAAAATCATATAGTGAGTTCATAATTTCAGGCTCTGCATTTTACAGTTGTAGGTTTCCATTTGATCTTTTCCATAGATTCTATTTTTCTTACGAATGTCTCCATTTCGTCTATAATTTTCCATGTTTCCCCCTATTTTATGGAACATATTAACAACAATTATTAAATTATTAATCTGGAAACTCCAATTCTGTGTAACTTATCAGTGTCTTTCTAATTTCAAATTCTCTCTCTCTCTCTCTTTATTTATTTATTTATTTTTGTGTCCAAATATTTCTGCTCACTGTCATGCCCAATGACTGAATGACTGAAAGTTCTGGACATTGTAATAAAGTGGTTAAGAATTCAAATGCTGTTTTCTTTCATCAGACATGTCTGAAGTTTCATACAGTGGTGAGCTAGAGAAAAGTTTACTGCTTAGGTAATACTCAGTGTATATCTGATTTACACCTGTCCCTAGAGTAAATCCATCCAGGATTTTTAAATGAGAACCTGTCCTTAAATGATATATTAAACAAGATGGACTTAATAGATACTTATAGGACATTCCATCCAAAATCAACAGAACACACTTTCTTTTCAAGTGCTCATGGAACATTCTCCAGGATAGATCATATCTTGGGTAACAAATCAAGCCATGGTAAATTTAAGAAAACTGAAATCGCATCAATTATCTTTTCTGACAACAATGCTATGAGATTAGATATCAATTACAGGAAAAAAATCTGTAAAGAATACAAACACATGAAGGCTAAACAATACAATGCTTAATAACCAAGAGATCACTGAAAAAATCAATGAGGAAAACAAAAAATACCTAGATAAAAATGACAATGAAAACAGGACACCCAAAACCTATGGGACACAGCAAAAGCAGTTCTAAGAGGGAAGTTTATAGCAATAAAATCTTACCTCAAGAGACAAGAAACATCTCAAATAAGCAACCTAACATTACACCTAAAGCAATTAGAAGAAAAACAAAAACAACAACAACAACAACAAAAAAAAACACACAGTTAACAGAAGGAAAGAAATCATAAAGATCAGATCAGAAATAAATGAAAAAAGAAATGAAGAAAACAATAGCTAAGATCAATACAACTAAAAGCTGGTTCTTTGAGAAGATAAACAAAATTGATAAAACACTAGCCAGACTCACCAGGAAAAAAAGGAGAAGAGTCAAATCAATAGAATTATAAATGAAAAAGGAGAAGTAACAACTGACACTGTAGAAATACAAAGGGTCATGAGAAATTACTACAAGCAACTCTGCCAATAAAATGGACAACCTGAAAGAAATGGACAAATTCTTAGAAAAGCACACTCTCCTGAGACTGAACCAGGAAGAAATAGAAAATATAAACAAAACAATCACAAGCACTGAAATTGAAACTGTGATTAAAAGTCTTCCAACAGACAAAAGCCCAGGACCAGGTGGCTTCACAGGTGAATTCAATCAAACATTTAGAGAAGAGCTAACACCTATCCTTCTCAAACAATTCCAAAATATAGCAGAGGGACAAAAACTCCCAAACTCATTCTATGAGGCCACCATCACCCTGATACCAAAACCAGACAAAGATATCATAAAGAAAAAAAACTACAGGCCAGTATCACTGATGAACATAGATACAAAAATCCTCAACAAAATACTAGCAAACAGAATCCAAAAACACATTAAAAGGATCATACACCATGATCAAGTGGGGTTTATCCCAGGAATGCAAGAATTCTTCAATACACACAAATCAATCAATGTGATAAACTATATTAATAAATTGAAGGAGAAAACCCAAAAGACCATCTCAATAGATGCAGAAAAAGCTTTTGACAAAATTCAACACCTATTTATGATAAAAAACTCTCTAGAAAGTACGCATAGAGGGAACTGACCTCAACATAATAAAGGCCATATATGACAAACAAACAGCCAACATTGTTCTCAGTGGTGAAAAACTGAAACCATTTCCACTAAGATCAGGAACAAGACAAGGTTGCCCACTCTCATCTCTATTATTCAACATAGTTTTGGAAGATTTAGCCACAGCAATCAGAGAAGAAAAAGAAATAAAAGGAATCCAAATTGGAAAAGAAGAAGTAAAACTGTCATTGTTTGCAGATGACATGATACTATACATAGAGAATCCTAAAGATGTAACCAGGAAACTACTAGAGGTAACCAATGAATGTGGTTAAGTAGCAGGATACAAAATTAATGCACAGAAATCTCTTACATTCCTATACACTAATGATGAAAAAGAAATTGAGGAAACATTCCCATTTACGATTGCAATGAAAAGAATAAAATACTTAGGAATAAACTTACCTAAGGGGACAGAAGACCTGTATGCAGAAAACCATAAGAAACTGAAGAAAGAAACTAAAGATGATACAATGAGATGGAAAGATATACCATGATCTTGGATTAGAAGAATCAACACTGTGAAAATGACTATACTACCCAAAGCAATCTACAGGTTCAATTCAATCACTATCAAACTACTAATGGCGTTTTTCACATTTCAGAACAAGATATTTCACAATTTGTATGGAAACACAAAAGACCCCAAATGACCAAAGCAATCTTGATAAAGATAAACGGAGCTGGAGGAATCAGGCCCCTTGACTTCATACTATACTACAAAGCTACCATAATCAATACAGTATGGTACTGGCACAAAAACAGAAATATAGATCAATGGAATAGGATAGAAAGCCCAGAGATAAACCCACACACATATGGTCACCTTATCTTTGATAAAGGAGGCAAGAATATACAATGGAGAAAAGACAGCCTCTTCAATAAGTGGTGCTGGGAAAACTGGACAGCTACATGTAAAAAAATGAAATTAGAACACTCCCTAACACCATACAAAAAAATAAACTCAAAATGGATTAAAGACCGAAATGTAAAACCAGACACTATAAAGCTCTTAGAGGAAAACATAGGCAGAACACTCTATCACATACATCACAGCAAGACCATTTTTGACCCACCTCCTAGGGAGATGGAAATGAAAGCAAAAATAAACAAATGGGACGTAATGAAACTTAAAAGCTTTTGCACAGCAAAGAAAACCATAAACAAGATGAAAAGACAACCCTCAGAATGGGAGAAAGTATTTGCAAACAAAGCCCATGACAAAGGATCAATCTCCAAAATTTACGAGAACCTCATGCAGCTCAATATCAAAAAAACAAACAACCCAATCCAAGCATGTGCACAAGACCTAAATGGACATTTCTCCAAAGAAGATCTAAAGATTGCCAACAAACATATGATAGGATGCTCAGTATCACTAATCATTAGAGAAATGTAAATCAAAACTACAATGAGGTATCACCTCACACCAGTCAGAATGGCCATCATCAAAAATTCTACACACAATAAATGCTGGAGAGGGTGTGGAGAAAAGGGAAACCTCTTGCACTGTTGGTGGGAATGTAAATTGATACAGCCACTATGGAGAACAGTATGAGGTTCCTCAAAAGACTAAAAATAAAACTACCATACGACCCAGCAATCCCACTACTGGGCATGTACCCTGAGAAAACTGTAATTCAAAAAGAGTCATGTACCACAATGTTCATTGCTGTTTTGTTTACAATAGCCAGGACATGGAAGCAACCTAAGTGTCCATCAACAGATGAATGGATAAAGATGTGGCACATATATACAATGGAATATTACTCAGCTACACAAAGGAACGAAACTGAATTATTTGTAGTGAGGTGGATGGACCTAGTGCCTTTCATACAGAGTGAAGTAAGTCAGAAAGAGAAAAACAAATACCATATACTAACACATATATATTAACAAACAAACAAACAAACAAACAACAACCAAAAAAAATGGTTCTGAAGAGCCTAGGACAGGAATAAAGATGCAGACATAGAGAATGGACTTGAGGACACGGGCAGGGGGAATGATAGCTGGGACAAAGTGAGAGAGTGGCATGGATATATATACACTACCAAATTTAAAATAGCTTGTGGGAAGTAGCCACATAGCACAGGCAGATCAGCTCACTGCTTTGTGTCTACCTAGAGAGGTGGGATGGAGAGGGTGCGAGGGCAGTGCAAGAGGTAGGGGATATGGAGATATATGTTTATGTATCGCTGATTCACTTTGTTATAAAGCAGAAACTAACACATCATTGTAAAGCAATTATACTCCAATAAAGATGTTTAAAAAAATAAACATGTGAGTGTAGGATGGAAGGCTCAGGTATGAAATACAGTACCAAACACATAGGAGGTATTAAAGAAATCCTGTTGAATTAGATGTACACAGGCCACATTTCATCCTTTGTAATGTGTATGATTATGAAGACCACATGTAATCAAAGCTTAATATGAGGCTTCAAAACAGATTAGTCTTTTGTTTTTAACATTTATCAATTGACCGTTACTCAGTTTTCAATGGCTGGGTCCTTTTCTAATTCATATTTGCATTCCTAACAAAATGTCTGGTAGTTGAAAAGTAATGGTAATATTATTTCCTCTAATTAAGTGGGTAAATGTACAAATCAGTGCTGTGAGTTTTCAGAGGAAGGAGAGTATTGAGAAAAGAATCACAGGAGATGTATGTGTATGGTGTTTTTTTGTTTCTTTGTTTTGTTTTTTGCGGTACGCGGGCCTCTCACTGTTGTGGCCTCTCCCGTTGTGGAGCACAGGCTCCAGATGCGCAGGCTCAGCGGCCATGGCTCACGGGCCCAGCTGCTCCACCGCATGTGGGATCTTCCCGGACCGGGGCACGAACACGTGTCCCCTGCATCGGCAGGCGGACTCTCAACCACTGCACCACCAAGGAAGCCTGTATGTGTGTTTTTGTATTATTTTTATTTTTGTAATAGTCTGTAAATTTTCAACTAATTCTAACCAAAAATTAAATAAAAGAATGACATGAAAAAATAATGCTTAAGTGGGAAATTAGCCCTCTGATTGACACTCCTCACATCTCCAATAAGGTCACTCTAGCTTTGTGATGCCTGCAAATGCCCTACTGTTTTCGTGGTCCCCCACTATGGCTCCTGATCAGGACAATAGCAAATCCTCAGCCTCTTGCCTGCATCCAAATTCAACAACAAAATTTCCCCAAATAGCTATAGAAAATCAGTTCACCTTTCCACATGTCTTCACTCTGTGGAATTTTAATTTCACTACTCCAGATCATTTCTGCTGTTTTCCTATGTTGTTTCCCCCCTAGATATTCATAGCTAGAGCTTTAACCTGCCACAAGTTCCATCCTACTCATAAGTAAAATTCCTCTCAATTTTTAAATGATATTTTTTGCAGGATAAAATATTTTGTGTGTTACTTTTATTGAGCACTTTGCATATATCATTTGAATATATCTTATAGCTTCCTTTGTGCTGAGAAGTCAGATTTATTGTTACTTCTTTTAAGGTAATATGTTGGGGTTTCCCCCAACCCCTGCAAGCTACTAACATTTTTTTAACGTAATTTTTAGCAATTTTACTGTAAAGGATCTAAGTGTCATTTCTTTTTATTTGTTCTACATAGAAAAGTTTTGGTGTTTCTTGAATTTGTGGCTTGGAGTTTTTCATTAATTTTGGAAAATTTATTTTAATATTGCTTCAATATTACTTCAAATATTGCTTCTGCTCAATGCATTCTCTCCTGTGTTTGCAATTTTTCACTTTATACCTAGTATCTCTTGTGTTTTATATATTTTTCATTGTTTCTCTATATATGCTACATTTGAATATTTTATTATAATTTATATTCAGTTCACTAAAGATGTTTTCAAGTATGCTTAATTTTCTTTTTAACATCAGATTTTCTTAATATAACATTTTTTAGATAATTGTGCTTTCACATGTATTTACAAGAAATTATATGAAAAGGTCCAATATTCCCTTTTCCCACTTTCCTACACTGGTAACATCTTTTAAAACTATAATACAATATCCTAGCCAGGATATTCATACTGATCCTGTTAAGATGCAGAATATTTCTACACAGTGAGAATCCCTCATGTAACCCTTTGTGTATCCCTTGAGAATCCCTTATGTAACAGCCATACCTGTTCACTTGCCTCCCACTCTCACTCCCATCTGAACCCATGGCAACCACTAATCTGTTCTTCATTTCTATAGTTTTATCATTTCAAGAATGTTATATAAGTGGAATAGTGCAATATGTAATCTTTTGGGATTGGTTTTCACTCAGCATAATTATCTTGAGATTCATGCAGTTTTTACAAGTATTAGTAGTTTTTTGCTTTCTGTTACTGAGTACTAATCCATGGTATACATGTATCACAGTTTGTTTAACCTTTCACTCATTGAAGGACATCAGGGTTGTTTCCAGTTTTGGACTGTCACAAATTATGCTGCTATAAATTTTCATGTATATTTTTGAACATAGTTCTTATTTCACTGGGAACACAATTGCTGTCCTGAATAGTAGCTGCGTGTTTAAATTTTAAACAACGTTTTCCAGAGTGGTTATACCATTTAACAAAACCGGCATTAATATATGAGTGATAGCCTTCTCCATATACTCAGTAGCAATTGGGGTTGTCACAGTATTTTATTTCAACCTTTCTGATAGGTATATAGCAATATATCACTGCTGTTTTAATTTACTTTTCTTTAATAGCTAATAATGTTGAAGATCTTTTCATGTGCTTATTTGCCATCTGATATCCTTTTCAATGGAAAATTCCTTCATGTATTTTCCCATTATTCTAATGGAAATTTATTTCCTGTTGCATTTGAAAGTTTTTTATATGTTCTAGTACTACTCCTTTTTCAGATATGTGATTAGAAAATATTTTCTCCCAATCTGTAGATTGTATTTATATTATTTTAGCTATGTATCACATAGAGAAAATGGTTCTAATTTTGAGAAGTTTGTCAATTTTTTTCTTTTTATTGATTTTGCTTTTGGTGTCAATTATAAGAACTCTTTGTCTAGTCCTATATACCACTGATGTTGTTTATGCATTTTACTAAAAGTTTTACTTTTATGTTTTCTTTTAATTTCATGGTAATTTGGATTACTTTTTATATAAAGCAAGAGACTTAGGTCAAAGTTAGTTTATTTATTTATTTAATGTATTTATTTACTTTTTGCTTATGGATGACCAATGATTGTAGCAGCATTTATTTAAATTATTATCTTTTCTCTACTAAATTGCTATTACAACTTTCTCAAGAATCAGTTGAGCATGATTTTGTGTGTCTAATTATGGGTTTCTATTCTGTTCCATTGCTCTTTGTGTTTACTTTGTGGTTATTATAGCTCTGTAATGATGTAATAAGATTTGATTTCAGGTGGACTGGTTCATTCCACTTTATTCTTTATTTTCAATTCTTTTCCAGCTATTTTGGTTCTGTTGCCTCTCCATATAAGGTACTTTGTGTGTGTGTGTGTGTGTGTGTGCTTGTGTGTGTGTATACACATATATATATGAACAAAAATCTTGCTAGGATTTTAATAACAGTGGTATTAAAGCAGTATATCAATTTCAGAACAATTGACATCTATTGAGTCTTCCAATCCATAAGCATAACGTGTCTCTCTATTTATTTAGAGTGTCTTTGGCTTCTTTCATCATAGTTTTGTAATTATCAACTTACACGTCCTGTACAAGTTCTGTCAGATTTACACCTAAGTATTTATTTCTTTTTTTGAATTATTTTAAAGGATTTTAATTTTATGTCTGCACATTCATTGCTGGAATCTTGCTGAAGTTACTGGTAGTTCTAGGAAGGTTTTTGTAGATTCCTTATGTTTTGCTATGTTGACAAACATTTCCTCTACAAATAGAAATATTGTTTTAATTCCTTTCTTTCCAATCTGTAAGATTTTCTTTTCTTTTCTTGCCTATTGCATTGGCTAGAACCTACAGAACTCTGGTCTATTGAGCAAGAATTGTGAGAGAGTATATCCTTGCTGTGGTCCTAATCATAAGAAGAAAGCATTCAGTACCTCACAAATGAGTAAAATATCAGCTTTAAGATTTTTGGAGATGTTCTTGAAGAAGTTCCTCTCAATCTTATTGCTCTGGAAGTTTTTATCAAATGTATTCTATGTATGATTAATATGATCATGTGATTTTTCTTCTTTAACCCATTGATATGGTGTATTAAATTGATTTAATTTGGAACTTTAAACCATCTTTACATCTCTGAAATAAATTTTCCTTGGTCATAGAGTATAATTCTTTTAATAGATTCTGCATTCTCTTTGAAAATATATTTGTAAGGATTTTTGTGTCTATATTCATGACAGTCATTGCTCTATAATCTTCTTATGGTCTCAGTGTCTGGTTTTGGTATTAGGATAATACTAGATTTATAAATTAATTGGGAATCATGTCCTCTTCTATTTTTAGAAGAAATTGTGTAGAATTAGTGTTAATTTTTCTTTAAAATGTTGGTAGAATTCTCTAGTGAAACTGTCTTGGCCTGGAGATTTCTTTTTTGAGGAGTTTTTAAATTGCAAATTTAATTCCCTTAATAGAGGACTATTCAAATTATCTATTTCATTTTTGGTGAGTTGTACACTTCAAGGAATTTATCCATTTATCTAAGTTGTTAAAACTTTGTATTTAGAGTTATTCATAGAATTTCTTTTTATCTTTTTGACACCTGGTGAATCTGTAGTGATATCTTTTGTTTCATATCTGATATTTATAATGTGTCTTCTTTTTCTCTTTGTCAATCTATATAGAGGTTTGTCAACTTTATTGATCTTTCTAAAAAACAGCTCTTTGTTTTATCAAATTTTCTCTATTGTTTTCTTTTTTCAGTCTCATTAATATTCTGCTGTTATCTTTATTATTTCCTTTTTTCTGCTTGCTGTGTTTATTATTCTTTTTCTAGGTTCTTGAGGTAGGGAATTCAAATTAGTGGTATGAAACCTTTCTCTTTTCTATGTATGCATATAGTGCTATGCACTTCTCTTTCAATAGTTGCTGTGTCCATAGATTTTGAAGTATAGTATTTTCATTTTCATTCAATTCAAGTATTTTTTAA
Organism: Leucopleurus acutus; assembly: GCF_964270905.1. Lineage (NCBI taxonomy): Eukaryota > Metazoa > Chordata > Mammalia > Artiodactyla > Delphinidae > Leucopleurus > Leucopleurus acutus. Next base: position 123,921,357 of record NC_139143.1, read on the forward strand.
TTTCCCTTGAGAATACCTGTTTCACACATAGGTTATTTAGAAGTATGTTGTTAGTTTCCAAATGGCTGGGAATTTTTCTGTTATCTTTCTAGCACTAATTTCTTGTTTGATTTTATTTTGGTCAGAGAACATTCTATATGACTTAATTAATTAAATTTTTCAAGGTTTGTTTTATGGCCCAGGATATGGCTGTCTTGGTATACATTTCATGTGCTTTTGAAAAGGATGCATATTTCCTCTACTGCTGGATGGAAAGTTCTATAAATGTAATTAGATCCTGTTGGTTGAAAGTGTTATTGGGTTCCTTTATAATCTTGACAATTTTCTGTCAAGATATTCTACCAATTGAGAAAGGGGTGTTGGTGTACGCAACTCTAATTGTGGATTTGTGTCTTTCTCACTTTTGTTTTATCAGTTTTATTTCACATATTTTACAATTTTAAATATTTTATGTATTTTGTTGTTGGGTCTATAAACATTTAGGATTGTTATGTTTTCTTAGTGTATTGACCCTTTCATCATATGTAATATTTTTCTGTTCTGGTGATTCTATTTGCAATAAAGTTTGCTTTATCTAGTATTGCCATATCTGTTACTGCATTTTAAAATTTATGTTTGTACTATATTTTTACCAATGTTATATCCCTAGCTGGGAAAAAGAAATATATATATATATATATATATATATATATATATATATATATATATAATGGACATATACTGGAAACTAAGTTGTATAAAAATTTTGAATGACCACTGTTTGCTTGGTCATTCTACATTTCACCTGGTAATACCTAGGCTCTCCGATGTTAAATTGTATATAAAGAGATTTACATTAATAAAGTCTAACTCAGCAGTGAGAGGAATGTTAGATATCTGGAATTAGTAAAATAGAAACTCATTTTTGAAATGATCGGGGTTCTACTTGATACATCTTTTCCTTTTCTTTGATAAGCAAAACATCCAGTCTTATTTATATGGGAATTAGCAAGATGGTTCAAACTGCATAGACATTCAAATGAATAGAAAATGTTAAGAAAAACTCTCTTGTTTATTCTTCTATTACTTCAAGGAAGACCAGAAAATGATTTATTAGGACAGTTTGTTACACTCTGTGCTATTGTACCAAAACAAGCAAACAAAACACCAAATGAAAAGCTTTATAAATGTCACTTCATATTCTATAGAAAGCAATTTTTTTCAAAATGACCAGGAATTAAAATAATATGGTCTGATATTTTACATCAATACAATACTCTAACCTCTAATAATCATTTTTATTGTTTTCAGATTTGCTAATTTCAAAAAAATTTCCATAGATTCTCATATTACCTAAAAATTATTTTAAAATGATCAAGATTCTAATGTTTTTCACAAAGTAAAAAGAAAAATTTTATGTGCGTCTAAATGAATCATTATGGGTTTATTATGCATGGTCAAAGTGCCATACACAGCGGATTTGACCATGCCAGACACAGTAAAGTTACTGGTTTATAAGAATGTAGTTGTTTTTTTTTTAAGAATGTAGTCTTACATATTAATCTCTCAAATTTTATGTTTATTCCATAGCTATTAATATAATAATATGTTGTTGTTCAATAACCAGTTAATTCATAATTTTCTGAAAAAAAAATGTCTCTGGTGGATATAAGAGTAAGTGTAATAATTCCTATTTGCATAAACATTTCTGATATTTTATCTCTAGAATTAATGCTGAAATTCATATTATAAGTAATATCTAATGTACTGACTAGTGCATAACTGTTCAAAATACTAAGTGTTTGAATAGATGAATAGATATGTAAAGACATTTGAAAGGATCAATCAATGTTTTTCTTAAAGAAAAAAAAAAGAATGTTGTATAGAACATCATTTCACATGAGTATTTTGTTCTTGTCATAATGAGAGGAACATGTAAAATGAAGGAACTGCCTTTGTATTATTAAAAGTAAGGCAATCTTTTACTGATAATTAGTGCATTATGCATTGGATAGCATGATTATGTAATTACCATGTTTATTTGATTATTTAGTATTTATACCTAGTGTTTTTGTTTTGTTTTGTTTTTTAAATAATTTGTATCAGCGTCAATACAGTATAAAGCAGTTCTGCTAAACATTCCTTCCAGAGCCTGCCAAGAAAAAAACACTTTAAGGGAACAGAAGAATAGCTATTATCAGGCACCTGTGATGAGTCAATCACTGCAGATAAACACTGAATTTATGTCTGTTCATCTTGGCAGCCAAGGCAAAAAGGAAAAATGTGGTTCTCCCAAGGTTGTCTTCAGACACAAACATTTTCTTGGCTCAAAATTGATGGGAGGGCTTCCCTGGTGGCACAGTGGTTGAGAGTCCTCCTGCCGATGCAGGGGACACGGGTTCATGCCCGGTCTGGGAAGATCCCACATGCCGCGGAGCGGCTGGGCCCGTGAGCCATGGCCGCTGAGCCTGCGCGGTCCGGAGCCTGTGCTCCGCAGCGGGAGAAGCTGCAACAGTGAGTGGCCCGCGTACTGCAAAAAAAGAAGAAAAAAAAAAGAAAGAAATTGATGGGAGACTTTACCATGTGTTTTTTTATGTTTAGGGACATTGAAAAACATAACGGATGATGTCTTCACACAATTTTTTGAAAAACATAGACATTGTTCAGCTATAAAAGCCACAGGTTTAACATTAGAAGTAACTGAACGAAGACCTTTCTATGGGGCGCTGAGATAATGAGGTCCACATATTCTGTGTCCTGAAAACGTAAGTTGAAACAGATAGAGCCTAGTGAATCTGGAGGAAGAGATAATTAACCTGTCCAAAAGATAACTTCTTTCAAATATTGGATGTTTCAAATGAATCTTTGGCAAGAACTGCACTGCTGTCAATTTAGAGAATCTGAAGTCCTAATATTTGTTTTGTTAATTGAAGGTGGGACCCTAATCTTTGATTAGTTGACTTATGCCCCCCCCAAAATACTGTCTTGTCCACAAAAAAGAAGTCTCATGCAAAACATATAAATCTTAATATAATGCATTAAACAAAGTAAATCTCTTACAAAATCAATTCTAAATGGTAGCTGGATTAAATGACAATACATGAGGTTGTTCAATATTACAGTTATTTGTGTATTTTCTTACTTTGGAGACTACTTCCATGCATTTATGAACTAAATTTCAAGTCTTTGAAAAAAGAGATTTTTTTTTTGCCTTTTCTACAACAATAAGAGATATCTTACAGTGGTATACATTCAATAAATGCTATTTAATCTGACTCAGTTGTCCATTTCTTTGCTGGAGAACATCTACAAAAATACAAAATACTTAGTGCAGTAGAAACATATAATGATATTATTTAGGCTATATTATGGATTTATTTTTTTCATTTATTGTATTTTGTTTTATTGTCCTTAACAGATATTGCAGAAGTTTTTTTTAACATGTTTATTGGAGTATAATTGCTTTACAATGGTGTGTCAATTTCTGCTTTATAACAAAGTGAATCAGGTATACATATACATATATCCCCATATCTCCTCCCTCTTGTGTCTCCCTCCCTCCCTCCTAATCCCACCCCTCTAAATGCTTCCAAAGCACCAAAAAGAAGACTGAAGAAGTAATGTTTAATGTGAGATTTGAAGAATGAGTAGGAGTTAGCAGGGAAATAAAAGAGTGAATAAGAGAGAATGTTTCAGGAAGAAAATAACATGTGCAAAGTCTATATTTGAAGTAGAACATGTCATGTTTCAGGTGAGAAATCTAAAATGGTGGAAGTGTGAGAAGTTGGCAGAGCCAGATCTCAGAGAATCTTGAGCACAGGTTTAAGATTTCAGAACACATTGGCACCTAAAATGCAGAATGTTGGCAACTTAACACCATTTCCCCCTACTATTTTATTCCTTTATTTCAGGGACTGGAGATCTGAGCATTATATTTCTCAGGATCCTTACAGCAAGGATCTGGATCAGATTCACCATTGAGTAACAATTATATAAGTTTTGAAAGATGGAAGAGAAGCAGAAGCAATTATTATTTTTCCTTCTGGCAGACATGTGGATTTTGTCAGAGGTGAGAATTCATAGTGGCTTGTGAATTTCCCTCCCACCCACCCATTTTGACAGTGGAAATAACTATGATTAGTGCTGGCAGTTTCCTGTGCTTCCTGCAACTTCCTGATTCCCTAAAATCTAGTAGACTTTTGCTTTATGTAGAGTCTTCCCTGACTTTAATTTCATAGAGAGCTGTTTAATTACACAAATCCTTGAACAAAATCCATTTTTGTTCTCCCAACTAAATTCTGATTGATATAGTATTTGGTATAAGAAACGGAGGGAAGAGTGCAAGCTGTAAAAATAAAATAAAATTTAATACACATAGCATTGGCTTAGTTGTATAGGGTAAGACAATGAGAAATTAAATATAGTAGGCTGAAGGGATGGAGAATTCTGCTATTCTGTGGAAAAACATGGGGTGAAAGAGTTACCTTCAATAAACGTGATGGCAGACTCACATGCTTACTAAGTCTGTAGCTCTATGGAAAGTAGTTTGAAGGAGTTAGAATTATAGTGTGTACTGAATATGTAATAGGAAAAAATAAATCTGACTCCATATTAGATCTGTTTCTCTTACTTTAACCTTTGTATTCTAATGCTTTCACTACAAGTTAAGAATGTTGCTTATAGCCTGAAATATATAGGATAGGTCATTCTCAAGTCTCTGACCTTTAAAGGTACAAACACTTTTCCATTCATATAGAGAAAAAAAGTTGCAGAACACAGGATAACATATGTCTTGTTGGAGGTTTACAGAAACGTAGCTGCCTGACCTACATGAACAGCTGCAAAAACAAAGGATTCTGATACCAAGAAGTTTGCAACAACCAATCACAACCCCTCCCCTTTTAGTATAAAAGGAGTCTTAATTCTAACTCAGGTAAGATGGTTCTTTGGGACACTAGTCCACCATCTTCTTGGTCTGCTGGCTTTATGAATAAAGTCGCTATTCCTGGCCCCAACAACCCATCTCTCAGTTTATTGGTCTATTGTGCAACAAGCTGTATGAGCTTAGACTTGTAACAAATACTACTTGCTGCATTGACAAAGTGCCACAAAGAAGAGATTAATTCAGTCAAGAATAGATTGGTTTCAGGCATAAATTAAAAAGAATGCAGAAAATTCAGAAATGATGGGCCTTGAAGTGTTGGGAAAGCTAATTGTTTCAAAACTCGGGTAATGAAGGAAAAGACTAGAAAAGTCATCACTAAGAAAGGTCCAGCAAGACTTCATTAGACAAATTAGCCAAACCTAATAGCAAATGTCATAGTGAGGCTTTTATCTTCACAACAAAATCAATTATCTCATGCATTATCAACATAGCCAGCATTAATTTGAGAGAAGATGTAAAGTGATAATAGAAACAAAGAAGTGAATCAGGGTTGGGAACTGTGTTTAGGAAAATCTGGGACATAGTTACTGGTATGTGGATCTGAGCAGAAATAAATACATTAGAGGACAACTAAATTTTTAAGAGAATTATATTGCCAAAGAAATCATAAGGTTGTACTTAAAAAATTTGTTCTAGCCTTAACCTATCATTTTAAACCACCAAATTTTTACCATTGGAGACACTATACAAAGTCTCTTCAGACTCAGGGAAGATGTTTTCCTAACACATACTGGTGATATAGATATGAAAAGTAATGGACAGGAAAGAACCTTCCAGAAAATAGATCCACAACAACAATGGGAAAAGTTCTTTGCAAGTAAGAAAATAGTTATCTAATTAAAATATTTCTTTACACCTAGCATAAGAGATCTTAATGAGGTCTATCAGAATATCTCCCTTTCTTCCATTTCACACAGAAGTGATTACTGGTGTTATTGTGTCCCAGCTTCAGTGTACAGTAAGGAGTGTGTATGTTGGATATGGGAATAACTTGCCCTTTTTGCGCACAGGTTCCTGTACCTGGAGAATCCATTACTGATTCTGATGGAGAGGATAGTTCATCATCTGGATGACTGATCATCTGAACCTTGAATTGGATATTGTAACTGGAAATACTTTATATTGTTTCCCTTAGGGAAGCAATAAGTATTTTAAGTGAGTGAGAATGGGTAAAATGCATATTTAATGAAAAATAAGGTGGACTGCAGCATATAAGTGTCACAAGATTCTTACCTTCTTCCAGCCCACACCATTAGATTTGATTTTCCAGGCTTTATTGTAGCTAGTTGTGGTGATGTCACTGGATGCTAATCAATGGAATGTGAGGGGACACATGTGCACCACTTCTAGGTCAAGTCATAAAGGTCTCCAATACATGATTCCCCTTTCTCACTCATTATTCTGTCCATGCATTTCTCAATATGGTTCTTTGAATTGTCACTTTAAAGAGAGCCACAAAGGAATTCCATGTGACAGGAATCACCAGGACCAGACTAATGAACAATTAATTCAAGGAACACTCCATCTGCAAGATGGAAAATGCCTTGGAAGTGGGCAATAACAGTTGTAGTGAGACCAGCTAAAAACCTTGGTGAAATAGAAGTTATGGAGAGGGAAATTTTAGAGATGGCATTAAGCACTCTCAAAAGCTGCTGAAAGATTGTATTAGTTTCCTAGGTATGCTGTAACAAATTATCACAAACGAAATGGTTTGAAAGAACAGAAATTTTAAAGTCACATTTCTGGAGACTAGAAGTCCAAAATCAAAGTATAAGCACATCCTCTACAGCCCCTCTGGCCTCTGAGATCCTTTCAGAATCATTCTTCTATTTTCTTGAAGGCTAACACAGGTTTGTGGCCAAATAGCCCTATCAGCCATTTCCTGATTACAGATCCCAGATATTCAGCAACCTTCTGTCATTTCTTCTCATCTCTTTCCCTTTCAGTTCAAACTGACAACATTTCTGCTGATTTGGTTGATTTGATCTATGAATTACATGTCTAATCTCTCCAGCAAAATTGGTCCAGCCACACTGGTGGTGTTCTCTTCAGAGCATGCTTTATCATTTTTTCCTATATATATATATATATATATACTGAAAAATTTTCAGATCCTCAAATTTTAGTCCCTATTTCTTTTATAGTTTCTTCCTTAATTTCCTTTTTTTCCTTTTGTATTTTACTATAAGCAGTGCAGCATAACTATGCTTTGCCTTCCATACTTTGCTTGAAAATCCATTAAGCTAAATATACACATTCATCATCTACAAGTTCTACTTTCCACCTAACAATAGAACAAAACTCAGCTAAGTTTTCTTCCAATTTATAATGTGGATCACTTTTCCAAGGTTATTTCCAAAATCACATTCCTCATTCCATCTGAGATCCTCAGCAGAAGAATCTTCAGCTTTCATATTTCTACCAACAATCTTTTCAAGGCAATCTAGAATTTTTCTATCATGTATCTCAAAGTTTTGCCAGCCTCCATCCATTACCCTATTCCAAAGCCACCTGCACATTTGTAGATATTTGTTACAGCAGTACCCCAGTTCCTGGTATCCAAATCTATGTTACTTTCCTATGGCTTCCATAGCAAATTAGCACAAGGCACATGGCTTAAAACAACAGAAATGTTTAATTTAAAATTTCTAGAGTCCCAAGCCTAAAGTCAAGGTGTAGGCAGAGCTCTGGTCTCTCTAAAGGCTCAAGGGGAAGCTCTGTTACATGCCATTCTTTTAGCTTCCAGTGCTGCTCTCAATACTCAGTGTGCCTCAGCTTGGGGATGCACCACTCCAGCCTCTGGCTCCATCATCAAGTGATGTTCTCTCTCTAAATGTGTCTGTGTCTCTTCTACTGTTCTGATAAGAACACCTGTCATATTGGTTGAGGCCCACCCTAATTCATTATGTCTTTAACTTGATTACATCTGCAGTAACTATTTCCAAATAAGGTCACATTCACAGTTACTAGGGTTAGGACTTCCACATATATTTTTGAGTGGCACAATTCAACTCATACCAGGGGTCAACAAAGAAAAGTCTAATTTTCTTCATTGGGTTTACTGATATAAAAATTATTGGTGACCTTAGCAAAAGCAATTAATAGATGTTATGTTATATAAGAATCAATAATGTTATATGATTACCAAAATAAATAATGCAACTTAGGATACATTATTACAATTATATTATTAAAGATTGATATAATCCTTTGCTACACTTTACTGGTCAAAGTATGCATACATCACTGAATTTCATTTTGACAACACAATTTTAGGGAGTCTAAGAGAGTGACTAGCATAGTTATATCTGGAAACAGTGATATATTTAAAAATAATGCATTTAGACTAGAAAAAACACTATTTAAGAGCTTTTGATAGCTATTTTTGATAGCTGTCTCTGATACTTGATAAACTAGCATTTAGTCGAGAGATTAGGTTTATCCTATGTAACTGCAGAAGATTGAGTTAAATTGAAGGTAGGTAAAGAATACTTCATCTCAATATGAAAAAGAATTTAATTGTTATAGGTGCTTAAAAATGAAATGTGCCTATTTAAATGATAGCAACCTCTACTTGTGAGTGAAGAACTTCCAAATGGTGTTAAACAATTGAAATTTGGAGTTGTTATAAAAAGAGAATCATAGGTCACATAAAAAAATTGCAGTATCTTCAAATTTTCCAAAACTGTGTATTCTCTTATTCTTTTCAAGGATTGAGATGACTCAACCTATTTTTAGCTATTAAAAATTAGATAATAGACATAGAAATATATGCATTTCCCCCTATTGGGTATAACTGGACAAGCTTTATCCAACTCATTGAATATTTATGCTAAATTAATTTCTAATTTGGCTAATATTTAATTAGCTATAGTCTAATTCTCAGCCTATATTTATTCCCTTACTTTCAGCCTATTTTCCTTACCATAACACTCACCTAACAATTACTTGTTTAATACTTGTCTACTACTCATATCGTAATTTCCATGGAAGTCTGGACCATATCTGTTTTAAGCAAAGCTCTCAGTTCTGTATTTACATTATGTCTGATGTATAAAAACTATACAACAAATGATCATAAATAATAAACTGATTTATGAATATTTGGTCAACAGTTATTCTATCAACCCATAAACAATTGTGAAGGTCTTCTGCTGTTTTCCTACATATGGAATCAATGGCAGAAGAGAAATCAATGAGAGTTAATTAAAAAAACAAGTTTTTGTTCAAGGCATTTATTGTTTAATTTTATTACCAAATACATATTTTTATTAAAAGTTGGGAAAAACATGAGAATTAAAAAAGACAATAAAATTATGTATAACGTGAATCTTCTCACACATAATAAACTACTGTCATCATTCTCATGTACTTCGTTTTAAAAATGGATGATTTTCATAGATGTGATTGCACCATATTTCATAATTTTCAATTTGGTATTCTATGATGTTCAATAAAAATCATAACTAGTACATTTTTTCACATTATTAAGACATTTAAATTGATGAAAATAATTCATCTATTTAGCACTCTTAAATAATTTTACTCTTTACTCAACATTGAGGTTACTTCCAATTTTAGTAGAATTTGTTTGATGAGTAGTTATGTGTTCACTATATTTAAGGCACTACTCTAGTTGTGGGGATACAGGAGTACACAGAAGAAGTCTTTCCTCTTCAGAACTTTATATTCTATTTCAGAGAGATAGTAAATAAACAAGGTAATGTCCATGAGTGGAATGAAAGAAATTAAACAAAATGACTTGATAGAAATCTGAGATCAAAATGTAGAAAAGTAGCCCCCCATACAAAAAGTCAGGGTGAAACATTCCAAGGAGAGAAAAGGGTAAGTTCAAATGCCCCTAGATATAACTAATTTTATTTTTTTTTAGACAAAGAAAAGTTAAGAGCCCAGAGCACAGCAAACAAAGTTGACCTTGGAGTGCTTTGTGGGCATCAGAGAATGTAGGATACACGGTGTCTCCTGTTAAGAAGTTTGAATTTTATTTTAAGTGAGGTAAGATTCCATGAGAGGATTTAATAAAGGTGTGGCATTATCTGATTTATTGTTTTAGAAACTAAATACTCTGCCCTGTAGAGAAAAGTTAAGGATACCAGTAGAGACAGGGAGACAAGTTAGGAGGTATTGAAGTCATCTAAGATTAAAAGGAGATATGCAACCAAGTTCTCTGCATAAAATCAGGAGCCATAAAAACTCCTGTCCTGTCTATGAAATCTGCATTAGAAACACCCTTGTCTGCTGTTCATCGTTCCACATGAAACTATTCAGACAGCCCTGGGACTAGAGAATTTAGTAAGATTACCTGATACAAGACTAACATAAAAAATCTGTACATGTGCAAGAGCAGATTAGTGATGAGTCCATCCACAATAGCATCAAAATCTAAAGTTCTCATGTAAACAAAGATGGTAAATATTTTTAAGGAGCTAATTCTTTAGTTATTCATTACCAAATAATGAGCTATCCTAAAATTTAGTGGCTTAAAACAATCATCTCTCATCATGTTTTTGAGGAACTTCAGGGAGGCCAATAATGCTAGAGCCAAATAAGGAGAAGGGAGAATTGTAGCCAATGTGATTCAAGAAGTACTAGTGGATTAGACCATGTAGGGCCTTTTAATATTAAAAAAAAATCCCCAATTACCCATTTATAGTGAAAAAGATAAATAAAACATGGAATATTCATAGGCTATAATCTCAGAGGTGATTAAATATTGACCTAGTTATATAGCTACATACATTGCAAAAAATTTAAAGCAATTGAAAAATGATGCACTCTCTGTGCTACTATTTGAGTGAAATTCTAAAACAAAATCATTAAAGGTTACTATTAGAACATGAGCAGGAGACAGGCATGTCAAATTCATATTAGCAGTTTGGTTGCCTCTGATAAGATTCAGAATGAAAGAATGAGAATTAAAGGAGTATTTACCATATCTGTATTATGTTTATACATAAAACATGACTATCTGAGGCAGATATTAAATTGTTTATATTCATTAATGCTAGATATACTATCCTCTATACTTATGTATATGTGTCTGTGTGAGTATTTGTGGGTCTGTGTTCACGTGTGTATATTTGTATGTCAGTAGATATGTATGTATTTTCATTTAAAAGACAAATTGCAAGGCTCTGTGATAGATTACCAACCTGAGACTTGGCCACCTGGTGGCATGTTATGGTGATGGTAGGGTCTGAAACCAGATGTAAATCCAATTCTCTGTCCTATTGATAAGGGAAACATCTCCACACCCATGTCCAGATTTAGGTTATGCATCTATTCTGTCCCATAGCACACTCTGACAAACCCTCAAAACAGATGTGTATGGGAACGTGTGCAAACAGACACGCAGGGTTTGGTCTCACCATTGTTTTTCATGAATTTCAGCAGTGAGGTGACCAAAAGACATATCTCCTGACAGATGCCCTACCAACTCCAACTTCCAATCCTCATCCCTTTGAGTTGTCTCTATAAGTGGATGAGCAAGAAACTTTATCTCCTCGTGCCTGAATATATTTCTTTTTCATGGAAAGAAAACTGTGTTTGAAGGCCTCAAGGGCTTTCTACATTTCTATTCCATCAAGTTATAGAAAAAATTAACATTATTATTATTAATTGTGCATATTCTCTTGACACTTTCATTAGGAAATCCGGAGGTGGAGAAGAGTCATCTGTTTCAGATCATATCACCATCTTTCCCAAAGTGCTCTTAAACTGTTCTTGGGTAGGTCTCTAGAAAAATAAAATATATTAACAGCAATTGTCCAAATCTAGTTTGCTTTTGAAGTATGATTTTAAATTGAGAATCTTAGCCTTTTAAAAATTTGAAAAATTTTGATAAACCCTGCATCTGTGAAATACCTGAATAGACAACAAATTAATATTGGGATGCATGTGTCTATTTGAATTATGGTTTTCTCTGGGTATATGCCCAGTAGTAGGAGTGATGGGTCATATGGTAGTTCTATTTTTAGTTTTGTAAAGAACCTCGATAGCATTCTCCATAGTGGCAGTATCAATTTACATTCCCACCAACAGTGCAAGAGGGTTCCCTTTTTTCCACAGCCTCTCCAGCATTTGTTTTTAGATTTTCTAATGATGCCCATTCTAACCAGTGTGAGGTGATAACTCACTGTAGTTTTGATTTGCATTTCTCTAGTGATGTTGAGCAGTGATGTCGAGCAGCTTTTCATGTGCCCCTTGGCCATCTTTATGTCTTTTTTGGAGAAATGTCTATTTAGGTCTTCAACACATTTTTTGACTGTGTTGTTTGATTTTTTTAATATTGAGCTGCATGAGTGGTTTATATATTTTGGAGAAAAATCCTTTGTTCATTGATTCATTTGCAAATATTTTCTCCCATTCTGAGGGTTCTCTTTTCACCTTGTTTATAGATTCCTTTGCTGTGCAAAAGCTTTTAAGTTTCATTAGGTCCTATTTGTTTATTTTTGTATTTATTTCCATTAGTCTAAAAGGTGGGCCAAGAAAGATCTTGCTGTGATTTATGTCAAAGAGTGGTCTTCCTGGGCTTCCCTGGTGGCACAGTGGTTGAGAGTCCACCTGCTGATACAGGGGACACGGGTTCATGCCCCGGTATGGAAGGATCCCACATGCCACGGAGAGGCTGGACCCGTGAGCCATGGCCGCTGGACCTGTGCGTCCAGAGCCTGTGCTCCACAACGGGAGAGGCCACAACAGTGAGAGGTCGGCATACCGCAAAAAAAAAAAAAAAAGAGTGGTCTTCCTATGTTTTCCTTTCAGTGTTTTATAGTGTCCAGTCTTACATTTAGGTCTTTAATCCATTTTGAGTTTATTTTTGTGTATGCTGTTAGGGAGGGTTCTAATTTCATTCTTTTACATGTAACTGTCCAATTATCCCAGCACCACTTATTGAAGAGACTGTCTTTTCTCCATTTTATATCCTTGCCTCTTTTGTCATAGATTAGGTGACCATAGGTGCATGGGTTTATCTCTGGGTTTTCTATCCTGTTCTATTGATCTATATTTCTGTTTCTGTGCCAGTACCATACTGTTTTGATTATGGTAGTTTTATAGTATAGTTTGATTCATGGAATCTGATTCCTCCATCTCCGATTTTTTTCCAAGATTGATTTGGCTATTTGGGGTCTTTTGTGCATCCATACAAATTTTAAGATTTTTGTTCTAGTTCTGTAAAACTGCCATTGGTAATTTGATAGGGATTGCATTGAATGTGTTGATTGCTTTGGGTAGTATAGTCATTTTCACAATATTGATTCTTCCAATACAAGAAGATGGTATACCTCTCCATCTGTTTGTGTCATCTTTGATGTCTTTCATCAGTTTTATAGTTTTCTGAGTACAGGTCTTTTACTTCCTTAGGTAGGTTTATTCCTAGGTATTTTATTCTTTTTGTTGCAACGGTGAATGGGATGGTTTCCTTAATTTCTCTTTCTGATCTTTCATTGTTAGTGTATAGGAATGCAAAAGATTTCTGTGCATTAATTTTGTATCCTGCAACTTTACCAAATTCATTGATTAGCTCTAGGAGTTTTCTGGTGGCATCTTTAGGATTCTCTATGTATATTATCATGTCATCTGCAAACAGTGACAGTTTTACTTCTTCTTTTCCAATTTCTATTTCTTTTATTTCTTTTCCTTCTCTGATTGCCATGGCTAGGACTTCCAAAACTATGCTGAATAATAGTGGCGAGACTGAACATCCTTGTCTTGATCCTGATCTTAGAGGAAATGCTTTCGGTTTTTCACCATTGAGAATGATATTGGCTGTGGGTTTGTCATACATGATCTTTATTATGTTGAAGTAGGTTCCCTCTATGCCCATGTTCTGGAGAGTTTTTTATCATAAATGGGTGTTGAATTTTGTCAGAACTTTTTCTACATCTATTGAGATGATCACATGGTTTTTATTCCTCAATTTGTCAGTATGGTGTATCACATTGATTGATATGCGTATATTGAAGAATCCTTGCATCACTGGGATAAATCCTACTTGATGATGGTGTATGTTCCTTTTAATGTGTTGTTGGATTCTGTTTGCTAGTACTTTGTTGAGGATTTTTGCATCTATATTCATCAGTGATATTGGTCTGTAATATTCTTTTTTTGTAGTATCTCTGTCTCATTTTGGCTTCAGGGTAATGGTGGCTTCATAGAATGAGTTTAGGAGTGTTAATTTCTCTGCAAATTTTTGGAAGAGTTTGAGAAGGATGGGTGTTAGCTCTCCTCTAAATGTTTGATAGAATTCACCTGTGAAGCCGTCTGGCCCTGGACTTTTGTTTGTTGGAAGATTTTTAATCACACTTTCAATCTCAGTGCTTATATTTGGTCTGTTCATATTTTCTATTTCTTCCTAGTTCAGTCTTGGAAGGTTATACCTTTCTAAGAATTTGTCCGTTTCTTCCAGGTTGTCCATTTTATTCGTATAGAGTTGCTTGTAGTAGTCTCTTATGATGCTTTGTATTTCTGCAGTGTCTGCTGTAACTTCTCCTTTTTCATTTCTAATTTTATTGATTTGAGCCTCTCCCTCTTTTTCTTGATAAGTCTGGCTAAAGAGTTATCAATTTGGTTTATCTTTTCAAACAAACAGCTTTTAGTTTTATTGATCTTTGCTATTGTTTTCTTTGTTTCTATTTCATTTATTTCTGCTCTGATCTTTATGATTCCTTTCCTTCTACTAACTTTAGATTTTGTTTGTTTTTCTTCCTCTAGTTCCTTTAGGTATAAGGTTAGATTGTTTATTTGAGATTTTTCTTGTTTCTTGAGTTAGGATTTTATTGCTATAAACTTCCCTTTTAGAACTGTTTTGCTGCATCCCATAGGTTTTAGATGGTTGTGTTTCCTTGTCATTTGTTTCCGGGCAGTTTTTGATTTTCTCTTTGATATCTTTAGTGATCTTTTGGTTATTTAGTACCATATTGCTTAGCCTCCATGTGTTTTTGTTTTTATGATTTTTTTCTTTGTAATTGATTTCTAATCTCATAGTGTTGTGGTTGGAAAAGATGCTTGATATGATTTCAATTTTCTTAAATTTTCTGAGGCTTGATTTGCGTCCCAACGTATGATCTATCCTGGAGAATGTTCTGTGTGCACTTGAGAAGAAAGTGTAATCTGCTGTTCTTGGATGGAATATCCTATAAATATCAATTAAATCTATCTGGTCTATTGTGTCATTTAAAGCTTCTGTTTCCTTATTAATTTTCTGTCTGGATGATCTGTCCATTGGTGTAAGTTAGATGTTAAATTCCCCTACTATTATTGTGTTATTGTCAATTTCCTCTTATAGCTGTTAACATTTGTCTTATGTAGTGTGGTGCTCCTATGTTTGGTGCATATATAATTTTAAATGTTATATCTTCTTGGATTGATCACTTAATCATTATGTAGTGTCTTTCCTTCTTTCTTATAACATTTTTTATTTTAAATCTATTTTATCAGATATGAGTATTATTACTCCAGCTTTGTTTTGATTTAAATTAGCATGAAATATCTTTTTTCCATCCCCTAATTTCAAGTCTGTATGTGTCCTTAGACCTGAAGTGGCTCTCTTGTAAAAAACATGTACATGGGTCTTGTTTTTGTATCCATGCAGGAGCCTGTTTCTTTTGGTTGGAGCATTTAATCCATTCACATTTAAGGTAATTATCAATATGTATGTACCTATTACCATTTTCTTAATTGTTTTGGATTTGTTATTCTAGGTCTTTTCCTTCTCTTGTGTTTTCTGCCTAGAGAAGTTCCTTTAGTATTTGTTGTAAAGCTGGTTTGGTAATGTTGAATTCTGTTAGCTTTTGTTTGTCTACAAGGTTTTATTTTCTCTGTCAAATCTGAATGAGATCTTTGCTGGGTAATCTTGGTTGTAGCTTTTTCCCTTTCATCACTTTAAATATGTCCAGCCACACCCTTCTGGTTTTCAGAGTTTCTGCTGAAAGATCTGCTGTTAACCTTATGGGGATTCCCTTGTATATTATTTGTTACTTTTCCCTTGCTGCTTCTAATATTTTTTCTTTGTATGTGATTTTCGATAGCTTGATTAATATGTGTCTTGGCATGTTTCTCCTTGGATTTACCCTGTACGAGACTCTGCAATTCCTGGAGTTGATTGACTATTTGCTTTCCCATATTAGGGAAGTTTTCAACTATAATCTCTTCAAATATTTTCTCAGTCCCTTTCTTTTTCTCTTCTTCTTCTGGGACCCCTATAATTCAAATGTTGGTGTGTTTAATGTTTTCCCAGAGGTCTCTTAGGCTGGGTTCATTTCTTTTCATTCTTTTCTCTTTATTCTGTTCCGCAGCAGTGAATTCCACCATTCTGTCTTCCAGGTCATTTATCTGTTCTTCTGCCTCAGTTACTCTGCTATTGATTCCTTCTAGTGTATTTTTCATTTCAGTTATTGTATTGTTCATCTCCATTTGTTTGTTCTTTAATTCTTCTAGATCTTTGTTAAACATTTCTTTCATCTTCTCTATCTTTGCCTCCATTCTTTTTCCTAAGCCCTGGATCATCTTCACTATCATTATTCTGGATTCTTTTTTTGGAAGGTTGCCTATCTCCACTTCATTTAATTGACTTTCTGGTTTTATATCTTGTTCCTTCATCTGGTATATATTTCTCTACTATTTCCTTTTGTCTCTCTTTCTGTGAATGTGGTTTTCATTCCACGGGCTGCAGGACTGTAATTTTTCTTCCTTCTGCTGTCTGCCCTCTGGTGGATGAGTCTATCTAAGAAGCTTGTGTTAGCCTCCTGATGGGAGGGAATGTTGGTGGGTAGGGCTGGGTGTTGTTCTGGTGGGCAGAGCTCAGTAAAACTTTAATCTGCTTGTCTGCTGAAGGGTGAGGCTTATTTCATGCTGTGTTGGTTGTTTGCCTGAAGTGACCCAGCACTGGAGGCTACAGGCCCTTTGGTGGGGCTAATGGTAGACTCCAGGAGCACTCATGTCAAGGAGTACCTCCCAGAACTTCTACTTACAGTGTCTCTGTCCTCACGGTGAGCCACAGCTACCCCCTGCTTCTACAGGAGACCCTCCAACACTAGCAGGTAGGTCTGGTTCAGTCTCCTATGTGGTCACTGCTCCTTCCTTCTGGGTTTTGACATGCACACTACTTTGTGTGTGCCCTCCAAGAGTGGAGTCTCTCTTTCCAGCAGTCCTGTTGAAGTCCTGCAATCAAATCCCACTAGCCTTCAAAGTCTGATCCCCTGGGAATTCCTCCACCTGTTGCCAGACCCACAGGTTAGGAAGCCTGATGTGAGGCTCAGAAGCTTCACTCCCGTGGGTGGACTGGGCTGGTATAATTGTTCTCCAGTATGTGATTCAACCACCCAGTGGTTATGGGATATGATTTTGTGATTGAACCCCTTCTACAGTCTCATTGCAACTTCTTCTTTGTCTTTGGATGTAGCATCTTTTTTTTTGTGAGTTGCAGCGTCTTCCTGTTGATGACTGTTCAGCAGTAAGTTGTGATTCTGGTATTCTTGCAAGAGGGAGGTTTTTTTTTTCTCTTTTTGTGAGTGTGTGTGTGTGTCTGTGTGTGTGTGTGTTTCTTTGTGTGGTTTTGTTTGTTTAGTTTTGCTTTTACCATTTGTATTGGGTTCTGTCTGTTTGTTTTCTTTTTTTTTCCTTCAGTACCATTGGGCTGGCAGGGTCTTGGTGCTACCGCCAGGTGTTTGGCCTGAACTTCCGAGGTGGGAGAGCTGAATAGAGGACATTGGACAACCACAGACCTCCCGGCCCCATGTAATATTAATTGGCAAAAGCTGTCCCAAAGACCTCCATCTCAACACTAAAACACAGGTCCACCCAACAGCCTGCAAACTTCAGTGCTGCACACCCATGCCAAACAACTAGCAAGACAGGTACACAAACCCAACAATTAGCAGAGAGGCTGCCTAAAGCCATAGTAAGTTCAAAGACACCCAAAACACACCACTGGATAAGGCCCTGCTCACCAGAAGGACAAAATCCAACCCCACCCACCAGAACACAGTCACCAGTCTCCTCCACCAGGAAGCCTACACAAGCCACTAAACCAACATCACCCACTGGGGGCAGACACCAAAAATAAGAGGAACTATGAACCTGCAGCCTGAGAAAAGGAGGTCCCAAACACAGTAAGTTAAACAAAATGAGAAGACAGAGAAATATGCAGGAGATGAAGGAGCAAGTTAAAATCTCACCTGACCAAGCAAATGAAGAGGAAATAGGCAGTCTACCTGAAAAAGAATTCAGAGTAATGATAGTAAAGATTATCCAAAATCTTGGAAACAGAATGGAGAAAATACAAGAAAAATTTAACAAGGACCTAGAGGAACTAAAGTGCAAACAAACATAATGAACAATGCAATAAATAAAACTAAAAATACTCTAGAAGGAATCAATAGCAGAATAACTGAGGCAGAAGAACAGATATGTGATCTGGAACCTAGAATAGTGGAAATAACTGCTGCAGAGCAGAAGAAAGAAAAAAGAATGAAAAGAATTGAGGACAGTCTCAGAGACTTCTGGGACAACATTAAATGCACCAACATTCAAATTATAGGGGTCCCAGAAGAAGAAGAGAAAATGAAAGGCTCAGAGAAAATATTTGAAGAGATTATAGTCATAAACTTCCCTAACATGGGAAAGGCAATAGTCAATCAACTCCAGGAAGCACAGAAATTCCCATACAGGATAAATGTAAGAAGAAACATGCCAAGACACATATTAATCAAACAATCAAAAATTAAATACAAGGAAATAATATTAAAAGCAGCAAGGGAAATGCACAAATAATATACAAGGGAATACCCATAAGGTTAACAGCTGATCTTTCAGCAGAAACTCTGCAAGCCAGAAGGGAGTGGCAGGACATATTTAAAATGATAAAAAGGAAAAAACTGCAACCAAGATTAGTCTGTCCAGCAAGGATCTCATTCAGTTTCGACAGAGAAATTAAAACTTTTACAGACAAGCAAAATCGAAGAGAATTCAGTACCACAAAACCAGCTTTTAAAAAAATGCTAAAGGAACTTCTCTAGGCAGGAAACACAAGAGAAGGAAAAGACCTATGATAACGAACCCAAAACAATTAAGGAAATGGTAATAGGAACATACATATCAATAATTACCTTAAATGTAAACAGATTAAATGCTCCAACCAAAAGACATAGACTGGCTGAATGGATACATAATAAGACACATATATATGCTGTCTACGAAAGACCTCCTTCAGACCTAAGGACACATACAGACTGAAAGTGAGGGGATGGAAAAAGATATTCCATGAAAATGGAAATCAAAAGAAAGCTGGAGTAGCAATTCTCATATCAGACAAAATAGACTTTAAAATAAAGACTATTACAAGAGCCAAACAAGGACACTACATAATGATCAAGGGATCAATCCAAGAAGATATAACAATTGTAAATGTTTATGCATCCAACATGGGAGCACCTCAAAACATAAGGCAAATGCTAATAGCCATAAAAATGGAAATTGAGTAACAAAATAATAGTAGGGGACTTTAACACCCCACTTTCACCAATAGACAGATCATCCAAAGTGAAAATAAATAAGGAAACACAAGCTTTAAATGACACATTAGCCGACATGGACTTAATTGATATTCATAGAACATTCCATCCTAAGCTTTTGGCAAAATTCAACACCCATTTATGATAAAACTCTCCAGAAAGCAGGCATAGAGGGAACCTACCTCATCATCATAAAGGACGTATTTGACAAACCCACAGTCAACATCATTCTCAATGGTGAAAACCTGAAACCATTTCCTCTAAGATCAGGAACAAGACAAATGTGCCCACTCTCACCACTATTATTCAGCATAGTTTTGGAAGTTTTAGCCATGGCATTCAGAAGAGATAAAGGAAATCAAATCAGAAAAGAAGAAGTAAAACTGTCACTGCTGCAGATGACATGGCACTATACGTAGAGAATCCTAAAGATGTTACCAAAAAAGTACTAGAGTTAATCAATGAATTTGGTAAATAGCAGGACACAAAATAAATGCACAGGAATCTCTTGCATTCCTATATACTAATGATGAAAAATATGAAAGAAAAATTAAGGAAACACTCCCATTTACCATTGCAACAAAAAGAATAAAATACCTAGGAATAAGCCTACTAAAGGAGGAAAAAGACCTGCATGCAGAAAACTATAAGACAATGATGAAAGGAATTAAAGAGGATACAAACAGATGGAGAGGTATACCATGTTCCTGCATTGGAAGATTCAACATTGTGAAAATGACTATACCACCCAAAGCAATCTACAGATTCAGTGCAATTCCTATCTAACTACCAATGGCATTTTTCACAGAAGTAGATAAAGAAATTTCACAATTTGTATGGAAACATAAAAGACCGCAAATAGCCAAAGCAATCTTGAGAAAGAAAAACGGAGCTGAAGGAATCAGGCTCCCTGACTTCAGACTATACTAAAAGCTACAGTAATCAAGACAGTATGGTACTGGCACAAAAACAGAAATATAGAACAATGGAACAGGATAGAAAGCCCAGAGATAAACCCATGCACATATAGTCACCTTATTTTTGATAAAGGAGGCAAGAATATACAATGGAGAAAAGACAGCCTCTTCAATAAGTGGTGCTGGGAAAACTGGACAGCTATATGTAAAAGAATGAAATTAGAACACTCCCTAACACCATACACAAAAATAAACTCAAAATGGATTAAAGACCTAAATGTAAGGCCAGACACTATTAAAATCTTAGAGGAAAACATAGGCAGAACACTCTGTCACATACATCACAGCAATATCCGTTTTGACCCACCTCCTAGAGAAATGGAAATAAAAACAAAACTAAACAAATGGGACCCAATGAAACTTAAAAGCTTTTGCACAGCAAGGGAAACCATAAACAAGATCAAAAGACAACCCTCAGAATGGGAGAAAATATTTACAAATGAAGCAACTGACAAAAGATTAATCTCCAAAATATACAAGCAGCTCATACAGCTCAATATCAAAAAACGAAACAACCCAATCCAAAGATGGCAGAAGATCTAAATAGACATTTCTCCAAAAAAGATATACAGATTGCCAATAAACACATGAAAGAATGCTCAGCATCACTAATCATTAGAGAAATGCAAATCAAAACTACAATGAGATACCACCTCACAACAGTCAGAATGGCCATCATCAAAAAATCTGCAAACAATAAATATTGGAGAAGGTGGGGAGAAAAGGGAACCCTCTTGCACAATTGGTGGGAATGTAAATTGTTACAGACACTATGGAGAACAGTATGGAGCTCCTTCAAAAAAACCTAAAAATAGAACTACTATATGATGTAGCAATCCCACTACTGGGCATTTACCCTGAAAAAACCACAATTCATAAAGAGTCATTTACCAAAATATTCATTGCAGCACTATTTACAATAGTCAGAACATGGAAGCAACCTAAGTGTCCGTCAACAGATGAATGGATAAAGAAGATGTGGCACATATATACAATGGAATATTACTCAGCCATATAAAGAAACGAAATTGAGTTATTTGTAGTGAGGTGGGCGGACCTAAAGTCTGTCATACAGAGTGAAGTTAGTCAGAAAGAGAAAAACAAATACCGTATGCTAACACATATATATTAAATATTTTTTTTAAAAAATGTTCTGAAGAACCTAGGGGCAGGACAGGAATAAAGACGCAGACATAGAGAATGGACTCGAGGACATGGTGGGGGAAGGGGAAATTGAGATGAAGTGAGAGAGTAGCTTTGACATATATACACTACCAAATGTAAAATAGATAGCTACTGGGAAGCAGTCGCATAGCACAGGGAGATCAGCTCGGTGCTTTGTGACTACCTAGGGTGTGATAAGGAGGGTGGGAGGGAGACATGCAGATATATGTATACATATAGCTAATTCACTTTGTTACACAGCAGAAAGTAACATATCATTATAAAGCAGTTATACTTCACTAAAGATGTAAAAACAAAAAAAAAAACTGCTTCATCCAGAAAAGATTCAATCATCCTGAGAACCAGGCTGCAATCCAATCTTTTTTCCATTTGCAATAAGCATCCCCACATCTCTGTTTTAAAGGAAATTTAAATGTGAATGAAGCTGATAAGCTTGCAGTTTGACATTTAGATATTTTCTCCAGTGGACTAAAGATGATAAATCATTATTGATCTCACTGAACTGAAGAAAATGTGAATATTTTGTCAGGGATTAAACATTTTCAGCTCACTCAGTGATGACATATGAAGATATGGTTCCCATTTTTGGCACCTCATATTTAACAAAATTAGCAAAATCAATAAAATTATGCAATCCTCATCAGGATGATATAAATACTTTATGATATATTTTTATGATATATTTTTAATCTAGAGAATCTTATTATGAAATAAGCAGGTAATTGTAAAAACATATATGTTTTTCCTATTTGAACTTGTAATCTAATTGAAGCTACTGATACCTTTTCTCTAAGGCAAAGAGGTAATGTTTAGAATTAAAGTCAGTGTAGTAAGATTAGTTTTGGTAATGTCGCTGGTATTTTTAAATCTAAGTTTCATTCATATAGTAATGTTTAGCTCAATCAAAAAAGAAAAAGGCTTTTAAAAGATCACAGTAGTCTGGTGGTAATTTAATGTATAATATCCTTATAATAATGGCATCAGAAAAATATATATAAATGAGTACCATGTGTATTTCAGACATTTGATTACTATTCAATGTTTAGTTAGTATCTGCTTCTTTTGTTTATCTGTTTTGACCTGGTGCTGCCCTAGGCATGGAACATTCAAAAATGAGTAAGACACTAACCGAGCTCTTGGGCAATTTAGAGTTTATTTTTATTTACATTTTGGGAGATATTTAAAGACAGTCAGTTTTTTGTTTTGTTTTGTTTTGGCCACGCTGTGTGGCATGGGGGATCTTAGATCCCTGACCAGGGATCAAACCCATGCACTCTGCATTGGGAACATGAAATCTTAACCACAGGACTGCCAGGAAAGTCCCTAAGGACACTCGATTTTTGCAAAGTAAGCTTCTCTCTACACTCAGTGGCGAGAACTAACTAAGCAAAGTTTTGCTTAATAAATGAAACTTACAGGCCTTAAATGATATCTATTCAATGATTCCCAACTATGTTATCTACTATGATTCCTAAGTATATTATTTATACTTTAAATTCTGAGCCATGTACTCTACTTCGTACTCTTCTAGACATCTAATCACAAATTTCCAAATAAAACTTTTTAATTTTTTACTCAAGTCTACTTCTTCCCTTGTTTTCAATATCTCATTGCTCCATTTTCTTTCTTTTAAATTGTGGCTGAACCTTTTAAGCATTAATTTTGGAGAAATATGCAAGGAAAATAAAGGCTATGCTAATTTAAATCTCTGGGATTTAAATTTCAAATTTGTTGTAATATTATTCTTTATTTTCCTTTATTTAATGAATACATTTTGAGCACCCAATCTGATACTCATATCTTCTATTTTTACATACATTTGTAGCTATATTTACTAAGGTTTCTCAACAGTGGGAAAGTTTGGATTACTTTATTCTTCAATGTTTCCTCCATATCTTTGTTCATGCTGCATTTTCTGAATTCTACTTGTGTTCTTTTTCCTGTAACTTTATTGAAGTAAAATTGACAAATAAAATTGCATATATTTAAAGTATATAATATGATGATTTGATATATGTACACCTTGTGAAATATTTACCACAATCACATTAATTAACATATCTGTCATCCACACAGTTACCATTTTTTTATAGTGAGAATATGTAAGATCTACTCTCTTAGCAAATATCAAGTATACAATACAATATTATTAATTATAGTCATGATGTTGTGTATTACATCCTCAGAATTTATTCATTTTATAACTGAAAGTTTGCACCCTTTGATCAACATCTCCCCACCCCTTAACCCCTAGCTACCACCATTTTACTCCTTGTTTCTAGGTGTTCAAGTGTTTATTAATTAATCTATTTTGTTCTTTTGTATTTCACATATCAGTGATACTATACAGTATTTGTCTTTGTCTGGCTTATTTCACTTAACATAGTGCCAAACAGTTTCATTCATGTTGTTGCAAAGGGCAAGATTCCCTTCTTTTAAAGGCTGAATAATATTCCATTATAGAGAGATAGATAGATACATAGATAGATAGATGATAGATAGATATAGAGAGAAAGTTCAATTTCACACTTTCTATATTCATTCATCTGTCAACAGACACTTAGGTTCTTTCCATATCTTGCTTCTTGAGAATAATGTTACAATGAAGATGAGAGTGCAGGTATCTTTTCAAGATACTGATTTTGTTTCCTTCATGTATGTACTCAGAAATAGGGTTGTTGGAACATATGGTAGTACTGTTTTTAATTTTTTGATGAATGTCCATAATGTTTTTCATAATGGCTGTCTCAATTTACATTCCCACCAGCAATGCACAGGGTTCCCTTTCTCAACATTCTGTCAACATTTGTTAACTCTTGTCTTTTTGGTAATAGCTATTCTAACAGGTGTGAGGTAATATCTCATTGTGATTTTGATTTGCATTTCCCTGATGATTAGTGATGTAGATCACCTTTTCATGTACTTGTTTGCCATTTGAATGCCATCTGTGGAAAAATGCCTATTCAGGTCCTTTGTCCTTTAAAATTGGATTTTTTATTTCTCTGTTATTGACTGTATGAGTTCTTTATATATTTTAGAAATTAAATTATTGTCAGATATATGGTTTTCAAATATTTTCTCCAGTTCATTAGGTTGCCTTTCATTTTCTTGATGACTGATGATTTCCTTTGCTGTGCAGAAGATTTTTAGTTTGAGTGGTCCCATTTGTTTACTTTTGCTTTTGTTGCCAGTACTTTTGATGTCATACCCAAAAACTCATTACCAAGACTAATATCAAGGACATTTTTTCCTATGTTTTCTTCTAATAATTCTACCATTTCTGATATTACATTTAAATTTTTATTCCATTTCTAGTTGTTTTTTGTGAGCACTGTAAGATAGAGGTCCAATTCCATTCTGCATGTAGATATCAAGTTTTCCCAGTACCATTTTTTGAATACACTACCATTTTCCATTGTGTGTTCTTGGTGTCCTTGTCAAAGGTTAGTTAACTGCGTATGTATGGGTATATTTCTGGACTCTTTATTCTGTTCCATTAATCTATGTGTCTGTTTTTATGTCAATATGAATATGAATGTTAGGATTTTTTTTCCATTTCAGTGAATAATTCTATTAGAATATTATATAGATCACTTTGGGTAATATGAACATTTTAACAACGTTAATTCTTCCAACACAAGAACATAAGATATCTTTTTATTTTTTGTCTTTCTTGTGTTCTTTCTTAACCAATCTTAATGCTAATGGGCCAAGATTAATACTGTATGGGTTTTCTTACAATTTCCCTTTCTGCTTTCAAACTAAAGAGAAATTTGGCTTTGCTGGATCAGTTTTCTCTTCATCTTACACTGAAAAATAAAATTCTGCTATTGCTTTATCTGTTCTTGTGTGTGTGTGTGTGTGTGTGTGAAGTAAAGCTAAGAGGAAAATGAGGCCCTACCCACTTCTGACAAGTGGTCTGAAATGAGAGACACCTTCTTTAAGACATCCTACCTCCCAGTCTACAATGTTTGATTGGAAGGTAAATATGCACCTGGTTCCAAGCTAATCATTTTTTTAAAAACACTTTTGAGATGGAGTTTTGACTGACCAGGGGAAATACTATAGTCCTGTAACAACTGATCATCAGACTCTGCCTCACGAAGAAAGCCTGAGGGAATGAAGCCAAGGTAGGCAGAGAACAACCTATAGAAAAAGAACAAGAGAGCCGTGTTCGTCCTCCTTGTTCTGTCCTTCCCTATGGTTGGGGCATGTGAGCAAGTATACTTTCTCTTGTACCCAATGTTCCTGTTTTCGATTTGCCTTTAGTGTTAAAAATTTGATTTTTTTTTTTTTTGGCCAAGTGCTCCTTTCAACTTTCAGTTTGACATTTCCTTTATTTCAGAAGAATTTTCTTCTTTTATGTACTGGTTATTGTTCTTCACTTGTTTTAATTTCTCTCTCCTACATACAGCTGATCTGCATCTTGGATCTCTGCTCACTGTTCTGCATATAAAGGCCTCCACATCCATCTCCCACAAGATTCAGCTGTCTTGTTGTGTCGGCTGATATTTGAGAGAAATTTTCAGGTTTGTCTTTGTAATTACTGACTTCATTTCTAAAAATGTCAATTGTGCTCATTCCTAAATCTAATGCCTTTCAAAATTCTGTAATCCATTTTTTTTAAGTTTTTTCTTTTACTTAAATTTCTTCTACAACCTGTAGTTACCCACCTTAAAACCAGTTACAATTTTAAGTTTCAGTTTATGTCTTATTATCTCATACTTCTCACAGGTCATGTGTACATGCATTTTATTGAGACAACAGTCTGTTAGTAAATTCTCAGAACATCTCCAACTGTAAAGTGTGTTCATTACTAAGCTCTTCTATGCTGTGAATGCTAAATTGCTTCTCATATTGCAGAATTGCTTCTAGGCTCCTTTGACCTGTAGTCTCCCTTATACAAGACAGTGATGAAATATTTTCAAGACTAGCTTTTGCCATTATCAGTATGATTATGTTTTCTATTGCTCCTATGACTCTCAAGTATTAAGCCTAAAAGTCTGGACCTTAGTCAGATGGATTTAAAATTCACCTAAATTTCTCTGTGGAACATTTACTTATATAACTTGTCTCTGGAAAAATAATGAATTAGTTTTATCAAAGAATAAAAAATCTTAAATTATCTGAAGCATTAACTATATTTCTCTCTTTCCAATGAATGAAAATTCAGCCTTAGAATATATCACTTTCATTGCTTTTCCAAGATATATATATTTTCCTATTGCTATCATTAGAAAGCAGAAAATAAAGGATCAAACTATTCCAGGAAAGAATTTTGTTTCTGGGAGGTGAAATCCTGGAAGGAATCTGGGAAGAATTAGTAGATAATTGCTTAGTCATGGCATTTTATAACAAAATTTTTTCTATAGCATAAGGGAAGAGTTCAATCCCTATCAACTGTGACAGACAGGAGTTGAAATATTATACATGGGATATTCCTGAATGGTCCTGATATGATTTTCAAGATTTTATTCATGCTTCTGGTAGTGGAAACTCTGAGTTATCTTACTTTTCATTTTCATAATTATGTCAGGGACTGAAAGATAGGAAAAATGATGTCATAACTTTCCATTAAAAAATCTGGGAGAATAATAGATTTTATGTTCCTTTTCTGTACTACAATTAATATTACAACCTTTATTCATTAATTTTTACAAAAGAATGTTATTTTCTGAAAACTATAAGACTGGGTGTTAGTAGACATCCAACATCACAGACATTGTTACTGTCAGCTATAACAATATCTGACATAGAATAACTGAGTGTGTGTATATATGTATATACACATATATATAAATATATTGCATATATAGTTATTAAATCTATATTTTGATTCTTAGAAATATATCTAAGATAGGTATGTCAGGTAAAATATCAATTTTAAGTAGAAGAAACTAATATTTACAAAGATTAATTAATTTGGCCAAAGTTAAACTATTAGAAAATGAGAAAGCAAGAGTTAATACTGAGACTTTTAAAATCCAGAACAGAGTTTTTTTTCCCCATGTAGTATTTCACCTATTAAATTTTTTAAACATATATTTTCAATGTTCATAAAATACAATTTAAATAGCTCTACCTCAGAAGTGTCATGTAAGAAATTAAATTATTTCATTTAAAAAGTTTCCAGTGATCCATAAAATATCTTTTAATAGGAAATTACTTATAGATCAATACAATGTGTTTTGCCTGATTGCTCCATAAGTAATTTATTGAGATACAATGGGCTTGATTCTACCTGACTTATCTAACAATGGCTAAATAAATAAATTGATGACACTCTCTCTCTCTGCTTCTCTCTCTCTTTTTAAATACTGATTAAATTCCTCTAGGGCATGAGTATTTTACACATCTACTATGATACAAAAGACTAAGTGAGATTTATTAAAATATGAAGATTTACTTCCTTTGCTCAGTGATTGAATCTCTGATATAGAAGCAGCTATGGTTAATATGAAGAACTAAACACATTATAAGCACTTAACATTAATTACTCCTTTTCATACAGAGACATGATTCTAAGCTAATGAATATGTCCTTGTAAGTATTTGAGCAAGTTTTCTTAAGTCACCAGCCAAAGAGCATCTGCTTTGTACTATTTTCTGAAGAAGCTGATGGCTTTCTCCGAGACCTCCAGATTTAATTCATTTCCTTTTGAACTATAGACCATACTATAGATGTAGTTAATTAAATTAAGTGGAGAGGTCAGCAAAGTTCATTGTTCTATAGAGGAAATAAGTATTTCATTGTCTTTTTATTTAATTTTTCCAAATGTTATAAATTTGTATACCACATAGAATTGTCTCAGTTTACAAATGTTTATCTTTATTTATGAACTCATTCCTTTGTTACCCATATAGTCAATATACATATTGAAAGTTTACTCTGTTCCAGGTGATATTTTGGACACAGTTATGATGATAGTCAATAACTGACATGTATCCTTTCCTTCCGGAACTTAGAGTTTACTGCCAAAAATCAAATTTATTCAGATAAACACAAAAATAAATGTAAAATTACAAGTGTGATAAACATGAGCAATACTTGAAAGGTATATGGAGATGTGAGAATAGATATAGGGAGAACTGACCTACCCTACGGAGCTAAGAAGATAGGAGGGAGGATTTGAACTGAGATCTAAAGACTTAATTGAAGTTAACTAGACAGAATGGCAATGTAGCCAGGGAGTCTGTTCCAGGATAAGGGAATAGCATGTATTCAAATTAAGAGCATATATAGAGCTGCTTAAGTTTGCCCATCAATAAAGAGTATGTATTAAAAAAAAAAAGATGCAATGCGATGCTCCTGCCTTGGGACACTTATATTTGTTGTCCCTTGCAACGAATTCTCTTTCCCCCAAATATGTTATGAACATGGTCAAATATCCTCTTTGCATAGAGATCTTTCTTGAGTACCTCTTCTAAAAATACAAAATTATAGGGAAGAGATATGGGAACATATGTATATGTATAACTGATTCACTTTGTTATAAAGCAGAAACTAACACACCATTGTAAAGCAATTATACTCCACTAAAGATGTAAAAAAAATACAAAATTATTCTTTCAGCCCAAAAATTTCTACCCTTTAACATGCTCATCGTATTTGTCCATTATATAGTACACAGCATACGACAAATTCTACAATTTTTATGTTTTTATTGCCTGTTTTCTCTCACTAGATTTCCTGAGAGCAAGGATCGTTATTCCCTTGAATATAATGGGTTTAATAAATATTTCTGAATGCTAAGATGGATAAAATAACCTTTCTGAATACTCACTATATGCCAGCTACTTTGTTATTTTTTAAATATACATTCTCCCATATCATCCTCTTAAAGCTGAAAGTTCACTTTATTCCCATTATACTAAAGAGGCATTTGGGGCTTGGATAATTCAGCAACTTGTCCATGATCATACTATTAGCAAATGGCAAAGGTAGAAATTGGACTTAACTCTATTTTACTTAAAATCCCATACTTTTGAAAACTACACTGCACTGCATTCTGACTTTTTACTTGGTACCAGAAACTCTGTTGCTAGAACTATAAATAAAATAGAAAGAAGAGGAAAATGAGTTCCAAGGTATAAATAATTCTTCTCATTGGTCCTCGCTTTCCTCTGTATAAAAGAAGTAAATATTCTAACACAGCTACACATTTTTGGGTAGTCCCTTGTTAAGTGACATTAACAAATATATTTATTAACTAGAAATGAGTCACCTAGTTCCAAGTAAGTGGCACATAAAGCCCAGTGGATTCTTTTGTGCAGCTGAACCAGTCGTAACTATGTCTCATATGCTTGGAATAAAAAATAAAATAATAAAGTTTTAAAAAAGGAATAATTACCTCCCCAGTCACCTTCACAATTGATTCAGTAAAGGAGACAGGATTTGCCTCCATGCCCCTTCATGGCCAGGTAGACATTTTATTAAAGGGTCTTTTTCTAAATGACCCACAAATCACTGCATCACTATACTGCAATATTTTGTTATCTTAGTTGGCATTATCTCCAGTCCTCTACTCTAAGCAAGCTAAATTCTCACACCAATATTTCAACATTTCTGGTTGGTTCCTTTCTGGCTTTCATATTTGTAAAGATGCCAGTACATCCTTTTCACATATAAGCCAGACCTGGACAATCTCCATAAACATAGGAAGAATCTCCATGACACTAATACTGAGGCTGACTTGGCAGAAGGAAATCACTGCTTTCCCTCAAGCATGGAAAAGTGCACAAGGTCCATGCCAACCTCCAGGATGCTCCTGTTCTTGGCACCTTTTTCATCCTCCAAACTATAGATTCTCTGGTATTTGTTATCCATTTTATTATCTTCTTGAGCCAATTCACCTTCTGGCATTCATGACTCCCAGAGTTAAGAGTTGATTTTCGATATATGTTTCTTAACCCCCTGTACTTTTTATTGTATGAGCAATTTTTTTTTTCTGGTGGAATTTTCTCCTCTCCAGAGCAAGATTATAAACATCTTATAATAATATTCATAATTGACAATAGTAAACCAATAAAATAAATTTTATGTAAATTTGTGAAACAGATGGTTTGTCTTCACTGTTCCTCAAGTGATATATGCTTTGTATCTCTTTGACCATTTATTAAATTAAAACTACATTAGTGTTGAAACATGGGAAGGGAAAAGGAGACAGTGAGAGGAGATGGTAAGCACTGACCACAAGAAAAATGTTTCTTTTTGCAGAATATTTGTGAAAACCAGCCCACCACTGTCCTATCTAAAATGTCCTCTCCATCTGGACCAACCTTATCTGTAAAGGGTTATTTCATTAATATATTGATATTAAGTGGCCTTCTGCCTTATGCAGCCTTGTACCCAAAAATAAGAAAAGTTTGTTGCAGCCAGCTCAAACACTCTTGGTCAGGAGATTTTTATTTAGAAGAAAAATAAAACAAAATAAAACTTTAATGTGACATTTGAGCATTTCAAATTTACTAAATTATTTGGTTCTAAGTAAGAATTCTTAATAGCCTTAGATAAATGACCTAGATAAAAGATACAGCATGAAGAATCAAATGACAAACATGGTGAGGTTGTCCTGTCCGGTAGTGTGTGATAGTATGGACAGCCTGAAAAATCAAAGTTGTCAGGCAAGGGATGCTCCAACATTGGAATTACATAGTGCTATGTATGAGACACATTTTACTTCACCTGTTAGTGAATCCTTGGACATGGCCTTTGTCAACCTTTAAAACAAAAAAAGATAAGTGGTTTAGCCAGCAAAATTGAGTTTATTCAGGTATAGGAGAAAAATTACTATTCAGGACGTCCAAATTATGGTGAACCATAGGCAAGCTCTGAGAACAAAGGAGAGGTGTTCTTTTACAGAGGAAAGGAGGAAGTTGGGAGGGGCTATATTGAATGAAATTTCATTCGAGGAGAATGCGAGTTTGGGGTTGTGGTGGCTTCTCATTGGCTGAGTTGTAGCAGTTTCCCACTGTCTGGGTTGTTGCTGGGCAGGGAGAAAATCTACCTTCTTCCTGCTAGTGCACGAAATCTTCCTGATGGGTATATGAAGTAAGCGTCCAAGAATAGTACTTGTGTGAGAGCTCCTCCTTAAGGGTTTCCCATCACCATTTTGAAAAAGGATTTCCTTTCTTCATTTTCACATTTTCTATTTTAGAATAGAATTAAAAATGGTATTAATAGTATTTTTTATTATTTTACTGTTTTACAATTTCCTAGCTATATTGACAAAAACCACCACATTAAGTCTGACCAAATTTCAAACTTCTTATTTATTTATTTATTTAATTTATTTTAATAAAAATAATTTTTATTGGGGTTTAGTTGTTTTACAATATTGTGTTTGTTTCTACTGTACAGCAAAGTGAAGTAGAGTTCCCTGTGCTATACAGCAGGTTAACTTTTTAATAATATAATTTTATTTGCATTAAATTTATTATGAGTTATTTAGAAGATTTATTTATTTTTGATCATTGGTAAGATGTTAGTATTTAAAAATTAAAAATAATTAACATTTCATTGACATTTTTCCTTAAAGTTTGGCAAGAACACAGATCTGTGACTTGGAGCCTAAACATTTACCAGTAGATTAAAAACAAAACAAAACAAAACACATTGTCACAATGTCAGTTACAAAGAATTCAGTGTTGTTATGTTGATTCAAAAGGGTAAATAGAATACAAAAATATGTATCACAGAAGAAATCAAGCACAGAATAACTATGAATTGAAAAGGTGATAAGGGTTCTAGGAAGTGTGAGATATGAAAAAACAGCTGCAGAAGAGTTAAATAATTATTATATACTTTGCTATACTAAAATATATAGAAACCCAGAAGTCAATATACAAAAATATTATTCTACACATAATATCACTATTTCATTTTCCAAAGTTGTATTTTTTTTTTTTTTTTTTTGTGGTACGTTGGCTTCTCACTGTTGTGGCCTCTCCCATTGCGGAGCATAGGCTCCAGACGCGCAGGCTCAGCGGCCATGGCTCACGGGCCCAGCTGCTCCGTTGCATGTGGGATCTTCTCGGACCAGGGCACGAACCCGTGTCCCAGGCATTGGCAGGCGGACTCTCAACCACTGCGCCACCAGTGATGCCCTCCAAAGTTGTATATTAACGGCTGTGTTTTCAGTACATTTTCTCACCAACTCCCCAAACCTTGTCCCTCTCCATGTCCCTTCTCCCAGTCAACTCCATCTCTCTGGTAACTAATATCTCCAGGAAGTGCTGCTACAGCAGAACCAGTGAACAGCATATTGGAATGATACAACACATCATAAGATTCAGTGAATAAAGATTCCCTGAACTGGGAGAAGTAGAGGAAAGTTAGTCAGTAAAAGGAAATTTAGAAGAAAGGGCACTGAGAATGACCCCTGTGACTTGCCCCTTATATCCAGAAGGAGTTTTAGGGTAAGGTGTAAATGACAGAATAACACAAATGTGTTTGAAAGGATCTGAAATCATAGGGAACTTGTGCAGTTCTTTCAAAGGTAATTTTAAGCCTCATAATTATCCCTCACCCAGCCTTCTCATGTTCTCTGCACTGTGTGGTAGGGATAGTAAAAAATGACTAGGAGGGTAGCCAGCAAAGACTGTGACATCTTTTCATAATTTCCTCATGCTCACTAGTACTTGAAGAGTAGTATATTTCCTGTGCTTCCAAAAAGAAAACAGAAGTCTCTGGGAAAGTCAGACATGGAATATTCTTGCAATTGAAAAAAGGGGAACAGAATACCAGTGTGGATTGGTATGCAGCATGTATCCAAGCTAAAGGCAAGAGAGATCATGATTCATATAGAGTTTTAAATGTCTTGGCATGGGTAGAGTTTACAGGGGGAGGAAGAACTAGAGAGAATTGTGTTCCAGAAGCCAAGAACAGGAAGCTTCAAGAGAAGAGGAAGTGTAGAAGTCTGGACAGCTAAGGATTGAAAAGCATCCTATGGATTAGCAACACAGCAGTTGCTGGTAAACTGAGTGACAGTGAGATCAGTGCTGATTGGTACTGACACCAAATTGCAAGTTTCTGAAAAAGCAGAAACATTATTCTAAGTGACAATATTAAATACTATACTTCAGATAACGCCACAAATGTTGGCAGTGAGGAAAAAGAGAAAGAAGTATTTGAGGGGGTGTACAGTTGAAGGAAGGTGGTGTTGTCACTGTTTGGGTTAGCACGAGGGACAACAAAATGGTCAAATAATTATTGAAAGAAGCAAATTGAATGGGAGTGCTTAAAGGAATCAATGAGAGATGGCAGAGTTGATGACATGAGTTAGAAGTAGGTATATTCTTGTCTCAAAAGAAAAGTTCTGTCTTAGAAAAGATGACCAGTAAACAATTTTTTTTTTTAGACTTTCCCTGGGTATTCAGAGATTTAGGTAGCAGCATAAATAAGCCAAATGAATTGAAGGAGTTATGAAAGCACATCTCTATGGAAGCTTCTTTATGGTCATTTTTTAAATTTAATTCACTCTTTTTAGTCTCATTTTGATTCAGCATGGACTAATTTTCCACTTTTTGATAGCCTTGCCCTTCTAAATATTTTGAATTTCTTTTCCCTTTCTCAGACTCTCCTGTTCATTTGCCTGATCTGAGATCCCCCGTACCTTCTGCTCACACCTGATGGTAATACATAGTTCTGAAAAATGCCACATTATGTTTAAGGTGCATGTGTATCTGAAAATAGTTAGAATATGATTTCATACATTTCAGAAACAAAAATCACTACAGTAAAATGTCCCATTTTGCTGGGATTCTGAACATTTATTTGATGCAGACCATCAATTACATCACAGGCTGTAAAACTCACAACGCTGGAACTTAGGCTTGCAATAAGCGTCTCTATAAATAAGCCTTATTTCTGTCACATTGATGTAACTAATACAAAAGTGCTATAGCTTGTGAGACTTTTGCTGCCTCCTCTTCTTCCTCCTTCTTCTTTTTTCATAATGGATATATATTGCACAGTGACCTGGATGCTCAGGTACTCAAAATTCATAAAGAAATCTCATGTAACAATGCTGCATCCCATAACTGTCCATGGATTAGTTCAAGGAATCTAGTTAAGAGTGAATAATGTAGTGTTTTTTCAGCATTTTGATTGAGTGACAAGGTCAAAAGATCACATACCATGATGACAAAGTGTATTTTTTACCATTTAAATAGAGACAATACCAAAGCATTACTCCCCTTACTATAAGTAAACCTTATAAGGAGGAATAAGCTTTTATAAAGGAATTTTGTAAATATTTGTCAATATAGGCTATACAAATTTAAAAATGCAATGAACCTATTAAATCAAACTTAATACTGATAATTCTAACAGGTATACCATTGGACAGAGACCACAAATACTTAATTCAAGTTAAGGAAAAACTGTTTCATTTATATTCCAAATAGTCAACATAGATGAAGGATATAGGTAAATATTCTTGATCTATAGCCTTCCTATTAAAACCTGTTTTACCAATATGGAATAGTGTCTTTCTCTATGAAGACCACTGGAGGAAAAAATCTTAAAAGAGTATTAATTGTCTGTCCTTTCATTTTGCACATTTGTATCTTAGCTAAAACTATCAGGTCTAGGATAGTAAGATAACCTGTAATTGCCCAAGAAATACCCTTTACAGATTTGGTTAAACAAATCAGATCAAAGTGCTCTGAAAGTTGTCATTTAAAGTGCCACAAAAAACCAAGTCAAACTTGAGTCAGTGCAATAAGTTGTTTTCCTAAAACAGGCATGGTGAAAGCAAATTGTGGGAAGTTAATATCTTATGTGTATTCAGGAAATTTCCTTCCTTAAAAGATCTTTATCGTAGTATATTTTAAAGTAAATAACATACTTAATTAGTGCATTGGATGTTCTTAAAGATGCATATTTGAGTGCTGACTTACAATCTAATTTATGAACCTAAAAAGCACAGAGTATTGAATGTGAGCACCTCAAACATGAATTCATAGTTATATACAATATGGGTTATGCTCTGAAAAATCCCCATTTTAGAATTTCAACAGAGTAATTTATTACTATGTCAGAATATAGGTAAGTCAGGTTATAAAAGCTCATGAAAATATGATTCTGTTCTTGCTAAAATAAATCAATATGGATCACATAACTATCAATAACATTAATTTACCATGAAACAGTAAAAAACATATATTTTAACTTTAATTTCCTTTTATTACCTTGTACTAACTAGAAATTTTTCATTCTCCCAGTCTCCAATTTTCAAATCAATATCTTACAATTTTGTTTTGCTTGGTTGATTATTTATACATACATAGTATCAGACAAAAAGAGGGTTTAGTTCCATATATATATATATATATATATGATATTTTCATGTTTTCACTTCCTATGTATGACATTTATACATCCTATAATTATTTATTGTTTTAAATACAGCAAATTCTTGCTATTCACAGTCATTATGATCACTGCAAACACCTTATTAGGGGATGGTAAGTCATTGTTCCTAAGGGAAATACAAAGTTAGGTTCCTCGTGCCTCTGTTCACAATAGTTTCATCAATCCATATATAAAGTTGTTTTAGGTGTGTTTCTGTTTAAAGACACCATATTTAATGTATACTGTTGATTCATTAACATTAAACTCATAATCAACAGCTCTATACCTCATGTCTGAAAAAAGCTTACCTGACACAAGTATCTTCTCCATAAGATACATCACAGTCTTCTTACACTTGGAAACATTAGACAGCACTTCAGCAGTACACTGGAGGACCATTTTAACATCAAAATCACAACACAAATCCTAAAAATGCAAAAAAAAGAAAAGGTGGCACTAAATAATCTCAAAAGAGGGACATTTGTTTAAAATATGAAAGCTTAAATGAGGAGGTAGTGTCTCCTTGTTTGACTTCAGCTGGGAACGTGCACATTGTTGACTTGAAATTTTCCCTGCTCTGGGCATGTCCACAAATAGCTGCAAAAGTTCCCTGACTGTTGATGTTGGAGTTACAAACAAATTTTACCAAGTAGGCAAATTTGCAAATATGGAATCTGTGAATCAGCTTCCTCTCCACTAAAAGCAGCAGAAGTATAATTCTAAGCAAACAATTCCATGAATTAAAAAACAAATTGCAATGAAGAGTGGAGAAGTGTGAGCATGTGCAACATGACTGTCTCTGGGTTGAAACCAAGATTTCTACTAATGTAAGTTTAATTTTCCAAACCTTATGATTTATGTAAAAATTGCCCAAAATGTTCCATGAATTCTGAAGCAGATAATAAGTGATGGGAAGAAAGAAGGGAGGAAACTGAAAATGAATAAAAAATGAACAGAGACTGATGGAGAAGACAAACTGTCAAGTGCTTACAAAGGTAAGCAAAGGTAAGAAGAAAGATAAATCTTTTACTAATTTTAAATAATTAAAGTTACCTTAAGGAAACAACTGTAACTTCAACAACTGTAAATAGGAGTATTAAAGGAGACTAAGAAAGTGTCTAACAAACTACATGAAACTGTGTAGTTGTCCATCAGAACAAACACATTTTTGGAAATGGTTAAATTGAATAAGAGCTAAGTAGGAAGGTTATTATCTAAGTACCATAATCAGTTGAGTAATACTAATATTTTTTTCATTATTCTTATTGTGATGAAAATATATACTTTTTGCACTTTCTCATAACAAGAAAAATTATGACTTGCATTTCACAGTCTCATAAAGGCAATTCTAGTTGTTGAGAAAAGTCCTCTCTCTTCACTGAAATTGAAGTCCTCTTTCTTCACTGGCACTCTGCTATGTATATGATACCAATTTATCTTAATTTTCTTCACAGTTTTCCTGCCTGATGTTTTTGTCCTTCCTTGGGGTTCAAATTCATTCTTCTTAAATTGCATTCTGTAGAATTTTAAGTGAGGGTCTATCTTTAGTAAACATTTTTTTTTTTGCTTTAAAATGCAGTTCACCTGCTGACAAATTTATTTTGTACTATATGTACAATTCTTATTTAAACATGTTTTCTCTTATACTTCGCACACTTTTAATTCATTATTTTTCATTTTTGCTCTTAAGACATCTAGTATTTATCTATTGTAATATTATTAAAGTAATATTTTTCTTTTTTTTGACTATTTTATAGTATTGCCATAATATTACCCAGAGTAGACTTCTTGTAATTTACCTTGCTTGGGTTCATTGCTCTTACTGAGACAATGAAATCATTACTTTATTAGCTCTAGAAATTTCTCAGCTGATACATCTCTATAAAGTATGTGTTTCTCTATTCTTTTCATTGTCTTCTTCTGGAACTCCATTTGTATGTATGTTAGACTTTCTGTCTATCACATCTTCCCAGCTCTATGTTTCCTACCTTAACTTTATGCTTCATTATAGGGAATTTTCAGATGTTCAGTTTATTGATTGTCTTGTCATTTGCATAGAGCTTATTGTTTTACCTGATCATTTGGTTATGTTAATAATAATTATTTTTCCACTTAGATCATTTACATTTTAATTGTATTAACAGCCATTAATACAGGTACTTTACTTTTACTATTTTTTTTTGTGGTCATTCATTATTTATTTATTTATTTATTTTTTTAACATCTTTATTGGAGTATAATTGCTTTACAATGGTATGTTAGTTTCAGCTTCACAACAAAATGAATCAGTTATATATATACATATATTCCCATATCTCTTCCCACTTGCATCTCCCTCCCTCCCACCCTCCCTATCCCACCCCTCCAGGTGGTCACAAAGCACCGAGCTGATCTCCCTGTGCTATGCGGCTGCTTCCCACTAGCTATCTACCTTACGTTTGGTAGTGTATATATGTCCATGCCTCTTTATCGCTTTGTCACCGTTTAATAGCATTTATTTTTGTATTTCTATCCTTTACTTATGGGACTGTTTTAAAGATATTAAAGTGTTCCTAATTTTATTACATATTTTCTTTCCTTTAACGTTATAAATATACTTAATGTATAATCTTTATTTGGTAATTCTAATACCTGAATTAGTTTGGATTCTAAATCTGCTCTTTGTTATTCCTTAACTCTGATTTATGGTGACTCATCTTCTCATGTGTTTTGTGATTTTATATTATAAATTT
The DNA here is from genome assembly GCF_964270905.1 of Leucopleurus acutus. Classification (NCBI taxonomy): domain Eukaryota; kingdom Metazoa; phylum Chordata; class Mammalia; order Artiodactyla; family Delphinidae; genus Leucopleurus; species Leucopleurus acutus. The sequence goes on from NC_139143.1 coordinate 123,960,064, forward strand.
TAATTGGTAAGACTTTATCTATAGGATTCTATACAGAGTTAGCTTTTAAGAGACCATTATTTGTTAATGCTAATGTTAAACCCTGACTTCATGAAAGAGCATAAGGGCAGGGCTGTAGTGGTAATTCTAGTGGTAAATGTTCTTCTTTCCTTCTAGACTCCATCCCAAGCAGAAAAAAGTCTTTATCTGTGTTTTCTTCCTTTATCAGGCATATATAAGACACTTAATTTGGGAAGTTGAGAGACTTATGGATATAAATCAACATTTGTATAATTAAATGGAAAGAATAAAATTCATATATACACTACAGAATGTAAAATAGATAGCTAGTGGGAAGCAGCTGCATAGCACAGAGAGATCAGCTCGGTGCTTTGTGAACACCTAGAGGGGTGGGATAGACAGGATGGGAGGGAGACGCAAGAGGGAAGAGATATGGAAACATATGTATATGTATAGCTGATTCACTTTCTTATAAAGCAGAAACTAACACACTATTGTAAAGCAATTATACTCCAATAACGTTGTTAAATATATATATATATAATTATGATAAAAAGTATATCAGAATAAAAGATTCAGATCAAGGCAAAAATAATTTTTCATCTTTATTAGATTTTTTTCCTTCTGCTCATCTTAATGTACTAATATACATTAATCTCTAAACCTTAATATTTTGAGATATAAACCTGGAGCTTTATAGTATTAATATGGCCATTAAGTAGCCAAATACCACAAGTACTTTATTCTCTAATATCCAGAATATATGAACCAATTAGCTGACTGAGATTTGTTATTTATACAAATATCTTGAGGAAATCTGTTTGTTGTTTCAGCCATGAAGTTTAACTGTGCTGTACAGTAGAGGCTCCTGACAACATAATGACCTATAGATTTATACCCCAAGAGCTCTGCCATCCTTAACACACAGCAATTCCATTCAACTGCAAAAATGTTTTTCACGAGATTAGAAATGTTGTGTTACAATAATTTGCTTTGGTTTCCACAAGACTAGAAATATTTTTTCACACTTATTCTTTGTGCCACAGAGAAACCTGGCTTAGCTACCTTGGCAGCTTCTTGCTTCTTTGAATAGTCTGTGAAAGTAGCTTTTGAAGTTAATAGACCTTACATAATTCCTAAGAAATAAAAGAAAATTGATAAAATAAAAGAAATGTGCTTGTATTCTACCAAAGGCTAACAACAGCTCTAGATGATGTGTATTATTTTCACAGAAATCAAGATGATACAATTAGAAACTATGGATCCACAGAGGGACTCTACCATTCTCAAAAGAGAATGGTTACAAGAATCTCTATCTTCCTTAGCTGTACATGATGCTTCCCTAGGGTTGCAAGTCCTAATTTTTTTTGTTGTTGTTAACGTGCTGTAATTTCTGTCAGTCACAATGTTTTAAAAAAAATAACACCCCTCCCAAATAGTCATGTGTCTAAACTGAAATACTCTACAATGTATATAAAACTGGTGATAAAATGATCACTTTATGTTCACATCATTTTGAAATATCTAAACCACCTCCAGAGATCTCATCAGAACAAGACATATCCTAACTTGAAAATAAAATTTCACAAACTTATGTCCTTATTTAGAAGTAGAATAAGCTATTTATTTTGAAAGAAATGGGTGTTTAAAAGCCAAATTAGTAAAGACAGTTGCATTTTTCCAAAATAAAGCTTGTATGTGACTTTCTTTTTCTGAAGCTATAATGTGTTATTTTCCTTGGCTAAGACCTTGAGCTATGAAGCCAAAAGGACATGATTTTGTTTTTTTTTTTTTGCGGTATGTGGGCCTCTCACTGTTGTGGCCTCTCCCGTTGCTGAGCACAGGCTCCGGACACGCAGGCTCAGCGGCCATGGCTCACGGGCCCAGCCACTCCGCGGCATGTGGGATCTTCCCGGACCAGGGCACGAACCCGTGTCCCCTGCATCGGCAGGCAGACTCTCAACCACTGCACTACCAGGGAAGCCCAAAGGACATGATTTTGAATTCTTGCCCTGTTACTTTTTAGTTACTTTGAACATATGATTTTATCTCTGTATTTGCATATTTATATAAAATATGACACAGCTTCTCTTTGAAAGTATTTATAATTAAGATAATACTTGTAAAGTGCCTGTTATAATATTTGTACTAAACTGGTGTTACTAATTATTACATGATTGTTATTCAAATGTACTGCTGTTGACAGCAAGAGATAATTTTCCATTTAAATTACTGTGCAAGACAGTTTGGTGGGAAGTGAACCACTGCCATGATTCCCAGGTGTGAAAGGTCTTCCCGATCCTGGAAGAGATCTTAAAGGTAGAGATTTTATAAAAAGTGCCATTTATTCATTTAGCCTCAGCATTCTAAGCATCTTCAATTATTGTAATCTTGGCTTACATAAAATAAGTTTTCCCCAACAATACTGCAGTGATTGTTCCATTGTTAGTTTCCCTTCTATGAGGTCTTTTATGTTTCAGAACCTATGAGCAGTGTTGACCCCAGCTGTGATTTGTGCATCATTTCATCTCAAATCAATCAACTCCACTATTTAATCTGTTTTCTTAATGAATGGCTTACATTTTATTTATGTGTTATTGTTTTTTTATCTTTTTATAAATTTACTTATTTATTTTTGACTGTGTTGGGTCTTTGTTGCTGTGCATGGGCTTTCTTTAGCTGTGGCGAACGTGGGCTACTCTTCATTGTGATGCATGTGCCTCTCATTGCGGTGGCTTCTCTTGTTGCAGAGCATGGGCTCTAGGCATGTGAGCTTCAGTAGTTGTGGCTCATGGGCTCTAGAGTGCAGGCTCAGTAGTTGTGGCTCACAGGCCTCATTACTCGGAGGCATGTGGGATCTTCCCAGACCAGGGATCGAACCCATGTACCCTGCATTGGCAGGCGGATTCTTAACCACTGCAGCACCAGGGACGTCCCTATGTATTGATTTTTAAAAGGTGTATATGCTCTTCATCAAATGGCCAGGATACTTTTAATTTCATACACTTTGAATTACCTATATGTGAGAAATCCCAAATTGAAATGTTTTAAATAGAAAAGTTAATTGCAATTATGTTTATGTATCTGTAACATCATTCACTAGTTGATAAAAAAATTCATCAAAATTCCTAAATTCTCAGACTGAGATTATGAAATTATGGTTATAAAATATAATTTTGAAAAAAGTTGTGAAAACTTTGTAAAGAAATTAAGAGATGCTGATAATTTTTTAATGAAATCTGATCTATAGTTTTTCCAGATATTTTATTTTATAAACATTAATACATTATTAAATTGAAGTAATATATGCACCATGGAAATAGTTGGAAATGTGTTCTTTCAAATACATAATTTAATTGACAATATACTTGAAAACATAGCTTCAGTGTGTATTTAGAAAATATTCAATAAATATTGGCTGTATATTGGAAATATGATGACTAAGAGCATAGCCCCTGACCAAGCAGATTTTTGTCTGGTGGAGAAGACAGACAAGAAAGGACAGATAGAAACTGCACAGTATTGTACAAATGTATAATAATGAAATATGCATGAAGTGGCTATGGGAACACCTAGAGGGAACTCAAACCACTCTAAGATATAAGAGAATCTCCTCAAAAGACTGGGGATTGTTCCAGACTGAAGGAGCCACATGCACAAAGGACAGTAAGGCAGAGGACTGGGGAAATGGGGTTTGAAAATGGAGAGGTGAAGCAGCTCATTATGAAAAGTGTTTAGAGGCCAGGTCAGGGGAGTGTGGAGCAGTAAGCAAAGCCTAGGTGCTGAAGGACTTCACAGACTCTGCTAATCAATTCCATTACTCCATCATGAGAGATACAGGAAACTATTAAAGGGATTTACAATGAAGGATGGCATGATCAGATTAGATTTTAGAAGCTCAACCCTACAGAGATCCTGAGAAGAGATTTGTAGAATGCCACACTGCAGTGAAAGGGATCCAGTGGGAGTGGGTGGACACAGGGAAGCAGGGAGAGCTGAAGGTGTTTAAAACAGGGTGGCTGTGAGGATGGTGATGACAGTTTGAGAAATTAATGCAAAGAATCAACAAAACGGGGGGTCAATCTCCTTACGTCACTTTTGCATCACATTTACCTTTCTATTTCATTTTGAGATTATGCACACTTTGGTGGGTTAAGAGGAACTTTCAGTGCAAGAACTTCTTACTTTGTTGTCAGTGTGTCACTTTTGATGGAAAATGCAAACGTAGGCCACCAGGTGAACTGTCATGACCCTGCCAAACTCTACATGGGATAGGTAAAAGTCAGTTAATGCAAGAATGATTTCATTGCTGGAAAATATTAGTCTCATCCAGACAGGACTTGTTGAAGAGGGAGAAAAATAATGTGAGATATCCCAAAGACAAATATTTAATGTACCAATGAAATCATAGTTCAGTGTTGTCAGTGTTATTAAGTACAAATTGTCATTAAACTAACATCTCTTCTAAGCAGTAAATTAAGAATTATTATGTAATAATTCTAATAATCATTACTAACTTTTTGACGATTTTACCACTTACAAAATATTTCCTAATCCATTATCTCATTATGAGAAATTTTTCTTATGATACAAATGTCTTCTAAGTGATATAAGCAATATATTTTATAAAGTTGAGATTACACAGACTTTCTACATATGGGTTAGCAGAGCCATGCTCTTTCCAAAACATATTCTCTGTTGAATGTAGCCAGCCACATCCTTACAGGAATTCATCTGTTTGAACATATTACCCTTTATTTGAAAATCTCTTCATTGCCTTTCCATAAAAATCTCTATTGATCTTAAAGTTTTGTTTCTCACTTATAAGGCATTTAATCACCATAGACCAAGATGTGTGCTGGATCTGTTGTCTCTATACGTCCCTCGTTGCCCATTGAGGTCACAATGAGCAGGCTATTTAGTCCTTCCAAAGCATGAACTCAAATCTCTTGAAACTGAGGTTTTTAGAAAATATGTTCCCTGTTTGTAGAATGTAGTTGTAATTTCAATTGTTATAGTCCATCTCTCTGCAAGCAAAAAAGAAACAGTTATATTTGTTTACATCTCAAAATGCTCAAGATATTATTTCTGGCTGTCATATCTCTCTATTTTAGTCAGTACCTGTCTATTTTTAATGAAATAGACTGATATGTTTTATCCAAACTATTCAGCATAAAATCAATGATTTTCTAAGTCCATCTTGGGACATCAAACTTCCTTCTACCATGATTTCCTACTGAAGATATACATGGGTTCTTCTGGCATTTGTATTCTAATAGATCAGGTAGGAAAACACATTTTAAAGACAATACAAACACTTTTCTTTATTCCCATTCACTTCAGGTTCTCAAAAAAAAGACATTCACAGAAAGATAAACAAGATGGAAAGGCAGAGGGCTATGTACCAGATGAAGGAACAAGATAAAACTCCAGAAAAACAACTAAATGAAATGGAGATAAGCAATCTTACAGAAAAAGAATTCAGAATAATGATATTAAAGATGATCCAGGACCTTGGAAAAAGAATGGAGGCAAAGATCGAGAAGATGCAAGAAATGTTTAACAAAGATCTAGAAGAATTAAAGAACAAACAGAGATGGACAATACAATAACTGAAATGAAAAATACACTAGAAAGAATCAATAGCAGAATAACTGAGGGAGAAGAACAGGTAAGTGAGCTGGAAGACAGAATGGTGGAATTCACTGTCATGGAACAGAATAAAGAAAAAAGAATTAAAAGAAATGAAGACAGCCTAAGAGACCTCTGAGACAACATTAAACACACAACATTTACATTATAGGGGTCCCAGAAGGAGAAGAGAGAGACAAAAGACCCGAGAAAATATTTGAAGAGATTATAGTTGAAATCTTCCTTAACATGGGAAAGGAAATAGTCACCCAAATCCAGAAAAGGCAGAGAGTCCCATACAGGACGAACCCAAGGAGAAACAAGCCAAGACACATAGTAACCAAATTGGCAAAAATTAAAGACAAAGAAAAATTACTGAAAGCAGCAGGGAAAAATGACAAATAACATACAAGGGAACTCCCATAAGGTTAACAGCTGATTTCTCAGCAGAAACTCTACAAGCCAAAAGGGAGTGGCATGACATACTTAAAGTGATGAAAAGGAAGAACCTACAATCAAGATTACTCTACCCAGCAAGGATCTCATTCAGATTTGATGGAGAAATCAAAAGCTCTACAGACAAGCAAAAACTAAAAGAATTCAGCACCACCAAACCAGCTCTACAACAAATGCTAAAGGAACTTCTCTAAGTGGGAAACACAAGACGAGAAAAGGACCTACAAAAACAAACCCAGTACAGCAGAAACTGACACAGCAGTGTAAAGCAACTATAGTCCAATAAAATAAATAAATAAATATGAAAAACAAACAAACAAACCCAAAACAATGAAGAAAATTGTAATAGGAACATACATATCGATAATTACCTTAAACATGAATGGATTAAATGCTCCAACCAAAAGACACAGGCTTGCTGAATGGATACAAAAACAAGACCCATATATATGCTGTCTACAAGAGACCTACTTCAGAACTAGGGACACATACAAACTGAAAGTGAGGGGATGGAAAAAGATATTCCATGCAAATGGAAAATAAAAGAAGGCTGGAGTAGCAACACTTGTATAAGATAAAATAAACTTTAAAATAAAGAATGTTACAAGAGACAATGAAGGACACTATTTAATGATCAAGGGATCAACCCAAGAAGAAGATATAACAATTATAAATATTTACACACCCAACATAGGAGCACCTCAATACATAAGGCAACTGCTAACAGCTCTAAAAGAGGAAATTGATAGTAAGACAATAATAGTGCAGGACTTTAACACCTCACTTACATCAATAGACAGATCATCCAAACAGAAAATTAATAAGGAAACAGCAGCTTTAAATGACACAATAGACCAGATAGATTTAATTGATATTTATAGGACATTCCATCCAAAAACAGCAGATTACACATTCTTCACAATTGCACATGGAACATTCTCCAGTCTAGATCATATCTTGGGTCACAAATGAAGCTTCAGTAAATTTAAGAAAATTGAAATCATATGAAGCATCTTTTCAGACCACAAAGCCAGATTAGAAATTAATTACAGGGAAAAACACGTAAAAAACACAAACACATAGAGGCTAAACAATATGTTACTAAATAACCAAGAGATCCCTGAAGAAATCAAAGAGGAAATCACAAAATACCTAGAGACAAATGACAATGAAAACATGATGATCCAAAATCTATGGGATGAAGCAAGAGCAGTTCTAAGAGGGAAGATTATAGCTAAACAAGCCTACCTCAAGAAAAAAGAAAAATCTCAAATAAACAATCAAACATTACACCTAAAGGAACTCGAGAAAGAAGAACAAACAAAACCCAAAGTTAGCAAAAGGAAAGAAATCATAAAGATCAGAGCAGAAGTAAATGAAATAAAGCAAAGAAAACAATAGAGAGATCAATAAAACTAAAAGCTGGTTCTTTGAGAAGATAAACAAAACTGTTAAATCATTAGCCACACTCATCAAGAAAAAGAGGGAGAGGGCTTCCCTGGTGGCACAGTGGTTGAGAGTCCACCTGCCAATGCAGGGGACATGGGTTCGTGCCCCAGTCCGGGAAGACCCACATGCCGCAGAGTGGCTAGGCCTGTGAGCCATGGCCACTAAGCCTGCACTTCTGGAGCCTGTGCTCCACAACAGGAGAGGCCAAAACAGTGAGAGGCCCACATACCGAAAAAAAAAAAAAAAAAAAAAAAAACAGAAAAAGAAAAAGAGGGAGAGCACTCAAATAAATAAAATTAGAAATGAAAAAGAAGTTATGACACCACAGAAATACAAAGCGTCCTAAGAGACTATTACAAGCAACTCTATGCCAGTAAAATGGACAACCTGGAAGAAATGGACAAATTCTTAGAAAGGTATAACCTTCCAAGACTGAACCAGGAAGAAATAGAAAATATGAACAGACCAATCACAAGTAATGATATTGAAACTGTGATTAAAAATCTTCCAACAAACAAAAGTCCAGGACCAGATGGCTTCACAGGTGAATTCTATCAAATATTTAGCCAAGAGCAAATACCCATCATTCTCAAACTCTTCCACAAAATTGCAGAGGAAGAAACACTCCCAAACTCATTCTATGAGGCCATTATCACCCTGACACCAAAACCAGACTAAGATACTACAAAAAAAGAAAATTACAGACCAATATCACTGATGAATATAGATGCAAAAATCCCCAACAAAGTACTAGCAAACAGAATCCAACAACACATTAAAAGGATCATATACAATGATCAAGTGAGATTTATGGCAGGGATGCAAAGATTCTTTAATATATGCAAATCAATCAATATGATACACCATATTAAAAAATTGAAGAATAAAACCATATGATCATCTCAATAGATGCAGAAAAAGCTTTTGACTAAATTCAATATCGATTTATGATAAAAATTCTCCAGAACCTGGTTATAGAGGGAATTTACCTCAACATAATAAAGGTCATATATGACAAACCCACAGCAAACATCATTCTCAATGCTGAAAAGCTGAAAGCATTTCCTCTACGACTGGGAGCAAGGCAAGGATGTCCACTCTCGCCACTATTATTCAACATAGTTTTGGAAGTCCTAGCCATGGCAATCAGAGAAGAAAAAGAAATAAAAGGAATACAAAGTGGAAAAGAAGAATTAAAACTGTCACTGCTTGCAGATGACATAATAAAATACATAGAGAATCCTAAAGATGCCACCAGAAAACTCCTAGAGCTAATCAATGAATTTAGTAAGGTTACAGGATACAAAATTAATGCACAGAAATCTCTTGCATTCCTATACACTAATGATGAAAAATCTGGAAGAGAAATTAAGGAAACACTCCCATTTACCACTGCAACAAAAAGAATAAAATACCGAGGAATAAACCTACCTAGGGCAACAAAAGACCTGTATGCCAAAAACTATAAGACACTGATGAAAGCAATTAAAGATGATACCATCAGATGGAGAGATATACCATATTCTTGGATTAGAAAAATCAGTATTGTGAAAATGACTCTACTACCCAAAGCAATCTACAGATTCAATGCAATCCCTATCAAACTACCACTGTCATTTTTCACAGACTAGATCAAAAAATTTCACAATTTGTATGGAAACACAAAAGACCCCGAATAGCCAAAACAATCTTGAGAAAGAAAAATGGAGCTGGAGGAATCAGGCTCCCTGATGTCAGACTATACTACAAAGTTACAGTAATCAAGACAGTATGGTACTAGCAGAAAAACAGAAATATAGATCAATGGAACAGGATAGAAAGCCCAGAGATAAACCCACACACATATGGTCACCTTATCTTTGATAAAGGAGGCAAGAATATAAAGTGGAGAAAAGACAGCCCCTTTAATAAGTGGTGCTGGGAAAACTGGACAACTATATGTAAAATAATGAAATTAAAACCCTCCCTAACACCGTACACAAAGATAAACTCAAAATGGTTAAAGACCTAAATGTAAGTCCACACACTATCAAACACTTAGAGGAAAACATAGGCAGAACACTCTGTGACATAAATCACAGCAAGATTCTTCTTGACCCACCTCCTAGAGAAATGGAAATAAAAACAAAAATAAACAAATGGGACCTAATGAAACTTAAAAACTTTTGCGCATCAAAGGAAACCATAAATAAGACAAAAAGACAACCCTCAGAATGGAAGGAAATATTTTCAAATGATGCAAATTACAAAGGATTAATCTCTAAAATTTACAAGCAGCTCATGCAGCTCAATATTAAAATAATAAACAACCCAACCCATAAATGGGCAGAAGACCTAAATAGACATTTCTCCAAAGAAGATATACAGATGGCCAACAGACACATGAAAGAATGCTCAACATCATTAATCATTAGAGAAATGCAAATCAAAACTACAATGAGATATCATCTCACACCGGTCAGAATGGCCATCATCAAAAAATCTACAAACAATAAATGCTAGAAAGGGTGTGCAGAAAAGGGAACCCTCTTGCACTGTTGGTGGGGATGTAAATTGATACAGCCACTATGGAGATTAGTATGGTGGTTCCTTAAAAAACTAAAAATAGAACTACCATATGACCCAGCAATCCCACTACTGGGCATACACCCTGGGAAAGCCATAATTCAAAAAGAGTCATGTACCACAATGTTCATTGCAGCTCTATATACAATAGCCAGGAGATGGAAGCAACCTAAGTGTCCATCAACAGATGAATGGATAAAGAAGATGTGGCACATATATACAATGGAATATTACTCAGCCATAAAAAGAAATGAAATTGAGTTTTTGTAGGGAGGTGGATGGACCTGGAGTCTGTCATACAGAACGAAGTAAGTCAGAAAGAGAAAAACAAATACCGTATGCTAACACATATATATGGAATCTAAAAAATAAAAAATGGTCATAAAGAACCTAGGGGCAAGAGGGGAATATAGACGTAGACCTAGTAGAGAATGGACCTGAGGATATGGGGAAGGGGAAGGGGAAGCTGTGACAAAGTGAGAGAGTTGCATGGACATATATACACTACCAAATGTAAAACAGATAGCTAGTGGGAAGCATCCGTATAGCACAGGGAGATCAGCTCGGTTCTTTTGACCACCTAGAGGGTTGGGATAGGGAGTGTGGGAGGGAGGGAGAAGCTAGAGGGAAGAGATATGGGGATATCTTTATATGTATAACTGATTCAATTTGTTATAAGCTGATACTAACACACCATTGTAAAGCAATTATACTCCAATGAAGATGCTTAAAAAAAAAGGCATGAATACCAGGAGGCTGTTAATGGGGACTGTCAGGTGACCAATCTACCATACTAGCTACTGTCCTTCTCACACTTTAAAACATTTATTAAGGAAGTATCTTTAAGGGCTTCCCTGGTGGCACAGTGGTTGAGAGTCCGCCTGCCGATGCAGGGGGCACGGATTCGTGCCCTGGTCCGGGAGGATCCGACATGCCGCGGAGTGGGTAAGCCCGTGAGCCATGGCTGCTGAGCCTGCATGTCCGGAGCCTGTGCTCCGCAACGGGAGAGGCCACAGCAGTGAGAGGCCAGCTACCAAAAAAGAAAAAAAAAAAAAAAAAAAGAACAACAGTGGAAAAGGTTCATTCTTCAATCCTAGGTATTTCCCCCCAAAATATGTAAAGTTTTGATATAGTGTCAGTGAGTTTGGAAATCTCGTAAGATGGAACTTTCTTCCATAACCTTAAGTATTTGCATTTTATCTGTACTATAAATATTACATGAATTGTGCATTTTTGTTGTTTTATAATGTCTCATGTTTTCTGACATCAGGTGCTAATAGGATTAAGGAAACAGAGGGAAAAAGAAAATGTGGAAAATAAGAGGTTGATGTAGCAGAAGAGGCTCTTGGGGAAAAAGAGTAATGTTAAATGAGATGTTTCATTCTCAAGGCTAAGTACTTTCAACCAATCAGGGCATAGGATGTGAAACAAATACAATGGATCACTGAGACGTGGACTGTGGCCTGTCAAGATCTTGGGCCATACAGACATAGCAAGTCACTCAGTTCATTTTCCTTTTCAGAAAATCTTTCTCAGCAAGAGGCAGCTAGTTTTTTCACACAGCAAGCAAGACTCAGCATGTGAAGCTTTGAACAATCCTGCACTGCAGGGAATGTTTTGCAGAAACTGCATGACCAGTTGCCAAAAGGATTACCTCTTGGTTTCCTTTGTCCTTGGGTTTATTTCATCTAATAATGGAGCAAAGATGGTACCTTCTACAATGAAGAGAGAATTTATTCATGAGTCATATGTGGCAAAATTGTTTTCAAATCCTTCTTGCTCACAACTTTCTAAGAAAACAATACTTCATTGAATATAAAATGTATGTTTTTCCTTTTAAAAATGTTTATTATCATACAATGAATCACATAAAATATATATTTTTTTGCAACAGCTTGAAGCCAGAATCCTAAAAAGAAATATTTCCTCCCTCTCTTACTAAAAAGTTGTGAACAACCATCAGGAACATAATACAGGGTCATGCTAAATAAAAATCAGGCCATTTAACTACAACAAAAAATTCTGTAAACTAAATAGTACTATAAATTCTAAGGATGTTAGTTTCATCTGTTACTTCGATGTCTGGCAACATATATATTTATAAATTTAGATATCCATTATGATTACACTAATACACATGGTTGTCCTGGCCTAAAAAATACCGTGAGGTTGGTGTCAGAACACCTAGCTTCAAGTATCACTTCTGTCCCTTAGCCCTTGACAATCCGAATTGCAGTTTCCTTACCTGTGAATTGGGGATGATGATGTGTAGCCTGCCTGATTCACATAGTAATTTGGAGGATGCAATAAAAGAAGGTTTACACATTTTCATAGAATTATAAGGATATATTCCATGAGGAATAAATCAAAAGCTAGTGCACAGAAAAATGTATCATTGTAAAGATGAATAAGAGATAATACTTAGAAAGATTAGAAATAAAGATAGCCTCCAAGTAAATGTTCAAACAGGTGGAAAGGATGACAATAGCAAGGGAAACAAATGAGGTTGGAGTAGAGAAAATGTATAGGAGAGTGGTAAGTCTCAACTCTGGAGAGGTAGGTATGTTTCAGCTCATGTTAGCTGTTAAATATAGGTCTTTAAGGAATAATTTTAAAAATAATTAAAGGATTATTTAAAGCAGTAGAGTAATATAATCAGATGTCTTTTTTAATGGATCATTCAACCACAATGTGGAGAATAGATTGGAGGAGAACAATTATAGACCAGAGGCACTAGTTATTTGGTTATTTCAAAAGTCCATGCCAGAAATGATAACTAGATAAGAGACATGGTAGTGGAGACAAACAGAAGTGACATGTTTTGCAACATGTTTTGGAAACAGAATTGTTAAGATTTTGTGAGGACTTGAATATGGGAAGAAAGAGGGAAGAGTTAGTGATAACATCTCATTTTTGAGATGCCAAATGTCTGATGTTTTGTTTACTGTGATAAGGAATTTTGAAGGAGGATGATGTTTGGTGAGGGGAAGTTAGGTAAACTGTTGAGATGAATGTCAAAGGAGACATCTATGCTACAGATAGAAAATTGACATTGCTTTTTATAACAATGGTAGTTAAAGTCATCAGTATGGATGACATCAACAGGGAAAGGGCATTAAGGCAAGAAGAAAAATAGCCCAGGATGGCATTTTGAGAATCTCCAAATTTAGTAACATTTGTGACAAATGTGTCAATAAGCTGCTTACTGCGAGTTACTATTGTGTTAGACTGCAGATAGAAAGATTAATAATATTCAAAAATCCTCCACAAGTTCACTGATTAGAAAGGAGTGAATATTTAAGCATCTATAGATGCCAATGTTTTCTATAAGAACACAGAAGAGGGACAATTTTTCTAAATCTCTGGGTATGGGTAGAGAAGAGGGAAGAATTCAAGAGATGATACCTTGGTTGAGCTGAGCACAAAAGGACAATTCCTTTTATCTCATTCCTTCATTTATTTGTCCATTAAATAAATATTTTAGAGCCCTCCAATATTCCAGGTGCTATTGCAGTTGTCCAGGATAAAGTGACTAACACACAGTACCCATGCTCATAAAGAACTTAACTAACCTCATAGGGGAGACAGACTATACAAGTAAACCAACAGACAAGATAATTTCATAGTCATCATACTATAAGGATAATCAAACAAGATGATGGGATGGATATTAGTGGGTGCAGTGGAGGGAGGGTATATAATATAATATAATATGATATAATATAATATAATATAACCAATATAAACTGGTCAAAAAGACCTCACTAAGGAGATACCTTTTGAATTTAGACCAAGAATGACAGGAAGCCACCAAACCTAGGACAATTTGTAGGAGATAGAGATAGAGACTAGTAAGTGTAAAATCTCTAAGTTTGGGGCTTATTAGGTGCACTTGAGAAAAAGGAAGGACATTCAACAAGATATAGGTAGGAAATTTTCAGTAAGATGATGAAGTAGGCTTGTCTGATAAATCTTACTTCCTCAGTGAGATATTTGGTAATATAATCAAGTGTCATTGAGGATAGTAGAGGGAATTTTGATATTTGAGGAGGCATATGATATGAACTGGTCATTTTGAAGAGTATGAACATGGACAATAATAAGGGCATAATAAGATTATTTTGACAGTGTAGAGCAGTCACTGTTGTTAAATTTAAAGTGAGAAAGGTCAGCACATCTGTGTTTTTTATTTTTTTCCTTCCAGGCCATTTAATGAGTCTTCTTCTCATGTGAAATCTACAATAAATTGGGTTAGAGGTTGTAGTTCTATCAGTGGAGTACAACAGAAGAAAAATGGCACAAGAGAGTGATCACAATAATATGCATAAAATGCAACTAAGAAAGAGGAAAGTAACTCTAAGAAGCAGATGAAAGTAAAGGGCTAGAGTACCTGGCAAGTCTGAACAAATATTGAAGCAAAAGTATTAGATTACAGGAGCTAGACATGATGGGTCAAGAGTAGAATGCTTTACATTGTGATTTTGCATCTTGCACGTTTATAGTAATGTCAAGTTCCACAGCTGCACAGTGCAATATGATAGCCATTAGCCATTGTGGCTCTCTCAATTTAAGTGTTGATTAATTGAACAAAATTACAAATACAGTCCCTCAGTTGCACTAGACACAATTCAGGTAATACAGTAACCACATGTAGCTAATGACTATTGTACTGGACAGTGTGGAGATAGAACAACTCTATCAATGCAGAAAGTTCTATTGGGCAATGCTGGTCCAGATAGCCATCTTTGGAATGGATGGTAGAGGCGGAGGAAAAGAAATATCAATGTAAATTAGGAGGACGGAAAAACAAGAAGCTATCGTGTTGATTGAATCTTTAATGTTTACATGCTCATGGAGGCCTAAGAGAAAACATGATCTTTTTGAAAAAAAAATGGCAGTAATTTCTAAATGGCTGGGAAAATGAGGTGTAGAGTGCCCAAACACACTCACACATGATTTCTGTTTCATTGACACAGTCAAGTCCACCAATTACCCCCCTGTGGGGGCTTGTTAGGAGACTTTCTAATCTCCTGATATTTTGTTCCCTGCAGTTTCAATAGTTTACCCTCAAAGGAGTGCCACACATAAAGGCAACTCACTGCAATGTCATCAGCTTCTCACCAATCTGCTCATGTAAATAACATCACGGTTGCCCCCACCAACCAAATGATTATTCAAAAGTGCACAGTGTAATGCATCTAGTAATGATTATATGACTACCTAATAATATGCTGAATATGGACTTCAACAGGATTATCAAATCCAATAGAGATAAAACACTCTCAACTGGCAAAAGTATTGAATATATACATGTATGTATGTAATATTATATATGTAATAATATATATATATATGCACACAAGATATATTATTGTATGTGTGTATGTGTGTGTATATTGTGTATATATATATATACAGCATCATGCTTTGGAAGGAATCAAGTAACTAAATATCATTTATTAAATCTCTCAGATACAATGCAAAAAAAGACTTTTTTTTGCAAAATTGTAATAGGAAAAACTACTTGGAAGACTGTGAGGGATTTTTCTACTCTATTTTTTCCCACAAAAAGTCAAGTGAAGAAGAAGCAATTATCAAGATCATTTAAGGATAGGAAAGAAAAAAATTCTTGCCTCAATTATCTGAATAGTTAATGAAATGCTTGAGCTTGAGGCCTCAATTATCCAAGTAAATGAATACATTTTCCACTATATTTTCCATGTAAACCTAATGAATAAATTGAATTTGCCTAAGGTGCTAGTTTGCCTGAAGTGCTAGAGAATCTCTTCCCTCAAGGTACAATTAAGTCTGTGTTAGACTAGGTTCAATATTGTTCAACATATAACATATTATTATTCCTAGGAATGTTACAGTAAACTGTGATCAAAGCATAGTAGAGATGCAGGTTATGCCTACACATAACCAAAACACCCATATGAAAAGTGTAAATCAGCTTGCTTTGCCTAAATAAATGCCATAGGAATATTGCTCAATTATAACTGCAAACAGTATTTAATTAACATGATCAAGAAGGTCACAGCCTGTTCAGTTAAGGCTTTGTTAGAAATTTTTTACAACCATCAAATTGAGAAATAAAAAAAATATTATTTTGGGGGGGCTGGTGGGATGAATTGGGAGATTGGATTGACATATACACTAATATGTATAAAATAGATAACTAATAAGAACCTGCTCTATAAAAATAAATAAAATTCAAAGAATATATTAAAAAATATTATTTCTTGCCAAATGCTTGAAGTTAGCCTTGCTTAAACCAGAGTTCTGAACTGGTGAGATGTGATCAAGGCATCATTTTTACAACATAGACCTAAGAATACTTTGGATATGTTTAGGAAAAGAACTCTAAAACTCATAGTATACCCTTGATAAATACTTTCAATTTAGTTGATTTAAATGAATTGTTTAAAGAGAATGGGTAGAGACAAATTTGCAGGGAGAGTAGTTTTGTTTATTTTAGAAATTTCATTATCACCATGGTCTGTTGCAGCCTAAAAACAAAAGACCAAAGGGTATGTCCACAGGGGTATTGGCAGGGAGAACAGATGTTCTGGGCTAAGTCCACTGTGATTCTAACTTTACTGTACAGCACATTGCACAGTTTGAACTTTTATTTATACTTTAGAATTCAGAGAACAGAGCTGAAGTGACTTCCCAAATATATCAATAAAAAGCAACTTGTTTACTAAATGAAGTATCAAAGGGCTATGATCATAGTCTCTTCTCTTGATAAATTGAGTACTGTACTCTGAATTTCCCTCTGACACTCTTTATTCTTATACATGCCTAAAATTTGAAATTAGATATGCCTGCAACTTGCCAAGAATGCAGCAGTACTGAACTGCCTTTAGGTTTTCTTCTAAATAAGTTTCAGCTGCCTTGCATCTGAAAGCAATTGAGGACAAACTTTAACATGAAACAGATTCAGGCCGAATGTTCCATAAGTGGTAGAGACGGCAAATAGATTTTTGGAAGTGGTAACCATATTAGGCCAACCCCAAATTCAGCACGTTAGATTCATGATGCCAATGATAATGGTCACGAGAATCAAAAATAAGATTGGATGTTTTGTATTTCATGCTGCTCTGCAGACTGTGGTTGATCATAGCCAAATACATGTTAATATTTTCACTTATCTATGATTTCAAACAACTTTACAAATATTTGGTTTACTTCACATTCATAACAACTCTGTGAAATAGGCCAGAGAGATTACCCATATTTCCCAGATTTAAAAAAAAAAAAAGTGTACCTTTCAGTTACATGATTTGTTCAAGATTTCCTGAGTAAATAAAGAGATAACACTTACCATTACTGTTTGTTCCATTCTATCTTTATCAAGCCATAATATTTTGTCAACCCTTAATGATATCAAGCCATAATGATATCAAGCCATAATATTTTGCCAACCCTCTAAAGTTCACTATAAACTCCATTATCTGCTAAAAGAGTGGAGTACTATTATTTTTTTCCTGGCTTAAAATGAATTTAAAACAGAATTAAACACATATAAATTGAAAGCATTTTCTGAATCAAAATTGGAGGGAGGAAATTCATTACATTTTAGTACAGTAATAAAAATAAACTTTGACTGCATTTTGTTTAAAAAAATCTATAATTTTGAATAAATTAGTGAATTGAATTTTATCTATATACAATTCCTTATTTATTTATTTTATTTTATTTATTATTATTTTTTTTGTGTGATACTCGGGCTCACTGTTGTGGCCTATCCCGTTGTGGAGCACAGGCTCTGGAAGTGCAGGCTCAACAGCTCCACTGCATGTGGGATCTTCCCAGACCGGGGCACGAACCCGTGTCCCCTGCATCGGCAGGCGGACTCTCAACCACTGCGCCACCAGGGAAGCCCATACAATTCCTTATTTAAAAGGATACTTTTTCTAGTGTGCTAATTAAAGCTATGCAAAGCATGACAACTTTCGGAAAGAAAGATTGTTCCTCCTCTTGACACATTGAATCTAAAATATACCTCATCGCTGATTTTGAAAGTACAGAATAATTTGATTTCCAATAGGGTTTTTCAGTAAGAATTAGCATTTTGGACATTTATATTTATTAAACTAAATTTTATTATATCTTCTCTTAGTATATATATATATATAATTTAAAATAATATTTATATTATTTAATTTGAATGAAATTATACATTCTTTCTCAACATTCTTTGGACCCTTCAAGTGAACCCTATAGAGCCTGACTTTAAAACCAACACAGAAGGACAAGGAAGTTTTGAAATCAACTTTGTTTTGGAGAATTTAAAATTTGGAAGCTGTTGTAAGAAATCCTTGGGAAAAATAGGAATTAAATGGAATGGCTGATAAAATTCCCAAAGTAAGCTGAAATTCATTTATTACCAAATTTATTTTTTGAGCCTATATTTCAAATCCTGAACAGGTTTCTTATATATCACTTCAGTCCACATCAATGGTAATCTTGAAATAATAAAATGGCTACAATCTTCACGTCTCTTGAACTTAATGAAGCATCCTGGAACGTAATTATTTAGTATTTCAAAAGAAATATTCCATATATCTATCAAGCAATTAAACTAAAATTACTGATAAAATTTCGTAATAACAGGGAAGTTGAAGATAGCCTATGAGGAGAAGAAGATTGTACACAAAATAACTAATCCTTTTGTCATTTGATTTCAAATGTACATAATAACCCTTTAATAATATTTGAGGCATGAGCTGATAACCAGCTTAAGTCAGTTGCCTCCTCTGATGTAGAAAAATTAGGTTATTGTTCAATTTTATTATTTTAAATTTAACTACCTATTTTTAGAATAGAGCAAATAATTTTACCACTAAAATAATGAGATTAGGCAGATAAAATAACTGCAAAATAAAAGCTATGCTTTCTTCAAGTTTTAAATATTTGAGAAGAAAATATAGAAAATCGAATTCTGTGTAATAGCTATTCCATGAACATAGATTACCAAAAACTGAAACTTCCTTCTCACGCCCTTGATCAAAAATACTAGCTAATGCTTATTGAGTGCTTTCTGTATATCAAGTGCAACCCTATGAAATTGGTATTATTATAATGCCCATTTATGGATAGGGAAATTGAAATCCAATGAGGTTAAGTAAAATTCCCATGGTCATTCAGTTGGCAAGTGAATTTAGTTATATTGTCCATCTGGTTCAGAATCCAGCTCATATTTACTGAACTCAAGTAAATCTGCTTCTAGATGTTTGTTGTCTTTTTTCCAGTTAGCATTATTTGACTTTTTTCCCCCCTAAATTCCAGAGACCAACAGTTTTTTACTGTACTGGTCAAACTGGAAATTAAATGTTTTATATTAGATTACACTATTCTAGCCCTGTTTACTATGCAGAAAATTAATTGCCCCTAAAAGAGTCTCTAATTCAGAACAAAATAATTTTGTATAGATTAGGGTTTTACTGTCATATTCAGAGTGAATTTTTGGTTTTCTGAATAAGTTTATTTTATTATGTTACATATAATTGAAATGTTTCATGAGATCTATTCAGTGTGTCATATCTCATTCAAACTATATCAGGTAGATACTCAGATATTTTTCCTTGATATGTTCACCTGGTTACCAAAAGCAAAACCATACAATTTTAAAAATCCAATATATTTTCTATATCCTATACTAGAATATGCTGACACTTTTACTTTATTCCCTTACTATATGCATCATGGCCCTAATCTTTGTATTATGTGTCATTGCTTCCTGGATGTCTCCTCAGTGAGTAGAAGATGAACTGTAAACTATATCAAATGGTGAGCAATATCAGTCTTCAAGGAATAGTTCACTACAATAGAACCTCAAGACTCTTAAATAGGACATACTGTTCATCAATTGTTTTAATATATATTGTTAAAAACTGTAATGTATGATTGACTGCAAGGTATTTCATTTGCTATATATATAGCATTTTCAATGTTAGAAGTAAATACTTCTATATTAGTTCTGTCATGTAAGCTGATATCAATATTTTAAATGATAAACAATAAGATTACATCTATACCAACCATACTAACACATGTAATACAAATCAAGAATAGCTGGCCATGGCCTTATTTGTTTATAAACTGTTAGATATTTAATGAAAAAATGTTAATTAAGAAGAACATTTTGAATCAAATTCAGTTATTCTACCTTTCAATAAAAAAAGAAGACGATGATTTTAAATAAAATCTAGTAACCTGGGACTATTTTTCTTCACTATTTTATGCACATTTGTGATTAAAAACATATATTAATTATATTCAGGACAGGCGCAAGGGAAGGGTTTTTATAGAAACCAGAAAAAACCCAAAGCTATGATTATATTTAAGTTTTGTAACTTAGCCAAGTCTATTATTCATATTTATAATTTAAAAAGTCACAGTACTCTCAAAATATTTAGACCCCTCCTGATTGTATTAATATTTGATACTTGATTAGGTTAAAATGCAAATGTGAACCCTCCATATGGTGCAGAGTAAGACAGGAACAATATGTTCCATGTGGCCAAGCCACCTTGGATCTTTCAATAATAAATATTCACAAGTTCCATTAACACCACATCATCACTACTTAAATTTTAACCTGCCCGGTTTTGGGTCAGTGATAAAATTTCATCAGTATCTTCACAACAGCAGAATTAATGCTAGTAGAAAGTACAGGGTACAAAAGTGGATATTTTGTAGAAATAAGTAAAACAGAATCCTGCAACAATATTTTCTCAAAGTAAAAAAGGAGGAGAAATTTAAAAAAATAACCTTAATTCTGGACGGTGAAAGAAAATATCCAGTAAGATTACTAAGAATCAGGAAAAAAAAAAAAAGAAAAAGCAGTTTAAACAAATAAAGTTCCTGCCTCTCCTGGTTGTCTATTTTTATTTTTAATTCTTGTGTGGATTTTAATTTTTAGGAACTTCTTTAGGAACACTATAGCAGGTTGATGTAATCATAAGGCAATAGGAATGTCAAATAAGGGAAGATAATGATTCTGGTAGGCATATATTCTTATTTTGAATTTAAGAGCAAGATAGTGAAGTCACTTTGCAAAGGCCGAATATTTTATATAATTTTTTTCAAGACCAAAATATGAAATATATCACTGGAAGGTTAGCATACTTGCTTAGTGCATGGAGAAAAAGAGATCAGAGGAATGGAATTGATCCCTGGTTTGGCCAGTTAATTTAAAAGTTTCATATTGAAGGTAAAGCTCACAGGGAAAAATAAACAATTTTTAAGAATGATGTTAGGTTTATAAGAAGAGCCAATAAAACAAATGGGGCATTTCTGGTTTCCTCCTCAGCATCCATCTTCTACTCTGAGAAGCCATGATGGGCAATCAGAGTTCACCCCATGATTAAAAGTGACGTTTGAGAACTAGACTAAATAAATAAGTTTGCTCTAGCCCAGTGGTCCCACTAAGGGGCAGGTAAGAGACTCAATAAGGTCCAAACAGAGTGCATCTCAGAACTTTAGCTTGGTTTGCCCAGACAGAGAGAGGTGTTCCTCCTTTCAGGTGTGTTGATTTGGAAAGTGAACTGCTCCAATTATTTATGCTATCATAATAAATTTAGTTATGAATGAAAGCAATATTAAACAAAGCATAGTAAATCACAGAGGAACAGATCCAGAAACTTGGTGACAAGAGGATGACTTGACTGAACCACAATGAAGTTCACAGTATTTCAGAACTGATTCAACTATCCATGCCAATATCTTATTAAAGCAAAATGGATTTTTTTCTTATATGTGAAAAAATGCTTTCTAAATTGATAAAAGAAAGGAAAATGACTAAATGGACCAAGACCTATTCAGTCCCACAATTAGCTTTTAAAAAAAGCAGATATACACACACACTCACCAATAACTCAAATGACATCTTATTTAAAACAGTGATCTTATTCAAATTCTAAAAATTCTAAAGTCAGATAATTATCTTTTCTTGTCCTCACTTTCAGTTTTTTTTAGTGCCTTGTTTTTGGCCAGACTTTTCTCATGTGAGCTGAGAGTAGAGAATATTGGAATTGTCCTGTGGATCCTGAAAGGATATCTCTTGAAGACTAGGGTGTGGTGGCATTCACTGAAGTATTAGGGAATGTCATAGATATTAAGGAGATGGAGGAGGTCAAAGGACTTGTATACTTTGGGGTTCTGATGCTTTATGAAACTTTGGTCTTTGTGACAGTTACTCATCACATTCATGTACTTGGACAGATGCTGCAGTAGAAGTCTCAGCAACTTAATCTGGTGCATCACTAGAAAAGAACTTTCCTTGGCTCTCCACTGCCTATTCTTAGCTCATTCCTCTGGGAGCGCCACACCGTAGTCTGTGACTGCAGGGTAAGCAACACCCGAACGGCTCATTAAAGCCAATATTATTAGCTTCAGACAATCCTATGAGGTCTGCATCAGCTTTTACTCTATCTCATCCCTGTCTTTGCACTGAGTAGGACTATATTAGGACAAAAGTGCTTCAGTTCCTGAACAAACAGGAAGTAGAATTATTTTTGTTTTAATAGCAAAAAACGTAGAGGTAGATATAACAATGGATTTGGCAGAGTTTTAGTAAGCTACATTGATTATGGAAATTAAGATTCTTTCCCAACATCCCTAACAGAAGGAAATTTAGAATGAATAGGCCTTTTATTATCCTTTTTAAAACTTAATTTCTCAACACTTATTTAAAGCCTTTTCAATACTAATTATATGTTATCTGTGTTACTGGATACAAAATAATTTATGTGGAATGCAACAACATATACATGTAGTTATATGTAGGCACAAGAAATGTATATTTCAAGGAATGACAAAGGAAAAGTGCAGTTTAGCATTGCTGGTGATGGCTTTGTTAATTCAGAGGTATGGTTGTAAATAACAATGTCCATGTGTATGTAATGAAAATCATAAGCTTATCTACTTACACTTGATACCTTTGAGAGTTTTTGGTGGTTCATAATTAGAAGGCCTCCTTAGTGCTTGATTCACTCCTGTGCATTAAATAAACCATTTACTGAAATACATGATCACATTCTGAACATGAAGTACTTTAATATGAATAAATGATATGCTGGAGTCCTGAAAGGGTCATTACTAGAATATCTCATTTCTGTTGTTGTTATTTTCTGACTCATTACTTTTACATTTTGCTTCCTCAGACCCTACAAAGTCTCCTGTGAATAATTTCTGAGGGTTCTGAGAAGATGTCCTATACGTGCTCAATGAGCTCAGTGTTTGCGCAACTCTGCCAGGTACTGCTGTTACTCTCTTCTGCCATAGATTCTCCCTCTGTTTCACAGGGCATTGTAGGTTTCTGAGGGCATCCTCTTGCTTCCTCTGCACAACTAATGCTCCACTCCTTCTCTATCAGGGAATGCAGATGTAGTAGTCTTTCCACAACGCTCTACTTCCTCTGTTGGAGTTGCCAGGTCCAGCAGTATTCAGAAATTCTCTCCTGGTGACCCGAAGCTGTGAAATATTGTGCTAATTTTCAGAAAATTAGAATGAATATTTATCTCAGACTATGGTCATATGGTTGAGGAACGTGCCACAGTGCTGCTTGGGTGTCAAGCTGCCACAAAGTCCACTGAAATGGCACTTCTAGCCCTCTTTCTCTCTGAGATGCAGACTTGGACCTGGAAAACTATAGACAAAGACACGTGAAAGTCATCATGTTTTATTAAGAGCTAATACCCTAGACTTTCTTATTAGGTCAAATTCATTTTGTTTAGTTCATTTTTTTTAAATGAATTAACTCCCACGTGAATCTTCAGATTTCCACAAAATAGAGTTCTGTTTGGTCTGTACCTTTAGTTCCTCACATGTGCTCAAAATTACCTATAACTCAACAGTGGATGATTTAGAACTATAGCTCAAATTAAACAAGTTCACATTTCTGCTAACTATTCTTATCTATAGTTTACTTGAGAAGCAGTAACTGATTCACTCATAATAAATAGGTTTGCAAACCCATAAACATTTTCAAATTCATCAAAATTATCTTCATCTAAAAACTGAAAACTCCACTCAATGCAATAAATATTTCAATTAAATTGAGAGTTAAATTAATAACATCCTGATTTGACTGCCTCTCTGCAGGTTCATTTGAGAGGCATTTCTTTTTCGATCCAACTCTAATCCATTCAACCATGTATAAAATGCACTGTCAATTACTTTCTCAATGATTTTGCTTTATGGATTATGTCCTATTTCTTCTCTACCAGATCATTCCCTTCCAAACAAATATACACCTAGCCATACTGCTCATATTTTTTAAGCAAAGAGGGGAAAAAGTCAACCTTAATCCTATAGCTCATTAAAGGTACCTCTCTCCATTCTTCCTTTCCCAACCAAACTTCAAAATATTCAACTCCTTGCAGTCTAGCTTCTGTCTCCAAACCTTCAACCCAAGTTGAGTTCACAAGGAAAAAGCAACCGGAGTGAAAACTCAAATCTCAATCTTCTCTTTTCCTCAGTTGCCTGTTGAATCATCTATTGTCTGGACCCACTGGAAAGCCAGAGGACAAGAGTGTTGATGCAGTCAGCCTCCTAGTGCAAATGAAAATTTCCAATAGCATACCCGTTTCTATGGAACAGTTCCAAACTCATAATGCTGTCAGAAATGATGGATTTAGATGGCTGTAGCTGTAACACATATTTCTGTTCTCATGACCACAGTTAATCAGTTAGGGCTGGAACATAATCATTGTCTGAACAGAATTGATCATATTCTGTTTCCAGAAAATTTGCATCAAGGACACAGAGCACCAGACAGCTATATCCTTCACCAGTAAGATCTTGTAGAATATGGGCAGGAGCCAGCAACATGGTGAGATGAGGTCTGAATAAGCTGTCTTAAGCAAAAGCATCCTCTCAGCTAGAGGAGACAGGAACAGCAATGCCCAGGGAAAATGAATTAGAATCCATTAGCCTCCAGACTCAGAGTAGCTACCTGATAACTTCCCACTTCTTAATAAGCTCAGGTTTAATTTATGTACAATTTCTATATTTAAAACAAATACCCTTTTTTAATTTGAGCAAGCTTATGTAGTTTCTCTTCCTTCCAAATGATGCATGATTAAGACAATTTCAGTCAAGATAAAAAGTTATTTATTAAGATTAATGGGCTAAAAAAGAAGAAATATTCAAACAGAAGTCTGTATGTCTTTCCAAAAGTCACAGAAAAAATCATATTGAATCATTTCTTTTCTAAGTGAATACATTTTATGAATTACATGGTAAATTGACTCAATTTTGATCTCTCTGACAAGTGCCCAGTCACAGTTTTTAAAAAGTGAGCTTAATCAAGGGTTTATACCTGAAAACTCTCTACAGACTATCAATCATATTTTGAATAAGTGTGTGAGACAACACCAGCCAGAAAGGTTTTGGATTATCAGCTGATATTAATATAAGAAAATGACAGTAACATCTACTTTTAAGTATTTAGCACAGACTGTCTCAGGTTTCTATACAAAATAATTTATGTGGAATGCAACAACACATACATGTAGTTATATGTAGGCACAAGAAATGTATATTTCAAGGAATGACAAAGGAAAAGTGCAGTTTAGCATTGCTGGTGATGGCTTTGTTAATTCAGAGGTATGGTTGTAAATAACAATGTCCATGTGTATGTAATGAAAATCATAAGCTTATCTACTTACACTTGATACCTTTGAGAGTTTTTGGTGGTTCATAATTAGAAGACCTCCTGAGTGCTTGATTCACTCCTGTGCATTAAATAAACCACTTACTGAAATACATGATCACATTCTGAGCATGAAGTACTTTAATATGAATAAATGATATGCTGGAGTCCTGAAAGGGTCATTACTAGAATATCTTGTTTCTGTTGTTGTTGTTTTCTGACCCATTGCTTTTACATTTGATATTTTTTATTGCTATTTTATTGTATTTTTTTGTATTGTATTTTGTATTGCTACATTTTACTATTCTTTATACCGTCTTATGTTTCATTTTTACCATGAAGTTATTATGAAAGGAGAATAGGTAAAACAAATCTTTTGAGTTTTTCTGAGACATCTGGAGAGAAACTAATGGTAAATTACCATCAATTTCTTATATATTTACCTATGGAAAAAATCATTTTTGTTTTTGGATTCACTAGGGTATATCTATCTAGCAGCAGAAGGTCATGAGGATTTTAAATTTTCTGTCTGCTATTTACATAATGCAGAATTAAAATTCAGTTTCACTGAATACAACCATGTATGAACAACTCCAGAAACTTCTATTTATATAGACCATAACATAAATGTTTATTCTCTGTCTTTAGCTGTGCAGTGTAAAACCTTCACAACCATTCTTGATCATGCCAGACCCATCAGAACATTAGATGTTTTAAATTAGAGTTTCTAGAATGTAAGCTCAAAAATGGCAATTTTTGTCCTTTTAGTTCACTGTGTACCTACAGCACCAAGACTAGTGCCTGGGATAGAGTGGATGCTCAATAAACATTTATTGCATGAATAAATGGTGAAACTTATGGCATTGGAATCACCTGTATTAGTTAATTAAAAAACAGATTCTTTTCCTATATAGGTTATTACAGAATATTGAGCAGAGTTCCCTTTGCTATACAGTAGGTCCTTGTTGATCACCTATTTTATATATACTAGTGTGTATATGTTAATCCCAAACTCCTAATTTTTCCCTCTCCCCATGTTTCAGTATTCTGTAATAACCTATATGGGAAAATAATCTGAAAAAGAATGGTTATAGGTATATGTATAACTGAATCACTTTGCTGTACACTTGAAACTAACACAACTTTGTAAATCAACTATACTCCAATATAAAATTAAAATTAAAAGATAAAAACAATCCTAAGACAATGAAGTTAAAATGGTTTATAAAGTTAAAATGGATTATAGAGGTCATCTATTTAGCTGAGTAGTCAAAAACACCTTCTACTAAATTTGATAAATAGTTTCAAAGGGAAAAAATACAGCATAATGTATTTTGTGCTGTGTTTTATCTAGGTTTCATTGGATAGATATATTTATATTATTAAAATGACTGTATATAGAAAGAGATGGTTGAGGAATTTTTTTAATAAAATTGACTTTTTAAAGAATACATTCATTTAAAAATAAATAAAAAATAATTAGAAAAATAAAAACCAGAATCCTGACTTCACTCCAGATTTGCTCAATCACTGTATTAATAATTAGGCCTAAAATTAATTGATTATTATAAACACAACATTTTGGAACAATCATTGTTGATTCACATCTAGTCATAGGACTAAATATGCATATTAAATTCAGGATGTATACAGGGAAAACGTCAACCCTATACTCCTCAAGCCATCTCTCAAATAGAGGCTTTCTGGTAAGTTTGTAGAAAAAACCTTACATGAAAAAAACATAAAATAGAAGATATATAGAGTATTTTGTCTGGACTACACAATGATAAATAATAATTTAATTAAAACCTTGAAAATTAAATAAAACCTAAAGTTTTCTTTGAACCGTTAATTAAATTTGTTCTTATTATAAATAGACCTAGATTGTCCAGCTATCAGAGGGAATAGAAATTATAAAATATGGAAAAAGGTTTACTGTTTAAAACTATGTAAATTTTGTAAGACATCAGTATATGGTTTCACAATATCTTCATTGTGATAATTAATATTTACCAAGTCAGTTTCTTGTGCCTGGATAATTTATATATGATATCTTTCAATAAATGCTGGTTGATGATTCATATAAGGAAGTAGATAGCTCCTGCTAAAGTTCATACAAAAGTTAATGTAGAAGGAAGGGAAGACAAATTAGTCAAGCCATTCATTGTGAAAGTATGTTTAGCAGCATCTGTAAAATATGCACAGGAGGATGGGAGAGGGATCCATACTGCCTGCACCACAGGTAACTTAAAGACACCCAGCAGAACACGCTCTGCCAGCTACTTGCTATATCTCCACCAGATCTCTTCAGGCAAGACAGAGTTCCTCACCCAATGCAAAAATGGGAAATTTGTCTTCTTGCCAGGTTTATGTAAAGACTCTGAATTGAGTTGTCTGAACCAAGACTTATTTAGATCCAGCAAATGTAAATAGCTTATTAATTTAGAGTATTTATACCTTTATGAAGGAAAAAAAAGAGAAAATTATTGATATGTAGGAAATTCCCTTACAAAGATTAAAAAGGAGAGGAAGAAGAAACCCAACAAAATTATTTAGAATTCTTTGTATTCTTCTTGATGTTCAGGTTTCTCTACAACCAAATTGAGGATTAAAGGTTTACCATACAAACACAAGAACACTTTTGCACTGAAAAATCTTTATTTTGATCTAATTGGAATTTCAGTCTAGTTGGATTCATGATGCTTAGTGGTATAAGAATAATCTAATGATGGCTAAAATGGAAGAGAAGAGACTCGGAGGGAATAACATGACAGGCACCATCAACAGTAAGAATTGAAATAAGCTGGCAAATTAGGGGCTGCCAAGTGAAAGGGAAAGAAATAGACTAAATTACACAAACAGTTTTTGCCAAAGTTCTATACAAAGAAAAATATAATTAAGAAAATAAAAAATGGTCTAGAGTTTCCATTTTTCCATGGATGAATTTTTCCATGGATGATTGGATGATTGAATTATGGTCCAATATTTTTAGTTTAAAAAAATTAAATCTGATGATTTTGCATGGATTAAATCTCCAGATGTAAAGATATATGTGCATTATTAGCAACATGGATGAAGTATGGAAACTAGAGATAAAAAGTAGGAATATATGAGTAGGAATATATGAGTCTCAAGATGGAGACACTTTGTTGTGACCAGTCACATTTAATAGCTATATAAAATGGTACAGAAAGGAAATACCTAGGAAGATTCATACTTTTGAAAATAACACTAAACTTCTGGGCAGGTAGCAAAATATAAAGTTAATGGTTATAAACTAGGAAGATTTTATGAGCCTGGATAGGTGGTTAGAAAAGTGGCAGAGGAATTTGAAAGCATTCAAGTGTAAGATAATACGAGTACCGAAGTATAATAAGAATGCATGTGCAAGACATCAGATCAGGAAAATAATTTAGGCATCATTTCCCTGATGACAGTAATCCAATGTGCTATGTGTTAAAAATATAATCAAAAAATATTTCATTACTGAAAAATGCACTGAAAGCAAACAGAAGAAAATTGTTAGATATTAAAAGTGTATCTAATGCGGCAGGCACTATTCTAGGCTCTAAGGATAAAAAGCACCAGATAGGTCCCTGATTTTATGGAGCTAGAGTCTAATGTAGGGGAAAGACTGCTAATAGTAAGTGTATTTCAGGAATGTCAAAGCATGCACCTGGAATCTTCTTCCTGCACATATAAGGATAGCTCACTTTCTCAGCTTCTTCAGGTCTTGGCTCAAATCCTACCTTCTCAAAGAGGTTTTTCCTGAACATCTATTTAAAATTGCAACACTGTTTCTATTGTCCAACACCCTCTGTTTCCTTGCTTTATTTTTTTCTATATAACACTTATCACCACTGACATATCATTGATTTTACCTATTTATTTGTTTATTGCCTATCTCCTCCAACCAGAATGTATGTTTTATGCAGCCAGGAATTTTTGTCTATTTTATTTATTGCCATATCCCAATGTCTAGGAGAGTCCTAGGCACTATAGGTACTTAACAGATATTGTTGAATTAATGAGTAATGTCACTTTTTGAAGAAACTAAATAAACTAAATGGAGATTGATGAGGGTGGAGGACTATGTTAGATAGTGTGGTCAAGAGAGCCATTTAAGCAGATGATGAGAAATGGGAAAGAACCTGCAATGTAAAGATCTGTGGGGGTGAAAATTTCCAAAGCAACAGCAAGTTCAAAAACCAAAAGGCAGGTGTAAGTAAGAAAAAGGCTATGGGGGGAAGGGGGATGAGTATTGAGGGTGGAGGGAAGAAAGAAGTGAAAAGAGATGGAACCATTAGATAGGCAAAAAACAAATGAGGTATTGCCTTGTAGGACATAGTAGAGTCTGAATCATATTTCAGATATAATTAGATGCTGCTGGAATTTTTTTAAAATAATCTTTTGCTATTATATAGAGTATTATTGGGAGGAGTGCAGTGAGGAACAGTAGAAATAGAACCTCCAAGAGGTTTTGCAGTGGTGCATGTGTTAGTAGGTTAGGGCAGTAGAGTAGCACTGTAAATAGTAAGGGACAAGCAAGATCCTGGTGAAATCCTTATCCAACTCACAAGCTTGGTGATACTGAGCAAGTTATTTAGCTTGGTGATACTGAGCAAGTTATTTAAACACTACAAGTTTTGATTTTGTTATCAATAAAAATGGGGATATTGGATGATTGGATGATTGAATTATGGTCCAATATTTTTTTAAAAAAATAAATCTGATGATTTTGCATGGATTAAATCTCCAGATGTAAAGGTATATGTGCATTATTAGCAACACATGATAAGATACCCACCAAAGATACGACATTTATTCCCTCCTGGAATATATGATTCAGAGCACTTAAAATTTGGACATATGCCTGAAAACCACCTGCCGATGAAATAGAAAATACCTCAGAGAGACTCAGGAACTGGGCATATCAAGAGCATGCACTCTGTTTGGTTTCAGCTCTTCTCTAAGATCAATTATCCTCATAAACCTGTTTCTAGATATGAATACAAAAGAAGGTGAGGAGTGTTTATTTGAACCCTGTTCAGAATAGGTTCTGGAACCTATTCTGTTCACAGAAAGCATAAACTAAAAGTTTTTATTATTGTTGTTTGTGTTGAATTCATAGAAATAATTATTAAAAAGTTATATATTCACAAATGACTCAAAAAATAAAACTTATGTATTACTACAAAAATCCGTTTAGAATTTGATAACATACCTTTTTCAATGTTGTCACATTTATTTTCAAAAACTAAGTTAAAGATATATATTGACTTTCTTAATATTACTGTCATTTTAAATATCATTTTCATTGCCATGGAATAACACCTAAATTCACAATAAACTCTGAGGCAATATGTAAAACAGTGAAAGAAAAATGAAGTGCTCAAACAAAAGTATAAAACTCTATAAATCATGAGTAATAAGCAGTTACACTGTAATATAATCCCTTTATCAATCTCCAAGGCTCTAAGACTTATTTGTTCTTACAGAAAAAGCCCAAATTTGATTTATTTTTCTCATTTCAATTAAAGAAAAGCTTCCAAATCTCTTTCTACAGTAAATCTCAAGGATCTGTTAAGAAAAATAATCTAAACAAAGAAATAAGGCAGAAAATTACTATGTGTCTTTAATGTCATACTGGAGCATTGTATGACAGGCTCACCCACGTTATTTAATTCTCTAGGGAAATATACTTTTGACTGCTATTTACTACTGATTTATGTCCAGGATGCAGTAAGGTTACTATTAACTTGTATATTGTTGTCTGGTAGAGAAAGAAAGAATTTCTGTCTGTTAAAAAATAATAATAATAAACACAAAAGTTACAGTTTTCTTGGCATATAGGACATTAAACAATTTTGTTCCTAACTAAGCAAATTTATTTCAGCATGTCTTTCCCAACCAACTATAAAATTTGTGTGTCTAGAATGCTCTGAATCAACCTTATCATCCACTGGGTCCCTCATTAATAAGTCAAATACATCTTTGATATGTGTTCACTGTATATTTGTATGAGACATGATTTTGACAATGAAAGTTATACCTTGCCAGTTTTCAAGGTTCTAACAAAATGTTCAAGTAGCCTCTCTTGTTTGAGGCAATTACTTAATTGATAAAGAAATACACCTTATGATCTGAAAGATGAAAGATCTCTGGTGCACTTTTATCCCATTTTGGGCTTTGGATTAATTCCCAAGTTGCAATAGAACTTTATGTTTTCTGAATTTGTCTCTCTCTCTGGTTTTATATTTGCTTCTGGTTCTTAGCAATGTTGGTTGTCTTGCTGGTTAGCTAAGGCTTAAGAAATCATTCCTCATTGGGAACAGCAGTGGTTGAGCATCACATTTTGGGGTCTGACCATTTGGTTATCTCAGTTAGGATGCTAGGGATCTCTCTAGGGTTAAAAATGAAAGTTGGTCTTCCTTCTCTTTGTTTTGTTCTTTGTCCACAGTGAATTTTAATGTTAAAACATTTCCTGCCTACTGGAAATGAGAAACACCTTTGAGATCTGGAACAGTGAGCTTTTATGCTCTGTTTAGATATGACTTTGGTTAAGGTGCAGACTTGAAACTGCAAGTTCTCTGTGTGTCTCGGTAGGTTTAATTGAAAAAAACCTTTTCACCTTGTGTAAGAGTTTAAAATATTTTTGTACCTCATAAGTATAAACAAATTAAATTAGAACTTCTCTAAAATTAAAAGAGTTCTGTTTCCTTTTTATAGAAAAAAATAAGGTAAACATCAATAAAAATTACATAAGATTTCCAGGGAAGGGGAGGAAGAAGATGGCTACTTACACTTTGAATGTGCTAGTCTTAAACAAAAACAGAAAACAAACTTCCCTCAAAATTGGCTAGCTCAGAACAATTTTGTATAAGAATTCAAGTTTACATAAACAAGGTGAATCTTTGGTAAATTCAGACAGGTTTTATAATTGTGGTTCAAAAGACTATTTGTCTTTTCTCTGATTTTATTTATATGAATTATGATACAAAATATGCATGTATCTTGGGCTTCTTTCTCAAAAACTTTAGTTAATATGAAACTCCTAAACTTCTTATATTTATACACAGAGTATATAAATGAACAGTAGTCCTACTTTAATGTTTAAGTTTATAGAAAAATGTATATTGTTAAGATGCATTAAATTATACTTCTAGACAATTTTTAAAAAAATAACAACAGTGATTATGTTCTCTAGTATGTCAGTTTAAACATAATTTCTCAGATTCTTAATTTAAAATCTTGGGACAAAATTAAATTGAATTAATGGTAATCTTTGGATATCTGGATATATTTAATTAAGAAAAATTTGAGAATTCTTGCTCAGTTAATATATATCTAATTTTACTTTCTAATTTAAGAGGTCATAGAATGACTATACCTTTTGGTCCTCTTTATAAATATATTTGTTTGGCCATTTAATAAAATGTTCAAGAAATTGTTCAAGCTGTAGGAATTCTACAAACGTACTACTTACATTTGTGAGTTTTGCTTATGCTAAAATATGTGTGTATTATGACACAAATGAACCTATCTACAAAGCATAAACAGACTCACCAATGTAGAGAACAGACTTGGTTTTTGCCGAAGGAGAGGTGGGGTGGGGGAGGGATTGACTGGGAGTTTGGGGTTAATAGATGCAAACTATTATGTATAGAATAGATGGACAACAAGGTCCTACTGTACAGCACAGGGAACTATATTCAATGTCCTGGAATAAACCATAATGAAAAAGTATTAAAAAGTATGTGTATATAGGTATAACTGAGTCACTTTGCTGTACAGCAGAAATTAACACAACATTGTAAATCAATTATACTTCAATTAAAAAAATAATAAAATAAAATATTTGTATATTAATGCATTGTTCTCAGTGGCTTACCTTTCAGTTTTCTCTCTGAAATAGAAATTAATTCATTTGCTTAAGAGTTAGAATTTATACTGAGGTTAAGTCTATTCCAGGAACAACAGTGTCAAAGAAATACAGCTGCAGGTAATGTGATGTTTCCCTCTCCTCCCTCTCTCTTTTTCCCCCCCCGCAAGGGACAAAGGAAAATTTTTATCCTAAAATAAAATGTCAGCTTGTTCCAGAATAAGAAAAAATATAGTGTAGGACAAAACTTAAGTGAGTAATGCAATTTGTACATTGTTTAAGTAAGGTGAATTTTAGTTGTCTTGGCTTACAATTTATTATGGGTTGAGTTGTGTCCCCTAGTACCTGTAAATGTGACGTTATTTAGAAATAGAGTCTTTGTAGATGTAATCAGGTTAAGATGAGATCATTAGGGTGGGCCCTAATCCCCTATGACTATTGTCCTTACAAGAAGAGAGAGATACAGAGAGGAAGAATACCATGCGAAGAGAGGGACATTCAAAAGGAGGAAGAAGAAGGTGACAGATATTGGAGTTATGCTGCCACAAGCCAAGTAATGCCTGGGGTTACCAGTAGTTGGAAAGGCAAGGAAGGATACTCCCTTAGAGGTTCAGAGGGAGCATGGTCTGCCTACAGACTTCTAGCCTCCAGAACTGTGAGAGAATAAATTTCTGTTGTTTTAAGCTACCTAGTTGTAGTAATTTGTTATGGCAGCTCATGGAAACTAATACACCATCCTGTACCTATTGAATCTGAAAAGAAACAATGAAATGTATTAAAATATTAAAGTTGACTCAGTCTTGAGGCTTTGCTCTTAAACATTATTTTGTGAATTCTCTACTGCTAAAGGTAATATTAAAGCCAAACTAAAATTTTGGTTTCCTCATGGATAAAATGATTAATTGGTGTTATTTAGTCTTCTCAATTTTTATCTTTTGAATAATCTTCCTACATAAGAGAGACTCAGTATTTTGCCACGATAATTTTCTGTGGTTTACACCAACTTGCTCTTAGAATTGATTGTTTTTAAAAGTGAGCAATGAGTATCCCTTGCTTCAGAAACAACTATGATTTATTAAATTTATGTTATCTTCTTTTATAGTTCTTTGAAAATAGTATATTGTCCCTCTGGCTAATAGGTGATTAAGCTAAAACTGTTTATTATTCTCAAGCATCTGTGTTCCTAACTTAATAAAATGACCATAACTTTTTCAACAGTTCTTTTGACTTCGCCATCCCAAGATCATATGCTAAATTCAGAAAAAAAAAATTTTTAAGATGTCTTTTATATCCGAAGGTATCTTTGTTATTTCACTGTTCGTAAATCATAATTATTTTTTTCTTTCACCTCAAAAAAGGAGGATGCTAGAAATGATTACATGTATTCTGTATGCTTCTTACTTATTAATTATCTAAACACTAGGATGATCTACAGGGAAGAGGTGTCAGATGAAAAGTGAAGATTAGTCTTTCTTAGGTTGATTCTATAACAAGTAAAAGTTATTAATATAAATATGTTTTAAAGATTTTATCATTTACAACAGCAGTCCCCAACCTTTTTGGCACCAGGGACCGATTTTGTGGAAGACAATTTTTCCATGGACTGGGGGTGAAGGGATGGTTTCAGGATGATTCAAGTGAATTACATTTATTGTGCACTTTATTTCTATTATTATTACACTGTAATATATAATGAAATAATTATACAACTCACTATAATGCAGAATCAGTGGGAGCCCTGAGCTTGTTTTCACTCTCTGCTCACAGAATGGGTTTTGATATGAGACTGCAGGCAATTGGTTTATTATGGTCTCTGTGCAGTCAACCCTCTCTGCTAATGATAATCTGTATTTGCAGCCACTCTCCAGAGCTAGCATCACTGCCTCAGATCATCAGGCATTAGGTTGTCATAAGGAGCACACAACCTAGATCCCTTGCATGCACAGTTCACAGTAGGGTTTGTGCTCCTATGAGAATCTAATGCTGCTGCTGAGCTGCCAGGAGGCGGAGCTCAGGCGGTAATGCGAGCAATGGGGAGCGGCTGTAAATACAGATGAAGCTTCACTCCCTCACCTGCTGCTCACCTCCTGCTGTGTGACTGGGTTCCTAACAGGCCATGGACCAGCACTGGTAGCTGGGGACCCATGATTTACAACATGTGTAGTTTTCTTTGGAGGTGTGTCAATGCCTTCATTGTCCATAATATGTTCTTATCCTCAGTGGAAACATTGATCAATTCCTTAGAAAAGAGTTATTTATTTCATTTCAAAGCAATCTTGTCCATTCTGATATTGTTGGTTACTGTAATGAGATAATGACCGGTATTCAGCCTATTATCAACAGGTTGCTTCTACTTTCCCCTCATGCTAGCCTGAAGGCTCTGCTACAAACTAGATTTTGTTGAGTTTTCAACAATGAAGGACAGTGTCAAGGCCTCATGTTAAAAATAAAACAATAAACAAAACCCAAAAAACTGTGAGAGGTATTCTTCACTACTGTTATATCAAGGAAAAGATTTATGTATTTGGTATTCTGAGTTGTCATTGCTTAGAAAACTGTCAGACTGTACTGGGAACTGAGTCAGGATTTTCTTTTTCTTTTTAGTTGAGAAACAGATGACTCATGAGAGCAGCATGCTGGCCCAAGAACCAGTAGAACAGGAATTAATTAAGAAGTAAATAAATCACTGTAAGAAATCTAATTGTGGTTACTTTTTAATTGAAAGTATGATGGTGTTGTTGTCACATGTTCACTGTTCTGTTTTGATTAGTAGATAAGAAATCCTCTTTTTTCTTGATCTATTTCTAATAGACCACACTTTTGCAAACTGAAATAATAAAATATTATTTAAATAATATATTTTCCCTGACCCCTCAGAATTCTGAAACCGTACTTTTTATTGTCTCTTTACTTTCAATGGCAACATAGTTATTTTCATAGGTTTAATAAGAACTGTCATACTACTCACAAGACTGTAATTGCACACATTGATTGTATAACGAGTCATAGCTTTTATTTGATTTTTCATTTGATCATATATGATAATCCCAGTATTAAGGAAAAAATATTATTCTTCATGTATGGAATCAATGCCTACAAAGCCCTCCTAGGAAACAGGTCTGGTAACTGTTCTATGGTTTATGGGTTCCAAGCCTTGCAGGTAATAAAGGATACTTCCTCACAGGCTGAAAACTAGGACCTAGGGGAAACTTAAGGGAGAGAGATTTACCCTAAATTATAGGTTCTGCAAATGAAATCTATGGAGATGAATTTTTGGGGATTGGTCTCTGTGAATACAAAATAAAGAGCCAATAGGAGTGATTAGAAAGAAATTGCTAAAATAATAGTCATCACTAAAAGTGCAATCCTAGATTCTTCATAAAATTTCCAAATGAAGATGAACTCTCTGCCTTAATAATTGCTCTATATTGTATGGGTCTAGATTTGTTGTATGGGTCTACTACATGGAGGATTGTATGGCTAATTAACTTTTTTGCTGTGTCTATGTAAATTATTTTGGACAACATGTGAGAATATTTGGAGATTCTTTATAATAAAAATTAAGGACTGTTAAAAAAAACTATTCAAAATATGGAAATAAGGCAATAGGTTGGCCAAGTGTCATTTCAATGTCACACTGGGAACTGCCTAATTAGACTACTAAAGGGTTACTAATTCTCTAGAAGAGGGGCTCTCAAACTGGTACATGAACCAATTCAGCCCATTATGACCCTCAAACTTAAAATAGTTTTTCCATGTTTAAAGCGTGAAAAACAAAGGAAAGAAGAATATGCAAGGAGACTGTATATAGCCTGCAAAGCTTATTTACTATTGGGGCTTTTACAAAAATAAGTTTGCTAATCCTTGCCCTAGAATATGTTTTTGTCTGATTTCCAATTTACTATTTGGTGGTGCCTAAGTCTGAGAAGTTGCATGAAAATTTGTAGATTTTTGCCTCTTAAGAAGGCAAATTATTTCTATCTGGTAGAAAAGATAACCCTAAATGCTATATATATTATTTATTTATTATTATTTATTTATTTATTTTTTGGCCTCTCACTGTTGTGGCCTCTCCCGCTGCGGAGCAACAGGCTCCAGATGTGCAGGCTCAGCGGCCCTGGCTCAAGGGCACAGCCGCTCCGCGGCATGTGGGATCTTCCCGGACTGGGGCACGAACCCGTGTCCCCTGCATCGGCAGGCAGACTCTCAACCACTGCGCCACCAGGGAAGCCCCTAAGTGTTATATTTTTAATGGCTTTTAGTAGATTGACCAATCTTTTCTCTAATATAGCAAACTTGTTTGAGTCCCAAGGGACTATAAAAATTGTTTTTTGTATATACATACGTATACATTATATACATTTATACATACATTATACATTTATACATACATACATACATGTGTATGCATATATACATATATTTTTTTCTATATATTTTTTGGAATCAAAGTGAAGGGGCTGTTAATAGCTACTTACACACTGCTAAGTAATAAAGCAAAAATAAGGGAAATATGTATATTAATAACTGTTGAGATTGCCATTATTAGCTATTACACAATGAAAAAGCTTCTTCCCAGATAAGTTAATGATTTGTTACTACATTTCAAAGCATTTAAAGTTTAAAATTCAGTGTTAAAATTGTAATGTTATAACAGCTGTAGAAAGAGCTTCAATTTCCTTTATTATTATATAATCAGATGATTACTTTTCTATTAAAAATAGTCTACACATGTACATTTAATGTTCAGAAATTTGTGAGGTACTTAACCAAATGAAATGGTGGATTGATTTCAAATCAGGTCAATGTCAGTCTGAATTTGCTGAAGCTTGTTTTACTATAATTTTTCAATTTGAGGATACACCTACTATAATACATTAAAAAGTTCTTAAATATAAAGCTTTAGAAACATAACATGGAAATACTTAACAATAAAAGATGATTTACACAATAGCACATGTCAGTTTGAATAATTTAAATAACTCAGATATCCAAAAATATATAGCTGACAGTTGTCAATTATAGTATACCAATTTAAAGAAATGTTTTATGAACATTAAAATAATTATTTAGAACTACAAAATGACTTATATAATTTTATTTTAATATGATAACTGGAATATAATTATACTATTAAAATTAACAGGTGTATGCAAAAAAGTTAAGAATGAAATTTTCCAAAATTTATATAGTTTCTATTTCATAAATATGATACAATATTGCTGAATTTCATATTATCAAATATTTAATGTAAAATTTAAATATACACGTGTATTTTATATGCATCAGTTATATTGAAGCAGCAATAGCCAAATATTTAAAATATGAATAAATAAATGCTTTAAATTGAGTAAATTCAGTTATCTTAAATATCGGGTATATACTAAGTACCCAATAGAAATCAAGTGTCTGAAACATCATATTTATTACAAAGGATAAACCAATCTGAGTTACTCTTACGCTGGCTATTTTAGCTTTTATTGAACTATTCATTTGGTTCTGTGGAAAGCTGCAACTCAGAAGGTTAATCACTTTCTAGCTTACAGACTTGACATGTCTAAATATTGTGAGAACATGAACTTTTTAAGATCAGATAGATTTTAGAGGCAACTAATGGGAATAAAACAATGTTCTTGAATATAATGTGGAGAATCTTGTACCATGTTTAGAAAGAGAAAGATTCCAGGAACTTCCAAAGCAGGTGTTTAATATTACACTCCCAGGTGCCACATTCTCCTTCATGCTGCTGCTAACAAATTTTCATTTAAACAAAGATATTAATAAATTATATCAAAATCTAAAAATGCCTGTTATCACTGTAGAAACAGGATTCAGGTAAGAAGGGTGCACTGAAGAAGGATAAATGATTCACTCCGGGTGAAAGGAGATTCTGTTAATAAGTAAGAGTTGTCTATGACTTGAAATGACAGAATTTAAGCCTAAGAGAACAGTGCGGTCCTGTTGTTTCAAATTCACCCCAACTACAGTGTGGAAGTACATAGGATGCTACACTAAGTATGGGGCGATACTTAAATGTGGAGTGGGTAATATGAAAATGCACATGCTCTGGTAGAGGATAGGCAGTATAGTGGTTAAGAGTGCTTGCTATTAGACTGCAAGAATTCAATCATCCCAGCTCCACTTATTATTAACTACATCCTTTGGTCAATAACTTAGCCCAGTGGTTCTCAAATGTTGAGTGAGTGTGCATCAGAGTCATCTAGAGGGCTAGTTAAAACATAGATTGCTGCTTCCCATCCCCAAAGTTTCTGATTCAGTAGGTCTGGTCTTTGGCTCAAAAATTTGCATTTCCTAGGTAATAGTGATGCTGCAGTCTGGGAACATACTTTGACACCCAATCTCTATGCACTTCATTATATTCATCTGTAAAATGCTAATAATCAGAGGGTTGGTGTAAAGATTAAGTGAAATAACCTATCTAGGGCTCTGATACAATGCTTGTTTCATAACAAGCATTATCATTAACAAAAATGAAGGTACTTAGCTAATATTAGAGAAAAAAAATAAAAATGGAGGCCTGCTACTGACCAAACAGCAGATGGAAATCTAAGTGAATTAAAAATCTCAAAGTAAAAAGGATGAGAAAAAAATTGTGATTTATAATATATCGGGGCCTAGATAACAGTTTAAAACTATAAAGCAAACATAGAAAATTTTAATCAATTCAAAATATTTTAATAGAAATTTTTTTTAAGTTTCTTATATATAACTTAAACATTTAAAACCAAAAGTTTGTATTTTTTGTGTTTGTATATTTATATCATTTAAAACTGACAAAAGTTGTCTTTAAGAGCTTAAAGAGCTCCTAGAAAGTCATAAGAAAAATATAAATACCTTAATGCTTAAAAATAGGCAAAGGATATGAAAAGGCAATTCAAAAAAGAGAAAATATAAATTGTATACATATAAGAATGTTCATCTTCACTGGTAATTGAATTAATGCAAGTTAAAATAAAATTAAGAAAATGTTTTTCCCATAATTTGGCAATTTAAAATGTATAATACCAAATATTGGCAAGGAGGTCAGGGAAAAATGGTATTTTAGTGAATTTTCTTGTGAAAATAGACTGAATGTTTGTTTCACCCCTAAATTCATTTGTTGAAACCTAATCCCCAATGTGAAGGTGTTTGAAGGTGGGACCTTTGGGAGGTGATTAGGTCATTAGGGTAGATCCTTAATGAATGGGATCAGTGCCCTTATAAAAGTGACCCCAGAGAGCTCCCTTACCTTTTTCCATCACATGAGGACATGGAGAAAAAGTGACCGTCCATGAACCAGGAAGCTAATCTGAAAGTGATACTTGGATGAACACCTGAAAGAGGCAAGGAAGCAAACTATTCAGATATTGGGAGGAGGACACTTTAGGTGGAGAGAATAATATTATTTCCACAATATATATTTCTATTAAAAGTAGGAGTGTGACAAATAGACGTAAGAAGAGAAACTACATGTGTAAGAAAAAAATCCCAAGAGGAATATATTATACAAGGAAGTGAACAGTGATCATCTTTGGGAATCCATAAGATTTTTTCTCTTACTTTGATTTTGTTTATCTTAATTTTTTGAATAGCTGTTTACCAGCGCTAGCTACATAATTTGTGAGGCTCATTGCTAACTGAAATGTGGAGCTTTTGTTCAAAAGCTAGAAAAAAGTGCTGTTAGCAGTTCAGAAATATAAAGCTTTTTCTTTTCTTCCACATTCTTTTTGTCAATTTGCCATGGTGTTTGTTTTGTCATTTAATGTCATTCTAAATAAAGTAAAAATTTTAAATTATTACTGTGCATTGTACCACTCATTGTTATATCATGCAATGTTAGTTTTAAATGCAAATATAAGAGCATTTGACTTGCATTAGAATAACCAAAATATCATAACTCCTATTTCATATTTTGTGCATACACATATTTTTTTTTTATTACCAGAATAGTGGACATGCTGCATAAAATCAACCCAGCTTTATATTTCACTTCCAGATATGTCGGCAACCTACTAACACTCTTTACCTGCACCGAGTAAGGAAGGGCTGAAAGGAAAAGGAGCTATAGGTTGTCCTATTATTCCCTTTCTTTCTTCATAATTTTCAGTGCAAGCAGTTGGCTAATAGACAAATTAACATGAGCAAGGAAGGATATGATAGGGTTTCTTGGTCATTTATGTCTCTTAGACCATCGTTGCCTTCCTTCTGTGTTCAAAGCAATTTCTAGTTCAAGTGGAAAGTGCAGCCTCTTAAGGCTGCCAGTGTCCTCCCTTTCTTAGTCATATGTGTGACAGCCTTACCTTATACCAGGTTTGAGCCCCTCTGGATCCCCAGGCACCGTTGGTTCACCAGTGTTCTGAGGGTTTGGGGCATGATGAATGCTGTAAGTAATAGGAAGACTAGGAACAGGGGACATGCATATTTTACACGTCTTGTCCCTTTGGGCTTCACTTATAGACACAATTTCAAGATAAAGTTGCAAAGAATTTCAAGAAGGAAAGAGCAAATCATTGAGCTAAGCATGGAAACTATCTAAGCAGGGGACCTCATTTGGTTGCTCAGGTCACATGCTCACAAAGCCAGCACTTCCATATAATTAGAATAATTACATTCTCTGGTTATACTAAACAGTCAGAATATACATATGAAACCAAATGCTAAAGCAATTAAAATTTTAAGGCACCACACTATAATAAATGCTTTTTATTTATTTGTTTGTTTGTTTTATTTATTTTTTAAATTTATAGGCAGTATTCTCTGAGATCCTTCATTTCCCTGCTACTAAGGGGAGTGGGAAGTGTCTTCGTCTCAAGCCGTGAAGAGGTCTCGAATGAACCATATGACAAGCCACGTATGTGTTCCCCACTGTGGAGAGCTCTCTGCCCTGGTGCTGGATTCATGCCTGTAAAGGCTAAAGTAGTCAAGAATAAGTCAAGAGAGACAATAATGAGCTATGTTTGGAAAAAACTAAAACTCCCATTTATGGTTTTTTTTTTTTTTTTGGTACGCGGGCCTCTCACTGCTGTGGCCTCCCCCGCCGCGGAGCACAGGCTCCGGACGCGCAGACTCAGCGGCCATGGCTCATGGGCCCAGCCGCTCCGAGGCACGTGGGATCCCCCCGGACCAGGGCACGAACCCGCGTCCCCTGCATCAGCAGGCAGACCCTCAATCACTGCGTCACCAGGGAAGCCCCATGTTGGTATATTTCAATGGTCATTGTTTTCCATAAACCATATGTGGATAGTGAGGGTTATACAAGCAAAAAGTTCTGCCGCAAATAACTTCCTGGAAAAGTGAAGGGACTCCAACAGTGAGAATGTGTGTTTGGAGTGGAACACACAGGAAAGAGCTGAGCAGAGGTCTCCCCCAAAGGACCTAACAAATGCACGTTAAATTAGTCATGTTAAAATGTGTAATTAGAATGCCAAGATAATGTGTGAGTCACAACAATTACAGATGAAATACTCTGTATTTTTAAGTTCCCTCACAATGACGTCAATTTTTTAAAGTAGTTCCCTCTTGATTTAAGAGCATCAAACTGCTATATCATTTTCTGAGACAAGACCTTCATACTCAGTGGCAAGTACGTAGTGTAACCATGTTGTTTTCAATTTAGAAAAGCCTAGAAGGAGCTGTAGATTATTTTAAGAGAGTCTTTCAAACGTCTCTGCCATCTCTGCTTCAATTACACTTCATATAGCATACTAATATTAGTAACAATTCAAACTCTTCTAAATCATAGATACAGCATGAATGTGCCATTTTTTTTTATCATGCTCTCTAAAAGTTTAACAGTAATCTTGAAAAAGAGCTTAAAACTACTATTGCTGCCATTATTAATGCATGGAATTCCAGGTTACTAACAACAGGAAATGACTGGTCTTCTTCTAAATGCCATAGGCTCTTTCTTGATAAGTTTCTCTTTTTCTAAATTGACTCTGTCAATTTAGATGTTTTGATTTCTGATGTAATAGAGCCTGAGTGCCTATAAACCAGTTATACAACTTTTCCAAACACAAAGTTGTCAAGTTTTAATTTTTTTAAAAATAAACTTTTTTTTTTTTTCCTGAAAGCATCATTTAGGTAGTAATCTCCTCCAGGGCAGGAACAATAAATTCAGGATTTTGTAAGTACTCCTGAGCTTCTAGAATTTCATTCTGTACCCAGTATATACTCAATCAATACTGATTGACCTCCTGCCTATAAGATCTGTACAAAGTAATTTGCTGCTCTGTGAAAACTCAGAAATGTGAGTCCCCAAAGATTATCACTGCCCTAAAGGATAGAGAATGAGTAGAAGAGGGGCGACATAAAAGATTAATGGCCATTCTCATCGTAGCAGATGTTTAAGAGGGATTGGGCATAGCCATCCTCTGCCACACACCACACACCCAGAAGTCCTACTTCTGGGTTCTGTTTGCCCTAAGGTGTTAAAAAAATCAGCAATGGGGCTTCCCTGGTGGCACAGTGGTTGAGAGTCCGCCTGCCGATGTAGGGGACACGGGTTCGTGCCCCGGTCCAGGAGGATCCCACATGCGGCGGAGCAGCTAAGCCCGTGAGCCATGGTCGCTGAGCCTAAGCATCCGGAGCCTATGCTCCACAACGGGAGAGGCCACAACAGTGAGAGGCCCGCGTACCGCAAAAAAAAAAAAAAAAAAATCAGCAATGAAGACATTCATTTAGTGGGAAAAAATATACATAGAAATGAAAAATGGTTAATGAAAATAGATTTAATAGATTAATAAAAAGTAAGGTGAAAACAAAGAAAATAAATAAGGTTCCATATT
Source organism: Leucopleurus acutus (assembly GCF_964270905.1). Classification (NCBI taxonomy): domain Eukaryota; kingdom Metazoa; phylum Chordata; class Mammalia; order Artiodactyla; family Delphinidae; genus Leucopleurus; species Leucopleurus acutus. The sequence continues at coordinate 124,004,498 of NC_139143.1, forward strand.
TACACAGTATATTTGAATTAGAGGATCTTAAAGACAATCCCTTTTTGAGTAGAATTATGATGGGCAGAATTTTCATTTTCTAAAACAAACCTGTCCTTGAGATTTCCATGCTGCACCAATCTTTTTGGCTTTCCAGAAATATTGTGGATTCTCCAAATTCAGCAAGCTTGGTTGAGACGTTAAAGTGTGTGTGTGTGTGTGTGTGTGTGTGTGCGTGCATGCACTTAAGTGTTGATTGATTAAAATTTGCCTCCTCAAAATGAAAGAGATAACACTTTATAACAGGGGCCAGCAAACTTTTCCCATAAAAGGCCAGACCAAAATAGTTCTGGCTCTGAGGGTTATACATTCTCGGTTGTATCTACTCACCACTACCATTGTAGCATGAAAGCACAGAGACAAAATGAAAATAAATAGGTGTCATTGTTTTCCAATAAAATTTTATTTATAAAAACAGATAGTAGAGTAGTAGATTATCTTGTGAAGCTGTAGTTATCCAACACCTGCTCTACAGTTAACAGTCTCACAAATGAGTATTGCCATGGGTTCAATAGCCTTTCAGTGGTCATTGGAAATGGAGGAGATACTTGTATAACTGTAGAATCAGGCAAATCAAGGCAAATGATTCTAGAGCAGATGAATTAATTCTGAATTCTAAAGATCGATCTGGCTCTGTTTTGATGGTGAATTTACCAACAATGCTGTTATAAACATCCCTTGAGATCTTATAAGATTTCATAAGAAATGCCTTGTAACAGAAAATGTAAGTCCAGGCTCATGTGTATCTAAAGCACATATAACTTATTTTTTTGTGTGTTAAGAAGGACATTTACAGTGCAGATAGCACCTGCTTTTATGCTAAGTATCCTGTAGACACATAGTAAATAATAATTGAATGAAATGCCCTTAATTCTCAGTGTCCTAATAATTGTTTTACTGAATGGATTTGAATATTTAAATAATTCAGTCTATTCTTAACTTCCTAATTGCCTCTGAATAGGCAAGGTCAATGGTGTGAGGTCAGGACTCTCAGGCCAATATCAAGGAGAAAATTCTTGATGGATCTATTATTCCCTCATTGACATTAAAACATTTCATAGTACTGAAAATATACAAAATACATTCATGCTTTTATGACTTCCTGTATTCAAATACATACACATTATTCATCTATGCTAGTTATCTCATTTGAACAAGTGCCACTGGATCACTAATAAAAATAGCTCAAGTTATAAATTGTCATCCTGTATCTGTATCCCACATCTAAAGAAACAGACAACAAAAAGGAGTTACATATTACAGAAGAACAGAGAAATTGATTGAAAAGAACTATATTTTCCAAATAATGCAAACATATTAAGTGAAAAAAAGTATTATTAGAAAAAGGAGGCACAATTTTATACTTACTTGGATCACCAGCAGTGAGCCATATAATTCTAGGCACACAATGGGATACTCTTCAGGAGGCTATCTGAATCTTACATTATCTGAATCAACAGAATGTTATGGAGACTCCTGGCTGTTCTTTTACTTAAATTAAAAAAAAAAACTGTGTGTGTGTTGTATGTGTGTCCCCCAAAAGTGTCAATCAACAGCACTTAAAAATTTTTTTTTTACTTCACCATACTTACTAGCCTTTGAGTTAAAAGTTCTGATTTATATGTATACCTACACAGAAGACGAAATTTGAGTAAACTCCACATTAACTGCTGTACTAAATATATTCTAGTATTTGTCAGACCCCAGTTGGCTAGCTAATATTCAAATCAAAATCAGAATGTTCATGAAAACCAAATGCAATCTAAACAGCAACATCTTAATCCTATGAAATTGTCTCTGATTTTTTAATTGTAAAATTATTTTATTAGAATAATAAATAATTCATAAGGCATATATATGATGAAAATAAAATCTGTACCTGTGTTGCTACAAAAAGCCACATACAAAGTTAGACCTTAATTTTCTTTCGCAAAGTTTTCTCTACTGTTTTCTCTACTGTTTATCATTTGTGGCTTTCAATCTGCATATATATTTGACAGCATTTGAAAATGCTTTATGACTTACTCAAAAGTCTTTAAGTTGTTTTTCTATGTTGTATGTGACTCCTCTGCATCGTGTTGGGGAATATGAAAGATAAACAGGAAGAAAAGCTTTGAATGTATAAATTGATGCATGGACAGACCTAGATAACACATTGTTTAAATAAAAGACTTACCTAATAACCTCCAACTTTACTTTTTGTGAAATAATTTTAAAAATAAACTTTTAAAGAATATTAGTACCCAGTGAATTTATTTAACTTAATAATTTTCACATTCTCTTTAACTTTGACTCTACATCCATTCTGAGATTGTATCTGCTCTGTAACACACTCTCTTTGAATAAATGTGTTCTTTTTCACACAACCCCAAAGGTATCCTGGTAAATGATGATATGGGATATTTGTCTTGGATCCTTTGTCAGGATACATAGGCATGAATAAAGACCAAAACAGGTGCCTTAACAGAGGTCTGGGCAGAAGTTAACACTATATGAAAATCCCTCCTTTCTCCTCTCTTCATTAACTAGGAAACACCTGAATTTTCTCAAGGATGTGTGAAGAACATATGCTGCAAGCTGTAGTTATATGATTAACCTAGAATAATTCCAATTTCATGTCAGTTCTATTTCAATCATAACCTGTACATTAGTTGTGGTTGATACCTAAATGTCTTTATCTGATGAGTTGGCTGCCTATAATAGAACATTACCACAGTGAGGCCTAGAAAGGGATGGTGCTTTTAGTGGAAGGTGGCTAGCAAGAAAGGGGAACATAAGAAGGTAGGGGGCTGCCTTATGGACAACTGAATTAAGTAACAAAGACAACTCAGAATCCTGGAACTGTCCTCTTCTTCCAAGCAATCCTATTGGCCTAAGGTCACACTGAGGCAAGTCATGGCATCAAAAGCAAAGTTAGCTCTCATTAGCCAGAGTATGAGAATGTTAAAGGGACAAGGTAAGGTTTTCCCATGTACAGAGTGCAGGCAGCACTCTTGCTGAAATTGTTTGCTAGAATTTGAGCTTGTCTGAGCTGGAAATAATCTGAGAACCATAGATTACTTCCTTTTTAATATACAAAGAAATAAAAACTGAGGCCTAGAAATAGAGTCAAACAGTAAATAATATAACTGAGCCAAAACTCAGCCTTCCCAAAGTTCTGCCTGTCTCATATGAATCCTCAACCGTTCACACAGATATCTACCTAGTCTGCAGTGAACCCAGTATCTTGTACCGGAAGGTAATATCTTGTGAACATTCGGACCCATGTCTTTATTTATAAAATACTGAAAGGATGACTCTCTCCTTCATTGCACTTCAATGCCTATTATGATGACAAAATTAAACAAAGAATATTAAGCAGTTTTATAGATGATGAAGAATTGTACACAGTTATGAAACTGTTATTGCAATTAATAGTATCTTAGTCTCCTCCTGTGTCATGCATGGTGGAATGGGGTATCAATTTCTCTAGTTTTACTCCATTGATCAGGATGAAAGATGATGGATAGGCTCCTCTTCTCATAAAATTAAGGGAGGACCTCATTTGTGGTTTGAAATCTCCTTTAGCAGAATATAAAGAGCCATAATGCCTGGTTCTTGTGGATTGTATTGTGCACCTGCATACATTTAATGGCTATAACTAAATATTGTTTTCACTAAGCCAAGTCATATCCCTGAGAGAACATTTGGTCAGCATTCAATTAATAAATAAATGAGCAAGATAGCACAGGGTGGTTAAGTTTAAAGTCCAAATTAACTGAAAACACTTGTTTTGAAAAATATTATTTATGTTCACAAGAATACACCAGCAGAGAAGCATACGAGGAAGGAAGGAAGAAAGAAAGGAAAAGGGAAATTTCCTCTGAGGCACATCAGCCTTTCCAATTTAGATCTATATTACCTTGACTCCAGACTGGCATAGATCTTTTAGACTGTTTAATATGATATTGCACAAATAAGAAGTGTACTCGTTACTATCATCCAGAAATAGCTCCATATTTGAGCTCTATATCTATAAACTAGATACAATTTCCCATCTTATACTTAATACATTCCCTTCACCTTCTTCTCCACAGTTCTCCCATTCTCTCCCGCACCTGTCCTTCAACCACCAAGTCCCTGATTCACTAGTACCTTGAGGACATTTTCTTTCTTGGTCAGGTCAGTCAAAAACAGGTGCAGATGTTCAAAACATGATATATTTTATGAGTTTGACATTTTTACTGCATTTTTTCCCTCAGAAGTTAATTCAGTTTTACTGTTGAAGAAAACTGTCATTTTGCTGTACAAAAACAAAAAACAAAAAAACACTTTGCTGTGAAAATGGCAACATTTCTCTCTAGGGAAAAATGGTGGCTTATGAATCCTTTCCAAAAGAAAACAGAGACATGACATGAAGTCATCATTTTCATATGAGCTGCCTATTTGTCCTTCCTTTTTTTTTTGACAGAAGTGAATTTTATAAGTTCAAGGATAAAACAATTTCTAGGATAAGTCCTGGCTTTCCTGAAAAATAAGTCACAAGCTATTTTGGTTTTTAAACTTCTGAATACAGGACCAGAAGATAGAGCAACCAAACCAGAGACTGATACAACTGGAAATATTAAACCTATCACCATTCTAAGTATTCACTTGAAGAAGTATAGTACATAACAAGTTATTTACTCTTGATCTCACTATTCCTCTTCTCATAAAAGACATTACCTTTAAATTGGGTTATATTAAAGACAGAATTTGTTATGCCTATTGTAGTGGGCTAAATGATGTTCCTCAAACCAAAAAAATACAAGTCAAAATCCTAATCTCTGGAACTGGGAATATTACCTTATATGGCCAAATATATTATTAATTTAAGTTCTTGAGAAGAAGAGCCTGGGTTACCCATATGAGTCCTATATTCAATCATATGTATTCTTATGAGAGAGAGACAGAAAAGGAGATGGAATATGACCATTAAGGCAGAGATGGAGTAATGTGACCACAAGCCAAAGAATGCCGGGAGCAGCCACCAGGAGCTGAAAGAGGCAAGGAACACATTCGTCCTTAAACCCTTTGGAGGCAGTGTGGACCTGACAATAACTTGTTTTCAGACTTCTGGCCTCCAACACTGTGAAAAAATGAATTTCTGTTGTTTTAAGTTACCAAGTTTGTGGTAATTTATTATAGCAACCCTAGAATATTAATACACAATTAAATAAAGATTTAGTGAAGATAACTCATTTAAATGACGACTGAAATTTTGGCATAGCTTACCAAAGGCCATTTGCTATAAGATTCAGAAAGAAAGCAACTGAATTTACAGCTCTTAGCGTTTACACTTTGTATAATCTCTATCACAACATATTTGCCTTTCCAGCTGCCCCTTGATGATTGAAAACTTGCCCTTGGGTTGGGGTTGGAGTTGTGTCATGTCATGTCTTATCCCTCCTTAAACATCATGTTTCAAACTTCCTCAAGTAAGATTTCGTTTCTACATGTACAAAAATAATGTTTCACTCTATTTGCTTTCATGTTTATATACTGATGATGCTATGTTAATTTTCATTGTGATCAAAGCAGTTTTAAATTAGTTTTGTTATTTTAAAAGTGTCAGTATAATTGATCACTTTGATATTTCCTATATTTGATATATCAGTTTCTTCTTTGGAGCCTAGAGAATCATGCTTTGTAAATAGAGTTTATTGATGAAATGGTAAGTAAAAATAGCTGCTTAAGCTATCTCACAGCTGTTTAAGTCTTTATATCCCATTTCCTTACTCCTTTAGTCATCCCTAGAGATTACAAGTGCAAAAAGTGAAGAGCAATCATGTAAAATGACTATTGGATGGAGCAAATGTATGAATCAGAGTATGGCAGAATTCTGAGACTTAAGATACAAAAGAAAATTATTTGTGACCATGTTATCTATGCACTCCCTCTTCTTTAGCACTGAGTGGATAAATTAATATGTGAAAACAAGAGACTTTTAACATAGCAAATATTTCATTCCAGGGGCTCTCAACTTTCTGGACTCAAGAACCATCTATATACTCCAGTGGTTCCAGATAGTACCTTAAGAATCCTTGTTCGGTTGTATGCCATTTGTCTACTATTCTGTGCAAGCATTGTTGTAACTTCAAATAGTGTACCTCAGAGCAAATTAAAGGATAAAGGTAGGAGGTTCAAGTGTTAAAAACAACTCTTTTAACCTGCTGAATACTGCCCTGGGTGATGTTTTAAAAAAAGGTCTTACTCTTATCAACCCTTGTGTTGAAGGTATTGATTCTGTCTGAACAGTAGTCAATTAATTAGAAGGTATGAACATGAGTTGAATTTTATTTCCTTTGTCTCATTATTCCACATTCTTAAAAATCATTTTATTCTAATGTCCATTAATTAATAATTCCAATTTGCTGACAGAGTACTTGGACATCCACCTGTACTAATCACTTTGCAAGTAGTGTTTATAGAATCTAAACTTCATATCAAATGTGTGAAGCAAGTGTTTCAAATGTAATTAAATATTCTTCATGGTGATTGGCGTTCCAACTTTCAGGAATCAAGAGAAACATGATTCAAAGAATGAGCAAAGAAGAATTAAGCCAAAAGAAAGAAAATTTTGTTAAACAGAAAGATGTTTGTTTATACCAACTCTCCAAATGTTATCTTCTGGAAAATGTGCTTAAAGTAATCCTTGTATATAATCTTATAATATATATGTAATTATTGCATATAAGACCATAAATAAACTATTTAACTGATTTCCAAAGAGTTTTGTGAATATTTATGTTGGAATTTTCTTGAATCCATTTCCTAGACAGATAATTTATCAATAGATACTATTTATTTTAGGATTCTGTAGTGCCTTATTGCTTATAAAAGACAACAGGGCTAAGTCATTCCAGGATTGACTTAAGTAACTTAAAATCTAGTATTAAATAAAGGATTGGGTTTTAAAAACACAGCATCTACTTGATATTTAGAGCTAGATGGCTCATAGTCATTTTTTTCTTCTTTGAAGTAGTTGATATAAAGGTTAACGCTGTACTTCAGAAAGTTTAAAAGAGAAGTAAGTGATAAGATACTTGACATGGAAGGCTCCCAAAATAGAGGCCGTTGTCAAAAATTCTCACAGCTAGCTTAGATATCTTTGCAGAGAAAGTGGAAATGAAGCCACTGGTGAACCATTTGGACAAATGAAAGGATCTGTCATTTAGAAGTCATAAAATCTCCATCTTCAGAGAATCATAGAGGACATTCTGGACAAACCTTTCCACTTTATAGAGAAAGAAATTAAAACACTGCTCTCTGCTTTTACTTGCAATTCTTGGAACTATGGATCCAATTCTATACACAAATGGATGTAGTCAAGGGGTAATTCATTCCTAAATCAAGTATTAAACACTTACTAAGTCTCAGACACTCTATAGGTGCTGAGAAAATAAAAGCTAATAATACTCAGTCCCTGTTCTCAAAGGAGCTTACTGTCTGTTAGAGATCAAGAGAGAAATATGAATAGAAATAATGCCAATGACTGTCCTGTAGGAATAATTGGGATGTCTTTAGATTATAATGAAGATTCTAAGTAAGGAAGGCAGAGAGCATAAGAAACAGGGAGAAACATGGATAAATACACATAGGTCAAGCCTTCCTTGTCACATTTTTTTTTTCTCCCAAATGCTCCTTTTACTATTTTAACCCTTCAACAGAACAAATTCCCCAACTAATCTCTCTTTCTGTTACTATGTCTCTCTCTGGGCTCTCTCTTCCATTTAGCCTTTTTCAGCTGTTGCTTTGTGATTGACAATTTTCATCGTATTCTCAATCTCTATCCAAAAAGTTTTCTCCATCTTCTACCCTGGTTGTAACTTGGCTATTCTCTTACGACAAATTGCATCTCGTGCTGCCCTATTGGCTATAGTCTATTCTCATACACTCCAAGTATAACAGAATCAGGAGGATAGGCCAATGTCCTTTCTGCTTTTTATCACTGCCTCCAGAGTTTTTCACAATTTTTCATCTTACTGAAGTATAAATCAGAGCGAAGACTGCCACCATGTTCTGCCCGCCGTGCACCACACACGGTGGAGTGTTGCTCCAGGATCATGCTTCAGACGTGTAAGACCCCCTATCCAATAAACCATTGATGTCTCCATCACTGACTCCAGGCTCTTTCTTCAGTCTTGAAGCTGGACAACACAGGCTTTGTAGGCCTGTGCGGTGCAGCCTAAAAACACCACAACAGCTTCCACCTGAAGGGCTGCGTGCATCTTGTTCCCTCTGCTTCATGTCCTGTGTCTGATCTTTGCAGGACTGGCTTTATCTTGTCCCTCAGGTCATGCCTAAATAATTCTCTCTCAGAGAAGCCTTCCCTAGCTTCTCGTTTTAAAGAAGTCCCTCATTCCCCCAGTCATTTTCTGCAATAGCACTGCCCAACAGGACTTCCTCTGATGGAAAAGTAAGAAATGTCCTATATCCAGTGCTGATCAATACAGTAGCCAAGAGCCAAGTCACATTTGGCTATTGAGCTAAGGAACTGAAATTTTCTTTTTATTTAATTTAAATTTATGTCAATATGAATATTTCCATATATAGCTCTATAAAATCACCATTTTTTCTCAGTGCACTAATAACTACCTGAAGTTATGTTCATTTCTTTTATAAGGTCCATGAGGTCAGGGATCTGATCTACCTAGAAAAAGTGTTGTACACATAAAAGTTATGATATTGGTTATCTATTTCTGCATCACAAATTACCACAAATTCAGCAGCTTAAAATAGCACTCATTTATATCATGGCTTCTGTGAGTCAGGAATCCTGGGTATGGCTTAATCAGGATGCTCTGCTTCAGTGTCTCTCACAGGTCTGTAGTCGAAGTGTTGGCCAGGTCTAGGGTCTCACCTGAAAGCTTGACTGGGGAAAGATCTGGTTCCAAGCTCATATGGTTGTTGGCAGAGTTCAGTTCTTTAAGGGCAGTTGGAAGGAGAGTCTGTTCCTAGCTGGCTGTTGCCTGGAAGCTGTCTTCAGTCCCTGGCCATGTAGGCCTCTCCAACATGGCAGCTTATTCCATCCCAGCTTACTTTATCAAACATGCAAGGCAAGAAGGAAATGGAGAGATTGTGCTAGCAAGAGAGAAGTGGCAATCTTATGTAAACTGATCATGGAAGTGACAGATTATCACCTTTGCTACATTCTGTTGGTTAGAAGCAAGTCACTAGGCCAGCCTACACTCAAGGGGAGAGGGTTACTCAAGTGCATGAACACCAGGAGGCAGAGATCGTTAGGGGCCATTTTAGGGCTGTTTGCCTGCCACGGGTGGTTATTAAATGTTCTCTGGATGAATGAGTGAATGAAGGAGGACTCTCTTCTTGCTTAGTGGTTGTGCCGTGTGTAGCACCTTTATTCCTCACTGTGGAGGGTACAGTCTCTTGAAATGATCAAAGAAAAGATAGGGGACCTTCCTATGAAGAAATATGAGAAATTAAAAGTGCAATGGAAAAGGAAACTTCTTAGCAAATTAAGCAGGTCTCTACTTGATAACTGTTAAGAGCAGGGGCTCTGCATCAAATTGCTCAGATTCAAAGCCCAATTCTGCATTTTCCCACTTGTGTCTATAAGTTCTCTGTGCCTCAGTTTGCTCATAGAATGGTTGTCAGGATTTAATGAGTTAGTAGATGTGGTGAATTTAGAACAGTACCTGGCAGAGAATAGGCTCTCAAGAAGTTTTCATTGTTATTATGATTGTTACTACTCCTGAATTTTGTGTTGAAAACAAGTTTTCTTCTTTTATTGCTGTTAATGAGGTTCTTATAAGTTAAGAATCATATCACCCAGGGTTCTTAGTTGCAGGCAACAAAAAACAACTCCAGCTGACTTAAGCAGGAAATGGGATTTATTGAAGACATAGAGAATGACTCCCAGAATCACTGGAAGAACTAAAAAACTGGCATGGTTCTGTGCAGTCAATAACAACCCCCAAAATCATGAGGCAGAACCTGTCTGGAGACAGTCATGAGAGTTTCTCTCATGGGAAACTTCAGAATGGATGGCTCTGGGCCCTTGTGATTCAGCACCAGTGAGCTTGATATGAAGTTGAGGTTCTCCACACATTAAAGAAGGAGCCCCTGACACCAAGGTCAAGGTCATTTTACATGCCTACCAAAAACGTACATTTGATGTAAAAGAAGGAGTTGGGGAGAAAAAAAAAGAAATATAAAAACAAAACTCCTGATCCTTCAAGGCACAGATCATGTCAGTTCTCCATCCTCCTATTTGTTCGCTATCAGTGAATGGTGAGTTTAACTTATAAAATGAAAACTTCAGGATCTGGCTCAACTTCTTTGTCCCAACTTCTGTTATCCTTTATTGAAAAAAAATCTAATATGTTGATCTCTTAATTCTTTACCTCCCTTTAACCAACTAGTTGTTCCTCCACTTCCATAAAAATATATAAATATCGTATATGGCAACAATGAAAGAACAAAATGATGTATTTTATATTGATTACAACTTGTTGAAATGATAATATATTGGATATATTGGGTTAAATAAAATATATTATTAAAATCAATTTATTTTTTTATTTCCTTTAATGTGGCTACTAGAAACTTTAAAATAACACGTGTAGGGAATTCCTTGGTGGTCCAGTGTTTAGGACTCTGTGCTTTCACTAATGAGGGCCCGGGTTCAATCCCTGGTCAGGGAACTAAGATCCCACAAGCTGCACAGCAGGGCCAAAAAAATGAATTGTGTAGTTCTCATTTTATTTCTTTTAGACAGTGCTAATCTAGTCCTTTCTGATATTTCCCTTCAATTAATCTTAATTACTAAAACAGATGAGTTAAAATAAAACTGTGGATTTATTTTTCTTTCTATATTAATTGCACTTATTTTTAATATTATAAACATGTATATTATTTGGGAAAGTTATTTTAGAATCATGCTACCTTCCCTGTGAACTTAACATGTTATGAATCAGTAGTATTATGTCTACTAAAGCCTTTCCCATAAAGCCTGTTTTGTTAGATATTAATATATGTTTTGTGGTAGATTGGATTATCCCTCCAATTCTTCACTCTTTTCGTCATAATTGGATCAAATATCCATGCCATTTCCTATGCACTGTTCTCCCAGTGTGGTCACCGTACACTCCTTAGTCCATGGGATATGCTTTGGCCAATGAGATGTTAGCAGACATAATGCAAGCTGAAGTTTGAAAAAGATTTGCATAATTGAGCTTGAAAGGATGAGTCCAAAAGGGAGATGAGAGAATTTTAGAGTGGAGCTAAGTTTCAACAGCTATGTCCAGTCAAGAAATGTCAACTCCCAGATGTATAGGGAGTCCATCAGAGATCAAGAGAGCTGATCAGCTGACCTCTATCTCACATGTAGACTCTTAAGCTAAATAAAAAGAAAAACTATTATTGTTTGCTGTTGAGCTTTTAGGGTTGTTTCTTTTCTGGTTTTATTGTGTCCCTGATTCACTGATATACTATAGCAGATTTGTTTTGGATAATATTGCCTGGTATGTGTTTAACATTATTAAAAAAATAAGCATGTCCTTATGTTTTAGGTTTGTTTCTTATGAATAGCTGTAATTTAAAACTCTGTCTTAAAATATGGTTTACTTTATTAGTGAATCCATTTCCATTGATCATGCTTATTAATTATTGGCAATTATTCTCTTCTTTGCTAATAATGGTACAGCCTCATTGGTCCATTTTCATTTATTGAATGCATCAAGTTTCTTTCACCTATAGAGATTTTGTACCTCCTTTGCCTTCTGCTTTTCATGCGCTTCCTCTTGATGATTCTTTATTTTATATCAGGCTTAGTCTAAATATTACTTCCTTTAGGAGTCCTACCCTAATTACCAAAACAAGAAATGTCCATTTTTTATTTATTTATTTTTAATTTATTTTTTAAATTTATTTGTGTTTTTACATCTTTATTGGAATATAATTGCCTTACAATGGTGTGTTAGTTTCTGCTTTATAACAAAGTGAATCAGCTATACATATACATATATCCCCATATCTCCTCCCTCTTGCATCTCCCTCCCACCCTCCCTATCCCACCCCTCTAGGTGGTCACAAACCACCAAGCTCATCTCCCTGTGCTATGTGGCTGCTTCCCATTAGCTATCTATTTTACATTTGGTAGTGTATATATGTCCATGTCACTCTCTCACTTTGTCCCAGCTTACCCTTCACTTTTATCTTCTACAGTAGCATTTCATTCATTTCTTTCTCAGTTTATAAAGAGATTTATTTTTTTTCTCCCTGCCAATTAGACTTTAATTTCCTTGAGGACACTTGCATCAGGTTTTTATCATTATCATGACCCAAGGAACTCACAAGTCCATTACATAAAGTTGAAAGTACTGTTTTCAGTCCCTATTATAACTGGATCTCTTAGAAACATAGAGAACTGTTGACATTTTTAAACACTATATCCTCTGACCTCAATAGTTTTTCACCTACCAAATTATTCTTATTATTCCTAATCTCTTAGATAGATGATAGATAGATAGATAGATATAGATCTACTCACAAGCAGATTTTGCACAATTTTTTAAAATATAATTCAGACACTTTTTACTTCCTTACCTACTTAATTGTTCCGCAAACCATAAAAAGCAAATAAGCACAGAAATTAAAAGTGAAAAAAAAGTTTTTGGCTTATATACCTGGATGAGTAGGACTTTTTTAGCATACTTCAGTATAAAGTTGAGAAACATATTGGTGTGGGAGTAATTGTTTTTCAACATCTGGATTTAATTTTATGTGTAGTGTCAGTGGACAGATAGATAAAAACCTCGAACTCAAAAAAATGATTAGTGATATATACTAGAAAATCATCCAAGTGTTGTGTCATAGATGTTGAAGTGATAGGCGTAATGGCGATTGCACAAAGAGGAAAATAAGGTCCAGAATAGAAAATGGGAACACTAAAATATGATGGGTGGTAGATGAAAAGGAGCTAGAGAAAGACACAAGGAAGCAATTGTCCTAAAGAGGAAAAGCATGGTACCATGGAACTCAAGAGAAGTTAGTTTCAAACAGGAGAAAATGGCCAATAGTCATAAAAACTCAAAAAAGGTCAAATATTAGAAGAGCTGATAGAAGACCATTAGATTTGACAATTTGGAAGCTGCAGGTGACTTTTGGCTGAGGACCTCAGTGGAAAAATGCAGGTGAAAGCTTGATTGCAGTGGGCTGTAAATTGGGAATGGGAAGAGGATCATTTCCAAGGATTGTCTGAGGAGCTTAAGATAAGATTAAAGGTTATCATTAGAGGGGAATATAAAACTGAAAATGTTATTGCATGGTCAGGCCACTCAAGATGACTATTCTCTTGCTCTTTGTACATCTCCTGCTCGACCAGTTGCTGCTTCACCTACATCCTACGCACGTGAATGTGTTTTCCCCTGTCCCAGTTAGTGATTGTTCTAATCCTTAAGACAGAATGGCTCCACCTGCTAGTTTATTAGAGAAAAACATCTGCCCTCCTGATGGTTGTTAATCTGAGGGTCTATTAGGGACATGCCCCAGCTGCTGGTTTTCCTGATAACTGATGAGCCAGCCTGATGTCAATTCCCCCTGTAAATGGTATCCTCCTTCTGCCCTGAGTAGAGAAGATTCCTGTCGTGTCCTGCCTGACATCTTCTGCACAAGGTGCGGTGTTGCTCCAGGACCTTCTGCTTCAGCCATGTAAGATCCCCTATCCAATAAACCATTGATGTCTCTGTCACTGTCTCTGGGCTCTTTCTTTGGTCTGGAGGCTGGGCAACTACAAGGCTTACAGGTCTGAAGGGTGCAACCCAACAGTTGTTTTTAAAGTTATTTTTCCATTATTCATATTTCATGGCATTCTAAACTGACAAAAGATTTTCAAACACTTTCTGGATTATACATAGCTGCTTTTTGCCATGTTGTGAGAGTAAGGTTTGCCTGACAAATAGGCCATCTTTGGCTTTCTGTGTTTCTGTTCATTTCAAATAATACAGATAATCAGATTCTATACAACAAACTAAATTGGCCATTAAGACAACACAAATTCCACATGGATTGTTATGAGAACTAGTGTTTTTCATCATCATGACACAGGCTGTGGCTCCAACACTTGCTCAAAGTCACACATAACTCATATAATTGGTATTAGGGCTCCTGGTCTCCTGAAGGTTAAGCACATATACCTCAGCCCTTTAATGAGTATAATCTTTTTTTTTTTTTCTTTTGCGGTACGTGGGCCTCTCACTGTTGTGGCCTCTCCCGTTGCGGAGCACAGGCTCCGGACGCGCAGGCCCAGCGGCCATGGCTCACGGGCCCAGCCGCTCCGTGGCACACGGGATCCCCCCAGACCGGGGCTCAAACCCGTGTTCCCTGCATCAGCAGGCGGACTCTCAACCACTGCGCCACCAGGGAAGCCCTAATGGGTATAATCTTTGAAGTAAACAAAAGACAATGCCCCACTCCATAATTTAGTGACCATTCTATTCAGTTGTACCTGCCGTTATTATTTGATATTGGACTTTTTATGACAGGTAGAACATATAGGTCAGCTAAGACATAGTTTAATGAGAGTAAATAAATTTTAGTGGAATCTGATAACTGATTTCCTGTTAATAATACTAACACTGTCAGCTGCTTTTTCAGAGAAAGAATCCATATTGATGTAAAAATAGAGATAATCTCTGGCTTCTGATAATACTTCAGTGTACTAAACTAATGCCTGAGGTCCTTAGGAAAAATACTTGATGTTAATGATTAACACAATTTTCAGATTTGGGGTCACTATGTTCAGGGCCAGGGTTTTGATCCTTTAAGTGACTGTAATTAACCAGTGGTCTGATTTGTGCCTGCCAGAAGGTTTCACTCATTTCCTTGGCAGTATTATTTGATCAGTTAGTTGGATTGTGTCCAGTTTATTTGGCAAAGATTTTGTAGAACGATGCTGTGTCCATTATCTTTCCCTGACAATATTTTAATCTCATTGCAAGACTGTCAAAGCTGGTTATTATGCTAGGCTCACTATTCTTGGATTTGGAAGAGTTGTTCAATTTTATATGAGCTCACGTTTAGCTATATGAATAAAAAATCTCTTTATAGCTACGAAAACCATTAAGTCATTTATCCTTGCAAGTGTGTGTGTGTATGTATGTGTATCCATTAATATTCTTAGTACTCCAATAGGATATAGACTTTAAGGGTAGAAATATGATAAGAAGTGGTTCTGTAGCTTTTAAGGATCTATTGAACATTTATTTGCCCATTTTATCTGTTAATTTAATAGGACTATTATGTGCAAGGTAATGGAATGGACTATCTGAATATAGAAAATGAATGAGGCATAATACCAGCCTTTAAGGGGTATTTTATAGTCAGTGGTGCTATAAGCACCTTTCTCTAAGAACAGGGTAACTCGCTATGTTGAAGAGTGATTGTAAATTTTTTCTTCTTAAATATTTTCTCAGTCCATTTGGGCTGTTATAACAAAAAATACCATAGACTAGGTAGTTTGTAAACAGCAGAAATTTATTTCTCACAGTTCTGGAGACTAGGAAGTCCAAGATCAAGACATTGGCAGGTTTGGTGTCTGGGGAGGGCCTGCTTCCTCATAGATGGTCATCTTTTCACTGTGTCCTCACATGGCAGAAGGTGCTAGGGAGCCCTGTGGGATTTCTTTCATAAGGGCACTACAGTTTTGTTCAGAAAACATGTCATTCCTTGAGAAAAACCAGCTGTTACCTCTAATCTTGATCCTATTCCATTATGATTTTAGAGTTCCTGGTTTTTGACCTGGACCCAAAGGAGAAGGTAGTCAATTTAAAAAACCCAGAAAACCCACATCACCTCTATCATACCACACAGTTTAAATAAAAATTATTACAATTGTATTTAAACTGTATGGTATAATAGAGGTGATGTAGGTTAGAATGATATGTTTTATGGAAAAGAAATCAAAGACTGTGTTTAGTTGGGGTATCAGGAAGGCCAGTGAGTAAGAAGGATTAGTGCTTGGGTTATAATTATAAATAAGATACGGATTGTAGGCATCATTAAGAAACTGGCATTTAAGCAAAATTTGTAGGTGAGGAGATAGTAAGACATCAGAATTTGGAGTAAAGCCAGTAATTGCCAAGACTCTAAGGTGAGAGTGTGTCTGACAAGTTCGAGAACCACAAGCAGGCCACTGAGATGAAGCAGTGTGTGATGATGAACGTATGTGTCAATGTGAATGGGGCAGAGAGAGTCGGATGAAACATTGTTTCTGAGTGTGTCTGCGAAATGTTTCCAGATGCATTTGAATTGATGGACTTGGTAAATTGATTGCCCTCTTCAATATGCTGGGACATCATCTAATGCATTGAGGGCCAGAATATAACAAAAGGTGGAGGAAGGAGGAATTTGTCTTTTTATTTTCTTGCCCCACCACTGAAACATCT
This sequence comes from Leucopleurus acutus, assembly GCF_964270905.1. Lineage (NCBI taxonomy): Eukaryota > Metazoa > Chordata > Mammalia > Artiodactyla > Delphinidae > Leucopleurus > Leucopleurus acutus. The sequence goes on from NC_139143.1 coordinate 124,020,964, forward strand.
CATTTCATCTTCTTCTGCCTTTGGACTGTTTTTTACATCATTGGCACCCCCGGTTCTCAGGTTTTCAGACTCAGATTGAATTATGCCACCAGCTTTCCTGGACAACAGATCATGGGACTTCTCAGTCTCCATAACTGCATTAGCCAGGTCCTCATAATAATCATGTACCAATCCCATTGCTGTTTCTCCAGAGAAAAATGCCCAATACAAAGAGTCAGGGAAAATAGTAAGATGAGAGGTTAAAGAAGTAATAGGGGCCAAAAGGTGTAGCAATAGCCTTACAGGCTACTGTAAAGTCTTTGGTTTTTCTTCCAAGTGAGACAGTGGAACATTCAGAGGCTTTGAGCAGAGGCGTGACATGATCTGATTTGTGTTTAAAAGGATCTTTTTGGCTGCTATGTTTAGAACAAACTGTAGAGGAACAAGGTATGGAAGCAGAGAGATAGTTAAGAGGACACTGCAAAAATCTTCACAAGGTGTAATAGCTCTGGTTTCTATCATGTAAGTTACAATATGAAATATGTTCTTTCTCTGCTGTAGCTAGAAATGAGGATAGGAGAGGAAAGCTAAGTTAAACATGTTCTTTGTAATTGTCCTGTCATTTAGTGAGGGGTCACTATGTGCCAAGCACTCAACTAAGCAGTTTTGATATTGTGAGTTATCTTATGAAAATCTTTAAAACACATATTTTAACTCCAATTTCCAGAAGAGTTGTCTGGGTCAGAATGCAAATCCACTTTAAGAGAGATGGTTCCACTACTTTTTGTGATGCTTTGGCTCTGTGGAGTAGCACTGAATATCATATAATTCTGCAGAGAGATCAGCAAATTTGTGAGCATTCCCTTCTCTGCATTTTCAGTAAAGCTTATTCCCTGTAATGGAACTTTTTGTGTCACACTGCCAAAAAGCCAAGTTGATAGCCATTACCAAAACTGAACACTGCATGACCATAGTCTCCTGTCAAATTTTCTACAAAATTAAAATTTAGAAGTATAATAATCCAATAAATTTCTGTCATACCTGTGGTCATTTTTTATTAGACCAAATTCATAACAAGACTTTTGTGAGTCAAAAACAACTTGTCATCTTTGTCTCAGGCTCAGGAACATGGTGGGATTAGAACTTGGTCAGGAAGGATCTCATGTACTCAAATGTGGGCATGAGTTTTCTTATCAAAACTTAAATCATGAAATAAAAATCTTGGCTCTCATGGCCAAAACAAACAAAAGTAAAGCAACAACAACGAAATAACAATTCTGTTTACAAAGTGAAATCTGGCAGAACAACAAATTTATCTTTGCCTCATTTTCAAAGCAAATTGTAAACTTTTTTAATACAAAAATGAATGTATTATTTTTTACATTTATTTCCCTGTAAAGTGTTTTCATATATTTGCTGACAAAAGCTGAGAAAAAGAGGAGAAATGTAAAAGTTGGCTTGCAAAGAACCTATTGGCCTTTTTATCTTTGGACAATGATGACAAGAACTATGAAATTACTGATAAATATTATCATTATAGTGAATTGGAGAATTTAATGCATAAACAGAGAGTATAAAAGCAGCTGCCTCAGTAAATAATAGACAACATAATATAATAATTCAAAGCTAGAAGGAATTTTAGGTGATCCAATCTCTTCTGCATTTTTCAACGGAAAAAAAATTGAAGCCTCCTTTAAATGACTGCGAAGGTTCAAGCAAGATCATAATAGAGTAGATGGTATATTAGTCTAGTTCTGACACCAATAGTTTTGCTTCTTTAGAGTAATGGCTTGTTTTGTTTTATTTTTAATTTCTTAATAGTTGAGATATTTTTGTGTTGAGACTCTGCATTTATCTTTCACATTTGCCTCCCCAAACATAAAAATAATGAGATAATACTAGTATATATTGAAAAAATACATAATTTGTCTTTTGCTGTCTAATTTTTGCCAGTTAAATGTTTTTGTGTTTCTGGTCTCTTCTCCTCCCACAGTGATTTAGGTGATATTTTTGAATGTGAAAAGGAACCAACCGTTCAAGTGTGCCCATTCATCTAGACACCATCTTCTGTCTGTGTGATTTGACTCTAAGAATTCTTCTACTCAAAATGACAATATTGCTGAGGTTGAGAAATCTTGTTATGACTTAAATTTGAAATTTCCCCATCTCCATTACACACAACATTTTGCTCTTTCAGAAAGCCGACTACAAAGTGAATCTTATGAGAATACAGTCTTACACAATTCTGAACTTTGTGGTGTCTCAATGAAGCAAACTTTAAAAAAAGTCACCTGACTTTTTAAAAGAAGGGTTGTTGAGGCATGTTGCCAAGTAAAGCTCACAAAGCATCATCAGAGGCCTTCCCAAAGTCTCCTAAAATTTTCACCTTACTATGTATGTCTGTCACAGAACTGGAGAAACAAAAATCCTGGAGAGTCTAAAGTATGCTAGTTTACTATACAAGTCTTTAAATCATAACTTCCTAAGGAGGCTATGTTTATTGCACCGAGACCAGGAGTGAGAAAACTTGGATCCCCTTTACCCCACCCACAGTTAAAAGGGAATTGAAAAGCAGGCTTCTGTAATGTCTGTTATTGTAACTGTGTGGACAGCTTTGTTTTTTCATGCCATCGGTGTCACAAGAGCCCTTCCTCCAACCAGTCTTCAAGATATGGGTTAGTGATGGGTTGCAGTGTCCTCCAGCCAACTTGACTGATGTCGTTTAAAAGTTACCTCCCTGGGCTCCCCTGGTGGCGCAGTGGTTGAGAGTCCGCCTGCCGATGCAGGGGACACGGGTTCATGCCCCGGTCCAGGAGGATCCCACATGCCGCGGAGCGGCTGGGCCCGTGAGCCTTGGCCGCTGAGCCTGCGCGTCCGGAGCCTGTGCTCCGCAAAGGGAGAGGACACAACAGTGAGAAGCCCGCGTAGCGCAAAAGAAAAAAAAAAAGTTACCTCCCTATAACAGCTAGTGACATGGCTCGGGCGAGGCCATAATTGAATTCAATTAAAAATCTTATTTCTTCCATGCTGTGAGAGAAATCAGGAGCCTAGCCCTTTGTCCCAGTGTTGCTACACCACAGGGTTCTATGGAAGGTGCATTTGACACTGTCTGGTCCTTAGGCAGGCATGTGTGCAAAACTCCTTCAATCCCCAAGACCCAACGTCGGTCATTCTTTCACTTCAAGATTCATAGGTAAGTTATTCTCCTCCTAACAAATAACAAGATGGCAAGAAGTAAAGATGAAAAAATAGCACACGTATTCATGTCCCATTGTAGACACTCAGAGCTTTTGCTGAAAACGGTAATTTCCATGTTAGAAGGAAAAATGACTGGTAAAATAAGTCAGGCAGGAGTGAAGCTTTACAAATTGCAGGTATGCCACACTTTGCAGTAACATTTCTGATTATAAAACTTTGGAAGAAGGGTCAAAGCAGAATTCAATGTGATAATATAATTAAAGACATTTTCCATAAGTCAGCACTTATTCTAGTTGTGTTTTCCCCTTGGAATGAAAACTGTGTAGGCAATTAGTTTAAATTAGGCTATGTGGGGATATTATTTGTATAACAAAAATAAGTTTCTCTTTGTAATTAAATTTAATGGTGTTGCACTGGAGAGAAACTGAACAAATTTCTAAGACTTACGTTGCTCTCATCAACCCAGGCTTCTGAGATCCATTGTTATAACAAGTCATTTTGTGGCTTCCCCGACATGGTCTGCATTTTTAACATGCTAGGGAGGTACTTTTAGCTGCGGACGGAATAAGTAAATCATCTTTCTCTGAGTTTAAACTAAGTTCCAATACTTCCCAGGCTGTTTTGATGTTGCTACAAACTTGCTTTGGTTTTAACCCTCCTAAAGAATGTGAAGAACACATTCTTCTAATTAAAGCTCTAATTATCATATGATCTTCATATGCACATGAATTTAAGATGGATACTTTTGGACAAATTCATGTATTTTTAGCCCTTGTTCACAAACTAATCAGGGCCTAGATATACAATGTTTATATACACATATATTTACAAAATATAGATATTACGTGAGAGTGCATTATTTGAAGGTTTCCTAGTATGTATAACTTTTATAATCAAAAAACATAAGAAAGGACAAATTACTTCCTTATAGCATACAAAGTCCAGATTTGGTTTACTTTCTTCTTGACATTGTCCTTGGAAGCTGAGTGAGTCAGTTTTCTAATATTGAACTCTCTTTCCTTTGAGATGAATAGGGACAAGTGACTTTGTACTAATGAAGGCAAGATTTTGTGGTAACTAGACAGTTTCAGATTCCCATACCATTCTGCCATTCACTAGTTTAATATTTTGAGGAAGTTACTTAAGCTCTTCAAGTTGAAGTTCTCTCATCTACAAATTGAGGAAATAATGCCTACACAATTGTTTCAAAGGACTGTTTCAAAGATCAAATGAATTAATATACTAAAAGTTAAGCAAGGTTATAACAAGCCATTAACAATTGATACTAACAGTTACAATCTTACTGCTTTTGCTGTTCATAGTAGGAAAACTGGAAAGTGATCAGGTAGAAAAAAATCAAATAATGCTACTTAAGTTTATAAATTGAACTACTCTATCAACTACTCTGGCCTCCACAGTGATTAAAGTAAGGTTCATAAAGCAGTTAAAAAATGGGTAAAGTTGCTTTATTTCTGCCTTGCTTTTTTCTCATACTATCTCCTAGCCCTGGAATATCCTTTCCCACTTACTGCCTGGTAAGTGGCTATTCACTCTACAGACCCTAACTTAAGATATATTTATTTGGCAAAACTGTGCCTTATCTTTCCAACTCCTCATTATACATAGTACTTTTCATCATCAATATATTTTGTTTATGACTTTATTAAAGCAGTTAGTACATTTACCACTTTATTACTTACATGTTTGTCTCCAATCATAGATATACCAACTTAAAGGACAAAACTTCTTATTTGTCATTTCCCAGTGCATAGCAATTTCAGACATATTAATACATGAATACATACTTGCTGGATGAATGAAGGAACATATGAGTGAATGAATGAGTGTGTTTCTCTGGCAGGATTCGTTTGTTCATTTTATCACAAATCAGTAATACCTATATTCTTCCATTGTTTCTAGTCCTCTTTCTGAAAAACATACTTCAGTTGTGCTTGGGTGATAATTCTCTATCTTAATACAATATTTACCAGATAATTGGCATTACCTTCTCCTGTAATTATTCTCCTTTTTATTTGCCAGCATGGTATTTTCTTTATTGATTAAAATAAAAATAATAAAATAAAATAAAAAGAACCAACAAATGATATGACGTCTTTCTAACTTGCTGTCCTTGTTTCTTCTATTCCTTTGTCCTCCACTCTGCCTAAGGCATTTCCAATGGGACTGACCCTCTACCACTTTATAGACCCTACTTTATAAATTATTGCTAGTGTCTCCCAATTTCCAAATTCAGAGGTGTTTCCTTAGCTCCTATTTTCATTGTTCTTTGAGGTATATTTGACCGTGCTTTTCCTTCTTTCCCTTGAATTCTGTAATATTCTATTTCTTTTTCTCTTCCTAAAAAGCTAAACCTTATAAGGAATAGAAAATTTAGAGAATACAGAATAATTTGCTCATTATGATTTTTAACATAGAACAAAATGGAAGGGGTTAATAGTGCTCATGGATATTGATGTTAAGAAGGAAATTCTAGGATGGTTGCATTAATGGAAGATAAGAAACCTCTGGAGTATATATCCAGGGTAATGGTGGTAAATTTCAGAGTTGAAGGCAGAATTGTGCAAGGTTTTTTAGAGCTGTAAATTGGCACAAAGGGGACATTTTGAGAGGAATGTTAGGACATACATAACTGATACATGTTATGTATAGTACTGGACATATATAATAAATTCCAAGATTTCATCTGTAATTGGATATGAGCCATAAAGTCCTAATCTGGTTTAAGTAAACCATTGATTATTGCCTAAAGTCCTTATATGTGGAGAACTCTATATATTTATTGATTAGTTTACAGCACCTTGTCTATTCACATGCTTAATGGGATTATAAAATAATGAAGCCAATTTTGCCAACCACCCACAAATATTAACTCTAATTATTAACCACATCTTGTGTAATCTATGGTTCAGTTTTTTTTTGTTTGTTTTTTTTTTTTTTTAATTCAAGAAAGTTCAACTGCTCTGGGGGGTATTCTAGTTCACTCATATGACCATGAAAAGAATAATCTGTATCTCTGAAAAACTTGGAGAAAAAAGTGTGGATGAAAGTGTTAATAAAAATATAAATGTGAAATTGCTCTGTTGATTAAGCCAAGATGCTGAGTGGAAAAAAATAAATGTTTCCTTAAAAGCATAAAATTTACAGATAAAGAACATGGAAGTTAAGCAAGGTAGAAACACACCATCAGAAACTGTTTTTTTTTTTTTTTTTAAATAATAGGTTGAAATATAAAGAAAGACACTGAGAGAGAAGGAGGGAAAGAGAGAGAGAAAGAAATATGTGATTTGAGGTACTTCTGAAGCAAAGTAGAGTTTAGGAAAGAACTTCTGGGGCACCGAAGTTTGGGAGAATCTTGATAGAGATGCAAATTTCGCGGTGAGTGAAAAAGACTCAGCAAAGCCAATTTCTACCAGTTAGAGAAGGGAGTAAACATATAAGAAGGAAATAGAAAACTTCAGAAGTCCATGAGAAATAACAAGTATTTTCCAAATAAACCTGAAGCAAAAAGAAAAAGAAAAAGAAAGAAAATACAGTCTGAAAAATATTTCAAGTACTGGTAAAATGGGCTATTGAAGGTATTTGTTAGTGCTGTCAGCCTATGAAAGGACATGCACATTTAGAAATGCAAATCTGAAGTTTGCTTCACAGGGCTCTATTTAACGGGATTTGTGACTTTTATAAAAATAAATGATCTTCTCTTGCCTCTACCTCTGTGAGAAATGTCCCTCTGGGATTCTCCTAACACAGGTGCATATGAGTTCAGGTTTCCTTGAGCTGGAGTGGAATATTTGGGTGTGGCTCTTTGAGAGCAGCTAAAATTTGCAGTGATGATTAGTGTGACATCGGGTATGTATTTAGGATATTTAGAATATAACTTGTTGAGCATTTATTATGGGAAGTTAGGATGTAAGGGTATATTTAAAAGAAAGTACCATAAATTTCATACAAACACAACAATGAAAATGTTGTTCTAATTTATTCATGACACCAAAAAGAACAGTTAATTTTCCCAGTGTCTTATATATAAAACCAGTTAAGAAATTTTAAAAAGTTGTGTTGCTTTATGTTGGACCCATTTATATTGATTTGCTGTTTGTGAGAGGAATAGGAATCAAGAATCATAGCTCCTGCAATCGTTCATAAACTATGTTATTTGCCATCATCAATAAACAAACACAAGTAGGCTACTTGTGAACCAACATACTTTCCTTAAAAGAACGAAAATTAACAATTAAAATGCTAATCTTTTACAATAAAAACTTTCATTTATTGAAACATCAATTTAACAAACATTTTGTTTTATTCAGTATTGACATATTTAATAGATTATGTATTTGATCCAAGCCTCCGCTATACATTTAGTTTTAATTAACAGGTGATAGCTATTGCTAAACGAATAATGTATCTGGCTGAACTATATCTGGTTCTGAAAGTGATTAGTCTTTTTATTGAAAAATTAATCTATATCAAAAGGTGATACATCTCTTTCAATATGAGCTAACTCAAATCTGTAATGATTTTTGTTTAGTGTATAAAGGGAAGATAAGGAGCAAGTTTGCCCTCAAGTGGACTTCAAAGGCAGATCAGAGTTCCCAAACAGGAAGAGGGTGAAAAAATGTTGGGATCATGGATTTATGTATTCAGATTAATAGGGAGGTTTTTAAACAACATGCCCCATTCCTTACAGAAGCTTTTTTCCATTTGGAAGTGTCTTATATTTTTGTAGGTACCCCATTACATATTGCATTATTGAAATGCCACACAATGATTTTAATCATATTTTAAAATCTTCAAATATTATTACCCATTAGTTATTTTGTTAAGTTTTTAGAATGTTTTAAGGCAGCAACTTCTGCCCTAAACTGAGATTAAAACAAACTGGAAAATCTAAATTTTCCCCTCTTCAATAGACATTCACTATTCCAAGGAATCATCAATAAATCTATAATTAAAGCTAAATGACAATATCCTAAGTCCATTTTTGATTATAAGATGCACTAAATTACATTATTCTTATAACTTTGGTAGCATTTGGCTTGTCTCAAATCAGTTTTAATTCCTTCTAACAGTACAAGTCCAGACTAGTGCTTAACAAAATGTAACTCTTTTCTGCTACACAGGAGTTAGCTTTATCAATCAATAATTTGTAATTTCAGTTAAACGTTTGCAGTTTGTTCTGAAAGGATCCTAACTTTTAGCCTATTTTCCTCAGTGTTAAGAAAATAGCATAGCATCTGTGGTTCCTGGCAAATAGTAGTTGCTCAGCAAATCTGTAATGAATGAATGGATGAATATCTATCCTTTGCTGTTCTAATAATCAGGATTTTTTTTTTCTTATTCTCCTTACATTCTTCGGTTTTCATGTTGTGCAAAAAAATAGTGAAAATTGAATGGAAATCAAATATCGCATTCTTTTTTTTGTTTGTTTGTTTTTGTTTTTGTTTTGCGGTATGTAGGCCTCTCACTGTTGTGGCCTCTCCCGTTGCGGAGCACAGGCTCCGAACGCGCAGGCTCAGCGGCCAAGGCTCATGGGCCCAGCCGCTCCGCGGCATGTGGGATCTTCCCGGACCGGGGCATGAACCCGTGTCCCCTGCATCGGCAGGGGGACTCTCAACCACTGCGCCACCATGGAAGCCCAAATATCGCATTCCTTATCAGAGAACCTGCTTACATGCTGACATGAAGTAAATTTTATTTTTATTGTTTGTGGGTTAGGAGGACGCTTTGAAAATATGTTTCCGATTTTTATGTTATTGAGGAAACCTTATTTCACAGGTATATACTAAATGAGTTCAAATTATGAAATAAAGAAGATACGTTTACAGAGGATTTTTCTTAATTGAAATATAGTTACAGTTTAGAACCAAAAACACACAGTTTACATATAAGCATTGGCTAGCTTGTGCGAGAGTAAGAAACCATCTTCGAGGTTTATTTGTCAGAGATCGTCAGAGGTCACCAGAGGTCCTGAACCATTCTTATTTAGGAATTTAAGTAGCATAACTGTCTTTCACTGTGGTAAGGGTAGAAAATATGGAGGATCATTTATCAACTTTTGAAGCTTTCATCAGAAAGTGACACATGTCACATCTTGGCCAGCCCAAGTTATATGGGGATACCTAAATTCAAGAAGGTGTGAAGTGTGATTCTCCCCATATGCTCAAAAGTATAGAAAATCCAGAAATAGTAAAGTGGCAATGTCTATTGTAGCTGTAAGAAAATTATATAATTTAAGAGTCAGATTATTTTTATGTGAAAGAGTTTTAAATTTGTTTAAAAGTAAACAAAAAGATCACACCTGAAGAAAAATGCAGTGAAAAAATGTAGTTTTACCTAAGAAATGTATATGACTATAAATGATTCTAACATAAAAGAGCTCATATACTTGACTTTTCTGCTTTATCTTTTCTGGTTTATCTTTAAATTACTTATCTGATTTATCTTTACATATTCATAGCACTTAGTGAATATAGCATGAACAGTACTTATCACATAGTAGGTTTTCAATACATACCTGGCACATAAAAATGAGTCAGTGGTAATGAATGTAACACCCTATCTAAAATCTTGGGATGCTAACATTCTAAACTTTGTCAGATTATGATAGGAGAGAGGATAAGATGGAGGGTAAGTCTAAGAATGGTTAATGAGGGGCTGAGCTTTTGGAATCTGGAATGTCCAGGGAGCCTGTGTCAGTGTCAGGAGTCACAGTGAGAACTCTGGAGAAGGTGGACACTGAATTGAAGGATGATAGAATTTGACCTAATGAAACAGAATCAGAATCTTCAGAGGAGTGAAGACACTGGAAATATGTATTTCATATACACTGGAAATATGTATTTCATATACACGAACTATGATCGTTCTTATGCACAGCAAGATTTCAAAACAAACTGACGAAAATTTTAAGGACCTTTCTAATCCTGAGAATCTAAGATCCCCTTACACATTTTCCCAGAGTTCTTCTAACGCTCACAGATCTATTTATTTCTCTGAATGTCTTGCTGCATTATACAAATAAACACCTTGAATTTATGCTGACCGTTCTTTACTTTTATTTTACTCTAAGAAATTTTAGCCAGGAACCCATGGTCTACATTTTATACGGTACATTGTATTATAATGAATGTAGACATAATGGAATTTAACGCTATTATAGTAACACCCTGATTAACCTGAATTTGTTCTGGTTAATTGCATTTTCTAATAATTACATTTAACAAGTGAATTCTACTCCTTTAAAATGTTGTCAAAATTCTTTTCTTTCTCAAATGCATTAGTTCGTTTACTACTTTAATAAGTAAAACATAGGTGAAGATAATTGAATCTCTGTGATAATTGAGAATGTGGTAGTGCCTGGAGGGGTCTCATTCTGAAACTAAATTCTCATTGTAACATGTAAAGATTAATGTAATGTAAAGATTAATAAAATTTGACTGAGTGACTCCAGGATTGAGCCAGAAAGCTAAAATTTTCATGAAACACACCACACTGCACACACATACACACATTTTCTTATATTTTATGAGATCCTTCGAAAGTTCAAGATAAACCAAATAATTCTTGGCTAGTTGAGGATTCAGTTTAGTTGAATTCTGTTGATTCAAGGTCTTGCACTGTTGAAAAAAATGAAGTTATTTTTCAAAGTTGAATTTTAAAAGTTCCTTCTAATTTCCCAGTAGTAATTAAATTTCCCAAGAAATAAAGCCTTATATGTCTGATATTGGACATCTGATATCTACCTACTGATTATATAATATTATATGTGTGCATGCAAGTAGATTTATTTTTGCCACAATGGAATATTTCATACTTAGAAAAGTATAGTGAAATGTATAACAAACACTAATATACCCATCTCCTAGCATAAAATTTTATGTTTTACCACGTTAGGGTTTTTAGAGAAAATATCACTTTTCCTCCCTAAAGCTGTCTATCCTAAATTTATTGTTAATCATTCTGTTTTTATGTTTATATATTTATTGTAAGTACTTTTCTACTTTTAGCATTTAATATATGCATTTTGTATTTTATATACTCATTAGAGTTATATGATTTCAGAAGTATAATTATAAACTTTCTATATATTCTTATATACATATATATTTGTACCACATATAACCTGTGTACTTTATATATAGAATATGTATATTATATGTTATCTCCATGTTATTAAACTTCACATGAATTATAAGTATTGTTCTATAACATTTATTTTGCACACAAGATTTTATAATATCCACTGATATTTAAAATTCTAGTCCGTTGATTATATTACTAGGTGATATTTAATCATGTCACTCTACAACTATTTATTTTCCAGTAGATACACATTTTAATTATTAACAAATTCTTGCTATTACAGACAATGATGTATTAAATGTTATTATACATGTCTCCTTGTATACATATAAGAAAGTTTCTCTGGAATATATGCCTAGAAATGAAATTGCTGGGTTTAAAGCTGGAGACAGTCACTTGACTACATAAAGCCAATAGTTCTCCAAGTAAGTTGAACATGTCTACACATATGTTAATAGCTTCAAAACTTTGCCATACTTGTTATGATGAGGATTTTACATTTTTGCTAATATGATAAATTTATAAAAGTACTAATTTGTAGTAATAACCTAAATTTCTGTTTGTTATTGATTAGCTCTTTAAATATTTACTTCTCCTTTTAGTTTTCCTTTTCTATAAATTATCTGTTCATGTCTTTTACCCAATTTTCTTGGACAAGGCATTAATTAGTAATTTGATGGCATATTTTATTCGCAAGCAATATCATACATTGCTAGTGGGAATGCAAAATGTCCCGGCCTCTATTGGAGGGGGGCAGTGTTTGATAATGTTTAGCAAAATTCCATGTATTTCTACCCTTTAACTGAGCAATCCCATTTCTAGAAGTCTATCCTGAAGGTAAATTGGTAAAACTATTAAAAAATTGACCACAATCTGTTTTTTTTACAAACTATTTGTGTAACAAATTTTGGAAATAATTCAAACATCCATCTGGTTGAACAAATGTCCTCTACAGAAGGGAGTACTGTGAAGCTATAAAAAATAATTAGAAATAATTTCATTTACTATTATGAAATTATTGTTACATTAAAAAAATAGTGAAAAAGAAAAGCGTATAGTATGCTATCATGTATTATTTATACATCATTTAGATGTATGTATATATATACATATGTGTATATATATATATATATATATATATATATACCTCTTTCATGTATATATCCTAGGCTTCTTTGAATACATCTTGCTTTATAGATTTCAATTTATAACCATATCTCAAGTAGAATAAATTAAAAATAACTCTTACAAATCAAAATCAATAAAATAAAACACATTTAAACTATTTACTATATATTGAGTTGGTGGCATAAATAGAGATGAACTATTTCAATTACTTCTAAATATAATAATTTAATTATATATATATTAAGCTATTTTATTAATTATATTATTAGCAATAATATCAGTATTATAAATATAAATTGAATATCATTTGTATAAATAAAGGTAAATAATATAAAGATAAATTTATATCATTAACATTAGGTCCAACTTTTAGCTTGTTACTTAATATTGATCTAAGTAAAGGAAAACAAAAATTTTTAATTTATAGCATGAGTTTTAACCTTTATCTTTATACGTGCAATGTCAATTTTAAATGCACATATAAAAGTACTTAACTAATATGTTGAATCACCAAAATTACACACTTTGTATTTTGTTGCTTAGACATGCATGTGTATTTCATTCTTAGTAAAATAGTGGAAACCTGCACAAAATGAACTCAACTTGTTGATATGTGCATAATGCATATTCAATCAAATTCTCTGCCAGTGACTTACTATTGAATAAGAAAGGACTAAAAGGAAAAGGAAATATTGCTTTTTCTCTTTCTTTCTCTGTCATCAATATCAGCATAAGTGTTTGGCTTACAGAGAAGTAACATGTGTAAGAAAGAATATGACAGTTCATTTGTCATGTATATATCTTAGAATGGCACTGGTTTCTTCCTGCATTTGAAACAAATTTTTGTTCAGATGCAAAGTGTGACTTCTCGGTGGCTGTGTTTCCCCACATGTACTTAATACTCTTAATTTGTACTTGTTTTGAGTCTTACTGAACCCCCATGCATCATGGATCCACCAGAATTCTGAGATCTTGGCGGGACATTGGAACCATTATATGCAAATGGGGAGACAAACAGGATAGTGTGCACACCTAGTGTGTGTATCTTCTCTGCTCAAATGATTGCTCTTTCGTCCTATTAGACTTCATTTACAAAACACAAGTTCAAAGATAAAATTATTAAGAATTCCAGGGCAGTGACAGCAGACCATTAAACTAAGCACAAAGCCCTTCTTGAGCACATGAACCTGTGTGACTGTCCAGGTTGGATATCTATGAAGCCAACCTTGTTTATGCATATTCTCATCCTGCCTGAGCCCCCCCAAATTTTATTTCATAATGTGGTTAATTACTATATCTACTTCTAAGAATTAAGCTAAAAATTGAAAATAAAATTCTTACAAAATGAATATAAGTATATCTGACCATTAGATTCTTTCCACAGCTGAAGAGAAAGAAATGCAGTATAAAATGGGGGTTCTTTTTTTGATATTGAGTTGCATGAGCTTTTGTATATTTTGGAGATTAATCCTTTGTCAGTTGCAAATATTTTCTACCATTCTGAGGGTTGTCTTTTCATTTTGTTTATGGTTTCCTTTGCTGTACAAAAACTTTTAAGTTTAATTAGGTCCCATTTGTTTATTTTTGTTTTTATTTTCATTACTCTAGGAGGTGGGTAAAAGATCTTGCTGTGATTTATGTCAACCCAATCAAAAAATGGGCAGAAGACCTAAATAGACATTTCTCCAAAGAAGACATACAGTTGGCCAACAAACCCATGAAAAGATACACAACATCACTAATTATTAGAGAAATCCAAATCAAAATTACAATAAAGTATCATCTCACACTGGTCAGAATGGCCATCATCAAACAATCTACAAACAATAAATGCTGGAGAGGGAGTGGAGAAAAGGAAACCCTCTTACACTATTGGTGGGAATGTAAATTGATACAGCCACTATGGAGAACAGTATGGAGGTTCCTTAAAAAACTAAAAATAGAACTACCATATGACCCAGCAATCCCACTTCTAGGCATATATACCCAGAGAAACTATAATTCAAAAAGATACAGGCACCCCAGTGTTCATTGCAGCACTATTTACAATAGCCAGGACATGGAAGCAGCCTAAATGTCCACCAACAGAGAAATGGATAAAGAAGGTGTGGTACATATATACAATGGAATATTACTCAGCCATAAAAAGGAACAAAATTGTGTCATTTACAGATACATGGATGGACCTAGGGACTGTCATACAAAGTGAAGTAAGTCAGAAAGAGAAAAACAAATATCATATATTAATGTATATATGTGGAACCTAGAAAAATGGTAAAGGTGATCTTATTTGCAAAGCAGAAATAAAGACACAGATGTAGAAAACAAACGTATGGATACCAAGGGGGAAAGGGGGGTGGTGGGATGATTTGGGAGATTGGGATTGACATATATACACTACTATGTATAAAATAGATAACTAATGAGAACTTACTGTATAGCACAGGGAACTCTACTCAGTGTTCTGTGGTGACCTAAATGGGAAGGAAATCCAAAAAAAGAGGAGATATATGTACAAATATTTCTGACTCTGCTGTACAGCAGAAACTGACACAGCAGTGTAAAGCAGCTATACTCCAATAAAAGAATACGGGTTCATGAGAATGACTTAAGTAGAGAATAAAAGTTGATTTTAGTAAAAAAGAAAAGATTGTAAGTAGAAGAGAGGAAGTGATTGATGGAGAAAGATTTAAGAAGATTAGAAAGATTTGGTTCCATAAAAATTAGCATGAGTTCTCTTTCTTTTTTTTTTTCTTTTATATTGGAGGATAGTTGATTAACAATGATGTGTTAGTTTCAGTTGTACAGCAAAGTGACTCAGTTATACATATACATAAATCTATTCTTTTTCAAATTATTTTCCTGTTTAGGTTATTATAAAATATTGAGCACAGTTCCCTTACTATAGAGTAGGTTCTTGTTGGTTATCTATTTTAAATATAGCATTGTTTATATGTCAGTCCCAAACTGCCAATCTACCCCTCTTTCAAAATAGGTCACAAGACATTAGAGTGACCACTAGGAGCAACTGATCATTCTTTATTTCAATATATTGGTATTTTGCCCTCTCCTCAACTGTTAAGAAAATTCTTATTGGTAAGGAAATCAAGGGTTATAAAGACCATGAAGGATTAAAGCCATGAAGATATTTAAAAAGTAGATAAGACTCAGATTTTGTAAGATTAGATTTATACTTGATTTTAAGACTTATTTTCTGGATTAGAATCCTATTTAATTATGTTTTATTTCTAAATTATATGTATATATCATCCTGTATAAAAATCTTCTAATTTTCTGCAACATTCTGGCAAGAAAAATTCTTCTTTGTCTACTGTGAGAGGTATTTAATGATGATATTTCAATATAAAATGGACCACTGCAAAATTTGGCATAATTTAATTACCAGATTGAGTAGATCTTAATATAACATACTGTAGGAGGACTTGCATGCCCCTAGAATACTGGTAACAAGGAGAAAATAATTTCTGAGAAAAACTGAAAAAAAGTTTTAACTCATTTGACATTTTCATCTCTGAAATTTTGAATCCTTTTTTTTCTTTATAACTCTTTTATGTCACTACGGGATGATTAAGAAATTGTTGCTTCCCTTCCTCCCACCCTTTGGATGTCAGTTACAGAACTGCCTATATTCCCTGCATATTTTGACTTGTATAATATTTAAAATGAGAAGTTGATATTGTTTGAAAACAGAGATACAGATGACTACAGCATAATAGGGTATGGAAAGTAAGTTAAGGATACAATGCAATAAACAAGGTCTGTGGCAGCAGTTAGAAAAAGATGTAGCTAAAATGAATCATGTCCAAAATGTAGAAAATGTTGGGATGAAGCTATTGAAAGTGATGTAAAAGTTGTAGCCATAATAGAAAAAAGAAAGTCACAGAATTTCAGAAATTAAAACAGGAAGGTTTTAGATGATATTTTGCAGAAAGTTCCAGTGCCTCTGAAGGTCTTAATAGGTCTTCTATGAGAAAAAAGATGTTTTATTATGAAATAATGTTTGATAAAGTTATCCTCAACAAAATTAATCAGTTTTCTTTACTGTAAGATATGTAAGAGATTATAATACATAAATGTGTATTAGGACTTTTCAAATATGGGTCACAAGAAATATTTTCACACTTGTTAGGCCTCCATGTCCCTGTTGTTTTTTATTAGAAAGACATATTAAATTTTTGAAGAATCTATCCCCCATGATGTATTTGGAAAACACTGATTATTTCACATGAGCCTGAGGTGAGTAAGTGATTTTCTAAAATCACAAAAATAACTAATGGCAGTGAGAGTAGAGCAAAGGATATTAATACTGAAAGACACAACTTCTATATGCCAAGTATTTGACATCCACCTTATTTAATTTTTATGACAACTGTAAATGATAGGCATTATTATCCTCATTAGAGATGAGGAAAGAAGTTCCAAGAAGGGAAGTAATTCAGTCATAATGCTACAAAATAGAACAAACTTTATTTTGGTTCCAAAGTTAATAACGTACTCATTCTACTTCAAAACATAAAACAAGGTTTTTATTCACTTCTTAATCTAAAAGTTACATTTGGATATGACTCAACTGTTTATTGAAAAGCAAAAGTACTTACTAACTTCCAGACACTATTCTAATAATTTTAATGATATATAATCTATATCATGTAATATAACAACACAGTTAAGTAAGTCCTACAAGAGACAGGCCAAGTAACTTGTCCAAGGTCCACAGTTCATAAATCCTGGAGCTGTAATTTGAACACAGATGCTGTGTTCCCAAATTCCAAATACATAGTGTGTCCTTGGGAAACAATATATATTTTTAAAAAAATCATTTGGAAAATGAATTTAACTTTAAGTTAAATAACCAAAATAATTATTCCATAAATTTTTATAGTACCTTCTCTGTGCCAGGCATTGTTCAAATTACTAGGGATATAATGCTGAATTAGACTTAGTTCCTTTTTCTCATGGAGCCTACATTTTCCTCAGGGAAAGAATAAATGCTAAATAATATAAATATATATTGAGATAATGATTAAAAACTAAGAAAAATTAAAATAAATAGATAAAATAAAGGTGTGCCAGTGTGGAACTGGTGGTTACTCTAGTTCGCTAGGGTGGGTAGGAGATACTTCACTGATACAATGTTAAGGGAGCTGAGTCCTGAATGAGGAAGACTCCAGGTGAAGGTTTGGAAGGAGAACCAGTATAGAAAAACTGCTTTAGGAAAGCTCTGCTGTGGGTGATCTTGGCTGACAGAAGAAAAAGCAAGTCAGCCATGAGACCACAAGAGCTGGGATTTTTTTCCTAAATAAAGTAAGAAGGTTTTGCAGGGTTTTAGGAAGGGAAATTTTGGCTTATGTACCCTGTCCTTATCCATTGGGCCTGACCATTTAGCTATTCTTCAGCTGACTTTCTACTGCCTGTATCTGTATGTCTTTGCCTGGGGCTTTCTGTGAAGCTTTAGAAGGCTGGTCTGCTCTCACACAAGAAGGCAAAAGTACAGAAAAGTCACCCTCAGACAATGACTGCTGTGTATAACTACCCTGCTTCCTCACCCTTCTGGTAGGATAACTCCAAATGCCATCATCTACAGTTTCTTGGGGAAATTAAGCTTTAAGAAGCTAGGGAGGTATCTGGCTTAATAACATCTTTTATTAACTGTCTTGCTTCCTCTTTTCGCTTCTACACTCCCATCCCAAATATTGTTTTACTTCCAAAATAAGATTCTCACATATGAATCTTTGTCTAGCATCTACTTCTGGTAGGACCTGAACTAAAACAACTTTAATTTACTTACTAAAATGATCACTTTGGCTGTTGTGTGAAGAATGGAATGAAAGAAAGGACACAAACAATGAACTGTTTCAGTGGTTCAAGTGAAAGATGATAATGGCTTAAATTAAAAAGTGAGATGGAGGAAAGTGGATATATTGAGAATATACTTTGAGGGTAGTGTTGGCAGAAATTGCTGGTATAGTGTCTATATATGTGGTAGAAGAGAAGATTCAAGGAACACTCCTAAATCTTTGGCTTGAGCAACTGTGCTGATGGTGATGCCATGTACTGAAATGAGAGATTTGGGGGCTAGACAGTCAGCAGAATGAATCAATATTCTATTTGGGGAATGTTAATTGTGAGTAGACTTTTAGGCATCTAAACAGTGAAGTCGAGTAGATAGATAAATTTGAGTTTCCTGGAGTTGGGGCACAGGAGAGATGAGGGTAGGAGATGTTGTTCTAGAAGCCATCAATGCCTGACTAGTATTTAACTTCTTGAAACTGGATGAGATCAACTAGAAAGAATAAATAACTAGAGGAGGCTTTTCAGGACAGAGCTCTGGTGCACAAAATTTTAGAAGTATGGCCATAAAGTAACATAAAGTTAACAACAAAAAAAAGACTGTAAAAACAAACAGAGTTGAAGGAAAGCTAAGCAAGAACAAGGACTGAAAGGAAGTTTGAACAAAATGATTCAGGAGAACTGGAATCCTTGACTTGTCATAGATAGGGTGCTGACAATTCAAGGAACGTAAGACAGAAAATTGATCTTTGTATCTGATAAGACAGAAGTGTTGGTGACTTGGCAAGTGCCATTTTGGTAAACTGGTAGGGACATTTTTTTTTTTAATTTTTATTTGAAGGGAGCAAAGAAGAGAGATGAATGTGAGAAGACTAATGAATACTAGACAAGTTGGAGATGGTGAAGAGGTTATTTGAGATAAGCTGAAGAATGTTACCAGTATTTGAACACAAACAAAATGTCCAACCCTGTCCACCTTCCCATTCACAGTGATATAAAAACATGTTTGTATGCTGATAGAATGGAATCATGAGGAGAAGAAATTTTGAAGAATTTTTTTAGCAGTTTGTTCAGCACACACACACACAAACACACACATACACACTCACACATTTACAATATGACTGAAAGTAGAAGTATCTTGAATATATAATTTGGCTGAATGTTGAAAGGTTGAGTGTTAAGTCAATATTGGGCTAAAACTGAGATTGAAGCCTAATATCTTCCCTGGGTGATGACCATCTATGATTCACAAATTAAAAAATAAATTATGTTTAAAGTTATGTATTAATCCTATTTCATTTAATCATCATATCAGACAAGTTTATGTTTGAAAATATGTTGTAGAACAATTATTTCTCAGCACTGTCAGTGGCTAATTTCCTCTGAGGTCACTAAACCACTTATTGCAGTACTAAATATACTCTCATTTTCAGATAGTACATTCAAGAACAGCACTCACCTTTTGGGCAAAGCCAAATATTTTAACTCAGAAAAAGAAATGTTATTCCTGTAATATGCTTTTGAAAAGAAATTTTATACCTTGGATTCATAGCTTGAGCAATTCTCAAAAATCTTTTGTCTTCGACTAATACGCACAGTTGGCAGATTATAAAAATCATGTTAACAAGCTTTTGTTCAAATTTTTAGCCTCCATAAATTCAAAACTAAAAGGCACTGTCTTTTTAGAGCATCTTGTAAAGTATGTTATTTTGAAAGTTGATTAGTGAGAACAACACTTGTTTTGAGTACCTCAGTTTTCTTTAACATTCTCCTCTTTTGTTCATGTTCCCCATATAATTATAGTACCTGTCTGAGATGATTTTTCACAGAAGTTGCACTTGAAGTTGTACATGATTTTGTAGTTTTTCCTATTTGTGAGATGAAAAGTTGAGGTGACAAAATAGGTATTCTGATTTTAAGTCAACCTCACAAGGTCTAAAAAATTTACAAATGGGACTTTTTCATGGAAAAAAGATAAATGGACTTAAATAACTAACAATGAAATAGTTCTTAAAACTTCATTTTGTTTAATGTTATAAATGCATGTATACAAAATGACCCCACTAGATTAAGTTTATAATTTAATATCTATTTTTTTCTAGAATTATTATTTAAACTATATAAAGCATAATTTGATTCAAAAGTGTATAACAGTTTTTTTGGATTAATTTCACAAATACACTAACTTTACTATTTACATTAATTCACAATCTATTCCCTTTTTAATGTAACTATTTGCTAGTTCCTAATAATGTTTCACATGTGTGTGTGTGTTTATATGTGTTTAAGTTACAAATTACTTTGCATGTTTCTAGCTCCAGATCAGCTTTCACCATGAAAACATACATGTTGACAATCTACTATGTGCAAGCCATGTTTTCCACCATAGTAGTTGAACAACAATAAACTCAAAATGGTATACAATAACAGAATTTGATCCTGAGGATTTTTGAAGAATTTTTTTCTTCTCATTCTACTTTACAGGGTGTTTTTTAAGGAAAAGAAACAAAAAGAAGGGCTATAATATAAGCAAGCAGCTTATAAAATTCTAACAGAAGAAAAACTGAACAGAATGACTCAACAACTTCTTAATCAACTGATTCATCAATGTCTTTAGCACAGGTAGGGAGGTACAAATAAGGGCAAATGGCTGGCTCTTTTTGTTTGGTTTGGTTTGGTTTTCTGGGATCTTTGAGATTATATATGTGTACATATATGATATATGTATATATGTGGTAGGCTGACAATTGTTCTCCCGAGAATGTCAAGACCATACTCCCTGGAACCTGTCAATGTTACCTTATATGAAAACAGGATCTTTGCAGATATGATTAAGTTAAGTATCATAAAATGAGGAATTACCTTGGATTAGTAGGGAGTGTTCTAATTACCGTTACATGTATCCTCATAATAGGGAGACAGAGAGAGATCTGACCACTTACATTGGTTAAGATGATATGAGGATGGCCAGAGAAAGATTTGAATATGACAGCTTTATTTAGTCAGGGTTTTCCAGAAAAACAGAACCAACAGTATTCATTCATTCATTCATAGTATAAAAGGAGATTTATTATGGAGAATTTGTTCACATGCTTATGGAGACTGAGAAGTTCCACAGACTGCTGTCTGCAGGCTGGAAACCAGCAAAGCCGGTGGTGTAGTTCAAATCCAACTCCATAGGCCTGAGAACCAGAGGAAGGAATATTGTAAATCTCAATCCAAGAGCAGAAGAAAATTGGTTTCTTAGCTCAACAGGCAGACAGAAAGAGGACAAATCTTCCCGCTTCCACTTTTATTTCTAATCAGGTCCTCAATGGCTAGGTTAATACCCACCCACATTGGGGAGAGCAATCTACTTTACTGAGTCCAAAGATTCAAATGCTAATCTCGTTCAGAAATACCCTATGAGACACATTCAGAAATAATGTTTAATCTGTGCACTCCATGGCCCAGTCAAGCTGATACATAAAACAGTCCTCTGAAGGGAGTGAGACCCTACTGACACCTTGATTTTATCCCAGTAACACTTATTTTGGACTTCTGGCCTATAGAACTGCAGAAGAACAAATTTCCATTTCTTAATCCAGCAGCCATGGGAAAGTCATATATAACTATGTGTGTGTGTGTGTGTGTGTGTGTGTATATATATATATATATATATATATACACACACACACATATATACATGTGTGTATATATATATATATATATATGTGTGTGTGTGTGTGTGTGTATATACTTCTCTACTTTCTGTTCTTTTCCAAGTTCATTTCAATTTAATTGCTACCTTCAACACATAAATATTCCAAAAGCTCCTGAGAATTCATGGACCAATTTGACCTTATCTTTTATTGATTCAACACATATTCATTGGATATGTGAGACTATTCTAGTAAGATGTCAATCTCTTTGAACATTTCAAGCACATCATTTTCACATCTTTTGCTCTTGTTGTTTTCTACTGAACTTCTCCATCCCAAATGTTCCTACCACATATATCCTCATGCTTCTCTCCATTACTGATTTTATGGTTATACTCAAATATTTCTATTTTACTAAAGCCTTCTAGATCATTATTTTTCTATATATGGTATTTATTGCCATGCAAAGTATTATAAATTTTATTTTTTATGCAGTTTATTATCTGCTTTGTATAAAAAAATCAGCTCCACAAGGTCAGGGATTTTTGTGTTTTGTTCTGCTATATCCCAATACTAACACATAGTAAGTACACAACAAAATATTTGCTCAATGAATGAATGGAAGCAGATGAAAATGAATGAATACATGGATAAATTAAGATCTATATATTTACCTCACTTGTGACTTTTCATTTGATTCATATGTATATCAACTAGTTAATTAATTTGTTGCATTAGCTACAGGATTTTAAACCTCTTTCACAGGCATAAAGAAAATTAGAGCCAAGTTGCATTTCTATTAATAAGCTCAGGGACAAGTCATTTGTAAAGTTAAATTAACATATATTGCCAATAGGCTGTCCCTCTATTATAGATTATAATGGTGTCAATTGCAAAGCTCTCACAATTTCTAAGTAAGTTAGAATTAAAAACAATGTTTTAAAATATTAAACTAATTGATATTTTGCTATATGTAAAAAAATTAAGATATCTTGGATATGAGCCTAAAGTCAGGCAATATAGAATGATGATGTAGTCTAAATTCTGCATTAATCCCTCTTGTCTAGTTAAATAAGCTCCTCTTCTACCCACATGACTCTCTTTTTTTAAGTTATTGTATATTTTCTTGAGCTACCATCTCTAATTTAATTTTAAGTAAGATTCTCAGTGACTTTCTCTAGCATTTATAAGAAAATCATGTTTAAATCTTACCTTAAGACCAATCCTCTGCATATCAATTTCATGTCTGCTGTTTAGATCTACTTACATGTCTAAAACTATTTTCTATTTATGACAAAACTACTTCTTCTATTATCTATCTTCCTTTCTTAATGCCAACATTTGTTCCCTTTAAGCCTTTGCCTTGCTCATGTCATCAGCATTATCATCATCATTATCTTCAATATTTGACCTATGAATTAGCAACTGGGTAACATATATAAACTAAGAACTTCCTATGGAATCTTTTAGGATGGAAAATTTGGTTCATTTCCAAATGAGCAGTACATTATTATTCTTTACTTCTTACTGAGATGAACATGAAAGTAAAAATATACAATCTCATATATTTTTATAGTACATTTGGTGTATATTTATATCACTTCCCAACTATTTTTACCTTCTCAGTAATAATGGGGATCATTTAGTTGGAACATGTATGTTTTTCTGGAAAGAATGAAGAATTGAGAGAAAGCATACCTGAATTCTCGATTCATGACTACCACTAGCATGGCCTTGAACAACTCAAATATACTGTCACTTAATTTCTTCATTTACTATAAAAGAAAATATTTTTAATAAAACTTACTATAGATATTTTACTGTACTGTTGTCATGCATTATATGGAAGAGTACTTTGAAAATTACCAAATCATATTAAATGCAAGAGAGCATTTAGATAGAAGAAATATTATAAAGTTGTCTTATAGTTTTTAAAAATTAGGAACCAGGAGATTAAGTTGGAATAGAATCCAGACCTCTTGAATCATAAAGCTTTAGGATTGTATTACCCTAATTATAACACAGATACTTAGAATTATACAAATATCACATTGTTTCTAGGATAGTAGGAAGAGAACTGAACATCCAAACTAAATGTTAAAGATTTTTTGTAAATGTATATTAAATAATGTGACATTATTGCAAGGCTCAACAATTTGATTAATGGGACAAAAGAGTATTCTTTGAAACAGACATATATACATATATATGTACACATATAAATTTGTTATTGACAGAAGCAATAAAATATAGTATCTATACCTAACACCATAGACAAAGAAATCTATAGATGGATTACAAACATGAATGACTAAAGAGCAATTTCAAAACTTTAAAAAATACAGAGATAGATATCTTTAAAACCATGAGATAAAGAGAATTTTATTAAACAATTTAGAAAAAATGTTAACCATTAAAAAAAGGATTGATAAGTTCAACTATTTTAAAATTAGGATCCTGTGTTTCTTAAGACTCCAGAAGTAAAGGGAAAGACAAGTCCCAAAGGAGAATGTAATTTAACAAAAATTAGTGTCAAAAGATTAGTGTGAATACTTTATAAAGAATTCATATAATCAATAGGCAAAAGACATACAACCCAGAAAAAAAATTTGAGCGTATCACCAGAGGGGAAATAAAAAAGGCCAAAAAAAAAAAAAAAAACAAGTTCAGAGGTGACCTTGCATTGAGAAATGTGAGTAAAGGCCACAAAGAAGAACCATGTAACACATAGTTAATTGGTCAAAATAAATAAGTCTAATCTGATATTGGAGAGAAAAATACCCATAAGGCACATATATGTGTGTGTATATGCATGTGTGTATGTATATATATATATATATATATATATATACAGCCACACATTTTATTATAACACAAATTGTTACAATCACATCAAAAAATAATTGGCAAATCTTATAAAGCTGACAATCACTTTCCCAATGATTTAGCAGTGATGCCTTTGGCAGGAGACATGCATAAGTACATTTATACAATGTTCTTAATAGCAGAACAAACCAAGTGCCCATCAGGAGGAAAAAGACAAAGAGATTATTATATATTCACACAAAGGTGTATTATATGGCCATAAAAATTAGCTAGAACTACCATATGTCAACATGTATAAATCTTAGTAACTTAATGTTGAGTGAGAAATGCAAGTCATAATAAACTATGTAGAGTATGATTGAATATTTAATTGTAGAGTTGAGCAATAGTTTATGAGTATTTATCATAGTATCAATGTAAATAAATAAATGAAATAAAAGAGAACAGCACATAAACTAATAAACACTGTGTGTCTTTAACCAAGGATTATGATCAATTGTGTCCACCTGGATTAAAAAATATAAAAGTGGGGAATAATAAGTAAATTTAAATTAATAAAAATCCATAATAATCACACAACTCTACTAGTTATGAGACTTAAAGAAACCTCCATTTTCCCATCATTAAAATGCACATGTTCTACACATATGTCTGAGAACTACATATTTGACTACCTGCTGTAAATCAAAATACTTTTTGACCCCAGAAACTACTGCCCTCAGTTCTCAAAAGATCCTAATTCCCTCTACTTCTTTTTCTAATTATTATGGCTGAAATCCCACAATGTTTGACACACAAAGCTAGAAACCAAATAGAGTATCCCTTAAATCAGTCTCTTTCATTTTAATTTATATATATCTCATTCTAAATTCATCTTTATCTAAGATGCAGAGGGAATTTGAACTGTGGAGCAGGAAATGGCTTTAATTGAATGTAAATCTTGATTGAAATAGATTAACTTACATTAATAATACTAACAATACTTAACATATATCTAGTGTTTAAATTTTGCCAGGCCTTGTTCTATGTGTTTGTTTGTATATTTCACTTAATCCTCATAACATATCTAGGAGATTAATATTTTTAGGACTCACTTTTGTATAGATGAGAAAACTGAGGCATAAAGTAGCTATTATTGGTTGAATTGTGTCCCCCCTCCAAATTCATACGTTGAAGTTCTACCCTCTAGCACCTCAGAATGTGCTTATATTTGGAGATAGGAAATTACCTTTAAAAAGGTAATTAAGATTAAATGCGGTCAGATGAGTGAGCCTTAATCCATTATGACTGGTGTCCTTATAAGAAGGGGCGATTAGGACACAGATACACACACAGGGAAAATTGTATGAAAACACAGGAAGAAGAAGGGCATCTACAAGTCAAGAAGAGAAGCCTTAGAAGAAATTAACCCTGCCATACCTTGATCTAGGACCTCTAACCTCCACAAATGTGAGGAACTAAATTTCTGTTGTTTATGCCATAAGTCTGTGGTACATTGTTATGGCCATTGTAGCAAACTAATATTGTGACTTTCCCAAGTTCATCCAGCTAGTAAATGGTGGAGGATGGATATAAATCAAGAAATTAATTTAAGTCTACATTATAAGAAACTCCTCTGTGTCCTTTCACTGGTATGAGTTAAATTTCAAAATGAGAGGAGAGGATGGAACCGAAAGGAGGTCTGAAATTGGAAAGTTCCCTGAGCTTTGCTGAGGCATTAAATGACATGTTCCTTCTCACAGTCTTATGTTATCACAGATTAAGTTATTTACCAATCCATTTCTCTCTAATGAACAATTTGCTTAAATATCTGGCATGCTTCCAATTATCTTACCTTTTGTATATGTTTCTTTCCTTCCTGTATGTCTTCCTTTTTCTTGTCTTAAATATTTGTATTAAATTACTAGAGCTGCTGTAATAAAATATCACAAATCGGGTGACTTAAAACAACACAAATGTATTCTCTAACAGTTCTAGGGGCCATTTATCTGAAATCAAGCTTTAGATAGGGCTGTGCTATCTCTGAAGACTCTAGAGGAGGATCTCTCCTTGCCTCGTCCTAGACTCTAATAGTTGCTGGCAATCCTTAGTGTTACCTGGCTAGTGGCAGCATGGCTTCAGTCTCCACCTCCATCTTCATATGGCCCCCTTACCTCTAGGCATGTATCTGCACCCACATTTCCATATTTTTGTAAGAACAACAGTCATTGGATTTAAGGCCCACCCTAATCCAGTGTGACTTCATCTTAATTACATCTGCAAACATCCTTTTTCCAAATAATGTCATATTCACAGGTACTGGAGGTTAGGACTTGAACATATTTTGTGGAGGTGGGGGATGCAATTTAACTCACAACACCCCCATAGATTATTTTTTACCATATAATCAGATGAGTCTGAAATGAAGTCATACTCAATCCAAACAGACCAAAATATTTGTGATATGTATAGCCTATTTCTAAGCTTTTAGTATTCCACATCACATGAAGTCATTAACTATATTTGATCTCCTATATGATGCCAAAGATTATGTCCCACTAGATAATTAATAAATTATTAATGAAGGAAAACAAGAAAAATCACCAAGTTCTGTTCTTTCTTTGCTTTAGGTTACTTATCGGGTTGACCAAAAAGTGACTTTGGTTTTTAAATAAAAATAAAAGACAAATTTTTCATTTTCACCAAGAAATTTATTGAAAAATGTATTGACCATTTTGTTCCACTACCTTCTGCCATTTGTCAGGCAATTTCATAATTCCATCTTCCCAAAACTTTTAATCTTTTTAAGCAAAACACTGTTCCAGGTACCTTTTAGTCTTCTAGGAATGGAAATTTTTTCCATTAAGAGAATTTTGTAAATACCAAAATAAATGGAAATCCGAAGGTGCAATGTCTGGTGAATACGGGGGCATGAATCAGAACTTCCCAGCCAAACTGTAACCGTTTTTGCCTGGTCATCAAAGAAACATGAGGTCTTGCATTATCCTGACGGAAGATTATGGGTTTTCTGTTGACTCATTCTGGATGTTTTTCATCAAGTGCTGCTTTCAGTTGGTCTAATTGAGAGCAATACTTGTTGGAATTAATCGTTTGGTTTTCCGGAAGGAGCTCTTACTAGAGGACTCCCTTCCAATCCCACCATATACACAACATCACCTTCTTTGGATGAAGATTGGCCTTTGGTGTGGTTGGTGGTGGTTCATTTCACTTGCCCCACCATCTCTTCTATTCTACATTATTGTACGGTATCCACTTTTCATCACCCGTCAAAATTTGTTTTAAAAACAGAACATTTTCATTACGTTTAAGTAGAGAATCACATGCAGAAATACGGTCAAGAAGGGTTTTTTCGCTTAATTTATGTGGAACCCAAACATCAAAGCGATTAACATAACCAAGGTGGTGCAAATGATTTTCAGCGCTTGATTTGGATGTTTTGAGTATGTCGTCTATCTCCCGCGTGGTATAACGTTGATTGTTCTCAGTTAGTGTCTCGATTTGATTGCTATCAACTTCAACTTGTCTACCTGACCATAGAGCATCGTCCAGAGAGAAATCTTCAGCATGAAACTTCACAAACCACTTATGACACGTTCGATCAGTCACAGCACCTTCTCCATACACTGCACAAAGCATTTTTTATGTTTCAGTTGCTTTTTTTACCTTTCTTGAAATAATAAAGCAAAATATGCTGAAAATGTTGTTTTTTTCTTCCATCTTCAATATTAAAATGGCTACACAAAAATTCACCAATTTTGATGTTAACAAAAAATTGCACTCTGATGTGACAGCTGTCACAATACAATCTAACAAAATTGTTTCGAATGAGGCTAAAGCCAACTAAGTGCTACTAGAGCCATCTTATGGAAAAAAATGAACGAACCTTTTGGCCAACCCACAATACATAGCCCATATTCTTCATCTGCTATTGAATTTGAAAATATGATTCTAGCTTATGGAGAAAAGGAGGCTAGGGACCAAACAGTGACTGGCAAGGTTTATTATTTTAACTACATTATAAACTTCCTGAAAAGTAGTGCCATATTTCATATCTTTTGGGGGCATATTTTATATCCCCCTGGTATTTCATGCACTTCTATAATAAAAGTTCAGTGATGGAATAATTGCTCCCTCTAAGTTTAGATTAGGTTTCTTTTTGCTGTGCATCTTCATTTGTTCATTTCTTCAATATTTAGTGATTTCCAATTATGTGCTAAACACAGTACAATGGATATTAAAAATAAATTTGAAAAAATCTATACCTTAGAATTTCTGATCACTTTTACATTTATTGTAATTTTTTAAATTAAAAAGAATTTCTTCCAGGGCTTCCCTGGTGGTGCAGTGGTTGAGAGTCCACCTGCCGATGCAGGGGACACGGGTTCGTGCCCCGGTCCGGGAAGTTCCCACATGCCGCGGAGCAGCTAGGCCCGTGAGCCATGGCCGCTGAGCCTGTGCGTCCGGAGCCTGTGCTCTGCAACGGGAGAGGCCACAACAGTGAGAGGCCCGTGTACCGCAAAAAAAAAAAAAGTTTCTTCCAAATTATTGTGTCATTTTACTTATTTTATGTAAGTTATATTAATCATATTCTATCAATAAATGAAATAGAAATAAAATAGAAACTCTTGAAGACAGACTTCTTGGCTATTTCATGAGCATCACTTGAAGATGTTATAAATTATAATGTGTTGCAATAAAGCACACATGAAATAATAGAGAAGTAAGGAAGAAAATTAAGTTGTAACCTAAAACAAAACTTTTATATTATAGGGAATAGAAGTTGATACCATAGTTTTCTGTAGCAGAGTTTAAATCATTGGATTTAATATCACACACATCATCACCACCCCCCCTCACCCCATCCCTCAATACATGCCAGTTGCCAAAAGAGAAATTTAATAAGACCTTGATCATTAGGGTAGATTCACAATGCTATTCGAGAAGTAATTCTTGCTACTATTCTGTAAATTTGAGAGTTTTTCAGAAGTTAAAACAATTAAATCAATTAAAGGAAGCCCTGTGCCTATAACAAAATTCAGGAGGGAGAGATCTAGTTTCTCAGAAGTTCAGGTGTAAACCATTTATAGATTTTATTTGGATACAAACTCAATACTTATAAACATGGCAATAATAATATATAGCTTGAAATATGATTAGAATTAAAAATATTTCCACTAGAACTTTTCTTTCTCATATTCTGTATCTATATGAGATGATAGATGTTCACTGAACTTATTGTGGTAATCATTTTATGATGTATTTAAGTCATCATTATACTGTTCACTTTAAACTTATGCAGTGTCAAGTATATCTCAGTAAAACTCGAAGAAAAACAAATAAAATAATAATAATTTCACTGGACTTTGAAGGCAGACTTATCTTTTTTAACTAACATAATCTCAATACAGTGTCTGTCATTAATTTTTTTTTAAACAAATGAATAACATGTGCCAAATAATAATCAGTCAATAAATGGTAATTTTAACTGTTTTTAAAAAAGGAATGTGAACAACACACCAAGACCTTTGCTACTGTGGGTACCAAATAGAATGCCATTCACAGATTTAAATAACATTGCTCTTTCTGAAAGGAAAATGAACAGATTTTATTCCAGGTCAACTAAAAACTTACATTGTACTAAGAAAGTAGAACATTACTACAACATTTTATGTTACCTTGGAAAAAGGTTATTTCAACAGTACCATTAATTTATTAGTATAAAATTGGCTAATTTCCCCAAGGTTCTTAAAATTTGAGAGCACATCTTTGAGGTTTCTGAAGTGCAATTATTGGAAAATGAATAAAAAGCTTAAATTGGAATAAATGTAATAATGTTTGTTTGACTTCTCCTAATATCACAATCAATCCAAAGAGAGTTTTACCCTGTGTAGAGCTTAATATGAAAATGCACCTCTCTCCCAGCTTAATGTGTGTGTTTAATTTAATCTTGTTTTAAAGAAGAAAACATAAAGATATTTATAAAATAAATTAATCATACTTCGATATAAATAAAAATTATTAGAACCTAAAATTCCTAAATCATTGAGAGATTATACCAGATTTCTAGGGAGTCTAGAAAGACCAGATACAACTTCAGACAAATTTTCCCTTTTCTATCTGTGACTTTGGTCCAAAACTGCACATAATCTCCAAACCTTATGGTCTGGGTTGGACTGTAAGAAAGCCTTGATGACTCTGGTTTCTGAATCGTATTTGTGTCCGTGGCCATGTGAGATGACCCAGAGCAACATTGTATTTATCATCCACCCAGAAGTCACATCTGAGATTTTGTATCTTTCTCATGTGCTTCAGGGAAAGATGGTGGGGAGGGTTTGGAGGTTGGGGAATGAGCAGTCTGGAAAGGGGAGAGAGCTGACTGGGTGAAATCCAAATGCCCCTTTGCTAGAAGAATGGCAGGAAAGTTATGAATGCCACATTATAATATATTTTCTCTTATGTAACGTCACCCTTTAACTCACCTGGTAAACTAACCAGTTTGCTTGCGTTTGTTTGTTTTCCTCCTTTCCTCTAACTCATGCTGTGAACAGCATTTAACTTCCCAAGGACCAGAGCTACCTCCTGAATAGAAATTCTTTTTCAGGTATGAGATTCCATACACATTGCGGTACGCGGGCTTCTCACTGTTGTGGCCTCTCCCGTTGCAGAGCACAGGCTCCGGACGCGCAGGCTCAGCGGCCATGGCTCACGGGCCCAGCTGTTCCGCGGCATGTGGGATCTTTCCGGACCGGGGCACGAACCCGCGTCCCCTGCATCGGCAGGCAGACTCTCAACCACTGCGTCACCAGGGAAGCCCTCCATACACATTTTGAGGAAGTGGGTGAAGCATGGACATAAGCAACCAACTGCAAGCATTAGGAGAGAGGCCATAAATGTGGTGTTTGCCTCCATTTTTGTTCATTTACAAATTTTTTATTCCTCATCAAATTCTATCTACTAATGCAGTGTCTAAAATGTAAGTTCCTAAGCATTATATTATTCCTTGACCTTTTCAGAATTAATCTTCTTTGGAGGCTTAGGGTTGAATCTTTTGTACCTTAATGCTTAAGATATACCACTGGCAAAATACGTCTCAATAAGAGGCAAGGTCCAAGTGAAGGGAAGCTATTTTGGTATACTTAGATACATCTGAAAAATTCAGTATTTCACTTCTTTATCATGAATATAGAAATGCACTCTTGAATTACATTATACATAGCTCATTATAGGAAAAATGATGTCATTCTTTATCATGCTTAACTAGGAAGCTTGGAGAAACTTTCTGTGCTCATTCTCTTCAGACTGAAGATGTGATGTTTTTGAAGTTACAGAAAACACCATCATATAAAATTTCCTTTAGTCAGCAAACTTAATCTAATTTAAAATTCTAGAATTTATAACTTGAATATATAGATTATTTTTAATAAAAAAGAAAATCAAGTTTAGCATCATAAACCAAAACATCTACTTTAAGAAATTAATGAGAGATTTTATAAGAAATGACATTTCATTGTTAATAACTTCTTAGCTAAGGAAAAGGTACAGCTATATTCTTCTGCTGCTTACTTGAGATATTAAATTTTCTTGAATTGGCATCTACAAAACTGACCTGAACTATAAGAGGTTATGCACAATAGAATTACCAAAATGCTTGGAAATTAAGGATTTCTAAATCAAGCTAATGTCTGCTGGACAGTGTTCATACAAAGATTTTGTTCTACAATATTAAAGAATATCAAGAATCATATATATTCTTCTGTAAATCTAGATTAAAAGATGAGTCTTTTAAAGTTATACTTTTCTTTTGATTCATTATTGCTATATTAAATTTGAAAACAAACATTTCTACGCAAAAGGAAAAACAGATTCATAGCTAATTTACCCATTTAAGTGAAAAACGGCTCAGCTTAACAATAAACCTGACTAATATCAGGCTTTATTGCAATTTAGAGCCAATTGACACAATCATTGTCAATGAGTTGGCTATTTTACAAAATCTCTTTTACCCTCCAAAAATTGTTGTTTCTCCTGAAACATTTTTCACGTACTAAACTCAGTATACCAACTTTTCCCCCCTCAGCATTGTAAGTGATATGCACTAACGTCCTATTTCTCAAGCCTGTTTTATTTTCTCTTTACAATCTCTGTTTTCAAGCCTCTCTATCCCCAAGAAACTCGACTAGACAGTTTTAGAATCTGTAGTAAATCTATGTTTGATTTGGTCTAATTTGCTATGACCTAACAAATAACAGTAGCTATTTAACTATTGGTCGTTGACTTCAAAACTAATTTTTATCCATCAGAGGTTTTCCAAAAAATAAAAATAAAAAACAAACTATCACTCATTCACATTCATTCTGATAATTCTTGGTGAATGGATCTAAAAGCAAATGAATGCACAAGTCCTTCAAATGTTTTAACTGCCTTTATTATATTCAGTGTTTGCTCAGTTATCTTTAAGTAATGAGCATTATACCCTTGATAAATCCAGGAAAAAACAGAACTCTTCCACTCATAAAGTTCACATCTATTTGTAAATTGCAATTAACTCTTGTCAATATAAAACAAAAATATTATTTGCGAATCTCCTCTGTTAATGTTGAACCCAAGTGGAATAAATGGATAGGAGTAGTCATTTATCCATCCATTCATTCTTTTTTCCTTTTCTTTTAAAATCCCTTCAAAACATTTATGCATGTCTATATGCTAAATTATTTCATTATGAAGGAAAAAAAAAAAGGTGGAGCCTGCATCATAAGGCCTGCATCTAGGAGCTTAAAGTCTAAGGTACACATGCAAGCACATAATTATCATATATCAAGGCTTTCATTCTTTCATTCATCAAATGTTTATAGAAGGCTTCCTGTGAACTTGTCTCTGTGACAAGCGAGGGAGCTAGAACAGAGTCAAAACTGTTATGGTCCTGCCTTGGATTTTTACAGTCTTGAGAGGTTGTGGGGCTGGGAGAGCCCTCCAGTTATAAAAATCATACTACAAATAAACAGTAATTTTAAAATGTGAGAAGTATTATAAAGGATAGATGGATAGTATATATGAATAGAACATAACCTAGTTTGGAATGAGGGCAAAGTTATCTATCACAAAATGACTTCAGTTAAAAGCTGAAGTTCTGTAAGGACTAAACCAAGTGAAGAGAAAAAGAAAAATAACTTTAATGGAGAACTAGCTAAAGCCATATTCTTGATAGTGCTAATAAGTGAAAATAAAGGATTTATGTGGGAAAAAAAGTATATATGTGATCTTTACTCACTTCATGCAAAAAATCTTTACTTTCAGGATCTCCTGATTTTTTTTAAGCAAGCTGGTCTTTATTTTCATTTACACACTCATTTCGAATGTTGAATATTTAGTGCCCACTTTAATAATTAGTATAGATAAATCAATTAACAAAATGTTTCTATAATTTTTTTTAATAGTATTCTTTTTTTGTGTGTGTGTGTGGTATGCGGGCCTCTCACTGCCGCGGCCTCTCCCATTGCGGAGCACAGGCTCCGGACGCGCGGGCTCAGCGGCCATGGCTCATGGGCCCAGCCGCTCTGCGGCATGTGGGATCTTCCCAGACCTGGGCACGAACCCGTGTCCCCTGCATCGGCAGGTGGACTCTCAACCACTGCGCCACCAGGGAAGCCCTAATAGTATTCTTATAAAAGTTTAACAACCTTATTCAAATAATCATTCCAAATAAAAGAGTGTATACTATTCACGAAAGTTTATATACTATTCACAAAGATGCTGCTAAATTTTCCCAGATTTCCCATGGCTTTGTTAAAAGTTAAAAATTTCAATATGAAATCAGACCCTACCCCAACCAAAAAAAGGAAGGAGAATTAAGAAAATCAGAAAGACCTAGTCCTACTAAATTCCTATACTCTATTCCCAGAGAATGTGCTCTCATGAAGAACATTGAATATGATTAGACAGTGATCTGTGTAAAAAGTGTCAATAACACACTTACAGTAAATCACCCAGTGTTCTCTTACTCTTAACTAAGATTCATAAAACTGTCCTGAGGAACACTAGTGTTTCACAAAATGCTAATATATACTTCATGAAAAGGAAACAGATAACTGTGAGCTCTATTGGGATTAAAAAAAATTAAAGAGATTTTGTATCAAAGGATTTCTCAGAATTCTTAATATATTACACCTAGCATGTATAATTTCCCCAATTAATTTGAACTCACAAGCATTTTTTAAAAAGAAAAACTTTAAACATCTTAGAGATATTCCTTATAGATATTGCTGAGAACACAGTTTGGGAAACACTGCTTTAAATTGTTTCTTCTGTGATGAAATTGTCTTCTGCAAACCATCTCTCTAGAACTGAAAATAAAACCTGTGCTACACATTATGCTGTTCATGGAATATTTCCCTCTCTTGACTTTCCTGAAACGTGGTAGGATTGCACTAGCTGGTCTCCTTGTGGTGGTGTGTGGTCAAGTGAAAAGTTCCGTGCAATGAATTATGAGTGGAAGTGATAGCTTTTAATTCCAATTTGAAGAATTAAATTATCAGTGTGAGACCATGTAAATTTTTTTTTCTCCTTCTACCATGTTGGCTGGCAACACTAGAGATGACGAATGCTCTGTTGGCTTGAGTCCCTGAGTGACTGTGATGAGCAGAGCCTTCCTGAAGACTATTGATGGACATAAGACAGAAGCAGAAATTAAACTTTCATCTTTCAACCCACTGGGATGTGAAGGCTGTTATTGCAGTGTGATCTAGTCTATCCTGACTGATAGAGAACTCAAAGTGAAATACTACATACTCATACTGTCAATTTTGTTTACATGGAACAATTGGTTACAAAGAAAGAAAGATATGCAGAATACCAGTTCAGGACTCCTTTTATTTTTTTCTTTTGGTAATATCAAAATCTACCATTTAAAGTTTATGGCATTTTCTGCCAGAGAATTGTGATATATCTGTCCATTGAGCACATGACATTCAGTCAATGATAACTGATTGAATGTAACTATATGCCAAGCTAACCAGATAACTTAGATGAGTGGATTATTTCACCTCTAAAGTGTAAATTATCCTGAAAAAAATCATTAGTTAAAAACAGAACGTTTAAATCAGACATACATATGATGGGTTTTGGCTCTCCCTCTCAATGAACTATATGACCAGGTACTTTATGAATTAGCTTTCCAATTCAGAAATAAGGGGAAAAAGCTTATAATTATATGTTATAGGTTAAATAAAATAAAATACAGGCATACTTCAGAGTTATGGGTCTGTTTGGTTCCAGATCACCACAACAAGGTGAATATCACAATAAAGCAAGTCACACAATTTTTTTGGTTTTCCAACGTATATAAAAGTTATCTTTACACTATACTGTAGTCTGTTAAGGGTGCAATAGCCTTATGTCTAAAACACCAATGTACATACCATAATTAAAAAATACTTGACTGCTATAAAATGCTGACCATCATCTGAGTCTTCAGCAAGTCGTAATCTTTTTCTTGGTGGAGGGTTTGTAATATTGCTACAATTACCAAAATGTAACACAGACACAAAGTGAGTTCTTCCACCATTTGGAAAAATGGTTGCTGATAGACTTGCATGATGCAGGGTTGCCACAAACCTTCAATATGTAAAAAATGCAATATCTGTGAAGTGCAATAAGATGATGTATGCTTATAATAGATCAGGCTGTAAGAATAACACTAGTAATAATGAGTGCTAACTAAATGACATTAATTTCATGGGACTAACTTGGTAGTAATAGGAAATTCAGAAGTGGAATATATGTTTAATAAGACTCATAATGTTTCATTTTTTTTCAAATTACTTGCCATCCATCATATGTATCTTTTTGTTGTTGTTTTTAATGAATTTTTTTTAACATCCTTATTGGAGTACAATTTCTTTACAATGGTGCAACAGCCTCTGTTGTACAACAAAGCGAATCAGACATACATAAACATACATCCCCACATCTCCTCCCTCCTGCGTCTCCCCGCTACCCTCCCCATCCCACCCCTCCAGGTGGACACAAAGCACCGAGCTGATCTCCCTGTGCTATGCGGCTGCTTCCCACTAGCGATCTATTTCACATTCGGTAATGTATATATGTCCATGCCACTCTCCCACTTCATCCCATGACTTCGTCCCAGCTTCCCCTTCTCCCTGCCCGTGTCCTCAAGTCCATTCTCTACGTCTAAGTATTTATTCCTCTCCTGCCCCTAGGTTCTTCAGAACCTTTTTAATTTTTTTTTTAGATTCCATATACATGTGTTAGCATACGGTATTTGTTTTTCTCTTTCTGACTTACTTCACTCTGTATGACAGACTCTAGGTCCATCCATCTCACTACAAATAATTCAATTTCATTGCTTTTTATGGCTGAGCAATATTCCATTTATTTATGTGCCACATCTTCTTTATCCATTCATCTGTTGATGGACACTTCAGTTGCTTCCATGTCCTGGCTATTGTAAATAGAGCTGCAATGAGCATATTTGTATATGACTCTTTTTGAATTATGGTTTCTCAGGGTATATGCCCAGTACTGGGATTGCTTGGTTGTATGGTAGTTCTACTTTTAGTTTTTTAAGGAACCTCCACACTGTTCTCCATAGTGGCTGTATCAATTTACATTCCCACCAAGAGTGCAAGAGGGATCCCTTTTCTCCAAACCCTCTCCAGCATTTATTGTTTGTAGATTTTTTGATGTTGGCCATTCTGACCAGTGTGAGGTGATATCTTATTATAGTATTGATTTGCATTTCTCTAATGATTAGTGATGTGGAGCATTCTTTCAAGTGTTTGTTGGCAATCTGTATATCTTCTTTGGAGAAATGTGTCATTAGGTCTTCTGCCCATTTTTTATATTAGGTTGTTTGTTTTTTGGATATTAAGCTGCATGAGCTGCTCATAAATTTTGGAGATTAATCCTTTGTCAGTTGTTTCATTTGCAAACATTTTCTCCCATTCTGAGGGTAGGCTTTTTGGCTTGTTTATGGTTTCCTTTACTGTGCAAAAGCTTCTAATTCTCATTAGGTCCCATTTGTTTATTTTTTGTTTTTATTTCCATTTCTCTAGGAGGTGGGTCAAAAAGGATCTTGCTGTGATTTATGTCACAGAGTGTTCTTCCTATGTTTTTCTCTAAGAGTTTTATAGTATCTGGCCTTACATTTAGGTCTTTAATCCATTTTGAGGGTTTTTTTGTGTATGGTGTTAAGGAGTGTTCTAATTTCATTCTTTTACATGTAGCTGTCCAGTTTACCCAGCACCACTTATTGAAGAGGCTATCTTTTCTCCATTGTATATTCTTGCCTCCTTTATCAAAGCTCAGGTGACCATATGTGTGTGGGTTTATCTCTGGGCTTTCTATCCTGTTCCATTGATCTGTATTTCTGTTTTTGAGCCAGTACCATACTGTGTTGATTACTGTAGCTTTGTAGTATAGTCTGAAGTCTGGGAGCCTGATTCCTCCAGCTTGTTTTTCTTTCTCAAGACTGGTTTGGCTATTCAAGGTCTTTTGTGTTTCCATACAAATTGTGAATTTTTTTGTTCTAGTTCTGTGAAAAATGCCAGTGGTAGTTTGATAAGGATGGCATTGAATCTGTAGATTGCTTTGGGTAGTAGAGTCATTTTCACAATGTTGATTCTTCCAATCCAAGAACATGGTATATATCTCCATCTATTTGTATCATCTTTAATTTCTTTCATCAATGTCTTATACTTTTCTGCATACAGGTCTTTCATCTTCTTAGGTACGTTTATTCCTAGGTATTTTATTCCTTTTGTTGCAATGGTAAATGGGAGTGTTTCCTTAATTTTTCTTTCAGATTTTTCATCGTTAGTGTATAGGAATGCAAGAGACTTCTGTGCATTAATTTTATATCCTGCTACTTTACCAAATTCATTGATTAGCTCTACTAGTTTTCTGGTAGCATCTTTGGGATTCTCTATGTATAGTATCATATCATTTGCAAACAGTGACAGTTTTACTTCTTTTTTCTGATTTGGATTCCATTTATTTCTTTTTCTTCTCTGATTGCTGTGGCTAAAACTCCAAAACTATATTGAATCATAGTGATGAGAGTGGGCAACCTTGTCTTGTCCCTGATCTTAGAGGAAACAGTTCCAATTTTTCACCATTGGGAATGATGTTGGCTGTGGGTTTGTCATATATGACCTTATTATGTTGAGGTAAGTTCCCTCTATGCCTACTTTCTGTAGAGATTTTATCATAAATTGGTGTTGAATTTTGTTGAAAGCGTTTTCTGCCTCTATTGAGATGATCATATGTTTTTTCTCCTTCAATTTGTTAATATGGTTTATCACATTGATTGATTTGCATATATTGAAGAATCCTTGCATTCCTGTGATAATTCCCACTTGATCATGGTGTATGATCCTTTTAATGTGCTGTTGGATTCTGTTTGGTAGTATTTTGTTGAGGATTTTTACATCTATGTTCATGAGTGATATTGGTCTGTAGTTTTCTTTTTTTTGTGATATTTTTGTCTGGTTTTGGTATCAGCGTGATGGTGGCCTTGTAGAATGAGTTTGGGAGGGTTCCTCTCTCTGCTATATAGTGGAAGAGTTTGAGAAGGATAGTTATTAGCTCTTCTCTAAATGTTTGATAGAATTTGCATGTGAATCCATCTGATCCTAGGCTTTGGTTTGTTGGAAGATTTTTTTTTTTTTTGGTATATGAGCCTCTCACTGTTGTGGCCTCTCCCATTGCAGAGCACAGGCTCTGGACGCGCAGGCTCAGTGACCATGGCTCACGGGCCCAGCCGTTCCACGGCATGTGGGATCTTCCTGGACCAGGGCATGAACCTGCATCCCCTGCATTGGCAGGCAGACTCTCAACCACTGCACCACCAGGGAAGACCTGTTGGAAGATTTTTAACCACAGTTTCAATTTCAATGCTTGTGATTGGTTTGTTTATATTTTCTGTTTCTTCCTGGTTCATTCTCAGGAGGTTGTGCATTTCTAAGAACTTGTCCATTTCTTCCAGGTTGTCCATTTTATTGGCATAGAGTTGCTTGTAGTAATCTCTCATGATCTTTTGTATTTCTGCAGTGTCAGTTGTTTCTTCTCCTTTTACATTGTTAATTCTATTGATTTGAGGTTTCTCCCTTTTTTTCTTGCTGAGGCTGGCTAGTGGTTTATCAATTTTATCTTCTCAAAGAAACAGCTTTTAGTTTTATTGATCTTTGCTATTCTTTCCTTCATTTCTTTTTCATTTATTTATGATATGATCTTTATGATTTCCTTCCTTCTGCTAACTTTGGGGTTTTTTGTTGTTGTTTTTCTTCTTCTTTCTCTAATTTCTTTAGGTGTAAAGTTAGGTTGTTTATTTGAGATGTTTCTTGTTTCTTGAGGTAGGACTGTATTGCCATAAACTTTCATCTTACAACTACTTTTTTGGCATCCCATAGGTTTTGGGTCATTGTGTTTTCATTGTCATTTGTTTCTAAGTATTTTTTGATTTCCTCTTTGATTTCTTCAGTGATCTCTTGGTTATTTAGTAGTGTATTATTTAGCTGCCATGTGTTTGTATTTTTTACAGATTTTTTTCCTGTAATTTTTATCCAGTCTCATAGTGTTCTGGTTGGAAAAGATACTTGAAATGATTTCAATTTTCTTAAGTTTACCAAGGCTTGAATTACCAAAGCTTGTGACCCAAGATATGACCTATCCTAAGAATGTTCCATGAGGAGTTGAGAAGAAAGTGTATTCTGTTGTTTTTGGATGGAATGTCCTTTAAATATCAATTAAGTCCATCTTGTTTACTGTATCATTTAAAGCTGTGTTTCCTCATATATTTTCATTTTGGATGATCTGTCCATTATTGAAAATAGGGTGTTAAAGTCCTCTACTCTGATTGTGTTGCTGTTGATTTCCCCTTTTATGGCTGTTAGCACTTGTCTTAAGTATTGAGGTGCTCCTATGTTGGGTGAATAAATATTTACAATTGTTATATACTCTTGGATTGATCCCTTGACCATTATGTAGTGTCCTTCTTTGTCTCTTGTAATAGGCTTTATTCTAAAGTCTATTTTGTCTGATATGAGAATTGCTACTCCAGCTTTCTTCTGATTTCCATTTGTATGGAATATCCTTTTCCATCCCCTCACTTTCAATCTGTGTGTGTCCCTATTTCCGAAATGGGTCTCATTTAGCCAGAATATATATGGGTCTTGTTTTTGTATCTATTCAGCCACTCTGTCTTTTGGTTGGAACATTTAATCCATTTACATTTAAGGTAGTTATCAATATGTATGCTCCTATTACCATATTCTTAATTGTTTTGGGTTTCTTATTGTAGGTCTTTCCCTTCTCTTGTGTTTCCTGCCTAGAAAAGTTCATTAAGGATTTGTTGTAAAGCTGGTTTGGTGGTGCTGAATTCTCTTCGCTTTTGCTTGTCTGTAAAGATTTTAAATTCTATGATGAATCTGAATGAGATCCTTGTTGGGTAGAGTAATCTTTGTTGTAGATTTTTCCCTTTTGTCACTTTAAATATATCCTTCCACTCCCTTCTGGGTTGCAGAGTTTCTGCTGAAAGATCAGCTGTTAACGTATGGGGATTCCCTTGTATGTTATTTGTTGCTTTTCTCTTGTTGCTTTTAATATTTTTTCTTTGTATTTAATTTTTAATAGTTTTATTAATATGTGTCTTGGCATGTTTTTCCTTGGATATATCCTGCATGGGACTCTCTGCACTTCCTCAACTTGCTCGACTATTTCCTTTTCCATATTACATAAGTTTTCAAGTATAATCTCTTCAAATATTTTCTCAGAACTTTCTTTTTCTCTTCTTCTTCTGGGACCCCCATAATTCAAATGTTGGTGTGTTTAATGTTGTCCCCGACGTCTCTGAGACTGTCCTCAATTATTTTCATTCTTTTTTCTTTATTGTGCTCTGCAGTAGTTATTTCCACTATTTTACCTTCCAGGTCATTTATCTGTACATCTGCCTCAGTTATTCTGCTATTGATTCCTTCTAGAGAATTTTTAATTTCATTTATTGTGTTGTTCATCACTGTTTGTTTGCTATTTAGTTCTTCTAGATCCTTGTTAAACGTTTTTTGTATTTTTTTCCATTCTATTTCCAAGATTTTGGATCACCTTTACTATCGTTTCTCTGAAATCTTTTTCAGGTAGACTGCTGATTTCCTCTTCATTTGTTTGGTCTCATGTTTTTTTACCTTGCTCCTTCATCTGCTGTGTATTTCTCTGTCTTCTCATTTTGCTTAACTTACTGTCTTTGGGTTCTCCTTTTCACAGGCTGCAGGTTTGTAGTTCCCATTGTTTTTGGTGTCTTCCCCTTGTGACTAAAGTTGGTTCAGTGGGTT
The DNA here is from genome assembly GCF_964270905.1 of Leucopleurus acutus. Lineage (NCBI taxonomy): Eukaryota > Metazoa > Chordata > Mammalia > Artiodactyla > Delphinidae > Leucopleurus > Leucopleurus acutus. The sequence continues at coordinate 124,062,995 of NC_139143.1, forward strand.
ATGTAGGCTTCCTGGTGGAGGGGACTGGTGCCTGTGTTCTGGTGGATGCAGCTGGATCTTGTTTTTCTAGTGGGCAGGATACACGTCCGGTGGTGTATTTTGGGTTGTCTGTGAACTTATCATGATTTTAGGCATCCTCTTTGCTAATGGTCAGGTGTTGTATTCTTGTCTTGCTAGTTGTTTGGCATAGGGTGTCCAGTACTGTAGCTTCCTGGTTGCTGAGTGGAGCTTTGTCTTAGTGTTTAGATGGGGATCTCTGGGAGAGCTTTCACTATTTGATATGACATGGGGCCAAGAGATCTCTGGTGGGCCAATGTCCTGAACTCTGCTCTCCCACCTCAGAGGCTCAGGCCTGACACCCAGTTGGAGCACCAAGACTCTGTCAGCCACCTGGCTACTGCCCAGGCTGGGGATTCGATCAGCTCTGCAGTGGTGCCGGCTGCAGTCCACGCTCCTGGGGCTGCCCTCTCAGTCCCATCATATGTATCTTTTAGGTGATTCTAGTTCCCCACCTACATTTCAATAATTTTTACTTCATAGAAGAAAGCATTAATATGCCATCTTCTAAATTGTTTAATAGTAATCTATTACAACTGATAAAACTTTACTATTGATGTATGTTTATTATTGATTAGAAAAGGCTTTTTCCTGTTTTACTTATACAGACTTCTATACAAATAAATATATATAATATATGAAAATATATATCATTGAGATATTTACATCTATAAATATATAGATGTATTAATCCCAAAAGAGTGTGTCATTTTATGAAGATAGAAGAAGAGTGACCACTCTACAGAATAATTTGTAATCAATTATGAGAACTGTATTAGTTAGGGTTCTGCAGAGAAACAGAGCAAATAGGATGTGTGTGTACACATATAAAGAGAGATTTATTTGGGAGAATTGGCTTATGTGATAATGGGGGTGAGCAAATCCAAAATCTGCATAGCAGTCTGGCAAACTGCAGACCTAGGAAACAGTTGATGTTGTAGTCTTAATCCCAAAGGCAGTCCAGAGTCAGAATTTTTTCTTCCTCAGGGGACCCTCAGTCTTTTTCTCTTAAGGCTTTCAACTGACCAGGTGAGGCCTACCCACACTGTGGCAGTAAATCTGTTTTACTCAAAACCTACTGACTGGGCTTCCCTGGTGGCGCTGTGGTTCAGAGTCCGCCTGCTGATGCAGGGGACGCGGGTTCGTGTTCCGGTCTGGGAAGATCCAATATGCCGCGGAGCGGCTGGGCCCGTGAGCCATGGCTGCTGAGCCCGCACGTCCGGAGCCTGTACTCTGCAAAGGGAGAGGCCACAACAGTGAGAGGTCCACGTACCGGAAAAAAAAAAAAAAAAAAAAAAAACCTACTGACTTAAATGGTAATCACATCTTAAAAACACCTTCATAGCACTATCTATAATGGTGTTTGCCCAAATACCTGGGCACAGTAGCCTAACAAAATTAACACATACAATTAACTATCACAAGCATAAATGATCTCATAGGTATTTGGGGTGCAGAAAGCAAGTCTAATATCTAGTAATAATTTAACTTTCAACAAATGACAATGACAAATAAAACTTTATCCTTGTAGACCCAACTAGATGGAAGACACTTTCTTCCATCCCTTGACCTCAAGAGTTTAAAACTGTTTACAGTTTTTGAATTGAAAGTAGCAAAACCATTTCATAACCAATTAAATTGGGACCATTATCCAGGACTCACAGGTGTTTCATAAAGGAATTTCATACATAAATATATTTTTATACAATTTTAGAGGGAAAAATGTAGAAAGCAGTTTTCTACTTTGTTGAAAAATCTAAAGACCCTTTACACTGAGAACGAAAAATGCAAAATAATACATAAGTATAGAAACCAAGCTTCCTCGTTTATGCCCTCATTGGTCCTTATGCTACACCTCAAACATAACTCATTTGACACAGAGTGGCCTTGATTTATTTGTTTATGTGCTTGTATCTTCTGCCAAAATATTTGTTCTTTGAGACCAGGGATGATATCTTGCTTTTCTTTGTATCTCCAGCACATGTCAGAGTGTTCAGTAGCTCTTAACAAATGTTTATTCAATTGAATCCATACTTTGAAGTTTGAAAAATATTTTCACATACAGTTAATGTTTGTTCTAACAATATAGCATTAGTTCTATTGCTGTTGTAACAAACAAACACAAATTCAGTGGCTTAAAGCACTATATAGTTCTATACTATATATGTACTATATGTACTGTATACTATAGTACATAGTTCTGTAAGGTATGGGCAGGCTGTATTCCTTTCTGGAGGCTCTTGCTCATTCAATTGCTGAGATAATTCAGTTCCTTTCGTTCTGTGACTGAGTTCCCTATTCCCTTGCTGGCTGTCAGCTGAGCTCTGTTACCAGCATCTAGGGGCTGCCTGCATTCCTCCACCTTAAGTTCCCTCCCTCCATCTCCAAAGCCACTTCTCCCTCATACTTTGACTCCCTGCTGCCTCTTGTTTTAGCAGATCTTTGACCATTCTGCCTTCCTCTTCAGCTTTGGGAACCCATGCCATTGGGCCCTCCCAGATAATCCAGAATAATGTCCCTATTTTAAGGTCCTATTTTAAGTCTTAGTTCCATCTACAAAGTCCCTTTTGCCATGTAAAGTAACATAATTACAGGTTCCAAGGATTAGGGCATAGGCAATTTGAGGGCCATTATCCAATCTGCCATATGGAGTACCTTTATAATGATCCTTATTTTATAGGTGAAGCACCTGAGGGAAGAATGCAAGATGCTTTCCCATAGTCCACACAGAGCTTCAATCCAAAACAGACCATCTGGCATCAATGTTGGATCTTTTCACTGTACCAAACTGTCATGTTATCTCCAAAAGGAATAACGAGAAAACTCTCTGGATATAGCATTGAAATTAAAGTCATCCAGTAAAAGAAAAGAGGCAAGCAAAGCCAATTGTGGCTTTTCACATAATAGTGTTAAAAGAATAGGCATTTTAGGGCTTCCCTGGTGGCGCAGTGGTTGAGAGTCCGCCTGCCGATGCAGGGGACACGGGTTCGTGCCCCAGTCCAGGAAGATCCCACATGTCGCGGAGCGGGTGGGCCCATGAGCCATGGCCGCTGAGCCTGCGCGTCTGGAGCCTGTGCTCCGCAGCGGGAGAGGCCACAACAGTGAGAGGCCTGTGTACCACACACACACAAAAAATAATAGAATATGCATTTTAAAAGTAAATAAATAAATATCCAAAGTGTATATACATCCAAAATGAAGGTGAATAATAGCTAGGAAGAAAAGAGGGATAGCAGGAAGCATATAATGAGCCCTATTTATTTCCTTCTTCATGTTTAGGCCACAAGCCTTAAGACCTAAAGCAAAATTGATGTCAGACAATGAACAGTTTGCAGAGTATAAACAGAGATAAATTCCTATCCCCTGGACTAACAGTATAAGACTGCAGCCTATGGAATGGAGAGAGGATTTGTATAGATTGGCCAGAGCTACCATAAGGTTTCAAGGCCACTTTATAGAGCTACTTACTTCATGGTGAGACTTCATATAGCTACACACCTTAATAAATTTATATCAGACCAAGCCGTGCTTTATCAGAGATAGATAGACACTTTCTTGGCATATTCTAAAGCTTCTGGATTACATCTTGGGAATCAGAATATGAAATCTAATAGCTGTGTTTTGCAGTTAATATGTGGTTTGGTGCTCTTGCCATTAAAAAGAGGAAAAAACACCATAAGCCCACTAACCATCCCTTATCCAACGAGGTACTTTAAGAACTAAGGAAAACAGAAACTCGTGAATTATTTATTTTAAATGTGGCCATTTTAATAGAAGCAGCTCAGTGTCTACTATAGCCCAACCTCAAAAGAGTAATGCATATACACACAAAAAAACATATTTCTCTATGTGAAAGAGAACATAGCTTTAACTGAAAAAAACGTCATCCAAAACTGTAATGATTAAACATTGTAAATGCTAACTTCATGTTAAATAAAATTATATTGCAACAACAAATCAAAACTACCAGCCAATTCGCTTTTCCCCAGTAAGTCTAGTGAACGTTTCACAAAACCAGTATAAAAAAAATCCACTTTTATTTTGTTTTGATTTTCTATTTCTTTCTTATATTAAAAAATTGAAATGAATAAATGTACAAATTTAAAGCTTTATGCTCAACACTTGATTATGCATGTTAATGAGAAATCAAAGCATTGGTATTTGAAAATAAGACATAATCCCCCAGACATTCATTTTTTTCATTAGAATGTGGTCATGTATACAACTGGATAAACACACAGGCTCTGTCTACATGATAATAAATCAACTGGTTAAACAGTGAACAATTTAGGTAGCTATGCTTGCTTTGCTTACATGATGCCAAGTGTTTGATATTTTGTTTTTATATGTTAGCAATTCTATTGCTTAATTAGCTTAAGCCACTAGACTTTTTAATACATTCTAGACAAAGCCATATTTATATGAAAATATTCCCATATGCAGCTCCTCTGTGTCTAGTTTCTGCAGCCATCAGAACAAGCCTTATATGATAGATATGGCATAATGAAAGGGAAAAGTCTAGCAATATGCATGAAATTAATCATCTTTTCTCATTGAAGCAGATGTGCCAGTGGGTGCACGGTTCGTGCACACAGATATTCTTAGGCAAAACTTTACCTGGCTGCAAACATTACTGTTTTTGTTATTTTATTATAATTATTTTGCTCTAAGAGTGGTAACATGAACAGTCACAGGAAGTAGCATTGATAAGAGGAGCACAGGGTTTGGGAATTAGGATACCTGAGACTTTTTTTTCCATCTAAAGATAGCTTTTTCATGTTATTTGGCAAATCACTTAACCTCTCTAGATCTTGGATTCCTCATCCTTAAAAAGAGTCTTATGTAAGTTTATTATCTCTAAGAAATTTGACTCATTCCTGGCAGACAGTGTGTATTCTTTCAGATAACGTCAGATCTGTCTGGTTTCTCTTCTATAGCCAGCCTAGACTATGCCACAAATAGCAGCTCCAACCATCTGGGAGCTAGGAAATAAACCTTTTTTTCATACATGACTTTTCATACATGACTTTTCATACATGACTTAAATCAGAGTTTCTTAAACTTCTATGTGCATAAGCATTACCTTGAGGATTTCCTTAAAGGTGCCAACTTACCTGTCCCAGCTTCAGTAACTCTTATTCAACAATTACATGGTAGGGCCTAAAAACCTGCATGTTAATTGTCATCCAAAATAATTCTTTCATAGATTATTCTCAGACTACATTTTGAGAAACACCTACCCACACTTAATGGAAGCCATAACTACATGGAGAGCATCATCTGTATAGTGAGCAGTTAACATTTGTCCTTGGATTATGGCTATAATTATAAATGAATTTCTGGTATAGTCCTGATTGTTTAACAGGTGGTTTAGTCTGGTTTCCCCAGCTGAGAATATTGAGAGTAGAATTTGTGTACAAGAGTTCTCAAGAGAAACCAGAACAGGAATGGGAAAATCAGGATAGCTTCAGGCCAAGAAACCTAGCAAGGTGAAGTCATGAATTCAGAAAGCTTTGGAGTGTAAATTACATTGTATTTTAGTGCATATCCTGGTAACACAGCTGGGCCTTTGAACTATGGCACCAGTACCTCATTGGCTACTGCATGCTCTGTGGGAACAAAAACTACCAGGCACCTTCCTGAGACAAGTGGCTCCGGTACCAAAAGGACAGTCTTTGAAAATGACTGCAGATTGCAGTCCTTAGGAGGGGAGCATGCAGAAGTTGGGGGTGCATTTTCCAAGGGTATCTAATTGGGTCAGGATCCAGCAGTTTCCACTTCAGCTGGCTATCTCATATTCTATTTTCCTGTGTTAAGTCTACTTAAATACTAAATACTTGCAAGCTATACATTTCTTGCTTTTGACATTCAGTTAGTCTGAGAACCCTGAAAATGGAACTTGAATAGTGAAGGAGTTCAACCCTAAAATATACCGCTCTGGCATATTGATTATTTTGAGTTAAAGGCAATTGAGAAACAGCAGGTTCCTAAAGGGCACTCTGACCTTCCTTTTTCTACCTAAAAGCAGGAGATAAAAATCCATGTGAAAGATGCCATCCCTATACCAGGAGGAAGGAAGACGTTCTTATTACCAGAGACAGGAAATTGAGGCTGAGAAATCTGTACAAACCAATCTTGTTAAACTAACTCTTACTTCCTAGTTATTTCTCTACAATTGACTGCCCGTTCTCCAAACCTCTTTGTCTTGTTTCTTTGTCTACAAGTTATAAATGCTTTGTGCTCTGGTCAGTTCTTTGTGTCTTCAACCTCTTGAGAAGGCTCCCGTGTAACAATTTAATCAAATGTGTATCCTTTACTCCTGTTAATCTGTTTAATCATTTCAATGTTTAGACCCAGTCAGAGCCTCTTAGAGGGTAGAGAAGAACTTTTTCTTCCCTAAAAGAGCCAATTCAATTGGATTTTTCCCCGAATGTTCTTCTGCTTTGTATTTCCTAATTGTGATCTCAGTGTTCTTTCTCAGAATTCCATCATAGTGTATCATACACTTCTTGTCACAGAGCACAGAGCATTTAAATTCAAAATATAACATTGCTTCTTGTCTTTAGTGAACCCTTATGAATTCTGGACTCCAATCCTCAGGCTACTGCTTGCTAGGCACACACTATCTTGCTGAACTTTCCATTTGACCTCGCCTCTGTCACTCTTAGACTGCCCTAGGACAACTGCCCATCCAAACAAGTCCAGTTTGATTCAATTCGAATTAAGCAAGATTAACTGGAATCCACAGACCAGCTCAGAATTCGATTTGGGAAACAGAAGTCTATGTAATTGCATAATGATTAAAAAGATGTCCTTATGTAACATTTTAACATTGAAATTAAATGTTCTTAATTTCCCTATTTAGTTAATTTAATCCAATGTACAAAATGGTCTGTTCCCTAAGTCTTATACAGATACAAACTGCTAGTTAGGACTATATAATAAAGATAGTAAAAAATGATCATTGGACAGATTTAAAAAATCAAGTTAAAATTATCTCATATGCTTTTAATGTCCTACTTGGGACTAGTGAATTGTATATAAATCTAGAAGTAGCTGCAAAAGTGTTTATTCAGTGAAAACGTGTGTAGAGATGATTTTTTGTTATCTGCCTGTTCTGTCATGTAAAGTGATGAAGATGTTGGTGAGTCAACGTGCTAGTAACATATTCCTTGAAGTTATAATGCACTTCTAGTGATGAGGAATAAGTAGTGCTAACTCTGGATATATTGACCTAAAGTACATATCTGAAAAAACATAAGAATGACAAATATTGATGATTTTCTTTCTACAAGATGACAAATTTAGAGTACTTGGAGGTAGTTGTATATTTATATACTCTTTACCATTTTTTTTTTACAAGATACTTATCTACCTATCAGACAAAAGACGAAACCTTGAAAGCTGTATTGTGTGCTAGTGTGTGTGTGTGTGTGTGTGTGTGTGCGCGCGCACACATAACTAAAAGTGTCTTCAATATTGGAGAATAAATAGAATAAGTCAATCAGTTCCATCTTCCCTAGACACATAATTATTTGGTTAGTCATCACAATTTTGCATAACAGGGATTTTCACCAGTTATTTTTTAAACAAGTTTTCCAAAATTACTAACGTGAATATTTTCTTTCCATATATTTGACTAAATATTATGTTAGAATTAACTAATGATTTTGGTTCACCTAATAATCTAACACATACTAGCACTAACCAGATAACCTTTTGACATCTCCAAGCATTTATTAAAATGTTACAGGTTGGCCAAGAAAAAGAGTTTAGAATTGACAAATGAAATGCCTAGATTCCAAAATAATGTAGGTTGAAAATTCAGTTTCTGTGAATGGAAAATAAGGTAGGTACAGAATCTTTACATGAAAGCAGAAGATGGAGAGGTGGGTATTGCAGGAATTTTGTTGATTTTAGAAAAGCAGAGGATATGGCAAGCAGAATCCTTCTTGTAAGGGGAAAGAGTGGTCATATTTATAGACGTCAACGTATTTTAAGTTTCATTTGAGCATATTTAATAACTACTTTATTCTTAGAATTGAAGCAGCATCTACTAGATTATTGTGAATAAGGCAAATAATTATTTCATAGTGTGGCATACCTGTATCTGTGAAACTCAAGTTAATTGCCTGAGACGTTTTGCCATAGAGACAAGCCAAAATAAACCACGGGGATTGTATTCTTGTAATGCTAATCAAATTTATTTTTTTATTGCTCATGGTTAGTCACAATAGTTATAATAAAATCTAACTTTTCCCTGTTTTGGATAATGCCAATCTTTTGTGCCAAATAGCCCTGGTAGTTTAACATTTGGGATTCCACATGAATGATTTACAGTAAATCACAGAGACGGAAGTGCTATTAAATACTAAGCTAGGTTACTAAAGACCATTGAGGATACCAAAATATAAGACAATTTAAGGGGAAAGTGTCTACCTATCATCTGTCATCTATTTATCATCTATTAGCTATTTATTTAGTAATCCTTATACCTATAGACACACACATATGTATACACACATATAAAGAAAAAGTGAATTGATTGTTTTTTTTTAAATCATAAAGGCAGGTAAGAGCATAGTTTATTTTGGGACTATCATTATTTCTTGTCACTTGGGTGGTTTTAAATAAGGAAATAGTCCAAAACTGCAATTAATTCCACATTATTTTATAAGGATTCTTTCATTCACTTGAGTTTACTAAGGTTATTTTTTACCTAAAGAACAATGCATACATGCATACAAGCTAAAATTTTCCAAGAACATTTACTTCAAAACTCCAATTTTATTTTTATTTATTTCAGAAAATAGATCTTTATTATCAGTTCACATGTTCTACTACATTAACAATATCTAAGTCCAAAATAGCAGTAAAGAATTTGAGCTACTGAGAAAATGACATCTCTCTCAGTTAAATAACCATTGGTGCTGCAGAAATGAACACAGCTCCAATGCTCATTTAAATCTAGAGTTACAAGAATCATTTAGGTATGGCTTGTGATGAAAGCACATAGAAAGGAAAGGGGAGAAATCTGCTTCTCCTTGTCTGACAACTTCATGGTAAGAATGTCTCCTTCGACATATCCTGTAGGGAAATAATTTAAAGAAGTCTTTTCACAGCTTGACAACTGTACTCATGATTTAAGTTTCCATATTAATTCAAAGATTCATAAATGAGAAAGAAAAATTAAATTTATATCAAAATGTGTGTTTTGAAGAAATTTCCAATGGTTGATTGGTTGAAATGTGAAGCTCTTTATTATCTTTTAAGAAATTTCTCCATTCCATAGAAATATGTTTTACAAATGTTTTCAGATTGGTATGTCCTTTATCCTCTAAAATGACTGTTTAAGCAAATCATTAGGTTAGACATAAGATTTTTTTAAAGTAATAATAAGGTAATAATAAAAAAGATGATATCATCTAGAAACTTTTAGATGTAAATTTTACTTTTGTTTTGGGTTACCTCATATTTTAAAAACTTATATTTCAGTAAGTAAGAATTTAATAGTTGTCTGAGATCTATATCTATTACAAAAGAAAATTCATTCTATAATTATAGCTAATAAATTTGATGTATATTAAATATTAGTTAGTGAGAATATATCCATGTCTCTTACTAGACATCAACATCAACTTAATGATAATTAGTTATGCCAAAAAGTTATATCAAATGATTTTTAGAAAGAAGCACAAGTTATTGATTCAACATACATTCAAAAATAAAAATAAGTATAGTGTGCTTATGACAACAGATGTATATTAAAGAAGAGCAAGACAATTTTACTTGACAATCTGTTCAATGATTCAGCAGTGTCATGTGGTTCCCCCAAAATGTTTATATTATCTAACTTTAATGCACAGTGAAAATATGGGTATATAATGCTTAGATGGTAGTCCGGAACCTTCTTTTTTTACCTTTTTTTTTTTTTGTCAAATTGTATCTATAGTATAGAGTTCTCTACTATATACATATGGTGGATTAGTGATGGATGTACATTTTTTTGTCATATCTTACATTAAGAGATAAAGTCTATTTCTCTTCCTTTTGGACCTGGGCTAACCTTGCTCTAACTTGCTTTGCTCAAGAGAAAGAAGCAGAAATGACATCATGCATGTTTGAAGCTGAGCTTAGATCTACAAATTCTGCTTTGGCTTTCTTAAAGCACTTCATCTTGGGGACCAGCTATCGTGCTGGAGAAAGCCTCACTCCATGAAAAAGCCATGTAGAGTGGACTGAGGTACTCTTGTTGATAGACTCAACTGAGCTCCAAACAGTGTTCCAGCAACAACTACCAGTCACAAGAGTGATTCCTGTTGGATACTTTAGGCCAGTCGAGCCTCCTGATGGCTGTCATCCAATCTAATACCACATGGAGCAGAATAACCATCCATCTGGTTCATGTCAAACCACAGAATCATGAGAGATAGAAAATGGTTGCTTTGTTTTGTCACTAATTTTTGAGTGACAGTTAATTTATGTTCAATTACCTATTTACAGTTTATTGCATAGTAATAGGTAATTGAAGCATCCTTTGAGGGTTATAGACAAGATAGAGTGTGTTTAGAGAAGAGGGTTAAGTCTTTTGATATCCTCACCACTCATAAGTGTTAGCATGGGCTTTGAGATTAGTGTTATTGCTCTCAGCTTGTTGTCAATCACAGAGGGTGTCCTCAGCTTCCCTCTGAACCTCATTGCTTTAGCCAGGTCTTTGTGGCCCAGTCTCTGAATCAGTTTATGATAAGCATTCTAATGCTCTTCTGAGACTTCAGTTCTATCCTGAATACAGGAACGTAGCTGGGGCCCAGACAACCTATCTTACACTTTTCAGTCCCTCTTTCTGTGAGCTGACATGATTTCCTACATTTGCTTGACTAGATGGTGAGCTAATTCAAATGGAATAAATCATCAGAATACACAACTCTTTCATTCAATTGACTTTGAAATCACATGGTTCTCAGTCCCACTGAGGACTCATGAAAATCTCCCCTCTCTAGAGGCCTCTTTTAGAATAAACAAATGGTTTTATCAGTTAACTGTAGTGTAACTCAGGATGACAAAAGAAGTTTAAGCAACCTCCTATGTGAGTCCAGAGGAAGGAAAGTTTAATTCTGACTTTAGAAATTTACTGGAAAGGAGAGAATAAGGTTTGAAGAAATCTTGATAAAGGAAACATAGGAGTTAATACAAGAGGTTAGGACAAGAAGGTCTTGTTAGGCAATGAAGAAGGTAACTGAATTCCAGATTGAGGGAATGCAGTGAACACAAGAATAGCAAGCATAGGGAATTTGGGAAGTTTGATATAGCTAACATAATAGGAAGATAACTAGGAAACAGGAGTTTGAAGCCAGGTTTCTTCAGTCCTTGCTAGAAGTTTGCACATTTGGGGGGACAATATGGCACTAGGGAATGCTTTTTTGGGTACTGTTGGATTATATGACCAAACCAATATTTTGGAAAGATAGCTGGCGAAAGAATGGAGGATGATCTGAGGGATGGATGGACGTGCAGCATGTAGAATATTTAGGAGGCTCCCGCAATAGTTTAGTACAGAAAAGATGGAAATACCGAAGAGTAAAAGGAAATGAATAAGGGGATAACAATGTGAAAAAATATCTTTAGTCTTGAGGTTGGAAAAAAAACAACTTTGAAGTTTCAAAGCTGGGTGGCTGGGAAGATAGTGCTATAATTATCCTGCTGAAGAGGACAGGAGTCTTTTGATATGGAAAAGGGGGAAAGAGGCATAATAAGAACATGCTGGTCTTATGTGGAGATTGCAAGCACGCATTTGCAATTCATCTGTAAAACGCACAAGAAAAACACTGAGAAAGTGTTATCAATAGAAGATAAACCAGTTGTAGAAAGAAACTGAAGCCATGAGAGGAGAGGAAATGTGCAGAAAAGAGTAGAGTAAAACTTCTGACAATCCCAGTGATTGTCAGGAGAGTAGGAACAGAGGCACCAGTGAAGCAGAATAAGAAAATCATGAGAGTCATGTTATTGAATCAAAGGAGTTCAGGGAGATGGGTGAACCACAGGGCCAAATATTTAAAAAAGGTTAAAGATGATGAAAAACAAAAACCCAAAACTGGACCCCAAAATGAGAAGAGCATCATAAGGAAATTGAGAAAGCAGCCTTATACTAATATTTCAAGACAATTAGCAGAGAAAGGAAGAGAACATTACAAAAATGATATCTGAGGTACACAGATCATCAACATGTATAACAGCTTTTCAGAAGAGATCAGTTATAAATGATCCAAAAATTCATCTGAGTGTAGAATAATAAATTTTAGATTAGTGATTTACAACATGGAGTATTTAATTTAAGGAATATGCTATTATAAATTCCTGAATGATACTGGCACTGCTAGTGCAGAGAACACATGGACTATTTAGAAGCCACATCTGGGTATTTTTCATTTATTTTCATTTAAAGTTATAGCCAAATTCATCTTAGACATTTTGTTGTATAATTTTATATGATTTAAATATGTATTGGGTACATCCAAGGGAAATGTATAATTAAAATTTGATTATGGTTTCATTTCAAACTATATTTCTTTTTTAAAAACCTAGAAACTGATTCATTATATTAATATTATACACAATTGTTAGTGATCTTAAAATGTAATATTCAAACTTTTAATTCTACCTGAGTAGGGTTAAGATACAGTGTAAATAGATTGTTGTTCACTTTAATACTTGACACTATTGATTCATCAAAAATAGCTTTACTTTCACAGAAGATCAAAGTTCCAAGTTTGCAAACAATAGCACAATGCCACAGTAGTTTGATTTTTTTTTTAAGAAAGAACTATAGGATCTCCATGTTTATAAAGAACAAAAAACATAAGAAACTAAGCAATCAATAAAAGGTAACTTTCAAAAATAGTTCATGAAATTCTTTGTAGATTGCTTTCAGTCTCTAATCTGAAGTGCCTCTTCTGAAGATTCACTTCTGCTTACAGTATTTTAGCTAAATTCAATGTGTATAAAAGTTTTAGTTTATGTAGTAAATGTTTTCATGTGAAACTCTTTACTTGTCCAGTCATGTTGTTCCTGATCAATCATGACCAAATACCCCAGCAAGCATTCCAGGAAGTCAAATCTGTGGGTGTGAGAACATGAGGTGAGGCTTCCACTACTTGTTTTGTTTAAATATACTTGGAAAACTCAGGGAAATACCTCAAGGGAATATGGATATTTTTCACTTGCTTGTGATTAAAAACAAATTTTAAGAAAGTCTCCTTTTAACTGAAGATATTTAATTAAAGCTAAAGGAGAAAGATAACCACTTAACAGCAGGGGTACCCATGGATACATATACTTCATTAATTGGATGAAAGCAGAGGAGAAAAACCTTTCCAAAAATATTACTCTGTGTTTCTGAACACATTTCATTAAGTGCATTCTTTAATCAGTGATCAACATAGATTAGGGTGAGACCTCCCATAGTCATGTCTTCAAAACACTTTTAGATAAAACACCACAATAAAGGGGCGGGATGGAAGTTAGGAGGACATTCTTTTTTGTTTTAAAGAGCAAAAGACCATTATCTGCTCATAAGTAGAGCTTGTACATCTCTACAAAGCAAAGACCGCACATTCATTCTTGCATTCAGTCAACAATGACTTCCTGTCCCTAACGCCAGTGGTCCTAAGCTAGACGTTAAGTATAGAGCAGTGAGCAATAATGACACTCAACAACAGGGAGCTCTATTACCATGTGATAAGTGCCATAACATAGATGAGTCCAAAGTGCTCCAGGAAGACTAAGGTGATATAATTAATTTCATCTTGGGAGGACAAAGGATGTTTTTCTGAGGAAGTTACTTATATACTTACACCTCAGAATAAAAAGGAATTAACTTGTCAGAGAAGGGAAGAGAATGTTATAGGCAGCATTAAAAGGTAAACTGAGGCACATTAAACATTTTAAGAATTTGAGCAAAAGTTGCTTTGAATCAGGTAGTGACAAATTGGAAGTAGTTGGAGCACCACAGAACTGGAGCTAGGGGAAAGGCTTTCATAGAGCAGACACAAGCAAAGCAAGGAAATGATTTGACTGGCTCTAGCTTACGTGGTTGCCTTGTTTGGGAAAGCCTAGTTGGCTGTTTGTGATTAGCTGTCCCTAGGTTTTGATTTCCTAACCTTGAGGCATTTACAAGCTTATGATTTAGTTTGCTTATGCGGGCTTTTGAGGCATGAGAACCCCCTCAGTCTAATGCCCTCCTTGTTTAATTAATTTAACAGCAGAAATAATGATATACACAGACACCAGGAAGCAGGGAGAACCTGGGACTTCTGCAAGTGATTCCATGCAGCTGGACAACAAAAAGCCAAATGAAGGGTATGGAGTGAACATAAGACCAAAGGTAGAAGCAGGGGTTAGTTAAAACAAGCTTCTTAAACTATGTTACAAGAATGGATTTTAATTGAAACATAATAATGTGTGTAATACATGTCAACAACTCTACATTTTTGGAAAATAGATAATATTTTTAAAATATCTCTACATAAACTATATAAGAAGCACAACTAAGTATACAAAATCTGTTTTTCACATCTATTCAAAGAAAGAATGAACTGGAAATATCAACCATGATATCCTCATACAAGCTGACTTAACATCACAAATTTCATTTAATGGGTTTTTTGAGGGTGATATTACTGATCCTTTTGGATACAGACCTGCTATTTAGCTCTAATAATAAAAATTTGAAAAGCTAACAACCATTAATAATAAAATCAAATACTCCAGAACAAAGTATTTCCAAAATTGAAAGTCAATTTTGTATAAAGAATACAATCTCACCATATATATAAGAGAACTCTTGAAGGACATAATGGCAGAGACTACCTTGTATGCAAAAGTGACATAATGATTTGTCCCTTCCCCCAAAATTGAATGTGGTGATGGTGGCATTAGCAATATTGTATACATTGCATAATTTAAATGATATTTTGGCAAAATATGGATTTGCCTACTTAGCCAAGAAATAAACAGAAGGTATAAATTCTCATTCACCTATTTTTGAAGAAAAGAATAGTAAGAAAATGAATAGAAACTTTCTTTTTCACATACTCATCAAGGTATTTTAGGAGAAATTCTAATCTAAGTAATAACAGGGGAAATTTTAGCAATAGCAGCCAATGCATTAATTTGATGACATGAAAGCAGTCAGTTTACTGATAATACTAAAAGAAAAGGATGAAATAATAATAAGCTAATGGTAATCGAATGAACTCCTTAAGGCATAAGAGGTTTAGCTTCTGATACACTAATCACTAATGGAAACAATGATAATTCGCCCCAACAAGATACGTCATAAATATCACCTAATAAGCCTCAAACTATATTTTAACTAAAGAGCTGGATTTTTCCTAGAGATACAGCCACATAATGCTATGTATCTTTTAAGATCAGTTATTGTACATGTGTTGTGGAAGATATTATAAGATTTGTAGCAAAAGCAGTTATGCTTTGGAGATAAGAATCCTACTTTCAAAGGGAGCAGGCTTACTTCAATGTTCTTCGGTTTATTCTTTTTAAAAAAGTTGTAAATATTTTTCTCTTGTGGACTAGACTGATACTGATTTTATATATTTTATAACCAGTACTTATGACATAACCCAAATCTTAAAGATATCTCCACTTTCCATTGCTGCTTACTTTGATTAGTTGTAAATTGAACATAGTCTTTGAATGGTCTCTTTCTGTGGGTATTTTTACTATTGTGTAAGGCTAGGAGGCATTCCGTTTGGGAATTTGCCACTTATAGTTCCCTTTCTTTTCTAATCTTTTTCTTCACTGCATCATGATCATGCAAAGATGAGGGAAATAGTTTTTTATTGTGACACCAAGACAAACTACTTTCAGTTTAAATATACCCCTGGCTAGAAAAATGCAGTAAACCTTGGTACCTATGGAAATACATTAAGCATTTTTTGAAGCTAAATTGAAGAATTTTACATGGATACAAACAGATCATTTGTGTGAGTGACTGAATATTTTCCTTTGAGAATGATGAGTATATAAACATTTTTCAGACAAATTCCTGAAGTTGGGAAACATACTTAATTTCAGTAAATCTTTTAAAGCCTGGAGGAAAAGAGAATCAATAAAAAATGCAAATCAGGGCTTCCCTGGTGGCGCAGTGGTTGAGAGTCCACGTGCCGATGCAGGAGACATGGGTTCGTGCCCCAGTCGGGAGGATCCCACATGCTGCAGAGCGGCTGGGCCCGTGAGCCATGGCCGCTGATCCTGCACGTCCGGAGCCTGTGCTCTGCAATGGGAGAGGCCACAACAGTGAGAGGTCCGTGTACCACAAAAAAAAAAAAAAATGCAAATCAATCTATATATGGAACAAGACCTGAAAATATATTTTAACAAGCAAAGTGCTCTGCTCTTAAGCTTTTGTAAGAAAATATCTGAAGCCCTAAATATGATTTTAAAAGGGAGCAATTAATTGTCAGTATTAATTATCTTAGGCATTGAAAACTATTTTTATGTTCATAACATTAGAATGTCATTTGTTTCTGATACAAATTATTCATTATTTGATCATTATATCTATCATCCATTATCATCAGTCCTTCTCACAATGTTAGCGATGTAAAGAAGTTAAACTGATTTCTCTTTACTTTACAATAGTTGTAACAAATGAGATCACTGCTGACAGCAGAAATATCAAGGCATTTCTGAACATAGGGAGAAAGGAGGGTGTTAAGAAAGACAAAGAATTGTTTTGGAAGTTTAGATAGATAGATAGATAGGGATATCTGTGGCTATTAAAAAGTATCCCAGTTGGCAAAAACAAAGTTGTCACAATCAAGATCTAATTAAAAAAAAGAGCGATTTTGGGTGTTCAAGATGGCAAAAGAGTAATACGTGGAGATCACCTTCCTCCCCACAGATACATCAGAAATACATGTACATGTGGAACAACTCCTACAGAACACCTACTGAATGCTGGCAGAAGACCTCAGACCTCCCAAAAGGCAAGAAACTCCCCACGTACCTGTGTAGGGCAAAAGAAAAAAGAATAAACAAAGAAAAAAGGATAGGGATGGGACCTGCACCAGTGGGAGGGAGCTGTGAAGGAGGAAAGGTTTCCATACACTAGAAGACCCTTCGTGGGCAGAGACTGCGGGTGGCGGAGGGGGTAAGCTCCGGAGCCACGGAGGAGAACGCAGCAACAGGGGTGTGGAGGGCAAAGCAAAGAGATTCCCACACAGAGGATCGGTGTCGACCAGAACTCACCAGCCCAAGGGACCTGTTTGCTCACCCACCGGGGCAGGCAGGGGCTGGGAGCTGAGGCAAGGGCTTCAGTCGGATCCCAGGGAGAGAACTGGGGTTGGCTGTGTGAACACAGCCTGAAGGGGGCTAATGTGCCATGGCTACCCAGGAGGGGTTCTGGGAAAAAGTCTGGAGCTGCCTAAGAGGCAAGAGACCATTGTTTCGGGGTGTGTGATGAGAGGGGATTAAGAGTGCCACTTAAACAAGCTCCGAAAATGGGCATGAGCCGTGGCTATCAGCACAGACCCCAGAGACGGGTATGAGATGCTAAGGCTTCTACTCCCGCCACCAAGAAGCCTGTGTGCAAGCACAGGTCATTCTCCTCACCTACCCTCCTGGGAGCCTGTACAGCCTGCCACTGCCAGGGTCCTGTGATCCAGGGACAGCTTCCCCAGGACAACACAAGGCGTGCCTCAGCCTGGTGCAGTATCATGCTGCAGGCTTGCCCCACATCCGTACCCCTCCCTCCCCTTGGCCTGAGTAAGCCAGAGCCCCTGAATCAGCTGCTCCTTTAACCTCATCCTGTCTGAGCAGGAACAGACGCTCTCAGGCGACCTATACGCAGAGGCGGGGCCAAAACCAAACTGAAACTCAGGAGCTGTGGGAACAAAGAAGAGAAAGAGAAATCTCTCCCAGCAGCCTCAGGAGCAGTGGAATAAATCTCCACAATCAGTTTGATGTACCCAGCAACTCTGGAATACCCAAATAGGAAACAAATCATCCCAAACTGAGGTGGTGGACTTTGGAAGCAATGATAGATTTTTTTTTTCCTTTTTCTCTTTTTGTGAGCGTGTATATATATGCTTCTGTGTTTGATTTTGTCTGTATAGCTTTCCTCTACCATTTGTCCTAGGGTTCTGTCTTTCGGCTTTTTTTTTTTAATATAGTTTTTAGTGCTTGTTACCATTGGTGGATTTGTTTTTTGGTTTGGTTGCTCTCTTCTTTCTTTCTTTCTCTCTTTTTATTATTTTTTTAAATTTATTTTATTTTTTATTCTTCATTTCAATATCTTTTTATTTTATTTTATATATATATATATATATATATATATATATATATATATATATATATACACACACTTCTCTTGCTTTCTTTCTTTTTCTCACTTTTATTCTGAGCTGTGTGGGATGATATGGTCTTGGTACTCTGGCCGAGTGTCAGGCCTGGGCCTCTGAGGTGGGAGAGCCGAGTTCAGGATATTGGCCCGCCAGAGACCTCCCAGCTCCACGTAATATCAAAGAGTAAAAATCACCCAGAGATCTCCATCCCAATGCCAAGGCATAGCTCCACTCAACGACCAGCAAGCTACACTTGCTGGGCACCGTAGGCCAAACAACTAGCAAGACAGGAACACAACTCCACACATTATCAGAGAGGCTGCCTAAATTAATAATAAGGTCACAGACACCCCAAAAACACATGACCAGACATGGTCTGCTGACAAGAAAGACAAGATCCAAACTCATCCTCCAGAACACAGGCACTAGTCCCCTCTACCAGGAAGCCTACACAACACACTGAACCAACCTTAGCCACCAAAGGCAGACACCAAAAACAATGGGAACTACGAAGCTGTAGTCTGCGAAAACGAGACCCCAAACACAGTAAGTTAAGCAAAATGAGAAGACACGGAAATACACAGCAGATGAGGGAGCAAGGTAAAAACCCACCAGAACAAACAAATGAAGAGGAAATAGGCAATCTACCTGAAAAACAATTCAGAGAAATGATAGTAATGATGATCCAAAATGTTGGAAATAGAATGGAGAAAATACAAGAAACATCTAACAAGGACTGAGAAGAACTAAAGAGCAAACAAACAATGATGAACAACACAATAAATGAAATTAAAAATTCTCTAGAGGGAATCAATAGCAGAATAACTGAGGCAGAAGAACAGATAAGTGACCTGGAAGATAAAATAGAGGAAATAACTACTGCAGAGCAGAATAAAGAAAAAAGAATGAAAAGAATTGAGGACAGTCTCAGAGACCTCTAGGACAATATTAAATTCATTTGAATTATAATGGTTCCAGAAGAAGAAGAGAAAAAGAAAGGGACTGAGAAAACATTTGAAGAGATTATAGTTGAAAACTTCCCTAATATGGGAAAGAAAATAGTTAATCAGGTCCAGGAAGTGCAAAGAGTCCCATACAGGATAAATCCAAGGAAAAACACACCAAGACACGTATTAATCAAACTATCAAAAATTCAATACAAAGAAAAAATATTAAAAGCAACAAGGGAAAAACAACAAATAACATACAGGGAATCCCTATCAGGTTAACAGCTGATCTTTCAGCAGAAATTCTGCAAGCCAGAAGGGAGTGGCAGGACATAATTAAAGTGACAAAAGAGAAAAACCTACAACCAAGATTACTCTACCCAACAAGGATCTCATTCAGATTCAATGGAGAAATTAAAACCTTTACAGACAAGCAAAAGCTAAGAGAATTCAGCACCACCAATCCAGACTTACAACAAATGCTAAAGGAACTTCTCTAGGAAGAAAACACAAGAGAAGGAAAAGACGTGCAATAACAAATACAAAACAATTAAGAAATTGTAATAGGAACATACATATGGATAATTACCTTAAATGTAAATGGATTAAATGTCCCCACCAAAAGACATAGACTGGCTGAAGGGACACAAAAACAAGACTGTATATATACTGTATACAAGAGACCCACTTCAGACCTAGGGACACATACAGACTGAAAGTGAGGGGATAGTAAAAGATATTCCATGAAAATGGAAATCAAAAGAAAGCTGGCATAGCAATTCTCATATCAGACAAAATAGACCTTAAAACAAAGACTCTTACAAAAGACAAAGAAAGACACTACATAATGATCAAGGGACCAATCCAAGAAGAAGATATAACAATTATAAATATTTATGCACCCAACATAGGAGCACCTCAATACATAAGGCAAATGCTAACAGCCTTAAAAGGGGAAACCTACAATAACACAATCATAGTAGGGGACTTTAACAACCCACTTTCACCAATGGAAATATCATCCAGAATAAAAATAAATAAGGAAACACAAGCTTTAAATGATACATTAAACAAAATGGACTTAATTGATATTTAAAGGACATTCCATCCAAAAACAACAGAATACACTTTCTTCTCAACTGCTCATGGAACATTCTCCAGGATAGATCATATCTTGTGTCACAAATCGAGCCTTGATAAATTTAAGAAAACTGAAATCATATCAAGTATATTTTCTGATCACAAAACTATGACATTAGATATCAACTACAGGAAAAAATGTGTAAAAAATACAAACACATAGAGGCTAAACAATACAATACTTAATAACCAAGAGATCACTGAAAAAATCAAGGAGGAAATCAAAAAATACCTAGAAACAAATGACAATTAAAACATGACAACCCAAAACCTATCGGATGCAGGTAAAGCATTTCTAAGAGTGAAGTTTATAGCTATATAATCCTACATTAAGGAACAAGAAACATCTCAAATAAACAACCTAACCTTACACCTAAAGCAATTACAGAAAGAAGAAGAACAACAACAACAAAAAAAACTCAGTTAGCAGAAGGAAAGAATTCATAAAGACCACAAAAGAAATAAATGAAAAAGAAATTAAGGAAACAATAGCAAAGATCAATAAAACTAAAAGCTGGTTCTTTGAGAAGATAAACAAAATGGATAGAACATTAGTCAGACTCATAAAGGAAAAAAGGGAGAAGACTCAAATCAATAGAACCAGCAGTGAAAAAGGGGAAGTAACAACTGACACTGCAGAAATACAGAGCCTCATGAGAGAATACTACAAGCAACTATATGCTAATAAAATTGACTACCTGGAAGAAATGGACAAATTCTTAGAAAAGCATAACCTCCTGACACTGAACCAGGAAGAAATAGAAAATATAAACAGACCAATCACAAGCACTAAAATTGAAACTGTGATTAAAAATCTTCCAACAGAAAAGCCCCAGGACAAGATGGCTTCACAGGCAAATTCTGTAAAACACTGAGAGAAGAGCTAACACCTATCCTTCTCAACTCTTTCAAAATATAGCAGAGAGAGGAACAGTCTCAAACTCATTCTACAATGCCACCATCACCCTGGTATCAAAAACAGACAAAGAAGTCACAGAGAAAGAAAACTACAGACCAATATCACTGATGACTATGGATGCAAAAATGCTCAACAAAATACTACCAAACAGAATCCAACAGCACATTAAAAGGATCATACACTATGATCAAGTGGGGTTTATTCCAGGAATGCAAGGATTCTTCAATATACACAAATCAATCAATGCGCTAAACCATATAAACAAATTGAAGGAGAAAAAAACATATGATCATCTCAATAGATGCAGAAAAAGTTTTTGCCAAAATTCAACACCCATTTATGATAAAAATCCTAAAAGTAGGCATAGAGGGAACATACCTCAACATAATAAAGGCCATATATGACAAACCCACAGCCAACATCATCCTCAATGGTGAAAAACTGAAACCATTTCCACTAAGAACAGGAAAAAAGACAAGATTGCCCACTCTCACCACTATTATTCAACATTGTTTTGGAAGTTTTAGCCACAGCAATCAGAGAACAAAAAGAAATAAAATGAATCCAAATTGGAAAAGAAGACGTAAAGTTGTCACTGTTTACAGATGACATGATACTATACATAGAGAATCCTAAATATGCTACCAGAAAACTACTAGAACTAATCAATGAATTTGGTAAAGTAGCAGGAAACAAATTTAATGCACAGAAATCTCTTGCATTCCTATACACTAATGATGAAAAATCTGAAAGAGAAATTAAGGAAAACCTCCATTTATAATTGCAACCAAAAGAATAAAATACCTAGGAATAAACCTACCTAAGGAGACAAAAGGCCTGTATGCCAAAAACTATAAAACACTGATGAAAGAAATTAAAGATGATATAAACAGATGGAAAGACAAACCGTGTCCTTGGATTGTGAGAATCAACATTGTGAAAATGACTATACTACCCAAAGCAATCTAAAGATTCAATGTCATCCCTATCGAACTACTACTGGAAATTTTCACAGAACTAGAGCAAAGAATTTTGCAATTTGTATGGAAACACAAAAGACCCTGAATAGCCAAAGCAATCTTGAGAAAGAAAATCGGAGCTAGAGGAATCAAGCTCCCTGACTTCAGACTATACTACAAAGCTACAGTAATGAAGACAGTATGGTAAAAGCAGAAATTTAGATCAATGGAATAAGATAGAAAGCCCAGAGATAAACCCAGGCACATATGATCACCTTATCTTTGATAAAGGAGGCAAGAATATACAATGGAGAAAAGACAGCCTCTTCAGTAAGGGGTGCTGGCTAAACTGGACAGCTACAAGTAAAAGAATGAAATTAGAACACTCCTAACACCATTCACAATAAAAAACTCAAAATGGATTAAAGACCTGAATGTAAGGCCAGACACTATAAAACTCTTAGAGGAAAACATAGGCAGAACACTCTATGACATACATCACAGCAAGATACTTTTTGACCCTCCTCCTAGAGAAATGGAAATAAAAATAAACAAATGGGATCTAATGAAACTTAAAAATGTTTGCACAGCAAAGGAAACCACAAGACGAAAAGGCAACCCTCAGAATGGGAGAAAATATTTGCAAATGAAGCAACTGACAAAGGATTAATCTGCAAAATTTACAAGCAGCTCATGCAGCTCAATATATAAAAAAAAAAAAAAACCCAATCCAAAAATGGTCAGAACACCTAAATAGACATCTCTCCAAAGAAGATATACAGATTGCCAACAAACACATGAAAGAATGCTCAACATCATTAATCATTAGAGAAATGCAAATCAAAACTACAATGAGGTATAACCTCACACCAGTCAGAATGGCCATAATCAAAAAATCTACAAAGAATAAATGCTGGAGAGGGTGTGGAGAAAAGGGAACCCTCTTGCACTGTTGGTGGGAATGTAAATTGATACAGCCACTATGGAGAACACTATGGAGGTTCCTTAAAAAACTAAAAATAGAACCACCATACGACCCATGAATCCCACTACTAGGCATATACCCTGAGAAAACCATAATTCAAAAAGAGTCATGTACCACAATGTTCATTGCAGCTCTGTTTACAATAGCCAGGACATGGAAACAACTTAAGTGTCCATTAACAGATGAATGGATAAAGAAGATGTGTTGTATATATATAATGGAATATTACTCAGACATAAAATAAATGAAATTGAGTTATTTGTAGTGAGGTGGATGGACCTAGAGTCTGTCGTACAGAATGAAGTCAGAAAGAGAAAAAACAAATACTGTATGCTAACACATATATATGGAATCTAAAAAAAAAAGTGGTTATGAAGAACATAGGGGCAGTATGGGAATAAAGACACAGACCTACTAGAGAATGGACTTGAGGATACTGGGAAGGGGAAGGTTAAGCTGGGACAAAGTGAGAGAGTGGGATGGACATTTATACACTACCAAACGTAAAGTAGATAGCTGGTGGGAAGCAGTCGCATAGCACAGGGAGATCAGCTTGGTGCTTTTTGACCACCTAGAGGGATGGGATAGGGAAGGTGGGAGGGAGGGAGATGCAAGAGGGAAGAGACATGGGGATATATGTGTATGTATAGCTGATTCTCGTTGCTATAAAGCAGAAACTAACATACCATTGTAAAGCAATTATACTCTAATAAAGATGTTACAAAAATAAAAGAAAGCACTG
Organism: Leucopleurus acutus; assembly: GCF_964270905.1. Taxonomy (NCBI): domain Eukaryota; kingdom Metazoa; phylum Chordata; class Mammalia; order Artiodactyla; family Delphinidae; genus Leucopleurus; species Leucopleurus acutus. The sequence goes on from NC_139143.1 coordinate 124,087,106, forward strand.
GAAAATAATCTAAAACTCATTAATTATATTAAGAAAAATAAAGAAAAAGGAAGAAAGAGTCTTCTACACAAAACATGTATTCCCATTGCATACATGATGATTAGTTTTATGTGTCAACTTGGCTAGGCTATAGTATTTAGTTATTCAATTAAACACTGCTCCAGATGTTGCTGTGAAGACACAATGTAGATTGGTTAGGATCTACAGTCAATTGACTTTAAGTAAAGGTGATGATCCTTGATAACATGAATGGGTGTCACTCAATCAGTTGAAGGCCTTTAGACTAAACACTGAAATTTCCTGGAGAAAAAGAATTTCTGCTGGAGACTGCAGCATAAACTCCTGCCTGCAGGCATGAGCCAAAGATTTTTGGACTTTGTTATTCCCTACAATCACATGAAACAGTTCCTTAAAATAATCTCTCTCTCTCTCTCTCTCTCTCTCTCTCTTTCTCTCTCTCTCTCTTTGTATCTACACACACACACACACACACACACACACACACATATATATAATTTACTTGTTTGTTTGTTTTTCTGGAGAACCTTGATTAATAAAGCAGGTAATCCTTTCCTGAATGTTCTTCTCTTGTTGAGGAAACATTTCCCTGATATCACCATTGACAAAACTCACTCACAGGTTTTATTAAAAAGAGGAATTTCTGCTAACGTATGATAACCAGATGTTTCTGAATAAAAATATCCCATGTTTTACAGTTGCATTCCCAGTAATTTATTTTATTTTATTTTCCAAAATATCTGAAAAATGCCCCTGTAACTACCTGAGAACCTTATTTATTATACATTTTCACAAAACCTTTTAAGGTTCAAAGATATGCTCTTGGGCCTCCAGTTTTCTGTTCAGAGATCCAGAGCATGGAGCCTGCATCGATTGTCACTCTTCAAACTCTCATGGTACAGCTCCACTCAGGTCTTGATAAGAGCAAAAGTAATTACTATTATTTTCCACAATATAAGAGGACTGATCTGAACATGCCGATGTAGTATAATTACAGATCGTTTTACAATTGGTATATTAGTATACCATCTCTGTAAAAACTCCTATTGGTGAAAATATTTATGTGTGATGTATTTATATAAGTGCATATGAAAATGTGAACAGCTATTAGGCTATTCTATTCCAAATCTCAAACTATATGCAAGTGCTCTGGCACTTGTAAAGTGCTGGATGATGTTAAGTTTAGCTGAGGAGCTAGAGAAAGCATCATGTAGGTGACGGGACTTAAGACAGGCCCTAAAGAACAAGTAAGACTTAAGCAACCACACAGAAGATTCAGGGACATACAGCATCTGGGGCAAGTTCTAAGCAATGGTTTAGAACTTGTTCTAAACCATGGATGTTGGGAACCACTACCAAAGAGGGTAGAGTAAGAGAAGGTTTCACATTTTGCCATTTTAAATGTAAGAAAACAAAACACAACTTTGTGCTTCCAATTCTGGCTTCCTGGGTGATTACACAGCTGCCAATAAAGAAAGGTTTACTCAAGAAAAAATAAGTCAGTATAAATTGAAATAAACAGTAACAGTTTAAAATAATTGTCTAATCAATATTAATTCCTCTGGTAACTATATAACAGCATTAATCCCAGTGAACTCATTTAGTATTAATGTGAATGTCACAGGTAATTCAATTGGATTTCCACTGTAATTCAACATTAATTACCTTAACTAGGCCATTATTTTATAGCACTACCCAGAAAACATGAAAATAAAAGCAACACAATAAAACATTAAAGAATTATATTGAAGTGCTCTACAGTTTATCTCTTTATAATAAACTACTTAATTTATCAAATAAACTATTTGATAGCTTTGAAATATTTACTTTGAAAGGTTTAATTTATTAGTAGAATATACACACTCACACACACCCACAAAATTATGGCACATCACACCCGTATTTGTAAGAAAAATAGTTAAGTCTTGAGATTTCCTGTTTAAGTTTCTACACTTAGTAAACCATATTCATTTAACTGTTGACTCCCTATATGCAAGTAGAGTTGTATATGAATTTTGTTACACAATATGATTAGAAGAAACTATGTTTTATGGTATTTTTGCTAGTTTGTCAAGGTTTTTTACAGTTTTCTCACTATCAGGTTATCAGCTGTCATATGTTACTTGTATGGCATTATGTAGGCATTTAATTTATCTGTCTTCTCTCCACTTTCAATGTAATCCTTCTAATATACTGAACGCTATAAAAAAAAAGGAAGGAAGGAAAGAAGGAAGGAAGGAAGGAAGGGAGGGAGGGAGGAAGGAAGAAAGGGGACTTTCATGGCAGTCCAGTGGTTAAGATTTCACCTTCCACAGCAGTGGGTGTGGTTTCGATCCCTGGTTGGGAGCTAAGATCCCACATGCCTTGCGGCCAAAAATCCAACACATAAAACAGAAGCAGTATTGTAACAAATGCAATAAAAACCTTTAAAAAAAGAAAGAAAGAAGAGAGAGGGAAGAATAAAAGATAAGCTTCTTACAAGTATCTGTGAAGTATGAATCAGCAGGTTCTAAGTGACAGAATGTGGATATCTGAATATAAATATTAGCCTTCATTTACTGATTATACATAGATATTTCACCTTTGAAAATCCTCAAAGGACTGTGCTCTAGGACATTAAGAGTTCCACATCCTGATTTCAAATTAAATTGTTCTGAGACGTATCACAAAATGTAAATGCTATATCTAATGCTTCTTTTTACATTTTTATTTCATATATAAGCACTCAAGAAAGGAAGCATGTTTTATTCAATTTTGCACATCCTGTAGCACCAAGAGCAGTGTTTTGCAAAACAAATATTCCCTGGGGGAGAAAATAGAACAGAATTATTCTTTACCTCATCATAGGTACTAAATAAATATGACAATTATCTACTAAATCATTCATTCATATATGTTTATATACTACACATTATATAATGTGATTTACAACACAGTCTTTTTTAGCAGTTCATTGAACAAGCATCTTTAAAAAGTATGCCAAATGAAATCTTACATGAAACCCCAATATACAAAACAAACATGCCTCAGACACGTGATTGAAATGGGGGCTATGGGACCTGGAACCCTAGCAGGCCTTCCCTTAATGATAAGGGCAGCCTATGGGGAACCACCAGGGAACCTCAGGGCTTAAATAACCTTAAAACAGGTAGCAAGGATATAGGAATCAAATCTGAGCAAAAACGGAGCTATACAGTTTGTTAACTATAGGTTGTTGGTCATGCAACTTAACTTTTCTGAGCTTCCATTTGTCTACTTGTAGAATGAGACTGAATGTATCTATCAGTAAGTGTTATCATGAGGGGTAGAATAACAGACATAATATCACTGCTATACTTATAATTCATTCATTCAAGAAATATTAATTTATATACATACACAAGAGAGTATTATTGGCCATAAAAAGGAAGGAAATCTTGCCATTTTCAACAACATGGATGGGTCTTGAGGTCATTACACTAAGTGAAATAAGTTGAAAGGCAAATACCATAAAATCTCACTTTTATGTGGAATTTAGAAAAAACAAAACAAAAACCAAGCTCATAGATATGGAGAACAGATTGGGAGTGGCCAATGTGGGGAGTGAGGGGCAGAGGAAATGGGTGAAGGTGATCAAAAGGTACAAATGTCCTGTTATACAATAAATAAATCATAGGGATGCAAGGTATAGCATAGTGACTATAGTTAATAATATTCTATTACATATTTGAAAGTTGCTAAGAGAGATCTTACAAGTTCTCATCACAAGAAAAAAATCTGTAACTGTGTGTGGTGATGGATATTAACTAAACTTATGGTGATGATCATTTCACATGTCTTATGTTGTACACCAGAAAATAATATAGTGTTATAGGTCCATTTATGTCAATAAAAATATTCATTTAATTTGTACTTTGTTCAAAACTTAATAGTTGTTGAGGTTAAGGTAGTGAACAAAACAGACGAAGGCCCAGCCTTCATGGAGCTCATATTCTAGTGGAGGAGATTAATACTAGATCAAGTATGATATATCATTTCAGATGATTATAAATAATATAATTAACAACAGGTAGAGAAAAAAGAGGAGAGATGTTTTTGTTAGTCTAGTATTTAGGTATGGCACTCAGGAAAGCATTTGGGATGAAGTGAGAGAGAAACCTAGATGGATATAAGGAGGGAGAGAATTCTTGGTACAGGGAATGATTATTATAAAGGTCCTGAGGTGGAGTAGTCTGGATGTATTAGAGGAACACGGCAGAGGCCAGTACTAGTTGACTGGAGGGGACCATATCTGGCCAGTGAGAGGAACTGGGGTCACAACATTATCAGGGACTCTGATCGTTAAAATTTTAGGTCACTTTAAGAACTTTGGATTTGACTCCAAGTTAGATGGGAAGGTGGTGGGTGATTTTAAACAGAGATGCTAACTGACTCACACACTGAAGGAAACACTCTGCTGTTTGGGAAAGAGACTGAAATGGGAGGCAGCATGGGTGAAGGAAAGAGTTCAAAGGAGGCTTTGATTATAAGGGATGATGGCTGGTGTCTTGGGCTGGGGAACCACTGATGAAGTTGGAAAAATGTATAGGTGGAATTGGGAGGTCTATATATTTTGTTTTTTACTAATCATGAATTATGTATCATGATGTAGTAAACACACACACACACACACACACACACACACACACACACACACGATTTGAACTGGAGCAAGATTGTGTTTGTATTCCTATTTGAATTGATGCCAAATTTGTACTGATGCAAAAAAGCTCTAGGAAAATACTTCATCTCTCTGTTTCCCTCCTATGGCTTTAGCTTCACACTGGCATCCTCCCTCACGAGCGTGCACTCCTACTCCCATAATTTAACCTCTCTCAGCCTTCCTTGCTCTGTTTGTAAAATGTTCAGTTTTGCTCTCTAGGTTGAGACTGAATCTAATGAGAAGGCGGAAATGCTTTGAAAACTATAAAAGTGTCCACAGTTGTCAGATGCAATCAATATATTACAATATATCATAGCCCATTACATTATATTATACTTGATGCTTATATAAACTTACCTTCTGATTCTTGTGGTCCTTTATTATCTATTAACATGTCCATTTCTACTTTTCTCAATGTGTTGTTTCTTTTTCACTATATTGCTGTATACGAAGGAGAATGTTATTTGAGTTCTCCTGTACTTCTTCTGTCTCAGGGGAATGTGTTATGGGGCAGGTTGTGGAGGCAACTGCAGAGGGAGTCCTCTCCAAATCCAGAATAACTATGACATTGCAATATGACATAACATACCGCAGATGAGATAGTGTTATTGTCTTTCATGCATGTAAGTGTGCTGGAAAATACGTTTCTTCATTGTATTTTATAGCTTGCCAGTAGCAGCTACACTTTGTGTGTGTGTGTGTGTGTGTGTGTGTGTGTGTGTGTCTGTTGGTCTGTCAAGGGGGTGGTGCTCTACAACTTACTTTTATAATTGCTGTTTTTGTGCTTCCTACAACTTTATACAATTTTTACCAGTCATCTGTTTTATTGCTGTGTTCTTCTAACTGGTTTTGCTCTTTGACCACTGAATTCCATCAGGTTTCCCAGTATGCCGTATATTGCATCTTAAGATAACTCCTATGATCCAGTCATTTGAACCATGACATTTGCACTGTTTTTTCTACATGTGGTAACAGATGTTTTTGTCTTCTGAATAATGTGACCAGCCCCACTGATGGTGAATGAGAAGTTTGTGAAATACTAGCTAAGGTTGATTAGTGTCAGTGCAAAAATGTTTTCTTTTTTTTTCTTGTATTTGTTTTGTTTTATTATAAACCTGTTTAATAAGAAGGGGTGGATTAACATTTTAGAGTGTGTTTCTTTTTGATAAATATGCACACTTCTCTCAGAACAATTCTGTCATAATGACATTTCTATTCCTAGAATAATACCTTTTTATAATCTTTCCATACTATACATCTGATTTTGCTTTCCTCATACAAAAGAGACCATTCAAACTGTTGATGGAATATCTGCAACACTTATTTATATTGTTTTATTTTTAAACAACATAATTGAGATATAATTCATATACCATACATTTAAAGTGCCCAATTCAGTGTTTTTAGTATATTCCCAGAGTTGTGCAACCACACACTGTAATCAACTTAGAACCTTTTAATCACTCCAGAAAAAAACCCTGCATCATCTAGCAGCTACTCCCCACTTCTCCCCAGTATCAGAAAAATGTTCATTTCCTTTTTGTTTCTATAGATTTGCTTAATCTGAAAATGTCTTATAAAAGGAATCATACAACATGCAGTCTTTTGTAATGGGTTTTCTCACCTGACATTAAAATTTTAATATTCATTCATGTTGCAACATGTATCAATATTTCATTCATTTTTATTGCCAAATAATATTCCATTGTGTGGATATAGCATATCGTATATACCCATTCATCAGTTGATAGACATTTGGGTTTTGACCACATTTTTGGTTATTGTGAATGTTTGTGCTATGAACATTCATGTCCAAATTTCTATGTGGACATACCATCTCATTCTCTTGTGTATGTACCTAGAAGTTGGGTTGCTGGGTTATATGGTAACTCTATGTTTAACTTCAGAAACTTCTAGATAGTTTTGCAAAGCAGCTGCAGCATTTTGCATTTCCACCAGCAGTGTATGAGGGCTAGAATCTATCCACATCTTCGACAACATTTCTTGTCATCTGCCTTTTTTATTTTATCCATCCTGAATGTGAAGGGATATCTTACTGTGGTTTTAATTTGCATTTCCCTGATGGCTAATAATGTTTGTCACCTTTTCCTTTTTTCTTATTGGCCATCTGTATACCTGCTTTGGAGAAATGTCTATTCAGATGTTTTCCATTTTTAAATATTGTGATATTTGCCTTTCTATTATTGAGTTGCAATCCTTTGTATATTCTAGATACCTTATCAGATGTTTTATTTTCAAAATTTTTCTCCCATTCTGTGTATTGCCTTTTCACTTACTTGAAGGTGCCTTTTGAACCACAAGATTTTAATTTTGATTTAAATTAAAATTTAATTTGATGATGTCCAATTTATATTTTTCCTGTGTTACTTGTGCTTTTGGTGTCATATCTAAGAATTCTTTGTCTAATCCAAGGTCATGAAGAATTATACCTATGTTTTCTTTTAAGAATTTGATACTTTTAGCTCTCACATTTAGGGTTTTTTAATGTATTTTGAGTAAATTTTTATATATAACATAAGATAGGTATACGACTTAATTCTTTTGCATGTGGATGTACAGTTGTCCCAGCACCACTTATTGAAAATACTATTCATTTCCAAAATTTTTATCTTAGTGTAAAAATAACTAGATTTGCAGGAATTTAAGCAGCAATTTTTATCCCCATTTTACTTAACAAACATTAACTAATCACTTACTTTATTTGTTTTGCTTTGGAATATACACTAGGAATCATTAGAGTCCCTCTCTTGGGCAATTATAATCCAATTAGTTCCTATATGAATGATTAGGCCTAAATAAAATAACACTTTCTACACCACACATTATAAGTTTCTGCTCTCTTGTTTTCTATCTTCCTCTCTCTTTCTCTCCTGTGCATTTGTGTGTGTGTTGAAATTGAAGACATCATTATAGGTATATATATATATATATATATATATATAAAAATTTAGAAATAGATGATAATGTGTACATATATACCATATTAATTCTACATCAATAAATTCAACTCCATCACCAAAAATCTTCCACTTTCATACCATTTTGCTTTTCTCTTCCTAATGACTTGAAAGATTGACTTCATTTGAATGTGAATAACAAGCTCTTTGGTGTTTATTGGTTCTTCTATTTTATCTTTTCTCTTCCTATTCTGGTGTCTTAAGTGCTTTCTTTTCTATTTCTTGTTAAGATATTTTTGTACTGAGGAATAGACAGAGAACATTTTCTATTTTTCATGAACTACCCCCCAAAACCTTTAGCATTCATGAAAGCTACTCAAACTGTCAGGTGCAATTATTTCTGTGAGATTAGGAATACTGAAACTGACCTCTACAATATTTTATTGTATCTGGCTCCATATCTAACTTTGAGCTGATTAGGATAGGTGAGATACTTGACATTACAAATACAAGGTTGAATTTGCAATTGTTATATTCTTTTATTGTTTTTCACACCATCTTCAAAGTATTCTGGGCACTTGTGGCTTTATAGAAGTAGTAGCAATAAAAAATAAGTAGGATGGATAAGGACAGCCCCAGAACACTGGTACAAACTGCTCTGTGCACTAATAACCATGTATTTAAATTCCCATCTTCAGCTCTCGCAGATTGGTTTGGTCAATGCCTTGCAGTTTTTATGGAAGCATCTATGTGATTTCCTGGAAAACATAAAAGTATTTTCCTGGAAAACATAAAAGTCTTTGCCTAGATCAGCAGCTGCTTGTTGTGTGGTGTATCTGCCTCTAACAGCAGCTTTCATGAATGCAAAAGCAATCCCCACTGGAGATCTAAAATGCTAAATCAATTTCTGTTTTAAAATCTAAACCAAAGTAACTGATGTTTGATGTTGCAGTTAAGAATTTTTAATTTTTGTAAAGCTCCTGGGGATTCTCTGAGAAAAATCACTCAGAACATAAGTGTAATTTATTGTCTTCATTGCATTAAGTCAACTCTACATTCATTTGGCTTAAAGAGAAAGATACCCCCTTAATGGTATATTTATTCATCATTCCTGAGCAAATATGTGCTTTGAAATAATATTTGCCCATATTACAGAATAGTTTCCGTTCAACCCAATGGGAGATAGAAACTAGATGAACATTATCAAAAATGCTAATGCTACCTGAGAAGTCAACTGGGTTTTTCAAGTATATTGATTAAGTAGAGTGGACTCTTATCAAAATCAAACAGAAATGCATTCTTGTTCTGCATTCATTCTTCTTTAGCCTTTCATGGAGGTTCCAAAGAACAATACACATAGAACGAGAGTTTTGAGCACAACTGAAGCTTTCTTACATTACTCTCACTCTTGAAACCATGGACATGGAAGGAAAAAAAGTAGGAAAATTCCACTAGACATGTGAAAAGGTGATTCTGGCATTTAAAGAAAAATAAACTCTGCTGGAAAATTATCTAAGAATATTTTTCTTGAATTGACTTTAATGTAGTATTAAGAACACTTCTTCCATTTTTTGCAGCTACAATTGAAATTTACATTCCTTTCCATTTAACCATACCTTAGAAGAGACCAAAATATGGATGTATGGATGCATGCATGGTAAGCACTCCAAGGTCCTATGCTTGGTAATTATGAGAATGAGCTTTGAGGTCAGTAAAGTTTTAGCTATTATGAATAATGGTGCAATGAACATTCATGTCCACTTTTTTGTTGTCTGTCAACAATATTTACAGGATATGCAACCTTAGAAAATTACTTTGACAATTTCTCCACATCTACAAAAGAGGTACCCTAGTAATACAGACTTCTTAGGTTTGCTTTGAATATGAAATGAGACAATGAATGTATAATACACAGCATAATGCCTAGCATAATTTTAGGTTCACAGTAAAATGATATCTTTAATTATAGCTGTTATTGGTGGCTAAAAAAGCTCATAGGAAATTTTGAGTTTTTTAAGGTGAGACAAAGAAGAATCAAATACAGCAGCTTTGCACACTGAAGGGTAAGAAAAACCACTCATGTTTTTCTCCCATCCTTCATGAGTTTGTGTAAGATCTATAACCACTATGTGACTTCATAAAAAGAAAATGTCTGTCATACTACAATACTGTTTGAAAAGTTCAAAAGAAAAAGGGCAAATAATGTGCCCAACAAAAATAAAATGTTTTCATTTTTAGTTAGTTAATTAGTTATACACTAAACTGTTGTCTTCAAAAGCCTTCAAATGCAAAAGGCATGCTTGCACACTTTCAGAGATTCAGAGAATGGATGACTGGTTTCCTTTAAACAGATTTAAATTGTACCTAGCTTCTGCAAGTCATGCACATGTATTGATTTAATAATTAAATGCCATATTCTCATTCCCTTTTCTACTCATGCATTTTTCCTCAGGCAGTGAATATGAATGTTGAAGAATTTGAGTCTAGACTTCAGTGGGTAGTCAAAGTTGCTAAAAAGAAATGTATGTCATGCCAAAACAAATCTAAAAGCATTTGCAATTCTTGCGATCTCAAGTTTAGCAAGGCACACAATCCTCTTTGGATTCTTAAAATGTCACAAAGGTTTGTAAAAGACAAAGGTGTGTTTCTTATTTTTCTCCCATTGTCTTAGTACTTGTTGATATTTTTCTCATAGAGAAGACGTTCAAATCCAGAGAGAATGTTTCCATTCTCTTATTTTAAAGATGAAATTGAAAAACCAAGAATTAAAAGAAATCACTGTCAATGCATATATATTTGATTCAAAGACCATCTTCTAGGGAAAAATAAACGCATGGTGTTAGTAAAAGATGATAATTTATTTACTATACCTACACATACCTTTCTGGATATAATGTACATATTTCTAAATTTTATTTGATTAAAATTGTAAATATACATAAATATTTATAAATTTCAAAGGAATACATATAGTATACAATATTATATTATATGTCATACATTATATAATTTATATAAGATAAATATATATTATTTCTAGGTATAAAGGCATATATGGCTAAAATCTATTCCAACGTAAATATTCTTAGTAACAATAGGATATAATATACTTAAATTTCACCCAAATATTTCCAGATCTTTAAGTTTGTATCATATTCCAGGAATATAAATAAATCCACACTTAAAAAATAAACAAACAAAAAACCAAACAAAAACCCACCTCATTCTATCCTCTATCCAATATGTCTTAAACAAAATTAAGGAGGAGCTTCAAGATGGTGGAAGAGTAAGACGTGGAGACCTTCCTCCCCAAAAAGACATCAGAAATACATCTACACATGGAACAACTCCTACAGAACACATACTGAATGCTGGCAGAAGACCTCAGACCTCCCAAAAGGCAAGAAACTCCCCACATACCTGTGTAGGGCAAAAGAAAAAAGAATAAACAGAGAAAAAAGGATAGGGACGGGACCTGCACCAGTGGGAGGGAGCTGTGAAGGAGGAAAGGTTTCCACACACTAGGAAGTCCCTTCGTGGGCAGAGACTGCGGGTGGCGGAGGGGGGAAGCTCCGGAGCCACGGAGGAGAGCGCAGCAACAGGGGTGTGGAGGGCAAAGCAAAGAGATTCCCACACAGAGGATCGGTGCCAACCAGCACTCACCAGCCCAAGAGACCTGTCTGCTCACCCACCGGGGCAGGCAGGGCCTGGGAGCTGAGGCAAGGGCTTCAGTCGGATCCCAGGGAGAGAACTGGGGTTGGCTGTGTGAACACAGCCTGAAGGGGGCTAATGTGCCATGGCTACCCAGGAGGGGTTCTGGGAAAAAGTCTGGAGCTGCCTAAGAGGCAAGAGACCATTGTTTCGGGGTGTGTGATGAGAGGGGATTAAGAGTGCCACTTAAACAAGCTCCGAAAATGGGCATGAGCCATGGCTATCAGCACAGACCCCAGAGACGGGCATGAGATGCTAAGGCTTCTACTCCCGCCACCAAGAAGCCTGTGTGCAAGCACAGGTCATTCTCCTCACCTACCCTCCCGGGAGCCTGTGCAGCCCACCACTGCCAGGGTCCCGTGATCCAGGGACAACTTTCCCGGGAGAATGCACGGCACACCTCAGGCTGGTGCAACGTCACCCTGGCCTCTGCCACTGCAGGCTTGGCCCGCACTCCGTACCCATCCCTTCCCACGGCCTGAGTGAGCCAGAGCCCCTGAATCAGCTGCTCCTTTAAACCTGTCCTCTCTGTGTGGGTAACAGACGCCCTCAGGCAACCTACATGCAGAGGTGGGTCCAAATCCAAAGCTGAACCCCGGGAGCTGTGCGAACAAAGAAGAGAAAGGGAAATCTCTCCAGCAGCCTCAGGAACGATGGATTAAATCTCCACAATCAACTTGATGTACCCTGCATCTGTGGAATACCTGAATAGACAATGAATCACCCCAAATTGAGTAGGTGGACTTTGAGAGCAACGATATATACATTTTTCCCTTTCTCTCTTTCTGTGAGTGTGTACTTGCATGCTTCTGTGTGTGATTTTGTCTGTATAGCTTTACTTTTACCATTTGTCCTGGGTTCTGTCTTTTTCTTTTCTTTATTAAAATTTCTTTCTTAACAATTATTTTTCGTATTAATAACTTTATTTTATTTTATTTTATCTTCTTTGTTTCTTTTTTTTTCTCATTTTTATTCTGAGCCGTGTGGAAGACAGGCTCTTGGTGCTCCAACCAGGCGTCAGGGCTGTGCCACTGAGGTGGGAGAGCCAAGTTCAGGACATTGGTCCACCAGACACCTCCCAGCTCCATGTAATATCAAATGGCAAAAATCTCCCAGAGATCTCCATCTCAACACAAAGACCCAGCTCCACTCAATGACCAGCAATCTACAGTACAGAATACCTTATGCCAAACAACTAGCAAGACAGGAAGACAACCCCATCCATTAGCATAGAGGCTGCCTAAAATCATAATAAGATGACAGACACCCCAAAACACACCACCAGACGTGGACCTGCCCTCCAGAAAGACAAGAGGCAGCCTCATCCACCAGAACACAGGCACTAGTCCCCTCCACCAGGAAACCTACACAACCCACTGAACCAAACATAGTCCCTGGAGAGAGACACCCAAAACAACAGAAACTATGAACCTGCAGCCTGTGAAAAGGAGATCCAAAACACAGTAAGGTAAGCAAAATGAGAAGACAGACAAACAAAGAGCAGATGAAGGAGCAGGGCAAAACCCCACCAGACCTAAGAAATGAAGAGGAAATAGGCAGTCTACCTGAAAAAGAATTCATAATAATGATAGTATAGATGATTCAAAATCTTGAAAATAGAATGAAGAAAATACAAGAAACATTTAACGAGGACCTCGAAGAACTAAAGATCAAAAAAACAGCGATGAACAACACAATAAATGAAATTAAAAATTCTCTAGAAGGGATCAATAGCAGAATAACTGAGGCAGAAGAACGGATAAGTGACTTGGAAGATAAAATTGTTGAAATAACTACTGCAGAGCAGAATAAAGAAAAAAGAATGAAAAGAATTGAGGAACTCTCAGAGACCTCTGGGACAACATTAAATGGAACAACATTCGAATTATAGGGGTCTCAGAAGAAGAGAAAAAGAAAGGGACTGGGAAAATATTTGAAGAGATTATAGTTGAAAACTTCCCTATTATGGGAAAGGAAATAGTTGATCATCTCCAGGAAGTGCAGAAAGTCCCATACAGGATAAATCCAAGGAGAAACATGCCAAGATACATATTAATCAAACTATCAAAAATTAACTACAAAGAACAAATAATAAAAGCAGTAAGGGAAAAACAACAAATAAAACATAAGGGAATCCCCATAAGGTTAAGAGCTGATCTTTCAGCAGACACTCTGCAAGCCAGAAGGCAGTGGCAGGACATGTTTAAAATGATGAAGGAGAAAAGCTACAATCAAGATTACTCTACCCAGCAAGAATCTCATTCAGATTTGATGGAGAAATTAAAAGCTTTACAGACAAGCAAAAGCTAAGAGAATCCAGCACCACCAATCCAGATTTACAACAAATGCTAAAGTAACTTCTCTAGACAGGAAACACAAGAGAAGGAAAAGACCTACAATAATAAACCCAAAACAATTAAGAAAATGGTAATACAAACACACATATCGATAATTACCTTAAATGTAAATGGTTTAAATGTTCTAACCAAAAGACATAGACCGGCTGAATGGATACAAAAACAAGACCCGTATATATGCTGTCTACAAGAGATCCACTTCAGACCTAGGGACACATACAGACTGAAAGTGAGGGGATGGAAAAAGATATTTCATGCAAATGGATATCAAAAGAAAGCAGGGGTAGCAATTCTTATAGCAGACAAAATAGATCTTAAAAAAAAGACTATAACAAGAGACAAGAAGGACACTACATAATGATCAAGGGATCAATCCAAGAAGAAGATATAACAATTGTAAATATTTATACACCCAACATAGCAACACCTCAATACATAAGGCAAATACTAACAGCCATAAAACGGAAATTGACAGTAACACAATCATCGTAGGGAACTTTAACACCCCACTTTCACCAATGGACAGATCATCCAAAAAGAAAATAAATAAGAAAACACAAGCTTTAAATGATACATTAAACAAGATGAAGTTAATTGATATTTATAGGACATTTCATCCAAAAACAACAGCACACACTCTCTTCTCAAGTGCTCATGGAACATTCTCCAGGGTAGATCATATCTTGGGTCACAAATCAAGCCTTGGTAAATTTAAGAAAATTGAAATCATATCAAATATCTTTTCCAACCAAAATGCTATGAGACTAGATATCAATTACAAGAAAAAAACGTGTAAGAAATACAAGCACATGGAGGCTAAGCAACACACTAGTTAATAACCAAGAGATCACTGAAGAAATCAAAGAGAAAATCAAAAAATACCTAGAAACAAATGACAATGAAAACACGATGACCCAAAACCTATGGGTTGCATCTAAAGCAGTTCTAAGAGTGAAGTTTATAGCAATACAATCCTACCTTAAGAAATAAGAAACATCTCAAATAAACCACCTAACCTTACACCTAAAGCAGTTAGAGAAAGAAGAACAAAACTCTTCAAAGTTAGCAGAAGGAAAGAAATTGTAAAGATCAGATCAGAAATAAATGAAAAATAAATGAAGGAAATGATAGCAAAGATCAGTAAAACTAAAAGCTGTTTCTTTGAGAAGATAAACAAAATTGATTAGCAAGACTTATCAAGAAAATAAGGGAGAAGACTCAAATCAATAGAATTAGAAATGAAAAAGAAGTAACAACCAACACTGCAGAAATACAAAGGATCACAAGAGATTACTACAAGCAACTCTAGGCCAAAAAATGGACAACCTGGAAGAAACGGACAAATTCTCAGGAATGCACAATGTTCCCTGACTGAACCAGAAAGAATAAGAAAATGTGAACAGACCAATCACAAGCACTGAAATTGAAACTGTAATCAAACATCTTCCAACAAACAAAAGCCCAGGACCAGATGGCTTCACAGGTGAATTCTATCAAACATTTAGGGAAGAGCTAATAGCTATCCTTCTCAAACTCCTCCAAAATATAGCAGAGGGAGGAACAGTCTCAAACTCATTCTATGAGGCCACCAACACTCTGATATCAAAACCAGACAAAGATGTCACAAGGAAAGAAAACTACAGGCCAATATCGTTGATGAACATAGATACAGAACTCCTCAACAAACTCCTAGCAAATAGAATCCAACAGCACATTAAAAGAATCATACACCATGATCAAGTGGGATTTATCCCAGGAATGCAAGGATTCTTCAATATACGCAAATCAATCGTGAAACACCATATTAACAAATTGAAGGAGAAAAATCATATGACCATCTCAATAGATGCAGAGAAAGCTTTCGACAAAATTCAACACCAATTTATGATAAAAACCCTCCAGAAAGTAGACATAGACCGAACTTTCCTCAAGATAATAAAAACCATATATGTCAAACCCACAGCCAACATCATCCTCAATGGTGAAAAACTGAAACCATTTCCACTAAGATCAGGAACAAGACAAGGTTGCCCACTCCCACCACTATTATTCAAAATAGTTTTGGAAGTTTTAGCCACAGCAATCAGAGAACAAAATGAAATAAAAGGAGTCCAAATTGGAAAAGAAGAGGTAAAGCTGTCACTGTTTGCAGATGACATGATACTATACATAGAGAGTCCTAAAGATGTTATCAGAAAACTACTAGAGCTAATCAATGAATTTGGTAAAGTACCAGGATACAAAATTAATGCACAGAAATCTCTGGCATTCCTATACACTAATGATGAAAAATCTGAAACTGAAACTAAGAAAGCACTCTCATTTACCATTACAACAAAAAGAATAAAATGTCTCGGAATAAACTTACCTAAGGAGACAAAAGACCTGTATGCAGAAAATTATAAGACACTGATGAAAGAAATTAAAGATGATACAAATAGATGGAGAGATATACCATGTTCTTGGATTGGAAGAATCAACATTGTAAAAATGACTCTACTACCCAAAGCAATCTACAGATTCAATGCAATCCCTATTAAACTACCACTGGCATTTTTCACAGAACTAGAACAAAAAATTTCACAATTTGTATGGAAACACAAAAGACCCCAAATAGCCAAAGCAATTGTGAGAACGAAAAATGGAGCTGGAGGAATCAGGCTCCCTGACTTCAGACTATACTACAAAGCTACAGTAATCAAGACAGTTTGGTACTGGCAGAAAAACAGAAATATAGATCAATGGAACAGGATAGAAAGCCCAGAGATAAACCCACACACATATGGTCACCTTATCTTTGATAAAGGAGGCAATAATATACAGTGGAGAAAAGACAGCCTCTTCGATATGTGTTGCTGGGAAAACTGGACAGCTACATGCAAAAGAATGAAATTAGAACATTCCCTAACACCGTGCACAAAAATAAACTCAAAATGGATTAAAGACCTAAATGTAAAGCCAGACACCATCAAACTCTTTGAGGAAAACATAGGAAGAACACTCTGTGACATAAATCACAGCAAGATCCTTTTTGACCCATCTCCTAGAGAAATGGAAATAAAAACAAAAATAAACAAATGGGACCTAATGAATCTTAAAAACTTTTGCACAGCAAAGGAAACCATAAACAAGTAGAAAGGACAACTCTCAGATTGGGAGAAAATAGTTGCAAATGAAGCAACTGACAAAGGATTAATCTGCAAAACATACAAGAAACTCATGTAGCTCAATATCAAAAATCAAACAACCCAATCCAAAAATGGAAAGAAGACCTAAATAGACATTTCTCCAAAGAATATATACAGATTGCCAGCATACACATGAAAGAATATTCAATATCATTAATCATTAGAGAAATTCAAATCAAAATTAAAATGAGATATCATCTCACACTGGTCAGAATTGCCATCATCAGAAAATCTACAAACTGTAGATGCTGGAGAGGGTGTGGAGAAAAGCGAACCCTCTTGCACTCCTGGTGGGAATGTAAATTGATACAGCCACTATGGAGAACAGTATGGAGGTTCCTTAAAAAACTAAAAATAGAACTACCATACAACCCAGCAATCCCACTACTGCGCATATACCCTGAGAAAACCATAATTCAAAAAGAGTCATGTACCAAAATTTTCATTGCAGTTTTGTTTACAATTGCCAGGACATGGAAGCAACCTAAGTGTCCATCAACAGATGAATGGATAAAGAAGATGTGGCACATATATACAATGGATTATTACTCAGCCATAAAAAGAAACAAAACTGAGTGTTTTTCTTGTTTTTCTTTTTTTGTTTTATTTGCGGTACGCGGGCCTCTCACTGTTGTGGCCTCTTCCGTTGCGGAGCACAGGCTCCGGGCGCGCCGGCCCAGCGGCCATGGATCACGGGCCCAGCCACTCCACCGCATGTGGGATCCTCCCGGACCGGGCCACGAACCCGTGTCTCCTAAATTGGCAGGCGGATTCTCAACCACTGTGCCACCAGGGAAGCCCCAAAACTGAGTTATTTGTAGTGAGGTGGATGAACCTAGAGACTGTCATACAGAGTGAAGTAAGTCTGAAAGAGAAAAACAAATGCTGTATGCTAACACATATATATGGAATCTAAAAAAGAAAAAAGAAAATTATCTGAAGAACCTAGGGGCAAGATGGGAATAAAGATGCAGATCTACTAGAGAATGGACTTGAGGATATGGGGAGGGGGAAAGGTAAGCTGTGACAAAGTGAGAGAGTGGCATGGACATATATGCACTACCAAACATAAAATAGATAGCTAGTGGGAAGCAGCCTCAGAGCACAGGGAGATCAGCTCGGTGCTTTGTGACCACCTAGAGCAGTGGGATAGGAAGGGTGGGAGGGAGGGAGATGCAAGAGGGAAGAGATATGCGGACATATGTAAATGCATAACTGATTCACTTTGTTTTAAAGCAGAAACTAACACACCATTGTAAAGCTATTTTACCCCAATAAAGATGTTAAAAAAAAATTAAAAGAGGCCAGAAAAACATAAACATAATGCCATTCTCTCTTTCATCTCCATTCCTTCCATTCATCCCTTAGTCACCCCTTCTCCAACAGCTGACAATCCCAACACTACCCAACTATTAAATGAAAGCATTCAGTCCCATATTATGGAAGAAAATACATATGAAGGAAAAGGAAGTGGCCACAAGCAGTGTCTGTGCCTCAGCAGCGGTCAAAAATGGCCCATTACTCTGATAAATAAAATGAATAATTATTTATACATCTACACTGTAACCAGAAAGAGAAAGTGTGATTTATATCTTGGCACCTACATAAGAAGAAAGACTTAAATTTTTGTGGCATCCTCGCCTTTTCCAAAATATCATCATTGCAATGAACTCACTGAACATAATCCTGATGAATTAGAAGTGAAGTTTCATTGGTTGAAACAGCAAGAACAGTCAGAGAGTAAAAAATACTTGGGAACTAAGAGTACAGCCAAAATGAAAGAGGGAATCTTGAACTGGGTGGCAACGCATTTTAATGGGAATGGGTCTGGATATAGGATTAGAAGACCAGGGTTTAAATCTCAGCCTAGACACTTACTAACTGTGCAGCTTTAGAGAAATCATTCAATACTCAGCAATGAAGGGTGCAAAGACGACTAAAATACACCTTTCAAATAGGTAGAGACAATTGTGAATAAATCGTTATACTTATGTGAGAAAAATGCTTCAAGAGGGATAAGAATAGTAATTTAGAAATATGGAGGAGAAAACAACAAACGCTCTTTGAGAATTTGTTATGACTTCACAAAGTAAAAATTTAAAGGGTAAGCAGTGGTGAGAAACAGAAAAGTCATTCAGGTCCGATAGAACTACAGGCATACCTTGAAGATATTGTGGGCTTGGTTCCAGAGCATCTCAATAAAGCAAGTAACACAATTTATTTTGTTTCCCAGTGCATGTAAGACTATACTGTAGTCTATTTAGTGTAAAATAGCATTATGTCTGAAAAAAATGTATGTACCTTAATTAAAAAATACTTTATTGCTAAAATTACTAACCATCATCTGAACCTTCAGCGAGGAGTCATAAACTTTTCACTGGTGGAGGGTCTTGCCTTGATGTTGACGGTTGCTGACTGCAGGGTGATAGTTGCTAAAGACTGGGATGGCTGTGACAATTTCTTAAAATAAGACAACAATGAAATTTATGGCATCCCCTGACTTTTCCTTCATAAATGATTTCTCTGTAGCATATGATGATATTTGATAGCATTCTACCCACAGTAGAACTTCTTTCAAAATCGGAGTCAATCCTCTCAAACCCTGCCACTACTTTATCACCTAAGTTTATATAATATTCTAAATCTTTTGTTGTCATTTCAACAATCTACACAGCATCTTCACCAGGTGTGGCTTCTACTCCTGGTGAAGAAACCACTTTGTTTTTGCTATCCATAAGAAGCAACTCCTCATGAAATTGCAGTAATTCAGTCACATCTTCAGCCTCCACTTCTAATTCTAGTTCTCTTGCTATTTCTGCCACATCAGCAATTACTTCTTCCACTGAAGTCTTGAACCCCTCAAAGTCATGCATGAGGTTTGGAATCAACTTCTTCAAAAGTCCTGTAAATGTTGATATTTTGACCTCTTCCCATGAATCATGAATGTTCTTAGTGGCATCTAGAATGGTGAATCCTTTCCAGAAGGTTTTCAATTGACTTTGCCCAGCTCCATCAGAGGAATCATTATCTATGAAAGCCATAATCTTATGAAATATACTTCTTACATAAGACTTGAAAGTCGAAATTACTTTTTGGTCCATGGGCTTCAGAATGGAAGCTGTGTTAATAGGCATAAAAATAACACTAATATCATTGCACATCTCCGCTGGAGCTCTTGGGTGACCAGGTGCATTGTCAATGAGCAGTAATGCTTTGAAAGGTATCTTTTTTCCTGAGCTGTAGGTCTCAACAGTGGGCCTAAAATATTTAGTAAACGAGTGTGATAAATACATGTGCTGTCATCCACACTTTGTTGTCCCACTTATAGAGCACAGGCAGAATAGATTTAGCATAATTCTTAAGGGCCTAGGATTTTCTGAATGGTAAATGAACATTGGCTTCAACTTAAAGTCACCAGGTGCCTTAGCTCCTAATAAAAGTCAGCTTGTCCTTTGAAGCTTTGAAGCCAGGCATTGACTTCTCCTCTCTAACTATGAAAATCCTAGAGGCCATCTTTTTCCAACTTAAGGTTATTTCATCTACAGTGAAAAATTTGTTCTTTAGTGTAGCTGCCTTCCTTCATTATCTGAGCTAAATCTTCTGGATAATTTCCTGCAGCCTCTACATCAGCATGTGCTGCTTCACGGTGGCACTTTCATGTTATGGACATGGCTTCTTTTCTTAAAGAACCAATCTCTAATAGCTTCAAACTTTTCTTCTGCATATTCCTCATCTCTCTCAGCCTTCACAGAAATTGAAGAGGGTTCGTCTTTCTCTGGATTAGGCTTTGGCTTAAGGGGGTTTGATCAGCATCGAACTTTGACTGTTGGGGCTGGTTTGATCTTGTATCCAGACCACTAAATCTTTCTCCATATCAGCAATAAGACTGTTTCTCTTTTACAACATTCTTGTGTTCACTGGAGTAGCACTTTAATTTCCTTCAAGAAGTTTTCCTTTCCACTGACAACTGTTTGGTGCAAGAGGCCTAGCTTTCAGCTTATCTTGGCTGCCACTGTGCCTTCCTCACTAATCTTAATCATTTCTAGCTTTGGTTTAAAGTGAAAGACAAGCAATTTTTTTCTTTCACTTAAACACTTAGGGACAACAAGTCCTACTGTATAGCACAGAGAACTATATTCAAATCCTATGATAAACTATAATGGAAAAAATACTAAAAAAAGAATATATATATATACACACACACATATATATGTATAACTGAATCACTTTGCTGTACAGCAGAAATTAACACAACATTGTAAATCAACTGTACTTCAATTAAAAAAATTAAAAAACATACTTAGAGGCCATCGGAGGGTTTATTAATTGGCCTTATTTCAATATTGTTGTATCTCAGGGAATAGGGAGGCCTGAGGAGAGGGAGAGAGACAGGAAAACAGTGGGTCAGTGGAGCATTCAAAACACACACAACATTTATGGATTAAGCTTGCTGTCTTATATGAGCAAAGCTCTTGGTGCACCTAAACAACTACAATAGTAACATCAAAGATCACTGATCACAGATCACCATAACAAATATAAGAATAACAAAAAATTTGAAGCATTGTATTACCAAAGTGTGGCACAGAGACATGAAGTGCACAAATGGTGTTGCAAAATGGTGCCAATAGAATTGCTCAACCCGGGGTGGCCATAAACCTTCAATTTGTAAAAAATGCAACATTTATTGTGAAGCACAATAAAGGGAAGCACAATAAAATGAGGTCTGTGTCTACATGTAAAAGCATAAAGCAGTAAATAACACGATAAGAAAAGGAGTGTGAAAGGTCAGTGGGTGTGGAGGGAACTGTTTATGGGTTAGTGAAGGATATGGACTCAGAAACCTGGGAAAACCTGGATTCTAGAGGGCTTTGCCTGATGTGCATTAGACTTTGGACTCTATCTTGTGGGCACACCAAGTCATATGAAAGGTCTTTTAGTAGAGAAATTATACAGTTAAATGTGTAAGTTTAAGAAGATAACCTTAGCAACACTTGTAAAATTAGATGGGAGGCCATTTCTGATAGCCTAGGCAAGACATGTGAGGCATGTAAGGGACTTGCCTAAGACAGGCCCTGTGTGATAGGACAATAGTAGTCAAATTCCAGAAATGTCTGTGGGCTGAAATCAACAAGCTTTGATAACTACTTAGAAGTTTGGGTTAAGGGGTTAGAGAAAAGGAAGTCTAGAATTACATTGGTGTTTTGTTTTGTTTTCTGTTTCCAGCTTGGAATACAGAGTGAATGGTGATGGTTCTTAAGAAAAATGTTATAAACATGCAAAAAATTATCAAATTTGTGTCCAAATTATTGATATAAGTTTTGACTTATTGAATCTGGTCACCAGATAGATTTGAAAATATAATTTTTGAACGTAAAATATGGTCAGGGTTGCGTATAAAATTTCAGTAGTCAGCAGCTTTAGAAATGGTAACTGAGGCTATGGCAGAAGGCTAAGATCTCTGAGGAAGAATGCATAAGACAAAAAATTTGAGGGAATAAAATCAAAGGAATACCAACATTTAAAGGACAGGTAGAAGAAGGGGAAAGCCAGTTAGGAGCTAATTGTAGGCAAGAGGCCAAAAAGAAGAGATGTTTCTAGTAGGAGACAATGGTCAATAGAGCAAGTAATGTAGAGATCAAGTCAGTTGAAGGTGCCCAAGAGATTGTGTGGGAGAAATAGATCCCCAAAATAATGCTAGATACAGATTAAAAAGTGCACTATATTAGAAATGTGTCATTTTATTTGAAATCAGCCCTAATGATTCTATTTATGTTACAACTCATATTAAACGTGATCTCAGGAATCAGAGAAGTGTGTTATCTCTAGAATACTAAGCACTGTGTCAATTTTTTATAAACATTCTGAGTGTCTTTATATGTTAGAGTTCTCATATTGATAAGGTAACAAATCAATATAATCTACCTCAATTTTATGCACCATTTTTTTCAGTTTCTTGGGAAAATATAATTACTAGCCATTAATTATCAATTTACTGGTGCCATTTTTAACATTAATATTGGAATATTTAGCAGTCCTGAAATGTAAAAAAAATGGGGATAAAATGTTAGCCATAATGCTAACCACTTCCATGAAATCCTATTTTGGTGAAAGACTCAAACATTAGCACTTGAGTTTTCTGTACAAAAGCATTTCCACTGTGGCAGAGATGAGATTTAAAAAAAAAACAAAACAGAATTCCCCATAAAACAGCTTAGAAGTGTTCTCATTTGTGAAAAAAAATAAGTCAGAGTATGGATTCCACAGCATAAAAGAAACCTCATATTTCTCTGCATTTAGTATTAAATGTTTGAACATATGATCTCTATATTCATATGTATATTCACTGCTACATATCGAGTAGAAACATGTTCAAAATAATTCTTTGCCTCTTAACTTTAAAATCCGGCTTTGCTTAAATTTTATCACAAGTTGAAGATATTTTACGTACAAATTGAATCAGAATGTAGAAAATACAACTATGTATAGTACATGGTGAAGCTACCTAAGTAGATAATGCATTTTTATTCCACGGCTTTGTTTTCTCCTTATTTGGGAAAACTGTATAATCATTCAGGAGTGTAGCTATTTCCTGATGAATATACACATAATGCCCTCAACTTTCTGCATTGCCTCTGGAAATGTGCCATCAGGGTGCCTTGGAAACACACCACTGCTAGTTTGTCTGTGGTTTACTGGGAAGCTTTGAGGTTTAACTTTGATCTCTTTCCTCACACACCGAGATTTTCTCCTCACTCCACTAGCCCAGACAGAATTTCTACCCTTGATCGCTAAGGAAATCTTAAACATACTCTTGACACCAGAATCAGTGGTAAAGTTTCCCTCTTAACCATGGCCTGTTTACTCTTCAGTTTCTGTGTTGTCCTTTGTTCGTCTAGACTCAAAAGTGGCAAGTGGCTTATTTAAACTTTCTAACTCAGGAAGAGTTTCTCATTTAGTTTACTTGTTTACTGCCTTGACTAAAGTGTGTTGAGGTTCCATTTTTGTTTCCTCAACTCTTTAAATTCCTCTCTTTGACCTGTCAGAGAATTTGTAACAATGTTTGACCACGGGGTGAACTCTACTTAAAGTGGCTTCATATCTTTGCAGCGCTTTCATGCATCCCTTTTTTTATTCTGCTTCTCTTCCAAGGCACTGTACACCTCAGATATTGAAGTTTTGTTTTGTTTTGTTTTACCATTTAACCCGTTACTATCAGACTGAATCTCAGAAATGAATCTCCCATCAGTAACTTGTAGCTTCATATGCCAATGATATAACATATACTTCAGCTAGAGATATTTTTAATTGAGCCCTAATTTTCACAGGTGGAAAGAAAGGAAGGGTTTATTTGACATAAAACATAATAAATTAACAAACTAATGGCACTTTTGGAAGAGACTGCTTCTTTAGATCTTGCCAGCCTGTAGAATCATTTTCCTTTTGTCATCTAATAAAAAGAAGCAGGCCATGTA
The DNA here is from genome assembly GCF_964270905.1 of Leucopleurus acutus. NCBI lineage: Eukaryota > Metazoa > Chordata > Mammalia > Artiodactyla > Delphinidae > Leucopleurus > Leucopleurus acutus. The sequence continues at coordinate 124,111,454 of NC_139143.1, forward strand.
CAAAGGAAGAAGATAGTTATTAATCTACCTCAGAGTCAGTCTTTTATGATAAAGAATGTGAAACATATAACTAATACTTTCATGGCACTTTAACCACTACAAAGAACTATCAAGATATTATCTGACTGTTAGTTCCTCACATCGAAAAAAAGTGTGTTAAATGTTATCATTTTTATCCCAGTTTAATAAGTAAGCTCAAATGCAGAAAGGTTAAAGTTTTCCAAAGGCCCCCAGTGAGCAGCAGTAGTGGGATCTGGAACTCTCTCCCGGGTCTTCCTCTTCACAGCTTGTTTACTTTCCCCAACATCACAGCTGCCACAGTTATGATTTCATAATTTCTCAAAATCTACCATTTTCCCAGTTACTTCTTTTTAACCAATGCTTTGCTTTCACCATATGGATCTCAAACAGCATTAAATGTGTTTAATACCAGTTGCAGATGGAATTCAGACTTAAATATTTTAAATGCATCTCTAAAATAAGTTGAAATAGTTTACTTGGCATTTACCCTAACCAAGATATAGTTCTAGACCTGAGAGGTAATGCCAAGCCATAAAATTATACAAATGTCAATGCTAATGTCCTTAAATTATTATTCCTCAAGTACTGCTATTTGATTATTAATACTAGATCTCTTGTCACGTTTGCCCATGTTCTGTAGCTCATTTTTGAAACCATTCCTTTTATGAGCTACATAATTTTCACTTAGATCACCTGAATATTCCTAGAGTTGATGGGGGTTCCTCTGACAAAAACAGCCCATTTATAAAATCTCTCATTACTATAGCCCCAAACAAGAAGGTACCAATTTGTAAATTGAATTAAATTCAATTTAAATGATCTCTAAATGTTATCATGACCTCCAAGGGATTAAATATAGATTTTCAACTACTAATATTTAAGCTAATTGCATTCAATCATTCATTCATTCTGAAAAGATTTAAGTTTTCCAATTGTCAAAATCATCCTTGAGAAATTTGTTATTGGATATTTTATTTGTTTCTATTAAGGGTCCATTATAAAAACAAACAAGAAATATTATAACGTGGAATTTTAAGCATGCTTGTTTTTCAGAGGGATAAAGAGGAAATTTTATGAAGGTATAATCCCCTGAAGACATTATATTTCTGAAGTTGGCTTAATTTTGTACATCATTTATCTATTTTTCATATTTCTCTTTGTGTGAAGTTAACATGGGCAGGGTAAAAGATACTGAGATAAATCCAGTGCTGGAGTCTGAATATACTCTTTGCTCTAATAGACTCACCAGGATTTCTCTAACCTTCTCTGTTGCCCTGAGTGCTGGGCTGAGGCCTAGTTTTCAATTGAGAAAAAAAATAATTTTAACAGAGGAGTAGCAGTTCATTCTTTGCTCTTGCTGGGCTAGCAGTCCACAGGATAGATGTACTACTTCCCAGACCAAAAGGATCTTGAGGATCCATTATCATTCTCCCAAGTACTATCTACTCCTCCAGCCTACTTTCTAACACTAGACAAGTCCTTCAGGGGGTTCCCCTGTACACGCTGGTGGTGACTCAACACAACCAAATGGATGCTGCCAGCTGAATTTAATAGTTACATATTCTCAGAGGTTCAATATCAAGAAAGCCCCTCTTTGTCCCTTAGATAGAGGCATATATTTATGAGTATCTGTATCCTCACATAAGAGCAAAATTCTCCCTGTATGGTGGGTTTTATCAGAAGAGGGCTTAGATAAGTGGCAAAATTTTCATAACATGAAACAATGCCACTTACTGTTTTATCCTTATTTAGATAAACCAAAAACTAAAAATAAATAAATAAGCTTTGCAAAGTACTATGGGAGTTAAAATTGTCAGAACCCTTGAATTCAAGAAGCATACATGTAGAGAAGAGGCGGTCATAGAATGAACGAGGAAATGCTACATGATTACAGCAATTATACAAGCAATTTTGTTTAGGAGTTTGGAAGTTACTTGAGGTTTAGTAGGGAAGGGTTTATAGAGGCGATGGAATTTCAGCTGGCTTGAAGGCAACTGTGAAATTAAAAAAAAATCTGAACTGGGGTTTTAAATCCATTCTCTGTCATTTCATAGCTCAGTGCCTTAAGATATAAATTTAGTATGTCCAATATTTATTTTCTTAATTTTTAAAATAAAACATTATTTCAGAGATTCATTTGGTAGATCCACATAAAAAATCACCAAGCATAGTGCCTTGTAGATAGTAGGCTCTCAGTAAAGCTGCTGGAGGATGGGTGGAGCTTTCATAAAAAAGAAAGGGAAATCCAAGCAAGGAAAGTAAGATAAACAAAATAATAGAGGTGAAAGACAAATATATTCAGTCTATCAAGTATGCCAGTTTGATTGACATGGAAGATCAATATAAAGGAGAAAGAAAAAGGAAAACGGGGCCACATTGTGAAACCCTCCCCAGAAGAAGTTTGGACTTGATCTTTGAGAAATGGGAAGTGATGAAACATATTTCCACATGAATGTAATTCCCAAAGTGACATTTTGAAAGCTCAATTATCATCAGCAAACATTTTTCCTCAATAATTATATATTTATAGCCAATAATATTTTTATAACTGTATTATTAAAACCCAGTCTCAGCTATACTTCTCTCAATCATCTGATGATGCAATGATGCTGAATTATTCATTAGTACAAATTTATCATTCAGCTAAGAGAATTAAGGACACAAGGGTAGAATATTTTACATAAGTATTTAAGGAGACATTCCAGCCTCCCATAGAAATCAGTTGCTTTATTTTAAGAAATTTGTTTGGTTAAAATTTATACTCTGACTATAAAATGATCACAACAGATGAGGTTTCCCGAAACCTTAGAAAGTCAAGCAAGATACTGTTTTCAAAACATCAGAAAGCTGTGGCCCAGACTGAGAGTTGTAGTTGCTTAAAATGTCTGGCAGGTAAGTCAGGGTAAATTTTGCAACCTCACTCAGAAGGGTGGTGTTGCCAAGTGACTAGAAAAAGCTTGGAAATAATTATCACAAAGACTGTCTTGGGACTTTAGTCAACAATTCGCTTCTGATGTGACAATTGTTTATTCTTAATAGTGACTACTGCTTTGATAAAGGAGTGTGTATGTCTGTGAGTATGTGTGTATACTCATGAGTGCAGGGAGCCTCGATTCGGAGAGACTGGGTGGTTATGTGTTTACTCTTTGGAGCACTATGCCAGTAACATTGTTGGTACTTCTGAGATAAAGCATCACACATTATAATAAAGTGTCAACCATGACTGCTTATGCCTGTCTTGGTCCTTGAAAGAGTTTGAGTCTTTGTCACAGTCACATTGTTAGTTACTTTGAAAAAACTCTAATGAAAAAAGTGAGAAAGATGTGTTAATATTTAATAAGCCTACTGATCGATTGCCGTGCCTCCTAAAAATGTTCATCTCTTGGACTGGTGGGAAATGAACTTCATTAGGATTTCTCTGCTACCTTATAGCTCCTTGTTAATATTTCCCCTTTTGGGGCCCTGAGAAAAAATGCACAGCTTCTTTCCATGAATCTCTGCCAACCATACTCTCCTGCACTATTTTCAATATTCGTTTGCTCAGAAAAGTGGATGTAAATCTCATTTTGCAGGGAAAATATTATCAGATCTTTGTGATCTAAAATAAAATTCATGAAATGGTATTTTTATGAGTCATAGAAATAACCAGGAGATTGATTTAATATATATGGAAGCTAGTGCTATATTTAGTTTAAAGCTATGAATATCAAAAATATTAAGCACACTTTCTCATATTTTAGCTTCATTTTGCATGTTTGATTTGAAAAAGAGAAAGAAAAATGTAGAACATTGAAAGAAGGGAAACTACTAGGAAAAGACTTGTCCCTAAAAAATATTATGAAATTTGATTTTTTAAAAGAGTTCAAATAGAGGAGAAAAAGGAAATAGAGTGTAACACATATAATACTAGAGGTAAAAGAGAAATAAAAATGATGATTAATAAAATAATTATCAATGCGACACTTCAAGATTTTTTGGTATACAGCTATTTCTGTTAATCTAATACGGGCATATATAAATGACTCACACTGAAGCTGACCTTAATGGTAAAAAAAAAAAAAATTGTTAAATGTATTGATAACTTAATAAGTGGCCAAAATATGTTAAACATTTGATATGCATTGTCTCATTCAATCTTCATAACCAAGAAATGAGATGTATACCATAAACTACTATTTTTCCTACTTTAATAATGAGAAAACTCAGGGAGAGATTATGTAATAAACTTGCCCAAGGTCACACTGTTAAAAATGTTTCTAAGTACCCCAAAGGGTATTTCAACCAAAGCACTCTGCTTCCAGAGCCCATGCTCCTAAAAAAGTATTTATTCCTGGATGCAAGGCTAAGAGGAGTTAGGTGGATCTCTCTTTTGAAATTCACCTATTTTCAGAGAAAGCAGAAGATAACACCCAAACAGAAAAGTTGAACAGTAAGGGAAAGGTTATTTTAGGATCAGCCCAAATGAAAAGCCAGACTTCATTTTGATTATGTGAATCTGAATGAGAATATAATTCAGGAAAACAAGAGACAGAGAATATCCAGAAGTTCTTCTTGTGCTTTTATTCTCTTTATAAAACAATATCATTACTATCCAGTTACTGAAGACATTTTTTCTAATCCTAGTCCTTTGCTAATGGTGGAATTTTCTCTGTTTCCAAGCATTTAAGAACCCTAGCTGATGCAAATAAGTTTCAACCCAGGGACAACTGCCTACATACGTTGCAGGGCCCAGTACAAAATGAAAATGAAAGGCTCCTTGTTCATTAATTATTAAGAATTTCAAAATGTTTACAGGAGAGCATTAAGCCAAACTCAGAGTCCTATGACTGCATAGTTCGTATACCTATGAAGACTGCCACACTCACAGCCAAAGTCTGAGTGCTTATTCTGTGAACTCTTCCAAGCAGGAAGTTTTTGTATATTATTCATTCTTGGCTAGAAATTGTGGATGTTGATGACATACAAGCAACTTTCTTTTTTCATTTGAGACAGATTTAATTTTGATATTCAGTTATAACTTTTTTTTTACCTCATTCAGGGCACTGAAGGAAAATTCTATTTCCTGAGAGAAAAACAAACAAACAAACAAAGAACTGTGATTTCTGGACAATCTTCAACGGGAGAAAACTTGAATGACAGAACATATGATGTTATACTTTATCCTTTTTAAATGTAGCCTGCTTCTAGGAAAAAGGTATACAGATCTTTGAGTCCCTACCTAAAAGTAAATAAAAACTATATGGGAAAAGAATCTGAAAAAGAATGGATATATGTACATGTATAACTGAATCACTTTGCTGAACTCTTGAAACTCACATAACATTGTAAATCAAATATGCTCCACTGTAAGATAAAAAAATTAAATTAAAAAATAAAATCAAATAAAAACTAATCATAGTTTGTCTTTTCTCTTTTATTAAAAGGACAAAACTATCACATGATTATTTCAGAGGGTATCTCACATCTGGAGTATATTTCCTATATTGAGAGTGGGGGTGGGGAGAAAAGATGAAAGGAAATGACAGCAAACATTTTTTTCCTATATCTCATCCATAGTTTGTCCTGCCTCCAATTCTACTATCTCACCATTTTCCAAGTAGAATTGGAAGGATTGAAACTAAGTAATCCTCAGAATAAACTATTGAGCAGGAGCAAATGCAAGTGTGATCTGTCAACCATATTGGCACCTAGAACAAGACCTCTCACATAGAGGCTAGTCAATAAATATATATGGAGTTAATAACTTTATTAATAATCCCAAACTTAAGATGTTAGATGCAATATACAGGAGGAATTCAGGATAGGAAAAACTAGATTCCTCTTGAGAAGTCACATTCTTAGCTCACTCTGTATCTAGCAACTGCTAGGAGCTAAGCATCATCATCTATAGAATCCAACAGAGGTGCTCCTTATGACCACGAATACTTTGCATGCACGCCCCCAAGGAACACCGTTCTCTGACTTTCTAATGTCCCTGGCTCAATATACTGATATTACACTGTTGAAATTGAATAACACTCCATTAGTATTTTTCAAAAAAAAAAGCTAGTGGAAGTTATGACTACATGCTAAAAGAAAGGGGTGGAAAAGAGAATGTTGGGTGAAAGGAGTGTCAACTGAAAAAAAATGTACAACCTAAAAGTTGAGAGTTACCTTTTATTCAGTGGACATTCTGAGAACTTCAAGCCCGTGATGCAACATCTCAGATAATGCTGAGAAATTGTTCTGAAGAGGTGGAGGGATGGGGGCAGGATATATAGGAGATTTTGCAACACAGGCCAGGTAGTCAGAACATCAAGAGATTATTGTTAATTAAAGGAAACCAGACATCTCAAGTTAAACTAGCATTTTTCTACATATGGGAAGATGCAAAGTCTGGGCTCACTGAAATCATTCCTTTGATGTGCACCTCAGCTATCTGGGGCCAGTATCCTGTTTTTTCTCATCCTGAGTCTCCTCAGAGTGCTCCATCAGGGTTGGCTGCAGCAGTTGACTGTTAGATGGCAGGCATCTTGTGTTCATCCTGAGTTCCCTCAGGGCTCACTGTTGGGATGGCTATAATGCGGTGGCTTGATGGCTGCAACATCCTTTGTTTACTGATATGGCAGGCTGCATTCTTAGTTCACATGGTTGACTTTGATGAACTTATGAAGTACCAAGAGACATCAGGACAATAAAATAGTGTTTTTCATTTTGGCCACTATTTGGAAATGAAATATTGAATTAACCCCCTTATGACATTTTTAAATTATGATATGCACTTAATACAATATATGTGGAAACAGGTACCATATTGCTTCAGTCCCTTCTTAAATTCTGTTCCTGAGGTTTTATTTGTGAGATTTATGTATTTCTCCTCTCTTAACCTTCCCTTTCTTCATGAACAATTTTTTTGGTAGAATTCCTTGTTTTCTAATTATATAGAGACTAAAGTTAGTCCTGCCTTTTGTTGAGTGCTGAATATTTAAATACAGCTTTTATTTCAACTGCAAGCTTTTCCTTGTAGCTAGAGTTTTGTTTTGTTTTGTTTTTGAGAAGAATAAATCTCTTCCCAAATGGCTCATATTTATCTTTAAAAGCAATTTATAAGGAAAATAAATCTTTCATAATCAGGTCACCCAGACATAGAACTATAAAAGCATTCTAATATCTGATAAAGTCTGTGAAATAAGGAACAATGCTGATTTTGCTCTTAAAATTCATCATGTCACATAATGGGCTTATGTAGAGATGTCAATTTTAGTGTTAACTGATCTACACATCTTAGTCAAAGAATAATATGAACTGAGGTAGATGCGGCATATGCATTGTTTTACATTATTTTTTAACATAGTTTTCTCTGAAGTTTAATGATTTTCCCATTGATTAAACATGTCTAGTTGAATTAGGCATATCTGATGTACTGGCAACAACCTTAGATGAATCTTCGGGGGCTCTAAGTTATACTTGGGGGTTTGGATTTCATTTGCCAGGCTTATTTCATTACAATATAATAAAATGCAGCAAATGGCAGCACTGATATGAGACTGAAATAATAAAACATCCAGTTATTTTTAAGGAATCAGTTAATTACATGCTAATGCTGACTGAGTTTGTGCTTGTGTATGTTAGATTTTCTTCAAGGGGTTTATGTATCACACATAGCATTTGTGTATGTTCTTTAAAGTAATTCAGTATGAAAAACAACAAGAACAGTTTGTTTTTTTCTATCACAATTTGCTTTGTCTTCTCCAAGAGTTGTTCGGTGCTATAAATAAATTATATCCATTTGGTAAATATGGTCAATTATTTTTATAATAATTGTATGGCAATTAGTATTTTATGGCTATAATATTAATATTACCTAAATAAGAGAGTAAATTTATGCCATGAGTGGCTATTTGGCATACACATCGTTTTGCTATTAACTGATTATAAACTGAAAATGAAGTTTTCATCACCTAAGGCAAAAATTATAATTTCCAAGAGTCTTTTAAATTAAAGGATAATGGGAATCCTTCGAGATGCTTTTGACAAGGAGCATGTTCTCTCAGTGAGGGTCAGAGTTCAGTTCCTGAAATCATCCATCAAATTCTGACTGACAAGGCCTGAATAGCTGTAAAAAGTGAACGGGAGATAGGGCGCCTTTGCTGACCTCCTAAATCACTTACATGCACATAGTTCAGCAAATACACACACCCATTCACAAACACCATACACAAATAAGTATACATTTCAAAAAGGGCATTTGTGAGTTGGAAAAGCAAGCTTTAAGCAGCCTGGGATGTCAAAGGATTTTATATATTTGAGATTTTCTTTCAAAAGTTTAATTTCATCATAGGAAAACACCATTTCATACCATTATTTCAGTTAAAAATAATCAGTTGAAATATTTATTGATGACTTTCTATATGCTATAACAATTTTGGGAATCATGAGAGGTGCAAAAAATGTTTAGATAAAGGCCCCTACCTATAGCTGGTCAGTCAAAACCTATCTCTTTAGCATTAAGCATTCCTGAGGATGCTATAACCTGATGATGCTTCTGAACTAAATCGGAAATTTAGTGTTAACTTGAGGTTGTTCCAACTGTACTGCTTAGCCACATTTCTTATCTCTTTTCCTTATGATTCAGCCTACATGTTAAGGAATATAGGTTAGGTAATCATCCTCTGAAGTGCCTTAACACCATCTACTTAGCCCATTTTACTCACGAAAATATATTATAAATTTTCTCTATAATTCTTCATTTCCCTATCTAAAATGTGAACTCCACTGTAGCAGGGACCAGCTTATCTCTATAGTTGATATCCGGTGACTGGCATATTATAGGTTCTAACTATTTGCTGAACTAATTGATTAGATAACTTGCCCTGCCTCCAAATCCTAGGGCCAAGGGAACCTTTCCCATATGTGAAAACTATTGATAATGTACAAAACAGCACTCCTCTCAGAAGTACTAAATGTACTTTTCAGACAATAGTCAATCCACATCTTTTCTACGTTTGAAATTGGTGTAAGACTATATCACTTATTTATAAACCAAATAAAGTAACTAGGGGGATGCTTTTCTCTAGCTTTATGAAATTAAACCTATTTTGGGTCCACATTCCACCTTCAGTAAGAGGGTCAGATGAGCATACCTGACTTTCATTCATTCCCTGTTCATGATCACAATGCTGGGCATTGCAGGGGTTCAACACACTTTTCTAAAATTAACACAACCAAATTCAAAAATCCTTTATTCCTTACCAATGTTTTAATTCAGAAGATTGTCTTTAAAATTTGGAAGTTGAAGAGGATTTCAAGAGTGGATGATTGCATTCTTCAAAATTCCTTTAAAAATAGCCTATTAAGAAACTTCAAATATACCCATAAAGAAATCATCATGACCAAGCTTCTCAATAAACTCTGAGTCTTAAAATAGTACATTATATATAAAGATATTTTGTTATATAGACTTTTCTTGAATTTTTTCCTTTAATTTGTTACTTGACTAGGGAAATGGCCATTTAAACAAGTGTTCCAATGAAACTATCAAAATTTCTAGATGTTATCAGTACTTCTGGAGAAGTAAAAGTAACAATGATAGTGACTCAATATTAACTGCACTGTTTTTGAATTTAACCATGATCTTTACCAAAAACATTTTAATTTCCTAACTTGTGAGAATGTTAGAAAATTAAAAGTTAAATAATGGAATTGGCTTCTGTCCTCTAAAAAATACAATATTCTTAGGTTGACCTAAAACAAAATTGGTTTAATTTTATATATATATATATATATACACACACACATGTATATACATATATACATATGTATACATATATACACATACGTGTGTGTATGTATAAATATATCTATATATATAGAGAGAGAGAGAGATGCACACATACAAAATTCTTAATTGGTATGCTTACTTCTCCTGAACTCAAGTATTAATTAGAAACCCCTGGCTTAAAATTTGCAGAAAAATATATTTACTAAAAAAAAAAAAATAACCTCACTAGTTTTCCTAAGGTATGACATTTACATGTTTTAAAATTTAGAATGGTTTGAAGCATCAACATGTTCTATTTAAAAAAACAAGAATTGAGAATATTCTTACTAAAATTTCTTTTTGGGGCGAACCTTACCAAAGTGGACAGAAACCTATGTCCGTGTGCACCCAAACACACACGCACACATCTTACCTTTTCTGACAAGAGGCTGATAAAACATCTTGTTTTCAGTTCTGAGGGCCAGATTTCATTCAGCTGTAAGGTTATAGCACCCCCTAGCCCAGCCTAACAGAATAGCAGTCACTTCTGGCATCGATTGAAGTTTAAAGGAAGCTTTTAAAATGTCTGTAAAACCCAGGAGCTTTTTAAAAGTATTCTTCGTTAAAGGAGGTATTTTATTTTATTTGGTAGCAATTGTTTTTTATTATTATTTACAATTTCTGGTATATAATCTGTTCTTATTCTGAATTGTACTAACTGCTGGTGAAGTACAGAAAGCTGATTTATACTAAAGATCACATACAGCATAAATATATCAAACAAATTTCCACTGGTCCTCTAAATTCCCCCCACCCTCCCAAATCATCAAAGAGCCAGACACTTGGAGTGCAAATATGAAATATAGGACATGGCTGTGTTGGTTATTGGCAAATCCTATGCTAGGAGGCAACAGCTCTCCGGAGAAAAAAAAGTACATTATTGAAAAATATATCTGAATATGACACATGTGGCCACCATTCAGATAAGATCCTTACCATTATTCTTTTATTCATGTATCACATATTAAGGAAAGAGTTGAAAAAGGAAGAATTCTGATGTGCTTGTAATAAATTTAAACTGTTTTGCTTGTCTTATCTTTGAATCTTCATGGTTTCCTTATTAAGCTACAAAGACTATTTCCAGCATATAATAGCACTGCTTGCATAGCACCTGTCGGTATAAATTCAGCAATATAAACCTTAAAGTATTTGATGGGAATGTAAATGGAATACCAATTTGCCAATGCAGCACTCAAGCCTGTAGTATCTGTGTTCACAGGATTCCAATTAGTCTAACATTTTTTGTAGACTTCAGAAAAAGAACGATTGTAAAACTTGGAAGCAAACAAAAAGGCAAGTGTTCACACTGTCTTGGCCCATTGTACATGTATTCCTCTCTTTGCTTCAGGAATAGTTGAAAGTCATCCTTCTTTATTCTGAGATACTATAAATCTAGATACTGTAAATCACTTAGTCAATCCACATTAAATTTAATTTAGTCTGACCACCACTACCATTCAAAGACCAGCAAATTGATTTTGTGTTACTAAAAAGTGATCACATTGATACTGCCATTTAATGAGCTCCATGCTTGTACATTGCTCCTAATGCACACTACTTCAGATCACTTAGTCAACTCCAGTCTAATTGAATGTACAATTTGAAACCTTGACTTGATGCTAACCGTCCAAAAATAGCAGAGTCTTTCCAGAGTAGTCCTGTCTACAAAATGCCATATATTGATGTTGTCCTACAACAAACACTTGTCTTTCTTGTCTTTTTGTCAGGGCCAGCTGTCAGTTATTGAGGTACAATTATAAGAAAACTTGCATTTAGAAAAAGATATTATTGACCTCTGCAAATTGGCAACATCAAAATTTGAAAGTGGATCTCAGGCAGACTTAATGGGGTATATGCAAATTCTCCAAACACAGGCCTGAAACTGTCACACGGCTGTTGTTATTTTAAGATATGCATGATATCCTCTTTCTGTTCTACCCCTTTTATTTTCACTAAATGGAGGCAGCATGTTTGCAAGACTAGTCTGGCTTAAGAGAAATGGCAATAGTATTTGCTGGGTTCCACTGTGAAGGATCACTATCAGTGCCAGTGGGTTTCATAAGCAAGCACTGCAGAAAAAGTGAAACTGATATAAGGTGACATTAAAACAGGAAAAGAGAGTACAGAAAAGACATGATTTCCGTAGGTTTACAAAATCAAGGCTGCATTGTAGAAATTAGAAATGAGCAGAGAATAGTAACTGATTATGCTTTATTACTTATTTTACAAAAGAACCTAATTTAGTGTTGCACTGTAGTTCAAAAATAGCTCCACATAATTCATAATGTGCTGTACTTGAGCACTGATGTTCCTCATTATGATAATGCCTTTTGATAACTTTTATTGAACATAAGCATTCCAATGATTAAACCTTTTAATAGGCAGCTCTCTTCAGTACTGGTTGCCATAATTTCAAAGCTCTGCTATACACATTTCCATACCAAAACAAGATGAAATCTAACACAGCTAGCCAAAAATCTATTGGGAGAATAAATGTATGGAAAAATAATCTAATTTGCAATTAAAAATCCAATGAAAAATTACCATCTATACAGAGTTTTGAGCCAAGAAATAAGACATTCTTCATCATGGGTTATACTCATAACCCAAACTAAATAGAAAATTAAGCATTTTTTGAAGTGACCCATCGTTTCCAATCCCCCTTTCTTTTACATATGTGTGTCCCGTTAAGTTCAACCTCACAAAAAGAAATTAGCTAATTACACTTTTACCTACACCACCTCCCATCATTTGTTATGTGGGGTTTGTTAGAGTCCTAAATTTCAGGTAATAAAAAGTTATCCATGAGCAGGAATATTTGTATCAGTTCCTTCATTGCTCAAATCCTACAGAGTGACATGAGTGGCCCAGGTGGATGCTTTGCATGCAGTGAGTTTGTATCACAGCCAAGGAACCCCAAATTTAGGAGACCTCAGCCTTCTATCATGGACTGTAAGCAAATCTGCCTAATCTTTGCCTGGAGGGGAACATTTTCATTATTATACTGGGCTGTATACAAACCTGCTCTTTGCTCTAAAGGATGCATTACTTCTACCTTCTAAGGCCGCTTGCTATACAAATATTCATAGAAAGGTAATCTGTAACAAAGAGAATCAGTGCCTCTGCTTGCACAGAAATGCAACAGACTCATGGAGATTTGTCTCCTTAAACTCTCCTACCTTTGAGCTCTCATAGAATGCATTTTCTGTTCTGCATAATACCTAACATTAAATTTATTTATGTTTTTGTCGATATATCCAGTGTCCCCAAATCAACCCCAAGTTCTGGGAAAAAAGAATTCATTCTTATATGAATATATATCCTTACTGCCTAATACGATGTCATAACCTAATTTGTGCTCAAGATATACTTAAAAAATGTTATTGATAATGATGATGATTGAATGATTAATTGATTGATGGTGGAAATGCTGTTAAAATAGAAAGATGCAGTCAATTTTCCAGAGCTTTTGTCTTCACAATGCCAACCATCAGGATCTTTACAAGTCCAAAGAATTTTAGATGGTTGGCATTAGGTAGAACACAGACTTATACAACTCACAGAGTTTCAGTCTTTAATTCTGTTTTTTTTTGTTTTTATTTTTTTTTCTTTGATATGTTGTAGAAATAGTCTTTGTCTAAGAACCTGACCTGGTAAAGCATATGCACATTTAATTAGAAGAATTTTGTGTAGAAAATGCCCTTGAGAAGAGAAGAAAAAGAAATTTAGAACAAAGGAAGAAATGGGGTTACAATGAATTCTAAGCCAAAAATCATGTTCACTTTTTGTCATTCAATAGCTAGAAAGCTTGGTTTATACTGTGGAAACAGAGACTTAATGCTCAAAGTACTTCACTGGTAAAACTGCCTGGAGTACATTTTGTTAGTACACATATGTAGCTTTTAAAGTTTAATTGTCTTTAAAATAGTGCTATTAGGGGAGAGATTGTTTCAAGATGGTGGAGTAGAAGGACATGCACTCACTCCCTCTTTCTAGAGCACTGGAATCACAACTAATGGCTGAACAATCATTGACTGGAAGACACTGGAATTCACCAAAAAAGATACCCCACATCCAAAGACAAAGGAGAAGCTGCAGTGAGACAGTACGAGGGGCACAATCACAATAAAATCAAATCCAATAAGCAATGGGTGGATGACTCACAAACTGGAGAACAATTATACCACAGAAGTCCACCCAATGGAGTGAAGGTTCTGAGCTCCATGTCAGGCTTCCCAACCTGGGGGTCCGGCAATGGGAGGAGGAATTCCCAGAGAATCAAACACTGAAGGTAGTGAGATTTGACTGCAGGACTTTGACAGGACTAGGGGAAACAGAGACTGCACTCTTGGAGGACACACACAAAGTAGTGTGCACATCAGGACCCAGGGGAAGGAGCAGTGAGCCCATAGGAGATTGAACCAGACCTACCTGCTAGTGTTAGAGGGTCTCCTGCAGAGTCAGGGAGTGGCTGTGGCTCACTGTGGGGACAAGTACACTGGCAGCAGAAGTTCAGGGAAGTACTCCTTGGCATAAGCCCTCCCAGAATCCACCATCAGCCCTACCAAAGAGCCTGTAGCCTTCAGTGCTGTGTTGTCTCAGGCCAAACAACCAACAGGGAGGGAACTCAGCCCCACCCATCAGCAGACAAGCAGATTAAAGTTTTACTGAGCTCTGCCCACCAGAGCAACAGTCAGCTCTACCCACCATCAGTCTCTCCCATCAGGAAGCTTGTACAAACCTCTTAGATGGCCTTATCCACCAGAAGGCACACAGCAGAAGCAAGAAGAACTACTATCCTGCAGCCTGTGGAACAAAAATCACATTCACAGAAAGATAGACAAAATGAAAAGGCAGAGGACTATGTACTAGATGAAGGAAAAAGATAAAAAACCCAGAGAAACAACTAAATGAAGTGGAGATAGGCAACCTTCCAGAAAAATAATTCAGAGTAATGATAGTGAAGATGATCCAGGACCTTGGAAAAAGAATGGAGGCAAAGATCGAGAAGATGCAAGAAATGTTTAACAAAGACCTAGAAAAAATAAAGAACAAACACCTAGAAAAATTAAAGAACAAACAGACAGAGATGAACAATAAAATAACTGAATGGAAAAATACACTAGAAGGAATCAATAGCAGAATAACTGAGGAAGAAGAATGGATAAGTGACCTGGAAGACAGAATGGTGGAATTCACTGCTGCAGAACAGAATAAAGAAAAAAGAATGAAAAGAAAAGAAGACAGCCTAAGAGACCTCTGGGACAACATTAAATGCACCAACATTCACATTATAGGGGTCCCAGAAAAAGAGAGAAAAGACCCGAGAAAATATTTAAGGGATTATAGTCAAAAACTTCCTAAACATGGGAAAGGAAATAGTCAATCAACTCCAGGAAGTGCAGAAAGTCCCATACAGGATAAATCCAAGGAGCAACAGGCCAAGACACATATTAATCAAACTATCAAAAATTAAATACAAAGAAAAAATACTAAAAGCAGCAAGGGAAAAACGACAAATAACATACAAGGGAACTCCCATAAGGTTAACAGCATTTTTTCAGCAGAAACTCTACAAGCCAGAAGGGAGTGGCACAATATATTTAAAGTGATGAAAGGGAAAAACCTACAACCAAGATTACTCTTCCCTGCAAGGATCTTATTCAGATTTGATGAAGAAATCAAAAGCTTTACAGACAAGCAAAAGCTAAGAGAATTCAGCACCACCAAACCAGCTCTACAACAAATGCTAAAGAAACTTCTCTAAGAGGAAAAGAACCTAAATAAACAAACCCAAAACAATAAAGAAAATGGTAATAGGAACATACATGTTGATAAGTACCTTAAATGTGAATGGATTAAATGTTCCAACCAAAAGACACAGGCTCGCTGAATGGATACAAAAACAAGGCCCATATATATGCTGTCTACAAGGGACCCACTTCAGACCTAGGGACACATACAGACTGAAAGTGAGGGGATGGAAAAGGAGATTCCATGCAATTGGAAATTGAAACAAAGCTGGAGTAGAAATACTCATGTCAGATAAAATAGACTTTAAAATAAAGAATATTGGAATGAGAGGAAGATGGCGGAAGAGTAAGACGCGGAGATCACCTTCCTCCCCACAGATACACCAGAAATACATCTACACGTGGAACAACTCCTACAGAACACCTGCTGAAGGCTGGCAGAAGACCTCAGACCTCCCAAAAGGCAAGAAACTCCCCACGTACCTGGGTAGGGCAAAAGAAAAAAAAAGAAAAAAACAGAGACAAAAGAATAGGGACGGCACCTGCACCAGTGGGAGGGCGCTGTGGAGGAGGAAAAGTTTCCACACACGAGGAAGCCCCTTCGCGTGCGGAGACTGCGGGAAGCAGAGGGGGGAGCATCGAAGCCGCGGAGGAGTGCACAGCAATGGGTGCGGAGGGCAAAGCGGGGACATTCCCGCACAGAGAATCGGTGCCGACTGGCACTCACCAGCCCGAGAGGCTTGTCTGCTCACCTGCCGGGGCAGGCGGGGCTGCGAGCTGAGGCTCTGAGGCTCGGGTTTCGGTTTCGGATGGAGCGCAGGGAGAGGACTGGGGTTGGCGGCTTGAACATAGCCTGAAGGGGTTAGTGCACCACGGCTAGCCGGGAGGGAGTCCAGGGAAAAGTCTGCACCTGCCGAAGAGGCAGAAGACTTTTTCTTCCCTCTTTGTTTCCTGGTGCGTGAGGAGAGGGGTTTAAGAACGCTGCTTAAAGGAACTCCAGAGACGGGCGCGAGCCGCGGCTAAAAGCGCGAACCCCAGAGACGGGCGGGAGACGCTAAGGCTGCTGCTGCCACCACCAAGGGGCCTGTGTGAGAGCACAGGTCACTCTCCACACCCCTCTTCCGCGGAGCCTGTGCAGCCCGCCACTGCCAGGTTCCCGGGATCCAGGGACAACGTCCCCGGAAGAACACACGGCGGGCCTCAGGCTGGTGCAAAGTCACACCGGCCTTTGCTGCCGCAGGCCCGCCCCGCACTCCTTGCCCCTCCCTCCCCGCCGGCCTGAGTGCGCCAGAGCCCCTGAATCAACGGCTCCTTTAACCCCGTCCTGTCTGAGCAAAAAACAGACGCCCTCCAGCGACCTACACGCAGAGGCAGGGCCAAATCCAAAGCTGAGCCCCAGTGAGCTGTGAGAACAAAGAAGAGAAAGGAAAATCTCTCCCAGCAGCCTCAGAAGCAGCGGATTAAAGCTCCACAATCAACTTGATATACCTTGCCTCTGTGGAATACCTGAATAGACAACCAATCATCCCAAATTAAGGAAGTGGACTTTAGGAGCAAGATCTATGATTTTTTTCCCTTTTCCTCTTTTTGTGAATGTGTATGTGTATGCTTCTGTGTGAGATCTTGCCTGTATAGTCTTGCTTCCACCATTTGTCCTAGGGTTCTATCCGTCCATGTTTTTTTTTTTTTTTAATTTTTTTCTTAATAACTAATTTTAGTTTTAATAACGTTATTATACTTTACCTTCTTTCTTTCTTTCTTTCTTTCTTTCCTTCCTTCCTTCCCTCCTTTAGACAACGAATCATCCCAAATTGAGGAGGTGGAGCAAGATTTATGATTTTTTCCCCCTTTACCTCTTTTAGTGAGGGTGTATGTGTACGCTTCTGTGTAGGATTTTGTCTGTATAGCTTTGCTTCCAACATTTGTCCTAAGGTTCTATCCGTCCTTTTTTTTTAATAAGATTTTTTTAATTCAATAACTTTATTATACTTTATTTTATTTTTATTGTATCTTCTTTCTTTCTGTCCTTTTTCCTTCTTTCCCTCCTTCCTTCCTCCCTCCCTCCCTCCTTTCTTTCCTTCTTGCCTTCTTTCCTTCTTTGCTTCTTTCTTTCTTTCTTTCTTCCTTCCTTCCTTCCTCCCCTCCTTTCCTTCTTTCTTTCCTCATACTTCTACTAATTCTCTCTACTTTTTCTCCCTTTTATTCTGAGCCGTGTTGATGAAAGGCTCTTGGTGCTCCAGCCAGGAGTCAGGGCTCTGCCTCTGAGGTAGGAGAGCCAACTTCAGGACACTGGTCAACAAGAGAACTTCCAGCTCCACATAGTATCAAACAGCGAAAATCTCCCAGAGACCTCCATCTTAACACCAGCACCCAGCTTCACTCAATGACCAGCAAGCCACAGTGCTGGACAACCTATGCCAAACAACTAGCAAAACAGGAACACAACCCCACCCATTAGCAGAGAGGCTGCCTAAAATCATAATAAGGCCACAGACACCCCAAAACACACCACCAGACATGAACCTGCCCACTAGAGAGACAAGATCCAGCCTCATCCACCACAACACAGGCACTAGTCCCCTCCACCAGGAAGCCTACACAACCCACTGAACCAACCTTAGCCACTGGAGACAGACATCAAAAACAGCGGGAACTACGAACCTGCAGTCTGCAAAAAGGAGACCCCAAACACAGGAAGATAAGCAAAATGAGAAGACAGAAAAACACACAGCAGATAAAGGAGCAAGATAAAAATTCACCAGACCTAACAAATGAAGAGGAAATAGGCAATCTACCTGAAAAAGAATTCAGAATAATGATAGTAAGGATGATCTGAAATCTTGGAAATAGAATGAACAAAATGCAAGAAACAGTTAACAAAGACCTAGAAGAAATAAAGATGAAACAAGCAACGATGAACAACACAATAAATGAAATTAAAAATTCTCTAGAGGGAATCAATAGCAGAATAACTGAGGCAGAAGAACGGATAAGTGACCTAGAAGATAAAATAGTGGAAATAACTACTGCAGAGCAGAATAAAGAAAAAAGAATGAAAAGAACTGAGGACAGTCTCAGAGACCTCTGGGACAACATTAAACGCACCAACATTCGAATTATAGGGGTTCCAGAAGAAGAAGAGAAAAAGAAAGGGACTGAGAAAATATTTGAAGAGATTATAGTTGAAAACTTCCCTAATATGGGAAAGGAAATAGTTAATCAAGTCCAGGAAGCACAGAGAGTCCCATACAGGATAAATACAAGGAAAAATACACCAAGACACATATTAATCAAACTGTCAAAAATTAAATACAAAGAAAGCATATTAAAAACAGCAAGGGAAAAACAACAAATAACACAAAAGGGAATCCCCATAAGGTTAACAGCTGATCTCTCAGCAGAAACCCTACAAGCCAGAAGGGAGTGGCAGGACATACTGAGAGTGATGAAGGAGAAAAACCTGCAGCCAAGACTACTCTACCCAGCAAGGATCTCATTCAGATTTGATGGAGAAATTAAAACCTTTACAGACAAGCAAATGCTGAGAGAGTTCAGCACCACCAAACCAGCTTTACAACAAATGCTAAAGGATCTTCTGTAGACAAGAAACACAAGAGAAGGAAAAGACCTACAATAATAAACCCAAAACAATTTAGAAAATGTGAATAGGAACATACATATCGATAATTACCTTAAATGTAAATGGACTAAATGCTCCCACCAAAAGACACAGATTAGCTGAATGGATACAAAAACAAGACCCTTATATATGCTGTCTACAAGAGACCCACTTCAGACCTAGAGACACATACAGACTGAAAGTAAGGGGATGGAAAAAGATATTCCATGCAAATGGAAACCAAAAGAAAGCTGGAGTAGCAATTCTCATATCAGACAAAATAGACTTTAAAATAAGGACTATTAAAAGAGACAAAGAAGGACACTACATAATGATCAAGGGATCGATCCAAGAAGAAGATATAACAGTTGTAAATATTTATGCACCCAACATAGGAGCACCTCAATACATAAGGCAAATACTAACAGCCATAAAAGGGGAAATCAACAGTAACACATTCATAGTAGGGGACTTAAACACCCCACTTTCACCCATGGACAGATCATCCAAAATGAAAATAAATAAGGAAACAAGCTTTAAATGATACAATAAACAAGATGGACTTAATTGATATTTATAGGACACTCCATCCAAAAACAACAGAATACACATTTTTCTCAAGTGCTCATGGAACATTCTCCAGGATAGATCATATCTTGTGTCACAAATCAAGCCTTGGTAAATTTAAGAAAATTGAAATTGTATCAAGTATCTTTTCTGACCACAACGCCATGAGACTAGATATCAATTACAGGAAAAGATCTGTAAAAAATACAAACACATGGAGGCTAAACAATACACTACTTAATAATGAAGTGATCACTGAAAAAATCAAAGAGGAAATTAAAAAATACCTAGAAACAAATGACAATGGAGACACAATGACGCAAAACCTATGGGATGCAGCAAAAGCAGTTCTAAGGGGGAAGTTTATAGCAATACAAGCCCACCTTAAGAAGCAGGAAACATCTCGAATAAACAACCTAACCTTGCACCTCAAGCAATTAGAGAAAGAAGAACAAAAAAACCCCAAAGCTAGCAGAAGGAAAGAAATCATAAAGATCAGATCAGAAATAAATGAAAAAGAAATGAAGGAAACAATAGCACAGATCAATAAAACTAAAAGCTGGTTCTTTGAGAAGATAAACAAAATAGATAAACCACTAGCCAGACTCATCAAGAAAAAAAGGGAGAAGACTCAAATCAATAGAATTAGAAATGAAAAAGAAGAGGTAACAACTGACACTGCAGAAATACAAAAGATCATGAGAGATTACTACAAGCAACTCTATGCCAATAAAATGGACAATCTGGATGAAATGGACAAATTCTTAGAAATGCACAACCTGCCAAGACTGAATCAGGAAGAAATAGAAAATATGAACAGACCAATCACAAGCACTGAAATTGAAACTGTGATTAAAAATCTTCCAACAAGCAAAAGCCCAGGACCAGATGGCTTCACAGACGAATTCTATCAAACATTTAGAGAAGAGCTAACACCTATCCTTCTCAAACTCTTCCAAAATATAGCAGAGGGAGGAACACTCCCAAATTCCTTCTACGAGGCCACCATCACCTTGATACCAAAACTAGACAAGGATGTCACAAAGAAAGAAAACTACAGGCCAATATCACTGATGAACACAGATGCAAAAATCCTCAACAAAATACTAGCAAACAGAATCCAACAGCACATTAAAAGAATCATACACAATGACCAAGTGGGATTTATCCCAGGAATGCAAGGATTCTTCAATATACGCAAATCTATCAATGTGATAAACCATATTAACAAATTGAAGGAGAAAAACCATATGATCATCTCAATAGATGCAGAGAAAGCTTTTGACAAAATTCAACACCCATTTATGATAAAAACCCTGCAGAAAGTAGGCATAGAGGGAACTTTCCTCAACATAATAAAGGCCATATATGACAAGCCCACAACAAACATCATCCTCAATGGTGAAAAACTGAAAGCATTTCCACTAAGATCAGGAACAAGACAAGGTCGCCCACTCTCACCACTCTTATTCAACATAGTTATGGAAGTTTTAGCCACAGCAATCAGAGAAGAGAAGGAAATAAAAGGAATCCAAATTGGAAAAGAAGAAGTAAAGCTGTCACTGTTTGCAGATGGCATGATCCTATACATAGAGAATCCTAAAGATGCTACCAGAAAACTACTAGAGCTAATCAATGAATTTGGTAAAGTGGCAGGATACAAAATTAATGCACAGAAATCTCTGGCATTCTTATATACTAATGATGAAAAATCTGAAAGTGAAATCAAGAAAACACTCCCATTTACCATTGCAACAACAACAACAAAATATCTAGGAATAAACCTACCTAAGGAGACAAAAGACCTGTATGCAGAAAATTATAAGACACTGATGAAAGAAATTAAAGATGATACAAATAGATGGAGAGATATGCCATGTTCTTGGATTGGAAGAATCAACATTGTGAAAATGACTCTACTACCCAAAGCAATCTATAGATTCAATGCAATCCCTATCAAACTACCACTGACATTTTTCACAGAACTAGAAAAAAAATGTTTCACAATTTGTATGGAAACACAAAAGACCGCGAATAGCCAAAGCAATCTTGAGAACAAAAAAAGGAGCTGAAGGAATCAGGCTCCCTGACTTCAGACTATACTACAAAGCTACAGTAATCAAGACAGTATAGTACTGGCACAAAAACAGAAAGATAGATCAATGGAACAGGATAGAAAGCCCAGAGATAAACCCACGCACATATGGACACCTTATCTTTGATAAACATGGCAGAAATGTACAGTGGAGAAAGGACAGCCTCTTCAATAAGTGGTGCTGGGAAAACTGGACAGGTACATGTAAAAGTATGAGATTAGATCATTCCCTAATGCCATACACAAAAATAAGCTCAAAATGGAATAAAGACCTAAATGTAAGGCCAGAAACTATCAAACTCTTAGAGGAAAACATAGGCAGAACACTCTATGACATAAATCACAGCAAGATCCTTTCTGACCCACCTCCTAGAGTAATGGAAATAAAAACAAAAATAAACAAATGGGACCTAATGAAACTTCAAAACTTTTGCACAGCAAAGGAAACCATAAACAAGACCAAAAGACAACCCTCAGAATGGGAGAAAATATTTGCAAATGAAGCAACCAACAAAGGATTAATCTCCAAAATTTACAAGCAGCTCATGCAGCTCAATAACAAAAAAACAAACAACCCAATCCAAAAATGGGCAGAAGACCTAAATAGACATTTCTCCAAAGAAGATATACAGACTGCCAACAAACACATGAAAGAATGCTCAACATCATTAATCATTAGAGAAATGCAAATCAAAACTACAATGAGATATCATCTCACATCAGTCAGAATGGCCATCATCAAAAAAATCTAGAAACAATAAATGCTGGAGAGGGTGTGGAGAAAAGGGAACACTCTTGCACTGCTGGTGGGAATGTGAATTCGTTCAGCCACTATGGAGAACAGTATGGAGGTTCCTTAAAAAACTACAAATAGAACTACCATATGACCCAGCAATCCCACTACTGGGCATATACCCTGAGAAAACCAAAATTCAAAAAGAGTCATGTACCAAAATGTTCATTGCAGCTCTATTTACAATAGCCTGGAGATGGAAACAACCTAAGTGCCCATCATAGGATGAATGGATAAAGAAGATGTGGCACATATATACAATGGAATATTACTCAGCCATAAAAAGAAACGAAACTGAGCTATTTGTAATGAGGTGGATAGAACTAGAGTCTGTCATACAGAGTGAACTAAGTCAGAAAGAAAAAGACAAATACTGTATGCTAACACATATATATGGAATTTAAGAAAAAAATGTCATGAAGAACCTAGGGGTAAGGCAGGAATAAAGACGCAGACCTACTAGAGAACGGACTTGAGGTTATGGGGAGGGGGAAGGGTGAGCTGTGACAGGGCGAGAGAGAGTCATGGACATATACACACTAACAAACGTAGTAAGGTAGATAGCTAGTGGGAAGCAGCCGCATGGCACAGGGATATTGCCTCGGTGCTTTGTGACAGCCTGGAGGGGTGGGATAGGGAGGGTGGGAGGGAGGGAGATGCAAGAGGGAAGACATATGGGAACATATGTATATGTATAAGTGATTCACTTTGTTATAAAGCATAAACTAACACACCATTGTAAAGAAATTATACCCCAATAAATATGTTAAAAAAATAAAGAAAGAAAGAATATTACAAGAGACAAGGAAGGACACTATATAACAATCAAGGGACCGAGCCAAGAAGAAGATATAACAATTACATATATATATGCACCCAACATAGGAGCACCTCAATAAATAAGGCAACTGCTAGCATCTATAAAAGAGGAAATTGACAGTAACACAATAATAGTGGGGGACTTTAACACCTCACTTACACCAATGTACAGATCATCCAGACAGAATATTAATAAGTAAACACAAGCTTTAAATGAAACAATAGACCCAATAGATTTAATTGATATTTATAGGAAATTCCATCCAAAAACAGCAGATTACACTTTCTTCTCAAGTGTACACAGAACTTTCTTCATGATAGATCATATCTTAGGTCACAAGTCAAGCCATGGTAAATTTAAGAAAATTGAAATCATATCAGGCATCTTTTCCAACCACAGCACTATGAGATTAGAAATCAATTACAGGGAAAAAAACTTAAAAACCCAAACACATTGGAGGTTAAACAGTACGTTACTAAATAACCAAGAGATCACTGAAGAAATCAGAGAAAATCAGGAAACACCTAGAGACAAATGACAATGAAAACAAGACAATCCAAAACCTATGGGACTCAGCACAAGCCGTTCTAAGAGGGAAGTTTATAGCAATACAATCCTAACTCAAGAAATAAGAAAAATCTCAAATAAACAATCTAATCTTACACCTAAAGGAACTAGAGAAAGAAAAACAAACTAAACCCAAAGTTAGTAGAAGGAAAGAAATCGTAAAGATCAGTTCAGAAATAAATGAAATAGAAACAAAGAAAACAATAGCAAAGATCAATAAAACTAAAAGCTGGTTCTTTGAGAAGGTAAACAAAGTTGATAAACCTTTAGCCAGACTCATCAAGAAAAAGAGGGATAGGACTCAAATCAATAAAATTAAAAATGAAACAGGAGAAGTTACAACAGACACCACAGAAATACAAAGCATTATAAGAGACTACTACAAGCAACCCTATGCCAGTAAAATGAACAACCTGGAAGAAATGGACAAATTCTTAGAAAGGTATAACCTTTCAAGGCTGAACCAGGAAGAAACAGAAAATATGAACAGACCAATCACAAGTAATGAAATTGAAACTGTGATTAAAAATCTTCCAACAAGCAAAAGTCCAGTACCAGGTGACTTCACAGGTGAATTCTATCAAACATTTAGAGATGAGCTAACACCTGAAGAGCT
Organism: Leucopleurus acutus; assembly: GCF_964270905.1. Classification (NCBI taxonomy): domain Eukaryota; kingdom Metazoa; phylum Chordata; class Mammalia; order Artiodactyla; family Delphinidae; genus Leucopleurus; species Leucopleurus acutus. The sequence continues at coordinate 124,136,104 of NC_139143.1, forward strand.
AATTCCCATCCTTCTCAAACTCTTCCCAAAAAATTGCAGAGGAAGGAGCACTCCCAAACTCATTCTACGAAGCCACCATCACCTGGATACCAAAACTAGACAGAGATACTACAAAAAAGGAATATTACAGACCAGTATCACTGATTAACATAGATGCAAAAATCCTCAATAAAATACTAGCAAACAGAATCCAACAACACATTAAAAGGATAATACACCAAGATCAAGTGGGATTTATCCCAAGGATGCAAGGATTCTTCAGTATATGCAAATCAATCGATGTGATACACCATATTAACAAACTGAAGAATAAAAACCATGTGAACATCTCAATAGATGCAGAAAAAGCTTTTGAAAAAATTCAACACCCATTTATGATAAAAGTTCTCCAGAAAGTGGGCATAGAGGAAACCTACCTCAACATAATAAAGGCCATATATGACAAACCCACAGCATACATCATTCTCAGTGGTGAAAACTGAAAGCATTTCCTATAAGATCAGGAACAACACAAGTAGGTCCACTCTTGCCACTTTTATTCAACATAGTTTTGAAGTCCTAACCATGGCAATCAGAGAAGAAAAATAAATCAAAATAATGCAAATTGGAAAAGAAGAAGTAAAACTGTTTGCAGATGACATGATACTATACATAGAGAATCCTAAAGATGCCACCAGAAAACTACTAGAGCTAATCAATGAATTTGGTAATGTTGCAGCATACAAAATTAATGCACAGAAATCTCTTTCATTCCTATATGCTAACAGTGAAAGATCAAAAAGAGAAATTAGGGAAATAATCCCATTCACCATTGCAACAAAAAGAATAAAATACCTAGGAATAAACCTACCTAAGGAGGTAAAAGACCTGTACTCAGAAAACAATAAGACACTAATGAAAGAAATCAAAGGTGAAACAAACAGATGGAGAGATATACCATGTTCTTGGATTGGAAGAATCAATATTGTGAAAATGACTATACTGTCCAAAGCAATCTACAGAATCAATGCAATCCCTATCAAACTACCAATGGCATTTTTCACAGAAAAAACAAAAAATCTTAAAATTTGTATGGAGACACAAAAGACCCCGAATAGCCAAAGCAATCTTGAGGGGAAAAAAACAGAGCTGGAGGAATCAGACTCCCTGACTTCAGACTATATTACAAAGCTACAGTAATCAAAACAGTATGGTATTGGCACAGAAACAGAAATATAGATCAATGGAACAGGATAGAAAGCCCAGAGATAAACCCACACACCTATGGTCAACTAATCTATGACAAAGGAGGAAAGGATATACAATGGAGAAAAGACAGTCTCTTCAATAAGTGGTGCTGGGAAAACTGGATAGCTACATGTAAAAGAATGAAATTAGAACACTCCCTAACACCATACACAAAAAATAAACTCAAAATGGATTAAAGACCTAAATAAGGCTGGACACTATAAAACTCTTAGAGGAAAATATAGGAAGAACACTCTTTGACATAAATTATAGCAAGATCTTTCTTTTTTAAAGCACATTAGGTATAAACAAACTTTTGGATATAGAAAATAAGATAAGATTCCTCCTTAAAAATAATAAATTGTTGTATCAATTGAATATCTTATCTATAAAGTGAAGCATAAAGGGAAATACCTTTTTACTGATAACTTTAAATGTATCTTCATATTTAATATAAATATGAAAAGAGTACCAACATACTTTGCAAGTATCTTATTTTGTATAATAAAATAAATGAACGCTCTGTTAAAATCTGAACTAAGAAAGAGTCAGTTTTTTAGAGAAAAAGGGAATCATTTGAGATGTAAATATCTGACAAATAGATACAGGAGCAAAGGGAATTTAAAAAGGGGTTTGGGAAGAAATGGGCAGTTTCTAGTTGTTAAGGTAATTAAACTTTTTTCAAGATCATTAAAACATATTTTTCCTGCACACTACTAATTTTCTTTCAGGTTATAAAGGTCATTGTTAAGCAGAACAGGAGGGAAAAAATTGAGAGCTGGTATTTATCTACCTAGTGCAAAGGGGCACAAACAATATTAACAATCACAGTTAGGTTCTTCCTTTCTGGCATATGTCTTTCTGGCCAGGAATTCTACCACAGTCCAGTGAGATAGAACTATAAAACGGCACCTATTTAAGTATTAATTACAGTGACAATTATCAATGTAAAATAGATCCTTCAGTATTTTGAATATGGCCCACTATCTCCACACTACTTCCTATAAGAAATGGTATTCTTTTTAGCATCCAATTGTGCATGAAACAATTTGTTCCGATGCACTGCAGAGGGATATATTTTTGCTTCTGTGCTCCGTGAAGCTGATTCCTAAGGGATTACTACATTAAGGATAGAAAGATTGTGTTTGAAGTATTCTTACAAAACAGAAATGTTGAAAGTCTAAGGTGATGGAATAAATAGCTAAAATACCAGTTCTGGCCAAGTACATGGTCATACTGACCTCCTTAATTTCATAACTGCTTTAGCTTTTCATGTGTAGAAGTTTTATTTTTATCGGTACTGAGTAACTTAAAATACCTCTGACTTTTGTAAGAACCCTTCAGTAAGAGAAGAGCTCAAAAGCATGACATCATATGTATCTAGGAATGATAATGACTAAATCTGGCCCTGTGAGCTTCTGGTAGGGTAATTTAATCCTCCTAGTTACCATATAGTTCAATTTCTTTATCCAATACAAGGACTAAGCAGATAAACCATTTGTAGTGTGATTGTTCAAGAGTTCAACTATTCTGAAAATGAAACCAACAAATAATCAATCTGGAGACATAATATAGAAACATAAATCTGGTCTACAGATGAAAGAAAGATGATATAGAAGAAAGCATAGGAGCTTTGAAGTTAGATAAGCCTGGCTTTGAATCATGTCACACTGAACCTTATTCAGTTGCCTTGTTTAATAGAAGTTTTATCTAAAGGATATAAACACAGATGTATACAGAGGGATCTGAATATCAGCTCCTTGGTGTCAGCAAGAACTGGCACCCAGATGAGATCTAGTGGGAACATGACACTTGACAGAACCAGGACATAGGCTGATTCTATGTGAGTTCTATGTGAGTACTCAATGTGAGTGCTCTGCTTATTAATAACACTTATTTGTATTTAGCTTATTTGTATCTTATATTTCTTTTTGTCTCATGATACATCTGTCTACTGGTAAGTGAAAAATTCACTCATATGTCCATTTCAAATTCTTGAGAGAGAAACTAAATGTTCCCAATTATCTTTTTCTACCTGGTCTGCCATCTCTGGTCAATGAAGGCACCAACCTAAAAATCCCAATGGATTGAATCTGGGAATAGAGGGCACCCTCTGGTGGTAGCAAACATGACAATGTGAATCTGCTACCTAAGGACTAACGGTGGGCAAGTATAATGATTAATATCATAATTCAAAATCCCACCTTTGGAAGTACGGTAAAAAATCTGGCAAAACTTGACTGAACCAGTGTAGCCCTCAGCAACTGGTAGTAAGTTATAACTTCATGCTTCAAGAGGTGATGATAAATGGGTGTGATTTAATAACTTCCCCAAATGATATTTGTTTCTGCAACTTATGTACCTCAGAATATCCCTCTTACTTTTAGAAGGGGCTTCTAGAACAGATGGTCATTTTAACATAAAGTCAGCTGTTGATTCCATTTCCTACTTGGTGCCCAGATTGATATTCAAGGACATATGAACATCCTCTAGTTTAAAATCCTTCACTGGTTTCCTATTTCCCTCCAGATAAAATTCCAGCTTCTTAGAATGTACCTTCATATTTGTTCATGTTTAACTTCATGTTTGGCTTCAACAACATCTTTGGCTATTCCCTTCTTCTACCACTTCAAACCCTGTGTTTCAGTTATGCCATTTTATTTTTTCCCCCTTGCTAGATGTTGTAATTACTGAGGTCCAAATATCACACCAGACAGCAAGTATTTGATCACTAAAATTCAGTAAAACTCTTTCTGGCAGGAATTGTCCCTGATTTTTGTATTGTGTTTATACTAACTATCATGATTAAGAACCAACTCTCTGTGAAATGCAACACAGACCTCTTAATCTAATTTTCACAACACCCTTATGAAGGACAAATTATCATACTAATTTTGCAGCTAAGGAAACAGTCTCTAGTAGGTTTGAAAACTTGTCCAAATTAAGACAGTTACTAAGAGAGCCAGACAGAATTCAATCTCAGGTATATCTGACTTTAAAATTCACTTACTGTCCCACAAGACTCTCTCTAGTCTCCATAATAATGGAGAATCTAAGGGCCACTTGTAGTAGAAGAAACTAGTTATAATTGATCTTTGCTAAATTATGAAGAAACACCAAATCTGGGGTTGTCCAGTGTAGGACATCTTTGCCCTTGCCTTCCACTAATCTTTCCTCTCAAGGATGGGATGGGAATACAAGCTCATAGTGCTTGCTGACTCTATGTCCTTGCCCTTCCTTTAGTAACCTGGTGTCCATTTTTTTTTTTTTTTTTTTTTTTTTTTTGGTACGCAGGCCTCTCAATGCTGTGGCCTCTCCCGTTGTGGAGCACAGGCTCCGGACGCGCAGGCTCAGTGGCCATGGCTCACGGGCCTAGCCGCTCCACGGCATGTGGGATCTTCCCGGACCGGGGCACGAACCCGTGTCCCCTGCATCGGCAGGCGGACTCCTAACCACTGTGCCACCAGGGAAGCCCTGGTGTCCATTTTTAAGTGGTGGGGAAAATAGTTGTTTGCTTATAGTTACCATGATGATGATGTGAAAAGAGTGTGATGGGGTAGATGAGCCAGGAAAAGATACAAAAATGGGCAAGATAATAGTTTGTGATTGCCTACTATAGAGGAAAGAATGAGATTCTTTATTTGCACAACTGTATTAAGGTTCTAAGATATTCTGTTTTTATGTATTACTAATATTTCATTGTGTTTTACTTGTATTGCTGCTTTTGAAAACAAGTAAATGATTTTTTGTTGCTGTTATTTGTCTTTGCTATTAATTGGCTTTGTAAATTTAAAAAGTATATTTTATAAAATATAATTATTTTACTTCATAGAGATTAGCAGTAAGAAACATTTCAAGTATTACACACAATAAAGAGAATCAGAGCAAATTTAATGCAGTAGCATGTTATGAAATGTCTTCATTGTTAATTTTCTGAAAGATATAGTACCAGATTATTACAAAATAAATTTATTTCTCAAATATAGGTATAATATAATATATATATATTTGTAATATAGGTTATGATGGGACATTATAAACTAATATTAAAATATAGATATTTAAGTATTTTATTTGTTTAATAAGCCAAAAATTGCAGTACCACTACCAAGGTACTTGATACTTGGGCTGTCCTTAAACCTTTGTAGAAACCTATCAGATTGTTTCACAAATATTTGTTAATTTACCTTTTCCTCCTGAAACTTCAGAGCTCTTATCAATGACAGAGTTTCTTCTTAAGAAACTCTAGTTGGGCTCTTCTGAACTCTCTTCTCAACTAGGTCCTGATTTTGGGTTTCCATGTCTATTTCTTCATTGTCCAATTTTAGCAAGAATCCTAATAAGTTTAGCCATCCTCAATATCTGATTGCTCATAATATCTGGTCATGGGTTTCCTCATCCTCCATCATCCCCCAGGTGATGTTTGATCACCCTGGCCTACCTTCTGCAAGAATTAAGTTAGGTCAGTTTAGCCAGAATCTCCCCTTACCCTGATGTTTCTTCTTAGTTATTTTCCATCCACTGATCCTCACCCTGCTCCTTGGTTATAAATTCCCACTTTTCCTTTTTGTATTTGGAGTTGAGCCCAATCTCTCTTCCCATTGCAAAACCCCATCAAAATTGTCCCTATACTTATTGTGATGGTCCTAAGTAAATTCTGCCTTACTGTTCTTTAACAAATGTCATTGAATAATTGTTTTTCTTTAACATCAGTGTGCAAGAACTCTATAAGAAAGTCTCCCACCTTGTAGAGCTGTTTTGAATATTCAATGAGTTAGCATAAATAACATTTCCCAGCTTAATACCAGGCACCTAAGAAGCACTAAGTACCTTCTGTTGAAGGTAAAATTTTCAAGATGGTAAAATTATGGCTATCCTCAAACATAAAATGAACACATCAAATACTTTCTTTAGCTCATTAATTAGTGAGGAAACATGAAAGATGGTGAAACTGGTTCAAATGAAAATGTGTTATAGAGATTTTTATTCATGACTAGACAAAATTTATTTGCATTTCTATGTACGAGAAACATTTACATTGTTAACAGTTTTCTACAACATAACCTCCATACCTATACAGTTGTAAAAGAGCCCAGTTAGTATAAAAGATAATCTAAGGTGTACAGCCTTATAGAATCAGATAATCCCCAGAGGGTCAAGTAAACAACATTCACCAAATCATTTGAAAAGACAGGCAGGAATTTCATTTGCCATTTCCAAGTCAATTTACATTTTATAACTGTTTGCCCATTTTTTCTTGAAAAAATTTAAGACATTTTTTTCTGGCACTTTCTTCTCCATAAGGTTTATTTATTTTAGAACTAATCTTTATACTCTCAGTACTTAGATATGCTTAGTAGTCTAAAAATGATGGTTTAAATAATTTATTAATTGCCACTGCCACTTATACAGCACTTTATTATATGAAAAAGAGCTTTCTCATGATTCCTGTCATCCATTCAATTATCTCACAAGGATCATTGAAAAAACAACAGTCACAACATTATTTTCAACTCAATTTAATAAATATTTAATGAGAACCTACCACATATTCTCTGAAATAAAGGGGAGAAATTTAATTACAGTGGCTTGATTGAGGTCTCTTCAATTTTCCTCCCTGATAATACACTGGGCTTTTCTTTTTTATCCTCTCATGGTAATGTATCCATCATTATCATAGAAACACTTCCAGAGTTATAACTCTGCTTTTCATAGGGAGTTTCTAGTCTGAGTACCAAAGGACAATATAAAAATCATAACTACCTCCTATTAGTTTATAATGAATCCTCACAATAGTCCTCTCAACAAGCTTCTGAAGCATAGATTCCTCCAAGAAATAGCACAAAGCACAAGAAGACCGAGGGCAGTCATGAGATCATTTGCATTTAGAGGGACCCCATCTGCTGTTCCACTGTTTAGTGTCAGAGCCACTTTTCAATCCCATACTCTTTATCAGCTGAACTTCTCTTCTCCTAATGAGTCAACACACTCTGTATCCCTCAGGGATTTCACCCTTCAACCTGGCTTCAAAGTAGCAGAAATGTTGTCTCCCTTGCTCTTCTCTTCTTTGCTCCTCCCAGTGATAAGAGTTTTAGAAAGAAAAGGAAACAAATGCTACCAAATACCCAGGACAGATCGAGATGTTATGAATAAATGAGGTCCCAAATTGGGTACATTTCATAAAAGGAAGTATAGCTCATAGAAAGTAAATAATTTATATATAATTACTAAACTAAAAAGTGGCAGGGGCAGGATTCAAATTCAGGATCCAAGGTTTCCACAGAAGGTATAGTGCTAACAGCTTAGATTTGGAGTTAAAAAAAAAAAAAAAGAAACTCTGTTTGCATCAAGGTCAGCCACTCTCTGTGACTTTAAGGAGGTTACTTAACTTTCCATAATCACATGGATTTCTTCTAGAAATAGTATGTACCTAATGAGGTCATTTTCAGGATTAAATTAGATACTGCCTGAAAGGCAACTATTCAATAGTATTTTAACTTTCAATATTATTATCTTTAGTTAATGTTATCTGCCAAAACTTTTACTGCTAATTAATACCAAAAATCAAAGATATAATAACAAACATGAAGAAGTTACAAAGGTCAAGCATTTTATGAAGTTCTTAAAGTCTTTAGCCTTGTAACTAGAAATATGTAAGTGCCTGCTTTCAACTTTTTTTAAGCAGGAGATAGAATTCACTAATCATTTCCATTTACAGCTCTCCACCCCAATTTTCGTCTAATTTCCTAACTTTCATCCTTCCATTAAGTGGCACTTAAACTCCATATTTTAAGAAATCTCCCTTCCTGGTCCCAGACCACTCACATGATCACTTAACTCAACCATGTAATTTTCATTTTTAAGGATGTGACCTCCATCTCAGTAGCCCATGGCTCCAAAGTGTTGATGAAATATTAATCATTCAATCCAAGAAAGAATTGGAGAATTTTATTTGAGCCAAATTTAAGGATTATAACCCAGGAAGAATATCTCAGAAAGCTCTGAGAACTGTTCTGCTTGTTAGAAGTCAAGACACAGTTTATGTAAGTTTTTTTGACAGAGGACTGTACATCAAATGACAAATACTGACAATTTACATAATCCAGATATATGCGCCATCGTGGTGGGTCATGTGACCCATTACAAGATCAAGAAGTGTTGTTATTTTTTAAGGAGTTGTCTTGTTGATGTTGGGAGAATGTTACTCTTTATGGTTGACCAGCTATTCCTGCCTTTGAGGGAGGTTTGGTCGATGCATAATGCAGATACAAAATGCACAGTCGGGGGAGAGACGAGGTCAAAGCACAGATAATTTTTACGTTTAAATTTATCTTTTCTTCCCATAAAATATGCATTTTATTTCAAGAAAGAAGGAAGGAAGGAACGAACGAACGAACGAAGGAAAGAAGGAAGAATAATTTCTTGTGTATACAGTTCTCATTTTAGAGTTTAAAAAATGTATATTTTTGGGCTTCCCTGATGGCACAGCTGTTGAGAGTCCGCCTGCGGATGCAGGGGACATGGGTTCGTGCCCCGGTTCTGGGAAGATCCCACATGCCATGGAGCAGCTAGGCCCGTGGGCCATGGCCGCTGAGCCTGCACGTCCGGAGCCTATGCTCTGCAACGGGAGAGGCCACAGCAGTGAGAGGCCCACGTACTGCAAAAAAAAAAAAAAAAAAGTATATTTTTAACACTTCTTTTTATACACTCAGAGAGATCTTGCTTTTCTGTGCAAATGCTTAACCATGCTGAAAGAGGAAGAGCTCATCTATGTTTGAATGGGCTCAATCTTTATGGTACCCCACATCAAAGTTGGACTTTTATAGGACCCATTTTCAATTTTCAGCTCTCATTCCATAGAATTCAGTCAATCCAGAGCTTTCAGATTGATTCGATCAGTAACTGGCCCATTCATTTGTTCCAGTTTATCAAGGATTCAAACTATGGCAGATATTCCTTTTCCACCGCTGATTAAATCCTTTTATCACAGCAGTAATTTTTGACTGAGATTTATTGACCCCCCTCTCTTCCCTTAAAATAGGCAATTAGTAATCCCTTATTCAGACCTTCAATTCTACTTGTCACAAACTTACGTAAAAAGAGAAAAATTGACCCAAGTCTGGATGAAGACTAAAACTTTGTTCAAATTGTAATTTGCAAATCTTTTTTTGGAAAAAATGATTATCCTTGATAAAAAGCTTAATTAATGTTCAAATAAATTTTAATGAGAATAAGACCACTTCTGAGAACTCAGTTATCCACTCCTTCAGTGGACTGTTAATCTTGGGAAGGGCCTAATGGCCAGTCTTGAAGCACTGTGTAATATTTCTTAACTAGATTCTTTTTTCTTCTGTATAGAATAACAGTGGTTATATAATCATCCCCTTTTCCTATAGTATTTCCCCCCAAAATAAATCTTATTTTTAAATTGACCTGTTGAAAGTCTTTTCCCCTGCAGCCAGATTGTAATAAAATTTTGACATATGCACAGAAGTAAATTGCCTAAAAAAATATTTCACCATGTCATTATTTTAAATTACTTTTTGTTTTTTTTTAATTTAATATTATTTTTTAAATTTTTAACATCTTTATTGGAGTATAATTGCTTTACAATGGTGTGTTAGTTTCTGCTTTATAACAAAGTGAATCAGTTATACATATACATATGTCCCCATATCTATTCCCTCTTGTGTCTCCCTCCCTCTCACCCGCCCTATCCCACCCCTCTAGGTGGTCACAAAGCACTGAGCTGATCTCCCTGTGCTATGTGGCTGCTTCCCACTAGCTATCTATTTTACGTTTGGTAGTGTAAAAGACAACCCTCAGAACGGGAGGAAATATTTGCAAATGAAGAAACTGACAAATGATTAATCTCCAAAATTTACAAGCAGCTCATGCAGCTCAATATCAAAAGAACAAACAACCCAATCCATAAATGAGCAGAAGACCTAAATAGACATTTCTCCAAAGAAGAGACACAGATTGCCAACAAACACATGAAAGAATGCTCAACATCATTAATCATTAGAGAAATTCAAATCAATACTACAATGAGATATCATCTCACACTGGTCAGAATGGCCATTATCAAAAAATCTACAAACAATAAATTTTGGAGAGGGTGTGGAGAAAAGGGAACCCTCTTGCACTGTTGATGGGAATGTAAATTCATACTTTTTGTTTTGTATTCATCTTTTGTCCGACCTGACTAGCTTTTAAATACTTTGATGGCAGAGGACACAAAATCATTTTTTTTAAGTCCTGGTACCTAGCACAATATCTAGCACATAGTAGATGCTTAACAGTTTTTTTTGACTAAATGAAGATGGAACAAAAAGAGGGAGAAACAGGTAGAGAGGTAGGACATAAAATAGTATTAGGGAGGCTGAGGAAGTAAATGAAGTTGGTATCCCAGTGTGTTTCTGAGTCTCTAGGATGAGTCTCATTCTAATACAAGAGACCAAGAGTATAATGGAATATTAAGATGCAAGTCACCCAAGTTCTCTGCCTAAGAAGGTATGCACAAAACATTTTGTTGGGTTACTGGTTAAGATCTGGGATTGTGCTTTGTGATTTGGGCTAAGCTGGTAACTGTTTGAAGTCTTTTTCCTCATGTGTTGAGTGATAATAGTAATGGGGTTTCTGCCCCACAGGGTTATTATAACAATAAGAGTAAAGTCTAAAATGTCTAATATTGTCCTTGGCACATGGTATATCTAAATCTAAGTCTAAATTTATGTTTAAATATTGATATAGACTTAGATATAGATATATAGATTGGTTGATAGGTATAGATACCATTCATTACTAATAGTGCTATAATTATTACTTTAGAAATGAGGAAACTGAGTCAACATTAGGTTACCTCCCTGAGTCACAAACCTCTTTGACACCAAACTATGGAACACAAGTTTCTATAGTTTCTTTTGTTTTTTTTTTTTAGCCTTAATACATCAACAAAGCCCCAAAGGCCCACTATTTGAATGGAAAAAAAATCAATAACTATAAATAAATTAATCAATCTCCATTCTTTATTACACGTCTATTAAAACCTCAGAAATCCCTTTCTGTACTTTTCAACTCTTACATCCTAAAACCGCTCTGGCACATTGCCAAATTTTATTTCCTGTGTCTCAGCCTCTCCAGGTCTTGCCTCTTTCTTCTTTTTCTCTACATCCTCCTTTTATTACGTCAATCTATTTATCAGGTTCAATTACGTAGTTTCTAGCTCATAAAGCCCCATGCTAATATTTCTTGTTCTACTGCATAATGTTCCCTGTAATGAATTTGACACCTCCTACAGAGATCAAGTACTTCTCCAGACACATTCATTTGCCTTGTCTTGTGTAAAAGTGTTTTGCATTTGCTTATTATTCAGAGTAGTCTTCTGAGTTTAGGACAATCTGAGATAACATTCACTGTTCATGTTTGTTAAATCGCTATTTTTCAATAAGTTAAAATATTTACAACCAAGAAACATAACTGTGGTCTTTGGTGGGCTCTCATATTCCTGGTGAGCCTCTTATTTATGTTCAGCCATTTACACCCATGGAATCAAAGGCCCTCTCCCTCAACCTTTATAAGTGTGCATTCACTGAGATTCTCTCAAAACTTATTTAATTTCTTTGTGTGTAAAATTGGTTCATATGTCTGAAACACATACTGTATGACCTTAAATATGTTGCAGCATATTAAAAATTAATTTTTAAGTTAAGAAAAAAAAACTACAGCAAGAGCAAAAACTAAGATTTGCTTCTCCCAAGGTAGAGTCTAATTCAGTTGCAACAGCAAGATTGGATAAATGTTTTCTATAAACATGAACTCCCACAAAGTACGGAAAACTTCTTTAAGTGTGGGTGAGTTCTGTTCATTGACTAAAAAATCCTATGCATTGCAAGGAGCAGTGAGCTACAATCTTGAGTCATAAATAAGGAAATTTCCCAAGCTGCTTTGTGATAAACTCATTTCTGGTGTCATACACACTACTTGACACCAAATAAAACTTCTTTCATATCACAGTTAAACTGTAAATAATCTCTTGCTTGGTCTTCTGTATAAAGAGCTAAGAGGTCTAGCTGAGCCCATGAGATGTCTTATAATCTCTGCGTTCGGTTATTGTCACAAGATACTGTGCTGTAGGGATTCATGCTGTCAGCAAGAAATTTCATTTAATTACATTATTGGATTCGATCGGGGGACTATAGTTTGTCTGCCCCCAAACTGACACCTATTGAAAAGGTATAATTTACATATATAGAAGAACTAGCAAACTGTACATTACTATGGCTGTCAGTGTAAGTCTGGAACCCTGAAAGTTATGTCTACACAATAGGTCAAAATATGTAGAGTTTTAGGCAGTGAATTCTCAATTTCTAGAAGTGTTGACTGGTACACTGTGATTTGTTAATGTCCCCTTTACTCTCTTACTTTAAGAAATTCCCATATTATACAAATATTTCTTTTTTTAAATTTTCAATCTATACTTTCTGATATACTTACTAAGAAGAAAATATCCAAAATGCTTATTAAGCCTGTACTGTGAAAACATATTTCCAGTCATTTCTTATCAATTTCACTCCTAATACCATAGCCAATGGCTTATAATTCTAATTCCTAGGAAGTATTGCTGGATTTTGGTGGTCCCTATGTAGATATATAACAATAGGCATACAGTTAGCAGCAATATTCTTTAAGAACCTAGGAATTTGAATTCAGAAAATTTGAATTTTGTCCTGGTTATAGCATTTATAATCTAAGGATCTTGGAAAAATCAAGTTGCTAGAGTCTGAATTTCCTCAGCTATTGTTGGACAGAACAAATGAGATACTGTATGAGAAAGTATTTTAGAAATTATACTGTGATACAGTGTTTGTAACTGTTGTTATGTTCAATATATAAGAAAAATAGGAATTATCCATTTGACTTTGATATCTTGAGTGTTTTTCTGTCAAATTAAGCATTCTTATCATGTATGTTTTTTTGTTTGTTTGTTTGTTTGTTTGTTTTTGCAGTACACGGGCCTCTCACTGTTGTGGCCTCTCCCGTCGCGGAGCACAGGCTCCAGACGCTCAGGCTCAGCGGCCATGGCTCACGGGCCCAGCCGCTCCACGGCATGTGGGATCCTCCCAGACCGGGGCACGAACCTGTGTCCCCTGCATCGGCAGGCGGACTCTCAACCACTGCGTCACCAGGGAAGCCCATCATGTATGTTTTTAATGACATTTAAATGATAACACAAGAACAAATGTGTGTACCACTGAAGATTTTGCTATTCAGTGTCAGCTAGTTCATAGTCACACTAACAGCCCAATCATAGTGCCAAGGAAGGGTTCTGTTCGTCATTAAGTATTTGACTTCATTCCAATCTGACCCAATTCACTTGACACTATCTGAACTCCAGGTGGCTAGTTAGTTGTGCAATTACAGTTCCACAGTTTTAGTTTAATACTTTGGACTCAATTTAGTTGTACAAAGAGAATGCAAGATCACCACATAGATTAGTTCTTTAAAGACTTTTGATCCTTTTGCATTTTAATAAATTTTCCAAATGCTATTATTGCTTCTCTTAAAGACTTGATTCCTGAAAGCATTTGCTCTTTACAAGCTTAATATTGCTGAAGAAAGCTGCAGAAAAATGTTCAATAATGGGAACACTAAGCTTTCATTCTCATAATCAACATAAGCTTTGAATCTTTATCAAACGTTTATCAACTGTTCATTACTTTCTATCCTTTAAGCTCATGCTGACTTCACCAGAGAACTCCTCATTGTAAAGTTTATATTCCTTTGTTTTACTTTGACAAACACTTTATTAAGTGTGTTTTGACTTTTGGAGGGACTATTATTTTACACTTTTTTTTATATATGGAAGTTTTCAGAGGTTCAGTGTTAGTTTTCTATTCAGCAACGTCAACATAAAACTAGTAAAGTTTATCACATAGGATGAAGTTCACAATTCATATTTCAGTTAAGTTACAACTTGCCTATAGTTAAATTCATCTCAAGAAGAATTTAGCATTGGTTGTTTTCCAGATGACTTTTAAACATTTATCTTTAATAATCTCCACGCTTATTTATGAAAATGATAATCATCATATGATTTATTTTTTATACTTTAAAAACTAAGTTATTGGTAGCAAAAATGGTAACGTTTCTTTGAGTCGATATGCGTCGTGTTTATACATTTATTCATCCCCTTAATTGTTCAACAATGGCTCATTTGGGATCTATTCTATACTATGAATAGCGCTGACACTGTGCACAAAACCAAGGTATGTCTCCTGCCTTGAGAGGACTTGTGGTCTAGTAAAAGAAAGTGTTAAATATACAAAGTTAAGTGCCTTAGTGCATATGCCCTGTAAGAACTGACCAGTCCATGAGTTTCTCTGACTCAGAGATTAGGGGGAGATTTCATAGGACTTGATATTTGAGCTGAATTATGAAGAAAGCACAGGACCACCAGATGAAAAATGTTTAAGAAAAGGTAAATAAGGGAATAAATAAAATGTGGAAAGGTTATTACAGGCAGGAATATGCCACTACCCTTTGAATATTACTGGCCCTGTCTTTTCTCTAGTAGGAATGAGTTAGAGCATTCCTCCATGTTTTGTTGTTTGTAACTCTCTGGAAAGCATATTTGTAGATCTGGTGTCTCACAGGAGCTTGTGTCCAGGGTGAAATCCTAACCATGGCTTACATTCAAACTCTTCCATCTTCACAGATGCATAGTTTGAAATAATATTTCAGCTGCTTAAGATAGTTAGAAAATTCAGAAGAAGAGTTCTCGTTAATATACTTTTAAAATTTAAATTATATTTATTACTTGTAAAGTTATGGTATAGATTCACCTTATATGCTTTCCCAGTTGCTGTATACAAATTTATGTAATGTATTTTTGTCAGTAAGAGTAATTTGCTTTTTATTTTGTTGTTGTTGTTATTTGAGTGTGCAATATAATTTCAAAGAGCAGTGTTACATACTATTTCTTTTTTGTGTTTGTGGGATACCAAAATTCAATCTCAAGTCCATATTATAAACTGTTATTTCCTAATAATTAATTTGTATGGTAATTACCAAGTGTTATGGACTAGATGTTTGCATCTACCCCAATTCATATGTTGAAGTTCTACCCACCCCCTCATATGATGGTATTAGTAGGAGGTGGGGCCTTTGGGAAGTAGTTTTAGATGAGGTCATGGGTATGGGTTCCTCAGGGTGGGAGTTGTGCCCTTATAAGAAAAGAACACAGAGCTTGCTCTCTGTTTCTCTCCATCAAGTGAGGCTACAACAAGAAGGGAAGCACCATCTACAATATAGGAAGAGACCTCTCACCAGGGATGAAGTCAATCAACCAAAACCTTAATCTTGGGTAGTCCAGCCTCCAGAACTGTGAGAAATGAATGTCTGTTGTTTAAGCCACGCAGCTCATGGTATGTTGTTACAGCAGCCTGAGCAGACTAAGAAGCAGACTAAGACAGTGAGTTTTAGCTTTGCATTTCTGCATTCTCAAAACTTATTCTTAAGCCAACTAGTAAGTAGTAAAATGCTGAGTGTACCTTGAACTTAGATAAGCTTGCTACAGGTTTTCTACCAGTCACTAGTGGCTCTTCTTTTCAATGTGAGCTGCACTTCTAGTTTTTCAGAAGTGTCAGGGAATCTTGTCTGAGCAAATAAAATAAAATTTTAATGAAGTAGCATATTGGTCATGAGTTGTTTTTTATTTTTTCCATTTTTGTGCAGATAATAAGGGCATTTCCATCTTTGATCTCTGTCGTTGCTTGGCTCAGGGTGACAACTGCTTAGCAATATCTGTCAGGGTTGTATTTCAAGGGTATTCTGGCATAGAACCTGAGCAGACTATGCTGGGATATGCAAGGCCCCATGGGCACATGCCTTAAATACTTGTGCTAAAAGTGCACATGTTGCTTGTTTGCACATCCTGTTATGATGTCAGGATCAAATCATTTTTTTTTTCCTCCCGAACTTTTCTACTTTTTAATGTTCTGTTTCTAATCATATGACTAAAAATAGATCTATAATGATGAAGATGTTTATAATAAAAGTAAGGTTTCCTTGAAGAGGGTTATTTCTCCTCCTCTTAATAAAGTCAATACCTCAGCTGAACTTACAGCCCTTTATCTCCCCAAAAGAAATGCCTAGAATAGCAATCTTTAGGCATTCTGTATACAGGGGAATGTTCTACAGTCCGATATTACAGTTTCTTTTGGAATGTTCCCTGATATGCAGCACCACATACTTGGAGACAACTCAGAAAATGGTGAGGGGAGCAGGAAGCTGACATCCTTTCTTTTTCTTGACCTTCAACTTCTCACCATGGGATGCTCTAAAATTAATACGACTCAATGTGACTACAGAGCTATGAAATTAATACATAAATTTACCTTAAGAAGAAAATGATCATTCGCTTTTCCCTCCTACATGTTAGATGCTTATATGGCTTTATTCCTATACCAGAACCCCTTTAAAATAAGTCTTACTATCCATTTTATATTTGTGGAGAAATCTATGCTAATTCCAGTATAGTTCCTTGCCTATGTTCTTATTATGGCAGAACAAGGATTCCAACATTCTGTGTTTTCTCCAAAAAACATCCCTCTCAATTGGGCAATCATATAACTAGACTACTATAATAATGAACTAGAAAATGATTTTACATTAAAAATCAATGAAGATACAGTGCAGTGAAGATTTTCAAAAGCAAAAGACTATGTGAAGAAAAAATTTAATAAAACTGCTTATTCAAGGATATATTTTCTACTAAATTTTAATATATTTTTTCTGATGCCATGATTCTTAGAAGAGCAAGACAGTTATTTCAATTTAGCCCAAATCTAATGAGTACCCATGATGTGCCTCTAACATTATGATAGATGATAAGTCCTATTGAATCAAAAGTGGAACTATGGAAAGCTACTGTAGCCTTCCCTCAAGACCCAAAGCCCTGCGAAGATGAAACAGCAAATCAGGTGTGTGAGGCTGAAAAACGAAGTCACAGGTACTATTGAATATTATAAATAAGGGCCATGAAACTGTTACTTTTCTGAGACTTCTTTATAAAACAATCTCAGACATGATCCCTGCATCTGTGACTACAACAAGGGCAACCCAAATAGAATTCTACTCACCAAAACTTCTTAACCTCTTGTGTTATTTGCTGAAGGAATAAGTGCCAGAATCATGTAATTTTATTAATAAATTAGGATTTCCAGGAATTGTCCTAAAGCTTCCTTCTCCACAAAACATAAATTGTTTGATGTGGCAGCTCCCTCCATCCTATGTGGTCTGTGTGTCATATTCTCTAAAGCATTGCCTTTGTCACCCAGGCTAGTGTATATCTTCACTCACTTATTCCCTACCAAATGAGGGTTGAATGAGTAGATGCTATACCTTGGAATAATCATTGATTCCTTTGCTTTACAACTGACATCCAAATGATCAGAAATTCTTTTGATGCTACTTTTAAAATCTATACAGAAACTGATTGCTACTTTTGCCTATATGCCTTGGCATAAGTCATGGTCTCTTGACTAGAAATTTTCCAATAACTTTCTAGCCAACTTCCATCCTTTTACCTCCATCTACCTTATAGTCTATTCTCAACAAAATAGATTGTCAGCAATCCTCAAATCACTTCTGATCTACCTTTGTTGATTTCTTGCTTCACCAAGAGTCAAATCTGAACATTTTTCCATAGCCTACAAGCCCTGTATTATCCTGTCATTTTATCCTGCTATTTTTCTGACCCATCTTTCATCACTCTTTTCCTCTATGATTTTGCTGTAGCCATGGTAAACTCCTTACTGTTTCTCAAACACACCTAACATCCCCATCTCAAAATCTTTACATATGGTCTTCCCTCTACTGGAACACCCTTCTCTCAGGTATTCAGGTAGCTCATTCCATCAATTTATTTATATGTTTAACACGTCAGTCACCTTATCTGACTGAGAGCCTTCCTTGACTGTCCTATATAAAACGCCAACTCTTATTCTTCCTTTAATTCCCTAGCACCACTTGTTTTTCTTCATAACACTTAACTTGACCTGACATATTACATAATTATTATTTATTTATTATCTGTCTTCCCCCATTATAATAGAAGCTTACTGAAGACAGAGACATCTATTTTGTTTACTGCTTGGATTTTTTTAGCATTGATAACACCTAGAATCCTGTGGGGCATATATTAATGACATATTTAGTATTGAATGGTGGTCAAGAGAGGTGCTGTACAGTTTTTCAAAATATGAGTACTGATGCATATTTTTACTTTAAATAAGGACATTTATCTAAAAGTGTTACCCTTTTCCTTATAAATTACTGTTTCCAAATAAAAGTCTAAAATCTGATGCAAAAATTATCTTTCACACCAAGAGTTTTCTTGCAAATGGGTTCTTGATCACACACTAAAACAAGTCAACTTTGCTTGTGTGTTGAAAAGTATTCAGTATTATAGGTGTGATTAAGACAAATAATAATAGTTTATTTAAAATAATTCCCTAAATAAATTTTCTTTGCAAAATATCTAACTTTTCTGCAACCATTAAAGAAGGACTTTTGTGTGTGTGTTCTGGTTAGCTCTCTGTGTAGCTATTTTGTAGTTGTTTACCTGACCACTTCACATGGATAAATACTAACATATAAAGTAAAAGGACCCCCTACTGTCTATGAGTCACTATGTCCAAGTTATTATCCTCCCAATTCAGTGTTGATGAAATCCAAACTTGGGTTAATATTTTTTTTTAATAACTATCTAGAAGTTTGGAAACAAGTGAAATATAGCCCTCCCTCAAGTTTTCCAAATATTAATGAAAACATTATTTTGCTCATAAAACTATAGGTGTATTTTGAACAGATTTTATATCAGTCTTTTATTTTGAATGCTCATAGCTTTGACTTTGACACAGGTTACAAGAAATACACTTTATAAGTCTCTTGCTCCCAAGTCTCTAAATTGCACATCCTGAAAAACTGGCTATTTCCACAAAGAACATAGAGATTGAATGCAAGGCTATAATTCACTTTCAGATTTTCTGCTGATGACATAAACCGCCAGAGCTTGTTGGTTTATGAACAGCAGCAGGACACAGAGATTGAATTATGGCATGTGTCAGTGATGAGAGGTAAAGAATTGGCACACACAACCCAAAGATAATAGTTTCATTCCAGTTAAATTTGAAACATGGAAGAAAGAAGATTTTTAAACATTTAAGAAAGAGTTTATCTCTGTAAAAGTTCATATTTTATAAAAGATAATGAGCAAGAACAGTTTAAGAAAATATCAAATCCATGCTCAAGAGAACATAAAATATAGAGATGATATAAGAATGTCCATAGGCAGATCTGGCATTTTACATAACTGAGATGTTTCTGAATCTGCTGAGAAAATTATCACTTCTTCCTTCTGGAAGTAGCACCTTACAAAGCATTATATTAGCTCATTCGTGGCCCTGGCTTCTGAAAGTGCTGTACTTATTAACAGTGTAAGAAGATATTTCCTTTTTATTTCCTAACATCTTTTGAGAGGAAGAAGAGAAGAGAGGCACAGGCAGAATAAGTAGAAACCATAATATAGTATTTTATAAGGGTCATTAAAGTAAATTCTGATAGTGTTATTTTTCAAGATTCCTCAGTGGTTCAGGTGCCAAGTTTTTAACAGTCAGCTCTGCTACTAAGCTTCTAAAAGCAGTCATAGGTAAAGAGAGTGTCTCAATTTGGTTTTCCTAGGGCCAATGCCTGAAGTAAGGGTTCTAGGGTTAGTATTTTCTTTGGGAGGGATGGGGAACATGGACAGGGCAGAAAAACAGTATTACAGAAAAAAGAAGGCTATACTAAAGGGGTGAGTTATTAAACCATTTACCTCAGTAGCTACTGGAGCTTAGTCCCACAGGGAAACTCTGAGCAACACTGCAAATAATGCTCCCACATTACTTATCCCACGGGATGGGTGAGGTTGATGAGTTAATTACATCCTACAGTCATTGGTTGAATAGTGCCCAGGGTGGAGGTAGGCTGCATCAATGTGGAAAAAAGTACCAGTCTTAGAAACAAAATACTGGCAGTTAGAGGTCAAGGTCAGAACGCTACTGACCAGGCTCTACCTGTGTCTGTTGTAGAGGGAATTGTTGGTGACATTGCCACCAAGACTGGGGGGTGGGAGGGGGGCAGGGTAGCTTGACTTCCATTCTTAGTTCTTTCACTCATCAGAAATGCAACTGTGAGCAAGTCCCAATTTCTCTTTATTTCTGCAAAAGAAATGGTTGCAGCAGATAATTTTTAAAGACTCTCCCCTTGCAATATTTCAGACTTGGAATTTCCCATGATATTAGATGATTAAATACTTTAGGACCTAGACCATACCTTGAGGCTCCAAAACCCAGCTTAGCGACTACCATATGACTCCCCACAACCCACATGCCCTTCTCACTTCTTCCTCCTCATATGAGTAATGGCGCCAGCATCCACCCATGTTTGAAATTATTTTTGCCTATGAATATATCATCATAATAGCCTTATGAATTTTTACTATTCCCATTTTACAGATGAAAGAACTGAGGTAGTGAGAAGGTTAAGTGCTTTGGCAAAGACTGAACAACAAATAAGCAGCAGATTCAAAACAGGAAACTCTAGGTGGTATGGGGGCGGTGACAAGCTCTACTCAAAGATTATAGAAATATGAAACTGAATTGTCATGGAACCAATAGTTAATAAATCAATGAAAATATATAGACAGTCAACATGAAGGAAAAGAAGGACTTCCAGTCTAATTCCATTTGTTAATAAAATCAATAGCTCCAGAGGTGATTGAATGTATTCATGACTTTAAAGAAATGTTTATTTTTTATCCAAAGAGAGGTTGGCAAGTAACAGAAGCACAGAAAAGAGGTTAAGAGAAAGCAAAATATATTGACAAGCCTTTTTCAAGTGTCCAATATGTAAGAAGGAACTCTAATTCAGAAACAAGAATATTACATTTATCAAGCAAATATAATCTTTTAAGGGAGTTTCACATTTCCAATTTTAGCAAAATTAGATTATTCAATTCTTGGCACTCTGATTCTGTGTTCACCAATCAATCTTCTAAATTATTGTTATTGTTTTCTTTAACTAATATTAATATAGACATCAATAATCTCATCTATGCATTATCTCAAGTCCTTTTAGCCACCCTATGTAGTAGGTACTTACTAAGTCCATTTTGCAGATTAGAAACAGAAGCTCAAAAATGGTACTTTGTTAATTTTATTACAGTCCTTTATTCCTCATACACTTTCATGTAGAGAAATGTGCCTCCTAGTGAGATTGAGAAGCCAGATAGTTCTTGATACAAATTAATACATTTACAATCTATTTTATAACAATATTTCGGTGTTTTGTGATCAGTTGCCTGCACACCAAATAGAGTCAAGACGTGGACTTGGACAAATTGGGGAATAAGACTAGAATACCGTGATGACATCAGTTACAGTCAGCCATCTTTCACTAATGACATCCCTGACCCTGCACACCTTTTAAAATTGTCACACAACATAAGCCTTCCAAAGCCAGAATTTTCTGAAATGGACAATAATGCAGCCCAGGAAAAAAAGAAGGTGAAGTTGAAGAATGCAAAGCACAAGGGTTAAAGTAAGTTAGGGAGAAAGGGAATTTTTGGCTTCTGTATTAAATAATAAACACTGTGATGCAAAAGAAGAGCTGGAATGTGTAGGGTTACCCGACAAAATACAGGACATCCAGTTAAATTTTAATTTCAGATAAACAATGGATAACTTTTTAGTATAAGCATATCCCAAATATTGCTCGTAACAACCCTATGTGTCCACTATTACCATTTGTAACAATGAATATTTTAAAAAACATCCATTGTTTATTTGCAAATAAAATTTAACTGTTAAATCTGGAATGGAAAATGGGTTAAAAGCACACCTGTATGGAAATGTGTAGATAAACAACTCAGTTGATGGATACAAAGTTGGGTTTCTGGTGAAAATCCAAGAATCATTATAATTTATTTATTTATTTATTTGAATTTTTGAATCTTATATTATTTATTTTTTTATACAGCAGGTTCTTATTAGTTATCTATTTATATGTATTAGTGTTTTATGTCAATCCCAATCTCCCAATTCATCCCACCACCACCACCTCCCCCTCCCCCTTCATGTCCTTATGTTTGTTCTCTATATCTGTGTCTCTATTTCTGCCCTGCAAACTAGTTCATCTGTACCATTTTTCTAGTTCTACATATATGCGTTAATATACGGTATTTGTTTTTCTCTCTCTGACTTACTTCACTCTGTATGACAGCCTCTAGATCTATCCACATCTCTACAAATGACCCTGTTTCATTCCTTTTTATGACTGAGTAGTATTCCATTGTATATATATACCACATCTTCTTTATCCATTCCTCTGTCAGTGGGCTTGCTTCCATGACCTGGCTATTGTAAATAGTGCTGTAATGAACATTGGGACTCATGTGTATTTTTGAATTATGGTTTTCTCTGGGTCTATGCCCAGTAGTGGGATTTCTTGGTAATATGGTAATTCTAATTTTAGTTTTTTAAGGAACCTCCAGAGTGTTCTCCATAGTGGCTGTATCAATTTACATTCCCACTAACAGTGCAAGATGGTTCGCTTTTCTCCACACCCTCTCCAACATTTGTTGTTTGTAGATTTTCTGATAATTCCCATTCTGACTGGTGTGAGGTGACACCTCATTGTAGTTTTGATTCGCATTTCCTAATAAGTAGTGATGTTGAGTAGCTTTTCATGTGCCTCTTGGCCATCTGTATGTCTTCTTTGGAGAAATGTCTATTTAGGTCTTCTGCCCATTTTTGGATTGGGTTGTTTGCTTTTTAATATTGAGCTGCATGAACTGTTTATATATTTTGGAGATTAATCCTTTGTCCATTTGCAAATATTTTCTCCCATTCTGAGGGGTGTCTTTTCATCTTGTTTATGGTTTCCTTTGCTGTGCAAAAGCTTTTAAGTTTCATTAGGTCCCATTTGTTTATTTTTGTTTTTATTTCCATTACTCTAGGAGCTGGATCAAAAAAGATCTTGCTGTGATTTATGTCAAAGAGTGTTCTTCCTATGTTGTCCTCTAAGAATGTTATAGTGTCCAGTCTTACATTTAGGTCTCTAATCCATTTTGAGTTTATCTTTGTGTATGGTGTTAGGGAGTGTTCTAATTTCATTCTTTTACATGTAGCTGTCCAGTTTTCCCAGCACCACTTATTGAAGGGACTGTCTTTTCTCCACTGTATATCCTTGTCTCCTTTGTCATAGATTACATGACCATAGGTTTGTGGGTTTATCTCTGGGCTTTCTATCCTCTTCCATTGATCTCTATTTCTGTTTTTGTGCCAGTATCATATTGTCTTGATTACTGTAGCTTTGTAGTATAGTCTGAAGAAGAATCATTGTAATTTAAATTTGTGAGGCTGTGTAAAGGCAATACCATATAGTTCAGTATTTCTGAGCATCTTTAGGCTTTGGAGACAGGCCTAGATTTGAGTTCTGGCTCATCCAACACAATCTTACTTGTGTGACCTTGGGCAAGTCACCTACCTTTTTGAGTTTCAATCTCTTTATATCAAGAAATGGAGATAATAATCTCTTGGGGTTTTATGGGATTAAATGAAATAACACAAAATAACTTTTAAAATACTATTGGGTAAAACATCTGCAGGAATCTACTTGACACTGTTACTAATGGGCTACTTAATTTTTTAAACACATCTGAGAATAAATAAGTTAAAAACATGCCAATAAAGCACATTGTTAAAAACTGCAGGTAGAATACACACTCAACATTAAATCCTTGGTACAGATAAAAAAGAAACTATCTAAGAGACTGAGAATTGGAAGGTAGAGACTTTTATGTGTCATTTTATACCTTAATAGAGCGGGAATTTTTTTTATTTTTATCTTTTACTCTGTACTTGTACTGTTTATTGAAAATGTTGAACAAGAAGCCATCTAGGTGTCTCTGTTGAACTTCAATGCCAGGCTTTCTTATAATCAGTACTGAGATTAGTTTTATTTTAGAGAACTCTTAGGGGCAGAACAGAGCACATGAGAGATTCAGGGGCAAGCATAGGTTACAGCTTCTCTGATACTTCAGTGCCTGAAATAGAAACAGTGAAACCAAAATAGCTACAGGTTGTGCTGTTTTCCCCATCACTGTATTTGTCACAAGGGAGTCCATTCTGATGACCTCCTTCCTAAGAGTACTGTCTTCCCCTCAGTGACATATTGGCTCTCCAGAGTTTTATCAGCAGTGAAATAACTAGAGTTCATTATATAACTCTCATTCCCAAAGAAGAATCATTCTATGTTATTAACAACATCAGCAGGTTAATTAAGAATTCTGCCCATGATAATGTTAAGCAAGTTGACATATTTTCAATATCAACTGTCATTACTCAAGCCAAAAGCATAACAGATCTTTGTTCAATAATACTCAGATATGTCATGGTTTGGTGCAGGACACTTAATATCTACTCCAAAAAAGAATCTAGTATTGGAAAAACATGCTTTCTAGGCCACTGTTTAAAAAATTATGAGCTAATCAATTGATATTACATTGAATCATGAAGAATAATACTTTCATTTAACTGTAGTTTAAAAAACAATGAGAAAAATAAAATGCAGTCAATACACTATAGTGTACTGAAATGGAAACTCAGCTTCAAGTCCAGATTCTACCACTGATAACATGATGATATGAAAATATCTGGCTCTCGGGTTTGGGGGGATCTGGGGAACCTGGGAAGGAAAGTTTCTCAGTGTTTTAGTTGTTCAAAGTTTTGAAGTTAGATGGAAATTGTTTTAATTCTTGGCTATGACAATTACCTGTTGTGTATTTCTTAGCCATTTGGAGTCTTATTTTCCTCTTTTGGAAAATGGGGATCATAAAAGCACCTACTTGATTGAGTAGGTTTTTCTGAGAACTACAGGAAAAGCATAGATCATGGTGGATAGCACATAGCAAGAGCCTGAGAAGAAAGTTTTCAATTCTTCCCTTTCTTTTCCTTATTATTCCTTCTCTCCCACAGTGTCTTTGACCAACGTCTGTGATTTTGCATTCATGTATAGTGTTGTTACTTTGTTTTAGATTTAACAATATAGAGGTATTCTTATACTCCCATATCTCTATACAACTTATTCTTTATTATAAAATATCCATGGAGTGCTTATAAGGAAAACAAAAAGTGTATTATAAGGAAGAATATTTATATTCAATAGGATAATGAACCATATAAAATAGAAAACTTAAAAATTGTTTACTCATATTATGAGCTAGAAATAATCACTCACCCATTTAGAAGAATTATGTGAAAAGAGAGCTATTTCTGTCTGGACAGTTCAAAGTTGGCATCTTGATGTTGACATGTGAAACTTGGAAGTTGTAGATTATATAGATGGTAGAAAGGGCATTGTACAGAGGGAAAAGTACAGCAGAGACAATGAGTTTGGAAATAGCTAGAAATGCACAGAGATATACAAATACTCAGTTTTGGCTGCAGTATAAGAATACAAGAAAAGGAAGAGTGGGAAGTAAGCCTGGGAAAACAGCTTGGCAATAGCTGCTGGAGAGCCTTCAATGGATCAAAGGAATTAGAAATGTTTTCAATTAGCATTTGGGAATCATTGAAGGTTTCCAGTTGGGTATGGGAAAGTACAATATCAGAATTTCACTTTAGAATTGTTTGTCTGGTGGTATCAAGTTACATAGATTAGAACAGAAAGATACTAGAGGCTGCGAAAAATTTTAAAGAGGTATTTGGCAGTTAGGGTAGACACTAAAGAATTCATATACTTGAGCAGTGGAATTAACATGGAGGGGTGATTCAGAGAAATAGAAGATATTTATTATAATCCCTAAGCACTCTAAATGCCTTAATTATCCCCCCAAAGCAGTTTTCTTTCATATCTTCACACTTTTTATTTTCCATTTCCTCTTCCTGGAATGTCTTTTTCCAATTCCTCTCCTAGTGAAATCCTATTTATCCTCTTAGAGACAATCCTGATATTTCTCTCTTTTGGAAGTCTTTTTTTTTTGCGGTACACGGGCCTCTCACTGTTGTGGCCTCTCCCGTTGTGGAGCGCAGGCTCCGGATGTGCAGGCTCAGCGGCCATGGCTCACGGGCCCAGCCACTCTGTGGAATGTGGGATCTTCCTGTACTGGGGCACGAACCCATGTCCCCTGCATCGGCAGGCGGACTCTCAACCACTGCTCCACCAGGGAAGACCTGGAAGTCTTTTTTGACTGTATACTTAATTTTTAAAAATTTAGTCTATATTTATTGTGTATCATGTACCATTGTAAATATAGTACTCATTCTCAAGTAGCTTTTGTCTGGTGAAGAAGATAGATAAGTATGAAAGTATTATAGTGACTCTTTCATTTCTTGAGAAAAAGAATGTATATTGATTTCCTACTATGAGCCAGATATTATTCTTCTAAGTGCTAGGCTTAGAGCTGTAAGTGGGAAAGATAAGATTCTTGACTCAATAAACTTTATGTTTTATTGGTGCTACAGGCTGGTATAGAGATTTTTCTTAAGTAAAATAAGTTTTAAAAATAATTTCATTTAGTAATGGATAGTCATATAATAATATAAATTCAGAGTGCCTGAGTAGAGTAGGCATTCTAGTTTATGAGAGATGATTTGTAAAGGCATTTAGATGGAGAAGCAAAGACCTAAGTAATAAAACGGAACATGCCATAACTAGAATCAATGGAAAAAGTGTGCAAGAAGAGAGCACATCCAGTGCAAAGGCCTAGAGGTAGACTACGCTGGATATGTTTGAAGAAAAGAGCCCAATTAGTTTAGAATCATGAGTGAAGGCATAGAGGGCTTTGATATAAGATCAGAGAAGTGAGCCAGCTCCTGTAAGACCTCACAGCCTTTGCTAGAAAGTTTGGATTATTTTCCTAAGTATAAATGAAGGTCATTGGAAGGTTTAAGTAATCAAGTAACATGATTATGTTCTTAAGTGATTGCTCTGGAGGCTGTACAGAGAGCCAACTTTAGAGGGAAAGAGTAAAAGAATGGAGATCGTTTAGAAGGAAATTGCAGCTGTCCAAGCAAGACATAATAATGTGGTTTGGGCTTGAGTGGAGGCAACAGGGATGGAAAGAAGTGGACAATGTGGAGAAATGTATTTGAGGTTGAATTTGAGGAATAATGGTGAGGGAAGATTCATGGAGTTTTGGTTAAACAAACTGGGTGGATAATGGTTATTAAGATGGGGAACACTGGTGATAGGACAGATTTGAGGGATACTTGACAATTATTTTGGAGTTTGAATAATTTTAATTTATCTCAGAAATCTAAGTAGTGATGTCAAGTTAGTAGTTGGAGATATAAGACTGGGGGTTCAAAGGGCCAGTAGTGACTAGAGACATAAATTTGATAGATATGTTTATAAATGCATTCATAACAAGAGGATTTGAATATTTAGCCAATATTTACAAAGTCAGTAGTACAGGTAGAGAAAAGAAGGTGCTCTGTGGCCAAAACTTTGCATAAAACCAAATATTTAGAGGTTTACTAGAAGAGGAAAAGAAAATAATCTGAGATGGAACTGAGGGAGAAATATTAAATACGGCAATCTAGAAGTTATTAGTTGACCTCGGCAACACTCACTTCAGTGGAGTTGTGGGAAGAAAAGACTGTTTGAGTTGAATATTTAAAATGATGTCAGGGAAGTATGATAGAGGGGCAAAAATATTTATACACTACAATGTTCTTCTTATGTAACCTAGACATAGTCCTCCTTGTGGCACTTGACTCTGTGATAATGAAATTAATTTGGGGAGAAAAATCAAGACTACAGGAGGTGAGACAAAGGAGGTAGTAAATGAATATTAATTAGTTTTTTTTAAGAAATCTGATAATGAAGGGGAAAGGGATATTCTACTTTAAGAGACTAGCAGAGTAAAGGTAATGTTCTAATAGGATTGTGAAGAATTCATCAGGCTTGTGTGTAAAGTTACAGGAACTCTGATAATCCCATTGGCAGACACCATCATTTCTTGCCTGAACAGCTATAAAAACTTCTTGATTGATCTCCCTGCATCCATTCTTCCTTCTTCCCAATCAATTCTCTAAAATGTAGCCAGTAATTATCTTCAAATCTTATAATGTCATTCATCTTATCACCTTTATGTAAGGATTAAGTCCAAAGACATTAACATAGCTGATGGGACGTTGCTAATCTTTTAGATTCTTTAGATCTTAGTAACTCTATCATCCCTCTGAGAGTAATTTCCTGATTCATGAACTCAGTTATGACTTTTACCTTTATGTGTCTCAAAATGCTGTGTATTTCTTCATTTCTCTTATAATGATCACCACTTTTTTTTTTCTGTAATTGCCTAGCCTCACTAAAAGTTGTGAGCTTGTGAGTTTTTTGAGGGCAGGGACCATGTCTATTTTATATAGACAGCTAACACAGAACCAGTAATCTAGGTAAACATGTGTTCAATGAATGAATGAATGAATGACTAAATCTCAAGTACAAGGATGGGTTTATGATGTAAGACGGAGGAGCATGAAAGTCAAGGCAGAATTGGGATGATGTAAGATCCAGGTCCAAGGGAAGAAAGTGGGCAAAGGTGAATAAACATGAGGTACAGAGCACAGAAATACAATTCTCTTATCTAGAGGGTAATTCTCCCTTATTCCAGTCATATGGAGAACTCCTACTTACCCTTTAAAACCTAGACTGAGAAGATTTTCACAACCCCACACTCCTCATCTCCACCCGGATATAAGTATACAGTCATTTTGTCTTTAACTATACATAGTTTTAAAATTGTATTGATGAACTTATTACATTATATTGTAATTTATCAATAAATTAAACCTCAGGGTTTAATTTAATTGATAAATTAAATTAAAGATTGTAACCTATCCATCTCTGTAAATCCAATGCCTCACACAGACATAGCCTAGTATGAGAATTCTGTGAATTGAACTGCCTGCCCATTCTTAATACAAAGGAAGAAACTTGATTATATGTTGAAAATGGGAGGGCAGGGCAAAGGTGGAGTATTCAAAGACAGTAGAAGCAACATGGGTAGACCTAGAGGGTATTATACTAAAGGCAATAATTCAGACTGAGAAGGACAAATACCATATGATTTTACTTATATGTGGAATCTAAAAACCAAACAAATGAACAAACATAATAAAACAGAAGCAGAGTAATAGATACAGAGAACAAACAGGCGGTTGCCAGAGAGGAGGGATGTTTGCAGATGAGAGAGAGAGGTGAGGGAGATTAAGACGTAGAGACTTTCAGTTACAACATAACTGGGTCACAGGTATTAAACGTACAGTGTGGGAAATATAATCAATTACTATGTAATATCTTTGTATGATGACAAATCGTAACTAGACTTATTGTGGTGATGATTTTGAAATGAATAGAAATATAGAATCACTATTTTGTGTACCAAGACCTAACACATTGTTGTAGATCAATTATACTTCAAAAACAGACAAACAAACTCATAAAGAAAAGATCAGATTTGCGGTTACCAGAGGAGGGAAATGGTGGGAGGGGGAATTGGATGAAGGTGGTCAAAAAGTACAAACTTCCACTTATAAGACAAATAAGGTCTATGGATGAAATGTACAACATGATAAATAAAATTAACACTAGTGCATGTTATATATAGAACTTATGAACTTAAATCCTATGAATTGTCATCATAAGGGAAAATTTTCTTTTCTTTTGTATCTCTATGAGATGATGATGTTCACTAAACTTATTGTGGTAAACATTTCATGATGTATGTAAGTCAAATCATTTTTCTATATACCTTAAACTTATACAGCGTGGTATGTCAATTATAACTCAATAAAACTGGAAGATAAGTAAATAGAATAGAATAGAAGCAGTTAGTTACTAACCATTGTTCTTTAGAGTATGCTAAGTAATCAACTAGGGATTAATAAAAGAATTGATGAGCAGTAGCAAATGAAGTTGGGGTCAAATATTATGACCGTGCAGTAGAATAAAATGAGCTAGTTTTATTCACTAACACTTTATTGAACACATACAATTCATGATATTAACTTAGGTACCAAAGATGAATAATAAATAACATAGTCTCTGTTTAGAAATTCACAGGCAGTTTCATGACGTCCACCCACCAACACAGCAGGTATAGGAGAAACAGTAGTTAGTAGAGTTTCACATGTCTTATTAAGGTTACTTAGGTTACTTAGGATTGCTTAGGATGAGGGATCTTCTGCTGCTAGGGAAACTATGATTAGGAAGACTGGCTATGGCATTTGGGATTGATAAGGAGGTATGGGAAGTGAGATAGAAAATTGTATGCCATATGAATAGAGAGGAATAAAAAAAGAGGAGATACTGAGCAGGGTCAATAGAAGTAAGAAAACAGCATAGGAGATTATGGCTCAAGAGGGAATTTTTAAACAGATTTTTAAATTCTTAGCCTTCATGTTTAAGTCTGGTTAAAAAAAAAGTTGTTAAAAAAAAGTTGTTACAAACACTGCAGGGTCTCCAATATGTTATCTTACTGAAGAAAACAGTGATGGTCAAAAAAAAAAAAACAATGACTTTGGGGAAAGCTTTTGGGCAACAATTATATGTGACAATAGTGGAAACAAAATAGAATATATTCACTGATGTGAAATGACAAGTACAGATGGACACAAAAATAGTTGCTTTGCAGCTTTGAATCTAAACTTACTCTTCAGTTGTTTTGAAAGTGTTTAAATCAAGTATACCATTTTCAAAAATCTACAGAGCAGTGGCAGGGATATATTATAGAGCCAGAAAATGGTTTCAGAAAAATCAAGATATTATTACTAGAGTCAAAGATTTTTGGAGATGTTTTTGGAAAAATGTAAGCTTTCATTATGTTTCCTATCTGAAGTACATATACAATTTTTGTTAAATGGATGAAGAAAATATATGAGCCATCCATGGTATCAAACTTTCATCGAATGTAAATTAAAAAGAGGTAGATAGGTGAATAATAATTTAGCCTGTGGACACTTGGATCATTTACCTGCTAAAGTATATAATTATAGAATGTTAATACCAAAATTAATGTATTAGAAGGGCATACTGAAATCTCAACTCTTCTGTGCTTTGCTTTTCTCTGTAACTTTCAGTACAGTTAGCATGATAGGATTGAAAGCATTTTGAACATGAATATAATGTTGTAAATAGTGATTTAGTGGCCACTTGGAGTTTTCAAAATATTTCTGTTGGAAAAAGAAAAAAAAGAAGAAAAGGATTCAACCGTGTTTGTCATACATAGGATAACTCCACACATAAATCACGCTGAGTGTTCTGAATAAGAAAGTGGGAAGATAGGGTGTGATTTTAGGCCGGAGCTCAAATCTCCATTTTTCAATAGGTTATAGAAAAGTGTATTCCAACCCTGATATTGAAGAAGGGCAATTTTAGGGGGCTGGCATGCAGGCTAGGGATGATGATAAGTTTACCAGATTTTAGCTCAGATAGGATTCTGTAGAACAATACAGAGGCTGTGCTCATCACGAATGATCAATAATTTAATCACTAAGGCTTAGGTAATGGAAGCTTCCACAAAGACAGCTCTAACCAAAAGGGTCCAGAACGCTTCTTTGTTGCTGTCCATGTGAAGTTACTGAGACGGCCACATGCCTAGAGGGGGCATGGAAGCTCTGTGCCTCTTCCCCCATAACTTGTCTATGCATCTTTTCCATTTGGCTCTTCTGAGTTGTATCTTTTTATAATAAACTGCTAATCTAACAAGTTAACAGTTTTTCTGAGTTCGGTGCATCATTCTAGCAAATTACCTAACCCAAGGAGGGGGTCATGGGAACTCTTGATTTATAGCTGGTTGGTCATAAATACAGGTGACAACCTGGAGCTTGCGATTGGTATCTGAAGTGGTGGGAGGCAATCTTATGGGACTGAGCCCTTACCCCGTAGGCCCTGTGCTAACTCCAGGTACTTAATGTCAGTCAGAATTGCTGGGTGTTAGTCGGGTTTGTGAGTAGAAGAGAAACAGGGGAGTGTTTTCCTTTAGCAGACATGTAGGCTTTTCCAAAATTGAAACTTTATGAGCCATTATGGTGACATAGCAAAAGGGCAGAGTCTCAGAAGACTGGAGAAATTAGAGTTTAGGCGGTTGCTATAGAACATTTAAGAAAGAGACTCAGAAAAGGGATGATATAATGAAGGTCTCAGTAAAATTGAAGAGAAGGTAAAATAATCTGCATGAGCATGTGGAATAGTGGAAAGTTAGGAGACTGAGAAAAAGGGAAGTTTTTGTGTTCATAATAATCCAATTTAAGTAATGACAGACCTGCAAGTGGTGCAAAAATGGGCTTCCAAAAGGGAGTAGAATCCATACTTTAAAAAAATTTAAATTAAGCTGTTAAATGGGGGAAAAAACAGCCCAAAGTTTAAAGTTCAGAGAAATCTCGAGGAAATCTCAAAGACCTACAGGCCTCTGAACTACTGTTGGGTGACCATGCCACATCTTTCACAACCAAGTCCATCACCTTCTTTAGGGGGGTGTGTGCTGTTGTTTGTATGTCTATGAGGGGAGATGCAAGGTTGTTGGAAGAAGACAAGAGGGGGAAATGGTTACTAAATTCATTATATATTTTAATTTGCAATCTTTTTTGCTTAACCATATTTTATTGTTACAAAATTTTTAAAAACTTACTTTTTACGCTAGTAGTAGTCTCTCGTGGGCATACCTTAAGCAGGTTAAAACAATAGAATTCTAACTTCGGCACAAAGCAAATTTATTAAGCACTCACTGTATTTAAGTATCAACCTCTATAAAAATATCTTTATGAAACACCAGTTCAAAGGACAATCCCTTTTGCATAGAACTCATTACTGTAGCACTTACTAATCACTTCTATATCAGGTAGTATGAAAAAATCTTGTAGTAAATTCTTGAAATCAGGGTAGAAATTAACTAAATACTTGAGATTATTTTAACATTTCAAATTTTACAGTGCTCTGAACTTTTATGGGAATTACATCCTTAATTCTCAAATTTTGGAGTCAAACAGACCTAGGTTCAAATCTCAGTTCAGTCATTTACTATGTTACAGTTAAGATTTATTTTCTTTGTTCATTTATACCTAAGCATTCTGGATAAAGTTATTTTGTCAATTTAGTCTCTAAAATATAGGATTTATTAGAAAATCAACTTCACCTCGCTTACAAATAATGGAATGTATTGATTTATGTAATAGGAGATTTCAGAAGTAAGGCCAACTTTAGAGTTTGGCTGATCCAATGATCAAATAATGTTATGGAGAACGGTTTAGGTATATCTCTTCATTCTGTCTTTCATGTATCAAAAAATGATCATTAATGGTTTTCAGACTAATCACATGATTCCTAATCCAGATGAAGAGAGAGGTCGGTGAGAAAGCACACCTATTCGTTAACTGTCAATGAAAAATCTCAAGCTTTATTGGACCAAGGAGGGAGACAGTCAATCCCAAATTATAAATCTTCTACATAATGCTGGAGGTAATGTTTCCCAAAGGAAAATCTAGGTGTTGTTAGGAGTACAAAAGAAGCAAGAAATGCTAAATACAATGACATCAATAAATTTTCACTTCCCTTAACTACTTCAAAAGGTTTTTCCAAAGACTATTTCTGTCTTGTTCAATTTTACAACATAATACAGAGATTGGCACATAATATATTTTCAATTAAAATTGAATGAATTAAAAGTTTTTTGTTAGAATTAAATGAATAAACTATCTAATATATAGGCCATAAACTCTGCATATATTTGTTTCTTTTCAGTTTACATGTAAAGACATTGAGTTTCAAAAATATTAAGCAGTTTTCCCAATATGACATATTTAAGTAGCAATGCTGAGGTGAAAAATCCAAGTTTATACATTCAAAGATAGTAATTCCCAATTTTTAGAATATGAGAACCCCTTTTCATTGTAAAAAATATAAATCATACCTATTCATATGATGAGATGTATTCTTGACATCTTTGATAATATACAAAATTAAAAGTAACTGTTTTTATTAACACTTTTTGAGACAATATTTATACCTAATAATCATAGCAGAATTTATGTCATTCTTAATTATTCTTGTGTCAAAGTTATGCTTATTAATGTGTGTATATGTATGTATGTATGTACACATAGATATGTACATAGGTGTGGATTATAAAAACTATGTCCTTACACGAGCAAGGACAAGTATTACACAAGTTTATACAAGTATTACACAAGTTTATAAACTCTGATCTATAAATTTGAAGTGTATATGTATGTGAAAGGAATATTAATTAATGATTGGAGAAGATAGGAATTCTCAGAACTTTACAATGTAATGTAATGTGTGAGGTTTGTAATCAAAGGATTGGAAATCACTATCCAAAATCATTATTATTTTAATTACTTGTACCTGTGCCTTTGACATAATACCCATATAAAAACAAATGTATATATAAACAAATTTAAAGCTCTATAATTTCTGATTTATAAATGTACATACAAGTTTACTTTTAAATATTTATATGAAAAGAAAAGTCAAAAAAATTTACTCTTTTGACTGAACTATATCAAAGATCCA
The DNA here is from genome assembly GCF_964270905.1 of Leucopleurus acutus. NCBI lineage: Eukaryota > Metazoa > Chordata > Mammalia > Artiodactyla > Delphinidae > Leucopleurus > Leucopleurus acutus. Next base: position 124,170,973 of record NC_139143.1, read on the forward strand.
ACTACACTGAAAAGTTTTTTCTAAAAAAGAGAACTAGAACCATCCACTTTTTACTTAGATATTTACTGTAATTTAGATAGTCTTAAATGATCCTTGCATATTTCTCTACATCTTTCTGAGTAGCATCTGTCCCACACCTATGGCCACATATGATGCTCAATGTATCAATGACTGATATTTGAGACATATTTTATGATTGTTGTAAGTAGATTCTTATTGACTTAAGCTATTATCACCACCAAATTTGACATGGATTAAATAGGAAGAATCCCTAAAAAAATTTACTTTCAGGGTCAAAATAAATGACTGATGTCAACATATTCAATCAAATGAATGGCTTATTACAGTGTTTCTCAAGTGGAGGTGATCTTGTCCCCCAGGCTATATTTGGGACCATCTGGAGGCATATTTGGTGGTCACAATTGGGGTATATTACTGTAATCTAGTAGGCAGAGGCCAGGGAAGCTGCCAAACACCCTACAATGTATAAGACAGACTCTTACAACAAAGAATTATCTGGTTCAGAATATCAATAGCTCTGAGGTTAAGAAACCCTTGTTTACTGCATTATTCTACTTTAAAACTCTGAAATGACTACTGAACTTTTTTGTGAAAATAAGAGTAAAAGTACCTAATATCAGTCTTACATGGATTTAGAATTCATTAGGAAGAAATGGTGACATGATATTCAGAGAAGAAAAAAATCTAAACATTGTGCATCTATGTTTCTATGTATACATACACGTTTATAAGCATAGTTTGAAAAAGGAACACATTTCACTACAGAGTGTATATTTTTTGTTAAACTTATTTACAAGTAATTATGTTCAGTCAAGAAATATTAATTTGTAGGACAGAGTCAAGAATTCCGCGATGTATATTGGAAGTTAGAACTTTGCAAATATTGTAGACTTTGATCTGAGTGAACTACTGCAGAAAGGCACTTTTGTTAAGATACAGTTGTCTTTTAAATTGCTAAAAATCATTGAAGAGATAACTACAAATCTGCTCTTCCATCAAGTGCCAGTTGCAGAGCCTTTTTTTAGACATAAACACAGATAACATGAAGAATAATAATATATCTCAAGGGATATTATAAGTATAATTCCTTCGAGGGTGCATATAATGTCATAAATTGTAGAAGCAAACTCAAACGGTTTAGTCATAGGAACCCTGAGATGAAATTACAGCTTTTATAATCCCCTGAGAAGATATTCTTTTGGTATAATGGAAATTGTAGTCGTTTAGAAATACTCTGCTCCCTTGGCCCCAAAAAAGTACAATGGTCATTTGAAGATTGAAAAACACTAAGCAGGTGTCTGAAAAGTGAGTTGAACTGATCATAAGAATAATAGAAAAATTATATTTAAGTCATTATGGTATCTACTAAATATAGTATGGCACTCTTTCTAAAATAAGAGTTACAAGATACCCCTACATAATTACAGCTGTAAGAAGAGATATTACAGGTGTAAACATAAAGATGCTAAAATACATATTGCTAAAGTTTAGCCAGCTTTGCCTTATATATATAAAAGACATTTATAGCCACATGAGAAGACACTCTTTATATTAAATGTCAGTAGCTAAATAAGAAAATGTACCAGATTAAAAAGAATAAAATTAAATATCGTGGGGTGCTGAAATAGCATAAAGTTCACAAAATATTATAATCATGCATATACTTAAATTTTGAGTTAGAAGAATCCCAAGGTATAGTGCTCAATTTCAAAACTTGTATTTGGCATGAATTATATAATGTACATACTAATTCAGTGAAAATAATCCAATAAGAAGATAAGCTTGGTAAACGTTTCAAGTATATAATGGATGAATATAAGCAGATAATAAATAAATGAATGAATTTTAAGCAGGGAAGTATAATCTGTTATGTGTAATATAATTTTCCATTAAAGTAAATTTTCATAATTTTCCATTAAAGTACTCACAATCCTGAGTGTTAAAAAAAGTTTGATCATATATTTACACAACTAAACCAATGTTTATAGAATATTTTGAGGTTTTCATAAATTGAACTAAAGGAAAAAATAAGTTGCTATTAGAAGATCCTATCTGAAAGAGGTCAAAATCTCAAGAATTTTTAATTCATTTTAGTTTCCTCATTTTCCATAAGAAGAAATCTAAACACAAATTTCATTAAATGATTCATTATCTAAGTAGATCCAGGCACAGGCTTGTTAACATCATGTTTTAAATCTGCAATTAGTGTTTCTCTGAAAGCCAATATTGTGTAATAAATGAATTTAAAGCAATTTGGCCATGAAAATTACTTTTTTAAAGTTACATTTATATAATATATACTTTCTTCCTTCAGCAAATAAAATAAATATATAGAAGATACTTAATGGTCTGCAGTCAGAGTAAAAAAAAAAAACAGGTTCTAGGATGTTATGGTTAGGAGTAGGAAATAAAACTCATTACTCTTTGATTTAAATCTTGTCAGGGCTTATATTTTTACATAGGTAATTAAGTTGGCTCCAAAAGCAAATTGAATTGTTTTGTCTAACGACATTGGAAGGATTTTATTGTCTAATAACGAATTATCTAGACCATTGTCACTATTGTTTTATTTACTGCTACATTATAAATTGCCACTACTTATAAGCCATTGACTTACAATTCATGTATGGCTTTTAAACATAATCAATATCATCAACATAAATAATAATAAAAATTCAGGCATTTAGATCTTCCTTAAAATAAAATGTATTATTTTTCCTGGATTATTGAGGAGATCACAACAATAACAAAGATATGTAAAAATGCGTAAACATAAAGCCATTGTTTCAAATGACTTTAACTTTTCTCCTTAGAATCTCAGTGAATTCAGTTACGCATTCCAAGTTTCTCTTTATTTTGGTGAGGCTGACAAATGGAAAGTAACCTGAATTGGTTGTCACCAGATTTTTTTAGTTTTGTAAAATATAAAAATATAGATTTGCAGAATTTCATAGGCTTGACAACTTTTTATTTTTCAATAATGTAAACAAAGAGCTAATGCCTAAGATTCAAAATAATTTCATAAAAGAAAAAGAAACTTTAACATCCAAAATGTAGGAAAAATAAAGAAGATATCTCATAACATAGACTAAGCCTTTGAATTGAATACATAGAGTATTAGAAGAAACTCACATTGTTGAATGAGGTAATAGATTCAGCTACATCTATAAGGCACCAATCACTCTGACACACACAAGCACAAAGTAATTGTTTAACGTGTAGGGAATGCATGCATTTTTGTTGTGTGTGAAAGATGTCTGGCGGTAGTCTGGGTTTGGTGTGGAGAACACACATTCATCACTTACCCAGGTTTTTTTTACATTGCTGCTCTCTCAGTAGAGTATTACCTCAGACTGCAAAAATGGCTACTTGAGCGCCAAACATCACATACATTGTGATGCATTTCACACTACAGAAAAACTAGAAGAGTGACCTCTCTCCCCCAAAGGAGATTTCTTAGAGGTCTCACATAATACTACCATTATCACATCATTGGCTAGAATTAGCCACATGGCCACATCCAGTTGTAAGAGAGACTATGAAATGTAATCTTCTTGATGGGTGAAACAGTGCCCCGATAAAAACTGAGATTCAATTACTAAAGAATTAAATAGAGATTGATATTAAAGGTTGTGCTTTTTTTTTTTTTTCCATTTTGAAGCTGATACAAACTTATCATTCCACAATTCTGGATCCAGAAGGTTTGGAAACTTTAATCTAAATGTTATTCAGTGAGTATAATCTAATCTCAAGGAGTATTGCATAGTGGGAAGAATATTTGAATGGAAGTAAGGAGACTAAAGGAACTTTCAACATTTTACATACAATTTTCTACATCTCAGATTCTTAACCTGTAACATGAAATCAATACTTCATTCAACAAATTGTTCATTCAACCAATACATATTGAGTGCTTCTTGTATACGATCTACTTTCAAATAATGCTAGCATCTCTATTTGCATCCCCAAAGCAGAGGCTAATTATTGTAGAAAAGAGAATCGATAGGTCAATAATTATTTCTTCATCAACCAGGAAGGAAACAAAACTTTCAGTTTAATGTAGCTCCAGGAGAAGGGTATACGAACTCATCATGAGCCCTTAGTCTTAAATGGAGAACATGAGACATCTATTAGAGAGACACACTTTCTCCCAATTAATCATAAGTACACAAGTAGCTCCAAGCTGCTTTGCCAACTTCAAATCTCAGTTGTGCTTATTTTGAGAAAAGACTCGGGTTCATTTTATTTTAATTCAAATTGCTTTGTGGTTTTCAGTGCAAGTGTCATTGACTCTGTAGTTTTCCTATGTTGAATTGCCAACAAAGGTTGTATAAATTTCCCCTAAGGTATATAACTTTTTAAAAAGGAAGTTGGAAGCCTTTTGGCTGAAGAATAAAAACTGAAGAAGAAAATGTGAAGCACAGTATTAACATAAACCCTTTGATCATTCAAGACATTGATCATTTGGAATAAAATCAATAGAGCAGAATATTTCACAGTGTTGTTTTCCCCTGACTATAATGATATTGTTTTAAATAATGTCATTTTGTAAAGCAAAATTATAGTGCTTTCAGATTTTAATTTCATTATGTACTTAAAAACCATCTACCCTAATGCACTGAATTACCATTAATTTTCTGATTATTAATATTATCTTAAATTTTTCCATATTTAGGGAAGCAATGAAATAGTACTATTGTTCTGGGCTAGATGGTATTTTAGTTTTTAAAAGAAGGCATAACACTATGGGGGTTTAATAATTATTTAATATTTATTTATCCAGATTCTTCAAATATGTAAAATAAGCCAAAGCATTAACTGTTTGAGACACTACATAGAGTATTGAATAAATGACTACTTCATGATATTGTAAGTAATTCCATAGTTGTATATTGTATTCCTATAGTAATATAGAAATTAGAATAACTGGGAATTATTCCATCTGTTCATTTTATTTTATACTATATTGTTTCTTAATTATCATAGAGGTGTTTAAAAGTAACAAGAATTAAAAGATTTTAATCTGTGGATGTGTATCTAAGTTCTTACTCTAAATATATGTGAGATATAGTCTTATGAAGGATATAGCACAACTTTAATAATTTTTCTAAAGTAAATGAGGTTTTGTTACTGTTGTTGTTTGTCTGTTTGTTCTTTTTAAAATCCCTACAATTGCAATGCTATAGCAAAAAACATAGGATCCAATCCTAGATAAGGTTCTAACTAAGAGAGGTTGAAACACCAGTATCACCTCAATATCCCCAAATTGTTGTTCATTTATGAATGAATGAGGAATCTCTTAGATCAGGATACAATAACATGTAGGATTTTCCAAACATAGTATATTAGTTTCCTAGGCCTGCTGTTTCAAAGGACCACAAACTGGGTGCTTGAAACAACAAAAATGTATTCTCTCACAGTCCTGGAGATTAGAAGTCCAAAATCAAAGTGCGAATCGGGCCACGTTGCCTCCAAAGCCTATAGGAGAAGATCCTTCTTTGCCTCTTCTAGTTTCTGGTAGCCCCAGGCATTCTGTGGCTGTGACAGCATAGCTCCCATCCCTGCTTCCATTTGCAAATGGCCATCTTCCCTCCAGCTGTGTATCTTCACATGGTGCTCTCCTCTCTGTTTCTCTTTGTCTAAATTTTCCTCTCTTATAAAGACTCCAGTCAAATTTGATTAGGGAGTATCCTAATTACCTCATCTTAACTTGATTAAATCTGCAAACACCCTGTTTTCAAGTCACACTCACAGCTACTGGAGATTAGGACTTCAATATAACTTTTGGGGAACACGACTCAACCCATAATACATTTTTAACCATAAGATACAATTTTTTCAAAGACAATACCAATACCTATATTCCACAAATTACACTTTTGAAGAAAATGCTAGAGTAGCTAAATTAGTGCTTCTCAGAGTATGGTCCACCCTGCCGAAGAGGCAAGAGACTTTTTTTTTTCCCTCTTTGTTTCGTGGTGCGCGAGGAGAGGGGATTAAGAGCGCTGCTTAAAGGAGCTCCAGAGACGGGCACGAGCTGCGGCTAACAGCGCGGACCCCAGAGACGGGCATGAGACGCTAAGGCTGCTTCTGCTGCTGCCACCAAGAAGCCTGTGTGCGAGCACAGGTCACTCTCCACACCTCTTCTCCCGGGAGCCTGTGCAGCCCGCCACTGGCAGGGTCCCGGTATCCAGGGACAACTTCCCCGGGAGAACGCATGGACACCTCAGTCTGGTGCAACGTCATGCTGGCCTCTGCCGCCGCAGGCTCACCCCGCACTCCTTACCCCTCCCTCCCCCCGGCCTGACTGAGCCGAAGCCCCCGAATCAGCAGCTCCTTTAACCCCGTCCTGTCTGAGCGAAGAACAGACGCCCTCCGGCGACCTACACGCACAGACGGGACCAAATCCAAAGCTGAGCCCTGGAAGCCGTGCGAGCAAAGAAGAGAAAGGGAAATCTCTCCCAGCAGCCTCAGGAGCAGCGGATTAAATCCCCACAATAAATTTGATGTACCCTGCATCTGTGGAATACCTGAATAGACAACGAATCATCCCAAATTGAGGAGGTGGACTTTGAGAGCAAGATTTATTATTTTTTCCCCTTTTCGTCTTTTTGTGAGTGTGTATGTGTATCCTTTTGTGTGAGATTTTGTCTGAATAGCTTTGCTTTCACCATTTGTCTTAGGGTTCTATCCATCCGTTTTTTTTGTTTGTTATTATGGTTTTTTTTTACTTTAAAAAATTTTTTTCTTCATAATTATTATTTTTTTATTTTAATAACTTTATTTTATTTTATCTTACTTTATTTTACTTTTTAAAAATCCTCTTTCTTTCTTTCTTTCTTTCTACTTTTTCTCCATTTTATTCTGAGCCATGTGGATGGAAGTCTCTTGGTGCTGGAGCCAGGAGTCACTGCTGTGCCTCTGAGGTGGGAGAGCCAACTTCAGGACACTGGTCCACAAGAGACCTTCCAGCTCCACGTAATATCAAACGGTGAAAATCTCCTGGAGACCTCCATCTCAACACCAACACTCAGCTTCACTCAACGACCAGCAAGCTCCAGTGCTGGACACCCTATGCCAAACAACTAGCAAGACAGGAACACAACCCCACCCATTAACAGAGAGGCTGTCTAAAATCATAATAAGTCCACAGACACCCCAAAACACAGCACCAGACATGGACCTGGACAAGATCCAGCCTCATCCACCAGAACACAGGCACTAGTCCCCTCCACCGGAAAGCCTACACAACCCACTGAAACAACTTTAGCCACTGGGGAGAGACACCAAAAACAACGGGAGCTACGAACCTGCAGCATGCAAAAAGGAGACCCCAAACACAGTAAGATAAGCAAAATGAGAAGACAGAAAAACACACAGCAGATGAAGGAGCAAGATAAAAACCCACCAGACCTAACAAATAAAGAGGAAATAGGCAGTGTACCTGAAAAAGAATTCAGAATAATGATAGTAAAGTTGATCCAAAATCGTGGAAATAGAATAGAGAAAATGCAAGAAACATTTAACAAGGACCTACAAGAACTAAAGATGAAACAAGCAATGATGAACAAAACAATAAATGAAATTAAAAATGCTCTAGAAGGGATCAATAGCAGAATAACTGAGGCAAAAGAATGGATAAGTGACCTGGAAGATAACATAGTGGAAATAACTACTGAAGAGCAGAATAAAGAAAAAAGAATGAAAAGAACTGAGGCTAGTCTCAGAAACCTCTGGGACAACTTTAAACTCACCAACATTCGAATTATAGGGGTTCCAGAAGAAGAAGAGAAAAAGAAAGGGACTGAGAAAATATTTGAAGAGATTATAGTTGAAAACTTCCCTAATACGGGAAAGGAAGTAGTTAATCAAGTCCAAGAAACACAGAAGGTCCCATACAGGAAAAATCCAAGGAGAAATATGCCAAGACACATATTAATCAAACTGTCAACAATTAAATACAAAGAAAACATATTAAAAGCAGAAAGGGAAAAACAACAAATAACACACAAGGGAATCCCCATAAGGTTAACAGCTGATCTTTCAGCAGAAGCTCTGCAAGCCAGAAGGGACTGGCAGGACATATTTAAAGTGATGAAGGAGAAAAACCTACAACCAAGATTACTCTAACCAGCAAGAGTCTCATTCAGATTTGATGGAGAAATTAAAAGCTTTACAGACAAGCGAAAGCTGAGAGAGTTCAGCACCACCAAACAAGCTTTACAACAAATGCTAAAGGATCTTCTCTAGGCAAGAAACACAAGAGAAGGAAAAGACCTACAATAAAAAACCCAAAACAATTAAGAAAATGGGAATAGGAACATACATATCGATAATTACCTTAAATGTAAACACATTAAATGCTCCAACCAAAAGACATAGACTGGCTGAATGGATACAAAATCAAGACCCATATATAAGCTGTCTACAAGAGACCCATTTCAGACCTAGAGACAAATACAGACTGAAAGTGAGGGGTTGGAAAAAGATATTCCATGCAAAACAAAAAAAAAAAAAAAAAAGAAAGAAAGCTGGAGTAGCAATTCTCAAATCAGACAAAATAGACTTTAAAAAAAGACTATTAGAAGAGACAAAGAAGGACACTACATAATGATCAAGGGATCAATTCAAGAAGAAGATATAACAATTGTAATTATTTATGGACCCAGCATAGGAGCACCTCAATACATAAGGCAAATACCAACAGCCATAAAAGGGGAAATTGGCAGTAACACATTCATAGTAGGAGACTTTAACACCCCACTTTCACCAATGGACAGATCATCCGAAATGAAAATAAATAAGGAAACACAAGCTTTAAATGATACATTAAACAAGATGGACTTAATTGGTATTTATTGGAAATTCCATCCAAAAACAACAGAATACACATTTTTCTCAAGTGCTCATGGAACATTCTCCAGGATAGATCATATCTTGGGTCACAAATCAAGCCTTGGTAAATTTAAGAAAATTGAAATTGTATCAAGTATCTTTTCCAACCACAACACTATGAGCCTAGCTATCAATTACAGGGAAAAATCTGTAAAAAATACAAACACATGGAAGCTAAACACTACACTACTTAATAACGAAGTGATCACTGAAGAAATCAAAGAGGAACTCAAAAAATACCTAGAAATGAATGACAGTGGAGACACGATGACCCAAAACCTATGGGATGCAGTAAAAGCAGTTCTAAGAGGGAAGTTTATAGCAATATAATCCTACCTTAAGAAACAGGAAACATCTCAAATAAACAACCTAAACTTGCACCTAAAACAATTAGAGAAAGAAGAACAAAAAACCTCAAAGTTAGCAGAAAGAAAGAAATCATAAAGATCAGATCAGAAATAAATGAAAAAGAAATGTAGGAAACAACAGCAAAGATCAATAAAACTAAAAGCTGGTTCTTTGACAAGATAAACAAAATTGATAAACCATTAGCCAGACACATCAAGAAAAAAAGGGAGAAGACTCAAATCAATAGAATTAGAAATGAAAAAGGAGAGATAACAACTGACACTGCAGAAATACAAAAGATCATGAGAGATTACTACAAGCAACTCTATGTCAATAAAATGGACAACCTGGAAGAAATGGACAAATTCTTAGAAATGTAAAACCTGCCAAGACTGAATAAGGGAGAAATAGAAAATATGAACAGATGAATCACAAGCACTGAAATTGAAACTGTGATTAAAAATCTTCCAACAAACAAAAGCCCAGGACCAGATGGCTTCACAGGTGAATTCTATCAAACATTTAGAGAGGAGCTAACACCTATTCTTCTCAAATTCTTCCAAAATATAGCAGAGGGAGGAACACTCCCAAACTCATTCTACAAGGCCACCATCACCCTGATACCAAAACCAGACAAGGATGTCACAAAGAAAGAAAACTACAGGCCAATATCACTGATGAACATAGATGTAAAAATCTAAAAAATCAAGTGGGGTTTATTCCAGGAATGCAAGGATTCTTCAATATATGCAAATCAATCAATGTGATAAACCATATTAACAAATTGAAGGAGAAAAACCATATGGTCATCTCAATAGATGTAGAGAAAGCTTTTGACAAAATTCAACACCAATTTATGATAAAACCCTGCAGAAAGTAGGCATAGAGGGAACTTTCTTCAACATAATGAAAGCCATATATGACAAACCCATAGCCAACATCGTCCTCAATGCTGAAAAACTGAAAGCATTTCCACTAACATCAGGAACAAGACAAGGTTGCCCACTCTCACCACTCTTATTCTACATAGTTTTGGAAGTTTTAGCCATAGCAATCAGAGAAGAAAAGGAAATAAAAGAAATCCAAAATGGAAAAGAAGAAGTAAAGCTGTCACTGCTTGCAGATGACATGATACTATACATAGTGAATCCTAAAGATGCTACCAGAAAACTACTAGAGCTAATCAATGAATTTGGAAAAATAGTAGGATACAAAAGTAATGCACAGAAATCTCTGGCATTCCTATATACTAATGGTGAAAAATCTGAAAGTGAAATCAAGAAAACACTCCCATTTACCATTGCAACAAAAAAGAATAAAATATCTAGGAATAAACCTACCTAAGGGGACAAAAAACTGTATGCAGAAAATTGTAAGACACTGATGAAAGAAATTAAAGATGATACAAATAGATGGAGAGATATGCCATGTTCTTGGATTGGAAGAATCAACATTGTGAAAATGACTCTACTACCCAAAGCAATCTACAGATTCAATGCAATCCCTATCAAACTACCACTGGCATTTTTCACAGAACTAGATCAAAAAATTTCACAATTTGTATGGAAACACAAAAGACCCGGAATAGCCAAAACAATCTTGAGAACAAAAATTGGAGCTGGAGGACTCAGCCTCCCTGACTTCAGACTATACTACAAAGCTACAGTAATCAAGACAGTATAGTACTGGCACAAAAACAGAAATATAGATCAGTGGAACAGGATAGAAAGCCCAGAGATAAACCCACACACATATGGTCACCTTGTCTTTTATAAAGGAGGCAGGAATGTACAGTGGAGAAAGGACAGCCTCTTCAAAAAGTGGTGCTGGGAAAACTGGACAGGTACATGTAAAAATATGAGATTAGAACACTCCCTAACGCCATACACAAAAATAAGCTCCAAATGGATTAAAGACCTAAATGTAAGGCCAGAAACTATCAAACTCTTAGAGGAAAACATAGGCAGAACACTCTGTGACATAAATCACAGCAAGATCCTTTTGACCCACCTCCTGGAGAAATGGAAATAAAAACAAAAATAAAGAAATGGGACCTAATGAAACTTAAAATCTTTTGCACAGCAAAGGAAACCATAAACAAGACCAAAACAGAACTCTCAGAATGGGAGAGAATATTTGCAAATGAAGCAACCGACAAAGGATTAATCTCCAAAATTTACGAGCAGCTCATGCAGCTCAATAACAGAAAAACAAGCAACCCAATCCAAAAATGGGCGGAAGACCTAAATAGACATTTCTCCAAAGAAGATATACAGAGTGTCAACAAACACATGAAATAATGCTCAACGTCATTAATCATTAGAGAAATGCAAATCAAAACTACAATTAGATATCATCTCACACTGGTCAGAATGGCCATCATCAAAAAATGTAGAAACAATAAATGCTGGAGAGGGTGTGCGTAAAAGCGAACCCTCTTGCACTGCTGGTGGGAATGTGAATTGGTACAGCCACTATGGAGAACAATATGGAAGTTCCTTAAAAAACTACAAATAGAACTACCATATGACCCAGCAATCCCACTACTGGGCATATACACTGAGAAAACCATAATTCAAAAAGAGTCATGTACCAAAATGTTCTTTGCAGCTCTATTGACAATAGCCAGGAGATGGAAACAACATAAGTGTCCATCATTGGATGAATGGATAAAGAAGATGTGGCACATGTATACAATGGAATATTACTCAGCCATAAAAAGAAACAAAATTGAGTTATTTGTAGTGAGGTGGATGGACCTAGAGTCTGTCATACAGAGTGAAGTAAGTTAGAAAGTGAAAGACAAATACCATATGCTAACACATATATACGGAATCAAAGAAAAAAATGTCATGAAGAACCTAGGGGTAAGACAGGAATAAAGACACAGACCTACTAGAGAATGGAATTGAGGATATGGGGAGGGGGAAGGGTAAGCTGTGACAAAGTGAGAGAGTGGCATGGACATATATACACTACCAAACGTAAAATAGATAGCTAGTGGGAAGCAGCCTCATAGCACAGGGAGATCAGCTCAGTGCTTTGTGACCACCTAGAAGGGTGGGATAGGGAGGGTGGGAGGGAGACACAAGAGGGAAACGATATGGGAACATATGTATATATATAACTGATTCACTTTGTTATAAAGCAGAAACTAACACACCATTGTAAAGCAATTATACTCCAATAAAGATGTAAAAAAAAAAAAAAGTAGTCTGTAATGACCTGTATGGGAAAAGAGTCTAAAAAAAATGTGGGTATATGTATAACTGAGTCAATTTGCTGTACAGCAGAAACTAACACAACATTTTAAATCAACTGTACTGCAATATATTGTTTTTTAAAGTATGGTACACAGATTTGTGTCTCTTTTGAAATATTTTACCGTTCCACATTGAGATTAATTAAAAAATTGAGAGTCCATATTTTATAAACTTTTATAAAAATCTATCAAACTAATTTAACTCTCCATATTAGTACATAGTTACCCAAGACAGTCTGGTCAATTTAGGTTAGGAAAAGAGGATATTCCTCTAGTTTTAAAGTGGCCTTCTAGTAGCTTATAGCAGAAAGTGTTGGTCAAATTCACACAAGTGTGTAAACATGATGTACGCAAAAAGGTTTTGATTGGGACATTTGCATATTGATAGACTGTTTTACAGGATTCATTTCCAGTTTCCTTATCCTGCTAGGAAGAGAAAGTCTGAGCTCTCTACTCCTGTTTGCATAATGAGAGAAAGGGCCTGGGGAGCTGGACTTGTGGTCTAACCCCAGACTGTCTTTAAAAATCTTGATTCTTAATAACACTAAGCTCAGGGTATAGTAGTAGGGGAGGCAGTCGTGATGATAATAATAATTATGTTATTGTTAGATTACATACATCAGTGGGCGATAAGGTAACATTTAATCCTGAGAGATGTGAGACAGTCATATTCTGACATCTGCGTGGAGCAGCTTTCATAAAAGCCTACAGAGAGTGACAAAAATGAAGATTGCTTGACAGAGAGAAAAATAGAGGGAAACTTATTTGATAGCTTTCTGTTTTCATGGTTTCAGTTTCTTCTTAAGGCTTGTCTGAATTCCTGCACTTGAGGTCCATGAGATCTTCCTCTATTCTAATAATGAAGCCACCCTTTTTGCTTAGGGTGTGGTTGTTAGAGGCATTCAAGGAACTTTGACTAAAATAATACTTTCCATATATCACCTTGTTCTTAAAACCTTCAATGAGCGACCATGGCTTACAGAAGGGTTTCTCACCCTTAGCACTCTTGACACTTTGGACTGGATCATTGTCGTGGGAGCTGTTCTGTGTATTGTGAGATGTTTAACAGCACCCCTGTCCTCTACCTTCCATGTGCCACAAGGACCCGGAGTTGTGACAACCAAAATTCTCCATGGTCAGACCCCCTACCCCCCGAAGGGGACAAAAATTGCCCTTGTTGAGAACCACTGGCCTATAGGATAAGCCTAATGCCAACTAACAGTAGCCATAAGAGATGCCATTGGGATCTCCTCCTGGCATTTTTTTCTTTAATTCATTATGCCACAAAATTGAAAGTCCCTTTCTGGGCTCACTCAAAGCCAGGAAGTCATCAGCACTGCAGTCACAGGCCATACATCCTTCTGTTCGTGCTGGCTGCCTTCTCTCTGGACAAGTTTCTAGGCCCTTCAAAGCAATGAGTTCCTAGACCTTCCCTAGAGACTTCTTATACTTTGACTCCCTACTTTTTCCCTCAGCTTTATATGCTCCTCTGCTTCAAATTTTCCACCGTGTTCATAATCAGGCTGGGAAAAATTCCATTTAATCGTCACCTCTATAGAGACCCACAGGCACGTAGACAAGCAGCTGTTGTAACAATGTTCACTGAATCTCCACTCCATACCCTCCAAGGCTGTTACTAAAGGCTCAAGGTCTCTGACAGGTAGAGTTGTATAATTTTGTGAAGGAACATTTACATATTGCCCTCATCAAACAATTGTATTTACCTTTGTCTCAGTCAAGATGGCTACAAAGATCTTAGATTAATTTCTTTAGGTGGAACACTTCCTGAAATCCTCTGGCTGAGGCAACAGAACATATGCATTAAAAGGTAAGGTTTCGGGCTTCCCTGGTGGCGCAGTGGTTGAGAGTCTGCCTGCCAATGCAGGGGACACGGGTTCGAGTCCTGGTTTGGGAGGATCCCACGTGCCGCGGAGCGGCTGGGCCCGTGAGCCACAACTATTGAGCCTGCGCGTCTGGAGCCTGTGCTCCGTAACGAGAGGCCGCGACAGTGAGAGGCCCGCGCACCGCTACGAAGAGTGGCCCCCTTTCGCCACAATTAGAGAAAGACCTCGCATACAAACGAAGACCCAACACAGCCAAAAATAAATAAATAAATTTAAAAGTTCAGCTCTCTTAAAAAAATAAATAAGTAAAAAATAAAAGGTAAGGTTTCTGGTAACTACAAAATGTAGAAGTAGAGCCATTCACGGGGCATAGTCATCCTTCCTAGCCTCAGTAGGTTTCACACTGAGAGGATGTCAGGACCACCTGGGTAGTGTCTCCAGGCCATCCACTAGCTTATTTATCTAACAAATATTTATTGGTCATCTGCTATACTATGTGATATACAGCATTCTAGGAATTGAGAATTCAGAACTGAAAAAAAAAGGAAAATTCTTGTCTAAACTTATAACCTTTAAAGAGAGTCATATATAAAGCTTGTAGGCACATGAACAAATAAGACAACCCCACCCAAATCCACCAGTGGAGCTGGGAAGGCAGGGTGGATATTTTAGATAACATGACCTTAGAGGGAGTTTTTGAAAAGGAGACAAGTGAATTGAAACTTAGTGATGAGAGGGAGGGAGTCACATGAAGATCTGGAGAAAGATCATTAAAGGAAGACAGAGCACAGAGGCAAATTCTCTGATGTGTTTTCAGTGTAGCTGAAGACTAATAAAAAAGGACAGAATGTTAAGTAAGCTTAAAGAGAAAAGAAGGGGCCAAACCATCTGAGGAATTTGGGATTTATTCTAATCACAATGAGAAAACACTGGTTGATTTTAAACATGTGGTTAATAGGATCAGAATCACAATTAAAAATTTTTAATTTGGTTATGACTGATGTCCCAGAAATAGTCACATAGAGCAAGGCTGCATTTCTCTGTGTCCTTTCCTGGCACAATGGTCCCCGCCGAAATATTTGTGCAGTCATTGTCATCCAGAAATCTCCTATTTTCCCTATAGAGACAGACCCTTGACTGCAGAATCAGGATTTCATGTTTACTTTGACTTTTCTGGATAAGACACTAGTAAAGCTATTTTTGGAATTTCATGTGTTTCTGAATATGTAGGAATAATGTGAGAAATTCGTTGACTTTTGTACCATAAATTTGAGGAGAAATAGATAAGAACAGCAAATAGGCCAAGAGCTCCTCAGCTGGCAGAGTTTTACACAATAGTATTAGCAGTTTTGTGCTTTCTTCCCTCAGTAAAATAGACAGTATTGACACCTTGTCAGTATAAATTAGATTCCTCAGCCCTGTATTTTATAGGTAAAGGGAATGGGAATAGCTTCAAACTCCTTATGTCTAGTTTTGAAAATTTATAATATACAGAAAAGTGCCCAGCAGTTCAATTCTGGTGAGTGTTGTCAGACTAGATATCCAGAAAACCCTCCTGATACAGAATACAATGTCTTCTTAAGTATTCAGCTGAGCTCATATGAAAATAAAGGGCTGGGGGAAAAAAAGGGAGTTCAAAACCAACCAATGTCATCATTGATGCTATAGCTGGACTAATCTCGGCAAACAAGTTAAGATTGTACTAAGCATGAGGAAAAAAGATAAGTTTTGGGCTCCTTAAATTTTCTGAGTTGGAGCAAACACAACATGGATTTCATTAACCCTAAGGACTCCACCATCATTGAAAAACATTCAGAAAAATGAAACATCCCAGCAAAAGGAGACAACAGGGAAACTCATCTGTTTTAGCCTTTGGTCTGAGTGGGGAATACATGTTTCCTTTTTAAATCTATAATATCAAGTCTGTCCTTACATGTGTTTGCAATTTGAATTTTACAGAAAGCACACATACAAAAATACACACGCTAGCTTATGCTAAGAAATTACCATAAAGCAGTCCCTGGTAGGCAGTGCCCAGGGGCCTATGGTAGAAACAAAGCATCTCTCTTCTCAGGCCTCACCAGATGTCCACAGAGTAAGCCTGATGAACATGGATTTGCAACCCAAATTCATATCTAGTATATCTTGTTGATTTTCCAAAAGGTAGAAATAGTTATAATGAAAAAGAGGGACCATTATGAGAAAGAAAGAAAGAAAGAAAGAAAGAAAGAAAGAAAGAAAGAAAGAAAGAAAGATTAATTTTCATCTGAACACCTCACATTAATATTGAATAAAGACAATAAGAAAGCATTCAAGTAGAGCCTTTTTAATAAAAATTGGACAGCTTTTATCGAAATTTAAATTACATGTACCCTTCAATGTGATCACTTCATCTAAAAATAGCACACCCCTCAATTTTCCCTTTTTCTTACTTCACCTTTTTTTCTCTTTGTAACACTTATCATCACCAGGCATATGATTTAAATATCGATTTGTTTATTTCATCTTTAAACCAGCAAAATGTCAACTATGTGTGTGTCAGTTTATCAATTTATTCCTGTTTCCAAACACGTAGTATGCTCTCAATAAAAATCTGGTGGAGATAAATTGGGAGATTGGGATTGACATATACATACTACTACATATAAAACAGATAACTAATAGGGACCTACTATATAGTGCAGGGAATGCTCTTCAATACTGTGTAATGACCAATATGGGAAAAGAATCTAAAAAAGAGTGGACATATGCATACGTATAATTGATTCACTTTGCTGTACAGCAGAAACTAACACAACAGTGTAAATCAACTATACTCCAGTAAAAATTAATTTTTAAAAACCTGTTGGAGATAGAGATAGAAAGAGATATAGATAAATATATCTGTATATACATATATATACACTATACATGCATATGTCTATATATAATAATATACAGTCATACAAAAATATAATCACAAATATGATTTTATGTAATTATATCTAACAATATTTATAATATATGCAGTATATTTTGTATACCATAAGTAATATTAT
Organism: Leucopleurus acutus; assembly: GCF_964270905.1. Classification (NCBI taxonomy): domain Eukaryota; kingdom Metazoa; phylum Chordata; class Mammalia; order Artiodactyla; family Delphinidae; genus Leucopleurus; species Leucopleurus acutus. The sequence continues at coordinate 124,188,381 of NC_139143.1, forward strand.
ACATACTTTTTAATCAAGCATTTTATATTATAGCAAAATTTAGAAATAAACTAATTGTCCACTAGCAGGAATTAAAGCATTATGGTCATGCTACTTTACTGCATACTATGCATCTATATGTACTGATATGCAGAGATTAGAGGACATATTAAATGAAAACAACAAGTCAGAGAAAAATATAAGTGTAAAAGGTGATGTCATTTATATATTACTCTATTCAAATATAATTTTTTTAGAAAAAAATAAAACGATAGGTTTGAAAATGTAGAGGAAAAGTTCTCAAAAGGCTCACACCGAAATGCTAGGGTAATAACTTCTGGAAAAGACAATAAGATGGAGGTGAGGAAGCTGTGCAGAGAGGACCCTCACATTCTATGTTCTTCTGAATTCTTTGACATTAAAATAAAGATACATAAAATAGGATTATAGAAAAGATTGTCTCTAAAATATATTGTTATTTTTTAATCATTTTTAAGGCCTCTGACATTTTAGCCTGTATACAGTGAAACATTTTGGAGCATTTAACTCCAATTCAAGTTAACTGCTGCCTAGTTACATAGCTAGGAAACCAATTTTCTCCAAAAGCAACTAGTTGTATTCATTTCAGTAACAGCTATGACACATGTAACTTTGCTTCTGCCAAAGCAAAATAGGTCATTAAAAATTCAGTATTACCTATCTATCCATCCATCTATCTATTGATAGTTCTAGCATCTATCTATTAAAACTTCTAACTAACAAATTTTATTTTTTAGCAGTGTTTTTCAAATCATGGAACTATCTGCTTTTGATTGTTCAGGCTCTTTTAAAAGTTGATTCAGTGGATATGACACTTAAAGCACAAGCAACAAAATAAAAAATAAATAAGTGGGGTAACATCAAACTATAAAGCTTTTGAACGATAAAAGAAACATTCAACAAAATGAAAAGACAACCTATGGAATGGAAAAAAATATTTGTAAACCATATATCTGATAAGGTGTTAATATCCAAAATATATAGATAACTCATACAACTCAATAGCAAAAACCAATTCAATTAAAAATGGGCAAAGGGCCTGAGTAAACATTTTTCAAAAGAACATATATGAATGGCCAACAGGTATATGAAAATGTCCTCACATCACTAATCATAAGAGAAATGCAAATCAAAACCACAATGAGATATCACCTCACACCTGTTAGAACGGCCATCATCAGAGAGACAAGAGATAACAAATGCTGGCAAGTATGTGGAGAAAAAGGAACCCTTGTGCACTCTTGGTGAGATTGTAAATTAGTGCAGCCACTGTTGAAAACACTATGGAGGGTCCTCAAAAAATAGAACTACCACATGACACAGCGATCCCAATTCTGGGAAATAAAAACACAATACCAAAGAGATATCTGCACCCCTGTGTTCACAGAAGCATTATTTACAATAGCCAAGACAAGGAAACAATCTTGTTTCTGTAAAAAGAAGGAAATCCTGCCATTTATGACAATGGACCTAGAGGGCATTATGCTAAGTGAAATAAGTCAGGCAGAGAAAGACAAACACTGTATGAATTCATTTATATCCATACATAATCTTAAATCTTTAAAAAAAAAAAAAAAGAAACTTGAAAAAAAATATCTGTTTGAAAAAAATATCAGATTTGTGATTTATGGTTACCAGAGGTGGGGATGGGGAAAAGGGGAATTGGATGAAGGTAGTGAAAAGGTACAAATTTTTAGTTATAAGGTAAATAAGTACTAGAGAGGTAATTACAGCATGATGACTATAGTCAACACTGCAGTATGATATAGTTGAAAGTTGTTAAGAGTAAATCTTAAGAGTTCTCATCCCAAGGGGGGAAAAAGTATTTTGTTCTTCTTTTTTTTGGGGGGGGGTATCTAAATGCGATGACGGATGTTTACTAAAATTACTGTGATTATCTTTTCATGATGGCTGTAAGTCAAAGCATTATACTATACATCTTAAACTTATACAGCACTGTATGTCAATTACACCTCCATAAAACTGGGAAAATTATAAAATTAAAACAATAATAAAACCTAATGGTCTACAAACTGAGGGAAAAATAATGATTCAGGTAAGACTGTCTGGAGAAGGGGCCTGAGATCTGCATTTTGTACATGTTTCCTAGATGTCTGTCTTTGTAAACTTTGAGGACCACTAATATATTGAAAAAATATAGAAAAATTTTGTATTTACCGCCTTAATCATTTTAAGTGTACAGTTCAATATCCTTAATAAGTACATTCATGTTTTTGAGGGACCAGTCTCCATAAATCTGGTATGACTCAGAAATCTCTAACTGAATATTTCCTGCTACCAGAATATTCCAGTTTTCAAAAAATTCTCAGGCTTAACTCTCCACCATTTTCTTTCCCAACCTTCTGCTCACATTGGTGTTGAGACTCTAGGATTCCAGTTCTAAGCCCTTACCACCAGCTCTGACAACAGTGCATGGGAACAACTCTGAGGTCTTAGCTGAGAAGTGCTTCCCTTAAAGTCTTGAATCCCCTCAGCTGCAAAGTACCAATATTATTCTTCATGCCCTTCCATTAGACATTATCTTCATTTATGTGATTAGTATTGTAGTTTCCTACTTTTTTGAGAAACCCTGACACTTTGACTTAACTTGTAATATCTTCCATCTGGCCCTCCATATAATCACTTTTCCCTTTCTTCTTATAGAAAGATAAGGTTACAAAAAGCAAAGAAAAAAGAAGTCTCCATCCCTTTGATCAACGTATATTTTATGTATAACCCTGTGCTATATTGCTCAAAATGAAAAGAGCATGATTAAATTATTATTTTAGCCTAGCTCAGTAGCCTCTTTTTATTAACAAATTAAGTAAACAAATATGTATTGAATGTCTATGATATGCCAAACTCTGTGTTAGGTGCTGGGGATATGGCAGTGAATTACATAGACCAAAGCTCCACTGTCTAGGAGCTGACATTCCTGGGAAAGAGAAAGGATTCAGGGACTCAATATTGTCTCCTTCTCCACCTCACCATAACATAGTTTCCAGGAATGACTACCTTTCCATTGCTTATGATTCCTGTACTAGCTTCTCTCTGTGAATTACAAAAAGGTCACATGGTACATGGTATGGTCCTCTGTTAAAAATAGGTGTTTTTTTTCTTTTATACATCTCTTTTTTCTTTTTAATTGAGGTAAAATACATATAACATAAAATTTGCCATCTTAACCATTTTTAAGTGTACAGTTCAAAAGTGGTAAATACATACATATTTTTGTGTGACCCATCTCCACAAATCTTTTCACTTTGCAAAACTGAAACTCTATCTCCATTGAACAAAACCTCCCCATCCCCCCTTACCATATCCCCTGGCAACTACTTTCTGTTTCTATGAATTTGACTACTCTAGGTAGTTCATATTAGTGGACTCAGGATCTTTTTGTGACTGGCTTATTTCACTAGGCATAAATACCTTTAAGGTTCATTCATGTTGTAACATGCATCAAAATTTCCTTCCTTCTTAAGCTGAATAAAATGACATTGTATGTATATAACACATTTTGTGTTCCTATTCATCCATATATGCACACTTGTGTTGCTTCTACATTTTAACTCTTACAAAAAAAGATGCTATGAACATGGGTGTTCAATATCTCTTTGAGATCCTTCTTTCAGTTTATTTGGGTTATATGCCTAGAAGTGGAATTTCTAGGTCATAGGGTTATGTTGTTACCCTTTATTTTCATACAAGCTCAACTTCTACCATCTTTGCAAGACTGTATCCTTTTGCCATTTCCATCAAAACTTGAATGAAAGACTTTCCTGAGACATTTCCTTCCATCTAATTATAGAGCAGTTACCCATTCACTCTTTTTTTTTTTTTCGGTACCCGGGCCTCTCACTGTTGTGGCCTCTCCCGTTGCAGAGCACAGGCTCCGGACGCGCAGGCTCAGCGGCCATGGCTCACGGGCCCAGCTGCTCCGCGGCATGTGGGATCTTCCCGGATGGGGGCACGAACCCGTGTCCCCTGCATCGGCAGGCAGACTCTCAACCACTGCACCACCAGGGAAGCCCGCATTCACTCTTTACAACATTATCTTAATTATCTACATAGCACTGATGATTGTCAGAATTTTATATTTTTATGTATATTTGCATATGTAAGAATTTTGTTTGTTTAAACATTATTGTTAAATTTATATTTAAATTTGAATTTAAATTCTCAATTGCAATTTAAGATCCATCAGGATGAAGACTATGTCTTTTTTATATTCACTGCTATATCCCAGTACCAGAGCTTTCAAAAAGAGCTTATTGAATTTGATCAATTATAGAGTATGAAAGAGTAAATAAAGGGGTAAAAAAAATTCAATCTTATCAGCTCTTCACTTTGTACAGAAACAACTTTGGTACTTCTGGTTTTATAAATGTAATGGCATAATAGTCATTTTACAATTCTCATAAAATTAATCTGAAGATGAAGAAAAATAAATATCACAGTCAAAGTAATGTGTCATGTCCACTTTTAATAGAAATTATTGAATGTGTCCATTCTCGGTGATGGTTTTTATCCCTCTTTATAGTTAGAAAATACATAGGGTGTTACAATGGATAGAAGATGGTTTAAATCGTTGAGCTAAAGGCTAGCTTTTGACTCTGTGGTTCCTCATTTTATCACAATGACACAACATAAAGTTCAGAACCTGGCAGACATATCTTTCAATTTAATTCACCTGTCAGCCCAGGCAATGGTGACTGAACCCATTATTGACGGCCTTATCCCATAGTTACTTTCAGACTCTTACTCCCTTCCTGTCTGCATAGAACAAGTCACCAAATCACTCTCCATTCTGTCTCTGTGGCATTCTTTTTGAGATTTTTAGAGTAAAACTCTTGATCAGAACAAAGTGGTATGTCACATTTCTCCCCTTTTGATAAGGAGAGGTATTTAATCTTTATAGCATTGAAAAATAATCTTTTTAGTTCCAATACTTTATCAATTTTTTTTATAAATGAGAGGCAATCTACCTATGCCTGTATCATTCATCATAATGAAATAATCATCTCATTTATTTTACTTTACAGGGGAGAAAGAAATAAAGCAGAAGAAAGAAAAAAGAGGATGACAAGATTATAGAGAAAGATAATGATATCTCTGAACCAGGCAGTCTCTCTTCTCCAGGTCAGATGCTGGGTTTACTGTTCCTCGTTTTCTGCCATAGCACTTGCCATAGTGCTCCATGTAGAAGCTCTGCTCATTAAATATGTGTGTGATGAACACATCGAAGAATAGATGGGAGAAAAACTGACTTGGATGTTAAAAGATAATTTTCAAAAAAACCCCGATAAAGTCATGACTCATGCAGCTATAAAAATGATCACATATTAAAGATTTTATATAGTTCATTAATGAGGAAACTGGTGAGGTGTTACAACCAATTCAAAGGGGAATCCAAGGACAGACACCTTTATAGATAGGAATGTTAAAATGAGTGTACAAATGAAGGCAAAACTGTTATCTTCTGGGGCGAAGTTCTTCCTCTATCAGCTGGGATTAATTTGCCCTTTATGGCCAAGAATTATTTTGCACTGCTATTGGTTATCTACCACCTTCAGAGTTGTAAGGCAGCTACCATATAATTAAGATCAGATAATCCAGAAGGGAGTACTATAGACATGCACAAATTTTTTCCCTGCATAGATAAGATGTTTATATGGTTTCTCCACCTTCAGTACTACTTGCCTCTTTCTTGATTCTTCTAACTGCCTCAGAAATACGATCACCACCAGGAAACTCTGTGCCCATGGACAGCTTTCAACTAATGTCATAATTATTTTGGGTGAAATATGCATTTTAATAAATTTTTTTGAAAGTGAAAATATTTATAAACAAAAATCTTACATTTATTATAGTCTAATTTTAGGTAACAGAAAAGAAGTTTTGGACAGAAGTCCTGAACCTGCATTTCTCAAATCCTAACACATTAAACTGTAGGTGTATAAGATTTAGAGAGTATCTCCCTTTGTAGATGAGGAAACAGAAGCTTGGAAATGTTAAGAAAGAGGCCTAAGTCACCCACTTTTTGGTGGTAAACTCAGTTCTCTTGACTCCAGAAATTACTTTTCCATCTCTCAGAATGAGAGGCATGAGTGAGCACTGTTTGAAGTTCCACATGAGAGTTTAGCCATGGCAGTTGTCACCGTAAATGTGATCCAGGAATGGACAAATATTCAACTTGGACCTCACTTTGACTGGAAGTTTTCCTCAAGGAGGATGAAGTCAGGCACAGACGAGGAGAAATGATGACTTCAGGCTTTATGAAATGCTGAGACAGGACTCTTGCCAGTATTACTTAAAATAATTCATGCAAAGTGCTTAGTACAATGCTTGGCACATAGTGAAAACTCAATGTTAGTTAATATAGTGAAAATTACAAGTATTACTAGTATTAAAAATATATATAACAAGAAAGACCCTTATGCTGAAAATTTTTTCACAAGGTTTTCAATGTTTATGACTCCTGTGTGCCAGTTTCAGGACGTGAGGCAGGTGGTGGACTACACCATGTCTTAGCCTTGTCTTAATTTAGTAATGCCTGTATCTTATACTCTGTGGTTTCCTTGCATGTTTCTTACAGATGGAAATTTGTAGGTTGGCTGGTTGCATGCAAAGGAAGGGTGTGGATGTCCCTGGAAACATGTCAGTGTTCCACAGAGAGGATGTGAAAGTCAGCCAGAAGTCAGATGTTCCCAATGACATTCTTTTCTCCCAACTGGCACAAAAGATCTTCTTTCAGTCACCTTAACAGGACATGGACCAAGAACAATAATTGGGACACACATAACCATGGCCATTGTGTAATTCAAGCATAAATTCAGATCATCCATTCTACCAAAGAGTTTCTATTCTGATTGCTGTAAATGATACTGAACATCATTTTCTTACAAGAGAACTAAGAGCTGCCAGAGGCACAATCCAACTGTAACATCCAGCAGAAAAAAAAAAAAAGATATATATGCCTATTTTTAGCTTGATATAATTAGTACCCCAATGACCAGAGCTATTGAAATCGGTTGGTCCAGATTTTCTGCCCAATCTACAAAATGGGCTTTTATCCGACAAGAAGATTTTTATAGTACTATGAAAATAAAGGGGAAGAAAAAAAAGGAAAGTTTCAAATATAGTTTTTTGTGGTTTAAATATGAAGGAACAAAGTAACCTGCTTTGTTGTTAGGTTCTTCTCCCCTTTTCTTTTTCTTTTTAATAAAATGTTATTCAGATTTTGAAGTCATACTGAAATCAGGTCCACTGAGAGATGAAATCCATAGCTTCTTTTGCTTCAGCTCTGTAGTAAATAGCAGATAATTTTGTTAGTTCTTCAGACTAGTAAATGACACAATCGTAAACAAAAATGCTATTTATCCATTTTATAAAATTCTTAGTTGTGTTATGGTGGAAGTACAATCTCTCCATCCTTCAGTCATCCTATTTCAAATCTTGCTAGATTTATTCATGATTTTGCTTCCCGTTTTGAAGTCATTTTCATGATACTCTTTGAGAATATCATTTTTTCCAGACTCTATTATCTCCATAAATTGAAATTCATTTCATTTTAGATAGAGTGATTGTTCTCTTATTGAGAAAATTCCCAATATTCATTTTTCTTAATCCCATTAATATTTATTGCACAATTACACAGAATTAGATACCGTACAATATGCAGAGTATATTCTCACTAATCCTAAGAGATTTACGTCTTAAAAGTAAAAAGATAAATATATCTTTTCTTATTTGGTGTATTTTACAAGACATTAAGAAAATATTTTTGCAGAGTGAGTTATATTTAGAGACTAAAGGAAATGATTTAAAAGGAGAAAGAAAACAACAGGACAGATAGGGCTTTTCTTAACATAAAACATGATCTCATTCATTTAAGGACAGATTAGCCGCAATAAATAAGATTAGGGAAATCGTTTTCAAGATACAAGCAAAGGAAACAAAGCATCTTATCACCCAGGGGATCCGGAAAGATCAAGTGGTATTTTTCCAAGACCACACCCATCACCCATGTGGGTTTGGTTGGTGATGAGAGGAGAGAGATGGAGACGATGTTGTGCAACCAACAAATAGAAAGTTGAAGAATCAAAATCAAAAGCAGGCTACTAGAGCAACAAATAATTCTTAAAAAGCAGAAATGATTTGGATGAAAAAAAATCATTCATGGTTATACAGAGTCACTGGGCCAAGAACAATGAAGATGCTCTATTATAGCTTAATTTAAATACGCCATATACTGAGAAATGTACATAGAACGTTGATACTTTATTCAATCATCTTATTTACCTCCACTATCTACTTCTTAAAACAAATCAATTTTAATTTTTCCTGGGGGTGGTGGTTGGCATGGAGATGAAGAAAAGATAAATATACTTTTTTTTATCATTATGATAAATTTTGTAATTAAACTTAGTTAAAGCTCATTAGCCACCAAGTGAGAATAAGAAATAAATCTCCAAAAATGTAAAATTTCCTTTAGACATGTTTTAGAACCAAAGAACATATTTTCATTAAAAGTTGATCTGCATTAGCAAGTTAATAGAAATGCTCTTAATAATTATGTTGTATTGGTTATGAAAATGCCATAAGATATTAAACAAAGCTAGCTCTCATTTCAAATTACCAAACACAAGAATTATAAAAGACAAAAAATAAAAGTGATGTTTTGTGTTCTTAAAACAAAAATATTTATTTTTTCTTGCTGATTTCCTTGTTATACAGTAAAATAGCAAATATCAGCAACTCATTATTTTTACTTTATTAAAGTATAGTTGATATAAATAATTGATGAGTTGTACAAATGGATCTGTTGTGTAACCACTGTCCCGATCAAAATACATTGGTAGGATTTCTGTCCTCCCGCAAAGTTCCCTTATACATTTTCAATCCAAATGACTCCCATTTCCTTCTCCACGCAATTGCTGATCTGATTACCATCATTATAAATTAATTTTGTTTGTTTTGTAATTCATATAATGGAATTTACAGAAGATACTTTTTTTTTTTTTTTTTTTTGCAGTACACGGGCCTCTCACTGCTGTGGCTTCTCCTGTTGAAGAGCGAATGCGCAGGGTCAGCCGCCATGGCTCACGGGCCCATCCGCTCCGCGGCACGTGGGATCCCTGCGCCACCAGGGAAGCCCTACAGAAGGTACTCTTATGTGTCTGGCTACTTTCGCTCAGAATGTTTTTGTGATTCTTCCATAGTGTTCCTGTATTAGTATTGATATCTTTTCACAGCTAAGTAATGTTACATTGTATGAATCTACTGTAGTTTGTTTATCCATTCACTTGTTGATTAACTTTTTTTTTTAATGCCTATGAACATTTGTATACAAGTCTTTTTATGGATATATGATTCTATTCTCTTGGGTAAATACCTAGGTGTAATTCCTTGGTCATATGGTAATTGTAGGTTTAACTTTATAAGCTACAATCAAACAGTTTGCCAAAGTGTTTGTACAATTTTACGCTTCCCCAGCAGTGCATGAGTTCCAATAGTTCCCTATCCATGCCAACACTTGATATTGTTCATGTTTTTAATTTTAGCCATTCTGGTGGGTATGTAGGTGGTATCTCATTGTAGTTTTAATTTACTAAATATGTTGAGAATAATACATGTGCTTATTTATCATTCATATAGCTTATTATGTGAAATGTGTTTTTAATCTGATTCATTGTTTATTATATATTTTTTTCTTCTTATTTTTGTATTTCCAAAGTTCTTTCTATATCTGGAAACAAAACTACAGATATATGTACTGAAAAATTCTAAGAAATCAACCTTCTACCAGTTTCTTAATGATTTTTGTTGAAAAAACAAAATGTTTAATTTTGATGTTTACTTTATTCATATTTTTTGTTACTTTTCCCTCTTTTTTATCTATTTTCTTTTTCAATGATTTCTGATCTCTATTAATATCTTCTTTTTACTTACCTTGACTTAATTTGTTTTTACCCTAGATTCCTGTATTAGAAACAGAGATCATTGATATAAAAATCTTTCTTCATTTTAATATAAGCATTAAAGTTACAAATTTCTCTCTAATCCCAGCTTATCTTCATCACACAAATTCTGATAGTATGTGTTTTTATTTCATTCAGGTAAAAATGCTTTCTAATTCCCATGTAACTATTTATAAATGTGTTGTTTCATTTCTAATTATTTAGGGATTTTCCAGATATGTCTTTTGGTAATTTATTTCAAATTTAATTCCTTTGTGGTTACAGAGTATATCCTATATGATTTTAATATTTTTAAGTGAATTAAAGCATGCCACACTTCAACAAAAGGGTATTTTAAAGGGCTTCATCATTATCAAGATCATCATTAATCTCAATTTTGTCTGTGAGTTTTCTTTTCACCTTCTTTCTCTAACTGATACTTATTCTCCAATTATACAGCTTTTTATGAAGCTCTCTCAAATTGTGGCTGTTTTCTCTTTCAGAATATGACTTTTGGAGATGGGATATGTTTCCTCCTTTCTCCACATTGCTACTTCCAAACCATTTTGCCTCACTTATCAGTTTTTTTGTTTGTTTGTTTTTGGCTTTCCAGCTCATTCCAGACCAAAACACCCACTGCCCTCCAGATTGTAGCTATCTGCCAGTCCTCCAGGTACTAATAGCACTCACTCTGTAAATACATTAGCACCTGGCTCATTGGTAACTCGTTCCAACACTGCTCTTATTGGTGGTCATTACCACAATATTCACACAGATTATCCTTTCAACGTCCTATCCCCTTGAGTCCTTAACCTTTCTTCCTCCAATGAACTTGGTCTCTACCTAATTTCAGCTTCCCCGTCCCACAGTCATCCTATCATCCCTATTACTGTCAACAGCTGTAACCTATCCACAATTTCAGTTTCAAACATCCCACCTTGTGTCCACCTTCTAGTATCTCTCTTGTCCATTCCCTCTATCTTACCTCCAAAACTCCTTCACTCACATTTGTACCTTGAATCCATTGATATTGCCATGTTTTCACTGTTCTTTATTCTCTTCATGTCCTCTTTTCTTTTTATATGTTACATTCCATAATGCATCATCATTATTGTATCTTGCTTTTACTCTCAGCTCCCTTGTCTTTCTCTATTGTTTTCATACACTCCCGTGGCAAAATAACAATTCTTGTTAGATCTGACTCTACTATTTTGTGCATGTACTGGTATAGCCAACTGAAATTGGAAAGAAAAAACACACGACCTTGTAGACAATATTTAAATTTACTTTATTCTTGCAGTTCTAAAGGTCACTAGACCTCTAGGGGGATAATCTGTTTCCTTATATTTTCCAGCTTCTAGAAGTGCCTACAGTTATTGGGTGGTATTCCCCTTCTTCACATTACTCTACCCCATTGTCTGATGCCATACTACTTACCCTAGTCCTCATGACTCCCTCTTATAAAGAGCCTTGTGATTACATTGGACCTACCTGGATAATCCAGAATAATCTCTCCATCTCAAGATCCTTAACTCAATTACATCTGTGAAGTTGCTATTGCCACGTAAGGCAAAGTATTCACAGGTTCTAGAAATTGGGACATTGACATCTTGATGAGGAGGCATAGTTCAACCTACTATAGAAGGTAAAATTTGAGTAAATATCTAAGAAAAAGAGAGACCTAAGGCTTCCCTGGTGGCGCAGTGGTTGAGAGCACCCCTGCCGATGCAGGGGACACGGGTTCTTGCCCCGGTCCGGGAAGATCCCACATGCTGCAGAGTGGCTGGGCCTGTGAGCCATGGCCACTGAGCCTGCGCGTCCAGAGCCTGTGCTCCACAACAGGAGAGGCCACAGCAGAGAGAGGCCCGTGTGTACCGCAAAAAAAAAAAAAAAAAAAAAAAAAGAGAGAGAGAGAGAGAGAGACCTAGCCATGCAATATATTTAAAGGAAGAAATTTCTAGGAAGAGTACAGAATAAATGAAGGTACTAAACAGGAAAGTTCCTTATATGTTCAAGGAACAGGAAGAAACCCATAGGGAAGAATAGTGAGCACAGACAGGTGACGATGCTGTAAGGAGGGGCAGAGAACATCTAGGATGTGGTTGTAGATCACATAATAAGAACTTTGCCTTTCATGCTGAATGATACATGGACCCATTGGTTTTGAAGAAAGAATGACACTATCTACATTATGTTTAAAAGGATCACTCTGAATGGTATGTTAAGAAAAGTCTGATAAAAGTCAACAGCAAAAGCATGAGACTTATCAGAAGGGTATTGTAATAAGTGAGGTGAGAAATTATGGTAGCCTAGACAGGAATGATGGTAGTGGGTATAAAGAAAAGTGGTCATAATCTGGATGGATTTTGGAGGTAGGACTAACATAATTGGCTGAGAAGTTAGAGAATGAGAACTATCAAGAATGACACCACAGTATGGGGCCTGAGCAACTGAAGGAACAGAGCTGCCATTAAGTGACTTGGAGAAAGCTGTGGATAGAGCCAATTTTGAAAGGAGAATCAGGAGCTTATTTTGGAACATGTTGAGTTTGAAGTTCTTATTGATCATACAAGTGGAAATTCAGTTTGGAGGTACAGTATGGAGATTAAAAATTCAGAAATCATCAACATATAATGGTAGTAAACCCAAGAGATAGGGTGAGATCACCTGGAGAGTAGATGTGGAAAGAAAAGAGAAAACGTTCCAGTTTTCAGCCTTAGAACCTTAAGAACACCCTAATATTAGAGGTTGAAGAAGGACTGGCCTCATAGACTTGGTATCTGTGTAGCTGCACAGGGCCTCCTGGGTCCCACAAGGGCTCTGATCTTGTTGTAGGGTTCTGTTCTTACCTTGTAATTCTTAATACTTTTTGACCAAGAATTCTCACATTTTCATTTCACTGCCCTAACTATAGTACCTGGAACATGCCAGGCACATATTAGGTGCTCAGTGAATATTTGCTAAAAATAGTAAATAAAAAAAATGAGTTTAGACTTTTTATATCTCTCTGATCAGTGATTTTGATTCTTCCATGATGGTATCCATGAATCTTCTGGCCCAACAATGTACTCTAACAGTAAATGTGTCTGTGTGTGTGTGTATGTGTATACTTGTGTGCACACCATAGTAGCATATTTCTATTTAACTGACAATTGCATGATAGATGGTTAGGACTACATGGTAATTTCCATATGTAATCAATAGGATTTATATAACCAGACCAAATACTTTACATTTCATATCTGCTTATCTCTGCCATGGAAATGATAAATGAAATTAGCTGTGATGTTAAGTCAAAAAAAACATGTAGGGCTTCCCTGGTGGTGCAGTGGTTGAGCATCCGCCTGCCGATGCAGGGGACGAGGGTTCGTGCCCCGTCCGGGAAGATCCCATGTGCCGCAGAGCGGCTGGGCCCGTGAGCCATGGCCGCTGAGCCTGCGCGTCCGGAGCCTGTGCTCCGCCAACGGGAGAGGCCACAGCAGTGAGATGCCCGCGTACCACAAAAAACAAACAAACAAACAAAAAACAATGTAAACAATAGAAAATACAGAATGACAACACTTAAGTACAGATAGCATTGCTTTTCATTTTATTTCAACATATTACCTACTAGACATGGTGGACAATGTAGTGAAGGAATCTCAATGCCTCTCTCACTTCCCATATATATTCCCTGCTCTTAGGATATAACTATAACTCCTTCCTACTAGTGTATAACCACAAATATGCCATAGATTTTACAAAAGAATGTATCATCTCTTAAGCATAGTAGTTGAATGTCAATGTCTTAGATTGTGACCTTAAGAAAAACATAAAGCTACCTGCTCTATTTTTATTTACTTCTGTGGAGCACCAGGTTAGAGGAGCAAAGTAGTCTTTGAAATAAATAAGACACTATATATAAAAGCTGACTGCACTCTAAGTTTTATCTTTCACAAAGAAAACACACAAAAAAAGTAATTTACGTAACTGTGCATTATTTTTGTAAAATGTACTTAAAATTATCCCTGCTACCATGGTTAATAAACCTGACTTCCTAATCAGCTTGTTAGTTATTCAGTGTCTGTGGCATATCCAGTCGCATTATACCATGCCACAGGGTGTACGCCATTCTAAGGAAGACATTTCCTTAGTGATATTTTTATTTACCAACTGTAATATGGAAATTGATTGAGGGAAATGTTCCTTCTTATTGCAGACTTAGAAACTTTAACAGTTATTTTCCATTTCTGCCTTTAGAGTTGATGTGGCAGTGTAAATTTATATTTATATAAATTTAATATAAATATATTAAATACTATATATACTTTATATCAATATAAAGTATATTGATAATTCTCAGGAAGGGGCTTTAATCCTGTTAATTGGGGTCTCCAAGAGGACTCAAGAGGAATAAAACACAAGCTTACTGTCCATCCTTTTTTTCTTGTATCACTGACTATTTTTCTGTCAGCAGACAAAAGATAAACACTACTCCCTTGTCACTGTAATTTTACTGGGCAGGTGTGGCACTGGGGCACAGAGTGAGAAAAAATAGACCATTGACATAATTCAGCGTTAAAGTGTTTAGATCACATCAGAGGCCAAATAAAGCTCCTCTGCTGATAGGAAATTAGTATTCCTGGCAGAGCCATGTTCAAGGTGAAAAAAAGGAGAAGAATATGCATTTCTCAAGCACTTCATGAGAAAAGTACACAAGTGTTCTTTGAAAGAGGCTTATACATGTGTTCCATAGGACATGTGGAAACAAACATCTATGCATATTCCCTTATCAGAAGCTAGTTCTCCGGCAAATCTGCTCCACCTGAAAAGACAAAGTGATCTCACAGCCAGCATATATAAAAAGCTTTTTAATTACTAATAACAAGATCACATATATAAATGTCAAGTAACTCAATAACCAAGTAACTCAAATCATGTTACAGAGTTTTCCTCTTTAAGTAACTAGCTTCACTATGGAGGTAAGGAAACTGAGGAACAAAGTAAATTCCATAGGTCAGGAACAGAGCCAGAACTCGACCCTCCCCACTAGAACAGATCAACTCCCTCACTTGAAGTTGGCATATTACACTGAAGGTAACGTCATACGAGTGCCTAGTAAAGACTTTAAGCTATTATACTAGAGTGGCTTCACAAAATTCCAATTGATTGAAACTTTCCTCTGAAACTTGAATCAAAGCAAACCCCATTTTTTCCTGTACCTCTTCTCTTGTAGTGAAGGATCCAAAGATAGCAACAAATGGATGTTTCTCTGATACCTGTGGCTTATCAGTAAGAATAGAAGTAATGGAAATCTCATGAGAAAGCCTGCTTTTAAAAGATTTCCAATCCAATTTTAGAACTCAAAAGACTTCAATTAGTTTCAGATTAACATCCAAGTCTTTCAAAGTATATCTTCCAGGATTCAGTTATCAAGAGGACATCAGACACTGAAATTTAGGTTCAATTTTTGTGGCAAGAGGAGAGATTTAGGCAAATATTCAGGTTTTTCTTTTCTTTTTGGGGGGCTTAAGCCCCATCTTCTATCTTTTATTCCACCTGTCACTTTTTCCCAATTATACTTTCATTAACTTCTTATTAAATGATTAGACATGCATGTGTATATATGCATGCACGACCACACATATGTAATGCAACGCTTTTTAATGTTCTGCTAAAGCAGTGGTAACAGGTGGTATTACTTCCTTTGTATGTGATATTCCATAGATGCCAGCCCTAGGAGCTTTAGGGTGCAAAAGTGTTCAGTTTCAGTGTCCTCAAAACGTACTTCAATGGAGGAAATCCCATTCCAGTGCCCATGATAAAGTGTGGCTGCCATCCTTTTCCTGTCTCTGATCCTCAGACTTTCTCTCAAATTTCTTCTCCCAACTGTAGGTCAGCTACTATTGAAGCAAATATCTATAAGACAGGCAAGTGGCAAGGGTGTTACAGAGATGCATCTACCTCAGTCTGCCCTGGAGAATTTGAAGCAAGAAAAAGAAATATGATTCATAATTCAGAGTAGAGCTTTCTGGGGATTCATACATCATAGATGCAACTAAACATAGTGGGTATTAGAGGAACAGAATCCAGTCTTTTTAAAGAGGCCACAGAAGTATTCCAACAAGAAGAATTCCATCCCAACCTACTTTCAGCAACCTATTCATCTGTGTCCTTTCCAAACCTTCCTTTTGAAGACAGTTCTCCTGCTGAGGTCTAGTGTCTATAGAGAGTTAGCACTACCTTGAAGTTTCACACTGTAGCCCTGGGTGCTTTGTCAAATTCAAAAGAAGAAAGAGCTTCTCATCTCATTGTACAAATTGAGGCAAATGTTAATATGATATTTTGTGCACATGTTTATTTATATGGAACTAATATGAAATTTGTTTCATTTAAAATCAACCATGAATTATTTGCCTGCAGACTGGACAGATTTGAAAGCTGATAGCCATTAGATGGGAAAAAAACATTTGAAAACACGTGGGTTTATTACTGAGTCAAGTATAATGTAAACTGAGGATGGTCTCTGCTGGGAGTCACAATGCTTCTGCTGTGGATAAGGCTGCTACTGTCAACTTGAAAGGAAAGAAAAAGACAAAGAACAAAGATATGTATTTCTCTAGCTTACATTTTTTTTTTCTAGGGGAACTTTAATACAGCATGCCTCCAAAAGCTGATGCAGATTCCAAGTTTCTTTATAATATAATGCCTCTCTGCAAAAATGGTCACTTTCTCTGAAACTACCCCTGCTGTTTTGGTTGAGGAATGCCATTCAGCTGCCTTTGTTCCAAACACTTGATTGAGTTAGTGCCTCTATACATATAAAACTACCTGGCTCTTGCTTACTACTATGAAATGCAAGACTGGAAAGCGTCAAACACTGTTATAGAAATGCAGCTATATTTTCATTTACTCTTAAGCAATAAGCAGGACTAAAGCTTTTCAAAGGACAATTTTGGCTGCATTTCATTATTTGTCTCTGATTTTCTTGCTGTACAACAGGATAGTAACTCCCAAATCAACTGAACTGTTAGAGTGGGGGAGTATCCCAGGATTCTTTATTTTCCAGATGATCCTGATTGATAATCAGCTAGTTTGGAAATCCTTTGTTTTACTTCAAGGATGCTCCATGAAGAGCAAACCTCTGATTTATAAATATATACTCCAGTATAGAGGAAGAGCCTACTAGACACATGTTTACATTTTTACATCCATCCCCCAAAGCACTACACATCCTTTAAAACCTCATTTTGGTTTCTCTGAACCCAGCCAGTGTTCTTGCCCAGTTGTAACACCAAGTAAAAGCTATAGAGAAGAGTCTGCTTCATTCTTCTCTCATAGCCCACTTATTTTCCAGAAACCCTTCCTTGTTTTACTTTTTCCCTTGGTATTTTTTTCTTCCTATACTTGGTTTATCACTCCACTACAAAGGATTATCCTTTGTATGTTTATTGTCATATACAAAGGATTCCTATTTTAACTCCCATAGTGTGTTGGGTAGTGGCTCTTCTAATAGATCTATATCCCAACTCCCAGAATCTGTGAATGCCACCTAAGTTGGAAAAAGGGTCTTTGCGATGCAATTAAGTTGAGGAAATTGAGATAAGGTCCTCCTGGAGTATGTGAATTGACCCTAAATCCAAAGAAAAGTGACTTTATGAGAAACAAAAGAGAAGACGCAGAGATAGAGGGAAGGTCATGCAATGATAAAGATGCAGATTGGAGTGGTGTGGTCACATGCCAAGGAACACCTGGAGACACCAGAGGCTGGAAGAAGCAATGAAGGACTCTTGCCTAGACCTTTTGTGGGGGAGTGTGGCCCACCCAGATTTGTGGCCTCCAGAGCCCTGGAGGAATACATTTCTGTTGTTTCAAGTCACTACCAAGTTTGTGGTAATTTATTACAGCAGCCCCGGGAAACTGATACCATCCTCTTCCTTCCCTTCTTTTCTTGTCTAGCCTAATTCTCACCTATTTAATACACAAAAAAACTTTTCTGCCTCTCCCAGTCCTTCTCCCTTGTCCTCTTCTCAGACAGTTGCATACCATGAAACAACTTGAGCCACAGCTAAAGAGTAGAATTCATAACATATCTTTATGGACAAAACAGAGTTATAATTAGATTTGGGTTCTTTAAGGGCAGGGATAGAGTATTCTCCTCTTGGGATTTCTCACATCTAGCATCAGTGCAGGTACATAGATGTTGTTTAATAAATATTTTTTTATTAATAACTTCTAAAGTTAGATGAAATGAAGCTTCAGTGCTTCCAAATTCTGAAGTCCCTGAAAATTCTTCAAACTCAAACTCCATTTAGATTTACCAAGATTTTTTCATCTACTTCCTCACCTTCTTCAAACTCATCCTTATGTCTTCAAACACCAGTGATCCAGATGAGTTAATAAAAATACTACTAATAATCAAATAATGATAACTCAGAGTCTAAAGGTGTCAGGACAAAATTAATTGTTTCGGCTGCATTTAAGGACAAGTGTATGCTGGGAGTTTCATCTGTGAACTTAACTACCATTTACTAGAGTAGTTTGCATTAAAATATATATATTCTTTATTCCAAGAAATGCTTTACAAAGTAATTCCTGGAACACAATACATTTATGCGTTTGAGTGTGTTCTTTTCTATTCTTGGTAATCCCAGCCCTATATTTGCATGCTGGTTATACTTATCTCTTGCTATCTCTAAGTAATAATGTAATGTAATAAGTAAGACAGATTTTATTGAACGGGAACTACTGCTATAGATATACAGGGAAGCTACTACAGTGGGAGGGGCTTTGTGGTAGGGAAGAGAGCTCTGGCTCAACTCAGAACACAACAAGGAAAAGTAGACTTTATAATCAAGGAGCAGGGTGGGGATCAGTGAAGGAAAAATTACTAAAAGGAAACATTGGGAATAAGAGGGGATTCTGATTCCAGCTAAACCAGCTTAGCAAGATCCTTGCTAACTTGAACAATGTAGAGATGAACATGGAAGTCCAAAACTCAAGGCCTACTTGAGAAGAGAGTTCAAAGGAGCCTAACAGAGTTCAGTCAAGGAGAGAATCTTTATCAGAACTTATTAAAAGAGAATCTTCTAATAATAGTATCATTACAGCTTCTTGCTTCCCACCTGGCTTCTCTTCTTATTTGTGATTTTATACAGAGAAAGCCTAACTCTCTCTCTTTCTTCTAATCCAAAGTAGGGATATTGCATTCCTTTATGAAAAGTATCAATACTTATTCCTTAATTTCCTTTTTTTAGCCTTTGCTTTGTGATTGCCTCTTCTCTCTCAGGACTCCCAAATTTTCTGTTGAAAGACAAGTACTCAACTTCTTGTTAGTTTCCTTTCACATTCTTTGCTTTTCTTTATCTTTGCTGTTTAGATTATCCTCTCTTCTCTGACTCTTGTTTCCCTACTTTATTTTGGGTTCTAGACCATAGTATTTGTGTTTCCTCTTTAAAGTCTCCTGCTGTTTAACTTCCTCTTCTTGTTGTTTTCTTGACTCACATTTTCCTTTACTAGAATTCAGTGCTAATGCTTCCTGCTGCTCAGATTCCTTTAGTCTTAATGTCTACAGAAGATTTTCCTTTCTTGCATTTACCAGGAAAGTTTCTTACTAGAGTCCTCCAGCCTGTGACTTTGTGTACTCTGAATACTCAGTAAACAGCAAGCATTAAAACCCCATTTGTCAGTCATCTGTAGATAAGAGGGGAGAGCTGGGATGTTGGGAAAACCTAGATGACTGTAATTTCCCAGGTTTGAATAGCGATCAGCTCCTGATCAATGTACTGGTCTGGAAGATATTCAGAGAAAAGGACCAGGATATTCAATATCTTGGGGGCTATTACCAAAGAGAATTTAGAGAAGAATTTAGGTGAAAAATAGAATTTAGCTGAGTGTTATTGAAATTATTATTTTGTTTTTATGTACTTTTCATGGTGTGTGTCCTCCTTGCTTGTGACTGGCACATTGAAGTTCACCATAGAAATAGACTTGGGCATTTTGTCATTCTTCTGATTCTCATCCATTTGTTCAACAATATTTGTTACTTTCCATGTGCTCTGTGTGCAGGATACTATGGTGACCAAAATACAAATATAAGCAAAAATAGATATTGATTCTGTCCTCTAGAGCTTTAAATATGACATCAAATCACTACCAAAATAATATAAATTTTCAAGTATGGTCAGTGTTGCAAATGAAATGTAAATAGTGCTCTAAAGACATGTAATGTACTAGGGAGATTTGACCAATTCAGGCAGATCTGAGAAAGTTCAGTTGAGATGACATGAAAGGCAGAGGAGTGCTGTGAGATGAAGCTGGGAAGTAAGCAGCTGCTAGGACATTAGGAGCCTTGTTAAGGAGAGGGGTGACATGACTGGATTTGGGAAACAAAAGCATAAATCTGGCTGCAATATTGTGATGATTAATTTTCTGTGTCAGCTGAGCCACAGTGCCTAGATATTTGGCAAGCATTATTCTGGATGTTTCTGTGGGGGTATTTTTCGATGAGATTAACATTTAAATCAGTGGACTTTGAGTAAAGCAGATTGTCCTCCATATGTGAGAGAGCCTCATCCAATCAGGAGAGGGCCTAAATAACATGAAAAGACTGGCCTCACCCAAGCAGGAAGAAATTCTGCCAGCAGATAGGCTTTCTGAATTGAACTGCAACATTGGCTCCTCTTTGGGTCTCCAGTCCACAAAGCAGATATTGGACTTGCCAACCTCTGTAATCTCATGAACCAATTCCTTAAAATAAATATCTCTCCGATCTCTGGCTCTCTCTCTTTCTTATCTCTTTCTCTCTCTAAAAGAGATATTGGCAATTCTAGTATCCCAGGTGTGAGTTCATAGTAGCTTGCTTTAGTGGTGTTGGAAATTGAGAGAGGTAGATTGAAAATCCAATTAGGAAGCAAAATATACAGAGCATGGTGATGTGTTGGATATTGGAGGCATGAAAAGGGATAAAGCAAAGACTCTTGAATTTCTGATTTACACATCTAAATACACGGTGGTGGTATTCACTGAGTAGTGTTCACCAGAAGAAGACCAGTTTGGAAAGAAAGAATATGATTGTAGGTTTGGAAATGTTAAGTGTGAGACACTTTGATAAATCCAAAAAGGCTCCATTAGAGGTTGAATATAAAGTCCTAGTAACAGATGAGAGATATAGATTACACATAAATTTGAGAATCACCTTCTTACAAGTGGTAATGGAAGAAGTGGGCATGGATGAAAACACATGATAATAGAAAGAAGAAAGTTAACTCAGTCTTGGAAAAATGAAATGTTTAATGATAGGATATGAGACTAGAAATATACTAAAAGTTTAAATCAATCTTAGGGTTTTAATTTTAATACAATATATGGGAGTGATGCGTGTGGAGGTCTTTGTGAAGTGCTATTGCTACAAGAAAGGACGGATATATCTTCTGGTTTGGATCTTCTTGCTTCATTCTTCAAGGGACAACTTGCTTACTTACATTATTTTCTTACTTTCTCATCAATCAGGAAATCAAGACAGAATATTGTATAATTATCTTAATAGTACATGCATTCCGGTCTTTATTTCTCATAAAAATTTGGCTTTCAGTAGCACTTTCTGGGCATAATGCATGAGCAATTTAAAGAATTCTTCAAGCTTATCAAGAAGCAAGCTATATGCTAATTTTAAAGACTGGGAAGTTATTTCTGTGATTTCTTTTATAATTTCTACAGGAACAAAATCACAAGCATTCACCATCCAGTTGAAAATATAATTTATGAAGTTCTCCAGATACATAAATTCTATGAGCACATAGGTGTCTCGAACATTATTGGACTTATTGAATATTATCAAACTCCCTACGATTTTGTGATGTATTAAGTTATACACGTATAATGCTATCTGATATGGTAGCAAATGCTGATTCATTTACTTATTTATTCAACAAACAATTATTTATTAATAGAAAATATCCAAGTACTCCATGAGACACTGGGGTACAAATGTAATTAAGACAAAGTTCCTATGCAATAAATAAGCTCACAGTCTGCTGGATATATATAATAATACTATGTGTTACAATCCATAATAAGTATAGTTTATTAGGAGAACAAAGAAGAGGAGATAAACAATTCCACCTGGAATGGGATACAGGCAGGAGGAAGGGAAGTTTCAAAAGAAGGTATTAACCAAGCCAAGAGGGAATGATAGAAAATGCATTCTAGGCAAAAGAAGCATCATGACCAAAAGCACCAAGGTGTGAAACATTTTGTTTTTTATCAATATTGCAGATGCATATAACATGAAAGCAGAAAATGGCAAGATATATAGAGACATAGGAAATAAAGTGCACATTATGGGGTGACATAGATAGCAGGCTAGTGAATTTGGGATTATCCTGGTGATGATGGAGAATGGGCTTAAGTAGGAAAGTTATAATAACAAGATTTGCATAGTAAATAATATTGGTGTTAAAAGAAGGAATTTGAGTCAACACAACTGGTGGCATGCTGTATTCATAGTACCATTCTTTTCACATTGCTTTTTTTTTTTAATTTATGATTGTTAAGAAAACATGATACACTATTTTACTGCTCACCTAATATCCTGCTCTGTTGTTCACATGTGATTTTCTTTGGCAAAAAAAAAACAACAAAATATGAGAAGAAATAACATGTGCTTCTAGACATGTGACATAGTTTTAAGAATTGGCATGTGGCATACCATGTGGCATATCATTTTCATTCTCCTTTGCCTTGGTGGCAATATTATGGTAAGTCACTTAGACATATAGGTTGTTACTGCATCTAATCCAGGAGAACCTGACTGATACAGGAAGTATAGATCATGGTGATGCTTCCTCTCTGATTGGAAAATTTTTTGTAGCCTCCTTGATCTTACTACTCAGATACCAATAGAGTCTATATAATTTGGCTTCTCCCAGATAAACTGAATGATACAGAGAGCAGTGATTAAAGAAGAGATTTTAACTTTAGTTACATGGTTATTTATAATAATGAGAAATAGTAGCTTTGTGTTCTAAATTTCCATAGAACATTTGAACACAGTGGAAGATATTTATTCATGTACAATAGATTCTCATTATTTGTGGTAGTTATGCTATCTAGAGTACCATAAAAACTGAAGTAGTGAATACTGAACTATGGCTCTAAGGGGAAATACTGGGTTAGGTGTCTATAAGCCTCTGGTCACATTTCATCAACCAAAACACCATTTGGCTTGTGGGTCATTTGCCAACATGTTTGTAAAACAAATCAGTCTCATCAGCATTGAAAACCATCTCTTCCACATAACTTTTTCTTATATTACACTTAACAGGTATGTTCCAAATTCTTCCACAGCCTCCTGATCTTCAGAACCTGCCCCATCTACAAGTTTTACATTTTTTATACTGTATCACCTTAAGAAACATGTGAGCCAGCCAGCGCATAGCTGGAGGGCTTACTACTCTCCTGACCCTGGCTAACATCACCATAAATTACTTTGACTTTCAGTCTTAAAACAACGCTGTCCACTATGTTTTTTGTTGTTGTTTTTTTGGATTTTTTGTTTGTTTTATCTTGTTTTTAATCAGTCAAACCCACAAACTTAGCCATTTTTCTATCTCTTCCATAGCTTCATCACACACCATAGATGTAACTTTAGCACTTTCTGGAGCAGGCTGATATACAGATTAGTGAATTTTCTGTTCCTTTTTTGGATATACCATATTGTTGATTCATTAACATTGAACTCACAGCCAACAGCACTATAACTTATACCTGAATGACGCTTAGCTAACACATGTATTTTCCCCCTTAAGATGCATCACAGCTTTTTGTATTTAGAAACTCTAGATAGCACTTCAGTATATGCTTAGAGGACATTTTAAACAATGAAGTCCTCCTCCCACAACAAAAGTACAAAAGTGCAAAAAAAGGTGGCGCTAAATAGACTACAAAATGAAAACTTATTTACAGTGTAAGACCTAAAACAAGAAGGAAGAGCCTCGCCTTGTTCAATCTCAGTTGAAAACAGGTGCAGTCAAATGACTCAAAATTTTGACCACTCAGCACACGTTTGCAAATGATCTGTAAAGCCTTCAAGTATTGACTTTGGGGTTATAAATAAAATTGAGTGAGTAGGCAACTTCACAAATATGGAATCTGTGAATTATGGGGATTAACTGTATTTGTTTCTTTTTTAAATAAAATTACATGTAGTTTTGAACAAGATTAAAATGATACCATTAGAAGTGCTGTGGAAAATTGGCCCAAAACTTAATGAAGGTCTGGTCACCAAATTTTAGAACTCACATTTACTACAGGGGGAAAATCATGATGAAAAATTAGATTTATTTAGTTAGGCTAATATTTATTAGTTACCAGGTAATTTAAAATAACTAGATGATATTTTTGTTGTTGTTAATAAAATAAATGCATTGACTATATTTTCCTAGCAGAAGCATTGTTGCAAATTCATTAAATATAGAAAAAGCACCAATCTACTAACAAGGATTAGGATTAGCTGACATTTGACAACAACCAAATATATATAGGGTAAATTACTATAATAAACACATTACATGTGTAGTGTGAGAAACTGAATTTGTGCATCTGATCACAGCATCTGACTAAGAAATGCAGAAGGTTTACCAAAGAAGTTTGTTTTTAAATGTTGCTTACAAAATGGATAGAGGAAAGGTATTTCTGGCCTGAAAGAGAGTGTAAAATTAGAGCCCATGTATGGGACCACAACAGAATTAAGCTGAGTATTTCAGACCAAACAGGTGTTTACTTTCTTACTTGTCAGTTACAGACATATAATAATGGACAATAAAATTATGGCTTCAAGTTGTCTAAGTCTTCATACAAAATGTCAAATTTCTTGAAAAACTAGGAAGAATTTAGTGCCACTCAATCTGAAACAAAGACCACCATTGATTTCTGAAGTTTTGATGCACAAATATAACTTACTTTAACAGAATATGACATCTAACTTGTCATATCATATATCAGATGGGTGATTCATTTTGCCTTCCAAATACACAAAGATAAAAGTCAATTAAGTTTGTTTTCTGCACAATTATAAGAAACACTGTCATTGTTAAGATGATATTGATTGTGAAATGAAGAACTTTCTACCGGTGGCAGGACGGAACCTGCATTTTCCAAGATAAACTCTCCAGCATCAGGAGTTTTGACAGCTCTGAAGGGAAAGAAAAAGGCATTTTTATTCTCAATAGAATGTACAACCACAGGTATTGATGCAGTTACAGCTTGAAAGCATTTTCTTAAGTATTGAAAATGACTCAGAAGGGAAATGGTGTGGGTTTAAGTGTTGATAATGCCACAGTAAAGAATAGAACATTAAACTTAAATTACATGCATGTCAGTAAGGTAACAATGTACATTTACTTTGCAGCTTTTGACAAGTAAAGCCATATGTGACCCTCAGTCGACATGCACAACTCCCACAGCATTGGTTAGATTATAGTTTACCTGTTGGAAACTGTGTTTCTAGCCATGGTTAGCAACATTCAGGAGCCATGTGAGAGCTTATATGACACAAAGACAAGACATCCTCCTCTCTTTAAGTCATTTCTCAAGAAATTATCATAACATTGTTATTCCCCTTGCCTCTATATTCTCCGTTACCATAAGCTCTATATTCAGCTCTTTGCCCTGTGTGATTTTTCACTCCATACTTGTCAAAGCCAAAGATTCGAAGAACAAGAAAACAACAAAAAGGAAATAGTGTCTTCCCACAAAGTTTTTACAGCTGACAGAAAGAGTGTGAAGCTGCCTTTTTTTTCCAAGAGACTTTGGAAAGGATTCTTGTCCTCTCACACTAAATGTGACAAATGTGAACAAATGGTGTAGTGGTCACTACTGGTTGTTTACATGAAAATATCTGTGAATTGTCATTTGATTCAAACCTGGTGGTTTCAGAGAGTCTGAGCACCTGAGAATATAACCAGTTGAGAGGATGATCTCCAGACTTCTTTCCATCTCCCCTTCTAGAGTCACATAATCATCAGGGGAAGTGAGTTAATGAGCTTTGAGAACACACCAGCAGCACAGCTTCTCCTAGTATCTGGAGAAGACAGGTAAGGGACCCCATTCTTCTTGTGCCAGTGAGAGTCATCAAGGAGGAGCTGAGGAGAGGACTTGCCCTTCTCTAGGCCAAAATCAAATATGGGATTAGCAGATCTCTGGGCAAATCCAAACAGCAAAAGCCAATAAAATCCCTGGAGAGAGGGCTGCTTGTGATTCTGGGAGGACCAAACTTGACTGTCAGGATAATTTTAAGGCTAGACTACATTAATATCAACCTTAGTCCCACTGGTTGGGAAAGGGATGTGATTTACTCACAGGAAATCAGGCAACATCAGGCTTCTACCCCATTCCTCAGCAGAAAGAAATGCTCTCCAGTTTGTTCTCACCAGAGCCACAAGTGCAGAAATTTCTGTACCTTCCTTCCAATATTTAGCTGCTACTTTATAGATTAATATGAATGCTGATGGAACATATAAAGAAAAAAAGCAAAGTGATGGATCACTTTAAATGACCAAAGGAAGATCAAATATTGATTTGGAATAGTTGGCAGCAATTGAAACAAAATTGATGGAAAGGAAATTTTTTTTTAATTGGTAATACACAAGGACAAGCAATTAGAGCACAGAATGTATTCTGGAACACATATTATATCATTTTTAAATGGAAAATGTCAATAGAGGAACAGGAAATTAGAAGTATCACTGCCAAGAACAGATCTATTGACCTTAAAGATCAAAAAGAAAATGAAATTCCATAACACAGAGCAAGAACAAAAAGGAACGGAAATCTTGAGGGAAAAGTTAAAAGATATTAGACAGATAACTGGAAATCTAAAATGTAGAAAATAGGAGTGCCAGAAGGAGAAAAAAGAACAGGTGTAAAACTATTACCTAGACAATAATAAAAGAAAAATTTCCTGAGCTGAAAGGTTTGATTCTACATGTGGAAAAGATTCACAAACTTCCAGGCAGGATTAATACAAATTTACAAATTCCACATTAAAAAGAGAAAATATAACCAGGTTGAAGACAGAAATAGGAGTAGGGAAGGAAGGATGTGGAAATCAGATTAGCACTAGACTTTTCATCTGAAATATTGGGGGGGGGCATGAGATAACAGCTATAAGACTATTGAGCAAAATGCTATAATTCCATAATCTTGTTTATAGTCTGGTCACAACCTAGTAGAATTAGTAACATAATTAATAAAATAGCTAGATATAAGATCAATATCCAATAGTAATAGGGTTTTTATTAGAATAGCTCTAAATAGTTAAAATGGAAAATAACCCATTTACAATCATGATGAGGCTATAAAATAACACTGGAACAAACTATTCAAGAAAGAGGCAGAGCTCATTGAAAAATAACTGTAGGGAATTCCTTGTGGTCCGGTGGTTAGGAGTCTGTGCTTCCTCTGCAGAGGGGCATGGGTTAGATCCCTGGTCAGGGAAACAAAATCCCAGGTGTCACGTGGTGTGGCCAATAAATAAATAAATAAAAATAAAAGGTTAACGTCTCAGATGATACAGATAAGTGAAAATAAATATAAATAAATAAATAGACAAATAAATAAAAAGAACTGTAAAATGCATCAAAGGGCATAAAACAGACCCTGAATAAATGAAAAAAACATGTTGTGTCGCTGCGTGACAAGACTTAATCTCATAAAAAATGTCTGTTCTTGGGCTTCCCTGGTGGCGCAGTGGTTGAGAGTCTGCCTGCCCATGCAGGGGACATGGGTTTGTGCCCCAGTCCAGGAAGATCCCACATGCGGAGCGGCTGGGCCCGTGAGCCATGGCCGCTGAGCCTGTGCGTCCGGAGCCTGTGCTCCGCAATGGGAGAGGCCACAACAGTGAGAGGCCCGCGTACCAAAAAAAAAAAAAAAAAAGTCTGTTCTTGTATGTGTTTCATCATTCTTTTATTCAAGAAATATTAATTTTTATTGGTCTGTGTGTTGAGAATGAAGTAATGATAGAGGCAGAATACAGACAATAAACAAAATAAACAGACAAACATATTATATGTTGAACAGTGATAAAACGCTATGGAGAAAAATAAAGCAGGGAAATCAAATAAATAGAAACTGTTACAGACATAGCACCTTCTCATTGGGTGGTTGAAAAAGGCTTCAGTGAGAAGGTGACATTTGAATGCAGACTTGAAGCAGGTAAGAGAGCAAGCCATGTGGCATCTGGGTAAAGAATCTTCCAAACAGAGGGGAAAGGCACAGTGTCTCTGGGTGGAGAGTGTGTAAGAAGACTAATAGAGCTGAAGTGGAGTGAGCAGAGGATAGAGGTAGATGAGTCCAGGGAGGGAGGACCTGATCATATTATTGGAAGTATTTTGTTTTTCACTCCGAATTAGATGGTAAGTCACTGGAGAGCTTTAAGCAGAGGAGTGACATGATCTGACTCTTTAACAAGTGTCAAAAGATAAACTGAGGCACATTAAACATTTTAAGAGTTTAAGCAAAATTCGATTTGAATCAGGCAGTATCCAGTCTAGCATACAGAAAGAAGCTCCAAGGAGCTATACAAAATGAAAGACTTTTATAGGCAGAAGGGAACGTGAACAAGGAAGGAAAAAAAGTTGGTAGGTTATTACAAGGGATGGCAGGGATCTATCAGGCAGATGACCTAACTAGTACTGATCAGGTGACTCCTGATTGACTGGTTTAAGGTTCCATTTCTGAGAGAGTTGAAATTATAATTAATTGATGACATGGGGCTTAGCATAAGTGACTCCATTTTGGGCCTGTTGTCTTATTTGTAACACAGGATAGCTCTCATTTTTCTATTGACAATATGAAGGGTTGTAAGGGTAGGATCAGGAACTGCAGTTTTGAGGCTATTATAACTGTCCAGGTGAGAAAGAAAGGTGACGAGCTGTAGGCACAGAACTTGTGAAAAGTGATTGTATCCTGGACAGATTTGAAAGCTAAAGCCCTGATACTGGATGTTTGGTGTGAGGGAAAGAGTGAAGATTGATACCAAGCTTTGTGAGGTGAGTTCACATAAGATGTTACCATTAACTGAGATGGGAAAGGTTGCAGCAGAACCTTGATATTAGACCTTTAAGTGTGAGATGCCTATTTTAAATTTCCAAATGGAAACATAAGTGGTTATGCATGAGCCTGCTGTTTAGAGGAAAATGTCCAGTCCTATTAATATACTTTCCAATTATTACCCAAATGAGGGATATTTTGGAACCTTCATACATTCATTTTAATTAATTTTAAAGTTACTTTGAAAGAAAAAGTCTGGGGAAAATATAAGAGCATTATAAGAAAGAAACAGATATATTTGCCTTACCAAATAGTAAAACTTATAAACTCACTACAATAAAAACGGTATGGTATTGTCAAAGGAATAAAAATTTGTCTGTATAAAAGAACATCCGGAAATAAAATTTGTGTATATAAGGAAAGAAGATATTACAAATACCATTGTCTCTCAGTAAAAACTGGGTTATTGAGTAAATGTTGTTGAGCTATCAGAGAAGATCATAATTTATATCATATACAAAATATCATTATAATTATGTTCAATATATAAATAAACATTACACCAATCAACACACAAACATCAAGCTCAGTGACATTTCCCATCCCAAATTTGATGCAAATTGATTACTAACTAGTAACTAAGGTGTAGAAAAATTAAGCAACTTGCCCAAGTTAACATAGCTACTAAGTGATGAACTGATTTGAAATCTGTCATGTTCCAAAGCATATCCTTTTGCCTCCATGCTGAATGGTGTGTTTGGTCTTTTTTGAAAGAGCTGCAATTATAAGGTACTATTTGATAATTTTACAGAAGAAGGAAATGATTCAAAGCAGATGAATAAGCTACTTGCAACTGGGAAGACACAAGGTGAGGCTCTACTCCAATTTTGACTCCCAGTACTTGTATTAAAACCATGCTGTGGGCTTCCCTGGTGGCGCAGTGGTTGAGAGTCCGCCTGCCGATGCAGGGGACACGGGTTCGTGCCCCGGTCCGGGAAGATCGCACGTGCCACGGAGCGGCTGGGCCCGTGAGCCATGGCCTCTGAGTCTGCGCGTCCAGAGCCTGTGCTCCGCAACGGGAGAGGCCACAACAGTGAGAGGCCCGCGTACCGCAAAAAAAAACCCAAAAAACACATGCTGCCCTTCCAGCCGGGTGTGGTGATGTTCTCTGAGCTGTATTAGACCTTTAAAGGAGGCTCTGTGGGGCACAAAGGAAAACAAGGTGAAATCTACTGGAGGGAGCACAGAAGTTCTCAGGAAAGACTTCTTCAAGGATGTGCCACTTGTGCTGGGGCTTAAATCTGAGATTCTGAGCAGGTGAGGTGGGACAGTCTCAGTCCCCAGATCCAAATCCAATTTCACTGATTTTCACAAGTGACCTCTTCTAAGTCCTGAGATTCAGTGAAATGTTTGGCTGACCGCTAGTTCACTTCTTCTCCAGTCAACACTTATGCTGCCCACTCAGTGGAATTGTATTCCTCACATGAAGGCCACCTACTTCAGATTGCTTTGCAAATAGAATTAGGTCTCTGCTTTAGTGTCTAACGGCTCTTTCTCAGTAAACTCCGAGGAAGAGTGCTGGGAAAGCTGTAAAGCAGTGAGAAGAATCAGGAAGTAGTATGATAATGGGAGATCACTGCCATTAAGAATCTCAATTCTGATCATCATAGCAAAGGTCCCTGTATGTAAAAACCTAATTTCTGTCTCTAGGAATTTATTTCCCTCCTTCAGGCAAAAATATCTGAGGCAATTTCCAAAGAACATTCCAAACATTTCATGGTTCCTGTTCGAAAAAAACAAATTAGAATCCTTCCTAATACAGATAATATAGTTAACAATAAGCTATTCTGGGAACATTCCATGCTTAGGTAACATTTAATAAATTCCCAAATAGGTGGGTGGTTTACTTTTCTCTCAGAACCCTAGAAGTACAGATTTTTGCCTATGATAATTTTATACTTCTTTTTCCTCTTTAAAAGTATTTCGCTCATTGGGTTAATTAATGAACACATCCAACACCTCACATATTTACCTTTTTTTTGGTAAGAAATTTCAATTATACAGTACAGTGTTATCATCTATAGTCACCCTATTACACATTAGATCCTCATTTTGTACTTTTTCACGCATGCCATGAGAATGAATATGGACATTCAAGAAGCCTAAATTTAATGCAAACAGAGGAATATAAGATTGAAAGTAAATTGTATTATGATCAAAAGATTCATACTCTGCAATCAGACAGACTATGAACACATTACAGACTCAGGCTGATTCAACTTCCACAGCTACTTTAGTCCCTGGGTATAATTGTTAAATGGATTGTGACTCCCACAGTGCCCACATACTTGATTCTCTTAACCGTAGGAATTTTACAAACTCCCAACACAATACAGCTCCCTCTGGTGTCATTAAATCACAAGACCACAATGTAAACAAAAGAAAAACCCAGACTTTCCTAAATAAGATCTTTAAAACACTAGTTCCAGAAATACAAAATACAAAAATACATCTCCCCACAACAACAAGCCACACATAAACTTAAAGTTGCATAAAAGTGTAGTAGTAAAAAATGACAGAAACTATAAAGGTTTGGACCATAAAATAGCCTTGTTTCATGTTTCATGTTTCTTTGAGATACCCTGCAACCTTCACTAGAAATATGCCTATAAAAACCGGAAGTAAGTTACCTGAGTTGCTTTTACTGGATATAGCTTTAAAATCATGGCCAAAGGAATTCCAGTATTTCCCACAAGCAATTCTGCAGAGTAACAGAAATGGGTGGACATCAATTACAAGCTCTAGTTATGTAGGGAAACCAAGGCTACATCTCATAAAGTCTTTGACAAATCTCCCAGCAGAAACTACACTCTTCTACATGCATTATTTTGTACTTTTACTTAGCATAATGGAGCAGACACTGTGTGTGCCCCACCCAAGTCCCCTTTACTGACTGGTGCTCTCAACGCCCAGTGGATGCTGGAAAGAAAGGCTTATACACACAGCCTTCTCTGAAGCCTTGCCCGTCACTGACAGAACCAACTCCCTTCCAGCTCCTCCTGCTGGGAGGCTACATCCTGACCCCCCGGGAGGCTAAGGATACCTAACAACGTGGGGTACAGAAGCTACTTCCCCTAGTCTCAAGGTGGATACCTCTACAATGCAACTTAAACTCGAGAATACTCCTTGAATCAGGCCAAAAGCAAAATTTACCAGAGACCACATTCTTGTCAGCTCTTTCCTCTTTCTCATTTTTCTTTCCTCATTCCCCTACAGGTTTTTCTTAAATACAAATTCAATAAATCCAGGAACCCAAATCCCTCTTTCAGGCAGGCTCAGCTGCTAGGAAATCCAATCTAAGATACAAAATGTTTCTTTCTCAAACTATTAGTATACATGTTGATCTCATCTCTTCAAGAAAGGGATAATCTCTGATTCATTTTGTGAAAATATTTTTTTCTATTCTTCTAATACCCATTTCTCAACGACTGTAACATCCCCCCTTTCCTTTCCTATTTCGTTTTACACCCAAGGTGGCCCTGGATTTACAAGAGCTTTTATTTGTGTCATATCTGTATACCAAATGATGAGCGTGCTTATTTTTCACTACTTGTATCATCTCTTTACTTATCTTTGTTTTCTTCCTTAAGAATTTCCAACTCCCCTAAGCAGACCCATATTTTAAAATGAATAAAACAATTTGTAATTGATCAAACCATGTAGTTAGTGTGCATGTGTATATTCATGTACAACCATAAATCTCTTCTAACCACTTAGAAAATAAGTATATATCAATCTTGACCTTGATAGTTTTACATTGAAAAAGAGAAAGGAACTTTGTTTATCTTTTGTTTAAAGTATTGTACATTGTACCTTCTAGAGATTTTCCATAATAGAATAACTTTATACAGGCACAAAAGGACAGAAAGTCTATGGTAACACTTTTTATTGTATTGCTTCAATAATATTACTTTACGAAACTGACTTATTTCACTGGCTATTTTAATAATTTGAATTAGTCATTCGATGCTGTTTCAAGTTGCGTTATGATTAACCTGAAAGGAGTGGCTGCCTCTTTTATTGATCATACCTCTTAACATACTACTTTTACTTCTCTCACTTAGGCAAATTATTGACATTCAGCAAATGTGTATTTAATGTAAATTTGTTGTATGTTGCTAAGTTTGCCTAATTCTAAAGAGTAGTCAGTGATTATATAGACAAAGAAAAGGTTGTTCCTCACATCTCATCCAGCAAAGTAAAAAAAGAAAAGTACATATAAGGGAAAATTTTGTTCTAACAACCTATGATGGAGTTCTTTGCCCACTCAGGACTAAAGGAGTAAAAAAAGAAGACTGAAAGAAAACAAAAGCAAAGAATTTTAACAGCAATGGCATATTAAATTTAATTGTTCTCAAAATTTTTAAAAATAGACTTTTTGACTGAAGTTGGATATTTTGAAAAGTGACCAAAAATATTATGGGACCATCACTTAGTAAAAGAGGTATTGAAAATTACACCAGTTGATAATTATAGCTGTATGACTGCATCTTTTTCTCTGACAAAACGTTTACTTTAATCTTCTTTTTAAAATTTTCATCTCAGCTTTTCATAAGTTTACTAAACTTTATATTGAACAAAGACTTTTGGGTTTTGTTTCTTTTTTTTTTTTTTTTTCAATCTTCAACTAGGGTTATAGACATATTACCAGATAAGAAACACACATATACACCAACATCACCCGGTGGTGGACCTCTGCCTCTATTGAATAACAGCATAAAAAAGATATCAATATAAATTCAAAGCACCATTATGATTTCCCCAACAAAAATGGATTAAAGTTTCTCAGGAACCATATATTCTAGAATAGAAAAATATCTATAATGTCTTTTGTCCCCATTTTACCACTATTTAAAATTCTTTTATTTTCTTGTTAATATTCTGAACTATGTATACCTCTGTTCAGAATACAAATCACTGTTCACTGATTATGTATACTTATTACATACTCTGGTGAATAAATAAGTGAGTTAACAAATGCATTACCGAAGAAAAGAGAACAGTAATTTTAATAAAATTAATATTTCAGGTTTTTATAAACACTACTAAACTAGCATATAATCACAGAAGATTGCACCTTTGTGGCAAGCAAGTGTAATGAGTATGAGACATTTAGCATCTCTTAGAATATAATTATAAAAAGCCAGTTTCCAGTTCCACATTGAGGTGCTTGGAAGTCACCTCTACGAAGGTCCTAACAACAAGAAAAAAGCTGAAAAATCAACAACTATTTTTGGATTTGTAAGAGAGGGGAGGGAGGGCACAAGGCAAACTGCTGCTCCCAAAATTTGAGAAATAGGCAAATAGAGGGAGTTGCAGCTTACCTGAGCAGAAACCCAAGAATACATGCCTCCATGGGAACCAGTGCCTCAGTAGGAAAACCTGAACTGTAATTGACAAATTGTTGGAGGTTCAGAGCAAAAAAACTCTGAGACGTAAAATCTTCAGACAACTCACTTATGGGGGCCCTCCACAATACTGTAAGATTTGTCTCCAGCAGCTTGACCATGTTCCCACAGTAAATATAGGAGAAAAATCCCCTGAAGCTTTTGGCAGAGCAAGAGGTAAAGGAACAATTTAGAAAAGCACCAGAGCAGTCTGATTTTTTTTTTTTTAACAAGACCTGCCCTCCAGAGAAACTAGTTAACCAGAGCCTACCCTGCTGGGTATTACCAGAGCCTAACTGAACTGAGGGAGTAAAATACCCACTCCAGCTGGCTCTAGCAATCCTGTCCCATCTAAATGGGGAAAAACTGAGAAATACTTGTAAAGCTCACAATCCGGATCACTAAAAGCCTAAGCCTTCCACCCTCACCACCACATTACTAAAGGCCTATTTATAGCAGTTCCTTTTCTCCAGCACATCATGTATGATTATCAAGAAAAAAAAAATTATGGGCTTCCCTGGTGGTGCAGTGGTAAAGAATCCACCTGCCAATGCAGGGGACATGGGGTCAAGATCTGGTCCTGGAAGATCCCACATGCCACGGAGCAACTAAGCCTATGCACCACAAATACTGAGCCTGCGTGCCACAACTACTGAAGTCCGTGTGCCTAGAGCCTGTGCTCCACAACAAGAGAAGCCACAGCAATGAGAAGCCCGCGCACCGCAATGAAGAGTAGCCCCAGCTCGCCGCAACTAGAGAAAGCCCAAGCGCAGCAACAAAGACCCAACGCAGCCAAAAGTATATAAGTAAAATAAATTAATTTTTTAAAAAAAAGAAAAAAAATAATGACAAGGCATACCAAAAGGCAAAAGACACGATTTGAAGAGGCAGAGAAAGCATCAGAACCAGACAGACAGGGATATTGGAATTATCAGACTAAGAATTTAAAACAACTAAAATTAATATGCTAAGGGTGCTAATGATAAACTGGACAGCATGTGAGAAAAAATGGGCAGTGTAAACAAAGAGATAAAAAGCCTAAGAAAGAACCACAGAGATGCTAGGTATAAAAACACAGAAATGAAGAAAGCTTTCCTAGGGCCCACCCTAATAACTCGCTTAACTTGATTACATTTGCAAATACCTTATCTCCAGGTAAGGTCAAATTCACTAACTTGGGGTTAGTACTTTAAATTCTTTTGGGGGTTAGTAGGATGCCATTCAACCTATAGCAGGCAGCTAGAAACAGCCAGTTGCCCCTTTCTCAATTCTTCCTGGAAACCTTCGCAGCCAAATTGAGAAACTCCCTAGGTACACGTTCTATTTTCTTTTTAATTGCCAGTGCCAGTATTACCAAACCTTCCTTTACTCTACAGCAGGATTCCTTTCTCTCCAACCCACACTAATATTTTCAAACCCTTACTCACAGTCTCCTCAAGACTCTTCCAACTTCAATGGCTCATTCCCAAAGTCAATGCCACATAGTTAGTGCTTTTTGATACAGCAGTCAGTCTCTCTCTCTCCCCTCCCCCATACACTCACAGGTGTGCATGCACACACACAC
This sequence comes from Leucopleurus acutus, assembly GCF_964270905.1. Taxonomy (NCBI): domain Eukaryota; kingdom Metazoa; phylum Chordata; class Mammalia; order Artiodactyla; family Delphinidae; genus Leucopleurus; species Leucopleurus acutus. The sequence continues at coordinate 124,224,398 of NC_139143.1, forward strand.
ACACACACACACACACACACACACACATTTGTACTTTGGCAAATGTCTCCTAAGAATTGGGTCATTCTCTCTTATTACCACAATACAATTATTTAATGCAAGAAATTTAACTTTGATACAATCTGTTTACTTAATACGTGGTTTTGTAAACTAAAATTATGAAGGAAAGAAGTGTATCTTATATCAGTATGCAAATGAGAGCAGTCCTGTCTAATGCTCTGAATGAACTGATTTGGCTTCCAGGGCTTTATGGTTCTTCAAAGTCCAAGTGTCTAAGTGATTACCTATTGTTGATTATATCACTTCATTAAAAAAAAAGAGAATGCTTTTGATGGATTTAATTGTAGACTGAAAATGGCTAAGGAAATAATCTCTGAGCTAGAGGATATATTCAATAAAATCTTCAGAAACCAAAACTAAAGAGAACAAAGGTCAAAGAAAAGAACAGAATATCCAAGGACTGCGGGACAACTACAAAAGGTATAATTGGAATACCAGAAGAAAAATTAGATAAAGAAACAGAAGAAATATTTGAAACAATGACTGAGAATTTCCCCAAATTACTTTCAGATATTAAACCAAAGATCCAAAAAAGTCAGAGAACATCAAGCAGGATGAATGCCAAGACAAATAAACAAAAACCTAGGTATATCATTTCAAATTACAGAAAATCAAAAATAAAGAAAAAAAAAACAGAAAGAAATGAGAGGAAAAAAAAAAAAACTTTTTCTATAGAAGAACAAAGATAAGAATTACATCTGACTTCTCCTCAGAAACCATGCAAGCAAGAAGAGAGTGGAGTGAAATATTTTAAAAATTGAGAGAAAAACAACACCAACCTAGAATTCTGCACCATGCAAAATTATTCTTCAAAGCTGAAGGAGCAATAAAGACTTTCCCAAACAAATAAAAATTGAAGAAATTTGTTGCCAGGACACCAGCCTTGCAAGAAATGTTAAAGTTCTTTAGAGAGAAGAAAAATAGTATAGGTTAAAATCTCATCTAGGATCTACATAAGGAAATGATCACTGAAAATGGAATAAGTGAAAGTAAAATAAAAACTTTCTTTCTTGTTCTTACTTGATCTAACAGGTAATGGCATGTGCAAAATAATATCAACAGCTTGTGCAAAATAATAGCAACAATGTATATAAATGACATATAAAAGCACCCTTAAAACTCAACAATAAGAAAACAAACAACCTGATTAAAAAATGGGCCAAAGACCTGAAAAGACATCTCACCAAAGAAAATATACAGATGTCAACTAAGCTTATGAAAAGATGCTCACATAATTTGTCACTTGGGAAATGCAAATTAAAACAACAATAAGATACCACCGCACACCTGTTAAAATGACCAAATTCCAGAACACTGACATTATCAGATGCTGCTGAGGATGTGGAGCAATAGGAATACTCATACATTGCTGGTGGGAATGCAAAATGGCACTCACTATGGAAGACAGTTTGGTAATTTCTTATGAACCAAACATAGTCTTACGATAAGACCCAGGAATTACACTCCTTGATATTTACCCAAAGGAGCTGAAACTTAGGTCCACACAAAAACCTGCCCATGGATGTTTATAGTAGCTTTATTCATAATTGTCAAAACTTGGAAGCAACCAAAATGCTCTTCAGTAAGCAAATGGATAAATTTTGGTACAGACAATGGAATACAGACAATGGAATATTATTCAGTGCTAAAAAGAAATAAGATAACAAACCATGAAAACACATGAAGGAAACTTAAGTGCCTATTACTAAGTGAAAGAAGCCAATCTGAAAAGGCTACATAAGGTATAATTCCGACTATATGACATTCTGGAAAAGGCAAACTATGGAGACAATGAAAAGATCAGTCGTTGCCACAGGGAACAAGGGTTTAAGGAATATGAATAGGCAGAGTACAGAGGATTTTAGTGAGTGAAAATATTCTTTCTGATATTATAATTGTGGATGTATGTTATTTTACATTTGTCCAAACTCTTAAAATGTAAAACACCAAGAGTGAATCCTAAGTTAAACTATGACTTTGGGTGATTATGATATGTCAATATAGGTTAAAAATGTACCATTCTGGTGATTGATGCTTATAATAGTTGAGACTATACTTGTGTGTGGGCAGGAAGTATATGGGAAATCTCTTTACCTTCCTCTCAATTCTGTTGCAAACCTAAAACTGCTCTAAAAAAATTAAGTCTTTAGAAAAAAATTAATCAGCATTTTACTCTTTCCCAAATCTTATTTTCATTACATGTACTCTAGCCTTTGGCCATTACATAAATGATGAATCTATGAATCAGATGGCATTTTGCTATTTCACAATAGTTATTGAGATAGTATTTATTATGCTTATCTTCAAAACTGCTTATGCTATCTTACATCTATCCATGAAAATATTTTCAACAGTTAAATGTGATATCCCAAATTCTAATACCTGGTCAAAGTGATGGAATTCAAAATTTATTTTCTTTATGAAAAAGTTCTTTCAACCTTATTTGAAATAAATTTTTAGAAAACATTTCATTTTATATAAAATTATATATATATATACATTATATTTTTAAAAGGAAAACCAAAAGATGTTTCTATGTTGTTTTATATATATGTGTATATATACACACACACACACACATATATATATATATATATATATGATGTTACCTTAATATTTTAAATAAAATTTATATATTTGACTTAGCTAACATTCTGAAATAGTTCATAGTTTGGGACATTTACACAAAATTACTGACGAGTGGGCTATTTTTTAAAGTGATACCTATATGTCAAACTACAACCTCTAATCTAAAAATTTGCTCAAAAATAATTTATTGATGTCTATCTAGATGGTGACATATGCCATAAATGTAAATGGTACCATGTGCACATTAGTAATAGTACAATCATTAGCTTTTCACAAGTCCATTAAGGCTATAATGGACTATATCAGAATTTAGTCCCAAGCTATTTGCTGTAGCTATTTGGAGTCAAAACTAGAAAAGTTCCTCAAAGATGAGTATGTATACACCACAAAGAAATTCATTAAGAAAATAAACTAATTTCTTCCCTGAAATACAGAACAGAATATTTTAAAGGCTCAAGATGGACTTGTTGAATGCAATTCAATTGGTTAGAGATAACTGATTTAATATATTTAATTTACTTCAAAATTGAACAAATTACTGAATTGAACAAGAACTTATACTCTCTTATTAAGACTGTCTTAGGAAGTCTTAGTCTGACACAGGAAGCTAGATTCTTAGTTTCAAGGTATAGGTCAGAGGACCTTTGCTTTTTACTCTAAATATTTTGAAAAATTATTTTTAAGCCTTATTTATGAATTACTTTGAAAAGTAATTTTTAAAAAGTCCTCAGACCACATCAAACTCAGGATCCACTAAAGATATATTTGGTATTCATACACACATGTATGTATGTGTGTGTGTGTGTGTGTGTGTGTGTGTGTGTGTGTGTGTATCTATCTATCTACTACCTACCCACCAATATATTATGAGAGAGTATTGTTATCGCATATTGCTAGCCCAGGAAAAGTTCCAAATGCAAAATTTGAAGTATAGTTTCTACTGAATGCATATCACTTTCACATCATCAGAAAGTTGAAAAGTCATAAGTCAAACCATGATAAGTCAGGGTCTGCAAATGAAGATGAGAGAAAGGGAATTTAAATGGGAAAAGACCATGTAAAATGTGTGGCAGAACTTTATGTTGAGAAAAGTAAGTAGTCTGCTGTGGTTATAGTGTAGATTATTCATAGATAAAGGGATAATAGGAAACAAAACTGCCTCTGAGAGTAGAGGGAAAAAAAGCACGCATAGTATATAAGCTATGCATGCTAGAAAAATATATCTGTGTGCCTGAATGGTTTTAACATACATTGTGGCAGAAAAAAAATGTGGCATTTATGATGCCAAATTCATTATCTACAAAATGACTGCATCTTGCAGCCTCCCTTCAAGTAGGCTGAGGTCATGTGACTGAGTTCTATGGATGAAAGTGTTGAAACCTCATCCAGGCTTGGCCTATAAAAACATCTCTCATAATTCTCCAGTGTTCTCTTCCCCTGCCAATGTGACCTTGGAGGTCCCCAATCATAGAGCTTCACCTCTCCAACCTGTAACATTATAGGCTGAAACAAAAGCAAAAATAACACAAAAAGAGAAAATTTTTTTATAATGGAAAGTCAGAGTGCTTAACCTTTGTTATTTGCAACAGCTATCTTACACACACACATATACACACACACACATACACACACACACACACACACACACACTCCTTACTAATGAAAAAGTTACAAAAAATTGTCTCAAAAAATTAAAAAAATAGCTCATTCAGTAAAATTAGTAGATACAAAACAGAAAACCTAAAACATTTTTCTGTCAATAATAATCAATTAGAAAACAATTGAAAAAAACTATTGCATTCAAGATAGCAATGATATCGGTTACAGATTAGGACCCTGCTCCCTCTACAACAGCTTTACTTATGGACGCCTATTATCAATTTAGACTTTTAAATATAATTTTCCTTTGATTGGAAAATTTCCTTGTAGCCAATCCACTACCTTCCTCTGAATAACTCCTACTCACGTTTTTTTTTTCACATCTCATAGGTGACTTTTTTCAAGGAAGACTTCAACAATAACTCTACATTAGTTTAAGAGTTCTTCCTGTGCTACCTTCTACCCTGTCTTTTTGCTTAATTATCGCTCTCTCATACTATATATTTACTTTACCAAGGTAGGTACAATTTTGCTTTGATTACAATCCTATACATCCTTAGCATGAAACAGAGTATCTGGCATATAGTAGATATTCAATATAAGCATTTGTTGAATAAATAAGTTATAAAATAACACTGAAATCTGAGACTTAAAGAAAACAAAAATATTTACTAAGAAAAATGTGGCTATGAAAGGAAGTTCTGAAAATTCTAAAGACATTAATATTTCTCAAATTAAATATGTTGTCAATTGCAGCTGATGTGATCTTTTTTTCAGGTGAACATAAAGTGTTTTTAAAGTTTATCCAGAAAAATAATAAATTTGTAATATTATTTATAATATTAAAATTCTTAACACAATTTATGAAGGGAAGATTAACAAATATAAGAATGGAGACTTGCCCATCCCAATATAGAAACACGATAAATTTGGAATAATGTTTTTACTATATTTAATAAAGAACCAAAAAATGTATCAATGGAACAGGATATTAATAAACAACACAGAAACAAAGATTATACAAAAAAAGAATTTATTATATTGCAAACATACTCCCATATACTCTCATGACTTAAGGGTTTTGTATTTTGCACTTCCCCACATGTAAGCGTACATCATGTCTCTGCTCATATGTCATATTTCTTTTAGCGAAATCTTTCCTGACCAAACAATTTGCAATTACAGTACTCATCTCCTCAGAGCATTACCTATTCATTGTTTTCTTCTCATAGTACTTCCCCTAATCTGATATATTATATATTTTATTACTTATTCAGTTGTGATTGTTTATATCTGCCTCCCCATCAAGCCCCATGAGGGCAAGGATTTTTGAGGGCAAGTACTTTATCTCCAGCACTTGGAATAGTATCACAAATACAATAGATAATAAATATTGGTGGAATTAGGGAATAAGATTCTCTTTGTTTAAAGTTATTTTAATGTACACAGTTAAAACAAATTGTGTTTTGCTTTAAATTTTCTTCTATAGTTTGTGTGCTACAGTTAGTGAACAAATTAATTAAGGTAATGAGAGAAAAGAATGTTTTGACAAAGGTTGTTAGAGATGAAGTGAATTTCCTGCAACTTTTATCCTCAATGTTATGTCAATTTTTCAAAGACTTTTTAAATGTATTTTAGAAGTAATTAAATAAATTTTAACCAGCCAACCCAGCACATTTTCGTGTGTAGTTATAAAATTTAAAGTGAATTTGCATTTTAATCCAGCCTGCAGTGTTTTCATTTACATGCATATTATATTTCGTATACATGTGTATCCTGACACTTAAATTTTCAGCTTGGGGCTTTCCTAGTGGTGTAGTGGTTATGAACCCACCTGCCAAGGCAGGGGACATGGGTTCGAGCCCTGGTCTAGGAAGATCCCACATGCTGTGGAGCCACAGCTAAGCCTGTGAGCCACAGCTAAGCCTGTGAGCCACAGCTACTGAGCCTGCACTCTAGAGCCCGCGAGCCACAACTGCTGAAGCCCACGAGCCACAACTACTGAAGCCCGTGAGCCTAGAGCCCATGCTCTGCAACAAGAGAAGCCACTGCTCACTGCAACTAGAGAAAGTACGCACACAACAAAGAAGACCCAACACAGCCAAAAACAAAATAAAAACTTAAAAAAAAAATCTTCACCTTAGCTTAACAACTTTGTCTTTAATATTCTATAGCTAGGACAAAACATACACAGGCTTTAGAATTACCTTTGGTAATGGGAACTTGAAATTTGCAACAAAATAATTAAATGTTGCTATATATTTATGAAAATTAACTTAGGAAAACTTGTGGGGAATGTAAAATATTGACTAAATGCAAATGCTTTAAAGCTGGGAGAGATCACAAGTAAGTTAGATATCAGACTCATAAGAGAACTCAGGCTGAGACAATGAGTTTAACCTAATAAGACAAAAGTGAATAAAGACAAACATCAATTTCTGGTGTTCAGATGAGTAAAAACAACTCTACAAGTGTGAGACTGGGAACTACAGCTTAGCAAAAATCTAAAAAAAGACATGGATTTAAGAGACAACAAGCTCAAGAGAAGTGTTATATTTCCGCACAAAAAAGGCAAAATTACTTCTAAAGTATATTAATGAAAGAGTTTGAGGGAGGTGAGTCTGATGTTCTGCTCTGTGCTTCCCACCACCTACCTGTCGTGTTTTTTTAAGTCCTTGGAACATAGATAGAGCCAACTGAAGTGTACTTAGAGGTGAGCTTTTGATCTCTGAAAAGTGTGGAGAGGAGGTCAAAGTGAGGAGCAGTCTTCCCTGCCTGGACATAAATTTTGATACCTCACCAGAGTCTCCTTCTCAGTAAAGGTGTAGGCACTAAAAATAGCCTCCTGTCTGTAGCAAGGAGAAGGGAAGAGGTGGTAACGTAACCATAGCAATAGCAGTAATAGTCTACTCTGAGGATCATAGTTACAGACCTAACTTCAGGTGTGTTTATTTATTATGGCAACCAGAGGAAGACTGCAGTCTGAGAAACTCTAAGACAAGAAACTGAATTAAAAATAGGCTGCCTATGCCCAACTGAAAAAAAACACTATTGCACTCAGGAAAGAAGCATCTCAATTTAAGCTTCTTGGGACATGTACAGTTTAAATCCTGGTAAACATAGGCTCACACCAGAAAGAACTCTGTCAAATACACAAGGAAATGAGCCACCGTGAGTGAGAAAAATACTAAGAACAGAAACAATAAGTACTAGATCTATTTTAAAAGGGCTCCAGATGTTAGAATCATCAAATACAAAATATAAAGTGTGTACAAAAATATTCAAAGAAATAAATAATGGGCTCTAAAACATGAGCAAGGGATCAGAGACTGCGGAAAATATTCAAGCAGATTTGACAAAGAACCAAATAAAACTACCGGAAATGAAATATATAATCATTGACATTAAAAGACACAGCTGATTAGGAAATTGGTGACCAGGGAATGGAGCTGAAGAAATCATTAACAATGTAGTAGACTGCATCAAGTTGATGAAAAACATGAGAAAGAGATTACAAGAAGTAGCAGGAAAAAGAGAGTCCAAAGGCGTACTACCCTTGTAATCACAGAATGAAAGGAGAGAAAATGGTGGAAAGGCAATGCTCAAAAGTTAATAGGTGAGAATTATTGGTAATTAATTAAGAAATAAATTCTCAATTTTGAGAATGCCAATGATTATTAAGTAGGATAAATAAAGAACAAATTCAGACCTGTGCTCATTGTAGTAAAATTGCGGAATAGCCTCTGACCTCTACCTCCAAATATCTAAAAGCCCCCTGAGAACAAAATATAAGAAAAGCAATTACACAGCAGAATTCCAAAAGCAGTTAATTTAGGTAGCCAAAGGCATTAGGGTAATGTCTTTACAGTGGCAAGAGGAAAAACAAAGGTCAAGCTAGAACTCTGTACTCAAAAAATTTATATTTAAAAAATGAGGATGTAGAAAATATACTTTTTCTGTTAAGACTAGCAAACAAAACATGAGGTGTTATAACCATAATATCACCTTGAAGAGTCTTTTGGAAGAAGTTCTGGGAGAATGTATTACATTGAAACTAATAAGGGTATGTAAATCCTGGAGATACTGGATTTAGGATCAGTGGCTCTAGTTCATGAATTCTATGAAACAAATTCATAAGAATAGCAGCTAAGCGCCAGACCTGGAAATGAGCTGTTTTTACTAGAACAAACAGTCAGGGGGTTCTACACAGAATATCTTCAGGAAGCAAATAGATTATCATTTAGAGGCTGGATAATCTTGAGGCCATGGGGAAGATGTGTGTTTCTTGGATGAACACTGAAAAAGAGTGAAAGCCATTAGAAATCCCAGTAAAAATAAAAAGCTTTATTAAACAATCATGCTTCATATATGAAACAAACTAAAACATTGCATGAGATGAAGCAATTAATTGAGTAGGGGTAAAAAATTCATAGGGTTTGAATATTTGAAACAGTCTCTTTTAAGTTACTTAAGTTTATTGATATTCAAACTAGAGAGACTAAAATGAAATCTGATCACACTTTTTAGTTAGGTGGTAAATAACTTACATGGCCATAAAATTATATTAGTCATTAGTACGTAGTTCTCCAGAGAAACAGAACCAATAAATAGATTTATTATAAGGAATTGGCTCACACAATTATGAAGGGTGAGGAGTCCTCAGATCTTCGGTCAGCAAGCTGAAGAACCAAGAGAGCTGATCTATAGTTTCAATCAGAGTCTGAAGACCTGAAAACCAGGAGAGTTGATGGTGGAAGTTCAAAAAAGTTGACAGACTCCACACCCAAAAAGAGTAGATGTTTCAGTTTGAGTCCCAGGACCAGAAAAGACCAATGTCACAGCTTAAAGCATTTGAGCAAAAAGAATTCCCTCTTAAGCAGCCTTTTTGTTCTATTCAGATCTTTAGTGCAATGGATAAGACACACTTAAATTAGTGATAGCAATCTGCTTTACTCAGTCTACCAGTCAAATGTAAATCTCATTCAGAAACACACTCACAGACACACCCAGAATAATCTTTGGCCAAATTTCTGGGCAAATTTGTCCAAACATTATTGGAGCAGTCAAGTTGACACATAAAAACAACCATCGTAATAACATAAAGTGTTTTTTTTTTAATTCTTAAACAAAATCCAGAAGAGATCATTGTGGTTACAGGACGTAATGTTGGTGCCATGTACCAGATATTTATGTATCTGTATCACACTACTGTTATGGAAAAGGCTTTATAAACATTTTTAATTTAAGACGGGAGAGAAAAGATTTAGCTTGAGTGCTATCCTGAGACTCTCCTAATATTTCTCAGAAACTTTTTTTCTGGGGTTGTTTCCTGTGTCTTAGTTTCCTGTGTCCAGGTAAAGCAGCTTGAGATTGAAAATCATTTATTTGCTGACCCACCAGAGTTTTTGTACTTATCCATATCATGGTCACTTCTATGTAGGTTCTTACATTCTGACCGGAAGATGTGTAAATGAGTACAGCTCAGTCCTTCAAAGCATGACATCATATTTCCATCTGTGAATCCATGATCTAAATACAAGAGACTGTGTTAGGCTTTGTGAATGTTTGGAAGGAAGATTATACCATCAAATACATCTTTATTTCAGTATATTGCCCATAATTTGTCCTACATGTATATCTCTAAGATTTTGCTTTCTAACATATATATTTTGAATATTATTTGTCTTTAATTTCATTTTAAATAATTATAAGCTCATCAAAAATATATAAAGTATTTAAATATAACAAGATGAAAAATAGATATCATCCAAACTTATACCACATAAACCCAACAACGTAGTCTTTGAAATCTTTTTTTTCTATATCTCCCTCACATTCCCAAGATTTGGGGGATTTTTAACATAGTTTAATTGTACTTTATCTACAACTCGGCATCCTGGATATTGTGGAAAATAGCAATCTGCTGACATTTAAAGTACACTCGTGCTCATATCCCACTCAAGACCAATTAAAGCAAAATCCGTAGAAGCTGAGGTTAGTCATATTTATTTTGTCAAGTGCTCCCTCATTGATTGTAATGTGCAGCCAGGTTTGAGAACCACTGATATAATGTATAAGCATCATCCATGTTATTAAATAGTTTTCATAAAGATTATTTTAAATGGGTGCTTGCATGTCACAGGCATACAGAAACTTATTTAACATTCTTATAGAGTTGGATATTTAGGTTACTTTCAACTATTTGTTTTTTTACATATGGATAGATCCAAATATATGTTAAAACTCAACCTTCCTAGATACTGATTATTATTAGAAGGGGCAGATGTGTTGGCCTTTTGAGAGGAATTAAGTTATAAAATGGACCTGAGGGCTTCCCTGGTGGCGCAGTGGTTGAGAGTCCGCCTGCCGATGCAGGGGACGCGGGTTCGTGCCCCAGTCCGGGAAGATCCCACATGCCGCGGAGTGGCTGGGCCCGTGAGCCATGGCCGCCGAGCCTGCGCGTCCGGAGTCTGCGATCCGCAGCGGGAGAGGCCACAATAGTGAGAGGCCCGCATAGCACAAAAAAAAAAAAAAAAGGACCTGATACCCTGAGATGACACGTATTTTTCTTTTAGTTTTTTTGGCCGTTGATTAACTGATAGTAGCTAGGGTCTATAAAGACAGTGGGAAGAACTAAGCATCACTGCTGGAATTCATAATTTTGCTAAGTATCTAAAACCAATTAATTATAACTTTAGGCAGTTTCTAATATATTCTTTATGTTTATTGCTTTGTACATTTTGTACAGAAATATATACGTAATTAAAAATAAATTTAATTGTTTAGGGTTTTTTTGGAGGGGATTGAAGATATTTATAACCTTAATCCTTGAGAATTTCAAAGACTGCAAACGCCACACAATTCATGGAAGAATAATTTATTTTAAGAAATAGAGAAAAATCACATTGTGTTTGATCGGGGGGGTTGTGATGAAAGAGATATTTTGTCAAAATCCAATTCAGACATCCCTATGGAAAATTAAGACTGTTGGGATTAGATAGTATCCACTTATCCAATTTCTGCCTCACTGTGTCTTTTTTATTTGAATTAATCTGGGTAATGAACACCCAAACCAAATTATTGTGGGTTGATTACCCATGAAAAGTGGGTTAATTGTTTAATAGCCATGGGTGCAAGTGGGTATAGGTATTTTAATATACATAAACTGCTAGTTGGCATATTTGATAGTAGCATAAAATACATATACAATGAAATCAACAGCACAGTTTCACATTAAAAGTTGATTAATCTTGTTAGCATGATTTAATTGTCTGTAAAATTGGTTGCTAAACACTGGAAAAAAAAGTCATCTATTATAATTGTTAATGTTTTTAAAAAAAACAAAGATTAATTAATGTTTTCTGAGTACTAAACAAATAAATATTAATTTTCAGAAAATATTGGAAGAAAAGAGATTTTTAGTACCACTTACACTCAAAGGCAAATGTAACAAATGGTTGTTTCCATTAACAGCTAAGCTTATTATCAGACTTGGGTACCCTCAGAGGCAACCATCCACATTCCTCTGCAGTTTAAGGTAAAATCTACATAAAAGTATTCAATTTCTAAGGAAGAAGGTGGCATCTAATTGAACAATGCTAGCATTTACATCCTCTGGGCAAGAAAAATGGATCCAATCAAGAAACACCAACTGTAGCCATGTTTTCTAATTTACTTTCTAAGGTCGTTAAGGGGAAGACCTTATTAGAACATAGCTGCCAGAGCCATTATCTTTCTTTCACTTTCAATAAAGGTGCAAGGATTCTGATGAAAAATGCCGGCATTCAGCTCTCCTCTCATGGCAGAAGCAATGGAGCCAATTAAAAAAATTCTGTGAATGGATCCATTACATTATGCCCTTTCGTGAGACAAAAACAACAGCAATGGAACCCAAGGGAATAACAACAACCAAAAAGGATGAGAGCAGAAAAGTGAGCATGCTGTATCAGCAGGGAAGCTGCAAATGTGAGCCAAAGGTTATTATCAAGTTCACAACGGTAACAATGAAGCCAACCAAAAGGCTTTAGTTGATTGTCAAATTATCACTTATTTTCTATTTCTTCCCTTGTTTCATTTTCCTATCTTCTCCAACTTACATTTCGGCTGATTCCTCTTGCTTCTTATGGAAAACCAGGCTGCAGCCTTGTGTTGCCTTTTGCCCACCTAAGAGATGAAAAAGAAATGATCTATCTTCCTTTAGCATTAATTTCAGGGCACAAGTCCTGGTGATGACTGATCGAGAGCTATCACTTTGGCATAGCTCTGGTAAATTCCTTTCAGCTAAAAGGTACTGAAAACCAACATTATCACAGAAATCTTGGTAAGTCCAGGTTTGGGTGAAAACCGGAGAGAACCTCCCTGCTGTGCTTGGAGTACCTAGTCCCTTCTCTCAGAGTCAACAAGGTTTAACGTCATCTCACAATTCAGCAGCTTGAAGATGATTCTTGGTTGTGCAGCCTACGGGGACCTAATTATAGCTTATTTGCCATCCTCCCCCCCAATTCTTCTCTCCAGTGTGTAAGGGCTCAGGGTTCACAGCCAAGCCACTTTTCTAGACTATGCCTTGGAGACAGCCAGACTGAGAACCCTTCACGACTGGCGGGAGAAACCAAGTCAGAAACAATAAGAGAAATAAATGGTTACAAATGCTGACACTTAAAAGAAGCCAGAGACTTCTAAGAGGATGAAAGAGATGGTCATTTGGGAGCTGCAGTTAAATTTAACTTAGAGAAGCAGAGAAACAACACATCAGAAATAAGCAAAAGCAGGCCGACTGCCTGGGATTTCAGAAACCTTACCCAAGGCAGCCCATGGTCAGAGGAGGCCTGGCCGCTCTGTGCCGCATACCAGCCAGATGATACTCCTAGGCTACAAGATGTATTCCCGATTGTACATATTAATTTTGATGCTTGCCTAGAGCCACAGTTTCTCATTCTCTGTCAACCAGTGTGGTTAATTATGTACTGTAATATTTAAATTACAATTCTGATTATTTTGGAAAGATAATTAGTCTAAGAAAACAGAAGGAGACAGAGTTGCAATAAAGGTTATTTGGAAGGTTCTGGTTATAGCAGGAAGCCAATATATTCTCCCAGAAGTGAGAATCATTTGTGGCGCAGCTGGGCCGTGGGGAGACTGCAATGAACTCTCTGGAACCATGTGTTCATATTAATTAAGGAGGGGCCATCTGGTTCAGATAAAAAGAGAAAAAATGATCAATTCTATTAAATGACTACTCATATTTTGAGTTATAGGTGCACTTCCCAAGTAAATTCACACCCTTTATATTTTCCATCTCTTTGTTTTGGAACTTCCATTTTGCCCAAAACATAAGAAGGATTCCTTGTCTTGCTTACGCCCTTCATTTACTCAGAATTTTAAATGCATTTGATACAAAACTTATTGTTAATATACAGGTATTTCATTGTTTCAGCGTCTCTTATGATATCTCTTCCAAATTATCATAAAGTATTAAATGAGGCAGAGTTTTGTGGATACCTGGTCACTTTTTTTCCAGCAATGGAGCTATTCATGTAAATTTAACACATGCATTTGTGTAATTATTGGACCTATTAGTAGATGGATTTGTGCTAAGTAGGACATAAATATTCAATTAAAAGAAATTAACTCTAAATGTGTTTCTCTGGCAATATCAAAGATATATTTGGCATGAGGCAGTAACATTTTTATTTAAAAATCTGTTTCCACTATTTTTTTTACACACATTTATAAAGCCAAGCACACATAATCAATCAAGTCATATATTCAGAGAATAACACTCAAGCGCTAAAGAACACTCCAGGGGGCAACTCTATCCCCCAAATTCTTCTCTTTTTTTTTTTCCTCTTCCCTTCCTTCCTCTTCCAATCTTTTCTTACTTTTCTCCCTCCCTCCCTCCCTCCCTCCCTTCTTTCCTTCCTTCCTCTTTCTGTAAACATTTGAGCAAATTCTGTGTTATTTCAGGTACAAATTTAGGCACTAGGGAAAAAAATAAACAAAAAAGACATAGTAGCAGAAAGAGAAACAAGTACCTGCGATTTTACCCAATGTAATAAATGTTGTTACAAATGAATTTATGCTGTGCTAAAAATTATTGGTGTTGCAAACAATTCAAGTAGTTTATTCTAGCTGGTCAGTGCTTCAAGGTAGCTGGACAAAGACCAAATTACCACAAGACACTGAGTACCAAACCCGAAAAGTAGTCTCCAACAACATTTATTATCATGCGAAATCAACTAGATTTTCTGAACTTTAAAAAAGCATTTTAGGGCTTCCCTGGTGGCACAGTGGTTGAAAGTCTGCCTGACGATGCAGGGGACACGGGTTCGTGCCCCGGTCCGGGAAGATCCCACATGCCGTGGAGAGGCTGGGCCCGTGAGCTATGGCCGCCGAGCCTGCGCGTCCAGAGCCTGTGCTCTGAAATGGGAGAGGCCACAACAGTGAGAGGCCCGCGTACCAAAAAAAAAAAAAAAAAAAAAAAGCATTTTAAAGTATTGGTAGTAACATATATCAAGGTCAACACTTAATAGTGGTGTGACTTTGCATAAGTTACTTATTTGGTCTAAGTGTCGAATTTCCTTACCAATAAATAGGATACAGCTGCTTTGTTCTGAGGACTAAATGACATAATGTACGTGAAGTGCTCACTATAAAACCTGGCTCATAGAGTTAATAACTATATTATTATTTCTGTTGCAATTTTTATTCCAGAATTGAAACATCCATTCTGCTTATTCAAAATCACTTTCAGACAATTCCCTCATGTGTATAAATAGCTACCCAGTGGTGGTTTTCCCAACAGGAATCCAATGCAATATAATTTAAGAGAGGTAGACCCATCTGTTCTCTTAGCTCTTAAAAGGACACTCTAGATTCCTTTGAATGCAGGTTTTGGGAATACAATAATGCCTTTAATGGTTACATAGACTCATACATAGACTAAATCAATACTAATGCAAAGAAAAAGGGACATGTGACTAGAAGCAGGATTGTAATCTTTACACCCCATTGATTATAAGTGAATTCACAAAGAGCAAAAGAAGTGGACGGCTCTTTTGAAGCGCCTAGGTTAGCTTCTACCTAACCAATCGGGGATAATCCCTTGTTCTATTGACCTTTGTAAATTGGTTTGCCAGGAAAAAGCTCAACCCCCCAGACAATGCTTACTATATGTCTGGCTGCTGTCTAGAGAAGATAATAATCAAGAAAGTCAGAAGAATACAGAAAAAAATCATAATGAGCTTTTCATGACTTTTACCAAAGAGGATTCCAATCAAATCTCTCAGTAATAAAATAAATTGTACTGAAAGGAGTTAGAGCAATATGTATAATAGTGTCTTTATTGTTGAATGACCTCATGAAAATATTCCAATGCCCAGAGGGAGGTAGTTACCCTCACTGGAGTTATTATGGCAGCTAGATAGGACTGTATACTAACTTGATTATTCTTACCCTAAATATCTTGTTTCATGTTAGTAATTCAATTCCAATTTCCACTTTAAATGCCAATCTTGTATAGAAAGTTAGTTTCTTGAGATCTTAACCACTCTCAAAACAGATAACATAGTTTCCAACAGCTGGAATCTATACATTCTATGTTTATAAATTGTGTAGATTGTTCTTACAACTCTGTTCTAACAAGGAAGCCAGCAAGATAGCCAAAAAAAAAAAAACAAACAAACAAAAAAACCAAAAACCCAGAAGCACATCTCTAACATTTTTTTTCAATCAGTGAAAAACAATTCAAATAACAGATGTCTTAATGCATAGACCACAGGTTGGTATAGGAAAGGCCACATCTTAGGTAGCCTTTTCTCATGATGTAAGGCCTAGAAATGTCAGTTGTCATATGAAAGGCCCCATAACCTTAGTAGAGAGAGGCTATCCTCATCTCATAACCAACAACACAAAATAATAACAATTATAAAATACCAGTGTTGCATCTTGGAAAAAATTCAATTCAATTATTCGTTAGTATAGTGGAGGCATGAAGAATTGCCATCAGCTTCTTGAATGAGAGAGCATGGCACATTAGAAAAAGACAAAACTTTCTCACACATTGCTTCTTGGGTGAGAATCTAGCTACTAATTTGTAAATTGGATCACTGCCCAGATAGTTTAGTTCTTTTACATGACTTTGTTCTGGAGCAAATTAAATAATCTTTTTTTTTTTTTTTTTGTAACAGAGTTTCAGCTTCTTCCCAGGAGGGCTACTAGAAGATTAAGAGGAATTTTGGGTAACATATTACAAAGAATGTCATAAATATCTCACACTTTTAATTTGATTTTAATAAGATACTTAATCTCTGTTGATTATAAATCAATTGAATATTAAAAACACATCTATTGAAAAATTTCACTGCTAAGAATACTATAGTGTAGGTAACTATTACATAGTTTTTAACACTGTGTAAATAAGCCAGAGAGGGGGAAAAATCCATATTTATTCAATAGCAGCTATTTTTATTTGAAGGGTTAGAATAAATACAGTCGTCTTGGTACAGTATGTTAAAAACCAATAGAATATGCAAAGCATATTAAGTGAGATTTAGTAACCGTAAATTTGATATGTGTTTATGATATAGCTGTTCATCTTCAATAAATAGATTTTTAATAAGCAGTTGGTATTTATTCAACAAAAGCAACTGTTACAATGAATAAATTAAATGCTTATTTAAGACACTTCATCCAGCATAAAGAGGTAGCACAATTTCCCTGCGGTACCAGAAATGATTGTTAATACTGGAGTGAAGCCAGCGCTCTAATACCGCATTGTCAGTGGGAAGCACGTCACGCTCTGCGCTGCAGCATAACCAGCATTACACAGCACGGAAAGTCACAGCCACGAAGAATCAGTCCAGGAATTCTGACAGCATTCTGTTGGCTGAAATCATTGCAATTCTTAAACATCAACCCAGAGTACATGAAAAAGAGAGCAAGTCTCCATTTCTTTTCAACAGGTCTGGAAAAAAAAAAAAAAGGACTTCCGTGTTTGCTTTGATTTTATGTCTGTGTGCTCTCCAGTTATCAAATATGCCACTCAGCCTAGAAGGTGATTTGCCAACTCACCATTTGGCAAGTGTATGCAATTTAGTAATCACGGATGCTGCTTCACCAGCCCCGAAGCAGGAGATTTCTGAAATTACTGTGAACTCCGTTGGTATATTTCCAGTTGATTTCCCAGTATCATTCAATTTTTCTTACGTGTGTATTTTTACAGGAAAATCATATATTTTGACCATTTGATATTGTCACATATTATACTATGGGCTTGAATGATAGAGAACAGTAATGTTGGCTACCAAATCTCTCTCCAACCAGTAATACCTACCTTGAACAGATGCAAATATTTTTAGTTAGCACTACATTGGTTGTAAAAGTTTAGATGAATGGATAGCTTGCATCTCATAAACAAAGATGATTCTGTTCTTATTTAAACTCTTCATAGCAAGCATCTTATGCAACAACTTAGATGCTGTTGTATAAGCATCTTGTACAACTTACAAGCATACAACAACATATTCAATTCAGTTATTAAAATGCTGCTTTCTTCCAGTGAACAGGAAAATCATTATAAAGCAAAATGTATTTCTATTCACCATTGTCTTTTCTTACTTCTGACTAGCCACAGGTTTTGTGTTTTTGGCAATTTTTCTATATGCAAAATGAAACTGTACTACAA
The DNA here is from genome assembly GCF_964270905.1 of Leucopleurus acutus. NCBI lineage: Eukaryota > Metazoa > Chordata > Mammalia > Artiodactyla > Delphinidae > Leucopleurus > Leucopleurus acutus. Next base: position 124,242,327 of record NC_139143.1, read on the forward strand.
AGATCCTAGAGACTCAAGGAGAATTATTCTTAAGTAGCTCTCGTTGTCTACTGTAGGACTTGGTAAAATAAACCATAGCCTTTCCTTAACTAACCTGTCATGCCTAAAATTATAAGCTTGCACATAGCCTAGGGTATTTTTTTTTATCTGGGGTCTTGGAATATAATAAATATGGAGATAATGTGAAGGACCTCATTTCCAAGTTCCTTAAATTCCAGAAATGTAATTCTCAGAAAACTCTGAATAATTTCTTGAAGGCAGGAAAGCAGAGTCTGAGTAAAGAGAGAGAGTCACAGTAAACTTTGTGGTAAGGAACCTATTAAGCACACACACACACAATGCAGAAAAGACAAGGAAGAAAATATTGGAGATATTGAAGGGTTTCCAATAAACAAAACCCTTCTCTCTTACATCACTTTTTGAGAATTTGAGAAATAGGGTAAAATATAAAGATGGAGGCTGCAGTAGGCAGAATTCTAAGATGACCTTCAAGATTTCTCACCCTTCCCTCCCCCAGACTGCATGAATTACATAATTTCTGGGATGGAATATGATGGATTTTACTCCTGTGATTAGGTTTTATTATATGGCTCAGGAGAAATTATTAGGAAAATTATCTAGGTGGGCCTGACATAATCAAACGAGCCCTTGTAAAAGCACAGAATTTTCTCTGGCTGGCCACAGAAGTCAGAGATTCTAAGTATAAGAAGGATTCAATCTGTAGTTGCTGACGTGAGAATGGAGGAGATCCTGTGGTAAGGAATGTGGGTCAACTCTAGCTGCTGAGAGCAACACCGGCTATAAACCTGCAAGGAAAGGGAACTCAGTCCTACAGCAGCAGGAAGTGATTTCTCCCTACAACCAGCTAGCGTGGCTGAGAACTCGGAACGCAGATGGATTTCAGCCTAGTGAGGTCCTAAGCAGAAAATCCCACCACACCGATGCCCAGGTTTTTCACTTACAGAAACTATGAGAAAATAATGCGTGTTGTTTTACACACTTAAGTTTGTGGTAATTTGTTATATATCAGTAGAAAACTAATATAGAGGCAAAAACATCATATTTCTTGTTGACAGAAGTTAGCTGGAGAAGTTTGACAAATTTGAGAGCCAAATGAACTTGGTCATTGATGTTCAAAATTAGAGTGATTTGCTAACCCAGTCACAGACAACAGTGAGCAGAAATAGACCTTTTCAGGTGGAGGGAATTTACACACAAAAAAAAATTCAGTAAAAAGGAGCAGAGGAGAAACTGAGCTCACAGAAGGCAGGTTCCCTCCTAAAAGAAGAAAGGTAGAATTAGTCTAAAAATTTTAGTTATTTTTCCCAGATTAACCAATCAGTTGCATCATTCCCCCCACCCCACCCCATAAACATAGCAAATAAAACGTTAGAGACCCAAAGTTACACTAATTGAGCTCATTTCACTGGAAGGGAAATATTAAGCATGGAGAAGAATTATTCCCCAGTAAAAAGAAAGAAAGAGGAAATGAGTAAAGAAAGAAGTGGGAGGGCAGGGGCCCTGTCTTAATCTTCTTAATATCTAATACCTGTACTTTGTTTAAAATCATTTTTAATAAGAGCTTATTGAAAGAAAGTTTCAATGGTTGAATGAATTATTAATGATGTTCTTTTAAACTTAATCACATTTCACTTGACCACAAGGACACCAAGATTATATACCTAAGTATGTAGTAAGAGAAGCATAATAAAGTAGCAAGAACCCAGAGCTTGGAACCATAAAGATCTATGTTTAAAAATGAACCAGCTAACACCTTGAGAAGTAACTTTATTCTCCATCTGTATTTTAGAGCCAATACTAACTCATGGGATCATTAGAAAGATGGAACAAGAAAATCTATGGGTAGTGTTTAGCACAGTGGTTATCACATAGTAAGTGATTATTAAATGGAAGCCACAAATCATTTGCTAACTAGTTCTTCCATGTTTATAGACTCAGGCTTTCCTTTGTTAACAAGTACACAGTCAGCACGTCTTAGCAAGTGTAAAAGTTGATGACACTCCATGGCAGCTGTCTCCATATAGTAGCTTGGTATTTCAGTCTGTGTTAATAGTACGACATTTCCACTTCAACATAAAGATTCAGAATTCTCCCTGGCAGTGGAAGGAAACACGGAAAATTATATACATCCTCTTTGGTGCATCAACTTATAAATGATATGCATCACCATTGGTCAAAGCTCAATTGACAATTACTAGTGAAATGACCCTGCTCAATGTCATAGGAAGCTGCAAAATTGAACCTTCTATTAGCCCAGGAAAGGGAAGAGAATCTGATGTATTTGTTTGCATTAATAATGTCCTCCATACCAAGCTTTTCTGTCCTATATTGACTTTGGTTTTTCTACTACAATCCCACCCTTGAAGAAAACATACAGAACTTCCCTTCTGGAACAAGAACCTAAACTGGCAACAATTCTCTCCTAAATAATCGTGTCTGATCAATGCACTATTCCCTTGACCATCACTCTTCACACTGCACCTCGATTACCAAAATGCAATGGTGCAAATCCTGGAATGGGGGAAACTTGGCTTCACTTTTAGAAAATAAACTCTGAAAAAAGTCAGTTTTATTTGGTGAGCAGAACAACTATTGAATATTTGGTTTTGTTTCTAGAAGTATAGTACCCATGGACAGCAATTCCAGTCTTGTTTATCTTAGTATTAGTCAAACCACAGTTGTATCATGTTGCTGTGTTCTGGGCTATTCACTTAGAGATAAAGATAAACTGTAATTCATTCAGAGAAGCACAATCTGAATGGTGAGAAAATTCTAATGCCAAGTTATACAAGCAACAATTGAACTAAGAGATGGGGATGCATAGTCAGGAAATAAGCACCCTCAGGCAGGACATGATCGTGTCTTCAAATATTTGAAGGGTTGTCATGTGGGAGAAGCGTTAGACTTGTTCTGTATAACCCTAGGGTATAGTGAGAAACAGTGGGTGGAAGCAAAAATCAGACCCAATTTGGCTTATTTTAAGGAAGATCTATCAGAACCAAGCCACAACGTATTTGGCTGCCTCAGGAGGTAGTAAGTTCCCTGTCAGAAAAATAATTCAAGCCAACTGATAACCATGTGATATGGTTATTGCAGAAGGAGCTCAAGCATGAGATAGAGATTGGACAAATATCTTTAGGTAGAGTGACAATATAACATCATACAAAACGGGACCAGTGTAAAGAGAAATGCTATGAACAATTGTTAAATATTTTCCTGTATGCCAGAAAAATAGGCAAAAACTAGAACTATCCCAAGCAAAGTAGGATATGTTGTCTTCCTATATTTAGGATAACTTCCAACTCTGAGATTATTTTTAAACTATTCCTTGACATTAAAATATCAATTGCAATTTAATAATTTCCATTCCTAGGAATATTTGCAAAACAAATAACTTTTGAACAGTCAATTTGGGGAATTTTTTTGACATTGTAGTAAGACATTGTTTTGAGTGGGTTAGCATCTTTGTTTTGCAGCTTGAAATCTCATTGTGCAGTTGCCTTCATGTAGGATTTGGTTACAGGTAAGGTAAGTCCAGAATACAACCATACAACAAAATGCATAACATATATTTAGCAAGCCACATGAAAAGATTTCACAGTCTCCCAGATTTATCCACAGGCTAATCTGGTCAGGCAAAGAAGGTGAATTGAGTCCCTACTGTGATACAGGTGTTACACTAGGTAGTATATACTGCTCAGTATCGGACAGCATCCCTATGAGATGGGCATTTTCACCTTGTCAGGTAGGTTTTATTGTCTCCATTTTGTAGATAAGCAAACTGAATTTGAGAGACGTTCCATAACTTGTCCAAGGTTATAAATTTAATAAGTGGGAGAATTAGAATTTGAATCCATATCTGCCCAAAGCATGTGCTTGCTACATTCTAGGCTGTGAGCATTGGATAGAAACAATAATGAACCAAAAGAGGATCTGACATTTTAAGAAGAGAGCTAACATTCATATAGTATTTTAGAGTTTCTGTATGACTTTTATCCATTTATTATCTATATATTACCCAGACTTTTAAGCACCTACTAGTTTATAGGCATTAATCTAGGCATTGAGGATGCCAAAACAGAATTAATTCTATAAAAGAAACGAGTGGAATTAACTAGGTGAGAAGAAATGTGCATTACTTGTAGCCTAATTTGCCCACATTTCAGTCTAAAAAATAAATGGGGATATGTATATATGTGAGAATTTTCCCTCAGCCGAGAAATGGTTGGGTAATAGATCAGAGGAGGAAAGAAAGATAAGCTCTAAATTGCAATGTAAGGAGGATATCTCCATTGTACAGGGGAGAATGAACTGGATTGAAAAAGAAGAAAGCAAGGAGAGAAGGGAAGGGGCCTTTGAAGTGGTCCATGTGTGAACTGATCTAAGCTACCAATGATGTTGGGAGCTGGGCAGAAACGTTTCGGAAGACACACAAATTTATTCTCATAACATACATGGAATTAAAGCATGTTTTACTGCTATTTACCACATATTATGAATTAGAATCCTGAGTTACCCAAAACCACATAAATTCCAAACTTGTGCTCATCTTGTTCCAATACACTGGTCCAGAATGTGACAAATAAGAATAAAAGAGTCCTTTCTCCAGATCACTTGATCATTTTGAGTTAGAACACTAAAATTTTAGTGTTCTAAATTTCAGTGTTCTCCCCTTCTCTTCCCAGCTCCCTCACATCCTTGTTTTCTGTAAAAGGACAAATAAAGTAATGAGCAACAGACAGAGATTTCAGCAGAGCTAAACTAAAACAAGAAAGCTGAAGGCAAGAAAATAGTTCTGTAACATGTTCCAAGGAGAAATTCCAAAACAGAATGAAATATTTCCTGGTGTAAAATGCCCTCAGTGGACTGAAACATTTCCTTGGAACCCAAGACAACAGGTAAAGTCTGTTCCTCATTAACTTGTGCGATAATGACCCAATCTTACATTTTCTATTTCTTTGGAATTCATTTGTTTTCATTACATCAGGTGGTTGTTATTATGATGTGTTAATGGGCTTCAAGCAGGGCTGTCCTCTGTGACTCAGACTCTGATTACTAAAATGAGAGTTTTGATATTTCTTATTATACCAACTCTGTTTGCATTCCAGTTGTTAATATTCTTGTCCACCAGAGTAGTGCTCTGAATTTCAAAGGCATGCAAAAGAAAGAAAGTGAGAATTTTATTTTTATTTTCAACTCCAGATTTCTTTCATCCAAAAGTTTGTCTTTCACAACTTTAGCACCACATTTTAGTTCTTGTATGCCCCTAGTCTCATTGCTAAAATCTTTGAGAACATTTTTAAACGTGAAAAAACACTTGAAATTTCTCACTCTTTCTTTATTTTTCCTTTTGGGTTCATATTCCATTTTCTGGCATAAAGAGCCTTCTTGATCCTGTTCTCACAGGAACTACCCTTTACCATCCAGGTCATGACCTTTTGATTCAAGATCATAGTAATGCACTTCTGTAGCTCATTACCTTTATACATAAATTAAGTTAGATAAATTGCTCCTAAGCATTATACCTCTTCAAGAGTGAGCCCCACTGCTCATGCAATACCAATGCTTGTCTTTTTACATGTGCAAGAAATGAAAGTCTTGAAGCCAGAGATCAAATTCAGTGTCTTTATAAGACTAAAGAGAGAACCATGACACTTCTAGTCTGATTCAAAACAGGGCTATTTTTCAGAAGCTCATACTAAATAGATCCTACAAAATGAGCATTTCCATACAACCCATTCTATTTATCCAGAGCCTCCCTGATACGGAACGCATACTTCTCTTCACTCTTCACTAACAGGAACAGCAACCACCCTGCCCTACTTAGCTGGATAACGAAAGAACTTTTTAAATGTCTAAATCTGTGTTTACACATACAAGATGAGATTGGTGTTTACCTAAGGGGACTGTCTTTACTCACTAATGTGCGCTTTACACTAACCTAAGAAAACAAAGACAAACTTCTCCCTCCCAGGAAGATAATACTTGTGATGATGACAGCACTGCTAAACAGCCTTGGTTTTTCAGACACGACAGAAATATATCTGGGTGAACACATTTTTGTTTCCATATCTATGGAAAGTTTCCTTTATGTTTTCTTTGTTTGGGTAATTGTTAGTGTTATTGCTGTTTATACCCTAGGACTTGTGTATAAGTCTGGCGTTCCTGACTGCCTCAGCTTTTCTGATGTCTACCCCATGTTGGTTTACCTTACATTATTTCTCTCCACCTCCCCTGTGCCCAAAACGTTCAGCATCACAGATGGCATTTTATAGACAGCGATTTTTGTGTAAGTGCGGCTGTTTAATTTTGCATTCAGCCGAGGACAGAAGATGTCATGAGGCCTTTGTCCTCCAAAGTGCACTATGTCCCTGCTTCCCTTTAAAGTTAATTGTGTGTTTCCTTGTCACTGATTAAGTAGATGTTCTGAATGTGTCTATAAGCAGTCCTTTCTATTTTCTCCTGTTTGTTGGGGTCAGATTGCAGTCATAAAGATTCCATACAACAGCTGTTTTGTGATCTTTATGATATGGAAATTTAGAAAGGAGCTGTTGAGGAGTAAGAATTGAAACACACTGGGACAAAAATAAAAAAGACACACAAAAAGCAAAATGTAAGCTATTTCATAAAGACATTCATTTTCATATATAGAATAGTTATAACTATATCATTGGATGGAAGATAAAATGTGACCTTATCACCTCATGATATGATCATTTCTTGAAGAATTCAAACAAATAAGACAAAAGGAATTTTAAAAATAAATTTTAGCCTAATAATTCATCTAATCACTATTGACCAAAAGTGTGTGAACAAATGACAATTACAGAAATCAAAGAGATTATAGTAAATATGCTCTCGTTAGTTTGTCTACCAAGAAAAGAAGCATTTGTAATTGTTTAATGGCATCTTTGAAAATTCAGCCCTTTCAAAATAAAACCAAGAAAGTTAAAAGAAAAACCAGAAGATATGAGAAAGAGGAAAAGTAAGGGAGAAAAAGTGAAGGTACCAAAAATTATAAACACTTTGTGGCAGAATTGTTGGCAGAAGTTAAAGTAACAAGTAAACAACAGAAATATAATCACAAACTCCAATGACTACCGGGCACGTAACTAACATATGTAAAGATGGCAAGTAAGGTGATTTAGGCTGTGATCCTGAAACACTTGTTTATAAATCCACAGAATATTATTTCTTCTGCAAAGAAACCACCTCTCTCATTTATTCTTTGTGTCCTGTCTGCTAAAGCTGTGTAATAAGTGCAAGGGTGCTGGTAAGGAGTCATTGGCATAGGGTCTTCACGTTAGGAAAACTAAAATAAAACAGCTGCTAATTCAACGTTTTTAAAAATATAGTAGATTCCAAATTCATCCAGGGCAGGAACATTTATTATCCATCCTCAACACTTCCTCTAGTGCTTGGCCCATAGAAGGCATTTACCAAAACTTTATTGAATTAAATTATTTTTTTCTAAATATAAAGACCAAGGGACAGAATGGACTAGAGTAGCTCCACAAAGAATGAGAGGTGGGGAAAGAAATGTAATCACATCCCTCTGCATATTGTAACATTTGAAACCCATCTCCATCGAGCATGCGTTCTTGAGTATGTATATATTTACGTGCCTGTGTAAACATTCATCTACACCTCAAAAAGTCTCACGTCCTGCAACCCTTGGCCATGAAGATGTGCTTATCAGGATAATCCAGCTGTATTAGGAGGGGTAAGGCCTGGAAGTAAAGAGCTGGATGATAAATGATGACAAGCTGATGCCATCTGCCCCCAGGCCCATATCAAAGTTTTGATGCAATAATATGTACCCCTATAATGTGCCACCAAGAAAGTCTCAATTATGTTCCCTGGATTAAAGTTAAGCCAACAAAGAAATGAAGAATGCATTTTTCAAAGATCTTGAGTTAGAATTGTAAAGGCTCAAAGTGGAGGGGAAATACTCCCACTACTCCTGAAAATGTTTATGTAAACTCTTTCATGGCTTAATGGACCAGGGTAACAAGGTTCACAATAAAGTGCCCCTACAGATGGTATCTCACAGCAAGCCTTGAGGGATGCTGGCATTTTGTTTGAGAGAAGCATTAAGCTCAAATCCCTCGCCCAATTACGTGTAGCATTTTATCTTTGAAATTTTTCATTATAAGTGAAACTAATGGCCTGTCCTATGTCGTTCTGAATAGAGAGAAAGCAGTGTGCAAAATTATCATTGCACTGGTTTTGCAGGGTCAAGTTGGAAACAAGGTTCTTATCTACACAAGTCATTTAAAAGACTTCTATTAGTTTATATGCAGGCTTTGGGGAAGCATCATACACCCAAAATATTGACCTCCATACTCAATTTTTCTTAGTTTGTCAAGAACCCATTATTATGTTCTCCAGATTTTGCTGATTTGTTTGAATTACCAGGGGTATTATCACCAAATCATTTAATTGCACATTTTTCAATTATTTCATTTGATATATATGGATCATTCAGAAAAATTGTAAAAGCACTTATTTTATTGAATAAAATCAATGACTAGCTAATCAATGAATTACTTCAACAACCATTTATTAAATAGTGAGTCTGGGGCAGGCATTGGGTGGCTGCTGGCAATGCAGACATTTGTCCCTGCTTCCTGGATCTACAGATCTACAGACAGCCTTGGGCTAGCTGGTCAGTTTAAAGTTTGTAACATTAAGGATTTTTATTTGTCCAAATGATTTCTTTATTTTAAAAATCTATTCTTTTCATCTTCTTGTTTATGTCAAGCCTGTGCATGATAAACTCTTAAGTTATTTTTCATTCTGGTGTTGGGGAAACCATACAGTCCCATGAGGTAAGACATTTATTTGTTTATCAGATTCACTGTTCTAGAGAATTTTCTGGATGACACAGCACTTCTGTGCTGAGGAATTCTGTTATCTATGGTTCATTAATACTTTCTGCAGGATCATTACCTCCAAATTCAATAAGAAATAAAACTATATTTCTACATGGCACAAAGTAAAATATGCATGGAAATCCATTGCATCATTCTGATGAACTAATAATTGATCAACTTTATATATTTAGGAAGCTTACAACAACACAGAACAAGATAATGGTGCTATGACCAACTTCCAATTCCTTCTTCAATTATCTTCCAACTGCTACTAGGAAAGAGGAGAAGACTGCTTCTTCTGCTCTATGATAAATTATCTTCAGTATTGATTTCAGGATCTAAATGGAATTTGTGAAGCAGAAAAAGAAAAGGAGAAGAGAGTAACAGAATAAAAAGCCTGCAGCCCCTTTTCCTACAACTACCTTTCTTGGGCAAAGAGTGATTTTGCCTACCAATTTAAAAAACTGGGTGGTGGTGGCTCTCTCTAAAGTAATAATGTACCTGAGAGGATTGGAGAGAAAAATGGAGCCTCCTTAGTGGTAATTCATAAGCAGGAATAGTCACTGCAGATTAATACTTTCATTCATTTGGGCCATTTTTCAAGATTACTATCTAGATCCACCCTTCTCCAGGCATTATATGAAAGCTGGATTTTAGTCCTGAATCTGCCACAAACTAGGTTATGTCAACAGGTGAGTTTTGTTTGTTTGTTTGTTTTTTCAACTTTATTCAGGGCTTAGTTTAATAAGGAGTGAAACTACATGAGCTCTAAAATAGTTTTCAGATCTCTGAATCTAAATCTTATGGTTAATTTATTTACCAGTTCACGACAACAAAATCTATTATTTTATCATATTGTCGTGCCAACCAGTTCACCTTATCTGACTTTAAGGAGAACTGTCCGGGAGAGGGATCGTGAATATATGAAAATACTTTCTTTTAAAAGAAACCTCAGACCAATTTTCTGGTCATGCAATTGGTATTAATCTTGAACCTGTAAGTAATTGTTTCTAGGTACAACTTTACAAAAAAATGAAACACTTTACAAAAAAAAGAAATATACTAATGAGATATTGTTTTAGTTCCACAGTTATATTTTTCTTTTTTCCAAAGGGTAGGCCAAGCATTGACATCTTGTTCATAGTAAAAACATGAATTGCCTTACTACTAAGAATAACTTGTTTTATTTTTGGACATTTCTCTCTAAGGTGGAAAACTTTTTTTTGGAGTGCATTTAGCATGTGACAACTGTAAAATGTAAGAGAACAACTCCTTTCCATAAATAACCTTGCATAGTGCTGAAATTCTTACAAGTAATATTCTCTTACATAGTTGAAAACCCAATTAATAAACAGTCTAGTACTCAGTCCTCAAACATCTCCCACAATGGAATCCACTGCAAGGACTTGTACTGTATGTGTCTTGAATAACCAAGCTAATCATAAGGATTACTACACAGAAATGAACTCTCCATAAATATTAAAAATTATCTAGCCCTCACAGATGTTTACTCTGCTTATTATCTTCAAACTTCCTGGATCAAATGTTCAATATGAATATGTTAGTATCCACCAAAGATTGGTTTTGGCAGGGTATATGTTGATATCAGCAGGAAATAAATAGGAAAACAATAAAAGGTATGAAACTTTAAAACAGTAGCTTAAAGGTGTTTTATAAATTACAGATGGCTTACACCATTTTAGCAAATATTTGCTGTGGGATTAGAAACAGGACCGAGAAAAAATGAAATCATTTGAAAATAATGTCTCCCATGCAATATGTTATAATTAAAGCAGAGATAAGCAACATGGAAATTGCCTCTTATCTCTCCTCATATTACAGGAGAGATGAAGTATGTTAAGACATGTGAGCACGAAATCAGAAAAATAATTGAAAAATGTTCAAAGGAGTAATCTTTAGATTTTAGAATCCTAAAATGGGAACTCTTTATTAATGTAATGCCAGGCACATACACACCCAAAACCCAAGACACTCAACTTCCACACACAAACACAGACCAGTTTTAACTATTACCTTTATACTTACCACTGCTGGTTATGAAAAACAACAACAATGACAAAGAAAAAGATAAAAAGGAGAAAGAATAAAAGCAAGGCTTAGTTTCAAGGCAGATAGAAACTGAAGGTCAAACAAGTCAAGTCTGCTGGCTTCAACAACTTTCTCCTCCAGAAATGCTTTGGAATTGAGCAAAGCACTCCATGCCTATCCCTCCTCTGTGGCTGAGTGAGTGGATCAAACTGAAACACAGCTCTCCCACCTTAGGCTGTGATCTCATTAGTGCTCAGAAGTTGAGCAGCAGAAAGCATGGGGAGCATTGTCAGGGTACAAATAGGAGAGGATGGCAGGACGCAGACAGAGGAGAAGCCGGGCCAGTTCACTGATGTTCTCCTCATTCATAATTGAAACTGTGTGCTGGTCTGATGCTAGAAGGCACCCTTGCTGCAGGTATGGTCTCTGGAAAGTGACTTTAAATTATATTCCCTAACATCCCCATGCAGTTTTTTAGAGTAAAGGAGTCTGGACTCTAGTAAAATTCTGATGAGTTCTATGTTGTATTCCTCCATTCTTGACTGATTAAAAAAAAATGTTCTCTTTTTGTCTCTACAATGAACTATTGTATTATGTATGGCCTTAGAGGTTCTCTGAATAAGGGGCTATTTGTATTAATACATAAAGGAGGGACTTCCCTGGTGGTGCAGTGGTTAAGAATCGCCTGCCAATGCAGGGGACATGGGTTCGAGCCCGGGTCTGGGGAGATCTCACATGCTGCAGGGCAACTAGCGTGTGTGCCACAACTACTGAGCCTGAGCTCTAGAGCCTGAGAGCCACAACTACTGAGCCCTCGTGCCACAACTACTGAAGCCCGCATGCCTAGAGTCCGTGCTCCGCAGGAAGAGAAGCCACCGCAATGAGAAGCCCATGCACCGCAACAGAGTAGCCCCGCTTGACACAAGAGAAAGCCCACGCACAGCAATGAAGACTCAATGCATCCAATAAATAAATTAATTAATTTTTAAAAATACCTAAAGGAACATGTAATACATTATACTAAATATATGCTTTGGGTACTGGTGTAGGACAAGGTCTTTGGGAGAACATGTCTAATGATATAGAAGCTGATATAATTAATAGGAATCAACAAGTTTTACAAATGATCACCATGTTGGGTTAGTGTAATGTACACAGGCATTAAAATTATTTTTTTGCATCAAAAAATGAAGTGACTATCATAAAGAAAAAAGCCCATATATTCCTCCTAAAGCATCTTTAATAGCTACTTCCACATCTGAATCATGATATTTGCCACCCCTCCACCCTAGGGGACTTCTTACTATATAATGTAACTCCCTTCTTCAAAGCACTCTTCCGAGATAAAATCCATGTGGCTGTGATTATTTCCCTTAATCAACCAACCACTGTTCATTTTCCACAATACAGGTATCCCTATCTTAATGGAAGAAGATTTACTTAAACATAAACTTCCCTACACGTTCTGAGCTCAGGGGACTTTTGCCCAAACACCATACAAAATTCTGAAATTGCTCTGATTCAAATTTGATTGATTAAGAAATGACTCTTCACCAACTCCTCGTAAAACCCTGGGAATCAGGGGGGAAATCATGAAACTCAAGGAAAGGAGAATACGGAAAAGGATGGGTAGAGAAATACCAAACATAAATAGGAGACAAGCAATAGGGACACTTTTCCTTTTGTTTTTAGTTAGTGGAAAAGCCACGGTCACCACAGGAAAGATGAGTTATACTAGGGCCAAGGAGCAGTTAGGACGTTTTCAGAACCAGAAGTCTGAAAGAAGAAGGCCAAGAATGAAGAGACGGAGGCTGAGAAAAGCAGATGCAGATGTAGATAACGTTCCTGAAGAGACAGTCAATTCATTTTATTGCTTGGGGATCAAAAAGAAGCTACCTCAAATCAAATCAAGTCATGCGATAGATGTGGGATTTCAATTTTTACAGGTTGATTAGATTCTATTTTCACTGAACCCTGTGGACTTTGAGAGGACTTGAAACTCCTTTCAGTGCTTTGCAAAATTTCCCTCCATGTAAACTATCTGCAAAGGGATTGCTCTGTAGCTTAGCCACCAAACAATAGCATGGAAAGGACAGATGCCATCATGGATCCAGGGCTGAAGATGTGAACCACATGTGTGATGTTCTAGCTCCCAGATCACCTGAGTGAAAGGAAACCCCCCATTAGCAGTCATATGCTGTTCAGCCTTGTAAGACTTGACTTCCTAAAGGGTAAATACTCCTCCCTGTTTTTTAGTCCCTTAACCCCATGTGCACAAACACAAAGACAACTGGTTCTGGCCCAGTGAGTCCGTGGCATAGCTGAGGTATCAAGAGGAACAGAAGTTTGACAAAGAGAGATGCAAACCACTGCTGCAATTTAGTCCTCCGGTGAGGCCACATCACTCCTGCGTATCTGAGCCCCTGTAGCAGGTGCATGTTACCAAGCGCCCTGGGTCTCTCTTGTCAAAGGGACTAATAAGCAGATGCAGTGATGGTCTCTACCTTCCCCGATTGCACACATCCCGGACAGAGCTCTACGGTGTTGATTCAAACTGTCCTATTGCTAGGCACTCGGCGTTGCTATGTGATCAGAGAAACATGCAAGTATAATGCAACCGGGGGAAATCAATTTCTCCTGGGCTCGACTCCATTTAAACCGTGTGAATGCAAGTGGGAGAAAACCAGGCATTGGCAGACTTAGGATTCCAAGCTGGTGAGTTTGCTGAGGCAGGATGTTTTGTGTGTCACGTTGTGAATGATTATAGCAAGACAGGGGGATAAGTGGGAAGTGAGAGGTCTGTGCTCTTGGGTTTTCACTTCCAAAATGACTTCGTTGAGGTCTTTTCAATTTAATCCTAGAAATAAACAACTGCTGAGAGTAAATGGTGATTGAAAGGAGGAAGGGAAAGATGACTTCAGTTGGCTCTTTCTGAGGAGGCTGGGTCCCTGAACCCTTCAGGATTTAAAGAGGAGGCGAAGGGTTTTAATTGGATTTTAAATTTTCTTAGTAGTCAGGAAAGGTTTGGGGTGCACTGTGGCCTGATCCGCAAGCACAACAGGCAGCTGTGTTTCAAAACTGACCTTTATCAGATGGTGGTATGTTTATTTCAGTCTGTCACAGAGAAGGAATAAGAAAACACTGCTAGGCCGTGCAATTTGGGTTATAAAAATAAAACAGGACCAAAACTAAAGACACTGCCTACTTGGCTAAACTCCTAAATTAGGGGATTGGGGGAGAATTCAGGAGGGGTTAAGGGAAGCATGACGGCTCCATGGTGAAGGAACTGAGGCCAAAACTCCTTGCTTAGGAGCTGATGAGAGGAAAATTGAGCTCAGATGAAACAAAAGGAGATAAACTTGAAATAGGTGGCAAGCAGGCTTTAATTATTTGATAAAATTCAGGGCAGAACTCCGGCAGTGGTCTACTTAACCCCCCTCCACCCCTTCTTCTCTCATCAAGGTATTTTCTAGGTATCAAAAAACCCCAGCACCTTCAGAAACTTGGCTCCAAGGTTAAGAAGCAAATGCTACACTGTACTTCTATATAATAAAGTTCAGCGATATCTCAAACTCTATTTCCTTTTTAATTACAATTTTCTTACCTGAGCCTCAAGTGATTCTCATGTTACCATTAACCCTGGAGGCCCGAGTTATTTTACGTTCAACGGCAAGGATTGGCACCGCAGTTTCTACACGGGCAATTTCTCCTCTCCGTGAGCTTTAACCAAGTGGATAACATCAGACCAAAGTTCCTAGTTACTCAAGCCCTGTAGAGAGACAAGTGCCCTAGGGAAAGCCTAGGAATTTGAAATAAACTGAAGATTATATTGCTTCTGAAATATTTGGGAACTGTGGAATGAGAGAACAGACAGCAGATTTTTTTATTTTTTGCGTTACGCAGGCCTCTCACTGCCGTGGCCTCTCCCGTTGCAGAGCACAGGCTCCAGACGCGCAGGCTCAGTGGCCATGGCCCACGGGCCCAGCCGCTCCGCGGCATGTGGGATCTTCCTGGACCGGGGCACGAACCCATGTCTCCTGCATCGGCAGGCGGACTCTCAACCACTGTGCCACCAGGGAAGCCCCAGACAGCAGATTTTTAAAGTGAGGGATATTCTAAAGTTGAGCTCTTTCTAAAAGATTCTCTAGTGCCTGTTTTAACTTTTAAACTGTAATTTTGAGCCAAAATTTATTTGGAAAGTTTTATTAAGGAGGATTATTAAGAAAAGGTGGGGACTAATCTATTGAGAGGAATATATATATATATATATATATATATATATATATATATATATAAGGACCGTTAATAAAGAGTTAAGAATATTGGCTAACCATTGTCTCTAATTGCACTGATGATGACAAAGGTAGAAAATACACGACACAAATAGTTCTGCACCAACGCTTCATCCATGGCAAGTATTGTCAATCTATCACAGCACTGTCTCCATTTTTGCCAGATAGTGCTAGCTGGATCATTAAATGGATTTTCCCTCCTTTCTGGGCACAGCTAGACTTTACTTCCCTAAGTCCTCATAGTTAGGAATGACCATGTGACAGTTCTAACCATCAGAATGTAGTAGAAAGGATGTATGGTATGTTTAGAATGAAAAACATTCAGATGTTCCTTCCTGCTGGTTGGAATGGAGTTATTCCCAATGTGGCCAAACTTACTATAGCGGATGTCACCGTCACCAGAAGGTAGAGCTGCCAAAACAAAAAAGCAGCCAGGCAGCAGGTGGTGCTAAAACTGATCTCTGAGACTGGAAAACTACAGATCCTGGTTGTACAATAAAAATACCTGGTAAAATTGCTATCTATGATTAACTTGAAAGCAGACATTACGTGTTGTGTCAGCAGCTCTAGGAGAAACGTGGGAAAGAGCCAGAGTGTTTGCAGTTCTTGCCAAGTTGTAACAAGCCATTTAAGAATGAGTTAAGAATAGCAATGGAGAGCCAGAGATCGAGAGCCTTATAGATTGAGAAAACACAACTACTCTGGACTCCATACAATAAGTTATAAGTCTGAAAAAAGTCTTCAGTGACAAAATCTAATACTACTTCTCAGTTAAACAAAGGGACTCATCTTTCCCTGAAAGATCATATTAAGGCCGTTACCCTCCCACTCAAGTTTAGTGTTTCAGGCAGCCTCTTTGAGTTAGAGGTTGTGTTACAATGAAGTCTCAATAGGGTCTCAGTAAGCGTCATGGGAAATCCAAGCTGCGATGAATCTTCATTAACTCTACTCCACTAATTTTTCTTTTACCACATCGCAGAACTTATTTTTCTCAGCTTACCTTAAACCCCATCTCTAGCTCCTGATGCCCTATAAAACCGTTTCTCGTTACAGCATACGAAAGTGGTCTTTCTCCTGAAATCCAAAACCACATATTGTCTACACCATATTTGGCAGATGTATTTGATTTCTTGTATGTTTAAACGTGCAGCCAATGTGCAGACCTACAAGATTTCTTGTATGTTAAACGTGCAGACCTCCTTGTCTAGGTGTAAATGTCTTTAAATCTCGGTGTGCATTTTATATGTTTTTTAGAACCACGAATGCTTCCAGCAAAGTACTTTGAATATAGCCTAATATCGTTTTGATGCATTAATAAATTCCCAGTGCATTCAAGCATTTTCTGCTTCGTTTCTCTTGCCTGTAATTAGTAACATTTAATCCTACCACCTACTTCTTGAGTCTTCAGGGACTCCCTATTCCCTGAAGCTTCATGACTAAAACATACATCTCTCCTCTCAGGCTCAAATCTCCCCACCTATCTCTACAACTACACTGTCATCTCAGCTCAAAATAAATCATCTTTCTCACTCAGAATAATACAAATTTAGAGCGAATCTAATTAAGTTCCTCCTTCTTCTTCCTTCCTTCTTTCTACCCTTCCTCCTTCCCTCCCTCCTTCTTTTCTACCCTCTTTCTTTTCTTCTGCTTTTCCTTTATTATGTGGATGAGAAAACTGAATGACAAAAATGGTAGAGTGCCTTGGCTAACATCAGAGTGTAATTAGTCATATCTTCCAACTCTTTCTAGAGTCCTTTTACTTCACCATATTTGCATCTCATGTTAACACACACTCAAAACTAAAAGAAGTAAATGCCTTCTCCTGTAACTTTTAGCCTTCATTGCGGAGCACAGCCTCCGGACGTACAGGCCGAGTGGCCATGGCTCACGGGCCCAGCCGCTCCACGGCACGTGGGATCCTCCCAGACCGAGGCATGAACCCACATCCCCTGCATCGGCAGGCGGACTCCCAACCACTGTGCCACCAGGGAAGCCCTAGCCTTTTTTTTTTTTTTTTTTAATATCTGGTGATTGTTTGGAAGATAAAAACTTGCCTTTTTATTTATTTTACTATGCATGGGCCATATGTATCATGATTATTCAGAAATTACAATACTGATACATACTGACCCAAACCATAGAGAAACATTTTCCCCATCATCACGTATCATCTTAAGAATTGATCCATGAGATCCAGAAACCAATTCTCAAAGGGATAGGATCCTCTGGGTTGTATTGATGCAAACACACTGCCCCTTCTTTAACCTTGATAACAAATTGACACATTGAAATGTCCTTAGATTTAGAAAACTAGAAAATTAGAATAAGAATATCTTACCATCTCAAAAATATTATAATACTTTAAAGTTTTATTTTTATCAAAATGGACAGGGTAACAAGGAGTACAGAAGCTTATGGTGAAAACTAATGGTCCCAACTATCTCCCTTGCCCCTTCTAGTTTGACTACCTCTGCTCTTTTAAAGGACAATTTTGGGTTCTTATAGTGCTTACCTCTGTAAACTCCATGCTGGAAAGTATATATATATTTACTTGCTCTCATGATACATGAAAACTTACTTGTACTCTTCTCTTCCTCTTTCCTTCATGATTGATAATTATTAGTTTTATTTTAAATTCTCCTATTCGTTACCTTTTAAACCCCAGCTTCTAGTTTCAATAACTATGAAAAAATGTCCCTTGATTCTCCACTTTGTCAGATAACTGTATTAGAACTTTCTCATTTTCGTCAACTTTTCCTAATCCTCTTTTTTATTCCACCTTCTCTGAGCTACATGATAACATTTATGCTATCAATGCAGGTCAGATTTACAATCTAAACTGTAACCACATTGAAGTCTTCTGTGAATACAGATTGACTCTAAATTTAAGAATCAGTGTACACATGGCTGTAACTGCATATGTATCGTCTAGTCCTGGCCGAAGCAGTGGTGCTAGGATTAGTGGGCCTGATTACATCACTCCTGAGGGATATTCTAAAGGGACTGTTCTGAACATCAATAGCGAATGGATTCTCTTTTCTTATACTCCTTCGATTTCTCAGAATTATGCCTCTTTTCAGTTTACTTTATATTTCAAACAAGTTGAACCCATTTCTGCTCTTCTGATGATTGCTAAAATGATTTGACTTTATAGCTTTTTATACCTTCATCATATTTTCACTTTTTCCAGAATGACTCCACTTCTTGTTCTCTCAATTTTTAGAATTTTTCCTGAACATCACTCTCCAGAGACTCTTACTTCCTCCTCGTATTGGAACTAATCTATCTCATAGGCTGCTGCATGGTAGCATCCTGGGAATTCCTTTCTTTCTTTCTTTCTCTTTTTTCGTTTCTCTCTTTTTCTTTCTTTCTTCCTTCCTTCCTTCCTTTCTCTCTCTCTTCTCTCTTTCTTTCTTTCTTTCTTTCTCTTCTTTCCTTCCTTCCTTCCTTCCTTCCTTTTCTCTCTTTCTTTCTTTCTTTCTCTCTTTCTTTCTTTCTTTCTTTCTTTCTTTCTTTCTTTCTTTCTTTCTTTCTTTCTTTCTTTCTTTCTTTCTTTCTTTCTTTCTTTCTTTCTTTCTTTCTTTCTTTCTTTCTTTCTTTCTTTCTTTCTTCTTCCTTTCTCTTTCGTTTCCTAAGTTGTCAGATGTTTCCTTGAGCCTATGCCTCACTTCTTTTTGGTTTTACTTCTTCACTTTGATGGTGCATACCTCCAGATACTTTCTGATAGAGGTTTTGGAGAGAACAATTCTTCCAGTCCTTGAATGCCATAAAAAGGACTTTGTTCTGTCCTCACATGTGGTTAATTGCTTGGTCTGATGTAAAATCTGCATTGGAAATAATTTGGTCTCAGAATATAAGTGTCTTATTGCTTTCTATAGTGTAGTTGAAAAGAAGTCTGGTGCCTCTCTATTTCATTAAACTGTAGATGACTTTGTTTCTCTCTTCCTCTGGAATCTTATTAAATTCATCTTTATATTTTCTGTCTGTTGGGAAGAAATAGAGTTAAATGCATAACGTCCAGGTCTTTGCAGGCAGATTACTTGGACCTGTATCTCAGTTCTGCCACTTACTGGCTAGGAAACATGTGTCAGTTACTTCACCATTGTCCACCTCAAGTTTCTCATCTATAAAAGGGGATAATAGTACATCCGTCTTCATGTTGCTGTGAGGATTATATAAGTTAATGCATGTAAAGAACATAAAACAGGGCCTGCATATGTCAAGTGCTATATGAATAGTTACTATTAATATTTTCTAGTTCTATTGGTTTATTTTAATTTCATCTTTCATATTTTTAATCTCTTAAGAGCTCTTTCATGTTCTTTGATCCTTTTTTATAGACTGGTGACTTCTTAAATATCTCTGTGAACATAAGTAAGAAAGCTCTAAAAACTATCTGGGGCTATGAATGATATTTTTCCTATGGAATAAATATTTCTGTTTATTTATTCAGTATTTCTCTTCCATGTTTCTTGTTCTCCTCAGTTTATCTTGAAAACAGAAGGACATGTAGCTGGTGTCAGTTTCCTTTGCTTTGACTTCTGGTAGGTCTCTTCCCAGAGTGGATTCTGCCTGGATGCTTAAAGTGGGAGGATGCAGTGGAGCCTGTGGATGTATTGATTGGCTTCACTTTGAGGAGGGCAAGCAAAGCAGTGTAGGGTCAAATGGACCCCCAGTCCCCCACCACACACACACACACACACACACACACACACACAGCATGCCAAAATGAGAAGACATTTATTGCAAGGCCCCATTGGTCACCCTATAAATGTAGCACTTCCTCAGATGGTATAAGTTAAAATAAACTTATGATGTAACATAGGAATGTTAGCATGGATTTCAAGTTTTAACCTAAGGTCCTCTGTACTTACGTGTTTTATGAAAATTAAATCTGTTTATTCTAATAGCAATACTTAAAATACTTGTTCAGCATTAAACTTTACAAATTCCTTTCATACAGGATATTATTTTATCCTATGGGATTCTTAGAACAATCATTATAATCAAATAAATAATATACATAAAATAGATCTTTGAAAGTATAAAACACAACGCAAAATTACAAGGTACTACTATAGCGTTTACACATATTAGTTGTATACTATGTTAAGAAAATACATTTTATTACAAATAATACATTTAGTTTTGTTCTGCACTGACCTTCTCCAAAAAAAGAGAATGGATTTGAAAAAAGATACTAACTAGAATACTAAAATGATTAGAAATCAAATGGACCTTGAGCTCTTCCCTTGCTTCAGCCTACAGAGGAAGAATCAGAGGCCCCATGAGGCCCTATGTACCCAAGGTCACAGGGACTGTGAGTGATACAGCCTTTTAATGGCAGGGCCAAAACAACAACTCTGATTCTGCATCTCTTTCTCTTTCATGTTCTTTACCCCCAATAAATTCTTACCTAGCCAAAAACCCTAAGAGTTTAAATTCTTCACAGTACTCCAGACTTCAGAGGTTTGTAGGCAAAGATACAAAGTAGAAAGATGAGACGGTTGTTCCATGAGTACATGGTACATGCCCCACATCCAAACTACAACAAGACTTCAGGCACCCTCAACAGTGATGCAACAAAGGCAGTCGTTCCTCCAGACTTTCAGGGTCACAAACAGATTTCCAAGGCTACCATGAGTGCAGCCGAGCTGTCTCATTGGGCTCTGTAGCTTGCAGCACTTTCTGCCAGAGTGTAATAGAATCCTGGAGCGCTATTGTATTTTTAAAGGCAATTAATATTTTATTATGCACAGACTTTTATTTGCATCATTTGGATCCCTCTTCTCTAATTAAATCTTGTGATTTACACAAACAAAACTGCTGTTCTTTAAACTCTGCAAATTATAAAAATTAACAAATACTTGTTAAAAGGAAGCAAAAGCAGCCACGGGTCCTATTTTTGTGACAGAAACAACTGGAGGCTATGGAGTGAATTGATAGTGTCTCTTATTTGAGTGGGGTAATGTGGCAATTACATACCAAATACCTTAGTTAAGTAGAACTGATAGAAATTCCAGCTGTCTATGAGAGAAAGGTTAATTCTTTAAATAAATAAAGTCAGAGTATTTTATGTGTCCACGTAGGATTTTTGCTTCATGACCTTGTGTACAGCGTTTTGTGTTATGGGATTTATAAATCAAGAGTGTAGTTTCAGGCATGCATTACACCAACCCTGCATTTGTGGAACATTTCCTACGGTCAAATGGATGGTATTCAGAGGAAAGAGAAAGACTCTGAGCTTCAATGCCCACTTGCAGAATATGCCTTGTTCCTCTTTCTGTTTCTAAATGAGCAGTTCTTTGGTAAATTTCAGCTACGTGAGTATTATATCCTGCCCCTCTCCTGGCAATATATGGAGTAAAGATGGGTACCCTCTAGGAGAAAGACAAAAGTCTCTCTTGATCTCTGGAAAGATACCAAGGGTCAGGAAGAAGAAGACAGAGTTGGGACAAGAAATAATCTCCATCCTAATTAAGCTGAAAGGTCTTAGCAAAGCTTCCCTGGGAATAGTTTGCAGTCTCCTTGAAGGACATTACTCCCAAGGTCTCCATCTGGGGAAGAAGAGGAAGGACATTAGGAAGTAGATGGGGTAATGATCAATTAATTGACATGATGAATTTAGCAGTAATCTGTTTTCTTTATGGCTCTTTTTTCCATCCCTGCAAAATACACACTCAACCCAGAAACTAGAATGAAAACCAAAGGTTTCAATATGGAGAAATTCACTTTCTGGACATTTCAGGACCGCATTTTTCCAAATGTGGAGGGCTACTCTGCAGGTCTGCGATTTCTATTCTCATTTGCATGAATTCTTATCCGCATTCAATTTGTAAGTCACAGGCTTTCTTCCTTTGTGTGCCAGTAGATTAATAGAGGAAAAACTCCACATGAAATTTTTATAAAAAAAATTGACCATCTACCTAAGCGAATATATTTTAGGCATATTTGAGATAGTTTTATTTTAACTTGTAATGATAGAAATGACTTCAGTATACCTTTCTTCCAAGGGCCTTGAAATGCTTTTGAAATATGAGAACACACACAAATACACAGCATGCAAACAACTTCATAAATTTGGGTACAGAAAGTCTCCAATGTAAGAACATCCCACATGAAAGCAACCCTCAAGTTAGAGAGAAATACAGCAAAGAATAAAATAACAGACCTTCTTATTTCCCTATTTTATCACTCCCTGATGTTTCTACTACTGTTATGGAATTACTGTGGAAAATCTTAATTCTTTTAGAGAATGTGCATGCTACAGACCTGAAAAGTTTGTCTTGTGAGCCTTCATGAAAAGGGGGTGTATAAAGATAGCAAAGTAAGTTTCACCTCTTTCAAACTGTTCTCCCAAATTAATAATGCACCCAAGAAGGAACTGAAAAGTCTTCTCCTTTTCCCCAGTCTTCTCCCCTTCCTACTCACCCTCTTCCTCCTTCTTCTTTTCCCTAAACAAGGCAGCTTTCAGGATCAAGAACTAAGGCACATGGTCCAATATGATCTTTTCGTGAATTTTTTAGAGTAACAGGTATTAAGGACTACCCCAACAAATTAACTACTGGTGGAACTTTATTCCTATGAGAACATGCATTCTAAAATACACGTGAAATAACAACACTCTAGATATCATTTACTCCCTAGGAAATGCCTACACTAGTAATAACACTTAATATTTAGTGACAACTCAGCAGTGTCAGACTCAGTACAAAATTATTTATTATCCCATCTCATCCCCACAATAACCCTAATTTGGAAGGGATTATTAGGATTCCCTTTATAAAGATGAGGAGAAGAGGTTTAGAGAATTTAACCCCATACTCAAAACCATGCAAACACAGTGGAAAAGCCAAGAGTATGAGGATGAGAACACAGATCTATCTGACTTTGGAGCTGGTGCTGTTTAATATTGCGTTGCACTAAAATGCTTAGATGAATCTGAGACAGTTTATCCATGTATAAAGTTATGTGTATTTTTAAGAAAATTTCTATTATAAGGAAGACATTTGTGGAGGTTAATTCTTTTATTATTGTACCAAGTCTCATTTTTTTTATTTTTGCCACAAAAAGACCAAATTGACATATGTAGGTAAATATGGATCTTCCACATCACTTATGCTTATAGATTATTTCATAACGTTTGTAGTCAATCTTTTAAAAAACAGTGTTACAATGGTATAATGGAACTAATCTTTCTATTTTCTCCACCAAAAATTGTAATTGTTTATTAAACGACCACCCTTTATGGACACCACAGTACAACAAGAGGCCCATTTGAGAAGGTATGAGTCTCAACTTTTGCTTAGTACACCAGAAGTGCTTAATAAATATGTTGACTGAATAAATGATAAAAACATCTTTGAATATGGCAAACATAGGGGATTCAGCAATAAAACAATACATCTAAGTTTAAAGTTAATGGCTCTGATATTTCCAGTAGTACTTAAATGTAAAAAGATAATGGGTTAAATATGATAAAACTAATAACTGGGCTTAGTAAGACAGTTTCAACAGCACAGGTGAACAAAAATTGAAAGGCAACTGTCATTCTCCCACTTCCTCTTCTACCCCATTTGCAATTCACAGAGGAAACCATATTTTATTAAGTTCAGTTTTATTTCTTGTGGTGGTCATCTTCAAAATTCTACACAATATGCTCCTATGCTTGTTTCTTGACCAATAGGGGTAATCCTTTATATTTCCTGCATGCTGACATTTTGTGTTAAGGGACAGTGCTAAGCAAGCTTCCTATATTGTCTCAGTTAGTGCCCACTGGGAATAAATACTGATGGTATTAGTCACATCTGAGAAGCCCATTCTCCTTTCCATTGATTGCTTTATATGACATAATTTTGACAATAATTTATTAAAAGTCCTCCTGGGGTCTTTAGGGAAAAGTTTCTTTATTCTTTAAGAGAGGCACAGAATAAGGGATAATCTCATACTCACTGGACATTCTTGTGACATTCATGTAATAGTTATGCTGCAACCATCCTGTGACTATACATGAGGGAAGGTTACTCCCCAAGGGTGGCAGGTTGGAGTGATGGAAAGAGCATGAGTTTTTGAAAGTGTGAGGTGTTCAAATAATCAATTCATCCACCACCATTAACAAAGCCAGGTCTGAACATGTTCCAAAAAATTGAATTTACTTTTGACTTATACTCATCAAACCACAGACTTCATATTACTCACAAGGTAATATGATTTAGTGAAAAAGACCCAAACTCTGGAGCTAACAACCTGGTCTACAGTACTCAAATATTTAGATTCTCTGTCATTTCATCTATAGTATATGAGCGTTGAACAATTGCTATTTAACATGGGAATCTGTGACTTAGGAAGACACTTAGCTTGGACATGATTATAAAGTGAAAAGCAAACAGCCTAGTATTACTAACAAGTTAGTATATGTTAGAAAGTTCACAGATTTAGAATCTAGAAGTCTTGTCTTCATATTCCCAACTTTTACTTGATGGAATTTCTTGAAACAATAAAAGAACCCTTCTAAACCTATGTTTCCGTATGTATAAAACAGGTATTATGATACACATTTTACAGGATCAAATGGGCTAATGTACGTAAAAGTGTTTAATGGAATTTCACTCATTCATTTATTAAGAAATATTTATAGTGTCTACTATATGTATCAGGAACTGTCCTAGGTTCTATGCAAACAACAGTGAACAAAACACATTAATAAGCATAAATCAGTTCATTTATTGACCCATGATCGGTTCTAATTTGGTTTATGAGTTATAAAAGCAAACTTAACCATTTAACCATGAGCTGATTGTATTACATTATAAATGTCTGATATACAGAACTGAAATACCACAGTAGAATACACATTCTGGGTTCTTTTAAGTGCATGATCATGGAGATCAGGGATTAGAATTTATATTTTTTAAAAAATTGTCTATGCTAGCCTATACTTGTTTAATTGAATTATATGATAGTTGTGAAAGATTCTTGATAAATCAGCTGTGCTCTCATTTCCCCTTGCTGCCAACAGCATGCGTTTTTAGAAAAGATTGGCATGCTTTACTCAGTGTCCATAACACAAAGAATTAGGAGAAAACATGAGCTCATATTATTGGATTCTTGACTAACATACACTAAACTTCCCAGTCTCCATTGCATAGCTTCCTGGGAGTGCATAACCCCTTTCCCAATTTAATCCCTCCCACCTTGGAGACCTACCAGAAACTCTGTTAATTGCCAATTCTTGTTTTTGCTTTTGACTAAAGTGACAAAAAGATCATCTGGTAAAATCACACAGGGGAAAGTCTAGTTAGTCTTTAACATTTCTTTAGTTTTATTAGTCATTTAATTCTGCTCCTCTCTAACAACTCCATGTTTAGATCTTCAACCCTTTCTTCAGAGAAGTACATGCCTAATTGTATGGTCAGGCCACTCAAGATGGCTGTTCTTTTGCTCTCTGTACATCACCCTGCTCTGCCAGTGCCTGCCTCACCTATACCCTACTCACATGACTGACCTTCCTACATACTTGACCCAGGCCCCAGCTAGTGATTATTCTAGCTTTAGATCAAAACTCTCCACTATGTTTATCAAAGGGGTGGTGAGGGGTGTGCCCCTCTGCTGGTTTCCCTGGTAGCCAATGAGGCGACTTGTTGTCAATTCACCCTATAACTGGCAATCTCGCCTTCCCCTCCAGGAGTGAAGGCTGCTACAATGTGCTGCCCTGCACGTGGTGGGGTGTCGCTCCAGGACCTTGCTTCAGACGTAAGGTCTCCCTGTCCATTAAACCACTGATGTCTCTCACTGATTCTGAGCTCTTTCTTCAGTCTTAAAGCTGGCCTGTATGGTGCAGCCCAACATGCACATACAGTTGTGTAAGTTCAGTCTTGCTCAGCAACTGCTAGTCAGAGTGAGAGGTAAAGGTGATATCAAGCCCTGTACCCAGCCAGTCATGAACCTAGGACCTGAATTCGATTTTCCGCCTGGATCCCATGTAATGGCTTTTACCTTCTCCTTCCTATACTTAAAAGGAAGAAAGAAATATGTGTGTATAGTTATCTTTACAAATCAGGTCAGAAAGGTGTTGTGTTGCTGCCTATTACAAAAATCTGGGGGCCTTTTGGCTGATATTGTGTCTTAGGATATTTACCTCTTGGGTAATGTACCAACCTGAGGGACAGGTTACTCAACTTGGGTAATGTATCAACCTCAACTATAGCTGGTCTGATGGGTATCAGGGAAGAATTGAAATATGCTTGCATGTGCTGCCAATTTAGCCTTGCAATGAATTATGAGTTCTATAAATTCAGTAAGTGTTATTTTCTTGGTAGTGATTCAACTTGTCAGGATTTAGAAATAGCCCCCTGTGCCATTTCATGCCAACTGCAGCATTTTCTCTGCTTCTTCCTTGGCAGGACTGGTCTGAAAGAGCAGGGAATGTGTTCTCCCAGGACAGAGCAAGAACTAGTAAATCAACACCTCTACCTGTCATGTTGATTTGCAAACCGTTTACCTTTCTGCCTTCACTTAATGGTTTGGGGGTTGTGGGTGAGGGATGGGAAGGAATAGAAATTAAAAAATAAATATAAATAAATTTCAGGATTTTTTCTTTTCAGTCTTTGCACTCACTCAGAATTGTTTAACTGAATTCAGAGAGAATGGATCACAATGCAAGTGCCTGGCCCTTCGCCTGGAGCAGTTTGTAACAGTGAACTTAAAAGGTAAAGCACTTTTGGTAGTGGAAGCAACCTAAGTGTCCATAGGCAGACGAATGAATAAAGAAGATGTGGTACATATATACATATATGTGGTACATATATACAAGGGAATATTACTCAACCATAAAAAAGAATGAAATAATGCCATTTGTAGCAACATAGATGAACCTAGAGATTATCATTCTAAGTGAAATACGGCAGACAGACAAAGACAAATACCATATGATATCACTTATATGTGGAGTCTAAAATATGACACAAATGAACATATCTATGAAACAGAAATAGACTCACAGACATAGAACACAGATTTATGGTTACCAAAGGGGAAAGGTGCAGGGAAGGATAATGAGGACTTTGAGATTAGCAGATACACACTACTATATATGAAATAGATAAACAACAAGGACCTACTGTATTTAGCACAGGGAACTATATTCGATATCTTGTAATAACCTATAATGAAAAAGAATCTGAAAAAGAATATATACTGAACTGAATCACTTTGCTGTACACCCGAAACTAACACATTGTAACTCAGCTATATGTCAATTAAAAATTAAATAATTAAAAATAAATAAAAAACAAATAAATAGAAAAGTTTAAAAAAATAACTTTTGTTAGTCTCGGGAATTTGTGTCATAGTTTGCATCTTCTGGGACCTGGGGTACAACTACAGGGATACGTGCCAGCCCACAGTGTCATGGCAATGGTCCTTAGCTGCACTCTAAATGAAGAATCATCATTGACCTATATGCTGGATTCCCCAAAAATCACAGAATAATAATGAAATTGGTATTAATAAAATAAATCATAATATTAACACTAACAACAATATCTAATCATGATAAATATGTTACATTCACTATCTCATTTAATACTCAACACAGCTCTGTGAGGTAGGCACACTTGTTGTGCCATTTTAGAGAGGAATAAACTGAAGCTAGGAGGTTAAACAAGTACCCCAGATTTTACAACTAGAAAGAAAAGGAGATATAAGAAAAGGAATTGAAATTTGAATTCAGATCAGAAATACAGGCTGCATGATTTCACATATGTTTTTACATATGTTTTGGTAACAAACAAAAACAAAACATAAAAACAGATAAAGAAATAGCTCTGGAATTTGATAATAATTGCCACAGAGGTGGCACACCCAGTGTCTTGTACATTTTTATCTAGCTGACACCCGAATCTGTCAACAAAGAAAGAGCAATGACAACCACTCTATTCACTTTAGAGAAGCATATCTCCTTACTGCTAAAAGCTTTCTGAGAGAGTTGGCTTTGCCCACTGCTTCCCACCGAGAATTTTAGAGTGCAATGAAAGGCTTTTAATTAAGCTGCAATATTATAACTAGTATGCTTTGACTATTTACACTGAACACTGTTGTTGAGGCAGAAAGTTTCTTCTTTTTCTTTTCCCTGCTAGTTTCTCAATGAAAGTAAAAGCACACAGGCAAACAGAACACAAAGAAGTGAATAAAGGGATGTTGTTTTCTGCCACTTAAATTTCCAGGATTCTAGTTTATGCAAAATGGAGGTGGCTTGGGTTGTGCATCTGAGCCTGTTCCTTTGCATCTTTCAAGGATCTGCTCTTTGCCCTTTGGCACTCCTGTGGATGCGCTAGCACACATCTGGTATAATTATTCCCCTCTGCTCCAACGTGCAGACACATTCACAGACTTCCTCTGCTGACAGAAATGGCTTTTTAAAAGAGTTCATGACTCTGGTAATGAGTTTAAACATTGAATGTAAACAAGACTTACTCTATACATATGAGCTGTGCTTACTTATTCAAGAAGAATATTATAAATTACATTTTGTTAGTGT
This sequence comes from Leucopleurus acutus, assembly GCF_964270905.1. Lineage (NCBI taxonomy): Eukaryota > Metazoa > Chordata > Mammalia > Artiodactyla > Delphinidae > Leucopleurus > Leucopleurus acutus. The sequence goes on from NC_139143.1 coordinate 124,271,102, forward strand.
GCTCCAGGAACGAAGCATCTTTTAGCTGTTGGACTAGGAATCCTTCTGCCTTAAGTTTACTGGAGAAAGTTCAACATACAATATCAAAGACAAACAACAAACCTCCAGTGACAAAGCTTTCTCTAGTCTCAGTCTATTTCCTCACTCTCACTCTATTTCCTCACTCTAGAGACTCTGAGAATTCTCTAAGTCCCTGGGTTATATTTTAGTTAAAAAAAAAAAAAAAAAAGAATTTGAGGTTCTGAATTCCAGTGTTACTTCTATCATTTGTTAGCAATGTGAACTTAAGCAAATCATTGATAATATTTTCTCTTCTGTAAATGTGGTCAAATAACATCTTGTCAGATAACCCTTTGGAGCCATTGAAGTTAACAAAAGAGAACAATATGTGAAAATCTTTCTGAACTATGATGTTACATAAAAGATATTCATTGCTATTTGTCATCCAAAATATGTGTAAAAACTGTGATGGAATATTAGGAAGGAAATCCTGGATTTGTAAAGGAGGGCAGAATTGCGACACATAACAAATTTAGGCTCAAGTTTTAGATTTCTATAAATCTTATGCACTGAGGTGAGCAAAATAATCACTAGGGATAAGTTGATTATTCTAAACGCTGAGGGTTCAGTCCTAGAAGTCAGTATTGAGTAAAAATGGGGCATTATAAATGTCAGAACAGAGTGCATGTAACTGCAATGCCGGTGCATGTTGCCCCAATGCATTCTATGTGAATCCAAAAAGTTTTAATAAAAGGAGTCGAAAGTACTGATCAGTTGGGATAATGAGCTGATTAATATTTCTATGAAATTGGCTGAAGAATCTAGAGAGTTTTGTACTTGGTTGAGGTTGAGAACATGTGAGAAAACAGACTTTAGAATACTAACAGCTAATATCAACTCTAGCTCCCAGAGTTTTAAGAGCCTGCTAAGATGCCTAATAGACTGTTTGCCTAGTAACATCTTATATGTCCTTCCACTAATTGCTAAAGTACACTTGATTTAATCAAACTCAATAGTACTATATAAAATAGATTTGGAATTTAGTATTAATCCTATTGTTTGTTTTGTCCTACAATCCAATCCAAATATTTAGCTGTCATAATTAGAAATTTTAATATAATAATTTAATGAAAAGAATTACTGAGCACTCTTGTCTGAACTTAGACATTTTAAAAGAAATTATCTTAATAAAAGTAACATATAGTTCATTCTCTTTCCATTAGGTAAACCACTGGATTCTTTATTCAATAACTTACTGTCTAAATCTTACTTTTAAAAAATCCAATAATCTATAGATAAGAGATATCTAAAATATTTGTTAGTAAAATAAGAGGAAAAATATTTTCTTTCTTTAATCCATGTCTTTAAAATGTACAAGGAGGTAGGTCAAATCAAATGTAACTGTCTGGGCCTCATTCTCTAATGGATAGACTTTTACACCTTAGACCTAATGTGTATACATAGGCCTCTGGGAAATAGCATGGTTTGTGAGCTAATGATGTGCATTGCTAAATATTTTTACATCAGAGTGACCTTTATAAATTATATTTTAATATTACTATTATTTTAGATGATTGCCCCCAAAGCCCTTTTATTTTTAGAAAATATGATGTATGCCTGGCCCACAGACACTCAGAACCCAAGATATTCCAAATTGGACTCATTATCTCTCCACCCCCGCCCTAAAGCTACAGCTCCTCTGTGTTCCCTTGCTCCAGTAATGGGGCCACTCTCCTCCCAGGCACACAGGCAAGCAAACTTCCATCATCTTTGGCTCCAACCTCTGCTGACCCTTTAAATCTAATAAACCAAGCCCTCTCAAATTTATCTTTGAAATGTCTTTGGAATTTGTCCGCTGTGCTTCATCCTGACCATTCTTTCTATGATTCAGGCCCTAATTGTCAGATGCCCTAACTTATTCTAAGGGCCTATGTGTATGAAGCTCACAGGAACTAGTGCATTCTATCTCCAAAATACCTTCTATACATTGCTAGCATTATTTTTTTAAAACACAGACATGAAGATATAACCACTTGGATGCTGGAAAACATTTTGGCAATAGCAATTTATAGACAATGGAATCTAAATTCCTTAGCAAGTCACCAATCCCTTCATTTTTTTCTTGCCCTAATGGGTCATTTCTCCCCAATACCTTATGTTCTAGCCCAACTACACAATTGATTATCTCCAAACATTCTATATAGTTCTTAGATAATTTCCTTTGAATGAGTAACCATTGTTACCTTCTACTCATTGGGAACACCTAATCATTTTTACATCACAATTCATCTCCTTTGTGTCCTTGAGAAGGATTAATTATTTTTGCCACCCAGATGCCTAACAGTTTGCTTATTCCTCTCTTATAATTCTTACCACAATCTAAATAAAAGTTAAAATTTGTCAGACATGAGTTAGTTAACCTCAGTAAGCAGAGAGCTCTTTGTATGCAGGGGTCTTATCTCTTTAATGATTATATGCTTCATATTGCCTTTTCCATAATAAGTCTCAGTTACGTATTTATTATTAAACCTTTTAAAATTGTTTTGCAAATTGCTATTGATGCTGTTCATATTGTATCATAAAAATAGCATTTTCTTAGCAGCATATCTATGTTATCTTTGGAAGAGACCAATACAAATCAAGGCTTAGGAAAAAATACCCAAACCTCCTGACACGACATAGAATATTTTTTATCATACCTTTGCATTAGGATAATCCCTATATGTTTAAAAAGCCAAAGGAGCATATTTATGTTGCAAAAATGTTATGTTTCCTCAAAAACCTAATGAGAAAATATAGAGACAGATGGAGTTAAATTGGCTAATTTTCTGCCCAGCTGCCTAGATGAAAAATAAAGATGCACTGACCCTATGCTTTTGTATGCTAAACTGTTCAAATATTCAGTCTCTGTTAGTTAACCATTATGCCAAGGTTGAGTGGCCAGTATCTGGATTAGCAGACACTATTCACCTAGCTGTCCCTTTTGTTCTCAGTTTTTAATGTGAAGGAAGAGAAATCTAAAAATAGAACAAATCCTTGCAACTGGCTTGCATTCCTGAATATACAATTAGATCACTGTAAAGTGACAAAATCATATCACATTTATTTGAAGTGGTTCAAAAATAATAGATATATTTTTTAAATTGCTTGTACTTTTTTTCCCTTTTAGACCTTCCCAATCTTTAAAACTCTTAGCTGCAAAAAAAAAAAAAAAAAAGTGCCAATTTTCCCTTTAAAAACTAGGCAGCCGTGAGATTCTTCTCATGTTAAAGTAAAATGAGAACTCATTTCCATTTTCATAGGTAGTTCAAGCCTCAAATGACAACTTCAGCTCTCTGTATGTTTTAATGTGTGTGTGTGTGCATATACACATTTTGCGGAACTCCTTCCTAACAATATTTTAAGTGGCAGTAATTTGTGTGTGTGTGTGTGAGAGAAATCTTTCTTCTCTCTAACTTGCCCCTAAAATCATCTTAAAAAGCCATACCCTCTCAATCTCTCTTCTTTAATGGGCCATCCTTATGGGATGTCATTTACATTCTCTGAATTTTCCCTTCTCTTCTACCAAAGACTTACCTGTCCTGTGACTCTACATTCATCTGTAAGATTAGAAAATTGTCAAATTGACAGAATGTTTTGTGCACATGGTGATTTTTAAATGTTTCCATTATATACCATTAAAAGATTTCACAGAAAACATTCCAGCTCCTATGAAAATCTGAATATTTAATAACATGTATTCTACCAAGCAATAGTCAGCTGGAGCTGATGGGATGTGTATCATTCAGGGGTAAGTCAGGAGAGAGGAAACACACCAGTTCTTTACACAGGAAAATTTAATATAGGAATATTAGGTAGACAAGGGATAAATTACTAAGGGGCAAAGAGAAACCTAAAGGATAGAAGAGTAGCATCCAAAAGTGTTTAAGTTTAATTAGGTCCGAAAAAAAAAATGATACAAATGAACTTATTTACAAAACAGAAACACACTCACAGACTTCAAAAACAGATTTATGGTTAACAAAGGGGAAACAGAGGGGAGATAAATTAGGAGTTTGGGATTAACATACACACATTACTGTATATAAAATCAATAACCAACAAGGATGTACTGTATAGCATAGGGAGCTCTACTAAATATTCTGTAATAACCTATATGGGAAAAGGATCTGAAAAAGAATAAATATATGTATAACTGAATCACTATGATGATCACACCTGAAACTAATACAACATTGTAAATCAACTATACTCAAATAAAATAAAATTTAAAAAAAAGAATAACATTCAAATGAAGCAGTCATTATCCTAGGGCCAAGGCAGAGTGCCCAAGGAAGAAACAAATCTTGACAAGCATGCCCTTATTTCCACCCCTTGATTTTTCATTGGAGAGGTGTGATCATGGCATACTGTGTGCCAAAGAAGTTTGCTAAAGTGCCAAGAAAAGGACTGGAAACAAACAAACAAAAAAACAAAGAAACACCTGCTGGACTGCCAGCAAGACTCACTAGGAAGCCACCCACTGGGGTGGCAGAAGAAAAACTAGCTGGAGACTAAGTTCCATTGAGTTCCTGCATACTGCTGGCTGCCTCACATTGCAGAAGCAAGAAGAAAAATACTACACTAGAACCTGAAAGAGATGCCTCTTCCTCCTGCAGTGTCTTTTCAGTGCCCCCTCTGATAAAGTTTATCATCGTGCCAGTTGGCAAAGGACATGGTAATGGGAACCAGCCCCAGTGTTCTTAGACAGGGCAAAGAAGGATGGATTTAGAGCTGAGAGGCAGTAAACTGGTAACTGGCATAGAATATATACTCTAATGATCATATTTCCTCCTCTAACTCCTGTAAGCATTTGAGTTGAGATCCAATAATCCAAAATATTAGCAGCTCATATAGTGTGAGTTTCATGTCACAAAGAAAGACTTTTAGAAATTGGAGTCTCTGAGACTCAATCAGTAAACATTTGGAATTGCCAACATTGCTGACACATAAGGCAAAAACAGTACGGAAAACATGAAGCCGCTATATATTGACCTAAAATGTGTTACTTTACTGCTGCATATTGAGATACCCAATGTGAAATAATTAAATTGAAATATGTCTTTATGATCTGACCATAGTTCTATGTCAGCTTTAAGGACATTACCACCTCTTTTGGATATATTTGGATACTTTTCCAAGAACGTTTTAAAACCTGAATTTTTGTTTGTTTTAAAAGTTGTTTTCAATACCTGAATCAAAGATATTTGTTTCATCTTTATTTCAAATTGCTGTTATACCATCTACTCACAAATCTTATCAAATGTTCCCTGGCACTGGTAAGGTATGTGAAGTAAAAGTAAGAGATTTTGAAATTGCTTTCTCTTTGCTTGGATCCTTTGGATGAAAGGAGACACCAATTAAAATTGGTATTTAAAAAGAATAACTGATTTTTTGGAGCTGCTTTGTACCTTCCAGAAAATGAAATGTGAAGCCTTTGAAAATATTCTGAGGAGAAGGCTTGGAACTTTTTCCTCTGACTTCTAACCACTGTGTATAGCCTTCTGAACCTAGGCAAGCAATGAGCCTATTTCTTCCATGTATTCAGAAAAGTTAACTGGATTGATTTTCAATAGATGTTATCTTTTGCCTATGCCTCTAGAGGACCTTGAAGGTACTGATAACAACTTGGCAACACATCTGTCATTTATACAAGAGCAAGTCAAGATAATACCAGGGAATCATACTTCTGTAAAGGAAATGAGAATCTCCCAGGATGGTAGCTAAGATGTTTAACTCACAGTTACTGTCAGTACTGACTTCTGACTGCCTTTGACAGGTTCAGCATGTGAAAGAAGAGTTTTAACCAACTAGAGATACCAGGCACAGGAATTTCTGCCCAGGAGTTAAATGGAAAAAATTATTTATTTCTTTTATTTCCCTAAGTTATGTTGATAAATACTAGATAAGTTCCTTCTGAAGACAATCTTTATTTTATATATTTATTTATATATTTTATATATAATTTATAATAATATAATTATATATATATAATTTGTTTTTCTTTTACACACATACACTAATATAAGGAATGCCTTTTTCTGAGTATCACTGTACCAACTTTGAAAGATGAAAAACTGAAACATTGAAAACTGTAAGTATCTAGAATAATCTCTATTTTCTCTCATTTGTCAATGTAAGTGTGCCTCTAAAATATATAATGTCAGTATCCCCTCATGAAAGAAAGCAGATATAATAAGGGCATTATCTTTTGTGAAAGAAAATAATTTGTGTAGCTCTAAGAAATATAGTCTGCAATATTCTCTACATTCTATTGGAACTTAATATTTATTTTATTTATTTATTTTTTTTATTATTTTTTTTGCGGTACGCGGGCCTCTCACTGTTGCGGCCTCTCCCGTTGCGGAGCACAGGCTCCGGACGCGCAGGCTCAGCGGCCATGGCTCACGGGCCCAGCCGCTCCGCAGCCTATGGGATCTTCCCGGACCAGGGCATGAACCCGTGTCCCCTGCATCGGCAGGCGGACTCTCAACCACTGCGCCACCAGGGAAGCCCCAGAACTTAGTATTTTTAAGAACAGAAACAGGAGTATAAAAATATAACAAACTTCAAAAGCCTTGTGACAGCATGACTCATATTGTATAAACTTCCTTGATCTACCATTAATAAAAAATCATTTCTGCAAACCTGAGGGGTGAAAGCTTCAAGGTTTAAATTTTAAGAGCGTTCACTTTAATGAAAACTCTGAAAAAAACAAGGTAGTGTTGAGGCTGATGGGAGATTTAGCTTTATTTTGCACTCAGGTACTAGAGTTGCAGATTTCTGACAATGCGTAAAGAGTACCTCTCAGGTATTTATTTAGTTAAAACATTCTAATAATTATTTAACTCATTTATTAAGTATCTTGGAAGGTCTCTGGGGTTGCATAAGACATTTAAAAAACTATCGTCAGAATAATAGTGCCAATGGAAATTCAGTGATTGAAGGAAGCTGAAGTGTAATATCCCTGAACCTCTTTAATGGGTTTCTTTGAGGACTTGTAAATCACCCTTTGTATAAACTACTTGCATTAATCTATAAAGAGAAATGTTCTGCTTGCATATCTTAAAAGAAAAGTTGTATGGATGGCAAATTTGGATGCTGTTATAAATTGAGGTCACGTACTCAGACAGATAATGAAATGAATATTATCATTTTGCAATTACTTGAGATTGTAAGAATTATTGGAAATAAAGAGAGGAGAGAAAGAGAAAGAGAAACCAAGTGATGCTATAGAAATATGGTCTCTGATACTCAGACTTCTTACTATTGATTTATTTATGTTTCTGTTTTCTTGTCCTAAATTATTTTCCATCCAATTTTCTCTACATAAAATACATAAATATTAAGAGATGAGCCAAAAGGGTTACAATTTAGATAAGGATATCCACTTGATTTTATCATCCAGCTCTGTAGCAATCAAATTTAAAAAGATATTTGGAAAATATGCTAAAACAGAAAAGATATTTTCTGATTTCAACATTCATGGATGTCCAGTTAATACTCAAATTCTTTTTCAACTGTAACTGTTAGTTAATTCATCCTGTTTACAAAGTTAAAAAAAAGGATGTAATTAATAGTGGTATAAAATGAAAGTCAGTACACATTATTTAACATAGAAATGAGGTTAGTTCTGTATGTAACTTAAAAACTTAATTGAAATATATATTTCTTTTAGCATCTGCTATATATCATGGTTGGTCAAAATCTTAAACTGACCGAGTAAACTACATTTTGTCTCAAGATTTCCTGTATTAATGATTCTTAGTAAATAACCTTCAAGGAGACTCCCTATAACAGGCAGACAATGAAAACTGGTAGCAGATGGATTTAAAGACCAATGTGAACTTGGCTAAGAAAATCAAATATTTAACAATTTTGCTTATTAAGGAGCACTTAGATTGTTATCTAGGTGGCTTTCCTATTTGCATACCAGTTAGGTAAGGATTGAGCTGTGTGCTTTTTGGTGTGTTAGTGAATAAATATTCCCTAGCAGATTTGTGAAATCTCGTGTTTCCTATATATTTTACTTAACATGTGAGGGTATGTTCCACCCTGATGGATTTGAACTATTACTTACAGTGATCTAACAGAACTTCATCTCTAGAATGGTTTATTTTAGTAACCTGTAATGTTGTGTCTAAGCTGTAATGAGTGCTCACAAATGAACAAAAAATGGACTTATCAAAGCAGTTGTTTCCCATTTTTAATGTTCTTCATTGGTACTTTTTGAATTTTTAAGAAGGAAGTGCTTTCAGATATGGATGATTTTCTAAAACTTTGCTTAATTGTTTCTACACCCAGATGATTAAACTAGTCAGTAAACACTCCAATTCCACAATATGTTTTTCAACACTTTGTACACCGAACTAAATATTGAGAGCCATGTAGTCAATTTTAAACAGTATGCTGAATTTTCTGTTGGCCTCTCAATGTCTTCTTTCCTCCCTCCTATGTTCCCCCATCTTTCTTGGGGGCTGGAGACCAGTGTTTCCCAGGCTCCTTTGCCATCTGGTTCCATTCATCAATGAGAGTCAATGAGTGATATTAAGAAGGCAGAAGAGAAAGAAAAGCCATGTTTGTCCTGACAATAGCAGGCAGGCAGAAAGGTTGTGGCAGAAGCCTTCCTATATGTAGTTTCACAAGAAATTTTCTGATTCATTTCATCCACTTCAGTTCTGCAGGTTGCTGAGATTATTGATGAAGGTTCTTTGCAATTATTGTATTATCTGATTTTCTGAGCTTTAAAAGTGTTTTCCACAGTCTGCTCTTCCAATCATTCCAACAGTTTTGTTAGCTCCTATTCCCCTGTATTTAATTCCTCCCAGCATGAAACACCTAGGAAGATTTCTGTTTCCCTGACAAAACTCCAACTTAATCAATTGTTTCCAAGTAAAAATAATCTTTCAGTTATTAGATACTTCTGGAATTATATGACTAGTTAACTATTTTCTCCACCCCATCTCTCTACCAACCTATATTTTATAAATCCTATCCAAATTCACAAGAACATTGATCATGTAATTTTCTTCTCAAATAATGCCAAATACTGCTACCCGCCCACTTCACTTACTGCCTCTTATAAAATAAAAGTCAAACCCCTTAGTCTAATGTTAGTTTTCTCCTCATGAACCTGCTTTTTCAGTATTATTTCCCACTCCTTTCTTTTACATATCTTATTCGCCAGCCAATTTGAACATTAAGGATTTACAATTCACCCCAGCAATTTTAAAAAATTACACTACCATTGTTTCTATCATTTAGTCAACTGAAACTTTCATCACAATTTGCCAAAATTCATCTTGATGACATATCAAAAAGGATACCTGTTCTATCCCTTTCCAAAGTAGATGCTATATCATTCTCATTTCATGTTTCTAGAAGTGACTAATACTGTCCTTATTCTTTGTGTCCTAAATTCTTATCCAGATTTTCTTATAGCATACTTCATATGCTTCAGTAATAATTAAGGTTTTTTTTTTTGTTGTTGTTGTTGTTGTTTTTTATCTTATCTCCCTAAACCTGAATTCCTGGTACATAATTAGTGCTTAATATAGTTTCATTGAAAGAATAAAACATAAATAAAACAACGTACTAGACATCATAAAAAACAACTTTCAATGAAACATTTTCAAATGCTGGGTACAATATAAGAAAATAACTTTTTAAACATATAGGTAATAACCATAAATTAAGGAAAATTCCTCCCCCCCCATTAGAAAATGAGGAGGTATGGAAAACTCAACCAAAAGAATGTAACTTATAGTTATACCAGAATCTGACAGTAATAAAAGCAGTCTCATAGTTAGAATTTATCATCCCAATTTATAAAAACAAAACAAGAAAAAAGCTTGGGAATCAGCAGAAGAAAATAAAAAGCAACGTTATAGCAACAAAAAACTTTAGGTACTAAAATGTCAGTTAAATGATATACAGTAAGCTTTATTAAATCACTTAAAAAATAAAAAAGAATAAAAAATCCCAAAAAGCATAAGATTTAAAAGTTAATCAGACTGAAATGTTTACTATTCCAGATCTCAATTAGGAAATATCTAAATGATGTACATCGGAAAGAAGGGATAGATTCCAGAAGGACAATTTGAAATACAAAAAGTATGAGTAAAAGAGTAGATAAGAAGGTTGATAAAGCTTAACTAAGTTCATTTTATAAACAATAATAAGGATACCTAGTTTGGAAAATAATTTTTATAAAAACATTAAAATCAAAATGTTGGACCGTAACAGTACTCAAGACAAAAAGAGTGGTCAGAATTCCCAAGGCCATTTAGAGTAGAGATATTCACTAATTTAGATGTATAAAGTTAAATATGTTCATGAAAATACTAAAAGAAGCCAATGAAAGAATTGAAAAAAATTAAGTACATAAATTCCAAAGCATCAGGGGAAACACAGAATTAACAAAGGTATGAAAGGAGAAAAATAAAAGCATAGAAATTGTGAAACAAATTGAAAAACCAAATTACATGGTAGAAACAAATCCAAGTATATTAGTAATCACAATAAAATATATATAGACTAAACATACTTGTAAAAAACTAGTCAGAATAAATTTGTTAAATCGTATTATATGATTTAACAAGAGACATATATTACATATATATTACAAGAGACATATGTATACAGCACACAGAAATATTGAAACACCAAGTATTAGGACAATACTAAACAAAAGAAAGATGATATAGCTCTGTCAATACCAGATATATTAGACTTGAAGGCAAAAAAAAAAAAAAAAGCTTAAAAAAAAGCAACGTCATTGCACAATGACTCCAAATATATCATAGATAAAAAGACAGAAACAGAGCTAATTTGACAAGTACATCAGTAAAATGGGCACATTTAAAACATATTTTGGTGATTATTAGATGAAATAGTCAAATTTAATAAAAAATAAAGATGTAAACAGCACAATTAAACATAATTTAGCAGATGTATATACAGAAATTTTCACTGAAGAATATATTAAAACACATTTTCTCAGAGGCACACAACAAAATTGATAAAAATTGACTAAATACCAACCTCAACTAATTAGTATTTTATTGTATCATATCATAGGCCATCAGGTTATATAGGCCTGGGAAGCATGAATACGGTGTTAGAAATGAAAAACATATTTTCAAAAATACATTTGGAAATGGAATAAATAAATATATCTTACTGCCTTCAATCAGTATTTAACTTACCAATATTTTTTTTTATTATGTACTTATTTATGTTGTCTTCTGTGGGGCATGATTAGTCTACTTTAATCCTCTAATGTTTGGGTTACGACGCTAATATCGGGTCACTACATTCACTTCCATTGGACATGACCCAGAGCAAAGTACCTCATACCTAGTAGTCACTCAGTAGGTATTTGTGATTGATCAGAAGAAGAGGGAAACACAAATAGCATGGTTTGGGTGAGGCCAAAGACTCTCAATCCTTTTCAGGTTCAGATATTTAACTGGACCCCAAGCCACTGTGTTTATTTCTTAAATTCAAAATGTCCAAAAGATACATCGTTATTTTTCCCTTCAAGCTCATTTCTCTCCGCTCTTTTCTTCTCTTCTGTCAGTGAATAGAATTGTAAACTCCCAGTGAAAATGCCGTCCAACTTGGAAACTGGAGAGAGGTTTCATCCTCCTTTTCAATCTTCCCACTGGTTAAATCTCCCCATTTAGATGTAATCTCTTGGGCTTCCCTGGTGGAGCAGTGGTTAAGAATCCCCTGCCAATGCAGGGAACACGGGTCGAGCCCTCTTCCAGGAAGATCCCACATGCTGCAGAGCAACTAAGCCCGTGTGCCACAACTACTAAGCCTGCGCTCTAGAGCCCACAAGCCACAACTACTGAGGGCCACCCGCCTAGAACCCGGGCTCCACAAGAGAAGCCACTACAATGAGGAGTCTGCACCGGCCCACGCACAGCAACGAAGACCCAATGCAGCCAAAGATAAAATAGATGTAATCTCTCATCATTTCTTATCTTGATTACTGCATTTGCAGGTTTCTAGTTTTGTTCTCTTCTAATACTTTATTGTACAACCAAACTACTCTTTCAGGAAAACAAATCAAAGTATGACATACTTCTTAAATATTTCTTTTAATTCTCATTACTTACAAGATAAATTCTAAACTCATTTATGCAATATGTAAGATCTTTCAAGAGCTGGCCCTTTTTCAGTTTTCTAGCTTCAAATCTTCCCTTTCTCTCATAGTCATTAAATCAACCTATAGAATTATGTCTTTTTTATACCTTCCATGTTGCCAAATACATTCTCCTGACTTAGGGTGCCAAATAAAAACTGCCACTTGCCATCTGCCCGTACAAGGATTAAGTCACTAGTTGCTGCAGTTGCTGACCTTCTTTAGGGTGGAGATCAGGAATGAGGCACTCTGTGCTCTAGAAAAAACTGACAGAATAAGCCTTCGGATTGCTAGATATTTTCACGAGAAGATTTTATGAGTCCAATTTCTTGCATCTCCTCATATCTAGAAAAACACTAAAATCATTAATGAAGACATCTGCTCTTCATGACTAGCAGCAACCTTCTGCCAAAATGTGTGCCTGATTGCATGTACCCCCTTCACCAAAACCACATATGGACTGACCTCCCCCCAGCCACCTCTTCAGAGCAGTTCCTTGGAGCTATCTGAGAGGCTGTCTCCCCGGCTATAGTCCTCATTTTGCCCCAAATAAAACTAAACACAACTCTCATATTGTGCAGTTTTTCAGTCAACAAGGGCCACTGCTCAGATAGCCCCTCTGCTTGGAAAACGCTTCTTGCTTCTTATTCCACCCAATCTTGTTAATTTCTACATTGTGACTCAGCTCAACACCATCTCGTAGAAGGAATGTGTTTGTAACTTCTGCTAATTCAGGTGCTTTGCCATGTGCTACTTCAGCACTGTGTGCATAGTTCTATGGTAATTCACATCCCTGGACAGATTATTTCCCCTTGCATATATTGACCTCTAGATTGCAAGCTCTTTGAGGATAGAGAAAGAGCTAGTCACTTGTGCTTATTATTGCTTGACATATAGAACTCACACGTTTCCTAGCAAAAGTGTGGCTGAGGTAGAAGAGAAAGGAATGAAGAGATGAAGGAAGGATGAGAAGCAGTGTGGGAAAGAGAGAAGTGCTATTGTTTATTTGTTATTTGAATAAAATGATTTGAATATATTACACCTAATAAAATTAGTTTATTGGTGGATTTAAGCTGAGGCTTTTATCAGTATACCCCCAAATTTCCCAAAAACCTGTAACTAATACCTTGGAAATAAGTTTACTTCTGTCATACACAGCATCAATCCTCTTTAGTAATTTTAGTACATATTGAAAACAATATTCTCTCAATTGTACTAAGAAATAAGAATGAATGATATTTCTGTTTCGAAGACAAAGAGCTGAGGTACACACAACCTACGTTGACTTAAGTAGTTAAAACCAGATATTACATAAGACATAGTTTTGCATTCTCTTAGCTCTCTCTCCTCTTTCCCCTCTAACTTTCACCATAAAGGCTCCTATTCGGACTATGTAGTCATATTTATTTTTATAGTGATAATATTAACAGAAAAAATAATTAACATGTACTAAGAACTCACCCTATCACAATCATGGTGCTAATTTCCTTATAAGCATCACCTCATCAAAAAATACTCACAAAAATCTTATAAGTAGTATTAGCACTGTGAGTAATGAGGTGAAATCTAATTACTATCTTAACAGCTTTCACCAGAATCCCACATATGAAAGCAACTCACGTTTGGAGAAAAATAAGCTAAGAAACCCTAAGAGAGTGGGTAGTGGCAGGAGCCCAGGTAACAAAATATTAAGGTAGAAATTTTACTCATAAGAGAAAGGAAGTGGTAAGTATAAGTCCATTTGGGCTGTTATACACAGAATGAGTAGCTTATAAACAACAGAAATTTATCTATCACAGTTCTGGAGGCTGGAAGTCTGAGATCAGGGTGCCAGCATGGTTGGGTAAAGGCTCTCTTCCGTGTGTGTGTGTGTGTTTATTGTTATTTATATAATACCACCTTATAATCATTAGTATTTTATGAGGTAAGAAATTAGTATAATTGATGTATATTTGAAATTTAGATTACTGATCTATCTCTGTTGTTTAGAATTTTTATTTGCCTTTACTATGGACTGAATGTTTGTTTCCCCCAAATTCATAGGTTGAAGCCCTAATCTCCAGTGTCATGCTATTGAAAGGTGGAGTCTTTGATGAGATTAATGACCTTATAAATCTCTCTCTCTCTCCTCCCCACACAAAGGGAGTCATGTGAGCACATAATAAAAAGAAAATCATCTGCAAACGAGGAACTGGATCCTCATAGACACCCAATCTGTCAGCCTCTGGATCTTGGAATTCCCAGCCTCCAGAAGAAGGGTGAGAAAGAGATGTTTGTTCTTTAAACCACTCAGTCTATGGTATTTTGTTAGAGCAGTCTGAACTGACTAAGACAGCCCTTATATATATATATATCAGGCATTTAAACCAATTCTATTCTTTAAATAAATTGCTTAGATTGACTCCAAAAATGTAACCCTTTAAAATTATACATTTGTGAGCTATTTTTGTGCTGCACCTGCTTCAGTCTTTAGTATTACATATCTTAAGAACAAATCAAAATTTAAGTATTTTGAACAATTCACAGTGAGACAAAATGTGGTATGCTTTAAAAAGAATGATCCAAAAAAATCAACTTAACAAAAATGAGAACCTGTACACTAAATAATAATCATAGGGCACTATAATATTTCAGACAAGTTGGAGAAGTAAGATTATTTAAAGGTAAGGTAGGAACTCCCTAATTTGTAGCTGCTACAGTCTACCATTATTATCTTACTGATTCTTATTGTGAAAAGATTTTAAATGCTTAATCTTGAACTGTAAATTTCATTATGTCTTAAAATTTTGTCTGAGGATGTTTTAATCAAGGTTCTCCAGAGGAATTGAACCAACAGGTTTGGATAATATAAACATATATACATATTTAAATATATGTAATATATATATTTCTAAATATATAAATAAAGAGATTGATTTTAAGAAATTGGCTAATGTGACTATGGAGGCTGACAAGTCCAACATCTGCAGGGTGGGCTGGCTGGTTGAAGTCCCAGGAAAGAGCTGATGTTTTGTTCAAGTCCAAAGGCTGTCTGCTTCAGAATTCCCTCTTGCTTGGAGGAGGTCATTCTTTTGTCCTAGTCAGGCCTTCAACTGATTGAATGAGGCCCACCCATGTCATGGGGTGCAATCTGCTTTACTCAAGGTCCACCAATTTAATGTAAATCTCATCTAAAAATATTCTTACAGAAACATTCAGAGTAATGTTGGACCACATATCTGGGTACTGTGGCCCAGCCAAGCTGACACATAAAACAAAACATTGCAAAGGTTAACACCATTAGTGTGGTGGCTCTTTTGTAAATTAAAGTAAAATTGAAACATGAACTTACTATATAATAATTTCTTCATATGTGGTAAGAAAACACAATTAGCCATATGGTAAACATGGTTAACTGTGCTTTATGTTAATATCTGTGTTTTATTTCACTCACCTAATTAACTCTATAATATATTTCAGACATGGCTTTCCTACAGAAAGCATTTGGGAAATCCTTTGAATAAACTTTGAGTGTCTAAGAGAGGCAGATGAGCAACAAATAATTGAATACCAAGGAGATCAAATAATTAGTTTTTTCCTAAAAAAAGAAATTTGTGATATTAAGATCCATGATTCCAAAACAGGTATCCATTTATTTGCATACATTCATGTATATATTCTATGGTCTTCCTAGGTGCACTAAATCATTGAAAGAAATAATCACTAGATGGAAATGTATTGACCCATCATGGACAAAGCAAGGAAAGTGTTTTATCAGCCAGTTTATCGCAAAGCAGATTGGATGGATCAATCAGTGGCTCCTTACTAAGGCAGTTTTCTACGATTTGGGGGAAAGGGGTTGTTTTATATTATTTTGAAATTTTATTTTTTTAAACTTCTTGTTAGAAAAATTTCAAACACATATAAAAGTAAAGATTAGTATAATAAATCTCCATATACCTATCACCCAGATTCAACAATTATGAATTCATAATCAATTTTGTCTCAAGTATACCAACTCCTCCTTCTTTCACCAACTCAGACATCATATCATCCATAAATATGTCTATATGCATCTCTAAAACACAAGAATAAACAACCAACCAAACAAAAAGACCATAATACAATTATCATAGTTAAAATTAGCAGTAATTCTTTAATATCATCAAAAAAAAAAGTTTCAAATTTCCCTTTTTCATTTTGTTTGTCTAGTTGTTTGTTTGCTTGAATAAGGATCCAAACAAACTCCTCAGTCTGCATTTGATTTATTTGTCTCTTAGGTCTTTTTTCATCTTTAAGTTCCCCCTCCTTCTTTTCTTCATTTTGCAACTTATTTGTTAGTGAAACTGGTCACTTCTGTAGAGTTCTTATGTTCTGGACTTTGGTGCTTGAATCCCCATGATGTTAATGTTCTTCCATTCTTTATATTTTTGGTAATTGAACCTTAAGGCTTGATCTGTTTCAGATTCAATGTTAGGCAAGAATGTTTCATTGAAGGTGTTGTAAATTTCCACCAGGAGGCAAATAGGTCTACTTTTTTTGCCTTTTCTTGTGTTTGTAGCTACTGATGATCATTGCCTGAATTCATTTTTTTTTTAGGGGCGAAATATTTAGTAAAATTAACTTTCTACTATATGTGAAAATTAATTTTTATCTCCAAGCCCTTGTATCCATACTTGAGATCATATATTGTTAAGATATGATGATTCATTCATTTATGAAACAAAATGCATTGAAATCTTACTAAATACAGGGCACTGTTCTAAGTACTGAGTATACAAAGATGGCCAAGACACAATCCCAGCTCTTAATTAGCCAGTAGGTTGGCAAATGAACTAGACACATAAACAAATGTATGCAAATGTGATAATCATTGTCTAGATGCATGTAAAAGGAGAAAGGGTGACTTAATGAAGCAATAATCTGGGTGCTTTTTATTTAAATAGCTTTAAATTTTTAAAAGAAATTTGACCACATTATAAAAAATAAATTTATTTAAATGACATATATTAGCCCAACAGTGTAACTATTGTCATTTTGTTCACTGTTTACTATATTTCTATTTTTGCACAGTTAAAATCTTATTACATGTAGTTTTATATCCTGCTTTTCTCCAGAAAAAATTAATTTATTATTACCTCCTTTGCCAGTATATTTAGCAATCTCATTTTAAATGACTAAATAATTGATATTCATGTCAATGGATTAATTATATTTTAATCAATCATTTATTTATTATTGGATATGTATGTTAATTCCAATTGCTCAATTTTATAAATGATTTTGAAATAAACATCTCTCTTTACATTTTCTATCATTTCCTTTTGAGAGATGACCAGCAAAAAAACTCTTAAAGCAAATATTTTAAATTGTATTGGATTTCTTGATATGTGTTTCCAAATAGACTTAGAAAAGTAATTTTCATTTCTTTCATCAAGGTCAGTTTCACTTCAATTTATTTAGTTGCAAGCACTATTATATTTCAAAGAATTCACCAGTTCAATAGGCAGGAACAGTACAAAAATAAATAAATAAAAAATATTGTTGTCTTAATTCCTACTGTGTTTTGGAGGAAAGCCTCCATGCCAGTGTTTCTCACGGTCATTCCATTTTGAAATCCATTTCCTCTTTAAAACAACAAACAAACAAAAAAGTTGAAACTCAGCTCCCCCATCCTTCCCTTGAGGAAACAATGACACTGAGTTGAGAAAATATTTTTTGAATGTACCATCAGATGTTTATATAATAAAAATAAACATTTCTCATATTTCAAATATAAAATTCAAGTGTAATACTTAATCAGCTTTCTCAAGTTATGTCCACCCACATGTGCACATAATTAAAATATTTACTCCATGAAATAGAGCCCAGAGTTTTAACATGGCTTTTGGTTTAGGCAACCTAAATTTAAGTCTCAGTCTGCTACTTGGTAAGGATTTAACTTTGAGCAAATTTTTTAACATGGGTAATCTCAGTTTCTGCATCTGTAAAATGGAAGTGAGAATACCTAATATCTAGGGTTGTAAAAACTAAATGAAACGTCTTAAGTTGCCCAGCAAGTCTTGCACTAAATAAATGGCAGCTTTTGTTTTTCTAGAAGCAGAATCATTTGCTTCTTAAAGATAAAAATAAGAAAGAAAAAGGTTATAGGAAAATGCCTTAAAGTATGAAATCCTCATCTATTGAAAAGTTTCTAAGTCTGCTTCACTAACTCTCTCTACCAGCAATATTTTAACATGTATCTTCCTTTTCAGAGTTTTTTTATATTTAGGGGGAAAGAAAATATGAGACACTAACAACTGCTGTGTATAAAATTTGAGCCACTGAATATATTTTACTTAATTTAATCCTAAAACAGTCTGGAGAAGGAATAAGGTTTTACGGCTTTTGACAAATAAGAAAACTAGGATTCAGAGAGTTCACACAATTTGTGTGTTTCCGCAATGAATAAAATTGAACACAGTCTATGTGACCTACGGTCTTGCCATTTGTTCTGTCATTTCCCAGAGTAATAATGGAATGAGGTACCATTGATAGACCTGAGTGGACACTGAGTAGGGCCACACTAGGGGACGAGTGTTCGGAACACTATCTCTGGTTTATTGCTCTTAGGGATGTTATGCCATGATCCCTGTCTGGCTAGCAGTCCTCTCTTCCAGTTTTGACTTATATGCCCCTTTCTCAGTGAAGCCTCCCATTACCCCAGCTCCCAGCCCTGACCTTCAAAAGAACATGTGTTACACCCTCTCTTTATCTTTCCTAATTAGCACTTTCTACAATTAAACAACTATTTTAAGAATTACTCGTTTAATACTTATATCAACCACCAGATTATAAAATTCATGATAGAAGAGAGTACATCTATCTTCCTTAGCACTGTATCCCTGTCCTCTGACCTGCGCTAGGTGCTATGTATATAATTGTGGAATAAATATACATATAGATATGGAATTTCATATACTTTTTTAAATTGTGCATTTTTTTAAATTATGGGGAACTATTTGGGCATCACATGTCCTATAGTATTTGCTTAGCTATACATAGATTCTATGAAACGGATGAAAGAAAATGAAAACCGAGGAGTAATATCCCTAAGTCAATCAACAGACAGTTTAGGGGGGCTTTAAGAGTGTTGAATTGTTTTTTTCATGTTATTAATGCCATTTATGGGTTGTGAGTTAAATAAATTCTGTTTCTCTCTTCTCATGGTTTGATTTTAGAGCAGCATAATCAGATTCAATGTGATCTGTCTCACTGCCATCTGCAAAAGAAAAAAGAACACATTGGCTACCTCTCAGTTATGGCTAATGGGAAAAAAATATTGAGCAAAAATTTAAAAATTCACTATTGTCTGGCTTAGAAAGAAACCACTTATTGACCTCCAAACATCTAAGAATTTAACACATAGGAAGAACTCATGGGCAAGGCACCTGGCATGATACTTTTCAAAATATTCAAACATCTACATTTAAATTTGTAAGTGTATGGCATTGTCTCTGTTAATATGTCTCTTATTTTACTTATATTAATGAGTGAACTTTGATTCTATAGGTTGTGTATACTCTCACATCTGTATTACTTGAAAAAAAAAAAAAAACTTAGCGAAAGCCCATCATAGTGGGTAAGTATTACACCAGCCTAACATCCAGGAAATCAGGCCATGATAGCCTACTGTGTACTGCGTGCCTTCAGGCAAGTTTCTGACTTGGGCATTAGATTTCTTTTCTATTAAATGAGGAGTGTTGGCTTCTTAGGGACAGACACATAAGTTTGATGGAGCTCTAGTGCAAAAGTTGAAAACTGGCAGCCTTTGGGCCAAATCCAGTCTCCAAATGTGGTTTGTTTGACCTACACAGTATTTTAAACTTTTTTTGTCAGTAGCTGCCAAAAAGACAAGTGTTGGGGTGGAGGGAGAACTGCTTATAAAAGTCTGGATTTAAGACTTCTTGTGAAAACTCAAAAGACATGGCAACACTGAGCCAGCAGTCAAATGGGAACATTACCGGAAACTGAGGACCCGAAGAGCCCCCTTTTAGATACCAAACCCAAGTGTCAGGTAGCAATCATCAAACCACTTTTTCCTTTGTTTTATTACTGTTCTAAAAGGAAAAAAAAAGACAGAAAAACAACAACACCAACAAAAACAAAAAAGAAACCCTGACTACTAAACCATTTACATTGGTTACATTTCAGTTTTCTATCCCTGCTTTAATTAGAAGACTAAACACCATAGTATAATCAATCTCTGCTGGAAGCTTATGATTCCATTGGCAGAGAAAAACTAAGTTTTCCTCAGAGTACATTCACTGAAAACACATGTCCCAATGCAATATCATCACTTTGTGTATACCTCCGGCACCTTGAGACATGGAGTTCCTAAAACTGCTTTTATGAGTTTTACTACTATTTGTCCCCACCGTAATGCCCCTAACGAGTCTTATCTCTTCATCCAAATCCTTCTTTACTGGACTCCAGAACAGTGCTCCCAGTTATGTGACTTAAAAAATGTATTTGCACTTTAGTAATGACCTTCACAATAAACATTCACATTTTCATTTTGACAAAACCAACAGCAGACCAGCTTCAAGTTCAAAGCCTACAGAAAAATGCTGCCATCTAAACACGAAAGAGTGACTCTAAAGCTGAAAATTTTTGAGCATTTAGTGAGTTATAGAGGCTTCCTGGGTGTCTCAAAGCATTCTATGAAGGCACATACCTCTTCTATCTAGAAGTAGGTCTTTTTGTGTCTTTCAAGTGAAATGGAAAAGTGAGGCAAAATATTTTGCTTGAAACATTTATATCATTGATAAAACTGTGTTTAAATGGCCAGAATTATCTAGAGAAAGGATAATTTTTAAGTTATCAGTTCCCTTCTTTGTATATACACTGCTTTACAGAATGATAGAACTATTAGAAGTGAAAGAGACACCTTAGATACCTTCTGGCCAAGCCTCTTGTTTTATAGATGAGTCAACTGAGGTTCACAGAGGTTAAGTGCTTTGCTGACAATCACTTATTCTTGCAGAAACCAAGGTCCTGACTTCCAGCCTTGTGTCCCTTACATTATGTTACACAGCTTCTTAATGAATGTGAAGAAAGATGCACATAGTTTAATCATCTCTCCATTGACAGACTGGCATCATGTAAAGAGAGAAGCCTGCATTCCTCAATACTGGGCAGAGAGTTTGGTTCATGTAATCTTTTAAAAAGTTTTGCTGTCAGAGGAAATACTGGTGGCTTTGAAACTATAATAGGAGATCTCATCTTACTCTACTGCTTCTTCCTTTATTGTAAATGAATGAGAACTTCAGGTTAGTTTATTTTAATTAGGATTTACTTTAATTGAGTAAGGACAGGATTAAAGCTTACCCTGCAAAGAAAAAATAGATTATTTGTCAATTGCCCTCCATTTTTCCCAGAGAATTCTGTTTCTTGTAGTTAATAGGAGGAAGGGAATTGTTTTCTAGGACTAGAAACAGGAACAGATGTGCTTTTCAAGGTTAGTGCTTTCCTAAACTCTTCAAATAAAAGCTGAAAATTCATATGAATCTCATTAAGTGTAAATATGCTTAAACAAGCTTTCAGCTGTTACCTTGAAGTCGGAATAGACCTCTGAGTTCAACTAGTTAATAAGGGCTTGATTGGGGTAACAGATTTTAATTTTAATTTTAAGGTTACAAAAATGTAAAGAAGTATCAGCTTCATATTAAACTGGGTCCTTCAAAATGCCCATGCCGACAAGTCTGTTATTTGATCCATTTGCTTTGAAAATCCATTGTATTTGGAGATGGATGTTTGGTTATGTTACTTTGTGGTGTTTCTTTCCGGCGTTTTTTTAATTACCTTGCTTGTTTTATGCTAGTAACATGGTGCTATATCATTCCTATTAGTGTTTGCAAGTTGAAGCACACGTCTCACAAATTCTGACAGTAAATAAAGTATTTAAATAAACTTATGTATATGTTACAGTTCTCTAGTTGAACAAATTTGTAAAGCAAGATTTTATTCTGATCTATAATTATAGCTGCCAGTGACTGGCATGATCCTTACTGAGTCAGATTAATTTACACATTAAGCAGCCATCTGTGGAAATTTTCATAGTACCTTGTCTGCAGTGCTATATATCACATGGGAATTCTGAAAATACCCTGGCCGCTAGGGAGCTTTTAATACCCTGGTTGTAGACTTACAACTATGAACAAATTGTTTCAGACATTTACATTTTTGTCTCCCTATTACAAGGTTGCCTAATGATCCCAGAAAAGTGTACCAACACTTTGGATTCCTAATGACAGAGCAATTGATAAAAACTGAGAGCATACTTTTTATTTTCTTAAGAAAATGTCCTTGGCCCTATGTTGAATAACTTAACAAGACTTATGGAGCAGAGCAGAGTTACTATCATTTCCTTTGAAAAGGATAAATACCCTTAGTGTTTGGGCCATAGTTGCAAACTACATTGTAAACCCATCGGTGTGCTTTGTTAAAGAGAAATAAAATGACACTCTGTTATTGCTATATAAGGCTGTTCTAAAAAATGTATTATAAAATTATTTTAATGTCTGTAATAGAGATGTTATAAAAGGGGGCGAAAGGTGTTTTAGAGCTCAGATTGTTAATGTATATAATGTTATATAAATTAAAAGCAACATCCATGCAAAAATTACTTGAAAATTAGAAGTTAACATTGCATTATTTTTAGCAATAGTTCATTTATGGAACATTAAACAATTGTGGAAAATCTAGCTCAAATTATTCAGAACTACTCAAATATCATTGACTTAAAGTGCTCCTAAAATATAAAAACTTCAGCCTCTGTAGTGAACACTGGTTTCCTATAAAGTTCTTGGCCGAGGAATATATTTCAGATTTGTGATTTACTCATTCCTCCTTTAGCTAGAGACACTGTAATATATTTATAAATAAAGAAAAGACAGAAGAAAAGAAAACTTAAGGTAGAAAGTCCATTAATAACACCATCAGGAAATAGTAATAATATTAACTGTTTAGTTGAGGGATATAAATATAGGATAGAGGATCTTAAATTTTTAACTTTTAAAATTTTAGAGGGATTTCCCATTTGTATAATGCTCCTTCCTACAAATTATTTTCATTAAGTGATCTACTAAAAGTGCTTACATAAAGAAGTGAAAAATCTAACATAGAAAAGGGAAGAAAAGGGTTCCAAAGGGTTCCCAAAGAAAAGTACTTGGATGAAAGAGAGAACTCTCACAGCATGTCTATGTTACCTAATTTTACCAGAAGAGGACATGAGTAATAACATTTACTTGTACTTAGCTGTGAATTGCTTTTACAGTGTATACCTGAATGATACCATAGCAAGTAGAGGTCAACACTTCTGCTGGTACAGATGAGTTTTATTTCTCCTGGAGCACGGGCCATACAGACTCTGGAAGAGTCTGCTCCATCACCATGCTAGTATTCTATTCAGGCCTTCGTGCCCTGTGGGAGAAACAGACATATAGAGCTGATTTCTTTTTATTATCCATATTAATATTGGAGATAGATGTTGAACCCCAAACAAATTGGCCTGTTGTTTAATTAAACCCCAGAAAACAAAGTGTATGAAATTTTTTATGTTTCATATACTGAGGGTCTTAACCAAGACTTGAAGATCATCTGGTCAAGCTTATAAATTACTGATACAGAAGAAGCACAAAATAGAAATAAGTCTCCTGGTCTGTCAACTCTAGATATCACTCAAGTACATTTGAAATAAATCTTACTTTTCACTCTGTTTCAAGACAGAAGTAGTCAGGTGAATTAGTATAGAAATTAAACTTTGGTTGTGACTTGATTACTTGGAAAGTATTAGAAACTTGGTCTAATTAATCATTCTTGATAAGTAATAATTTACAAACAACAAATGTCAAATGGTAAGAAATTAAAGCACAGACCTCACACTGATTTACAGTCATTGTACTGTTTCTCATTATTATTCCCTCTCCTCTAGGAAAATTGTTCCACTGTACAGCATGGTTAGATCTAAGTAGTATGGAGAGTGTTTCTACTCTTATTGAAACAAAATAGATTTCCAATCTTAAAGCTGAAGAAGTAAGTTATATAATCAACCATTATAATCTGCTAATCAAATGAAGACATGTATATGGTCAATCTGGCCTCTTGAGTTCAAATAATTCTGTGGAACAGAGAAGAGCAAACTCAATAGGGCATTTGGCTGCCTTCCCAAATTAGAAAATGAAAATAGTTCATCATCTTCATGGGCAAGAAGAGAATCCCCCCAAGGGATACAGATTTCCAGCAATCTTCTCATTACATTTTCTCCTAGCACTGATGAAGTTCTTGGCAAGGTGTAAAATGTTCACAGAAAAAATAATGTTGTATTTGTATTACTTTGTTTGTAATATTGTATGTTATTTCTAAATGTTCTTTTGGTCAGAGAGTAAAGTGTGGTAAAGCTCCTGGGCATATTGATATCTTCACCCGGCTTTTAAGGTAGACTTAGAAAAAGAATGGGTAACAACCCCATGAACTCCTCACTTAGAAAATCAGAAACAAATAAGCAAACAGAAAAAATCCAAAAAGATAAAAATAAAGTAACTTAAATTCCCTGTAGTCCCTAATACCTTAAGAAACAAGAAAAGAAATGTGTAGAATCTACTGTATAAATATATTATCAGTTCCTAAAAAGATATTTGAGTACAGCAATAACAGCTCAGAAAGAGTACTTTAGAAAACAGCATATAATCATATCTCCTATTTACCACCTCTATTAAAGCTTTTGGAACAATGACAGTCCTGGGTTTGCTAGTTACTAAGATTTAGCCCCCAGAAAAGAACTGGGAAATATGCGAAAATGTTTTATCATGTAGCAGGTGTATTTAGAATTTGTAATATTGTATATACTTCTTTCCTATTCAGTGTTGCTAAATTATGAATAATTAATCCTGGGATTTATTCTACCAACTTGAAGTAATCATTGTATGAAAACTCAATAGATATTACATTTGATAGAAAGTTAGAAGTGATTCCACAGTTGCATGCCCAAGAATTCATTGGGGCCAGATAGAATCACAGGAGAATAAGAACACTATGGTAACTGTCCTACCCAGAGAAAGAGAAGTAATTGATATCTCTAGCATTTATACTCTCAAGATGGCAAAGAAGTCACCTCTCTTCTCCAACCATTAGTAAATTTAAAAAAAAAACACAACTAGGTGGATTTGATTAAACTTTATTTAAAATAGAGATTAAAAAAAATCACAATGGACAAAAGGAGACTTTACAATGGAGAAAACAAACATCACCAATAATAAATCAAACTGACGTTACATGACTCTTAGTGAGATAAACCAAGAAGGATCCAACATTCTAACAATGAATGTTTAATTTGAATTAAATCACAAGACAACAATTAGACAAATATAAATACTATATTACAAAAGCAGCTAACTTAGATTCTTCAAAAATTTCATTATTGTAAGAGTTGTTTTTTTTTTTTTTAATGACAAGGCACTATTTAAGATGAAAAGAGACTAAAGAGTTATGACAATTAACTACAACGTGTGATCCTTGATTGAATCTTGGTTCAACACAACAAAATGGCTCTAAAGGACATTATTGGGACAACTAAGGCCATGTGGTAATGGACTGTATATAAGACTGTTTTATCCATTAAAAATCTTTGAGAGTTATAAATATGTAATTCTTGTGATTATGTGAGAAAATATCCTCATTTTTTTTTATTCTAATTTTGAGAGCTACATACAGAAGTAGTTAGAGTCATGGCTTATGCAACTTATTTAAAAATGGCTCAGCAAAAATATGTGAGTGTGCAGGGAGTGCGTTGTGTAAAGAGAGTTATAGTGGTAAAATGTTAACGATTGGTAGATCTAGTTGGAGAAATATGAGTGTTTACATTATACCAGTTTTTCAACTTTGGTGTTGGTTTGAAATTTCTCAAAACAGAAAGTTGGGGGAAAAGAGTTTTTCCATGCAATTGTAAATTGTGAGGTCAACTCACCTCTAAGTTCTAAATCTTCTTTCCAAAGAAGTATTATTGAGCACATACATTGTTGAGCAATGTCTTCAGTGCCAACTGTGAGTTCTAATTAATACCATATGACAAGATGGAGTAATTTACAATCAATTTTTGGAGTGTGCCAGTTGACCAGCTTTGAAGTTGTGCTCTCTGCATCTCAAAGGTAAAGCTCTGGGCAATGCAGAAACAATATGTGAGAGCAAAATATACAGAGAGCTTATGTGTTAGTAATAAACAAGATAGAATCAATAAATGTTTTAAGAATTTGAGAAGCACAACATAGGGCGACATTACATGGAGTGACCATCAAGAAAAAAGCAGCAGTAGATAGCACATGCTGAAGTGAAGATGCCAGAGGAAAGTAATTCTTTTCAGTTTAAAAGTACAGAACAGACAGATCTAATGTGTGAACAGATTGGAGTTAGAGTGTTGTGCCTGGTACGTAGCAAGTTGTCACTAGATGCTTCCTGAATAAATAAGTGACCCTATCTAAGAAAATACAACAATCACTCACCATCACTCTGGGTTATTGTGTATGTTTTTTATTCATAAGCCATACTGAGAACTATTAGTGTGGGGACTGTTTTGATTTCCCAGAGAAAAATAAACATAGAACATTTTACCATACCTACCATCAACTCAATCTGGGCTGTACCAGATGTCTTAGTATGCATTCTTGGGTAAAGGAGAATTTCCTGAAAGAATAACATTGGAAGAATTGGTTCAAAATGGAATTGCTGTCACTTTCTTCATTAACCTCTAGCATATTGCTTTTATGCCTATTTATTCAAAACTCTCTGATGTTCAGATAAATAATACAAAATTCATTGTTATCTTTTTGGCTATCAGATTTTTTTCTTTGGTTCAGAATTAACAGACAGAAAGTGTCTTGAGAAATAGATATTGAAAGTTTTGCAAAACTTTCACTGTAGTTTTGTCAAGAGTTGTTTAGAGGTACTGAAATGGACAAAGTAATTAGAAGCAAAATATATAAAGCATAGCCAATCTCATCTGACAGACCCTCCCATCAAAAGTAGTTTCACAGGGAATCCAGTGAAAATGCCTGCTGTTGCATAGGGCTGGCTACTGGGTTTTATACTATCTAGAAAGAAAATTCTGTAAACATAATTGAATTGCCTCTAAGCTGATATTTTGAGTTCTGTTACAATCAGGTGTCTTCTCCACCGACTGCAAATTATCAGGATGATGTCTGTGTCTTTGGCTAAATGTTAATGAGCCACTTTTAAAAAAATCCCTTTCCCACTAATTGCCATCTAATCCCAGGAAGGCCTCAGATAATATCCATAGAATTTTGTAGCTTAAAAGATACTGGTAAATGATGTCATTTATTTCCTTATTTTTCGGATAAGGAAGTTGAGGCATAGAAAAGCAAAATGATTAGCCTAGGATCTAGCTAACAGCAGATTCAGGGCCAAATTCAAGTTTTTGATAACCTATTTCAGTGCCCTAGTTAGTGCATTAAACAGTCTTGCATTAATACCTGTGTTCTTTGAGGGTCAAAATAACCCTCTCTTGCTTATACTGTTTTATTGCTTCAATTAGTAAGTTTTCTAAGTACAAAAAAAGAAAAAGTTACCGTTGACTTTGACTTATGTAATGTGAGAAGAACTTTAGCAATGAAGATTGTAGGAAAAAAATAAGAAGATTACCAATTATGGAAATTTCCAAGCATGCAATCAAGATGGAAAACTCAAATCTTAGTTTAATAAGAAATAGCATGACGCAATATTAGCGGGTGGGTACACACTATCAGATTCTGGCAAGTACTCTGTAGGTGAAATGAGTCACTGATTAATTTTTAAAACAGTTAACTCCCTTAGAGATGCTAATTTGGCAGTGTTTCTAGTCAGAAAATATCCTGGTATGAGTTAACATGAAGTTTAGAGGGGTCCCTGAGTAATCATACTCCAAGGCAAGTTGTGGAACAAAAATATAAAATGTGACACAGAGTCTGTGACTGTTTGTTAGGTAAAAAGAACCTCTAGAACCTAGCAACAAGTTTGGTTAGCAACAAAAAAAAAATTGTAGAACTAGTTTTTCTTTCCCCAACTAGTTTTCTGAAGACTGAGTAACATGAGTTTCTCTTCTTGATACCTTGTCTACGACCTCACCATGCTCCTTACAATGGTGAGTATATCTTACACTTTTATTGCATTTCACAATTTTCAAAAACATTGAAGTATGTCATCTTCATAACAATGTTGTATGGCAGTGTCATTTGACAAGTACAGGAATTGATTCTTGATGAGGTTGAATAATTTGTTTTAGGGGACATTGCTCATAAATTAACAAAGCTGGAATTTAAAAACAACTCTATTGAATCCAAACCTGAGGGAATTCCCTGGTGGTCCAGTGGTTAGGACTCCGTGCTTTCACTGCCAAGGTCCTGGGTTTGATCCCTGGTTGGGGAACTATTGGGTTGGCCAAGAAGTTCATTTGGGATTTCCATAAGGTATTACTGGAAAACCCCACATGAATTTTTGGCCAATGCAGTAAGATCCCACAAGTTGCACATCACAGCCTATAAAGAAACAAATAAATAAATATTTTTTTTAAAAAAAGAATCCAAGCCTGAGCGAGGTTGTTTTTTTTCTCCCCACAGGGACACACTGTTCAGAGCACAAAAGTCATGATCCTGAGTCCATATAGAACACCAGGCTACTGCCAGAGCAAGTAATTGTGCTCATGTAAGGGTTGAGATTCAAAGTAACCAGAATCATCTGGACAATAATCCCATGGTAAAGAAAAACAAGAGCAATGGTTTGAACCAGACATAAATTAGAAAATGATCTATTTTCCTGTTTACTTAAAATAGCTGAAGGAGGCAGATGAAAATTTGAAAACTTCTCTCTCCCTCTCTCCCAAGGTAGAACTATAAAATATTTATCAGACATTAAAGAAATGACAATGCATATTTGTATAACTAGGGGTTATAAGAGAATGTTTAAAATTTTTAACTTGTGCATAATTTATTTTACACAGTCTCTATATGGTTTTAAAATTAATACTGGAAATAAGAGGAGAATGTCAGTTAATAGCTCTCTAATCTAGTGATTCAAACAAGCTAGAGAAATAAGAGTCAGATCCTATTTCTTTATCTCTCCTAATGGCCAGATTAAACCAGTCCCAGCCAAAACTCCACTGAAATTCATCTTAAAAGTCTTCGCTCCAACAATTCCCCTGTCCATATCTTACTGTCTTAAGGACCTCCTCATTTCATTCATTAAAAAAAAATAATAATTTTGGAGAACCTTCTACGCAACAATGTTCTAGGCACTTTGGGGTACACCACTGAACAAAATAGTCAATTCCTAGCACTGTGAGTGCTAGTTGGAAATAGAAGTTTGCAATTTTAAATTGGGTGACCAAGAAAGTCCTCAGTAAGAGGATGACACTTGAGCCAAGATTTAAAAGCAATGGGGGAATCAACCCTGCATTTATGGAGTGAGGGTCCTAAGTGGGAGCGTATCTGGCAGCTGTGAGGACCAGCAAGGCCAGTGGGGCTGGAACGGAGAAAGCCAGAGACTCGTAAGAGAGTTCAGGCAGGTGACAGAAACATGTACGTTACTGATTTCAATGATTTTACTCTGAATGATTTGGAGAATCAATTACAAGAGTTGAACAGAGAAGTGACGTGACCTGATTTGTTTTTTAAAAGAATAACTCTGGCTGCTGTGTTGTGATTATATTACAAGATACAAATGAACAGGAAGATCAGTTAAGAATTTATTACAGAAGTCTAGAATTCCATTTTTTGTTTTATCTATAAAAATGCACTTTAGTAAGTCTTAGTCTTTATGCCTTTCAGTCCATCTGTCAGCCTGACATCAGTTACTTTCTGAACTACATGTTGATCGTGTGACTGGCCTATTTCAAAATTTCAATGGTTACTCCTTGCCTTCAGAATTATGTACAACCTCTTCATACAAATCCCTTCAAATCTGACCCCAATCTATTTTTCCAGATTAATCTTCAACTCCTTTCCCGACTCCTGACGTTTTTGCTTTAGTTATAAAAGGTCATCTGCTATTTCCCGAACACGCCAGGCTCCATTATGCCTCTGTGCCTGTGTGCTTGTCATTCCCACTGGTAAGAAAACGCATTTTTTTTTCCTGCTTAGTGAACTTTAAATTTTGTTATTGAGATTCAACTCAAACACGATCACTTCTGTGAAGACTTCCCTGACTCTCTATCACAAGACTAACCTTCCTTCACTACATTTCATTGTCCTTCACATGTGTCTCTCCTATAGTCCTATTACATCAAAGCTGTTTCTTCATGCATCGACCTCCTGATAAACCATGAGCTTTGTGAGGGTAGAGAATACAACCTGGCTGTTTTTATACCCCATTATTAGAATCGAATAATTGTTTTCCATTAAATGAGTGAATGAATAAAAATCATTTTTAACATGAGGTATACAATATTACAGATCACAGTCTTAATAGTTATTCAAACACAGAACTGCAGAATTAAGCTCTAAAGAAATTTACAATGGCATAGTGGAAAAGGAAATAGTTCATACTTTTTATATTTACTTTCAGACGCATTTGTGAAACCAAATTTAGTGAAAACCTATGTTCTTGGTAAATTATAAATTTTCTGTCAAGCTCTGGTTCAAATGACATCTTTTTAAATATTTCACTGTTAGCTGGTCCATGCAATTACTATGGAAACAAAGATAAATAAATAATATTATCTGCCCACAAAAACTTCATAAACAAAAGGGTCAGTCATACACAAAACAGCCACCTGGGTAAATGAGGGGTGGCATTGCAAATCACTGGGGAAAAGATCCTTCAACAACGGGTTACAAAAACACGATTCCCACACGGGGAAGAAAATGCATTTTCTTCTGAATTAATGATGTAAGTGAGAAAGAAAATTCAAAACTTTTATGAACATGCTCACAAAGTTTGCTTTTCATTTTCTTTTTTAGCTCAAAATAAGACAAATATTTGGAATAAGATATAAAGATTATATACTGAAGGGAAAAATTGTTAAACTTCACTATAGCAGCATAATAAAAGATTAATGTAACAAAAAGATAAAGATATTACAATAAATGATGTTGTCAACTAATTTAAATGACAAAAGACTAGAGAAAGATTTTGAAAAAATTTGTGACTAAAGAAAGATTTGTGTCTAGAAGATATGCAGGGGTTTACAAATAAATAAGAAAAAACAAACATTCAAATGGGAAATGGGCAAAGCACACGAGCAGGCAATGTGCAACAAAGACAAATGCATAACCTTACCCAGAGAATAAGCTAAGACCTATAAAATGCACTCTTTAGTATAATAGTAATGACAAAATAATGCCGTTAAACATAAAAGTTGGCATTCTTCGAATCTTTTTTACTTGCTACTCTTTAAGCATTTAACATGTATGCAAACTCAATTACTGTGCATACAGCACAATTTTAAGACTCTTAGAGGAAGTAATTTCTATATACTACAGTATTTCTTTGTTGTAGAAACTATTATTATCCTAAGGCAGATCGATCTTAAGTAAAAAGTCTACCTTGGGCTTCCCTGGTGGCGCAATACTTGAGAGTCCGCCTGCCGATGCAGGGGACACAAGTTCGTGCCCCGGTCCGGGAAAATCCCACGTGCCGCGGAGTGGCTGGGCCCGTGAGCCATGGCCGCTGAGCCTGCACGTCTGGAGCCTGTGCTCCGCAACGGGAGAGGCCACAACAGTGAGAGGCCCACGTACCGCTAAAAAAAAAAAAAAAAAGCCTACCTTAACAATATGAATTGTTTTTGCATGTAAGTTCTTTATATAAGACTACACACAAACAATTCTATATACTGTTTGGGGATAAAGAAATAAGAAAACAATAAAAATGGGGATGAGAAATATATCCAACAAGTCATGATTGTGATTGCCTCAAGAAAGAGGAAGGGACTAGAGCTGGGGCATGAGAGTTACTGTTAAAATCTAAATAAGATCATATCACTCCATTTCATTAAGAGTAAAATCAAAGTTCTTAAGAAAGATTGTAAAATCTTACATGACCTGAGCCCCTAGTTATCTCTCTGTCCTTCTCCACTGTTTTTCTCTACTGACCAACTCTATTCTAGACACACTATCTTCCTCCCTTGTCTCAGAATTCTGGCTCTTTGTTCTGCCGGGAACATTCTTCCCAGTTATTTACACGGCTTATTCTCTCACCTCATGGGCCCACCACTACTCACTCTCCTCATTTAAAACAGCAAGCCCACTCCCACCCTGCATTCTCAATCTTTCTTCTGTTTCTATCTGATAGGACTTACACCCTTCTAGGACACTAAATAATGTATGTGTATATTACCCTTTTTCGTTATTTTGTCCCCTCCTACTGGAAATAAGTTTCAAGAGGGAAAAGCCTTTTGTCCACGTCATTCACAAATGTAGCCTAAACACTTAGCACAGTGCCCAGCATTTGTAGTGCTTAGCAATTCCCTCTTGAAGGGGTATATATATATTTATATATAATATTTATATTTATATTATATATATAATGTTTTACTAAAAGCATAAAGCAAATATGACACAGAATTCATAATTGTTAATTCTAGATAGTCTGTATGTGATTATTTTTCTTTGTATTTTCTAAATTTTTTTTAAATGATAAAAGAACTAACTAAAATATAACACATTTGAAGACTATAAATTATGTAAATGGGATTGATTTTCTATTTCTGGTGCTTAAATTAAAAAACAAAAACCTGAAATTATTTTTAACAAAATGTTAAACTCCTAAACAGTTGTTTTGCTAACATGAAGGTCCAGCTAACTTTCCTTTCTATTGAATTTATATATTTTTCATGCTACACATTCTATTATACAGCTGAAGTATATGAAGAATAGGAAATTATACAAATTTTATTAGAAAATAATTTGGTTTTTGAACTTAGATATTTTCCCTTAATCTGATGACTTAAAGAATCTTCTAAAAAAAAGCTTGAAGAAAATATGGATATTTTTTCTCATCCATTTAAAAATGATTTTTTGGATGAATAAATAGAAGGGAAGTAGCTATTTTCAATTTAAAGATTTAATGAAGGGCCTCTATAACATATATAGTAGAGAGTTCTTACCAGACTATAATTATAACTAAAAAAAAAGGAGGGATTAACTGCAAAGTCAAGCCAGTTTCCATCAAGGAAGGTAACTTTTCTGAAAATCTCATCATGTCCCAATCTATTTGTGTGAACAGAACTAGAGATATGCATACTTCCTTATGAGGTCTAGTGTACAGATATATAACTTTAAAAGTATGAGTCACATTACAGCCACATCAGCAGGGAGGTTACTGGACTGGCTGCATGCAGAGCATTTATGAAAAACTAAGTGAGAAAATCTGGTCTCACTATGGGTAAATTGGAAGCACAGGTTGAAAAATCTAAATTCAAACAATAAACCAGATGACTCAGAGGGGAATTTGTTATACATAAAATTTACTATGGAGCAGGCACCGTCAAGGTAAGTTACTCTTTAAAACTCATAGTGTAGCAGGCAAACCTCAGTGACGGGGTATCTCGGGGTATTCCTGCATTCAGAAGGAAAAATCCCATTGTTCAATACCTTGCCTACTAAGGGAAAAGACAAGCAGAGAGAAAAAAAGGCCACAAGAAAACACCAATATAAAATAAAGTTTAGAAAGAAAAAAAAGGTTATTTTATCCAATTTTTCACAACTGGATTTCCTATTATTTTATATCCACCTATGATTTCAATTCACTTTAATGACAGGTTAGGGACTAAGTAAGAAATTATAATAAAAGAAAATGAAGTGATATTCATACAGATAATGGTAACCTTACTTTTTCTCTGCTAAGTATAATGTTGATTAAAATGTGAAAATGAAGAAATTAACAGAGCTATGAAATTTGACTTTGTGAATGTTTCAGTCTCTTGAGGCAGTTGATCTCATACCAGGCTCCTGCAGCAATGCAATAGGAAAATGCATAATCTTACTTTTAAAGAAATGTATTTATGGGCTTTATCATCCCACAGATATTTGGAGAGGAACAGCAAATGAGGTTCATTTACATTTTTAGCCATGAATCTCTATGTGGAAGCCCTAGTCCTTGTGAACTGGGTCCAATATTGTGTAAGTCACAAAAAATCCTTTTGCTTAGACTGTTACACTTCTATACAGCATCAAAAATAATGTTTTCCCTGGACCCACAATTTCTGCTTCACATTTGGTTTTCCTAGATTTCTCTCCAAAGACAATGAATCATAACACAAGGAGAATCACGGTTTAGTCCCTAGAGAAGTATGTCATTTGACTATAGGGCCTTCTGTCCTTTATGTACATAAAACTCCATATCAGAGTGTGTGTGTGTGTGTGTGTGTGTGTGTGTGTGTCTGTGTGTGTGTGTGTGTGTGCATGCACATTAGGGGATGCAACCAAAATTTCTTTTTCTATTAAAGAAAAAATGATGGCCACTTACCATAAATAAACAATATAACAAAACTGAAAATTAACTGGCCTTATGGGAGCCCCCAGATGATCTTTTCTCTCCTGCCATCTCTTCCAAGAACTTCCCTCTCAAACATTCTCCCACCTGTTTTCCCAGGTCCATACCTTGGGAGCAATGTAACACAAATTTTCAAGACGGTTATCTGAGCTAAGTGCTACTATTTAAACTATCAGGCAATTCAATTTTTCCGTATGTGAAGCTAATTGAATTACATCTAACTTTGGCCTCCCCATTTATTCACAAAAAATTTTCCTACCTTTTTCCCTCTTCTTTCCACTAAAATTTATTAACTGCTTACTAGATGGCATACATTGTTCTCAACCCCAATGAGCTCAGTAACCCACCTGCTTCCATTCATTTCCAAAGTATTTTAAAGAGATAAGTGAAGTGCATAGACATATGGTCAAAATTCCTAAAATCTGTATTATCCAAAAGTCACTTACATGTATTCTTTTTTGTGTTCTGAGTTCTTCATAAGTTTACAGAGATCATGAAAGTAGAAGTAAATACATATTTAAAAAAATAACATTAGAGAGAAGTGTTCTATGCAAGCTATTCAGTGGCCATTGGCCAGGACACATCCACCCAGGGCCACAGTCACTTGGATATGACTGCCTCATTTTTGCAGGAGCTGCCTTAGCTAATTTCTGACCAATAAGAGTGCCAGCAGCTACACCAGCCTGCAATGAAACATGGAGATAAAGCCACTCTATTCATTTTCAGCAAGTTTTTTAAGGAATTAAGTACAAGTTTCTTCGGAGAAGAGGGCAAAGGAGCAGAATTCTCGTTACTATGGCCTATCTTGAAAAATAAGTTTAATTTTCCTTAGAAATAATGGAAAGATACTGAATATGTAATCCAAATTCATTTTTTCCCAAGGCTGAAAAACATACATAATTTCTGAATTCATCAATCATTAAAAATTCTAAAAATATAGATATGAAATAAAATTACATAACTAACACCCATGTTCCAATAATTAAAAAAATGGAAATTATCACCATTGTCAAATTTGTATATATGTATATATACATATATCACATTACACATACACAAATACATATATAGACGTATGTATGGGAAGAGTAATCTATTTATCTAGAGAGTTGAGCTTTTTAAACGTTAATTTTCCATTGTATAATTTTATCATTTTTTTTACCCAATTCCTTATTAATAGAAATAATTACAAAAAATGCTGTGTATGTCTCCCTGATCATAAATCCTGTCTCTAGGATATGTACTGTATGTTGCAGTGGAAATTTTGTGCCATGGAGTATGTAAAATATTGATAGAAACTTTGATTAAATAGAGTGGAGAGCACAGAAGGGGGAACTCTCATGCAAGGACTCAGTCAATGAAAAACTTTGTTTACTACGCCCCTCTTAGAGCAGACATGATGTAAGCCATATCTGTTGGGCACTGATATGTTGTACTGGGCACAACAGCAAAGCATAAGACAACCAAGAGTTAAAACAAGAAATACACTGAATTTCCCACCAGAGGCAATTGTGTTAACCCTATTTAAGTTTCCTAATTCCTGAAAGATGTGGTAAGGTCAGTAATTAACAAACCATTTTAAGGTGAGCAAGAAAATAACTACTTTATCTCTAACTGATATAATTTCGTTCTTAAGCACCTAACGTGCTGGGTACTGATGAAGGAAGTCGGGACTTAAAATCGCCAAGCAAGGATAGATCTGATTCTTCAGGTTCACATCAGTCTCTTTGGGTAGAGTCTACCTTTTATGGATAAAAGTTCAGTCCTTCAGGATTTTTTCCTATCCTACGCCAATCTATCTAAGGTGCCAGGCAGCAAAAAACGGATGTCATTCAGACTTCTGCAGTGGAACTTCAAGCTCATGGCCATTTACTGCTTATGCACCATGAGTTTATTCATCTGGACCACAAAATTATATTAATTTTCTGAGCCTCCTACATCCTCTACATAAAAATCCTACATGCTCAGGTTATGAGGAGACAGAAATGCTACCTTTGATCACTTACCTGAAGGTACATAGGCCTTTGCAAATTCTTTGCTCTGTGGGATATGTATTGGTTTTTTTTTTTTTTTTTTTCTGCCGAGCAACATGAGGGATCTTAGTTCCCCAACCAGGGATTGAACCAGTGCCCCCTGCAGTGGAAGCATGGAGTCCTAACTACTGGACAAGCAGGGAAGTCCCTACATGGGATATGGAGCCAAAACAATGTAGTATTATTGAAGGAGGGTTTTGTCCTTTCCCAGGTTCCCCGTCTTAATCTAGATATTTCTGTCCTGTACCACTTTGAGGATTCTCTTAGAGAGTAAAATGATAAGCTGGCACCTCCTTTCTTTCACTAAAACTCTCTCCAGGCATTTCTCTCACTTTGAAGTCACACATCATTCCACATCCTAGTTTGGTAGGTAGGATTTCTTTTACATCATATCCTGAGTTCTCTCTTTGTGACTTAGAATAAAGCTGACTATTCAAGCTTGACACTATCAGAGCTGGCTCTTGATATGTTAATGGTAGTTTAAGGAATTTAGAAAATCCTATTCTCTCTCAGTAATCCCTAGCTTTCCAGAATATTGTTTCACAAAAGACTCATAAATTCTTAGTGATTTTAGTGACTAATTTGACAGTCAAAACCTAGTAATGATTTTATTGCTCTAATTGGTATATCCATCCTTCCCAGAGTTAAACCCTTGCCCTTAAGAGAACACTACAGGGGAAAATTATTTAAAATAAATAACAAAATAAATCAAGTTAATATTTTCCAAACATTATCCCATTATGGGATAGAAGAATTGGCAATAAAAACCAAATTTCATAGTATAATATTTGTCACTTTGGTAAATACATGCTTATTCTGTTGAGTAAACTCTATATAAATTTTCATATCCCCAATTTAATAGAGTATCAGTTTTGTAAAATTCCACTCCCTTTCACTATTATTATAAATGAGAGGTTACAGAAAGCTTGTCCTACACTGTCTTAAATATACTTAAGCCATATAAAACTTCAGATTTCTATCTTCTTTTGAAAAATTCAAAAATTAGGTATATTCAGCCTTGTGTTTCCTCATGGAACAATTACCTGGAGCTGGGTAGTGGCTGGCAGCTTTCCCTGGCATTGTCCCCTTGGTTTATCTTAGTTCTCTCCACTTGCTTTTTTCTCTCTAACACAGTAACCATTTTATTTATTCAATGATAACTTCATGGCCTCTATAGGCAAAGGAGTCTGCTAAACATATTCGAACTATATTCACAAACCTAATATGGCCATATTTGGACTGGGTAGGCTTGTTACTGAGTCCAAACTCACTCTGCTCTCTGCACAGCAGGTCAATAAATTGGGAGGCGAGGTGTTGAGGCAAGGAATAGCAACTTTATTCAGAAAGCCGGCAGACTGAGAAGATGGTGGACTAATGTCCCAAAAACCATCTTATTGGGGTCTGGATGCCAATTTCTTTCATAGAACAGAGAGTGGGAGGAGGTGAGGAAGTAAAGTAAAAAACCATTAGTTTTACAAAATATGTCCTGGTTTGGCCACCATTGGGGAGGGGATGTGTTAATTTCTTCTTTTCTGCAGCCATTCACCAGTGGGCAGGGTCAGACTGTCTCCCTGTGAGCTGAACAAAGGCACTTTAGTTTAACACTCAGGCAGAGGGGCGGTGTTCCCTGAGGCAGGCTATTATGTACGATTATAACAACAAAAACAACAGAAAAGCAAAGGGTAAAGTAAAAGAAACAGATCCAACAGGGAGTCAGATTTTTATCTTCCCTGTTACAGGTGCTGAATTATGTTCACAAACAACAATCCAGAGCCCAGAGCATCCAAAGCCAATAAGCAACACCCTTTGCTGAATGCTGCTTTGCAGTCTTATTTCTGTCCATGTGCATTGCCACCTACAAGCTACATCGCACTGACAGTAGCCCATTGCCTCAGCTCTGAATTCTAGCACTTCTCACATTGCTTGCCCTAACCCACAACCAAGTCTTTAAAAGTCTCTGATTT
Source organism: Leucopleurus acutus (assembly GCF_964270905.1). Classification (NCBI taxonomy): domain Eukaryota; kingdom Metazoa; phylum Chordata; class Mammalia; order Artiodactyla; family Delphinidae; genus Leucopleurus; species Leucopleurus acutus. The sequence continues at coordinate 124,309,783 of NC_139143.1, forward strand.
CCCTACCCGCTTTAGAAGGTCAATAGGGCTGTTCCAAGGCAGTAAGTGTCATATAGATCTCTGGTGTCAGATGGAAGTGGAAAGAATAGGTAGAGAACAAATAACAAATGGTACATGAGACAACAAGGACAAAGTCCCCAAAGCATGCCTGAAAAAGGATCTAGAAGCAACATATTTAAAAATCAAGTAGGTATCAAAGGTCAGGATAGAAGAGAGAGCATAAAGTAACAGGATAGACAAGCTCTAGATGTGTGCTGTATGATTTTGACCTCTTGCAGATATCTGGTGGTTAGGCTGACTCTACGCAGAAGGCCTGGAATGAAATTGGCTGAATTGGAAACTGAAATTTGGTTTGGCACTAGAATGAGGCAGCTAAGAAGCTCTCTCTGACTTTATTTCTCTATTTGTGAGGCAATTTCAACAATACAGAAGAATTTAGAAAATCTGTACAGTAGCATAGAAAGGCAATAAGATTCAAACATTTAAAGTGTATGGGGCTCATAATCTGCATAATTTGAATCTGTATCAAATTATAGACACTTCTGCTTAAAAACAATTGCATGATATGTTGTTGTGCATTTTCATTCAGCAAGTATTTTCTAAGAATTTAAAATTGTGTCAGATATAAAGGATTAAAATGAGGTTTTTTTAAGGGCATAGAAAGAGTTTCCCTTTAAGAAGTTTATAATCACTTTTTTGGAAACAAGATATGCATTCTATTTAGGATAATTTGAAGCCTGAAGTAAAAATTTGCTATTATCACAGCCCTTCTTTTAAGTGCCAAGCACAGTGTTTGGTGATAGAAGTGGATATTCAACCCCAAGTTAACTAAGAGATATCATTATTCCCATAAAACAAGGGAGGTAAAAAATTTTTTGCTTGAATTATCTTGATAGCTTTTCCAAAACTCAATTTCACATCACCCATAGCCTTTGTCCAGTGCATTCTTCAAGCTATTTTCAAGTTCATATTTCAAAAAGTTAAACTTCCTATTCTACCATTCAAGGTACTGCAAGATCTTTTGCCATACAATATTCCAGTAGTGATCACCTGTTTTTTTTTTTCCCCTTTAAGAACTCTATATTCCAATGTATTCCAGACCTTTCTTCTGCCCAAACAGCTTGAACTTCCAGTAATTGAACCTTTGCTCCACTTTTATCCATCTAAGGATTACTCTTTCCCCTTTTTCTTCATAACAAAGATTATAGATTCTCCAAGCCGAAACAAATGAAATAACAATTTTCATAAAATCTTTCCTAATTCCCCCAGTCTCAAATACTCTATCTCTACCCTGAACAACGATCTCTACCATGATTTTTTTTGAACTTAACCTCTCCTACTTTTGTAGCATTGGTTTTGTGGCTGGAAGAGGTATATATAGAGAGAGATCGGAAAGTGAAACTATTGGGAAGGGCACCTGAAAGCAGGCACTGGAATCTCAGGGAAATTCTGGCAAAAATGATCAAGATCACTTAATCTTCTCTGTATTCAAAGTTATTAAAACCTATTGGGATAACCAAGGATGACCCTGATCTAAATCTAGAGACAGGTCAGAGCAACAGGGTCCTTAAGATAAAACCATCATGTGTTCCTGAACTTTACCTAGAAGTTATACTGGTAAAAATGTCATGGTAATTCTGAATCTGTGAGAGGGTAGGTTTGTTTTCTAGTGATGTGAATGTGTACACAAACATAAAAAGATACACTGTTGGAAGTACATTTTAGGACATTTAGGTCTAAACATCCTTTTCTAAGGTAACGTAAAGAGTGGTTTCTTTTTACCTTGCAACTTGAGGACGTTTTGCTGTAAAGACAGGCAGCAACCAGAGCGAGTAGTTCAATCCCATCAACCTTGCAATGAATTAATTCAGCTGTCAAGCTATGGAAAGCAAAGAAACTCAAACTGTTATGACTACAGGTGTTCGGTGTTACTGGAGGGCAGCTCTTTTCTAAGGGATTGTAGAGACTCTCTGACCTCAAGGAGGTACAACTTAGTGCTAAATCCAGCAAATATGTTGGAGATAACAGGAAGAAATGACCCTTGTGCCATGACTAAACACCTGGAAATTTCTTGGAATCTCGAGGGAAAAGGGGTCTAAGGAAGAGGAACTGGACTTTACATTAATTTATGCAAGTATGTTCTTTTTTTTTTTTTTCTTTTGCGGTACGCGGGCCTCTCACTGTTGTGATGGAGCTCAGGCTCCGGACGCGCAGACTCAGCGGCCATGGCTCACGGGCCCAGCCGCTCCGCAGCATGTGGGATCTTCCCGGACCAGGGCATGAACCCATGTCCCCTGCATCGGCCGGCGGACTCTCAACCACTGTGCCACCAGGGAAGCCCTGCAAGTATGTTCTTGATGGGCATAATTCTTGGGAATGGCATCCGACATTCCAAGGAGTGTCTATTTTTGTCCTTTAGTGTTGGTAGATTGTAAAAATAGTCCCTAATTCTTTCCCTACCTACTTTTATGCCCTTGTAATGTTATATTGCAACTCTTTCCATTAAGAAATGAATCTGGTTGGCCATTTAACTTGTGTAGACAAATAATAGCACATTAGCAAGTGTGATGCCAGCAGAAGCTTGAGAAGGGCTTAACACCGGTGTTTTCTCTCTCTCTTTATGCTCTTGGAACACTCTACCATGTGAAAGAGGCTGAGCTAGCCAACTGGAAGACAAAACATCTTGTGGAGGAGAATTGAGGTCCTCAGCTAAAGCAAACTACAGATACATGAATTATCCTTGATCTAGAGCAGCTGAACCCAGCTTACAATTGTCAATTTTTGAAATTGTGAGTAAATGGCTGCTGTTTCAAGCCACTAAGTTTTGGTGTGATTTACTATACAACAAAAGCTACATGATAGTGGTAGTTTTTGAAAACAAACATTTGAATCACACAATTATTTATGCATGTACTTGATTTCCACTTCTAGACAGGTTCTTGTGGCCAGGGTCCATATCATACAATCTTTTATTTTTCCATAAGGCTATTGTGATTTGCAGCACAGGGTAGAAGCTCAGGAATCAAAATTGGTTGTCCAGATACATTTTAAATAGGACAGAAAGGACAGAATTTCTGCGAGGCAGAAGCTTAATTAAGAGTATTAGTTTCTATATCTGGCTCTGGTGACATTCCAGAAGTATTTACACAATGATCTTAATCTATACAAATCTTCATCTACAGGAATCTACACTCTTCTGACAAGAAGTGTCTAGTAACTTTTCAATGTCACTCCCATAACCTACTTGCTACATAGCCTTAAGAATTCTAGGAAGAGGCATTTCTTCTTAAATGAAAGGCATTTCTTCTTCTCAGGTGACATAGAAAATACATGACTCCCCGCAGTACTGGCTGCTTTTAACTTTTGTGATGGCCAAAACAGAGTGTGTCGGTTAATTTTATGTGTCAACTTGACTGGACTAAGGGATGCCCAGATAGGGAGCAGTGAAACGTTATTTACAGGCGTGTCTGTGAGGGTATCTCTGGAAGAGATTAGTATTTGAATTGGTAGACTGAGTAAAGATTACCCTCACCAATGTGAGTGGGGATCATTCAATCCATTGAGGGCCTGAATAGAACAAAAGGGAAGAGGAAGAAGGAATTTGCTCTTTTGCTTAAACTGGGAGTACATCTTCTTTCACCCTCTGACATCTGCACTCCTGGTGCTCAGGCCTTTGGACTTGGACCAAATTACACACTGGCTTTCCAGTTCTCCAGCTTGCAGAAGGCAGATGCATCCATTGTTGGATTTCTTGGCCTCCGTAATTATGTGAGCCAATTCCTATAATAAATCAATACCTCTCTCTCTCTCTTTCTCACTCTCTCTCTCCCCCTCCCTCTCTCTATACTGTTGATTCTGTTTCTCTGGAGAACCCTAATACAAGAGTTCTGCATAGGAGTTGTTCCTTTACTTGACCCATGAGCTGTCAGTACCCTGTGGTATTACCTTCCTGTATGGTGTATTCATTGCCGACACAAACCAGGAAAGCTATTTGAACTTCTCTTCCTGCTAGGCCCCTAAGGAAGGGAATTGAAAGAAGAAAGCAGGGTTTGTCAAAATAAACTGAGGATTGCTGACCTGTTTCCTTCATTAAGATAATCTCCCTTCAGCCCTTCTCTGTCTTGGTATGTGTGCATGTACCCACACAGCTGATGTGTTTTGGTTTATAGGTCTGCACCTCTTACTGGCTTTGCATTTATTTTTCTTTTAACATAATATAAGCCTACAATCTGTTGAGATATGACTACTTCTAGAGATTGTAAAGGAGATATTTTATAAATGTTGAAATCTATATAAAACTAACATGCACGCTGTTTTTGGAAAACAACTCACTGACTGCAAAAATAGCATGATGTTGTTTTCTAAAACGTATTACCTAAATGACTAATAATAATAACATGACAAGATAATTAACACCTGTATAGCATTTTTCATTTTAAGAATACTTTAGAAATATTAATTGAATAACCTCTTCAACACCCCACTTTACAACTAGAATAAACAAAGCAGAGGTTAAGTGATTTCTCAAAAGTAAAAATACACTGCATAAAATTTAGCAGCATGTCCCTGGTGTTCCTGCCATAACCTTAGACCAACAAGTGATCTCTCGTTTCCCTTCGTATCTAGGATCAGGAAACTGTTCATGGCATTAATATAATACTCTACTACCAGCCATGATAATAGTCAAGAGTCCACCTACTGAATTATATTCAGTCACTTTCTGAAAATGAGGAGAACCTAATGAGATATCAGCCAGCAAGATAATAAAGTAAAACCTGAGACTTCATTCTATCTCCAATTTGTAAGTACAAAAGAAATTCTGAATATTTTTTCTCGGTGGCAGATGTTACTGTCTTTTCAACTCAGTGCAAAGGAGAATAATAGTCAATAAAGTTAGGAAGGGAAGGCAAGGATGTGGACGAGGACAGTCCACAATCTGCAGGCCCCACAGATATGCTTATAGGCCAACTGACAGGCAAAACTGACACAATTTCTCAGGTGATGTCACTCTGTGGATGGGCACTGAGTACCCAATATTTGCAATTCATTTAACTATTACCTCTTTCTTTGGCTACTGTCTGAGAAGAGTTATTCTGTTCAATAGAGTTAGCAATACTCAAATTTGGCTAATACTTAGCTTGTAATGCAAAATATGAGCTCTAGACCACAAATAACAAATATTGGTGAGGATGTGGAGAAAAAAGAACACTTGTGGACTGTTTGCGGGAATGTAAATTGGTGCAGCCACCATGAAAAACAGTCTGGAGGTTCCTCAAAAAACTAAAAATAGAACTACCATATGATCCAGCAATTCCACTCCTGGGTATTTATCTGAAGAAAACAAAAACACTAATTCAGAAAGATCCATGTACCCCAGTGTTCATAGCAGCACTACTTACAATTGCCAAGATATGGAAGCAACTTAAGTGTCTGTCAACAGACGACTGAATTAAGAAGGTGTAGTATACACACACACACACACACACACACACACACACACACACACGATGGAATACTACTCAGCCATAAAAAAAGAATTAAACTTTGTCATTTGCAACAATGTGGATGGGCTTGGAGGGTATTATGCTTCATGAAATAAGTCAGAAGGAGAAGGACAAATACTGTAGAATATAACTCATATGTGAAATATAAAAAGTAAAATATACTAGTGAATAAAACAAAATAGAAATAGACTCACAGATCTAGAGAACAAACTAGCTGTTACCAGTGGGGACAGGGAAGGGGGAGGAGCAAGATATGGGTAAGGGAAAAAAAGGTACACACTACTATCTATAAAATAAATAAGCTACAAGGATATACTGTAGAGCACAGGGAATATAGCCAATATTTTGTAATCACTATAAATGGAGTATAACCATTAAAAATTGTAAATCACTGTTGTATACTTAAAACTTATTGTAAATCAACTATACCTAAATGTATATATGTGTATATATATATATATACTCTAGATCTTGGGAGCAACTCTATGCAATTAGTCCTATTTAATTAAAGTAGCATCAGCCTGCAAGGTGGTGGTGTGATTTTTGCCATATTGTATAGGTGCAACTTATAAAAACAAACCATAACGCAGACCTCCTAGAGAACGGACTTGAGGTTATGGGGAGGGGAAAGGGTGAGCTATGACAGGGCGAGAGAGAGTCATGGACATATACACACTAACAAACGTAGTAAGGTAGATAGCTAGTGGGAAGCAGCTGCATGGCACAGGGATATTGGCTCGGTGCTTTGTGACAGCCTGGAGGGGTGGGATAGGGAGGGTGGGAGGGAGGGAGACGCAAGAGGGACGACATATGGGAACATATGTTTATGTATGACTGATTCACTTTGTTGTAAAGCAGAAACTAACACACCATTGTAAAGCAATTATACCCCAATAAAGATGTTAAAAAAAAAAAACCATAATATTTTTACATTTTAAGGATTCTTTCCAAAAGCCACCAGAAAGTTCTCTGTTAAGATTTCAACAGGAATAAATATGTAGAACATACAGAAAATGAGATGTTCTTCTTCAATGAATTAAAAGAATAGTCTCAGTGGTTACATATGAAAATGATGATAGTCAAGGAGGGTAGATGATAGATAAAACATCAAAGCTAGGAATTATATTAGTTACCCAGTGTTGGCCTGGTAGAAAATGTGCTATTATTTGTAAGTAAAGAAGTTTTATATAACCAATAAATTACTACTATAATCAAAATCTATTTGTGTTTTCACTAATTTAATTAAAATTGTGGGAAATATGTATTTGACCCTTTGGAATTACATCATCTCAGATCTTTTGAGTTGCAACATCTGAGAGATATCAATACTTATCTGAATTGAATATGTACACCATACTGTTTCTAGCATTATGGTAGGGTACCTACCCTAAATGACTCTCCTGATGGAGAATGAGAGGAGCATGAAAGACAAGAATGCACAAAAAGAAGCCAGAAATGATGTGAAAACAGGGAAGTTGAGGATTTCAAATAAGGCTAGATAACTTGAGCTCACTTTGATAGCTTTGTGGGCATTGAGATAGAAAAGAAAGCTTAAAGCACAGGTGCCATTGAAGCTGGGAAGTCTTACAGGAGATCACTTTATAAAGCTGGAAACATAAAAGAAAACGCTTTCAAAACAAATGAGAAATAAACCCACCATTCAGTAGGGAATATCAGAACAATGTCCATTGTTGGAGGGAAAAAAATAACGTGCTCTGGAAATTTATAACCAAAATTCAGGCATCATATGGTCTTGTATTTAAAATTCATGAAAACTTTGTGGCCTGTGAAACTCCAAATGGTCTAAAAGTACCAAGTTGATAGTGTACCCAGACAACTAATAGAAGCAAGTATAGATCCTCTATGGAAAAACACACACAATTTGTTAATTGAACAAATTCAAACCTGAAATAATGTCTTCAGTTAAAGATCTGAAGAAATTGAGCAGTCACTGTCAAAAAGTACAGAATACAAATTAACTACGCAACACGAGTGAAAACTACCGAACATAACTGTGATAGACACAAAGATGAAGGGAGGTTGTGCTGCCCAGCCAGCTGCAAGCATTGAGGTAAGCAGACAGCTTCTTTGAGGATCTGTCTCAGCCTCAGAGAGTAGCCTTGTTCAAAGCCACACCATTCCGGAGGCAGCTTGTGTCTAGTGAGGGTGTAAAGGCTCAGCCATTTCTTCCCAGGATGATGCCCATGGACAGTATCTGCTCCCCAGCTTCTCATTATGTGGGCTGATGTTTGTGTGGTGTCTGCACTGCAGTTTGATTGCTTCTCCCTGCTTTTCATGGGGAGTGACCCTTAATGAATATTTCACACCTCAAATTCAATCTCAGCATCTGTTTTCAGACAGCCCAACAGGTAACAACAACAGAGAACAGAATCAAACCCTCAAAGACTGAAGCTTGAAGGTGTCAAATACAGAATACACAATAAATATGTTTAATAGGTTTTAAGAGATAAAAGATAAGTTAAAACATCAAGGAAAACAGACTACTAAAAAGAACCAAACAGAGTTTCTAGAAATCAGCAGTATCAGACTTGAAATGGAAAACTCAGTGGCAAAATAAACAGAGCTGAAGTGAACTAGAATATACATTTGAATAAATTATCAGGAGCACAGCCCTGAGAAGAAAATTAGTAACAATATGAAAGAGAGGTGAGACAAGAAAGAGGCTAAAACATTTACCAGAATTGTTGAAATAAACCAATCCTCAGATTCAGAAAGCTCAAAAATATCTCAACCCTGATGAATGAAAAGAATTCCCCTCCCATTTGCCACACAGTGTCACTCTATAACACAAACAATAAGAGAAGATCTTTGAAGGAAACAAAGAAAAGCTAGAACAGCAATTAGACTGATAACAGAATGACAGTGTTGGCTAATGAAAAATAAATGTCAACCTAGATTATTATGCCTGGTGACAGTGCTTTTAAAGGGTGATGGAGCAATAATGATATTTACAAATGGAGTAGAGAGCTTACCAACAACAGCCCCAGACCAAAGAAAATTACAAAGCATATATTTTAGATAGACTGGGAATGATTGAATATGAAAGATCTTACAAGAAATAGTGAGTAAAGAAGATATTGGTAAATATTTAAATAAAGAAATATGAATCTAAGCAATTGTTATTGGTATTAAAAATTTAACAAAAATAATGTCTAAAATAATGTTCAATTTGGAGGAATTTGATTAGATTAAAATATTATATTTTATATTGTGAGAATAAAAACTTTTTAAGTAACTCTAGACATCATCCTTAAATTTTGCACATTAAAACGCTGTAATAAACCCCTAGAAACTAGAAATAGAATGGATAACTAAATGCTAAGATGCTAAAAAACAAAACAAAATATTTAAAAAACAAATCTGAAATAAATTTTTTTTAAAACCAAATCTAACAAAGTATTAAAACATACATATACAGTGTGAGCAAGTTGGATTTATTTCAGAATCAAAGATAATTTTATAGTAAAAGATGATAAATATAATTTATAATTCTAATAAATTATGATGGTCAAACTATCTCATGAGTTGTACAAATAGTGTCTAATTAACATTCACTTATGAAAAAAACTGTCAGCCAAATAGAGATAGAGAGACACATTAGTTCAGCATCATAGAAAACTAAGTGAAAACTATAAGATAAAAAAGAGAGAAATAAAATTTTATTTGTTGAAGATGATGCCACTGTCTACGTAGAAAGCCAAAAGTATCTGTAGATAAATTATAAGCATCAATGACAAAAGTTAACAAGCTCACAAAATACAACCATCAAATTACAAAAGTCAATTGAATTTCTATGTATTTGCAGTAATCAGAATATGTCATTTAAAATATATATTACATTTTTCTATGTTTATATATGGATATACCATTTAGAGTAGCTATAGCAAGTACTTAGGAATATATCTCACAGAAGATATGAAACCATTTTATGTATGACCTCAGATAGTTCCTATTATCTCTGGTTCTCTATTTCCTCATCTTTAAAATAGAGGTAAGAATACTTAGCTCATTTGGTGAAATAAGGACTAAATAAAGTAATGTATAGCAACTGGCCAGCGCAGAGCCTGACATACAGTGAGTGTTCAGCAAGGCTTAATTCTGTTTTAGGGGTGTATTGTTATCATCAATAAAGTATCTTAGCATGCGTATACACACACACAGAGACATACACACACGTACACAATAACATATGCGTGCGTTCATATATAAGTAGAACAACTAAGATATATATGGTTTATCTGTGTGTGTATCAGTACTTCTGCTTCTCTGGTTCACTGCTGACTGACACATTATTTTCACAATTTGTGAATAATTGTTTTTATTTATATGGCAATTACTTCTGAATTCCAGACTAAAAAGATAAAACTCAGTCCATGTCAGTAAGAGGCTATAGAGAAGAGTCATGGAAGTTTTGAGTAAAGAGTAGAGTTCAGGTGGGGTCGAACAAGCACCAATTCTACCACTTTTATGACGAAGGGGGCACTTACAGATATGGTTGAGGATTTAAATTATGAAAGTTCACATTGTTAATCAGTCTGTTTCAGCCCAGAAGTAATATCATCTTCAAGTATCCTTTTTACATTGGAAATTATCATTTAAGACATGTTCAATATTTTTACAGGATTTTCACTATGGTTACCATCAACATCTTCCATTCTCAGTTATGTCCCTTGTGCTCACTTTCAGCCATTTTCCCTGGAGATAACAGTGAATGGGAAGATGGAAGTTTTGGAAATCCAATCTGTTTTTTCATTCAGAAAAGTGATCTGTGTCTCAAAGCTAACTTCCTCTTCTACGCTTACCACAAGGGAAACCTGGAAAATCTAGGGACTTGGCATTAAGTCTTATATGAATTAAGGCTTCAATTCTATTGCCATCGTGTGGTATTTATTATGTAGTCTTAGACGGGCACAGGGTCTTAAAACTAGTTTAATATCACCTGTTCATGTTACAGATGAAGAAACTATGGCTTAAGGAGACTACTGTCAAACTTGCCAAAACCACGTAACTATTTAGTGACAAGTTCCTAAGGAAATATACTTCTTGTGCAAACCAGTTGTCCAAGGAGTTTGTTTAGTCCCCTGGAGTTACAAGGCAATTCTGGGAGGGCTAGGCTCTTCAGATTTCTTAACAGTGTGATCAACAAAGGAGACTGTGGGGTATACATTTATTACCTTTTCCTGAAGTAAGTAACATTGATCTGGAAATTTTGGGACATTCCAACAGCATTTAAGATGGAGAGGAAAGGCCTGGAAATTTTGAAATAACCCTGTTCCTATTTACTTTAAAGTTCACATATCAATAGTTACATTGATATTTGCCATGTTTGTGGTGGTAAACCTGTGAAAACTGGCAGGAAATCAATTGTGCCTTTTTTCTGGTTCTCTGTTTTCAGAAAATCTCCCTCTTGATGGTTGAAGATTTAATAATATCACTAAATGCTTTTATATTCTCTGAATATTTCATTTTTTATAACTTGAGTCAAACTATGCTTGCTTCTTAGCAATATTTTTCACTCTTTTTAGATTGTGAACTCAGGTGGGAAGATGCTAACTAGATCATGATTGTATCATTCCCATCTGGGATGGGACAGTTTTCCACAACCAAAGACTGAATTCCAAACTTTCAAATCATGTAAAAAATAAAAATCTCTGAAATACATTTAAGGGTAAATCAGAGTGGATTCATTCTTCCTACTGGGAAAAAATATACACCCTCCATTTTCACATTTCACCACAAATTGCCCACTTCCCTCCCCTCCCCATATTGGCTGCACATGACTCACAGAAGTGTACACACACTCACTTGTTATCTAACCATATTATCAGGAGAAAATAATTGAGAATATTGCCACACACTGTTGGTAGTAATGGTTAGGAGCATAAACCGTGAACCTGGTTAGAATGGAGTTCAAATTCTTGTCGATAAATCTACAAGCTGTGTGATCATAAGCAAGTTACTTAAGCTAAGCATCAGTTTATGTTTAGAATGGGAATAATAATAATACATCATGGAATTGCAGTGAGATTTAAATGAGGTAGTACATGTAAAGCACAGGGCATAATGTCTTATGTGTTCCAGCCAATAAACATCTCTTTAATAGCATGTCTTGAATAAATAAGTAATATCTTGTCCAAAATTTAAAACATATATTTCCTTAGTGGTTCTTCTTGGATTATTTCTACTCCTTTTGTAAATTGACAAATATTAATTTATAGGTTTGCCTCAGGGATGATTTTGAGATTTTTCAAAGACTGGTTTTAAAAAACAAAATCCCTCTTTTGCTAGATGTCTTACTTGTGTGATCCTTTTATCAATGAAATGAAGGCATGGGAATAAATTAAATTATCCTCAATTCCCTTAATGCTGTGAAATATATTTTTACAATAGTCTATGACTAGTTCCATAACTGATCCAGTCCTATTATCTCACCTTAACCAGGAACTTGGTAAAGATAAAGACACCCTAGGATAAAGGAGATGGATATTATTGATAGGAGACAGGGAGATACTGAATATGAGGGATAATGATTATAAGAGAACTAGAGCAAAGGGTAGATTAGGGTCAGAAAAGAGAACTTAGAATTTCCAGAAGACGAGGACTCAGGAAGTAAGTTGTTTCCCCAAGAAGGAAACGTAGGATGATGAAATTAAATATTAAACAATCAAACAATTCATCAATCCATCAATCCTGGAAAAGAACAGTAGAGGCAGTATAGGGAGCTTAAGAGACAAAGTGTTTGGAGATGGAATGTGACAAAAAGGATAAGATTAGAGAAGATTTGAAACAGTTTGGGGGGAATATGTACTATGACACAGACAGGTGTAGTGGAAAAGTGCAGGTGTAACTATGGTCAAAGAGGCTGAACTTGGGCTTGACCTAATCAAAGTGGCTGGCTCTTTGTGTCATGTAAGGTTTAGAAGCCCAAGCTGAGACAAGAAAGCTTTTGGGTTTGCAGAGTTAAAGATCTTTGTGGCACGACTAGCAAAGTGTCAGTGTGGTGAGGGACTTAGTGAGCTCATCACTGCAGTGACTCTGCAATCAAATTTGCACAGATGAAAAAGCACTGGATCTGGGTTCAGGAGCATAGTCAACTCAAAAGAAATTGCTTATTTCTCAAGGATTTATTTGGCTGGAAGCCTAGCTGATTCTGCCTTCTCTATAGCATGGCACCATGGATGCTCAGTTGGAGAAAGCTATTAGAATTAGTTCTGTTTCATCAATATGCACTGCTAAGAATCCAATTCAAATCACTGCAGATGGCTGCCTTACTGCATTTTTTCCTTTATTTCAAAACATGCTATAACTTTTCCATTAGTGTGTCTGTGTGTTCATGGGTACGTGTGTGCACATGTAACTATCTGTTCTAGTTTGCTAGGACTGCCATAACAAAGTAACAAAAATTGGGTGGCTTAACAATAGAAATTTATTGTCTCATAGTTTTGGAGGCTAGACATTTGAGATCAACGTATAGTCAGTGTTGCTTCTGTCTATTGGCTGTAATGGATAATCTTTTCCAGGCCATTGTCCTAGCGTCTGCCAGTTTTCTGACAATAAATGGTGTTCTTTGGGTTAAAGATGAATTTGCCTCCATCTCTGCTTTCATGGTCACATGAGATTCTCCATGTGTTCATGACTGTGTCCTAATTTCTCCTTTTTTCTTGTCAATTTGGACTAGGGGCTCACCCTATTCTAAAATGACCTCATCTTAACTAATTATATCTGGGACCTTATTTCCAAATAAGGTCCTCTTCTGGGGTACTGAAAGTTAGGACTTCAGCATATTAATTCTGGAGGAATACAATTCAACTTATAACACTGTCCATATATATCCATATGTCTATTATATAAATCTATAGCTATATTGATATCAAAATCTATCTACCCATTTTGTGTGTTTGTCTACTGCATGTATATGATTTTCTAAAAAAGTAAATAATTTTACAATGTTATTTAGTTTTCTTTCTACTTATTATTTACTATCTTGCTGATATTATTCGTTGTTTACTTTTTATTAGGAACAGGAAACACCTCTAAAAGGAAAGTCATTTTGATGACTGTACATGTATCACTCCTAGGTTCCAAATACAGAATGGAAACAATACCACTTATTTTAATGGAGATAATTCTATATAAAAAAATAAATTCAGTATTAAAAATGAAAATGCAAAAAAGGAAAACTAAGGTATCCATAATTAGCAATTTCAGGAAATAGACATTATTTATGGGGCTGGGGTAACAAACAAAGGCACTGACATTATTAAAACATACAGTGCAGAAGAGGGGACCCACAGCACTGAAACATGGACCTCTGGGAGGGGATTCAGCTGCTACTGATGTATCTGAGGTTAGAACTGGGGGTTCAAGGGTCTAGGGCCCAGATCTCTGAGGAGGGGGCAACACCAGCTGCTGCTGGGGTCTGATTCTTCACATGTGGGAAAAAATTGCAAACTAAAACCAACTGCTGTTACTGGGGTGCAGAAGTGTTGCTGGAGTGACACTAACAAGAACAGGAACTAGAAACAGGCAAAGCAGCAGGCAGAAAGAAACATGTTCTTCCTTGAGCTTTGCTGTCTCCCTCTCAGCACCCCTTCTTGATAGAATATAAGAGAGCCTACCGGCAAACAGAAATATGGTTTTCAGAATTTCAGAACCATAAAGCAGAACACAGAAGGGTGGATTTGAAGCTGAAAGATAATAGCTTAATATCTGGCACAATGCATGAAATGTAAAGGACTATATAACTTTGCCAAAATTTACCTTGAAGGAAAAGTTTCATACCCTCATATCTCCCAACCATGCTTTCTATGATGTTGTAGGCTTTCATACTGACTCTTTACTCCTTCAACCTTACTTTGACCAACCACAGACCAGCACTCTTTCTCATAGCTTACACCTCAGTGAGTGACTTCTGGAGGAAGCCTATTCATACTACGGCTAAATGGAGCATTAGGTGGACACAGCACACAATCAAAAAAACAAATAATGCCAAGATCCAAAGAACAAAAGCTATCACCAACCGCCATTTTTACTCCTTAGGCAAATTGGGAGACATAACTCCCTAGGGCTAAAATTAAATTCTCTGCAAACACCTGGAAAATGATGTATAAGTTAACTCAAATAAATTGACCCACTAAACTTCTTTCAAGTTTACATTTCTTCACAACCTCATCACTGGGTTTAGCAGATATTGTATTTGTTAACTCTTGGATAGATTTGGAAATGGTACTGTGTGATTTGTATCTTTTGAACATCTTATGATAGGGTCATTGGCTATTTGGACGATCTAACTCTGGATCTGGCCAATACCATGACTATTTTCTTCTAGGTCAGATCTACTTAGAATGTTGTAATGCTCAGTGATAACTTGATAGATTGCTAAGTTGTGTCTTTTATTGCCAGTTTTGTGTGGCTTAAACACTAGTGTTGGCAACAATTCTACCAAATTCTTACTGATAGAACACTTGCAGTTGAAATATAACCTCAGTACGGATTATTCTATAGGTCTATAGAGTTAATTAAAGAAAAAAACTAGCCAAATCCATTTATAATTACAATCTTGTTTTATTACATGGAAGCCTTTTAGCAAGTGGAAGGTTAGAAAATAAGGAGTGAGCATTCCCATAGCTCTCTTATTAAGAAACCAGGTTTATTTAATGACTGGTAATCATTGTTTGTCTTTTTACCTCCAATTTAGGCAGAATAAAAAGTGACCATTTCCATATTAAGCTTAAACTCCTTAACACTGATATCTCCATCCAAAGACAAAAATGAAGTAAGGGTCTCTAGGAGTCCATAAATAACAACATAACTTTAAAAAATACCACTGTACTCTAGCTGGAAAATTTTTCTCCATTCATCACACAGCAACAAAGTAGTAAAAGGTAGTAGTCAGATAATCTATGGGCAGTAGATTGATTGATCAGCCTATCTTTAGGCTCAAAAACATTTTCCCAGAAGTTAAATGACATTATAAACATAATGAAATAAAATTTCAATTGCAATGCAGAAGAGGTCACATAGATGTTGATTAAATTCAACCTGCCTAATGAAATTACTTTTGAAAGGTGTTTTTTTATCTCAATGGGAAGTTTTGAGACTATCAGGGCTAACAATAATTGTATATTTTGACATGGCTATTCCTGATATGATTTTATGAGAGAAATTAGAAAATCCCAATTAACTGAGATAACTAGGTGAGAGAATTATTCTTTCTTATATTTAACTTTTACCTTTATTTTATAGAATTCAGACTTATTTTCTTCTTGGATATAGGAACTCTACCTGCTATAAATATTTAGTTAGTCAATTTAGGCGAAATAACCAGCATGAGAAGAATATTGGGGCTTCCCTCGTGGTGCAGTAGTTAAGAATCCGCCTGCCAATGCAGGGGACATGGGTTTGAGCTCTGGTCCAGGAAGATACCACACACCGCGGAGCACCTAAGTCCGTGCGCCACAACTTGAGCCTGAGTTCTAGAGCCCGCGAGCCACAACTACTGAGGCCACGTGCTACAACTGCTGAGGCCCCCGTGCCTAGAGCCCATGCTCTGCAAAAAGAGAGGCCACCGGTATGAGAAGGCCACGCACCACACTACATGATGAGTAGCCCAATCTCACCGCAACTAGAGAAAGCCCGTGCACAGCAACGAAGACCCAATGCAGCCAAAAATAAATAAATTTTAAAAATAAAAAATAATAATATTAACTGCAAAATACATTAGAATTTTTTTTTGATCAGAAGATTCTAGTCTTTCCCAGACTATTCATTCTAAATAACTCTCTGTCCACTTCCTTTAGGAAAAGCTCATAGTGTAGCTTATCCCACCTTGAACATGGGAATCTTGCTTTATCCTCAAATATAGACTCACTAGTTTTCCAAATCTTCTAAAAGTGCTACCTCAACTTGGCCATGTCTCTAAACCTCATGTCTTAGGTCCAGGACATTATAGGAAATGTTTTCACATTATTGATCATCCTGCATTCTTCATCTCATTAAGCTTACAATAATACAAGAACCCTAAGAGGCTCAGTGGTCTCTGATTAGCATTTGATTCCAAAGATGTTTGTCAGTCATAGACAATTTCTCTCTGATTCTAATCACAGATGCTTAGAGTAATAAGGTGTGTACCATGCTTTCATCTTCCTGTCAGCTTCTTCTGCAACAATCAGGAAACAAGTAGGAACTGTCTTCAGACCAAAATATTGATCCCAGTGTAGAACCTTGAATCTCTATGCTTGTTTGATTCCTGTACTATAATATTATGTCAGAGGAAGGGTGAAAAGAAAATTCTAATTCTAAACAGTTTGAAAAAGGGCTTATGTTGTGGCGCCTTTTCTCTTTAACTTACATTTAAATAGCTTGATTCTGGTTTTAGATGAGTTGGATGCAAGCCCATCTGCCATACCAAAAGGAAGAAAAGTATCCTCTTCTATAGTGATGATGTGGTTTTATATCATGAGTTAATAGCTACCTCAAGAAGCAATATAATCTTTGGGCTAATTACTGTCAGACAGAACAGCTTAATGTCAACTCCACTGAATCTAAAGTTGTTGTCTTTGGAGGGAGTTCTCAGGTGTTAAAATGGACACTATGAAAGAACTCCATCCCACAAGTCAATTTATCTTATTACTTAGGAGAGTGCTTGGCAGCGACCTGCCTGATAGGCTGATAAGCTTATAGCACCACTTAAAATCAGGAGCAATTCTGATCTAACACTGAATTTCTCTTATGGAGAAGGCACGTATGCTTTCAAAATATCTTAGGTCCAAATAAATTATTTTATACACAGAACTCTGTGCTGATTGAATTGTGATCCAAGCTCATGTATTAAAAGCTCTTTCTTAGGGAAAGCATCATAGATTCCAATGCAGAGGTAGGATGACCCTCCTTTCATGAGTCTTAATGTGCACAAGGGAAGGGCAGTGTTGTTGTCAGATGTTTGAATATCTCGTGGGGATAGATCTTTCTGCAAACAATAACACAAAGATCTATAATTTGATCACTGAGCATGGAATTCAGTCTCAGGTCCTTTAAACAAGGTTACTAGAGGCCAATATTCTTGAAATATCTTAGCTTGACTTCCTTTAATGATGCCTTCATTGCATTATGATTCAATGCTTTGCCTTGATTTTCATCAAAAGATAACATAAAGTATAACCACACAAAAAATATTTACTAACCTTTGGTAAAATCATTGTTGGAAACATTGTCTATTACAGTGCTCAATGTATATATTGTCTACTGCATTGCTCAATATAGAATATAACTATGATTATATAATATTTCCACTTTAATGAAAATCCACATGATGAATCTCTCCATGAGTTCGAATGCTAGGAAAGAGACTCTTAACAAATGACTGTATGTGCTTCTACCATTGAGAGGAAATAGGGACCTTTATGTAATCTCTTTATCAAATTTACCTTTTTTTTTTTTTGTCGGTACGCGGGCGTCTCACCGTTGTGGCCTCTCCCGTTGCGGAGTACAGGCTCCAGATGCGCAGGCTCAGCGGCCATGGATCACGGGCCTAGCCACTCCGCGGCATGTGGGATCTTCCCAGACCGGGGCACGAACCCTCGTCCCCTGCATCGGCAGGCAGACTCTCAACCACTGCGCCACCAGGGAAGCCCTCAAATTTACTTTTTAAAACCTATTTTCCACTACGCACTTTCCATATAAAATACACTAAACAAACAGAACTACATATTATTTTTTGTGAAGGACCATTTTAGCACTAAACCACTTTGAACCTCAAATCTTCCCTCTGCACACTCAGCTCCTCACCTTTAGATACCAAATCAAAGGCTTGCCTCTTCCTGGAAGGCTTCCTTTATTGCCACCCCCCACTCCACCCTCCCTCTCAACACACCCTGTTGCCACTAACCAGTTCCCTCACCAATGATCCTGACTACTTAGCACCAAAGTTATTAGTACATCTGAAATGTTTTTCTCCTATTTTAGACAGTTCATTAAAGACAATTTTATGTCTAATTCATCTTTAATCCCCTGAAGTGTCTGTCATAGCACATATGGAAAATTGTTGCTCAGTAAATATTAAGTAATTTTAAAAAGCAGGTAGTTTTTGATGTTCCTACACAGCTCCTTCTTACTTCAATACCTTTCTCTCGTCTCTTGTGCCCCAGACTCTCTGCCCCAGATGATTTGGGGTATAAGGTGGTTAAGCACTAACATCACAAGCCCCTTTCTTCAGAAGCATGTTTAATGTTGTTACATAGAACATGACAAGGCACCCCTCAACGGGAGATCTGTGTTTCGTTGTCTCCAACAAGGAAGTGCTACTTCCACCCTGGAGATCAGCTCTCTTCTTCCTTTCTCTGCAGTGTGGGAGAAAGAACACAGACATAGAGCAGGCTGGAGAGAAGGACTGCAGGGCCAACGTAAAGACAACAACCGGCTTCTCAGTTAACAAGTAAAGCAGGCAGCCAGCATTTTTCCGAGCATTTTGGAAAGGGGCAAGACTTCCTTACTGACTGAATTTAAAGTTCACTTTGAGCATTTGCATTGCAAAGCCCCCCAAACCAAATGGCACATAGGAATGAGGTCAGGAAAAGCAGAGAAAATAATCTGCAGAACAACCCAGGAGAAGTCAGATCAGATGCTTCAGCTGCACTGATTAAGTCATCACTAGATGCTCAGGCAGGAGAAAATGAAAGTCGACATCAGAACTTCAACGCATATATTTTGAAATTATTACATATATTTATGTTTAAAAAAATAAAATTTTCTATTCTCATTAAAAAACCTCTTTAGAGGTTGCAATAAGTCCAGAGCTATTGGGCCCTGAGATATAAGAACAGGACAGAGAGGGTGTTACAGAAGTATCATATTTAAGCTTCTGATTGCCCGGAAAAAAAGCAAACTAAGTGAGTAGCATCCTTAGAGAATGTTGTCTACAAAACGCTGAATTAGGTCCAAGAATGTTACTCTTTGCCTTTGATTAGTTGATTTTTTTAATTTTTATTTTATTTTATTTTATCTTGTCCATAGAGGATACCCATAATGAACACCAAACCTGCTAAAGGATAGTGAAAATGTGCCCTATCACTCAACTTCTCCTTTCTTGGTAGCATAATACTAATTCCTTTTTATTCCATAAAGTGAGATTAAAGCAGTAAACCTAATCAAACAGCAACTCTGGCCCATGTTCCATAAGTATTTCAATTCCTTTTAACTTACAAATGAATAGACACAATTTCTCTGACACCAAGTTTCCATCCCTTCTTCTCATCAGTTTAGGCACTGTTTATATTTGGGATCTATTAGATCTACAGAGCATAACCTTTTCTGTAGTAACATTAACAATGTATCATTTTTTTTTCTTTTTAAGTGCTAATTCACTGACTGGAAAACTTAATGAAACACTCACCTTGGCACTGCTACCTGCCTTTTGTCACTTTGAGCCGATAATGCAACATAAACATTTTGATTCGTGGGCTTCAGCAGGCACTGCTGTGAACTTCTTATGAGTGAAAGTAGCTCTTAGCCTTGCTGCCTTGGTGTTAGCTTTCAATAACTGGAACTGCAGAGAGCCTGGCACATTTCTCTGATACAAATGCTAAGAAATGTCTTTGATATTCACACGCTCGTTGATTCACAGAGTCGTGTTGATAAATAGCACTAGGGCTCAAGCAAACGTTATCCAAAATAAACTACACTATGACAAAATGAAGGCTGTAGAGTCATTGAAATATTAAATATGAAAGACCTCTACAATTTCTTTTCAGCATTCTATAAAAGAGATTTATGAGTCCTATCTTTATGGTAAATGATGCATAAACGATGGTAAAGGTGTATAAGGAGAACATATGAAAACTCACACAGAGAGCATAGTCGGGGGAGAGCCAGCTTTTCTAAGGGTGAATGATTCTGCTGGTTTGTTTAGAGTATATCCTCCAGTGATGGATGCAAAACTGCAACATTTTAGAATGCTGTTTCCAGGAAAAGAAAGAGACTGGTTCTCTAACAAACAGAATTTCTGGTTTTTATATGTCGGAAGATATCCTTTTTTCAATTTCAAGGGAAGGGGCACTCAGTTCACAGCCCCCCTCTAGAATTCTTGCTTTTGCCTACGAAAATTGAACTCATTTACGTCCAAAGGGAATAATCCCCTCACCAGTTCCCACAGCCTGTTTTTTGTATAGAGGAATGATGATTCCAAGTGATTATAAAAATAACATTGTGACCAGAACAAGTTTATCAACCAAGCATCCACAGGCCCCCTACTTCTTTCTGTACTATGCTTTTATGCTGTTTCCACTGGGGGTTGAATAGAATATTTAGGGGAAAAAAATGTTTCTTCTTCAGAAGCAGAAAGGCCCTTTCTGATAAAGCCCCCTGTAGATCATCTGTCCACTGGAGGTGATCTCCTCTGCAGCTTGACAAGGAATTGTGACATTACAAAGCAGGGCAAGGAGAGACTTGCAGCCGGCTTACTGTCTGCAGAGCTGGCACATGCTGAAAAGTCATTTGCCCGTTTGTCTTTTTTTTTTCTTCTTTCAGTGTCTCTTTCTTTTGGCTTGTAATTACTTCCACAGTGTACAGTTTTGTTTTCAGTTTGTAATTTTCTGATGCAGTAATTTCAAAGTTTCAGAATAATCAATTATTGCAAGGATGATAAGAAGATATATATATTTCAGCTGACTTATTTGAAAGTTAAGTTTCACATCATCACATAATTCAGTCTCCTGAAAACCTCTCCACAGACCGATGAAGCAAGATGCTCTGATCTGGCCATGACAGAGTTCCACTTTCCTCCGTACGGCCCACCTTGCTGGTTTGATCTAGGCCTAAGGCAATTTGCATTTGTTTTTAATTCAGTAATCGTTCTAAATTGCTCTCCATAAGGTTACAGTGCCACGGAAAAAAATAACAAGTTATAGTCTTCATGACTTGAGAGAGAAAACTTTTATTTTCTTAAATGTAAGACAAAGTGGGATGTGGTTTTCAATAATGACTCTCAAAGCGTGTATTAAGTACCCGAACAGATAAGACCATGATAAGGTCAATAAAGAGGATATTTAAACATCTGTAGGCTTTTTTTCCTGTTTCTTTTTTCTTTTTAAACTTAAGGTTTTAAATCTTGAAAGTTCATGTCCAGTGTCTTGATCAGAGATGATAAATGAACTACTGAATTGGAAGAAGGTGCTGCTATTATTTTAACCAGTAAACTAACTCAGGGTTAATCTGGATGTTATTTAACCTATTGAAAGTGTTTTGAGTGAACATATGGTTTCTATTGTGAAATCAAGGCACAGTTTTAACTATGAATATAGATAATTACCCTTTGGACTTTAAACATTTATATGTGTCACGTTGTGTCAGAGCATTTTTCATGGTCAATAGGTTGAAAGGTTATAAAGTTGAAAACGAAAATCAGTACTTCTGAGTAAAACTATATAGCCAGCACAAAGAATGCGATTCACTACTGCTCTCTCTTGGAAAGAGCTAGTAATAACACTCAGAAAACAATCACTACACCAGCAATAGCATAGACAGTGATTGCAAAACAGGCCCTGTTAAAAACCTAATCTCGGCACTTAGAAATTAAGCCGATATATTTATGAATATCTCGATGATTATTTCATCAACTGAATTATAGACGATGGTTTTTTTTTCCTAGTGTAATGGGAAGAAAAGGAGAACATTATTTTAAAACTTTGAATAAAATGTGTCTACTGCAACTCTGTTTTGAACGTTTAATAGAAATGTAAGTTTTGAACAGAACGTTCACAGCAGGGTACAAATTTTGTAAATTACTCAGCATAATCTCAATACTTTGGGCCTAAAAAAACAATTCCTTGAGATAGGACAATATTGTACATACCCACAGGCTTTGTGAATGGCTGGATGCCATAGAGTCTCAAAAGACCATGACCTCTTTTGCAGCATAGTAACAGCAAATTTTCAAACTGAGAGAGAGGGAGATTTTAATATGCTTTTTGGCAAATGTCTATTTTTAAATGAATTAACTTCAGAGTTACAGCACCCATTTTGCACTGGCTGGTGATGCTAGCCCTGTCTTACAGTGGATAACTTAGTACAAATAAGAAAAGGCTAAGGCCGTTGCTCCATCTATCCTCTTATCTTTCAAATGGCACATTTCTTGGGACAAAGACAGTGTCTTGAGGGCCTTTGGTTTTGTCAGGAAGGGAAGGCACATACATTGTTTCTAACATGAGCTTTGTTTTGCTCAAATTGTTTGGAACCATTGATATCAGATGCCTTTGTCTTTTTACAGATCTCATAGGCAGTGTTTTACAGAATGTTGTTCCCTTGCTGCAAGACGCCAAAAGAAAAATCTAACTAACGATGAAGGACTTTGAAAAATAAGAGTTTATGACAACAATATATACCAGGTTCCCATTATGCTAGACTGACAACCAACTCAGCAACAAGTAGTCTTTTATGATAAATATGTTGGTTTTCATTTTCTAACAATAAACGCAATGTAAGCTTGTGTTGACGTGTTTATAGCCAGCCATATGTATACATTATTTCCATCATTAAAATTAAATTTTAGGACTCCTACATTTGTTACCATTGTAATCAGAGAGCTCTTTCCAGATCTAAGACCATTCTTCCTCTAAGAAAACCACATGACTTCAGACAAATTCCATACCAAAAGGTAAATGCAAACAACTAAACTTGAAGAGACCGTGATAGTCTCTGAAAGTCTCTGAATAATTACCAAAATCATTCATTAAACCCATCCACAGTGACAAGAAACATGCAAGAAGTGTACCTCTGCTTGTAATTCAGGTCACCTTTAAATCGGCCCTCAGAGGTAGAAGTGACAGAGATGGGAGTGGGGTCAGGGGAGAGAATCAGGTTATCACAGTGTTGTCAATAGTGAATGAGTGGGTAAAACAGCAGTTTATAGGAAACCAATGATTTTTAAAAGGATGTTCACTATTTTCCCAGCCAAAAATTGTTTGCTGCCTTCCCACCACACATGCACACTTTTAAATTGTCTATTTATTAGCTCTCCTTCACAAGCAAATAAAGACTGAGGAGATACCATGCTTTGACACACTTACTTTTACAAAAAGAATTCCGTAATTAACAATTTGCAAGCCACCGAATGCACTATATGTTAAAGAGAAAAGAATATCTGTCATACTGTTACCATGAGGTTAAACTATTTTATGCTACATCTTTTTGTGATTTTGAAAATAATATATATAAATAGAAAAAGAAAAGATTTTGATGCTTGTATAAGCTGCAGAATATTTACAACTATTATACTCAATAATTTATATGGTAGGTCCTTTCATGTAATTTCTGAATTTGCATTTTTTATTATGCATATAAACCTTATTTTCCCAATAATTTTATAGTATCCCCTATCTGCCCTAAAACTGTCAGTCTTTTACAAATGGAATTATTTAAGGAGGATGCATCTTAAAATGTATGTTGTTGCCTATGATAATAATATGTACAAGGTACTTTTAAGTAAAATAAATAATTTTCACACTATTTTATCTTTAAATGTTCTTTATGTTTTTATAGAAATTATATTTATATTGTTTCCAAAGTGCCCATCTTCCTTTTTTCTTACATTCATGAAATATTTAAAGAATTTTTACCTAATATTTCTCAATTTCTGCTCTTGAAAGAGCAAGAGAATGAAAAGAACACAGAGGGTTTAGCTCAGGCAAAAGGAAATATTTCCTAACAAAAGTGTAAACTCTTGGAATTACTATAAGAAAATCGATTATGTGTTCTTCCCTTGAATTTATTATTATTAATCAATTATTTGACCCTGATAATTAAATGAATATATTTGCACACTCTTTACAGACTGGTGTTTGAAACACAGTGTATGGTCAATATGTCAACTGCTATTATTTATTCATTAATTCATGTACTCAATAAACATTTGTAGAGCTCCTACTGCGGTATTCAATGGTAAACTAGAGCAACACCGTTTCACTTCATGCATTTTGCAATCTACATTGTATTGTCAATTTTAGCTTAGCATATTTCTATTTTAAGACAGATTATCCTGTTTCTGGGGTAGCTCAGGAGTAGTGATGCAAAGTAATGGAGGAATATATCCAATGCCCTCTCCAAGACCCTTCCATCCGCAAGAGTCTTCACAAGGTCTAATGAACCTGTTTCAAAGGTAAAGCCATTTACTTCACATTTCACCCAAAGCCTGGCAGCTACTCATCACGACATCGTGTTGTTTAAGTCAACCGGGGCTCAAATCAGAGTTCAGAAGGAAACATACCAGAAGTTGGTCTCAAGCAGTAGTTGAAATATTTTACCCCATACCTACATCTTAGAGATGGTAAATTAGTTAATGAGGTCATTTCCATAAAGTTTATAAGCTTTTTGGAAATGCAATGATAGACAAATACTAGATATTATAAGAAATATTTTAGCACTTTAAGATCTGTTTATAAAGTTGACCCTCTCGGTTAGGCTGAGAGACCCAGTTACCTGATATTCCCGGTGCTTGCTCTCCTTGGGGAGGGAAGTGACAAAGCTGACTTTTAAAATAGTCCTTATTACTATTTTAATGCATATTGAAACATTTATTAAGAATCCATAAAAAAACATTAACTAACCTTAAGGCAATTCCTGAAAAAGACTTACACCTGTGAAAACACATAAAGTACCCATGACAGTGGCTCGCAGTCAGCATTTTATTTTACCACTTTTAATAACTTTTGCTGCACCGCATTATATCATAATCTGCCTGTGGCTTGTCCCATGAGGTCAAGCATAAGAATAAAGAAATGGAACCATATTAAGGGCATTAAAACAAAACCATGGTTAGTACAGGTAAAATTATTTTTTAAAACAGGACATTTTCTGGATTTCTTCAAAGTTCTAGATATCATCACAATAATGTCAGAGTCATTTCTGGAGAAAAAGAAATGAACAGTATTGATGTTATGTTAGTACTAAGATTATTGCTTTTTCTTTCTTTTGAAATAAAATTTAGGTGAATGTAATTAGAATTGTTATTCCAGAAGGTATGATTAATTTCAAAATTAGACTTAGACCACTGGAGGTGTCTTTCCTATGACATTGTCACTATGCCTATGAGAAAGCATCTATGTCTTCCAATTGATTTCTTCTTTTTCAAATGTATTAGTGATTGAAAGGAAGTAAAACACACATTAATAATTCAGAGAGATTTCAACCTATCACACTTCCAAAACTAATATTCAATTCTTCTGCAACACATTTCTCCAACATCTTTAACAGGAGGTAGGTCTGCTATTCTACTGAAAGGAGCCTTGATGTTTATCTGTAAAGCCCTCTACCCACTCAATGCACTAAGCATAGAAAGAAAGACCTAAAAATAATACGAGATCATCTTGTAACTGAGCAGGACCCTATGGGCCTTCCTGGGACAGGACACCCCGACCCCCATCCTCCACCTGCCTCTTATTTGTAGAAAAACTTTAGCCTCCTATAGGCCTTCCCCAAGTCCCAAAGACTAAATTTAATCAGAGAAGTGAGAAAAATACAGAAAGATAGGAAAATAGTCAACTAGACAAAATAATAATAGTTTAGCCATTAAACAAAATTAAGGACATTTAGTTCCTTCTCAAGGGCTCTAGATAATATTCTGAGTCATATCTTTTGAGCTATTTTGCAGATACTGAAACTCTCACCCGGTGGAAGAAGTTAACTACACAATGACCAGACTATAGCCATGCATATGCTGGCCCATCTTGAACAATTCTAAGAACTGGCCTCAAGGAAATGGGAACAAACCGACTCTGGAAATAAAGATTAACTGTACTCAAAACAATCAATATGGTGTTGATCAGACTACCACATGGCCAATTTCAAGATGATTTTTGGAGCCGACTAAGCTGTTCTGCACATAGACCCTACCCCACCCAGCCTATGCACCCCTGAAACTCCCCTTTAAAAAGCTCTTGCCCCCTGATTGGCAAGGGGTAGCTGGTTCTTTGGGACATGAGTTCACCTTCTCCCAAGGATTTCTGGCTTCCTCAATAAAGCTATCTTTCATTTTACCCAACACTTGTCTCTCAGTTTGGGATTCTTGAGCAATGAGAAGCCGAACCTGAGTTCGGTAACAATCTTGTTCATCCAATCCCTGATTTTACTCAGAAAGGGAAAAGTTCACAAATTGAGTTTAGAAAATGCTTAAAAACAATTATATATATATTTTTATAATTATATATATATATATATATATATAAATTTTAAAATATTTGTAAGTCCTTTAAATTGGATTGAAAAATGATGACATCAACCACTTGCCCAGGTTTCAATCCCAATGCTAAAGTTTTATCAGCTGTGCAGCCTTGGGTAAATGACTTCACCTCTCTGATTTCAATTTTCTCATTTGTAAAATGGCGATAACATAATCTTTCTCACAGGCATGATGTGATGACTACTGAATGGAATCATCCCATCATGTCCGCTCTCACAACTGTAGTATCCCCATTTTACAGGGTTTGTAGTATCACTATTTAGCAGAGTACATGGCACATCACATCTAATGCTCAACCAAATGCTGTTGTTTTTCTTCAGACCTTACATTTAAAAAGTACCTGCACACATTATTTGCTTAAGCTAAATAAAACATTCTATCCCAGGTAGCCTGAAATTAGTTTAGAGCATCAAACTCAAGCTTGAAGGTATATTTTAAATGTGTCAAAAGTCGTCCTCTGCATCAATCACTATTTTTACTCATTTGGATTTCTTGCCCGGTTACCTTAGTTGAAATTGCAAAAGTATATGTTCACGACACTGTTAAATTAAAATCAGGAATGTAACCATGTCAACTGTTCTGCAAATAGTGTGAAACACATTGTCATCTTTGATCTCAGAAAAGTTTTCACTCTGTAAAAGATTGTAGCCCTTCATACTAACTGTTTCCAAAGTAAGAGGAAAGAACAGGGTTTATACCACGTATAGATGCTAAATTATGCATGGAGAATGTTTTTTTTAATTATAAAAGAGGAGCGTGTCTCCAAAAAAATGCATAGCTGGTGCCTAAATGCCCAGTTTGTTTTTATTATTACCAGAAATGTGCATATAAACTAATTTTGCAGGTGGGCTTACTGCACCTGTTTTTCAAATGATAGTCCTTAATGAATTGTCTTATTAAAAAATACATGCAATCATAAATATGTAGGCCTTGTGTCAATTTTGAGACAACTGGTCATGTCCTACTTAAATATTAAAGTACGAGGTTCAGATCTCCTTCAGCTGTCTTTAGTATACCCAAGTAGTTAACGGCAGCAAGGAAATATAGCCCACTAAAAAAATAAATCTTTACAAATATATCTTTCTCCCCTTGCTCTCACTAAAATTTCCGCTTGAAACAGGTGAATGGGATAAATTAGTATCCATTGCAATTTCTACCCTTTACCTAGAATCCATGAGCCTTAGAACTTAACTCTCTCAAATTCTGCTTTACTTACTGTCCCACTGCTTTATTTGTTACAGGTGAGGAGACAGACCTAGAGAAATTGAGTGGTTCTTCCTACATTACACAAATAATTAGTGACTCAAGTGTGCCTCACTCTGGACATCCAGCCCAGTTTTTTTTGTTTTTTTGTTTTTTAAAATAATAGCTACAACCATAGATTTACCTGGCAGGAAGTTTGGCTGTGATTTTCTTTTTTTTTCCACAAAAACAGGATTTCCTATGTTTTATTTAATAAAATAGGATTTCTTAATTGATAATAAATTTTTATATTCTTTCTCAGAAATTTAATTCTTAAGATGTGCTTCAGCATGCTGTGAAAGAATGTATTATTTTTAGAAGTGTGTGCCACTTAATTCCTGTTAATTTTCTCTAACAGATGGTATGGGTATTTGATTTATGCACTCACCTTCATGTAGCCTGCTAACCATTTTTTTTTATCGAGGACACTCTTTTTGTTCATCACTTTACCTTTTCCACTATATAAAATATTATTTCTAGAGAGAAAAAAGTGTAAGAGAAATTTTCATGTTATTGAAATTGAGCACAGTTTGGTGATTAATTGCATTGTTCTCATTACCTTCTCTGCCTGATGTTCAGGGCTCATTATTGCAGTGTGAATTCAATGGAACAGGGATCTTAACCAGGTGTGGGTTATTAAAGTGGCAGTGCCCAATTTGAAATTGTTAAATGAGATGTATCAAAGTTGATATGCTTAACTATGTTCTTCTTCTAGAAAGAAAAGTGGTGCTTGCTCAGGAAAATCATTCACATCTATCATGTGACAAAGATTCAAAACTCTACTTTCCTTGGGTAGAGCAGGAGGAATCATTGTATCTGTAGGACATCCCAGTAGCTTCAAAACTGATACAGGAATATAGTTTATTAAAGGAATTTCCTGTCAGTCCTGTGGTTAGGACTCAGTGCTTTCACAGCTGGGGCTGGGTTCAATGTCTGGTCCCTGGTTGGGGAACTAAGATTCTGCAAGCCATGGGGCACAGCCGAAAAAGAAAAATGCATGCCTTTTGGTAATTATAAAATCATTTATTCCTCACCTGTTACAAAGAGGATGTTCTCCTTCACTTAGAAGAAAATAAATAGTGGAGGTTGAAAGAGTACATGAAATATTAGCCTCTAATAACAATAAATTTAATTCAGGTTATAAAAATATTCTTAAAACTTTACTCAAATTAACTACCCTAAAGATGAGCTAACTTCTTCAGACAGATGAAAGTGTGCTAAAAAATCAAGTGAAAGTGGTTTCATTAAATTCTTCATAACTTTGATAGATCCACTATAACAACATCAAGGGTAGGCTCAAGTGATAGACTTGGGAGTTATAATGATGTCAGCTCCAGTTTAGAGAGGTCTCCATAACCACATGGTGCTAATTTCTGCCTCTTACGGTTAGATCAACAACAAGTTTGGCACAAATCAGAAAATTAAAATAGATCGACATAAATTGAGAGTTTGGGGGAAAATATGACATTGCACAGAATTTGACAGTTTATAAAGCGATTCACAATCCAATCCTACACAAACTTTTTGAGCTAGGTACAATGGTTTCCATTTTACACATAAACTCAAGTTCAAAAAGGATACTTTTCTTGCACCAAATTCCATATTAGTTAAGGATAGAATATGGATTGCAACCCTTTTTCTTCTGACTTCTCCATTGCCTCTACATAGATTGTTCATAAGTGGCTAAAGCAAAGTTTTGCAAAGATATATAATTCTTTGAGTCTGTAGTTGACATATTTGCCATCTTACTGTCTCTTACATGAGTACTGAAAGGTAGTAAAGGATCAAATGATGCTTTGTTGTGATTTCTCAGAAATTGGAGAATGGCAAAGGAAACCAGTGAATGGTTCTGTGTTACCAGGAAAGACTCAGAGGAGAAAAAAAATAAAGCTTAACCAGAATAAGATTTGGAAGAGTATTTGTTTTTATTGATTTTTGTACAAACAAACTTGTTTCACTATTGATTATACATATTTATGTAAATTGACAATGAAAAGTTTCTACTAGTTAAAAACAGAATACTTGTTGGTGGAAAGGAACTGTGACTTCAATTGGTCTAAATTATATTTGATTAGACGAGTTCATATCACAGTAGTTTGGCTCAACAATCCAACAGAGAAGGAATAAAATGGGGAGATTACCAAGTAATGGTGGAGAAGGAGAATCAGAAGAAATGTGAAGTTTTTTGTACATATTAAAAGTATATCAAGCCTTTGTTAAGCAACTTCTTTGTGCATAGCTGAATAATCTTAGTTGAAATTTATAGTAGTTTTAGGTCCAAAGCAGCTGAATATTATCCATTTCACATGGCTTAAATTACCAGCAGAAGCAGAGGACATGTATCTCCGGCTCTGGACATCTCAGCCTGAGAGCAGATATAAACACATATCATAGCCCCGTCCTTTGTAAACCATGGAATCCAGATACTTTATTTAACTTTTGAACCTTAGTTTATTTGTCTACAAAATGAGTACAGCAATAGTATCTATATCAAAGGTTCTTGGCGAGAAGACAAGATTATATACATCAAATATTTAGCATCATTCCTGGCAGATATCAATGACTCAATACATGCTAACTATTATTAACATAAGTCCATGTATATATTAAGATTCTATAGGGCAGTTGAGAGAGAAAAAATATCTATGATCCAGATTCCAATGCTGAATTGGGTAATTGTTATTACAAATGCAGAGAAAGGAGTTAGGAGGTAAAATACATTGGGTACAAAAGGAGTTAGAAGAAATCCAGGAGGCCCTTCATTACAGAGATGGTCCTAAGTCAAACTTGGACCTTCAAAAGCCTATAGGATCTGGAGTAGGCATGGACAGCCTGGGGGAGATGACTGTAGCTAACACAACAGCAGGGATATCATAGATATTGCATTTGACAGCTGGTAAATTTGCTGTCTGAAGAGCTGTGCACAAAAATATAGCTAAAAGGAAGTATATATTGAGCACAAACTTTAGTCAAGCACTGTTCTAAGTGCATTATCAGTTATCATATCAAATATTGGTAACTACCTTATGAGATAGGTAGTATTATTATCCCCATTTTACAGATGCAAAAAACGAAGAGCAGACAGGTTGTGGAAATTTCCTAAGACTGTATACTCAGCTAGTGTGTGGCAAAGCTGGGAAAGAGCCCCACATTCATGTTCTTAATCAATAAACCATATGTGTTTTGTGTTTCTGTAATCGGAAGCTACTTCTTGTGGGGGGTAGGTAATATGGCACTATTTGGTTAAAAAAATATTCTGATGTCTGGGAGGGTAATGGCCTTCAGCAACAGGAAAAAGGATATCAGCTACCTTAAATTCCAATTTTATCATATCAATCTTGTTCTTTAGAATGAAAAATATAGCATTTGCTCAGGTATAAGTTGACTAAACTAGCAAAAGAGAAACAATTTGAAAGAGCCTATAAAAATTCTACTACACTATCATGGCATTACAAAAATCTGTGTATGGCAAATCATATTTATGTTTTCTTCCTATACAACGATAACTACATGGAAACTTGGGTGTTGGAACTTAACTATGTCTGAAAATGGATTTCATATTGTGGCTAAATCTATCTGCTTCACCATATGTACTTCATTCCAACATGGAATAATTTCTAGTTAATTTATTTTACATGGAAAACGTACAATAAAATGATAGCTTAAATATAAAGAGTGGTTCAAATATAGGAGACCTGCAAAGTTCTGTTGAGTTCTCAAATAACTCCTGATTTTCCAGATGCAATTTATTCAACTTACCCTTATTATCTTCACTTTATTCCTCCAACAATAGGTCTTTAGGCCATTTTACGGTCCTATGGATATTAGCACTTCTAATGGGGGTTGGATAAAAAAGTGAGAGAAGGTGAAATTTAAATCAGCTCATTTTACTGCTACTTTATTAGTTTTAAACTGAATCTTTTGAAACTTAGCAGCTCTAATGAAAGTCTGATTTATTTTTGATGTAGCACATCCAATTTTTGCCCTTTCTTTATTCAACACTGTCAAAAAGAGTTTATTTGGTCCCATGGTACCTTCTACCAACCTAGGCTTGGGCATGTTCTAGGAATTGTTATGTGGGTTTATGATAAAGGGGTGTGTGCTTTTTTTTGGGGGGGGGATGTGTGCTTTTGAGTGTTATATTCAGTTATATACAAGGCTGCGACTCAAAAATGGCATTCCTAACTTCAAGTAAGCAGCAGTTATGTCTAACCAGATTGCACATGACAACTCTTTTGTCTTATGACTTGGATTCATTCCCATTTTTCTGCCTCTCCATTTCTCAACCTTCCCCAATATCCCAGATCTTCCTTCTCACATTGTCATGTCTGCACATTCTGCTCTCTCCGTTTGCACTGCCATGTCCTCTCATTCTCAGCCTGGCATACACTCATGTATCTGTCAAACATCTGCTCAAATAATGCCTTTTCTAATTAACCAGGCTATTGACTGGTCTCCCTCTGTGCTCCCATAGGATTCTACCCATACTATTTATTATTTATCATGTTTGATTATCTCCCGCATTAGCTCATGAGTTCCTTGAAAGCTTATAATGCTCTGTATGATAGCCCAGTGTCTGGCACAGAGTAAAAACCCACAGCAGGTTTTCTGAATAAAAGTTAACATAGCTAACATGTTTCAGTGTTTCCTGTGTCAGTATCACTCAGTTAGGCAACTTATACACATTACTCATGAACTCCTCAATTTGACTCTATGAATTAGGTACTATTAATATCCCTTTTTTCAGATAAGAAAACTGAGACACAGGGAGATTAAATAAATTGCCCAAGGTCACTCAGTGAACAAGTTGCAAAGTCAGGGATTTCAGCCATAGTAGTGTCTTCAGAGCCTGCACTCACTGTGTATGGCCATTCTGAGTAGATGAAGAAATGAATGAATCACTGTGTGAAGCAAATACTGCGTTTAGACGCTGTTTATGCATGCATGAAAATTTGGTAGCCCCATGTATTTACTGAGCATATATCAAATGCTAGATACAGAAGACACAGCTATCACTTTCAGAAAACTCAAAGAAGAAATAGACATTATGTTAATAATGGGTAAAAAGCTGTCATAGATATTCTTATACCAAAAGCAATAGGGACACAACAGCGAGAGGTTAGTGCTACAAAATTTGGAATAGTAAAAACTTTATGGATGATTCTTAAGTCTTTCAAAGACGAGAAGGTTTTACCAAGTGAGAATCAGAGGAAGGGAAGATCAGGTAAAGGGGCTACAAGAACAAAACATCAATATTCACATCAGTCCACGTTAAAAATATAAATAAAATTAAATAACCGCCACCACCAAAAATCATTTACTGTAGTCCTGTTATATATAAGGATACACTCACCATTCACATTTATCCTATATCATTTTATATATATAATATATATCTAGATATATATCCATACCTATATCTTTCTCTATATAGCTCTGAACCTGATATTCTGCCTGAGAAGAGAGTTTTGGTATGCCTTAGGCACTGGGCCTCTCTGTATCAGTTTGACCAGATCCTTTATGCTAACAATATGATTTATGGTGAATACCTCTTTTGCTTGGTGGTGTGTGGGGAGATGGTGAAGGAGTGAACTGACCTCTAATAAAAAACCTGACACAAAGATTCAGATGAGCTTTCCTGATTGGTGACACTTTGCAAGTGTTATCACACAATCTTGCTGGGAAAATTAAGTATTTCCCTGTGAGGCTCAACTATGAGGAAAAGCCTGGAAGTGTGTGTCTGGCCATCCTGGAATTTCCCCCATGCACTTTTCCCTTCTGACTGACTTTAACCTGTATCGTTGCATTGCAATAAACTGCAGCTGTGAATATAATATCTTCTGAATCCTATGGGTTCTTCTAGTGAATTATCTAGACTGAAGACAGCCTTGGGGACCACTGACCCAGAAACACTGACCTCATAGAATCAGTTGGGAAGTATTATCTTCTTTTGAATTTTCTGAAGGAGTTTGTGTAGAACTGGTGTTATTTCTTACTTAAATATTTGGTAGAATTCACCATCAAAGCTATTTGTTCCTGGAGTGTTCTTTGTGGGGATCTTTTAATTACCAATTGAAATGCTTTAATGGATTTAAGATTATTCAGGACTTCCCTGGTGGCACAGTGGTTGAGAGCCCACCTGCCAGTGCAGGGGATACGGGTTCGTGCCCCAGTCCGGGAAGATTCCACATGTCACAGAGCGGCTAGGCCCATGAGCCATAGCCGCTGAGCCTGCGCGTCCGGAGCCTGTGCTCCGCAACGGGAGAGGCCACAACAGTGAGAGGCCCACGTACCGCAAAACAAAAAAAAATATTATTCAGATCATTTATATTTTCTTGAATGAGTTTTGGTAGTTTGTGTTTTTCAAGGAATATCATCATTTCATCTAAGTTGTTAAATCTATCTGTGTAAAGTTGTCCATAATACTCCCTTATATACCTTTAGATATGCAGAATCTATAATGATGTCACCTATTATTATGAATATTGGTAATTTTTTGTCTTCTTTCTTTTTTATCCTGATCAATCTGGCTAGCAGTTTATCAATTTTATTAATTTTCTCAAAGAATTGGCTTTTGGTTTCATTGACTTTTTATATCGTTTTTGTCTTTGATTTAATTACTTTAATCTTTGTTCTTTATTATTTCCTTTCTGCAGCTGACTTTGAGTTTCTTTTCTCCTCATTTTCCAGTTTCTTAAGTGGAAACTGAGTTCATTTATTTAATTTGAATTTTTTTTTGTTTAGTATAAGCATTTAGTGCAATAATTCTACCCCTAATTACTGCCTTAATATCATCCCCCCAAATTTGATAATTTGCATATTCAAAACATGATTTGTATTTTTATATTCAGTTAGCATGGATTATTTGGAAGTATGTTTTTAGTTCCCCAAATTTGGGAATTTTCCAGAGCTCTTTCTGGAAATTTCAGATTTAAATGAGAATCTTTCATTTCTCATTTAATTCCGTTTTGGTTTGAGAATATACACTGTCCTAAATCCATTTAAGTTTATTAATTTTTTCATAGTTCAGAATATGATCTACTTGGTAAATATTTTATATGTACTAAAAATAATATGTATTCTCTTGGTGTTGGGTGGCATGTTTGATAAATGTCAGGTTGGTGAAATGGTTTATTAGGTTGTTCAACTCTTCCATATTATTAAAGATCAATCAAGCGAAATTATTGATTCTACCAATTGTATTGCAATTTCCCCATGATGTGGATTTTTCCATTTCTTCTTGTAGTTATAGCTGGTTTTGTTTTGTATATTTTGAAGCTATATTCTTAGGTGCCTAAACATTTAAGATTGTTATATACTCCTATTGAATTGACCCTTTATCATTTGAAATGACCTTATTTATCTCTAATAAGGTTCTTTGCTTTGATATGCATGGCATATCTTTTCTATCCTTTTAATGTTAACCTATTTGTATCTCATTATATATAAGTGTGTTTGTGGTAGGTAGCATATAGTTAATGTTTGCTTTTTTATCCAATATGACAATCTCTGCTTTTTGATTGGGATGTTTTATACCACTTATGATTAACTGATTATTTATATGGTTAGTAGTAAATCTATTTTGCTTCTATTTCTTTTTACTCATATGCCCTTTGTTCCTGTTCCTCACTTTTTCTGTACTCTTCTTCCTTTGATTAATTAATTTTTATGATTTCATTTTATTCCTTTTGTTACTTTCTTAGCTATAACTTTTAAAATATATATTAGTGGTTGCTCAAGAGTTTGTAGACTATATTTAACTTATAACAGTATACCTTCAAGCAATATTATACCACTTCATTTAGAAAATAAGAACATTACAGTACTTTATTTCCATTTCTTCCTTACTGATCTCAGTGCCATTATTTTTATTCATTTGACTTTTACATATCTTGTAAATCCTACATTTTATTGTGTTTACTTTTGCTTTAAAAAGTCAATTATGTTTTACAGAGATTGAAATAAAAAGGAAAGTTACCTTGTATATGTTCCCATGTAATTGTCATTGCAGTTAATTTTGTTCCTTTGTGTAGATCTATATTTCTATGTGGTGTCATTATCTTTCTCTATGAAGGACTTTCTTTAACATTTCATGTAGTATAGCTCTGCCAGTGATAAATTCTCTCCATTTTTGTATATCTGAAAAGATTTTATTATTGCCTTTATTTTATTATTATTATTTTTTTGCAGTACGCGGGCCTCTCACTGTTGTGGCCTCTCCCGTTGCGGAGCACAGGCTCCGGACGCGCAGGCTCAGCGGCCATGGCTCATGGGCCCAGCTGCTCCACGGCATGTGGGATCTTCCCGAACCGGGGCACGAACCCGTGTCCCGTGCATTGGCAGGCGGATTCTCAACCACTATGCCACCAGGGAAGCCCCTGTTGCCTTTATTTTTGAAACATATTTTTTTCTGGATAAAGAATGTTAGGTTGATAATTTTCACCCTTGTCAGTACGCTAAAAATAGTGTTCCATTGTTTTTGCTTGCTTTGTTTACAATAAGAAATTGCCTTTTCTTCTATATATAATGTCTGTCTTTCCATCTCCTTTTTAGATTTTTCTCTTTATCACTGGTTATGAGAAATTTTATTTTTTATGTCCATGGTGTATTTCTATTCATAATTTTTGTCATAGGTGCATTGAGTTTATCGAATCCCTGGGTTTATAAATCTCATCTAATTTGGAATTCTTTTGGACATTATTTCTTCAAATTTTCCCCATGCCTCTTTCATTTCAGGGACTCTATTTACACAAATACTAGGCTACTTGAAGCTATTCCAGAGCTCACTGATGTTCAGTGCATTTTTTAAGTCACTTTATTTTCTGTAACAGTTGGGATTATTTCTATGGCTATACCTTCAAGTATACTAATCTTTTCTTCTGCAACATCTAATCTGCTGTTAATTCCATCTAGTATTATTTTTGTGTTAGCCATTGTATTTTTATTTCTACAAGTTAGATTTGGGTTTCTTTTATACCTTCTCTACTTACTTTTTGAACATATGAAATATAGCTGTGATAACTTTAATGTCTTTGTTAATTGTAAGATCAGAATCTATTCTCAGTCAGTTTCAATTGATTGATTATTCTTCTAATAAATTGTATTTTTCTGTTTCTTTGCATGCCTATTAACTTCTGACTGAATGCCAGACACAATTAATTTTACCTAGTAGTGAATTGGATATCTTTGAATTCCTATAAATACTCCTGAGCTTTGTTCTGGGATACAGTTAAGTTACTTGGAAATAGTTGGATCCCTTCAGATCTTGTTTTTTTAAAGTTTGTTATGTGGTACCAGTAACATATTTAGTTTAGGCATGATTATTCCCTAATGCTGAGGCAATACCTTAGGGATACCTACCCAATACCTAGCAAATTACAAGTTTCTCCAGTATAGCTGATGAGAAAAGACACTTTCCAGACTTATGTGTGTGCCAGATTCTCTTTTCTCTAATATTTTTTGGTCAGTTCTTTCCCTCATCTTGGATAGTTTCCACACATGCATATGCTAACCAGTACTCTACTGAACTCTCGAGGGTCTTCCTCTGCAGATCTTTGGAGTTCCCCTGCTGCACAGTTACCTTTTCTCCAATAATCTCTCCTGAGTACTCAGGCATCACGGTCTTTCTGGTTTCTTAGCAAAGTCTCTCCTATTCAGGAAGTCTATTAAGCTCTGCCTGGATCACCCTTCCCTCCTAGGAAAATTATAAGGCTCATGCCATTTATTTCATGTATCTCAGGGACACTGTTCTTTGCTGTCTAATATTTCATATCTTAAAAACCATTGATTCATGTATTTCATTGTTTTCTGGTTGCTTTAGGCAGATGCAGAAGTCTCTTAATAATAAACAGCATTTCTTGATTTCATTACAGTCCAACTTATTAAAGTTTTAAAATAATTTGTGTTTTTTGTGTCCTGCTTAAGAAAAATCTTTGCCTCTTCCAAGGTTACAAAAATGTTGTATATTTTCTCCTTAAATTTATGTTATATCATCCACATTTATGTTAATTATTCATCTGGAATTGATTATTTGGTATAGCATGATGTAAGGATCAAAATTTTTTTTAATCACATATAGATATGGAGTTGACCCAGCACCATTGAAAGAATCACTCCATTTTCATTACACTTTAATATTGTCTTTATTATAAATGAGGTGACTACATATGCATGGAATTTCTGTCTCATCTAATTGTTCAGTTTGTCTATTCTTGTACCAATACCAATTTGTTATAATCATCAGTCTCATAATAATCATTGATGTCTATATTATAAGTAATCCAGATTTGTTTTTCTTTAAGAATATGTAGGCAAAATTTTTCCATTTGCATATCCATGCTTTTATATTTTTGGTAAAGATAATTTTCATTATAATATCATACATCCTTATTGTGAAAATAGGAAAAATACAGAAAAGTAGAAAATGGGAAACTGTTACTCATAATACATCTCCCAGAATTACCAAATTTTACTATTTGAAAGTATTATTTCTATTCTTTTGTTTCTGTTGATTTTTAGAATTAAATGATATAGTGAAATTATGCTACCTGCCTTTTCAAACATCAAATTTGTGACTACATAATCAATGTAATAATTCTATTATAAAAATTGAGAAATAAAGAATATACATATTTTAAAACATTCATTCTTACCACTGTTAAAATTTTGCCATATCAATTGACAGGTTTTAAATGCATTTTTTATAGTCTCATGAGATTATGACATAATGATTTTTAAACATCCTGAAACAAAACTTCACATATCATAGAAGAAATGAAGCTGGACTCATGACAGAAAATATATTAACTAAGTGGCTTATGGACTTTTCACAATTAAAAAATTAATGACTCAATCCATTTTTAAGAGTTTTAATGAGGCAGAAAGTCATTGTTCATGTTCCTGGAAAATTACAATTATGGTTCTTAAATCTACTTTTTTTTTTTTTAGAAGTTGAGAAAATGAGGGAAAAAATGTATTTGTGGATAATTCTTCTCCCATAGTGCTACAATCAAGTAAATAGTTTAGTCATTGAAATGATTACTGGATTAAGACATTCTTATAGTCTTACTGAATATAAAAATTTGCAGTAGAGTTTATCTGAACTATGAAGCCAAGCTGGGAATTTATAAGCAAATTTCTTAGAACTCAGGAAATACATGAGAAAGAAATGACAAGAAGAGGATAATGATTTACTCACAGGTTTTTAAATCTATCTAAGAGATATTAAATACTTGATTTGAAGCCTAAAATATGCAAGGGAAAAATACCCAGTTCTAATTTTCTGTTGTTTCCTGTTTTTTTTTCCCTGTATGCATGAATATATGCATTTATTTATCATCTTTTGGTCAGCAAGAGTGGTTCTTAAGTACTTTTTAATAAATTTGGGGTGTGTGGTTTATTATGATTTTTTTTTGATATATTGAAAATATTTTTCTGTTAACTCTCATGTATTTAAGCTATATATAAAATACTTGGGTTACTATGTCTTTATTTCACACCTCTATGGGTATTCTTCTAGCATCTACTAGCGTTGGAATTTTTTTAATCTTTGTGGGTAATCTATTATTCTTTTAGGCACTTATATGATTTTTTTCCTTTATGGAAAGTAAACTATTTTTTTCCTTTATGGAAAGTAAACTATTCTATGAGATTGTATCAATGTGTGGAACTCTATTGACTAATTTTGCAGTTCAGATAGCCTTTTACTTTGTATATTTATATTTCCCCCTCTCCTTAAGGAAATTATTCATGGCTTATATCTTTATTTATCACTTCACTTTCAATTATCTTATTTCCTTCTGAGATGGACTTACAACATGTAAGTTAAATTTTATTTCTTTATCATCCATAGCTTTCATCTTTTCCTTAATCAAATTCACTTTTGGCCATTCTCTCTGCATTGTATCAGGGAGCATTTGATGTTTACTGATCATGTCCCTAATTATGTCCCTATTAGAAATTTTTGAAAAATGTTTAAGATGATTTTTTTCATCACACTCATGTACTTTTTTACCTGTTTCTCTGCATCTCTTGCTTTTCTCTCATACAAATTTGCTTTAAATCTCAACATAGCTTAAACACTCCTTTCTCTCCCATATTAGACACCATGTCTTTGTGCATTCTATCAGGTATTCTTCATGCAGAGTAATCTTTTGAAAATCGAATCACAAGTCTAATCATGTGATTCCCTTGATTAAAATTCTTCAATCAGAGACTTCTCTGGTGGTCCAGTGGTTGGGACTTTGTCTTCTAATCCAGGGGCTGTGAGTTCAATCCCTGGTCAGAGAGCTAAGATCCCACATGCCTCACGGCCAGAAAACAAAAAAAAACAGAAGCAATATTATAACAAACTCAATAAAGACTTTAAAAATGGTCCACATAAAAAAAAATATTTTAAAACATTCTTCAGGGCTTCCCTGGTGGCGCAGTGGTTGAGAGTCCTCCTGCCAATGCAGGGGACGCGGGTTCGTGCCCCGGTCCGGGAGGATCCCGCGTGCCGTGGAGTGGCTGGGCCCATGAGCCATGGCCGCAAAAAATTCTTCAATCATTTCCTACTGCACTTAGTAAAAAACAAAGAAGCAAAATGTCTGAAAAGACACTGCATGAATTTTTCTGTTTCTATTGTCATATCTAGGAACTCTTCTCTTTCTTCACTGCTTTTGCATATGCTTATTTAATATGAAAATTTCATTTCTATAGGCACAACACCACAACAATGTTAATATTTTTAAAATATATTTAATATCTTGAACTATTAAAATTCAAATACTCATAGATTCTTCTCAAGGGATTTATATGATGTTGAAACTCTATTGCTTAGAAAATTTCCAAATATATTAAAGTACAGATTTATGCTTCTCTCATGGTATTTGTATGTTTGATTTAATATTTGCTTGTGATTCTCTCACAAGCAAGACTGACTATACATAATAAATTGAATAAACTCTATTGCAAATTTTGATATCCATTTAGGCAATAACAAACACTGTCATAATTTAATAATCATTTCAATAACTAAGCTATTTACATGATTGCAACACTGTGGGAAAGGAATTATCTACAAATATGTTTTATGCATTTTCTCAAATCCTTTAAAAAAATTAGATTTGAGATCCATATTGTCATTTTCACTGTCAAGGAACGTGAACAATGACTTTCAGCATCATTAAAACTCATAAAAATTAATTGAGTCGTTGAGTATTTTAATTGTGAAAATGTCATTAACCATTCAATTGAGGATATTTTCTATCATGTGTCGAGCACCATATCTTCTTACTGGGATATGTGAAGTTTTGGTTCAGGATGTTTAAAAATCATTATGTAATAATCCCATGAGACTATAAAGATGCACTTAAAATCTGTCAATGAATATGGCAAAATTTTAAAGGTGATAAGAAATGAATATTTTAAATATAATATATATTAATATAATTTATAATCTTTATTTCTCAATTTTCTATAGTGAAATTATCATATTAATTGTATAATCACAAATTTGATGTTTGAAAAGCCAGGCAACAAAATTTCACTGTATTATTTGACCTTAATTCTAAAAGTTCTTTGCACAGTTTAGGTCAAGTCTTTTATCAGGTATGACTTTTGCAAATATTTTCTCCCAGTCTGTGACTTGTCTCTTCATTCTCTTGATATCATCTTTTGCAGAGTGGAGGTTTCAAATTTTAATAAGTTCCTGTTTATCAATTATTTTTTCATGGATTATTCCTTACAGTATTTTATCTAAAAAGTCATTACCAAACCCAAAGTCATTTAGGTTTTTTCCTATGTTATCTTCTAGGAATTTTATAGATCTACATTTTACATTGAGGTCTATGATCCATTTTGAGTTAATTTGCGGAAGGGTATAAAGTCTGTGTGGACATTCAGTTTTTTGCACATGGATGTCTAATTGTTCTAACACCATTTGTAGAAAGACTATCTTTTCTCCATTATATTACTTTTGCCCCTTTGTCAAATATCAGTTGACTATATTTATGTGGGTCTATCCCTGGTCTCTCCATTCTGTTCCATTGATCTATTTATTATTCTTTAGCCAATACCATACTGTCTTGATTACAATAGCTTTATAGTAAGTCAGTGTCTGATAGTGTCAGTCCTACAACTTTTTCTTCTCTTTCAATATTGTGCTGACTATTCTGGATCTTTTGCTTCTTTATATAAACTTTAGAATCAATTTGTTGATATCCATAAAATAACTTCTTTGGATTTTGATTGGAATTACGTTGAATCTACAGATCAAGTTGGGAAGAACTGACATTTTGACAATATTAAATCTTCCTATCCATAAGCATGGAATTGCCCTCCATTTATTTAGTTGTCTTTCATCAGGGGCTTGTAATTTTCATCACATAGATTTTGGACATATTTTGTTAAATTTATACCTAAGTATTTCATTTTGGATAGGGTCTAATATAAATGGTATTGTGTTTTTAATTTCAAATTCCAATTGTTTATTGATGAGATATAGGCAAGAGATTGACTTTTGTATGTTAATCTTGCATGCTGCAACCTTGCTATAAGTGCTTATTAGTTCCAGGAGTTTTTTGTCAGTTTTTTCAGATTTTTTACCTAGATGATCATTGCATCTGTAAACAGACAGTTTAATTTCTTCCTTCCCAATCTGTATACCTATTATTTCTTTTTCTTGTCTTATTGAATTAATAGGACTTCCAGTACAAAGTGGAAAAGGAGTGCTTGGAGGGGCTTTCCTTGCCTTGTTCCTCATCTTAGTGGAAAAGTTTTTAGTTTCTCATCATTAAGTATGATGCTGTGTAGGTTTTTTTTTTTTTTTTTTTTTTTGGTAGATGTTCATTATCAAATTGAAGAAATTCCCTTCTATTTCTAGTTTTCTGGGAGTTTTGAGAGGGTGCTAGTTTTTATCAAATGTTCTTTCTGTATTTATTTCTATGACCATGTGATTTTTCCTTCATTACCCTGACATGTAATGTATTACATTAATTGATTTCTGAATATTGGATCAGACTCACAACATGTAATAAATCCCACTTGGTTGTGGCGTATAATTCTTTTTATACACTGATGGATTTGATTTGCTAATATTTTATTGAGACTTTTTGTATCTATGCTTATTAAAGACATTGGTCTGCAGTTTTCTTTAAAATCATTTTTGTTGTTTTGATATTAAGCTAATGTGGGCCTAATAGAATGAAATGGAAAATAATTCTTCTGCTTCTATTTTCTGAAAGAGATTGTAGAGAATTGATATAATTTCTTCCTTAAATGTTTGGTAGAATTCACCAGTGAACCTACCTGGGCCTGTTGTTGCTTTTATTTTGGAAATCATTAATTGTTGATTTAATGTTTTAATAGATTTAGCCTATTCAAATTATCTATTTTTTCTTGTGTGAGTTTTAGCAGATTGTGTCTTTCAATGCATTGGTACATTTCTTCTAGGTTATCAAATTTGTTTTCACAGATCTGTTCATAGTATTCTTTTATTACAATTTTAAAGTCCATAGAATCTGTAGTGATGTCCCCTCTTTTATTTTTCATATTATTAATTTGTGTCTGTCATTTTTAATTAGCTAACCTGTCTAGAGGCTTATCAATTTTATTGAACTTTTTAAAGAATCAGCTTTTGGTTTTACTTATTTTCTCTATTAACATCCTATTTTCAATTTCACTGATTCTGCTCTAATTTCATACTTTTTCTTCTGTTTATTTTAGATTTCATTTTCTCTTTAAAAACCATTCAATACTTTAAAAATATTTAGACATATTGATTTATTCTCCATTTTAGAAGTTACCTGATATTGCTAAATTGTGTCATAGGAGTTGAGAAAACCTTTATTCATTGAATGGGTGTCATATGCCTTTTCAGAAGTAGGAAATTAACTCATCTTTGTCACCAAAGCTATTTTGTAGCAAAGATTTTTATGCATACTGCTTTGTGTAGTATATAAGTTGAGCTTTATAATCCAGTTATTTAAATAAGTGTTTTGCAAACTGCTAAATATATCAGACGGTGGTCCTAAATTTTACTACAAAGAAGAGCTGACATTTATCACAAATGTATTACCTAACAGATATATACTAATTCGGGTCAACCCCACAACAGCCTTATGAAACTAGTTACCCCACTTTTACAACCAATCAAAAGGAGGTTTAAAGAGAAACTAACTAATTTGCTTAAAGTCTTCCACTTTTAAACTATCAAATTTATCATCAAACATAAACAGTTTGGTTGTAGAACCCCTGGTTTTAGCCACTAAGCTACCTAATTATTTCAGCAATAGATTATTCTTAATATATGAATGGTAACAAGAAGCACTTGCATTATATACATATTTATATGCAATCTGAATAATTTAAAATAGAAAATCAATTAAATTTACCTAAAAGCATCTGAAAGTCCTTAGGTAGATTTCATCCAATTTATCAATATAATAACCAGTTTAATAACCAGCATTGTTACTAGGTTATGGTTCTTCAAATTAAAGACAGATGAAAAGGAGCAA
Organism: Leucopleurus acutus; assembly: GCF_964270905.1. Classification (NCBI taxonomy): domain Eukaryota; kingdom Metazoa; phylum Chordata; class Mammalia; order Artiodactyla; family Delphinidae; genus Leucopleurus; species Leucopleurus acutus. Next base: position 124,354,272 of record NC_139143.1, read on the forward strand.
ATATTATTTTAGCATCTCTTCTTAATATATTCAAATTATAGTTTTGCAAAGAAAATAGAAACAATATTTTGAAAAAATATAGATAACCTAATAACCAATAAAACAATTAATTTAGGAAATTGACTCTTTAATGAATGGAAATAATCCTCTTTTAAAGATCACTTGTTAGTTTCTGATGCTTACTATTTTGCAACTTGCTTTTTAAAGAGCCCTTTTGTAATTCAGAGTTATCATTACCAAGGAACACAAAAAGCATTTCTAAAATAAAAACAGCATTTGGAGCACATCTGTTTCAATGATATACTTTAAAGAAATTTGCATCTATTCAAATCTGAGGGCTTGTTTGTGTATTGTTTTGAGAAGGTTCTCTGCATGACTCAAAATTAGCCTGTGTATCAGGAGATAGGTGTTGCCATGGCAAGTACACATTTTTTAATTGAATAGCAAACTAATAGGCACATAAAACCCACATAACTTGTTAGCACATAACTTGCCTCTCCTGGGGCCACAATTAAATATATTCCTCTTCTAAAATATTTTGCTATTTTTTCTGTGTTTTGTTTAGATAGTAGAGTCATATATCTCCTTTTGTAGCCTGAAGACTTTCTTTCCTCAGCCACCCAGTCTTCCTCACTCCCCTTCACTGATGGAATTTTCCTAGTGCAAGGAGGAACTGCTTTGTGTACAAAGAAGGTATTTATTAAGATGTTAAAAGTTATACAAACCCATGCTCTAATTTCTAATAAATAACCTGAGTATTCGCATCTAAAACATTATGGGGAAGCAATACAAAATATGACTCAATAAATTCCTCATTTTCATTCTAGAGTTCCCCATAAAACAGGGATTCCTGTATAAAATGATTAAAAATGAACACTTTCAGATTTTACTAGATAAAAGTCATTAGCTAAATTTTCAAACTTAAAACCACCCTGTTCACTCAGACGTCTGGTAGTTATTAGTCTTAGAGTCTTTCTCTGCTTTCTTACACCCCACCTCCACCCCATCCAACCCAATTTATCCATACCTTTCATTGACAAAGCAGTAAAAGCTTTTGTCTTTTTTTTTCTTCACTTGCATATTATCGACTCACATTTCCTTATTCATCCTTTACTTCAGAAAGGAAAGCCCTTTCATGGCATTTCACAGGTGATACAGCAATCTGCAGGATGGTGCTCTGCCTCTTTTTCCCATTTTGAAGATTATTTTTTCTGGTTTTACTTTAATCACAATGAAGCATGTGGAGACGACAGTCATTTGGACTCCTATCCAGGTTATATTTGGAAGCACATTGATAAATTTTTAAGTAGACATTGTATTTTACAAAGAATGCTCTTCTGAGATCACTCTGGCTTGAACAATAAGAAAATTCAAGACTACGGGAGGCGAGCACAACAGGATATCCATAAGTAACAACCCCTGCTTATCAACGAGGGGGAGCTTAACAGACTTGTTCCTGACTGTGACAAACAGTGAGCAGAATTTTTAGAGAGGCTGTAAGTAGAGAAGGAACACAAAAGATAACTGTGGAAAAGATTTGGTGTAGTGCCCTAAGATAGCTTCCTGGTGCAAATCAAGAGCGATTTAGAACAATAGTGACTGATGGGTCATTTCAGCAGCTGCCTGGAATTTTATTCTATTGCCTTGTAGAGTTCACCCACCTTTGTTTTCTCACTTTGATTTCAGAGTTCATTTTTCATGATGTTCATTTTTTATGATGAAAGTGGACCTGTCTTGAAGGAATAGATGAATAGTGCCTTGTGGGTTCAAAGACACCTTTAACAGCTTGGAACAAAAGGAAATTATTATACAGATCAAGGGACTACATGGAAATGTTTTTACAGATTTTAAATAAAATATAAACAGCTGTGGAGAAAAGCAAGGCACAGTAACAGTTGTTACCAATCCATTAATAATTTGAACACAAATTCAATCCTGTTCATTATGTGTAACCCACATTCCTCTATGGGGAAAAGAGTCAGATTTGAATGTGTAAAAAATGGATTAAACAGCAAATCAGAACAAATATAGAGAAAGGAAATGGTGGATCAAACCTGAATTTATTATGTAATTTTCTTGAAAACCAAGTAATCAATATTTTCTAGTTATGTAATGAGTTGTGCTAATAGTGATAGCCTGCTTTTATTGGCTACCATTCAAGGGACTGTCATTTAAATGATGAAACACTCCAAGGAACTCTTTCCTCCTGTCTTCTTATATTTCCCATGCTAGTAAAATGCAGTCTTAGTTTCTAATCAGGAGCATTCAGCCTTTCTGGATAGCTGCTTATTGAAACAGAAAAAGTATTCCTCATTTCTCCTTATAATTCACATCTAAACTTGCTACGTGACTTAAATTCTCCTAATGATATACCTTACTAAATCTCTCAAAGTCCCTTTGATGTGTGTGATCTATTGGGTGGAAATAAGTAAGAGATTGTGGAATTCTTTCTGAACATCTTATTTAGTTGTGAGTTACAGAGCCCAAACAGGAAGAGATTATGTTCCACTTTGCATTAAAAGACATAAATGCAGCAAAAAGATTTTGCCAAAGCAACTTGATTACTCTCAGTTGTATTTGTATTGGTGTCACATTATATAATAGAACAGAGACCATAGCAACCAGAAAGACTACATCAACTTTTTTTTAAAAGTTGGTGTACACAGTTAATGTCATCTGGTTTTAGAGTAAAATGGTTATAGAAAATGAGATTGCACAGAGCAAAGGGAATGTCTCTCCTCCCAAACAACTGACCTGTCTTTTGGGTATTCTTATGTACTTGCTCAAAGTAAGACAATCCTTTCTTCTTCAGGGTGCCGCAATACAGCTACTCTATGTTACATTAAATAAACAAGGAGGTCATTAGACTAAGGTACTTCTAATGCCTTAGCAGCCTACATAAGCAACCTAAAACCTAAGTGTCAACACCTCAAGGTTAAGAAATCAAAACTTAAGGACAACCAATCACAAACGGCCAAATAAGGCAACCACTTGAGCTATAGCCAAATAATTTTCTTACTTTGCTTCTGCCTTTCCTCTAAAAAAGTCCTTCCCCTCATTCCTGTCGGTGGGTCTCCCTAGCCACTTCTGGTTTGGTACTGGCCAACTGAAATCCATTTTTTCTCCAACAAACCTTTAATATTTTTAATATGCCTCAGTCTGTCTTTTAACATCTATCAGCATGAAAATATTTGCTGTAACTATGCTATGCTGGATGGGTTTCCTAACAAAAATAGCTTCTCAAATTATACTCCCTTGGAACACAGCTTGAGAATCATTAAGAAGTATTACATCCCATCTAACAAAAAGCCGCTTAAGTTATAGGTACTCCCTTACAGAGAAATACAATGTGTGCATAAAGAATCCTAATTGATGTAGGAAATCCATGGAATTCTAGGAAAAACAAGTCATAAAAAATTAATTTATTTTTTGAATAAATGCAGAAAGTTGGCTCGAATGTATTTATTGAAGGCAATGTATTATGATTATAAAAATGTCACATAGGTACACTATTAATAAAATCTTCTTCCCTACCTATTGTATAGAGAAAAGCAATATCTGTGACCTTACCGAAATGTTCATACATTTTCCTATGCTATATTTTAAATTTCTTTCCTCTTCACGTTTAGATCTTTCTAATGTCTTTGATCATCCCATAGGAAAAAATAAGAATAATAAAATGGCTTTTAACGAAAATCTCTTGCTTAAAAGAGTAAATAAATAGCTCCATTTTGTAAGTAAAATGAATATGTGGTATGTTCAGTGGTGACCTAGCACATTATGAGGGAAGAAACATATTTAATAAGCTCATTAGTGGTATTTATTAGCACACTTATGCAAGAAAGGAACGATCATACAGGAACAACATTTTCATCATGCAAAGTACCCCCTGGAGAGCCTTATTGTCCCCAGGAAGTCCAAACATGAGCCATGTTAACATCTGAACAATGGTATTTCTAAACAAAGTAATTAACAGGCATATGTGTCCTGATGATCTAGACATCAAAGGACAAAAATTTCACATCAAAATCAAACAATAAAACACCATACAGGAAAGGGCATCTTTTGTTGTTCTAGCAAATCTGGCCTGATGCATTTTTAAAGTATAGTTATATATGGTTATACTGAGAAAATATATATTTTTTCTCAATGACTTTCATTTCAAATTTTCTGTTTACAAGTCAGAGATGATTTTTCTCAATTTTTATGTTCCATGAGCCTAGGATTTGGAACTCAAACCGCATTCTCACTGTCTCTTCTCCCGGCCACTGATAAAGATCTGTAATTACAATGAGGCCAAAAATTCTCTTGATGATGTCAAGAGGCAGAACACAATCTCCCCTGGTCTTTCCTAAACACATTACTCTGCTATGCCACCTGTCAAGGTTTCTTAAGTCAGTAAAGCAAAAGGCAGGGCTGGAAGGAATAGAAATAGCCAGAATGCTTTTCCCTCTTCTGCACAGCACAGGCAAGCTGTACAACCTTTACTTTGTCCTGAAAGAGGCTACCAAGGCTTTGCACTGTGTCCCAGAGTCAAATTCCAGCTTAGGGCCAAATTCTAGATTAGACCCCCTCTGTTTACCAAAGCCAATAAAGTTGGTCTAACTGATTTTTATTATTTATGAGTGAACTTTTGTCACACTCCCTTTCTTCTCCCATTGTCTGAGCCCCTCCCTCTGTGTGAGAGGCAGTGTGGAGTAATGGTGAAGGCCATGACCTCTGGAGCCAGATTCCCAGGGTCCATTGCTTGGTTCTGCCATTCAGCAGCTATGTGATTTGGGACAAATAACTATACCTCTTGCATCTCATTTTCTGTGAAATGTGGATGAGTATTTATATCTGCAAGTTGCTTTTATGAACTGAAAGCCTAAAACAGCTACAAGGGCTTAGAGCAAGGCTTTGTACACAAGGAGTGCTATATATATATGAAAACCCTTGTTGTTATTACTGCTATTATTATTTGATATTATCTATAGCAGACACTTGGCTCACTTAGTGTATGTTCCAATTGTCTTCTAGTTTCCTTTTCTTTACCATATTGAGGCAGGAAAGCTAAAAACAAATTTTCTTGATCCCCTTTCAATGAGGCTGGAGGTCTGTGATCAGTTTCTTCCAATCAATGCACCTGCATAATGTGGCAGCCAGTCAGAAGGAATTCAGATGTTCTGGACAACATGATGGAATATTGGCATCCAGGACAGCCATAGGGTCCTAAGAATGGGTATCAACTTCACAGCTGTTTCCCCTAGAAGAGTCTCATGGTGTGGTTGGACATTTTCCCCTGACCGTGACACACAAATCTTGTTCTCTGACCTTCTCCATGTTCCATAAACTATCAACTATGCCTCAGTAAACCTATTTCTTCTTAAACTAGCTACAATGCATTTTGCCACCTGTGATAAAGAACCCTGGCTGTCACACCATATCATTTAAGATTCCATGGAGCAGTGTGGCCCTAACTTGTAAGTGTGACTACAGTGTAGCAAGGTTGTGCCTCTCATAGAGAAGAGGGACCATTCTCATGCATGTGACAAATCCTGCTCTGTACAATTGTCAAATAGATGTATTCCATTCCTGCAATTCTTTATGCCACTTTCAGCTTCAAATTTCCAGAGAATTAGGATGCGACATGATTGTGACATGTCCATGGCTCTCCCCCTGCACTTTGTGCTTTTTCTATTGCCTTTCCATCACCGTAGGCCAGGTCCACATGGTCAGCAAACAAATCCAATGCCTAATTTTGTGTCACTGGAGAGCAAAGAAAATTCAGTGTAAACAACGTAGACAAAGATTTCTAGTTTATAGATGGTCTCAAACTTTCCAGAAATTTCTGGTTCCATTTCCAATTCCACCCTTCTGTGAATAGCTCTTCAAGGCTGGTGTTAATTTTCTGTTCACTTAATCACTAAGGAGTCAAGATTTTTCTCAAGGAATCATGAATCAAAACTGCCTAGTTAGATAAAAGCAGAGTTGAGAACAAAACATAGATCTTCCAGTTTCTTGTCCAGAACTGTTTTTACAACTCCTTACTACCAATCTTGATCAGACCAGGAGTTATCCTCAGTTCAGGCCTAATCTAGCTGGAGAAAAGAGTGCTGCATGCTTCCAGACTCTTTATGTTGCAGAGACTAGACTTTCATTGAAAGCTTTTTAATAGACTTGTCATGGTCATTGACTAGTGAGGGTATCACAATGCTCACCCTAATACCATGGAGTCATCTAAGTGACTGTTGCCACTTGGATTAATCTTATCTGACTAAATCATGATCATTTAAGATATATATTTAATCTTACTAGCATGAATAGTAATAACAGGACTCAATATTTTATATATATTATATTTAGAGCAATTATATTTAATATCTTTGATCCCTCAGGGTGTTTTATTTGTGATTTGTGATGCCAAATTAGAAAGGTTGTCTATTGGTACCACAAACGCATCCAGGAATTTAGAAAGTAAATTTGCTCCGAGGAGTCTGCAGAGTATTTTGGCATTCTCTGTCTGCAGTGCCCTTCCTTGTTCCTAGCGCTTCCCTCTCTACATTCTATCATTTCTCCCACTCTTCAAGCAGAAGCTATCTCTTTTTTTTTTTTTTTCCTTTTTCTGCGGTACGCGGGCCTCTCACTGTTGTGGCCTCTCCCGTTACGGAGCACAGACTCTGGACGCGCAGGCCCAACGGCCATGGCTCACGGGCCTAGCCATTCCGCGGCATGTGGGATCTTCCCGGACCGGGGCACGGACCCGTGTCCCCTGCATCAGCAGGCAGACTTTCAACCACTGCGCCACCAGGGAAGCCCCAGACGCTATCTCTTGCTCCACTTAATTGTTCCTCATCACCTCAGCTGGATATGTCTGCTCCCACAGCCCTATTCTCTTAACAGCATATATGGAATGTATCGAACACTGTCCTATGTTGCAATCTGTTGTCTACGTAATTTTGCTTCCCCATCAGCGCACTAACAAGATCCAAGGAGACGTATATCAAGGCTGATGCTTCTGTTCTTGAGTCCCTCAAAAAGTCTGGGACTGCTTCTACAGACCATAAATGTTGGATAAATAAAGAGGGTCATGATCTCAACCACCTGCAGGGGGTGTCCCGTCAACATGACTGAGTAAGCCTGATAAAAGGAATATAAGTGTGAGTTGCTTGTATTGTGACCTAGCAGAAGCCTGCCTACTCACATTGCCTCAAAAATGCTCTGTGACCTTAATGAAGGAAAAACAGGGCACATCCAAAGATCAAGGTAAGCCCACTGCCTGCCAGTGTGTCTTTTGAATAAAACACTAGTTAGCTTCCTTCGCTATAGTAAATATCAGCCCAGAAATTTAAGCCACTTGTCCTAGGGATTGAGTTAATTTTGTTCCCCCTCTGATTTCAAATGAGGAGGGGGTGTGTGGAAGTTGGAGACAGTCGTATTCATTAGTCAGTCAATGATCTGGTCTTATTACAATCAGAGAAATGTCACAATATTATAGGTTTACATCTTACAAGATGATTTCACCTACATTGCTTAAACAGGCCCATCTTTTTTTAATGAATGAGAAAAATCAAGACTAGAGAGAGTCAAGTATCTTGCCCAAGTTCATGCAGGACCAAAATGTGGTAAAGATATCATTAAACCCAGCATATCTGATGCCCGCTGCAGGGCCCTTTGCCCAATATTATTCTGCTCAGCCCCAGAATGCTGTTAGGATCTATTTGCCCAGGCTTACCACAGAAGTGAGAGGCAGCTCTTATTGAGAGAGAATTGAGTTATCTACGGTTTTGGGTTTGTATATTTTCTCTTTTGTTGACATACTAGATTCCACATAATATCATATGCTTCTTTTGCATGTAATTATCTGCTATTTTCCATTCACCAGTTATATGTGCATGTTTGCAAATGATGGCAATTAGCATCCTCAAGACGTTATCCACTTTACAGTGCTTATCCTAAATTCAAAGACATAGAAACACACACACACACACCCCAAAATTTACCTTGCAGAAGAATGTTTACCTCAAGTAAACCAGCAGCCAAATTGAAACTTCAAAACTGCAACTGGAGCTAATGAAATATAAAATTATCTATGATAGGGCTTCCCTGGTGGCGCAGTGGTTGACAGTCCGCCTGCCGATGCAGGGGACACGGGTTCGTGCCCCGGTCCGGGAAGATCCCACATGCCGCGGAGCGGCTGGGCCTGTGAGCCATGGCCGCTGAGCCTGCGCGTCCGGAGCCTGTGCTCCTCAATGGGAGAGGCCACGATAGTGAGAGGCCCGCGTACTGAAAAAAAAAAAAAAAAAAGATTATCTATGATAATACCAGCAATGCCCAATAGAATCCGTGCTATTCAAGGAGTGTTATGTAGATGGTTTCCACTGGCCTAGTGGGTTTTGAAGGTTTGTCTGCCAATCCACCTTCCTCTTTTTCATGGACTCATGTAAACTTTTCAACATAGGAAAGCAGTCACTGTTTTATTCCCATGTTCACCTTCTCTGGTGAAAAGTTACGTGGGCAAGACTCCTCTAAATTTAATTTGCCGAGGAACTGAGGAAGAGGATTAGAGGCCATGACTCAGAATGGTTGAAAGTGTAAATATGCTGCTCTGGAGGTTGATTCTTGATGATACAGAAAGAGAAGGAGAGGATGGGGCAGGTTGGAGGGAGGTGGGGGATTGGGGAGTGGATGGGAAATCTCTAATTTTCCCAACGATCTTCTATAGTGAATAACTAACATTGGATATTGGTAACGAAAAAAGTTCATGAAAAAAGATGAGGGGTGGGAGGAAAGCTGTGAGAGAAGAGGAATAAAGTGGACTGTTGCTACTCACACAGCTTCCACTAGTATTCATAACAATTTTGTCACTCAAAATGTAGTCATCTCATTATTTTGGTTTGCTAACTCTTGACAGTTATATACCTGTCCATCCTCAAAACTGAAACAGTAGAAGAATAGAAAGAAAGTAAAGGGAAGAAGGGAGGGAAGGAGGAAGGAAAGAAAGAAAAGAAAAAATGTCTGCATTGTCTAATAGGTAGAAAATATGATGTTCTTTTTGCCATTTGTAATAGAAATTTTAGGAAACCAAGAAAAGCTCTTCTATGAAGGTTATCCTCAGCTAGCTCCCAAGTAGGAACTCCACAGTCAAAATAATTTTGGGGGGGCAAATTATTTCTTGAAGGATAGAATTAGGGAAGTGACTGGAAAGTTCATGATATGTAGTGAAAACGTCAATTTAAAAATTGAGTTCACAGAACACAGGTGTGTGTATTAACTTTGAGGCTCGGAAGAGAACATGTTATGTTTTATCTTGGAATACTCCTTTCTAATTGGGTAAAATATGAATTTTGGGAAGTAGAGTCCTGTGAAATATTTTGTTTGCCAAAACTGAGGTTCCTTTCGCCACAATCACGCTCACTTCTGCATCATGCACCATCCACATGGTGAGGAAGGAAGCCCTAATACACAAACCATCAGTTCATGGTCTTCCTTATGGAAACTTTTCTACACATTTGCTTGAAACAAATTACACTTGGTTCCAAAAGACTTAAATAAATGGTTTGTTTATCTACTTTAGAGTTCGTTTTTAATGTCCAGACTTGATGCTTGTCTACATATTTACTCTCAATCTGGTCAACTGTGGAAATAAAGAACATTCTGTTTTTACTATATCTCTGGATTTGTTTAACTTAACGAAACACTGATATCCATACTTTAAGGAAAATTTGACTCCATAATTTTTGAACTGCTGTCTCTATGGTCCTCACATTAAATGTCTGATGAGAAGCAGTGAGTTGGCTGTCAAGACCTAATAGTTGATTCAAATCTCATAATTCTTTGAGCTTAGATTTTAATACATTCCTTTGCAAGCCTTACCAAGTGAATATGGTTTTTGTCCCTTGATTCTGACGGAAACTGCATTTGTCAAGGGCACTAATGATCTGTATTTTCAAATCCAATTGAAACTGCATTTTTTTTTTCTGAATACTCAGCAACATTTGACACAATGACTTTCTGTCCTTGAAACCATCGGTCCTTCCTGCTTCTGATATGCTTTCCACAATGGAAAGAGTGGAAAGCTAAAAATTTATGTTTCACTGACTTCGTGGAACCTGAGATTGAAAGTAAGATCTAGGTTTAACCAATTCATGTCTTTTCCTATAAATTGGGAGGCAAAACTGAGATAAAGGGAGAACCCCTGCTATTTTTGCTGCTTCTGCTAGGCAGGCATGGTCTGGGGAATCATTGGTACAGTTTACAACAGACAGTCATTCCATTCATGGGTTTCAAGAGTGAGGTATCTATTTCATTTTTGTGGATTATGGCAGGGAAGTCTGATTTTGGATTTGGCAGCAGTACTAAGCAGGCCAGTGGCAATAGGATTCTGTAGTCACAGTTGCCTGATCTTAGAAAAGGCAGCAATTCCCATGGCAGTCAGATTATATGTTGTAGCTTGAGATTCATTTCTGAAATTTCAATCTTAAAATCTTTTCTTTGGTCCTTCAAACAATTCTTAATGCTCTGTATAAAAGCCTTCTATCCTTGAAACCATCAGTCCTTTCCACTTTTCTCTCTCCCTCTGTCTGTTTTGCTGTCTGTATCTCTTTGTCTCTCTAGATAGGTAGGTAGGTAGGTAGATAGATAGATAGATAGATAGATAGACAGATGCATTTATATGTATGTATATAAGACTGATCTATTGATAGAACAGAAAAGAAATGTTAATATTAAGTGTGGAGGTAAGAATATACTCTAGCTTGTATAAGCTGTTCTTTCAATATACTAGTCTTATTCCTACTACTAAGATTTTTTGAGTTGTTTCTTCTGTATCAAATGCCTTTCTTCCAGTTATTTCTCATACCTTGCTCCTACTTTCAGGTCTTAGTTGAAATAGCACTTCCTCAAAAAGGCCTTCCCAGACTATCAAAATATTCTAACACCCTATATGATCCTTCATTGTAAATATAAAATCTAAAGTAATATTTACTTGTTGATTTTCCCTTTTCCTTCATCATAATTTAAGTCCCATGAAGGGAAGGATCTTCCATACAAGTGCTAGAATAATGAAAATCCTATAGTTGGCATTAAATAAATAGTTGCTCAGTGAAAAGAATGAATGGATAAATGAAGGAATGAAATAGGAATGTTTTTACTGTGTTAGGGAATTAAAGACTTGAGCTATCTAGATATTATTTATCACATGGTTATTTTTATCCTTTACTTGCATACACTCATGCACATATGTGTATATATTAAAAATACAGATATTATCATTACTTTTCTTCTTTTCAGAGCTCTCTCTCCAGATAGACCTCAGAAAAGAGAAAACCCTTCTTTACTTATCAATCTCTGTAGATTTCATATTTAAGTCCAAGCCTTCAGATGACAAATATTGCTTATTTTTAACATAGACTTTTTATTTTAGAGCAGTTTTAGACTTACAGAAAAGATGCAAAACTAGCAATAGAGTTCCCATATACCCCACATCCAATTTCCCCTATTATTAATATTTTACATTAGAAAAGTACATTTGTTCCAATTAATGAACCTATATTGATAAATTATTAACTATTGTGTATTTTTTTCAGATTTCCTCAGTTTACACCTAATGTCCTATTTCTATTCCAGGATCTTATTCAGGATACCACATTACATTAAGTAGTCATATCTCCTTAGGTTTCTCTTGTCTGCAACAGTTTCTCAAATTTTCCTTGATTTTGATAAGCTTGAGAAGTACTGGTCAGGTGTTTTGTAGAGTATTCCTCAATAAGGATTTGTCTTATGTTTTACTCATGATTAGATTAGGCTAAGTTTGGGGGAAGAAGACTGCAGAGGAAAAGTCCTATTTCATCATATCATATCAAGGGTATGTACCCTCAACATGACATTGCTGTTAGTATTGACCTTGATCACCAAATTGAGGTAGTGTTTGTCAGGTTTCTCTATGGTAAAGTCAGTCTTTTCCCATTTTCCAAACTGTACTTTCTGACAGGAATTCACTATGTGCAGCTCACATCTCAGGAGTGAATAGTCTTGCTTCATCTTTTGAGGCAAATTATCTACATAAATTATTTGGAATTCTTCTACGTGGAGATTTGTCTCTTTTTCTCCACTTATTTAATCATTCAACCATTTATTAATGTCAGTATGGGCTAATAGATATGAATTTTATACTTTGAGTTGTAATCCAATCATACTTTATTTATTTTCCAGCTCCTATTGTTTCAACTTTGGCCACTGGGAACCTTTAGTTGCCTCCTGTATCTTTTGACATTGTCCCAGTATTAAGGATTTTCTTTTATTACTTCCTACTTTCTTCACTACAAAATGCTCCAGGTTTGGCTTATCTTATATATTTCCTAGCCCATTCCTAGAGTCAGTCATTTCTCCAAGGATCCCTGGTTCTCTTGATTGTAGAATGGTATTAGAAATTAAGATCTGGGCAGAAGTGTGCTCATTGTTACTTGGGTATTGTTGCTTCTAGGCCTTCCCTGCTGACAGATCGAGGAGATTTTTGTGTGTATGCTAGCCCTTGCATATGCACATATCTAAAAATATTTCTTTATGTAAACTTTTGTATCTGTATCATCTATGTTACATTCATACTGATGTCTCCAACTCCAATTCATTACTACATGAATCATTCTATCCCCCTCTCCCTGCTGAAATCTAATTTCCCAACATCTGCTGTCAAACTGATGAGCTCTTCAGTTCCAGTTTGCATGTATCATGGTATCAGAATTCTTATCTTGTAACTCTGTGGGGAATAATTTTATTAACTATAGGACAGTTTTTATCTGCAATTTTTTGTTCATTTGTTTGTCTTTCCTCTCACAGACAACACAAGTTTCCAGAATTGTTTACACCAGTAACTTTTTCCTCTACCTTTTTCAGTGAGACTGTTTCTTACATATATAATATAATTATATTGTTTTGTCACATTTTGCATTCCATCCACAGACACCATGACCTCCTAAATGATTTTTTTAATTTGTATGCATAAAGTGTCACTTTCTGTGCTCTAAAACTCTATGAATTTTAACAAATGCATGGCAACATGTATCTATGATTACAGTGTCATGTAGAATAGTTTATTGCCCTCAAATATCCCCTGTGCTTTACCTATTCAAAATTCCCCGAAACAAAACTCCTGGAAACCACTGATATATTTACTGTCCCTACAGTTTTGTTTTTAAAAAATGTCATTCACTGGCAATCATGAAGTATGAAGCCTTTTCAGACTAGCTTCTTTCACGTAGCAACATACAATTATGTTTCTTCATGGTTTGTCAGCTCATTTTTATTATAACTGAATAATATTCCATTGTATGGATATACCACAGTTTTTTCTTCCATTCATCTATTAAAGGGCATCTTTTTTACTTTCAGTTTTTGGCAATTGCTATACATGTTCAAGTTTTGTGTGGAGATATATATATATATATATATATATATACACACACTATATATATATATCTCTCCTATTCTACTCTATACATATGTATATATATATATACACATACAAATACATATTTGATACAACATCAAAACATATGAAGCAACTGAAGTGTTGTTGATTTATAATGTTGTGTTAATTTCTGCTTTACAGCAAAGTGATTCAGCTATGCATATATAAATTTTTTAACATTCTTTTCCATTATGGTTTATCACAGGATATTGAATTAGTTCCCTGTGCTATACAGTAGGACCTTGCTGTTTATCCATTCTATATATAATAGTTTGTAGGGAGCAATTTTTAAACAGAAACAGTCTTGTCTTTTCTACACTCTTGTCTTATCTTTGACTATAACCTATATTTTTCTCTTTTTCACATATGCCTAAATAGTTCTTGAAGAGAAAAAAAAAAGAAAACAATACTTCTTCAAGCAGAGCACATGAGAGGATTTTTCCTGACAATGTGACTGTCAAATATTGTTCTTAAGCTGAAGACAGCTGTTGTTACAAACAACTCCTTAATGAGCTTGGCTAATTGCTAGTGGCATGTAAAAAGCATGAAGGACAATACTATTTTCTTGATAGTTTTTGATGAATTTTTTTCTTTACATAGCTAAAGGAAATACCTTTATCAGACTGGTTTCATAAAACCTTTCATTGGAAGACATATGGTTCCCTTGTTAAGACACTGTTCACCCATATGAACATTCACTGATTTATTCCCTGCCAAAAGTCTGTGGTGTTTTAACTGTCATTTACCTGTCAATGTACCATAATACTTCACTCTAAAAACTGAAAGTCATTTAACATTCACGGAGATTAAAAGCTAGCAGAAGATAGCTAAGTAAGACCAGAAATGTAGTTAGATGTTTAGTGGAATTTTTTGTTCCTCATTTATTACATGGTCTTCGAAATAAATGTGTGGGTGGAAGAGATGTAGATGGCTCATTAATGATATTCACATATCCCATATTAGGAAAATTGAAAGTACAAAGCCAAATTTATATACTTTGTGTCTTTGTGATTCACAGATACAATAAAGAGGAATCTGAAATCTTGTTACATACAAAAGTGAAATAGAAAATAAAAGTATATTTAGAAAGGAATATAGAAAAAGCCACATACATTGTATATAAAAAGAGAAACTGTGAGAGCTATTGTTTGAAGTGTCACAGAGCAATACATGTAGATGATTCCACAACAGAGCTGGATATTACTTGCTTGCACATTTATCACTATAAAATCAATTCACATTTAGTTCTCTGCCATATGATAAGATCATTCATCTTGTAACAGTCCCATTTCTGAAGTCACACTTGCATGAGTGGGCAGTGAAGTGGAAAGTTAGGTGAGGTGAATAGTTTAGATAATTATATAGATAATTTTCATTGAAGATATCCACTTTCCTTAATTTTGAAATTAGTTTTAGATACAGTGAAAAGGCTTTAAGATTTTCGGCATTCTTCAGTTCTCATATTTGAAAATAATTCCTCCAAAAAGCTTTTACTAACACCCCCCAAAAGCATTAGGTGTTTCTTCTCCAAATGTTCTCTTGGCATCTGGAAACATCCTAACACTTTTCACTAATTGTAATTGCCTCTTTACAAGCTACGTCCCATAACGAAGAGTAAGTTCTCATGGTAGGCACTTGATAGTTATTTGCTGATTCAATAAGTTTGTGGTTTAGCATTGGAGAGACATGGAATTATGAAGATTAACTCTGTCATTTATCGTGAAACCTTACAAATCTTATTTGAGCTGTATTAGTCTCTGTTTCTTCATCTTTAAAACAGGAATGCTAGTAATTACTTCTCACAGGATAGTTGTAAGTAATAAAGGAAGTAATGTACATAATCCAAAAAAGAGAATGTCTGGCACATAGTAGTGCTAACTAAATGTAGTTTTCTCTAACTTCATCTATTTGATAGCTGTATAATCACCTAATTAAAATGATAGGAATAAACACATCCATTGACAACAACATAGAGAAAGGTAAAATAAATTCAAGAACTTTCCACAGCCCATTCTGTTTTTTGTTTTAGGGGGTTTTTGTTGTTCTTGTTGTTTTGTCTTCCTCTATGTATATTCTCCTATCTACCTGAGTCCACTGCCTTTCAGGAATTTCCTGGTTGCTCAAACTCCTCTCTTATATAGTTCAGTCGGCTTTGTCTTTCCTTATATACCAGCAAGGGATTTGAAGTGGAGAGACCTGGGTAGACCATTTTCACATTTAAAGCCTTATACAGACCACTTTCCCTGTCTGAATTTCAACTTAGCTACAAAACAATTAAAACAGGTCCTACTTTGACAGCATTTGCTTGGCCTTGGCATCTCTCAATTAACATAGATACAGCAGGAAAAGACAGCCATGAGCTCAGTTCTCCTGGAACTTAGGCATTAAATTAATATTTGTGTAAGCCATTTTCAATAAGTACAAAGTAGAATAAGTATCATGTGCCAGGTGCAGATATGTATACACACACATACATATACATACATAACTATTATATATATACACATACATACATATAACATATATAAAATGCATAGCCTAATCTCAAAAGTAGAGAGTAACAAGTAAAAGTGCTTTATAAGTTGCCAAATCTATATAAATGCAACATGAATATTTTTATTATTCTCGGTAAATATCCTTATTTCATTTCTTCCCTTATAGCTCCCATAAAACTTCTTTAGTCCTATTTATCAGTCTCCATCCCCAAAAATGTATACATTTGTTAATATTCAGTGAGGAGTAAAGTTCCTTTAATATGAAATGGAGCAAGAGACCACGTCGTTAAAACTAGAATTGCTTAGTATCGGATGCTGAAACAACTCCTCTCTTTGAGATAATTCCTATTAAGTTCTTATTGGTTCCACTTAGGTTTTATCACTCCTTGGTTTTTCTGGTCAGTGAGTTAGCTTCCAAAGACTGCCTACTCCTTCTCAGCCTTGACACCCAGCTTTTCTTTTTCTATTCACCTATAAACTTGCACACAACTAACATGGGCTCACTTTCATTTTTTAACTCTACACCTGGTTCACAGCCCAGTTCCAAACAAGTGTCTCTTGACCATGATTCAAAACCATTTCCAAGTGTTTTATATGCCAGCTACTCTTCCTGTCTCCATGTCTGTCTAAAACAGTAGGATTTGGCAATTTTGACACCAGCTATGGCTAATACCCAAACTACTACCAATTTTTGCGTTAGTCCTCTTGGGTAGAATATTTTTATTTAATTAAGACTATTTTGAAGCTTAGAACTTAATTCTCGGTCATGCAGCCTGCCATTCCAGAAGATGTATCTGAAGAGCGAGGCCTTTCTATCACCCATAAATGAACATCTAAGAAGAGGTAACATGCTGCCATACTTCAGATTCAACCTTGATGCCTCTTCTTTAAATAAAGAAAACAAAACACTTCACAGAAGAGACTTCTTTTGTAACCTTGGAAGCAATCTATAGATCATCCAAGATTAAAGACACTTCAAACATTCAGATGAGCAAAGCAATATAATTTCTTCACATTAGTTTTATAAGAAAGCATAAGAACTAATGAATTAGTGGTTAAACATTAATTTAACTATAAAAACTCATGCATCATGTTATACAAATTATCATGTAATGTCATATTCTTGTCTTACTTGATTGGAATTGCACACCCTTCTCTCTCCCTCACTATCGGCCATTTTAGGGACTTAGTGCTTTTCCCTTTGCCCAGAATGTTGCTCCAATCACACATAATTTATTCATTGCTCTGACCTAGCTTCCTTATGCCTGACACATAGTAGGTGCTCAATAAATAGATGTTAAGTGGAAAAAAAATATTTCTAATGTATAAGCAAGGAAACAGACTCAGACATGTTCTCAAGGTCTCAGAGCAAGTAAATGGCAGCACTCAAACCCAGCTTTTTTGACATTAGATTATGTACTCCTTCTTCGTTATACCACATTGACTGGTTGCCATGGTTCCTGTTACCAAATGGGGTTTTACAAGGAAACTCTTAGGGTTCCTAGAATTCTAGAACTTCAGGCTTTTATACTAATGCTGAGGAGATCTAAATAGTCTGCTGAACTGTGCTAGTAGAAGGGATTTAACAATAGATCTATTATAAAATAAGGCTTTCATCTCTTCTTATCCAAGATCCAACAATTGTGGCTAAAATGTTCATCAACTTACATATGAAAACATCATTGATAGAAAAATCCATTTTCATCAGTTAATTCCCCTGAATATAAGCTAGGATAGAGAAAGTTTTTATGGATACCTCCAGTGACCATTTCTATAGGGAATGAATGAATACTTAAAATAAACTTTTACTTTATTCCGATTGAAATCTTCCTCGAAGTTACCAAAATAGCTTCATAACCACACTTTTTACACACACACACACACGCACACACACACACACACACTTTTGTTTCAACTCTGCAATAATTACGTCTTGTAAAAGGTTTTTAAGAGCAAAAAAAAATGGGTAATATTTAAACTGATTGTAATTTTTCTATACAAAGGAAGACATATTCATTTTAGAAAATTTAGATGGCAAAGAACAGCAAAAAGAAAAATCACCAAAATATCATTGCCCCACAATATTTTGAAATATGTATTTCTAGTCTTAGCCATACATCTATCAATATTTATATTTTACTTTTTTACAAAATGAGAATCTTATATACCTAATTTTTGCACTTGACTATACAGAAGGAACATTTTCCAAATCTGTAACTATTCTTCTATAATATGGCTTTAGTGATTAGAGAATGCTATTCCATATGAATATATCATATTTTATCAAAATATCAATTATTGGTCATTAAGATGTTTCTAATTTTTTGCTATTATAAAATGTGCTGAAAAGCATTCTTGAGCATAGTTTGTTCTCTATCTCAGATACTTTTAAGATATATTTCTAGAAAGTAAATTATTATATCAAAAAGTTAACATTTTAAAATATTTGTGACATATGACTAAATTGCCTAAAGAAGATTTGTACCATTTCCTTCCGGTACATCTTAAATTACTTTACACTGGAAAGTTTGGAAAGGCAAAATGACGCAAGTCTAAACCCTCCTTGTTCATTGCCATGTCTCCAGCATCTAGTACAAATTCAGTAATATGTAAGTTGTGCAATATGTGTTTGATGAGTTATTGATTTATGAATGAATAAATGAATGAATGAATGAATGATAGAGTAAGAGAGTAACTCTT
Source organism: Leucopleurus acutus (assembly GCF_964270905.1). Lineage (NCBI taxonomy): Eukaryota > Metazoa > Chordata > Mammalia > Artiodactyla > Delphinidae > Leucopleurus > Leucopleurus acutus. The sequence continues at coordinate 124,372,914 of NC_139143.1, forward strand.
TCTAAAGAATAAAACACCTTTTTCTTCAAAGAATATTCTGTAATTAGTTACTTCATCCATAAAGGAGGAAACATTGGTCACTGCCCAGGTGACAGAAAAATTCTATCAAAACATGGGTATTTTGTTTCATCTCCTTTGTTGATATGTAGCATGTTTATGGATCATTAACTTATTCAAGTTTACTCATTATTGTTTCCAAAATTGCTTCTTCTCCAGTGTTTTTTGTTTCATTTTGTTTTTAATTTCTGATTTTTTAAATTGTAGTGCAATGGATATACAATATTATATGTTTCAGTTATACAACATAGTGATTCAATATTTATAGATTATATTCCATTAAAAGTTATCATCAAAAAATGGCTATATTCCCTGTGCTGTACAATATATCTTTGTAGCTTATGTATTTTATACATAGTGATTTGTACTTCTTAATCCCATACCCCTATCTTGCCCCTCCCTTCTTCCCTCTCCCCACTGGTAACCACTAGTTTGTTCTCTATGTCTGTGAGTCTGTTTTTGTTTTGTTGTATTTATTTGCTTGTTTTATTTTTTGGATTCCACATATAAGTGATAACATACAGTATTTGTCTTTGTCTGACTTATTTTACTAAGCCTAATACCCTCCAGGTCCATCCATGTTGTTGCAAATGGCAGAATTTCATTTTTTATGGCTGAGTAATTAATATGCACACAAATAACAGCTTCTTTTTACATCCATCTGTTGGTGAACACCTAGGTTGCTTCTTTATCTTGGCTATTGTAAATAATGCTGCTATGAATATTGGGGTGCATATATCTTTTTGAATTAGTGTTTTTGTTTTCTTCGGATATGTACTCAGAAGTGGAATTGCTGGATCATATGATAGCTGCAATTCTAGGTATTTTTTTTTTAATCAGTAAATGGCACCACTGTGCCTAATTACACAGACTCTAAATATAAAAGTCATCCTACAAACCATCCATGCCCATCTCTATTTTCAAGTAATCACTCAATCCTGTCAATTTTACCTCTTAAATGTCTCTCATCTCTATTATTCTCTCCATTTTTACTGCCACCACCCTAGCCCAAGATTCTATAGTCAAATCTCTGAATTACAGAAACATATTTTTTCTCAGTTAGTCTTCTTTACTCATTCTTCTCATTTTCAATCCAGAACAACATTCACATTGTATCCAAGCAACCTTTTTGAAATGAAAATATGGTTAAATCCATCTTTGTTTAAAACCATTTTGTGTCTTCTTCTTGGTTTTACAATAAAGGCCATAACCTTTGCATATTAATAGGAAGCACAACAGAGTGGGGACTCCCTCCCCAGCCCATCATGCTCCATTATCTCTGTCCTCCTGAGACTCTGGCCTTCTTCAAGTCATCTGCTTCAGGGCGTTTGCACATACTGCTTTCTATACACACAGCATTATTTCCATTAACTTCTACCCTCTCTTTTTATTTTTTAAATTTATTTTGTTTATTTATTTTTGGCTGCATTGGGTTTTTGCTGCTGTGCACGGGCTTTCTCTAGTTGCAGCGAACAGGGTCTACTGTTCGTTGCGGTGTGCGGGCTTCTCATTGCGGTGGCTTCTCTTGTTGCGGAGCATGGGCTCTAGGTGTGCGGGCTTCAGTAGTTGTGGTGTGTAGGCTCAGTAGTTGTGGCTCGCAGGCTCTAGAGTGCAGGCTCAATTGTTGTGGTGCACAGGCTTAGTTGCTCTGCGGCATGTGGGATCTTCCCGGCCCAGGGCTTGAACCCGTGTCCCCTGCATTGGCAGGCAGATTCTCAACCACTGCACCACCAGGGAAGCCCCCTACCCTCTCTTTCATTCATGTCTATCTGTCCTTTATGGATCAGTTGAATACAGTGTTTGAAGGAAACATTTTCTAACCCAGACTCTATCATATTCCTTCACTTACTCTCCCAGCACACTTTATCTTTCTTGTTTCCTGCTAACTAAATTGTAATTTAATAACTATTTATGTAATTAATTGTTTTGTCTATGTGCTCTGCTTGAATATGAGCTTCAGGAGGGCAGAGACTGAGTCTATCTTTTTTATTCCTGTTATCTCCAGCTCTGGTTTACATAGTTGAAACTCAATAAGCGTATATTTAATGAAAGAAAGAATGAATAAATGATGAACAAGTGAGAGAAATTTGTAAAGAAATCTGTGTGAGTGATTGTGATTAGTTTCAATTAAGTTTTTAAAAATAACTATTAACTTAGGTAAGACAAAAAAAAAAGACATCACCTTTAGTTATCACAGTTATGACACTCTGTCAGTCTCCAGTGCATATCTTGTATTAACAGACCTCTTACCAAAGAAACAGCTTTTCCAAGCTGAATTTTGAGCACAGGTACAAGTTTGTTGTTGATTATTCCACTCTAACCCTAAGCTTTTGGATTCTAAGTGATATCTACTCCAGACACCTTGAAATCTGACTGTAACATTGCTTGCACATCACCTCATGACCTTTGCTCAGCCAGTAAATTGAAGTTTTATGTCCCTAGAGTTAAGTTGGAATAAACTGGAAAATAGAGTTTTCTTCACTATTAGTTCTAACCTAGCTAATATTCTTGTTCAAGGGATTCACCTCAGCTCAATTATCACATCCAGAAGAAGATATAAGTTTTACCTATTTGTTCATCAGCTAACAATTTCCAGTGCAGTCATTGATACCCACCAGCCAGGACCAGTGACCACTCGACCTTGTGAGAACCCAAAGGATTATAAAATAATATGAGGTGTGAATTGTGCCTTTTTATGTTCCTAAGTTAACTTTTCTAGGCCTCTCAGATAATAATTGCCATGGCAGTTGGTTAACAAAGTGGATTGATACTTTTATCTAAGGAACGTAATATAAATTTTTAATGTCTTAGATAACATTCAAATCACATTTTCACTACGTCCATAACTAACTAGAAACTTGTGATAATAAGATAGAACCATTATCCAGTGAAAATGTTGAAAATATGTCGAGGTTTGACATACTTTTATTATTTTTAAGAAAGGCATTCCTTATTTTATTTATTTTTAATTATTTACTTACTTATGTACTTATTTATTTTTGGCTGTGTTGGGTTTTCGTTGCTGCCTGCGGGCTTTCTCTAGTCGTGGCGAGCAGGGGGCTACTCTTCGTTGTAGTGCACAGGCTTCTCTTTGCGGTGGCTTTTCTTGTTGCGGAGCACGGGCTGTAGGCGCACGGGCTTCAGTAGTTGTAGTGCACCAGCTCAGTAGTTGTGGCTCGTGGACTTAGTTGCTTTACGGCATGTGGGATCTTCCCAGACCAGGGGTTGAGCCGTGTTCCCTGCATTGGCAGGTGGATTCTTTTTTTTTTTCGCGGTACGCAGGCCTCTCACTGCCGTGGCCTCTCCCGCTGCGGAGCACAGGCTCCAGACGCGCAGGCCCAGCGGCCATGGCTCACGGGCCCAGCCGCTCCGCGGCACGTGGGATCCTCCCGGACCAGGGCACGATCCCGCGTCCCCTGCATCGGCAGGCGGATCCCCAACCACTGTGCCACCAGGGAAGTCCCAACATACTTTTAGTATAAAGAGAATTTTTTTGAAGTGTAGTTGATTCACAATATTGTGTTAGATTCAGGTGTATAGCATAGTGATTCCATGTTTGTGCAGATTATACTCCATTATAGGTTATTACAAGATAATGGCTACAATTCCCCGTGCTATACAGTGTGTACTTGTTACTTATCTATTTTATACATAGTGGTTTGTATCTGCTAATCCCATACCCCTAATTTGTCCCTCGTGAGAAATTGTTTTTTATTATTAGTCACCAAAATAAATGCAGTCAACAGATTTTTTAAAAATTTGGATTTAGCCAGTAACCAGATCATAGGTTCTGTTTCCAAGCTATATGGCAGAACTGTTTCATGTACAATTATCACATTTGTAGTTTACTTTTGTTTTTCTAATAGTGACTCTCAAATAAAGTTCAGGTGCTATCACGTGGTCCATCTCTGCTCCAAGAGTCATCATGTAAACAAGACTATTTGATAAAGGTATTGTGAAGAATTCAGCAGCAAGCGAGGAAGTAAACAGCAAAGGGACCAAGTGAGATACAAAATCACTCTCCCCCAGCCCCAGACTACAAGATGCTTTCTAAACACAGAGCATGTTTCTCATATCCTAAATCAGCAGGGTATACAACAAAACATCAAACTTGGGAAACAAACATCTTCCACCTATTAAAGCATAAACAGAAACATATTCCTGTAATCCAGTAAAGCTTCCCTACAATAAGATACAAAGCTTTCATTGCTTTGATTCAATTGTACATCTCTTTTATTATTCTAACATTTTTTTTCTTGAACTGTTCTGTACTTTCCATTCAGTGAGTAACCTCCTTGTTATTACAAGCAGGAATTACAGACCCTCTATATCTCCCAGAACAGTGCTGGGTAAATACTAGTTGCTCAGTAAATACTGGAATAATTACTTTATTTTACCCAAGTTTTGAATGGAGGTGATTATATGGTAACATGGCAAGATAGAAAATAAACATTTTTGCTGCTGTTAGATTTTTTACTATTCTTTCTTCTTAATTCCTGTCTGCCCCTCTTTCATTTGGCCAACTCCTTAGCCATACTTCAAGTTCAACTCAGTGTCACCTACTTCACATAAAATCTTCCTTGATACCCATAAGGCAAAGGTAGTATGTCCCTGTAATACCTTAATCATCAGTCTTTTAGTATTTATCAACAAAATAAAAATGATTTGTTAGTACTCTTCTTTCACTCAAGATTGTAGATCTGCTGGGTACAGAGGTGTACCTTTTTTCATCTTGGAACTGAATTTAAAAAACAGTTTAATGTTAGAAATAGATTTTTAATAAGAGTCATATCAAGAAAGGGGGATGATATGCACCAAATGTAATTTCCATTAAATTTTAGACATTCTTTTTCCTCTTTTTTTTCTTTCATTTTAAAACTCCATATATATATCTTTACTCTAAATGTGAAATGCATTCTTTATAATTTCAATATTTTCATAAAGTTGGCTAATTAGCAAAACTACCCTTTAAAAACAAATGCCATATTTAATACAGGTATTTAGATAAAAATCAGAAGAGTAAAACTTGCCTGTCCATCATGTCAATCAATGACAAACTGGTTAAAACAAATTTCTAAAGAGAAACATAAAAGCAGCTTTTCCAATAGTCTTTTATTACATCTTTTGATTTAGTTTTTCAAATATAACTTTCTTCAATACAAAACTCTTTGTGAAACTCAAATTTCTTACACTATAGTTCAATAAACAGGATACAAATTTTATATTTTTTTTCTTTTTTTTTTTTTTTTTGCAGTACGCGGGCCTCTCACTGTTGTGGCCTCTCCCGTTGTGGAGCACAGGCTCTGGACGCGCAGGCTCAGCGACCATGGCTCACGGGCCCAGCCGCTCCGCGGCATGTGGGATCTTCCCGGACCAGGGCATGAACCCGCGTCCCCTGCATCGGCAGGCGGACTCTCAACCACTGCGCCACCAGGAAAGCCCAAATTTTATATTCTGAATGGCTTTTATTTTCCCACACTTTTCAGAACATGACAATAATAGAGTTTTGTGTGCTTTGTGTTTGTGTGTGTGTGTGTGTGTGTGTTTGAATGATTGTTAGTCTCTTAGGGTTTTCAAAACAAGTTTTGAATGCCTCATTACTTTGTAAATAATTTTCTGCAGTTCAGGTTTTCATAAAAAATCCTAAGTTTATAGGGTATTCAATTATTTTTTCCACATTGGGCTCTAGTGATGTATTTTCAGGACTTTTGATGTCTTGTGTTATAAGCCTCACCTCCGTGTTGAAATTCTTAAATCCTCTTTAATGTGTAAGGATTCCTTGCAGCTTATATTTGTATGTATAAAAAGATAGGCCACATCTCCATGGGAGAACATTCAAAATAAAAACAAATGTATCCCTACTTACTTTATGCATTAAACATTTTTCTCCAAATATTTCAGGAAAGAGAGTTTAAAAAAAATTAATATCCTTAGTATTTTAAAATAATATTCTTTAGTTAACTATTAATTTTTCATATTATGGCAATTTAACATCCTTAGGGGTCTGGTATCTTTATAAATTCCCTTCTATCTTTCTCCTATAAAAATTTTTTACTATGAAATCCTATGAAATATTTTGTTTTTGAACACAGATTAATTTAAACTCCATGATTTTAGTTTCAAAGTCCAAAAGTTTTAAGTTAACAAAAATCTCAACAAATCATGCTTACCTTTATTAGTTAAATTTGAATTAAAACAGATATGGTCATTCCATGTTTTTCAGAACAAACAAGAAAACCTAAGTTGCTTTAAAAGAGTCAGGTCCATATGAGATCTGAGGTTGTTAAAAACGGGAAAATTTACATTAGTTATAAGGAAATCTGAATACAAACATCTGGAGTTACTCACAGATTTGTAAAGAATGTTGATTTTGCACCTGGGCACGAGTAGTTTCACTTCTGTGACTCATTGTGGTCAATGTTGGCTCTAGGTCCTTTGCTCATAGATTATTGCACCTTAATGGCACCATTCACATGCCATGTCTAGTTCGCACCTCCATGCGCCACTGTTCATGGTTTTCTAGGACTCCTCCATCAATCTCTGAACATGTTCACATACTATTAAATCCATCTTCCTTATGAGAGTTTTCTCACTTTAGGACTCAAGAACATAATGGCCCAGAATTTCTCCCTTGCCATCTTTAAAATCAATAACCTTAAAACAATCTTATTGCTCCCTTCTGAATGTAGGGCCAAATCTGTACTCCAGCTGAAGTCAAACAGGCACATAATATGCACCACACATGTGCACACACACACAAACACACACAAACACACACGAAAATTTCTAGCTACAGTTTCTCCTTGTGTGGTAACATGGGATTTCCATCACATAACTTCTAGACAGGGAAACCTGAAACCTTGACTGCTTATGTCTCATGTATCTTGAAAAACCATTAAAAGTATGTTTCTTTGGACAGCCCTAGGACATTGCAGATTTTCTGTCCTACTTGGAGTACCACCTTCAGTTTTATCATTCACATTTCAAAGTCAATTTGCTAAGGGAACATGGGATTCTTAAGTTTACAAAGAAAGATCTGCATATTTAAAAGCCCCTAGAGTATCACAGATAAGACAATTCAAATTTATTTAAAGCTCATGCACACAAGATTTTATATAAGTAAATTAGGAGATTGGAGCAAGATAGCTAAAATATCACATCTCCATCCTGCTTTGTCAATTTCTATTTCTTGCCCTCCTTTTGTTCCTTCATAGTATTTGTTACCACTCAAAATAATATGGATTTATTCATTTATTTTTGCACTAAAATGAAAACCTTACAAGAGTAAGGCTTTCGGGGGCTTCCCTGGTGGCGCAATGGTTGAGGGTCGGCCTGCCGATGCAGGGAACGCAGGTTCGTGCCCCAGTCTGGGAGGATACCACGTGCCGCGGAGCGGCTGGGCCCATGAGCCGTGGCTGCTGAGCCTGTGCGTCCAGATCCTGTGCTCCGCAGCGGGAGAGGCCACAGCAGTGATAGGCCCACGTACCAAAAAAAAAAAAAGAGTAAGGCTTTACCTGTTTGTTCACTGCCAAATTTGGCTCTAGAATAGCACCTTGCACATTATATATGCTCAGGAAATATTAGTGAATGGACATAAAGAGAATAGAATCATAATCTCAAGAAGCTGGCTGATTTCCTTTTATAGTGTTGGTGGGATAGTGTCACCAACATAATCTTCCTGTATAAAATGTAAATGGTAAATGAATACTAAATGTCACAAGAGACGTGGTTTGTGTTCACCAAAAGCAAATCCTTATTTGCTGCCTGGGAAGCAAAATAAAGTGAGGCATAAAGGACTTAATTAAGTCAGAGGTATTTTGTACTATACTAAACAATGAAATGGTCACTGACATTTCTGAAGTCAGCTGTGACAATCAGAAGCAGGAGTGTAGAGCTCTTCCATACTATGAGCTAATGTTTTATGATTGCATTGTGATGGAAAAAGCATCAGACTCAATGTTCTATCTCAATTAATGGGTAAGTACTCAGTAGATGTTAGAACTTAATATTATCATTAACATTTTTTATTATTAGTTACACAATATATATACAGTTGACCCTTGAACAACATAAGTTTGAACTGCACAGGTCAACTTATGAACAGATTTTTTTCAATAATAAATATTACAGTACTACACCGTCCCGGGTTGATTGAATCCACATCTGTGAAACCACAGATATGGGAGGAGCCAGGTATATGAAGAAACCATGTGTATGGAGGCCAACCATAAATTATAGGCAGATTTTCAGTGTCATAGAGGGTGAGCACCTCTAACCCCTCCTGTTGTTCAAGGGTCAAGTGTATATGTATATCTTTACATATTACTATGTATAATGATTAAGGGGGCCAGTTGGATTTGGTTTCAAATCCTAGCTCTTGCCACATAACAACTGGTGACCATGGGCAAGATACTTAATCTCTCTGAACCTAGTATCCTCATCTATTTCCCTGAATTGCTGTCAGTACTAAGAGGCACAATATATCAAGGTGCTTTACCCATGTCTGGCAGGAAAGTGATGATTATGATGATAATGGCAATGTCGATTCATACAAATTAAAGTCATATCAGTGTAACAGACTCAAATGTCAGCATGCTAAGGAAAATTATCTTTCCTTAGAAAGGTAGAAACATAATTTGTGAGAAACACCTTAAGAAGACCTACATTTCCTTCTAATTCCTTGATATTATAATTCTGTAAAAGTAGATTGTGTGATTCTGTCACTTAGAATTATTGCAGCTGAAAGAATAAGAAACAAAATAGAGAATATATATGCACTGTTTTATGAACAAAACACACAAATATCTAAAAGATCTTTAAAGATAAAAAATAGTTTAACAGTAACTCAAAGTTGGTATTTTTGAAAAGATCTCAACATAAAAATACTTTGCCTCTAGGCCTCAAAAAGTATATTTAGCTATCCCTCCATTTGGAGTGCGTTTTAAGGCTTAAACATAGACTGATGAGTTTACTTATAATGGTCCTTGTTTTCTCCTTGTTCTCTGGGCACTGATTTTACTCCTCTGACTGGTGAAGTTTTATTGCATATTTTCAGAACCCATAAACACACATATGCTTCCATATTGATTATATTTTTAGTCAGGCAATATATTACTTTAAATAGTCACTGGTATATATCACAATTTCATCAGATACTGTTTCTAGTAATAACAAAATACATATACAGCTACATTACTAGCCCTGTCTATGAAGCAGTCTAACCAAAAGGGTTATATATATATATATATATATATATATATATATATATATATATATATATATACACACACACACACACACATTCTCAAGGATTAAACAAGACTTCTCAGTGCCTATCTGGACCGGAGACCATCAAGTGAGGAACAGTTTTGAAATAAGCAAATTTTCCCTTTGCTATTCTTCACTTTGCATTCTGTATCCTTCTCAATTCCTCATCTCCAGTATGAAAAATTGCACCAGGCCTCTTATTTACCAAAGACAAATTCCCAGTATAAGTCTTTCCACAGCACTGCCTTCTCTGAAGAGTGCCCAGGCTACGGGGTCTCCGTGGACCACAAATGGGCCCTGTGTCCCTTGTCCTTACAATATGATTGCTATCCAACTATAGATTACTTTAATCCAGCACTGTTGTTTATATCAGAGGTTGGCAATCTATGGCCTAAGAGCCAAATCTAGACCACCATGTTTTATGCAAGTAAAGTATCTTTGGAATGTAGCCACATCTGTTCATTCATGCATTGTCTATGGTCTCTTTCATACTATAGTGGCAGAGTAAGTAGGCGCCACAGAGACCACATAACCCACAGAAGATAAAATATTTGCAATTCCGCCCTTTACAGAAAGCTTGCTTACGCTAGACCACTACCATATTTGACTCACTCAGACTCACTCTGATTTTAGTTTCATTTTGTGCCTCCAAGTCTGTCTCAAGATCTAGTTCTGATCAGCTCAGCTTTGGAACTGTTACCCCATCTTCTCTGACTTCTTTTCTGTCCCTGGGATGTGTCCTCTGAGACATCTCCTGACCCTTCTACAACCCACCTGGCTCTTTGCTTCAACTGCAATGCAATGCACACCCATTAGACCATGAGAACTTCCACCCATTTGAATGTCATCCAAGCCTGATCCAGTCTGGCTTCTACTCCTCAACTTTGACCCACAAAGCTTATTTCTTTTGGATTCACCTGTTCTCTCAAATATGGCCTCTGACAGATATACTGAATATTAATGCATTAGGTCTCTAAATTAACATATACAAATATAGAAAAACATTGTCTTGCCTAACCTTCCCTCAACATAGAGAATTTTTGTTCTTCGAAACAACGGCCAGGTTTCAAGAAGTTGATTTACTTTTCCAAAGAATAAATAGCAGATTAAATCTCTTTAACTTGTAGAATTCCTCTAATAAGAGTAAATTTAGAGGTAGTCAGGGAATTTTGGCTAAAAAGAAGCTGTCTTTTCCCAAGTTCACCTGTGGCTCCTTCATTCTTCATGGTGTTCAAGCTACTGCCGTATTTCCACAAATCACTGTGTTTTTATATCAGAGAGAAATATGTTGAGGTTTATAAGTGGGAAACTGTTATTCATAGAGTCATTCATTTTGGTTAGGTTTGAGTTCTGTTCTTAGCTAAAAAAATATCCGTTTGGGTTAAAGTCACCTTAGTTTACTTTGTATATTATTGCCTGTAGTAAAAGACAATATGCTTGTATTTCATAAGTCTCTGCGAGCTATATAGAAACTACCTTGCATTGCTTGGTGGGGGTTCTGAACTCAGCAAAAAAAATATTTTTAAAAGGATAAGTTTTTGAAGTGAAAAAATCCAGGAGTCTTACTTAGGCTAATAAATGATTATCATGACTTACAAATACAATGCTGATGAATGAATTTTCTAAAAGCCATTCCTGTATCCCTCTCTTTAGACATGACATTTAGTCCCAGATAACAATTTACTTAAAAGTTTCACCAAAAACTTAGAGGAACAAAAGACAGAGCATAAAAGGGCTTTCATTTTTGAATTTATCTTTTTTACGAGTTATCACCAGTTTATACAATAGCGACTCTGTTTGCCTACAGAGTCGCTAACAGTATCTCATTCATTATTTATAAAAGCACATTAGGATCCTTTGAGTGAGGAAGATGCTACAGAGAACCAGTTCTCCTCTTCTTGTTGTGTTAATCCTGGATTAAAATTAATGAATTTTATAACAGAAAGAAAATGAAATAATACATAAAGCATATTAGGCAAATACAATGGAATTCAGAAAATTAATTTTTAATACATTTCACTTTGTAACTTCTTGGTTGAGTCTGATGTGATGTTCACTTTTATTCTGATATTTCTATAGACCTTGTGGTAAAATATTATTACAGTATATGGTCTATCTTCACTAACCTAGCAATGGTGAAGCTGCCCAGAAATGAAATATGGATTTAACCACAACAATGAATCAAACTGCCTCAAGCCATCATGTGTACACTTTATTCCTATAATATCCACGTTCTGCACTTTCCCACCTGAAAATTTCATGTTCAAGTTATTAGGATAAGAAGTTATTTTACAGCTTTAGACCCATGACAAAAGAAACAAAATCTAAGCCCACAAAGCCTTGCTTGAATAAGCATTTGAAGCAAATATTGTTAAATATAAATAAGGGAGAAAGCATAGGCAAAAACCAAAATAAGAGATTTCACCCAGCATGTGATTTCCATAGTACTTTTTATGGGAAACATGTACTGCTTGTATGGCTTAGGGTAAAATGGATTTGCCACTTTAGACATCATTTCTTGTCATCTGTAATGTGAGGGATGGATGAGAAGAGGGATGTGATCAGAATATACAGCACTATTATGATAATTAGACAAAGATGTCCCTCTCTGGATAGATGCAAATCTTAAGAACCCATCTTGATTCAAATTAGAAGAAGTTATGTCTTATGCTAGGCTGACAGACCCCAGATCAGATTAAAAGACTTGGTCAACAGAGTGGAAATTTGATTTTATCCTTCACTCTCCCCTTTAGCTGGATACTCCTGTGCAATTAATAATCACAGAAAAATGTATGGTGGGGGGAGACTTTCAAGATGGCAGAGCACTAAGACGTGGAGATCATCTTCCTCTCCACAAATACAACAGAAATACATCTACATGTGGAACAACTCCTACAGAACACCTACTGAGCTCTGGCAGAAGACCTCAGACTTCCCAAAAGGCAAGAAACTCCCCAAGTACCTGGGTAGCGCAAAAGATAAAACAGAGACAAAAAATAGGGACAGGACCTGCCCCACAGGGAGAGAGCTGTGAAGGAGGAAAAGTTTCCACACACTAGGAAGCCCCTTCACTGGCGGAGATGGGGGGTGGGCTGGGGGGAAGCTTTGGAGCCATGGAGGAGAGCTCAGCAACAGGGGTGCAGAGGGCAAAGCGGAGAGATTCCTGCACAGAGTATCAGTGCTGACCTGCGCTCACCAGCCTGAGAGTCTTGTCTGCTCACGCGGGGCGGGGCGTGGGGATGGGGGGTCCTGGGAGTTGAGGTTCAGGCTTTGGAGGTCAGATCCCAGGGAGAGGACTGGGGTTGGCTGCGTGAACACAGCCTGAAGAGGGCTAGTGCACCAGAGCTAGCCAGAAGGGAGTCTGGGAAGAAGTCTGGAACTGCCTAAGAGGCAAGAGAATATTGTTTCAGGGTGCACAAGGAGAGGGGATTCAGAGCACCGCCTAAATGAGCTCCAGAGACAGGCATGAGCCACCGCTACCGTTATCAGTGTGAACCAGAGACGGGCATGAGACGCTAAGGCTGCTACTGCAGCCACCAAGAAGCCGGTGTGCAAGCACATGTCAGTATCCACACCTCCCCTCCCAAGAGACTGTGCAACCTGCCACTGCCAGGGCCCCGTGATACAGGGACAACTTCCCTGGGAGAAAACACAGGGCACCTCAGGTTGTTGCAATGTCACGCCGGCCTCTACCACCACAGGCTCACCCTGCATTCCATACCCTTCCCTCCCCCCAGCCTGAATGAGCCAGAGCCCCCTAATCAGCTGCTACTTTAACCCTGTCTTGTCTGAGCAAAGAACAGATGCCCTCTGGTGACCTACAGGCAGGGCCAAATCCAAATCTGAACCCCAGGAGCTGTGCAAATAAAGAAGAGAAAGGGAAATTTCTCCCAGCAGCCTCAGGAGCAGCAGATTAAATCTCCACAATTAACTTGATGTACCCTGCATCTCTGGAAAACCTGAATAGACAACGAATCATCCCAAAATTGAGGCAGTGGACTTTGGGAGCAACTGTAGACTTGCGGTTTGCTTTCTGCATCTAATTTGTTTCTGGTTTTATGTTTATCTTAGTTTAGTATTTAGAGTCTATTATTGGTAGATTTGTTTATTGATGTGGTTGCTCTCTTCCTTTATATATATATTTTTTTTTTTCCTTTTTCTCTTTCTGTGAGTACGTATGTGTATGCTTCTTTTTATGAGTATGTAATATATAGCTTTGCTTTTACCATTTGTCCTAGGGTTCTATCTATCGTTTTTTTTTTTTTTTATTATAGGATTTAGTGCTTGTTCTAATTGGTGGGTTTGGTTTGGTTGGTATCTTCTTTCTTTCTTTTTAATACTTTTTAATTTTTTATTTTAATAACTTTATTTTATTTATTTTCTTTCTTTCTTTTTCTCTCCCTTTTCTTCTGAGCCTTGTGACTGACAGGGTCTTGGTCCTCCGGCCAGGTGTCAGGCCTGTGACTCTGAGGTGGGAGGGCCAAGTTCCGGACATTGGTCCACCAGAGACCTCCTGACTCCACATAATATCAAACAGTGAAAGCTCTTCTGGAGATTTCCATCTCAATGCTAAGACCCAGCTCCACTCAACAAACAGCAAACTACAGTGCTGGACACCTTATGCCAAACAACTAGCAAGACAGGATCACAGCTCCACCGTTTAGCAGAGAGGCTGCCTAAAATAATAATAAGGTCACAGAAACCCAAAAACACAACACCGGACATGGTCCTGCCCACTAGAAAGACAAGATCCAGCCTCATCCAACAGAGCACAGGCACCAGTCCCCTCCACCAGAAAGCCTACACAACCCAGTGAACCAAACTTAGACACTGGGGGCAGACAACAAAAACAACATTAACTATGAACCTGCAGCCTGTGAAAAGGAGACCCCCAGCACAATAAGTTAAGCAAAATGAGAAGACAGAGAGACACACAGCAGATGAAGAAGCAAGATAAAAACCCACCAGACCAAACAAGTGAAGAGGAAATAGGCAGTCTACCTGAAAAAACATTCAGAGTAATGATAGTAAAGATGATCAAAAATCTTGGAAATAGATTGGAGAAAATACAAGAAAAGTTTAAAAAGAGCTAGAAGACCTAAAGAACCAAAAAAAACTATGATGAACAACACAATAAATGAAATTAAAAATTCTCTAGAAGGAATCAATAGCAGAATAACAGAGGCAGATAAAATAGTGGAAATAATTACTACAGAGCAGAATAAAGAAAAAAGTATGAAAAGAATTGAGAACAGTCTCAGAGACCTCTGGGACAACATTAAATGCACCAACTTTTGAATTATAGAGTTCCCAGAAGAAGAGAAAAAGAAAGGGATGGAGAAAATATTTGAAGAGATTATAGTTGAAAACATCCCTAATATGGAAAAGGAAATAGTTTATCTAGTCCAGGAAGCGCAGACATTCCCATAGAGGATAATTCCAAGGAGAAACAGGCCAAGACACATATTAATCAAACTATGAAAAATTAAATACAAAGAAAAAGTATTAAAAGCAGCAACAGAAAAACAACAAATAACATACAATGGAATCCCCAGAAGGTTAACAACTGATCTTTCAGCAGAAACTCTACAAGCCAAAAGGGAGTGGCAGGACATATTTAAAGTGATAAAAGGGAAAAACCTACAATCAAGATTACTCTACACAACAAGGATCTCATTCAGATTCAACAGAGAAATTAAAACCTTTACAGACAACCCAAAGCTCAGAAAATTCAGCACCACAACACCAGCTTTACAGCAAGTGCTAAAGGAACTTCTCTAGGCAGGAAACACAAGAGAAGGAAAAGACCTACAATAACAAACCCAAAACAATTAAGAAAATGGTAATGGGAACGTACATATCGATAACTGCCTTAAATGTAAATGAAGTAAATTCTCCAACCAAAAGGCATAGATTGGCTGAATGGATACAAAAACAAGACCCGTATAAATGCTGTATACAAGAGACCAACTTCAGACCTAGGGACACATACAGAGTGAAAGTGAAGGGATGGAAAAAGTTATTCTGTGCAAATGGAAATCAGAAGAAAGCTGGCATAGCAATTCTCATATCAGGCAAAATAGACTTTAAAATAAAGACTATTACAAGAGACAAAAAAGGACACTACATAATGATCAAGGGATAAATCTAAGAAGAAGATATAACAATTGTAAATATTTATGCACCCAACATAGCAGCACCTCAATACATGAGGCAAATGCTAACAGCCATAAAAGGGGAAATAGACAGTAATGCAGTCATGGTATTGGACTTTAACACCCCACTTTCACCAATGGACAGATCGTCCAATATGAAAATAAATAAGTAAACAAAGATTCAAATGATACATTGAACAAGATGGACTTAACTGATATTTATAGGACATTCCATCCAAAAGGAACAGAATACATTTTGTTCTCAAGTGCTCATGGAACATTCTTGAGGATAGATCATATCTTGGGTTACAAATCAAACCTTGGTAAATTTAAGAAACTGAAATCATATTAAGAATCTTTTCCAACCACAACTCTGCGAGACTAGATATCAATTAAAGGCAAAAATCTGTAAAAAATACAAACATATGGAGATTAAAAATACACTACTAAATAACCAAGAGATCAGTGAAGAAATCAAAAAATACCAAGAAACAAATGACAATGAAAACAGGACAACCCAAAACTTATGAGATGCAGCAAAATCAGTTCTAAGAGGGAAGGTTATAGCAAAACAATCCTAACTCAAGAAACAAGAAACATCTCAAATGAACAACTTAAACTTACACCTAAAGCAGTTAGAGAAAGAAGAACAAAAAAACTCCCAAAGTTAGCTGAAGGAAACAAATCATAAAGGTCAGATCAGAAATAAATGAATAAGAAATGAAAGAAACAACAGCAAAGATCAATAAAACCAAAAGCTGTTTCTATGAGAAGATAAACAAAATTCGTAAACCATTAGCCAGACTCATCAAGAAAAAAAGGAAGAAGACTCAAATCAATAGAATTAGAAATGAAAAAGGAGAAGTAACAACCGACACTGCAGAAATTCAAAGGATCATGAGAGATTACTTCAAGCTACTATATGCCAATAAAATGAACATCCTGGAAGAAATGGACAAATTCTTAGAAAAGCACAACTTTGTGAGACTGAACCAGGAAGAAATAGAACATAAAAACAGACCAATCACAAGCACTGAAGTTGAGACTGTGATTTAAAATCTTCCAACAAACAAAACCCCAGGGGCTTCACTGGTGACGCAGTGGTTGAGAGTCCGCCTGTCAGTGCAGGGGACACAGGTTCGTGCCCTGGTCTGGGAAGATCCCACATGCCACGGAGTGGCTGGACCTGTGAGCCATGGATGCTGAGCCTGCGCATCCTGAGCCAGTGCTCCGCAACAGGAGAAGCCACAACAGTGAGAGGTCTGTGTACCACAAAAAAAAAAAAAAAAAAAAAAAAACTGGACCACATGGCTTCACAGGGGAATTCTAACAAACATTTAAAGAAGAGCTAACACCTATGCTTTGCAAACTCTTCCAAAATATAGCAGAGTGAGGAACACTCCCAAACTCATTCTACGAGGTCACCATCACCCTGATACCAAGACCAGACAAAGATGTCACAAAGAAAGACAACTACAGGCCAATATCACTGATGAACATAGATGCAAACATCCTCAACAAAATACTAGCAAACAGAATCCAACAGCACATTAAAAGGATCATACACCATGATCAAGTGGGGTTTATCCCAGGAATGCAAGGATTCTTCACTATATTCAAATCAATCAATGTGATACACCATATTAACAAATTTAAGGATAAAAACCATATGATAATCTCAATAGATGCAGAAAAAGCTT
Source organism: Leucopleurus acutus (assembly GCF_964270905.1). Taxonomy (NCBI): domain Eukaryota; kingdom Metazoa; phylum Chordata; class Mammalia; order Artiodactyla; family Delphinidae; genus Leucopleurus; species Leucopleurus acutus. The sequence goes on from NC_139143.1 coordinate 124,390,093, forward strand.
TTGACAAAATTCAACACTGACTTATGATAAACACCCTCCAGAAAGTGGGCAGAGAGGGAACCTACCTCAACATAATAAAGACCATATATGACAAAACCACTGCCATCATTCTCAATAGTGAAAAACTGAAAGCATTTCTCCTAAGATCAGGAAAAGACAAGATTGCCCACTCAACACTATTATTCAACATAGTTTTGGAAGTTTTAGCCATGGCAATCAGAGAAGAAAAATAAATAAAAGGAATCCAAATTGGAAAAGAATTAAAACTGTCACTGTTTGCAGATGACATGATACTATATATACAGAATCCTAATGATGCTACCAGAAAACTACTAGAGCTAATCAATGAATTCGGTAAAGTAGCAGGATACAAAATTAATGCACAGAAGAAATCTTACATTCCTATACACTAATGATGAAAAATCTGAAAGAGAAATTAAGGATACACTCCCATTTACCATTGCAAGAAAAATAATAAAATACCTAGGAATAAACCTACCTAAGGAGACAAAAGATCTATATGCAGAAAACTATAAGACACTGATGAAAGAAATTAAAGATGATACAAACAGATGGAGAGATATACCATGTTCCTGGATTAGAATAATCAATATTTTGAAAATTACTATACTACCCAAAGCAATCTACAGATTCAATGCAATTCCTATGAAACTACCACTGTCATTTTCACAGAACTAGAACAAAAAAATTCACAATTTGTATGGAAACACAAAAGACACCAAATAGCCAAAGCAATCTTGAGAAAGAAAAACAGCTGGAGGAATCAGGCTCCCGGACTTCAGACTATACTACAAAGCTACAGTAATCAAGACAGTATGGAACTGGCACAAAAACAGAAATACAGATCAATGGAACAGGATAGAAAGCCCAGAGATAAACCCACACATATTTGGTCACCTTATTTTTGATAAAGGAGGCAAGAATATACAGTGGAGAAAAGAGAGCATCTTCAATAAGTGGTGCTGGGAAAACTGGGCAACTACATGTAAAAGAATGAAATTAGAACACTCCCTAACACCATACACAAAAATAAACTCAAAATGGATTAAAGACCTAAAAGTAAGGTCAGACACTATAAAACTCTTAGAGGAAAACATAGGCAGAACACTCTATGACATACATCACACCAAGATCCTTTTTGACCCACCTCCTAGAGAAATAGAAAGAAAAACAAAAATAAACAAATGGGACCTAATGAAACTTAAAAGCTTTTGCACAGCAAAGGAAACCATAAACAAGACGAAAAGAAAACCCTCAGAATGGGAGAAAATATTTGCAAATGAAGCAACTGACAAAGGATTAATCTCCAAAATTTATAAGCAGCTCATTCAGCTCAATATCAAAAAAACAAACAAGCCAATCCCAAAATGGGCAGAATACCTAAATAGACATTTCTCCAAAGATATACAGATCACTAACAAACACATGAAAGGATGCTCAACATCACTAATCATTAGAGAACTGCAAATCAAAACTTCAATGAGGTATCACCTCACACCAGTCAGAATAGCCATCATCAAAATATGTACAAACAAGGCTTCCCTGATGGCGCAGTGGTTGAGAGTCTGCCTGCCGATGCAGGGGACATGGATTCATAACATGGTCTGGGAAGATCCCACATGCCACGGAGCAGCTGGGCCCGTGAGCCATGGCCGCTGAGCCTGCACGTCCAGAACCTGTGCTCCACAACGGGAGAGGCCACAAAAGTGAGAGGCCCGTGTACCGGAAAAAAAAAAAAATCTACAAACAATAAATGCTGGAGAGGGTGTGGAGAAAAGGGAACCCTCTTGCACTGTTGGTGGGAATGTAAATTGATCCTGCCACTATGGAGAACAGTATGGAGGTTCCTTAAAAATTTAAAATTAGAACTACCATATGACCCAGCAATCCCAGTACTGGGCATATACCCTGAGAAAACCATAACTGAAAAAGAGTCATGTACTACAATGTTCATTGCAGCTCTATTTACAATGTCCAGGACATGGAAGCAACCTACATGTCCATTGACAGGTGAAAGGATAAAGAAGATGTGGCACCTCACCGAGTAGTGAGGTGGATGGACCTAGAGTCTGTCATACAGGGTGAAGTCAGAAAGAGAAAAACAAATACCGTATGCTAACACATATATATGGAGTCTAATTATATATATATGTTTCTGAAGAACATAGGGGCAGGATAGGAATAAAGATGCAGACACAGAGAATGGACTTGAGAACACAGGGAGAGGGAAGGGTAAGCTGGGACAAAGTGAGAGAGTGGCATGGTTTATATATACTATCAAATGTAAAATAGATAGCTAGTGGGAAGCAGCCATAGCACAGGAAGATCAGTTCGGTGCTTTTTGACCACCTAGAGGGGTGAAATAGGGCTGGTGGGCGGGAGACGCAAGAGGGAGGAGATATGAGGATATATGTATATTTATGGCCGATTCACTTCATTATAAAGCAGAAACTAACACACCATTTTAGAGCAATTATACTCCATAAAAGATGTTAAAAAAAAATAAAGAAACATGTATGGTAACCCCGGATATGAGTTAGAGAAGTAGACAGCCTCTAATTTCTTCATCTCTCCTGCCTTCCACTCTCTCTATGACCATAATACAGAAGCATAGTGTTCAGAACAAGGAACTTTATGACATACCAGGCATAGAAAACTGCTTAGATACATTGACAACTTAGAGTATGTATCTCTACATGGTATAACATAACTACAATTTTGATGATCACCAAACCATTCCGTGTAAAGGAATGGATAGAGACTGGAAATTTTTGCATGACAAAGGAATGGCTAACAGAAGAAACAAGACAAGAAGGTGCATGTTTTTTTCTGCATGCAAATAACAACACAGCCGATTTTACTGTAACATAAGAAAAAATTGTGACAGAACTATTCAAGCGTGGATTAAGTTAATTTCAGAAATAGCAAGCTGCAAACGATTAGAAGTGTTCAAAGTAATATTGAATGGTCACTGGTTTTGATATTTTAAAAGGAATCTATGTACTCAAAAAGGAGATCAATGTTTGTGCAAATGCTATTTAACATTATGATAAACACAAGAGTTTTAAGAGATAAAAATTCTACTCCACATTTTTTGAAACCTGCCATATTGCAAATTCTGTACCATCTGCTAGGAAAATGCAGATAAATAAGAACTATCTTTTTTTCTCAAGCCACAACAAAACATGAAAATAAATATACACAATTAAATATACTATCAGTATAAGCAACACTGTAAGTTTTTTTAATGATAAATCAAAGAAGGCTTCTTGAAGTAGGTAACATTTTATTGAATCCTAAGGGAAAACTGGGCCAGAAATCACTAAAATTTTCATAATGAGAAAGAAGTGATTGCCTGACAAAGCCAAATAGTTTTCTAGGTGGAGTCTACAATTTTATATTTACCTTAACAAGTTCACTATTTTCCAGCGACAAGTAAAAAAAACTATTCACTGTCTTACCCAATTAACTTTTATAGAACACCCTAAACAAGAATAGAGAATATAAATAATTTTCTAGTGCACCCTGGGACATAAAGAAAACCTTAATACATTTAAAAGTATTCAAGTCACTAAAAGTTTGTCCTCTGGATACAAAGGAATAATTTAGAAATCAAAAATAGAATGACCTGTGATAAATTTCCAAATATTTGCAAATTAAATAGCATATTTTAGATAATCATGTTCAAAGAAAAAGTGAAAATGATATTAAAAATTATTTTTGTCAGAATGAAAATGAAAACACAATATCAAAATTTGTAGGACACCGCTAAAGTGGTACTTAAAGGAAATTTTATATCACTAAATTCTTAGAAAAGAAGAATAGTATCAAATCAATGATCTCAGGTTTTACCTTAAGAAACTAGAGAAAGAAGAGCAAATTAACATCAAAGTAAGTGGGAGAAAGGAAACAAAGATAATTGTGAAACTAATGAAATAATTGTTTTAAAAAAAGAGATTAAATAATAGAGAAAATCGGTGGAACCAAAAGTAGATTCTTTTAGAAGATCAGTAAAACTGATAAACTCTAGCCAGACTGGTCAAGGAAAAAAGAAAAAATGTTACAATATAAGGAATGTGAGAGGTGATGATACTACAGATTTTCCAGATATTAAAAGAATAAGGAAATTAAAAAAAAAATTATTGGGGTATAGTTGATTCACAATGTTGTGTTAGTTTCAGGTGTACATAAAAGGGAATCTGTTATACATATACATATATCCACTCTCCTTTAGATTATTTTCCCATATAGGCCATTACAGTGTACTGAGTAGAATTCCCTGGGCTATACAGTAGGTTCTTATTAGTTACCTATTTTATATATAGTAGTGTGTATGTGTCAATTCCAATCTTCCAAATTATCCCTCCCCCCTTTACCCCTCAGTAACCATAAGTTTATTTTCTATATCTGTAACTGTATTTCTGTTTTGCAGATAAGTTTGTTTGTAGCCATTTTTAGATTCCACATATAAGCAATATCATATGATATTTGTCTTTCTCTGTCTGACTTGGTTCACTCAATATGACAATCTCCATGTCCATCTATGTTGCTGCAAATGGCATTATTTTGTTCTTTTTTTTGGCTAAGTAATATTCCATTGTATGTATGTACCACATCCTCTTTTTAAAAAATATTTATATATTTATCTTTTGGCTGCATTTGGTCTTCGTTGCTGCGCAAGGGCTTTCTCTAGTTGTGGCGAGTGGGGGCCACTCTTCATTGTGGTGCATGGGCTTCTCACTGTGGTGGTTTCTTTTGTTGGGGAGCACAGGCTCTAGGTATGCAGGCTTCAGTAGTTGTGGCACACAGGCTCAGTAGTTGTGGCGCATGGGCTTAGTTGCTCCAAGGCATGTAGGATCTTCCTGGACCAGGACTCGAACCTGTATTCCCTGCATTGGCAGGTGGATTCTTAACCACTGTGCCACCAGGGAAGCCCCACATATTCTTTGTTCATTCCTCTGTTGATAGACATTTAGTTTGTTTCCATGTCTTGGCTATTGTAAATAGTGCTGCAATGAACATTGGTGTGCATATATCTATTTGAATTATGGTTTTCTCTGGATATATGCCCAAGAGTGGGATTGCTGGATCATATGGTAGCTCTATTTTTAGTGTTTTAAGGAACTTCCATACTGTTCTCCATAGTAGCTGCACCAGTTTTCATTCCTACCAAGGGTGTAGGAGGGTTCCCTTTTCTCCACACCCTCTCCAGCATTTATTGTCTGTAGATTTTTTGACGGCGGTCATTCTGACCGGTGAGAGGTGATACCTCATTATAGTTTTCATTTGCATTTCTCTAATAATTAGTGATGTTGAGCAACTTTTCTTGTACTTTTTTAACCATCTGTATGTTTTCTTTGGAGAAATGTCTATTTAGATCTTCTGCCCATTTTTTGATTGGGTTGTTTGTTTTTTTGATATTTAGCTGCACGAGCTATTTGTGTATTTGGAAATTAATCCCTTGTCAGTTGCTCTGTTTGCAAATATTTTCTCCTATTCTGAGGGTTGTCTTAATAAGGAAATACTCTGAACAAATTTATTTTACCTTTTATGAAATTATCTAATCCTTGAAAGACACAAACTACTAAAGCACACTTGAGAAGAAAGAGATAGGCTGAATAGTCCTATATCTCTTAAAGAAATTGAATTAGGAGTTAAACATCTTCCCATATAGTCTACAATTTAATATTTACTTTGGTAAATTGACTGTTGTCCAGGGGTCTGAACTTGAGATTTACAAATTGATAAAAATAGATCTGATCACACTGTCCAAATGTGGAGAATGCCAATCTACATTAAACAATTTCTTTTGAGGCAGAATCTTGAGTCACCTTTTCCAAAATAAACTATAAAAGAAGCCATATTGATAGATTTCTTGGTGAGTATAAAATTAGAAAAGTTACTTAAAAGAATTCAAATGATGCCTTCTTCTCCACAAGAGTGCAACAGCTGACAGGAAGGTGAAAAACATCAAGTCACCCTAGGAAACTAGCTTCCCCTCAGGAAGATAACTCGCTGAGCATTCAAAACATTTGTGTTTGTAAGCCTTTTATTCTATACTTCCAAGGTTTATAAATTTCTCTTCTGGTAATTATATTCTTTCTTTAGATATATTTGTATTTTATCAGGTTAGGACAAATTTTTCAATCTCTGCACCATTGAAATTTTCAGCTGGATATTTATTTGCTATGGGGGTTGCCAAGTGCATTTTACGACATGTACCAATATCTCTGGCCTCTACCTATGAGAATAACTCTGTCAAGTTGTGAGAAACAAAAATGTCTATAGACATTGCTAAATGACACTTTGGTAGCAAAATTGCTTCCTTTTGGGAATCACTAATTAGGGTTAAGTACTGCTGCCCTTGGAATTGGTCTATACCTTTAAGATAGGCCTTTATAGCTTTCTTTATTATCATGTGTTGTGTTGATTTCAGAGTTCAAATCTCTGAGAACAATATTTTTTAAATTTTCTTATCCTTGTCCTCCATGTTTCAAAAATAAGTAAGTATTTTGCTGTATAGTGAATAGTTATAAAGGACATTTCAATCAGAGAGATCAAGGTGAGCAAAAGAATATGTATAGTTGCAGAAAATCCAGACCCCCCCAAAATTAGTGTGTTTAACAGTCTTAAAATCTCCTTGATTTAAATATTAACCTTTCATTCTGTACTAATAGCTAGCAATAATTAATATTGAAGTTTAGAACATGTCAAGAAGAACATGCTCATGTAATGCTTACAAACCCTAATGACATAAGTACCATTATTATTCCCATTATGTACATGAGAAAACTTAAGTAACTTAGTCAAACACATGTAGTAAGCAGCAGAACTAGTTTACAAACTCATCTTGTCTGCTTCTATAATCTGACTTGTAGACTTTGTGCTTTTACTGCTTGGGTAAACAAAGATAAATAACATAATTTATCAAGAAGCTCATAGTCTAAAAAATCTTCAATAATCCAGTTTTATTTTTGCATGTTATTTTATTCTTTTAGAATATCTAACCATTAAATTTTAATTTAAAGAAACATTAATTACAAAATTGCTCTGTAGTTTATTCATTTCCTATGCCTTGACCATAGTATAACCTCTAAATATTCATGTCTTTGGAAATTTTCATTTCAAATACTTTGGTCCTGAAGTCAGTTGTTTCCCCTCCTATATGTGAGAAGTAAAAGTAAACACTGCGGGGGGAAATACAGTGATGTGATTATGCCTATAGTTCAGGGAACGGATAGAATCAGCTGCCTCCAAGGAAGAGGCATTGCCTGGGAAAATTATTGACTTAGAAAATTATTCGCCAAAGCCTTAAAGGAATGTGTTAGGTATACTGGAAAGCAATAGCAGAATGTATAACTCTGTATGCAGATGGTTTTCTATTATTTTGTTATTGTTGTTAAAGATAAAGCGTCTTTGTGGGTTTTTTTGTTTTTTGGTTTTTTTTGCGGTACGCGGGCCTCTCACTGTTGTGGCCTCTCCCGTTGCGGAGCACAGGCTCCGGACGCGCAGGCTCAGCGGCCATGGCTCAGGGCCCCAGCCGCTCCGCGGTATGTGGGATCTTCCCGGACCGGGGCATGAACCCGTGTCCCCTGCATCGGCAGGTGGACCCTCAACCACTGAGCCACCAGGGAAGCCCTGTGTTTTCTTTTGCATTATTTTGTGAGACAGGTGGGCTGAAACAGAAAAGCCTTTAAAAAAAAAAATCACATTGATGTGAACGTGTTTTCATCACCTTAAAATATCTGTTGTTTACAATTGAATCATACAATATAAACAAAGAAAGACATTCAGCTGAAACAAGTAAGCTCAGGTCCCCTGTTCAATGAGAGAAAGACTATCTGTTCATACAGTCAAAAGATTTTTTGATTCGCGGACTCCTCTCAAATGTTTGGATTTGCATCCTCAATTATGTGGGCTCACTAAGAATCAGCCTCTGTCATTTCATCCTCTATCATACTTGATGACAGTCCTGGTAAATAGAAAGTAATGATTTAAAGAAAAAGGTCATATTTGCTTAAAAACAAAAAGAAAGAAAGAAAAAGGATAGTATTCTTTGAAGAGAAACTTTCTATTTTAGAAGGCTGCAGGTCCACAAAAACTCTGACAGATTTTCTTTCAGAAAAGGGCATGGAGGAATGTGACTAATATCAAAATTAAAGAGATGTGTGTGTGTGTGTGTGTGTGTGTGTGTATGTGTATGTTTTATACCTTTCCTCCAAAAATGTTTGAAGAGCCTACCAAAGGAATTCTATCAGATTTGATGGCCACAGACAAGTACAAATACTCTTGTCCACAGAATCCTTTGGAGAAGACAGAACCTCTTTACTTCACTGCTGCCGCTGTAATAATTTTCATTTAATTAGCATTTAAAACTTTTCCCCTATCTCATAGTAATATTAGTAATAGCTAAAAAAGAGGCCAAGTTAAGACTCTTTCCCAAGATTCTCTAGTGTTTAATATGTAAAACCCACATGAAATATTCATTTAAAATACAGGTTCTTGAGTCTCATCTCAGAGGATTTGAGTAAGTAGGTCCAGGATAAGGTCCAAGAGTCTGCATTTTATAAGCCACTCAGTTGATGAGTTGGTCCCAGAACACAGTTTGAAAAACATTTGTGGAGAGAGCCCAGCAATATGATATAAGATGTAAAAACTTTCAGTCATTGAGGAAGTAATTATTCCTTAGGTCATAATGAAAGAAAAACATTTAATATTTCTAAAAATAAATTTCAAATAAAAGAGAACTTATCCTGAAGGCCTTTAGGTCTAGAAAATCCTACTGAGGCTCGTGTGAGACCTAGAATCTCCTCTGCAGCAACATTCAAGAAAACTTCAGCCACCAGATGGGGGACTCAACCAACAGATCAAAGACAAGTGTCATCATGAAATCATAATACATCCAGTAGTAAGTTATCATCTTTTGTAAAAAACATAGAAAGATCAATCAATGCAGTCAGAACACAACCTTGATTTTAACATCCCCAGTCTGAACTTCTTGCTTCTCCCACATCCCTTCAATAACAACAACAAAGCCCTCAGAAATCATCTGAATGAAAATGATAGAGTACAGATTTACTATCCACTTTCTTTTCAATGCAAACCATTTTTGAGTCCGTCATCTTAGCTCTTGTCTTGCTGGTTTTGAGACTTGTCTAAAACGATCTGAGGAAAATAAGGTATGTTGCACTGTTTGTATAAGTGGAGTTGGTACACGTATTTTTTAATGGGTTATGTTTGTGACAAGAGCTTTCCTTTACCATTTGATGATTTTAAGACATTTCCTTAACTGACAGACAAGTAGTTCCAGTGCAATCAGCTATTTAAAAGAACACAGGAGAATGGTATACTTCTGCAACAGGTCTTATACAAAACCTCCCAAAGCACTCTATAACAGCCTAATATATATTATCCCTGAAGGAAATTGTGAGGTTAAAGAAGCAGCATTGCATAGCGGTTAAGGGCATAGATTCTACGACTGAGCTGTTGAATGGAATTCTTGTCACTAGATGTGTCCCTGGTCAAATCACTTAACTTCCACGTGGAGCATAACAGTAGTATTTATTTTTTGGATTGTTAGGAGGATTATATGAACTAATACATGTTAAAGTCTTAAAACAATGGCTGGCACATGGCAAGCACTGTTTTATTTATTTAGTAGCAGTTAAATAGTGCTATATGTACCATAGATGAAGAAAAATAGGAGATGGCTAGGGGAAAATGATAATGTTAAATATAACTAAACATATTAAATATTTTTATCTACCAAACACAATGATTATATCATAGCAAATTCCAAATGGAAAAAGAGAAGAGAAATGTTTCAGTATTTAGAGTGTCTAACTCCAAATAACTAGTATTTGGCCTGAGACAAAATGCATGAATAATATCAAGATGAATTCAAAATTTAAATATTTAATCAGGCATTTAAGATATTGAGAGAAAAGAATCTAATGGGGCTTAAATAAAGACAAAAGGAGTCGTTTTAAGTGCCCAGCTAACAGAACAGAGCAACTATCTCTAGCACACATTTTGTGCAGTGCCCGCTGTTCTCTGAGTCAGCCTCAGACCCTTATCAAACGGCATGTAACAGACCCAGTGTCAAATAGTACATGGCACCTTTTCCTGAGGCAACACACTGACAAGCTCCGTGTCAGTTTACTACAGTCTAGGGGAGTAGTGAGAAAGGGGATACTTATCAAAGAGTAATCAGCCTCAATGAGGTCAAGAGGCAGGTAAGAATGAATAGGAAAGGAGGCAAATGTCACTTCCCACCCTCAACAGAATGCATTTAAATGGTTTTCCTTATGGTTATTTCTAACTAGGGATCTGGGAGAGTTTGAATAAGTGAGGAGTCTCTCCCTGTGCTTGATATAAGAGTACAGATGGTTCATTTGTAGAGATGAGAAAAAGACCACAGCGCACCATTTCCTCAAGTTCAGTTGACTTCACTCCTGAATCTGCAAAATTTCGGTTGAAACCTTGTGAGACACAAGTTTCTTGTGAGATTTCTGTGCTTTCAGATTCCATTCAAGTGGAAAATGAACAGGCTCGCTCTCAGCAGCACACTGCTTCTACTCAGGGTAAATCAAGGCCATCTGGGGGTGAGGTTCCACGAACCCGGAGTCCCAGCATACTTTCTCCGATTTTATACACTGTAAGTTCCAAGGAAAATCTGCCTCCCCAATAATGAAGCTCTTGCTCCCTTTATTTTGCTAGCAATACCTTCATATCCCTTGTTCTACATTGCCACCCATCATTAATCCCCTCTGTTCTTGAAGAAACATTTACTGTGGAGTGACCGAGAAAGAAGGGCGGCGCATGTAAGAGAAATAGAAAGAGCACAGGTATCACAAGGAGCAAAATTTCTGGGTTAAAGGATTGGAACAAATGATGCTGGATGTGGTAAAAGCACTACCCTGAATCAGTATTCAGTGTGAGGTACATAAAAGAAACACCTCTCTTTAAACAATGATTGTAATATGCATCTTCTTTCCTTTCCTTTCCTCATCAATACTTATTTCCTCAAAAATTGCTGTTGCAACATAACCACTAAATATTCTCACATTTTCTTCCCTCACCTTCCTTCACCTTCAGGGTTTCAAAAGACACTGTAGCTGCAAGATCTGTCTAGTCACTTAACTTCCTATCACAGAGCGTCCGTTTGTAATGACGCACATGAAACACACACATTGGAACAGTAGCGGTGGTTCCTTTTTGAAGAATATTGCAAACACTACTAAGTGTAAATAGCTTTGAGCTAGTGACAAATAATTGTCTCTTATATGCACATAAAAGGGCCCCCACGGTGCGGTGACTTAGATGGAAGTGAAAAGAGGAAAGAAGCTGAAGGAATGTTCAAGAATATGGAGAAAAGATACCTGTTAGGCAAGTGAGCTTCCCATGTCAAGCCCATGAATAATCTGAACATTTTCATGTCCAGGGATTTCTATTTGAAAGCCCATTCTGGGTTCCATTTTTAGTCAGTGCCTACAGTAAAAACAAGACCTTGAATAAAATCACACTTTCTTTTATTAGATAAACCAATTTGGAGTAAGAACAGCATCTGGCCATTCATGTTGTTTTAATAGAAGAGCTCATACTATGTATCTTTAGGTATGGAACTGAATTATGTTTGTGAAGTGGTGTTAATGAAATGAATCACTTTTTCTAAGATTAAACAATTTAATGAAGTAGGTTTAACTAGATTGGTGTTTGGTATGACCAGACCTTAGGAAAATAATGCTGGCTAATTTAGAGTTACATGTTACTTGCAAGGGGCTTTTTGTAAGATTAACTTTGGGGAATGTTTATTTAGGGAGAATATAGGCATCACATTTCACTTTTCCAAGTCTTAAATCTATTTTTCGAAAAAAAAAAATTATGAAAAGCTATGTCCAGAAAATGGGCATCAGGGAATGTTTCTGTTCAAGTTTTAATGCACATATAGAGAAAGCCAGGTTACTGAAATTGTTACATACACAATTCAACCAACTCTGCAGGTGCAAAGAAATATTTTTTAATGTGCATTTTACCAGGACTGCATCTTGCAATACATAGATGTAAAACCGTAAAATGTTGCTTCTCCTATTTATTATTAACAAGGTTTTGGGAAGAGAACAGGACATCAGAGAGTTGAGGAAGTCATTAATTGTAGGTGTAAAGAATGGTGGGTGGGGTAGTTAAAGATATGTGAGAGGTTTGGTTTTGTTTGTCAGTTTTTTAAGAATAATTCAATTTATTTTTAACCCATTGCATTATAAAGCTTTGCCACAGCAGACTATCATAGAAGCCAAAATATATATTGAATCAAGTAAATATTTTTTTCCCATTGGACAAATCATATATAATGGATTTTCTGAAGAAAAATTGAACTTTTCTCAGCACATTTGATATGTGGCTTTTAATAAACAATATAAAAATGTTTAACTAGAGTTACCTGACCCATTCTTGTATTTAAATGGATTGTTACAAAAATTATACACTAATATTTTTATGGCAATAAGCCAGAAGAAAATTATTTGGAACTGGAACCAGCACAGCACATTGAAGAGATGTTGATTTCTTGATGAAAGTAGGAATTGCATGCTGTAAAAGTCATTTTTTTTTCTTTTCTCCAGAGGCCAGATGGTGTTATATTTATGTTGTTCCTTTAACACTGTGATTAAACATTTTTATTTGTGCTATCTCTAGCTGTTAATCAACATCTGGGTAAAATGTTAGAATCACTTTTCATCTTTCTTAAGTGCATTTGTTACTACTCAGCAGCTGGGGTAAGAGTCACAGGAAGGAAGTGGTCGCAGCCTCCTGCCTGACATGGCGGGTCTACAGAGGAAGGGAGGGAGGCATGCTCCAGGCAGAGTCTCTTTGTTCTAAACTCTCTATGATGCATTTGACCTAAATATGGTCAATTTCACAGCAAGTTCTGAAGACTGATTTAAAAGCAATTACTCTTAAAAATTAAGATAAGGCAAGAATACCTTGAATACTTTAAAATGGCTAGTGATTTTAATTGCTCAGAGTTTAATTATGACTCAGCAGCATGTGTGTTGCCTTTTTTCTTTTCCAGTGACAGGAAACAAGACCAGGGTATAAGAGAGCAGTTAAGAGACTGCAATCACCAATGCAGAACAAAACTGCAGTCAAGAGTCCTGTTTACCTCTAGACTCTGACTCACTGATGACCAGTAGACAACTGCCTTGTTCTCTTTGCTTAATGTTTCATACATGAAAATAATAGCCCTGGTATAAGAAACGATACCTCTCAAGTGAGTTGTGAGTGTCTTTAATTAATTCTCAAAGGGGAGTTTAATATATTTAGAAGCTAGCTGTTGTAAAAATACAAGGTAATATGGCCAGGCTGAATTCTACAATTCTACAATTCTAATTTAATTTTTGCAGTTTTCTTCAGTGTCCTTTGCTAACACTAACTGATAAATCTATAAGATATCCTTTTATACTTGGGCTGATCCTAGAGGGAACTAAAATGAGCAAATGACTCCCTTAGCGTACAATGTTCAACCATGTGGTGTAATTTCCTACTTCCAGCTCTCCAGAGTGCCTTTCACAGTACCCAAAGAAATAATACCTTTAAATTGTTCCTCAGTGGCCTATAAAAGTGAAATCACATAGATAGGGTAGAGCCTCTGTAAACTTATCATTTATAGCAGCAGATCTAGATTTCCAAAGTTGAAACTTGAAGTTGTGGTTAAATCAACATAGGCACTGAAGAAACATTCTCATTTCTGAAGATGCCTTTCAGTGTCACTGCTGTTTTCTACCTGTAACAGGACTTGGTAAGAGTTCAAGTCTCCTGAAGAAGAGAGGAATTAACTATTATTTGCCCAGTGGCCACAAAGGAATGCCTGAGTAGGCTCACATTATCAACCCTCCTTGAGAGGGACAAGAAAATCAGGGCAGGGCCTGAAGGTTAAATGGTCAAGTAACTCTTACACATACAACCAAACGGCTTATCCTATGGTGGTTTGACGTACACATCGTAAAATCAAAGGAAGTGTTTTTCCTTTAAAAAACTATTTTATGAAAATAACAAGTGAAGATCTTTTCCTGCCACTTACCTTTTCAGCCTGAATTGTGACATATTTTCTCCCATGGAAGTTAAATTTTAGACAAAATAAGATAAATTATACTTTTCAAGGAGGTCCCAAAACAGAATCCAACATCCCAAATTATTTGTAAGTTCACAAAATATTTCTCCTCTTTCCTAATACCAAAAGTAAGAAACATTAATAATCTCAAGAATTATGTTATCCACATAAGCACACTAATTCTGTTAAGGTGTCAACTAATTCCTCTTCGTTGTGGACGGACCTGTGCTAGTATAAATGAGGATTGTAACTGAAATTCCATTTATAGCAGTATTCTACTTAAAAACTAAAATATCCCAGCAGCTAGGTCCCCAACGAACATTATCAGTTACACAGTACTAGATAAATTCATGCCAACTTATTTATACAACAGTGTTTGTTGAGTCAACAGGCCAAAACCTTGGTGCAGTTGTAGTACAAACTTACCCCGTATCTGTTCGTCACAAACTAGAAGATTTACATATAGTTCCGATTAGCACACATTGTTCTGAATTGCTGCCACACTGATATTGGATCTTTGGGGTAGAAAGAGTTGAAGAGACAGAGTTGGAGAGTCATTTGTGACTTGAGTGGCAAAGTATAGCACTAAGTCAAAACATCTAGAACTGTATGCAACCCAATCTGAACAAGGAAAGTTTTCTCTAAAGCTGTAGCAAATTGAAAGGCATGATGCTAGAAAGTGTTTAGTGAGGAGTCAGCTTAACAATGACTATACTTTCACAGACAGATCTAGGACAACTTGCCACCATCATTATAAGACTAGTTTAACGTTCACTTCTTTACGAGAACTAAATACAAACACACCACTTCCTCCCATTTAATTTGTCCTACCATGGTGGCAGTGATTGGACTCTTTTTCTGTCGCTCAAGTTTTGTTTATGAAATGACCCTGCTGTTGAATTCCAACAATTCTTTGCTTTAATCTTCTTTGCTTATTTAATCCAATACAACTGACAAGAGTAATAGATTATTTTTAACACATTAGAAAATAAGTTTTTTTAATTTTAATTTACATTTCTTATTTGATTATCTTCATTGTTTAAGAAAGACAATAAATTGTGACCCTACTAACCAGAAGAAACACTTCAATGAAAAATCTAGTCAAAATTAAAGAGCTTTGCTCTGTATGATCATTATTCTTGAAACTTAAAAGCTTAGAGGGAAGGAAGTGTTACAAATAAAAATTAGGTTTTGTTTGTTTGGTTGTTTGTTATTTGATATTGTCACACACTGAGACCTTTTAGGCATGCAGTTAGAGTTAGCCTGAATATAGGGGAGCAGAATTTGGTTTATTCACCAGCCCCTCCCAAGTACCTGTTAACTCTTCTGGAACTGCTCTCCCTACCTCTTTATTATATTTTTTATTTATTTTCTTTTTTGCGGTATGCGGGTCTCTCACTGTTGTGGCCTCTCCCGTTGTGGAGCACAGGCTCCAGATGTGCAGGCTCAGCGGCCGTGGCTCACGGGCCCAGCAGCTCCGCGGCATGTGGGATCTTCCCGGACTTGGGCACAAACACGTGTTCTCTGCATCGGCAGGTGGACTCTCAACCACTGCGCCACCAGGGAAGCCCCCTACCTCTTTAATTTTTATGCAGAGATTCATTCCTCCTTCCCAGCTCATGACATCTAGTAGGGAGACCAATCAACATTTTGCTCTAGAATAGAGAATGTGTGTCAGGCCCAAGTCAATCAGGTTATTGCATTCTACTAATCACAGTGAATGGTCTAAGAATAACATATAATCTAAGACAGTCCAGTTAAAGTGGGTATACTTTTTGGTACATATACCTAAAACCAAGCTCTATCTTTCATGCAAAGCTTCCTACAGGATGAATAGAAAAGGATGTGAGGATCAGCAAGGATATTTTAACATGACAAATGGAGGAAGAGGTTGTGAATGCACCTGCACAAAGGAAATCTACTGTGATATATAGAAAGAATACCCAGGGTCTAGTAACATTGTTTGAACCCTGGATCAAGCTTTATCTGAAGCAGATTATTACTACACTTAAGAGTTTTGAAAACCAATAAATCAGTTTGCTTTTTCATAAACTGGTTTGTCTTTTTGTCACTTCTTTGTCATTTTATAATTGATATTTAATCTTATTCATCCTTCCAACAACCGTATGGTGTAGACATTGTTATCTGCATTTACAGAAGCAAGACAGTAATCTTAGTGAGGTTTAGCAAGTTGCCAAGGTTATTACTTGGTAAATAGCACAGTAGAGTTTTAAAGCTATGTCTGCCTGACTGTAAATCTTACCCTCTTAAACATTACAAAATAAAATGCTCCCTTAAAAGGGGCAAAAATAATGTGATTTCAAAATTGAACTCCTTACAGCTGAACTGTCACTATTTTTTTACTGGCTTCAAGTTTATGGAAAAATAATCCTGTAAGACTGCAATAAATATAATTCAATAATAAAGTCATGAAACTTAGAAATAGTTTGTACAAAGATATGTCATATGATTCAGTTGTGCTTTATATAATTTATACTTGTTGTAATTGTATAACCTTCCTCCCAATAGTAGAATGAATCCTAAACTGACACTTTCCTTTCCCCTCCCCCTCACTCATTCTGGACTGGATATGACTCATTCTGCTGATCTTAGCTTCACCATAAGTCTTCCTAAGGAAAACTTGTTTTGATTAATATTTAAAGTACCATGGGGATTGTTTCCTGTTTTTCTTAAGCTGTCTGCCCCCTTGCCATTCTCTCACAGATGACTTGTTAGGCATGCAGGTTTGTATTGTTTCTGATACTACAAGAAAAACAAATAGATCAGTGTTTTTTAGACTGTTATACCCAGGAAGCTGTAGAGAGGAATGGATGTTACATATTGAGTTTCTGAGGACGAGTTCATATTTTTTTCCAAAAAGTTCCCTGCTTCTTTCTAAAACATTTGAAATTCCTAACTAAAAATTTATTTTAGAATCATGTCACCTTTATGCATGGGATGATTTGCATTTTCTCTGTCCCTCAGATATTAGGGTAGTAAGAAAACCAGAAAACTAAACAGTGCATACTTTCCTATGTGACTTTGAGTAAACAACTTATCTGATTCTTAGTTTTATTCATCTGTAAATTGGAGATAATAACAGAGTGCTGTATGATAAGTTCTAAAATATGGATGTGATGATGATGCTAAGGGGGAATATTTAATCCCCTTCCCAGAAGGAGGAGAAGAAAGATTTTTGAATTGATATGATAGCTCTATGAACTTTACAAGTCAACTATAACTTTATCTGAAAGAGAGGTAAGGGGAAAGAGTAGAACTGCTTCATGTTGAGTGTACTGAGTGCAAAGAACCAATATATTTGAAAATCTTGTACAAGATAGAATGTAGGGAAAATACATGTCTAAGCCTGTTGTGCATTAGTAAATTGCAAGTAATTCAGTGTAGAAAAGGCAGAAAGTGGGTAATAAGCCAGGATCAGTGGGAGACTAAAGATTTCTTAGGACAGATTAAAGATTTCTATCCTCAAGGGAATAAGGAGTCATGGAAATATTATAAACAGTTGAGAGAAATGATTAAATTTGCATTTTTACATATCACTCAGGTGGCAATGTGAAAATGGGTTGGATGGATCTGAACTCTTTACTACATGGTAACTTGATGAGATAGAGAAGGTAATTTACAAAAAAAAAAAAAATGGAGGCTCCTAACTGGGTCCTTGGGATAAATAATGATGCTATTCATTGAGAAAGTGACATTCAGGAGAACACATAATATTTGGTAGATAAAGGGATAACTTAAAATATTATTTTATTCTTTTTGTAATTACTTTCTACTAAGTAAATCACCATTTGGAAGTTTCCCTATTCAAATAACAGATGGTTTCTGTCTCCTGGCTTGATCTTTACTAACATATACTTAAGTACATAATTACTGAAAATATGAAAAAAAAATGATATAAAATAAGAAATAAGTAGCAATAATAACAACAGAGAAAAAGTTGGAAAACTTTGTATTTGGGGAAAGAATTAAAACATTATAAATAATTCACTGGTTAAAAAAAAGAAGTCAAATTAAAAAATTTAAGATTAGGTATAAATGAAACAGTTCTTCATGTGAAAACTTCCAGAATGCTATAAGACATATTCAATATTACTGAACTAAATTTATAACATGTTAGGAAAATTATAGTAAAATAAAAATAGGAAGATGGATTAAATAAAAGATTGTAGCAGAGACTAATAAAGTAGAAGATAACACACAATAAAGTAGAAAAAACTCAAAAGTTGGTTCTCTGAAACAGCTGATAAAAATGAAGGATCTCTAGTTAGATGAGTAAGAAAACAAGACAGCAGGTATGCATACAAAAGTAGGAATGAAAATGAAATTATAATTACAGACGATTAGTCTTTGAAAATGAAACAGAAATATCTTTGTTTCTGAAACCTTGAAAACTAAGTAAAAATGGACAAATTTCTAGAAATCTGTAACAATAGTCAGTGCAACATGAAAGTTTAAAAATCTGGATTTTGGAGCCAGCTTCCTGGGTTCACATCTTGCTTTCAAATTTTCCACCAGAGTAATCATGGGAAAGTGATGAATTCTCTGACCCTACCTTCTTTATGTGTAAAGTGGAGGCAATAATAGATCCTAAGACCAATAATTCCAAAAAAGCTTAAGAAGAATTAGAATATTTGACTACCCTTACCCAGCAAAGATAGTAAATCAGTAACTTATTTTTTTTTTTTCTAAAAGAAAACTATCCATGCAGAGATCTTCCTGATAGGGTCTACCAGTTACAAAAGGAAGAAGAAATTAAAATTTTATTTAATATTATTTTTTTAACATTTTTATTGGAGTATAATTGCTTTACATTGGTGTGTTAGTTTCTGCTTTATAACAAGCTGAATCAATCATACATATACATATATCCCCATATCTCTTCCCTCTTGCATCTCCCTCCCACCCTCCCTATCCCACCCCTCTAGGTGGTCACAAAGCACCGAGCTGATCTCCCTGTTCTATGTGGCTGCTTCCCACTAGCTATCTATTTTATATTTGATAGTATATATAAGTCCATGCCACTGTCTCACTCTCTCACTTTGTCCCAGCTTACCCTGCCCCCTCCCCGTGTTCTCAAGTCCATTCTCTGTGTCTGCATCTTTATTCCTATTCTGCCCCTAGGTTCTTCAGAAATATATATATATTTTAGACTCCATATATGTGTTAGCATACGGTATTTGTTTTTCTCTTTCTGACTTGCTTCACCCTGTATGACAGACTCTAGGTCCATCCACCTCACTACAAATAACTCAATTTCATTTCTTTTTATGGCTGAGTAATGTTCCATTGTATATATGTGCCACATCTTCTTTATCCATTTATCTGTTGATGAACTCTTACATTGCTTCCGTGTCCTGGCTATTGTAAATAGAGTGGCAGTGAACATTGTGGTACATGACTCTTTTTGAGTTACAGTTTTCTCAGAGTATATACCCAGTACTGGGATAGCTGGGTCGAACGGTAGTTCTATTTTTAGTTTTTGAAGGAACCTCCATACTGTTCTCCATAGTGGCTGTATCAATTTACATTCCCACCAACAGTGCAAGAGGGTTCCCTTTTCTCCACTCCCTCTCCAGCATTTATTGTTTGTAGATTTTTGATGATGGCCATTCTGACTGGTGTGAGGTGATACTTCATTGTAGTTTTGATTTGCATTTCTCTAATGATTAGTGATGTTGAGCGTCCTTTCATGTGTCTGTTGGTGATCTGTATATCTTCTTTGGAGAAATGTCTATTTAGTTCTTCTGCCCATTTTTGGATTGGGTTGTTTTTTTGATATTGAGCTGCAAGAGCTGCTTGTAAATTTTGGAGATTAATCCTTTGTCAGTTGCATCGTTTGAAAATATTTTCTCCCATTCAAAGGGTTGTCTTTTTGTCTTGTTTATGGTTTCCTTTGCTGTGCAAAAGCTTTGAAGTTTCATTAGGTCCCATTTATTTATTTATGTTTTTATTTCCATTTCTCTAGGAGGTGGGTCAAAAAAGATCTTGCTTTGATTTATGTTATAGAGTGTTCTGCGTATGTTTTCCTCTAAGAGTTTTATAATGTCTGGCCTTACATTTAGGTCTTTAATCTATTTTGAGTTTATTTTTCTGTATGGCGTTAGGGAGTGTTCTAATTTCATTCTTTTATATGTAGCTGTCCAGTTTTCAAAGCACCACTTATTGAAGAGGCTGTCTTTTCTCCACTGTATATTCTTGCCTCCTTTATCAAAAATAAGGTGACCATATGTGCGTGGGTTTATCTCTGGGATTTCTATCCTGTTCCATTGATCCGTATTTCTGTTTTTGTGACAGTACCATACTCTCTTGCTTACTGTAGCTTTGTAGTATAGTCTGAAGTCTGGGAGTCTGATTCCTCCAGCTGTTTTTCTTTCTCAAGATTGCTTTGGCTATTTGGTGTCTTTTGTGTTTCCATACAAATTGTGAAATTTTTTGTTCTAGTTCTGTGAAAAATGTCAGTGGTAGTTTCATAGGAATTGCATTGAATCTGTAGATTGCTTTGGGTAGTATAGTAATTTTCAAAATATTGATTATTCTAATCCAGGAACATGGTATATCTCTCCATCTGTTGGTATCATCTTTAATTTCTTTCATCAGTGTCTTATAGTTTTCTGCATATAGGTCTTTTGTCTCCTTAGGTAGGTTTATTCCTAGGTATTTTATTATTTTGCTTGCAATGGTAAATGGGAGTGTTTCCTTAATTTCTCTTTCATATATTTCTTCATTAGTGTAAAGGAATGCAAGAGATTTCTGTGCATTAATTTTATATCCTGCTGCTTTACCAAATTCATTGATTAGCTCTAGTGGTTTTCTGGTAGCATCTTTCGGATTCTCTATGTAATAGTATCATGTCATCTGTAAACAGTGACAGCTTTACTTCTTCTTTTCCAATTTGGATTTCTTTTATTTCTTTTTCTTCTCTGATTGCTGTGGCTAAAACCTGCAGAACTATATTGAATAATAGTGATGAGAGCGGACAACCTTTTGTTGGTCCTGATCTAAGGGAAAATGTTTTCAGTTTTTCACCATTGAGAACGATGTTGGCTGTGGGTTTGTCATATATGGCCTTTATTATGTTGCGGTAAGTTCCCTCTATGCCTACTTTCTGTAGGATTTTTATCAGAATGGTGTTGAATTTTGTTGAAAGCTTTTCTGCATCTATTGACATGATCATATGTTTTTTTTTCCTTCAATTTGATAATATGGTTTATCACATTGATTAATCTGCGTATATTGAAGAATCCTTGCATTCCTGGGATAAACCCCATTTGATCATGGTGTATGATCCTTTTAATGTGTTGTTGGATTCTGTTTAGTAGTATTTTGTTGAGGATTTTTGCATCTATGTTCATAAGTGATATTGGCCTGTGGTTTTCTTTCTTTGTGACATCTTTGTCTGAGTTTGGTATCAGGGTGATGGTGGCATTGTAGAATGAGTTTGGGAGTGTTCCTCCCTCTGCTGTGTTTTGGAAGAGTTTGAGAAGGATAGGTTTTAGGTCTTTTCTAAATGTTTGATAGAATTCACTTGGGAAGCCATCTGGTCCTGGACTTTTTTTTGTTGGAATATTTTTAATCACAGTCTCAATTTCAGTGCTTGTGATTGGTCTCTTTACATTTTCTATTTCTTCCTGGTTCAGTCTCGCAAGGTTGTGCTTTTCTAAGAATTTACCCATTTCTTCCAGGTTGTCCACTTTATTGGCATATAGTTGCTTGTAGTAATCTCTCATGATCCTTTGTATTTCTGCAGTGTCGGTTGTTATTTCTCCTTTTTTATTTCTAATTCTATTTATTTGAATCTTCTCCCTTTTTCTCTTGATGAGTCTGGCTAATGGTTTATCAATTTTGTTTATCTTCTCAAAGGACGAGTTTTTAGTTTTATTGATTTTTGCTATTTTTTCCTTCATTTCTTATTCATTTATTTCTGATCTGATCTTTATGATTTCTATCCTTCTGCTAACTTTGGAGTTTTTTTGTTCTTCTTTCTCTAATTGCTTTAGGTGTAAGGTTAGGTTGTTTATTTGAGATGTTTCTTGAGTTAGGATGTATTTCTATAAACTTCCCTCTTAGAACTACTTCTGCTGCATCCCATAAGTTTTGGGTCGTCGTGTTTTCACTGTCATTTTTTCTAGGTATTTTTTGGTTTCCTCTTTGATTTCTTCAGTGATCTCTTGTTTATCAAGTATTATACTGTTTAGCCTCCATGTGTTTGTATTTTTTACAGATTTATTCCTGTAATTGATATTTAGTCTCACAGCGTTGTGTAGAGAAAAGGTACTATTCTGTTGTTTTTGGATGGAATGTCCTATAAATATCAATTAAGTCCATCTTATTTAATGTATCATTTAAAGCTTGTGTTTCCTTATTTATTTTCATTTTGGATTATCTGTCCATTGGTGAAAGTGGGGTGTTAACATCCTCTACTATGATTGTGTTACTGTCGATTTCCCCTTTTATGGCTGTTAGCATTCGCCTTTCGTATTGAGGTGCTCCTATGTTGGGTGTGTAAATATGTACAATTGCTATATTGATTGATCCCTCAATCATTATGTAGTGTCCTTCTTTGTCTGTTTTCATAGTCTTTATTTTAAAGTCTATTTTATCTGATATGAGAATTGCTACTCCAGCTTTTTTGATTTCCATTTGCATGGAATATCTTTTTCCATCCCCTCACTTTCAGTCTGTATGTGTTCCTAGGTCTGAAGTGAGTCTCTTGTAGACAGCATATATTTGGGTATTGTTTTTGTATGCATTCAACCAGTCTATGTCTTTTGGTTGGAGCATTTAATCCTTTTACATTTAAGGTAAATATCGATATGTATTTTCCTATTACCATTTTCTTAATTGTTTTTGGTTTGTTATTGTCGGTCTTTTCCTTCTGTTGTGTTTTCTGCCTAGTGATGTTCCTTTAGCATTTGTTGTAAAGCTAGTTTGGTGGTGCTGAATTCTCAGCTTTTGCTTGTCTGTAAAGGTTTTAATTTCCCCATCCAATCTGAATATGATCTTTGCTGGGTGAAGTAGTCTTGGTTGTAGATTTTTCCCTTTCATCACTTTAAATATGTACTGCCACTCCCTTCTGGCTTGCAGTTTCTGCTGAAAGATCAGCTGTTAATTTTATGGGGATTCCCTTTTATGTAAATTGTTTCTTTTTCCCTTGCTGCTTTTAATATTTTTTCTTTGTATTTAATTTTTGATAGTTTGATTAATATGTGTCCTGGCCTGTTTCTCCTTGGATTTATCCTGTATGGGACTCTCTGCGCTTCCTGAACTTGATTGACTATTTCCTTTCCCATATTAGGGAAGTTTTCAACTATAATGTCTTCAAATATTTTCTCAGTCTCTTTCTTTTTCTCTTCTTCTTTTGAGACCCCTATAATTCGAATGGTGGTGTGTTTAATGTTTTCCCAGAGGTCTCTGAGACTGTCCTAATTCTTTTCATTTTTTTTTTCTTTATTCTGCTCTGCAATAATTATTTCCACTATTTTATCTTCCAGGTCACTTATCCATTCTTCTGCCTCAGTTATTCTGCTATTGATTCCTTCTAGAGAATTTTTAATTTCATTTATTGTGTTTTTCATCATTGTTTGTTTGCTCTTTAGTTCTTCTAGGTCCTTGTTAAACATTTCTTGTATTTTCTCCATTTTATTTCCAAGATTTTTGATCATCTTTACTATCATTACTCTGAATTCTTTTTTCAGGTAGACTGCCTATTTCCTCTTCTTTTGTGTGGACTGGTGGGTTTTTACCTTGCTCTTTCATATGCTGTGTGCTTCTCTGTCTTCTCATTTTGCTTAACTTATTGTGTTTGGGGTCTCCTTTTCAGAGCCTACAGATTCGTAGGTCCTGTTGTTTTTGGTGTCTGCCCTCAGTGGCTAAGGTTGGTTCAGTGGATTGTGTAGGCTTCCTGGTGGAGGGGACTGGTACCTGTGTTCTGGTGGATGAGGCTGGATCTTGTCTTTCTGGTGGGCAGGACAGCATCCAGTTGTGTGTTTTGGGGTGTCTGTGACCTTATTATAATTTTAGGTAGCCTCTCTGCTATTGGTGGGGTTGTATTCCTATCTTGATAGTTATTTCACATAGGCTGTCCAGCACTGTAGTTTGCTGGTCATTGAGTGGAGCTGGGTCTTAGTGTTGAGATGGAAATCTCTGGAAGAGCTTTTGCTGTTTTATATTATGTGGAGCCGGGAGGTCTCTCGTGGACCAATGTCCTGAACTTGGCTCTCCCACCTCACAGGCACAGGCCTGACACCCGGCTGGAATACCAAAACTCTGTCTGCCACACGGCTCAGAAGGAAAGGGAGAAAAAAAGAAAGAAAGCAAGAAAAAGTAAAATTAAATAAAGTTACTAAAATAAAAAGTAGAAAATATTATTACAAACAAAAAAATATTTTAAAGTAATAAAAAAATAAAGAAAGAAAGAAGAGAGCAACCAAACCAAAAAACAAATCCACCAATGATAACAATTGCTAAATACTATACTTAAAAAATAAATAAATAAATAAAGGTTAGACAGAACCCTGGGACAAATGGTAAAAGCAAAGCTATACATATAAACTCACACAAAGAAGCATACACATACACACTCACAAAAAGAGAAAAAGGAAATATATATATACATATATATATATATAAAGGAAGAGAGCAACCACATCAATAAACAAATCTATCAATGATAATAGACTCTAAATACTAAACTAAGATAAACATAAAATCAGAAACAAATTACAAGCAGAAAGCAAACCCCAAGTCTACAGTTGCTCCCAAAGTCCACCTCCTCAATTTGGGATGATTCGTTGTCTATTCAGGTATTCCACAGATGCAGGGTACATCAAGTTGATTGTGGAGATTTAATCTGCTGCTCCTGAGGCTGTGGGGAGAGATTTCCCTTTCTCTTCTTTGTTCGCACAGCTCCTGGGGTTCAGTTTTGGATTTGTCCCCACTTCTGCATGTAGGTCACCTGAGGGCGTCTGTTCTTTGCTCAGACAGGACAGGGTTAAAGGAGCAGCTGATTCGGTGGCTGTGACTCACTTAGGCCGTGGGGGTGGGGAGGGGTACGGAATGTGGGTCGAGCCTGCAGCGGCAGAGGCCAGAGTGACACACCAGCCTGAGGCGCGCCGTGTGTTCTCCCGGGGAAGTTGTCCCTGGGTCA
This sequence comes from Leucopleurus acutus, assembly GCF_964270905.1. Taxonomy (NCBI): domain Eukaryota; kingdom Metazoa; phylum Chordata; class Mammalia; order Artiodactyla; family Delphinidae; genus Leucopleurus; species Leucopleurus acutus. The sequence continues at coordinate 124,415,388 of NC_139143.1, forward strand.
TGGGACCCTGGCAGTGGCGGGCTGCAGAGGCTCCTGGGAGGAGAGGTGTGGATAGTGACCTGTGCTCGCTCACAGGCTTCTTGGTGGCTGCAGCAGCAGCCTTAGCATCCCATGCCCGTCTCTGGGGTCCCCGCTGATAGCCCGGCTCGCGCTGGTCTCTGGAGATCCTTTAGGCGGTGCTCTGAATCCCCTGTCCTCGCAAACCCCAAAACAATGGTTTCTTGTGTCTTAGGCAGCTCCAAATATTTTCCCAGACTCCCTTCCGGCTAGCTGTGGCGCATTAGCCCCTTCAGGCTGTGTTCACGCAGCCAACCCCAGTCCTCTCCCTGGGATCCGACTGAGAGCCTCAGCTCCGAGCCCCGGCCCGCCCCAGCGGGTTAGCAGACAAGCCTTTCAGGCTGGTGAGTGCTGGTCCACACTGGTCCTCTGTGCAGGAATCTCTCTGCTTTGCCCTCTGCACCCGTGTTGCTAGCTCTCCTCCATGGCTCCTAAGCTTCCCCCCCTGCCCTGTCACCCCGTTTCCACCAGTGAAGGGGCTTCCTATTGTGTGGAAACTTTTCCTCCTTCACGGCTCCCTCCCAGTGATGCAGGTCCTGTCCCTATTCTTTTTGTTTTTTTAAGGGTTCAAATATCTCCATATCCTTGATTTTTTTTTTACAAGGGTATACTGTCATATATTCACCACTACAATCAACATATATCACTCCAGAAAATTCCCCCAGCCTCTTTCCAGTCAATCCTCTCTCCCTGCCCCATTCCCTGTCCCCTGGCAATCATGGATTTGATTTCCATCACTATAATTTTGCCTGTTCTAGTTTTTCATATAAGCAGAATCATACAGTCATAGTCCTTTGTGCCCGGCTTCTTTAACTTCTGATAATGCTTTTGAAATTCATTTATTTTGTGTGTATCTGTAGTTTGTTCCTTTTATTGCTGAATAGAATTCCACTGTATGGAAATACCACCATTTGTTTACTCATTCTCCTGTTGATGGACACTTGTGTTGTTTATGGGTTTTGGCTTTTATGAATTAAGTTACTATGAACATTCTTGCAACAGTCTTTTTGCTGACATGATTTTACCTCTCTTGGGTTAAAACCTAAGCATTAAATTGCTGACTTATAGAGTAGGTGTATCTTTAACTTCTTAAAAAACTTCCAAACACAGTTGCAAAATTGTTGTCCCCACCCCACCCCACCCCCACCCCATCTCCTCCAGTGAAGGGGCTTCCTAGTGTGTGGAAACCTTTCCTCCTTCACAGCTCCCTCCCACTGGTGCAGGTCCTGTCCCTATTCTTTTGTCTCTGTTTTTCCTTTTATCTTTTGCCCTACCCAGGTACGTGGGAAGTTTCTTGCCTTTTGGGAGGTCTGAGGTCTTCTGCCAGTGTTCAGTAGGTGTTCTGTAGGAGTTGTTCCACATGTAGATGTATTTCTGTTGTATTTGTGGGGAGGAAGGTGATCTCCACGTCTTACTCCTCTGCCATCTTGAAGGTCTCACCCCGCCATACATGTTTCTGCAGGTTGTTCATTGCACAGGAGTATCCAGCTATAGGGGAGAGTGAAGGGTAAAATCAAATTTCCACTCTGTTGACCAAGTCAACTTCAGATTATAATGTCGGCCTTTTCATATTTATCAAAAATTATCGTTGACTGTTTTATGTAACTTTGATTTTTTAAAAAATGGAGCTAGCGCTTATAGTACTAAAATGTTTCTGTGCAGGAATGGTTATTAAAAACAGACACTGGCTAAAAGGTTAGAAACCACTGAAAAAGCCATAGAGAGAACCTTGAGAATCTCAACAGATTACCCCTCACTACTCCTGAAGGGACAGTGGGAGGAGGCAATGACCTGAACCAGAACTAGAGTCTGACATGATTTCTGGATTTTATAAAAAAATAGAGTTATTCCAAAACTGGCCTGGCAAGATGAAAGCCAGGGAGACAACACCTTTCCTTCTATCTCTTACTCTCCTACTTATGCCTCCTGTTGACTGAACCCAACTAAAAGAGAGTAATCTCAATAATTTATCACACAGATGTCGGCCCCTGTTCCCTTCCCCCAACAGAGAATACAAAGAATATCCAGCAAAGGAAGTAAAAATCCAGAGATACCTGGTATACCTCAGTTCCCGAGAGTCACAACAGTAATCGGAGTAAAAATTATCATAATAATACTTTATTGAAGTATAACACTTTATAGTCTAGAAAGTACCTGCACATGTATGACATAGTTCATCTATCAAAAATCCACGACGCGAATTATTAACCTCTCCACTTTACAAATTGAAAACTAAGGCTTGAAGACGTTGGTACTTGGGCATGGCCACATAACTGAAACAATAAGGAGCTTTCAATTCAAGACCATGCAGGCTTCCCAAAATATAACCAGGTATATATTTAAGGTTGGTAATTTCTATGTAATGAATCCCTTTACTAACTTTCTCTTTCCTCACCCCAAAACATGCACAGTATTAAGTAAGGTTAGAAAGATTATGGTGTGTTGACTTTGCAGTGATCTATGAGAGGAAGTTTTTGAATCAGAGAGATTAGGATGTGAATACTGTACCTACACAGAGAAATTGTGACTTTTTTTTACATATTTATTGGAGTATAATTGCCTTACAATGGTGTGTTAGTTTCTGCTTTATAACAAAGTGAATCAATTATACATATACATATGTTCCCACATCTCCTCCCTCTTGCGTCTCCCATGACTTTTTATAAGTAACTTACCTTCATATGTCTAGCTTCAGAAATTCTCTTCTTTTTCTCCTGCATTCTCAGCTTATAGATAACTGGTTAAGAACATATGTTATGGAGTCAAATGTTTTGGGTTCAAATTATAAACTGCATTTACTATGTGTATAACCTGGGAAAGCATATCATTTCTGTGTCTCAAGTTTTTCTACATAAAACAGAATCCATTGTAAATCCTTCTTTGAAGGGATGTTGTGAGGATTAATTTAGGTAATTCAAGTAAGTCCCTTATCACTACTAGTGTTGCTATGAAAGAAACACTAGTAGAGGTTTTTTATAAATCGTCTCCACTTCTGTATCTTTATTCTCAAACATTTCTATTTAATGGTGTTTTCTCAACGTTAGACATGACCTCTATTTTTCTAAATCTGATGACACTTTTTCTGTCCTTGTCTTTTGTAAATTTCTCAGCAGAGCCTGATAAATTGGAGTTTTCTTTCTTTCTTTCTTTCTTTCTTTTTTTTTTTTGGTGATACTACTCTAATTTCTCTCTCTCTCTTTTTTTTTTTTTTTTTTTTTTGCAGTACGTGGGCCTCTCACTGTTGTGGCCTCTCCCATTGCAGAGCACAGGCTCTGGACACACAGGCTCAGCAGCCATGGCTCACAGGCCCAGCCACTCCACAGCATGTGGGATCTTCCTGGACTGGGGCACGAACCTGCATTCCCTGCATCAGCAGGCAGACCCTCAACCACTGCACCACCAGGGAAGCCCTAATTTCTCTTTTTGATCTTCAGCTTTGTATTAAATGTAACTTTTGACAGTTCTATCAAAGTTTCCTCATTCTACAACATTGCACTATTATTTCCCAATATAACTTATGACATCAGAAATTATCGTAATCTACTTTTTTCTTTTTAATTTCAGTTCTACTAGATTGTAAGCCCCCAAGAATAAAACCTCATCTATCTTGGTCATTGCTGTATCTCCAATGCCTTAAACAGTGCCTGGCATATCATAGGCACATATTCATTAAATAAATTGATAGATTAAATGATATAGCATATAAACAGATGTCTGACATAAAGTAGATGCTTAAGGTATGATAGTTATTTTTATCTTTCTAGTTTATGTACATCTCAGTTATCAATGGTTTCTTTAGTTGAATGATTCTCTGAGTGGTATGACTAGATTCCCAAATATAACTCCAAAATAACCAGGGATGAACATTCTCCCTACACTGAAAGGCCATCCTTTTATGTTCTTTCTTTTCCCAGTCAGTCAGAAATGCTGTTCTGTCTGGGTCACCAGATCTTTCTCAGGGATTCACTCAACAGAGCAGTCAGTTCTTCCTTTGTTCTAACATCTCCCTCCCAGATATGCTGTGTCTAGAAAGATCACCCCTTCACTCAAGCAGACCTGCTGCTAACTTAGGTCCACTCTGCCACAGGTTTCCCTACACTTGTGATATTTTTTCAAAGGACCCATTGTTTCTCCCGCCAGCCTCATTTCTTTAATGAAATCCATTCTCTCACAGAGGTTCATACTTATTAAAACTGAAGTAATGGACATGAGTCACCAAATTCTAAAGAACTATGTAAATTTAAAGGTATGGCCAGGCACGTGTTCTAATGAACATTCTGTGTCAGGTAAAAGAACTCTCAAATCATCCTGTAGAAGTTAGGTTTGCCGACCAGAGAACATTAAGGGGTGATGTGGCTTAGCTCCTCCACATACTAGCCTACAATACTCTCAGCTCTGACCCTAAAATAATGTTACAGCAGAACCTTAACAATATGTTAAAAAGCAGTAACACACTTGATCATTTTTATGAGAAAGAAGTCAAACTGTTTTAAGAGATTGAATTGACCGTTTGTTTGAATTAACTGATCAACTAAGAAAGAACTGAAGATCAGATGACCTGAAATTACACAAAACACTGTAATTTTCAAATCACTGTTACATACATTATTTCTTTTAATTTATAGTGTTATGATAAAGTTAGAACTACCAAAAGCTATTATCACTAGAAAAGACCTAAGTTGTCATTTACTCCAATGTCTTTATTCCTATAATAATAATGGTGATAATGACACCACATTACTGATTTGAGTTATCTTATCCCTTTGTAGGAAAATTAATAATGTATTTTTTAAATTAACTTTAAAATTGACTTTGACTAGCTAGGGTTCTTCTATCTCAGTAATATTGCAATGCATGTCAATCATTCTATATACATGATATTCTATTCTATTTGGGAGCAGATTTTTAAATTATATTCTCAGAATATTGTTTAAATTAAATATGGGATTAAAGTAAAATATGAAGATGCAGTAACATATTGGCAGTTGTCATCCATGTATTATCTTCTATTTGAAGTCATGGCAAATGCACAGAACTTGTACTACATTCTACAAACTCAGATACAAAGCTTGACATGTGCTAAGGCATCAAATCTAACAATGTCAGTTACTAGGAACTTCTCTGGAAGCCTTCCTTTTTCTGTCAGTTTCTTTCCATATACTATTTTGGAAGCTTCATAAGGTAATCATGACTAAGAGAACTCTATTAATTTTTTCCTGGTAATTTCTTACACAGATTTATGGAATGTGTTCAGAAGAATATGAAAGTTAGAAACTTATCAGAAGTTTTGTCATTTAAAAAAAAATCAATTGCTTATCCATAAAAGGGGAAACAAACTTTGGTTGAAAACTAGTACTGGGGTGACCATGGAGTCACCCAGCAATACTAAAATGCTATGGCAAATTATCATTGACAGTATAACTGCCCCATCCTTACTGCAAATATTTATATACCAAACAGACCTTTTCTGGGAACACATATATAGAGAACAAAGTTGGAATCTGTGTTCTTGATTGTTTCCATGATTGTTTTGAGGGATGGGGGTTTGGTTAGGATACGTTTCATATTTTAAGTGACTTCCAGGAAATTATTATTTTGTTGAATCATAGATGTTAGTATTACAAGAGTCCGGAAGAAAGCATCTGCTCCACTTGATTATTCTCACCCAGGTAATAAGTGATAATATCACTTTATAGAAGAAGAAGTTGAGTCTCTGAGATCTCAAGTGCTTTGAAACAAATTACACAGTTCTTTCAACTGGAAACAAGTACTTCTGTTACAGCATTTAGTACACTGTAATAATTGCCAGCTTAGTTCTTATTTATTGGTCCCATTCAAAACATTCTAAGCACAAAAAAATACACATAAAGAGATCACATGTATGGCTTTTGACTCACCAGCTCTTAGTACCCTGCTTGGCACATAACAGAAGTTCAACAAATGTTATTTGAAAAAAAATAATAAAGAGTAGAATGACAGTCCCAGGACTTACCATGAAGTAATACCCATGTGTGAGCAGAAAAAAAACATTTATTTTAGTTAGAAATTGTGAATGAAACATCCTATCTGCATTTAGTAGCATCATAAAATAAGATAATTTTTAGAACAGAAGGGGACCATACCATACCATACTCCCCCAAAAAGAAAGAAAAAACTAAATTTGATTTAAAATTATTTTTCAAACTATAAAATGCTGTATAAAAATTGAAACAAAAAATAGGTATCAGTACTTATTCCATAGCATTTAGTGGAGTCCAGATGAGGCTTTATTTCTTGGGCTTGTTAATACCATTTATGAATACAATCTAAACAAAAAAAATATATAATCTCTTCAGGAAATGTTATATTTCCCTTTCTCTCACCAGAGGAGTTTCTTTCTGAGCCAGTGTACTCAATATAATTCACATTGAAAATTAACTTCAAAAGTATCGTGCTTTCCCACCATCATCATTATTAAAGGCCTTCAGGTGCTCAGTCCTCAACCTCTTTCAGGCAGTATATTGTTCAGGTCTTTTTGACAGATTTAGATACAGAGAACCAATAAATCCTTCTATAACCTCAAAGACCTATCTGTCAGTTACAGACTGACAGGTCTTTGTTTTGTTTTGTTTTGCTTTGTTTTGCTCTCCTTTATCCTGAGGGCTGATAATGGCTGCTCATAATTGGGACATAAAGATAATCAAAGAAGAGACACAAACAGCATTATATATTAGAGAATACCATCAGATTGCCCTGAGCATCATTTTTCTCATCTCCCATGAACATGAATGGGTTTACATAATATGTTTCTTTCAAATACAGCTGTCAGAACACATCAGACAAAACTGATATTATTTTGCATTCAGGTGGTCACTAATTCTGCCAGAGAAGAATGGAAGCAACATTTTGAAAGAGTAACTTTCTGATAGAAATTATCTCTTCTTTTAACATACACTTACTTACCAGAGCTCTATTATTATATAAAATATGTCTTGGGTTTTGGATAATCATTTATTAGATCAACTTTGTAGTGATTTTATCTTTCAGTCAACTGGAAATTCATTTGTATTCACAAACTCTTTGTTCTGTCAGGTATATTCATTCTAAAAAAAAAAAAACAGGAAAAGAAGGGATGGAAAAAAGAAAGAGAGAGATGGCACTTTCTGACATATTCCATTCTGATGCACAGGTGATCGGGTCATTCGTAGGTCTCTTTCTCTGTTGTATAATCCGTAAAATGAGCTTCCTCAATTATTCTACTCTTACAATTCAAAGAGTCCCATCTACAGTTAGAGCTAATGCCCTGAAACGTCCAGAGAAAAAACTTGAGTACATTTTAGTTTTGAAGACCATATATAAAGTTTACATAAATATCTGTGCAATTGGTGAAAATTGCTCAGCAATTTAGCTGTCTTCTTGAAAAATCTGAGGAATAATAATAATAGAGGCCTGATATTTGATTTTACTTTGGTTGGCAGTTTTATACTTTTAATTTAAATAAACATGCAAGCATTGTGGGTCATCTCATCTCTATGGTTCTACTCTGCTACTACAGATTTTAACACAATAGCTGATCTGAGGGTGCATTCCTATGATCAGAAGCAAAATAGACTTTAAAGAAATTTATCTTTTTCATTCAAGACTATTTTAATAGTCTCAAAGGAATAAGACCATTTTTGATTTGTCTTTTTTGGGGATTTTTCATTTGAGACTAACCTAGAGCAAAACGACTAAATGAGAAGTAAATCTTAGGATTTCTGGGGTTCTCCTATGAAGTATCTTTTCTGGAAAGGCCATAATATCTCAAACAGTCTGTCAGTCCCCATGCCTACCTCTATGAAATACAGCTGCATGCTCGTCCTTTACAGAAGTTATCATGAATAGTAATAAGAATATCTATATCTGGCTACACCTGACAATCCAAGACTCAAATTCTGATGTCAAAGTGGATAAAGAGGCAGTGGCTTATGATGAATACCACCAAGTACAAAAATTCTGCCTATGAGAGGTGCTCTATACCACATAGTGACTAATAACTAAATCATATCTTGTCTCTCAGGGCATTTGATGATGAGACACACAAAGAGAAAAAGATAGTAAGTGACTTAGAGGACAAAAGACTTCTGGAGTGAGTATTATCAGTTTAGATGCTTTCTGAGAGTAGCTAATAACATACTCCGTCCTAAACTGCATTGAATAATAAGGAAATTAAATTTTCTCATATAAGTAATTCAGAAGCAGGTGTGGTCTAGGTGAGACATGTTAAGAATCCAGCTCCACTTCCCAATAAGCCATATTCTGTACATGCCTTTGTTTTCAAGCTGGAAGCAAAATACTTGCATCAGCTTAACAAGTAGAATCCAGGGCCAAAAATACCTGGTAAAAGAAGATAAACCATTTCTTCTTTAGCTATCCTGGCTTCAATGCAAGAAAACCTTTCCAGAATCCCTCCAGAAGACCTACCCTCCATCTCATTCATCAGTGTTTGGTTAAATACCCCTTATATCCCAGTCATTAGCAAAAGGAATATGATGATTATTATGATTTATCCCATTTAGAAGATCCATTTGGAGACAATAGCCTTAAGAAGAATCAACCTCAAGGAAGAAGGAAATATTCAAAGCAGAGATACTAAGAAAGTAGAAGAAAGGAAAAAAGCTGAGTCAGAATAGCAGCAAATAGAGTTTTTTTTTAAATCTTGAAAGCCATCAGATCTTTCTAAAACTTGGCTGAGGGTATATAAATTATTCTATTTTCTGAGCCTACTTCCCTGTACATCTTTGCAACAAAACGTGGTAAGTTGAATTAAATTTTGCATGTTTCTATCAATTTCTAAAGACTAGCATAGCATCGTACTTACTAGTAACACTTCAAACTCCAGACCTTTTATGATTTCTCACTGTGTTAGAAATTACTTTTCAAAGTCTCATTCCTTTAAGCCTTACTCTTTAATATTTAGAGTAAAAATATCATTAATTAATATAGGTCCTTCCCAGAATCAAACTGGCCTTGGTTTAATCAGAACTTTAAAAAAAATGTAGTAAAGGCATTTGCTTTAGGCTTCCCCATAGTATTGCCAAAGATACTCCCTATTCCCACTCTTCTTCTATTTTCCCACTCCTCAGTTACTGTCTTATTTTGCTATTGCCTTCCTTAACTCAGTCATGACTGCAAGGAAATCAATCATTATTCTTCTTATGATTCTATTGTTATTGGTTATTCACCAAGAGTTTGCCTGTAACATTGCCATAACCAACACCGAAGAATGTGTAAAAGGAGAGCCTTCTCCTGTGACTACAATTTTTTTGGCCAACTCAATAAACCACAGCTCTTTTAACACTGTAACCTTCAAAAAAGGGTATTCTCTACAGCTGTGTAATAAATTGTCACAAACTTAACACATTAAAACAACACAAATGATCTCAGAGTTTCTATGGGTCGGAATACAGATACAGTCGGCTAGGTCTTCTGCTCAAGGTCTCACAAACCTTTCATTAAAATGCTTGTCTTGGGCCAAGTTCTCATCAGAAGCTCAGTGTACTCTTCCAAGCTCACGTGATTATTAATAGAATTAATTTCCTTGCAGCTGTAGAACTCATGGAGCTTCTTTCTTCAATGACAGAAAGAAAATTTCTCTTACTTCAGGAAAGCCCAGTTCCTTTTAAGGGTTCACATGATTAAGTAAGTCCCATTCAGGATAATCTCCTTTTTGATTAATTAAAACACAACTGATTTGGGGCCAGATCATAGGAGTGATAATCCATCATATTCATGGTTCCATCCAGACTCAATGGGAGAGGATTATAAAAGGTGTATACAGTGGAGGGTGAGAAAACTGGGGAACAAATTAAAATCCTGCTTACCACAAAAGGCATTCTTCATTTTCACTTAATAGTCTTTATGTTTGAAATAAAAAGATGAATTGGGGATTCATTTGGGATAAAAAGATGAATGAAAGTTTATCTTTACTCAAAGAATTTAATCTAGAAGACATCTGTAAAGATATTAAATAAGGGCAATAGGATAAGTGTTATGATAAAAATAATCATACAGTATGACAATTCAGCAGAATTGGAATAGGAATGATAAGGTAGTTTGGGGGAGGAGAAAGAAATATGGGGCATTCCTTAAAGAGATGGAAATCTCTTTAAAATTTGAAACTCTGAGAGACAAACAAAAGTTGGCCAGGTTAAAAGATAAGGAAAGGATGATACAAGCAGATGTAAGAAAGAAAAAAATAAAAGAAAATGGTCATAATCTTTGAAGTATATGTTATTAAATCAATTAAATAAGGAAGCCATTAGGGTGAGGTAGTTATAGTACCTTTATAACCTACTGAGCAGACCAAAACCTAAGCCAATAAAGGGCTCAAGGTTGAGAAATCAAAATCTAAGAACAACTAATCATCAACAGTCAACTAGGCTTTCCCAAACAATGCAACATATTAAGCTACAGCCAATCAAATCATTTCCTTGCTTTGCTTTTGCCACTTCTCTCTAAAAGCCTTTTCCCTGGTTCCTGTTGGTGGAGTGCTTCTAACCACTTCTGGTTTGGTGCTGCTTGATTTGAACCTTTTTTTTTTTTTTTTTTTTTTTTTTTTGCAGAACGCGGGCCTCTCACTGTTGTGGCCTCTCCCGTTGTGGAGCACAGGCTCCGGACGCGCAGGCTCAGTGGCCATGGCTCACGGGCCCAGCCGCTCCGCGGCATGTGGGATCTTCCCGGACCGGGGAACGAACCTGTGTCCCCTGCATCAGCAGGCAGACTCTCAACCACTGCACCACCAGGGAAGCCCTGAACCTATTTTTGCCCAAACTCTTCAAACTGTTAACATGCCTCAGTTTATCTTATAACAATATCAACACATAACAGCTCATGAAATACTAGCAGTTTCTCATTTTGCTAGAGATGAAGGTTGGGACTGGAAACAGTTAAAACATACAGTGACGTTATATTGAGAATAGTGCATGACATTGTGTAGTATAATAAATTATTCTATTGTGAATGGAAAGATATTGAAGAGGTTTTTGAGGGAAACTATTATTACATTTGTGTTCTTAGTATATCATACCATCTTTTTAAAAAAAATTTTATTGGAGTATAGTTGATTTACAATGTTGTGTTAATTTCAGGTATACAGCACAGTGCATCAGTTATACATATAAATACATCCACTCTTTTTTAGATTCCTTCCCATATAGGCCATCACAGAGTATTGAATAGAGTTCCCTGTGCAATACAATAGTTCCTTATTAGTTATCTATTTTATATATAGTGGTGTGTATGTGCCAATTCCAATTCAAAAAGATACATGCACCCCAATGTTCATTGCAGCACTATTTACAGTAACCAGGACATAGAACAACCTAAGTGTCTATCAACAGAGGAATGGATAAAGAAGATGTGGTACATATATACAATGGAATATTACTCAGTCATAAAAAAGAATGAAATAATGCCACTTGCAGCAACATGGATGGACCTAGAGATTGTCAAAAATATTTCTAGTACATATATCTTAAAAAGGACTTATATTGAGAAAATATGAATAATTCATAATGCAATAATTAGAAGTCAAATAATTCAATAAAAATGGGCATATGTTAAACAAATACTTCATAAGATAAAATATATGAATGGTCAAGAAGCCCTTAACAAATGTTTAATATCATTAGTTACTAGGAAAATAAAATTAAAATTACAGTGAGGTTCTAAACTTGCTAAAATAGCTAACATTGAAGAGATTTGATATTTAGCAAAAAGACTGACAACACGAAGAATGGGCAAGATTGTGAAAGTACTGGAATTCTGATAACTTCCTGTGGAAAGAAAAATGGCACAACCACCTTAGATAACTTTCTGAGATTTTCCAAATCCAGCATGCCCCTACTATACTACTCAGAAATTCTATTCATTGGTATTCATAACAATTTTATTCCCAATCCCAAACATTTAAAAACCCCAAGTGCCCATGAACAGGTGAATTGATAAATAAAATGTGATATATCCATCCATATGGAAAAGTATTTAGCAGCCAAAAGGAAAGTGCTACTAAATTACTCAACATTATGAATGAATTTAAAAAGCATTTTGCTAACAAAGAAACCAGACAGGAGTAATTCCAGTAATATAAAATTGGAGACCATTAAAACTAATATATAGTGTTAGGAATTGATGTTCACCTGGGGAAAGGGTTGGAAGAAACTATAGTCTGCAAAGGTAAACGAAGAATGTACGAGGAATGATGAAAATGCTCTGTATCTTAATTTTACACTTTTAACGGGTGCAGTTTATTTTGTATAAGTTAGACAAAACAATATTTTCACTAAAAAATTTGAAAGAAAAGGAAATAAAGGTATAAGTATACAACTTAAGTTAGCCAATAAAAATATTTTAAAATAATAACAAAGCTTTCCAAAGTGGACTTAAGAAAAGAGGAAATAGGGTATAGAGTGAGTGAGCAAATTTTCATCTTTCATTAAAAAAAGGAAAATTAACAGATAAAAAATAAGTAACTTTTTTAAATTTATGGAAGAAAATACTCAGGGATTTAAAGACAGAAATATATGTTACTCTGAAGAGCGAGATTGGAGTGAAGTTTTAATGGTGCAGCTAATAATACTTATATTATTGCTTCTTTGTTTTTAATAGACTCTTCATTACCATTTAACTTTTTTCTCCATGCTAGTCTATTGTATGATTTTTAAAAGGCGTTTCTGATTAGTGCTTCCAGACCTAGTGCAAATCTTATCTTGCTTTCTTTCTTAAGAGTAAGCTCTGGACATTTGCCCACACCCCTTGTGTCTTGTTTTTATTAAGGAATTATTAATTCTGGCTGTTCATAGAACTGAACAACAACATCCAAATAACCTTCATCATTTTCCCCAAGAGGGCTTATAAGCTATTTTTATGCAAATACAATTCCATGTAACCTTCTTTATGTAACCTTGTGTTTACTCGTAAGAACCTTATCCCTTTCCTCTCCCAAGTTATAAAATTAGAGTCACATTCAATATAGTAAATCATGGAAATTCCCAGGTGCCAGACCAAAAAAATAAAACAAAACAGGGTGTTATAGGTCTAAGGCAAAAACAAAGTTTTTGTCCATACAGGTAAAATTACAGTTAGATCATAAGAATTTGATTTAACTCATCATATGATCATAGGATGTTAGAATTGGAAACATGTTGGGCCCAACCTGATGAAACTGTGTCTCCAAAGTCCTAAATATACTTTGTTTTTTAGTTATTAAACAGATATTAGAAATCTGCTTTTAGGCCTCGATGTATATTCTTTTCTGAATTTCACAGTAAGACCCAAGTTTCAAATGTTCAGAAAAGGATAGGTTTAAGTCTTCTTTTGAGCTTCAGAAATAATTATTTTTATATACGTTTTTTGACACGTGTGAACCCTTGAGATTGTTCCAAAATCCTTAATAATGTTGTCACACAAGCCAAAATGCAAATAGTCATTCTGTCTGGAACTAAAATTACGGGGAAGAAAAATCTCAGAATGTTAGGCTATAGAAAAAAAATTTAAACTCAAAAAACATTGTTTTTAACACAAAATTTTAAATAATTTATCCATTGAAAAGAAACTATTTCTGGACTCATATTCTATAGAAACAAAATAGATAAATTGGTCAGACTGTAAATTCACATTAGAAAGAATAACTCCTATGTATAGGTGGTAATGTATATGTATAAATTCTAACTGAATGATTAGTTATGTCTAAGAATTAACAAAGAGACATTTAGTGTTCAAATATGATTATTGATATACTTTAAAATGATGCTAATAAAACCTCAGAGGAAGATTCTTATATCTTTGTTCTGAATACATAGTGGTTCCTGAGAGGAGTATCATCAACTAGTATTTAGATTTACTTCTCAGAAACATTCCAGGTTTGGGTAATTTCACCTCTCTTTAATTAAAAATTGCATTTAATTATTCTTGTTTTAAATCTTTGACCCCAAATATTAGCCAACTGCCTGACACAAATGTCTAATGTCACAATAAGAGCCTAATGAATTATTGAATGAATAAAGGGAATTAAATACCTTTAATGTTTTCATTGGCAGTTCCTCATGTCTAAATTATTCTCTAAAATAATTTAAGCACCATCAGTAGTTATATTAGCTTTCACAGAACTTAGAACAACATAAAATAAAAAGAACTTTAAAAAAAATCCTACTTGCTTGAACATATCAATAGAGCATAAGTTTCCATTGTCAAAATCCAAGGATGCTGAGTCAACATATTAATCTACACAAATTACATTTTCACCCTCCCTGTGAGATAAATACAGTAATGTTATTGATAATGTTGGGGAGAGGGAAAAGTCCCCTCTACCTTCTTAAGTTCTTTTGGCTAGTGTAATGATTAAATTGACACAATACAGATTAACAGGAGAAAAATCAAATTTAATTTCATATGTATGGAGGTCTCATGGACATGGGACATAAAGAAATGACTAAAGCAGGCAGCTTTTATATTTTTTAAACAAAGAAACAATAAATTTGTGAGAAATAGAGAAAACAAAGTAACTTAGGTTTGGGTGCTTTATTAATTAAGCATCTAAACAGAATTTGGGCTTGGAGTAAGTAAATTAGTAAAGAAGTAGCAAGATTTGCTTATACAGCCTCATGGGCCCTGAATTCCCTATCTCTTGTGATAAGAATATCTCTCTGCTCCCTGATACTGGGAACTTACCTTTCACACGGGAGATTTATTTTCTGCTTTCAGAGGGTCAGAGTGTTCTTGCACCGACTGTTTCTTAAGTAACTTGAACTCAAAATAATCAATATACCATTGTGACATATTTTGGAATGACCCTCACTGAGCCCCAACAATAACAAAAAATGCTGTTAGGCAGTTATACTCTATAATTTGTTTACGTTCCCTATTATTCAGGTAATTTGAATGCAAGTAGATGACCATTTTACTTTGCATTTGCAACGATAGGCTTTTTCTAAATACCCACTGAAAGAGATTTAATTTAGTGGGGGTTAGGAAAGGGGAAATTGTTAAATCTTTAGTTTATGAATTGCTAATCCCTTCTATGGAAGAATCAGCACAATTTTTATCAGAAGTTTTTAAAGAATTAAATCATAAGGGGCAAGGTTTTTATTATCTCCTTTTCAATATTCAAAATGAAGAAATGATTTATAAATTTTATTGCAGAAACTTTAACTACATTTAAAAAAATCTTTCTGAAAGGTGAATCAGTTGACTGATAAGAACTTGAGCTTTTTCATAAGGAATATACTTTAAATTAGGGCTTAGATTTATCTACAGTATAGCTTTTATATAGAAATGCAAATTTGTAGATTACTTAAATCTTGTTGAATTAATATGGGTGTAAGATTATTTTTCTCTCTGGGTATATTTAAGTATGTCAATTTCATGTAAATGTCCATCTTGTTTTATTTTCAATAGTAGAATGGAGAAATATAGCATTATACAAATTAACAAATCTCCAAAATAATCACTATTGCAAAGAAATCCGGCATAATATTAATAAAGTAAGATATCTACATACTAGGTAAAATGACATTGGCTGTGGTTAAATGTCACCTTTCTTTCTGTAGGCAACAGAGTCTAAAAAAAAGAGGTAGAGATGTTCACAAATTCATCTGCTGAATATACAAATATAATTGAGAAAAACATATTCAGGTACATTCTACGAAAACCTTCTGAGTTTTAATCAACTTGGATAATGTAAAATTTGCCACAGTGTTTAATGATGTAAGATTGTGATTTAATTTGAAAACATGTAATGAGAGACTTGAACAGGATGGTCATTGATTTATGTCTAAAGATTCATAACCAAACACATACCTCTGCAAGTCTGCCAGGTGTATGCTGAATGCTAAATTAATTCTGCCCCTGGGTGTCTTGCCTAAAGGCATGTACAGTTCTTTCAGTTCCTCTTTCAGCTCCATGAGATACACAATTTTTTTCTAATAAATTACTCCTTTTGTTTAAGTTACCTTAAATTTTAAGTTTGTTTATGATTGCTACCAAATAACCATTTATGGATATCAAATCAGTAGCAAGAGTAGGTTATGAGCAACATAACTTTGGAAAAGTGGAGTATTTGTAATTGGTTATTGGGTTGAGATGAACCAAAAGACTGAAATTTTGGTTCATATCCCATTCCTTCCTTTGTTCACCTGAAGCCATATACTAAATATTAAGGTCCTGATGTCAGTTTTTGTATTAGAATCCTTAATTTGTTATTATTAGGGATAAGTTATCTTATTTTAAATCATAGCTAATTGGAAGGAAACAGTAAAATTCATAGAATTTAGGAGGCTGGGAGTAGACCAACTAGACTGGAGAAGGGTCAGGAACTACTATGCTGTTTTCACCAAGTAATCATTCCTTTT
Organism: Leucopleurus acutus; assembly: GCF_964270905.1. Classification (NCBI taxonomy): domain Eukaryota; kingdom Metazoa; phylum Chordata; class Mammalia; order Artiodactyla; family Delphinidae; genus Leucopleurus; species Leucopleurus acutus. Next base: position 124,431,812 of record NC_139143.1, read on the forward strand.
GATATGAGCCTGTTGGCTAGATATTAGGAATTTTGGGAGACTGAATGTTTGAAAATAAGATGTAGGAGAGGACAAAGTTTTCCTTGACCTTCTTGGGGTCCCTGGCTGGGTCTGAAAGTTAAACTGACAAAGACAGATTAACAGGAGAAAAGCAAACAAATTTTATTGAATTTTTACATGTACATAGGAGCCTTCACAAGAGAATGAAGACCAGAACAAGTGACCAGAGGAGGACTCTTTACCTTTTAGACAAAGAAACAATAAATTTGTGAAGAATTGACAGGACAATAGGTTTGTGCTAGAAGTAGTAAATGGTGAAGTAACTAAGAAGATAAGGGTTAGTGTAACAAAAGTTTGTTTGTACAGATTTCTTGGCCCTCAATTCCCTGTCTCTGGTGAGTCTTCCTGTCTCTTGGTACAGGGAGTGTACTTTTATGACCTGTAGCTGAGAAGAATAGTTGAGGTAGGGATTGAGTATCAGAGCAACCTTCTTACTTCTGCTGCTTTTTAAAATTCCTTCAGCTAATTATGGCATATCTAATATGCCATATTTGGGGACTGTGTTGCCTGAACCCCATCAAGGACACCAAAAATGCCCATCATAAACTGTGTACTGTCAGATGAACTCTACACAACAATAAATGGTTTATACCCAAATAGCCCTAGAAGCAGAAATGTGAATAAGAAAGCTGCTCACTCTAAGTATGAGCTATTATATTCATATTGCCACTCATCTCACAGCCCAAAACTATGGTCTCACAAAGTGTTTCCTATGACTGCATGATTGAGTGATATTCTTCCAGTGGAATTAAATATGTTTTTATTCATTTTCTACTTTTCCTTAAAGGTGAGATGACCAAGCTCAACTAGATGTTAAGAATCTTGGAAGGAGCAAGATTAGAGGATTAGTGACAAAGAGATTTGGGAATGGGAAACTGGACCTCTTCGAAAAGGTCTGGAGCTTGAAAATGTCTGTGTTTGTTGTGATTACTCAACAAATTATTTTCACTCCTCCCCCATTCTCATTAAAAAAGAAGCTCCGGGCTTCCCTGGTGGCACAGTGGTTGAGAGTCCGCCTGTCGATGCAGGGGACGTGGGTTTGTGCCCCGGTCCGGGAGGATCCCGCATGCCGCGGAGTGGCTGGGCCCGTGAGCCATGGCTGCTGAGCGTGTGCGTCCGGAGCCTGTGCTCCGCAGCGGGAGAGGCCACAGCAGTGAGAGGCCCGTGTACCGCAAAAAAAAAAAAAAAAAAAGAAGCTCCTAGTAATCAGGTGCCCAGGCAAATCCTCTCTACATATGGTCATCCTCTTCACTCAAGCAGATGACCAACGAATTGTTTAATGGTCATTTCACAAAGCAACAGTGCAAAGAAGACAATGTATAGACTAAAAAACATACCATCCTGGTTACTCTAATTGCCAAGCTTTTGATTTTCTAGGAGTAGAGATCAATTTTAAGTCCCTTATATATCAAAAATGTTCAGAAAATCTGGTTTTGGGTTGATCAATTGAAGGAGGCAGAAATTTGCCATCACTGGAAGAGTCCCTTTGAGTCTCTTAGATTACTCTGAATTTGAATTTGTTTGTGTACTGAGGTGAATATTGTACTCCCCCAAAAACATGTCTACCCAGGACTTCAGAATGTGACCTTATTTAAGAAGTCCTATATAAAAGCCATAGAGGCATCTTTTGTTATAATGCTTAGTTTAGGTCCCAGTTCCTGAAATAACTCGAGCAATAGAGGTGAAAGGAGTGCCTTTTGTTATTCACATAAATTCCTTTCCACAAACCCCAAGTTTATGTTAATGTCTAACACTAACCCTAACCCTAACCTAACCCTAACCCTAACCCTTTTTTGGATGGTGGTAATGAATGGGGGCTGGATGCCAGGTGAGCCAAGCTGGTGATTAGAGGGTTGGAACTTTCAGCCCAACCCCTGGGGTTGGGGAGAGGGTCTGGAGGTTGACTTAATCACTAAGGAGCATTGATTTAATCAACCATACTTAAGGTAATGAATGAAGCCTCCCTAAAAATCTGTTAAGGGCAGGGTTCAAGGATATTCTGGGTTGGTAAACAAGTGCAGGTGCTGGAGAGTGGGGCACCCAGTGAGGGCATGAAAGCTCTGCACCCCTTCCCACATACCTTGCCCTATCCATCTCTTCTGTCTGGCAATTTCTGAGTTATATCCTTTTATAATAAATCAGTAATCAAGTAAGTAAACTGCTTTCCTGAATTCTGTGAGCTACTCTAGCAAATTAATCAAACCTGAGGAGGGGGTTGTAGGAACCTCTGGATTTATAGCCAATCAGTCAGAAGCACAGATGACAACCTGGACTTGCACTTGGCATCTGAAATATGTGGGAGGAGGCAGTCTGTGAGACTGAGCCCTTAACTGGGGGATGTGATCTCCAGATAGTGTCAGAATTCAGTTCATTGTAAGATATCCAGCTGGTGTTTGGAGAATCTGAGAATTGCTTGGTTTGGAACCCTCTCCCCACAAACCCATACACGTTAGGTGGCCGGTAGTGCTGTGAGTGTAGTGTAAGTGTAGAGGACACACGCAGAGGGGTGTTTTTCCTTTACAGAAACACAGACACAGAGAGAGAACACCATGTGAAGGGAAGGCAGAGACTGAATTATTCATCTACAGCCAAGGAATGCCAAGGACTGCTGGCAACAACCAGAGCTAAGAAAAAGGCATGAAACAGATTCTTCCCTAGAAACTAGAGAGAGAGGATGGCCCTGCCCAATACCTTGATTTCAGACTGCTAGCCTCAAGAACTGGGAGAGAACAAATTTCTGTGTTTTAAGTGACCTAGTTTTTGGGACTTTGTTATGGCAGCCCAAAGAAACGTATGCAGATTCCTTCACATGCAAATCTCTGCTACCATTCCCATGTATGGATCAATCAAATCACAACAAAAGTTTCTCTGAGTGAAACTCACTTCATAGAGAAAGAAGCACAAAAATCATTTGGTTCTCAGAGGATGTATTGTAGTGGCTGGGGTGTCTCTTTCTGGGGAAGGACTGGATGCATTTTCAGTTGTGGTAGGTGAGTATGATAAGGTTCAAGAAACTTGGGGCATGTTCTCTTTTGTGAAAATTGTAGAAGTAAGCATTAATTATGAGTGTTCAATGTTTATTGCAGAATACTGTGTATAAAATGAGAAGAGAATTGGTTTAGTTGCTTTCCAGAGATCATTTGATGATTTAAGATTTTAAATTATATTCCCTTTTCTGACAAGAGTTAGATCCCCATGTTCTCAATAGTATTCCATTGGAATTGCAATGTTTTGATGTAGGATGAAGACTTAGCAGGACAAATGAGTCATAAAACAGATGACAAAGAAACACGTAAAACTACAAGAAAGTAAGTTTTAGAAAAATAAAAAGTAACCTCAGGGAAGTTGCTGGAACAAATAGTAGTCAAAGCAGAATAGAGGCTGTATTTTACACAACATAATATAGACGTGTAATAAATATGAATATGTTTTCATTATTACTTTTCTCTTGCTATCGTGAATGTTATTAATTTATGAATCACTGCAGTCTTAGAAAATAGATGGTAATTGCAATGCTTAATTAAACTAGGCAAAGTACTACCAGAGTAAATGAATAAGTAAAACTTCCAAGTTCATTTGATAAAAACCTCAGCAGTGTTATGCTATTAAAATCCATAGTGGTAGGTTCTTTTTTTAATAGATAAATTTTCTGATGTTTTCCTACATTAACTATGGTACTAGTCTCATATTACATATAACCATAAAAACATATTTGGCACATTGTTATATATTTGTCCTAGATTCTACAGAAATTAAAATAAATCAAAGATTGTTTGATGAAAATATTTTAAAAGGAAAAAAAATTGTACTTTAAACTGTATTCAAGGTTTTTTCCATTTTATTAGTAAACTATGTTTTTTAGAAAACACATTTCAAAGAAAACTAGATTACAGGTTTATTTATAATTTAAGATCGCATCCCCAAAGATACAATTATATTGTAGCAAATTACTTATTATAAAAATACTTCATACCTAATGAGTACTTCCTATGTTCAGGGCACCATTTAAAACTCTGTTCATATATATATATATATGTGAGCTCACTTATGCTCACAGTTCAATGAAAGAATTATTGATATTATCCTCATTTTGCCAGAGGAAACTGTGGCAGAGAGAGGTTAAAATAACCTCTCCAAAGTCATAGGAAATTGAAATAACATTCCTTAATTGTAACTGGTAAAAACTGTGCAGAAATAAGATTTTCCCCAAAACTTATGATCTAATATGGCATTTTTCCAGGTATATTCTATTTTCCCATTAGAAAATACTAGTAAATGTAAGAGAAAGGACTCCGTGAGCACAAAACTTCAAGTGATGCTGGTTTAAAAAAGATAGTCATGTTTGTGTGTGTATGTGTGTTGTATCTGTGTAAGAGTGTGTGGATACATATCTATACTTCTATATTTTTCCTTCTAGTTTTGTTGATATATTGACACACAGCACTGTACAAGTTTAAGGCATACAGCATAATGATTTGACATACATACATCATGAAATTATTATCACAATAATTTTAGTGAACATCCACCATCTCATATAGAGACAAAATAAAAGAAAAAGAAAAAAATATTTTTTCCTTGTGATGAGAACTCATAGGATTTACTCTCTTAACAACTTTCATATAGAACATCCAGCAACATTAATTATATTAATCATGTTGTACATTACATGCCTAGTGCTGATTTAACTTATAACTGGAAGTACATTGTGACTACCTTTGTCACTATACAAAGGTATTAGGTTACTTTTGACTACCTTCCACATGCTTTACATTTCATCCCCATGACTCATTTATTCTGTAACTGGAAGTTTGTAGCTCTTAATCTCCCTCATCTATTTCTTTCCTCCCCCCACCCACCTCTGGTCTGACAACCACCAGTTTGTTTTCTGTATCTATGGCTCTGTTTCTGTTTTCTTATATTTGTTCATTTCTTTTGCTTTTTAAATTCCATATATAAGTGAAATCATACAGTATTTCTCTTCCTCTGTCTGACATTTCACTTAGCATAATACTCTCTGGGTCCATCCATGTTTTTGCAAATGGCAAGATTTCATTTTTTTATTGGCTGAGTAATATTCCATTGTGCATGTGTATGTGTATGAGTAATATTCCATGTGTAAACATGCACAATGGGATGATATATATATATATATATATATATATATATCACATTTTTTAATCCATTTATCTATGGATAGGCACTTAGGTTGCTTCCATGTCTTGACTATTGTAAATAATGCTGCAATGAACATAGAGATGCTTATATCTTTTCAAATTAGTGTTTTTGTTTTCTTTGGAAAAATATCCAGAGTGGAATTGCTGAATTGAATGTTAGTTCTCTTTTTAATTTTACTGTTTTCCATAGTGGCTGCACGAATTTACATTCCCACCAACAGTGCACAAGTGTTCCCTTTTCTCCACATCCTTGCCAACACTAGTTATTTGCTGTCTTTTTAATAATAGCCATTTTGACAGGTGTGAGGTAATATCTCACTGTGGTTTTGATTTGTATTTCTCTGATGATCGGTGGCGGTGAGCATCTTTTCATGTTTGTTGGCCATCTGTATGTCTTCTTTGAAAAATGTCTATTCGGGTCCTCTGTCCATTTTTTAATCAGGTTGTTTGGTTTTTGTGATGTTGAATTGTATAAGTTCTTAGTGTACTTTGGATATTAGCCCCTTGTCAGATATATTGTTTGCAAATATCTTCTCCCACATCGTTTTGTTGATAATTTCCTGTGCTGTGTAAAAGATTTTAGTTTGATGTAATCCCATCTGTTTATTTTTGTTCTTGTTTCCATTACCTGAGGAGACATATCCAAAACAATGTTAAGACCAATGTTGATGAGTGCACGTTTATATTTATATATAGATTACAGTATATATGTGTTATATATATATAATCTATATTTATATAGCCATATATACATTATATGTATATATATAGTGTGTGTATTTATGAAGACTTTAGTCTTTAGTATGCAATATATATTTGGATTGTTCAAAATGAGGATATAGACAGCTAGTTAGTCAAAATATTGAATTCACACTACATTCTAGGTATTGGGCTAGGAATCAAAGATGCAGAAAATGCCAGAGACATACACAGCATTGACTGGTGGAGAAGTCATGTGTAATGAGAACCATAATGAAATGCAAGGTTTAATTTAAACCTATAAAAAGCACTGTCAAGGAAGTCTTGGAGGAAATGACATTTAAGGTTTCTAGAGTAAAATTAAGAGATGAATGAGCTACTTAGCTCAAGAGAAGGGAAGATATTTCAGGCAGAAATATATTATGTGCAAAAATGCTGAGGCAATAGAGAGAATGGTAACGTCAGCTAGATTAAGAAGAATGAAAAGATGCTGCTACAAGGTGAGCCCAGCAAACTTGACAGGTTCAGAGACTTAGTGAGATCTGATAAGAATTTTGGATGTTATCCTAAGTGTAATCAACCAATACAGAGTTTTTATAAAATATGTGCCAATATTAATTATCCATTATAAAAAGATAAAGAGTAGTTCCCACTTAATTCATGGTCTGCTTTAATAATACAGGTCATATTCAGTCTATCTTCAAAGTATAATTTGAATCTATATGCTTTTCTCTGTCTATTGCTACCACCTTGGTCTCCCTTTCTCAACTTGATTATATCAATTACCTGTTAACTGCTCTGCTATCAGCTCCCTTACCCCCAATTCCTAGTCTTAATTATGAACCCAAGGATCATTTCAACACATAAATCAGATTATATCCCTCCCGGCCTAAATACCCACTGCTAATAAAGTACCAATGCCTCACAATGGCCTTCAAGACCCTTAGTGCTTTTGTCTCTATCTAATGCTCTGATCTTGTTTACTCTTATTCTAGAGACTTTGTACTTACTACTCCCTCTGTTTTCTCTTTAGGTACTCTGTTGCATAGACATTACAAGGGCATCCAGGCAAAGGGAAAAGCAGATCAGAATTTATTTTCCATCAAATAATATAAGATTTGTAAAATTGTTGCTTTGTCTAGTTATATCATCTCTTAGATTTCTAGAACTCTGCCAAGAAGTACCTAGATAACTCATAATGCCAAATATTTCGGACAATATGAATTGAAAACACAAAAGCTAACACCTGATTTTCTCAGAGGATAAAACAAAATTTGGAGTTGGAGAATACATAAAATTTATAATTATCTCAAATTTCTAGTTTTCTTTTTTATATGTAGATGTATATATGGGAGAAACCTGGCTGTTTCTTTTTAGGTGAGAATTAAGAACCTTAATTCCCTAGTGCATGAGATATTAATACTGAGACATACTTTCCACTGCCCTTGTTAATTATGATACTTTACTCTTAGGACTTTAAAAAATGCTTCTGTAAAACAATAGATGGATTACTAATGTCCTTGAATGTGTCTCTCTACAGTGGATGCTGTGATCCAGATGGGGTTCCTGAGTTGATTACTCAGTCTAAGTAAGTAACATATTCTGTAAATAGCAAGCTAACACCATCTGCACAGGCTGTTTTTTGAATGTTCATAAGCTACAGGAAATCAACTCTGCCCTAATTTCCTACATGATTCAATAGGGTGGAATCCATGGGAATACAAGCTAATGTGACCTTTAACTACACTCCTATGATATTAAGCTTCAGATGAAAAATTTTGGGAAGAGGTAGGCTGCCCTTTAATGTTTGGAATATGCATCTTTGCTGGTATTTGTAAATAAAGCTTAGCAATTTTGGAATTGTTAGTCTTCGCAACAGGAATCACCTCAAATTCACAGCATATATTTATGTAAATCTTGTAAAGCGTAAATCTTATAAAGCTTATAATTGTAAAGACTATTCAAAAGTAATTACAACCTAGTCATCTAGATTGGTGCTCAAATTTAATATGCTTATAGTCTGACTCTTTACAAGATTATTTCTAATTACTCTATCTTTTCTTAGTTGCCACATTCTTCTTAATAATATTCTTAGGAGCTCTCACATTATAAGATCTCACCGTTACATTCTAAATCTGTAAATTTGATACATACATACATTCGTTTGCAAGGACGACTTAATAGGCATGTAAAAATGTCTAAACTGGAGGATGGATTTTCTAAGGAAATATTGGTAATATTGATGGATCAATGTCTATGTCAATAATGTTGTTGCTCCTCACTGGGAAAAAAACAAAGAAACCAAAAAATTTCCCAACTCACTCAAATGGGAAATGGTAGCTGCAGCCCTCTCAGAGACAGATGGAATTTGAAAGTAGGAAACACCAGAATGTCATTTATATGTCCAGGTAAACATATCTGAATAACAGAATACAAAAGAGGCTGCAGGTCTGAGAGGAAAAACTGGGCCATTCTTCTACCTAGATAGACAGATAATAACACATTTGTACCAATTCTAAAGTGAATACATGACAACAAGCACATATTTTCCCCTTATTGAAATATATATATATATTGCTTTGACTCCAGCAAGTCATTTAATCCAGCAAAAAATTTTAAACAATTTCACCAAAATGCCATCATTGCACTTGAAAGCCAATTGCCCTTTCTAGTGATGGCAAAAAATACAAACCTGGGGTGGTGGTGCAGTGGTTGGGAGTCCGCCTGCCGATGCAGGCGATGCGGGTTCGTGCCCCGGTCCGGGAGGATCCCACATGCTGCGGAGCGGCTGGGCCCGTGAGCCATGGCCGCTGAGCCTGAGCGTCCAGAGCCTGTGCTCAGCAACGGGCGAGGCCGCAGCAGTGGAAGGCCCGCGTACCAGAAAAAAAAAAAAAAAAAACCTGAGAAAGTCTAATTAAGGAATATAAATATTAGTGAATGTTGTAAGAAGGAGTTGAATTTCTCTTAATTCGTTTATACCAACACATTTTGAAAAGTCTATGTCAAGATGGTGCCAGATGGGGAGGTCAGAGATGAAAGATTGTCTCTAGACTATAATAAAACATTCTGCCCAACTTTTATTCATAAGAATGGTTACTTAGCAGCCATATTTAACTTTTGACTCTTCTCCTTGACTTCTGCTGTTCGGAGCAGTGATAGGTTCTCAATCCAAGCTGGGATCACCAAATTCTCTCCCCAGCAAATTTGAGAAGGGAGTTCAGAGGCATTCTCTATGTAGCTGGAACTATAATGTGTAAAATTCTTGAGCTACAGGGTGGCCATTTTGTATTTTGCCAAGAGGATAGAATCATGGACAGCTAGTCTACTAAGAGGGAGAATACTGAAGTAGACTGACACAAAGAAACAAAGATAATGGAGAGAAATTTTCTGTTAGCCTCTGTTAGAGTTTCAAGTTATCCCTTTTTCCTGGTAACTTGCTATTCTCCAGCCCCTGTGTTTCACTGAACATTTTAAGTCTTATATTAGAATCCCCCTTTACCCTTAATCCAGCTTGTATTGTTTTCTGTCAATTGCAATTTAAGGACTCTTAACTGCTACAAGGACTTTTAGTCTAGTGTAAATCTAGAAAACTAAATCCGTAATTATAATACAGGTGCTAAGTGGTAAAGAAAGCACCTAAAAAGCATTATACTCCAAACTAAGCTAGAAGGGATGAGACACGTTATGTTATGATGAGAGGACAGGATAGAAGGTGGAGGTAAAGATAGGAAAAATGTTCCTGGAGTCAAGGTTGTCATGGATTTGACACTTGACCATATGCTAAGAAATACAGCACCAAAACAAGCTGGGCACTAGAAAATATAGGCAGGGCCTGAGAGTACATATTGTTGATATATTCTCTCTGAGTGTTTATAATATATGTCTAGATAAAACCTTCCAGGTAACAATTACCCTGAATCAGAGGGGCATGTTTTGGCAAGGGTAAAATGAAGGGCAACACAGAGAAACACACACACACACACACACACACACACACACACACACACACTCATTCTTGTTTGCCAGGTCATCAAACCAATTTCCAGAATGGTGGCTGTTAATTCAGTATCCCTATTTCTTTGAGATGCTACAGATATATAAAACAGTTAGGTCAGCATAGGTGTTATCAAGGGAAAATAAAATGCCTACCAACTTCATTAAGATAAACTGTGTCATCGATACAAAAGAAGTAAAGTATCTTGTTAAAAATATTAGCAGCTAATCTCTGTAAGGAATGTGATTTCTCTAACAATTCTATACTTAGGAATTTACCTACTTCTGTTGGCTGTGGATTTCCTTTGCCTTTAGGCTTTCTAATTAGTTGGCCATTGTGATCAAATGTCTCACTGCAATTTCCCTCCAGAACCTTTAAGAAGGATTCAAGATAGCTGCCATCAGGGTTGTTATTATTCAAAGGTATCTATTTTAAATGCCTGGATATAAAATCTACTAATACTTCTCATTTTCATTCATAAAAATGTAATGCCTCAAGAACATCAAAAGCTAAGTGAGTTGGTTTTTATCATTTTATCAAATTTCACCAGGTTTATGTCCTTTCTGATATGAATATACTGTTTGAAGGCCAGAAGTTTCATTCTCAAAGGAAATGTGGATAGTAAAACAAGCAAACCAACAAACAAATAGAAAAACACCACAAAGAAAAAGAAAACAAGGAAAGAATAAGCCTATTAAAATGAATTGAGGGAGTCTACGTCTTCCCCATGATCAATGGAGCAACCAATTTCTTTGACCTTGGAGTCTCAAAATATTGAAAACATCCCAGCACTCCTATGCCCTCTCAACCTTCATGTAAAATTAGCCTGATGTGGAGAAATATATGTAGATTCTTTATTTTCAATATTACCAGATCATATATCATAACAATTTAAATCTAAAAATTTCTTTAAAATTATTTTTTAGTCTCCTGATTTTACCAAAAATATAAGGGAAGGGTAGAGAGGTTAAGAGACTCTGGCAATAATCTATATGTTTTCTGGTCTGCCAGAAATCACAACTATGTCTTCTCTGGACTTCTATAATAACCTCCCTTAAAATCTGCATTCTTGGGCTTCCCTGGTGGCGCAGTGGTTGAGAATCTTCCTGCTAATGCAGGGGGCACGGGTTCGAGACCTGGTCTGGGAGGATCCCACATGCCACGGAGCAACTAGGCCCATGAGCCACAACTACTGAGCCTGCACGTCTGGAACCTGTGCTCCGCAACAAGAGAGGCCGTGATAGTGAGAGGCCCGCGCACCGTGATGAAGAGTGGCCCCCACTTGCCACAACTAGAGAAAGCCCTCGCACAGAAACGAAGACCCAACACAGCAAAAATAAATAAATAAATTACTAAACTCCTACCCCCAACATCTTCTTTAAAGAAAAAAAAAATCTGCATTCTTCAATGATCTCTATCTCCACTAAAAACTATGGCTATAGAGTTATTAGAAGAAATTAAAGTTAATGTTTTACTCTCTGTAGAACTTTATACAGTATATATCCTTTATCACATGCTACCCAGAAGTACCATTACCCTATCTTACATTTGCCTTGATATTGCTTCTTCAGGAGTCTGCAGTATTCACCATCACTTCCAAAATAAAGGTGAACCACTTTTTAAAGGCTGGAGTTAGATTGCTCTGTAGATAACCACTCATCTCACTCATCTGCATCTGCCTTCAGTAGTGTCTCTAATCATTGACCACCCCTCCAAAATGTACTTCACTTCCAAACATAACAACATTCTTCTAAACCAATTAACTGAATATTTCCTTCAAATCTCTTCCTCTGAGGCCCTGCTGAAATGTCTCTCTTCTGTTCTTCCTAATTTATATTTGATTTATTTATTCTGGAAAGCCAGCTCATAAAAATCCTTTCTGGGCACTGTTGTTTCTTTAGCCCTTTTCTCTGGTCAGCACGTTATACTTTTTAACAGTGCTGTTCATATCGTTGAATCATAGACAGCTCTTGACTTAGATTTTTTTTCCCAGCAATGGCAGTGGATTATACTTCTCTAGCCATATATGATTGAAACTACTGGTAAAACTGCATCCCTCTGAAACATTTTTTTGCCATGCCAAGAAAAGGGCCAGTAGAATAATAGACATCATGATTTTAATATTATTAGCACCAATAACCAAACTCTAGCCAGCTAAAGAGTATGTTGATGCATTGCAGTTTTATTATGTTTATATTTGTTGTTTTTGTTGCTGTTTGGTTATGTTTGTTTGCTCACGTACAGTGTATGTGTGTCTGTTTGTGTGTGTGTGTATTTGTGTGTTTCAGTTGTAGATATGTGGCACACCTAAGAAGAAATGTGTACTTTTCCATCACCTAGATTCTAGATTATCAGGTAACCATGACAGATATTGCTTCCTTAACTGCCTCTAGCTCCTTTGACAATTTCAGACCTGGCAGTTGTTCTTGCCATGTAATGAGTTAAAAAGCAATGAAGAACACCAATCCCACTGCCACCCACACCATCACAAACAAATGTGTGTTTGTGTGCATGAGCCTAGGTATATTTGTAACCTTCTCATCAGCCTACAACTAGATCTAAATATTCTGCCAGTAGGATTAAAGCCTCCAAAAAAGCAGACTTCATAGTCTTGCCTTGGGATAACACATAGATGTGGATATATTCCTCCTAGGGATCTGTAATGCTGCAGGTCTACTTTGTTTTTTTTAATTCTCTCCTTTAATAACTTAGTTTTTTCAAAGTTACTGCCTGCTGTCACAAAGAGAACTTAGACTGCAAAATGTCCTTCAGCTTCTCCTCGACATGGATCATCTTGAAACTTTTGTATTAATAAAGGATCTCCTTCTTCTCTTGGCAATCTTCTCTTGGAAGAATTTTGAGATTTGATATATTTCAGTCTCACTTTCCTTCAGTCCGATTTTCCTTCAACATTTAGATTTTATTAGTTTTTAGAAACATTAAATTAACATGCTGAATAATAAAAGAGTCAATAAGATTTTTTTTTACAAGCATTGCATATAAATTTAAGGAAAAGACTATTGAAGAGCTGACAGATTGGAACAGTAATAGTTAACGGACATACAGTGCAGGATAAATTACATTCTTTATGGAAATTTGTAGCAAGTAATCCTTGAAGACCATTTCCTTTTATCAGGGTAAACCATGAGAAAAAAACAAAAGAAATTTCAGTGTTATAATTATATGAAGGGTCCAAATAGGACTTTTAAAAGTAAATCTATAGTCAAAGTGTGATGCATAAAGACACACTTTGTTAATCTGTGGTTTGAAAAAACCACATGTACTTCACTTGCCCTTGAATTTCTGCACCTCATTTTTAACTGTACTTATTTTACATTTTACTTACAGAGATTAATCTTCTCTTTTGCTAAGTGCATTGGAAATCATGAGCACTAACTATGTAAATGATGCGAGGAAATGTATCCCCCAAGTATGAAATAAAGCTTTAACTAGATAATGTTAATAAATATTAATATGTGAAGATAGCAAAGGAATATTGAATGATTAAGCTGCCCAAAATAAGCATAATAATAAACCTAAAGTTCTTGAGGCAGCTATTCAGTATTTTAGGGTTCGACAAATATTAACAAAGAAGAGCCTGCCAAGAGAATTGTACATCCTAAAGCTTTATGACTTGAATCGCCCTAAGGAGAAGAATGACCAGTAATTACAACTAAACAGGTAAAGAATTGATTCAATAGGTTAAAGTTGGTAATTAACTCTGATAGATTCAGTCTACTTTTTCATCTTTCAATTATACAGTTCTTTTTTCCTAAAAAAAAAACTCCAGTTATTTGCTAAAAAAGAAAAACATATATTTTGTAGGGTTTCAGAGTCTCTGGAGAATTTGCTTCCACCCTGGCCACATTACCCAGTTGGGTGGTCTTCAGATTATTGGAGCAAAGGGAATGTACTGGTGTTAAGGAGAATGTAGAAGTCTTTGTCTCCCAATGCAGAAGTGAAATCCACCAAGAAACATTCCATGGATGCCTTACATCTTTGCAGGTTCACAGAGTAAAAGATGAAATAAGTAGCAAGTTCCCTAATTCTCTACTGCAAGACAGCATCATAGAACCATCCTTATATTTATTTTCTATTGGTTCCAGTATTTGAAGACTCTCATGCCCAAGCCATAACACATAGCTTTAATTCAAGAGGGCATTCTAGCCACTGCTCTGCATCCGGGTTGTTTCCAATACACTCTCATATTGCTGTAAAGTAACCTGACAGACGACTAGATCAGAGGAGTTTTCTAAGGAAGAATTGTCCCAGGCCATAAATGTTTTGTTTCCATACTAAAGAAAGTGAAGAGAGTAGATGATTGTAACCTTGCTTGGATGCTCAGGTGCCTCCTGACACTAACTCCTCCCAAACACTATCTCAGTTACATTGAGGAAAAAAATACACAATTATACTACTGTATATAGTAGGAGTATAATAACAAGCTCTGAGCATTGTCCTAAGATTATTTCTCGCCCCTGCAAGATTTGAGGGAGATGCCTGTCCACCCACCACATTAACAGTTACCCTGTGGTTTTTACTGTAAATAAGAAAACTGAGTTGGAGATATTAAAAGTCAGTGCTCTTAATCACAAAACTCCCGGTGCAGCTTAAATTGCATCCATTGCTTATGGGGATTATGTAAAACCAATAATAGGAAAATGACCTGGAAACAATTGAGTAGCTGCAGCACGATTGTTACCCTGCTTGCAAAAATCAAGAGGAACACAAAAAAGGGAAACAGGAATTATTAGAAGAAGCAGTACAAAGCAAACAGCACAAAGCAAAGAGCCTATAGATGTGATTTCAAGTAATTCAGTGAATTTCTATACAGTGCGTAGTTTTCAGCCTCTATAAAAAGCCAATTATTAATCCTGCAATTACCCAGGCTTATCACCACTGCCCACACATGCTGACTATGGCTTGAGTTCTAGATGATATTCTTTTCATTAGTGTGGCCAAAGGGAAATTTAATTACAGATACATCCCTTGAAGGGACAATGGAAATATATAAGGATTAACAAATTAATCCTAACACTTAATTACATTAAAATGTTTACCATTCCATATAGAAAATATTGACACTCTAGCTAACCTCCTTTTTATCTGTTCTCTCTCATATAATAGTGAAAACATTATTTTTGAAGAGGAAAAAAAGGTAGGATTTCTTTCCTGCTAACTTATATACTGAACAGGAAGAAATAATCACGTTCGTTTATTCTGGACCCTATCATTTCCTGACCACATTCCATAAATGCTGGCATTTGGAAGGAAACAAATTGATACACAGGTAACAGAAACCAAACTCTGTACTGATGGAGAGATAGGAAACTGTAGCTAAATGCATCCAGATAAGTTTAAATAGAGTAATGAAAAGAAACCCTGGTAGAATATTGAAAGAGAGATTCATAATTGCATCACAAACGTCTATTAATCAAGCCAACAACTAAATTCCTATTCTGTAAATTGTAATCCCTGCCTATCTGACTCAATTTCTTTTTTCCTACCTTCTCCCTGAACTGCATATGTGCACAGGTAAGATAATGTGTGTGCTTTTTGTTGGATTTCTCAGCTGTCTAAAAATAAGTCCCAACTATATAATTTTAGAACACCCACACAAAACTTTACATATGCGTGCTGTAACTTTACTATTATTGTTTTGACATTTAAGCAACAGATGCATGTTTTCCACTTTGGAAGGCAGACATCTGTTTTTACGAATTCTCTCCAGAAGCTGGAGTTTTCTTGCAGGAGCTTATTAAATCAAAGAGGCTCTATCATCTCACCGCCCCCTACTTGTGTCCCTCAATCCAAAATAATTTAAGAAACAGAAAAGAGAAACTTATGAATAAGTTTACAAGCATGAAGACTACCCTGACATTGATTAAATAAGTCTATACAACATTCAGTCCAAAGTAATCTATGCCAGTGCAATTTACTAGTACGAAGGAAGAAGGAAGTTGAGCTCTGAGCTCTGATGTATGGAGAGTTGCCTAAGGAGACAGGCAGCCCAGAACTTCAGAAAGATTGCACAATCTCCATGAAAAATAAGTTCTCTCTGTTTTTATTAAGAAAAATGTAACTTAAAATGCATATAATCGTTTGTGTCTAGTTCTGGAGTATTGAATGCCATGGTTTAAAGAGGGAAAAATTTTCGTGAAATGTGCATAGGAGGAATTCTTTTTTTGTGAGTGGATTTGTTTCAGTTTTATTTTGGGAGGGGGTTCTGTTTTGTTTTTACTCTGAAAAGTAGACGCTGCCAGCTCCATCAAAGTGTAGTTTGCAAAACATGAGATTGCAAAGCCCTCAGAACATATCTAGTTCATCTGGAATATGTAAATATATTAACTCAGTATTCTCCAAGGGAAAAATGGTATGTTTTAGATGAATTTTGGATGTAAATTCTAAACAGGTGGACAGAACAGCAGGAGGGCAATATCAGGCTTTCCGCAGGGGGCTCCCACCATATAGTTGTAGAAAATGAATCACAGGGATTGGTGGTAAAGGAAATCAGATTTGCCAAGCCGAATATTTATGTATGAAAAAAGCATGAATGCTCAGTAAATTACAGGTCAAGGATTCAAAGCTTTGCATCTGCAGCCATAATCGTGCAAGAGTAACCACTAACTGTCCTTCACAAGAACCATGCACATATTTTAATTTACTTTTTCAAATCTTATGCTATAAGCGTAAGTGTTCCAATGGTGAAAAACGTTTCTTCCTACATCCGTACTACATATGCGCCTGGGAGAGAAGTTGGTTTTTAATTACAAACATTTGTGAGCTTCCTGCTGATGACACCATTTGTGACTTTGGCAGGAACAGAGATCAAATGAAAAGGTGATGAACTTTATCCCCTTCCCAGTTAAATAATAAAGAAGAGAGCAAAGGAGTCCCTGTGTCATATTCTAGCAAGGGACAAATTGTCCTGAGAATAAAAACGGATGTTATTTTTGGTGACATACTCCCAATGGGGATATAGATATTTTTTGTGGAATTTCCATTTATTGTTGGCATTCTAAAAAATGGCAGGTTTTGTTTTGTTTTTCCTAGTTGGCAATTTTCTGGAAGCTT
This sequence comes from Leucopleurus acutus, assembly GCF_964270905.1. Lineage (NCBI taxonomy): Eukaryota > Metazoa > Chordata > Mammalia > Artiodactyla > Delphinidae > Leucopleurus > Leucopleurus acutus. The sequence goes on from NC_139143.1 coordinate 124,448,816, forward strand.
GACAGTTTTCATTTAAAAACGCATTTAAAAATGTTCAAAACCACTGGAAGTTCAATGGTTAAATGGTCTTGGCTTACAAGGCTTCTTTAAATGTGATTATTTCATCTGTGTCTCTCGGACATAAATGAAGACAGTGTCCTCAGTGTCATTTGCCCGGTCTTCTCACAGCTGTACTGATTGTCATGGGTGTTTTGCTCTGCATTACAAGGAATATAATGATTACAATGTAATTAAGATTTACTGAGCATTTACTACTTACGACATCTTGCAGTTAATGTTTTACATTCATTTTCTCACTTAATCCTCACTGTAACTCTGGAAGTTAGGTAGCATTATTATCCCCTTTACAAAATGGATGATGAAGCTGTAGTTTGAAGAAGTTAATTAAGTTGTCTGAGATTACTCATCCTAACCTTGGTACAACCAGACTCAAAGTTAGTTTATTGATAAAGCTGACAATAAAGCTATATAAGACCTCTCAATGCAAAGTTTACCAAGTGTTCTCCAAATCAATCATTTTTATTTTCACTAATTGCAGTTGCAGAGTATTAGCCTTCTAAAGTTACCTCAGAAAAAATATTAAGCTCATGTTGCTTGATTTCATGTGAACTTTCTGTCAGGGAACCCAAGAAAAATATTGCTGACTTTTCCTTCTAACAGTTCCCTTGCCCCAGGAAAATTACCAGGGTGATCACTTGGTACTCAGTCTTCAGCCCCTAGGTGTTTACTTCCTTTTTCTTCTTACTAGAGGCTCTCATCTGGGCAGTTCAATGAGACAAGACCTAAGAAGATCATGCACATCGTCTAATCCCAATGGCCCTCATCGAGTTGACAGCTTCTAGGGCATCCTGGCTTCAACAAAGTTCAAACTTGTAAGCCCTTCTCAGCAGAACAGCACTTGATCATATCAGCTACCGAGGCAATGAGTGAGTCAGGCCACATATCCTATAATGCTCGTAGGTAGGTGGGAGTTAGACCATAGTTTGTCCTGCCTTCTAATTGAAGAGGGTCATGTATAACCGCTCTGTGGACCTCCTTAGAAGACCTCCATCAATAGATTTGATGAAAGAGGGCAAAAAATGAGCTCACCACTGGGATAAAAGAGACGTTTTTGGCTCAAAACATAGCCTTTACAAATATTTACAAATGTGTCCTCGTAAGAATTATGCCTCATTCACATGAAGTCTCAAAGTGGCTGAGAAAACTCAAAATTCTTAGATAAGTTCTAAAGAATTTGCATTAAAAACCTGCATATGGTGATTTGGCAAACACATTTAGCATGTTTTACATTAGTAACTGGTAGACATTTCAATCTGTATATCCTGTTATATCTAAATCTATATCATTATCTATTTTTACATAGCTGTGTGTTTTATTTAGCTTTGTGCCAGTTTCCTCAGCTTATTAATAACCTTTCAAGGATTGCTCTTTTAATTTATTTAATATTACATTTGCTTATGCACTGTAATTAAATTTCCCCTTATTGTTGTTTACACATTTAAAAAATAATATATAAACAATATTAGTTTTTAAATAGTTAACCAAATCTCTAATTAGAAACTAAGAATAGGCCCTTGGAAGTCTAATGACTGAGTCAACATGCATGAATTTTAGGATTTTGAGTACATATTGACAAATTTGCCTTCTAATGAGTGGTATAATAGTGCCTAGTTTTTCTGCACCAATAGGAACATTGGGTATCATTATTTTTAAATATGTTTGATATTTTACTAGATTAAATAAAAATGGGGGGGACTACCATGTTTATATTTAGGATTTTGCCTTCCTTTTTTATAATTTAAGTTTTACAATACTCAAATTTAATACATAACTTCAAAATAACATGTTTAATGGCATTAAAATATTACTTATTTGTTTGAATATCATTCTCATATTGGATTATTTTGAATGAATACTGTAAAATGATAACAAATACTTATTGTTAAGATAAAATAATTTACAATTACTTATTTCTTACTAAAACAAGTAGAGAAAGTAAAAATCTTTGTGCAAAATATAAAATATCTCCTATCCTTTTTAAGAAATTTTCTTTTCCTTAGATTGTCATTGTCCATTTCATTTCTTTTCTGTATTTTTTTCTTGAGGTATGCAGAACTCATTCTGCTAGAGTTATTAATGCATCAGCATTTCTATCCTTTTTGAGAGGTTTATAAATCAGCCATAAAAAAAATATGATGCTGGTGTAAACTTGGCATATATTCCTAGCCCAGAAGCATTATTTTTTTCACAGTTTTTAAATGAAATGGTTTGGCTTCTATGAACCTACAAAGGGGCAACATCTAATGTTTTCTGACTCTATATATGTTACACCCTTTTCCTAAAAAGATCTGTTCAACAAAAAGGAATGGAAAATTCAGAGACAGTTCAAGATAGGAGCTTCAGGGAAGTCATTACAAGTTTGCCCTGTCAAAGATTCCTGTGTTAATAGCTTCACGTATACATCAATGCATACATAATAATAACTTTAGAACTTGTTCGATTTCTACTTAGGCAGCAATCTAAAGAAAGTATGGAAAAACATATTCAAGAGAGAACAAGCAGCATCCAAACTGAGGTATTTATTTCAACATTATAACTGTTGAAATTCTTTCTCATCTACATTTTTGTAACCAAAGCTCTCTCAATATAGCTAATAGAAGACAACATAGCAGAAGTGGCAGCATGTTACTGAAAAAGAACAATACATGTAGCTCATTCATACATCAGCTCAACACCTACAGAGAAGTCTCTGCACCATGCCCTGGTTCCTGGGGCCAGGGTAGGAGGATATGGAGACAAAGGAAAAGAAGGGTTTTATTATTGTTGTTGTTGAACACCTTTTAAACTTCAGAAAAAGACTGAGGCATGTTTTATTTTATCATCCTAAAATGTAAAAGCATTACTCAAATAAATATTGAGAAAAAATTTCTTATATTCAATTTTTCTGTAATAGTCTCATTTATAAAGCTTTCATTGAAGTATTAACCACATAATCATTGAAAGCAATTACAAAGCATTAAAATATGTATTTTTCATTCCTCTTTTTTCCTTACTTGTAAGACAAACATTGCCCAAATAGGAATAACTGAAGAGAAATTTTATAGTCTTATCACATAGCTGATTATCAAAAGTTGGTGATAATAAAGTAAATCTGCAGTATTTGTTTGAAGAAATTCAAATTTGTATCCTCTAAACCTTACAGTTCAAAGGAGAAACTGGGGTGAATGTAATTAATAATCATTCCCTAAGGGAACACTTTCTCAATGAAATATTTAGTGTTATATAAGAAAATCACCAAAGGGTTTCTTGAAACAGTTCATTGACCTCACAGATATTATATTTCACTTCCAAAGAACACCAGTTTCATTTACCAAGAGTATGCTCCAAGAAATATCTAATTTTGTATTCCTGCTCCAGAAAATGTTCTCCCTGTTAAAATATAGGAAATGAAGAGGAAATCTTTGATGGAGGGTAATATCATCTAAATGCAAAAGGAAAAAAGTTTCCTAGTATAATAAAATACTGCCCAGTTCTTTGTATTTCAGAGGATAGATAAGATATTTCACATCTTTATACAGATGGTTTTTGACTTGTTCTCATTTCATAATGAGTCAATCATTTCCAAATCACAGGATTCTATTCCCTGACCAAAAATTATTCATCATCAAAATCCCATAGTTGATTCTATAATATATAATACACTGTACATAAATCATTTTAGAGGGTTATATGAAAATAATTCTGATATAATATATAATTCATTGCTGTTATGATCTATAAAATTTCTGACAAATAAAAGAACTTCAACAGCATACTCATCCTATCAGATATTTTTTCCTCTCTCTACTTATTTCTTCATAACAGAAACACTCAGGTCTACACTAAAAGAAATTAACTCATGTTTTATCTATCTTTAGATCTGATATCAAGACTCTTTGGTCTACATACTACTTCAACTTTCTGGGCTGCGAATGAGAAAATTATATTCAATGTCTTCCAACGTCAGTTTATCAGCTAGTTTATGAAAGATAAGAGAACTAATATTTATGCTGATAATATACAAAGCTTTATACATATGATATCTAATTTAAAGGAGAGAGAAGGCAAGGTAGCAAGAGTGGGGATGATGGACATTTGGACTATTTCTTCATGTAACTTGTGCCTTGACCACTTCCATTCAATGGTGGAATGCTGCTGTGCACGTCCAGCTTTATGGCTTGGTGGGTCAGACAACCATGACTTCATGGGGAATAACTCAGGCTGCATGGTTACTTGGTGCTCCAAGTTTCAATGTTCAGTTTCTAATAAAACCCAATAGCAGGACAAGGGCTATTTCTCAAAAGGGGAATAGTTTATACAGAGGAGGACAGGCCTTTGTTTGAAAATTCTGAGGGTCTGCACTGTGATTCACCTCTAGACACTTGCCAAAGCCTCCAAACAGCATCCTTATCTGACTCTGACACTCTAAGCACTATTGAATCTGCTGGATCACGTGACCCAAGTGTTAGAGCAGCTTGCTTAGCAGTCTGGACCTGTTGTAGAGCCTTCTCTTGTCCTAGTCCTCACTCAAAGCTAGCAGCTTTTTGGGTCTCTTGGCAAACGAGCTGGAATAATACATGCAAATGAGGAATATATTTCTTCCCAAATCCAAAAGGCCCACTAGGGTTTGTGCCTTTTTTTTTTTTTGTACCTACAATCACACTGCTAAAAAATAGAATCATTCCTTTCTTTAAGAAGAGGAAACTGGTAAATGCCTATCAACAGATGAATGAATAAAGACGATGTAATATATATATATATATATATATATATATATATATATATATAATGGAATATTACTCAGCCTTCAAAAATGAAATAATGCCATTTGCAGCAACCTAGAGATTATCATACTATTCAGAGTAAGTCAGAAAGAGAAAGGCAAATACCATATGATATCACTTATATGTGGAATCTAAAATATGATACAAATCAACATATCTATGAAACAAAAACAGACACACAGTTATAGAGAACAGCCATGTGGTTGCCAAAGGGGAGGGAAGGAATGGGGGTTTGGGATTAGCAGAGACAAGCTATTATATATAGGATGGAAAAACAACAAGGTCATACTGTATAGCACAGGGACCTATATTCAACATTCTGTGACAAACCGTAATGGAAAAGAATATGAAAAAAAATATATATATGCATATGTTTATGTATAACTGAGTCACTTTGCTGTACAGAAGAAATTAACACAATATTGTAAATCAACTATACTTCAATAAAATTTTAAAAATAATAAAAAAACTTTAAAAAGAAGAGGAAACTGGATTTTAGAGGGTTTAAGTAACATTTCCTGGGTCACATAGATAGGAAAGAACAGAACTAAAGTTTGAACAAACGGGACATTTTCTTTGTTTGAAAGATTGTGTTCTTTAAATTATATCATACTCTTCTAATCAAGAGGTGGGATCTATGTATCCTTTTTGAAACTGAGAAGAGAAGAGATAAAGGTTGGTAAGCTTATGTAATCATCCAGTCAAGATTATGTGTGAGCCTTATCTAGGACAGTAACCTTAGAAATGGAAAGGAGGTGTTATATCTGAGAAATTTTTATGATATAAAACTCTCAAGAAGCATAGAGTTGGGCTTCCCTGGTGGCGCAGTGGTTGAGCGTCCGCCTGCCGATGCAGGGGACACGGGTTTGTGCCCCGGTCCGGGAGGATCCCACATGCCGCGGAGCTCATGGGCCCGTGAGCCGTGGCCGCTGGGCCTGCGCGTCCGGAGCCTGTGCTCCGCAGCGGGAGAGGCCACAGCAGTGAGAGGCCCGCGTACCGCAAAAAAAAAAAAAAAAAAGCATAGAGTTTGGTGGTGAGAGGCTTGAAGATAGGAATCTACAATGAAATCAGAGTGCAATAGAGTTATAATACAGTACAAACATTATGCTTTGGAATGTATAGCAGAACTTTGGGTGCATTACCTAAATCCCCTTTCCAAACTGCAAATGGTGCCCATGCTGCCTGAAGACTTTCTCATAGCATTTCTGCAAAGCAGGCTTGAAATAGCCAAAAGTTAATGCTACTAAGAGCAGCCCTTGGCCAATAATACATGAGAGTTCCAGGATAAACACTGAAGCATCCTCATGACTTGTGTGTGATAATGCTTAGAAGTCCTCTTTATCAATCTCCCAAAATTCCTAGAGGAACTGAGCACCAGTTGCCCACAGTGGTGACCGATTCCTTAACATATCCTTTTCTCCCTTCCCCAGCCCCCGTGAGTGATTTCTGGATCCCCTTCCTATAAATTACTTTCACTCCTTGCCTCAGAATCATCTTTTGAAAATTTGAATAAATGCATAACAGGAAAAGATTGAATTAGTAATTTTAAGACTTCCCACAAAAAGAAGTTCAAACACAGATGACTTCCTTGGTAAATTCTACCAGATATTTAAAGAATTGATACCTAATTTTATGAACTCTTCCAAAAACTAGAAGAGGAAGGAACCCTTCTCAATTCATTTTATGAGGTCACTATTACCATCATACCAAAACCAAAGACATCACCAGGAAAAGAAACTATAACGTCCCCTATGAATATTACACAAAAAATTCTCAACAAAACACTGCAAACCAAATCCAGCAACATATAAAAAGGAACATAGGCCAGGAAAAATTGAGATTTATCCCAGGAATGCAAGGCTGGCTTAACTTTCAGAAATCAATCAGTGTAATACACCGTATTAATAGAATGAAGGACAGAAAACCACATGGTCATTTCAATAGATGTGGAGAAAGCATTTGACAAAATCTACTCCGTTCAAGAGAAAATTCTTAACAAACTTGCGATAGAAATGACCTGTGGCAGCCTGTTAAAAGACATCTACCAAAAGACCCACACTACCTTTACATGGAACAGTGAAGACTGGATGCTTTCACCTTGAAATCAGAACAAGATAATGATATCCAGACTCTTTAACTTACATTGTACTGGAGGTCCTAGCTGGGGCAAAAAAGGCCTAGGCAGTGACTTCTAGTGGATGTGGAATTTCTATTGGGGGTGATAAAGTGTTCTAAAATTAGATAGTGATGATGACTGCATAGCACTGTGAACATATTAAACACCACAGAATTGTACTCTTTAACAGGGTAAGGTTTATTATATGTAGAATATATCTCCACAAAGCTGTTATTAAAAAGAAAGAAATGCATGTGACAAAATTCAGCACCTCATTTTTTATTTTGAAAATCTCTCAGCAAATTAGAAACTTCCTCTACCTGATAAAAGCATTCTTGAAGGAATTTCAGCTAACACCATAATTACATATCTAATATTAAAATATTGAGTATTTTTCCTGTAAGTTTGGGGACAAGCAAGGATGATCTCTGCCACACTTTTATTCAACAATGCACTGGAAGTAAATTCTCCTTATTCATGTATAATATGATACTATCACATATAAAATTGTAAGAAATCTACAATAAAGCTACCAAAAATAAAAAAGGAATCTAGCAAGGCATTCCAAAAACAATTGTATTTCCATTTACATGCAGCATAAATTTTAAAAATGAAATTTGAGGGCTTCCCTGGTGGCGCAGTGGTTGAGAGTCTGCCTGCCGATGCAGGGGATGAGGGTTCGTGCCCCGGTCTGGGAAGATCCCACATGCCGCGGAGTGGCTGGGCCCGTGAGCCATGGTCGCTGAGCCTGCACGTCTGGAGCCTGTGCTCCGTGATGGGAGAGGCCACAACAGTGAGAGGCCCACGTACTGAAAAAAAAAAAAAAAAAAAAAAAAGAAATTTGAGAAATACCATTTACAATAGCATCAAAATCATAAAATATTTAGGAACAAATTTAACAAGATATGGAGAAGATGTCTGTACTTAAAATTACAGAATGCTATTTACAGAAATTAAAGATCAAAATAAATGGAAAGATATGCCATACTCACAATTTGGAAAATGAAATATGATTAAAGATGTCAATTCTTCCTAATTTAGTTTATACTTTTAATGCAATTCCAATCAATATCCATGTCTTTGTACAAATTGGCACACTGATTCTATAATTCATATGGACATGCCAATGACCAAGAATAGTCAGAATACATTTAAAAAGAAAGACATAGTTGGAGAACTAACCCTGCCTAAATTCAAGACTCACTATAATGCTACAATAATATGCCAGTGTGGTATGGACATAAGGACAAGCAAATAGGTCAAAGGAATGATATACAGTCTGTAAAGAGAACTATACAATTTGTTTTTGGTAAACATGCCCAAATAACTTATTAGAGAAAGAAAAATCTTTTCAACAAATGTTGCTTGAATGAGTAGATAAATATACAGGGGAAATATACACCAAGATACTGCCCATAAACAAAAATCAATTTGAAATGGCTCATAAACTTTAAATTCTAAAACTATAAAATTTCTCTAGAAGAAAATATAGGAGAATAGCTTTGCAACCGGCCGGTCAGTAATTTTTTTTTTAAAAGGACACCAAAAGTAAGAAAGAAAACAGTGATAAAATATTTTCATCAAAATTTTAAAAAATCTTAGCCAAAAATACCAGTAGGGAAAAATGAATAAGCAAGCTACACACTGGGAGACAATATTCACAGTATATATATCTGTAAAGGACTTTTATACAAAATATTTGAGTCAATACTAGAATATCATCAATAGTAAAGACAAGCAACCCAAAAGAATATATAGATAAAATTTTGAGCAGATATTTCACAGAAGAATATAAAAAAATGATTAATATCACATGAGGAAGCTATAAATATTAGGGAAGGGCAACCAAAACACAAAATACCACTTTACTCCTACTAGAATAGCTAAAATTTAGATTTGCAACAGCAAATGTTGAGAAGAATATACTGAAACTTGGACTTTCCCATATTACTGGTGGGAATGTCAAATAATACAGCTACTTTAGAGGACTGGCAATTCCTTATCAAGTTTACTATATACCTCTTCTGTGGCCTGGCCATGCTACTTCTGAAATAATGAAAATATAAGTCCATAAAACAAGATATTTACTAGAATGTTTAGGGCAGCTTTATTCACAATAGCCAAAACCCACAAACAGCTGCAAGTTCCAAAAGAAAAGATAAAGAAATTGTGATGTATTCTTGCAGTGGAACACTGGTCATCAATAAAATCAAATGAACTGTTAATACATCCATTATTACAGGTTAGGTCTGTTAGGAAGCAAATACCGAGGAGGTAGGACTACAGAAAAGTATTAGAATCTAATATTGGATGAAAGAGAGGAGAGAAAGCTTGATTGGTCAGGACCCCTTAGGCCTTTGTAGTCCTGATGTTTCTGCCAGCTCAAGGGAGAGCTTGCAAACAAAGACTTCCCATAAGAGGGGCTCGGCATTGGTATAAATGACATATACCAAGACTTTGCCCTTTGGAGACCGCCTAAATTATAGCATGACTTCACTGACGTCTGCCTTGATTTGCCACTGGATAAGACCTGCTTTTAAGGAAAGTGTAACTTACACAGAGAGTTGAAGTGGCCCTTGACGAAGCCAATAGATAGAGTGTATCAGCCAACCACAAGTCTTGCAGCTGGGCAGCGAGTTCTTCCTTGAAGGGGAATCAGAGCAGAACGTTCTACTACACTCAACAATATGGGTGAATCTGAACCTCATAATTTGAATAAACAAAATTAGACCCCAAGCAGAATATACTATATAACTCTTTTCATATGAAATTCAAAATCAGGCGTAGAGAGATCAGAATAGTGCTTGTCTTTGGGAGTGTGAGAATTGACTGGAACAGGGCATGAAGGAACATTCTGGGGTGATGAAAAATTTTTATATCATAATCAGTGTCCTGGATAAATTAGTATATTTGTCAAAAGTCATCCAGTTTTATGCTTAGAGCTGTGAATTCCTCATTAACTTTAAAAATCACTGTAGTTAACCACAGTTCCTCCTTCTTACTATAAATACAAAAGATAGAGGCACCTAAAACTTAAAAAAAACACCAAAATTTCCTATAATTCTCTACTCATTTATAGTAGCCAACTGCTAATTAGCCATTAGGATGACTGTGTCTGAGCACAGACAGTTGAATCTTGCCTGGGGTTTAACTGAGCGTGTGTGTGTGTGTGTGTATGTGTGTGTGTGTGTGTTTGCGTGCGTGTGTATGTGTGTTTTCTAGGTGACTACTCTTGTATAGTTGTATGTATATAGACATACCTAAGGTCTACATTACTTATCAGTTACACATTCAAAATAACTTCAAGTATGTCTACAGAGAAAATATGAAAAAAAAGCTTATTTTGAGGTCTACATCAACACACAGTGAGGTGGTCACACACATGTGCATGTACATTCAAATTAACTCCATACTCAAGTTATTTTTATTGAAATAACACAAGCTTAGGGTTCAGTGTAAAAGAGCAGCTCTGCTGCATTCTTCCTCACCTTCCTGTTTTTTTCAGGAAAGGAAAATATTTCCATCCATTTGTTCTTATTTGTCTTAAAATTTGTGAATAATGTGCATATATTATCGTTGATTGATTCTGTATTTTGAATATTACCTAACGACTTGCTATTACGGTAGATACAGATTTAATCCTCTTACACCAGTATTCCCATCCTTTTTATTTTTTTCCCACCTGCCACTCTAATGTAATCTTTATATTAAATAATTATCAATGTTCATACTATCTTGAATATATAAAAATTATACACTGTCAAGTAAATTATATTTATTTTTCTCCTCTATATGATTAGCAGTTTCTCCTGCTGTTAAAAATTGCCTTGTTTTTTGGTTTGCATACTTATTTCTGTAGTAATTCATCTATAATTTTCAACAGCCATTAAATGCAATTTTCATGTCTTCAGATATTTTATAGAATTTATCACTTTAATTTACTTGAAGACCTCTCATTCCTGAATTCTTACATCCTTCTGCTCCAATATGAATTGATTGTTCTTTTGGTCTACTGCATAGCTCTTGTCCTGAAATTTCTCAGTCATCATTTGCCTATCTTTTGTGTTGGATCCCAAGATTCTTTGATCTCATGTCTTGTCCCTTCTTATTTAACTTTCTCAATTTGGTAAATTCTTGATTGAGTGTGCAAAAATGGCATTTTTTTTGAGAAATGTCTTTTTGTATCATCACACTGGTTTGATAATTTTCCCCAGTATTGAATTCTACAATGAAACTAAGTTTCCCTAGGAATTTGAAATCATTACTCATTTTGTCTTCTAACTGCCAATATTCCTTTTGAGAGTCTCCTGACTTTGTATGAAAACTTTGTATGAGAACTTTCTTATTTTTCTTCTCTCTACAAGTTTTGAGCTCTTCCCTTAATCCCTTTGATTATGAAAATTTAATGATTGTGCAATTTAATCATCATTGTTTTAACACATTTATTGTAATACTAATTTGATAATTTTCTTCAATCTCTTTTCCCTATTTTCTCTGTCTGAAATTTATCAGATATTTGACCTCCTAAATCGAATCCCTAATCATTTAAAAAACATTGTTTTCTCCTGTTGTCTGTCTCTTGATCTTTTTGCATTACTCCCTGCAATATTTCCTTAACTTTTATCTCTCATTTTCCCCCCTCGAATTAAATTTTGTATATTTTATTTCAACAGTATGATAGAAATTGTCTGATAGGAACATCCATGTGTTTTGATTAAGAGCCCTACTAACTTATATCTATCTACCCCTATATATTTCCTTCTCTTCTGTTATAATGAAAGAATTGTCTATGCTCACATCTAAGGCAATATTGTTACTTCATTTATTTATTCATGTTTTCATTCATTATTCATGCATATGTCTGTTTAACAAACAGTTATTGTATATCTATTATATGCCTGTTACCCAGGTCTATTTTAGGTGGGACAACAAAATATACGAAAAATATATTGCCTTCATAGAGTCTTATTTGAAGAGCTAAGACAATAAACAAAAAATTACACTAGATAGCACATTAGAACACTATAACTCCAGTCTTTTTCACCCTTTGAAGGATTTTGCTCTTGCAACCAATCCCCTCATCTCTTGTATCATCAACCTCAGTAGCTACTGAAAATTTTCTATCAGGAAATAAACACTCTATTACATATCCCATCTTAAAAAATGTTCTTATGCTTCCATGCCCCCCTTGACACATTTCTCTGCTCTCCTTTAGAACAATACCCCTAGAATTTGTTGCCTCTACTCACTACCATCACTTTCCCACTTCCTCACTTCTTGTTCACTTCCTCACACTATCAAACTGTATTATCAAGGCCACCCTGTTGCCAAGACTAATAGACAATTCCGAATCCTGCTATCACCTCAACTTGGCATTAGAAACAGTTGATCGCTTTTTCCTTTTTTAATACTTTTTTCACTGGACTTTCAGAATACTGTCTTTATTTCCTCCAATCTCATCAGCAGGCCCTTCTTAGTTTCAATTTCTGGCTAAACCTCTAAACACTGGTATGACCATTTATATACAGCCTTAGCTTACTTTTCCCAGCCCACTTCTCCAAACTAGGTGAACACATCCAGTTGCATATCTAAATGCCATTCGTATAACGATGAACTCCAAACCCACATAACCAGGTGCCTATTTTTAATACTTTCACTAGGATAACAGTGAATGTTAATAGCTAACAATAATTGAGCACATTTTATGAGCTGGAAACTGCTCTAAGAAAAGTTAGGATATGAGTTAATACATTTGATTTCCCAACAACTAATTTTACAAATGATGAAGTTAAAGCTCAGACTGCTTAATTCAGTTCTTAATATTATATAGACAATAAATGATTTAACCAAATTTAAACCTAAAGAGTTTGACTCCACCTGCCTATGTTCTTATGACTACACTATATTCCTTCTGGCTAATTAACAGCTGGCATTTCAGACTAAATACAGGAAGTCATTTAGTTTAAATCAGATTTGTTTCTAGTAGGAACCAGTGCAATATGTATGTGTGTTTATATGTAAATACACAAACCATATTTAAAGATTATACAGATATACAGTCAGGATAAAAATGAGGTAGCAGTTGATTTTCAAGAGAATCAACAAATATATACTCTCCTATATAATATATATATATATATATATATATATATTTTACCTGTTTTCTGCTTTCATTCAGCTGTAAATGTGGTCACAATAAGCATTAATGTTAAGGAACTGGGAGGGAGGAAAATCTAGAGCCTGTGGTAGAGGTGGAAGAAATATTTATAAATATGAAGGTAAAAACTTGTTATATGTGTAAATGAAATTGATAATCAAACATAGATTAACTATTTCTACCAGCTTATTGCTAAATGGAATTGAAGTCGACAAAAATAGGCTGCAAGTATTTCTACAGGATAAATAAATGTTTCTTACTTCACGTGACATTTACTATTGATTTCATAAAATGTGGAATGATATCATAACCGAAATAGTAATAGACTGTAGCAATACCTGGAAGCAGCACAAATTGAGTACAAACAACATGAAAAGAGAGAGCCACCAGTTCACTTAGTCAATAAAGATCACAGCTTTCCAGATCATGCTTGAATTGCTGTTATTAATCACACTCCCCACTTACAGCAGACAATATTGTGCAGCTGATGATTGATAATCATCTTGGACATAATGTTATGTCTTCCATGAACTAAGAAGACTTGGGCCCTGCAGTTAAAATCTCACAGATTGTCAGAATCCACAATTCAATACCTTCTCAAATAAGTTACTTTTTATTGTTATTATTGAATGTATTGAAAGAAGACAACTGAAGAGCAATTCTTTAGATTTTTTAGGTAAGGTGAATTTGTGACACATTGATCATGAACAAAAAAGTTATTAGAAGCAATTATTCTATAATAAAAATTGAGTGCACATAATGTGGTTATAGCACAAACATCTGCCATTCACACAGACATCATTCTGTAAACCCATCTAACTAACTCTATTTTCCTTTCTGATTGTATCAGGGTAGCTTGCAGTCTCATAGTGATTTGAATGACAGGTGTCCACCCTGCACGGTCTCACAGTGATTTGAGTGACAGGCATCCACCCTGGTGCAGGGTGATACATACCTTCGTTTTGTTTATGGGAATCATGTCTCCTTGAAAAATGTAAATTTTCAAATTGGTTTTTATTGAAAAAATGTATACAAGGAAGCAATGTTTTCATCTTCACTGCTTAAAAAGTCAAAGTTACTATAATCTCCAGCTTTCATAAAAATTTTACTAACTTTTTAAATTGATTTTTTGGTTTTGTAATGAAAAAAAGCATGAATTATTTAATAGCTCCAGACAGGTTTTCTTTTAAAATATATATATTAAAAACATACAGTACAATGAAAAAGAAAATATACAAGAAAAAGCATAACACTCACTACACTTATAAGAGGTTAACATCCTCACCTCTACCTCCACAAAAACAGCCAAAATCATTTTTAAATTTTAAAGTTATGTTGGCATCAGGTTTATTACATGTCATATACACCTGTAGTAAATATCTGTTATGCAATCCTTATTTGAATGTTAGCATGTTAGATTTGGAAGGGACTTCTGAGGACACCTCGTTTGATCCTGGAAGCAACATAGAAATTTCCTCAATGGTACTCCTGGAAGAAGGTCTTCTAGCATTTGCTCAAACACTGACCTTGAGAGGAAACATATCACTTCATAAAGTAGTATTCTGTGTTAGAAATTTTGATTTTGTAGGAAGATTTGTGCATATTAAGCCAACATCTATCTTGCCTTCATTCACAGAAAGGCCCCCCAAATTTACAGAGTACAACAAAATATCTTATGACAGAGACCCCTAAAATGTGTGTAATTATGTAAAATTTTACTTTGATGCTGAAGTGTAATCAATTGTGTGAATTCTTCATATAAATATCAAATTGAAAACTGTTAACAAACAGGAATGTTAATATCATTTTTTTTAAATAATGGCAGTGTCCTTATATACTGAAATTGTTTTTATCAGAAAAAATCAGTTCCCAATTTTGACAAGACAAAAAGAATAAAACACAAATGGGAAGAAAATGCATGAGGATTTGGATTTCTGCACTTTTCTTGGTTCTCATTTGACAATACCTTCATTCCCTCACAATGTAGCAAATGTAATGGGTCATATATCAAACACTAGAAACAGCTTTCCACCACCAGAGCTGCCATGTAGGCAAAATGCTGTCCCTTACCAATAAACTCATGCTTTCTCTTCAGTTATATAAATCTGTAAGTTGGCTTTAAACATTAGGTGTTTATTTACCAAGCAGTAAATTAACTTGTGAGTAGGAGAGAGAATTTTAAAAAAGAAAATAATGCATACAGATTCCAATAGGCTTGCATCCCTGTGTCACTGTGCTATGCTAAAAAGAAACAAAGATCTCTTGTTTTTTTAAAAAATGTTTAAATCCAGTGGCCTCAAGGACATCTTGGCCTTCATGACTATATTTTTGTCTTTGAATACGTGGTCTTCTCTGAATGTAGTTATTAATCAGGAAAATATTCCAATGGATCACTTGAAAGAGAAGGTAGGAATTTAGAATTTAGCCCAATGGTGTCATTTTAATGTTGATTAAGCTGAGAAGTCCTAGGTAAACTACAGTCCTCCTGATTCAGAATTCTGACTGTTTGAACAATGTAGACAAAACAACCAGGAGGTTCACTAAAAATTTTGCTGAGTCATGTATTTTGTAACTTTTTGTAGCCAAATCCATGCTATCTTAAGGAAAAAGGGCAAATATTGACACATTTCTCATATAAAATGTTCTCTCCATTTTAAGGTAGGAGGAAGGGGATACTAAGTAGGGAAAAGGTTAAGACCTACCTATTCCTCTGTCAGGCTTGGATAATGAAAACATGGTATATTATATATTTTTAAGAGAACTTACATTTTTCTGGCTTTATTGGGTAGCAGAAAGAAGCTAACCCTCTCAAACCTTGTCATTTCTACTCAAAATCTTAAAATATTTATACTTGTTTAATTAAGTGAATTTTGAAGGAAGAGCATAAGTGAAGGAAAAATAGCTCAGTAAAGGTAAAAAAGGTTTTGCTTTCTTATAGGAAAATGATACAATATAAAACATGGAGACAATTTATTTTGTTATAGTTGTAGAAATGAATAAAGTATACAGGGCGCCAAGAACATGAGATATGGACACAAAAGCTGTGGTCTAGAGCCCTGAATAGAAAATAAGTAAATTTGCCATTGACATAGTAGGCAAGAAGGATGAGGCGTTTTTTTGTTTTGGTTTTTGTTTTAATTTCTCATCATGTTGGTGTTTTTCTTATAAAACTCCAAGACTATAAGCTATATAACATTGAACTCAATTTTGTTTTCCTTTTTGTTATACATCTCAAATTCTATAAAGCGTTGAGATATATAAATCACACATCTTAGGCCAGAAAAAGAATGCATTAGATTCATCTTGATAAAAGTAAAAACATGTTGAAAAGATACCGCTCATTTTTTGCTTAAAAAAGTAGTTTTTGTTTTTGTTTTTGTTTTTGTTTTTCCTGAGAACCCTTTCCTTATAAATGGAAGACATACCAGCTCCATACCAGCTAATTGTTACTTCGAAGTCATTCTAGTTACCTAAAGGCAAGTTCTACTTCTCTGCATTAGATCTGGGTGCTTTTAAATGATTCAGAAAAGTCTGACATATGGTAGGGTGACTAACCTTTCTGGTTTGTCAAGGACCAAAGGGTTTCATGGGATATAGAATTTACAATGTTAAAGTTGAGAGGGCTCTGGACAAACTGGGACAGCTGGTCACTTTGGTGTACCCACAATTACCAGGAAATCTCTAAGTATAACCCATACATATCAGTGGCAGAAAAGAATGAAAGATACTATCCCATTACCTGAAAGGCACCAAATTGATGATTTTCTATCTTATTTCATAGAGGAAATAGAATGAAGATTAACTATTAGAAAAATGGGAGCTATCTTAGTGAAAGTGTTTGTTTTATATTGCTTTTAATGGGTGGTGTTCCTGTTAGTACTCCATTTAAAAAATTATTATCCTTTCATAATGATGGGTTTTTTTGAAGGAAAATAAATACTGCTTCCCTCTACATGGAGAATTAATTAAGGGAATTCTAGAGCCAACCTACCCATTACGATGCAGTTTGTTAGTTCAGAAAACAATAGCTCAAGGGGATAAAGCATAAAAATAGAAGGAAAAATAAAAAGTACAAAGGTTGAATTCAGTGAGAGTAGGTAGCTGCAGAAACACTGTGAATTATGTAGAGCACTTAGAATATTTGTCGACTGAGAGAAGAAAAGTTTTAACGGTAACAAAGAGAAGGAAAGTGAAAAATATATAAGGATGAGTGTGAAGGAATATAGTAACTCCCATAAAATTTGAGAGCTAAGGTAAGCGAGAGTGCAGGAAGAAAGGCTGTTTATGATAGTTTACGGGGGGAAAAAGCAAAGAATTAGTAAAAATAGAAATAATTTGGCACTTAGTCACTGTAAATAGAGGTCTGTAGTTCTGAAGTACCTGAAATATATGAAGTATAGTTCAGAAGAGATTTTTTTTTAATGGCAGTGGACCAAGAAAACAGATGTGTTTGTTAGGAAAGTGCAGGTTTTAGGGAATAGACACATGCTCTCTTCATAGGTGATATTATCCAGTCTCTTGGCTTTAAATATCATCTATATGCTGATAATGACCACATTTTCATCTACAGAATAGACCTCTACCTTCCTCTCCATACCTGGCTCAAAATGAATATTTGATCTTAACAACATTGCCAGTGTCCACTCCCACTGTTTTCCATCTTCTTTAAACCTTCAGGTACTAAGGACTAGAGCAGAACAGAGAATGCCAAAGAATCTCAAACAGTTATCAAAAATTTTATAATCTAGCCATCCTTTTGTTCAAAATTAAGTATCCCTTCCCTGCCATCATGGAAGCTGATTCATTTTTTATGTCTTAACTGTTTAATAATCTCAGCTGATTGATTTATTGATATACAATTAAAATGTTCTTTTATGATTACTGACTATATCAATCTAAGGGAAGAGATTATTTCATATTATAGGTTGTCAGACATTTACAGGTATTATTGGGTTTTATTTTCACATTGGTAAAAATAATTATCCCCGTTTTGCAAATAACTAATCTTGAAACTTAGAGAAGTAACTAGCCCAAAACCACAGAGCCTGCATGTGATAAAGCTAATACCACCTCAATGAATTTTTTAACAATCTATTGTAAAATATACCTTACTACCTAAAAAGAGTAAAAAAGCATAATTTATAGAAAAAAAATCCAGCAAACAAAAATTAATGAAGAAAACACTTGTGTATGTGGACCCATCACTCAGGCTGATAATTCTCTTGTTATTTACAGTTTATAACAATTATGTATCCATAAAGAATGCATTGTTTAATTTTGAATGTTTTTGAAATATACTTTTACAGAATCATGCTGTGTGTATATTCTTCTATGACTTGTTTCTCTGCCTCAATATCACATTTTTGGAGATTCATTAATGTTTATTCCTATAGTTGTTAAATTATTAATTTTCACTGCTGTATAATATTCTGTTTTATGATAGTTTACAGTATATCCATTTTGCCATTGATGTGAATTTGGATCTTTTCAACTTTGGGGTTATTATAAGCAGTTTTGCTATAAACATTCTGCACATGTCTCCCTGTGAATATGTGAAGTGAAAGAGTTTCTCAGGGTATATACCTAAGAATGAAATTGTTAGGTCTTAGAGAATGTGCATGTTGAACTCCTCTAGGTAATGCCAAATTGTTTTTTCATAATTGTTCTAATTAGCATTCTCCTCAGTGGTAGATGCGTTTTTTTTTTTTTTTTTTCCGGTACGCGGGCCTCTCACTGCTGTGGCCTCTCGTGTTGCGGAGCACAGGCTCCGGACGCACAGGCTCAGCGGCCATGGCTCACGGGCCCAGCCGCTCCGCGGCATGTGGGATCTTCCCAGACCGGGGCACGAACCCATGTTCCCTGCATCGGCAGGCGGACTCTCAACCACTGTGCCACCAGGGAAGCCCAGTATGGTTTTTAATAATAGCCTCCCAAAGATGTCTATATCTTAATCACTGGAACCTGTAAATAAGTTAGCTTACATGACAAAAAGAACTTGCAAATGTAGGTAAGCTAAGAACCTTGAGATAGGGAGATTATTCTGTTATCCAAGTGAATCCAGTAAAAATAAAAGGGCCCTTAAAAGTAGAAGAGGGAGTCAGAGGAGTCAGTCAAAGTGATTCAACATGATAAGGATTCAACCCACTTTTGCTGGTTTTGAAGATGGAGGAGGAGCCATGAGCCAAGAAATTCAGCCTCTAGAAGCTGGAAAAGGAAATGAAACAGATTCTGCCCTAGAGCCTCCAGAAGAGAAGGCAGCCCTACCAACACCTAGATTTTAGGCCAGTAAGAGCCAGTTTGGAGTTCTACCCCACAGAACCATAAGATAATAAAATTATGTCATTTTAAGTGTGTGATAGTTTGCTACAGCTGTGATAGAAGACAAATAAAATGAACAAACCTTTCTGTTTTACTTTATCATCACCAATGCTTTCATTTGTCAGTCTTGGCCAGTTTGCTGGGTGTGAAATGGCATCCCACTGTGGTTTGATTGTGCATTTATATGGAGAGAGAGAGAGGCTTGGTTGAATTCCTTGGCTCATGGCCCTACCCTTCATCTTCAAAACCAGTGATATACATTCACCTTATCACTTACTACCATCTAACATATTTTATATTTTAAATATTTTGTTGTTTATGTTCTTCCTCTTTTCCACTTGAATGTAAGCTCCATAAAGTTAAGGATTTTCTACTGTTTTGTTCACTGCTGAATACTTGATACATAGTAGGTGCTCAATAACTATTTACTGAATAAATCAGTGAACAAATTTGGGCCTTGTTCCATGTGTACCTCTTGAGTTCTGACTGTGAAAGTTGCATATTTTCTGTGAGGCATAGGGTAAACATGAGTTCCTCTAGAGAGAATTTACATTTTCTCCTGCCAGGTGACTCCAGACACTACCATTCTGAGATCACTTTAGCATCGTTGACCAGTTTCTTCAAATATATTCTTGATATTTCAGATACTGTAAATATAGGTTGTACAAATCTATAAGGTCCTGCTTGTTTTTATAATTTTTTCAGATACTTTTGATACTCAATACCAAGATTCACGTTGTTCATAGTCCAGGTGAGATGGGGGTGAGGGATGCATATTTCTTATTCACCAGTATACTGAAGAATTGGCATAGTTCTACAGTATCAAGTCTGAGCTTTAGAGTCAAAGATCTTTGTTGGGCAAATAACTTAAATTTTCTAAACACTGGTCTCCTCATCTGGTAAATGGGTTAGGTAGTATTATTGTCAAGATTTGAGGTGAGAATTAAACAGGAAAATATGCATAAAGCACCTGGCAGCAACATGCATATAATGTCCCCAAAATATTAATTCTTCTCCATTTTTCCTCTGATTCTGAAGCCATCTTGAAAAAAGATTGAAACTTCTGGAATGAAATGTATGTCTTTACTTATGGATTTTTTTACATTAAGAATGATATTAAATTTTAAGGATTCTCACAAACATTTTCTTCGGTAAAATACAATATCTTGTTTTCACTAAATGAAAGCTTTAAAAGGTCCCTTTAGTCTTCTTGAATATCCAACTTAACAGTTTTTAAGAATTTAGTATAAATGAATCAGAAGTGAGCATATTAAATTTTCTTTGAAATACATCAAACATTTAGAGCTAACATTAAATATCAAAGACAAAGGAGTTTTCCAAAACACATGCTAAAACTCCAACCTGATACCAAAAAAAAAAAAAAAAAAAAAAAGTGAAGGAAGTTAGCAAATAGCCACCCTTTTAAAAATTATGCCAAGGAATCAGTATATTCATCCTTCAAAAGGAAGACTAACCCAAGACCTGTACTGATTTCTAGCCCTTAGTATTATGAAGGATTATCACATTAACTTCCAGTTCCAATAATGGAAAAGCTGTAGTTGTTTCTTTCTTGCAGTGAAAGGAACAAGTCCATACTTTTCTCACTGGATGACTTCTGAGTCAGAAAGAAAGAGAGAGAGAGAAAGAGAGAGAGAGAAAGAAAAATATAAATAAATAAAGCATCAGCCATATCACATACTCTAGGGGATTTTTATATTACTAGGAGTCTTAGATTTCTCCTGAAGGAAAGCACCAAAAGAACATGACACATTATTTCTTCAAAGAAGCTTTCTTTTTGCCTTCAATTGACATAACAGAGAAATCGTCTTTAATTCCTCATAAGTGGATATGTATCCTGACCTGAACTCACATAAAAATGAATATTTTCTGAAAACATATCTTTTCTGTAATTTGTTTGGAATATTACATTTTTCATTGCAAAAGCCTCTTGACAAGCACTGCATCAGTTGTCAGGTCAAATGTATAAGTAATCAATAATACAGTTCTAAGTTTTTCAACCCATATTTGAATTTTTATAACTAAGAAAAAATACTGGTAGGAGAAAAGGGCTCTTCTTGGTTCTCAGAGAAGCTAGGAGTCATTTACTCTCATATACTTATAAAGTCTCAATTATTCCTGCAAATAGAAGAGGTAAATTCATACATAATTCAAAAGCATGAATAACAACAAATTGTATTATATTTGACTTTGTGCTACATAACTTGGGGGACAGAGACTCTACCTTCTGACATGTAAGCTGCAACCAGAATGATGAGTAGGACTTGGGCAGGTTAAAGTGGTGGCACATGTTACAGCTGGAAATGAAGTAGTTCAATAAATCTTGTGTAAAGTATAATAGCATAGCTTTCTGTTATGTTGATAGCTAAATGAAATACATTTTATTCCTGCTTCCATGAAAAATTAGAATTATAAACTAGCTGAATTTTCTAGTGGGATATAAATAACCTTGAATTAAGATTTAGAAAATTTCCGTTTTTGTCCTGGCTCTCTTATTAACTCATAAGCTTTATGTTCTCATGCAACTAGTGTTACCTTTCTAGACCTCCTGTGTTTCATGTGTAAAATGATGAAATTTCATTAAGCCATCTCTAGGGTGCTTTCAGATTTTAAAATCAATATATCTATAATTCTAACACTGAAACTGACTCTCTCAGGGAGGGAAAATGGGCCAGAGCAGTATTTCTTCAACTTGTTTCCACTAGACACACAATAAATAATATGTTTCTATAGTTGTTACCCATCCCCTTTCTCTCCCTCTATTCTTTCTTGCACCTACCCCACCACTCTACTAAATCTGTCCATTCAAAGTCATTAATGACTTCCATGTTGACAATCCAATGACCAGTTCTTTGTCCTTATCTTACTATACCTTTCAGCAGCATTTGACACAATGAATTATCTGCTTTTCCTTGAAACACTTTCTTCCTCTGGTTCCTGGAAGATCATTCTGTCTAAAATGTCTTCCTATATCAAGATGCTACTTCTCATACACTTTTGCTTGATCCTCTTTTTCTTGACCTCAACTGGTTGAAGTACTTCAAGCAACCGTTCTCAGATCTTATCACTTCTTCACCTACACTCACTGGATAAGATAGATGATCTTATCCAGTTCTATGGCTTTAAATATAGAGTAGCAACTATAAGAGCATCGCTGGTCAAGAACTATCCCTTTAACTACAATCTCAAAATCTAACTGCCTACTTGATGTCTTCATTTGGGTATTGATAGGCATTTCAGACTTAACCTGTCCCAAACCAATATCTTGATGCCCACTATCTACCTGCTTTCATATTTTATTTCCTTTTAATCTCTCCACCTAAGTAAAGTTAAACCACATTTTTCCAGTGGTTTAACCAAAACTTTAAGACCTTCCCTAAGTCATCTCTTGAACAGAAATTTTATCCTATAATTAGAAAATCTTATTTCTCTAATATTACTTTATAGGTGAACATAATTTTATTAATCCTACTTATCAATTCATTACACACTTATTTGTTCACAGAGACTTATTTATTCATATTTTATCCATTTGTGTGTTTCTAAGAAAGTAATAAGCATTCATGAACCTACCATTTAATATAAAAACTGTTATACTCAATGGATAATTTATATATATGTTCCCCACTCTCCACTCCATCCCCTACCACTCCTAACCCAAAGTAACAACCATTAAGATGCATTGTTCATCATTTCCTTTCTATAGTTTTATACATTTTTGAACTCATCTATATGTATCCCTACATATTTTAATTGTTTATTAACTTCATAAAATGACTTCCATGATGTATGCAAACTTGGTTCTTACTTAATATTATATTGTTAGGATTCATCTTGATTGTTGCATGTAGCTGAGGTTAATTCATTCTGACTGCTGCATAATATTCCATTATGTGACTATCCTGCAGTTGATATATTCACTCCCATGTCAATAAACCCAAAGATTGCTTCTAGGTTTTGGCCACTGTGAACAGTGCATCTATGAACAATCTTGCACATGTGAAAAGTTTCTCTCAGGTTGTAAAAGATGTTGTTAGTTTCTTACCCAGATTCTTGGGGAATCCTTTTACAGGTTGCTACTGGTGCTGCTGCTAAAAGCTTAGACCTGTAACATTCTTTGGAGGATTGCTCTTGGGAAATAGGTGCAGCCTCACTTGAGTTGCCTGCACTGTGCCCCTTCCTCCCACCCTTCCCACAGCTGGGAGGCAGCTGGCAGTCGAAGAAAGCAGTCAGAAGCCCTGCTCCCTTGCCTCGGGGCAAGGACAGTTCTGCAGAGGGATCACTTGAAATCACATCCTTGCTTAACTCCACTGCTTTCTCTAACCTGCTTCCTACCTCCCTTGTAACTTTCTGCTGCCTGCACTGCCTTTACAAATCATTGCTCAAGAATCCCTGCCTCCCTTCCAGGGAATTTGACCCAAAACAAACCTACAGTTATAGGGTATAAGAAAATAAAATTTTACAGTACAGTGTCTGTTTTTCAAAGAACTGTATTAATTTACATTCCCACCAGTAATACATAAGTGGGTCTGTGGACTCACATCTCCATCACTTAGTATTGTCATATTTTTAGAAATTTTTCCAATGGAATAAACTAGCATCTCATTGTAATCTTGATGTGGTTTTCATAATCACTAATAGAGTTGAATATTTCTTCATGCTTATTGGCCATATGTGTTTTTTATAATATGCTGGTTCATATCTTTTTCACTCATTTTTAATTAGTTTTTGAGCTTTTTAAATCAAATCATAACAGGTTTTTTTATACATTACTAAAATTAATAAACATTTTGTATTTGTAGGCATTGTATTTCCCAGTTTTAACTTGTCAGTTTTACTCTCTTTAGTATTTTTAAACAAAAAAAGATAAAAAATAATTTTAAAATAGTAAAATGTAGCATTTCTTTCACAGCTAGATATTTTTGTTCTGATTATTAAAAGCTTCGTCTACCTCAAGATCTAAATTTTATATGTAGTGTGTTATTTACTTCTGGGTAGTTTTGAATTCCAGTTAGAAAATCTTATTTGTGAGAGTATGATTATTTAATTTCTAATTATTCAGGATATTTTCATATATCTCTTGCTATGTGCTTCTAACCTAATCATTTTGCAATTAGGAAATATGATCTGCTTATACCTATTCCACACCTATCCTACTTCAAAGGTTTTTGAAGCATGTTTGGGGGCCTTTCTACATGACCAATATTTGTAAATATTCTATATAAGTCTGAGAAACATTTTCTATTTGTTGGATACAGAATTTTTTTTTTATATCTATCAGATAAATTTTGTTGTACTGATATTTTTGGTCTTTTTGTGTGTTTGAAACTGTTTTGTGTTGAAATGCCCTCTGATTATGGTAATTTTTCTAACTTCTCCTTGCAGTTTTGTTTCATATACTCCAAGGCCATTTTATTAATTGCATATATGTTTAGAATTTCTATATCTTCTTGGTGAAGTGAACATTGCATTCTAAAGTAGTGACCCTCCCTGATGCTTATAATGCTCTATCCCTAATAATATCCCCTCAGGTCCATTTACTGCCTAGCAGCCAGAGTGACCCTTTAAAACATAAGTGAGTGTATGTTACTCATCCACTGAAAATTATAAGGTTTGCCCTTTGACCCAGAATAAAGTTCACGATCCTGACAATAGCTGCCCCATTTATCTCATCTCTTACCGGCCTAACCCCTTCTCATTCCTCCCCAGTTGTGGTAGCTTCTTTGCATTTTTCTGACCAGGCCAAACACGTGCTTAGTCCAAGCCTTTGATTACCTATTGCCTGTGTTTGGATGACTCCTCCCACACACAACTGCAAGGATTACTCATTTGCTTCACTCATACCCCTTATATCAAAATGCCACTCCCTAACACACACCACGTCTCTGGCCTTTACCCTGTTTGTGGTGTGTGTGTGTGTGTGTGTGTGTGTGTGTGTGTTTAATTGAAGTATAGTTGATTTACAATTTTGTGTTAGTTTCTGGTGTACAACAAAGTGATTTAGTTATACATATACATATATACTATTTTCCATATTCTTTTCCATTATGGTTTGTTATAAGATATTGGATATAGTTCCCTGTGGTATACAGTAGGACCTTGTTATCTATTTATATATAGTAGCTTGTATCTGCTGATCCCAAACTCCTAATTTATTTCTCCCTCCCACTTTAACCATAAGTTTATTTCCTGTCTGTGAATCTGTTTCTGTTCTGTAAATAAGTTCATTTGTGTCATATTTTAGATTCCACATATATGCAATACCATATGATATCTGTCTTTCTCTGACTTACTTCACTTAGTATGATAATATCTAGGTCTATCCATGTTGCTGCAAATGACAATATTTCATTCTTTTTTTTTTTTTGTGGGGGGTACGTGGGCCTCTCACTGTTGTGGCCTCTCCTGTTGCAGAGCACAGGCTCCGGACGCACAGGCTCAACCGCCATGGCTCATGGGCCCAGCCGCTCCGCAGCATGTGGGATCTTCCTGGACTGGGGCACGAACCCGTGTCCCTTGCATTGGCAGGCAGACTCTCAACCACTGCGCCACCAGGGAAGCACTATTTCATTCTTTTTTATGGCTGAGTAATATTCCGTTGTGTGTGTGTGTGTGTGTGCGCGCGTGTGTGTGTGTATAAATGGATATATATTGATATATATACATATATATTATATATATTACATACATTATAATATATATTATATATGTATATATATATATATTATATATACGCATATATATATATTATATATATATACCCTATCTTCTTTATCCATTCATCTGTCATGTTGTTAAAGAACTTTCATCATCATTTGCTTTCCTATTAGTTCCATAAAAGTAAAGCTTGCTATTTTGACCTCTGACTCCTAAGCATTACTTCCTCCCCTTCTATCCTTTATTGTTGCTGAGCGGTCTCACTTTTTAACCACTTGTTAAACTGGTATATTCTAAGAGTTTTGGAATTAAAAGTGTGTGATTGAATGTGGAGTTTGCCCTCTGGGAGAAAAGGGAATGAATAGAGAGTATAATAGATACATACAATCTTCAAGACATTGGAGAACAAAATGGACATAAATTGAGGAAATTCAAGGGATCAGGAACCCTCTACTGAGTAATTAAATATTTTGGAGAACACAAATGGTGGCAGTCATGGAGGTGTGTCACTCAGTCTCCCTTCAAGGGGAAAGCAGTTATGAGGAATATAGTCAGCCAACAGCCTCCACCTGCCACATCTTTGGGATCTACCTCCATGTCCAGCTTGAAGTACCTTCTCTCCTACCTGGCCCCATAAATTGACTGACCACAGTGTGGTACTAGAGCTGAGGTATTCCGGCCAAATGCAGCTAAACTCTAATGAAAGAGTTCAACTCCTTGCTTGGGCCTCCCCAATAGGTTGGTCAAGATTTTCTCAGAGCTCATTGTAGTTTGGGGCTCCTCATACACAATCTTGTTTTCTTCCCTCACTCCTTCACAGGTATCAGGCCCACAGTCTGAAGACTCTCTCTGCCTACTCCTGTTTCATCTCCCTTATATCCTTCACAGCCATCCTCTCCCATCCCTCAAATCTCTTTCACTTTTAATTCCATCTTGGCATCTGCTTCTAACCCAAATTTGCAACAAACAATAGCCCTTATTTGAGGCTATTAAAATATAAAGCACCAGGACTTTAATTTGGATAAGTTTTAAATCTGTGGGTTATTCAATTATTTAATAAATATTTGAGAATTACTGTGCACCCATATGGTTGTCTTAAGAACAACCAGGATGTATAATTTCAAGATTAAATTAAAGCATTTGTACTTCCTGTTCACATTCTAGTCTTTGGAATTTAGAGAAAACTTCTCCTGGTCTCCTATTGTCTGGGCCATGATTATAAATGTTACCTTATCTCTTGTGAAATGAAATAACTTACGTTTTATATTATTGGACTCCATAGACTAGTCAGGTTTGCCAGATAGTAATAGGTCATAAAAAATAAATAGATAGAATCAAGTACCTAACTACCCAATTAAAGAGCAAAGCAGTAACAAAATCAAAGCAGATTATATTTCTGAAATACTTAGATTCTCTATAATTGGAATCTGAATAAAAACATAGATCATATCAAACTATTATCAAGGATTGGGAATAGATTCATTAATAAAATAAAGTTTACCTTCCTTTTATGCAATAGATGTGTCCTGGAAGTTATATGCAAATTGAATTTGTCTAATTAAATCATGTACTAATGCTTTTTATTAAGGGAAATTATGAATCTCTTACCAAAAATTGTCCAGAGGTTTATACTGGCTTTGCTTAAATCAAGGTGAAATCTCAAGATGACATATTTCAATATACTAAACATAACAAATAATTGGGGAGAAAATATCTTATAACTAAATTCAACTGCTATAGCTTGGAGTCTGGACTCCTACAAATTAAAGGAGAAATGTCCCTAGTTCAATTTGATTTCAGTAAATTTGTAAAATAATCAGTTATTTTAAACCAATACTTCATTCTTTAAGGTATCTTGGCCCTTTTTCAAGTTATCTTTCCTTCCAAGTACCCCGGAAACCAAGTGAGAACAAATTTTCTTTCTACAGTACATATTAATAGCCTCCTCTTTCCCAAGAATATTTTTATTGCAAATATATACCCATGCAGACAAAAATCAAGATACTTTGTTACCTTAGGTACTATTAATATGATGATTAACTTATAAAAATTCAAAATTAGAGTTCATTTAAAAGAAATCTAAAAGAATAAAAGATGATTGGGATTTCCCTGGCTGTCCAGTGGTTAATACTCCACGCTGCCAACGCAGGGGGCACAGGTTTTATCCCTGGTCGGGAAATTAAGATCCCACATGCCACACGGCATGGTCAAAGGAAATAAATAAATAAAATAAAATAAAATTAGGAACAACAACAAAAAAGAATAAAAGATTATAGAGTTAGCTAATTTCTATAGAAGAAACCTGATCTGCTAAGTAATAACTACAACTTCTAAATGTCAAAATCTACTGTTAAGCAAAATCACCTCAAATGCTTCCATCACCAGAAGAAACTAGCATGTTAAACTACCAAATTCCAAATGTGTTCTCTATGGAATTCATTCTTATTTTCATAACAGAAACTGAACATACTTGCAAACAAAACCTATTATAATCCCTGAAGTGCTCTCAGGTAGCCAGCAACCAGTTTATACAGGAACTCAAAAGGAACATCCTGTTGTCTCATCTATACCCTCTTATTCCCCTTCCCTCTATCTCAGGTAACTCAGGAAACTCAAAATCTTTGCTTATTATTTTTCTGATTTTTCTCTCTGTCTTAAAAATGCCTATGAAGAAATTCCTGTTTTAAGTTATTTTTCTAGCTTTCTATGTGCCCAAATCCTAGCATTCTGGGCTATATACTTATGAATAAGATGCTCTCCTAATTTTAACAAAAATATTTAATATTGGGAAGAGAAAAATATGTTCACAGATTAATTTATATAATGATCTCCCCTTTTATTGCAAGCATTGGTACATGTACTCCAAAAACATATATTTTAGGAAGGGCACAAAAACCAATAACTGTGATACCATGTATCAATAATAAGTGCTATAATGGCAGAGATTTGAAATGTTGGTCTTTCCAGGGGAGCACAGAGATGGGAGCAAGTTACTCCTCCTGAGGAATTTGCAAGTGGTACCATCCTGAAAGCAGGTAAATTTCCTGATCTGAATGGGATTTTGTAACCTGTAAAATACAGGAGTTAGAAAGTGAAAAGTTCAGAGTCCAAATGATTTAAAGGGTGATTTTAATTTCAGAGAGGTATGAACAGTTTAATTCTGAAGGACTTTTAATAGGGCATTCTTGCTCTTGGTTATACTGCACATGAAGATTTAATATAATGAAATGTGAATTAGAGTTCTAAATGTTCTAATTTTTATAATCCAGGAATCCCGTGGAAAGTATATACCTAAGGTATTAAGTATAGCTGAGTTATGTTGAAAAAAACTTGTAGAATTGAGAGCTTCAGGCCAAAATGGATGTGAAATATAATGCAGTATCTTTTTTTCTTTTTCAAAATGAAATACATTTTACTCTCTAGGATATGATTCTGTGCTCCTTTATTTTTTCCAAAACATAGAGATATCCACAAAGATCTGTTGAAGAATTTTATAACTTCCTGGAGTTGGTTGTCTTTTCTTATTTCATCTTTAAACATATATGCTGGTTCAAATTGACCCATGCTTTTGCATCATTTGTATTCTGTACCAGTCATTTATTACTTACCTAAAAATCAGCCCCAAATTTAGAAGCTTACAAAAATAACCAATTTTATTATATTTTTGATGGTTCAGCAGTTTGGTCAAGACTCAATTTGCATGACTCTTCTACTCCATGAAGTGTTGAATGAGGTTACCTGATGTTATTCAGTTGACAGATGGACTGATCTTGAATTTCCAAGATAGTTTCACTCACATGTCTGGAGCCTTTGCAGGGATGATGGGAAGGTTGGGTTTAACTGAGACTTTCCACCAAAGAAATTACACATGGCCCCATCTACATATTCTCAGAGTAGTCAAATTTCGCATATGGCGCTTGGCCCCAAAGACACTGTTCTATGAGAAATGAGTGGAAAATAGTCTTTACAACATAGCCCTGGAAATCACAGATTGTCACTTCTGCCACATTCTATTAGGGAGTTATTCACCCCCTCTCGATGGGAGGAGTAGCAAAAAATTGCAACAATCTTTAGTCTATCACAGTCTGATGTGTGGTCATCAATTATTTACATTTCTCCCATTTGAAAAATATACTCAATGCCTTTTTAAATCCTCCCAAAGCATCATCTCATTACAATCCTTGGCTCAAATTCAAATTCCAGATGTTTGACATCTAAATCAGCTCCAGCTTAGAAAATACAACTACATATATTTCTGCACAAAACTATCCCAAAACATAATGGCTTAAAATATATTTATCATTAGTTCTTATGATTCTGTGGATTTACTGAACCCATGTATGTTCTCATTTAATATCTCTCAGATATTAAATGAGAGATGAGATGAAATTCTCAAAAAGAATAGCGAGTGCGGCTTTGAAACTTGAAGACTGCTAAATCAAATATTTAAAATATACTTAATGTTTTTAAAAGAGATGCACTGGCAAAAGAACAAACAAGCTGATCAAAAATGGACTGAGACTTTTCAAAATGTAAATAGACCATTAGGACCCCAAATTTATAGGATTGGGAAACTAGCTTTGAATGATCTTTACAGAAAACAATTTCCAGTGCTGTTTCTGGTTGGGGCAAAAGGCACTCTGGAAAGGGAAAGATATCCCAGAGATATGAGCTAAAAGCTGTAGAGAATAACAAAATAAGAAACCCTTCTTTGGTATCAGAGCTGGACCTAAGAACATTCTCCACCACCAGCATAGAGGACCTGGCTATAATTGCCAAGTGCAATTTCAGAATTTCTAGATGAATGACTTCTAAAGAGCCTTGGGTTCTTTGTCTTAACAAACAGTAGCACTGATTGTTATTATACTGCTGCAGTTTTGCACACTGTGTGTTGGGTTTGAGTGGGACAGAAAACTTGTCTTCTTTGGTTCATAGGACTTTAGAAGTAGCTACATTCAAATTCATGTATATCACAGGATCCTGGAGTTGGAGGTTATGTTTGATTGGATGAGAAATGAGTATATTTCTCATTAGGGAGGAAATGAAAAATTGTGCCCTTACAAGCAGACGGGGTCTTGCAAAATTGCTCAAATTCATCATCTCTCTAGATTCACACTCTTTGACACATATTTGTAGTGTTCTTTATCTCTGACTCTTGACTCATCCATGTGACCTATTTGACTAATAGAATTGTGAACTCAGAACACAAGAAGATTTACAGGTTTCTATTTTTTTTTCCTCTTGAACGTCTGCCATCACCCTGATGACATGCCCAGGAGGATCAGAGCCACATGGAGATAGCTGAATCAGGCCCCCTCAATCTTCCAAACTGAGACCATACCAAGCTCATCCCCAGACAGCTGAATCAGCCCAGGCAAGATCTGAAAATTACCTACAGGAGTCTAATGAAAATGACCTCCTGCACTTGTCCACTTAGTAAATGCTTACTGTTTGAAGACATTGCAATTTAGGGTTGTTATTTAGTATTTTATGGCAGTAGGTATTTGATATGTTACCTGTAAAACTTTCTGATTCTAAATTTGCATTGTCTTCCTTTTCTGAAATATTTCCGGTAAACATAAAAGTATTGGTAATCCTAAAATTAAGAACTGTATATCTAGCCAGGATGAGAAATAAACTTTCTAAATATATTTGAAGCTTCTCTGTGCAACTTACCATCAAATTCTCTTTCTTTCCTATATGCCAGAGATAACAACAATTTAAAATTTTTTCATTATCCTCAAGCATTTTCATAATTCTACTATGTAGGTATTTTTTCTGCAAACAAAATATAGCATTGCTTTTCATTTTAAAAAAAATATGATAGTAACATTCTTTATCACCTGCAATGGCTTTTAATACTCAGTATTATATATTTTTAGTTTTTACCATTTTAAAACTCATTATTCCAGTTCAATCATTTTCACTATTGTGTTGCATTACTTTATATGGCCATGCCACTAATGCTTTTATTAAAGCATTTCCTCTATATGGACATTATGTTATCATGTTATATCATCAGACACCATTTTGTATATTGGCTGCATATAAGAATTCCGTTTTAAATTTTATATCTTACTGTTCTGAGTTACTAAAAGCAATGAAAAGTCCTTAAACCAGCATATATTTTATTCATGCTTCAGGATTTGTCTCATGTATTCAGCTAAGAAACACCAAATGTAATACTATTCATGTTGACATATTCCATACTTCACAACCCTGCAAAACTAGCAAAGTTCACATAAACATAGATTGGCTTAACTGCCAGGAACATTAAGAATTTTTAAAAAATAATACATATTTAACTATTTTGTATAGACTTATTCAATATACTATCAATCCTAGAAAGCAATTTGCATTACTTGCTCACATTTTAGAAGAGTCAAAACAGACTCCTTAGCAATTCGCTTTTTAGTCTTGACCTTGGTATCACTGCTCTAAGTGTGAATTAGAATACAGAAAAGTATTCTATGTGTGATTGGTTAACATTCTGTAGCGAGAAGGCAGTACTGAAAGTTTTAAGTGTACAGCAAACGCCTCTTAAAAGGATAGTAATGAAGAACTGTAAATAAAATTAAATTAAACATTTCTTTTATTATTCAGAATATCTCTTAGTGATTCTACGTGGGGCTTGCTTCTCCTAAGTAGACACAAAATATTACTTTTACAAAGCAATGCATGGGTACTGAGGAAGCCATTATTTAGATAAGCTCAGAAACATTAAAGGCAATATATTCAAATGAAATTTTGTGACCTCTGCTCCCGCTGATGCCGGTGCTGCAAAATTTTGACCTTATTTCAGTACTGAAATACTTATGTTGAAAATCTCTATGCTCCACTTCATTCACTATTAAGAGGAGCTTGATTTTCAAACATGAGGAAATCTAAATGTCTAGACAGATACATATAGATCATATAGATTGCTTCTTATGTCTCAAATAATACTATTAGAAAAAAAATGAGACTCGTAATTATTTTTTAACAGGTGAAAGACTGACCTAATTTAACAGTATTTAAGATTGTAAGAACAGTTCCTATTTCTATCATGGTAATATGATTTATAACACTTCAGGGTCCACAGAACAGAGTAAAGGGTTTACATTAAGTAATTATCAAAAAATTTTCTTAGAAAACTTTTTAAAAATAACAATGATCTATTCACTTTTTGACAAAAAGCCTTTATAAACATTTAGATTTTACACTGCTTGAGTAATGCTTAATTGTGCCCACATGCTTCACTTTGTCTTTTCAAATTATCACAATTTTAGAGCAATCCATTTCCTTTCACTCATCTAGGTATTAAATATTTTTATAAAGATTTTCCTAGTTTTATCTTGAATTCCTATTTCTATAAACTTTATGTTAAAAGTTCTAAATAAGCAACATTAGGAAATAAGGTGTCATCTACAAATTTCGATATAATAATGTGTCTGAATTGTATTAAGTCAGCCATAAATCCTCAGGCTAAAGTTTTTACATATTTTTAAGCAATCTTCTCCATTTAAAAACTAAACTTAAATCACTTTCATAATCAATGAGTTAATAGTCATTAGCAAAACAAAATCTAAGGGTTTAATGCAGTGAACAATAGTCTTCATATTTTAATTCAAATCTATTCTTCTAGAGACATTTCTACTGTATTTGAGGCTCTTTCAGTTATATATTTCTAGGCGACAAATCACAGCAAAACATATTGGCTTAACACAAGCTCAATTTTTTTTTATTTCTCACAATCCCATGAGTAGCCTGAGCAATTTTTCTGTTGGCCTCACCTGTATGCACTCATGCAGTTGCATTCAACTCTGGGTCAACCACTGGCTAAGCTAAGCCAGGATGGCTGAGACAGTTGGATCTTTTTCGTCAGGTAGTTTTTCATTTCTAAGTAGGCTCCATTGATTTCTTTAGATCCTGGTCATCTCAGGGTATTAAAAAGGGCTAGGCCAGCTCCATAATTTGTGATGTTTACAACAGAGTATTTAACCAACGTAGGTCCTTCTAAGTCTGGAGCTCTGTGAGACTGCACAGGCTGCATTCCCAGACGCCAGCCCTAAAAACGGGTAAGTGTGGGGCTTCCCTGGTGGCGCAGTGTTTGAGAGTCCGCCTGCCGATGCAGGGGACACGAGTTCGTGCCCCGGTCCGGGAAGATTCCACGTGCCGCGGAGCGGCTGGGCCCGTGAGCCATGGCCGCTGAGCCTGCGTGTCCGGAGCCTGTGCTCCGCAGCGGGAGAGGCCGCAACAGTGAGAGGCACGCGTACCGCAAAAAAAAAAAAAAAAAAAAAAAAAAAAAAAAAAGGTAAGTGTGGAAGCTACAGAATTTCCTGAAGCCCTGGATCTTCAGTCACACAACTTCACACCTGCCAGATTCTATGGGTTAACACAAGTCTAAGGCCAGTGCATATTCAAAGGGGTGGACCTGGATGGGAAGAATTTGTGTTCATATTTTCAATCTATTACAAGAGATGTTTTAATTCTGTCCCTTCTTAAATCATCTAACCGCCCTCGGCATTTTCTCCCTTTCAAAACATAATCTTTAAAAACTTAAATTATTTAATAAAATCACACGGGGAAGGAGAAGGGGAAGCTGGGATGAAGTGAGAGAGTGGCATTGACATATAAACACTACCAAACGTAAAATAGATAGCTAGTAGAAAGCAACTGCATAGCACAAGGAGATCAGGTCGGTGCTTTGTGTCCACCTAGAGGGGTGGGATAAGGAGGGTGGGAGGGAGACACAAGAGGGAGGGGATATGGGGATATATGTATACATATAGCTGATTCACTTTGTTATCCAGCAGAAACTAACACAACAATGTAAAGCAATTATACTTCAATAAAGATGTTAAAAAAAATAAAATCAGAGAAAAAAGTACATAAAATCAAATACACTTTGCTATATCCAATCTTGTTTACTTAATTTCAGAATTCGATTTTTTTAGTTTGTGCCTTTTGACCACCTTCATCTAATTTCCCCTCCCCCTACCTGCTCACCTCCAGTAACCACAAATCTGATCTCTTTTTCTATGAGTTTGATTATTTGGTTGGCTGGTTTTTGAAGTATAATTGACCTCCAGTACTATGTCAGTTCCTAGTACACAATATAGTGATTCAATATTTCTACACATTAGAAAATGATCACCATGATAATTCTAGTTACCATCTGTCATCATAGATGTCACCAGAATTTAAACAGGAGAGAAGATTGAAAATGAATAAATGAAAAGCATTAGTAAAAATCTATAGATTTTTCAATCTAACATATATATTTGGAAAAGTATATTTGGAAGGAAAAGGGATATTACGGGATCTCCAGGTTGTTTATTACATTATATAGAGATCTCTGCCAGGTAATTTACTATGAACAAATGCATCTGGATGCGTGTGTATGGAGCTGTTCCATTTCAAAAAAACAGAACTGTGTATTAATCTCCAGATGCAGTGTAAGCCTTTGTAAAGCACCAAAGTTCTGTATAGCTCAAATGAGAATTAGCCTCCAAGTGTGCGAAATAGATCAGACTGTGAACACACATTTCTGACCTGTAGTTAAAAGGGACTAGTTTGCTTTAAAGAGGACAAAGAAAGATTTTGTAAACCAAAATCTTTAAATCAAAGAAAGAAAGGGAAAAAATCTGGGGTGCTGTCATTTTCACCGTGGGCCACCCATGTCTTCCAGCAGCAGTGCTAAGGTCACTGGGCTATGATTAGCAATGAAAAGCTCTTTTATCATGTTGAGAGATTCAGTTCATGTTCCCACCAACACTTGGATGTTTTCGGCATTATTTTAATACTGTCTTCTGATTTTAACTTCTATTTAAATGCAACCTTTCCTATAAAGGCAATGGGTCCTAATTCTTTCCATCAATTCTGATCTTTCAATGACATTCTGTTACAGCTTCTCTACATTCTGATTCTAAATTTCCATTGTCTTCCTTTTCTGATGTCTAAAATCGTGTAGGAGCGTAGGTGGGCTTGGCCCCTATAATTGCTGCCTTCATATCTTATCTGTACAAGATCCAACCATGTGTTTAGAGGAAAGGAAATTGACATAATATATGTTGTTGTAAACTGTGATAATTGTAGAAACTTTGTTGGGCCTATCCGTAGGAGGGAGTGAAAAAGTTTAGTAACTGAGAACTGCAGGAGCTTTCCCGGTGTCTTCCAACAAGAGCTCAAGGTCTTTGTTGTTATTACAGTTTTTCCACTTGAGAAAGACACAGTGAAAGAGGAAAGAAGAGTCGTGATGTCTGTTTCCAACTTCAGGGTAATTGAGGGATTGGATCATTCTGCTGAGAGTGCACCAAAGAGAAGAAAACCCATTACTGGAAAGGGGCGAAGAAACCTGGGAGAGGCCAGATTGCCAGAAGTGTGGATCTCACAGCACTGAACGCAGGCGTGAGACAGGGTCCCCCGCATCTTCAGACAGAAGGACTCCTTCTTGCCCCTACACTGATCATGAGTGAGTCTGAGGACATGGAACAAGCTGGGCTTAGTGGGACTTTTGAGCTTTCCATATGCTCTTCACTACTGCCAGGCTGTGTTATGTTAATTAAACCTCTTCTTCCAAAGTGGTGATTACAAAAGAGGTCTGCCAACGTCCAGCATAGTGTAGAAGCCCAGGAAGAAAGGATGGAGGCTCTGCCATGAGATGAGGAGAAGCCCAAACACCCAGGCCCAGGTATTTTGGGGAAAGTATAGTCAAAAGAAGATTAACTCGTTTCTGGATGTACAAATGAAACAGTGAGCTCAGACCCCAAAAGGAGCACAGTGAGTGGTAGATAACTTGGAGCCAAATTTACTAATTAGAATCATCTCAAATGACCCGGCATCTCCTGCCAAGGACATCAGTAAAAAAGAGTAGATGAGGGCTTCCCTGGTGGCGCGGTGGTTGAGAGTCCGCCTGCCGATGCAGTGAACACGGGTTCGTGCCCCGGTCCGGGAAGATCCCACATGCTGCGGAGCGACTGGGCCCCGTGAGCCATGGCCGCTGGACCTGCGCGTCCGGAGCCTGTGCTCCACAACGGGAGAGGCCACAACAGTGAGAGGCCCGCGTACCCCAAAAAAAAAAAAAGAGTAGAAGAGCGCTTTCCTCTGCAGAGCCACTGTGCCTTTATAGCCACCAGCTCCCCCTTACATGGTGTGGTTTGAAATGGGAGGTTTCACACAGCACTGAGAAAATAAGATACTGAAACGTTTGTGTAAGGAGACCACATTTTTGTAAAGTAATGACAAAATAACCTCTATATGACTGCTGATAAATGACTACTAGATGATAGATAGATAGATAGAGATTCAGAAGTGATACAGAAAAGGACAGAGGAGAGAAGAGATGAAATTTAAAAAATACAAAAAAGAAACTTATTTTTAAAAGTCACAAGCATGTATATTATTCAATTTGAATGCTGTATTTTTATGAGTATGTGTGTGTATATATAATGACAAAAATTTGAAGAACCTCAGGTAGTCTGAAATACTGATTCTTGAAAGAAGTAAAAGTTACTTCTATACTCTTTTCATGTTAATTCCTGAACAAGTAAATATCTGAACAGCCATTAATTGTTATGATACATTTATTGGAACCAACAAAATGTCAGGCATTATTCTAATTTGGGGGCCCAACAGTCTCCTTCCTTCTCATTATTCCTCTTTACACTTCGTAAGAACAATAAGTGATGTGCCACGGGTTATGAACAAGAGGCTTTATGGTGGAACCAACTCTACCAAATAATGGCCAAGAGCAGAGGGAGTGGGGGACACTTTCCCAATAGGGATGAAGAATGGAGATGTTCATACATCCATAGTACAAATGTGAAAGATAAAAGTTTCTAACCATGTCCTAGACACACACACACACACACACACACACACACACACACACACACACCTTTACTCTATAGATAAAATTGTCTCCAAAAACTTAATGATTTTTATAATATAAAATTGTTAAAGTATTACTTGATTCTCCCTTTTGAATAATCACATAGAAAATCACCCATCTCAAATAGGTACCCAACCTGGGTTTTTTGGTTTTTTGTTTTATACCCACCTTGTTTTTATTCTCTCTCTAGTCTACAGTATGTGGCTGAAGATGTAATTTGATTCTTGGCTATCCTGTAAAAATTAGTTTCATGTCAGGAGCCCAATACTATTGTCCTTTCACTGGCAAAACTCCCACTGTGGTCAATCAGAGCTTTCCTTCTGACCTAAGGAGAGTGCAGTTGGGTCCCAGTGCAGGAGACAATGTGAGCAAATACAAGGGCTGTTTGGTCACTGTAGATTGCTCAAACACAGTTAGGAGCATTCTATCTCCCGCTGGGCTGCTGACCTTAAATTTGAGCAGCAGAGCATCAGGAGGAGAGGCCTGCTTTGGAAAAATCCTGTGTCCTTTTGCTTTAGGTATTTCTGAAGCCATTTAAACATTTCTCATAAGTTCTATCATGGGGATTAAATTCAGATACTTGGCTAGCTGAGTTTGTGAGGGTAGAAGTAGGGATGATGAAGTTGGTAAGAGGAAGAGAAGGGAGGAAAAGGAAGAGGATTGGACCAGGTGAGAAATTACATGGGGAGATGAAAAATAACTTTCCATGGCTATTTTTTCAGAGGATCCATAATTACAACAATCAATACAACAGAGAAACTACAACAACATAACCTAGTAAATTATGTTTTTAATCCCTAAAGCATTTTTAATATTTTCAAAGTCAGTAAAGTAAGCCTATATGATTTTTCCTTACCTTATACTATTACAAAACAAAAATATTTACTAGAACACAGAATATAATATCTGAATTATCACTTGAGTCATTTCACTTTAGTCATGTATAGTCAAGAGCAACTTGACTATGAAGTATTCTAAGACTGAAGCCTTTCTTTCTCATTATTATATATTCTTTTTTTTATTCATTGATTGAAGATACTTTATTCACTATACATGACAGAAATTGTTATTTACTGACAGGATTTTCGGTTGATATTTTCCTCTGAGATGTCATCTTTCACTAAAAGAGCATGCTTGAATTTACATTTTTAGTGAGTTTCTAGTGAAATGTAAGTGGTTCATGGAATTTTATTTCTTATTGTGGAAACAACACTTAACATGAGATCTACCCTCTTAACAGACTTTTAAGTGTACAATACAGTATTTTCAACTACAGGCAGAATGTTGAAAAGCAAATCTCTAAAATTTATTCATCTTGCATAACTGAAATTTTATTTCCTATTGATTAGTAGCTCCATGTCTTGCACTTATCCCAGCCTCTGGCAGCCATTTTTCAATGCTTTGCTTCTATGAGTTTGGCTACTGCAGGCATCTCATGTAAGTGGACTTGTATGTACTTAAAAGTATTTGTCCTTTTATAAATGGCTTATTTCACTTAACATAATGTTCTCAAGATTCATTCATGTCGTCACATATTGCAGGATTTTCTTCTTTTTTTAAGGCTGAATTCTTTATTTTTTTCAATTCAGCTTTATTGTATTTGACAATAACAATGACATCTTTTTTCTTCTATACGTATTTACTGAAATATAGTTGATTTACAATGTTTCAGGTGTACAACAATAATTTAGTTTTATACCTATATTATATATATATATATATAGATTCTTTTTCAGATTCTTTTCCATTATAGGTTATTACAAGATATTGAATATAGTTCCCTGTGCTATACAGTAGGTCCTTGCTGTTTATCTATTTTATATATAGTAGTGTGTATCTGTTAATCCCCAATTCCTAGTTTATTCCCCTTGTCCCCTTTCCCCTTTGGTAATCATAAATTTGTTCTCTATGTCTGTGGGTCTATTTCTGTTTTGTAAATAAGTTCATTTGTAACATTTAGCAACGTAAATTTCCATCAACAGATGAACGGATAAAGAAGATGTGGTACGTATATACAATGGAATACTCAAGCAGAAAAAGGAATGAAATAATGCCATTTGCAACAGCATGGATGGACCTGGAGATTATTATACTAAGTGAGAAGTATTATTCTTTTCCCCGCATTTTCATATGACTTCCAGTTCCAATGGACACTCACTATGGAGGCAATTAAGGTACAAAAAATCCATACTGAATTTAGAATCAGAAGGCATAAACTTGAAACTTAGTTTGTTTATTTACTAGCTATAGGATTTGGGGAATTCAGGGTTGGAGTGGAGGTTGTTAAAACCATTCTTCTCTTGATACACAGTTACTACTGATACACAACAAACATGGATGAATGTCAAAAGCATCTATTAAGCAAAACAAGCCAGACACACAAAAAATGTATACTCTATGACATAATTTTTAGGAACAGACAAAACTAATCAGTAATGAATCAGAAGGATGGTTGCTGCAGGGTGGGTGGGGAGGGTGAAGACAGAGGTGAAGTCTGACTGGGAAAGAAAATGAGGAAACTTGGTGATGGGTATGTTTAGTATCTGGATCTTGGGATGTTCACCAGGTTATATATATTCAAAATCACTATGCAATACTTAAGCTTTGTGCTTTTTATTCTACATAAATTATATCTCAATAAAATACTATAAAAATCCATGGAGAAGGAAAAAGCAAATGAAAATATAGAAAAGCTTAGAATAACTTGAAGTAAGGTCCTAATATCCAAGAAGGGAAGAGAGGACAGGACATCAAAAACCCATTTGTGTTTTTCCATTTCCTCAGCCTGTGAAAAATGGAGAACTACAACTAGACCCAAGAAATCCAAGAGACAGAATATCCACTTTAAATAGGATTCCTTTCTTGACAACCATGGGTCTGTCCTTCCCCACTGTCTTCATGATTCCCTCAAAAAGCGAATTGGTTTCCAAGGCATGCTAGGAGTTCATGAAACAAATATAACATGTTGTTGTTGTTGTTTTTAAATCTCTACCTGAATCTATAAAAGTATCACTTACAAAAAGTTCAAAGTAGAATTGTTTCAAATTCTATCCCAAGTTCTTGAAATAAGCTGATGTGTGCTGTCCATATATACTATACCATGTACTACATGGAGTTCTACATAATTTTGCGTTGTAATTCCAAAAGACTGCAGCCCCCTCCCCCCATACTCCATAACACACACCACAACCCTCCACCCCAACACACACACACACACACACACACACACACACACACACACACACACAGAGTGCAGCGTCACTGGGAAATACCTTACTGGAGAAAATACCTTACTGGAGATCACACATGAGTATTTGGGAAGATATGGTCTGAAATGAAATAGAATTATTCATTAATAATCACAGAAAATGAATCTGAGGCATCCAGTTCATCTCCTTGCCATTTCAAGATTTTTCTCTCCAGTAAGATACTCATATAGTAATATAAACAAGTGATATTTTATTTTATTAGTTCACGTTTTAATATGACTTTTGTATTCCATTTCTATTTCACTAGTTGTCATGTATATTCTTATTGTTTTCATATTCCTCCTTTTGCCAATAGTGTTTTTTTAATAAGATTTTCCTTATAAAGTCAAATCTAAAATGTTTTGGTGTTCTATATAATCAATTTTCCATAGTTCTATAATGACTGCTTCATAACATTCTATAGCTGGTATTATTTCCTTTGTTTTCATTTATAAAACTAATATAGGAATTGAAAATATAAATGCATGTGTAAAGTTTTCCATATCACTGCAAAGATTTAAATTTAGAATTTTTGCAGGGCAGTTTGTAAAATCATAACAATATAATCAGAGAGTTAAAGGATAGTGATTTTCTGAAGGAGTATTGTTTTTGTAAAGCAAACTTATAACTGGATACTGAATGACCTGAGTGATTATATTTCTGGTTAATAAGCAGGTTTCTGACTCTCCCAGTATCACCATTGCCTACTGGGACTAGTCAACAAACCTGAGCATTTAATGGTGTTCTTAAATTATCTAAAAAATTAAGGAGATATTAGTCAATAAATTACTCTAGTACTTGGCATTTTTATTAGTTTATTTTTTTGCTGAAAGACAACAAAAACAAAATAAACAGTGTATGCAGTAAATTAAATTGCTGAAATCTTTAAGTAATTGCCTCACTGATTATCCATCATTGGAAACACATACACAAACACACACAAAAAAAAATGAGATGAGAATTAGTGATAAGAAAAGTTTGGAACATATTATCCTGCAGGAAAAAAAAAATGTTGCAAGCAGAACTATTCCTAGAAACTTTTAGTATCCAGAACTATCCTTTCGGGTACAAGACTCTAGGCCATTGGTTCTCAATCCCATCAGACTCAATACCTCCTTTATGCAGCAAATATTTTTATAATGTCACTTTTATTCTCCCAATACAAAATTCACAGGTGATATCATGTAACAATGAACAATTTTAAAAATTAATCATTAACTGTTCTATGAAGGAGAAAATAAAGAAATTGATTTATAACAAAATACTCTACATTAATATTTACATTTTAAACA
Organism: Leucopleurus acutus; assembly: GCF_964270905.1. NCBI lineage: Eukaryota > Metazoa > Chordata > Mammalia > Artiodactyla > Delphinidae > Leucopleurus > Leucopleurus acutus. The sequence goes on from NC_139143.1 coordinate 124,491,317, forward strand.
TGACTATGCTAGTAACCATAATGAATTGGATAGATGCTGACTCCTATAAATATCATCACTGTGAATGTACAGACAAAAATGCAAATTTGCTGTATTGTTGCCTTAAAAATCAAAGAAATCACAGTGTGATTGTGAGAAATGATGAGTCACTCTTGGTAAAGTTCTTAACAAAAACAAAGTACAATCTTTCCTAAATTTGCACAGTAGTTGCCTTATCAGAAAAAATATGCATATACTAAAACTATTCACAAAAATACTTGATTTTACTAGGCTCAGTTATTGATAAACAGGTCATGCAGAGTCATAGAATCAGTCATTGTACAAGACTTTCTACACACTCAGGGCACCCAGCATCCCTAGCAATTGCCCATTAAATGACAGCAATGTCTCTCCACTGGTCATGACAGCAAATGCCCCAACACATTTCCATTTCCCAAAGAACCTCTAGGGGATTGTACGTACAGTTAAGAACCACTGTTCTAAATAAACTACACTATATGTTTGCTACTACAGGCAAAACATTGGTCTAAACAACTATAACAACAACAAAGTTAAGTCACCGTAAAAAAGAATCCCTGTACCTTCTTGCTTTTCTCTTGCTTTTAGCCTAAGAGCCTTGAATAGAGTGGAGAGAAGCAGTTCCTGCACTCATATTCCACCGTCTCTGACATCGGAGAGGGGAGTGCCTGCTATTACTGGTCCCAAATGTCTTGCCCAGGACAATCATGTTTTTTTAATTCAGTTTTTCAGAGGAAAACTAGCCCTGTTTGAGGTTTATGTGTAATCATAAAACATGAGCATAAACTTACCCCATTAAATAGTGTGACATCAGTAAGGCTAAAATTTCCAGGGGCTGCTGATTCCTGTGCTAGGCACTGCACTAAGCAATGTGATACATATTAATGCATTTCATTCTCATGACCCTATGAGGATGGTGTTATCATTCCCATTTATAGATACGGAAAATGAGAAAACTGAGGCACAGCCTAAAGCCACACAGCCAGAAAGTGGTAGAGCCAGATTGGAAACCTGTCATCTGGTAAACTGGCCATCTGGTGCCACAGTCCATGTGCTTAGCTACATATGGTATACTCTTTCTGGTGCATGTGGTAAAACAAGGGAAAGGGATAGTTATAAACTAGTCTGTCTAAAAACTTTAGAGCTTGTTGTTGTTATTATTATTTTTTTTTAATGTCAGATGATGTAGTTACTCCCTTCTCCTCTATCAGCTGCTTCCTCAAATTACCACTGTTGTTCTAAGATAACCTCTGAAGGCCCTAATGCATAGGTCCTGTGGAAGTTACTCTCAGCTTGCTGGTCTTGGGGATGGTTCTGAATTTAGACTTATGGAGTCTTCCAGAATATGCACTGGCACATTGTGTTTCTACTTATAAATCTTGGTCCTCTTCTTTTGCAGTTTTAATTAAATTGTCCAATGAAAATTTTTATTCCTCTGATACACTCTAGCACAGTGAATTTATAGATACTTAGGAAGTCCGGAAATCTCATGGATCAGAAATTATAGTAGTGCAGGTTATAAGTTCTCTGAGGGCAGATAATGTGTTCTAGTTAGCACTTTATCTCCTAGCACAGTGCCTAAAACCTAACAGGTGTATGATAATGGTTGTTAAAGAAATGAATTAATAAATGAATTATATGTAAGATTTGAGAAAACAGCTTGGCTTGAATTCACTCATCTTGATACTATTGCTATGGCTACTCTCTCTTCTTGATCAAGTTCTTTCACCTTTTATCATAATTGTCCAAACCTGTCAACTTTCTGTGGTTCTCTGTCAGACATGATCGAACTCATGATCCATGAGTTATCATGGCCCATAACTCCTGAAATTAAAAACAGCATCAAATTTGTATGGAAATTATCCCTTTAAAACAATCTCCAAAATCTTTTTTTTATAACATTGAATCGCCATTTACTATATATTTATCATAGAAATCAAACTACATAATAATCTTGTTGTATTTTAAGCATATTTTTTTCTATGACAACGAAAGTTTTTCATTTGGGGAAGTTCCTTTCTAAACATTGAAAGGGAAGAAAAGGAAAGTAATATTTATATACATAAAGGTCAAAAATTGTTAGAAGAGTATTCAAAAATGAGTTCCTTCATTATATAATTTTCATATGAAATCAGAACAGAAAACATTTAAGAGTCTATAAAACATTCATGGCATCATTAAACTGGCTTGTCTGTAAAGGTTTGCCTTCATTGCAGTGATATGTCGATATGGGCTGATGTGGCATACAGCTGCAACAGCGACAGTACTCCACAGCATGCATTTTGTTGGAAAGCACAAAGATTCAAAATGACAAAACAATTTGAATATAAAATATGTACATATGACAGTAAAATGAAGTGAATTAACCTTATATTCATTGTAAAGAACAGTTCCTCAAAAAATATAAACCAAGCTTACAAATGCAATATTTAAATACTGTCCTGAATTGTATGGACAAATCAGAGTACACCTCTCAATGACACCCCAGAACAACTTTTCCCAGTTCTGATTGCTACTAGGTTTTGTCTTTTTAAAGGGAAATCCAACTTTTACAAGAAAAAGAAATAACTCAAACCAACTTCAAAGATTAATTGAAAGTCCCAACTAGGAACAGACCCTTAATTAATTCTCTAAAAATAGTTAATGGGAGTGGAAATGAACTACAGTTTCCAATGTAAAAATACATAAAAATATTCCCATCAGAGGAAATAAAGTAGAACCAAAAATTGGCTCTGGTATAGGGAGTCTCAGAATAGCATATGGAACAGGAGATCAGATGCTTAAAATCTTAGGGAGAAATAAGTATTTACAAATGAAAAAAAAGTAAATGATATGTATGATTTTTAGATATTTGCAAGAATATTTTTTAAAAGTAACAAGAGAAGGAAAATAATCAAAGACTTGTCACTTTAGCATCACAGACCGTGGCTCAATCATAGCTCTCACTGTTGTCAAACTCAAAATTACAACATACAACACGTAGGAAGACTTGGAGAGAATGTTAACCTTTGGTAACACTGTCTGGAATTCTCCCATCCCTGCTTTGTCATATTTTAAGTCATTTTCCCTTTACTAGTGTTCTCTGAAAGTATTTGCATCTGCTCTCCTTCCAATTTATTTTCCCTCCTTACATTCTGAAGTGTACCCTAAGCCAAAACCCCTGTTCATAACCCCCTCTGCCATCAGGATAGAGGAGATAGGTGCTGCTATGTCCACAGAAGTGCTTCCGCTCTGTCATCACACCTCTCAAGGACTGCAGATATATTTTCTATTAGTCACCAGTGTATTTTCTTCAAACACTTCTAGATTAACCAATTCGTACCCATTTGATAAATTCATTCATGTATATACGGAAAACAAACTGAATCACTATGTGCTGAATACACAGATGCTTCAGTGTCCTAATATTTAATATAAGTGTTTCTTTAACTATTTTAAAGTAATTTAGGGAGGATTTAAAACTTTTGGTAGCCAATCTGCAAACTGCATCTAACCAAAAGGGTGACAATTATAGACTTTGTTTAATGCTCCCCAAATAAGAGCAATCTGGTCTTTCAACACTTCCAAAATCAGTTGAATGTATACAGAAGGGACTTCCTGGGTACTACATTCTGTCTGTTAAATTAGAGGAGTCCTTCACTTAGTTTTTTTTGTTTTCAATTTTGGAATCAAGTAACTTTTAGAGAAGATGGTTTGAAACAGAAGAGTAATTAAAGACTTGGACCAACTCAATGACATTAAAACAGCTACTTCTCTGTGTCTCTGTTGACTCTTCATTCAGAAAATGATGTAACTGATAATATCAATTTCATAGGGTTAGAGAAAGAATTAAATGAATTAATATGTATAAAGTGTTTTGTATATTCAGGGTATGGCAGATAGTAAGGGCTATATAAACATTTAGTGTCATGAAGACACTGGTAATGATGAAGACACTGGTAAGCCAGAAACAAATGATGCAATTTCAGAAACTATTCTAACATGACAAATACCATTATATATTTATATTTATATATCTAGTAAAGCCTTTTTAAAAGATTTCTTGTCAAGATTACATGACATGAGGCACATATGTGTACTTTTCCCCAATATAACAAATATCTATTATTATTTTCTTCTTTTGCTCTCTAGACTGTATAATCTGAAGACATATCTCTTCAGCTTTTCAAATAGGGATCATCATTGGGAAAGCCTCGATGGATTATATCTGTAAAGATGGCCCCATATAACTGAGGGCAGAATTCCAATGTCCAGAACTGATTTCCCCAGGGAGGTCTTACTGGATATGAAGTTTCACTGAAATTCACACCCAATAGCAAAGTGCAAGGAGGGTCACCATTAACCACAATATGTTCAGTTCTTCGGGTGAGCTCTTTATAGAGACAGCTATATTTAACCTGGATGCTCCTTGTGTAATCCACCAGGGCTGTATATTAGTTGAAAATATAAACCAGAAAGCTCTTGGATATGACCTAATAACTAAAAGAATTTTGTAATTCTTTGTGTTGTTTGCTTATATAAAAACAGCAACCTTTATTGCTCATGGGAGTGAAGACACAATTCCTGATCACCAAGATACATTTAAAGGTGTGTTTATTCCAGTGGAGAAAAGGATAGAATAAATGCTATGTTGCTGCTCAAAAGTCCAATCTTGAACAGAGTTAGAAATGAATAAGAAAGACTGTTTTCCTTATTTAGTTACTTGGTGGAGTTTTTCAAAGCTATCTCTCCAGAAATAACAATTTTATTTCTCTCAATAGAAAAAATATTATATTTGGCAAAGGTATTTTCTTTTAGTTTGTATATAAACTTTTTCCATTTGTTGGGGGATGGGGACTTCATTTATTGATCAAGTGCATTTGGTGCTGTGGTAAGTATACTATAGACCTTATTTAAGGCTTATTACAAAGAAGTATGATTATATTTTCTAACTTTATAGTTGAGGAAATTGAAAGTCCTTAAGCAACATCCAACATAAGTAGAGCCAGCAGCAAAGCAAAATTTAAACCTGATTATGTTCCACTCCAAATTTTATGTTCTTTATACTACACTGTGCAGTTGTTCTACCTTACATGCCTACTACTTTGGGTAAATTATGTTTTTTTTTTTCAACTGGTTGTTTAAAAGGTGTGGAAAATAAGGCTGGGTGTTTTTCTCAGCTTCCCTTTAAGTAGCTCAGCTATTATATTTTTGATTTTTCTGCTTCGTCCATTTGGTTGAAGTATCCTTTCTGTTTCATCTTCTGGATTAGGGGATGCTATTGCTTAAGCAAAGATACTGATTGAATCATGAGTACAACAGATTTGTATGATCAGATCTGTGGCTACCAAGTGCCAATTACAACATCAAGGTAGCTTCCATGGTGATTTCAGGAAATCTACTATGGAACATTTCTTTCCACATGAAAGCTAAGTTATTATAACCTTTGAGAACTTTTAGCAAAATAACCAGCATGCTATTAAGAGCCACTTCAGGAATAATCAGTCCCTGTACCCAAACAGCTGCCTCTTGTCAAAGGAGGAGCACCTCCACAAAGCTGAGGCTGAATATGCTACTTCAAAACCTGCCAACGCCAGCACCAAGACCTCATTCCCATGGGTAGATCCTGAGACACTTATTACCCAAATCAAAGAAAAACAAAGTGCTCTCATTACTAAATTGAGATTTTTAGAAGATTTTTCAATGCTGCAAACTATATTATTGGTTTTCAAAAGCTATTGGATTTAAAACCTGTTAATGGAAAATGAGATGATATGAAACATTCTCCAAAACTCTAAGAATCTCTACTGACATTTGCGAAGTCTAGAGCTAAAGGCCAACACAGCATCTACAGATCCATGAGGCTCAATCATAAAGCAAGAGTCATTAGTTTTCACGTTTCTGGATGAATAAAAAGTATAATTACTTTGGAAATAGGAGGGAGACTATCTCAGAGTATTAAAATTAATCTTGTCTTTAGTTAATTAATTAAAATTAATCCTATATCTGAGTCTATGAAGGTGGGGACCTCATCTCATTAATCATTCTACCCGTAATACCTACTCTTATATATGAATGATGTGGTGCTTAATAAAATATATTGGAAAAAGGAATTAGTGAAACTATGAATGGATGACTTGATAGTGGCCACAGGCAGGAAAAAAAAAAAAAACACCACATGACTCCAACATAAGATAAGAAGCTATGTCGGAAACTAAGAAGGAAGGTGAAGAGACTAAAAAATAAATAGTTTTTTTTCCAATTTGTCTACTACTGTCTCTGATGATATACAATCCTAAGAGAAAATGTTAGTGAAAACTTTGTTAGTACTCATTTCCTATGTTCCAACCCCAGAAAAGTTGTATCTCGGCCAGATTGTGGTTTATGTCCTCTGTCTTCCCCCTGTTGGTCACTCTCCCATTTTTCCTTATGTCACCCTGACTGTAGAGCATACACTGTAATATTCCTAAGTTCCCCTGACTTAACAATCTTGTATTACTTAAAAAAAAAATAACTTAATATTATAAGGGTTATACCAAGGCAAAGCACATCAGTCGTCTTAGGATCTCCTCCCTAAATACACACTCAAATTCCTTAATCAATGAGTCCAAGTCACCAGTTGTCATTAAGCATTCTTATTCTAGGGTCTGGGATGGGGGTAGGGCTGTAAAACTGATGGGTTAAGTAACTCATCAACTCCTCCACATAAATGGCCCAGAACCCTACTTCAATAAGTCACTGTGTCGATTTATTACACATTCTCAGATAAGTGATATTCACACACAATAGCATAGTAAAATCCCCAATAGTATTTTTTTCCACATAAATTATGCAACTAAAGTAAAGGAAATTGTGGACATCCAGCCTACACATTGCTAACACAACTTAGTAACCAATGATTATTTCAGGGTGTTCTTTTCCTCAGTTAAACCCATAGAGAAAAAGAAATTTGGAAACGAGAAAGACACACAGCTTCAACAGATCCTAGAAATATGACTAGCATTTTGTACAGTGCTAACAATTCTAATATTTTGTGAAGTATATTTATAATTCAATTCAAAGTAGTTTTACAATCCAGTCCTTGCCAATGAATAACCTTTTGTTCTGAGAATTCAAAAGTGGCTAAGAAACAGTTTCTTGACCTTACTAATCAAATGAGGGATACTATTAGCATGCAAATAGTATTAATATAAAGCAGAAAATACATTTCAGAAAGGAAGTATTAAATATTATGGGAGTAAAAGGTGAAAAAGCTTATATTTAGTTGGACAGATCGTTAGATGTTTTAGAATGAAGGTTAGAGACAGACGTGGATACAGGGGACAGGGGTCTAATTCCATCCTGGTACAAATACTTACTGTACTTATAAAACAGCAAATAAATGAGTTTGCTGAAATATAAACTATTTTCTACAGTGCTAACTCTATGCTATGCCCTATCCTAATAACTGTACCTCTATTACAAAATTTATTATTTTTATTGAGATATAATTGATATATAAACTCATATTACTTTCCCGTTTACAACACTGTGACTCAATATATGTATGTATTGTGAAATAATCATCATAATAAGTCTAGTTAACATCTGTCACCATACATACTTATGAATTTTTTTTTTTTTTTCGGTACTCGGGCCTCTCACTGTCGTGGCCTCTCCCGTTGCGGAGCACAGGCTCTGGACGCGCAGGCTCAGCGGCCATGGCTCACGGGCCCAGCCGCTCCGTGGCATGTGGGGTCTTCCCGGACCGGGGTATGAACCCGTGTACCCTGCATCGGCAGGCGGACTCTCAACCACTGCGCCACCAGGGAAGCCCCGAATTTTTTCTTTTGATGAGAAATTTTGAGTTATTCTCTTAGCAATACTCTCTTTCAAATACACAATACAGTATTACTGAAAATTTAATAAAATATAATCCATACAACAACAAAGGGAGGGTAAGGTGTTAAGATGCTTTTATTATTCCAATGACAGAGCTGAGTTGGACCTGGGCAGCCTTACCTTACAAAGTTTGCTTTTTTTTTTTTTTTTTTGACAACAAACATTTATTTCTCACAGTCTGGAGGCTGGGGAGTCCAAGATCAAGGGAGCAACACTTGTCTGGTGAGAGTCGCTTCCTGGAGAGGTATTCTCTGGGTGAAGACAAAGCTTGCTCTTAAAGACTGAACCACACTTCTCTCACTTCTTCTAACTGTCTCACTGGGAGAATGGCGTGAATGGTAGAGTCATTAACAAAAGTGTAGATGTCAGAAGGAGGAACTTCTCTGGGTAGAGAAGAAGATGAGTTTATATTTCTATATTTCAAACGATACTCATGGAATTGGTTTAGAGAGGTGGAAAAAATTCCAATTTTGATTTGGAAATTAACTTTATAGTGCTGAGATTGGAATAAATGAGATTACCATAGAAGGGGCAAAGTGTGAGAGAGAAGATGATAAAGAACAGAATCTTGAGGAAAGTCTTCATTTAGAACAGAAAGGAGCCTCAGAGAAGGAGTAGGCATGGTTGCTATTGTTTTCTAAGAGTTGGTTATGCCCTCTTAGGGCCGACTTCTGATTAGGCCAACTGCTCAAAGTGGACTACATTCAACTTCTGACCCATCCAACAGTCTCTGCAAGGCTTTGTATCTGGTACATAGGAGACTTTCAAAAATCTTTTCAAATTAAATTGGAAAGAACTAATATTTTCTGTATGTATATAGTATGTGTCATAGGTTTTCATAACTCTACCTTATTGACTATGCACAATTTCTTTTTAGAAATGAAGAAACTCATACATTCAGTAAATGGGGAATCTAGGAGTAAACTACAGACTTGTCTAATTCCAAATTGATTTTCAGTTTCTAAACTGTATATCAGAGATGTCTGCCTTTTGTTCATTGAGTTGCTTTTAGTGCAGTTTAGTTTTTATTGTTGTGGTAATAATGATTGTTTGAAGAAATGAGAAGGCTTTATTTAACAGGAAATAGTGAGCTGTCATTTTACAGTCATACTCATACTCTCGTGAAACAAAGTTCATGTGGAAGAAAAAACAAACGTGGTGACTGGAATTTGTGTTTACACTAATTATTACTCCCTCTAAACAAAATGAACCAAGTAGTTAGCAATATATAAGATTCGTGAGGAGATAGTTTTGTAATATCACTATAGTTAGCTATAGTAGGCAAATATCATCCATCAGTCAAGAGATAGGAAGATATCAAGACTAAAAAACGCACACACACTCTTGATAATAGGACAAAAGTTCTTTTCATAAGCTTTTGTACTTGTTTTTTGTTTGTATATGAGAATTTTCTTTTTTGTCACTTAAGACTTTGGAATTTATTCTAGACAAAAATCACCTGATTTGAAACTTGAGGAAATGGATTTAAATCTTCCTTTAAGGGTTATCAATGAGAACAAGAAGCATGTTAATAAAACACCATGACCAGGTGGATGAGCTATCTGTTCTCTCCTCCATATTCTCTGCAAATCCCAGGAGGAAAGGAGCAGGTCATGCAGTTTCAGAGGAACGGGAGGGGAACTGGTATTTCCTCTTTTGTAAGAGGAGAAAGGAAACCCATCCATTTAGGGTGTTTGAGTTTTATCTTAATCCTTGTGATCTACAGTTGTCATTTTTTTGTTAGATAGGAAAGAAAGTTGTTCACTGACCCAAAGGAAAACATAACATCTTAATTATGAGCCCTTTCCCCCCACCAGTAGCCACATGAAGGAACCTTCTGGATTACTAACTATTTGAGTTGACAGGGAAAGTTTGAAAGGGCATGTGACATAATGCCATAATGTAAAAGTTGGAAGGAAGAGACAAAAAGAAAAAAAAGAATGGCACTTTATTCTCTATTTAGAGTTCTTGGTCGTAGGAGGAGAGGTTGAAGAAACAATAACACTGTAAAAGGCAACATCAAAAGTATACTCAAGGGCTTCCCTGGTGGTGCAGTGGTTGAGAGTCCACCTGCCGATGCAGGGCACACGGGTTCGTGCCCCGGTCTGGGAAAATCCCACATGCCGCAGAGCGGCTGGGCCCGTGAGCCATGGCCGCTGAGCCTGTGCGTCCGGAGCCTGTGCTCCGCAATGGGAGAGGTAAAAAGTATACTCAATTCTGACTATATTTTAGCCATTGACCTGTTTGCACTGCTCCTCATCCCTTAAAGTTTTTTTGTGGTTTTCATAACAAATTTGATGTGTTTTAGAAAGCCAGTGTAAAAAGGGGAGAGAAACTATAGTTGAAACTTTCTCTTTCTTAACATCTATGTGGATGTTAATGCCTCATAAAGGAACTACTTGTATTTCCCCCCTAAGTTTGAGTTGATTTTGATAGTTAATCCTGATGGTCTTCAACATTATTGACCCATTATAATTTCCAGATAATGTTGATATTGTATGATTAGACAACACCAAGGGTATTACATGATTTATTTCTTAAATTAAAATGTCGTTTTCCATAGCACGACCTCTGTCTCTCTGAACTAACCTATGGATTCATGCAACACAGTGAAAATCAATGGAACATGAAGTACCAGTAATGATACATAATATGTTTGCAGTAGATGTGATATTCAATGTGATTGAATGCACTCAGGTTTGCTGCTTCATTTAAGCTTGGCTGACATGGCAGATTCAGTGTTACAGAAGAAGACATTTTTTCAAAAGCACCCAGTCCTCCAGCTTCATTGTTTCAGTATTCATTGTATAATTTTACATTTCAATCTTAAAACACTCTACTGTGTCTGTTAGCATTTTAGGTCTTTAAAACAAAAATAGCACAACTATTGTTTTGAGAACAGAAGGAAAATTAATCTAATTAATAGAAAGTGCTACTTAAATGAATTCAAGTTTTGTCATTTGAACATACAATCTTTTTTATATATTACTATAACTTACATCAAACGTAATATGAAAATATTATCTTATCAGATTCTGTAAAAACCAGAGCTTAGTGATTAAGTCTAAAGCCCAAAGTAGGTGCTCAATAAACGTGTTAGATTAACTAAAAGTTCTGATTATTATTTCTATTAACTAGCTATTTTAAGTTTGCAAGTTATAGAAATATAGTCACATAGATTCAAGCAGAAATAAGGGGGTGGAAATTATTGACTTAATAAAACTCCAAAGTCCCAAATTTTACCTTCAGGTATGGTTATATCCAGGGGCTCAAAAAGTCGTCAGGACTCTCTGTTTTGTTTTTGTTTTGTTTGACCCCCCAAGTCCCCCACACACACCATCCACCATGGCCCTGCTTTTCTCCATGTTAGCCTGATTTTTTTTTTCTTTTTTGCGGTACGCGGGCCTCTCACTGTCGTGGCCTCTCCCGTTGCGGAGCACAGGCTCCGGACGCGCAGGCTCAGCGGCCATGGCTCACGGGCCCAGCCGCTCCGCGGCATGTGGGACCTTCCTGAACCGGGGCATGAACCCGTGCCCCCTACATCGGCAGGCGGACTCTCAACCACTGCGCCACCAGGGAAGCCTTAGCCTGATTTTAAGGAAAGTCCTTTCTTTCTAATGGTCCTGGCAGCTCCTAAATTCCATCTTACTACGTAAGTAACCAAGGCAGTGGAAAAGCTCTCTTTTCCAATAATTCTCAAAAAAAAGTCACTGTTTATATTTCACTGGCCAGGCATGAATTCTGTAGCTTCTCCTAGATCTCAGAAGTGACATCATCTTACATTAAAGGTGTGGATTAAGAGTGAAAAAGAAGTGATTTCCCAAAGGAAAATACAAGCATTATTTACACAACATGCATCTTCTATACAATCTCACCTGAGAATCCAACACTTTCTTTATTTTTTTCTCTTTTTTTTTGCCATGCCTCATGGCTTGCAGGATTTCAGTTCCCTGACCAGGGGTTGAACCCGGGCCATGGCAGTGAAAGCACTGAATCCTAACCACTAGACCACCAGGGAACTCCCAACCAACTTTTTAGAATATATTTCAGTCATGGAATGTCATCAGCATTACAATTCTGCAAGGAGTGTCTAATCTATTTCTAATGGTCACTTGTAGTTTTGAAGGTTATTATTTTAATCTTTTAGTACTTTAATTTTATCTAATTTAAAGGAGTAGTTTATGGGAAGAAAGTATTAGTTATTATCATAATTCTCCCTGAAATTAGGCTCCCAAGCCACTATTTTGAGAACAAGTTTAACAACATGATTTTTTAAAATATTTATTTTATTGAAAATAATAATTCCATCTGAAAAATGACTTTAATTCTCTAAAGAATCTGATCAAATCTACTAATAAATGAAATTGGTGCTAACAAAGTGACGATAATATGGTTCAGTTGTTCTTCCAAGACTGAGAGAAATTTATATATACATATAAATTTCTCTATATATAAACTACATGTATATACATAGTAACTTGCCCATTCTCTCATGAGTGGTTCATATGTGCAAGACACCTGACTGGCCAGGGTTAGCTATGCAGTCTGTGATCATGTGTAAAAAAAAAGCTAATTGGCCCACACAGGGATCAAACCCCGTACCTGTAGATCCGGTGTAGATCTGGATCAACTGTGCTTACCAGCCATAGATAAGCAGGAGTGTCATTAAGTGTCCCAGAGTTCCTGACACAGTCTCCTTCCAGACCACTCCACTACAGAATTTGGTGATGATTCACCCAAGAGGCAGCCATGCATATCTCAGCTTCCTGAGGAAGGAACCAGAAGAACAGGCCAAGCAATCTTTAGAAGCTGATAAGGTTTAAGTCAGCACCCTCTTCATCAACATCTCCCAGTCCCCTCCACTGACCCCTTTCCCTTGGCACGCTGACATGTAATAGTTACATCATTTCTCAGAAAATGAAGCTCAGAGCCCAATGCTCTCCATAGAACTTTTGTTATTTGAAATCTGAGTTATTCTTTAAGAAAATTTTTCTTTTAGAGGATGATAAATACAATTGGATGCATGTCTGGTTTCAAGTACATTAGGATTTAAATCTCAGTGACTAGATTCCAAGTTTACTTAAGGTAATTTGAACACATTCTTAATTGCTCTCTGTTTCGTATTCTACAAATCATTTTGCAAACGTATGTCAAGTACTTTCTTTCAACATCTAGTGAACATATCCCATCCTCTCATCACCACAGCTTTTGGTTTCTCCCTACATGAGAAATGGTTTCTAGCCCTTGACCTATGTGATTAAAAAGACATATTTATATTTTATACATTTGTTAAAATGTATTTTGTAGGATTTCATAATAGAGCAACTGACCAAATGTACTTAAAGTACTTACTTATATGTAGTTAAAATACTTAAAAAGGTTGGTTTTTTTTTTTTACCACAGATTTTCCAATGCATGATGCCTATAATTTTATCAACATCAGATCATCATTCATTAAATGTTTTTGATAATGAGCACCATGATCAGAATTTATAGGCTGAGCTTATCTTTTTAAAAGATATATGTTATTTTACAGGCCTTTGCTAAAACTATTCTTCTATTACTTTATGGAGATAGTAGCGTTCAAATTTTCTGAAGATTGAATCAGAAAGTTTCTGATTTGATTTCCAGATACATGGATAAATAAACCTTAAGAATATAGGGTCAGGGCTTCCCTGGTGGCGCAGTGGTTGAGAGTCCGCCTGCCGATGCAGGGGACACAGGTTCGTGCCCCGGTCCGGGAAGATTCCACATACCGCGGAGCGGCTAGGCCCGTGAGCCATGGCCGTTGAGCCTGCGCGTCCAGAGCCTGTGCTCCGCAACGGGAGAGGCCACAACAGTGAGAGGCCCGCGTACCACAAAAAAAAAAAAAGGAATATAGGGTCAATTTTATTAACTGTTATTTCAAACTAAGAAGGAAGAAAGAAGGAAAGAAAGAAGAAAATGAAGAAAGGAGGGAAGAGCGGAAGGAAGGGAGGAAAGAAGAAAGGGAGGAAGGGAGAAACAAAGCAAAAATTGCTTAGAGATTTCCCATATATTTTTAGTAGTATGATTACATATGCTGTTTAAATCTACCTCTAAAAAAACAAAATTTAAAAACAGTATAGTACAGAAACTATCCCTAATCGAAAACAATTTTGTTAAAGTCAATCGGATATGAAAACATAGCTTTACATGCAATAGATAGTGGATGAATGTATTAAGAAACAGATTAAATGGCTGAGACATTTCTAAAATAGATTTCTTTTTTTTTTTTTTTTCTCTTTCAAGCCAAAATACACGAGATGGAAAGCATTAGTCCATAAAGGAAAGAGAAAGGAAGCGACCATTTTATTTTAAACAATTTGGCAAGTCACTTTGCCCATAGTATTTGTAAGGACTCTTTATGTGAGTTCAGAAAATTGTGAAAATATTGTATGTTGTATCACTGAAAACATTATAGACAGCCTGAAAAATAACAAAGTGAAATACAATGCTATTTCAATCACAAAAAGTTAAATATAAGGATTTACAATAATGTAATGTATATGGAGAGTTATAAACACATACTTCTAGGCACATATAGGAGCAAGTATAAAATACTGTAATTAAAACATCCATTAAAACACATATGGGGGCTTCCCTGATGGCGCAGTGGTTGAGAATCTGCCTGCCAATTCAGGGGACACGGGTTCGAGCCCTGGTCTGGGAAGATCCCACATGCCGCAGAGCAACTGGACCCATGAGCCACAACTGCTGAGCCTGTGGGTCTGGAGCCTGTGCTCCGCAACAAGAGAGGCCGCGATAGTGAGAGGCCCACGCACTGCGATGAAGAGTGGCCCCCGCTTGCCGCAACTGGAGAAAGCCCTCGCACAGAAACGAAGACCCAACACAGCCAAAAATTAATTAATTAATTAATTTAAAAAAAAATATGGACTCAAGTCTCACTGAAATTCCACTATTAACTTTTAAAAGGTATTAAAGCTGCTAATTCATCTGTTTAAATAATAGGAAGACTTGTAATAGGAACATATTAGGTCATTGTAATAGAAAAGCCTACATTTTATACCTCTTTAATGTTAGTTTTTCTGGGATATTCCTTACATATTTTATTAATAGCAGGACCCTTGTCTGGGTGTTATTTCAGGTACAGAAAGTCTATCTAGAACCCATGTGAATGTGTTTGGTTGGGTAAACAGCATAAATGAAAGTATTTTTAAATATCTTAAGTCTGGTTAGCAGGAAGTGGGCTTATGATGGCAATTTTACCTCTTAATAAGAATTCCGTAAGGGGTCAGCAACCCACAATGTCAGCGTTTAGAACCTCTCTTAGAAAGGAAAGTTTGGGTTGCAATGAGTTTAGAGAATAGCAGTCATAATAATGGAAAGCATATACTGAGCACTTCCTGTGTTAACAGGCATTTTTCTAAGCCCTTTTTATGTACTGTGTACGGTATTTAACTTCACACTACCACATGACAAAGCTACTTTTAATATTCTTATTTTGAAAATAAAAATAAAAGTCCATGACTTTGGACTGTTAATTAATACTTCTGAGCGCTAGACCTCTATGTCATGTCACTCCCATTTTATACTCCCCCAGACTTTTCTCACAGCTCACAGAATTTAGTCCAAGTTTCTATAAGGCTCCAGTGATCAACTTTTCCATCTTAATTTTGTAAACAGGTCAAAGTTTCTTCTATTTCTGTTCCTCCTCTATTGCATGCAGGTTTCTCTTGTGAGGTCACTTCTCAAAACTCTCTCAGAAAGTGTTGAAGTGTAGGTAATGAGTTATCCATGATAAAGAAGGTACCTCATCTATGGAATCATAGGGGGAGAAATACAGTATATAGCATAGCTTACAAGGTAAATATGGATCGAGTCTCTTCAATGGCTGTACACTTCATTTTTTTCCTTACGTTTACATTACACTTATTTCAGGCTGACTCCATTTGCCTCCTGAGTATCCATGTTAACTCCAGTATTCATACCTTCAGTCTTATTCCTCTCCTCTGCTGGAATGTCCATTGCCTACTCATGGCTGTCCATCATTCAAGGATTCAACTGAAAGATCACTCTCCCCCTATTACCCTGTTGAAAAGATCTTTCCAGTTCTTCTCTGTCTCTCTGCCTTCCTGTCTGCTTTCCCCTTTCTTTTACTTCCCCCTTCCTTCTAGTCTAGTATTGTGCTAGAAGCAGTGTCATAAATCTGTTTTGTTTTTAGGGATTACACTCTCTTCCTTTACATACTGTGCTCTTGGTAATTGTCTAAAAATTTTAAAATGTTAATTCCAACTTTTGATCAATCAGCAGCCATTTTCTTATATTCATGTATACATTCAACACAACATTAAACTTACCCTTTAAATAAGGAGCCTCACAGAAATGAGATCAAAATCTCATATACAGATCTTCCTTGAATTATGATGGGGTTACATCCCTATAAACGCATTGTAAATTGAAAATGTCATTAAGTAGAAATACATTTAATACACCTTACCTACTGAACATCATAGCTAAGCCCAACCTACCTTAAATGTGCTCAGAACTTACATTAGCCTACATGTGGGCAAAATCATCTAACACAAAACCAATTTCATAATAAAGAGCTGAATATCTCATGTAATTTATTGAACACTGTACAGAAAGTGAAAAAACAGAATGATTTTATAGGTACAGAATGGTTGTCAGTGTGTCAGTTGTTTATCCTTGTGACTGCAGGGCTGACTGGGAGTTGGGGTTGCTGCCTGCCCAGCATCACCAGAGTATCCACATGGCATATTGCTAGCCCAGGAAAATATCAAAATTCACAATTTGAAGTGTGGTTTCTACTGACTGCATATGGCTTTTGCATCATTGTGTAGTAGAAAAATCCTAAATTGAAACTTCTTAACTTGGAGACCATCTGTATTCAACTCTTCCTAAAATAAAGACTGCTAGACACATTTACAAATTATCTCATTGAAACTTTCCAACAATCTATTCCCTCCAATTCCAACTGGGTCCACATTATGTAGGAGAGAGAACATCTAGCCAGACAGCAGAAAGCCTGGCTTCTGACTCTTCTCTGTTGCTTACCAGCTATTCAAAGATGGGCATCTCACTCTACTGATTTTAAACCTTGGTATTAAAATCAACTGGAGATAATAATGGCCAAAGTCCACACATGAAGATAGATGTGAAAATTGCCTCTGTGTTTCAAAGTGCTATTCAAATATCAGGTACTAGAATCTCTTGCAAAGGTATACAAAAAAGACCTTCAATTTTTCACATAATTAACTTTTTAAAATGTAAATTAGAGCCACTTGAAATTTGTTCCTATAACAAAGTCACTATCACTTTCTAATGTGTTCCTATATACAAGAGCTCCTATAAGAAGGAGCTGAGGTAGGATGGAAGGATGGAAATAAAAATTATTAGGATAGTCAGTGTCCTTAAGCTTCTTCCCTGCAGTTTTCTTTTTCTTTTTTTAAGTTAATTTTTATTGGAGTATAGTGGATTTACAATGTTGTGTTAGTTTCAGGTGAACAGCAAAGTGAATCAGTTATACATATACATATACCCTCTCCTTTTTAGATTCTATACCCATATTGGTCATTACAGAGTATTGAGTAGAGTTTCCTGGGCTATACAGTAGGTTCTTATTAGTTATCTATTTTATATACAGTAGTGTGTATATGTCAATCCCAATCTCCCAATTTATTCCTCCCCCCAATCTTTCCCCCTTGGTAACCGAAAGTTTGTTTTCTACATCTGTGACTCTATTTCTGTTTTGTATATAGGTTCATTTGTACCATCCCTGCAGTTTTTAAAGCTATCGAGAATCAGGCTCTTACTCTGTGCCAGGGACTAATTTAAATGCTTTATATATGTTTCAAAAAGAAAAAAGACAAACTCCTTCTGGGAATGAAATTTTTAAAAACCCCAGTGGACATGGTTTCAATATTCTGGAAAAAAAGAAAAAAGAAAAATTAGGCTGAATTGCCCTGTTGTTAAAGGTTGGGAACTGGGGACCAAGGGAGGTGCTGAAAGGTGAGACTGAAAAGCAAGAGGCAGGATCCCAATTAGGTGTTGATTCAAGGCAAGTTAGTGACAAGTTTCTGGTTGGGGAAATGTCTGAGGAACTTTTGAAAATTGTATAATTCTAGCACACTTTATTGAAACACCTGCATATCTTTGAACTTTAGTAAAGACTTCACCCCCTTCCACACCCCCAAATACATACACGCTCTTATGGTAGTGATACTATGGGGAGGGATTAAGAATTGAGACAGGGGCTTCCCTGGTGGCACAGTGGTTGGGAGTCCGCCTGCTGATGCAGGGGACACGGGTTCGTGCCCCAGTCCGGGAAGATCCCACGTGCCGCGGAGCGGCTGGGCCCGTGAGCCATGGCCGCTGAGCCTGCGCGTCCAGAGCCTGTGCTCCGCGACGGGAGAGGCCACAGCGGTGAGAGGCCCGCGTACCGCTTAAAAAAAAAAAAAAAAAAAAAAGAATTGAGACAGCATCGGGTATATGATAACATGGAAAAGGAGACTAGACAGGTGGAGACAAGCAGAAATCAGAACTGAAAAAGCCTGGTACACATGTGTGCATCACTATGAGGCCTTAGAAATGGATTCAAATCTAGAATCTTGCAGTTATAAGTAGTGTGATCTTGGGAAAGTTCTTTTTCCATTCTGAGACACTGATTCATCAGGAGTAGTTGAGGATGATGTTCACTTCCACCTTGAGAGACTGTTGTCTAGATTGAATACGAAAAAAATATATGTATGACCAATGATGGTTATATGGATATACTCAATGTACTGTAGCCTCTTTATGCCTTTCTGTCCTCTACGAGTTAAATGAATGTTAAAATGCCATCCCTCCCTCTTTGACTCTCTCCAGTATTAATGAGGATATTTCTTGGAATAAAAGTTAAGGACACTGCTATAGAGAACCAGGTGGTAACCTTGACTACCTGCTATATATACTCCTTCCATGAGTAAACTCTCTTTGCCCGACCTTTGGTGTGGATTTTACCGTAACAGTGAACTAGGTAAAACTACCCCTGCCAGTTCCTGTGACAACACGGGAAGCAAATCCTGAATATCTCTTCATCTTCTTAGCAAATTTACCTAAGACTCTGCTTCCCATCTTGAAACCATCTAGAAAATGGGAAGTGATCTGATAAACTAGCTTCCTTTAAGGTGATATTAAATGATAGTCTAATGTGTAAACTTCTCTGAATAATATGTATATGTTAAAAAAAATAATAACGGAAAGCATATACTGAGCACTTCCTGTGTTAACAGGCACTTTTCTAAGCCCTTTTTATGTACTGTGTACGGTATTTAACTTCACACTACCACATGACAAAGCTACTTTTAATATTCTTATTTTGAAAATAAAAATAAAAGTCCATGACTTTGGACTGTTAATTAATACTTCTGAGCGCTAGACCTCTATGTCATGTCACTCCCATTTTATACTCCCCCAGACTTTTCTCACAGCTCACAGAATTTAGTCCAAGTTTCTATAAGGCTCCAGTGATCAACTTTTCCATCTTAATTTTGTAAACAGGTCAAAGTTTCTTCTATTTCTGTTCCTCCTCTATTGCATGCAGAGCTATCCCCACATCTTTCATAACCTTGCCAACCTCCATTCGTCTCCGGGACCAAATGAAACGTAACTGTCACTGTAAAGTGTTTGGAGATGCTGTGGTTAAATCCACCTGTTCAAAACCTCTTATTACATACTCCGCCACCCTGTAAAACACTAACACGGTGCTAATTAATATTAATTTTTATAAGTGTTAGCTCTATTTTTTCCCATAGATAAAAACTCCATGAAAGCAAGACTACGTCGCCTGTTCTGTTTTTGTTTTTCTTATTTTCACCATTTTATTCCATTTCCTATCATACAATAAACTGGACCCAGTACCTACCAGATATTTTCTTATATTCACACAGGTACATCAAACTCAAAATGTCCAGATTCAGCTCCTTAATCTCTCCCTAAAATCTTCTTGAGAATCTGTCTCCATCTGAGCAATGAGCATCTATCTCTCTAATTACACACAGTCACCCAGGGAATCATCCTTCACTTCCTACTCCCTTCCCTCTGCTCATCCACAGTCATTAAGTTGTGTGGATTCTGCTTCTGAAACTTTCTCTTCTCCATTTTCAAAACCCAACATTCAATCTGTCTTGAAATACTTCAGAACTTGTCTGGCCTCTTTGTCTATACTCAACCCCTCAAAAAGATACTTTTTTTCCCCCAAAACACACAGCTGGTCAAGTTAATTTTTTGCTGAAAGTATTTCAATGAACTATTTAACTGTCTTCAAAATATTGTCCCATATTTTTCTGTTGTCCTCCTCCATCCCCACATTCACCCTCCCCTCCAACCATATTACACATCTCCTATTCTCCACAAATATCTGGCCTTTTATGTACATTTTCCCCCTGCTTGAGTTACCATTTTTCCTTTGAGAATGTAGCTAACTCTTATTTATTTTTAAGAATTGCCTGTCAATTCCTCTAGGAGGATTCTCCTCACTCATTCTTACCTCTTGTTCAGTTCTCCAGGGTTTGATACTTTCATAGTGTCCTATGGTCAAATATAAATGTTTCATATTGTATGTTCATTGTCTTTACTGAAATAAGGAAAATCAGATTTGGTTAGAACAATTCCAAAATTCAAAATGGTTAGAAATAATACAATTTTTCCATTATTTGCAGTTTTGTTTGCTATTCAATATTTCTTTCCTGTTCCAGTTTCAGTGTGAAAGAAAATCCAGACACCACAAGAGCACACTGAGGGTTGTGGTTTTGTTTTAGTTTAATAATGAAACATTTGTAATAAAACCCTTCTAATGGTATCATGAAGCCTACAGGAACTATAAAAACATTCAGCTCCCAGGGCTTTTTTTTTTTTTTTTTTTTTGTAGCTCTAATTTATTGGTTTTTGAGATAAAAGCTTCAAAAGCTTCAAAAATGATGTGGGGTGCTTCCCGCTTTTTTAGAACTACAAAGACAATATTCCAACCAGAGTAGCACTTTCCTGCATTAAGGGAACCCAAAGGAATCTCTCCACGGAAGTGGCTGTGGTTTGCGAAAGACACAAGACCTGACCCCTCGTCTTTCACAGAAATCATGTGCTGATTTCAAGGAATTGGTTTCCTCTTCCTGTCTCATTTCCTTATGTTAGAGAGAGAGACAGAGAGAGAGAGAGAGGGAGAGAGAAAAAGGGGTGGGGGGAGGGAGGGAGAGAAGCAGGAAGAGAGGGGGAGAATTTGATGTTCTTTCCATCTGCATGATTTTCCATTTATCCTTTACAGTTTTGTGGTTTATAAAGTTAAATGTTTGAAATGTGAAAGGAAAATGTATGGATTTTTTTTTTTAGCTCAATCTTTGTGTCTTTTCAATGTTTTCATGGCATTACATTCAAAATGACTACTAAACTTATTATTTTACTTTTTATATGAAAGTTGATTAAGTAAGGTTGAGTATATATTAAATGTAGTCAAATTAAGAAAATTCACAGACATTACAAAATAAGTAAATATTTAAATTGACTATGGAATATATATGTATGTATATATATGTACATATACAGTGAAATATCAATTTATATGCATAATTCACATAAAACTATTGACAAGGTAGCAATCTCTTGGCAGGATAAATTCTGAAAAACATTGCTTTAAAAATATGTCTTGGGCTTCCCTGGTGGCGCAGTGGTTGAGAGTCCGCCTGCCGATACAGGGGATGCGGGTTCGTGCCCCGGTCCGGGAAGATCCCACATGCCGCGGAGCGGCTGGGCCCGTGAGCCATGGCCGCTAAGCCTGCGCGTCCGGAGCCTGTGCTCCGCAACGGGAGAGGCCACAACAGTGAGAGGCCCGCGTACCGCAAAAAAAAAAAAAAAAAAAAAAAAAAAATGTCTTTATTAACTTGGCTGCATTTCTTCATCTGTGTTGTTCTCAGCATTTTGTAGCAAATAATACCTACCTCAGGTTTCTGTGTAGGTCAAATAAAATAATATACATAAAAGTTCTGGCACAAATCTAGCATGTGTAAAACCCTCAGTAAATGTAAGTCTTCTCTCTTCAGACATTTGAAATTATAATAGTTCTAAACATTTAATAATTGTTTTATGTTTTTGGTCATGACCAGGTAATATTTTAAATTATCAGAAAAGAGAATGTACCTCTTAAACTGAAGTCATGTCCTTGTTTAGTTACAATGATTTAGATGACCTGAGCATATCTTTTAATCTACCCACTATTTAGCATGGTAACATAGTATAAAATTAATGTCTTTGTTTTTTTAATATTACAGATATATGATCTCAGGCACAGTGAGTGAAACTTGTGGTGCACAATAAGAGGAGGGGGAGTTCTAGCTTCCCATTGTGGGAATATTTCTTGTGTCTTTGACACTTTTACATGAATTTTTTCCCTGCAGAATTCAGTATTCCAATTTCCTAATCTGTACAACAAGGTTAATAACATATAATCTTATAATCTGTTCAACTTTCTTTCTCTTTCTTCCTTCCTTCCCTGCCTCCCTCCCTCCCTGCCTCCTCTTTCTTTTTCAGTCTTTCTTTCATTTCTTTTTCTTCTCTTTCTTTCTTTCTTTCTTTCTTTCTTTCTTTCTTTCTTTCTTTCTTTCTTTCTTTCTTTCTTTCTTTCTTCTCATAACCCAAAGGAAGGAATTTGCAGGAATGTTTTTGCTTTAAACAGTTCTATTGAGGTAAATTTGAAATAATAAACTAGACATACTTAAAGTTACATTTAACAAATGTACTTAAAGTTACAATTTAATAAGTTTTGACATATTTATACTCTTGAGAAAACATCACCATAATCAAGGTAGTGAACATATTCATCTATATCTTCACCACCAAGGTTTCTTCATGCTCTTTTGTAATCCTTCCCCTCCTATCCTGCCCCTCCCAGTGCCCATGCAACCACTAATCTGCTTTTTATCTCAATAGATTACTTTGCATTTTCTAAAGGTTTATATAAATGCAATCATACAGCATGTAGTCTTCTTTCTTATTCATTCAGTTAATCATCATTTTGATTCATCTATGTTATTGTGAACATCGATAGTTCCTTCTCTTTTACTGCAGAGCAGTATTCTAGTGTGTTATTATTCCCAAATCTGTTTGTCCTTTCACCTGTGGAAGGACATCTGTGTTGTACTGCTATGAGCATTCTTGAACAAACCATCCTATGGATATATGCTGGAATAAATATCTAGGTATGAATGGCTAGGTCATTTGGCAGATGTATGGTTAAATGTTTTCAGGAAATGAGCAAACACTCTTTCCCAAAGTGGCTGCATAATTTTACACTCTGACCACCAGTATGAGAGTTACAACTACTTCAAATCATTGCTGACACTTGGTATGATCGGTCTTACTAAATTTTAGACATTCTAATAGGTATATAGTAGTATCTCACTGTGGTTGTGTACATTTTTAACTAAACTTTTTATTTTGAAATAACTACTAATTCACATGCAGTTGTAAGAAATAATACAAAGAAATGCCATATACCCATTGCCAAGGTTCCCCAATAGTGACATCTTGAAAACTATAGGACAATCAATATATTAACATTGATACAGTCAAGGTACAGAACTCTTCCATCACCATAACGATCCTTCCTGTTGCCTTTTTACAGTCACATCTACCTCCGTTTTATTGTGGGTTTTTTTTGGGGGGGGTGGTTTGCGGTACGCGGGCCTCTCACTGTTGTGGCCTCTCCCGTTGCAGAGCACAAGCTCCAGAGGCGCAGGCTCAGCGGCATGGCTCACGGGCCCAGCCGCTCCACGGCATGTGGGATCCTCCCGGACCGGGGCACGAACCCGCGTCCCCTGCATTGGCAGGCGGACTCTCAATCACTGTGCCACCAGGGAAGCCCCCGTTTTATTGTTTTTTATTTGTTTTCTTGGCTTCTTGTTCCTCTGGTTCTCTTTCCTTAGCTTCCTGTGGGTAATCTGAACCTTTTTAAAGATTATACCTGGATTTATTGATCGTGTATTGGAGTGTAATAGTGTGTATCACTTTATATGATAAAGTGGGTAGAGTGGTCATTCCAAGTATTAAAACATACATACATACTTTATTACAGTAGATAGCAATCACTGTTTTACTGCTTTGACTGAAGTGTAGAAATCTTACTTCAATTTAGATCTTTTTTACCCTTCCACCTTTGAAAAATAATTATCTTAAGTATATATTGGGTACCACATGTAACGGTGTTATTTTTGCTTCAACCATAAATTATGATTTAAGAAACTCATAAAAAGGTGGATATTCTGTTACTTACCCTATTTTTATCCACTCTAATGTCTTTCCTTTTAGAAGTTCCAAGCTTTGTTCTGTTACCATTTGCTTTCTGTTTAGAGAACTTCCTTTAGCCATTCTTTAAGGATAGTTTTGCTAGCAACAAATTCTTTTAACTTTTCTTTGCTCAGAATATATTTCCTCTTCATTCCTGAAGGATATTTTTGCAGGATTTAAAATTTGAGGTTAGCAGTTTGCTTCTTTCATTACTTGAAAAATATTGTGTCACTTCCTTCTGGCCTCAGTGATTTCACATGAGAAAACACGCTAATATACATTGATTTTCCTCTTTAAGTAATGTGTCATTTCTCTCTATGGTTGCTTTATATATATATATATATATATATGTATATATATATATATTTGTTGTTGTTCTTGTTCTTAGTTTTCAGAAGTTGATTATGTGTATTGGCATGGATCTATTTGAGTTTGTCCACTTGGAGTTTTGCTCAATTTTTTGAAACTGCAGGTTTATATCTTTCCTCAAATTTGGGAAGATTTTAGCTATTATTCATTCAAATACTTTTTCAAATACTTCAAGTTCTCTCCTCTCCTCTCGGATTGCAAGGATATGGATATTAGCTCTTTGTTATTGTCCTACATGTCATTTTTTTTAACATCTTTATTGGAGTATAATTGCTTTACAATGGTGTGCTAGTTTATACTTTATAACAAAGTGAATCAGTTATACATATATATATGTTCCCATATCTCTTCCTTCTTGCATCTCCCTCCCTCCCACCCTCTCTATCCCACCCCTCTAGGTGGTCAGAAAGCATCGAGCTGATCTCCCTGTGCTATGCGGCAGCTTCCCACTAGCTATCTATTTTACGTTTGGTAATGTATATATGTCCATGCCACTCTCACTTTGTCCCAGCTTACCCTTCACCCTCCCCATATCCTCAAGTCCATTCTCTAGTAAGTCTGTGTCTTTATTCCCATCTTGCCCCTAGGTTCTTCATGACTTTTTTTTTTCTTAGATTCCATATATATGTGTCAGCATACGGTATTTGTTTTTCTCTTTCTGACTTACTTCACCCTGTATGACAGACTCTAGGTCCAATCCACCTCACTACAAATAACTCAATTTTGTTTCTTTTTATGGCTGAGTAATATTCCATTGTATATATGTGCCACACCTTCTTTATCCATTCATCTGTCTACATGTCATTTTTTTTAAGTCTATTTGCTTTCTGTTGTTGAGATTAGGTAAATTCCATTGATCTGTCTTCAAATTCACTGATTCTATCCCTGTCATCTTCATTTCAGTGTTGAAACTATTGAGTGACATTTTTCAGTTATTGGATTTTTCAGTTCTATAATTTCTATTTGGTCCTTTTTTACAACTTCTATTTCTTTCCTGATATTTTTCAATGTTTTCATTTGCTCAGAAGAATTTGTAATTGCTTGTTGAAGCATTTTTGGATGGCTGCTTTAAAAATCTTGTCAGATAAAATCAACATCTGATGCATCTTGATTGTTGGCATCTGTTGATTATATTTTCTCGTGTTGTGATTTTCTTGGTTCTACATAGAGTTGACATTATATTATGAGACTCTCAATGTTATTAAACTTTTTAAAGGAGGCAGTCCCCTGGGAAGGTGTAACACTAGGCTGTTGGGTGTGTTCACTCACCTTCCAACCGTGCCCTGCTGACACTGCTCCCACACTCGTGAGCACTGACTCACACAGCTGAATTGCAGACAGCTGGGGTGGAAGATCAGCTTCTCCTTGACCCTGATGACACCTCCACATTAAAAATAGGGCACCTATTCACCCCACCTCATTACCTCTGAACGGGGGGGGTGGTAAGATCAGCTTTCCATTGATCTTGCTGCCCCCAAGAAGGTGGAAAGTGACGAACTCAAGCCCAAACTGCCTTATTGCTGCAGGCTGGAGTCAGAAGCTTAACTCTCCACTGGGGTCCCCAGACACCAGGAGGAGGGAGGTGGGGCGAGCAGCATGTCAACCAATCCCATTCCCATCACCTCCTTGTGCCTCCTGAGGTAGGTGCTCAGCAGCCCACTAAATCTGCAACCCATGCTGACAATGGAGGAGCTGTGTGCAGAAACAGGAGTGTGGTTGGCCTTGCTCCAAACAGCTTATTCAGTCTCATTGCTGCCGGGTGGATAGGAAGTTCAGCTCCCCACTGGGTTTCCGAGATACCAGGGGTGGGAAGGAAGTGAAATACTCACTAGCATTTACTTGTACCACCTTGTTTTATTTTATTGATGTAAGATGGGGTAGAAACTCATCTCCCCACCACCATGGAGGAAGGGGATGTGAATTCTAGTGATAATCAGCTATACCTGCACTGCCTCTTTACATCTCTTTGCTTCTGGGTGTGGCATGGAGGCGAGCTGGCCCCTAAACTGCACAGATATGATCCTGGTGGAGGAATGGGCGTGGCACGTGCATCTGCTAGACAGGTTGATCGGCTCCCTGCTGTGCCTGCCAATAATGGAATTGGCTTCTGTGGGCAGGGATTTGGGGTGGAACAACACTTCTCCTGAAATATAGTATCTTGAAAACCAGTGTTTCATATATTTTATCCAGTTTGGGGGCATTTCATGCAGAAAGGTAAACATAGTCACTGTTACTCCATCCATTTATTTCAGGCTGGAAGCAGAAGCCTGAAATAAATCTTATAAAATAATTATCAAACTTTTTGAAAAGATGGCTTTGAGTTGAGCAAAAGTGGTCACAGTATCCAGCATTGCTGACGTGCAATCAAATGTAATAAACTGGAGTACATCAAAGTACAAGATCAAAAACTGAGTCACACTGGTATCCGCTCCATAATGACCGCTCCCATGAGTGTGGGAGCAGTGTCAGCGGGGCACAGTGGGAAGGTGAGCAGGCACACCCAACACCCCTTGCCAGGAGATTGCCTCCTTTAAAAGGTTAAATAAGATTTCAAAGATGGAGTGTTCCCCCAAAAGATCCAATCATTAGTAAACTGATGGCTTATGTCTAGAGTCTGTTAAGCATTCCTTAGTGTTTTATTGAAATGCAAACAAAAATAATGAAATGGGGATGGAGAGATACTTATTCAAATAAGTAAAACTGATTATCACTTATGTACATTTGTGAATAGCGTTTATCGTTTAGCTAGTAGTTTGGGAACAATGTAAATTTCTTAATTTTGATAACTTCACTATGGTTAGGTAAGATGTTAATTAGGGGAAGTTAGGTGAAGGGAATACAGAAACTCTTTGTACTAAGTTGGCAACTCCTCTGTAAATTTAAATTCATCTCAAAGTAAAATAGTTAATTAAAAAAAAATTGTTCCCTACATTGTTATTATCACAGCAAATGACTTGAAATGTCAGAGTCATTTTCATTCTACTCCCTGATCCAATCAGTCACCGAAGCTTGATTTTTATCTCTGCACTATCTTTTGTCTTCTGCAACACACTCTTTGCTCAAGTTCCCATTAGTTCTAGTTGGATCATTGCAATGACTTGCACATTAATCTCCCTATTTCTATGTCTGAGAAGGAAAAACTAACTTAATTGGGTCTCCCTCTGTGAATTGGCTAGAACTGACTCACCTCATCATTTGGTAGCCACTTAACTCTTCTGGACCACAATGTCTTCAACTGTAAAACGGGAATAATTACAAAGTAACAGTGAGACACAAATTATATACAATCTTGGAATCAGCGAAGTGTTTGCATTTTTAAATGCTAATGCATAATTACTTGCTAGACACAGCCAATAGCAAACAGCTGCTTCCAGGAAAATCATTTTACCCATATGTTTTAGTTTCACAGGCTTCCTGTGATTTGATCGCATAAAAATAACCTCCAGTGGTGACACTAAAACCCAAAGCACACAGACGAGCTTCAAGCCAAGTCCATCTTGGGGACTGCAATGGCCTCCTATTTCTACTTTGCTCAATTTCAGCCATGTAATATATAGTAATACAGGGCTAAAGCTGTTAACTTTCATTTTGTCACCTTCAGTAACTTCTTAAAGCCATATACCTCCAGAGCTGCCTACAAATTAACCTCAAGTAAAATAAGTCACCCTCAAATGATTGAATTGCCTTCCTGGATACATGTAGTAACATTCATTGATTAATGCACCTGTGAGTACATGGGTAAAACAGCAACAAATGTTTCAAAAAGAAATAATTTTTTTTGCAAGTTCAATTGCAGGAAACAATAAGATATGCTTTTAAGATTATTCATAACCTTTAAAAACCATCATCACCTTTATAATTTTTATAAAATTTTAATATCCTTTATGAGAAGGAACACAAACTTTAGCACAGTTTACAGTCTTTTAAAATTAACAATATTTTGCAGAATTTCCCTTTACAAGTCACTGACTCAACCCAACCAGGCCGGAGGTCCAACTCCTCCATTTTTTTTTTTTTTTTTTTTGCCTTCATAACAAAGAAATCATCAGAAATTTCTTAATGACAAATAACAATGAGATACCTTATATTTTTTATTATGAACTGAGCATATTTTAAAATTAACATAGATATATGAAAAAGATGAAAAAGACCAAAGCAAGCCTTGTATTTTAGTAGAATTTTCCAGTTTTCAATAAAAGTAACACCCAGACAGCACCATATGTTGGCTAGGTAGAGGGAGGAAGGGTGATGAATAATTCAGAATTGCCGCGAGAACCTTAACATCGTAATGGTTTTCATACTGCCTGGTTATTTCTTGCTGGACTCACTTAACTGGCAGAGTCCATGTTTCCTCACAGCTTTATTCAGTGAAGAAAATCTATACTTAGACCCTAAGCCTTAACAAATTGCCAAGGGATGAGGCTAAAGATGACTGCAGATCTCTGCATATTTAAATATTCAGGAGCCTAACCTGATAAATATGGAGGGTAAAGCAGAAATTTAAGTGAAAGAAAGGTTCCTATTTGCTTCCCAGGTAGTTTGCCAGTTCACTGTGATGTTAAATAAGAACCTTGGCTTTCAATATTGACAGATGAATGATCTGACTCTGGAGGAACAGTTATTATCCAGTAAGGGCTCTGTGTTATACAAGCAATTCTGTTTTAGTTCTGGGGGCATAAGGACCCTCCACTATTACCTGCAGCTTGAGAATGCACAGCTGGAATGGCAATGGATTTGTTATTTGTAAAACATCCATGAATTTCATCACAGGCCTTCTACCAACATGGAAGCATCTGTGAGTCAAACCGTTCCCCAGCTGTTCATCCACTACCTGCAGGTTCTTACAGCATAACACCCCTATTAATACTGCTGGTTACCCTGCACCCCTAATGAGTCCATACAAAATCGTTCCTTTTATACTGCAGTTTAATGTATGAAATCCCTCCAGATAAATCCCTTAAGGTTCTTTAAAAAAATGTCTTTTTGGAATTGCTACCAGAGTTTCTGGGGCAACTCTCCACATTTTCATCTGAACCCCTGTTTGTTTCCTAAGTTTTTTGCAAAGGGTCCTCCCTTCCAGGCAGATGCATTCTTGGTGCTTTCTTGCACCAATAGAGAAAATGTCCATGAAAGCAAGATTCAAAGGCTAAATAGAATAAAAACAAAATACCAGACTGGAGCTGTTTTAGGAGTTACCTTCAAAAGCACAATTGCTTCAGGACCCCTTAACAAATAACTTTTCTTTTTAAGGCTCTTGAAATTGTAATTTCTTTAACAGTGGCACACATATTTTAGGCTTTAATTAACAGCTTTAGTGATACTAATTTGTATCATTGCACTGCTGTACTTTTATTTCAAGGCAAATTTTATGTATAAATTATTTGGTAAGGGGTATTTAACAGCTTTACTTCAGGAAATGGAAAGGGAGTAAACTTTCATATCAAAAGCAAAACAATAATATATAATGTTTAAATTCGCAAAGAACATTTATTTAACTTAAACACTGACTAATAATTATGGTAAATGAACGATTACAAGATTTAGTAATTCAACAAACTTCTGCAAGTTTGTTGATTATTATATTTTGTTTTATAGCCCCCAAATTTCAGTAAGATCATGTTAACTGAGGTAATACATGAACCCTTTCAGCAGCAGCTTGCCATTTCTTCCACATCAGCAGTTCCCCATTTCTTGACATCAAACTGAGTATTCTTTCCAATACCTAACATTTGTTTTTCTCTGGATGCATGTTTCTTTGGATCTAAAAAATATAGATTCAGTTTAATAAGAATATAGTGTCAAGTGTAATAGCTTTAATCTGATATATCGCTCATTAACAAAGCAATATCAATAGAGTCTCACTTCTGTGTGGATTTCTAGATTCCATTTGGATTTTGGTGTGATTTTTAAATTTCATATATTGATGATCATTTTTAGATTTTAGCTATTTATTAGATTTGTTTGTACTCATAAATGAACACAAATATGATGTATTTTTAAAATAAAATTCCTGTTACAGAGGCCACTTTCAAATGGGAAATAATATATTTGGCTCTGTACTCCAAGAAAGGAAATAAGTCAAATACCTTCTGCCTGCATACATTAAAAGTAACACATTACCAGTTCATAAGTAGAAGAGTGACAGACAGTGTGTATTGTGCATGCCAGTGACAAAGGATAGTGGGCTAAGCTCATCAGCCTCTGATGTGTGGCCTGGTTACCCCCACTAAGCAATATTTCTCTAAAGATATAACCATTCTTTTTTCCATTTATTATTCCCATACATATCATTACTTTATACATCTCTTTCTCAAACCCAGTCTCCATTGAACGACTTACGGAGTCTTCAATCTCATAGTCATGGGGAATGTGTGTTATAAATATTTCCTCAGTGAAAGAATATCGGTTTAACTTAAATTCAATTAAATAGCAACTTTGACTCATGTAGACCAAACTTATGAAACAAATACTTCTGTTTTAAATTCTCACAGAAAAAGTCTTTACTATTTTCAGTTAATTGTGTCAATGGTTATTTAAATTTTTGTTCTGAAGAATTACCATGTAGCATCAGAGGATTTTCTCAGTTATTACATTGTTTTGGTTTGAAAGAATTCTAACACTTGAAGTCTAACACTTCCTTTTCTGTAGAGGTGATAATTCCTATCACTTTGCCATCCTCTTCCTTCCACTCCCAATCCCCACCAGTAACAGAAATGTAGGGCACAGCATAATTTTGATCAAGCACTACATGCTAAAATCTCCATCAGCTTGGGTCTTCCCTGGTGGCGCAGTGGTTGAGAGTCTGTCTGCCGATGCAAGGGACGCGGGTTTGTGCCCCGGTCCGTGAAAATCCTACATGCCCAGGAGCAGCTGGGCCCGTGAGCCATGGCCGCTGAGCCTGCGCGTTTCAGAGTTTCAGAGACTAAGGAAGGTATTTTTAATTCAACTTCTGTAATACTATAGATGAATGAAAGGTTATTATTACTATTGACTTTATAACGTCTCAATTTAATTTCTAAAATGAAGCATTTCATAAATGGAAATCTGTTACACGTAAATTAATAAGACTAGCTACTTCCTTATTTAGCTTAAAATGAAATAGGCACGTAAATACCTGCGATATATAGTAAGCATATGAATAGTTTAGTTGGAACGTGTTCAAGTAGCACTTTTAAAAAAACTCTATGCTGTGCTTCCCTGGTGGCGCAGTGGTTGAGAATCTGCCTGCTAATGCAGGGCACACGGGTTCGAGCCCGCTCCGGGAGGATCCCACATGCCGCGGAGCAACTAGGCCCGTGAGCCACAACTACTGAGACTGCGCGTCTGGAGCCTGTTCTCTGCAACAGGAGATGCCGCGATGAAGAGTGGCCCCCGCTTGCCACAACTATAGAAAGCCCTCGCACAGAAACGAAGACCCAACACAGCAAAAATTAATTAATTAATTAGTAAACTCCTACCCCCAACATCTTCTTTAAAAAAAAAAAAAGACTCTATGTTAAAGGAGTATAGCTTGGTAATTTAGTAGCTCTTTCAGAATATAAATACCTATAGGTAGAACGGGAAAATTTCTGCCCTTAGAGCACCAGTCATAAGTTTCATAAGTAGACATAAGTAGGCTGCCTGGGAAATGGTTAATTTTGTATTCCCTGGCCTTTGATATTGTTGGAAGCATGGGAAAAAATATTAATTGTTCAATTTTTTTTCAGTCCATTTGAGACTAGTATAAGCAGTCAAAATCATTTACCCAATTTTCACCACTTGGAACAGAAATTTCAAAATACTAAAGATAGAGCAGTTTCCACTGGTCAACAGGGAATTCTCCAGTAGTGTCTTTAAAGAAAAATCATTAAAAAAAACTGGTGTAATCTTTTTTAGGTTCTCATTATAATACAATAATTATTGAAGGATATTATTTTAAAATATCAAACAGTTGCTTTTCCAGTGAGGGAACTGAGTTACTGAGATACTCTCTCTTAACTGAATTACTCAGTATGATAGATTTGCCCTAGAAATGGTGTTAAAACTATAATCCGAATTTCATGACTCCTGAGCCTGTGTTTGGACAATTCTTTTGCCAGGGTTCCTAACGTTTCGGTAACTGGAAAGGATCAGTAATTCTTTCAGGGCACAAAGGTATCATTTAAATACTCAGGAAGAAACAATTTGCCAACTGTGACATCAACTCCCTGAAACAGTTAATAGAATGGACAGTTTGCACCCATCAAGTATTTTATAGACCTTGGCTCATTCTAGAATCAGAAGTTGTCTTTAACTTTTTACCTTTTAAAATAAACTTAACTTTAATTGAATTTATTTATTTATTTATTTATTTATTTATTTTTTGCGGTACGCGGGCCTCTCACTGTGGTGGCCTCTCCCGTTGCGGAGCACAGGCTCCGGACGCGCAGGCTCAGCGGCCATGGCTCACGGGCCCAGCCGCTCCGCGGCATGTGGGATCTTCCCGGACCGGGGCACGAACCCGTGTCCCCTGCATCGGCAGGCGGACTCTCAACCACTGCGCCACCAGGGAAGCCCGAATTTATGTTTTTGTTTGTTGTTTGCTTGGAAGTCCAGGCAAATAATTATAACCTTGTTTGTTCCATATACTCTCTTGCTTATCCATATGAATTTTCAAAGAAAGAATAACATGAAAGTGAGAGCAATGACAAACTTGCAATTTCAGAGTTTCAATCTTTTTACTTTAGATTACCTTATGTATCTATCAATAAAGACTAACTCTCAATATTCAAATCTTCTCTGTAAATAATAAAATTGGAATGCCTGGTAGTAGAGCTAATAAAAGGTTGGCAGGTAAATATATTCCTATATTGTTACTGTTTTTGAAATCAGAATGAATATCTGAACACAACTTTAGTACCATTACTTAAATGACTCAGTTGCAACTGTTTAGACTCTTTTTTTAAAAAAAAATAAATTTATTTAGTTTTATTTTTGGCTGTGTTAGGTCTTCGTTGCTGGGTTCAGGCTTTCTCTAGTTGTGGTGAGCAGGGGCCTCCTCTTCATTGCGGTGCACGTGCTTCTCACTGCAGTGGCTTCTCTTGTTGCAGAGCACAGGCTCTAGGCGCATGGGCTCCAGTAGTTGTGGCATGTGGGCTCAGTAGTTGTGGCTCACAGGCCCTAGAGTGCAGCTCAGTAGCTGTGGTGCACGGGCTTAGTTGCTCCGCAGCATGTGGGATCATTCCCGGACCAGGGCTCGAACCTGTGTTTCCTGCATTGGCAGGTGGATTCTCAACCACTGCGCCACCAGGGAAGTCCCCTGTTTAGACTCTTGAAGCAAATTTTATCCATGTGTTGCTGATGTTCTGATAAAGTCAAAAATTTGTTTTGCATATGACAAGATGAAAAATAAAGTAAAATGTCTTGGCTGGTTTTTAAAGGTTTAGACAAAAACAATTCATAATGATAATATTACTAAGACCACAGGGCCTGTAATCATGGCCTGCTAGTTCCAAATATAAATTTTTTCTAGAGTTTTATTTATAAATTATACATCTCTGAGTTTGAGGAATATCCCATAGGAAAGATAAGGAGAATGAGGGAATGAGGGAGGGAGGGTGAGGAATGGAATGAGAGAAAGAGAGAGAGAAGAAGAAGAAGAAGGAAGAGGAGGAGGAGGAGGAGGAGAAAGTGTGTGGGGGAGAGAAGATCACTAGAGAGAGGCCAGTGTCTCCTCCTGATATATCCTGTTTTGGCTAAAGGAAGGAAGGCTAAGCAAAGTATGGTTATGTAGTGTTACGGAATGTATTTACAAGGAACTCTGCACATAACACATAAATACCTAACTACTGTTAGATGAAGGCCACAGACCCTTCTTCCTTCCCTCCCTGTCTCATATCACTGTCTTTGTTTCTCTTTGTTTTCTCTTTTCCTTCAACATTTCCCTTTCCTCCCTTTCTAACCAAATGCAATCTATCCACCTGAAACACAATAGCATGCTGACTTAAGTCTTTCTGCTTCTTTATCTTTCAGAAGAAAAACACATTCTACAGTTGAAAACCCAAATTACAGTAAGAAATACACAAGTTATTAGTGATTCTGACTTTGATCACCAATGCCAAGTAATGGACTTTTTTTTCTTCCTTAAAGTGAAAAGTTCATCTTGCAGATAGGAGAACTGATAGTAACGAGGACACTTTATATCAGAACATTTACAATTAAATTTGGTTCTAGAATTTGTAGGTGACATGGGAAATATTTATTTCCTATTAAAA
Source organism: Leucopleurus acutus (assembly GCF_964270905.1). Classification (NCBI taxonomy): domain Eukaryota; kingdom Metazoa; phylum Chordata; class Mammalia; order Artiodactyla; family Delphinidae; genus Leucopleurus; species Leucopleurus acutus. The sequence goes on from NC_139143.1 coordinate 124,526,110, forward strand.
GGTGTGTAGTATTTTAAGAACATAAACTTTTTTTATTAATGCATTTCTGATTTGAGAAAACATTAAAAAATATTAATAAACCTAACTTTGGGAACCTGACTTTTTTTTTTTCTTTTGAAATGCTTTCAAGACTATGGCACTCTTATATGTCTATTATTTCCCTATTAAATACTTCTGGTACATATGCAGATTTTTAAGTATATTAAGAGATTTAATATTGCAAAATATTTATGACCTATACTTGAGTAATTTTATAGTTGCTTCTTTTTACTAAATACTGAAATCTATTATCATTTGTAAGTGTCAGTTCATTTGTTCTAAATGTTTTCTGTTCATATGAAACAAATTGGTACTTCCTATATATTCAAATGTTGTATTTCAAATTTTTCTTTATGTAACGTATTTTTCCAAACATACTTCACCATTTCTGTACAGATCACACCTGAAGTTATCAGTGTTGCTTCCACTGAGAGTAGATAAGTAAAAGGTATAATTGTCACTCAATCTGTCTGATTATTCCATTTTAATTTTGGGAAAAAATTGAAGTTTCTTAAAAACTTGGCTCTTGACATATTGTAGCTAAAGTTCTTTAACTTATGTCTTTAGTTTGCAAACACTGAAGGAAAGTGCCCATAAATATTCAGCTGCCTGAATAAATTAAGATCAAATATACTTGAAAAAGGATGATATGATAATATTCCTTTTGGAAAGAGGTTCTCACCAATTTACATGCAAGAATGAATCTATATCATTTAAACTAATTTTCAGAACGTTTGACAAAGAGCAGCATTATCTTCAGCTCAAAATTTTCTTCTCTAAAAGCATTTATATTGCTAGTGGAAATCAAGCTGCTGGGTTTTCTCTTGACCCTTTTAAGGGTTTTTGATCCTTCTATGGATTCAGACTCTGTTGTGCAGGCATTGTTAGACAAAACCCATGAATATTAAGCCATTATTTTTACATTAGCAAGATTTCCCAAGGTGGGTTTTTATCATTTTAAGACATTTTTGTGTGTGTGTTACTCCCTTTTTGTCTAATCACCTCTAAAATTATGAACTCTACAAGAATAATACATGCTGAATAACAAAACACCTTGAAATATTCATAACTAAGGAAGAAACTGTTAAATGTTCATAAACAAAGTTGTTTGGAGACTCCTTTATTAATTTTTAATTTATTATCAATCAATTCCTTATTTCTTCCAAATTCCTGTAGGGGATTTTGTTAATTAGTCATGTGTAAAATATTCATTAAAACCACCTTCCTATTTTCTTCTTTATTGCAAATTTACATTTCTAATCTTATAACCAAAATAAATGCCATTGGGTAGAAGAATCACATTAATTTTGATCAACAACTTAAAATAGAAGCTCATACAACAAAAGATATGGTAATATAAACTAGACTAATATTGAGGTACTATGTTGGTAGATGCTGATATTGAAATAGCAGATGGCTATCAGGTTCATGTTTGGAAAAAAGTCACCACTACGTAAAATAGAGTATTATGAAATGTACTCTAATCTAAAATATAATAACACAAACGAAATAATAGTCACTTTGTGCTTTTGTACCTTTGTACGTTAAGAATGTTTCAGAAACAACATATACTTTAGTTAGGGATTCAAGGTTTATCAACAGTGGCAAAATTGATGTTAAATTTTAATCATTGAGTTGCACAAGGTTTGCTAGAGCAGTAAACTTCACATTTTAATTTTCTAATTAGTTTTCTTAGTTGTTATTTATTGCAACTAAAATATTTTTTAAATTTTTGAATATTTCAAAATATTTTAATTTTCAGTTACTGTTATTTGGATTCAATGTTACAAATAACAAATAGCATAGGATATGGTACATTTATGTGAACTTAGCATTTTTAATGTAGCTACTGACTATTTCCGATAAGAATGTCAGTAAAACATTCATACAAATATCCTTAAAAGTAATATATGCTAGCTTTGTGAGAAATAAAGTTTCCAATGCCAGATACATAGTGTTGCAAAAAGTGAAATTCTTGGTCTGGTCGAAAACTTTTTTTGTAGGGGGTGGGGATATATCTTATAGTCTCACATTACTCTACTGAAACACTACAAGTTGTCTGTTCATACCACCTCTCTGTGGGAAGTCTATATCCCAATTTTAAGTCTTCAGACATGCAATTCAAATATGCAAAATACAACTCCATTTGGAAAAGTTGCTAAAATAAAGTAACATTATTAATTAGAAAAAATCAAAAACAGATATTTTGTGAGAAGGAAAAGGAAATTATCCTTAAATAAATGGAATATTTTATTTGTTTGTTTTGGGGAAGGGAGCAGTAATTTTACTACCAAATTAAAGTCATGGTTAGTGACAACACAGTTGTACCATGGAGACATTTAACGACATTAACCAAAGGTCTCTCAGTTCCTGTTTTGTCTTCTGACACTGAGCCACATGGAGGCAAAGATGTAGGTAGCACAATTTATTGGTTCTTTTAAAGAGGATCTACTGATTTAATAGCAAAAACTACTGATCAGAACGTTAGGATATATAGACCAACATTTTAGGATTTTATTTCTTAAACAGACAGTCTAACAGAAGTCTGAGTTTTTGAAAGACATATGGCACTATTAAAGCAGATCTCTAAGTAACAGATAAAAATATATACAAAAAAAAAAAGGTTAATCATAGTAGCATATGGCCAATCCTTAGAGACCACTTGCCAGGCTAATTTGAACTATCAGTCAAACTCTTTCGGCTTGTTTATTCTCCTAAAAATCCATCCAACCTGATTTTGATCCAGTCTGCACTGACTTCTTTATCTTGACCACAAAAATATCAAGAACTCATTCTATGGTGACATACACACATAAATTTATACCAGTCTAGTATTATAATAAAAAAGTTAACATGCCTTACTGGGAAAGGATCTATGCTTGCCCAGTTATCACTGCCTTCTTTTCTAAATGCTCCCTAAACATTTTCTCCCCAACAGTATTTTTCAGAATCAACCAACTTAGAGTTCTCTAAATTTCTTTCTGACCCTAAGAACACCTGTCCTCAATATTTTGCAACTCTCATTCTCCAAGAGGGCTCAAAGCAGCAATCATGATTTTACACCTCTGTTATTTTTTAGTCTTAGGCAAAGTTATTCTTCAACACTATGTTCCCTAATTTACACGGAGCCCTTTAGGAGATCTTAGAGTCTTCTCTCTGTCTTGTATGTATAATTCCCCTTGATTATACATGTTGCATGACTTTCAGTTTGAAAATCAGTTTCACATTTTAGGAGGTAGGATGGGGAGTAGCTAAAGAAGAATGTGAAGTTCAGTCCTCTCTTTTATAGATGAGGGTCCTGAGGTCAAGCACAGGGTGTTCAATGAACAGAGGGCTGGGACCTGGGGCCACTCCACTAGCTCATTCTTCCTGAAAAGGGACTGAATCATGTGTGTGAATGAGTATACTATGAGAAAAAAAATAAGTAAAAATACTCAGCTCTGATCTGGGTTTAAGTTTCAGTTTAACCCATAGGCTAATTTTTAAACATAGTTTCTTCATCTGAAACAGGCAAAAAATGTCTTGTCTGTTTTACAACACTGTTGTGAGACCCCAAATTGGGAAACAAAGCAAGAAAACCGTAATTGAGTATATAAGCATAAGTTATTATAATTATATAGTAAATTATACCATCTATCCCTTGTTCTGGCTATAAACTTTTAAAAAATTAATATAGTCAATCCTTTCTGTTTCTCAAAAATGTTTTAAAATCCTTGGAGTGTTCTTATCTTTCTAGGCTGAATTGTACAAAAAAGACCATGAGTTTTTGCATAACTCAACAAAGTCTTTTGCCTAACATACCTTTTGATGATAATCAGTGTTTAAAGTTTTTGAAATTGTGTGTGTGTGTGTGTTTTCTACAAGAGTAATTTAACAAGTTTAATTCCATGTGGTGTTAGGATGCTAGCTCTCCCAAAGAACTAGTAACAATGCTTTCTCAGTACTGTAAGAATGAGATATTTCTGAGAATATTCTCAGCTGTGTTTGAAAAGACTTTTAAATGTAAGCTGTGGCTCCTTTTTAGAAACATCTCCTGACAACGAGTTTTTCCCATTTAAGACACTGCCATATGCAGCATCTTCTTGCTCAGAAACTCTGTTTCATCTCTGCAAAAATATATTGTGTTATTTTCTTCTGAAAATATTGAAACCTTGAGTAAAATTAGTCTTTTTTAATAAAGAACACCTACATTGTACATTATTCTAAAAATGTGTTCTCTCTGATCCTTCAATAGCTGCTAGTAAGTTGAGTCTTATAAAAACAAACAAAACAAAATTACAGTCTATAACATAGGCAAATGATCAAAATCTATTTTGTTTTTACTACAACACACTGTGAAACTTGACTAAAGAAAACTACTTAATTTTTATTGTAAATGTATCTAGTTCCTTCATGGATATACATGAAATAATTTCTCATAAACATTTTATATACAGTTTTAAAAGTGCCTACTATCTCAAATACATTTTATGAAATAATTAGTGACCAAACTCATGTAAAAAATCATAAAAGAGAAGTTTTTCAAAGAAGGTAGTTGATTTTGGTTTTGGTTTTATTTTTTTAAAGAGTTAATTAAGCGATTATCCACAACCCCAAAACTTATTCACAGGAGAGCAAAACAATTAAATGTAAAGTAATGTTATTGGTTATACTCCTGGGACTTTGTCATAACAAATATTTTTACTTCACTATGCAATAGAAAAGAGAAATTTATTTTCCACTATCATTTCAAATTCTAATTACAACTTATGCTCAGAAAGTCATGTGTGAAACATAGTGCCCTGATAAGAAATTTGAACACTTTTTTATTCACATTCAAAAATCTCTTTAAGTTTAAATTCAGTTGAAAAGGGAGGGATTTAAAAGAGAATCAAAGATTAAGAATTCATCATTGCAGAATGACATTTCTTTTGACAACGTAATTTGATTGCTACTCAAAAATAAATAATTTATGTTTCAAATGCTGTGAATATTTATTTAGTGTCATAACTGTCATTTGTTTGACTTTTTTCCCCATGGATAAAGAAGAACAATTGCATGTCTCTTATTACACAGCCAAAGTGATTCCTGGTATTGGAAAACCACAAATGGTGTGTACTTTAAAATGGGCGGCAGATTTTTTCAGTTGTCCTAATAAATCACAAAAAGAACCAATAGAATTTTCCTAATACCTCTCCACTTGCTCTAAAGCCAACCCTTTATAAAACATGATTCAGAAACAACTCTATCCACGCTACTTGATAGATATTATTGATTTAATAAAAGAATAAAAAGATTCAAATTTTGACGCTTTTCCAAAAATTAAGTCTCTGTGGGTTCCAAATAGTATCTTTGTTTCTATATTATCATTTTCTTTAGGAACTACCCATAATCCTGACTTAAGGGTCCAACATGGCATGCCAGAACAGATCACAGGTTAGGAATTAAGAACAACTTCTAGGAAATTAAGTTAGACAAGACACTACTATATTCTGGGCAGGAGTAAGTCATATTTTAATTAGAATACAGTGTTCCTGTTAAATAATGTTCTAACATTTTAAAACAACAATTTAAATTAATTTATGTGAAACCTACAAAGCCTCTAATTTATCTTTTTTTGTAGATCAGTAAATTCAACATCAGAAAACATTTTTCTGGATGAAGGATTTTGGACAAAACATTAACACTGTCTAAAATGCAATGAAATTTCTATCTTGTACTATTTTTGCTATGTATTATTTAGCAAAAATAGTACAAGATAAAAATTTGTACACTATCAAATAAATGGATTACTTTGCTGATGGTGATGATTAATATCTTTGGCCAATTTAGCCAGACTCCTTTTCATCCAAACTGAATGTACTATTGGTAGTTAAACCAGCCTGCATAAACTAGACATATTTTATTAGAGAATTGAACCTTAATGAAAAGCTGTTGACAATAATAAGATAATGAACTAATATACAAGTCAACGTGTTATAAAAGAAATGATAGTACATTGAAGTAAGTCAAGAATTTTGAGATATAGTCACTCAACAAATCATGGACTGGGTTTCTCTTGGTCTGTAAAATATATGGATTGAATTATACGTTCCCAAATGTCTACCCAGGAATAAAGTACTATGTTAATGGTCAGAATCAGAAATCAATATTGTTTTATAGATCACTAGTAACATATCAATACTGACACTAAATTATACTTCTGTGAGTCAAACATTATTTCATATCCATTACTTCAAATGATCCTCATCCCACCTTTAAAAAAATGCTATGTGGGAGCCAGGATAGACATTGCTATTATTACTATCCCCATTTTACAAACTAATGCTAAATGAGATTGTGTAACATGCCATGGATGGAAGCATAAAATATTCAACTGAGGATAGAGTTCAGATTTTTTTTCAGCCCAGGAGAATGAAAGTGTTTTAGAATTCTTATGAAATATTGTCTCAATTTTTTTAAAAAAATCCCTGATAACAGAGCATTTTGATTTATATTAAAAATTAAATTTTGCATGGGTTAAGGGATAGATTAAAATATACAAAGATTGAAATGTTCTATTCCACATATGTAATAATATGTAAAAGCAAGAAAACTAACCCTATTTTTTTATTCTTCACTAAATATTTTTATGAAATAGTGGGAAAATGATCATTTAAGTTTTTAGATATTAGGTACTTCAACTTAGTAAGTTGTACTTGCATTTCAAACAGTATATCAGAACTGAAAAATGCATACAATTATTATGATGTTTAAAAGAACCCATTTTTCTCTGGGTTTAAGTATGAGTAAATAAATTATATTTAAAACCTCTAGAGCTAATTAGAATCAAGTTTAATCACATTAATTTTAAAGCCAATTAATTCACTAAATATAAATGTGCACAAACTATTAATACCAATTGCTTTTAGATACCTAATATTAAGATTTCTCTGATTGAAACATGATCATGTTTCTAAAATATTTACTTACATGGTATCTTAAAGCAACCTCAAGAAATGATTATCCTTTAAACAATATGTCATCAATTATGTTGTAGTTCATAAAATTTGAAATACAGAGATAGAGATGTGTATCATTTATATGTCAAAGACATTTGAATATTAACTCTTGAAAATGTTCTTTCATTTCTAGTACTGATTTCCTGGTGAAGAATAATATATTTGAATGATTGAAGGTAGATGAATGAATACGACAAATTAAGACACAGTGAAACTTAAATACTTCCTTCAGTCAGTTCATTTTGGTAGAAAGTTCATGACAACTTGCAGTTTTTCTTTTTTTAGTTCAGTGACAGTAAGTGGAAGTATATAACTGCCAAAAGGTTATTAATGTGTAGACTAAGGAGAGACTATTTTTGATTTGCTAAAAAATAAATACATTTCTGTAGTCCAACTTTAAATCTTATTTCTGGATGGATTCCATTCCATATTTCAGTAGACAGAAATTGTCTTTTAACTCAGAACAGAGCGACATATCTATTGCATTTTGACATCTACTTTTTACAAAATTTATGAAAAAAATAACATAATAATAGTTTTTGAGAGCATTGTAATGTTTTCAGTAATGAAGTGAACTGAAAAATAAGGGAAGGAAGGAGGGAGTCCTGGAAGGAACAGGGAGGGGAAAGAAAATGGGAGTGGAGGGGAGGGGAAGGGAGAAGTGAGGAAAAGAAATAATCCTGATGCCCTAATAAACACACTTGCCTTCCATCGCCTCGTATTCATTACATTGAGCAGTTTGTCAGCGGCAGAATGAAGCAATTCACAGATTCTGCAGATTCCAGTTAGACTCACAAGAATGGATTTTGGACTTCCTAAGAACTCACAGAGAAGATGAAATTTGGCAGGACCCAAGTGAAAATTCATTTCATCCGTTTTCATTTTATAGTGTCTATAATGTATTTTTGATTACTAAATGGAAAAGAAAAAATGAAATTCTACCATATGAATTTCTATTAAATATCATTTTAGCTATCAGTTGTAACACACCTGTTATTTGATGCATTTCAGTCAATTGACATAATTATATATTTTTGCAACCTATATCATTCTATGAAGGCATATTTTTTGCAATAAACCCAATTTATTAAAAATGTATTCAAACATCTTAACACATACCAAATATTTGTTTCCAATATATTTAAATATTCTTCAGTCTGAATCCATAAGGGATTGATAACATGTGGTTGTTTTTAAGTTAAAATGAGTCTCCGTTTCCATGATAATGTCATGAGAGCCCTGCAAGCTATCTTTAGAAACATACAAGTCAGCACATGCACTTTAGATTTGCATACAATTTCAGGAAGTTTTGAGGCTTCCTGATATCTCTTCACAAAACCCTCCCAGATTCTGCAGCTCCATCAGTTGCCTCCAAAATTGTATCATTTATCAGTTTATCAGTTGCCTCCAAAATTGTATCATTAAACTCACATATCCATTACATTTTTAGTATCCCCCATATAGGTACATATTTATTAACATATTCAAAAGTAGATTTTTGAAAGGATGAAATAAAGATGTAATGAATAATATTTTACTGCCTCCTTATAGATATGACTTCAGAGTATAATTACCTATATTCTTGGTTATGATTCATAATTAATGATAATATGTAAAACTTTGCTTCAAAAAATTCTTTAATTTTTTGGCTAAATTTTTGTCAGATTATATATGTCACTGTTTTTACTTCTTAAAATGACTCATAGGACTTCCCTGGTGGTGCAGTGGTTGAGAGTCCGCCTGCCGATGCAGGGGACACGGGTTCGTGCCCCGGTCCGGGAAGATCCCACATGCAACGGAGCAGCTAGGCCTGTGAGCCATGGCCGCTGAGCCTGCGCGTCCGGAGCCTGTGCTCCGCAATGGGAGAGGCCACAACAGTGAGAGGCCCGCGTACTGCAAAAAAAAAAAAAAAAAAAAGAGACTCATAGTATAAGTATCAATATCTCACTTTCAGAACTGGCAGTCTATGTATTACGATATTTATTTATATACATACTGGTTTTATATATATATATATATATATATATATATATATATATATATATATATATATATATATACACTGGGTTATTATTTTGTATCTCATGAAGATGGCTCATCAACCAATCAAATTTTTAATGGGTAGAATCTTGCCTAAACAGGAATTTCTCAGAGAGATGCTGAAAACAAAAATATCCTTACATGTGTATTTCTATATACATATATTTAAATATCTTTAGTTGTGTCATGGTCAGCTTTAAGTAAATGTTTAAACGCTTCCATCTTAACTTATCTAAATCTTCCCTAGCTTAGGTACTCTAAATATGCACTTCACTGAAAATATTTAAGGCGATTTTCTGACTCATATTTCTACACTCACACATCTTATTTAGATCTTTTCTTTGGCTGTGTCATTTTATAGAAAGAATAAAAGAAAATGCATTTTTTAACAAATACATTCTCTTTTGGTTTATCACTGCCAAATATGTTTTTACTGTAATGAGAAATGTTATCTTCTGTGAAAAAACATTTTATGTCACCCATTTCTCAAATTCACTCATTAAAAACATATTTGAATGCATATTATTTATTCATACAGTACTCTGCAAGGTACTTCAGATTCCTTTTTCAACAGTTGATATGTGTTTCCTTCCTTTATATAATAACTCTCAGTTTTAAATTAATTGAATTAACAGGGTACCACCCAAATTTCCTCTGACAGTTTTTTTTTTTTTTTCCTACTCAGATGCACACTTCCTAAACAGTAGAAAATAGGTAGTGCTTATCAACCACAAAGAATAACTTAACTCTGTATAAATGGTCACATAAGAATCAGTCCCCACCCTCAAAATCTGAGTTTAGAATAAATCCTGGAAATAGTTTTATCAGGGAATATGAAAGTTGACATTTCTAAAGTTAGCATGCTTATTCTTTAGTGGTTAAAAAAAAAAGAAGAAAAAAAGAAAAAAGACTGATCTAATCATTTCAGAATTCCAAATTACATCAGAGACAGTGATTCTTAAAATGAAAACATACTTCATAGACCTACTCGGTAAGGTTTATATTCTGTACCATGACAAAGTATTTTGGGAGTGAAAATGACAGATGTGAGGTACATTAGCAAAATAAATAGTCACTTCTTCCCACCAGATGAAGAGCTTTAATCACAGCAATTTACCATAAACCAGATAGTGATTTAAGAGGAGATATTTGAACTACAGTATATATTGCAAAGTAAGTTAACATATTTGAAATTATGACTATACAACTGGTAAGCACTTTCATTACTTATTTTAATAGTTTGAAGTTAAATGACATCATTTCAAAGGTGAAGAAGAGGAAAAAATACACAGTTATCATAATACTTCAGGTAAGAGTTAGAGAGGAAGGCAGTTTAATGATGATTTAGTCAGTAATTTCTTGCATTTTTCACTCTGTATTTGTCCACCTACGTTTTTGGGGATCACTTGACTGATTTTGTGGGAAGTGCTGATTCTTCCCACTGCCTGAGTCACTGGTTAAAATTTCCATGATTTCTGCTCAAGCATTCTAGAAATAAATACAGTATCTAAGTTCAAAATCCAAATGTTTAAACAGCAGAGAATTTTTTATTAGTTCTATTTGGTTTTATTTCATTATTCTTGTTATATCTGTTGACATTCAGGAAGAGTTGTTTGAAGGCCATGTGTATCCAAAAAGACCTCTGCAGATAATTATACACAGTAAATTTTAATAAATGACAAAATTCCAGAATGGAAACATACTTTGGTCAGGAAGAAACATTCAATCCCTAAGTTTCTCACTCATTTCATTAGACATTTTGAACATATTCTGTCAGTCTCTGGGGGTGCAGAAATGTGAAAGACACAGCCCAAACCCTCAGGAACAACAGTTTATTAAGACAGTTAATATTCAATTCAAATACAGTGTAGACATGATGTCATAAATTGTGTTTAATATATCATGAGAGAAACATGAACAGAGTATTTCAATCTGTGAGAAATCCCCAGAAAATGCTGCCCAAAGCAGGTGATCTGGAGATGAGAGGGTGGCAAGACACAGAAGGTCTCCCATAGTGGAAGTCAGTTTTACCTCTGTCTATCTGGAAGGGTACATCTAGCCAGACAGGATACTTCTAGTCTTCTGATCAGTCATGGCTTTAGGAACTGCTCCATGAAGTGATACGAGGCAGCATTAGGGGGGAATCTGTAGGCAGTAGAGTTCTAGAGAAGTTTAGGAGAAACCTAAAAATGGGCACACAAAGACTGGTATTTCCTCTTCCAGCCTTTGCGCATACTGTGAGAAGAGATGATGCTAAGAACTCCCACAGTTTTTTACCACTCTAAGGAGAAATAAGAAAGGAAAACTGGGGGAGGTCAATTGAACTGAACACAGTCTGAAACTTATTCTGTTACATTTTGCATCTGAAAGCACAATGACTTAGACAGCTTTCCTAACCTGTCAAGAAAATCCAAAAGAATCAAATATAGGTATAGATATTATAGATATATATCCTAGTTACCTCACCATCGGCATATAGGCAGCCAAAGGGGGAGACAGAACAGGCAGTTTGAAGAACTTATCCTGTGCTGATTGATCTATTTAGTCCTAAAATTCTATCTTAAGTGATTCACTCCCTTAGGTCTTGATATAAAAGCTTAAACATCCTTGCATAAGCTAAGTTATTATTAGCTAACATAGCAATGCACATTCTGTACATTGTTACATGATGCTATAATTACATAATGTAATAATATAATGGGTCAGATTTGGAGAAGGTGGTCAGTGTTTGGGAGAGGACTAGAACAGGGGACCTAGTCAAGGGTACAAACCAAAAGAATGGCAAAAGTGGAAGTGAAGTTAGAATAGAGTCCAAATTTGCCTGAGTCATAATTTTGTCTAGCTCTCCTCCTAAACACAGTCTTCGAGATAAATTCTATATATTTCATTCCAGAAGGATGTATTTTACATCTAAAATTGCTTTTCTATTTATTTATTAATCAAGTCTACTGCCAACAAGGGGACAGTTAGAAGTATTTCACAGGTCTTTGCAGGTCTATTATGAAATAATGATCGCAAATTGTTGCCGTTATTAAAAATTACTACATGCAGGAATTGTGCTTATGTGTATTATCTCATTTAATGCTCATAGCAAAACCTCAAGGCTGTTGCAGTCTTTAAACTTCTAGATAAAAGCAAAACTCAGTTGACCAAAACCACACAACTTGTCAGTAGCACAAGCAAGATTCAAACCCAGGCTTTCTGAACTCAAAGCCAAGGCTGTTAACCACTAGGTTTGATGTGTGGCTCCTAGGAAGAAACATGTCAGTAATTAGCCATGGGGTATGGCACCTCTTTGCTCTAGAGATAATTATTCTAGTGTTTTATTTTTGAAGGCTGAAGGAATTTATGGCGGTGTTTCTAAAATTTTTATCATACAATCATATCAAATTTCCTTGCCAAAAAATGTTGACACTGATTTTTAAACTGAATACAGACTAAGTATTTGCAAGGACTAATAATTCATTTTTAAAAACCTGAAAACACTCCTATAACACCTGATGGCTAATTTTCTTCCAACTATACGCATTTATAAAAATGAATATTTTCAAAGTTATGTTCAGATAGTGATAGATGCTCTTGAAATTTTATAGGAACCAAGAGTTAATATTCATAAGGTACATTGTAATTCCTAGCTTAAAGGTACTTGATTTAAGAAATATATGGACTCTAATAAAGAGGTCGGGTGTGAAATGTATTGAACTGAAAGCCAGTTGTTCTTTGTGTGTAGTTAATTCTGGAACTTGTATTGATGTGGACTGAAAAATATGGTTCACTGTGTGTCAACCTCCCTTGGACAGTTAAATGGAGAAAAAATTTAAAATTGTGTCCAAGTAACATCTGTCTGAAGGACAAAACAACTTAACATAAGCATAGATGTATGATTGCCATCATCTGATATTTGTTGGCTGCCTGCTGAGTGGGTATAGCTAGGATAAATGCTTTAAGAGTTTTAAAGAGAGGGAGAACATCAAGGGTCAACAGCATAGGAAAAATAAGTTATATGATCTGATCTAAATAGTTCTAGAATCTTCTTTAGATCTTCTTTCATTTACATCAAGCATTATTCACTCAGAAGTTTATTCTTTTGCTTATATTTTATTCATTATTTCATATGAACTATTCGATACAGATGAAAGACCACCTATAGGTATATACAAACTATAAAGCAAAATGACAAATCAGATACCACCGTATACATTGTCTACTCCTCCTGTATCTCTTATTTTTGTCTCTCAGCCAGAAATAAACACTACCCTAATTTTTTTTTTAGTATATTCTCCTGCTTTTAATGGTTTTAGCACAAGTGTATCTACCCCTGAAAAAATAAATTAGTTTACTTCTGTTTGAGATTTATAAAAATGCCATTGCACTTTACATCAGCTTCTGTGACTTGTTTTTTTAATTTTATTTTATTTTTATTATTATTATTTTTTTTTTTTTTGCGGTACGCGAGCCTCTCACTGTTGTGGCCTCTCCCGTTGCGGAGCACAGGATCAGCGGCCATGGCTCACGGGCCCAGCTGCTCCGCGGCATGTGGGATCTTCCCGGACCGGGGCACGAACCCGCATCCCCTGCATCGGCAGGCAGACTCTCAACCACTGCGCCACCAGGGAAGCCCTGTTTTCTTTTTTTCTTTTCTTTTTTTTTTTTTTTTCTCACCTCATTATGTTTCTAAGATGTATCCATTTGTTTCATTTTTGGTTTTATTTATTTCCATTAATAAATAATATACTATTACATGAATATACTTTAGTTATTTATCAGTTTTCCTCCCTACATCCCGGTAGGTTGTTTCCAGATTTCTGGTTTCTGTTTGTTTGTTTTTGGTATTATAAACAGAGCTGCTATGAACATTTTTGTATATGTCTCCCAAGCCTCAGGTGCAGCAGTTTCTCAGATTATATACCTAGGCATAGAATTGATCAAGGGTAGATATTAGAATTTTTTCCTAAATAAATACACTAAAATATAAAACTTCACTTGATCTACATCCACACCAACACTTGATGTTGTCAGGTAACTTACTTATTGTCAACCTAAATTTATCCCAATAAAGTTGGGACAGCAATATTTTGTTTTTTTAAAACCCTATTAAGATTTTCTTCCAGTTTAATTCAGTGCATAGATTATTTTATGGAGAAATGACTGCTTACACCTCTCAATTTATTTAAATTTTCTATAAAGACTTCCACTAAAATTTCATAATATTCTCCACACAGGTCCTCCAAATCAGATTATATATTCCCACATACTTTGTATTTTTTGTTTACAGTATAAGTGGTATTTTTTAATTGTTTCAAGATGCAGTTATTTTTTATATATTGATCATCTATCTAACCACTTTGTTAATCTTCTTTATTTCTAATAATATATATATTATAAGACAATATATTATAATAGCAGCTTTGTTTGTTCTTTTCAATCCTAATTCATTGTTATTTCTCTTTCTTACTCTGTTCACCAGGCTTTCAGTACAAAGAAGTGAAAAGTCATTTTGGCCTTTTTTTCCTAATTTTAAAGCAAATATTACTAATGCTTCCCATTAAGAGTGATATTTGCCAAATTCTAAACATATTTTATTCTAATATGCATTTTTAAAATCAGGACTGAGTATTAAGTTGTATCTATTGATTCTTTTCTGTATATGTTGGTGCCATTGTATTACTTCTGTCTTCATTAGCCAGTTAATGTGATAAATTCACTTAAAGGTTTTCTAAAGTTGCATTCTTGGGATAAACTTAAACTGGTATTTTCTTACACATCATTGTGTTTGACTGTTATTATTCTTTTCTGTACTATCCTTGCTTACTTTTGGTTTCAATGTGATACAGGCCTTATAAACTTGTTTGCCTCTTTTTTCTCTATTCTCTAAATAGTTGCATAAGATTTATTAAAATTATATGTTCCTCGAAAATTTGAAAAAACTCATCTGTAAAATTATCTGGATTTGAAGTTTTTTCTATGAAAAGACTTCTAAATACTATGAAAATTGTTATAGGACTATTACAATTTTATATTTCTTTAATCAATCAAGAAAAATTATTTTTCTTATAAATATGTCTTTTTGGGCAGATGTTACAAATCAATTGCAATAAAATTATTTATAATACTGCATTTATCTTTTTCTACTGAAAAATCACCTTTCTTGGCAAAAACAGCAAGAGTTAAAACAAGGTGCTTACTATAAGTTCTAATTGCTCTGCATATAACTTATATAATACTTGCAACAATCTTAGAGGCAATCTATTATCATTATCCCCATTTTAAAGATGAAGAAACAGAGGCACAAAAAAGATTGTTCAGCTCATAAATGGCAAAGTCTTAATCACATCTAGACATTTGCTCCAGGGCCTGTGTCCATGAAAACTGTCCACTATAGTCCTTTATTTCATATATTTTGCCTTTCATCAGAAAGGTTATGGCTTTAGCTTTTTCCAATTTAAAAATTCTGAGAAAAGTATTCAATTGAATCATGTTACCCTCTACTCAGCAATGGTCAGTATATCAGAGTCTGTAGAAACATGACTGCTCCCATACTCACCACATGTTTGAAGTAGAATTAATGTTACTTCCCAAAATAAAGAGAGCTGTATCTATAGAAGATGGTCAAGATTCTGGGCAGACAGAGGAATTGGACTAGGAAAATATCAGAATAACAGGAACCATGCTATACTCAGAAGGAACCTTCTCCTTTTGCAAATGGAGTTTTGTGTGTAGTAAAGAATTTCACCTTGTCCAAAGAGAGGTCTGGTCTTTGCCTTTGGTTCCAGAGTGGTAATCCCTAAGCTCTTGGAATGTCTTCCTTGCTGAAAGTATTCTTTTACCTGGAGGCTTTGGACCACATTGAACAGCCTATGCTAATAATATGATTTATTGTGTAGACTCTGGGTCATGCAGTATCAGCTTAACCGTCAAAGGGACTGGAGAGTAAATTTTGCCACATAAGTGGCCAACCATCTCTATGTGACCAAAACCTCTAGACACTAAGGCTTGTGTAAACCTCCCTGGTTGGTAATGCTCCATCCACATTTTCATACCATTGCTGGAAAGAGTTAACACTTTCCATGACTCCACTGGAAGAAGACAGCTAGAAGCCTTGTGTTTGGAACTCTCCTGAACTCAGCCTTAGGTCTCTTTTCCTTTGGCTGATTTTAATCTGTATCCTTTCATTGTAATAAACTATAACCATGAGTTTAACAGTTTTCAGTGAGTTCTGTGAGTCCTTTTAATGAATTATCAAATTGAGGCTTATCTTGGAAAACCCTGAACTCTATAGGTGATTTCAGAAATAAGAGTGGTCTTGTGGGCTGTTTCATAAGTTTGGTAATGGCACAAATTTGCATGTCTCATGCCCTGTTCTCTTAGGATAGATCCTCTTTCAGAAAGTGCCTTGGTCCCTAATACAAAGATGTTTGTGGCAAGCAGCCCGAACAGGGAAACTAATATGCTCAATTTTCTATAGTGGATCTAATTCATTCTTCCTAATATGTCTATCTGTGTACATATTAAGTATATAATATATAACATAAAAATAAAATTTCTTGTTTAATGATCTATCCTTCCAAACTGAATTCCAGAAGACAATAATCTTGTCTGCCTTATTCATTCACAGGGTCTTTATTCATTTACTATTCAAATTTGATGAATTTATTGTTTAATTGATTTAATCATTCAATGAATATTTATAGTTTGTTATATGTCAGGTATTGTCCTATATACTGTGGGCCCAACAGTAAAGAGTTCAAATTAGACCAAAGTCTCTACTCTCATGGATCTTACAATCTATCAGGAAAAAAATATATAAACAGAATAAATAATTAAAATATATAGCTCCTCAGATGGTGGTAAATGCTGTGGAGAAAAATAAAGAAGAGAAAGTGGAAAAAGCAGTTATAAGTTTAGGGCTGTGGTTTTAGAGTTATTAGGAAGGGTCTCATTTATAAGGTAACATTTCAGCCAATGCCTGAAGTGCAAAAGCAATGTGACAATGCTGAGCAGGACACTGAGGTGGACAAAGCATGTAAAAACTAGGAGGCAAACTCTTCAGATGGGGGACCTGTAAGAATAAATTCCCCAATGAGGACAGTACTAATAGAGTTGAATGGGGGAGTGTGAGAGAGGATTATAGGACGTGAAGTTAGAAGAGTAAGAGTACAGATTATGTAAGGTCCTGTGGTCAGTGGAAGAACTTGGGCTTCAATTCTGAATGAACATAAGTTGTCATTAGATTGTTTTGACAGAGGAGTGTCATGGTACAGCTTACATTTTAAAAAGATCATTCTGACTGCAGTATTTAGTGCAGATTGCTTTAGGGTCAAAAGTGAGAATATAATGTCCAGTTAAGGTACTTATGAAGAAATCTAGGAGAGAGAGATAATGGTGGCTAGGACCAGGGTCAAGGTGGTGGTGGCAGTGAAAAGTGAAGTGATCCTAAATAGGTTCTGAAGATAGAGCTCACAGAATTTGCTGATGAGTTAGATTTTAGGTGTGCAAGAGCAGAGTCAAGAGTGATTCCAAGAACTGTGTTTCAAGTAACAATTAGGATGACACTGCCCTTAACTTAATGTGGAAGTAAACACGGTTTCAGATATTTTGTTTGGGGAGGTGAAGGAGAAGGGTGAAGTTTAATTTTTGAAAGTGTTTTAGGCATTCAAGTAAGTAGTTCTAGGTGCTAGGGATATAGTTTAAATACGGCAAGTGTAAACAACAAAGACATAAGTCTCGTCAGGCTTCATCATGTTATTTTGTTACATCTTCATTACCATGCATAGTACATTGCTCTTAAGTGCAATATTAACAAATATTTAAGACATGAAGGAACAAATGTTTTATTAAAAACATCTAAAATCCTGCCATGAATTTGCCTTTATGGGAGCTGTGCAGTAAGAGTACTTGAGGATAGGGCCAGAGGTTTCCTCAGAAGACAAAGCCAGATCTGTTTGTTTCTGACCTCTATCCTTCAAGCAACTTGCTTCCTGTAACATGTTTGATTTTGAAGAGAGATAACCACGTGAGTCGACTAGGACATTAGTCAGAAAATAGACCTCCAGATAAGTGAACGAGTTAATGTGAACACAGTTTAGTTTTATCTATTAGAACACCAGGTCATTTTGTGTAAAGCAATAACTGTGATTTTTCCATAATTGATATTCAGATGTTTTTCTGGCAATAATTGGCCAAGGTATTTGGCTACCTCTTGTAGCCACTCCTGAAAAGAGGAAGTTTGTTTTCCTGTTGCTCTGACAGGAAGAGGTGGATCTACATCATCAAAATGCAGAACAAAATTGTTAGGACACAAGCAAAAAAGAATGACTAAGTTAGTATAAGATACTCTTTAAAAATTTATGTCTCTCTATATACAAAGTTATGTGTGTGTTTATGTGTGTTTGCTGAGTTTCCAATGCTATAAACAAATCTCTTATTATGGGTTGCAGGCAGACTGACTTTAAAATGCTTATGTGACAGGTGAAACCATGGGATACGAGATGGGATCCAGATACTGCTACTCACCAGTAGATAACATAAGACACATTTTATTCTTGCTAAGCCTGAGATCTTAACTTCTAAAATGGTAACACACTTTTAGCTCATGAAGTTATCTCGAATATACATGAACTTTTATCCACCAAATGCTTTATAGTGACTGGTGCATAACAAACATATATTATTCAGTAATTATTAGTTATTACTGTTAATACTATTGTGTATGAAATTTTGTAGATTGCATAGAGAGTGTAGAAATTTTCTTTCTGTTCTCTACTTAGATTTATATTATACTAATCTTCCATATTATTGAAGAGTCTTTATAAGTAACATTTAAAATAGCATTTGTCATGCTTATTGTGTTCACTTTTTCCAGTATTCAAGGCTGTTTTTAAGAATCAATACACTAGTATCTTTTGTTAGTATTATGTCATCATGTTGGTATTTTAAAAATCTGAGATCTGTATCATTATTTTATACAAATGAAGATAACTACTATACAGTTAATGTGAAAAGACAAATCAATTGCTAATCTATAAGTCTAGCCAGTTCTGTGCCAGTGAGTCCAAATAGGCAAATGTATTGTGATATTGCAAATCTTCTTTTTCAATAACAATTCTTACTCTACTTCAAAGACATTCCAAATAAATGAACTATGAACATCACAGTATTGTAACTGTTATTTGGTAAGTCTGCATCAACACTTCCATTTATCAATGATAAAATGAAAGAAAAGGACAAACCAGGAAACTATTTTTTGTAACAAAACCAAAATATATACTTTTTCATCAATCTAAAAAGATGATATAAATAAATTTATTTACAAAACAGAAACAGACTCACAGACTTAGAAAATAAACTTATGGTTGCCAAAGACAAAAGGTCAGGGGAAGAGATAAATTAGGAGTTTGGGATTAACATATACACACTACTATTTATAAAATAGATAATCAACATGGACCTACAGTACAGCACAGGGAACTCTACTCAATATTCTGTATTAACCTATATGGGAAAAGAATCTGAAAAAGAATAGATATATGTATAACTAAATCACTTTGCTGTACACCTGAAACTAGCACAACATTGTAAATCAACTATATCCTAATATAAAATAAAAATCAAATGTAAAAAATTAAATAAATAAACAAGTTTGCAAAGCCAGGAATAAAACACTAAAATCTTATTTTAAGTGATCTCCTCAAACTTATCTAAAGGATGTGTTATTTGAAGATGAAAGATATGGAATGAAGAATCTGGAATTATTTTATAGCCTATCTCTGTATCATTCTATTGAATTCTATTGAAGTGTGTAGAGTCCGGAGGAGCTTCTTCAGCAGCAGGCAATAATCTACCCAAAAATATACTTGTGAGTTAACATTGACACTATTGACACTTTTTTAAAGATAGTGTTTTTTAAAAAGAGATCAAATATCATTTTGCTTTAAATATTTCATAATTAAAACTATTTTTTCACTTTATTGTATTTTGGTTCACTGAAAGTACTTTATTATATTAATTTATATTTGAGTGAAAAGTATAAATTTACAATTCTACTCCATGACTTATTATATTTATAGTTTATTGCATTTGAAGTATATCATATATTTACTCTCATTTCATTTTGTGAATTCAAAATTATGTTTGTTTTAAATAAAAGAATAACACTGATATCAGCACTTTGAAATTAGCCAAAAACCCCACAAAATATCCATTTTGCCCTATTATTACTATCACTAATTTTATATGACCATACAACATTGACTAGTTGTGGCATAGTTTCCTTAATTATTTTCTTTTGGTTGAGTTTTTAAATTGTTTCCAATATATGAATGCTATAATAAAATGGCTGTACATATTTTGGTGCATAAAATTTGTCAAAATGGAGGAGTGTTTGTTTTTGTTTTTTTAGAATATATGTAAAGGACAGGAACAACTGAGTCAAAGGTGAGAATACTCTTAAGGCTGTTGATAAACACTGAGAAATTGCCCTCCAAATCAGTTTAGGTGTTTGTTTTTGTTTTGTTTTTTTGTTTAACTAATTAATTAACTAACAATTGCAGAGAATTTGCAGTAGGAGGTCACTTGTGTCAAGACATTCTTAGGCATTGTTGCTGTAACAATAATCACAGGATGGATTTTACAGGACAGATTTTCACAGTGGGCAGCAATGACTAAGCATAGTATGTGACTCAAAATTCCATACTTATAGCTGAACAAGACAGGGTTTGTCCCTGAGGGAACTTATGGTCTGATGTGGGTGATTCTACTTATACGTAAGTAGTAGCATTGAAGCAGGCCATGGTAAGAGTCAAAGTAAGGAAGTAAAGTCAAGCTACATGGAGAATGAAGAAATTAAATTTCATAAACAATCACAAATCACAAAGCGAAGGGTGTCCCTCATCACTAATGTGTACTTATAATGTGAAAAAACTTTAAACTATTCTTATTTTGTTCCTTAATGGACCATTATATTGAATCTCTATTTTATTTATAACTGAAAAATGTACTTCAAATTTTTCTTCATGCTTTCTCCCAAAACTTATTTTTGATTGAACCTCATCAGTATCAACACATTTCTCAGATGATAGGAATTGTAAAATAAAAAAGTTTATTTATGATCATGCAAAATAAATTTTGATATATAGTAAAAGATTTAGTATGCTTGATTAAAATGACTTCTTATCAAGATCTTATCAAGATCAAAATGTTATCCTCTTGCATGAAAAGCCACCAGTATCTGCCAGAGAATATTATCTAATAATTGCACTTGAGAGGCAAAGCAGAACTACAATTTTACTAACAAAGCTATTAGTTCTAAATATGTCGCTTAAGCTTAAGATGTCAACCACTTAGAAACCAAAAGACGTTATAAATAAGCCACATTTACTTCACTCTCAAAGCCCAGGATCCTGTTACAAAAACACGTGTTGTAGTTATAAATTAATAAAATTTCCCATTATCACTTACAGCACACTGGGATGCTTTTTCATGCTACTCTGATAAACACTGTCTTATTTTTTAATGACTGTCTTCATAATCTATTAAAGTCACCATGTCGACCCTCTAGAAATGTTTCAGTAACCCTTTGATTGAACAAAATCCTTATGGATTTCTTTGAAATCTTGAAGGTTTGTCATTATTTTTAATAGACTAAGCAAAATACTCAGAGGATGGAGACATGAGCAGTTAAATTACTTGGATTTGGGCTTGCGACACTGAGGTGCTTTTGTGTAGCATTCTTATTTTAATCAGGGACAATCTCTTTAATTTACAACTTAAGGATCGATTATCATAAGTTAATTATGCTCAAAGAATTGGGATAAAGAGAGATCTAACACTGTAAGATATTATCTCATAATAAATATTGGGAAAACATTTATTTTGCCCTAATTTTGTTTTAATCCCTCGACTCAATAAATAAGTGAAAAAAAAATCTGAAAATAAAGATTTTAATTTTGGATATTTGTGTTGTATTGATGTATGAAAAGCAGTCATACTTTTTAAAAGTTACTATATTTGTGTCTATGTAGAAATATACACACATATATGCACATAGATACATATATATTTATACACATGTATAAATATACACATACGTAGATATTAATATGGGTATGTGTATGTGTAATTCCCTCAACTGAAGTTCAGGGCCATGTGGTAGCCCTGACTTATCCTAATGTTCTTACTTCTTGCCTGAGCCTCAGTTTCCCTTTGCTGACAGTGTCTGATCAATACCTACTGGGAGTCAAGAACAAATTAGGTGGAGGCCTGGCATTATGTTGGTACAGAGTCCACTTGCAGACCACCATGGTATCCGTGGCTTTGTCCTGGGGTATCAATCACAACTCTGCACCTCCTCCTCCTAGCCTAAGATAATGGCTAAGTTGTGATTTTTACCACTGTGTCTAAAGCAGCAGGATGGAAGAAGCAGTGAGAAAAATTAGTCCACTTAAAAGAGGTTTCTAGAAGTGAAATCCAAACTTGTGCTTATACCTCAATGGCCAGTACTTAGTCTCAGCACTCCCAGCTGTAAAGTAGACTAGAAAAAGAGTAGGCCAAGTTCACAGCCTCAAACACAAGGTGCCATTATTAGGAAAGACAGAAAAAAATATTTGTTAAGAAGCCACCAACAATCCCTGCCACACCCCTCATGACAAGCTATGTTCTTTGTACCATTATTGACAATTCTTTCTTAGTATAATGTTTTTATTTTAATTTATCCTTGCTTAACTGTACCATTACTAAAGTCAGGAACATGTCATATTAACTTGTATGATATGAGGACCAGGAACTGCCTGAAAGTAACCCTGAGGATTCATTCTAGGTTGCCCATCAAGATATCTTAGATTAGGAATTCTCTTTTCTCCATTAAGAGGCAGTTTTCTCTCCTACCCCAGTCACTCACAGGAGGAGTTAAAACCTCCCAACGGCCTTATAGTCCCCGATGTTAGGCAGCTGGTCCATGAAGCCAGATTTCTTGGTTCCCAGGAGTCTGTTACCCTCTGAAAAAGTCATTTTCTTAGGTTTCCCTTATAATAAGGGAGAACAGAGGGTCAAGTCCCTTTCACTGGACTCCAAACATGCAAGGTGTGTTCAGCAAAGCACCTATGCAGGGAAATTTGCAAGCCCAAGGTCAGAAATAGAAAAGCAAGTACAGGTCCTGCAGTCTTCCCATCATCCCCAGGGGAGGGCTGCTGGTCAAGGCTTTTCTGCTGTACATGAAGTACAGACATGGCTTTAGTGGATAGAGCCCTGCCTTCCCTTTTGGTAGGGTCAATAGGAGACCAGTCTTGTCAGTTGTATAGGAAGGAATTATTGGTCAATTTGGGTGCCAAGAAGTCTGAACTTTGATATCAGCTGTTGATGAGAGCTGTCTGGGAAAGTACCTAGGCCCCTTGGGTCCCCATGAGAAGTCAGGTTTGGCACAGCCTCTCCTGATAAAGAAAGCAGAGGAGCATCTCCAGTCCTGGCTCAGGAAACCCGGAATTAGCCCCTAGGACCATCCTGGAATGTTTCTGATTGATACATTTTACTTTTGAATCTCCAGACTATCACACAGAATTTGCTATTCGGTAGATACTCAGTTATGTTGGCTGGAGAATGAATGAATGAATAGAGGATATCTGATGCTATACCTGAAAGCAACATTGAGAAATACACTAATACTTGAATTATTTGTTCCTTTATTTAAATGAAAAAAATAAATAAAGTCACCTTTGTATAGATTTGCTGACCCATTAGTGTGTGTTTTCTCATGAAAGAGCAAACCTTTCTATGACCCTATCAAGGGAGACACAGAGTGAGCCTGATTGGAGTAATGCTAAGAGACTTTATCTTGGGAATTGCTCATCAGAAAGTCCTTTTTAACTTATTATATTTCTTTCAGTCTGATTCCAATCATCTTATTGAATAGTTCCTTTAATCATAAAAGAAAAAAATATTCATTATAAAACAATTTCTCACTGAGGACAAGAGGGATAAATAGGCCATTGCAACTGGTTTGAAGGCTCATGGAAGAGCAGGAAGGCCAGGCATAGTCAGTGCTGAGTTTCCTTTTCTGATAGAGATATCAGGCCAGGTAGGTGAAACAATGCTTTTGGCTTCAGATGATTAAAGAAATTTGGCATCCCTTGGGTATATGATGTCACTGGAAGCCAATGAGAATGTGGTCTTAGCAGTAATAAACATGATCTGGAGCACAGTTCTCCAGATAAAGCAGAGCACTTCAGAAATGGTTTATATTCTATTGTTCCTAGTGCCTTAGTTAATTATCAGACACATTGTACAGACTACTGCTTTTATTGGGTAATAATATTTGGAGATGATTCAGTGTTAGAGTGATTTGATACTCTAAGTACAGATTATTAGGTTGAGACACATAATACACATTAAAAGTTGCATCTAGGCAAGTTACTTTACCATATACATACTTTTTCAGTGCTCTGTAGCATTCCGCATGAACCAGGAAATTTATTTTTAAAGATTTGCTAAGACTAGAATAATTTGTTGGCATGTTATCTCTCAGTGAATTTTTTGCACAGTGAAAGTATGAGTTACAATTCAGGGATAACTCTGTTAGGACTGAACATTTTATGATGACAGAAGTAAAAAATTAATCCATTTTTTGTTGACAGCCTTATAAGTCCTTTAAAAGAAATAAAAACAAAAAGAGAAAGATGATATTTAGCCATTCTATTGACAAGGATAGTAGGGAAATGGAACGAAATTAGTATATTTACAGGACAACCTCTAAGACCATAATTATGTGGTTCCTCTCAAATGCTTTGGTAATGGACCACAGGACATTGTAAACAAGACACATCACTTAAAAATTTTACACATCGACATTAACAATCTTAGCACTGAAAGTATAAACAATACATAAAGTTAATTTCAGCCTTCAAAAACAAAAAGAAGACAGTCAACAGAGGATTCATGATTTTAAAGTAATATGAATTGTTTAAAAGTTTTTAAAAGTACTTTCTTGCAAGTATAAATAAAACTCTTTAATTCTCATAAATATGAGGGTAATGGGGGACATATCACAAAATTCATTGCTAATGAGAGAATACTGAAATTATTAAAAAATAAATGAAGAATAATCATTAAAAAGAAATTTGGCCAATAGTATAAAGTAGTATCCTAGAAGTCAAATAAAAACTACTGAAGAGTGTTTAACATGTAGCTCATTTTTTTTTTTAAGGAGAGGAAGTGCCTATGTTAACAAAAATGTCAACTCTTTACATAGAAATCTTATTTTTATTTTCTGATTTGAATAGGCAAAGTGAAAAAAACGCCTT
The DNA here is from genome assembly GCF_964270905.1 of Leucopleurus acutus. NCBI lineage: Eukaryota > Metazoa > Chordata > Mammalia > Artiodactyla > Delphinidae > Leucopleurus > Leucopleurus acutus. The sequence goes on from NC_139143.1 coordinate 124,551,458, forward strand.
GAAATAGGATATCAACCTCAGGATTAAAGGGTCAATTATGTGATAATAATTAAACTGAAACTTCTATCTTTCGCAGCTAGACAATTTCACACCTAGACAATTTCATTACAATTATAGTTTAGAATTCTTTTAATTTTAAACCTATGTGTTTATATCAGGAAAGTTACCTATAAATACCTGAATATCCACTAATGAAAAGAAATTAAAACAAAAACCTCTTGATCATTCAATGTTCTGGACTCAGCAATCATGTTTGTCACAAAAATAAAATAATGTGAGAATTTTTTTTTCATATCATTACTCTTTGCACCATAAATAATTTTGTTTACATTTCACAAATGAGATTCATTTCCAAAAGATATCATTTTAAATACATTTTCCCTCTGTGGAACTCCATTCACAGAAAAAAATGTTCTTGGAATTATCACTAACTGATCATCATTTTAGGTTTCCATCACTTTCTTGTAAGTCATTGAATAAAACAAATGTGTTTATATAATTTCATATGACAAAGAAACCTATTTTTATTCATACATTTAAAAAATGTCATTATACTAGTTACTAGAAAAGTAGTAGATTAGGTATAACTAAAATTTGGAAAAATCAATAACTATTTCAGAATTCTGAAAGAGAAACTAGTGCAACTGGTTTGTGAATAATTTTTGATATATATGAGAACTAAACTCTGTTATCTTAGCCCTTGTTTGACAATGTTAATGTACAAGTTATATATCAATGATGCCTTTATATTACCATGACTTTGAGAAGAGTAAATGTTACCTTTAAATTTTTTAAATTATTTCTGTATAGGCAAGATTATTTTAGCAATTGGTTGGCTAGAGACAGTACTTTTATATTCATTTATGGTTGTAGATGGAGATGAGGGGACAACTCATGGTCTGACATCTACCTTTAATAAGATTTTTTTAAATGAGATCAATTACAAATGACTATAAGCTAATGTATTTTATTTAGATCTCCAAATAGCTTTCTGTTTTTTAAGCCAATCCCTTCTTACAGAAGGCTATTAATAAAACATTACAATAGGAAAATTAAATCTTGTCTGAGATTAAAGGTTTGTGACAAAGTAGTAAGTAAAGAGTAAGAAAAAAAGATAATTCTCAAAGTGGTAGGAAGTTAATAATGATGATCCCTGGAGATTTGAACCAGAAGCTTGTGTCTTCAATATGCATGTTAATAATAATGGATGATAGTCAAGAACAAGCAGCTGAAATATGCTGACAGTTTGTAATTACAATATTTAATTTTGCTAAAAAAATTGAGCCATATGGAGAATTGTAAGAAGGTATAATAAACTAGTGATTGAAGAACACAAAGGTAGATGAAATGTAATATAAAGCACAAAGTATTACATACTTAAAGAAATAATTTAAATTACTTGTACATCCTGATGGATTCTGTAACCTCTCAGGATATTATTTTGGACAACTCAATGAAGAAGAGCAATCAACTATAAATAAATCAATGCTACAACATGTTAAAAGCATAGCTAAAAGGTACGACAATATCAAATAGGTGGTGATTTTAGCATGGTTTCTATTTTAGAAGTATTGCCATTTTTAAAAAGTGAGGTCAGTTTCATATTTTTGTAACATGGAAAGGTTCAAACAAAGGAAAATACATTAATAAAATAACATAGAAGTCAGTTATAATGCAAACAATTAGCATAATGCACATACTTCTCTTTTTTTGGCCAATGCCTGGCTTAAAAACATAAGTTCCTAAGTGTGGGTGCTAATTTATAAATCTTTATGAACAGAAACCATAGAAGAGAAAAAAACATACAAAACAGAGAGATTTGCAAATGTTAAACAGAATAATGGAAAGTTTTAGTGGGTTTTATGAAGGCCACAAAACAATTGAACAAACCAGGCTGGGAAGGAACTCGGATCTCCTCTCTGCCAACCAAGGTTGAAAATTACCAGATGCTTTTTGCATCCCCTTTCACTAAAAACAATTAGTACCATAAAAGCTATTTAAGTGTTTCTGTTTGTAGTTTTGGAAACTCAATTTTTAAATTGTTCTTTTAAATACTAACTTGAGTTTTATAATTAGAAAATTAAGTTGTTAAAAGTGCCCCAATGGAAATGTGTATTAAAACATTAAAATTGGGCTTTCCTGGTGGCGCAGTGGTTGAGGGTCCGCCTGCCGATGCAGCGAACGCGGGTTCGTGCCCCAGTCTGGGAGGATCCCACATGCCACGGGGTGGCTGGGCCCGTGGGCCATGGCTGCTGGGCCTGCGCGTCCGGAGCCTGTGCTCCGCAGCGGGAGAGGCCACAACAGTGAGAGGCCCGCGTACCGCAAAAGTAAATAAATAAATAAATAAAATAAAACATTAAAATTGTTTGATACAAGATGTCGACAGACACATAGACTCAATATAGATTGAGAGTCACAACTTACCAGGTAACTAGGTTCAGGAATTGCAGCATCTCTACGCCGACTATTTAAGATCATCAGTTTAACAGTAGACAAAAAAATGGTTCCCTACCGTTTGGGAACTATAGATTACAGTTAACTAAGAGTTTTCCTGGCTTTTTCTTTAAATTGAAATGCAAAAGATTGTGATTAGTTATATCCCAATGACATGAAATGTATCTAGAAATCTAAAAGACATTTGAGGCAAACAGTTAATCTCCAAAATGAAAGATTTTTCATTTCTGATAAATTTGACTACACACTATTCTAGGTATTTATTAATTTATTTATTCCTTCAATCAGCACCTTTAAAATTACATGCCTATTATCCTCGAGACACTGTGTGAGGTGTCATGAAGGAAAAAATAATTAGATTTCTTACCTTCAAGTTCTAAGAGTCCAGGTTAAGAACCATTAATAGAGAAGTTCACCTTGTGGAACCTCAATCCTTATCCATTCGTGGAACTTCCCTTACAATGAGGAACTGATATCCCACTTTGGTAAAACTCTTCTTGGTGTAAACATTGAGTGTGTTGCCATCCAATTACTCTTCCCAACCTTACATATAACTCAATTTTCTTTTTTTTTTAACCTTTTTGCCGTCCTTTTGCCAATTGTACATTGTTAATTCTAGGTTTGACTAAAATTGACCTGTGGTGGGAAAACATGTTTGGTAAACTGTAATCCTTTTGAGGGTCTTATGGGAATAGAGACAATATGAAGAAATGAGGAGCTACCTAAATTAAGAAATTGGTGACAAAGTTTCCATAGTTGAGAAAATTCAAATGATGTGCGAATAATGATGATATTTAGAAATATAGTCACAGAGCTGGCCAAACACTTAGAATTCAGTCATACTACCAACGCTCAGGTGAGGAATCAGACAGTCTCACAGATGCCTCATGAAGGGGGTCCAGAAGCTGCATGTGTTTCTCGTGCCACTCTCTGGAGCACCATAAATACATCCATGGATAAGGTCTTCATTTCAATTGTGTACTAATTTCCTATATTTGATGCTTTAGTTATTAAAGGTACTAAATGCCCAATATTTCTGAAATGTATGTTAATGACCTTAACAACCCACAATGATCTACTAAGGCAGGCATTGTTATTTCCATGTTACAATGGGTAAACTGGTCCCCAAAGAGGCTAAAGAATCTATTCATAATAAAAGTTAGAGCTAAACCCAGGTCTTCACAGTAAATACTTTCCATAACAAACTTCAGCCTGACCAAGAACCTTTCAAGGAAACCTGCTTAAATCCTGGCACCTTACAGACAGACCCGACATAGAACTAATCATGGATTTGATAAGATCTCGCATTGCAGGATGAATGTTTATACTAGTGCATTAAAACTGCAATTAGGTAGGCAGCTTAAAATGATTTTACTTCCATGTGTTACATTTAGGCCAAAATCAAGCCCTAAATGATTGTTATATCTTCAAAAGACTAGAAATGTCTCAGTGGTACCCAAATGAAGATCGTTGATAACATTTTAAACTTAAAGTTCTATATTTCTTTGAGAATACTTCTTTAACATATACTTTTCTCTCACAAGTAAAATATTTGGAATGAAAATTCAATATATTGTTTTTCATTAATGTAAAGACAACATATCCAAAATTATTCAGTTATTATATTTATTTCTTATGAAAATGACTGAGCAATAAATTAAGTAATTTTGATTTTTACAAAGAACGATCTTAAAACTATAAGCATCATTAAACACTTCATGCTCACATTTTACTCTCCTGTATTTTCTTTCTTTTTTTTTTTTTTTTTATACACGCAGGCTCAGCAGATGTGGCACATGGGCTCTAGAGCACAGGCTCAGTAGTTGAGGTGCACGGGCCCAGTTGCTCCGCAGCATGTGGGATCCTCCCGGACCAGGGCTTGAACCCATGTGCCCTGCACTGGCAGGTGGATTCTTAACCTCTGCGCCACCAGGGAAGGCCTCTCCTGTATTTTCTTGATAAAATATATGAATAAACTTTTACTTTTTAATAAGAACACACATGCAAAAAGAAAGTTTGGAAAATATTTTAAAATTGCATTTTACCTCATTTTTGTTATTTTTAAGCAATGCATGGAGAAAAATAATATTTTTTAAAATTGGTTGTCTTCTATTACCTTTAGTATAAAAATCAAGAGTAAGCATGTGTGGCAGATCTATGGTGTAAACTATTTTATGACAGTGATTTTAAACATATGTACAGTGTTTCAGTTTAAAACGTATCTTAGGAGATAATATATTTCTATATTTATGTCTTTTGAATGATGAGTATACACAATGACTTCATAAGTACAATGCGATGACTTTGGAAAAACTAGCTTCCCATAAATGGAGCCAGGTCTTCTGAACACCTCGAATTTTATATTATAAAACTGGGCTTGTTACTTTTTCCCCTTTGAAACCACTCTTCATCCTATCTTTCCTCTTTTTGTGAATGGTTCCAACCTTCTGCTCACACAACTAGAAAATCTTCACACTCTGTTTTAAACCTATCCCTCAACCTTAGCAAGTCAACCAGATGTCAATTTTCTTTATCTAATCCTTTCTTCAATCTGTCCCTATCTCCCTCATCCCAATACTCCTATCCTGGTTCAGGCATTTGTAGTCTATTTCCTGGACTATTCTGGCTTCCCTGCTTTTGTTGTCTCCATAACATCCCTCATTTAGACTGCTGCCAGAGAGTTTTATTCACTGAATCACTGTCTAGCTTATTAAAAAAAAAAAAAAAAAAAGGAATTTAGGGCATTTAAATCACCTTTCCAGACTTCCTTGGTAGCAATAACTGATGACTACTCATTTTTGCAATACCCTTCTCAGGGTGGTACCACTGTAGAAGGAATATAGCAGGGTGACTGAGGGCACCAACTCAGAAGCAAAATAGCCTGGGTTTGAATCAAACCGGTCAGCTAGACTAGCTGTGTGACTCTGGGCAAATCACACACACCTCTGTTCCTCATTTCCCTCATTTATTGTGGGACCACACTCAGGAGCTTTTTGTAGGAATTAAATTAAGCTAGAAAGGGTCCAGGAAAATGCAATAGAGAGCCAAGGAAATATGTCTCTACATAAGTACTTGTATCATTGTGACTTGTGTCATTGTGACTAGTTTCAGCTGTTGCCCCACTATTTATAATCTTTTTGGAGTCCAAGGGCCATGACTTGATCATCTTTGTGAGGGTACTCTCTGTGCAAAGTAGATTCTTAGCAGATGTTTGTTCAATTAAACAGAACGTATATGAAATGTGACAAAGGTGTGCCCAACTGTTTTTAGGTGGAATGACTTGTGTCAGTGACACAAACATCCGTTACTTCTTTTCTTTAAATCAGCTTTATTGAGGTATAATTTCCATGTGATAAAAGGCACAATTTTAAGAGATGAGTTCTGCCAAATGCATGCATTTAGGTAACCAGCCTCCCAATCAAAATGAATAGTATTCCTATTACCCCACGTTTCCCTCTGTGTCTTTCTGCAGTGAATCCTCACTCCCCACTCCAACCTCAAGTAACCACTGGTCTGCTTTCTGTCTTATAGATCAGCCTTGCCTGCCAGTTATTTTAAATCTTTACACTAAAAATGTTTCCGTGTTTCAACCTGAACGATCCGTATCTATGTAATCAACTCATATGTAGTAACATGAAAGGAAAGCTATACACGATGCACCAGGTGTTCTGGGGAGGGCGCTGGTGAGGAGAGAGGTAAATTTTAGTTGAAAGTGGAAAACAGCATCTTGTACTTTATAGCCATTTAATTCTCGACACTTGGCTTTTCTGTTTGCTTGTTTTTTTCTCAGTCATTTTAGACACGATTCTAACCTGTAGGCTCTGTAGGCAGACAGAGTATCTTTATTCTACACTCTGGAACCCTCAGTCCCCATAAGGTGCGGCCTCAGTGCTGGAAACCAAGGCCCTGTTGTTTGGATCCAAGTTTCCAGCCTACTTCTGGGCCCAGAGTTCTTTAGGGAAACGTGTTACTGAAAAAAAAAAAAAAAAAAAAAGCTGTGTCCCGGAATTGAGGTTGTAGGAAGGACCCCTGATAGGCAGTTCAGCAGGTTCCCTCGGGGCGCGGTACGCTCCACTGAACTCTGGAACGCATTGTCTTTGAGGGCGACACCCTGAACGCTGCCCGCGGGAAGGGGACAGAATCCCCCCGAGGGGTGCGCGGAGCGCAGCGGGCCGGCAGCCCCGAGGCCAGGGGTGAGGTCAGGGTGGCCTGGGGGCCGGGCCCGGACGTGGCCTGCAGACTCAGCGCTGGACGAGCGCACTCACACAAAAGAGGCCGGAAAGTGGCGGGAGGAAGCGGGCGCGTCACGGGGACCGCAGCCGGGAGCCTGGCGCGCCCGCCCCGCCGCGTCCCAGGTACACGGCCCGCTCGCCCCGCCGCTCCGCCACCGCCACCGCCACCGCCACGACCGCGGCGCCGCCAATGAGACTCCTTCCGCTCCTAGGTGAGTGCCCGCGCCCCGGTCGCCCGGCTGCCCCGGGCCAGCACCTGTAGGGAATAGGCTATTTCCAAGGTGGAACTCACGTGCCGAGTGCATTTGCCCAAGACTCCAGGGGGAATTGACACAGTCCTTCTCAGGATGTTTTTCTCTTTGGCCTTTCAACTTTGGAGTTCGATATTCAGTACCCAGGGACCAAGTCATCTTTTTATTCCTGCTGACAAAGTCCTCAAAGTCCCAGACTTTGACCTTTCTTCTGATCTTCCCCCAAGACATTTGGGAAATCCAAACCATTAACACTTGTGGGAGGTTTCCTGGCCTTTCAAGGGGACTGCTGGCCCAGACTTTGGGTTCCTTTAAAATACCATTTCGATGATACTGTGCGGAAAGAAAATAAATCACATCTTTGAAGCCGAATTAATTTTGGTTTAGACAGTATATACAGCCCTATGTGAGGCTAGGATTTAGAAATGAATGTTTAAGAATCTCTTGTTACCAGATGAGGACAATTTATCTCGGATGACTGTTTTCAGAGTAATGACTTGCATGATTCAAAACTGTCCATCCCAAGCGTGTTTGTCTTGAGAAGGCCTAGGACAACAATAAAAAAGGAACGTCCTACCCTTTTCCTTATCGTTTCCTAACAGCCCACATAATACCATTGCCAACTTTGTTTTCAAAAACTCTGAAATAAAGGCTTGTTCTCTCTTATGCTGCATGTTATTGGTCATGTTTGTCTGGTGTTCCATTTCTGGAAGATCGATCTTTGACCAGTATGTTGAGTTGATTTTTTTCCCCTCTAATGGGAGAAAATGTAAAAGAAACTTTATTCTGGAAAAGGCAGAATTTTAAAAGATAATTAGAACACAGAAAAAAACATAATTGCATTTGTCCTCCTGAATGGTATGATATGTTTCTCTTCATCTTAAAATAACACAGATTTGACTTTGAAAAGACACAAATACTCAGTTCACCTTGACTTCTTTCTGCACAGAATCATTCCCAGGGGAGGGATATTACTTTACAATCATGTAGCTACCTTTAAAAGTATCTCACCTCAAGGTGAAGGGTCCAGTGATGTAAGAATGCTGTTTTCTTTATAAAGCCAGGTTGCTTACTACATTTTAGCTTGGTTGAGGTTTACTTGATAAACACTGAGACTGAAGAAAAACGTTACATTTTTTACTCACTTGGTCATGTCCTGTTATTTACCTAAGTCCTCCTTTGGGAAATTCTCATAATGCATTTATCTAAATGGAAAGGAAGAAGGATAGTAATGTGTATGTCATCTAACTCAACAGTGGGAGAAGGTTTTTCTTTTTCTTTTTGAAAAGGTGTATTCTCTATTTTCTTTAGTGGGTTTTTCCACTTTGCTGAATTGTTGCTACACTCAGAATTGTACCAGGACACCTTGTCTCCCAAATGCAAAATGTGAAATACGGAATGGAGCTGAAGGCTGCTATTGCAACATTGGATTTTCAGGAAATGGTGTCACAATTTGTGAAGGTAGACAATCTTTATTACCTCTTTTGGAGTATATTGTAAGATTAAATTCTGATATGACTGCTTTTTTCTTATCGAGAAGTTAAGTTGTCTTACTTTATACTGTTTGGTTTCATGCTATTGATAAAACAGCTTAATTAATGAAACGATAAGTTTAAACTTCCCAGGTCAAAATTTATACTTGATTATGGACTTTTGATGACTCCATGCATATCTTATTTTGGGTAAAGATTGCCCTTGAACTTAAGCTGGAAAACTAGGTTCTGAGAGCAGAGTCAATACCTTCAGGAACAGAAGAACAGAGAATTCATGAAGTCCAGGCTATATCCACATGTGTTACCCTCAGATACCTTCCTTAGTACTTGCCTATCTAAATTTGAGAATACCATTAAGAGATTCGAGGTTTTCTCCTGCATACCCTGGATATATACCCCGGAGAGAGAGAGAGAGAGAGAGAAAGAAAATTTTAAAATATATTCTTTTCTGAAAAAGTAGATCCCATTTATGGAACTTTAGGCTAGAGCCCAGAGCAAGAATGCCAGGAAAGTTCCTTCTAGGCTACAATTTAGCCCATTGACTTGATGAACAGAACACTATCCCATAATCAAATTTAAGTGATTTCTTGCCTGTGGTCTCCATCACCACCATGCCTCTTCTTTCCTCAAGCTTCACCCAATCTTTATTCTCTCTTTCATTTTTAGTAGAATCTAGTTTAACTAGGTCAATAGAACAACATTCTATGTAGGAGAGAGCGAGGAAAAAAAAAGTTCCAAGCTATGTAAATTAGTTTTAAAATATAATTAAATGGAAGCCTCAGACTCGAACTGTGTGGTATTACACTCCTAAATGTATTTAAGATAACATGGACTTTTTCTAATTAAGCCAGGATATTGTACATTGTTAATATTGCATGTGTTTGCTTATAGCATAAACAAGTTGCGTCTCGTGATTCAATTTGATAGGCTCTTAAAAAAGATTAAATATGCAGTATATAGTAAGACCAGACCTCATCACAATTAGTTTAATGCTTAAAAATGTGGAGCAAAGCTACAGTTGCTTAATGGTGCATTAGATCAGGCATTTCTGCTTGTACATACAGCCAGGATTTGTAATTTACTATTCTACAAGCACTACAAAATTCTTTCCATAAATAGTCTTAGATTTTTATTGTGTATTTAATTGAATGGCATTATGGCAAGTTGATAGTTGAGTGACCTTCAAAATATGGCATCAAACATATTAGTGTGCTTTTCCACTAATCATTACAAATTGTACCAGAGTACTTCATAAGCAGTGTTGCCTTTTTGTTATTTAGATACTTTTCAAGTGTCATGATTACCATCATTAACATCAATAATTTTTCACAATTTGGACCTTCAGCAGCCAAGCAGTTCATAATCATGTTTTTAATGATTTCTTTTAAAAACACCTCTTCCATTATCCAATGCAATTGTTTTTCCCCCTGCTGTTTAGTCAATAGTCAGCTGAAGGGCAGAAAATATTTTCTGTTGAAAATAAAAATATTTCAAGAGCTTTGGCCCTGAAATTTCTTTTCACACAGAACACAGTTTGTAATGGGAATTTTTTTTCTTTTCAAGTTCTTCTTAAATTCCCTTCTTATTTGAAGAATGGTACATATACACTTGTGTTAATATTCACAATCTGAGGTTTATAATATCCTCTTAAAACTGTTCAAACAGTGGTTTTCATCTTTTTCACATTTTATTAATCCACTGACAAATTTGGGACACTTTTTTCAGTAAATATATTTAATATGATTTTTGGAATCAAAACATTGTGTTTTCAACTGCTGACTCGTCTAGGTTATATTTTGGGTTTGAAGACTCTTGTTGGCTTTTTTCATCTCTAAGGAGATTCCCCATCTTTCCTTATCTTTCTCTAAGATTGTTAGTAGGTCTCTAAGAAATCACTGGACAGAATTTTTGTTACAGAAGATGCCTGCTTCTTGAGGAGTGAAAATTGTTGTTTTTTGGCATCATTAACATCATCTTCATCATCTTCATAAAATCTGGCTCCCTCCAAGGCATGCCAAATAAATGTCATGATAATAACCCAACCTTACTCAATGTATTCTGTTCCAAGAGCTAGTTTTGAACAAGTTATTTAGACTTTGGATTACGTGGTCCCACAGAAACAAGTTTTAATAGTAGTGAATTTATTTCACTTAATTATCTTTTTATTAAACAAGTATTTGTTGAGCACTTTCATCATCATCATTATCATTATCACGATCATCATCAGGATAGTTAAGCTGTATTGTTCACTTAGTCCAAGATATTAATTAGCACAACATCTTCCATCCGTTATTATTCCCATTTTATCTATAAGGAAATACAGTGTTAAGAAGGTAAGTGAAAATCTCAAGTGACACAACAAATAAGTAGTGGAGCCAAGATTTGAGCCCAAGTCTGTCTAATTCCAGTGCCTGTATTATTACTCACTGTGTTTGACCATAAGGCCTCTGCTTAACAGATACTGCTATGCCCTTGGGTTAAAATAATCAATAAGAATTGACCTTGATTTCTAATATATCTGAGGACAGTTACAGAACTATGTTAATAATTTGATACAATGTTATAAAAGAGGTAAGTTTGAGGTGTGCAGTCAACAGCAAGGAAGTTTTCCAAGTAGAGGTGACATTTATGCTCAGAATTGAGAATAAATAGATTTTATTAAGACAAACAAAGTGACAGAGAGAAGTCAGGCAAAAGGAATCAGCAGTAACAAAGGCCTAGAAGTTGAACATGTGTGTTTTTTTTTTTTAAGGAGCTCCAAGTATTTCATGCTGGATATATATCACAGGTATCTTAGTTGAGGGGTCAATGGCAATTAAGTCAAGATGTCAAAGGTATGGACTTTATTCTGTTAACAAAAGAAAGCCTTTGGCAGGTATTAAGTAGCTGAGTTACATGATAGATTGTATGTATTAGAAAGATAACCCCATTAGGTAGAGTAAGAACAGATTAGCAAGGGTCAACTCACAAAGACCATTTACCCAACCTGTAAAACCAATAGTACAGTTCATTATACTTTATGCTCCATCTACCCAATGTACTTTAATCTTCATATCAAGCAGTTGAAATAAAAACTACAGATGCTGTCTTTTACTTACAAACAGTATTATTACTGGTTATAACTAGCTTCTGTTGAACTCCACACTACAGCCTTTTGCATATGAGAGAAGCAGGACTCTGAAAGCTTAAGTGAGTTCCCCAGTGTCCCAGGCTAAAGTGATAAAGTTAGGACTCAAACCCTGGAATCTCAGCCTTCTCTAAATTACCAAAAATGTCAGCATATTACCAGTCACCTGACATAATTAGTTTAGTACAGATTTTTAAACCAAATTGGTGGAACAGTATCATTTTAATAGGAATGTATTTATTACCACTTTATTGAGGTATTAATGGGAATTTATTACATACTTATCTTTATGCTGACATGTAAGTGTATTTTAAGATAGGAGGTGAAAAAGTGTGGAGAAATTTGGGGGTACCTTTAAAGGCTTTTGAAATTGTTGATGATGTTTAACTATAAAATGTAGGTTATTTTAGTTCTTTAAACATATATTACTATTGCCGTTCCTTATGGCTCTCAGTACATTTTTGACTACCTTCTAGTGCACAGTAGTTACAAATATAGGAAGTTAAAGATCCCTCCTCCCCCAGGTAATTATGAAAGTGTTAAAAAAGGGAAGGAAGGTTAGAAGGGCTAAAAGAATCTTTGGCTACACCTAAAACACTATATTGCTTGAGTTGGAATAAACTGAGCTGTGAGAAGCAAGAAGCAGGAACCAGTGGAAGGATGCAGTGCATTGCATGTTTGGGTGTAAGGATGGGGGGTGGTGAGAAAATAGTCTCCCTACTCTCATATCAGCACACTAAGTGGGGCTGTTTTTTGGGAAGTTTCATGGAATGAGAATGGGTAGGAGGAAAACAACTGCCCCAGGTAAGGAGAGGAATGGGCAGGAAGGATGTAATTGACTACCAGTACGCGTGTATAAAAATCTTTTCAGAGCTTGAGACATGCCTATTATGCCTATTATGAACAACATCACAAGCACTTTACAGAAAATAATGAAGTCTTGGTGCCTGACTCAGGGAGACATACTGTATGATTAAAAAGTAGTTTTTCATTATTATCTAATAACCATACGTATGCTTGTAAAATTCAACTGGAAGAATATCATAATAAACTAGAGAGCAGTATGAGGCTGGTAAAGGTAAAGAGAACAGTGTCACAGTAGCTATCTAAAGAGCAGAATGTGAGAGAAATATTAATTAAAATAGTCCACTAGCATGAATCTGCCCAGGATAAAATAGAAGTGTTGAGGACATGTGATTGCTTCCATAACAATTTTTTCTCTAGTAATAAAGAGGATGATCATCAAAATGGGCAAACCAATAGTCATCAGAACAGACGCAAAGCATACAAAATGTGTATGTCATGAATATACACATCGTTAACACAATTAGATATACTATCTAAACTATGTCCTACAAGTAATAACTGTAGCTGTAAATATTTAACAAAATGATAATATCCGTAATAGAAATGTGAACAGAAAAAGAACTCTTATGTACTCTTCTTTGCATCACATCTCAATGATATTTCATATTTAATAATGATATATACATATAGTCAAAGCTATATAACATACATATACCTTTTCACTTTTATGAGGTATAGTCACATTCTGTATGTGAATGATTTTTCAGAACAAACATTCCAGAATAACAAACTAATTGGTATCACCCATTTCTCACTCAAGTAAATATCATTGTCTAAGATGGTTTAATTATGAAAATGATGCTACCAGTGCTTAAAATTTTATTAGAACTCTTACTTTATAATTTATATGTGTAATATAATAAATTAAATTTAAATAAATTATTTAAGTATATATATATATATATATATTTTTTTTCCTGTCCTCAATGACAATGAGATTTTGAGAGTGGATTTAATCTTCAGAAACAGCTAAGAGAAACTTTTAACCAAATCTGATGGGTGAAGTGGAAGATTAATTGCCAAAATGGTTTTAAGAAAATGGTGTGTGGTTATAAAGTAATATGAGATGAAATATTTTTCATGAGTAGCATGGAACAAAGATAGTTTTTTAAGTTTTGAAATGTTTTGATATTGCATATAATAGCGAGATCACTAGAATAAATGTACTGACTTTCAAGTTGTTAATTCTCATTGGGTTGCTTAAGTTCTGTTATTTGCTTAAAGATAGTTGTATTATTTTCACACATTCATTTCATAAGCATTATCTGTTCTTTATGAATCCAATTCCAAAGGGCATTGTTAATATCTCTAGCTCTAAAAGTAACAAAGATAAACCCAACACATTGTTGAACTAGATTCTAAGTGTATACCAGCTTACTTAGACATATTTTCATTAATACAAATATTTTATGAAATAAACCTTACAGTGTAAGACAAAAATGTCATAAAATGTATCAGTGCATTTTGGCGAACATGTCAAGCATTTTCTTATATGATAAACATCATCATTACCTTTTTAAAACATCATCATTACCTTTACTTATTTCAACAATTGGAATATTCATTTTGGCCCTGTCATTTTTGAAACCTATTCTAGCTTTGAAAACTTAGAATATGGTACCCTTAATAATTTAGCATACCAACATTTTATTTCTGTTACCAAAAAAGATGGTCCATCAGTTTAGTTCTGTCATGATCTGGCAAATTAAATAGTCTGGTTACCAAAGTTAGTCTATTTATTGAGTGAGACAGTTGGAACAAAAACAAGGAAAGTTAAAGTTTATAATCATCTTTAAATTATACTGATATTTAACTTCTGTGGAGTTACATACCCAGAAGATAGAGTGCATCAAAACTGCCTGGATCAGGTCCCTCTAGAAAAGTGATTTTTCACAACAGCTTCTAAATCATTTTTGTCTTAAGGCTGCAAATGGGTATCTTTTGAATATTTGTTTTCATTTCTCATCTGGCATCATCAGCTCTCCTAGTAGTTCATCTGCAACTTTTCTTATCCTTTTACATTTATTACATTTTGTGGTATTGAAACTTAGGAGTACAGAATTGAGTAGCAGCCAGGGCTAGCATTTTCTTTAATTTTTCCCTTTCTCTCTCTCTTTTTCTCTCTGCCTCCCTCTCTATGTCTTTTTCTCTTTTCTTCTTGTTCCAGTCCATAGAAGGAGGTGTCTTCTGGTTTTTAAGGAATATTTAAGGAATATTTGAAGATTTAGAAATCTATGTCTCAATAACATTACATCCACATCTTCCTTCATATGTAATATGTTACTAAAAACCCTTGAGGAAGCAAAATTTCTTTTGTAAAACAAGTGTATTTTTACATACTCCAGAGGAATTTCCTAGGAAAATGAATACTAATACAAACTTGAAAAAGTATGAACTCTAACATGCTTTTAGATAGCTGTGTATCAAATTTTTTTAAAGTGAGGTACATATTTCCTTGGGCCTTCTTGTACTGAATGGAAACTGTAACCTGTTTAAAAACTGATAGTCTAAATTAACCCAAGGCTTACATTCCAGGATGCATGATTTCTGTGAACTTCATCCAAATAAACAAAATACCTTTGTCAATTTCAGAAATTCTTTTCCTTGTAACTAGAAATATGACCTCTTTCGTCTGTTGACAAGAAGGGTTACACAATAGAGAGAACAAACTCAAGCACAATAATTAAGTAGAACCTCCTCAAAAAATCTACTCTATAAGATTACAAATTCTTTTACCATATAAAAAGAGAAAAATAAAAGAATAAACCATTATAGAAACCATCTTTAAGCTAGTATTTTATTTTTAAAAAGAAAAAGAAAAAAGAACTTGTGTCATTTGAGTTTTGCTGATCAGCTCCACAGTTTTAAAACTAAAAACTTCTCCATATCTCCTCCCTCTATTTGTATAGCTGATTCACTTTGTTATAAAGCAGAAACTAACACACCATTGTAAAGCAATTATAGTCCAATAACAATGTTAAAAAACTAAAAACTAAAAACTTCTCTTATCTAACTTGACAAGGTCATTTTTTGCAGACTAAGTTTCAGGAATCATTTTTCTAAGTCATCCTGTTTCATGTTTATTTCACTGGACAGATATGACAATGAATGAGGTACAAACTAAGAAGTATCCTGAGTTCTTAAAGAAAAGTTTAATATGAATATATGATTTTGGATTTTCCCAACTAATCTATAATGAAACGTGAAAATGTTTCTTCATGTAGAAGTCTCATTTATTTTTGATTACTTTTTAATCAGTATTATCTACATGGATTCATTGCATATTTAGAATCAGAAAAGTAATATCAGATAACTAATGGCACAGAGAATTAAACAGAAATAGTAAAAATCAACACAGAACTTCTGAGTTCTAATATCAATAATCAAAAATACTTACTCAAATTTCTGTGTTAAATCAATCCTAGATAAGACTTACTATCTGATTTGACATTATCAGAGTGATGGGTTTTTTTTTTCAAGTGAAGACTATCAATTTGTTTTTACTGTAGGCTAAAATGTTGATTCATCATATATATATATATTTATATATATATACGTCATATAATATGTGTTGCTGATGATAAAGCATCAATAGCAATACAATTGGATATCATTTTTCTAGCATTAGTTTTCATTTTTTGCATGCAAAGTGAACATGGCAGTTGTACCATCTTATATTTTATGTTCAGTCATATCTTTAGGAACTGCTAGGAAATTTAAATTAAGTGAAAATTGTGCTCTAAATGTGGAATTTTCAGACATTTTAAACCTCTGTTGCTTTTCAAGAAAATATTGGCATAAAGAAGAACAAAGGAATTTGGAGATAGCACCTTTAACACTGTAAAGTGACTCAATGAGTCTCAATTCTTTCGCTTTGCTTATTAAAATTCTATTATTTTGTCAATATTTTAAGATTGCTAACTTCATTTTGCAAAATGGATGATATTTCTTTTGTTGTTGGAATGTCAATTTTCTACAGTCCCCGTTTTAATAGGGCATTAGCATACTTCATAGCCAACTCCCAGTTATTTTGGAAGCAAATTAACCAGTCTTCTGATTATTCATTTTTGCATTATTTCTCTTCATCCTTACTTAGTCTCTGTAATGCTTAAATAAGGAACTTCAGATTTACAGCTTATTCACAAAAAAAGAATAATAATATTGATATTAACTTGAGTGCTTTCTCTGAGCTACCATCTATTCTAAGCACTTTACATGAATTTGTAAATTTAATCCTCATAACAACTCTGAAGTAAAAGCTAGTATTATTCTCAATTTATAGGTTAAATAATTTTCCCAGAGAAAGTACCTTCAAACAGTCTTCTCATATGATCCTCAAACTACTATGTGAATTAAGTCTGCAAATAATGAAATTGAATCTCATTAAGAAAAAAATGAATTATTTTGGTTCTACCCCTCCTACCTCAATTCTGCTTTTTTTGTGCTACATTATCAAAACAACTGATAAAAAGAAAAAAAAAATGTGTGGTGTGTATATTTATGATACCTTAGGAATAAGTACAGAGAAGTTAAAACTATTTACAAGTTTTAATAGCTTGATGAAAATCATAGGCCAGGAACAATTGTTTAACTCCTGCTTATCTATCTCTTTCAAGCCCAGTGAATTGAAAATAAAATCAGTGAAATCAAAGGAGGCTCATGAGAAGTCTACAAATTAAGAGTGAACTTCTCAAAATAGAATCCAGCGCTACAAATGGGGGTAGTTCAATGTACACAGAGAAGGCTTCAGTGAAGATGGTGTCTTTTCCCTGTGGTGGTCATATTCTTTACCCTTCCCAGAAACGGAGTGGAAATCTAAGTGATTGGTTGAGACATTATTTTCCTAAAACTGTACAGATTGGTCTCCCTATTTCCCATTGGTGTTTGCTCCCAAATAAAGCCAAGAAAATACTCTCAAAGGAAACTTTGTCATCTGTCTGTCATCACTTAAGGTGCAAATTAATACCACCTTTCTGCCCACTCCCTATCTATGCTACCTGGAATAATGCCTGAAACTTGCCCCACCCACATATGCAGCAAACCCAGAACTCTTGCACTAAAGAGGTTGTAATTGTCAGGCAAAACCTGGGTCATGGTACCTGTGATAATCAACATTGTTCTTTAGTTATAAACATAAGGGTCTTTTAAGGATAACCAGTCATTGGAGAAAAGCCAAAAACACAAAGATGAATAAATAGAACTGGCCTGAAAAAGTTACTTTCTAGGGAGAGAAAGTTTGAAGGAAAAACTCTAGTTGATACCCTCAAAGAGATTCTCAAAAATTTTGCATCCTAACAAACAAAACAAATAGAATAGGCTTCTGTGTGTGAAAGAGCTATTATACCAGAAAAAATACTTTCTTCTTTGGTATATCCCATAACCTTTGTGCTACTCAATTCCTTGTACCTCTTTTATCCTTTTATTCATCTCCTTTTGTAGAAATCCATCAAGACAATAAACTGGTAAAATTGTCAGTAATGCAAGCAATTCTTAAAAATCACCAGAAGATTGAGACTAAAGTCTCTATTCCTGGGTTTTCTCTCCTATGAAAATGATCACACACCGAACAGGGAAACTACAAATTTCAAATTTTCTTACACATCAGTAGGAGATACCCCTGGACTGCATAAGTCAGGATATTCTTAAGTTCATCAGCTGAGCACAATCCCCCTTTTTATAATAACCCAATTTCACCCCCTTGTGATCTTTTCCATTATCTCTGCCTACAACTCTCCCAGATTCCTCCCCTAGTTTATCTCAAAGGTAAAACAGGGTAGTCAATGTGTCTTTTGACCCTAATTCCATGATTTGCTGGTAATTTTTCACATTATAATGTCACTAATATGGGGATAGAGCCCATACTTGGTACCCAGGAATAGTGCATTGTTGTTGAAGAACCTCTGCTCCATTTGATTGAACTCAAACTTTGTTTTTGACTTACTTATAAATTCTGTGGTTATAATATTGTAATTATCTGCAATTTCCAACCTATGTTGTTTGTTTTCCCTGAGTAATTTCCTGAATTCACTGGCTAATACTCTTGAGAGTTCATACAAAAAGATCTATTTTTCTCCTCCAATAAAATATATTTATCTTCTGATCTATGTTACTCCCAAATTGAGGCAATAACGTGCAATAAAGCAGCAGAAAAATAATACCCAGAGACTGCAGAACTAAAAGGCAAAGATGGAAAATACGAGAGCAACATGGAGAACCTAATATTCATCTAATAGAAGTCTTATTAAAGTAGGATCAGACAAGATTTAGCAAAGGAAATAACAAAAGATATAAGACAATTTCCCATAGCTTAAGAAACACCTGAGTCTTCAGTTAAAAGAGCCCTCTAATATTCAACTGTCTTTTGCATAATATGTTTGTGCCTTGCTTCTCAGCTTATGTTTAAGGAATACCTATTGATATCATGCAATAAAAGAAGAGTATAGTTTACTTCATAACCTGTCATTTTTATTTATACATTCAAAATGTTTATTACCTTTGTGTACCTAAATAATAGAATATATAGACTTCTTCATTCCTGTAGCATAGGTGAAAACCTTCTCAAATCATGGGGACAGAGTGAGAAAAAGTACTTTTCAAGACGACAGTTGAGTGACTCTTACCATCAGGAGAGTGAATAGATGCGAAGCAGCCAAAAATCAACAATGACCACTACAAGAAGAGTTTCTGTCAATCCTCTGGGCCTCCATGTCTACATTCATCTACTTTCATTTAACCCTTTTCTGAGACTAATTCTAGTTTAAGAAAGGAGGGGTATATTTTAGAAATACTGTGATATTACCCCATCATCTAAAAAAATAAAATAATTACTACACCAAAGTCTTATCTTCCAGGTGCCCATTATTGGATCCCTTTCTTATATCCTTGTATCTCAATAACTGGGAGCAGCCCTGTAATTTGAATCCTCCTAGTATGCCATGCCCGAGTAATTAAATTCTCTGGTATCTGATAATAAATTCTCATATGACTGTGATGAGGTCTCCAAGCTTGTTATGTATATTCTAGTCCTGTTCAGCTGGGACTGTTATGGTAATGGTTATTAATGTCTCTCTCAGCTTTAAAATTCTTTGATTCTGTTACTGTGAGACTTTTATTTGGACTGTAGTCAATATACAGTTCATCTACTTTTTGGGTAACTAATGGATTTTCGGCTCAATTTAAAACATGAAAATGAAACAGATATGGATTTTGGTCTCTTGCCTCTAAACTCAGTGCACTTTCCACTCTACTACCCTTCTTTTTACTGTGATCTCTGGTGCTGGCATGACCAATGCAGGTGAGTCTTTCATCTACTGCTTGTGCTACCTTCTCCCTATTCATGGCCATAACACCATCATGATATTCTTTTCTGCTGAACCAGGATGTGACCTCAAAGTTCTTCTCCAGGCAGGTGTTACAAATTAGTAGAGGCAGGCACATAAATAAAACTTATTTTCCATTATTTCCATTATTGTTTTCTCTGGTGATTTCCTCCTTTGAAAGGAACTTCTGGATGAATCTTCAGTGAAGCCCCTGTATTAGAGTGCTAAAAAGTAAGGTATTACATAGAAAATGATCAGCAGGAGAAGTGCTATATCAGAGTCACCTGAATCATAAAAAAAGAAACAAGAAGGCTATAAACCTTGATTTTTATATTTGCTCCCCTCTGGGAAAGGTTTAGTCTCTGTTGTATGCAGTTGAGAGAACCCCTTTTGAATAAAATGGTACACATATTCGTTATGTGGGGAGGAGGGTTATGATTCATGTGATTTTATAAGTACCATTTAATGAACAATCTGGAACAAAATGCTACAAAATAGAACTTGTCCTTGTGTTGCAATTTCAAAAGAACATTGACGATTGTTTATTTTTAACTGTGATGAGCCAGGGATGTTGAGAGTGGACTTGATCAGAGGGGCAGTCTTCTCAGCTGGAAACCTGTAGCTAAATTTCTCCATTCTGAGGATTTCATATAGTTCCAGGCATCAAAATACTTTGTGTCAGACAATAAATGGGACAGGATAACCAGCTGTGTGTGTGCTCAGGAAATAAATCAGGCACTTTCAATGTTGGAAAAATTATAAACTGAGATTCATTGTCTAAAGCTCAATACACATGTCACTTTCTTTGCAAGGCCTTTCTTATTTCTATATTTTAAGAATAATTGTTTGCTTTTTCATCTTCTTCTCATAATTCATTTTTTATTTTTGCATCAATTCATGATATTGGAATAAGTGTTGATGGAGTTTGCCTGCTTTTTTTTTTTTTAACATCCTTATTGGAGTATAATTGCTTTACAATGTTGTGTTAGTTTCCTCTGTATAACAAAGTGAATCAGCTATATGCATATGTCTATCCCCATATCCCTTCCTTCTTGTGCCTCCCTCTCACCCTCCTTATCCCACCCTCTAGGTGGTCGCAAAGCACTGAGCTGATCTCCCTGTGCTACGCAGCTGCTTCCCACTAGCTATCGATTTTACATTTGGTAGTGTATATATGTCCATGACACTCTCTCACTTCATCCCAGCTTGCCCTTCCCCCTCCCCGTGTCCTCAAGGACAGGAATAAAGACACAGACATAGAGAATGCCTGCTTTTTAATAGTGCCTGGGGAATCCCAACAGTGACTGCTGTTTGAGGAGAGTAACTAATTCTTATTCTTGAGTGGATCCTTGGAAACTACCAAAATTCCTTGGATCCAATCTGTAAAATACTATGGATTGTTTTTGAGTGGTTACTCTGATTGGTTGGTGCCCCATTCTTATTGTTCCTTGCCTATGCTGAATTTATTAAGACATTGTGGGTGGTATTCCTGCTTGCATGAATCAGCACTTAGATTTGCTTGAATTCTATACATTGTAAGAGACCCATATAGCAAGATTACATTAGGTATAATCCCATCCCAAATATTTTGCTGTAAATAAAGACTATCCGTTATAGCCAGATAGAAAATGTGCATGAATGATCAGTTTGCTTAATAAACTTCACATTGGTTTTCTCCAAACTGTCTTTCCCTATTTCATTTTGAGTGATCAACTGTGCAAGACTGAATTTCCATTAACTTATCTATTGCTCTTTTGAACATTTTCCTGAATTAGGAAGCAGTATGTCCTAAAGCAGGGACATTTGCAATATTGGCACTAATACCTTGTGATGACCTCCTGTTTTTGAAGCACCCTGGTCCTAATCTTCAGAGTCCCAGGAGTCACATTGACTATGGTATTTTTTTTCTGCATCTGATGTGTCACATATGCTGTTTTCATAGAAATCCTAGTAATTGTGAAATTATTAGCACTTAGAAAAATGATATTTTCATTTCTAAGCATATTAGTACTTTGTTCTTTCTTTAATTTCAAAACAGAATTTTATTCTGTGTTGTTGAAAATATCTGTCTCACATTTATCACTCTTTCCCATGAACTAATCTTTTTAAATACAACATTACATGAAGCTGTATTTATTCTTCAGTTACCTACTTAAGGTGAAGTTTTATCTTTTTTTGCATTAGTATGTACAAAGTGAAGGACAAATTTTATTTTGTTTTTTATCAAACTCTAAATTTGATTAAATAGAATAAATTATCACATGAATGAATTGGGAAGAAAAAAATATTCTTAATCTCTGTAACTTTAAATTACTTCATTAGAATTTTAATACCTCCAATATATAAAGATTATGAAGAAAATATTGTCTTCATCTACAAAAATGTTGTGTTTAATTTTAAAAAATGTGTTGTAGCCCTTCCTAAGAGTTATTCACTTCCTTGATTTAGGAAACATTCTTTTCATGCTCTCTAGCAGTGCTGAAATCAACTAAAAGAGTATATGTTTAGGAGGATGTGGGAAAAATGTTTTGAAAAACTCTGATGTATTATCTCAGATAATTTCTTCTTGTCTTCTTGAGATATGATTTTATATCCCATATTTTACCAACCATCAAACTGGTGCCAAGAATCTGAATTAATAATTAATCGATTTTTTAATTTGTTGGTCAGCTGTATGAGATAATACCACTATGTAGTGTACATTATACAGCATCTGTATAAATGTATCAAGCATTTGGAACGTTAAAAAACAGAACAGATCATATTTGTCTGCCTTGAAAGTTGTGATTTTCTGGATATTAAAAAATTAAGGCAGTATTACTGATACATTTCAGCTGCTTTAACTATTTTGGTCCATTGCCATTGAGGGAAAAGGTACCAGGACTTAAATTACTGTAGTCTCATGTGTAGTTGTGGGTAGAGTGAGAATAAGGATTTTAGGAGGAAAAAACATTCTGTTTAAAGAAATTGGAATATAGAGAAAGAACTCCAGCACCTGAATAATAGACGATGGTATTTTATATTCAAGTCAAAGAGTTTTCATTAAGAATGAGATTATTTTGAGTGTCATTGGCCTGAAAAGCTCGATTCCTGCCAAGTCCCTTTAAATGGAATTTACTGCACGGTAATGGTATTTCCCGTATTAACGTGATTTTTCCCGCAATGTTATGTTCTGATAATTTATATTACCAAGAAATCTGGATTAATATACAGTATCAGAGATTCTCTTTATAACTGTTTAAAAGTTCCCAAACAAATTGCTAGAAGATAGAATGCCAGACTGTTCAAAGCCTGTACTTATTTTAAGGAGTAAATTAATACTTTGGTTCTTCATTTGCCATGGAAAAAGATAAAGACATTCTCTAGGAAGATTAGAATCCAGCCAAACATTGTAGGCTATATATAGCATACAAAGCCTTGTGCCATTTGTGAAAATGCTATCAGGGGGAAAACCCAATGAGTGAGTTTCTGTACTGTATGTTTTAGGGACACAGATTTAATTTAGAGATTATGGTTTGAAAATAAAATTTACTGTAAGAATGTTTTTAGCTGATAAGAAATTGATTTTGTGACCTTGTTACGCATTAATTGAAATATCTGGCAATATGCCTTGACAAGGTTTAAGGAACCATACACACTTGGAACCATATCATTCCTTCATGTTGAACTTGCTAGTTAATCACTTTGTTACCATTATGGGGAAGGAAACTACCTTTTGTGTGGGGTCTGAATAATCTTCTATGGCGTAACAAGTGGTTTTTATGTAATTGACATTATATTTAGTTGTTTCACTATATTGAAGGTGCAGTCATTTAAGAGTGTTATCCTTATAGATTAACGTGGTATTTTGTATTTTCTAATACTTTAAAGGTTATATTTATAAAATCAAAAATAAGAATGTGTGCACATGAGCACAGACATAAAAATTATTTGTTATTTAAATTATTCAGTGAATTTTAGAATGTAGTTTTTAAGAACTTACAGTAGAATGAAGGTAGTCAGGTTATCAGTGTTCTACATGTCTTACATGCTAGCTTATTTAACAGGTGTTAACTCAGGATATATTTACAGAGGAAAAAATGAATTGCAGAGGAGAGTTCAAACAAATTGTGAAATTTGTAAAGTCTTACCAAAGAACACCAATATATATATATTTTTTCCTTGAGATTCTTTGGGTTGACTCACCAAGTCAGTTATATATGCAATAATTACGCAGAAAAGTGGGCATCTCCACTTTATTTCTCTTTTGTGGATATAACCTCAGAACTAAAATTTGGGTCATGTTTCTTTAGTGATATCATGCTGTTAGCCCTCTGCAGATCAAGAACACATACTGAGTCTTAAAGAATTTGTAATTAAAAATGTCACTGGAGTCATGTTTAACATTTAAGTGGGAAGAAATGTGCTGTTTTTTGTACATTTTTGATAATTAAAGTTGACTTGTGCAGACAACTAAATCAATTTTGACGAGACTGAACAGAAGTTGAGGTGGTCCTGACACTTGCTTGATAGTTTTGTATTTGTGGAAAAATTTTGATATTTTGAAGTAAGAGAGTTCTATATCCTTTGTGTCAGAAAGGTTCTTATGCTAGGTTTCCTGGTGCCGTATGGAGGATCTGTTCTGAAGATAATTTCTGGACCTTTATAAACACAGACATCTATTGAGAATACTAAAAATAGTACAACAAATCTCTGTTGTATATGCAATGCAGGAAAGCAAGCAGATGCTTGATTATAGTGTTGTGTTTGTTCAACGAATGTTATGTTCCCTGCAGCAGTTTCATAATGGAATACTATGTGGAGAAGACTGTTTTTTAAAATATGTTTTGGACTTTGAATTTCAGTTTATTAGTAGACAAATATGTCAGAAAATTTTCAATAGAGGCAGTAATTGTTGTTTTATAGTCAATCTCTTTATACTTATCCTTTTAAACAATCAGATGGTTGCTTTAAGAATAAAGAAGTATGAAGTTAATATGAATTTAAGCAAGGTTTTAGATTATAACCCATAATACACTTTATTGTGTTTAGAAAAGAAAACTTAAGTCTTATTGATTACTGGAGATACAGTTTTCAAAAAAAGATTCCAGCGATTCATAAATTATGATCCAAGGACTTACTACTACTAATGCCTTAATATTTGCAGATCAGTTCCTTTATTAATTGAAAAGAAATTGTCCTTACAACAATATTAAAACCGAATGACACACTTACAAATATGACACACTTAGAGAATAGAATTTAAAGCAAAATTTTGACATACGGTAAGTATTCAAATCTGGAATACCAAGTACAAATAATAAATATAGGAGGGGAAAAAATGGCTATAGTTTATTTCAAAGTAGATTTCATCAGATGAAGCATTATAATGGAGACCTGCTTTGAAAATCTGTACCTCAACTTTTTAGATTCAGACACTATTGACACTTTGAACCAAGATCGATCCAAAGAAGCAGAGCTATAGAAGAAACAGAGCTTCTGAGGAAGGCATCCCTGGGATCGGATCCTGGTTCCATCATTTGCTAGCTGTCATATTTGGACCAGTTGCTATGTCTTTGGTATATAAATAGTCTTATCAACTTCAAAATATTTTTGAGGATAAAAGAAGATAATAAAAATATAGCATTTAGTTATGATACTGGCCATATAGAAAGGCTTCAGTAAGTGAAATGTTATTAATGTAAATCTGTCAGTCACTTTCTGCCACATTGTTTTGGATAGGTTCATTCTTTTTCTACTTTCCCAAACTATCCAGAAAATCAGATGAAAATCATCTAGGCAGTTATGTTATAACAAGGTGCTCTTCTGCTTTTCCTAAATTCCACGAACAGCAACACATATGAGCACTTAACCATATACCTAGAATAAGGGTATATTAGTCCCTACTTGCTAATAGTTTATTAATCCTCAACTTACATTTTAGGCTTTCTGTGTCTGAAGGGAAAAAAAATTAATCATTTACTTATTAGTAAGCTTTCTTTTTTTTTAAATACATCTTTATTGGAGTATAATTGCTTCACAATGTGGTGTTAGTTTCTGCCGAACAACAAAGTGAATCAGCTATATGCATACACATATCCCCATATACCTTCCCTTTTGAGCCTTCCTCCCACACTCCCTATTCCATGCCTCTATGTGGTCACAAAGCACCGAGCTGATCTCCCTATGCAGCAGCTTCCACCAGCCATTCATTTTACATTTGTTAGTGTATGTATGTCAGTACTACTCTCTCACTTACATCCCAGCCTCCCCTTCCCCACTGTGCCCTCAAGTCCATTCTCAATGTCTCCATCTTTATTTCTGCCCTACCACTAGATTCATCACTACCATTTTTCTACATTCCATATATATGCATTAGCATACGGTATTTGTTTTTCTCTTTCTGACTTACTTTACTCTGTATAACAGACTCTAGGTCTATCCACCTCATTACAAATAACTCAATTTCATTCCTTTTTATGGCTGAGTAATATTCCATTGTATGTATGTGCCACATTTTCTTTATCCATTCTGTCGATGGACATTTAAGTTATTTCCATATCCTAGCTATTGTAAATAGTGCTGCAATGAACATTGTGTTACATGTATCTTTTTGAATTATGGTTTTCTCAGGTATATGCCCAGTAGTGGGATTGCTGGGTCATAGGGTAATTCTATTTTTAGTTTTTTAAGTAATCTCCAAATAGTTCTTCATAGTGACTGTATCAAGTTACATTCCCACCAACAGTGCATAAGGGTTCCCTTTTCTCCACACCTTCTCCAGCATTTATCCTTTCTAGGTTTTTTGATGATGGCCATTCTGACTGGTGGGAGGTAATACCTCATTGTGGTTTTGATTTGCATTTCTCTAATGATTAGAGATGTTGAACATCTTTTCATGTGTTTGTTGGCCATCTGTATGTCTTCTTTGGAGAAATGTCTATTTAGGCCTTCTGCCCATTTTTGGATTAGGTTGTTTTTTTCTTTTGATATTGAGCCTCATGAGCTGCTTGTATATTTTGGAAATTAATCCGTTGTCAGTTGCTTCATTTGCAAATATTTTCTCCCTTACTGATGGTTGTCTTTTTGTCTTCTTTATGGTTTCCTTTGCTGTGCAAAAGCTTTGAAGTTTCACTGGGTCCCATTTGTTTAGTTTTGTTTTTATTTCTATTACTCTAGAAGGTGGGTCGAAAAGGATCTTGCTGTGATTTATGTCATAGAGTGTTCTGCCTATGTTTTCCTCTAAGAGTTTTATACTGTCTGTCCTTACATTTAGGTCTTTAATACAATTTGAGTTTATTTTTGTGTATGGTGTTAGGAAGTGTTCTGATTTCATCCTTTTAATGTAGCTGTCCAGTTTTCCTAGCACCACTTATTGAAGAGGCTGTCTTTGCTCCATTGTATATGCTTGCCTCCTTTGTCAAAGATAAGGTGACCACATGTGCGTGAGTTTATCTCTGGGCTTTCTATCCTGTTCCACTGATCTATATTTCTGTTTTTGTGCCAGTACCATACTCTCTTGATTACTGTAGCTTTGTAGTATAATCTGAAGTCAGGGAGCCTGATTCCTCCAGCTCCATTTTACTTTCTCAAGATTGTTTTGGCAATTCGGGTTCTTTTGTGTTCCCATACAAATTGAAAAATTTTTTGTTCTAGTTCTGTGAAAACTGCCATTGGTAATTTGATAGGGATTGCATTGAATCTGTAGATTGCTTTGGGGAGTATAGTCATTTTCACAGTGTTGATTCTTCCAATCCAGGAACATGGTATATCTCTCCATCTGTTTGTATCATCTTTAATTTCTTTCACCAGTGTCTTATAGTTTTCTGCATACAGATCTTTAGCCTCCTTAGGTAGTTTTTTTTTTTTTGTACTTAATGTATTTATTTGAAACTTTGTACATGTCTTACTAAAGCATACTAATATTTTGTTAGAGTGTGATAGGCAGTATAGCAGGCACCTCTGTGCAAGGGAACAGAACATCTTTTACAAATATACCATGTTTCACTGCACTTTCCCCTGGAAGAGCAGACTCTTCACTTTTTGGTGGCACTTTTTTTTTTAGTCCTGTTGGTATTATTTCCTCTAGAATATTTTCTTTTATTTTACCTGTTAGTCAACAAGGTGAATCTTTGCCGGGTTTCTTTTAGAAATGCCACAAGGAGGACCAGGTGCAGACTACCACTATGGTCATCAAAAAATATGGAACGCTTCACAAATTTGCGTGTCATCCTTGCGCAGGGGCCATGCTAATCTTCTCTGTATCGTTTCAATTTTAGTATATGTGCTGCCGAAGCGAGCACTCCTTAGGTAGTTTTATTCCTAGGTATTTGATTCTTTTTGTTGCAATGGTAAATAGGAGTGTTTCCTTAATTTCTCTTTCAGATTTTTCATTGTTAGTGTATAGGAATGCAAGAGATTTCTGTGCATTAATTTTGTATCCTGCTACTTTACCAAATTCATTGATTAGCTCTAGTAGTTTTCTGGTGGCATCTTTAGGATTTTCTATGTATAGTATCATGTCATCTGCAAACAGTGACAGTTTTACTTCTTCTTTTCCAATTTGGATTCCTTTTATTTCTTTTTCTTCTCTGATTGCCATGGCTAAAACTTCCAAAACTATGTTGAATAATAGTGGTGAGAGTGGGCAGTCTTGTCTTTTCCTGATATTAAAAGAAATGCTTTCAGTTTTTCACCATTGAGAATGATGGCAGTGGGTTTGTCATATATGGCCTTTAGTATGTTGAGGTAGGTTCCCTCTATGCCCACTTTCTGGAGGGTTTTTATCATAAATAGGTGTTAAATTTTGTCAAAACTTTTTTCTGCATCTATTGAGATTATCATATGGTTTTTCTCCTTCAATTTGTTAATATGGTGTATCACATTGATTGATTTGCCTATATTGAAGAAACCCTGCATTCTTGGATAAACCCCTCTTGATCATGGTGTATGATCCTTTTAATGTGCTGTTGGATTCTGTTTGCTAGTATTTTGTTGAGGGTTTTTGCATCTATGTTCATCAGGGATATTGGTCTGTAATTTTCTTTTTTTGTGACATCTTTTTTCTGGTTTCAGTATCAAGGTGATGGTGGCCTCGTGAAATGAGTTTGGGAGTATTCCTCCCTCTACTATATTTTGGAAGAGTTTGAAAAGGATAGGTGTTAGCTCTTCTCTAAATGTTTGATAGAATTCACCTGTGAAGCCATCTGGCCGTGGGCTTTTGTTTATTGGAGGATTCTTAATCACTGCTTCAGTTTCAGTGCTTGTGATTTGTCTGTTCATATTTTCTATTTCTTCCTGATTCATTCTGGAAGGTGGTACTTTTATAAGTATTTGTCCATTTCTTCCAGGTTGTCCATTTTACTGGCATATAGTTGCTTGTAGTAGTCTCTCCTGATCTTTTGTATTTCTGCATTGTCAGTTGTTACTTCTTTTTCATTTCTAATTCTGTTGATTTGAGTCTTCTCCCTTTTTTTCCTGATGAGTCTGGCTAATGGTTTACCAATTCTCAAGGAACCAGCTTATAGTTTTATTGATCTTTGCTATTGTTTCTTTCATTTCTTTCTCATTTATTTCTGGTCTGATCTTTATGATTTCTTTCCTTCTGTTAACTTTGAGGTTTTTTGTTCTTCTTTCTCTAATTGCTTTAGGTGTAAGCTTGGGTTATTTGAGATTTTTTCTTGTTTCTTGAGGTAGGATTGTATTGCTATAAACTTCCCTCTTAGAGCTGCTTTTGCTGCATCATATAATTTTTGGGTTGCCGTATTTCATTGTCATTTGTTTCTGGGTATTTTTTGATTTCCTCTTTGATTTCTTCAGTGATTTCTTGGTTATTTAGTAGCATGTTGTTTAGCCTCCATGTATTTGTATTTTTTACAGTTTTTTTTCCTATAATTGATATCTAGTCTCATAGCGTTGTGGTTGGAAAAGATGCTTGATGTGATTTCAGTTTTCTTAAATTTACCTATGCTTAATTTGTGACCCAAGATGTGATCTATCCTGCATAATGTTCCACATGCACTTGCAAAAAAGTG
Organism: Leucopleurus acutus; assembly: GCF_964270905.1. Taxonomy (NCBI): domain Eukaryota; kingdom Metazoa; phylum Chordata; class Mammalia; order Artiodactyla; family Delphinidae; genus Leucopleurus; species Leucopleurus acutus. Next base: position 124,581,214 of record NC_139143.1, read on the forward strand.
TATTCTGTTGTTTTTGGATGGAATGTCCTATAAGTATCAATTAAGTCCATCTGGTCTAATGTGTCATTTAAACTTTGTGTTTCCTTATTTATTTTCTGTTTGGATAATCTGTCCATTGTTGTAAGTGGGGTGTTAAAGTTCCCTACTATTATTGTGTTACTGTCAATTATCCTTGTGGTAATTTTTCAGACACCTCCTGCTTAAAACCCCAAAGGTCAGAAGAATTTTGAGGCCCCACCTTCATGCTCTGTATTCATACTGAAAATCAAGATCGAGTGAGCTTTTGCCCTTCTGCTCCACAAGAAGTTTCTGTCCTCCCTGAACTCCCCTTAAGACACCTACATTACCATTTGACAGTTGTACCACCCCAGTCAAACTCCCCACCTGGCACTGTCCCTGGAGTGGGTCACTCATGGCCAGAGTGTAGCCGGGCACTTGGTTCCAGAAGCAAAAGCCCCTCGGGGCTAGCCCCCCTCCCCCCACCTCACCAGGTCAGTGAAAAAACAGAGTAGTGGTATTTCACTGGCAGCCTGCAAGTCCGGTGGACCCCGCCCCACCCTCTCACAGGGACCAGAGTGTGCCAGGGGCCTCCCACTTATTCTACATCTCTCATTCTTTTCACCATGCCAGACTAGAGTTAAGCTCTACAGGGTCTTCTTTCTCCTCTGATTCCACCAAGCCTGTTCCCTTGGTTGTGTTTTCGCTGGATAGTAGGTAGGGACAGTGGGAATCTCATTGATCCATTCATGTGCACCACTAATTAGATGACAAGGTATTTGGCTACCTGAAGAGAGTCATAGTTACTCCCACCATTTACCCAAGCTTCATTGAATTTCTTCACTTTGACATTCAGAGCACTGGGCAGAAATCACATCATGTCAACACCCATCACTGGCCTTTGTGAAGTAAGCTTTCTTTAAAGAACAATTTTCATTAAATTACCTTTGTACCAATCACCTGGTCAGCTTGGTGGAAGACTGAATTTAAAGTAGAAGCACACTTAAAAAGAATATTTAGGAACTAATTACTTTCAAATTTATATATATATATATATATATGCCAATAAATTATTTTTATAATTTATTGGCATATATAATATAAAATGTTTAGCATTGAAGATGTGGTACCTAGTGGAAGATGTTAAGTACAGTAAGAAACATTTAAAAGTGTAAATTCTGAGAAAACAGTTTAGTCCACTTACTGTGAATATTTATCATAGTTGAGTAATAAATTAATATTGCTTGAAAACACAGGATTTACATGAAAACTTGAACAAATCTACATATTATGAAACTCTAAATATTTTTCTTTGGCTTAACAAATCTCCCATTGAAATTAGCTATTTAAAAGTATATGAAGAGTGTATAAAATGTAAAGGATGTTAAAAGACCCCCCCCCAAATAAAAAAAGAATAAAGAGAGAGCTTCTCAACCCTGCTTCCATATTAGAATCCACTCTGGAGCTTCTAAATTGCCATTTCTGGGCCCCATCCATGGCCAATCAGAATCTCTGGTGGCAGTGGCACAGAAGCATTGGGAGTTGTTTAAATTCCCCAGGTGATTCTAAAGTGCATGAAGAATTGAGAACCTTTGTGGTAGATGAAGCTTTAAACCCTTATGACCCTTAATCTTCTGGAAGTGAAGCTGCTGATATGGGAAATGAATATAAGATTTTGCCTGATCCTAATGTTAAGCTTTTGCAACTTTCAGTTAAAAAAGAAAAAGAAAATGGAAACAAACAAATAAAAACCCACAAGCATATAAGAGAACCAGAGAAAATGCTCTGGGGACATTCTCATAGCTTATGGAAAAGTGACCTTAAGAATGCTTATATTAAAAAAAAAAGATGCTTAGGGCTTCCCTGGTGGTGCAGTGGTTGAGAGTCCGCCTGCCGATGCAGGGGACACGGGTTCATGCCCTGGTCCGGGAAGATCCCACATGCTGCGGAGCAGCTGGGCCCGTGAGCCATGGCCGCTGAGCCTGTGTGTCTGGAGCCTGTGCTTCAGAACGGGAGAGGCCACAACAGTGAGAGGCCTGCGTACCACAAAAAAAAAAAAAAAAAAAAAAAAAATGCTTATATTAAAAAAAAAGTATATGAGGATTGTAAATCAACTATATTTCAATAAAAATTAAAAAACAAAACAAAAAAATGAACACTGATAAACAGATACACAGAAAAATAGATATTTCTCTATATGAGGTTTCTTTTTTTAATTTAAATATTTATTTATTTAATTTATTTTGGCTGCACCAGGTCTTAGTTGTGGCACACTCAGTCTTCATTGCGGCATGCAGACTTCTTAGTTGAAGCATGCGGAACCTTATTTACAGCCTGTGGCCTCTTAGTTGAGACATGCATGTGGGACTTAATTCCCTGACCAGGGATTGAACCCGGCCCCCTGCATTGGGAGCATGGAGTCTTATCCACTGTGCCACCAGGGAAGTCCCAATATATGAGGTTTCTTTTAATTATTATTATGCAATTTTTAAAAAAGACTTGCAGGATACTTTAGCTTAAAGCTTATTTGAATAGAGAAATATATATATGTGTGTATACGAACAATAAGATCATTATATATAATAACAAGATCACATATATATGATGCTTATATATAATAATAAGATTCTTTGCCATTGAATAAGATCATTCTGAGAGAAATATAAAGAAAATAATTTTGCAGAATGGAAAGATGAAATATTTGGCACAACTTTGTTTCAAGGATGGGAATTTCAATATAAACTCTAGGTAGAGTCTTAAACTCTGAGAGAAATCAAGGATCCATAGAATAACCTCCTAGGACAGCAGCTATCAGGATTTTCAGTGCCTTGGAGAAATGACATGTGTTCATTGACAAGAGCTCGTTGAGAGGAATGATTTGAATTACTCTATTATGATTCTGCTCTTCCAAGGTTGTTCAAGCATTCATCAAATTAACATCTCATTCTGAATGAGGATAGATTTGAGTGAAAATGTGTCAAGACACCTTTATTCAGTTCAGCAACATTTCTGAGTTATGGTTTAACTTATGTCACCCCAAGATGATCAAGTATTTACTCACTGCATTTGAACCATCTTTATTTTCTTGGAAAACTTTCCAATAAATGAAAAGTAAGCTAAATACAAATTCATTTGATTAAGAATGAAAAGTCATCTTTCTGAAACTAAATCTCAAATAAATATTTTTTAAAAGTCAAAACAGGGCTTCCCAGGTGGCGCAGTGGTTGAGAGTCCGCCTGCCGATGCAGGGGACACGGGTTCGTGCCCCGGTCTGGGAAGATCCCACATGCCGCAGAGCGGCTGGGCCCGTGAGCCATGGAGGCTGAGCCTGCGTGTCCGGAGCCTGTGCTCCGCAGCGGGAGAGGCCATAACAGTGAGAGGCCCGCGTACCGCAAAAAAAAAAAAAAAAAAAAAGTCAAAACAAACATCATAGCACTTGGCCAGTGGTGAAAATCCCTATCAGTCTCTCCTAAGTCTAAATTTACTCCTCTCTATTTTTTTAACTTGTCATTTCAAAATTATTGTCAAGGAGCTGATGATGAATTTAACTTTTAAAAAATGTGATAAAGTGTTTAAACCCTTAATATAATAACATTTATTTTTTTATTACTTTTATTTTGTAACTTGGCAAGAAAGTATCAGGTTATTTCATAATTCTTCACTTTTAAATTTTTTTAAATTTTAAATTCTAATACATTTGTAACTTTCATTCTAATTTTTCAATATTTCTAAATTACAGACACACAAAAAATGCAGCTGCTATTAAAAATATTTTAAAGAATATGATGATAGCTTATCATAAATTTAAAAATCCATACTGTAATTAGTGTAGATTACCTTTTTTAATGATAGAGCAATAAGGTTGAATCAAATCAGGTGCTCTTTTATATAGTTTACCATTCATTAATTCATGCATTCATTCACTCAAAAAATACGTGTTGAGCACGTATGATGTGATAGGCACTTTGTAGGGTTAAATATAAAGCAGTGAATAAGTATATGTGGCTGTTATGGATTCTAGAAAGATAGAAAAACATTAAAACCACTATTACACAATGATTACTTAATCATTTGAGTGGTTCCAGTGATCATGGAAGCTTCATAATGAGACAATGTTTAAACTGAGTTGAGCTGGGAATTAGTTTGATGAAGCATGTGCTTGAGGATAGAAATGGCAGGTAGGAATGAGCATTGTATGCACATATGAAAGCTCTAATGAACGATAAAGAAATACAAATTCTAAGAACAAATATAAGTTGCTGAATTAGTTAGTGAAATGCTATAATTGTAGAACATGTATCTAAAATGTAGGTCAGTGGTCATATTATGTAGGGCCCTGATGTTATCCATAGAAAAAAATGGATTCTATTTTCAGATATTCACCTTTTCTTCTACAAAGTAAATGAATTGAAGGCCAGCAAAGTGTGGAAGCAGGCTCAGCAAGTGGAGGATATCTCATGGGTCGGGGATAGTGAATTTTGGCTTAGTCAAAATTAGTGACCAAAAAGATGGAAGAAAACAGATAGGAGTGATATTTAAAATGTAGACATCTATAGGTCTTGATGATGAATTGGACGTTCCAGGTGAGAGACAGAGAGATGTGAAGGATATCTCTTAGGTTTGTAGTATGAACAATTGGGTGGATATTGATGCATTTGATGAGAAAAGGAAATATATATGGAGAAAAATCATTAGTTTTGTTTTGTATGGTATCACTGTCATGCTATTCATACATCTATGTAGAGACAACAGTACATGTTTGTCTGGAACTTAGAGAAGTCTTGAATAGACAGAAAATTTTTGGAATCATTAGCAGAATGTTGGTGTTAATGGAAACCATGGAAGTAAATATGATTACCTATAGAGATGACATAAAAGAGATCATCGAATGAAAATAAGAACTAAGCTCAAATCTTTAATCAGCAGAGAAAGGAAAATTGACGTAAGGAATTTAGAAATGTGGCCTTAAAGGAAGGGAGAACTTGTGTGTTATTGTTAAAACTAAGGGAATGGGTATTGCAAGAAAGAAGAGTTCACAGTTTCAAATGCTACTGAAAGGCCCAATGAAAATTAAAAAACACTCAATAATTGTTTTAATATAGAGATCAATGGTGGCATTAGCACGAACTACTTTGGTGAAATTTTGGTGACTGAATCCAATCGAGAATGGGTTGAGTAGTGCCTGAGAAGTAAAGAAATTATTTTAAGTAGTATAGCTGTGAAAGTAAACAAAAAAGCCAGTGTGGAAATTGACCAAATATAAAGGCTGTTGGAAAGAATTGAGCAGAAAAAGAGTAGAAGATGAGAGTAAAGACTAGAAGAAAGAATAGGTTCAATGAAGATAAAAATGGGTGGGATTTTGAGCAGAGAAAACATGAGGCTAAATGAGGGTTTAGAACAAAAGATTCTGGCTTACTTGTAGACACAGGCACAGGTTTGCCATCTAGAGCATCCTCATATGCTATTTCAAATCCTTGAGTGGTGGGGGATGGAAGAGGGAATAAATGTGGCTTATCTAGGAAAATGACAGGAGTCTTGGAATATTGAAAAGGAAATGATAGAAACAAAGAAGTTATCCACATAAATTAAGCAAGCAGTATTAGTTGCCAGTGCCTAGAGCAGGATGCCAGATTACCATTCCAAGGATGCCATGCTTCCTGTCTTCTCCCATAGATAACTGTCATAATTTCTGTCTTAATCAATTCTGGCTGCCATAACAAATACCATATACTGAGTGGCTTAAACATCAAACATTTATGCCAGAGGCTGGAAAATTCACGATCGGTGTGCCAGCAGAGTAGATGTTTGGAGAGAACACTCTTCCTGGTTTACAGATGGCCATTTTTTGTTGATACTCTCACTTGGTAGAGAAGGGACACTCTAGTCCTTTCATCCAATTAAAAGAGTGCCAATCCCATTCGTGAGGGCTCCACCCTCATGAACTAATTACCTCCCCAAAGCCGCACATTCACATACCATCACACTGGGATTGGGGCTTCAATATATGAATTTTGGAGAGATACAAATATTCAATCCATAGCAGTATCCCTTACCGACACTGACTGAACACTGCCTTGGAATTTTCTCAAAACAGTGTACTGATCAATAACTACCAGATAATTATAATTGACATGGAAATCAATCCCATTCTAATTAATGATGGTGATTTTTTTGACTCTGTTCATGCTGTAAATTAGAATTTTTAGACTGCACATCCAATATATATATATACATTTACTTATAAATTATAGCCGCCTACGTTATGATCAATAACTACTGAACTGTAAAAAGGAAAAGGTATTTATAAGTGAAGAAATGTTAACAGTTTTCCTGTATATCAATGGATTGTTTTTCACGTGCATTTCCCCCACTGTAATTTGGAAACAACTGGTACTGATGAGGTCCTCTTTGACAAGTATACCATGATAACCTGTCTTATATATACCATGTAACTATCTGAAGTCATGCATGGAAATTATAATTATTGTACTTTCTATTAAATATTGATTTAGATATTGAGATTTGAAGCTACTTTTAACTCATGTCCTTGGTAGTAAAAAAATTCATCTGAGATTGAAAATTTACTATTAAAAATAGCACTGACAGCTCCTTCCAAAATATCCCTTTTAAATTATACCATCATGCCACGGTGATTTATCTGTTTTTGTCCTGTGACACATATATTGAGATTAAAGTGCCTTCAAAGCATCTTATTGCTACAGAATACCTCCCTTATGGTCAAATACATTTTTAGATTTTCTATCCAATCTCTTTTGCAAAATACATTTTTTTCTGTTTTGATAATCTTTTGAGGTGTTAACTTAAATTGTCTATAGTCATTTTGAAAAGGACACCAGCTGCTTTTTGTTATGATGAGTCAACAAGTTGGAAAATATTTGAATTTGAGTAGAAACCTAGTTCACATTTGGATTTCAGTTGTATTTTATTAGTTGCAAATATTATTTCATATCACATCTTTTGAAATTCTGAATAAAAGAAGAAAAAATAACGAATACTGCTTTTTAAAAAAATTGATATCTTTGTTGCAGATTTCATTGCCAAAAAGACAGTCACTTAGTCATATTCCTGTCATATAAAAACTTAAATATGAACCATATTTTTCACATATTGCTTAAGCTTTGCCACTCATGTCTTCTGCCACCTGAGGATGTTATTATATGTAATTTTTGATTTTCATCTTCATTTACATGAGCAATGAGAGATTATATATGATAGCTATTAACCATCTGAAATTACCATTGGAGGAAGCATATTATGTTAGTTGTGCAAAACAACTAAAACATCAAAAAGATACTGCTGTTAAATTTATCAAATCAGGAACAAACTCTAATCTTTTGTTTATAAATATTATTTTTGTTTTATAAAAGTGATATATATATATATATACTCATTATAAAAATTTCAAGCCATTTAAAAAGTACAAAGGAGAAAGCAAAACATCACTAAAATCCCCAGCCCCCCAAGTCAGCCTTTATGTTTTTAATGAATACTATTCTGGAGATCTTTCTATAGGTACCTACAAAAGGACATGATAGATAAGGGAAGTGATTGATAAGTGATAGATAGATAGGTAGATAGATAGATAGATAGATAGATAGATAGATAGATAGACAATTATAACAGTTGGATTATTATTTTACTGAAAGGTGTCCACTCTCATTTTACTAGATTTAACAGAAGAAAAAGAATAGACTGTTATAACTGAAAGTATATAATATACTATATACTGAAAGATGCTGACTTATTTTACTAGAAGTTAACAGAAGAAAAGGAAATTGAAATGAAACTGAAGGAATTGCTGATTGCAGATTTCTTTTTTTAACCACAAGAGAAATAAATTTTAAAGTAACTGTGTAAATATAAGAAAAAATATAAATAGAATCAGCGTGCTGAGATAATTTTTTAACTACTCATTTTAATTTCAAACAGTACTGGTTTGCCTGTTGCTATAAAAGATTAACTGATTATCACAGTAACACTTCTCCCTTACTTTCCCTTTTTACCTGGTTTTTGTTGCTTATCCTATCAAGGCTTATACTATTGATATTCTGTTCTACTATGATTCCCATAGAAGTTTAGTCTTGCTTTTATGTTTAAAAGCTTTTAGTGCTTCCCTTGAGGAATTTTCACTATCGATGCTGCATTTCTGGGGATTAAAAAATATCTTCTCTAATTAGCTGAATTTCATCATTGAATATGTTTTTTCAAGAAGGTTTCTGACCGCTGTGTCCTTTATGCTCCTGTATATTTGAAAAGGTTTAATAGCTCCTTTCATACTTGAAAATCTTGTCTGGACATACTATCTTTAAACCAAACAGTCTTTTCTTTAGAATGTTGTACACCATTTTTTATATCTTCTGACACTGGCTGCTCTCATGTCAAAGATTCAGGCTAGTGTGACTTTTAACTTCTCATAGATGACATGCATTTTCTGTCCAGATGGATACATTCAAAATTTATCCAGACTATTTGCTAGAAGACATTTGCCTTTTCTATGTATTTTCCTTTAGTAGTATCCTTAATCTTTAGCTTGCATAATTAAGGAAACGAGACAAAGATAATCATTATCTCTACAGACATAGAGGACAGACATGTGGACACAGGTGAGAAGGGGAGGGTGGGACAAATTGGGAGATTAGGTTTGACATAAATACACTACCATGTATAAAATAGATAGCTACTGGGAACCTGCTGTATAGCACAGGGAGCACAGTTCAGTGCTCTGTGACAACGTAGAAGGGTGAGATGGGGGTGGGGGGTGGGAGAGAGGTCCAAGAGGGAGGGGATATAGGTTTACATACAGGTGATTCACTTCATTGTACAGCAGAAGCTAACACAACATTGTAAAGCAATTTTACTCCAATAAAAAAAATTTTTTTTAAACAACTACATAAAAAAATATATATATATGAGTTTAATATTTCAACACCTGTCACTCACTCTTATCTGAATTATTACTATAGTCCTATGTTTTAGTTTGATATTTTTTGTCCCTTAAATTAGTCACTATTATTTTGAAATAATAGTGGTCATATTCACAGAAATATTAAGAGCTATAACTTGCTCATTTTGTGCCTGGAACACACTAAGCTAAGATCTTAGCTATAAGCTAAGATCTTAGCTTATATTAACTCATATAATCCTCATGATGCCTATCTTTCAGATGTGGAAACTAATATATTGCCAAGGATGACCCAGCTAACTAATGACTGAATGGAATTCAAAACACAGGCAGGCCAGCTTCTGAAATGTTCTGAACCACTGCTCTGCTGTCTCTTTAAGTGTACTATTGTATTTACATAGTAATGTTGTTTTAAATTTACCTGGTTATTTGTCCATTTATTTCTCACCATTCTGTCATGTTTACCATTCCTTCTTTCTGGGTTCAATATTCTTTGCCCTGAGGTTCACCATTGGTGTCACCTTTTACAGTATTTATTTGAAAATGTCTGAATTTTGTCTTGTACTTTAACGTAACATTCTGAGTTAACATAATTTTCTTTAAGAAATTTGAAGGTATATGGTATAGCATTTGTTTGATGTCACTGTTTTACAAGTCTGTTGTCATTTATCTTTGTAGGTCATCTATCTTTTCTCTATAGTTGTATGTATGAGTCAACTCAGGCTGCCACAACAAAATATCATATACCGGGTGGTTTAAACAGCAGAAATTTATTTTTTCACAGCTCTGGAGGCTGAAAATCAGAGATCAGGGTGTCAGTATGGTCACGTTCTGGTGAGAGCTCTGTTGCTGGCTTGCCGATGGTCACCTTCTTGCTTTGTCCTCACATTCACCTGGTAGAAAAAGAGAGAAAGAGAGAGAGAGAGCTCTATGATGTCCCTTCTTATAGGGGTCTAATTCCATTGGACCAGGGTTCCACTGTCATGACCTCATCCAACCCTAATTACCTCCCAAAACCCCATCTCCAAACATCATCACATTAGGGGTCAGGGCCTCAACATACGAATTTGGGGGCACACAAACATTCAATTTATTACACTGTTTATAAGAGCATCTGTTTATAAGATCACCTCTGATGTTTCACAGTGATGTGTCTGGGCTTAGATTTCTTTCATTTATCTGGCTTGGAATTTTATTTCCTGTATTTAAACATTCTTATCTTCAATTCTGTAACATTTTATTTACTAACTCTTAAAATAATGAGTCTTCCTCATTTAACCTCATTGGAATTCCAGTCGAATGTTCTCTTTCTATCCTTCATGTCTCTTAAACTTTTTTTCATTACCCATCTCTTTGTCTGTATACACCACCTGTTAGGTAACTTCATCGGATCTAGCTGTACATCAGTATTTTTTACAGATAGAGCTAATCTGTTGTGCAACAGTCTGCTAAATTATTAACTCCAACTAGTATTTTTTATTCTAGAACTTCTACTTGATTCTTTTAAACTTTCTTGAGTCCTTCATAGAAATATTTTTATTGCTTTTAGATATTTTAAAGTTCATCCCTTATCACTTTATGTTTTAAACATAGTTATTTTATATATGTATTCAATAATTCCATTTGTAAAAGATTCTAAATTTCTTACTTGTTGGTGCTGATCCTCAGAAATGGTGTGTGTGCGTGCATGTGCGTGTGCATGTGGGTGTGTGTGTGTTTAGTTTTAGTGGTAGGACTTATTTTAGCCACAGTCATTATGTGTGGGGTCCTGTGTTGCCTGTGTCAAGGATCTTTCTATGGAGGTAGAATATTCATTTTTGCTCCTTGCAGCTACCATGCCCCCATCACTGCCACCTCAGAGTCACTTTCTACTATTTTGTCAGCTTGGGGTTCCTGCAGGCAGAGAGGCATGTAGCTACAGATTCTGAAATGTGTTTTTGCCCCCCACATATTGCCTAGGCCAAGACAGATAATTTTTTGTCACCCCTTTTCCCTGGTGAAGACCTTGGTAAATCCATCCTATCACTGAGTGCGCAGCCCTTTGATGATCCTGACTTTATGCAATGGTTTTAGTCCTGGCTTCCCCTTGCGCAGGCTCAGTCCTTTCCTCCCAGAGAAGTCATTGAAAATTATCACCCCTAAAAAGTGTTTTGAGGCTTAATTTTACATCCTAAGTTTTATCTTTCTCTTCATTTTTGTCTCTGAGGATTTCTTGTACTTTCTAGTATTCTCGGTTTTACCTTTAAGAGTACATTTGTTTTATTTGTCATATTTTATCTAGTATTTCTATTGTTGGAGACAGATGTTAAGATTATCTAGTGTTTATATAGTTACAATAAAAATTCAAAATTCTTTGTAAGGCATCTTATGACTATGAAGAAATCTAGACTGAGGGAAAAAGCATCAATTCTGGGATTGACAGAGCAGAATGAGGAAATAACCTTGTAGTCACTCTACTGCTGCACTTTTTCTTTTGTGAGATAATTAATTACCTTATGGTTTAAGTCACTTCGAAATGGGTTTTCTGTTACTTATAGTCAGAAGCACCTTACACGATCTATAATCAGTTTGTTTGCTTTGATTTCTCAACCCTCCTGACCTTGATTGTAAAGCCGTATTGGTGTGAGCTGTTGCCTTACCTTTCATAGAAGAATGTTAAAGCAAGGTGTTGTCTGGCTCTAACAGAAGTGCACACATATTTTGAAATGGTGCTTGCAAATATGGGAAATATAAGTGAGATTTTCAAGGTAAACTGCTTAAGTTTAGAATTGCAAAATGAATCAGAAAAATATTCAAAAAATAATATTTTATTAAAATATATGAATGCAAAAATTATATAAAGCTTAAAAAGAAGAAAATTATGCCACTATTTTCTTAGAAGACCCTGAACTCAAGAGAAAGCAAAATAGACAGGTGAGGTAGATTGCAAAGAAGACTGAAAATAGAGGTAAAAGGTGAAAGTGCAAAATGAATTATAAGATATATACAACACGAAGTGAAAATAGTGAAATCTTCTGTAATCACATTAAGGACATTAAGGGACATAAAAGAATGTTTATGTAATGATTTAAATAATTCAATTTTATTAATTTTTAATTTTTGTTTTGCATTATTATATGAACATAATTCATAACACAAGAAAGAGACATTTTAATAAATTTTAGCAGCCACTTTTATAAAACCAGGGAAAACTAGGATATCAAATAGACTTTTATTTGTTCCTCTAAGACAATATCCCTAGTCTTTCAGGGCTTTTATGAGAATTAAAATTATATTATGTGGCTCATATGTTTAAAGAGAGTAAAAGATAATCAATAGTACTGTGAATATTACTAATAATAACCGCTAACAATTACTGAGCACCTACTCAATACAGTTACTTTCATTTCACTCATATCATCCTTATCAGTCATGTGAAGTAGGTGCTCTTATTGTAACCATTTTATAAGTGAAAAAATAGTTATAATTTAGCTTTTATACCTGAAGCAGCAGTGGAATAAGCAGACACAAAATAATTTGAAACATCATGAAGGGAATGGGCAGGATATAATCATGGCTTCCTTGTAACCAGTCTTTGTATTAGTCACTTCATATTCACCTTTTTTACTTTCAACAGACATTTTTTATACTGCCTTCTTCGAAGTTTGCATGTTAATGTGACTGCTTTTGGAGAAAGGGCTTGTTGAGGGGCAGGAGTGAAAATTAGAAGGCTGTGGTAGAGAGGCTGACGCCTTTGGCAAGAATTCTGAGAGGTGTCACAAAGATCAACACAATTTTGGAAAATGACTATTCAACCAGAGACAAAAGGAGTACTCAGGGCTCCAGTAGTAGGCTACAGTGTATAAGCTGCTTACATGGAGGAGATTAACCTACTGTTCTCAGGCTTAAACAGTGATAGTGCAAGAGGAAAGGGGTTTAAACTCTAGCAATAGAAATTTAGGTTACATTAAGGGAGAGATTGTCAGGGTAAGAGGTGTCATGTACTAGAATGAGTACAAAGAGAAGTTGTCATATCTACTTTTCTGGAGGTTTTTACAAATAGTATAGCTCCTCATTTATCTGGGATGATTTAAACATGAGAGGTGAACTAAGTGACCCTTCTGGTTCGTTTCCAGCTTTGTAATTCTTTAAAGAAATAAAATATTTCTTCAGAACTCATAAATTCCATTAGGCTGCAGTTAATACTCTCAATGGTAAACTAGTTACTAAAGATTTCATCTAAATTTTCTGACTTTACTGTATAAATAAAGCTTTAACTCCTCAGTGGCTATAAAATTTTGTTTTAATAATATTAAGTAAAACTTTTATTTTTCGGTACGCGGGCCTCTCACTGTTGTGGCCTTCCCCGTTGCGGAGCACAGGCTGCTGACGCGCAGGCTCAGCGGCCATGGCTAACGAGCCCAGCCGCTCCACGGCATGTGGGATATTCCTGGACCGGGGCACGAACCTGCGTCCCCTGCATCGGGGGGTGGACTCTCAACCACTGCGCCACCAGGGAAGACCTAAGTAAAACTTTTTTAATTGTAGAAGTTAAAACTCTTTTTCAGTGGAACACTCAAATGGACTTGATATATAGGTCTCTATTGGAGACCGTTATATTGGAAAAAGCAGTGTTTTTTAAACTAAATATTTATTGTGTTCTTATCTGAAAAAGTTGGAAAGAAACAAAGATGTCCGTACTCTTCAGAAGAAAGGCCAAGTGAAAAAGTCTACAGTAAATAAAAAGGATTGAAACTCACTATAAATAAGCATTGGAAGAAGAGAGAGCACATGGGAGAAGGGAATGCCTTCCAACTAGGGAGTGTGTGCCCATGAGTAGTTGAGAAATTAGCAAGGCTGGAAAAAGGTTAAATCTGATTTATGTCCGAAAATATTAGTACTTTTTGTTAAAGTGAGGTTAAGAGGAATAATGTGTCAGAAGTAATATGTTAAATGGTTCTGAAAATGAGAGATATGAGTTTGACAATCTTCAAGTATCTCGTAGATCTGAAATATTGGCTGCAAGGGTAAGGTGAGAAGAGAGACATAGCCAAGGGCTGGATCGTGAAGGAACATCAGTATCAAACGATGGAGAATGGACTGAAATATCAAGCTATGGGATTTGAAGTTAGTGTTGAAAACAAGGCTTTTTAAGCAGGGAAAGGCCATGATGACATTTTTATTTTGGGTCTGTAGCTCTCATGACTGTGAACGATGTTTATTCTTGAGGGTTGTTAACCACTTAAATTATCATAAAAGTTTTGTTTCTACTTTCTTAGGAAGGCCAGCCACATTTGAGAGATAATTATGTGAGCTATAGATAAGACTATGGTGTTTTCTTGGTTTAAATTTTAGGTGTATTTGGACCTGTGTTTTTGTTAAATTTTACCCATAACTGACTCTAAAAATTGCTGCTGCTGCTAGTGGTAAATGATAAGTACTGACAGTCCAAAATTTATATTAAAATACTTAAAATATTAAACATTGTAAAATAAATATTAATTTATTCATTTAAAATATTAATGTTAAAACATTAAAATGTAGAACTTCAACATTAGATTATCAATCTAATATATAGAATAGAATATGTTAGGGTAGAGATGAAAAAAAAATAAGATCTTTGGCATTCGATTAATTTAGTCCTAACTCCAAGCTTTCCAGGTTTGTAAACTTTGAAAAGTCAACCTCTTTGATTCTAATTTTACAACAGGTAAAATAGAACTAATAAAATCTAACCCACAGGAATTTTTGTGAGGATCAATTGAAACAACACATGTAAAGCACTTACAGATTTCAGTACCTGGAAAGTACTTGATAAATGTTAGTCTGCTCTTGTGCATATTTATAAAATACTCTAAGGTTTCTTAGGAAATCCTTCTCAAAGGGAAGAATATATCATATATGTTAAAGAGGAAGGTTATAAGAAAAAGATGATAATAAAAACAGAAACATCTGGCAACAATGGCCCGAAGAATTACACGGGAGAGGAATTGAGGCATTGATTAGTGCAGGCAATTCTCTACTTGGAAATTGTAGCTTTTCATCTTCCATGTTATTGTGGGCAAAGATAGTGCCTTTCACTTTTACAGTGTCAGCTGTAGGGTAGGCAGTAAATTTTTCTTTTTTTTTTTTTTTTTTTTTGCGTTACGCGGGCCTCTCACCCGCGTTGTGTTGTGGCTTCTCCCGTTGCGGAGCACAGGCTCAGTGGCCATGGCTCACGGGCCCAACCGCTCCGTGGCATGTAGGATCTTCCCACGGGACACAAACCCGTGTCCCCTGCATCGGCAGGCGGACTCTCAACCACTGCGCCACCAGGGAAGCCCGGCAGTACATTTTCAATACAAACATAGTTGTGTAGGTAACAGAACCAGTGATGCCAATAGATGGTCTGCCCTGATCCTTTGTAGAGGGCAAGAAAATTCCCCAAGAGTACCCCAAGCTCCAGAAATCTAGAACCTGATTAATAGCACAGAGATTAGAGTCAGGAATATAGATCACAATGGGTACTTTTAAACTTGAAGAGAACTGGAATGCTGACGATATGTGATTTAGGGTCCAAGAACCAAGTGGAAGTCTTAACTATTTTGGATGGCAAAGAAGCTGATCCCAAACTTTTTTCAAATGGCCATTGTAATAGAGGATGTAGAGCAGAGTGGGAATTGTTATGGAAATTTACATGGTTGCAAAGTTTGGTGGGGAGAATACTATTAATTTAGAAATGTTAGTTATTTGTTAATTTCTGATTTATTTAATGAGTTTATTTTCTGGTCTAGTGGCTTATACTTCTTAGGTAATATTTTCTACCACAAATACATGATAGGGGTGACTGTCTACTATTTTGATTATGTTAGTCTTTGCTAATTAATTCCAAGTAAAGGTTATACCTGTGTTGTAAAATGTAATCACTAGTGTAAATAGTCTATAGCCAAATTCTAGTAGTACCACAGGAAAAATAGTACTTATTCTCCAAACTACTTACCAATCCACACACATAGTATTACTACTATTACTATTACTGCTACTACCTACACATATATTTGTACATGGATCTGTTTCTTGGTTCTCTGTTTCTTTGGTCTCTTTGTCTATTCTTGTATTAGCACCACATGGTCTTAATTACTGTAACTTAATTACTGTAAGTCTCTACTGATAAAGTCATTTTCTTCTCTTCAAGAGTATCTTAGAAGCATTTAGCCTTTTGCATTTTTAAAAATCAACTTTACTGAGGTATAATTTGCATACAGTAATAGTCACCCATTTAAAATTTATATTTGATAACTTTGATAAGTTTATAAAGCCACATACCCAACACCGCAATCAGTATATAAAATATTTTATCACCCCCAAAAGTTCCCATATAATCTATCATAGTCAATCTTGTCCCCACCCCCAAACCAGGCCTGAGGCAACCACTGATTGACTTTCTGTCACTTTAGATCTGATCTATCTCAAATACATGCAGTCTTAAATACATACTTTTTTGAATATGACTGCTGTTTTTAACATAATGATTGAGATTTATTCAAGTATCAGTAGTTTATTTCTTTCTCTTTCTGAGTAATATTTATAATTTATTAATCATTCAATTGATGGACATTTGGGTTGTTTATAGTTTGGGGTATGAATAAAACTGCTATGAAAATCCATACTCTAGTCTTATTATGGACATATATTTACATCTCTCGTGAGTGCCTAGAAATTGAATTGCTGGTTCATTTGGTAAGTATATGTTTATAAGAAGTTGCCAAGATGTTTTGCAATATGATTGAACCATTTTACTTTCCCATAGATAATGAGAGATCCAGTTGTTCCACATTCTCATCAACATTTGCTGTGGTCCATCACTTTAATTTTAGCTTTTCTATTAGGTATGTAATGGTAGCTCATTGTGGTTTTAATTTGCATTTCCCAAGATACTAGCAATGTTGCACATCTTTTTACATGCTTCTTGTCAATCACTATCTTTGCTGAAGTGTGTGTTCAACTCTTTTACCCAATATTATTGTTTTTTCCTGATTATTGCATTTTGAGAGTTTTTAAAATATATTATGGATTGAAGTCTTTTCTGAGATATATTCTTTGCAAATATTTTCTCCCAATTTATGACTTTACATTATCTTAACAGTGTCTTTCAAAAAGCAAACATTTAAATTTTTGGTGAACTTTAATTTATCAGTTTGATCATTTATTGATTTTGCTCTTTGTGCTGTATCTAAAAAATATTCTTATAATTCAAGCCACAAAAATTCATCCTATGTTTTATATTGTGGTCTATTTTGAGTTATTTTTTTTAATATGGTGTGAAGTAGGGGTTAAAGTTCTTTTTTTTTACATATCAATATCCAACTATTTTGTCATCATTTTCTTAAAAAACTATCCTACAAATAAAAAGTGTAACTTCTTCCCCTTACTTTACTTCCTTTTACTTCTTTTTTATTCCAACCTAAATGCCCTTTTTTCTTTTTCCTGCCTTATTACACAGGCTAAAACCTCTAATTTAATGTTGAATAAAAGTAATGAGAGCAGATATCCTTATTTTGTTATTCACCTTAAAGAAGAACATTCAGTCTTTCACCATTAAATATAATTTAAGATTTTTTTTTGTAAAGTCCTTTATGAGATTGAGGAAGTTTCCTTCAATTGCTAGTTTGCTGAAGGTTAGTTTAGTTAGGTTAGGAATAGATTTTGAATTTTGTCAAATCCTTTATCTGCATTAATAGAAATAATCAGATTATTTTTCTTTTTTAGTTGGTTAATATAGTGAATTATATTGATTGTTTTCAAAAGTTAAACCACATTTATATTGCTAGGATAAACCCAGCTGGTCATGATGTGTTATGTTTTGTATGTATTATTGGATTAAATTTGCTACAGTGGTGTTTAGAATTTTTACATCTGTGTTCATGAGGGATATTGGCATGTAGTTTTCTTGTAATGCCTTTATCTGATTTTGGTATCTGGGTAATGGTGACCTCATAGAATTAATTGGAAATTATTTTCTTGGATTTTCTGAAAGAGTGTGTGTAGCATTGGTATTTATTTCTTAAGTTTTTGGAAGAATTTACCATTGAAGCCATTTAGGCCTGGAGTTGTCTTTCTGGGAAAGCTTTTAATTACAAATTCGCCTTTACCAATAGTTATAAGGCTACTCAGATTATCTTTTTTTAGTGAGTTTTGATAGTTTGTGTTTTTTAAGGAATTTTTCCATTTTATCTAGGTCAAGGATTTGCACACATTTTCATAAAGACCAGAAAGTAAATATTTTAAACTACACAGGACAAAATCGAGGCTTTTATGTATGAATAGTATTTATGTAATTATTTAACATATACTCACTTTAGATTATAAAAACCATCCTTAGCTCATGGGCAATACAAACAAAACTAAACTAAATTAAAATGAGAACAGACATGAAGTGTATTTTTCACCTCAAATACTGAAGATTTTATCTTGAGAATTTTTAAAATATTCTATATCTGTATGTCATTTTTGCACATATGGGAGAAACTGCTGAAGCCTAACACTATTAAACATACTCCCTAATGTCCTGTTTTCCATCTGGCTTGTGGGAACAGAACTGTTGCTATGTGAGCAAAGGATGCTGTTCTTTTGCTCTTTCAGATGGTTTGTTCTTCACATGAAGCACTATTCAGTATTTTGCTGAATCCTCAACATGAACTTTGCAGTTCTTTAGGATTCTCTCTCTCTCTCTCTCTCTTTTTTCCTGTTCTGCAAACTCTAGCCACCTTGGTCTTCTGGCACTATTAGCTCCATCTGCTCAATTCAGGGAATTCATGAGGCTGCTCTGGGCCAATAAATTTTCAAGGCAGTAAGCTTGCTTCACTTTTTTTACTCATCTCACAGGGATTACTGTCTTTTGATATCTGTCGTACAGTGCCTTGAAAACCATTTATTCATCTGTTTTTCCTGTTTTGTTGTTGTTGTTGTGTTGTTATTAATGTTGGTTATTTCTGGCAGGAGAGTAATAGGATCTCTGATATTCATTTCTAGCTCTTTGTGTTTTTATGTAGATTGAAAGAACCAGCATAACTAGTTCCACAAAAGCTAATTTTCTGTGGTTGGGATTTTGTTTCAAAATGCAGTGAATCTATATATATTTGAAATGAATATTTTGGTAATGTTGATGTAACCAATCCATGGACATGGTATATGCCTGCTTTACAATAATTTAACATTTCTCAGTAGTGATTAACGATATTTGTAGTGAGCTTGCAAATTTTTTTAGATTTATTTCTAGATATCTGTTACTTTTCTGTATTTTAAATTATATTTTGATTTTATTGCCTATTTCTGTAAAAAGGAATGCAAATTATTTTTTATCTTGATGTTTTATCTGATGAGCTTGATATATTTATTTATATTTCTGATAATTTATCAAATCATCTACTATTTTATTTTGTTCTTTTAATACTTATACCTTTCATTTATTTTTATTGCCTCACTGTATCACCAGTACAATGATGAATAGATGTGGTAAAAGCAGACATCTTTATCTCATTTCTCTTCTCAAAGGAAAACTTTCTTTTCATCATTAAATTTTGTGTTTACTGTATTATCCCTTTTATTACTTGCTTATAGAAATTTTCATCAGGAATAGATGCTGAATTCAATAAAGTCTTTATGCTTTATCTATTAAGATGACCATGCTATTTTTTCTTTACATTACTAGTGTGGTAAATTACATTGATTTTCAGAGTTAAACCATCTTTGTATTCTTGTAACAAGTCAGAGTTAGCCATCATATGTTATCCACTTTTGTATTTTACTGGATTAGATTTGCTGCTATTTTTTTTTTTAGCATTTTGGCATTATTATTTATGAATGAAGTTGATCTGTAATTTTTCTTTCTCATAATGTCCTTATCAGTTTTTCAGATTTTTATATTTTTCTGGCTTCTTAGAATTAGTTAGATAGTATTCCCTCTCTTCTGTTCACTGAAAGAATTTTTGAAATGGCATTATTTCATTATACTATCCAGATGGTGCACCATACAGGCCTGGTGTTTTGTTTATTTTTAATTACAGATTCAATTTCTTTAATAGTTAATTTTATATTTTGATACTTATTTTGGTTTACAATAACACAGGTATTACAGAAAATGGAGAAAGAATGGTCTTTTCAGTAAATGGTGATGAAACAATTAAAGATCCATATGGAAAAATGAAAAGCATACCCTCTATTTACATCATACATAATAGTTAGCTCTAGTTGAATTGTAAATCTTTATAAGAAATGAAAATCAGAACAGCTTGTAGAAGATTAAGAGGATATTAAGAAATTATGTCTTCAACAGGACAAAATAGTAGTAACCATAAAAGTAAATATAAATGGGATTAGATGAAAATTAAATATATTTTTTTCTTCAAATGACATCATTAATGAAAAGGCAAGCCATATAGTGGGAGAAAATACATGCAACACATATAATTTTTCAATGACTGTTACATAGGATATGTAAAGAACTTCTACAAAATAATAATAAGGCAAAGAACCCAATAGAAAATGAGCAACAGACTTGCATAGGCAGTCCATGAAAGAAGATATTCAAATGCATTGTGAGCATAAGAAAATATGGTCACACTTATTAATAATCACAGAGATTAAAAGTAAGTCAATACTACACACCTACCAGGATGGGTAAAACGTTTAAAGATTGTCAATATCAAATGTTAATGAAATTTTTGGACAATGGGAACTCTCATCAGTGCTAGCATGAAAATAAATTGTTATAACTACCTTGGGAAACAGTTTGGCATTTTCTAGTATGCTTGAAGGTAAGCATGACCTGTAACTCAACAGTTCTACTACTTATGCACCAAAAGACATAAAAATATTCATAGAGAAATATTTCTAATAGTTAAAACTGCAAACAATCCATTTGACCATTATCAGTAGAGTGTATAACTCAATTGAGGAATATTCATATAATGGAATAATTTTCACCATTGTTTCTATATTATAATTGTCATATCATTAAGTTATCATGAGATATTTATTCTAAGCAATCATTAGTGTTTCCTTCATCATAGTTACAACTCAGAAACCATTTTGGTCCTATTAATGAGAGATATCCAGAAACATAATAGTCAAGAGTTAGGATTACTTTATAATCATATAAAGAAGCTTCCAATTTCAATTTGGAAGCTCCCAATTTCAATTTGGTGCTAGAGAGAAAAGTTGATCTATTTATTCATTTTTTTTCTCTCTGTGATTGTATGATTGTAATAGGACCTGAAAAACAAATGTTTTCACATGCCCACTGCAGTCTATTTTCTAGTCTTGTTAGTGTTTCTTCAACATATTAAATAGCTGACTATTGGCAGGAAGAATAATGGCCTGCAAAGGTATCCATGCCCTAATCCTTGAAACCTGTAAGTATATTATATTACATGGCAAGAAGAAAGTAAGGTTGCAGGTGAAATTAAGGTTGCTGATCATGTGACCTTAAAGTAGGACAATTATCATGTTGTATCTGAGTGGGCCCAATGTAATCTCACAAGTGTCCCAAAATGTGGAAGAGGAAGGCAGAGGGTCAGTGTCAGAGTAATGAGATGAGAAAGACTCAATTAGCCATTTCTGGCTTTGACAATGGATGGAGGGGCATGAGCTAAGAAATGCTGATAGCCTCCAGAAATCAGAAAAGGCAAGAAAATAGATTCTCTGCTAAGGCTTCCTAAGGGGAACTCAGCCCCAGCAAAATATTTTAGCCCAGTGAGATCCATTGCCATTTGTGCCATTACCACCAAGTCTGTGGTAATTTGTTATAGCAGCAATAGGAAATTAATACAGTAACTGAGTATGTTTCCTTGGGTATAATATTACATAAAAGTGAAAAGCATAACTGAGTACATTATTCTTTTTTTTAACCTCACAGGATTTTGGAGTCATATTTTTAAAAGAGACACTATAATTTTTTTTAAAAAAACCAAATGGCACAATTGGATTGCCAAGAAATACCTGGAAGAGTAGAAGAAAATAGATCATGGTACTCAAATTCACCTGTATCTACAGGGAGACATAACACAGGTTGTGATTTTTAGCCCCAATTTTGTAGGTAATTATTAAATAATAATTTAAATCAGAGTACTTACCTCAAGAGTGCACGTGTGTGTGTGTGTGTGTGTGTGTGTGTGTGTGTGTGTGTTCAATATGCTGATTGAGCTAGAAACG
The DNA here is from genome assembly GCF_964270905.1 of Leucopleurus acutus. NCBI lineage: Eukaryota > Metazoa > Chordata > Mammalia > Artiodactyla > Delphinidae > Leucopleurus > Leucopleurus acutus. The sequence continues at coordinate 124,603,304 of NC_139143.1, forward strand.
AGAGTGTATTTTTCTCTAAAAATTGTTGTCAATATACTTCAATAATTAAATAAATCAAAGTTAAAGCTCATGGATAACTACCTAAAGATTTTGTCAGTTGCCCTAAGCTTAATTTTTAATTAAATTAGTCAAAAGTCTTCTTGGAGTTGTTGAAAAGGAGAATTATAGAATATGAACATATATGAGGAAAACAACATAAAACAAAAATCCTTTAGTAGTAATGGATATTTTAGCACATTTTACAAGTGGAGAGGGATAACAAGCAGGTCAATTTATCATAAAGATTTTAGATGGCAAAATTTGTTGAAAAATGTGTTTGAAAAATGTGTTTAACATTATATAAATAGACTTCTTTCCTTACTTATTTCTTTTGACATTTAACTATTTTCATATAAGATACATCTCACATCACTTAGGAGAAGTTGATATATGTTACATTTTATTCAAATTATAGTTTCCATATGTTGTACTTGCTCATAAAATATCCCTTATTTGAAACTTTAAGTATAGTCATAAGAATACCTTTTAAAGCAATATACATTTACATGATAGGTTTTAAAATAATATTTTTAATTATAAGTAGAACAGTCACTCAGAATCTTTCATTTCTTTAGAAATGAAGGCCGTCTCTCTCTATATATAGCTGATATATAATACCTACACATATATGAAAGGAGTTACTAGATATTTGCTCTGTAACATGGAGCAAACATAAACTCATTTTTAAAAGGCATATAAATTAGGGGATAAAAAGAGTTCTTGGTTTAACTCTAAGATCTGAAACAAAATTAAAGAATCTGTTTTTTTTAAATGCTTTGAAACCAGCTCATAAAGAAAGAAAAGAAGACTAAATTTGGAAGTAAATCAAAGGAATAAAGTGGAGCAAACTGGATATATGAAAATGAAAATGCTAACCATCTAAGAATGTGACCTGTCTGGCTTCTTTTAAAACCACAGAAATATGTGCTTTGCCGATGAATTCAGTCTGACATTCAAAGCTGAGAGGCTCACACCTGGTGGCAACAGGGTCCGCGGGCAATCTGACTCCTCAACCAGACTTCCCACACTTTTGGTGAACAAGTGAGGTGGCAACAACAGCTGGAGTGTCGTTGTGGAACAAAAAACATTTGGGGGGAAACGTGCAGATGCATGGCGGCCATGAAACTATGTGAAAGGTCTTACAATTTGAGACATTAATTAGAAAACAGAACCGTTGCAGAGAATTTGAAAAAGATTTGGCAATAAGATTACATTCGTGAAACCAAATAGCCAATACCATCCTCCTCATCTTCAAATAATGCATTTTATTTCCCAGCATGTTCTCTTTCTAATTCAACAAACTCCTATCACTGTGCTAGTTGTGAATATGTACAGTTCTTACATGATAAAGGTTTGGTATAGGAACAAAACTATTTTTTTATATAAGTTCCTTGTTCTGGATTTTATTCTTTTTAACATATTTATAATTTCCATTTGTTCTAAATATGCTACATTAGAAAACTTATGAGTCAGTAAGATTTACAATGAAACCTACTAATTCTAATCTTAGAATTATGCAGTAATGTGTTTCTGTTTACTGCCTTAATGAAGATTTGGCCATAAATATTAGAACTTAGCATTCATACTGATATAAAATCCAGTCAGACTTGTCATCCTATGGGTACAGTATGGTGATAAATACATGCTTTACAGAAACAAAGGTAGGATCCCATAACCTAAGCAGTGGGCTAAAAATAATTATTTACTTTCCTACATATTTACTCAACAGTATGCTTTGTTATCCATAGTATTTGTACAGCACCTTCAACGTACCAGTTACTCCCTGAGGACATTTGCTGTTTTATTTTTAAAGTCTTTACATTTAAAGTAGATTTAGGTTCCTAGCAGATTGAGAGGAAGATACAGAGATGTCCTGTCCACCCCCTAAGCCAACACTTGCACAGCCTCCTCCATTATCAACACCCCCCACCACAGCGGGATGTTTCTTACAATTGGTGAACCTGCACTGACACATCATTACCACCCAGAGTCCATAGCTTATATTAAGGTTCGCTCTTGGTGTTGTGCATTTTATGGGTTTGAAAAAATAAGTAATGAAATGTAGCCGCCACTATATTATCATATAGACCATTTTAACTGCCCTAAAAATCCTCTGTGCTCTGCCTATTCATCCCTCCCTCCCAACTTCAATGGATTTTTAATGCTTACAGTTACTCTTCAGTGGACAGTATTAATTCCGTTTTGCTGATGGGGAATTTAAAGTGTGGACAAGTCACATAAGATTCAAACTTTATTATACATGACTTTTCAGTCTGTTTCTTCTCAATCTCTTATGGCTCTTTTCAACCAGGATTCCAAATAACAGCTTCATTGTTTTGATTTTTTTTTTCTTTTTTTGATTCTGTGCTGTTATCACTGTTAAACTGAAATGAACTTTACTTTCTCATTGGAGAATAGTTTTTTTGGCACTATGTTCATTGGAGATAATATAAATCTTGCTTAATATTTTAAAGTGTCATCTCAGCTGTCAGATTTATAACCCAGCTCTGACCCTCCAGTGTTGTGCCCTTCAGCCTGCTGCTTAACGTCTGTCTCTGTGCTTTCAGTATTTGCATCTATAAAATGGGGGCAATAGTTTTCAAAGGTGTGTTTTAATATTTAAATGACACAGTTAATGTAACCGCCTAGCACAATCATTATTATAATATCATTATCATTATATATCATTATATATATCATTGTGTAATCATTATTATAAGAGATAGATGGAAATGGGTATAGTAGTTTTAATGCTTACAGTCTCTTGTTCTTTCCAGCTATTGGTTTTTAGAGTAGGCTATTTAAAAGAGGATTCTGGTTATACTTGTTATTGGGAAATCATTTTATTGTTTGCTACAGAAATGTTGGACTGTGAGATAAGGAAGTGCTCCATTTTTTTCCTTAAATGAACACTTTATGGTTTGGGTATCTCCAAGAATACTATAAAAACTGAAATGTTAGCACGTTGTTCTATATTATTTATTTTTATGTTAGCCTACAAGTTTTGCCGGCTATGAACAAGAAAGTACAAGGAGTTAGTTTCCAAATATGTCCTTTTCTAGCACAGTTAAAATTGAATCATCAGTTAATATTTCACTTACATTTTATTCTTATAACAAAGTAGTAAATATTATTCAGATTATAGGGGTTTTTAGTCATATTTAAGTGTGATTATTTTTAAAAATTAAAAATTTTAGCCTCTACATTAAAAAAGGAACCTCCAAAAATATATATTTGCATTTTATCAGAACTGTGGACTGTACTGTTATAAGCATCAATTAGATTTCTATACTATGACTTAGGTGAATTTCTGTTTTTAAAGGTTAAAATACTAGGAATAAAATAGCTTCACAGATTAACATTCAAATCCATTACAGTCACTATCTGATTTATTGCTGAAAAAAATTTTACAGAAATTTTAAAAGAAGTAATTATAATATCACCCCTTTGTAGGTGAGAATACAGAGACACAAAGTAGTACTGAGTGACTTGCCTGGAAAAAAAGCCACTGGTGGTAAATAAATGTTTATCTTCCTGATTTAAAGTCTTCATACTTTTTAACACACCAACAAGCAGAACTGTCTTCTGATTACACATCTTTTCTCTTCCAGAATATCTGGTACAAGTCATTTAGCCAGAACCAAGGAGTTCCCATTTTCAATGTCTGTACAACAAAGGCATTAGGCATAACTAACTGCTATCACAGGCATCTTTAAATGGGCTTTGAAAGAGACAGTTTTGATACTGTAACAGAAAACATCACAGAAGCAGAAAACAGTATTTTATTTGATGAGTTTAACAATATCTGAACTAATAAATTAGCTGTCATCCTTGCCCCGTGTGGAGATAAGGGGGATGAGGACATGCAGATGCTTTTTTTGACATGACAATTTGCAATTATCCCACGAAAAAGCACAGTTGTACTGATTGATGAAATATTTTAGAAAGAAAAAACGGACTTAAATGGAAGAATTTTATTAGGTTTTGAAATGACATTGCTAACAATAGGGCTAGGGGAAAAATAAACATGGAAACATTTTAAGTAGATAGTAGGGATGCAACCTAATACCAACAACCTAGAATGTCCTTGCTGTTTTCGCTCACTTTTGCGTCATATATGGGGATGTAAACAACTTAATTCTATGGTTATTGTTGCAACCTTTTCTGCTTTGTACTTTGATCAGAAATAGTGTCTGAACTAAAAATGAGATACCTCTAAGACTTCAGTGGCTTGTCATAAAAAGATGTTATTAAACATAAAAAAATGCAGTAACTGCATACTCTGAGCTAGAAAGACACTAGAGTGATAAAGAAATGTACAGTAATATCAGGATCACTCTGATCTTGAACATTCATTTTCAAGTTGAACAAAGTTTTTGAATCAGTCTCCTTTGCTCTTAAGTATTCACATTCAAGTTATATAATCAGTTTTACCATCCTATATTTATTTTCCGGACCAGTCAGATCACTGGTCTGGAAAATAAGGCATCATGTCTTTTCCCAGGGTCTGAACTATTAGCTAAATCATCCTCACACAGTTCAGTGTACCTAAACAGTGGTATAAGGCTGCAAAACTGATGGTGGAAAGCAATTTCTAACTGACCCTTAAGGCAATTATGTTAGGGCTAGAAGCGTGATGTTTGATTACACCTAGTATCATTTTCAATTTAAATAGCTATAAATTACTCATACCTTTTTTTGAACAGCAACGATTTTTTAAATCAGTGAACTCTTCTAAGAATTGAAGAAATGTCCATATGTTTATTATGTGCCCCATGAAACAGTTTCTTTACATGCTTTCATTATTTCTTGGGGCCTTGATTTTATTATGTGTAAATGTATTTTTATCTTTTTTACTAAGATATCCTATAAAACAGTCAAGTGACTGTGATTTAAGACCAGCCAGACATAAATGATAAAATAATCATTTTGTGGCATGCTTTAAGATAAAGGTAGAGTTGTCTTAAAATATGAACAAATGTCATATTTAATCCTGCTAATATGAAAACTAGGAGTACCAGGTTCATTTTACACAGTCCCAAAGGAGACCTCAAATATCCAAATCCAATTAGAGCTTTCCGTTTCGCTAGAGACTTCAGAAGGCAGAGAAAGATAATCTTGGCAGCACCCTGGGAGTCCAAATACTCCTAACTAGGCAGGGTGTATTAACTTTTTTTCTGGGCGCAGAGGAGTTTGGGATCAGGTAGGAAAGGCAGACAGGTATACAAAGCAGCAGAGAAAGGTTGGAGCAAAGGAAATATGGAGCATGAGTTGCCTAGCAAGCAACAAGACCTCTGTTGCAGTGGGAACACTGGTACGATTTATACCTCTTACAAATCCCATACTAAGTTTTCAACAGTTTGTCAATAAAAAGTGCATGACATACTCTGATCTGGGTGCAAGCAAGAAGATTCAATATCACAGTCTCCTCATTGAGCAAGCATTTCCTGTGCATCTGCTATGTGCTAGATATGTACACTTGACTGAAAATACAAATGTCAATAACTTATGGTCTCTTTCCTTGAGAATCTCACAGTTTAAAGTAAGTGGCATATTTGTAGATAGTTCATCAACTTACAATGATAAAATACAGAAACCATATTTTAATAATAATAAAATGTGAAAACAAGCTTTTATGCATGCTATAATTTTGCATATCGAGTATTTCTAAGAAAATGTAAGCTTCCATGGCCATTTTTCTCAAATAGATTGGCACCGTATTTTGTATTACTTAAAATTTGTTATTTGATTAGTTCTATTAGCCATAGGTTTTATGTATGTCCTCACCATTATTGCACTTTATTTTGTACATAGTGAGATATCTGTCATATATGAAAAGATATGTTACCAGAAAAGTGGAAATGTTATTGAAATTAAATTTCTGTATTCCTTTCTTTTAAAAAATAAAAACTATGTATATTATATATTCACACATACATATATACATATATATTAGTTATAAAACAAAATACATAAATGACATATTTTTGAAGAAAGATCAATATGATTTATGGGAAATATTTAAAGAAAAAATGTCATCCTGACATTGTCAAGATAAAGTTTATTCTTGGTTGGAGAAGACAGGGAAGAGAAAGGAATCAAAGATATCTTCAACATAGGACTGCAGGAGGACTCATGAAATGATGGTGTAGATGCAAAGAACTTGAGGGAGGCAGAATGGCTGTCATCTTTGAAGAAGGAGATAATATACGAAAACTTCCCGTGTTTAGTATAGGGAAATGCTGAGAGGGATAAGTGGGAGTATCTTGTAGCTGTTGAATTAAAATGCAGAGAGAGATCAAGGATGTAGGGGAAAAAAATGTAAATCCCCAGGGGTAATAGTTGAACACAGAGAGTGAATGATGTCTAAGGAGAAGCACAAAGGCTGCTTGCTGACTGAGGCACTTTAGGGATGCATTAAATGTTGATTACAGCATAGCCTGAAGTCTTGCCCATGCTCTGCTCTCCAGGCCCTGTTCCAAGATGCAGGGCTGGTTTCGCAGGGAGGAGGGGATGCTTCTTACAAATTGGTGCAAAGCTTTCATATGCTCACTTACTTCCATGCCTACAAAGCTGTGTCCTCTCAGAGAGGGCACATTTTTCTAATACGTACAATGGCGCCGTATCAAGGACATATATACAGTGGTGCCATGTAAAGGCTATACATGCAGCCCTGATGGCCTGGCTCCAGGGTTGTTGTGACTGCCAGTAAAAAAAAAAAAAAAAAAAAAAAAAAAAAACATTGCTTGGCCTTTGGCATACAGTAGGTCATCAACACATGGTGTCATAAAATGTGGAACTGACACTAAACAGAATCAAGTGACTCTAGCCATCTGTGCTTGTTCAAAAGGTAGTTTATGGGGCTTCCCTGGTGGCGCAGTGGTTGAGAGTCCGCCTGCCGATGCAGGGGACACGGGTTCGTGCCCTGGTCCGGGAAGATCCCACATGCCGCGGAGCAGCTGGGCCCGTGAGCCATGGCCGCTGAGCCTGCGCGTCCGGAGCCTGTGCTCCGCAACGGGAGAGGCCACAACAGTGAGAGGCCTGCGTACCACCAAAAAAAAAAAAAAAAAAAAAAAAAATATATATATATATATATATATATATATATATATATAGTTTATGTAGTTAAAAGGCGAAACAGTCGATGGAGTGGATCATGACCAGCTTTTTAAAACATACTGAAATACTATAGAATTGGAAATATCAAATGATGGTAAATGACAGAAGGGTAAATATTTTTTTATGAAAAAGTTGTTTCACTGTATTTATAAATATATCCAGTCATGGGGATGTATGCATTTCCTACCATAGGCAACTGTAAAAAAAAAAAAAAAAAGTTTGCAAACCTTAACCTAGGAAATATATAGTAAAGCAGAAGAGTTATGACAGTATCAAATTTTCTAACTCCACTTCCAGATCACAGTTGGCTTTGCAATCTATATGGTCTGGGATAGAGGTAATTATGTTAGATCACTCAATATGGGTGTCAAAGTATAGTTAATGTTTCAAGAGCAAAGGGTCGTTGTCAGATTTATGGTCTATTCCAAAGGCTTATGGTTGCCAGAAACCTGATTTAAATATTTACTATGGCATTTGTGTGATAATTTTAAACTCTAGATATTATTTACAACATATATAAAATCATAAACTGCCCATGGGCACAGATATAGTTAAAGAAGTCTGAATAACTGTTGTAAAATTTAATAGCGTTAGAAAAATCATGGTGCAAGGAGGTGCTTTACAAAAAAGCCACATTTTTATTTCAGTGAAATAATTCATATGAGGATATGCCTCCAAGTAAGCATCTTTCTTAAAAGGTGTCAGAGATATTTCAAATAATTAGTAAGCAATAGGAGGTGGGATTCATCATTGTGTTTTTCAGGATGTCTCACTTATTAAACTATGGATGTTATCTAAAGTTAGCCAGTATTCTTCAAAATATGATTTTGAATGGCTGTAAATTATCACATAATTCAAAATATTTGTAATGGGTATTTAGGCGCTTGCTTATTCTTACCATTATATAACTTCAGTGAAAGTTCTTGAACTAAATTTTGTCGTATCTTTGAACCTTAGAATTATTACCTAGAAGGGAAATTCCTGGGGAAAAAGATGTTGCCATTTTTTCAGGCTCTTGATTTAACAGTGAATATACTTCTGTTAGCAAGATATGTGAGTGCTCCACCTCTGGTTCAGTATTCTCTTAAGTTCCTCTATTTTTTTCTTTACAGTTACGGGAAATTGTTGAAATGTTAAAGTAATGTAAAAAGAGTTCAGACCAATAAAATCAAAGGGAATACAAGTTGAACTCCATTACTTCTGTAAATTGCTATTTTTTGAAAAAAAAAAGGTCATGATACCAGGTTGCCCACCAGTCCATACACTGTTCTAATACACTGTTCTAACACTTTTCCCAAGAGAAAAACAAATCAAAAAATCAGAGTGGAGGCAGAATCGGAGTAAGATGTTATGGAAGATGTTCATGGATCTTTGCTTTTTCTGCCCTATTGCCCCAGTCTGGTTTTAAAACTTTAGTAGTAGCAAATAAGGAATACAGTGTGGGATAGTGTTGTAACCAATGACCATGGACTATTAATTGATCACGAAATAACAGCAAATCTCTAGCTTTAATAAAAATGGTGGTAAGAATTTTTAAAGGTATCATGCTAAATTTATAGATGATAATTGACCTTCATTTGCTCTTTGAGTTTCTTTATCAGTAAGGATAAATATTTATTTGCAATTTTATATGTTGAGTTTCTTTTGTGAATTATATACTCATTTCTAGTGTCAGAAAGCTACAAAATATCCATTATAATTTCTGATTTCTTCTGTCCTGTGCATTATTTAGAAGTTTTGGGAGGTTTGTTTTTGTTGTTTTCTAAAACTTTGGATAATTTTAATTAAAAAATTTCATTAACCTTTAATGATGTTGATAACTAATTTAATTCACTGTTGTCAGCAATACTATTTTATATTATATATTTTGAAAAATAATAATGGGGAAACCTAATTTAGCATGAAAGAATTGAAAAATAAGGAAAAAGTAAATTAGATTGAGGAATTTGAAAAATGAGCGTTAAACTCTTGCCTTCCCCCAAATTAAAATGTAACATAGAATTGAACATTAGACAAATACTGCTTTTCATTGTTAGTTTGATATCAGGATGGACTTGTTGGCTGATAGAGAAATAAGTTTCAAGTCTGTTGCCATTTCTTGCTCAGATATTAACACATTTAGGAATGGATAATACAATGAGCAAACCTAGGAGAAGTTGGTATTACCAATGTGGGCATCAGGAACAAATATTACTCAGGCATGAGAAATCTGTCAGAGCCTAAAACTGAGTGCTGAGAAGTTATATAAATGTTCAGTGCTATACAATGCAACAAAAGCAAGCAAAATCCTAGTTTAGCTAAAAAGAAAATGCAGGCAAAACTCTGATAGCTTTTGCATTTCAGTAACATCTGCCACATCTAAATGTAGTGAATATAGAGGTGAAGGTTATGATCATAAATTAGGGAAGGCATCATATTATCATAACATATGTACTGTTGGATACCAAAGGTAATTCCAAATTATATTAGAATATAATGTGTAAAAGGATTAGAGTCAATTTTATGATAAAGTACTATGTATTTGTAGGGTAAATGTTTAAACTTTTAATAAGTGTAGGTTGGCTATAGTTTTTTTCCCAAAATATTTTATCACATTGATGAAGTGACAAAATTTATGACATCTTAAAATTAAGGAAACAAGGTTTCATTAATAATTAAATCAGGCTGGCAGTAATGTGGGTATTTTTGATATTAAACGTGCCATCCCTATTTTCTTTGTCCTCTGATTTATTTTCAAGGTTGCTTTAATTTAAAGTTTAAGTGTGTTTATTATTAACAAAATAGTTGGATTGCAACTGTAAACTAATCTAACAAGCTGTGTCTTATAATGGGGAAATATAAGTCTTTTCCACTTAGCATAACAGTTGATATATTTGATTGATATTTTTATTCCATCAAAATTATTTCATGTTAGCTATTTTATTTTTACTTATAGTTTCATTTTTTCTTTTAATTTTTTCTTAATCAGTTTACTTTTCATCCCCTTTCCTCTTGTTTTTTTTAAAAATTAAATTGTAAATTCTCAGTCCATTTCCTTTTTCTATTCATAATCAAATTCACATTTTTGTACTTTACCAAAATTAGGTGCACATTTTGTATTTTCCTTTCTACAGTGTGCTTTACTTGCCACTGTACTCTATCCTCAGCCTGACCACGGTAATATGAACCCACTATATCCAGACTCTTAGGTTTTCCTTTCAGTAAATTTTTATAAGAATCCTAATTATCTTTTATATTGCACATTCATAATCATACAGTCATCATTCATTTGAATTTACATATTGCAGGATTTGCTGTCTACCATTGTTACACCTCCATCTCATTTTCCCTTGTTGAGCTCTGTCTCCTAAATTCATTATTATTTGATTCAAAGGTATCTCGAATGTTTTCTTCACAGAGTGCATGGGTGATCTACTCGTTGAATCCATGTATTTCTACAAATGTTTTTCATCCTGATGAGTAAAAGATTTCTTTGGCTGGTTAGAGAACTAGACAACTGGTCTCATAGTCATTTTATCTCAGTGACTTACACATGGTATCCTACTGTCTCTCAGTTATATTAGCAAGAACCTGATACTATTATAATTGTTTTTCCTTTGTAAACTGGCAAATTCTTTTGCAACTGAGAGCTTGTTACTGAACCAAACTTGGGTCTGCTTGCCCGAAGTGTAGCAAATCCAATCTGCTGACAGCAGGTTGTGGTGAAGGAAAGTACAGCGTTTATTGCAAGCAAGAGAATAGGCAGCTCATGCTCAAAAGACCTGAACTCTCTCATGGCTTTTAGACAAGGGTTTTTAAAGATAGTGTTAGAGGAGAGGGTCATACGATGCACAATCAGGGCTTCTGTACACAGAAAGGCCCCCCCGCACAGTCCTGCTTGGTTTACGTCCCCTCTTTTCTTTGATACTCATCAATCCTGAGGGGAACAGGGGTAGGACAAGAAGCGGATAGAGAAATTAATTGTAAACTCAGCAGGGGAACTCAGTTTTAGGGGGACTCGGTTTCAAGTTTGTAAGATTTTTCTATCATGGATTTGATTTTCCCCTGGAATATGTATTATTTAATGATTAGAAACAAAAATCAATAAAACTAGTTTCTCAAAAACTATTTCATGGCCATCACTCAAGCACCAGAAGGACTATATATAAGAGTATTATTCATTTTTACTGTTACAGTTGATAGATACAATGAAATGAAAAAACTTTAGAATAGTTAATTTATAATGTGAAATAAATGTATGAGGATTTTTTTTGTATCAAACGTTTGTATCAAACGAACAAGAGAAGTGGTTTCCAGTGTCTAGTGATTTATTTTTCTCCTGTTTGCCTACTCTGCTTACACTTGGTTTTGCTTGTTTGCTCTAAAATGTGTGTGTTAATAATTCCTACCAAGAATGGACTAAAAAAGTGAGAGTAGTATAAAATGAGAATATTTTCTTAAGTGCTACATTTCCCTTGGAAAATAAGTAAATGCAAAAGCAGCAACAGAGACCATCCTATACGTTTTTTGTTTGTTTGTTTGTTTGTTTTCCTGGCTTATATAGCCTTTGCAAAATCTGTTCCATAGTCAAAGGCACACTTCTTTCATAAAATTTTCAAGTGATACTTGTTGCTTCAAACAATGAAAAAAAAAAACACATTTCCACTAAATAATTTTTTTTCAAATAATAAATACCCAGCACGGACAATTTATTCTTATGTAATTCTACTTTCTTTACCATGGTAAATTCTAACATTTTGCATTTGATGTGTCTGACTTTTCCTTTACTAAATTGGACTTATTAATTTTACAGTTATGGGAAACATACATTTTATACTATGTGTTTTATAATCAACAGTGGTAATGTAGGAAGTATATCTTCAGCACTGGATTTATTTTTTTCTCTGTCTTCTTAATAATTCTGCATATGTCAGTATGTTTATGTGGAAGGGTGGGTTATGTGTGTATCATACTCATATTCTGGGCTGCACTTGAAGAGTCAGGTGCAGAAGAAATTCCCAGAGGGGAAGAAAGATATAATTCCAAGTGTCTCCTTTGATACCTTTCCTTGTCTTGTATAGCGGTTGGTAATGACAGTTCCAGTGTGGAAACAATAACTCCATTACTTTTCTTGACTGACTGAACCAATTCTGGTTTCATTGCAGCTCTCCTTTTTTTCTTTCCCTTCTGCTGACCTTTTTCTCCCCCTTACCTCCATGACTATGTGTTTACCTTCATATTACCCAGAAAAATATAAACCATAGGAAGTCCATAATTCAGGGGGCTCATAAGGATGATTCTTCTAAGTTCATTAAAGAATGCTGGATATGAGAAGAGAATTACCAGTGTTACTGAAAACAAATGAGCCCAGGAGACTGCCTTGGGGAGAAATAGGAAAAAAAAGCGTGTGAGTTGCTCCATCTTTGACTTAGAGGGCCTGTTTCACAAGTAATCACACAATGGTTATAGTCATTTTAGTGTTCAAATTTACGGAGCAATACTGGCAATCATGTCCAGAGGGAAAATGTGTATAAGAGTGATGCTGCTGTTAAAGTTCTCTGGCTTTCAAGTTGTTATAATCAATTTGAGCCCAGCGAATAATATTTCAAGTGCTAGAAAAAGAAAGGGGAATATTTTCTCTTTTTTTAATTATTTTCCCTATCTGTGGTCAATAGATTGAAAAATGGAAGAAAAACTAAAATCTTATTCAGATTCTGGAATGCCAGTGACCTATAAAGCTAGTAAAATTCTACATTATTATACAGGAAGTAATATAATTCTATGCTTTGTTGCCAAAAACATGTCATTACTAGGGTACTCAATATCACTCTTGAATTTGGAGAATTATATACCCACTACTTATGCCTTGTTTAGAAGCACACTTTACAAAATACACCTCACTCTACAATACAAAGATATAACTTGGTCTTTAGAGCCAGGCATTCTTAAATATAAAAACCACATCCAACAGATTCTCTAAACTAGCATGATGTAATGCATCTGGGCTTTAATTTCCTAATAAATAGAATGGGGATAATATCAATTATTGTGTTATTGTAATGATTAAATAAACTAAAATGAGCCATCTAGCAGAATGCCTGAAAAATGTTTCCTCTCTTCTTTCAGATTATTCGGCATAAATCATGCTGATCTAGTTTTTAATGTAAGCCAATAACTAAATATAAGCCAATAACTAAATCAGTAACTAACCATCAACCATAGGAACAAGCTGCCCAAAAACATATTGAGAGAAGATATTTCTGGTATATTCATCTGTGTATTATTTTAAAGATTTGTGTAGTTTTCCAATAGGCTGGACTGAAGCAAGTGGAACTCCAAGAAATTTTCTGGTCAACACTGAGACCAAACACAGGTTAAGGGGCTTCCTTGGTCCTTTCTCTCTACCCTCACATCCTAACCTCTGGACTTTATCACTCAGTTGGTTGGAAGAGGCAAACTCAGTAAGTAGAAGCTACAAAGAACAACAACAAAAAAAAAGGAAGAAAGAAAAGAAAAAGGAATAACAAGAGAGTGTATAATGCCCGAGGCAAAGTTCATTTAAAGTACTGAGATCAAAGCAAGAGGAGTCAGGAGAAAGGGTCCACCTAGAGATAAGGGCAAAGGAAGACAGCAGGCTTGTTCCCTGCACTGGAGCCTAGTAAATGCCAGGCTCTTGCTTCTGACTCACCCTCTGGAAAAGAAGGGAGTCTTGAGCTCCACCTTGTGTTTAAACAAGTTATGGCTTCATGGTTGACTATCCAACTGTGGATACTCCCATCTGAATGTCCTAAAGGCACCTCAGTCTCTCCATGCTCAAAAGTGAGTTCACTCTCTTAACCCCAAAGTAAGCTCCCCCTCTGCTTCTCTCTGTCCTCGTGAGTCAATGTAGCCAACAAATCCCTCCAAGTCAGAACCTGGGAGTCCTCACTTCCTCTCCAACTAACTCATATCCAGTTAGTCTCCAAGCCACACTAATATTTTAAAATCATTTTATTATGAAAAATTTCAAAGTCACAAAAATAAAAATAAGAATGTAAAGACCCAAGGACTTCCCTGGTGGTCCAGTGGTTAAGATTTTGCCTTCCAGTGCAGGGGGTGTGGGTTCAATCCCTGGTTGGGGAACTAAGACCCCACATGCTGTGCAGCATGGCCAAAATAAATAAATAAATGTAACTTTGAAAAAAAAATACAACCTTAAAAAAATATATAAAGATCCACATGTTAGTCATTATCCAGATGACACAGTTTTCAGTTCATGCCTAATCTAGGTGAATCCTACCCACTTTCCTTTCTCTCCCCAGATCACTGACTTTTAACATGAAAATATTTCTGATCTAGCCCACCCTCCCCCCTTTCTCCTTGACTCTGTTTTGTTAGTTTTTCACGTCTTACAGCGTTTTAGCAGGTCTACCTGGATCTTAGCTAATTTTCCTTATATTTCAAAAATTGTTTTGAAATTCAAGTCCAATCAGACTTCTCCACTACATAAAATCTGATGATGGCCATCCTTTACCCACTGAATTTAGTCTGAAATTCTTAGCAAGTGTTTTCCCAGTTTAGACCATATCTGTCTGCATAGATTCTGGCCCTACAGCCTCTACCTTCATGGCTGGTGTTCCACAATATAGTTCTCCTCTAAAGTATGATGCTTCTGCAGGCTTCAGGCATTTGGGTGAGTTCTTTCCTTTGTCTGAATGGATCATTGGGGCCCCTTTTGTTTGTCTGAATTCTTCTTATACTTCAGTGCCTGGCTCAAGCATCTCTCCCTCTTCTAAACCTTCTGTGCGAATAACCTTCTCCCTTTTATCCTGAAAACTTGCTGAGGAAACCGTCTCTTCTCTGAGTTACTAGTGTACCGCTAAACACCTCATTTATTTGTTATACACACCACATCCTAATAATTTGGGTTTTTGTCTGTCTTCTTCAGCAGCCATGGATCCTGTTATGTTACAGGCTGTGTGTATGCCTTTGTTCCTATAGTGCTCAACCTGGTGTGTTAGGCTTGAGCCAGTAAGAATTTTTGCTGAAGGAATGCTGAATATTTCTCCTTATTAACATTTTTTGATAATTTTTAAATAATTTACCTTCTCTTTAATGGTGTTATAATGAATTTTTCAAGTGACATCCTAATCTAAATATTTATTTTATAATCCCACAAGAAGTATTAAATATAGAGTCACAGAGAGTGGGTAACATAACTGCTAAATTGATTTAAACAATGGAAATAACAACACAAAAGAAGCAGACATATATTTTCCTATATTGTACCCATTCAAAGAAACTTTCTCCTTGAAACTTAATTATTATGGAGTTAGACACTGGGAAGTTTAAAGCTATTTAAATAATTCAGATTTATATATTACTTCAGAAAGATAATTTTTTTGCCTATCTCCACTATCTTGGGGGGAGAGAGGCAGTTACTTTCAGATAAGTGGTATTTCAAGGAACAAGA
This sequence comes from Leucopleurus acutus, assembly GCF_964270905.1. Classification (NCBI taxonomy): domain Eukaryota; kingdom Metazoa; phylum Chordata; class Mammalia; order Artiodactyla; family Delphinidae; genus Leucopleurus; species Leucopleurus acutus. Next base: position 124,618,893 of record NC_139143.1, read on the forward strand.
TTGGAGTCATACCATTTAGGGAATTCACCTATATTGTATATCCAGTCCAGAAGATTAGGAGATAGATAAGAAAATGTTTTTATTTCCAAATTCTTGATAAGGAAGCTAAGAGGTCAAGTGCTCAAAACTACATAGTAAGGAGAAACACAAAAATCAGTGTCAATCTTTGTTTTTTTTTCTTCCAGTTAATGTGTTACCCAAGACTTAAAAATATATTGGAGTCAAATACCATATCGATACATTAATTTGTTTTTAGAAACACAATCAGGTGATATAAAGTGGCTAATTTTCTTAGACTCGACCAATAACTCAGACCTAGTGAATTCTTTTCCTCAGTATTTTTGCATATCATTTTTGCAGTTATAGACCACAGGGATACAATCTTCATCATTCTCTGTGTTACCAATAACTGATCTGAGAGCACAATTTCTTTTAAAATTAATATAAACTTCTCCCAGTATGCAGTGAAGGGAGTCAAATTTTGAAATAAAAATGGAAACTTTTATTTTAATAAGAACTCAATTACGTGCTCCTATGTTAACTTGCTTTAGAATGTGAACTCTGACAGCAGGGCACAGATCCTGACTTTTTGATTAATTTTTACTTATTTCCCAGTGTAGACATACTCACATTTGGGAACTGGGAAACTCCATAAATATTTGAGTAACTGAATGATTGAATCAAACCCAAAGTGTGTGAAATATTTTTCTTTAACTTGATTTAGGTTCTTGGGTGTCAATTTGTGAGATACTCTCAGGTAATTTTAATAAACTAGTCTAATTTATTTTGAATGCATACATAGGCCTATATGTTTGCTTTCTCAATATATATGTGCATATAGTCATATAGAGTTGCATAATATCTCTGTATACAGAATAGATAAATTAATAATACACACATGTTAATAAAGTATTAACTCTTCAACATTTTATATAATGGCCATTCATAATTTCTCTTACTTGATTATCATATTTTCAGCAATTTTCCTTAACTCCTCCAACATTTATACACTTTAACTTAGGGGTGACAAATGCCTAACCAAGTGCTGAATGTGAAAAAAAGTTTTAAATATGCTTTTCAAATTTAAAAAATTTTAAATCCTCTAAGTGAGATATGTACTTCCTTATATCATAAGCCACACCACCTTCTATTGTTTGACACTTGGTGGAGTCAGACTTTAAGTTACCCTCCTGCCTGGCCTAAACAAGCTTTTTGAGAGCTCAACCTTTGCACTTACATGTCTCCAAGTAGTTGGCCTCTAAGGGGAGCTCAAAACTCTTCTCTTGCTGCTCTACCTTTCTACTCACCCAAGAATAAATCAGGTCACATGCTGAGAATTAGAACTTTCAAAGGGGCAAGGGATTGAACCCAAAAGAGGCGCCAGTGGGAAAGTGGAAAGAGACCTGATGCCATAACATGAAAAACTGTTAGGTGAGAGCCTTGGCCTAGCTTTGCTCTAGACATTGGAGAAAATGATCTTGCTTCTTGTGGACTGACCAGTTTTCTTATGAACTGGTTTTTCCAAGCAATTGAAATGGTCTTGTGCCAAAAGTAGAGTCTGGGTCCCTGAACCATTGTTGGAGAAGCCACACCATCAACCTGAACACTAACCTTGGCCTCTGACTAAAGCAGCAAATACTCTTTTATTGTGCTGAATCACTACATGTTGGGATATATTTGTAGCAGTTGGCCTATTATAATTAATGTAATAAGTGAAAGTGATAGAACATATAAATATTAAAATAAAATTATGGAATAGAGATGTATAGTTTGAATGTATTGAAAGGATAGGATTTGCAAATCTTACCTGACTGTCCATAGTAATCATTAAAAAAAAAAAGAGAGAGAGAGGAATTCACCTCTAGTTTTCTGTCATATACTAACTTCTATACTTATACCTATAATGTTTGAAAATGATTAAGTGGAAATAAATTTTACATTAGAGATAGAATACAAATAGTTTTTATTTTCCTTCTGAAATCTCTACCTCAATATCTTTTCTTCTCTCAAAATAGACCCATAATCCATTAGATACATTCTTACCTTATGTATTTGCTTTTTAAAATGATTCTCACAGAGGCAGCAAGATGCAACAGTTAGGAGAACAAACTTTGGATCAAACTATTGGCTCTGTCACTAAATGGCTGTTTGACCTTGACAAGTTACATTTCCTCTCTATGGCTTATTGTCCTCATCAGTTAAGAGAATAATAATGGTACCTGCTTCCTAGAACTTATGTAAGGATTAAGTGAATTAGTATTTATAGAACACTTAGGAAAATCTCCAACCCTTAGGTATCAATATACATGTTCAGTAAGCTGTGTTTAAATTAAATGTTATACAAATCATCCTTTTAAAATAAATTAACCTTAGTTTGATTAAAATGGCGAATAGAAATTCAAGACATTTTCCAAACTCAACTCGTACCACTATCCCCCTATGATTTCTCCCTGTGTCCCTGATTAGGGTTCCCTCTACCTTCAGAAACGTCTCAATCACCCTTAGGCTTGCATCTTTGCCCAAAATTTTGCTTTCCTCTTAGTGATTTCCTTCTCTCTGTCTAACAAATACTTATTTACCTAAAATTAGCCAGTTCGGGTCTGTTAGTTTCCTAGGGCTGCCCTAAGAAACTAGCACAAACTTGGTGGCTGGAAACAACACAGATTTGTTCTCTCACAGTTCTAGAGGCCAGAAGTCTGAAATCCAGGGGTTGGAAGGTTCATGCTCCCTTCGAAGGGTCTAGGAAAGAATCTTTGCTTATGCCTTTCTAGCTTCTAGTGGTTGTTAGGTGTCCTTGGCTTTTCTTGGCTTGTAGCTACATCACTTCAGTTTCTGGCTCTGTCTTCACATTGTCTTCTCCTCTGTGGCTCCATGTCTGAATTTCCTACATAGTATAAGGACACCACTCTTGGGGCCCTGCTAATTTAGAATGACCTCATCTTAACTTGATTATATCTGCAAAGGTCCTATTTCCCAATAAGCTCACACTCACAGACACTGGGGATTTGGACTTGAGTATATCTTTTTGGGAGACACAGTTCAGCCCACAGGAGGATCTAATGTCTCCTCCAGCCCCTCATAATCACTTCTGAGAAACACTTGTTTTCTATTTCATTTATTTGAAAGATAATATAGATCTGATTTTTAAAAATGGTTTATGAACCTATATATATCTTTTCTGATAAATTACAGTATAAGAGTATAAGGGTAAGGACCATGGATCATCATGTAATTATTTTTGTATTTGTGTACTCTTCCATATACAGTACAATACATATGATAATGAATAAATGAAGGGATGCAAACCTAGTAACACAAAATTCTTCTGGGGAGTAAGTGACAAAAATAAATGGCACATGATTAGAGTATATCAATGTGTAATCTCTGATTTTTCATTTTTAACTTATGGTATGCTTTTGACTGATTATAAAAAGTATTATAATTTCACAAATAAGATATTCATTGACATAATAATTGAATTATGTGTAAAAATTTGAAAAATAATCCAATATAGATTCAATAGCTATGTTTAGTGTTTTTGAAGTAAGAGATTCTATTTTGCTTTGCAACTGCAAAGGTTTCACATTTAAACAAGAATAACCAAGTATGGAATGTGGATTCTTTTTTTTAATTTATTTATTTATTTATTTATTTATTTGGCTGTGTCAGGTCTTAGTTGCAGCACATTGGCTCTTCATTGCAGCATGCAGGCTTCTCTCTAGTTGTGGCACGCGGGCTCTAGAGTGTGTGGGCTTAGTTGCCCCGCGGCATGTGGGAGTTTAGTTCCCCAACCAGGTATCAAACCCATGTCCCCTGCATTGGAAGGCGGATTCTTAACCACTGGACCACCAAGGAAGTACCTGGAATGTGGATTCTTATTATTAACTTCTCTTATAAATAAACATCACATACCTAAAACTATTTAACAGGCAAAATTCCCAAAAGCTGATGGAAACTAGGAATTCATCTCAATTATATAAAAATAATGTTTTAAATTGATATGTCCACAGATGATAATGAGTGTGGAAATTTAACGCAGTCCTGTGGTGAAAATGCTAACTGCACGAACACAGAAGGAAGTTACTACTGTATGTGTGCACCTGGTTTCAGATCCAGCAGTAAGCAAGACAAGTTTATTACTAATGATGGAACCATCTGCATAGGTAAATTAAACTATATAACTTAAAATTTGTACCTATCTCTTATTGCTTATACCTCCAGAGATTCAATAATATTCAAACCAAGTTCTGTCAGTCCTTGATTGTACCCCGTTGTTAATACTATCAAAAACTTCATTAATTCCCTTAATTCTCCAGTATGGTGTCAGTTACTATGGTATATTTATCCAAGGGTATAAGAAAAATTTTTTTTTGAGAATGTCAACCAGTTTACCAAAAAATAAATAAATAAATTGTGAAGTTATGAGATCTAGCATGGTGGCAAACAACACAATAAATATTTACACTTTAAAGTAATACATTAACTCTAGAAAATTATCATTGGTATCACCAGATATTGATGCTTATATAAATATGAACTCTGAGATGGGCCCTACATTTTCCTAGAAAGTGTTCAGGAAAGCATTACTTGTGAAAAAATTGTCCTAGTGCTTTTACTGCTGCCTGCCGAAAGTTTGTCACACTTAAAATCTGCATTCTGTTTTTCTAAACACTATAGTCCTATTTAGAAAATCATCTCAGATTCACTAAAATGTCTTCTGGAGGGTTATTAATTTCAATTCAATCCCTAAGTGAAATATTGTGAGTCTGAAGAGAGTATCTAGATTTTTTTTAATGTCCTTCTGTTGTATTTTGGTCACATACTTGATTTATCAGATCCTATAGTCTGAGAAAAAAATAATTGCATAGAAATTTCAGAGACAAATTCTCTGGAGCCAAAGACTTTAACTTTGAAAATAAATTATGAATCATCTTAATCATGGTTTCTAAGAAACTGTCCAGTTTACCAACAGCTAGTATAATTATGATTGATAATAATCTACAAAATTAACAGATGAACCAAGGTCCTGAGAGTTAATTACATAACCAGGGGTAGATATGAGACTTGAACTCAGGACTGTACATGCAACATGGGCAGGAGTAAGGTGCTGCTTCTACTTTCCATAGTTAGATGAATGAGAGATGTCTAAATCAATATAGATCACCCTAAAGCCTTTGATGAGCTTCTAGTGAGGTTCTCATCGGTGAGCTAAGGAGAAACCTGGCAATGTTATCATTAACACACATGATAGTCAGGAGATAATATTCAAAGAGAATTTATCAGTGAAATGTCTGTATCAAAGAAATTATCCTGTCTTGTGTACTTATGGTTCACAGCATTTTCTCTGCTACATAAACCAGGTAGATTTTATTCTCATATTATAGCCAAGGGAAGTGAAGAGCTATTCCAGATTCACACATTTAGGGTAAAGGGAAGATTAGAATCACAGTCTTGTATCTAGAAAGCCATTGGTATTTCCACAGGAGTCTTAAATGGGTGGCCATTTAAATCTCACATGAATCTGGATCATGCAAATGCAGTGGATCAACTTTGCAAGGGCATAAATGATTTAAAATATGAGAAAATAATGCTATTTCTGTTGAATTATAATTTTGTCTTTATTGTTTGCAGCAAAAATTTTTATTGGATTATAGCATTACAATATATGCAAGAAATTAGAATTTTCCCAGAAAACCTAGTACCCCACTCTTTGTTCTTCTCAAACCTAAACTCTTGTCTCTAGTTTTAGAATGTTATATAATGTGTGCCTATTTTATCTATAGTAGATAAGTTCGAAATATGTACCTGTATAAGCTTTATTAGAAAAGTTCTAGTTAATGAAGAAATGCAACTTATGACATCTTAATCACGGAATTTAATACAATTTTAACTGTGCTCTCCATTCCCTCTTGTCTCTAGAAGACATCTGTCTTTTCATCTGATAATGTTTACTTTTAATATGCCTCAGTTCACAAAGGGATATATATTTCTCTCTCTGTATTCCTTGAAAGTAAAGAATTCCTGTTTAGAAAATAATTAATCACAGATACAGAGAAAACACACACACAAAGATAATTGAAAGCCAACATTTTACGGGGTTGTAATATATTTGTAATATAAGACTCTTTCTCCCAGTACTCAATTATTATTGAGATACTGTGGAAGGACCCTGCAGTTTTGCTAATTCCCCTTTTAGCTATTTTAAGTAATCAGTAAACAATAACTTAGATTAAAACCCAATACCCAATATTGAGTCCTTCAATTTCTACCTGTTTTGTTTGATGGATTATTTGATGAAAAAAGTCATTCTCTGGAAAATTGTTATTTCTCACCAGTTTTGTTTTCCTTAAAGATTAAACTTTTTTAAGAAGCAGAACAGTTATTTCTTTTCCTTTTTTTCCCCCAGTCCTATAGTAATTTTCCTTGTGCACTGTGATAATCCTCAGGGAATTTGAACAGAGAACCATAATTCTATTTCCTTTTTACATTAGTGTATCACCTTGTAGTATATTGTTTCTGATTTGAAAGTTTAGCTGATCCTTAAATTTGACATGTCTGGTAATTATAGTCATTAAGAACCTCTATAAAAACATAATGAGGAGGAACCAAGATGGCGGAGTAGAAGGATGTGCTCTCACTCCCTCTTGCGAGAACACCAGAATCACAACTAGCTGCTGGACAATCATCGACAGGAAGACACTGGAACTCACCAAAAAAGATACCCCACATCCAAACACAAAGGAGAAGCCACAATGAGATGGTAGGAGGGGCGCAATCACAGTAAAATCAAATCCCATAACTGGTGGGTGGGTGTCTCACAGACTGGCGAACACTTATACCACAGAAGTCCACCCACTGGAGTGAAGGTTCTGAGCCCCTCACCAGGCTTCCCAACCTGGGGGTCTGGCAACGGGAGGAGGAATTCCTAGAGAATCAGACTTTGAAGCCTAGTGGGAATTGATTGCAGGACTTTGACAGGACTGGGGGAAACAGAGACTCCACTCTTGAAGGGCACACACAAAGTAGTGTGTGCATCGGGACCCAGGGGAAGGAGCAGTGACCCCAGGAGAGACTGAACCAGGCCTACCTGCTAGTTTTGGAGAGTCTCCTGCAGAAGCAGAAGGTGGCTGTGGCTCACCGTGGGGACAAGGACACTGGCAGCAGAAGTTCTGGGAAGTACTCCTTGGCGTGAGCCCTCCCAGAGTCTGTCATTAGCCCCAACAAAGAGCCCAGGTAGGCTTCAGTGTTGGGTTGCCTTAGGCCAAACAACAAACAGGGAGGGAACCCAGCCCCACCCATCAACAGTCAAGTGGATTAAAGTTTTACTGAGCTCTGCCCACCAGAGAAACAGTCAGCTCTACCCGCCACCAGTCCCTCCTATCAAGCCTCTTACATAGCCTTATCCAGCAGAGGGCAGACAGAAGAAGCAAGAACTACAATCCTGCAGCCTGTGGAACAAAAATCACATTCACAGAAAGATAGACAAGATGAAAAGGCAGAGGGCTATATACCAGTTGAAGGAACAAGATAAAACCCCAGAAAAACAACTAAATGAAGTGAAGACAGGCAACCTTCCAGAAAAAGAATTCAGAATAATGATAGTGAAGATGATCCAGGACCTCAGAAAAAGAATGGAGGCAAATATCGAGAAGATGCAAGAAATGTTTAACAAAGACGTAGAAGAATTAAAGAACAAACAAACAGAGAAGAACAATACAATAACTGAAATGAAAACTACACTAGGAGGAATCAATAGCAGAATAACTGAGGCAGAAGAACAGATAAGTGACTTGGAAGACAGAATGGTGGAATTCACTGTTGTGGAACAGAATAAAGAAAAAAGAATGAAAAGAAATGAAGACAGCCTAAGAGACCTCTGGGACAACGTTAAATGCAGCAACATTCGCATTATAGAGGTCCCAGAAGGAGAAGAGAGAGAGAAAGGACCAGAGAAAATATTTGATGAGATTATAGTCGAAAACTTCCCTAACATGAGAAAGGAAATAGCTACCCAAGTCCAGGAAGCGCAGCAAGTCCCATACAGGATAAACCCAAGGAGAAACACGCCGAGACACATAGTAATCAAATTGGCAAAAATGAAAAGCAAAGAAAAATTATTGAAAGCAGAAAGGGAAAAATGACAAATAACATACAAGGGAACTCCCATAAGGTTAACAGCTGATTTCTCAGCAGAAACTCTACAAGCCAGAAGGGAGTGGCATGATATACTTAAAGTGATGAAAGGGAAGAACTTACAACCAAGATTACTCTACCCTGCAAATAACTCATTCAGATTCGATGGAGAAATCAAAGCTTTACAGACAAGCAAAAACTAAGAGAATTTAGCACCACCAAACCAGCTCTACAACAAATGCTAAGGGAAATTCTCTAAGTGGGAAACACAAGAGAAGAAAAGGACCGACAAAAACAAACGCAAAACAATTAAGAAAATGGTCATAGGAACATACATATCGATAATTACCTTAAACATGAATGGATTAAATGCTCCAATCAAAAGACACAGGCTTGCTGAATGGATACAGAAACAAGACCCATATATATGCTGTCTACAAGAGACCCACTTCAGACCTAGGGACACATACAGACTGAAAGTGAGGGGATGGAAAAAGATATTCCATGCAAATGGAAATCAAAAGAAAGCTGGAGTAGCTATACTTATATCAGATAAAATAGACTTAAAGTAAAGAATGTTACAAGAGACAAGGAAGGACACTACATAATGATCAAGGGATCAATCCAAGAAGAAGATATAACAATTATAAGTATATATGCACCCAACATAGGAACACCTCAATACATAAGGCAAGTGCTAACAGCTCTAAAAGAGGAAATCGACAGTAACACAATAATAGTGGGGGACTTTAACACCTCACTTACACCAATGGACAGATCATCCAAAATGAAAATAAATAAGGAAACAAAGCTTTAAGTGACACAATAGACCAGATATATTTAATTGATATTTATAGGACATTCCATCCAAAAAACAGCAGATTACACTTTCTTCTCAAGTGCATACAGAACATTCTCCAGGATAGATCACATCTTGGGTCACAAATCAAGCCTCAGTAAATTTAAGAAAATTGAAATCATATCAAGCATCTTTTCTGACCACAACGTTATGAGATTAGAAATCAATTACGGGAAAAAATGTAAAAAACACAAACACGTGGAGGCTAAACAATACGTTACTAAATAACCAAGAGATCACTGAAGAAATCAAAAAGGAAATCAAAAAATACCTAGAGACAAATGACAATGAAAACACGATGATCCAAAACCTATGGGATGCAGCAAAAGCAGTTCTAAGAGGGAAGTTTATAGCTAAGCCTACCTCAAGAAACAAGAAAAATCTCAAGTAAACAATTTAACCTTACACCTAAAGGAACTAGAGAAAGAAGAAAAAAAAACCCAAAGTTAGCAGAAGGAAAGAAATCATAATGATCAGAACAGAAATAAATGAAATAGAAACAAAGAAAACAATAGCAAAGATCAATAAAACTAAAAGCTGGTTCTTTGAGAAGATAAACAAAATTGATAAACCATTAGCCAGACTCATCAGTAAAAAGAGGGAGAGGACTCAATAAAATTAGAAATGAAAAAGAAGTCACAACAGACACCACAGAAATACATAGCATCCTAAGAGACTACTACAAGCAACTCTATGACAACAAAATGGACAACGTGGAAGAAATGGACAAATTCTTAGAAAGGTATAAGCTTCCAAGACTGAACCAGGAAGAAACAGAAAATATGAACAAAACATAATGAAAAACTCCAGTACAGGGCAAGAAATGACCCTAGCAAAATTCTATATCTTTAGTCTATATTCAAATACTATTTTCCATGGATGAGGTAATTTCATTGCAGAAGGCTTTGAGTGAGATTTAGCATCCTGCCTATTTTCCTTCTCCTTGGAATCAGAGTAAAACAGAACGTCTGGTGCCCAGCTCCCAAGAGACCTTGTTCTAGACTCACATTTCACAAGTAGGGAAACTGAGGCATCCAATGGTAAAGTGACTCTCCCAAAACCAAATGAGTAGAACCCAAGAACTTCTTCACGTTTTCTGTGTGCTTAAGAGCACTGTTCACTACTTGTAATTTTTTATGTCCTATTGCCTTAAGTACCCTGATAAATACAGATTTTTTTTCTGGCTTTGAATAATATTAACATTCAATTTTGTTTTTGCAAATTGCTTCCACTACATTGTATCTTTTCTTTTCAGTGTATGAGTTAAACAACATTAGAAAATTCAGTTATTGGTGAAAATTATAAGAATTATAAAAATCAAAACAATCATATGATCATGTTTTGAAAGAAGATTATGATAAAATACTGCTGTGTTAGCTCATTGTAGACACGAAAAACAAGCATAACCTTATTAATGAAAAAGTAGCTAATGAATTTTTTGACATGCAAAACAAGGAAATGTGTGTTATGATGTACTTATATTTAGCGAAATCGAGTTATTACTGTTGAGTGTTAGGTTGGTAGTGGAAAAAGTGGGTCAGTTATTAAATATAGTTTGTCAATTGTAACCTGACTGAAATAATTATACAGCAGCAATTTAGCTTTCATGAAAATGGGAGAAGGGGTTCTTTTTCTCTTTTACAGCTCTAGGAGTACCAAAACATGGCAATTTAAGGAGACACTCATTATCAATGTGTTTTCTCCAAACCTACATACTCACAGGGCTCCTGCTATTAAGAAAACACACAATATGAGTAGAATCACTGGACCTGATTTCCACTTACAATATCAGGTACCTACTATATCTTAGGCATCCCTCCAAACACCTTTACGTACATTTCCTCATTGGTTAAGAAAAAGAACTCTTCTGAGTTAAGAGTATTTTTATAATACTACCCAAGGTCACAGAGCTAATAAGTATTAGAATCAAGATTTGAATTAAGGTCTTCTACAGGGCCTTTGCCTGTAGGAAGGAGGATACATAGTGGTTTTATTAGATTTAATTAGGCCCTACAAGAAATTGCAAGAGATGTTAGTATGGATCTCAATGTAAAATGGCGGTCACATTAATTTTGGCTAAGCCAGTTTCATCCCTTTTGGGCCTGGGATACTCTTTCAGTATTTTATGAATCTCTTTATATTACTAGGTAGCAAGGAGGCATAGAGTGACATGCTAAGGATAGTGGAAGCTCTTTGACTACCCTGACACACAGCCAGTTGTGGTGGTCACACACTCTGTACCTGTTACTAGGTTAAACTCAGTAAGTTCTAATACTGAGGCCAAAATTGAGAAGGATATCAAATTCAGCAAACCTCATGTCTACATTTTAGTAAAAAGAGAAACAATAATGTAAACAAGGAAAGTATAAACAATTTAGAAAACATGTCTTTCATTAAGGATGATTGAGGTTTGAAAAACATTACTTTGGTAGGGTGATTGATATTCTTTTAGAATATTTGGAGTCAGAATATAAAAATTTGCATAATCTTAATCTCAAATGTTTATTTCCCAGAGTATGACCCCATTATTTTTACAGATTAACATTCTGTCACTTGGTGAATTCAGAAGCTGAAATACCCTAATTGGTCCAAAGCTGACGTGCTGGGATAGCAGACAGATGAGCGGGTGCTGGGAGGGCTGGAACCAGAGGAGAGACCCCAACATAATGACCTCAGGGTATGGAGGATGCACAGGGGAAAGCTGAAACCGTCAAGAACACCAAGACTGTGTACATCTGTGTCCAAAGTGCACGAGGGAGGATGCAAATGGAGTTTGTAAAGCTAAGATCAGTATGTTGCTGAGAGATTGGGCTTAGGACAAAGTTCCCAAGAAAAGTTGCACTTTTGAAATTGGGAGAAATCAACGCTTCATTTTCAGTTAGCCATAGAAGGTATCCAAAAATATGAAGTGGGGGTATTCAGAGAACACAGCTTTCTTTCCCATGAAATAAGTTTTTCTATTTATGAAACTTCATGGATCTCTTCACACCTTCACTGGGGTATTATCCACATTTGGGTACTGCACAAATGACTTCTTCAACGCTGCTCCACAAAAGACTAGTCTTTTGCTTTCTCATATTTTTTTCTCACTTCATTGATCTCATGAAAAATAATAATTCTAGTCTGCCCTCCCACCTGACTTCTTTACTTCAGCCCAACCTGGAATGATTTTGCTAATGATTCTCCAGATCCCAAGAGCCAACCTGCTATCACCTCCTCCTTTATTTCTGTCCTTTTTTTGTGTGAAGTGGCAGTTTATGAACACATATATATAGAAATTCAAGGAAGAGGGTGAGGGTGCTAGGGCAGCATTTGTTTATTTAAAAGTAGAGAACTTGGACTTCTAGGCAGTACAGATCGTGACTATGAAGACTTGGCAGAAGAACAAGGGGTTTTCTACCTCTTTTTCAGGGAGTTAGTAGTCTTTCTAAGTCCAGTACCCTCACCTTCTTAGCTAATGGAAATTTCTTCAAGAACTGGCAGGAGACTTACTGTCAGTTCCAGTTTCTGGTGGTGTGAAGTTTAATGGTTTTTTTTTTTTTTTTGGTTTTTTTCTTGTGCCATTATTGCATTTTTAAAATGAGAAATGAGGATCATCTACATTTCAGATAGCTCGCTAGATGACATTTTAATTGGACTTTGATTACTCCCCCTTATTATGGCAAACAGGATTGTGCCACTCTATGAGTCTTTAAAAAATCGAATTGTATATGCAAGATTACAGATTAATGCATTAATCTAACATAGAGAAGCTCTAAGATGTCAGGGCTAGGCTAGGAGCACAAAAATCTTTATATTAGTTTAAGCTAATGATCTGGACTCTTCAGTTCCTTGGAATCATTCCCTATTGGAACTCTGCCTAGTGGCAGAGTGTTTATTCTGTATTTATAACTTAAGACATATTTCACTATTCATTATAGTATGTAAAATTTTAAATTAAGAATATAAATTATGTGAGTTTATAACTTACCATTTTTATTGTAGCTTTGATATATAGCTACTGAAAATCTAAGACTTAATTCTGTACAGTTTGTTACTTTACCTTTGATGACCATGTATTAAGAATCATAGTAAAATATAACCTGAACAAAAGTAATAAGTTCTGGTAAAATTTTAAGGGAGTTGAATCATACATTCTGCTACATCTTAATTTTTAGGTTTACTTATATGGAAAAATGAGGCTTTGGAAAGAAAATAGGCTACTCCTTTTTGCCCTGCAGATTACTCTAAACTGAGTTGTTACAATCAGTTTAATTTAATACTAGAAAACAAAGAATTCTAAATGTATTTTTAAAATTAGATCTTTAATTAGGAATAAATATTACATCATCAATGATTGAAATTACTCTAATGACTTTGTTGATGAATCAAGCTATTTAGAAAACAATTCAAGCGTTGGTCTATGAATAACATTTTCAATATATTGTCAAAATGGATTGACCAAATCAAAGTTAAAAATATATATGCAGGGCTTCCCTGGTGGCGCAGTGGTTGAGAGTCCGCCTGCCGATGCAGGGGACACGGGTTCGTGCCCCGGTCCGGGAAGATACCACATGCCGGGGAGCGGCTGGGCCTGTGAGCCATGACCGCTGAGCCTGCGCGTCCGGAGCCTGTGCTCCGCAACGGGAGAGGTCACAACAGTGAGAGGCCTGCGTACCACACACACACACAAAATATATATATATATGCAGCTAAGTTTGCTCTGTCATTTTCCAAATGATGGAATTTTTCTTGCTGTCTTGTAAAATTCTATATGAAATCACTAACTCTATGTAATACTATTATCAACAAGGTAGCAACTATATGAGCACTAAATTAAAATTTTAATTTTTCAAATATTCCCAGATATAGATGAATGCAATGAATCATTTGCCTGTGGAGATCATGCAATGTGTGAAAATGTGGATGGTGGATATTACTGCTCCTGCAAGGAAGGTTATACATCCACAGGAAACTCACAGTTCACCCCTAATGATGGCACTTATTGCCAAGGTAAATTATATTATTATATTTTATGTATTATCAAAGCACCATATAAAATATGTACTACACAGTTGTGAAGTATCAAAGAGCTACATCTTCCAAGAAATGTGCTAGTATTCCTTTAGCTATAAAATGGAATAAGAAAAGTTACAGTTTTATTTAATGGAAAATGTAGACCACATGTTTTATGTAATTACCATACCCTATTTCCTTAGGGTAACTACAATATTCTATTTTCCATAAAATATTGCATTTTAATGAATAAAAATAAATGAATTTTTATTATGAATAAAATTTTAAAATAATGAATAATGAAAAAAATTTTAAATAAATGAATTTTCATGAATAAAATAAAAATGAAACTCAAATGATAAGAATGTTCTTAATGTCTAAATAAGTGAGCAAAATCACTGGAATCAATATAATTATCTTAGGAAAAATATTTTTTAAGACTTAATATATAATCTTTTTTTCTACAGAAATTGTGAATCCAGACTGCCATTTAGATAATATCTGTATTGCGGCGAATATTAATAAAACTTTAACAAAAGTGAGTAAAGGTATTGAATTAAAAATACGTTCTATTTTGACATTTTGGTTTCAGTTTAATTCTTTCCAAAGTCACTTCTTTTATTTTTTTTTCTTTTATTTTTTTTATAAAATATGGAACGCTTCACAAATTTGCGTGTCATCCTTGCACAGGGGCCATGCTAATCTTCTCTGTATCCTTCCAATTTTTAGTATATGTGCTGCCGAAGTGAGCACTCCAAAGTCACATTTTTTAAAAGAGTAACAAGCAGTTGGTCTTCATGTAGAGTTGAAACTGTTTACATATAGAGATCTAAGTACTTGATAGGATTAATTTGAAAATCCCCAAAGTACTGAAGAAGACTTACCTATTTAATTTAAGTTACTTTTTCACTATTCGGTAGACTGGAAAGTTATTTTCAACATGTAAAGAAATTGGATGGATAAAATAGTAAAAACACACTTTGACCCCAGGCCATTTTCAAATTCTAAGGAGACATAGCTGAATGCAACTAGATTTTGTACACCAAAGTAAATACTATTTTAAAGAGTAAACAAAGTAGGACATTCATAAAATTACTGTCCTGAGATTAGAAGTGTGAGTCTCACATGACTCATTAACAATGAGGTAAAAGCAAATTGCCATTTTATCATGTAAAAAAATTTCTCTGGTTAATTAAAATCTAATTCAAGTTAGTTATAATTTATTTTAATTAACTTTAAAATGATAAATTCAAACATGTATTGCCTTTCTGAAGTAAATTCTATGCCTTTTAAGCTATTTGCTAATCCTTTGTAAATAATTTCAGGTTTCATTGCTTTGTGTTATGGTTTAGGTGTATCTGATAACTTATTAATGTATAAGAGAAAGAAAAAAACTCAGACCATATTTATCATGCAACATTTATTCTTGAAAAGATCTAGTAGTGCTTTAAACTGGTTTCCTTTCTCTGGGCTCATTTTTGTTCAGATTAGACACATAGAAGAACCTGTGGCTTTGCTACAAGAAGTCTATAGAAATTCTGTGAAAGATCTTTCACCGACGGATATAATTACATATATAGAAATATTAGCTGAATCATCCCCATTACTGGGTTATATGAATAGCACGAATTCGGCCAAGGACACTCTTTCTAATTCAACTCTTACTGTAAGTATGTTGAGCTTTAACTCATAATTGAGGCTTAAAATTTTCCTTACATTTGTGATTAATGTAAAAGTCCAACATTTTTAAAAGATACACTTTTTTTCAACAGGAATTTGTAAAAACTGTGAATAATTTTGTTCAAAAGGATACATTTATAGTTTGGGACAAGTTGTCTACAAACCATAGAAGAAATCATCTTACAAAACTGATACATGCTGTGGAACAAGCTACCTTAAGGCTATCTCAGAACTTTCAAAAGACCACTCAGTTTGATACTAATTCAAGTGATATAGGTAAGAAGCCAAGGTCAATTTCAAAGCAATCGAGTTTTCCAAACAAGCCACTCTCAAAAGAGAAGAAAAGTCTTTAAAATATTGCTAATTAAACTGGCAGTTGTTTTATCAATGTAGACATGAATGGTGATGCATATCACAAGAGTAGTTATGAATGAAGTGTGAAAAGGATGAGTGCCTAAGATTTGCTACCTACTTATAGCCTCCACCTTTTTCTATCTCTGAACTGTTTAGCATTTAAATGCTCAGAGACCATTACTCCCTTGTCATCTCATGACTTGGTAGGATCTGTCTTGACGGATCATAGTACAGACAGATTTTCTGGGTGTAGTATATTTCATTTTTTTAAGTTTAATTTTTTTGAAGTATAACAGACAGAAAAGTGCACATGTCAAATGAATATAACTTGACAAATTTTCACAAAGTGAACATGTCTGTATAAACAGCACCCCAGAAGACCCCTCATCCCCCCGGCAGCCACTCCCTGCCCCATAAAGATTATACCATCCTGACTTCTAAAACCATACCATGAGCATAATTTTTAGTGTCTCTGCAATAGTCTATGGATAGATCATATTTTATGTAACCATTCCCTGTTTTTCTAATGTTGAACGTTGAAGATGTTTATTTTTAACGTTGAAATCCTTTGGGCATATATCTTTGTCCCGAATGTAGTATATTTAAATTTCTCATTAGGAATCCTTTGCCTTTCGATAATATAAAGTAATTAGCATAGCAAATTGGAATGTTTCCTGCTTTATGAAATCTCATACTTAACACATTAAGAATCTGGATCAAATTGAGGCTGCCTGTAAAGTTGTTCTGAGGAAACAAAGTACACTTTCTGCAGTAATCATTGCATATACACCCCTATTATATTTCTGGTTGTTATTCTGCTGTGCACCTATAGATATACAAAAATCATTAACTCATCGGGATTCACCAGTTACTCAAAATTAAGGTAGCAAGCATTGTGACCATATATAGGAGCCTAAATTTCTATGATGTTCCTGCATGAAAAAGGTGAAAATGCACCAGGTAAGGAAATTATTACTCAAGAATTTAAGTCAATCACTCTGTATATAATGAATTATATTGTAGATATCATCCTCTAATACATTATAATTGCTTGTCTGCTTTAGTAATTACGATTTATAGCTTCTTTGTGTACATACATATTTTCTTTTATTTTATTCAATAAAGTTAGAATTAAACCATGAATGCTATAGTGAAATCAAACAAATAAACTTGAATCAGATTTTTAAATACAAATTATAATGTCCAAACATCATGTTCAGAATATGTTCATTCTACCTGCCGTAATTAAGAAGTTGAAATATAACAATGATGGATGAAATTGTCTCTAACTAAATAAATACATTGATTAAACTAATTTCAGAGAATTTATTATTTTCATGATTTTGTTTCAGCTCTCAAAGTTTTCTTTTTTGATTCATATCACATGAAGCATATTCATCCCCATATGAATATGGACGGAGATAATATAAAGATATTTCCAAATAGAAAAGCTGCATATCATTCAAATGGTAGGACTTTGACAATCTTATATACAATATTTCAATGTTTTGCAATAAATACCATACATTTGATTGTATCATATGTGCATATAACTTGTGTGGTTTTCTATACAAAAATATTTTATGTTTATACACAGAATTTCCATATTTATATTTGAGATTTTCATTATGATAAAAATATCTGGGTAGAATTTTAGCTGCTGATACCTAGATCCTTCTTGTCCTCGATCCTCCAAATCTGTAACTGTCTAATAATGTTAAGATCCCAGTGGAAATATACAAAGGAACTGTGATTTTATTCCTCATTTTGCAGCAGTCAGATGCTATAATTTTCATAGAGTTCTTCTAATATTTCATCTTCAGTAATCCTTCATATTCCTCCTTGTAAGACTGAATTTGGGATTGTATGAAGAAGATGAATAGAGGTAGTGTTCAAAAAGGTAGAAAGTTATTGTTTAAGCATGGATTTCTCTTCCACTCATTTCTTAGTTTTTGTACACTAAACTCTTCAGCTAAACTAAAGGCAGGATTTCTTAAGAAATGGGACCATAGAATGCTAGTACTAGCAAGTGACTTTACAGTTATCTAACCTAATGGCCTCATTTTATGGATAATGGAACTAAGGCACAAGAAGCTAACGGGTTTGTCTCTATGTACATCAACAGATAATACAGAACTAAGACTTGAAGAGAAGGAGGTAACAAAGAAATCAGCCCTGACCAGCTTTCCCTTGTCACCTAACCACAGGCAAACTAGCAGCTGCTATTTTAATTTAACCATTTATCTGCTCTCATAGTGCAATGCACTTAGAAAAAAAAATCTCTGCTGATAATAGAATTGGTGCTGTTCACATATAGGTCAAATATATTAACTATAAAACATGAATTATAATATTTCCACAAAGCATTGTGGGTGGTCATACATACAAACGGAAAATATATACAATAACACACATATGTCACTTTTACAGACATCACTTCATTAAAAAATATGTTGTCTTTATTGTTTTTTTTTTAACATCTTTATTGGAGTATAATTGATTTACAATGGTATGTTAGTTTCAGCTTCACAACAAAATGAATCAGTTATATATATACATATATTCCCATATCTCTTCCCGCTTGCATCTCCCTCCCTCCCACCCTCCCTATCCCACCCCTCCAGGCGGTCACAAAGCACCGAGCTGATCTCCCTGTGCTATGCGGCTGCTTCCCACTAGCTATCTACCTTACGTTTGGTAGTGTATATATGTCCATGCCTCTTTATCACTTTGTCACCGTTTACCCATCCCCCTCCCCATAGTCTCAAGTCCATTCTCTAGTAAGTCTGTGTCTTTATTCCTGTTTCACCCCTAGGTTTTTCATGACATTTTTTTTTTAATTCCATATATATGTGTTAGCATATGGTATTTGTCTCTCTCTTTCTGACTTACTTCACTCTGTATGACAGACTCTAGGTCTATCCACCTCATTACAAATAGCTCAATTTCGTCTCTTTTTATGGCTGAGTAATATTCCATTGTATATATGTGCCACATATTCTTTATCCATTCATCCGATGATGGACACTTAGGTTGTTTCCATCTCTGGGCTACTGTAAATAGAGCTGCAATGAACATTTTGGTACATGACTCTTTTTGAATTATGGTTTTCTCAGGGTATATGCCCAGTAGTGGGATTGCTGGGTCATATGGTAGTTCTATTTGTAGCTTTTTAAGGAACCTCCATACTGTTCTCCACAGTGGCTGTATCAATTTACATTCCCACCAACAGTGTAAGAGGGTTCCCTTTTCTCCACACCCTCTCCAGCATTTATTGTTTCTAGATTTTTTGATGATGGCCATTCTGACTGGTGTGAGATGATATCTCATTGTAGTTTTGATTTGCATTTCTCTAATGATTAGTGATGTTGAGCATTCTTTCATGTGTTTGTTGGCACTCTGTATATCTTCTTTGGAGAAATGTCTATTTAGGTCTTCTGCCCATTTTTGGATTGGGTTGTTTGTTTTTCTGTTATTAAGCTGCATGAGCTGCTTATAAATTTTGGAGATTAATCCTTTGTCAGTTGCTTCATTTGCAAATATTTTCTCCCATTCTGAGGGTTGTCTTTTGGTCTTCTTTATGGTTTCCTTTGCTGCGCAAAAGCTTTTAAGTTTCATTAGGTCCCATTTGTTTACTTTTGTTTTTATTTCCATTTCTCTAGGAGGTGGGTCAAAAAGGACCTTGCTGTGATTTATGTCATAGAGTGTTCTGCCTATGTTTTCCTCTAAGAGTTTGATAGTTTCTGGCCTTACATTTAGGTCTTTAATCCATTTTGAGCTTATTTTTGTGTATGGTGTTAGGGAGTGATCTAATCTCATACTTTTACATGTAGCTGTCCAGTTTTCCCAGCACCACTTATTGAATAGGCTGTCCTTTCTCCACTGTACATTTCTGCCTCCTTTGTCAAAGATAAGGTGACTATATGTGCGTGGGATTATCTCTGGGCTTTCTATCCTGTTCCATTGATCTATCTTTCTGTTTTTGTGCCAGTACCATACCGTCTTGATAACTGTAGCTTTGTAGTATAGTCTGAAGTCAGGGAGCCTGATTCCTCCAGTTCCTTCTTTCGTTCTCAAGATTGCTTTGGCTATTCGGGGTCTTTTGTGTTTCCATACAAATTGTGAAATTTTTTGTTCTAGTTCTGTGAAAAATGCCAGTGGTAGTTTGATAGGGATTGCATTGAATCTATAGATTGCTTTGGGTAGTAGAGTCATTTTCACAATGTTGATTCTTCCAGTCCAAGAACATGGTATATCTCTCCATCTATTTGTATCATCTTTAATTTCTTTCATCAGTGTCTTATAATTTTCTGCATACAGATCTTTTGTCTCCTTAGGTAGGTTTATTCCTAGATATTTTATTCTTTTTGTTGCAATGGTAAATGGGAGTGTTTTCTTGATTTCACTTTCAGATTTTTCATCATTAGTATATAGGAATGCCAGAGATTTCTGTGCATTAATTTTGTATCCTGCCACTTTACCAAATTCATTGATTAGCTCTAGTAGTTTTCTGGTAGCATCTTTAGGGTTCTCTATGTATAGGATCATGTCATCTGCAAACAGTGACAGCTTTACTTCTTCTTTTCTGATTTGGATTCCTTTTATTTCCTTTTCTTCTCTAATTGCTGTGGCTAAAACTTCCAAAACTATGTTGAATAAGAGTGGTGAGAGTGGGCAACCTTGTCTTGTTCCTGATCTTAGTGGAAATGCTTTCAGTTTTTCACCATTAAGGATGATGTTTGCTGTGGGCTTGTCATATATGGCCTTTATTATGTTGAGGAAAGTTCCCTCTATGCCTACTTTCTGCAGGGTTTTTATCATAAATGGGTGTTGAATTTTGTCAAAAGCTTTCTCTGCATCTATTGAGATGATCATATGGTTTTTCTCCTTCAGTTTGTTAATATGGTTTATCACATTGATAGATTTGCGTATATTGAAGAATCCTTGCATTCCTGGAATAAACCCCACTTGATCATGGTGTATGATCCTTTTAATATGCTGTTGGATTCTGTTTGCTAGTATTTTGTTGAGGATTTTTGCATCTATGTTCATCAGTGATATTGGCCTGTAGTTTTCTTTCTTTGTGACATCCTTGTCTGGTTTTGGTATCAAGGTGATGGTGGCCTCGTAGAAGGAGTTTGGGAGTGTTCCTCCCTCTGCTATATTTTGGAAGAGTTTGAGAAGGATAGGTGTTAGCTCTTCTCTAAATGTTTGATAGAATTCGCCTGTGAAGCCATCTGGTCCTGGGCTTTTCTTTGTTGGAAGATTTTTAATCACAGTTTCAATTTCAGTGCTTGTGATTGGTCTGTTCATATTTTCTATTTCTTCCTGATTCAGTCTTGGCAGGTTGTGCATTTCTAAGAATTTGTCCATTTCTTCCAGATTGTCCATTTTATTGGCATAGAGTTGCTTGTAGTAATCTCTCATGATCTTTTGTATTTCTGCAGTGTCAGTTGTTACCTCTCCTTTTTCATTTCTAATTCTATTGATTTGAGTCTTCTCCCTTTTTTTCTTGATGAGTCTGGCTAGTGGTTTATCTATTTTGTTTATCTTCTCAAAGAACCAGCTTTTAGTTTTATTGATCTTTGCTATTGTTTCCTTCATTTCTTTTTCATTTATTTCTGATCTGATTTTTATGATTTCTTTCCTTCTGCTAGCTTTGGGGTTTTTTTATTCTTCTTTCTCTAATTGCTTGAGGTGCAAGGTTAGGTTGTTTATTCGAGATGTTTCCTGCTTCTTAAGGTGGGCTTGTATTGCTATAAACTTCCCCCTTAGAACTGCTTTTGCTGCATCCCACAGGTTTTGGGTCGTTGTGTCTCCATTGTCATTTGTTTCTAGGTATTTTTTGATTTCCTCTTTGATTTCTTCAGTGATCACTTCATTATTAAGTAGTGTATTGTTTAGCCTCCATGTGTTTGTATTTTTTACAGATCTTTTCCTGTAATTGATATCTAGTCTCATGGCGTTGTGGTCAGAAAAGATACTTGATACAATTTCAATTTTCTTAAATTTACCAAGGCTTGATTTGTGACCCAAGATATGATCTATCCTGGAGAATGTTCCATGAGCACTTGAGAAAAATGTGTATTCTTTTGTTTTTGGATGAATGTCCTATAAATATCAATTAACTCCATCTCGTTTAATGTATCATTTAAAGCTTGTGTTTCCTTATTTATTTTCATTTTGGATGATCTGTCCATTGGTGAAAGTGGGGTGTTAAAGTCCCCTACTATGAATGTGTTACTGTCGATTTCCCCTTTTATGGTTGTCAGTATTTGCCTTATGTATTGAGGTGCACCTATGTTGGGTGCATAAATATTTACAATTGTTATATCTTCCTCTTGGATCGATCCCTTGATCATTATGTAGTGTCCTTCTTTGTCTATTCTAATAGTCTTTGTTTTAAAGTCTATTTTGTCTAATATGAGAATTGCTACTCCAGCTTTCTTTTGGTTTCCATTTGCATGAAATACCTTTTTCCATCCCCTTATTTTCAGTCTGTATGTGTCTCTAGGTCTGAAGTGGGTCTCTTGTAGACAGCAAATATATGGGTCTTGTTTTTGTATCCATTCAGCCAATCTGTGTCTTTTGGTGGGAGCACTTAGTCCATTTACATTTAAGGTAATTATCGATATGTGTGTTCCTATTCCCATTTTCTTAATTGTTTTGGGTTCGTTATTGTAGGTCCTTTCCTTCTTTTGTGTTTCTTGCCTAGAGAAGTTCCTTTAGCAGTTGTTGTAGAGCTGGTTTGGTGGTGCTGAACTCTCTCAGCTTTTGCTTGTCTGTAAAGGTTTTAATTTCTCCATCAAATCTGAATGAGATCCTTGCTGGGTAGAGTAATCTTGGTTGCAGGTTTTTCTCCTTCAACACTTTCAATATGTCCTGCCACTCCCTTCTGGCTTGCAGAGTTTCTGCTGAAAGATCAGCTGTTAACCTTATGGGGATTCCCTTGTGTGTTATTTGTTGTTTTTCCCTTGCTGCTTTTAATATGTTTTCTTTGTATTTAATTTTTGACAGTTTGATTAATATGTGTCTTGGCATATTTCTCCTTGGATTTATCCTGTATGGGACGCTCTGTGCTTCCTGGACTTGATTAACTATTTCCTTTCCTATGTTAGGGAAGTTTTCAACTATAATCTCTTCAAATATTTTCTCAGTCCCTTTCTTTTTCTCTTCTTCTTCTGGAACCCCTATAATTCAAATGTTGGTGCGTTTAATGTTGTCCCAGAGGTCTCTGAGACTGTCCTCAGTTCTTTTCATTCTTTTTTCTTTATTCTGCTCTGCAGTAGTTATTTCCATTATTTTATCTTCCAGGTCACTTATCCGTTCTTCTGCCTCAGTTATTCTGCTATTGATCCCATCTAGAGTACTTTTAATTTCATTTATTGTGTTGTTCATCGTTGCTTGTTTCATCTTTAGTTCTTCTAGGTCCTTGTTAACTGATTCTTGCAATTTGTCCATTCTATTGTCCATTCTATCTCCAAGATTTCGGATCAAACTTACTATCATTATTCTGAATTCTTTTTCAGGTAGACTGCCTATTTCCTCTTCATTTGTTAGGTCTGGTGGGTTTTTATCTTGCTCCTTCATCTGCTGTGTGTTTTTCTGTCTTTTCATTTTGCTTATCTTACTGTGTTTGGGGTCTCCTTTTTTGCAGGCTGAAGGTTCGTAGTTCCTGTTGTTTTTTGTGTCTGTCCCCAGTGGCTAAGGTTGGTTCAGTGGGTTGTGTAGGCTTCCTGGTGGAGGGTACTAGTGCCTGTGTTCTGGTGGATGAGGCTGGATCTTGTCTATCTGGTGGGCAGGTCCACGTCTGGTGGTGTGTTTTGGGGTGTCTGTAGACTTATTATGATTTTGGGCAGCCTCTCTGCTAATGGGTGGGGTTGTGTTCCTGTCTTGCTAGTTGTTTGGCATAGGATGTCCAGCACTGTAGCTTGCTGGTCGTTGAGTGAAGCTGGGTGCTGGCGTTGAGATGGAGATCTCTCGGAGATTTTTGCTGTTTGATATTATGTGCAGCTGGGAGGCCTCTTGTGGACCAGTGTCCTGAAGTTGGCTCTCCCACCTCAGAGGCACAGCACTGACTCCTGGCTGCAGCACCAAGAGCCTTTCATCCACAGGGCTCCTTAATTTGGGATGATTCGTTGTCTATTCAGGTATTCCACAGATGCAGGGTATATCAAGTTGATTGTGGAGCTTTAATCCGCTGCTTCTGAGGCTGCTGGGAGAGATTTCCCTTTCTCTTCTTTGTTCTCACAGTTCCCAGGGGCTCAGCTTTGGATTTGGCCCCGCCTGTGCGTGTAGGTCGCCGGAGGGCGTCTGTTCTTTGCTCAGACAGGACGGGGTTAAAGGAGCCGCTGATTCGGAGGCTCTGGCTCACCCAGGCCGGGGGGTAGGGAGGGTCACGGAGTGCGGGGCGGGCCTGCAGCGGCAGAGGCCGGCGTGACGTGACGTTGCAGCCTGAGGCGCGCCGTGCGTTCTCCGGCGGAGCCGTCCCTGGATCCCGGGACCCTGGCAGTGGCGGGCTGCACAGGCTCCCCGGAAGGGCGTGTGGCTAGCGACCTGTGTTCGCACACAGGCCTCCTGGCGGCGGCAGCAGCGGCCCTAGCGTCCCATGTCCGTCTCTGGGCTCCGCACTCCCAGCCGCGGCTCGCGCCCGTCCCTGGAGCCCCCGCAAGCAGCGTTCTCAATCCCCTCTCCTCGTGCACCAGGAAACAAAGAGGGACGTAAAAGTCTCTTGCCTCTTCGGCAGGTCCAGACCCCTCCCCGGACTCTCTCCCGGCCAGCCGCGGCGCACCAACGCCCTGCAGGCTGTGTTCAGCCGCCAACCTCAGTCCTCTCCCGGTGCTCCGACAAAAGCCGGAGCCTCAGCTCCCAGTCCCGCCCGCCCCAGCGGGCGAGCAGACAAGCCTCTCGGCTGGTGAGTGCCGGTCGGCCCGATCCTCTGCGCTGGAATCTGTCCGCTTTGCCCTCCGCACCCCTGTTGCTGTGCTCTCCTCCGCGGCTCCCAAGCTCCCCCACTCCGCCACCCGAAGTCTCCGCCCGCGAAGGGGCTTCCTAGTGTGTGGATACTTTTCCTCCTTCACAGCTCTCTCCCGCTGGTGCAGGACCCGTCCCTATCCTTTTGTCTCTGTTTAGTTTTATCTTTTGCCCTACCCAGGTACGTGGGGGGTTCCTTGCCTTTTGGGAGGTCTGAGGTCTTCTGCCAGTGTTCAGTAGGTGCTCCGTAGGAGTTGTTCCACGCGTAGATGTATTTCTGGTGTATCTGTGGAGAGGAAGGTGATCTCCTGTCTTTATTGTTAAAAAGCTTGTTGCACATTCCCTCTCAGAATACCATCTTTTTAAAAAAATTTTTACAGAGCTAATGTGGGAATTTTTTTCTAATCCATTGATATTATCCTTTCCATTTTTTTTTGTCATTATTTATTCAAAAGTAAGAAACAGATAGCCATAAAAAACAAAAATAACTAAGCCATACTGCCATTGAACCCATGGCTCTTACCCCATTACATCATATTCTAATTAACCAAGCACACACGTAATATTTAGGAGCAAATCCAAAGAATGTGTTAAACTGTTGTATTTTCAAAGACAATTTGAGTAGTATTTGGAAGTTGAGAATAAAGACATTGAAAATACTTATCATAGTGACAGATGATGAAATTGTCATGGAATTAATATCTCGAAGAGATCGTGTCTTAGTGTATGGTAGTTTTGTTACATTTCATAATCACGCATGCAAACGCTGACATTTGAAAGGGACAGTAATATCAGCTCTCAAGAAAGCAGAGGGAGAAAATTTATTTTCCTCAAGGTTGAATCATCAAAATAAGGACAAGTGTAAGAAACTGATCAAACCCACTCAATGATGTCTACATGTGATTATTCATTTATTGACAAACTTCCTTAATAAAAACATTCATTAGTTAAAAGCTGCATAGTATCATTAGGAGGAAAATAAGGGTGGCACAGATGGATTTTTAATCTTTTTTATATACTGAATTTTAGTGCCTATCATTAGTGAATGAACCCCTAGTTTACTGAAAATAGGTACAGATCTGATATGAGAGTTAAAAGCTAGATCAGGCCTAGAATTAGTGAGAAATCATGGGAATTAAAATAGGTCCCAAATGATTTAAAAAGAATGAACAAATACTGGATCAATATTCAGAAAAAGATTAAAAAGGGATTTTGGACCATTCTACGTGGCATGAGTCTCCTTTTACCCAAAGTCAAAAATTGATGTTAAATAAATATTTTCCTTTAGAAAGTATCAAAGTGATAGATTTTTAAATCCATGTTATCTCTTTGGTGCTTCATTTGATTTTGGACTACCCACTACTACAACCTCTGAGAAGTTGCTGTTGCATGAACTGGTTCATCAGCTGGACTAAGTCAAGTTCCCCTAAGAGGTTTCCAGGTTCTGCTTCCATCCCTGGTCTGTCCATAGCAAATGCTGGGCTAGTTGTCATCTGGAGCCATCACAATTTCACTAGCCCAACCGTGTTATACTAACATTATTTTTTTGATATAAGTTTTCTGGGCTGGCAGTTTAGGAAAATATGTAATGTATCTGAATTTCAGCAAGGCTCTTAGCAGTATCTTGGGGTGCCTTTTTATACTAAGATAGAAAACGTGAATAGTGACACATTTTTGCAACTTCTAGCTCACATAACCATATCCAAAGAATACTAGCTATTAGTGTGATATTGTGATGTGGATGGTTCCAGCATTATATCACAGACCTTTGTTTTTGATGACATTATCAACATTTGTATTAATGATTTTGATTAATTTATGCTTTTCAAATTATTTGCTGGTGTCACAAATTTGAGGGAAAATGAATATGATAGAGTTCTTCCAAATTTGTCCAAGTATCTAAAGCAAACATATAACATTTCTAGTTAATAAGTATAACAATAATCATATTAATATAGCATCTTAAATTTTATAGAAGACTCTCTCATATAATTTCATTTGGTCTCCCCCTTATCCTAGTAAATAGCCAGAGGGAATATCACTACCATCATGTTATACATGAGAAAACTCAAGTTTACCCTGGGACACACAAGTAGGAGAAATGACTAAATCCAGAACTTCTAACTCCAAGAGTAAATTCTGAATATAAATTCCTCAATTTACTGTCTGTAATTCTGTACAACAGAGAAGGAATGTGACCTAAGTGACAACAGGAATTTTAAAAGATAATAGTTGTCCATGTTGAGTTGTTCACACACACTTAATATCAGTGATAATGAGCTGCTGATAATGATCTCAAAAGCCAAGGCAATTTGAGATCCGTTAAAATAGGTGTAGTGTCCAGGCTAAGGGAAAAATAGGCATGTGATAGTCTATACTGATCAGGTAACATTTCTAGTATCTGGTTATGTGCTGATGTGCTGCATTTGGGGAGTGTCAGGGTTTCAGATAAATGGCTGCCTCGAAAGGCAATAAATTCCTTATGCTGTGTCGGCATAACTATATGTCATGAATTTAAAGAGGAAGCATTTCAGTGGGCATGAGGTTGAACTCAGTGGCATCTCACAACTCTTTCAATTCTAAACTTTCTTAATACTGTAAATCTGTGATAATTTTCTCCCAATATCTTTCTAATTCATATATTCGCCCAGCAAAGTAGTAAGTCAAAATTTTATTTTTCAAGTGAATATACTGTACTCCTTGGTTCTTAGTCAGCACTTAGATGTAAATTTATCTAGGACTATTTTTCTCCTAGTCTGTGCCAAGGGAATGCTACAGTCCACAATCAGTTTCAGAGTCACAGAGGTCAGAGAATATGTCTTAATATGGTTGGATGATGTAAGCATAGATATATTATGACCCACATTTCAGTATCTGGGAATTTGTATGACTCCCTTTGGTCAATTTTTATGTTTATTTTAAGAATTTCACTGAATACACTTATTTGATTGACAGGCAGTGTTGCAGTTGCATTTTTATATTATAAGAGTATTGGTCCTCTATTTTCATCATCTGACAACATCTTATTGGAACCTCAAAGTTATGATAAAGCTGAAGAGGAGGGAAGAGTCATCTCTTCAGTAATTTCAGTCTCAATTAGCTCAAACCCACCCACATTGTATGAACTTGAAAAAATAACATTTACATTAAATCACATAAAGGTAAGTTGTGTTTCTGTTGACTATTGATTATAATTGTGAAGCATTCAGAGAAATGATCATGTTTTTGTAGTGTCACTTTAATTGTATGTCAGTTCTTGAGTTTAAAAATGCAAATTCAAAATTGAAATAAAAGAGTAAAGTGGTTTCAACTAATTTTTCTATAAAATATTTTTGTACTTTCAGTGCTCTTTAAATTTTATAATAAATACCAAAGAATTTTATGTATTTGATTATCTGAAATTAAGCTACATTTTAGTTTTATTTTTAAGTACATTGTTCATTTTGGAAGTCTCCAGCCCTTCAAGGAAGAAGTTATAAAAAAGTATTAAAGAGATAAATGTTACTTGTATAATGAGGGAGGTGTTTGGTTAATTGTCATATAAAATAATACTTGCAGGGATTTGGGTGCTGATTAAAATAAAATCATAGAGAAGTTTATAATATTTCATAAAGAAATTATCTGAGAACACTTTACTCTTTTATTGTTATTCTAAATCTTTTTTCAAACCCATGTATAATTAAAACTATACAATAAAAAAAATGATTAGAAATAACTAAGTATTTAGGGTTTCTATAGACCTAAAAGTGAAGGGGAAACTCAAAATCATATTGTTTGCTGCATTTTTACAGTTAATGGTTTATTGGGCTTTCAATTGAATTTCAATCTTAGTACATAATTAAAGTGCCTCAGAAACTCTATTTGGAGAACCTTGAAGCTGGGCAATTGTATTTGCATGTTTATGGAAAACAGGGGATTAAAAGAACATATAGTCAGCCCTCCGTATCCACAGGTTCCACATCCATGAATTCAACCAAACACAAATGGAAAATATTCAAGGGAAAAAATTCCAGAAATTTCCAAAAAGCAAAACTTGAATTTACTGCAGCCCGTCAACTATTTACATAGCATTTACATTGTATTGGGTTTTATAAGTAATCTAGAGATGATTTAAAGTATACAAAAGGATGTGCATAAGTTATATGCAAATACTACTCCATTTTACAAAAGTAACTTGAGTATCCGTGGATTTCGGAATGCGCAGGGGTCCTGGAATCAATCCCCTGTGAATATCGAGGGACCACTCTATATGCTTCCATACAGTACAAATGTGTCACTCTAAAGACAGACATCTGATGTAGAGAGAAACAAAATGTATAGAAATTGCAAGTAAATAGTAGGTCAAACCGAAACAATGGTGGGCATTCTGTTGAGGGAAAAAGAAGGTGTGAAATGTTTTAAGAATGGAAACTAAATTTAGATATTTTCAGATGCTAAATGCAAATGACCTTTTGATACTAGAAAACAAACATTGTTCTTTTACATGGTCTTATGGTTTTTCTACAGTTTTTACCAGTGGAATGTTTTGGCAGCTGAAGAGGTGCCAGGGACAGCCCACTTCTCCCATCTCTGTTTGACACAGCAACAAAACAAAACACACATTTACACAAGAGTTCTTCACCATACTTAATGAGAAAACTTGATTGTCCTTAATCTTCTTCTCTGTTCAAATTCTTTTCCCATGCAAAGCAATGACCACTCTGAAATTTCATCTCTTTCCTCTGACAATACATTTACCTAATCAATTGCTTCCCTCTCAGAATAAAATTTGGATACCATTTTATTCTCTAGGAAAATCGAAGTTATTTCATATGTAACACCTTCCACTTCCTGATTCCCTGATAATTGCAACTTCACCAACTAGTATATACTTCATTACTTTAGAGGAATATTAATTATAGTTGTTATAATAATACAGATAATAATAATGATAATAATTATAGCAACCAATACTTTAATAATGCTTATATGGAAACATGCTTTGTTCTAAGTTATTTACTTTAATTCTCACAAGAACCCTATGAGGTATGTACTGTTATCTCCATTTCACAGATGAGGATACTGAGACTCTGAAAGATTAAATGCCTTGCCCGTGGTCACTCAGTAACAACTGGTAGAACAAAGTTTCATACCCACAGTTTTTCTCCAGAATCCATTCTTCCACAGCTAAGATACTCTCCTGCCTGATGCTATTCTCTGAATCACTCCCCCACCTACCTCCCAAGAAATTAAGCTTTGTCCATTACCTCAGCTTTCCTGGATGTCTCCACATTGGTCCCAGTGTCTCAGCTAACAAATAGGCTGAAGTTTCTGGCCTCCTACAAAATGGGAAAGCATTTTCCATTGACCCTCTATCTCCTTCACCCCAAACTTAATAACTCCTCTTATTTTTTTAAGCTTTTAAAAAATAGATACTATCTATTGCCTTCATCTATAGAAAATGTGGATTTAATTTTCTTATACATGTCTTCCCCTGTGATCCACACACTCCCCCAACTATTCATCCTCCCACACTTCATCAAACTTTGGGTTAAATCAGTTTTCAATGTGTTATACACAGCTGAATCATGAGGCTGAACAATTTGCCTGGTGTTAGTAAATTCCCTTAATTTAGCTTGCTTAGATTTCTATTTATCCATTACTAATTAGTCCCCAAACTTTCTGATAGTACTATAAATCTCCTTATAAAACATTCAAATACATAGGATTATCAGCTAAATTAATGTTCTGGAGACATCCTTGTTAGGCCTCTGTGAACTTGATCCTGTCTGGATGGTCTATCCTTTGCCTTCTGTATAGCTATCAGCCTGGACATCTCTGTCACCATCATCCTGGGCATGCAACTATCCTCTCTCCTGTGTCAGATTCAATGTTTCCTTGAACCAACGATTCCTCTTTCTTGGTTTATCTCTATATTTTGGTGGCATATTCTCCAGTGACTCTTGAGAAAGGTGCCCAGAAAGTCAAGTTTTTGAGCTCTTGCATTATCTTTTTAGCTAAGTATATACTATATTTCTATCTTATCCATACACTTAGATAAATTCCATGGTATAGAGTTATAAATTGTGAATAATTTTTTCTTCAGAATTTTCTAGACCTTGCTCATTTTTTTCTAGCTTTCCAGGTTAACCTGGGGAAGTTGCATGCAATTAATATTTTACTTAAAATTTGCATTCTTTTGCAAGTGATCTGTCTCTTTCTCTCAAACTTTTGAGATCTTATCTTTATTCTCAGGATTCAATCAAAGATGAACCTTGGTGTGGATCTTTCTTTATTAATTGTACTAGGCATTTATGTGAGTCTGTTCAGTCTGAAAATGTATGGTCTTCAGTTTTAGGGAATTTTCTATTATTATTTCTTTGCTAATTTCTTTCTCTCCAGTATCTCTTGTCTCTTCTCTTGTTATTCTTATGTAAATATTGGACTCTCCAGCTGAGCCTCTAAGGTCTTTTTTTTTTTTTTCATTTTAAGTTTTCCTTTACATTTTTTTTTCCTGCTAACATATTTTATTTCTACTTTATACTTAATTATAACAGAGCACCCTTATTTTTTGAACTCTACTTTTGTTTCATAGGTGCAGTATTTCTCTGTGGTAGTATTTATATTTTAAAAAAACCTGTGTTCTACTCCCTACATTATGTTCATGATTTCCTCTGTTTGGCTTGTTGGCTTTTTGTTCTTTGTCTTTCATGGTAGCGTGTGTCCTCGGAGGTCTAGTGGTTCATGGCCATCCATCCATATCTAATAATGAGACATTTGAAAGATGATTGTGTGTTCAGGTGGCTTGTGGCAGTGGTGTGCCTCCCTAGAGAGTTATCATCAGGCTAGTTTCTGGCCATTGCACTGGAAGATCCTGAAGATCACTACCTAAAAGTCATTTCTCTTCGGCCTTTAGTTCCTCAGAAACCTTTTAGTCTCATGCCTAAAGACAGAAGCTCACTGCAAGGATTAGGAGAATAAAAAGACAGTGGTGGGCAATGGTGGGTGCTCAGCATGTAGACAGACCCTCACTTAACCCCTGTTTTTTGAGTGATGCACTCTCAGCTGACTCTAGTTCCTCAATTCTAGAGTCCTTCTGGCTCCTCTAGCTTATCTGTTTGTTTGTTTTTTAACAAGAGTGGGATTGGGTATTTTCCTGGCAGTTTTGGGGCAACTGGATGTAGAGTTTCAATTTTCTTCACATAGCGTGACCTCTTTGAAAAATTTCTTGTCATCTCTCCAGTTTTAGTTCAATCACTGTCTTCCTAGACGTACTCCAATCAAATTGGCCAGTGCTCCAACTATTGATCTAAGTGTTGGATTTTCTATATAGGCCATTAAAGCAACTGTCTAATTGTATTAAAATCATCTAGGCTTCTGTCATCCTTGAGGGCAGATGCTTTATCTTTTCAACTAAGAATCCGTGGCTCCTAGCACAGTGCCTATATTTGATACTCAACTAATATTTTCTTTAATGAATAGTTGTCTGAAGATTTGCATTTGGTTCTGTTTTACTCCACTTATCAATGATTAGTCTTGCATATATTTTTTGACATCTCTTGGTCTCTCAACACAATACCCACTCACAGGGTTCAAGGATCAAATTAAACAAAGTAGGTAAGAAAGCACCTAGTTAACTATAAATTGTTACATAATTGTAAACAGTTTTTATTTCTACAAGACACAAGCATAGGTATACAGCATTCTATGAGTAACTTATTAAAACTTACAGTGCATTAAGTATTGTGTTATGATTAGTTAATATTAATATATGATAAGGAGAACTCTGCTATTTATTGAACAACCTTCCTGTAGTCTATTTGATCAGCCCCTGTCTATCTCTGATCTTACACTCAGTACCCTTTACCTCATTCATTGCTTGAACTGCACTGGCTTCTAGATGTTTCTGGAAGACCTTCATTGAGTCTCACTTCAGAGGTTTTCCATTTTCTATTCATTCTATTCATTTTCTATTCTTGGAACCCTCTGTTCCCAAGTCTTTAAGACTCACACTCTCACTTAATTGAAGTATTTGCTTAAATGTCATTTCCTAGGAAAAGCCTCCTCAAATTACTTCTGTTCTCCTTTCCCTAGCTTATTTATTTTGTTTAATAATATCTTATCTCCTCATTAGAATGTAAGGTCAATAACAGAAACACGGAGCTTCCCTGGTGGCGCAGTGGTTGAGAGTCCGCCTGCCGATGCAGGGGACGCGGGTTCGTGCCCTCGTCCGGGAAGATCCCACATGCCGCGGAGCGGCTGGGCCCGTGAGCCATGGCAGCTGATCCTGTGCGTCCGGAGCCTGTGCTCCACAACGGGAGAGGCCACAGCAGTGAGAGGCCCGCGTACCGCAAAAAAAAAAAAAAAAAAAAAAACGCAAACACTTTTTTTGTTTTGTTCAGTGCTGTATTTTTAGCACCTGGATCAATGACTAATATCTAGTGCATATCCAATAAACATTTATCGAAGATAATGAGATATGTCATGCACCATTCTAAATGACATACATGATCTCAATTGACAATAATTCTCACAAATGCATGACACAGGATTGATAAAATATAGCATGATTGCAGTATAAACTTCAATTTTTTCACACAACAGTAGCATTCACTTATTAGCATTGATTTTATGCTTTACTTTTTAGGCATGGTTTTAATTATATTGCTATGCAAAATGGTATTTTAAATATAACCAAAACGATGTCGTATGTGTAAATTTTTCTCTTTTTCCTGTCAGTAAAATGTCTCTTTTTCAGACCACAGATAAGTATAGGAGTCAATGTGCATTTTGGAACTACTTACCTGACACCATGAATGGCAGCTGGTCTTCGGAGGGCTGTGAGGTGACATACTCAAATGAGACCCACACCTCATGCAGCTGTAACCACCTGACACATTTTGCAATTTTGATGTCTTCTGGTTCTTCTATTGTAAGCCAATTTTCCAATTCATATTTATAAATCTATTTTTTCTTCTTCTTTATGTCATTCAAGAGAATATTTAATTTTTATATGTTTTCTTGGGTATAAATAGCATATTTAATTTACTGATACAATCTCAACATTACCTTTTTTTTAGTCTTTCTTTTCTTACCTGCCTTCTATGACATATCTAGTTTGGATCTTTGGTTATTCTTAGTGTAAAACTTACCTAATCTATAATATCTAGTAGATTGTGTATTAAATATCTATCCATTGACTCTTAGTTTTTAATGCGGCTTTTAAGGACCATTTATACATTTTAAAGTATCATGGACTTCAAGGGCTTTTGCCTTTGTATTGAAAGTTTATTTTTACTGATGACAAATTCATTAAAAATATTTGATACCTGGTCAATAAGTATTAGCACATTCATAACAAATACCATGTTTTAATAATGTAGAACCCCACAAGATTTTTAAACATGAAAAATCTTTCTAAGGTGAATAGCTTCATAATATGTATTTTACATCAGTAATATCTTGCTTTTACATTATATAGGTTTTTATTTTATATCCTTGTATTGGAATCTTTAGATTACAGGCTCATTTCCATACAATACTTAAAATCCATCAAATACATATCATGACTAAATAAATCTGCCTAACCCTAATGTCAGTAACAAAGATGATTTTTTTTCTGAATGTTAAATAAACAAAGATGCCTCTTAAAACCATCTGGTTAGAGCGAAACCATCCTTTCCAATTTCAAAGTCTCGCGACTATACTGTTTTGTTATTCTACATATTCAGCATTTCTGATACCTTTGTTTAATGTGTTTAAATGAATTACTGCATAGAAATTACTTGTTCTTACCACTGATAAAGCTGCTTTAATTAACCATTTTCACATTACAATAATGAATTGCCTTTCTAATATCAAGAAACTGATGGTGATAACATTGTTAAACCATGTACTAATATATGCTATGCTTAGGGAAAAAAATCACTAATTACAGAACTTTTAAAGTGCTACATGATTTATATCAGATTTTCTGAATGTTGAGCATTTTCAAAAGTACAAAATGTTCTCATCTAAATGCACATTTGTATTTTTACATTTTAGGAACAGTTTAATGTTTCACCAAAAAGGGAAGTTCATTATATGTTGTAGTTCCTTTGACGAGCTACTGAGTTATTCTTTTAACAGTTGTATTATTATTTTCCCTTAGGGTATTAAAGATTATAATATTCTTACAAGGATCACTCAACTAGGAATAATTATTTCACTGATTTGCCTTGCCATATGCATTTTTACCTTCTGGTTCTTCAGTGAAATTCAAAGCACCAGGACAACAATTCACAAAAATCTCTGCTGTAGCCTATTCCTTGCTGAACTTGTTTTTCTTGTTGGGATCAATACAAATACTAATAAGGTATGTAGATCTCCCTTACTCTCTATTTTTATTTTCTAAATTTTTACTTTCCTAAATATATATGTCATAGAAACATGAATTGGAATTAAGGGCTTAATGGGGCAAATACACGATATACTTTGTTCTTAAGGTGTTTCTAAGTTTGAGAATGCTAATATATCTGAACAACTTGCTTAGTAATTCCATTAACCACAGTGGCCCTCATTATGATGAACTGCAAAAACTTGTCAACAAACTGAAGAAATAACCTTATTTTGTTTTTTGTTTTGTTTTGGTTTGTTTTTCCGTGGGCGTTAAACAAAAAGAGGGGAGAGAGAGAGAGTTGGAAAAAATGTTTATCTCAAGACAGGGACGGAACACAAAAGTGGCTAAGGTTCATAGGTTGAAATATGATGAATTAGCTCAACCTAGTAAATGCACTTTTCTAACCATTTTCCACCATTATTGATTTAGAGCCTTATCAAATAGTTCCCATCTTGAGCTAGTCTGGGTCATCCTCGAAGCAGACACTAAAGTGGGATAAAACAATATAAATTTATTAAGCGAAATG
The DNA here is from genome assembly GCF_964270905.1 of Leucopleurus acutus. NCBI lineage: Eukaryota > Metazoa > Chordata > Mammalia > Artiodactyla > Delphinidae > Leucopleurus > Leucopleurus acutus. The sequence goes on from NC_139143.1 coordinate 124,654,770, forward strand.
GCTGTGAGAGAAAACGGGAAGAGAGAGACTTGGAGAGCCATCAGACCAAGATGCAGGCCTGAGCCTGAGTGAAGGAAAGAAAGATGAAAGGATGAGTGAGTAGAAGCGCTTTACACAGCAGTGCAGTTCTAAGGAAAGCCCAGTTTGCCTGTCAAGGAGTCCTTTGAGAAGACCCTCAGCCAAAGTCACCTGGCAGGTCTCTCAAGAACAGGAATGTCTTGCTGTGCTCAGTCAATGGCTGTCAGCACCATCAGGGAATGTGAGCATATCAGTGGCTTTCCTGTAGAGCAACTGCAGCCTGCCCTGCAGCTGGAGACCAGAGAAGTGCATCAACATGGCCACAAAACATTAAATTGCCTCCATATTTCCATTCTTACTAGTCATCTTTCAAGTACTGAGACTAACCATCAGTTATCAAGGTTTTCTTCTGAAGTAGATGCCACAAAGCACCTATTTTAAATAGCCTACAAAAGACTGTAAACTCCGTATGTTTTTGTTGGTTTGTTTGTTTTGCAGTGGTATTTATAACACGTGTCAATTCTGTGTACCTCCCACTATCCTCCAAAGCCCTATTCCTCCTTCAGCTTCACCCCACCATCATCCTCACCACAAAACTATTCGTTAGTGTTTATTTTCAATTCTATTTCACCAGTGTTTATTTTCAATTCTATTTCACCTATCAAATTCTTCCCATTTTAAAGCCGTATTTCAAATCTCACTTCCTCACTGCAGTGGTTCCCAAATTTTAATCACCATCCCCAGCCTTATATAGTACTCTCGAATATATTTTAGTAGGTAATCTCATTATGTTTCAATTATACTCTATTTTATTAAGTGCAGTAAGTATGTAAATGTTGTGTTATCCCACCAGTAATAGATTGTGTTAGTTCTGTTACTACAGAAGTGTATAACTATTACAGTTTGTTATTTCTTATAAACCTAACTCTAGTTCTAAGTGTGAAGTCAATACTAATAAATAATATTTAACTGAAATCCATCTCAAATTTACCTGATAATCTTGTAACTTCAAGTGATCATATAATGGATATTTTTGTAAAATATATCATCATTTGTCTGTTTTGTAACTTCAGTGCCTTCTCTTAATTATTTATAGTGTTTTGTTTAACATAGTATTAGCAGTAATTTTCATTCTTTGAGCATGATTAAGATAAAGGAAAGTAAAGGCAGCTCCAAAACAGAAATCAACTCAAATCATAACAGTTACTGTGAGATAATCATGTGACTAATCCACAATTTATCACATAATATAAGTGTATAAAAAGTATAAATCTCTGGACGAGAACAGCAACTTAGTTCTATTACAGGACTGGTGAATGTTTCACACTGATGAAGCACAATTCTTTTAAATCAGTTGGAAATGGTACAATTTAAAAAACTGACACTTGACAAGGATATTTTAATGTGACCAAGCATTATATGAAATGGCATAATTTATGGAGAAAGTCAAGATTTTATGTTGCAATAATGTTAAAGTACACATTGCTTATGGTTTCTTTCTTTGCTTTCTAGCTCTTCTGTTCCATCATTGCCGGGCTGCTGCATTACTTCTTTTTAGCTGCCTTTGCATGGATGTGCATTGAAGGCATCCACCTCTATCTCATTGTTGTAGGAGTCATCTACAACAAGGGATTTTTGCACAAGAATTTTTATATCTTTGGCTATCTCAGCCCAGCTGTGGTAGTTGGATTTTCAGCATCATTAGGATATAGGTATTATGGCACCACCAAAGTGTAAGTTAAGATGATCTCGTAAATATTTGGAATGCAATTCTGAATAAACTTTGTATATCATTGAAAATTTTGCTTTGTTGAAGTACGTACAAGCATATATGTAGATTTTATCTCTTATTTACTTTTCAGATGTTGGCTTAGCACAGAAAACAACTTTATTTGGAGTTTTATAGGACCAGCATGTCTAATCATCCTTGTAAGTATACATAAAATTGCGGCTAGAATTCAAAAAAAGTTACAGTTTAAGGGTGCTTAAAATTCTCAACAATCAGGCATTACTTTGAGGGGAAAAATAATTTTGAGCACTTTACAATAAATCATTTATTAATACTGGACATATATTGCATCACTATTGAGAAAAAATATACATTTTAAACTCAAAGCTATTATAATTAATTTGGCCCTCTTGGGAGGCTGTATTTTTTCATTACATGTAGAAAAAGCATTTTTCACTTATCAGTAGTATCTCAGCATACCTCAATACTGAGAGAGTGCCAACCAGCTGATAATCTGGCATTTCAGATGTTTACGTTATTTAATCTTTTATCAATGATCAGTGATCTTTGAAGATTAGACTGTCATCTTTATAGTTTTATCATCCTTATGTACCCTGTCATCACGAAAGTGATTTTAAACTAAATTGCGACATCAGAGACAAGAACCCACTATTTCCCATGAGCAGGCAAGTCATGTATTGATAGCCCTATTTCAACTGGGAAGAGGGCCTTTTAATTCTTATTGGAAGTGGTTTCAAACCTACAAATTTGGCAGGTGTTATATGTTCCATTCTAAATAAAGACATTTTTATGTGTCTCCAGAGCATTTCTAAGTGCCGTAAGTTTTCAAAGCCTCTCTGAATATAATAGTCTGTCAATGAATCTGGGAGGTCTGACAAGGCTCTACAATAGAATGAATTGTCAATGGAGGAGTTGTGACAGTATTTTGGACAACTTTGTTCCATATGTTTTGACCATCAGCTAGCTATCTTTTTTGAATTTTTTTCCTCTCCCCATGTGTTTTTTTGGGGTTTTTTTTTTTGTGGTTCGCGGGTCTCTCACTGTTGTGGCCTCTCCCGTTGTGGAGCACAGGCTCCGGACGCGCAGGCTTAGCGGCCATGGCTCACGGGCCCAGCCGCTCCGCAGCATGTGGGATCCTTCCGGACTGGGGCACGAACACGTGTCCCCTGCATCAGCAGGCGGACTCTCAACCACTGCGCTACCAGGGAAGCCCCTCCCCATGTGTTTTTATGGGTGTGAGGAAGCTGCTAAATGGAGAAAGACTTGAAATGCAAAGCAGAGAATTTTCTTCAAGGTTTACCTTTTAATGGTGTGGGTGAAATAAAGTGCATTCAGTAACTGTATTTCCTAATCATCACAGAAAATTGTTTATAATTCTCACAGTGAATCTAGTAATATAAAAAGAAAACATTGGCAAGATTTCAGCTAAAACAGTTTCAGAGTTAGTTTATTTAGAATTCCAAAATTTTCAACCCACATGAGAATAGAGGCTGAATGTGTCCCATCCATATATTTTCAGGCGTTGCCCTGATATGAGTATTTTGTGTGAAAGCACTGTCTAAATTTTCTAATTTTACTGATTCCTTCTCTACGGAGTGGACCATCTCTCATATTGTTTTGTATAAGTGAAAGTTCTTTGGATCAGTGATTCTTAGAGTTTAGAGGAAAGTAGTGGGCTAGAAAGTTCCTGAAAACAGGAAAAATAGGAGCATATTTCTCTAAAGTAAGAAACAGAAAGTGTTCCCTGAAATTATTTTTTTTTTACTTTTGCTTCTATAAGGGAAAAGATAACTTTGGATTATCTTATAGTAAGATGGACAGACTTTAGATGGGCTTATCTAAAAATGAGTCCTGTAAACTTTCCTAGAAGCCTAAATGAACAATGTCACACTGTCCTAGTCTGAAATTAATGAACCAATATATCTTCCATATGGTTTGTGTATGATAATCATTCATTTAACTAGAGGGTCAGGCTACTTAAGAAATGGATAAGGCCTTTCGGTTGAGTCTAAAACTGAATACTGTTTATCTTTTTTATATCTTTGAAAACAGCAGAAATTCTTTAATTATTGAATGAAAGTGAATTCCTTTACTCTAGTGATCTCTGGATTTCTGTGCTAATGCTGGCCTATTATTACTATTACTATTATTATTATTATTGTTATTCAGCTGCATGATACAACATTAAGTAAAAGTTTTCCTGTTGTCCCAGAATAGTATTGCATTCAAAGATAAAGTAAAAGAAATATTGAGCACCCAGACATTTGAAAAAGAGCCACCAATAGTTTGGACCTGACACTTCCCATGGGTCTTTCAAAGAAACAGTAGGACCAGCTGTAGCCCAGTAAGGGGACTAAAGAGTGGGGCTGAGAGGGTCGTGTCTCAGAGTTAGGAGTCCTTGGCCTTTGAGGGAGTGCATTGTTCTCTATGAAAAGCTTTTCCTTACCCTGTCAGTCAAAAAAAAAAGAAAGTACTCCCCCATCTCCATGAAGACAAGTTCAAATTGTGAAGGAGTACTCCAAAAGGTCTGTAAAGAATGGAATCAGAAATAATAAGAGTAAAACTCTCATCTTGATCCCGGATTGATGTGACTGTGGAATTTTCATGTCTCCTTGATATACAAGAGCAATATATGAACAATTTTTATGACAGCTTGACATATGTCCCCTGACTTTGGGTCAAGTGTGAACATAGAGCCTAGACTTGCTTTTAGTTTTCTGCAGGCTGCATGCTTATTGGACTATCCCCTTGACAGCAGGGAGGAAAAGGATTATTATAGAGTGTGCCTGGGAATAAAATGACGGGGCGAACGCACAAAGGCTTCAGCTATCCTATAAGCACAAAAAAGTTAGAGAGGGGAAGAAAAGTTGTAGTGCTGCCCAGAAGGTTGTCAGCTCAAGTGAAGTAATACACAGCAAGAAAATAGGCTGAGCACAGGTGATGTTGAACGGTGGCGTGGCTGGCCCTCTCTGAAAAATGGAAGGGGCCAAGATGGAAATGAAATACTATAAACACTAAAAAAAATCACATATACCATCTAAGTGTAAGCCATCACATAAGCCAATTAGAGCCATAGAGCCCTATGCCATAGAGCGGCCAGTATAATGTGTGTGTGTGTGTGTGTGTGTGTGTGTGTGTGTGTGTGTCTGTATACATATATATAAGCATAGGTCCTAATTTTTTAAATATTGGTGAAGATGTGACAGCATTTGTTTAATTATAGCAAGATATTATTATGATAACCGTGCTTATACATGGAATTTGTTAAAAGTCTCTAGTACACTCTGCTGGAAAACGTTAACTGAAATGAAACAAAGTGTGAAATGTCTTAAAGAGAAGCAATAGAAATTTAATAGAATAAATAGTATTTACTTTCCAGAATAAAGATAAAAAAGTAAGTGAACCTTCAAATTTAAATAGATAATTAGTGGTGACTTTGTTATGCCTGGCTTTAAATGAGAGATAAAATTGCTTTCTCAGCTTTCTCTGAATAAATCTGGGAAGACTTGTACTTGGAAAAGACATTTTTATCGAACAACTGGCAAAGGGTTTAATTCTTACATGGAATCCTTGCATTTCTTCTGTAGAGTAAGAACCAATTCCCAGTAAATGATATTTGCTTGTTTTTATGAATGGAGCCCTGGGGCATGTCTGGTTTGGAGTTATAATGATGATGCCTTTAAGATAATATGTAAATGAATAAGCACTGAATTAGTTCGCACTGGTGGCTTTTTCTACCCCTAGATATGTTGTTTCAAAGGAAGATTCAAGCTTTCAATCTACTCTGTTAAGTGTTAACTACTTAGGTATTTGAGCAGCAACATTTTCGGCATTGATCAAATAAAAGTACTCCTCAGGTGTTTACTCATTAATATTAAGGATCTCTTAGAATTCTGAAGTGTGAACCACTGACCCCACTGATTCTATCTACGAATCACTACATTTAGAATGTTAAGATTATAACTATACATGAAAAGACCTAGCCATGCTTTTGAAAGATTGAGCTGTACAAGAAAGAGATTTCTAAATCTTTGTAAAGCAAGCTGCAAACTGAAGATAATTTACATAATTTATTTCTTTTCTTCAGTATTTTTAATCTTTCATGCTGAATTCTTTCAACTAAAACTGTGCAAATGATTAGATTCAAGTACACAAATATAAAGAAGAGTTTGTGAAAATAATTTAACTTTTAAGTAGAAATTGAAGTTTCTCATAGATATGTTCAGTATTGAAGAATTTAATTTGCTGGATTGAGGCAAATGCTAATTAAGCTGTGTCCAAATAAGGCATTTTCTTTAAAAAATGAGAACTTTAATTTCAATTTAAATCACAACTCTTATAATTCAGTGTTTCTATATTGCTCCTTTACCCATGTCTTTTTAGGTTGCCCAGAATTCCACTCAGTTTTTTGTGATGGTCTCCTCTAATTGTTCTAAATTGTGTCTACAATCTCTTAATTCCCTTTCACTAGGAAATAACTATTAAAACCTACTCAAAACTGAATTCCTCACATAAGCCTTATAAGACAGACCATGTCTATGTATATTTATTATTATGTGATGTATTCTTATTACTTTTTTTAAATTTCGCAAATTGCCCAAGCTTGAAAGAAATGCAAATATTACAAGACTATGTAAAGTAAAAAGTGAACATTTCAAAACATACTCATATTCTTCATGACTGACTACTCTTTTGCTTAATATTTACTTTGTATCTTTCCAGACCTTTGCTATGCATACAGACACACACACAAATACATATATACCACACATAAATATGCATATACATATGTATAAATGTAAGCAAGAAATTTGATTATAAATTCAAATAACCCAAATTATTTATAACCTGCAATGTATCATATTCATCCTTCCTTGTTAGAACATACAATTCTACTATTTTTTATCATTGCATATTATGAGTATGATCTAATTTATTTAATCACTTTCTTATTGATTTTCTTCTTACAAATAATACTGCAAGAGAATCGTTTCAATACAGTTACATATACCCATTATATAAATTTGTTATGAAGTGCTTTTTAGAAGTATAATGTACAGCACAGGGAATATAGTCAATAATATTATAATAACTTTGTATAGTACATAATGTATAAAAATATCAAATCACTCTGTTGTACACCTGAAACTAATGTAATATTGTAAGTCAACTAAACTTCAATTTTTAAAAAAGGTACAAATGCAAGTAGAGGCAGATTTTTAAATTTCCAAATTGCCTCCGAAACACTTACTTCAATTGATACTTCCATTGACAATATATAAGAATGTCTGTTTTCTGACATTTTTGCCAACACTAGATAATTTTATCTACTGTGGTGTCTAATGGCTAAATAGGAATATATAAACTGAAAGGAAGAATTATGATAGACCAAGATTCTGCAACAGTGGCATCATTAACACATAGGACCAAATCTGTGTTGTGGCACCTGTGCTGTATGGAAGTTTAGCTGCATCTCTGACTTCTATCATCACCACTAGCTCCACCATCACCACCTGGGTATGACAACCAAAACTGTCTCTGGACACAACCAAATGTCCCATGGGGGGCAATACTCCTAAATCTCTTGACTGGGAGCTACTAGTGTAGACTTGGTTTTTAAGTATCTTTTATAGGAGTGCATTTGCAGCTTTCTTTAAATGGCACAAATATAAGGAAGAGAATTAAAATCATAGTTTGGGCAATGTCCTTTAGATGACCCCATTGAAGTTATATTAGAAACACTATTCATTGTAAATTTTAAATTGTGGATAACAATTTTAATTACATGGATAACATTTTAATTACATGTGTTAATTTAATGGCATCATATTTGTTAGATGCATCTTTAGTGACCTCTGTGGTTCAAGGCACTTCAGTATTCTACCCTTTTCTCCATATTATGTATTAATAAGAACTTCAGAGCCTATAACATTTAGCTACTTTTTCATATTATTCTGACCTTCTTGAAACAGGTAGCTGGAATTTTAAAAAAGGAAAAGTGGTGCTAAAAAAGAACTTAACATAAATAATACATTTGTAGTTTCCTATGTATTCCCATTCATGGGAGTTATATTCTTATCAGAAATACCTTCACAGATAATCTTCTTGGAACTTGTTCTAAAAAATTTCATAAAATTTGAATAACTTCATAAAACTTATCAATCCAAAAAAATATCGAAAAAGAAACCCCTTGGGTCTCTCAAGCCCAATAAGAAATAACCAGCTCACTTAGAATTTCACCAGCCAAGGTGAAATTCATCCCTGGTATTTTCGTATAAATGCAGCTTTACATTGAGGGATGTTACATAATGAAATGGTGAGAGGGAAACACTAGGGATGTTGGTAGAGCAAGACAGTCAATTAGAATTATTGTTCACTTTATGTTTGTGTAGTCTTTTAATCTTTACAAAACCCTTTTAGCATCTCAGTTAATCTTCCCAAAAGCTTCAGTAATACATCGAAATTAAGGTAGGAATAGCATGTAATAAGAGATAATGTTTTACTAGATTTTCACTAGATCTAGTAACTATAATCTTGACTTATCTATTTATAAATACCTATGGGGGTTCTACTATTTATAGCTTTTTAAAGAAGTGTACCAATTCCTTGAGAACTGGTTAAACTAAAGCTAATTATGTACATTCTTATGTAGCTAACAGATGAAATCTTCAAGCTACTACTCAGCAAGAATAAATAAAAATCCTTAACCTTAGCCAAGAGCACACTACATATTCTGATCATTCTTCTACTTCTGCTCATCCTCTTAGTGTAACACAGCATCCTTACCCAAGTTGGTCTGCAACAAGAGTGAGCCCTTATTTGAATCAGTCTTTGTTAGCATTTGCTGAGCTCTTGTTCTACACATCTGAAAATATTTAATCTTCCCTGTAAGTATGTATCATGTCCCTCTGTCCCCTTCAGTACTCTCTGCAAAATATAAACTACTCATTCTGAGAGAATGGACTATCTGCGTGGCTCTGTCTTGATTTCTGTTTCTCATATAAAAATGTGTCTAGTTTCAGGGCTTCCCAAGAAAGGAACATTTAACAATTCCTTCTGATGAAAAAAACATGCCTTCTGATGGTTTCTGTTCAAAAAGAGAGCCCAAGTTGTTCAGTGTTAGTGCACAACCTTTATTCATTAGAGATTCATTCATACTCATTTGGGTAAGAGCCACCATTTTGACTGTATTTCAAATAAGTGGGAATTTATTTTAAGGCTTATAGAGATTAAGAAGTTTACTCCGGGTCACCCAGCTACTGAATGGTAGAGGCAAGCTCATGCTTTCCAAGTTTACATTCTGTGCTGTTTCCCTGTCATATATTCTTTCATCTTGCCTTGCCCAAGAGACCGAAGGGAGTAGATCTTTGTTAGGTCCATGAAAAACTTGTTCCCATCTCCCAGATTCCACAAATGGTTTCAGGGTGGGTCATCGGAGACACAGCAACTACATTCCTTCTAAAAATTATTCATAAACTTTCAATTCTTTGTTTTACTTAGTGAAGATGTCAAAATAAATTATTTTTCACTGAAAATGATGGAGATCTCATCTACTATAGATGTCTCTTTCCCCATTTTGTATTGCTTTATCTAAATACTTGCCAAGCATATCTAACAACTAATCAAAAAATTCTACCTGAAATCCTGACTATACCAGACTATAGATCAGTATATGGAATACAGATAGTCTGGATGTATTCCAGACAGCTCTATTCAAAAAGCTATTTTCAAAAGTAATTTTTTTTTCTACAGAGTAACACTTATTTGGAACAGAGCACCACGTGCCTGATAGACATTTTGAATGATAATAATAGATTCCCAATGACAGACATTTTGAATCTTTCTTCCACTACCCCGATACACGAAGGAGGTGGCTGTCCTTAGCCACCTGTGCCTGAGCATATTTGGGTGAAAGGTGATGCTTACATCATATCTGGATAAGGTCTGGAAAGAGGTGACTTATTGCTGGTTATCTTCCATATTTAGGCACATTTGAAAGTTAGAATGGTCACTACACACATGATTCTCACACGGTACCCCAGGAGCCATGGCAGAAGCTGGAGGTGGAGCTTGCCAAACATATCTGAGCTTATCTTAATAAGATGAAAACAAAAAACTCGAAGTAAATTCTAAACTGAGCAGAACACTGGGCAACAGGAGTAACAAATACTGGGCCTCAACAAACATGGATAAAGTGGACACTGTCCCTTGCAGGCACTGCGTGTTCTGGCCCCTGTCTGCTGATCCGCCTCATCTCTCATGACCCTCCCATGGGCTTTTGTGTTTTAATAACATTGGCTGCTTTATAGTTTCTCAGAAGTTCTATGTAGCTGCCCATGTCAGCATCTCCACACTAAAACACTCCTCGTGGCTTTCCTCTGTCTGTCCTTCATCCAGTTAACTCCTTTCAGATATCAATTCAAACAACACTTTCTGAGGAAAGTCATCCCTGACTCACTGGTCTATAATGAATCTTTTTGTTATATGCCTACAAAGAAGCCCTTTTTTTTTTTTTCTTTTTGAAGACTTTCCTCTATTTATAATTACACGGGAGTTAGTTTGAATGACTGATCAATAACTGATTCGTATCTGTCTCCCCCAGGAGACTGTAAGCTCTATAAGAGTAAAACCTTATGGATTTTCTCTCACTATATTATCCTTGAAGTTTGCCAAGTAGTAATCACTCAAGTAATATTGTTGGATGAATAAATAAATGATGCACCAAGTACAGTAGTTAGTCAAAAATGTTAATTCTTTTCTCCAAAGGAAATTTAAAGAAAGAAATCATCATCGTGGAAATGGGGTTATTTTGGGAAGACTTCTCAGGAGAGATAACATGTGAAGCAGTCATTATAGCATATCACTTTTTTAATTGAAATATAGTTGATTTTCAATGTCGTGTTTCAGATGTACAGAACAGTGATTCAATTATACATATATTACATATATGTATATTTGTGTATACTCAGATTATTTTCCTTTATAGGTTGTTACAAAACATTGAGTATAGTTCCCTGTGCTATATAGTAGGTCCTTGTTGATTATCTGTTTTATATATAGTAGTGTGTATATGTTAATCCCAACCTCCTAATTTATCCTCCCCCATAAATTTGTTTTCTGTGTGTGTGTCTCTTGCTGTTTTGTAAATAAGTTCATCTGTATCTTTTATTTTTTTTAGATTCCACATATAATCGATATTGTATATTTTTCTTTCTCTGGCTTACTTCGCTTAGTATGATAATTTCTAGATCCATCCATGTTGCTGCAAATGGCATTATTTCATTCATTTTTTACTTTATTTCTTTTCACCTTAGGAATAATTGCTATATCTATCTACCTAGATCTATCTTCATTGGCATTTTAGGTTTAACTGAATAAAATGAGGTCCTAGCCAATTAATATCAGAGTTTTTAAAAAGTAGTATGATTAGTAAAAAGCACATATTATGGAGTCCTTTCTATGCCCTGGATTTCTAATATGTACATGAGGATAGAAATGCCAACTCTATATACAGAGTTACAGTTAAAAAAAAAAAGAAACAAAATTAAAAAGATAAAAACATCCTTTAAAAGTTAAAAAAGGAAAACTTTTAATAATTTGGGGGACAGTCTTATGTCCCTCTTCTATTTTTATCTTTTATATTGGTGATAACTAGATACATCTTTGAATTTAATTGTTAAAGTTCTATCAGATGCTAAATAACAGCTTAATGATTTATATGTTTGTATAAACTTTTTAACTGTTACTAACCTCTATCCTCATTTTATACAGTAAGCATATAAAAGGAACATTTTTCCTTGCTTATATCTTAAATTTCATTATTCAGTTTTCATTGTCACATTAAACCGAACAATTGTTGTAAATATTCTTCACATATAGTTTTTCTCCTTCACCTTTGTTTTCTAGTATCTTTCTATGGCTTATAACCATCTGCAGTTGAAACCAGCCATAAAAATAAGCTCATGAAATTCACTTACACCCACGGAGGCCACTTTACCCTTCGTGTTTATAAATTTCTAGTTCTCTCCACCTTTTAATTCTGTCTGGAGACTAGTAAATTATTCTTTCAAACATTGAAAATATCCAACTATTAAAATATTCCCAGTGGAAACATATTAAAAATATGAAGGGTGAATATTTTTTTTAATTCATAAGATGATTATATATTGCTATGGAATTTTAGCCGTAATAAAATAGAGCAATTATTTAACTATTACCTCAGGGGAGATGTGGGAAGATATTTTCCTAATGAGGCAGTTTTCTGCCCACTTGTTGATTAAGACTTTTGTGTGCCCAAGTCTGATTAACGAATATTCCTCATAAAGTCCATAGGTCTGTGGTTTCTGTTAGATGCAAAATGTTGCATATATCCCAAGATATCCATTCATAAAATGAAGGAGATGTAACTTAATTCTTTCCCTTTTCTCAAAATTATTCCTAGAGGGTCATTATACTTTGATAACTATTTCTCTCAGTTTCCATTGGTATATCTATCTACAGATTATAGATTTCTAGTGAGATATTGTTTTGTCAAAATCTGCAAGATGTAACAAAATATAAATTTTTAAATGTTTAGTCAGATTAATGGTTGAATGTTCCTTTACATAAGCCATTAAGGATACCTGGGATTGGGGCATACCATTCTTCATCCTCTTCTTCATTCAACAAATGTTTATTGAGCATCTTTTATATGTCAGACTTTGTGCTATACCTTGGGAATACATCAGTGAATAAAATATTAAAAAATCCTTACCCTTATAGATCTTGGATTCTAGACCAGGAGTCTACAAAGGCCATAGCCTGTTTTAATAAATAAAGTTTTTTTGGAATACAGTCACATTCATTTTTTTCAGTATTGTCTAAGGCTGTTATTTTTTTTTTAACATCTTTATTGGAGTATAATTGCCTTACAATGGTGTGTTAGTTTCTGCTTTATAACAAAGTGAATCAGTTATACATATACATATATCCCCATATCTCTTCCCTCTTGCATCTCCCTCCCTCCCACCCTCCCTATCCCACCCCTCTAGGTGGTCACAGAGCACCGAGCTGATCTCCCTGTGCTATGCGGCTGCTTCCCACTAGCTATTTTATATTTGGTAGTGTATATATATCCGTGGCACTCTCTCACTTTGTCCCAGCTTACCCTTCCCCCTCCCCGTATCCTCAAGTCCATTCTCTAGTAGGTCTGTGTCTTTATTCCCGTCTTACCCCAACGTTCTTCATGACTGTTTTTTTTTGTTTGTTTTTTAGTTTCCATATATATGTGTTAGCATATGGTATTTGTTTTCCTCTTTCTGACTTACTTCACTCTGTATGACAGACTCTAGGTCCATCCACCTCACTACAAATAACTCAATTTCGTTTCTTTTTATGGCCGAGTAATATTCCATTGTATATATGTGCCATATCTTCTTTATCCATTCATCAGTCGATGGACACTTAGGTTGCTTCCATGTCCTGGCTATTGTAAATAGAGCTGTAATGAACATTGTGATACATGACTCTTTTTGAATTATGGTTTTCTCAGGGTATATGCCCAGTAGTGGGATTGCTGGGTCGTATGGTAGTTCTATTTTTAATTTTTGAAGGACCCTCCATACTGTTCTCCATAGTGGCTGTATCAATTTACATTCCCATCAACAGTGCAAGAGGGTTCCCTTTTCTCCACACCCTCTCCAGCATTTATTGTTTGTAGATTTTTTGATGATGGCCATTCTGACCGGTGTGAGATGATATCTCATTGTAGTTTTTTTGTGTTTATTTTGTTTATTTGTTTGTTTGGTTTTTTGCGGTACGCGGGCCTCTCACTGTTGTGGCCTCTCCCGTTGCGGAGTACAGGCTCCGCACGCGCAGGCTCAGCGGCCATGGCTCAGGGGCCTAGCTGCTCCGCGGCATGTGGCATTTTCCCGGACCGGGGCACGAACCCGTGTCCCCTCCATCGGCAGGCGGACTCTCAACCACTGCGCCACGAGGGAAGCCCTCATTGTAGTTTTGATTTGCATTTCTCTAATGATTAATGATGTTGAGCATTCTTTCATGTGTTTGTTGGCAATCTGTATATCTTCTTTGGAGAAATGTCTGTTTAGGTCTTCTGCCCATTTTTGGATAGGGTTGTTTGTTTCTTTGATATTGAGCTGAATGAGCTGCTTATAAATTTTGGAGGTTAATCCTTTGTCAGTTGCTTCATTTGCAAATATTTTCTCCCATTCTGAGGGTTGTCTTTTTGTCTTGTTTATGGTTTCCTTTGCTGTGCAAAAGCTTTTAAGTTTTATTAGGTCCCATTTGTTTATTTTTGTTTTTATTTCCGTTTCTCTAGGAGGTGGGTCAAAAAGGATCTTGCTGTGATTTATGTCATAGAGTGTTCTGCCTATGTTTTCCTCTAGGAGTTTGATAGTGTCTGGCCTTATATTTAGGTCTTAATCCATTCTGAGTTTATTTTTGTGTATGGTGTTAGGGAGTGTTCTAATTTCATTCTTTTACATGTAGCTGTCCAGTTTTCCCAGCACCATTTATTGAAGAGGCTGTCTTTTCTTCACTGTATATTCTTGTAAGGCTGTTTTAATGGTAGGAAGAATTGAGTCGTTATGATAGAGACCATATGACCCTCAAAATCTAAACTATTTACTATCTGGCCCTTTACAGAAAAAGTATGCTAATCCCTGTTCTACACTAGAGTGATGTAAGAAAAGATAACTATCCTCTCCCATAAAATATCCTAGAATATCATATTGGATTTATTAAGAATATATTTCTTATATTAAGGTATCTGGTAATTTTATATATTGATTGCCCTTTAAAATACAGTTACTCCTTCCTTTTCTATAAAATTCTTAAAGATAGCTAGCTTTTTGACCCTGAAATTTCAATTCTACCCTAGAGATGTTTTAACAAAAATGAGAAATTGTTTACATGAACAATAAAGAATAGACTTATTGTTGAATTATATCTAAGTATTTATTTTCCTGACATTATTTTAGAGGAAAATTCTGAAAGTGGAAAAAAAGATCTTAAATTTTCTGTTGAAGACATATTGCCTAAAATAAAGACTGACAGATAAAAGTTCTGTTTTTTTAAGGTGCTATTTATAGGTCCAGTGAGACTATGACACAAAATAATGCTTATCCAATTGTTAATAAATATTCACTATATTTATTGTTAGACACTTCAAATATTTGAGACAATTTGGAATAACATCTTTCCATATGAATTAATAACTATTAGTGATAATAATTGATGTTTGTTGGCAATGTATATATTGAACACTATTCTAAGTACTTTACCTTAATTATGTAATTTAATATATGCAAAAACCCTGTGAAATAAGTACTAATATTATCCATATTTTACAGACAAGGAACATGCAATACAAGGAATTAAGTAAATAAATGTCAGAGCTGGAATTTGAATCCATTTGTGGATTTTAACTTGACTGACTTACATGGACTTGCAACTTTTCTGGCAAATAACTCAGTCTAGGAGTAGGAAAAAAGTCAGTTGTGTCATTTTCTCCTTCGTGTATACCTTAGCAGTATTCATTTTAATCCAGAGTTGCACTTGGAGACATTAGATCTTACTTTTTTCATTTTATTAGGGTTACTTTATTAAACTACGTAATGTGATCTGGAAATCCACCTAGCAGGTACACATACCATATGCTGCAGGAGGGTGAAAGATAACAAAGGGCGCAGCAGGGGAGGGGGGACTCTGCTACCTTTGGTAACAAGCACTTATCCCTCCCAATGGCTTATATCTGATGTGTGACATGTGATGTAGAAAAAGTGAGGGCACCAGTATCCTTTGTATTTTAAGTAGTAAACCTTAAGTTTTCCTTGGAAAAATATCAATAGGAATTCCAATGTGTTTTTCCTGTGCAACAGTAGATTATTTTGCATTCCACTTAGACCACTGACATGAACCCGATAACCATATTTGAACTCTAAAGGATATAAAGCTTTGTTATTGACCAGCACAGGAAAAACTATCGCTTTCTTAGATCCTTGACCACAGAGAACAGAAGGCAGGTGTCTCCATTAAGGGATCATTGGCATAAAACACTACATCCTGTTCAGTGTTACTGGTTTCTTGACTAAGTTCAATGAACACTAATGCCTAATGGCTAACCAAGTCACTACTCAATAATGTTTTCCTCTTCTACTTTTAACCGTTTCTAAAATAAAGTTACTATTAGTAGTCAAAATAAATAAATGTCTAAACAAATTCTTAAACTTTTAGATGTCAATTTAACTTCTCTTTACCTATCCTTCATCTGTAGTTTGGTAGTTTTGCAGAGTTCTTAGGAGCATAAACTATAGAATCTGTCTACTAGGTATGAATCTTGGCTCTGCTACATCCTAACTGTTTCACTTTGGGCCAATTATTTAACTTCTCTGTGCCTCTGTTGCCATAAATGTGAAATAAATGTAATGATGCAGATCTTACTCGACTTACAATGGGGTTATGGCTCAGTAAACCCATCCTAAGTCGAAATGCATCTACTACAGCCAACCCATCAAACATCATAGCTTAGCCTAGCCTACCTTAAACATGCTTAGAACAATTACATTAGCCTACAATTGGGCAAATATTTTAAAACAAAGCCTATTTTATAATAAAGTGTTGAATATCTCATGTAATTTATTGAATACTGTACTGAAAGTGAAAAACAGAGTGGTTGTATGGGTACAGATATTTGTCAGTGTACTGGTTGTTTACCCTGGTGACAGCGGTGCTGACTGGGAGCTGAGGCTCGCTGCTGCTGCCCAGCATCAGGAGAATATCATACCATATATCACAAGACCGGGAAAAACCAAAATTCAAAATTTGAAGTACAGTTTCTAGTGAAACTGTACTTCATTCATATCATTTTCACACCACCGTAAAGTCAAAAAATCCTAAATCAAGCCATCGTAAATCAGGGACCATCTGTAACGATAATATTAAGAAGACTAAGAAAACCTACCCCATAAAGTTCATGTGAGGGTTAAATAAACGAATAAATAAGGAAAACTTGGAATAGTGTCTGGCACATAGAAAACAATAAATATTAGTTATTATTCTTTTTGTTATTGATCTGAGCCTCAATTTTATAGTAGTTATTGAGTACATGAAAAATGCTATTTTATACCAGAACAACTATTCATCCAGTTGTATATCCAAGCAGTCAAGGCCTGGTAGGAGAGTTTTAAAGTGTAAACCTCAAGAGATTGATTAGTGAAGTATCAGGAATACTGTTAATACCCCAGAGTAATCTATGAGGGATACTTTCCTCTCATGATATTTAGAACCTACTTAAATATGTTGTTTTCAGATTTTTTCAGATGTTTCAATATGTTTCAGATTACTTTTTTTTCATATAATTTGTAGACTACATTCCCATTTCTCTGTAGTCTATGCCTTCCTGAGCCAGGTGCTAATAATTTCAGGAGAGAAGCATCTCTTAGCTCTGTAGATATTCCCAAGCTGCTCAGTTCTGAGCCTCAGGAATGTTAAACAAGATGAGGCTCGTGATGTTAGGAGAGAAATGCTTCCTAGCAGTGTCATGGAGGTATATGGAGAGGAAAAGTTATTCCACTCCACAGTTCTGACAAAAGGTCAACAAACACGGTAGCGTCATAATTTCGGTGGGTTTTCCCTAAATTTATATTAAAGCAATTTCGCATCTAAACTTTGGAAATTTAGTTTCCAAATATTAATTTATTAGCAAAAAGCTTTTAACAGGTGCCAACCCAACCCATTACTTCCTGGCACAGCTTCACCATGCAGATCTTGGGCTTTCCAGGGGGAGTTCTACCGAGCCTGGGTATATTCCTTATTGGGCTCAAACCTTTTATATGTGCTTTCAGCCACTATATACCTTCAGGGTATTTTATCAGTCTTAGCACATACACACATGTTCAGGCTCCACAATGGTTGCAACTTCTGAAAATTGACCCCCTCTTCTTCTGAGATCTCTTTTCAAGCAGTTATAGATCAGCCTTCATCAAGAGGATAATGTCCTTGGGGTTCTCTACTAAGAAGTCAGTGCCCTCAGAGTATGAAAAAGATCAGATGTGAAAATAACTTGAAAGCTAAGAAGTCAGAGTTGTCAAACAAACGTCCGAGTGCCCACATACTTTGCCTTTCAGATAAACAAAAAATTATTTTTTAAGTATAAGCATGTCCCCAATATTGTATGGAACATACTTATACTAAAAAATTAATTTGTTGTTTATCTGAAATTCAACTTTCACTGGCATCCTATATTTTTATTTACTAATCTGGCAGCACTATGAGAAAGGCCTATAAGGGCAGGTATTATAATGAAGAAAATGTGACAGGTACCTGAAAGTACAAACTGCATTTGTGACTTGCTGGAAAGGAAGTCTTTTACAAGTTATAACTTGTCTTGATCTTTTCATTTTAGGAAACACAGAAGCAGAATCCACAAATAATAAATGCTTTCATGTAATTGACTACCCATCAAATATCTGGAACGTCAATAATATTTATGAGTTATTGATAAATTAATATTTATTTTAAGCTGGATTTAAATTTTTTATTTTAAAAATAAACACTTTAATTATAGGGTGTTTCATATCTATACCTCTATAATTAGCAATGGAAACACCCTGTATTAGTGTTCTAATGCTGTCATAACAAATTATTGCAAACTTAGTGGCTTAAAACACCCCAAATCTGTGAGTTCACAGTGCGGTAGGTCAGAGGTCTGGGCACAGTGCAGCTCAGCTGATTCCTGTGCTCAGAGTCTCACTGGGCTAAAATCAAGGCGTCAGCTCTTCTGGAGGCTTTGGGGGAGAATTTGTTTCTGTGTTTATTCAGATTGTTGGCCAAATTCAGTTTCATGCGATTGATTTCTTTGCTGACTGTTAGACAGAGGTCAGTCTCAATCTGTAAAGTCTCCCACATTTCCTGACACATGGCCCGCTTGGTCTTCCGTCTCTCAGACCTTCACTTATGCCTCATCTCTCCTGCCTTCTGTGGCATCTCTGCTGAATCTTTTCTGCCTTCCTCTTTCGTTTTTAAGGGCTCACATATTTACATCGAGCCGTTATTTTATCCAGGATAACTTTCTTATCCTAAAGTCTTTCTATCCTAAGGTTAGAATTATAACCTTAATTCTATCTGTAAAATCCCTTTTGCTATATTCACAGGGTCCCAGACATTAGGGAGTAGACATTTTTTTTTTGGAAGGGGCATATTATTCCACTTACCACGTACCCCAATACTATATGAATATACTGTAACTAAGGCATGTAAAGAAGTGATTCCAGCTGGGAAATAATTTAAAAAAACAATCAGAAGACAAAACTCTAACTACTTAATTCCAATCTAGCTAGTAGACAATTTTTTTATTTAATAGATTATATCTTTTCACTTTAAAGCTTAAATTAAAAGCTACTCAGCCATCTCTGCAGTGGCCTAGGGATTGAGAATGGGTCTTTTTTTATATCCTCTTGGTAAGCCAGTAGAAACCCACCTTTTGTCCTTGGCAGAAGCAGTTTTGTTCTAGGCCAGTTAATTTAAAGGTAATAAAACTATTTGAAAGGATATAGCAGTTGTGATCATGACACATTCTTAAATGAACCAGATCCTGTTTGATATATATGAAAAATTAAAGCATGAGACTAAAAGTGCTGTAAGAGAAATTTTCTCATTCTTTCTGGTGAGATCTGACATCAGCATATAGATGGCTTCATCAATTATTGAGAAAAAGACTAAGAAAAAAATGACTGATTGGGATGCTTTATTCTGAAGTCTGAATTTGAAGCCCTTGGGTTGAATGTACCTGTAGGTTTAAATCTTTCAGAATTAGCTCTCGCTCTCTCACCAGCCCATCTATTTAAATTTCTAGTTTAAAAAACTAAGGCACTTAAAAATTTTTAATGCACTCTGTCAAACATGTGTGCCAAACTTTGAAGTAACTGCATGTATCAATGAAGTGAAGAAACAAATCTCTGTATAGATAAACATCCCTTAAGATGAAGCAAGGGAACTGATTTTAAGCTTCCAGGACTTTGAATGATTTTTTTTCCACAGCTATTTTCATTCTCTTCTGTAATCTAAAGTACAGCAATGAATTTCAGAGTTCTTATGTTTGCCATGTAATGTCCTTGTCCTGTTTATTCCTAGAAAAGTATTATGGGCTCCTGGTTGACAAACTACAACTGTATTTTAAAAATTGAGACAAAAGTCATAATGAGTGACTCTGTTGATTCACGAGTCATTAATTAGCCCCTGTGCTTTTTTGTGACACTAATGTTAGAGATAAGTAATAAGGGAACCACAGCTTATAAAATCAGCACACATAGGTAAGCACTAATGAGCAAAAGTGTGAATCATTTTAAAGGCAACATTTTGCTAATTAAGGTTAATATTAATGATTTACATTATATTTTAAAGACTTACTGAAGTATTCAAGTATTTTATTGTTGCTGTAGCCATTGCTTGTAAACACAGTGTTAATAGTATCTTCCCAACTATTTAACCTAAAATACAGATATTTCTGTATCAGTCCTCAAATTCATTACTTCTGGAATAATTGCAAACTATATCTTATTATTAGAAATACTTTTTAATTCTACATAATCTTGTTCTGAGCTTTTGTTTTTATCTCATCTCAGACTGTTCATGATTACTTCATAAAACATTTCCTCCCAAAAGATACTTTTCTGTACCATGTAAAATGCATAGAGTTTCAACTTAATTTCCACCTCTAAGTAAAGTCATATGCCTTTAAGTGATGCTAATTCTTTGTTTAAGTTGTTTTTGGTTTTTTTACTCTATTAGAAAAAGAATTTTAAGTAGCTTATATATTTATGGATAAAGAGAGAATGCAGGCAGTGTAAAAAGAGTAAATTTAGGTTTTTCCAGTTATCCCAAATTTGCTTAATATTATAATATGACCTTGGATTTGACTCTGAGTTTGGTTAAGGAAAAAATTATTCTGACACTTGTTAAAATGGTAAGGAAGACTTTATTCCAGACTATTGTGAGACGTGTCAAAACTATCAAAATAGGGGAGATTGAGCTCAACTCTGAATACAATAAGGGCAACTGGGAATTTACAGCCAAGGAACAGATTATGTGTGAGGGCGTGGGTGGGGATGGCAGATGAAAAACTACTAAGAGGAGACATCAAGTGTAGGGAGAATTCTTTTTTTTTTTTTTTTTTTTTTTGCGGTACGCGGACCCCTCACTGCTGCGGCCCCTCCCGCTGCAGAGCAACAGGCTCCGGATGCGCAGGCCCAGCAGCCACAGCCCACAGGCGCAGCCGCTCCGCGGCACGCAGGATCCTCCCGGACCGGGGCACGAACCCTCATCCCCTACACCGGCAGGCTGACTCTCAACCACTGCGCCACCAGGGAAGCCCAAGTGTAGGGAGAATTCTTGCTAAACTTATTTTAAGAGCTTTCTTACTGAATGGCAGGCCAGGGTGATCAGATATCAAGGATGGGAGATGAGGAATTTGAAAGTGATCACATATCAAGAGTGGGAAAAATCCTCTCTAAGCTGATTCAGCAGGATTCTTGCTAAAACTGGGCACTGCAAGGATGTCACTGAAGCTCAGGGTCGAGGCCTAGATGAGAAGAGGGCTCAGAGGAACTTGACTGCGATTTAATTAAGGAAAGTCTTTGTCAGTTTCCTACTGACTAAGGCAAGGGAAGAACATGTTGACATACAGAATTTTCATTGTCCAAAACAGTAAAAAGTACGATCATGCTCTGCACTTCCGTAGAATTGAATTCGGGTCTGATTTTATCATTTGGGTTTCAGTTTTTCACAAAGGTACACTGGGAGGCAGTAGGTAGATAAAGAGCATTTAAACAGAGGTGGTGAGGGAATGAGCTAAGGGGATATCTAAAGGTCCAGCAAGGACAATGGCCTGAAGTCATGCTTTGTGTGCTGGAGGAAGAACAGAGAATCCAATGTGAGTGGAGTGAGGTGATCAAAACACAGAAATAGGACTTGAGGGAAGAAGTATGTCATTTCAGACCTTAGAATTTATTGTGAGATCCTCAGGTTTAACTCTGAGATGGGAAGCCATTAGAGGGTTCCGACTAGAGAAGTGGTCTGCCTTATGTTTTAAAAGGCTCAATCTTACTGCTGTAATGAGAAAAGATTGTAGGAAGGCAAGGATGCAAGCAGAGAGACCAATTAGGAGGCTTTTGCAATAACCCAGAAGAGGCATGATGGTGGCCTCTTCCAGGATAAGAGCTGTGAAGACGGTACATGGTGGTCATATTCCGAATATGTTTTGAAGGTAGAGATGAAAGGTTTGCTGATGAATAAACTTGATCTGCTAGAAAATGAGATAACTTTTTTTTCGTGAGGTGGGATATGTTACAACAAAACTATGTTCTTTAGGAGAAGAATAGCAGTTTAACTTTTGACATTTTAACTCATGATGCCCATTAGATTTCCAAGCAGAAAAGTTAGATGGGGCCTAAGGATATTATTTGGAGCCACTGAGTCTGAGGCAGTGAGTATATATAGACAGGTCCAGCAACTGAGATCCAGACGAATCACTTATTTTCTTTGTGTTTCACTCCTTTGGCTCTACTGATCACTCAAGACTGGCTTAGAAATCATACATTAGGGTATCATCACCTGTGTCCTTCTACTCTACTCTGCAAACAACTGCATGGCCCTTCCTAAGTAATGTTGTACTTGCCTGTTGACTGGCCATCTCCTCCACTGTACTGTAAGTTCCTTGAGGAAAAGGACTATAGTGCGTAAGTGATTCTTGAGTGAAAGAATAAATTTAAAAACCTTTGCATTTAAGATAAAATCTAAGAACTCTTCATCTTTTGTCTACCTTGTCTCCAGCTACCCTTCCCTATGTTTACTACACTTCAGCCACCACTGCTGGTAATTCCTTGAAGGCATACCATATTCTTAAGCCTCATGGCTTTTTTCTATGCCATTTTGCTTCATAGAATGCTTTTCTCCCTCATTTTTGATCTGCTAATGCATTATCAGTCGTCACGTCTGGTTTAAAATGCTAAATCTTAAGAGACATACTTCCCAAACCTTCATTCTAGTCCACCTTCATTTTGTGTCTCCTAACAGTCTAAATTTATGACTTAGTAGCATTTTTCACAGTTTGTAGAATTGTAAGTATTTGTATGATTTTTTTTTTACTATCTATTTTCTTAATAAGTTTATGAGAACAAAGGGCAGTGTCTGTTTTGTTCATTAATATGTACCCAGACCTCACCAATATACCAGACACTTAGTTGACCCTTTATAAAATGTTTTGAATATATGCAAATAAAAGGCTCCGTATATTTTTATTATTGTCATTGATAATACAATCAGTGTATTTGTGATTGTTTTCATTGCATAAAACCATAATACCTTTTGATTAAAATGCTTTAATCTGTTTTATCTTACAATTGCAAAAATATAAGTTTATGGACTAAGAATTGTCTCTTGTTTGTCTAGCAGCACCTGGTTTTTATAAGTATGCAAACATTTTCCCTTCTATGTAGAAAACATGTACTTTCCACAGCTAGATCACCCATAAAGAATGTTCCATTTTTACTCTTCACTATTTTAGCATATGACGTAAAAGCATATCCAAAATGTATATGCATTTCTGAGAAACCATAACAATATAAGCAACTATTTTTCAAATTTGTTTTATCAATAACAGAAGTTTAAGAAACTTTATTTAATAAATATTATAAATTTAAATCACTAACAGGAAATTTATGCATTAGTGAACAATTATTTTAACACTTAAAGTTATTTTATCTTATAACTCTTCTGTTGAGTTAACAAGTTCAATATAAACACCTCATAAAACTTCTTTGAAAATTTTCAAACCAATAATATTTTGGGTATATTATTTATACTAACCAAATTTTAATACTTTTTATTATTTTAAAAAACATATATATGTTTATAAAATTAAATACAAGTGTTGTTCCCAAATTTATTTAAAGAAGTTATAGCTATAGAAGCCTAGAAAATGCTATGCAGCTCTCTTTCATAAGTAGCAGAGACTATTTATAAAATTAAATATTATTAAATTGTCATTTCAGTTAGTTATTTGAGCATACAATAGGGAGAAACTTGTCAACTAAATCAATTTAAATATATTTTATCTCCCCTCTGCAATTGCTGAAGTGTTTCTTTGTATGGAAACCTTACTGTAATTAGAATTAATTAATCGTATAATTGAAGTAATAAACATTTGGAAGCAGGAAGAAGGGACTAGATCCATATTCCTCTAAGAGTTTCTCTCAAGGACCTCTCCATGGAGATATGACAACATGAAATTATCTGATCCATTATTTTATATTGCTTTTTATAATAGTAACTAGTAAATTTCATTTTTAGAAGCTATATAAAGTCCTTAGAATATGGAAGAAAAAACAGAATTTTTCTATTAATTTCTGAAATCCTAGTATAAGAATTAGCTGAAAATTAAAATATTGCACTTTGCTACTGTTGTTACAAAATGGCTTTTGAAAAATTTGTTTGGATTAATAAAATATATTCAATAAAGGATTAACCTACAAATTATTTCTATAATTTTAATATTTTTAATTATTAGTATGCTTATGTTAAAATAGATATACATTTAAAATATACCCCTCAATTAATCCTCTGACACTGCACATATGACTTACAAGTCTCCAAAAGTACAAGAAAAGGAAAGAAAAGAAGAGTAAGTTTTTCATAATGCAGTCATTTTAGAAGGGGTAAAAATTCTGTGCATTCTATATAACCAATATTGTGGAATATATATAATAGAATATAAATGTTTATCAAAATGCATATGCCTTTAAACATATATTTCACTGATTAATATTTTGAAAGTTTATGAGATTAAATTTAGGGAAAGGAAATCTCAACATAATATTAGGAGAGATAGCTAGATGAACCATACAAAAGAAAGTGCATTCAAACATTTTCTAACAGTAGAAATTAAGGGTGTTTTGTTGTTTTCAAATTTCCTTTCAATTTCTCTTTTCCAGTTTAAATTTTCAAAGGATTGACAGAAGTATCACTAAAACTTCTTTTCAAAGAAGCAGCACACAATTTCATCAACAAAAATTTGATTTCTCAAGTGTTCATAAAGTTTTTTAAACCAAAATTTATCTTAATATGTATATTAACCATATTGTTGGCAGAAGATGATAATTCATCAATCTGTAGAAGTGACTATAACATCTGAAGAAGTTCTTGAACAGGTGCTTAATACAATCTGGCAAATTGTACTAACTGTGATTTGTACTGACAATTTTCAGTGATATTATAAAGATCAACCACATATTTGTTTGCATATGTCTACCGGAGGGTTTGTACTTCTTAATATACATAAAAGTGCCATGATTTACTGGTTTCTATTTATTTGATATCTTTGCTATTTGTTTATTTCCTTTATATGTATCTAGTTTACTATGAAAATTATCTCTTTGTTGAAATTAATTTATATTCTCAGGTTAATCTCTTGGCATTTGGAGTTATCATATACAAAGTTTTTCGTCACACTGCGGGGTTGAAACCAGAAGTTAGTTGCTGTGAGAACATAAGGTAAGTATTTCTTCAACTGTATTTTCTTTAGTGATTAAAAGCTTTAGTAACTTAAAGTAGAAATAATTTTTGGAAGGACAGTTTTTAAATGATTTTTCACACATTCCCCCATCATATTTAAAATACTACATAGTATTGCTAAATAGTATTTAATATGTTTAATAAGCCTATAATCACCACAGATTAAATGGTAAGTAAAGCAATCTTTTTGAACATATTCCCCTTTGAAAGAAAAGATGATGACTGCATTTTAAGACAGAAGTTGGCCTTAGTGATCTGCTTTTGCAAAGCACTTCTCAGCGCTTAGTAACTGTGTTTCTTCCTTGTGATTTCTAGTTTGCATTCCGCCATGATTTTTCCTCAGCTCCCTCCCTTTAAAACTGATTTATTGAGACCTTGAAAATGGTTTATTCAGGAAAAACTGAAGTGTACTGTAGGGAACATTAGAAACAACTGACGTTTGGGTCTCTTGGGAACACTCCTGTAGTTTCAATATCTTGCACAAGATTTATAGTTAGGATTTAGCAAATGTTTGATTGATTACTTTCTTTTACTCCTCACCATTCATAGTTACATGTAGTTTGCTGGCTTTAATAAAGTTGAGAATGACTCATTTTCTGTGGTACACTGCAAAAACATCTTCTGCAGTAAAGAATGATTGCACTAAGAATGAATGAGAAAATAAGTATTAGTTGCCTCATTTTCAAGGCAGGTCCTCAGTGAGCAGGATTGAATATTATTTTACCAAAACTCACAGGCAATAAGTTGAAAATGTGTAAAAGTGAGTATGTGCCTGTATTTTTTAAGAAATAAGCATTCTAACATGAATTTACTTTGAGGTAACTGTATTGCAAAAGCAAAAAAAAAAAAAACTTGTTTTATATTTTACATGTTCTCTACTAAGCCTGAAAGGAAAGCAGAAGTATCCTTTGATGTCCTGCCCATGTGCTGACCTAAATCCACATGGTATACTCTTCAAGGTTTCTTAGGGAGAATACTTCCTAACAGCTATCTGTCTTATCTTTGGGAGTTCCTGCAACATTAGATTTGAGATCAAAGCATACACACAGGGCTTCCCTGGTGGTGCAGTGGTTGAGAGTCCGCCTGCCAATGCAGGGGACACGGGTTCGTGCCCCGGTCTGGGAATATCCCACATGCCGCGGAGCGGCTGGGCCCGTGAGCCATAGCCGCTGAACCTGCGCGTCCGGAGCCTGTGCTCCGCAACGGAAGAGGCCACAACAGTGAGAGGCCCGCGTACTGCAAAAAAAAAAAAAAAGCATACACACAGATGAAAATATTTTAGGATTAAGGAAATTCCTTGAAAAATACCAGATTTTAAAAATGCTGCCTTGAATTTGGAAGCACATCCCAGCCACAGTACGCTAGTATACCCTAGCCTGTCCCATGCAGCTATAGCATAATTTGTCAGTTTCAAAATTATTGGTCTTTACCGAAGATTTCTTGGTTATTCAAAAACTGACTTCCCACATAATTTGAGGAATTTGAGGATACGTTAAGTATGCATAGCTTTCTTAGCTGGAACATTGCAAATTTGTTCTAGGTCTTGTGCCAGAGGAGCCCTTGCTCTCCTGTTCCTCCTTGGCACCACCTGGATCTTTGGAGTGCTCCATGTTGTACATGCATCGGTGGTGACAGCTTACCTCTTCACCATCAGCAATGCCTTCCAGGGGATGTTCATCTTCTTATTCCTGTGTGTTTTATCTAGAAAGGTAAGCAATTTGTTATTTTTGTCAACCTTATAGCATATTTATGTAGCATCAGTTACCAAATTGATAAAAATTCTCATTCTCATAGATTTATGACTTGTGCCTTTATTGCCTAAGTGCAGTACATTTTAGTGTCAAAATAATCAGAATGCTTAGCTGTTCATAGGGAAATGTGCTTTTAAAAAACTTGCTAGTAGGAGTATAAATACAGCTTACATTCACTTGAGCGTATTCTGACAGATAATCAGAAAGCAGCAATAATTTAGAAAACTAAATATAACAATTTGTTGTGATTTGAAAATAATTTGATGTGATTGTTACAGTTACGTTTCACGTTTCTTACTTTCTTCTTTTTTTTTAGATCCAAGAAGAATATTATAGATTGTTCAAAAATGTCCCTTGTTGTTTCGGATGTTTGAGGTAAACAGAGAGAACTCTGGATCATTATTACTACACAGAAATAAAGAAGCCAAGCTGTGGATGGCCAGTGTATAAAAATGACTCAAACAAATTGTCCAATTGTTAATACTAATCAAATATTTTAAGTCCATTTTTCTGTTTACTGTGTAAGAAATGTAGATAATATGAGATAAAATTATGTACCATATAGCTATAGTAAGCTTTCCTACATGACTTAGTTAGCTATGTCAAAAATAGTATTGCAGATATTTGGAAAGTAATTGGTTTCTCAGAGTGATATCACTGCACCCAAGGAAAGGTTTTCTTTCTAACACAAAAAATATATGAATGTCCTGAAGGAAACCACTGGCTTGATATTTTCTTGATTCATGTTGCCTTTGAAACTAGTCCCCTGTCACCTTGGTAATGAGCTCCGTTACAGAAAGTGGAACATAAGAGAATGAAGAGGTAGAATATAAAACAGTAAAAAGGGAATGACGGTTGTAACAATGAGACATATTTTGAACAAGCTCGTTGTTTTGTAAACTAGATGGGAAATTAGAGATAAAACAAACAATTGAATAAACACATCTTACCATTCTGTGAATTGTTCTGAACTTAAATTTCTACCAAAACAACTTAGACCTGTATTTGTTATATCCATTTTCTATTCTAATAGTCTATAAAAACACAAAACTTCACAAAAAAAAAAAACTAAACATTTCTGTTCTGTTTTTAGGTTAACATCAGAATGAGGTATATGCTCTTTCTATACTTATTTCACAGATTGTGATTTCAAATGCTTATTCAGTAGTACATAAATGTGTCAAAATATAATATTGTTCATGCCTGTAAATGTAAAAATTGTATATATAAACCTGAAGTACTCTGTTCCATAACCTTTCAGTGTAGTGAAAAATATTGTATCTCATTAGACTAGCATATTTGAGTTCTTTATTTCTTTTTTAATTTTAGAAATATTGTAGTTCACATCACAATATTCTCTTTCAATTTACTATTTTTAAAAGGGCATTGTAAATATGAAAGTATTCATAAAGTTAATTGCTATTTTTTTCTGTTCAGAAAAGTACACATTTAAAAATGTTATTTATAACAAAGAAATCACTGGGAACTGTATAAACTTTCACACTGGATCTATTTTCTGACAGTTTTCCTCTATTAAGGCATATCTGCTAAAATGTAAGGCTTCTATCTATCTTCAAGTTTTCTCATTAAAATGTAGAAGCAGTGATTTTACTTCAAAAAATATGTAATTGTTCTACACCTACCTGTAAAAGTGTGCCAATACACTAAATGTTGTGATTTGAACTTAATTTCTCCAGCTGTTCAAGTGAAGTCTGTCACATCTTACACTAACAAATAAAATGATATCTGAATGAATCTTTCTACTGCTTGACTGAGGCATTTCTCTAGAAAGATGAGCTGCCTGCCAATGTCTTAAACATTTTTAGAGTATTTGTGATAACTTTTTATTTGATCTTTTGATCTCTTATATGACCTATTATTATAATTATCATTATAGGACAGTGCTATTGGAATAAGATACTAAAAAAGTAATCTGTTCAATCAATGTATACAAATTATGTGTGGTGGGCAGAATAATGGTCTTCCCAAAATGCCCACACCCTAATCTTCAGAACACATGAATATGTTAGGTTATGTGGAGAGGAGAATTAAACAGCTAACAGCTAGTCCTCTAACTTTAACGTGAGGAAATTATCCTGGATTTTTCAGGTTGGTCCCATGTAATCACAAGTTTCCTTATAAACAAAAGATGGAGGCAGAAGAGGGAGCCTGTTAAAGCAGTGCCGTACGAGGCATACTCAACCACACATTGCTGGCTTTGAAGATGGAAACAGTCCACAAGCCAAAGAACATGGGCAGCTCCTGTAATCTGAGAAAGGCAAGGAAATGGATTCTCCCCCAGAGCTCCTAGAAGGAAGTCAGCCCTGCTGTACTTTTGTTTTAGCCCAGGGAGACCCAGTTTGGACTTCTAACATCTAAAACTGTAAAACAATAAATATATATTGCTTTAACCACCAAGTTTGTTGATAATTTGTCACAAGATTATTGATATTTGTTTTGATAATTTGTTACAGCAACTATAGGAACTAATACTATGGAAATATATACATAATAACATCTTTAGATATAAGCAAGTATTCATATCAGTAGGGAAAACCTTAAAATCCTGAATCTTGTTTTCACTAACCCTCCCATAGACATCATTGGGTGAAACTTGTATTCTCTAGTATGAGATTTCAGACCTTTTCATAACTGTTCACTTACCTTTTTATTAGGTAAGGATCTCTCTTTAAAAAAAAAAAAAAAAAGATGTGTGCACACGTATAAATATATATTTATTGCATAAGTGCCTCATAGCACTTGCCCCCTGTTTTTATAATCAACAAGAGAAAGGGCTCATAAAAGGTTTTCACTGGGCTCGGTTTAAAAAATACAAAAATGGGGCTTCCCTGGTGGCGCAGTGGTTAAGAGTCCGCCTGCCGATGCAGGGGACACGGGTTCGTGCCCCGGTCTGGGAAGATCCCACGTACCGCGGAGTGGTTGGGCCCGTGAGCCATGGCTGCTGAGCCTGCGTGTCCGGAACCTGTGCTCCGCAACGGGAGAGGCCACAACAGTGAGAGGCCCGCGTACCGCAAAAAAAAAAAAAAAAAAAAAACAACCACAAAAACAAAAATGAACATTACAATGACAGGAATGTGTTAAGATGCTGAACTGAAAGGTACATACAAAAGTACATACAGCTGCTGGAAACACACTTCCAATGTGCGGCTCCCGAGCCCTCAGATGGAGGAGTGCAATGAAGCCATGTCCCCTGAAGCCCAGCAGCTCTGCCTTAGCAGGACCCAGTGTGACCCGCTGCCTGAGGGCTCACCCCATCCCCAAGTGACACTGCCCCACGGTGTGGACATCACCCACGCCTTCAAATGCCCACACACCACACACTTAATTAACATGAAAAAATTTAAACCCACTCAAAGTCTGTGAGATAAAGAGATCCTACCCCCCTGGTTCTGACATTTGCCCTATGAGTTTCTTCAGTTCTGCTAAACTGTTTATTTTTCCCAAGACTTTCTATGGTTTACCAAACCCCCTATTTCTGGAGCTTCCTCCTTGTTATCATCATTACTCTGACAAACATCTGCTTATACCTAATGTATCTTTCTCTATGAAGCCTTTCTGGTTTCACACAAGGAATTAATCAGCTCTACTTTTGTGTCATCATTCCATCCAGTACTTACCTATTTTGACATTTATCACATTGTATTGCAATTATTTATCCGAGCTCAAGATATTCATTGTACCAAGTTATGTTCTTCCTTTAAGGAAGATACCTTTTCTTTTTTGCTTCGTGAATCAATGTCACTGCCTTCTTCTGTTTTGTGACCTTGTGGTTGAGGTGATAAGAGAGTCTGGACCCTCTGAACAGCCTGGCTTTTGCTCTTTTGCTTTAAATACTCCATACTGGAAGCATATTGGGTGAGCCAGCTTTCTCAGGTAAAGCCCTCCATGCTTATCTCTAACGTCATGCAGTTTAGGTGGAAGAGATGGCCCAGCAATCTCAAATTGATGAAGTAGAGCAGGGAGAGGAATTAGGCTACCAATGTAGCCTTGAGCTCGTAATATGGCTTCAACTCAGTTTTTCCAGGGAAGATCTTTGGGGATTTGTAAGGAACTTGCCAAAGAAGTAATAAAGTAGTGCTTTATTTTCCATTTGTCTGTTATTCCTCATGTACCATTTGATAGTGAGAGGAATAAATATTAGGATTTTAAATTCAGTCTTCTCAACCTCTAAAATGTATTACAAATTCATTAATAAATATTAATTTGCAAACTCTTCTTCATGAGCAGCTGGGGTTGGGAGAAGGGTTATCGTATTTCAAGGGATTCAATCAAAGAACTTAATACTTTAAGGTGCATCTCAAACAATGAGATGAATGGACACCAAAGAAGTGTAAGATAAATTCCCTCACTGTGTATAAACTTGTTATTAACTGGAGACACTATAATCCCCTAATTAAAAAATCTGTTAGTTGATTGATTACACTGTGGTTAGAAAAAATATATTTGCACACAATATAGCAATTAAAAAACGTACGAGAAAGTCTCTAAGCAGATACTCCACAATCTTCATGCTAGGCATAACCAACAGTCTATACATACTCATTTGATGATGGCATCATTTCTTCAGTCCTTTTTAATTTAATGCCCCCCAATTAAATGATAACCCTGCATTTCTTAATTTTCCATATATTTAAAGTTATTGTACCCATCTTCAATTACTTACAGAATATGAGCCTTTTCTATGTGTCAAGATTATCCTCTAATTTTTCCAACATGAAATCTTTGAGGAGTATGTGAATTATTGATTCAGTATGGATCAGAAAGAGTACCTATGGTTCAGATTTTTCTGCTACCTAGAACGTCTTCTCCCGTGCAAATTCTGCGCATGATTCAAGACCCCTAGTATGAAGCCTCTCAGATCAATTTGGTGCATATTAATTTCCCCAGTCACTACAACTATAGCACTTACAAAGTGTACGAAATAACATAACACTTAATAGGGGTTGTTAAGTCATCATGCTTAAAACTTAAAACTTTTAGGTTTTAGACTACAGATATGAGAGAAATAACTGGAAGATGGCATTTAAAGGGAAAAAAAGACTTCTTCCTGAAATTTGATATAGATTTCAATTGTTAAACTGTGTGATCTCATTTAATTCTTACAGTAATATATGCAATTTTGTCCTCATTCTTTAACGTGAAAAGTGCTCAGTGTCACACAGCTAGGAAATTGAACAATCAGTGTTTAAACTGAAAGTCAGCTGCTTCTGCTCCCCGCATGGAAACTCTGAGGAACTTGCTCAGACTCTCTCAGATAGGAAGTTAAAGGGACTGGATTCATACCCAAGCTTTCTGCCTCTCAGTCTAGAGCATATTCCACTGTTCCGTAGCTATAAACTCATATCATATAAGGATAATACTCCTGTTTGCAATTATGTTCTTTTGGGTATAGAGGAAGTGTGACATTCTTTTTTAACATGTCTTTTCTATATTGCATATGCAATTTGAAATGTGTATTTCATATGTTTTAAGGTGAAGTATTTTTCTTCTTTTCTCTTTGCTTTGCTGCCCTTTCTCTGCACATTTATTCCTATCCCCATGCCCACTTACACCCCCAACCAGGCAATTTATTTTAACTAGCTGTTATATATTCTTCCATTTTTTTCTTCCTGTTCATATCATCATATTCAAATGATTAGTATTAGATCACATTTTAAAAGCATCTCTATTATCACGTGGAAAGCTAATGGGTATATTTCATTCATTCCTTTTAAGTGACTGAATAATATTCCATACTAAGGATGGACCATAAATTGCACAGCTGGTATGCAATAATACATTAGAAGACGTCAGTATCTTTCAGGAGTAATGTTCTCCATGCTATGTGGCTTGGTTTTGTTGTTTAACATACCCAATGCCAATAGTTATTTTTTTTCTTATGATGGATGTGGACCCATGTTGATAAGCTAAAGCACTATAAACCTTTCATTGATATAGAAGTTGCTTGTTATTTCTTGTAGCTATTCAGTGAAAATCATGCCATGGATTTGAGATCCACAAAGCTCCTTGAGCATTTTCATTTAAGTGAAAAGGATTTGAATTACTTACACTAGATAGAAGGCTTGAGCAAGCATTAAGATCAGTAGGCAATCTGAAAGTACAGAACAATTTACTCAGTATTTCATTCAGACGTTATACGTCATAGGTTTGTATGGTAGTTATGATTAATATAAAATGAGAGTGTTAGTTTAGCTGCAATGGATCTCTTCTGGTGTCAATGTACCACGATTCTAATTTCAACCGCCCACTTTGAGGCATTGTAAATAATAAAATCTATAAAGTATATTACAATTTTATACACTCAAAAGGGGAAAATTAATAGCTTTCTTGCAAAATTGTTCTTAAGAAATGTGGTTTCATTTCCTATTGGGTTGCAATTTGCCATATATCAGCATCCAAGGGCCAGGCTGCCCAACCTGAAAATGATTATTTTCTTTCTTTTCCTTAATGTATCGGAAGTGGATCTAAAAGAACCTCCAGTACGCAGGGGGGTTAATTATCCTGGCAGTCAGTTAAGTTTTGTAAGTTTTAGGTGATATGAGCAGAGCCCTAAAAAAGACTCCACGCTACTGCTGCCTGCTGTGAAGAAAGAACCTTGTGCTGCCACCACTGCAAATATTGTTCAAATTACCCTAAAATTCCCCTGGTTTTCCATGCATCTGGCTCCTGGAGAGCGACACAGCTCCAGTGAGGTCATTTATTCTGTCACTTCAGCCCACTCGGCAATCATGACAACTATATCTTCCACTCAGTCTGATGCAGGAGGCTTTTGTGCAAGACCTTCTATGACCCGAGTAAGGAAAGTAATTATTCAAAATAACATCACTTCTTGTTTCTCAAGTGCCACCCACTCCTTTGCAGAACTACCTAAATGCTCCCCAATTTGATCTTCCCACTCAGATCAATCTCTCCAATTCTCCTTAAGGAATGTGTAAATAAACAGCCACCTCTCACATCTTAGAACTTTACTTTCCGAAAGGCAACGCGGTGTGGCCAGTCTCTCTGCAGTCAGAGTGCCTGGGCTAGAATTCCTTTTCTACCTCTAGTGAGATATGGGATCTCAGCTTAGTTATGCCCTTTGACTCAGTTTCTCATCTAGGAAATGGGGATAACAACAGGACCTATTTCATCACGTTGTCGTGACAATTAAATCAACTAATATATGGAAGATAATTACTACAGTGCTTAGCACATAGCAATTGACATTGAAGGATTAGCTATGATTATTATAACCTGGGTGAACAGGTATTGACTGTGCACCTACTAAGTGCCAGGGACTGTTATAGGTATGTGGTGGAATTCACTAGTAAAAAGCAAATTAATAAAAAATAGACATACATTTCTTGTATAAAGTGAAGATTTCCACATTATTGATTTATCAGCAAGTTATTTCTGAAAAAAGGTGAGGAAACAGTA
The DNA here is from genome assembly GCF_964270905.1 of Leucopleurus acutus. Taxonomy (NCBI): domain Eukaryota; kingdom Metazoa; phylum Chordata; class Mammalia; order Artiodactyla; family Delphinidae; genus Leucopleurus; species Leucopleurus acutus. The sequence continues at coordinate 124,689,294 of NC_139143.1, forward strand.
AAAACAGAAATCAGTCACGATGAAGTCAAATTGTAGGTTCACTTTCCTGTCTACCACCTCCCAACTTACCTTTCCATCTCCACCCTGCCCCATTCAAAACCTGAAGTTCCACTCTAAAGCTGGTAGGATGTTAGAGGAATTTCAAATGTTCAACATTGCTGACACGCCCTTTGGAGTACTGGTGCAGTCCAGGCCCCTGCACTGCTCTGGACATATAAAATCTCTGCCCCTGCAGGGCTAAATGTACCACAATTTGATTAAACATTTGATTAAATGTTTTCCTGTACAAAGGTGCATTGATATATTTTTATTTAAGTATAAATACTATGGGCATTTATATGAACTTGAAAAATATAATCTCTTCTTTAAACACTTACATATACGCGAAGATAATTTGATATTCTCAGCTTTCCATATATTCCTATAAAAGACCGAGAAATTCATACTGGCATCATTTGGGTACTTCATCTTCTTTGTGCAGGACAATTTGCAGTCATTTCATTTGCTCTTGCCTAATGTAAAACTATAGAAACCATGCTCCTTTAAAACATAGTCTTGATTTCTTTAAAGGCAAAAGCAAATGAGCTATTTTAATACTTGAGAAAAAAATAAAAAGGAATCTTCAGTAGAAAGGAAGAAATATTCTTTAATAAATGTCTCATAGTCATATGTAAAATGCATTTGTTTTTACCTATTTTTATGCTATTTAAATTTTCTTCATTATTTCCTGAACAATATGATGTCTTTGTTATTATATAAAGGCAATTTCTAGTTTCCATATTTAGTAAACTAGATATTGCAAATTTTTGAGATAAATGAACCAGGAATTCTATTAGTTACTAATATAAGAATTCAGACATTTTATTTTATATGTCACCGTCACCTGATACCTCATCATTCTGAAAAAGAATGCCTCAGAGGTCAGAAGCATAGTTCTTTATTCTTTTATGTGCTAAAGTATAAGACCTGTTTAGCATTGTGTGAATTTTTTTTTTCTCAAGTAGATTTGCATGCATAGCTTGGATAAGCTGAATAACTCTATACAACCAAACATTTTTTTTTTCTACTTGTTGGGACTCTTTCTCACCAAATCTCTATTTCCTTGAGACCAAGAGTATAATGCTGTTTCTTAGTATCCTTCTGTTTTCTTTTTAAATCTCAGAAAAGGTAAGTGGATTAATATATATTTTTGGACTTGGACATGATGTGATTTTATACATGAAGCATTATGTACATTCAACCTTTTTACAAAATAACTTTAAGGCACTTTACAAACATGGATAAAATATAAACTAGATATTTTAATGCAAAACACATATGAGAATTGAGTCAAAGGAGAAATAAGGGTACAGCCATAAAATGGAGTTAAAACATGAGTGCTTTATTCATTCAGGTTCTGTCCTGTTACCTGCTGCAGTGTAACCACACCACTCCAAAACCTAGTGCCTTCGAAAAATAATTTATTATTGTTTCTCACATTGTTGTTGGTTGATTGAACGCAGTAGGGTAGCTCTCACGCAGGGTTTCTCGTGAAACTGCACTCAGATGTTCACTGGGGCTACAGCCATCTGAGATGGCCATCCACTACCATTTCACAGGGGCTGCCAGCCAAACACCATTCATGGTCTCTCCATGTCATTTGGGTTTCACACAGCATGGATTCTGGGGTCTTTGTGATAGCATGTCCAAAGCAAACATTCCAAAAGACCCTGGTAGAGGCTGAAAGGCTTCTTACCACCTGGCCTCTGAAGGCATAATGTTTACTTCTACCAAAGCAGTCACAAATCCCACCCAGATTTATGGGGTTGGAGAAATAGATCCACCTTTTAATGGAGTGACAAAGTCACATGCATAAAAGTATATGGAATTGGGAAATATTATTGAGGTCATTTTAGGAAAGTATAATCTGCCATAAGTTTTATGCTGTTGCTAATGTCTGTGTATCCTTTCATTAGACAAAGTAAAGAACTCAATAGGACTGTTCCCTGAAGTGTCCTTGAATACAGTCCAACGAAGTCACACCAAAGAACAATTCAGTGAAAACAATAAAAGCCATAAACGTCCCAAATTATATGATCCAGGTAACTATGTTTTGCTATTATATCTGAATCCAGAGGTAGCTTTAAAAATCCATGTCTATATCAGTATTTCCCATACTGTATCCAAACACCAGTATTCTGATTAAAGTTAATAGGGCCTATTTGAAAAAATAAAATAATATTTTTATTATTAAAATATTCCATAGTATTATTAAAACCATTCCAAAGGTATTCCATAAGTAAAAATTTTTGAGAAATCCTGCATAGTTTACCCATAACCACTGCCCAACTCTACCACTGACTGAGTCAGCCTGTCAATTCTTTTAGTATATAAAATATTTTAAGAATTACTGTTTTGATCTGCTCGGTGGTTTGTGACCACTTAGAGGGGTGGGATAGGGAGGGTGGGAGGGAGATGCAAGAGGGAGGAGATATGGGGATATATGTATATGTATAGCTGATTCACTTTGTTATAAAGTGGAAACTAACACAATTGTAAAGCAATTATACTCCAATAAAGATGTTTAAAAAAAAAGAATTACTGCTGTTTTAAAAAAACACACAAACAAAAATGTTGATGCTAGCTTAACGTAATTTTGCCATACCTTTTTAAACTCAGAACCCTTCTTTCTTTCCCTTGAGTACACTAACCAAGATCTGAGAGATCACACAGCACATAGATCGGGAAGTACTGATGCGATACAGTACAGAGTTTCCACATCCTTCCACTGTCACTCATCCATAATTATTGACTCCATCAGTAGAGTTGGTCAGAAATATTGAGTAGCACTCTGTTTGACAATAAACTCTAAGTCAAGTACCTTTCAGTTGTGAAATGAAACTCCTTTGCATTCAATTAATTCAGGAATGTAGTTAATAATTTTTCTGTGAAAACAACAACAAAAGAGGACACAGTAGCTTTATTAAGTAGCAAAGCAAGGGCACACCTCCCTCATACAACATAACAAATGATTGGGTGATGGAGAGCCCAGACAACTCCCGATCTGTGGCATAATGAGAGTAATTTAGTTAAAGTTCTCCCTGGCCAATATACAGGCAAATATCCACCTAAATGAACTTTACAAATACATTGATCTTAATATTAAATTTCAAGGTTATTAGTGTAAAATCCAAAGTTAGTGTGAAAATCTACTGTTTTTTCTTTCATTCACTTGATAACTTTCAGAGCAGCTTCAAGTTTAGAACATACTTGCAAATATTTAGCTCTCAAAAAAAAACTATTATCCTAAAATTTAGATGAACATATTTTCGTTTTGTAAAATGGCACATAAATTATTTTGTATTACAAGTATTATTCTATATTTAATCATTGTGTAACTAGTAAGAATGTAGCATTTTCTAAACAAATGTGAAGTCACTAATATATAGTAAGTGAATGCATAATCAAGTAATTTTTTATTGAAGTGTAGTTGATTTACAATGGTGTGTTAATTTCTGCTGTACAGCAAAGTGATTCAGCTATACATATATATGCATTATTTTCTTATATTCTTTTCCATTATGGTTCATCATAAGATAATGAATATAGTTCCCTGAGCTATACAGTAGGAACTTGTTTATCCATATTCAAGTATTTTTAAGGTTATATAATGGTATCCAGTTCTGGCTCTGCTCTAGGAAGTTGATACTATTTACAGAATAATATTTCTACATAGTGCTCTGACTAGAAAAAAAGGAAGACAAATATTTAATATCAGAAAAATTAGGAAGCAAGTTTACATATACAAGGAATCTATTTCAAAAGTTTGGTATATTTAGTGAGACCAAACTTAAACTACGTCCTATTTTCTCTTTCTGTGACAACCTGAGTCAAAAAGCTATGACCTAAAACATATTGTACACTAAGACTGTATTTCATCTCACCCAGATCTAGTTGTGGAACTTTTGCACAACAAAATGACAGATTCAAAAATAAAATGGTGCTACCCAAGACATTAAAGAACTTTTGAGTCTCTGATTTACTATGACGGTGTACAAAAGAGAAAGGGAAATAATGAAGTTGTGTTTAAGAAAAATGAATTTATGAATTAGTGAGGAAGTTAAAGACATTTTTAAAGGAAAGTAGTTTGCAGGGATGCCTTCCCTGAAGCTACACAAAACTGAAAATCATCTACTGAATCTGAAAACAGCATTCAATGATATCTTCTTGTCTACCCTTTTAATGGATGATTTGTATGCAACATTTCCAAGTGCAATGAGAGTATTACAGACTACTGAATCAGACATAAACACCCGATAGACCCAGCAGGGGAAGCTTGAGATAATAGGGAAAGGGTGAAAAATCCCATGTTCAAAAAGTATTTTTCTCTGAAACCACACAAGCAACACAGCCTGTGAACACTGAACACATCATTACGAAGCCTTAGCTGCAGCCTACACCTCTCATTTTTAAAGGGAAAATAGCCATGACCAAGAATTAACCTGCTTCCTTTAGCACTCTGTCTCTAATAAGCTAAATCTCAAAGTGAGTGATAATTGCCTTTTGGTGGCACTACAGGCACTAATATGCTTGAAATGAAGACAGATATCTTGGTTTTAGTTAAATTCGTTTGCAAGAGGTGACACTCCAAAAGTATTGTATGCTAGTGAAAACCAATAAGGAGACCTGTATACAGTAACCTGATCACTGAATAACAAACACACAAAGAAATAATACCAGTTTATAAGCGAGAAATGATAGCTAAATTTAAAGAATCACCTCCCTTATTGAAAGAACACATCCATGGGGATTCCCAAAGTCATAATCCCAGTCTAATAATGAGTAAAACATAGTCATATCCCAAGTGAAAGACACTCTACAAAAACTCCTCAAAACTGTCAAAGGCATCAAAAACATGGAAAATCCGAGAACTTATTGTAGTCACTGGAGCTAAGGAGACCATAACTAAATATAGGGTGGTGCCCTCAATGGAATTCTAGAACAGAAAAAGGATATTAGATAAAAACTAAGGAAATCTGAATAAGTTAAAAACTTTACTTAATAATAATGCACCAGTGTTTGTTCATTGATTGTGACAAATGTACTAGGCTTGGGTATACAGGAACTCTGTACTAGCTTCACAATTTTTCTGTAAATCTAAAATTTTTCTTCTAAAATAGAAAATATTATTTTAAACATTTAATATTTTAAAAAAATTCACCTTGAAATATAATTCAATTCTCATGCCAGAAAGTGAAATTATATTGGCAAGTGGAAAAGATTTCTTTTGCATTCTTTATCTATAAGCTGCACCCACCATGCAATCTCTGTTTGCTTTCAAATACACAGTGTTACTTGGTACTGATAAAGTTCTGCACCATCACTCAAATAACATGAAAACAGGAGATAACCTCAATGTTTGACCTGAAATAAAAGTGACCACATTAACACCTACCTAACAGCATATGTAATTGCCCTGGCTGACTAATAATCTCTTTCAGGTTTTGACCCTGACAACAAACACTAAATTAACATGCTTGAGTACAGCAAGGGTGGCCTCTGGCTCTGGAGCATGGAATCAAAAAATGCTGGACATTTTCTAAGGTCAGAAAAAGGGTGAAGACCCAAGCTGATAGAATGAACAATCCAAAGAAGAAGGGCAAGGTGGTAGAACAACTTCTGAGGCAATAGGGTTTCAAAAGGGAAAAAAGGAAATTATAGTAGCTGCATTTGGGAGTCATGATACAAAATAGAGGCTTTATACAGGGTGCTTTAGTGTCACCTGCCCTCGTATTTGGAGGGCACCGTCAATGAGGAGGAATCTGAGCCAACTAGGACAACAGTTTTTATATCCCTTAGCTTTCAGAGTCTAAGCTTGAGACATGAATAGGAATTATCTAAGTTAAAGTATCAGGTATAGCAATTTTGAGAACTGAAAGAATGAAACCCTTAATAATTAAGTAATCCTATGTGAGAATGCCCCCATTAAACCCTAGGCAAAGAAGCCCCACACCAAGAGGACCATCAATAAAGGAAACTGTCGATAGAGGAAACTGACATACCAGTGTCTCTGCCCCTCCTACAGAAACCCACTGAAATCTTTCTAACTTCCTTCCTTCAGTCTATTCAAATCTGTTTCTCTGATTCATCTCATTGACTTCTCATTTCTCACCTTTGGACTTATCATGGTCTTACCTCCACACCCATTTCTGGCTCCTTGCCCTATAGTATGAGTCTATTCTGATCCAACATCAAGTTGTGTTCCCCAATCTTCAGTCTGGGCTGAACCATTCCTCTTTGTAGCCCCACATAGAATCCAAGACACTAGCCCAGTATATATACCCCTCAGGGACTTTACCCTATAACATACTCCTTTGATATAGCTGAAACGTTTTAATCTACTCTAGTTTCATCTCAAGAATTTTTATGTGTATATGGTTTGATAGTGTACAAAAACACTTCCACATATATGTATTCATCTGATTCTTCCACAGACTCAATGAAATAGTCAAATAACAGTTTCCCAATGTTAAAAGTAAATTCTAGGAATGTTACTTGCTCTAAATGCCATAGCTAGTGACTGGGATTTTGAGTACTAAACCAAAAGTACACACATCAGGTACAACACTTTCTGTTAGTGTGGTTTACGACCTATGATTGACAAGACTAGAGTGAAAAATCTAAGATCACAAATATGCCAAATGAAAATAAAATTTTTCCAATGCTATTTTTGAAAACTACATCTCTATACTAACCATTAACACTTGAAAATCCCTCAAAATAAGCCTCTTTTCTCAGCTGTCCCTCACTACAAACTATAGTCATGTTCTGGAATTATTTGGGGGGATTAATCATTTACAGGAAGCAAGAATTTATAATTATAATTAACCCCTAACTATAATTGGTCACACAATTATTCTATTTATCTTCCACCATTTCTACATGCTCTTCATGTTTTCTACCAGACTCTCTACTACATCATGGGATTGTTACTCACTCTAAGTCATCTGAAACACAGCTATGATAACAAATTTACCATTTAGGGTATGTAACTTTCAAACAGAATATATTTTAACACCCTCCTATTATTCCTTATCTAAAGCTAAACTTAGCAGAACATTCAAGACCCCAATAAATTACCCAGCTTTGAAATTCATCTCTATTGCCTTGCATACATTTCAGTCATCAATTTCTTATTATCCCAAGTAGGTGCTGATCACTAAACTCTCTATCCCTGGATTTTATTTTACATTTCTCTCCCTTAATTAATATCTTTCAGTGATTTTAAGATCTCAGAATCCACCTCTTTTAAAGAATGTACCTGATCGTCATTATACTATCAGTTAAATCCCTCTCTGATAGTATTATTTTCAGACTATGTTTTTCATCTGGAGTAATGGTGTTTCAGATGTCAGGGGGAAAATATGTTCTCTATCCTCTGCCAAAACCCATGCTGGGCACTGAGAGCATGGATTATGCTCTAGTTATTTATTGCTTCATAACAAACTAACCAAACTTAGTAGTATAAAACAACTGAGGTGTGTTTGTTTGTTTGTTTTGTGCCACGTAATTTAGGGTCAGAAATTCTACCAGGACACAGTGGTGTGGCTCATCTTTTCCCCTTTATGTCTAGAGCCTCCTCTGTGAGTGACACAAATGGCTGGGAGCTGAAACAACTGGGGCTATAGGATACACTTCCAAGACAGTTAATTTACTTGCATGGCTGGTGCCAGGGCTGGGATGACTCAAAGGCCAAGCTTAGCTAGGACTGTCGATCAGAACATCTACATGCAGCCAAGTCACCATGGCTTCTGGGCTCTAAGATAGACCATCCCAAGCAGAAGCATTCCAAGAGACCATGGCAGAAACTGCAATACTGCTTTTAACCTGGCTTCAGAAGCCCTGCAGCATCACTTCTGCCATCTTCTGTTAGCTACAGTCCAGATTTGGGGACAGAGGGAAGGAGTTAGACTCCACCTCTTGATCAGAAACTGGTAAGATCATATTGAAGAAAACACATGGGATAGAAGATTTGTTGCAGTCATCTTTGTAGGATACAGTCTTAAAAATGATCATAAGGCAAAAATAAATTTTGTTAGGATGGTGTTCTATGTCAAGATATGTGCTGCTTACCTCATTGTTTCCAATCTAGAAAACATAATCTCCACTATTAGGTCAAAATTGTAGTCATTTGTTGAATGGCCAACATCACTTTCTTTCTGAGAATTCTCCCTTCAATACCTGTAATCTTGTAGTGTTATTACATGGGGTGCCTAGCACACCCTGGCCACTGAAGGTGAGGGAGTCAGGGAGGGAAGGGATATGACGAAAATCAAACTAATCATACAACCCAACTTTGCAAATCATTCACGGGAACTACATGCCTTGTTGGACCAATCAGTCTTTTCTGAAGACAAACATTAGAGAGAGAATATCTATGTCCTCTAGTTCTATTAAGGTGGAAACATGGAGAATTGGACCCACTAGAAGCCTCCTTAGCAACCACATGTGAAAAGCTCATCTGGAGTAGAAAAAATACAAACTGATACACAGCAAGAAGCAGAGTCACGGGGTGAAGATAAAGGCCTGATAACATCATTAGAGCCCTAGGTTTTAATGTGCATGAATCTAGTTCCACCCTTGACTTCCAGGTTACCCAAGTTTTTACTCATTTAAATTGAGTTTCCAGTACCTGTGCTGAAAAAGCCCTGCTGATTTGAGTAAAGTCCACCTACTCTGTCACATATGTATAAGAATACTTGAAAGAAAATCTTTAACAAGGAATAAAATGAAATCGAAAAAGTTAATGTGAGAAAAAACATATAGAACAAGAGAAATTCTTATATAGATGACCAAGGCACAAATTAACAAAGCAACTTTGAGTACAACAACATGAATTACAATGTCAATTTGCTCACTTAGAAACTGGTAAGAAAAAGGAAATTTTTTTTCACGAGGAAAGCCAAAAGAAAATCTTTGTATTTTTTGAATCAATTAAACCTGGTTACTTTTTACTTACACATGTCACAGATCTACGGTTCATTTTCTGTATACCTGGTAGAAATCTCACTCCATAGCATTTGGTGCTAGAAGAACCAATATTTGCTTTAGTGCCTTCATTATTAAGTCTTTTTAATTGCTTGCTCTCAAATGATCAGTTGACTTTCATTACTAGTCAATGGTAGTTATAATATTGAACAATATGTACACATTCCTTTATACTTCTAGGTATGTTTTGCATTCACTCAGGATGCTCTGTAGAATAATTTCTCTTCTTTTTTTTAATTCTTCTTCATTCTAACCTGAGTCATCTTGCAACAAATGTTTAGTGAGGACATACCATATGCCAGCTACTGTGTTAAACACTGAAGATACAAAGTTGTGCAGGATAAATTCCTTACCATCCAGTCTAGAGGTGGGAATTATGCTGAATTTACTATTTCAGTAAAACTGAACTCCAGATCAAATCCTGAGTGTCCTTGTTTCCATGCTTCTATTTAAGCCATTTTCTCTGCCTTAAATGCCTTTTTCTCCCTATTTCGTGTCCATGAGCTAAGTCCTCTACTTCATTCAAAGAACTCTCTAGTTTCTGGACTTGAATCAGATCGAGATTTTTTTGTTTGTTTTTGAGGTTATGAAGAAAGATTTTAAAAATCCCCCCCCCTTTTTTTTTTTTTTTGCAGTACACGGGCCTCTCACTGTTGTGGCCTCTCCCATTGCAGAGCACAGGCTCCGGACGCACAGTCTCAGTGGCCATGGCTCACGGGCCTAGCCGCTCCACAGCATGTGGGAATCTTCCCGGACCGGGGCACAAACCCGTGTCCCCTGCGTCGGCAGGTGGACTCTCAACCACTGCACCACCAGGGAAGCCCAAAAAATCCCCTTTCTTTAATTAAAAAGAACCATTCAATGATTAATTCATACAGAAAAGAAGTTTCCCGTTTACCAAATACGTGATATTTTCTGGGTAATATTGCTAATCATCACCCTTGCAGCAATCATTTAGGGAATTTCCTGTTTAATGATTGCTTATTCTGTTTCACATTGTCTTTACAACAATGAGCACCAATTATGTTTATAGAATTGGGCTGGGCACTATGTCACAAAGCACAGTGGTATGTGGCCCTACCACATAGGAGGACAGTGCTAGCCAATATGACACAAGGAAGCCAATTAGAGAGCAAAGTATTGTGTAAAAAACACATGAAATAAACAACCTGAATAATAAATCATAGATAATAAGACAGTACTTATAATGTTCAAAAAGATGACAAAAAGGGAGGATCAACATAGAACAAAATCCTTGAAGAGGCTGGATAAAGGTGATAGAACATGATTCTTATAGAATGAGTGAGCTGTAGCTAAATGAGTAAGGTGTCAATAGAGGGAAGGTGCATGGCTTTTGCGGAATAAGCATTACAGACTAGGGTGTAGAGGTGGGACCATGCACAGTATATGGAAGCACTTGAAGGAAACTGGTCTACTATGGCAGTGAGCACACATTAAAGTAGTCACCAATAAAATTGAAAAGTTAGGGAAGCATCCTGTTATCAGGGAAACTGAAATCCAGAGAGAGAAAGTTTAAACATTTTTATGGTCATAACAGAGAGTCACTTTAGGTTCTTGAGCTGGAAAGTTACAGGTGCCCTCAACCAGAGGTTGTGGCTCAGGAAGCAAAGATGGACAATTCTTGGCACTGAGCTGATAACTAACTGGGTCAGAGTGGGTACACAGCCCAGGGATAGAGAATCTGCCCACTGTGAATGATGACGATTATTATTAGTTAAGGCAATCAGACTGACTGCATAAAGGACTGTTCAGGGGAGAGAAAGGGTTAGAAAGAGGAAACTTGTAGTCAGAATCATATCATGAAACCATATAGTACATATGGGAGACCAAGAGAGAAGACAATTGCCTCCAGTAATGTCCTTGTATGTAAGGTGATCAGAGCAAAACTCCATTCTTTGGTTCTAGAAGCCTAACTAACACATTGGCATCATGAAAGTGATACTTTAGGAATATTTATCAAGCATCACTGCTGAATCTTGAACCTAGGTAACAGAAAAGCAAAGTGAACCACTAGGAATATATTGTAATATGTAAGCAAGCTGGACTTGGGAACACGAGGGCTAGAGACTGAGGTCATGGAGATGAGTATAGGAATAAAGAAACACAGGGCTTCCCTTCCCTGGTGGCACAGTGGTTGAGAGTCCGCCTGCCGATGCAGGGGACACGGGTTCGTGCCCCAGTCCGGGAAGATCCCACATGCCGCGGAGCTGCTGGGCACGTGAGCCATCGCTGCTGAGCCTGCGCGTGCGGAGCCTGTGCTCTGCAACGGGAGAGGCCACAGCAGTGAGAGGCCCGCGTACCGCAAAAAAAAAAAAAGGACTAAAGAAACACAAATATGTAATGATCTGACCATCATCAGAGCCAATTCTCTAATTGAGTTACATAGATAAATAATTTGTGGGGGGAATAATAAGTAAGGCTTATGTTCAAAATTGTAACAAGAGAGAGAGTTTTCTTTGGTTTCCTCCTTTGATTTCCTCCCTTCCTTCCTCGTTTTCTTCCTTTCCTTTCTTTCTGTAATGTAAAGAATGTATTGGTTGAACCACCAGCTCTCAATCATGCAATCAGATTAACTTGGATAACTGTGTCTATTTGTCCTGAGGAAAACAACAGTCGCTTATCAGCAAAGAATGGCTTTCTCAAAAGCCTAGTGTTTTTAAAAATAATTAACTCACAATGGACAAAAAATAATAATAATAATGAAGTGTATCACCCACGGTAATACTTGGATTCTAAACACAGGCAACCACAGCAATGGCTTAAAATCTGAAGAGTGTTTTGGGGGCCTGTGCTTCTCTATTTTCAGTGCTGAATTTTCAGATCTGTGTACCTTGTGGCAGAGTGACTACCATGCAAATTCCCCTGTGACTCTGCTGAGCTGTAAACCAGCTCATTGCAGCTGGTTTTGTGCTTAGCACTGTTACCAGGGAGCATTGGAGGAAAGAAAAAATATATGGCAGTTGCTCTCAAATTTTAGTGTGGGTAAGAATTGTTAGGAGACTTGTTATAATATAAAAGCAGATTCCTAAACCCTATCCCTAGAGATTCTGATTCAGTAGGTCTGGGGTAGGGCCCAGACACCTGCATTTTATTTTATTTTATTTTTTTTTTTTTTTGCGGTACGCGAGCCTCTCACTGTTGTGGCCTCTCCTGTTGCGGAGCACAGGCTCCGGACGCGCAGGCTCAGCGGCCCAACCGCTCTGGGGCACGTGGGATCCTCCCAGACCGGGGCACGAACCGGCATCCCCTGCATCGGCAGGCGGACTCCCAACCACTGCGCCACAAGGGAAGCCCTACCTGCATTTTAATGAATACTCCCCAGGTGGTTTTGATACAGGCAGTCCTTGGACAATGCTCTGTGAAACTGAATTGTGAAAATAACGTTCTAAGCGATCCATCCAGCATGACCCCATAGCAGGCAGTGCATCCTCCATTATATCAAGGAACACGTCGTATTATTGTGATTTGTTTATATTTTGTCTCACTAGGGTGTGAGCTTCTTGAGAGCATGTCTTGGTCAATTAATTTTATGTCCCCAGTGCCTGGAACAGTGAGTTTAATGAAAGATGATCTAAAGTTGATGCCACAAGTTCAAACAGAATGTTTCCCAATGACTGAAACAGATAAAAGAACATTGCAAATTAGAATCTACTGTTTGCCAGGTTATTTCCTTACTAAAATTTACTGTCCCAAGCCATATCTGGGATACCACTCTGACTTTGGGGGGAACTGTACCCTCTCTTCCAACCAAACTAAATATTACAAAACTAAATCACCACCTTCTCATATAAACTTACCTTTCTATCCACAGTGATTTTTTTTTTTAAGTGGGCAACTGACTTTGAGCTAACCTTGTGACCAAGGCTCATGGTCAATGTCATGGGATTTGTTCAGAAATAGACACAAGCCCAAAGCAGAACTGTTCAGTAATGTCAAAGACTTTTTATTTTTTTTAAGTGGAGCTAATGTAATACATTTTTCCCTTTTTATAATCACTCATTTATTTATTCATCCAGTAAAGTCATGTCACTTCTCTGTTCAAATACCAAATACTGACAGTGAACCTCAAGTCTCTTGGTGACCTGACCCATTTCCTTCTCTCCTGCCTCTGAGTTCCTTCACCTCAACTCCTCTGACTTCCACCTCACTCCACTCAGCCACAGCAGAGACAACTCTCCAGTCCAACTCCAGACTCAGGGCCTTTGCACTGACTGTATTCTCTGCCCCAAATACTCTTTTCACCCCCCATATTAACATGGTTCACCCCCTCACCTTCAAGTCTTCATTTGGAACTTGCAACTGCCTATCTTGAGAGCATTCCTCACCTCCTTTTTCCCTGCTCTACTTCCGTCTCATTTCATAGAATTTCTCACCGTCAAACATAGTAAAAAATTTTGCTTTTACAATTCACTTTTATATTATAAAATTTACTTTTATATTATAATTTGCTTTCATACTTTATAGCTTCCTTTTACATTATAATTATTATTTGTTTTCTTCCCCTAAATCCTCATCTAATATGAATTCCACAAAATCAAGAATCTTTGATGCATTTTAAGTATCTAGGATAGTGCTTGGCACACACTAAGCACATAATAATTCAATAATTTAATTTGTCCAACCAATATTGGAATGTTTCTATGTGCCAGGTAGTTAAGCAAACAGATCAAGCCGCTGTTCTCATGGAACTCATACGATAGTGATGAATACAGGTAACAACCAATAAATACATAATATAATGTCAAGTGCTGATAAAATGCTTAGAGGATAATAGAACGTAAAAGAGGGAGAATACCAGGGGTACTATACTAGAGAGGGTGGTCAGGTCTTTGAGATGGGCTTTGAGCAGAATCCTGAAGGAAATGAGAGAATGAAAATGTAAAGACTCTGAAGCCAAGTTTCTAGGGCTTGAATTTGGCTGTGCTATTGATTCACTGTGTGACATTGAGTAAGAAACCTTTCCATGAATTAGTTTCCTTCATCTGTATAACGGAGATAAAAATAGTATCTTTCTCAGAGGTTTGACACTGAGTATTAATTTATAGGTAAAGTCCACGGAACCGTACCCAAACACAATAATTACTCTATAATTGGCTATTACTATTGCTATCTTGAGATGGAGAATTCCAGAAGAGGATTTGCAATGGTAGCATGTTTGGTAGGTCCAAGGAACAGCAAGGAGACTTAGTATGAATGGTTGGAGGGGCCAGCGGTATACTGGAAGAAAATAAGATTTGAGAAATATCCATGGGCCAAATCATGGGTTTGTACTCATGAAGGTGACAGAGAAGAGCACAAGAAGTCCAAAATACCATGTTCCCCCACTGAATGGATGGAGGGAGACATTCTTCTGTAGGAGAGGACAAATTTTATATGCTGATGAATGTAGGGATGAGAAGAAAAAAAATTTGATGACACTTGAATTGCTGGGATCCCCAGAGATAGCTGCGTTTCTCTCCTTACCAAGAGTGATGCTCTTTCCATCTGAGGACCACCTCATAACCCTTCCAATAAGTCCACCTTTCTTATTTTCGTGGAATGAGAGGGCAGTTTCTGTTTGTCTGAGTTGGGTTTCTATCATTTGCAACCAATAGTGTCCAGAATAGTACACCTCCTAGCGGCCGTACAAAATAGGTACCACTATTATTATGTTTACTTTAAAAACAAAAAAAGGAAGTGCAACAAGTATTTTAAAAATCTACTAAATGGATTAACAAAGAACTGAAATCACAATGGTCTTATTTCTTCATATTTCTCTTAAATATCTACCTGCATTGGGGTTAGGAAATATAGACGTTGCTCCAGACTGCCTGGGTTCTTAGCTTTTTCATTTAAAATTCTGCTTTGTCATAAATAATTTCCTCATTTACAAAACCAAGCTAACAGTAGTGCATACCTTAGTGGGTTGTTGCAGTGTTCAGAAGTATAAACAAATGTAAAGCACTTAGAACAGTGCCCAGCATATGGTAAACTGTCAATCATATGTTGCTGTTTTTATTGTTGGTATTAGTAGTAGTAGTAGTAGTGAGCTGGCTGGGCCAGAGCTCCATACAAGTATGTCCTATTTTTCTTAGTTTTTTATTGTTATGATTGGTCTATGAATCAATTTCACCATTCCTTCCAGAGACGGCAGCACCAAACTCACAGCAGATCTATAACTATACCACTTCTGGCTCTCCTCCTGTAGAGCTGCCCATTTTCTATCTTGACATTGACTGTATCCTCCTCCCTTGTGCTCCCCTTGAAGAGAATTTATAATTGTTCAAAGTCCAGTATTTAGTCCTTCTCATTTCACTTTACGTTCCTTATCTGGACAATCTTACCACCTGCCCAGCATCAACTATCAAGTTGCTTTAGATGAATCCCCAAATCTACTATTATTGTTGTATTAGTTTCCCATCACTACTCTAATAAATTACCACAAACTTAGTGGCTTAAAACAACAGAGATTTATTATCTTAGAGTACTGGAGTCAGAAGTTCAAAATGGGTTGACAGAGCTGCATTCCTTTTGTAGGGTCTAGAGGAAAATTTGTTTCCTTGCCTTTTCCAGCTTCTAGAGGCCATCTGCTTTCCCTGGCTCACAGCCCCTTCCTCCACCTTGAAAGCTGGCACTTGTGCATCTTCCAATCTTTTTCTGACTCCAAGACCTCTGTTGGCTTCCATCATCACATCTGCTTTCTTTCCCGTACAGAATTTTGTGATTAATTTGGGCACACTCAGACATTCCAGGATAATCTCCCATCTCAAGAGTTTAACTTAATTACACCTGCAAAATCCTTTTCTATGTAAGAACACATATCCAAAGATTCTGGGGATTAAGACATGGACATCTTGGGGCGGGGACTACTGTTCTGTCTACCACACTAGTTTTGATTTTCCCCCAAGTGTTATATTTA
The DNA here is from genome assembly GCF_964270905.1 of Leucopleurus acutus. Lineage (NCBI taxonomy): Eukaryota > Metazoa > Chordata > Mammalia > Artiodactyla > Delphinidae > Leucopleurus > Leucopleurus acutus. The sequence continues at coordinate 124,705,240 of NC_139143.1, forward strand.
CATAAAATTGCCCAATCTTCTGCTTCCAAAAGTTCCAACTCTACTTAAAAAATATATTAAAATGTAATAATTCCTCAACACATGTTTAAGGAACCTACTCCCTCTCTTTCAACTAATGTTGCATAATCATGATTCCAGTCATCCTGACCAGAAAACACAATGAAAGGGTAAGATGATATTCAAAATGTGGTCCCTCGGGGGAATTCTGGCTTGAGTATTCAGCTAAGAAACCTGTAGCCAATCTCTTTTAACAGCAATACATCTCAGATCCTCACCTAAATATAGGGATAATAACAATAACTACTTAATAGATTTCCTTTTGAGAACTAAATAAGATAATTAATGAACAGAGCATATCACATCATAAGTACTCAATAAATGTTAGCTAGTTCCCTCATCCCCTGTATTAGTCGAGACAGTCTAGGTTTGCTGCAGTAACAAATAAACCTAAAATTTCAGTGGTTTACAGTCACAGAGATTTCTTTGTCATTCACAGATCATGCCTTTCATGGATCAAAGGGCTCTCTGCTCTGTATAAGCATTCAAGAACCAGGCTGAAAGAGAAGACACCTTTTCAGATACTGCAAGTTGCAATGATAAGAGGAAAAGAGAGAGCTCTGGAGGTTCATACATTGGTGATTAAGTACTCAGGCAAGAAATTACACACTTCATTTCCATGTACAACTTATTGTCTCAAATTAACCACATGACCCCATCCAACTACAGGAAGACAGAAAGTGCATTCAATGTGTTTGGAAAGAGAAAGAACTGGAATTTTTTGACTAATAACACTAATAATAGCCACATCACCAAATTCAAACTATTTGAGCCCTTTTTAGATTACTTTTGACATTACTTTTATATCCAGGCCCTATTTTCACTTCAACTGCCATTTTTAGAGTTATGCTTTAAATGATAGTTTGCCTGGACTCTGGCAATAATCTTCCTGGTTTTACCAAAGCGGTTTCACTTCCATTCTCTCATATCTTTAATGCATACTTCAAAGTGATGGTATTGTCCTAATCATATCACTTCCTCCTCCAAAAGTTTTGACAAAAGGCAGCTTAATATAATAGTTAATAGTTCTGGCCCTGGGGTCAGATCTAGATTCAGACAGATATGCTATCAGCCAGATAGGTGACTTTGGGAATATTACTTCAACTCTCTACTAAGCCTCAGCTAGGTTTTGAGGATTAAGTAAGATAATGTTTGTAAATTGCATATTTACCCACTATTAAATTTGATAACCATAGTTCAATAAATGTTAACTCTCATTTTCTCCACTGCCTAAAGAATAAAGTACAAAATCCTTACCATGACATTCAAGCCTTTTGTAGCCTGATATCGACTTAATTTCAGTCTTGTTTCCTCTGTTTCATGTTCCCCATGAACTTTATATTACAGCTCTACCACCCTGCATTCTATCAGTACAGCATAAACTCTCTTACAGTTCTGTCTTTTGACAGACTGACCCAATATCCAGAAATGCCCATTCCCTCTTTATCCTATAGAAAGCTCCCCCCTAGTCCAAAGCCTATCTCAAACACTAGACTCCTCCATGAAACCTTCAATAATTACCTAGTCAGAGTGAATTACTTTCTTCCCTTCTTCCTGGTACATTTAGTATAGCACTTATCTCCCGTTCCTTGGATTGTGGTCTTAGGTTTGCATCCCTACTAGATTCTAAGGCCCTTGATTCAATTCATCACATATGGACCAAGATGCTACTATGTACCCAGAACTGGGCAAAGACTGTGGACATATTAATTAACACAACAGATGTGGATCCAGCCCTCTTGGGCTATGCTTTTCCTCTGGGGTCCCTTGCCCATGAGTGTTTGTTGAATTGAATTATTTTCTTACACGAGGCAGACTGGAGAATCTTTACATTATTCCAGACTCCCTCCTCTGGATTCTTTCCAGGTTCCATGTATCTGCTTAAATTGCTTTGGTCAGCTCTAAACAGGAGGTTCTTTAAAAAGCTTTACAAATGCTGAAAACTGCGAGAGGCTCAACTCATGTTTCCTATAGTTACACTCCTGTTTATGCCCCAGAATCAAACTTCGCTTCATGAACAGTGGCTGTTTTGCTATACATTAAAATATGTGTTGGGGAAGGGCCAGATTCTCAGCCTGTATAGCTATAAACATTTTCTCCAAATTGCCTACAATGTGATCCACCCCACAAAGAATATATACAAAAACAAAGCCTTGAAACAAGGTATTTTCTCAACTTGGAATAAAATATAAACTACCTAGCAACTCTCTAACACTTCTTTTTTTTTAATTAGCTAATTCAGCGTGCCAAGAAAATATATCCCCCAGTCTCAAGAGATGCCGTCTCTGTGATGTCTTACCTGGTCACCTGTGTTCCTGTCAGAAAATTTGACTTGATCGTTTGTATTCCCAAGAGATGAAAATAGCAAGGTGGGGAGAAAGACCTCAGTTTCAGGAGCCTGACGATCCTGGGTTCAAATGATGTCATTTAATAAAGTATACACATTAGCCATCTAACATAATCTCCCTGAGCCTTAATTGTCTCCTTGGTAAAGTTCAGATAATATATATTTCATAAGGTGGTTGTGAAGATTAGCAAGACGGTGTATATTAGGTGTTTAGCAGGTATGGGATGTTTAGAATCACCTGGATTGTGGCAATTATTAGCTCCTGTGCTTTCCTCTCTATCAGCCTGTGTTGCCAGACCCTGAATGTCTTGAGAACCGTGACAATTTTTGAGAATGGTGATTATTTCAGCCACTGCACCCATTGCCTTGCACAGTGCTCAGAAAATAATTGTTTAATAGATAATTTATAAAGTCTGGCTATTTACAAGTCATGCAGGCTTTCTTTGACATCCGTTACCTACCTGCCATTAAGCCCTCTGTTTTACTGCCTGTCACTTCTCACTGAATAGTGACCCAAAGCTTGAAGCTAGTAAGTGGATTTGAATTGGTGTTAGAGGATTAGGGATTTAACTACTGTAAATGAGATGTGGACGGAGGATACTGTGCTAAAGAAATATTGTTATAGTCAACTTGGAAGAACTGACTTCAAATCAAACATTTTTAGCAATGACCTCGGAATGCCTTTTAAAATTAGAGTGCATTTATCTCTTGCTTTGAATTTTTCTTTGCATGTGGGTGTGCGTAAGTGCTCCTCAACAATGAATCTGCTAAGGGGTAGATGTGTATGCCCTTTCAGAAAACATGAATAGAGTGAGAGTAAAAGTAATTGTAATATCAGACTAAATTCAAATTTAAAAAGCGCAACGTCTTCATTTTACAGTCAATACATTTAAAGGGACAAAACCCAGTTTGGGTACTTTTGTCTTTTAATCAATAAAATGCCTCTTTCCCTTATTAGGCAGTAACAGTCAACTATTGTCAAAACCAATTTGCTCTATCAGTGAAGTAAATCATTACTAAACACACAGTACCCGTGTTACAGTTCTCCATCCTGTCCAGAGCAAGAAAATGGAAACGAAAAAACCATATTTTCTTTTACATTAGGAGTTAAAAACCAACAAAATATAAAGGAGAGTGAGTTTTCAGGCTAACATAAAAGATTCATTTTCATCTTTTCCTAAAACCAGAGGGAATTATCTATCTATAGTATACACTGTCTCTAATGATGCCTTTTAAAACCCACTCATTAAATACAAAAGGCCAGTAGATTTGTGACAGCTATCACCTTGGCAAATACAGCAAGCAGAGCTAGGAATGGTAGACACAGCCAACCTAGAAGAAGGAAAGAAAAGAAAAGGCTATTTTACTTCAAAAAACAGGTAGTCAGAAGCAAGAGGGTTGAAAAAATGGAAAAAGAATCTTTTCCCCTGTCCCTCACATAATCAGCATAAAACAGTGCTGGCCACATCGTCAGTACTCACTAAATATTGGCTAATCAACTCATCCAGTGGGGGAAAACTGAAGTCTTCCGTTACTGGAAGTATACTCTCAAGAACAGAAGGGCTTTTTACTAAGACCAGAAAGTCTCTGGGACCACGGGAGGTAGAGAATGCAGCTGCGTGCCAACCACACAGATTCTTCAAGCGATTGGACTTACTATTAGTCATCTAGGCAGGGCAAAGCTCAGAAAAGAAGAGCCGGGAAAGACAATCAGTTGAGAAAAAGACTGGCTGGCTCTTTGCATTCCTGCATGGAAGGGTTTCTTTCCTGGCACAAGAATCTTCTAGGCCTGTAGGGCTGGAGATCTCCCAGCTGTCAAAACCCTCTCCTCAATTTCCTGGTTCAGTGCCAAACCAGAAGTGTCCGTCAGGAAGAGCTGGTTGCTGCAGTGCAGCTGACATTCCTCCTCGGCTGCCTGGGCCTGGAACGTTCTGGAGAGAACCTACTTCTACAGGGTCACTGGGGACCAGCACAAATCCAGGTGGTGTTCTGAAGATCCTGGGAGCCACAGGTGCCAGAGAGACTGAGCAGCCCCGCTGGGTGAGGCAGAAGGAACTGCAGAGATAGGCTTTGGGCGGGACAGGAAAGCTATGCTGTTTTTCATGCTCGCACTGGCATGGAAAGGAAGATATTTCTTCTTGGAAGCCAGACCCAGGAGCAACCTCTGCTACTATGGGAACAGCTGTGGTAGCTCTTTGGGGATGGCTGATTTCCAGAATTCCGGGTTGGCAATCCGAGAAACCTCTCTAGTTTTTGGCTCTGAATTGATCATCCCACTAAAACTGAATGTTTTACTGGAATAAATAACGTTTCAGTCTGTTGTTTCAGGTGCAACTTATCTCTACTAAGTTTAAAGATATAAGACCAACTTCCACACTTTGAGTTTCTTCACAACCAAAAGCAATACAAATACAGATTTGGAAATCCTTCTGAAGATTTTAATCTCAATGCACTGGGACTTGGGGATTTACACATATAATTCTCATTAATACTAATAGATGTTAGAGTATGAGCACCGATTCCCTTGTGTTGAAATGAAAACATAATCATATGGATACTGATAAATACATTTTTAATTCTGATTTTATGCAGATTTAACATAGTATTTTACACAACACTTAGCAGACTCTTCGGAGACAAAGACTGTCTCAATTAATTCTCCCCAAAAGAGACAAACACATTCATACAAACTCCTGTTATTTCTTTATGAATATTGATTTCTTTTGTACAGATGAGGTTGGTTAAATTGTTGGTAGTAGTTTAAATCTATGCAGTGTTAAGATTTTTCAACTGTAAAATGTTCTTTGTTTGCAACCATACCCTCTTTACATGTACCAACCTCACGACCCATCAGAGATTTTTTTCCAGGTGATGTTTTAAAACTGAGTTGTGACTCAATCTTTTTACAGTGTTTTAGTGCCACCTCCTGGAAAAATCTTTAAAAGCAAGAGATTCCGAAATCGAACGAACCTATGTTTTCCAAGCCAAGAAACAATTAGCTGAGGAAGTCTACTAATAGTCACAAAGGAAAATAAAAGAATTTCTTTTTTTAATGAAGAAGAAGAAGAAGAAAAGAGAACCAGTCAAAGAAAAAAAGGTTTTTGTTTGTTGTTTGTTTGTAAGGATAAAGGGAGAACAAAATCAGAAGGAATCAATCATAGGAAGAATGAATAGATGTGAGACTGATGCAAATGTGGTTTTGTTACTGTTGTTATTGTTGTTACACTCAAAATTTAGCATATTTTTGATTGACACAGTTTCACCTCACACCGGTCAGAATGGCCATCATCAAAAAATCTACAAACAATAAATGCTGGAGAGGGTGTGGAGAAAAGGGAGCCCTCTTGCACTGTTGGTGGGAATGTAAATTGATACAGCCACTATGGAGAACAGTATGGAGGGTCCTTAAAAAACTAAAAATAGAACTACCATATGACCCAGCAATCCCACTACTGGGCATATACCCTAAGAAAACCATAATTCAAAAAGAGTCATGTACCACAATGTTCATTGCAGCTCTATTTACAATAGCCAGGACATGGAAACAACATAAGTGTCCATCGACAGATGAATTGATAAAGAAGATGTGGCACATATCTACAATGGAATATTACTCAGCCATTAAAAGGAATGAAATTGAGTTAATTGTAGTGAGATGGATGGACCTAGAGTCTGTCATACAGAGTGAAGTAAGTCAGAAAGACAAAAACAAATGCCGTATGCTAACACATATATATGGAATTTAAGAAAAAAAAATGTCATGAAAAACTTAGGGGTAAGACAGAAATAAAGACACAGACCTACTAGAGAATGGACTTGAGGATATGGGGAGGGGGAAGGGTAAGCTGGGACAAAGTGAGAGAGTGTCATGGACATACATACACTACCAAACGTAAAATATGTAGCTAGTGGGAAGCAGCCGCATAGTACAGGGAGATCAGCTCGGTGCTTTGTGACCGCCTGGAGGGGTGGGATAGGGAAGGTGGGAGGGAGGGAGACACAAGAGGGAAGAGATATGGGAACATATGTATATGTATAACTGATTCACTTTGTTATAAAGCAGAAACTAACACACCATTGTAAAGCAATTATACTCCAATAAAGATGTTTAAAAAATTAAAAAAATAAAATTTTTTTTTAAAAAAGAGCCCATATGGTGTTTAAGAAAGAAAATTAAATTTTTAAAATTTAATTACCTTGAACTTGATATAGGGTAAACTGCAAAGACACAATCCTCAGTACAAGCAAGGGCTGATTTATCTAAATTTAACAATACAGCTGCTAACAAAACATGTGGAGTATCTAAAGACACGATTGCTGAAAGGTCGTGCCCTCTCAGTTGAGTATAATGAATTCTCCAATAAGCAGTTCAGCATCGGGACATTACAGCTTATAAGGCCTCCCAGCCCGGACTCCCCACCCACTACTTCCTAAGAGAAAAAATGAAGGAAAACACTCTTTTTTATTTAGAGATCTCATTTAAGGAAACAGTCCATGGGAAATACAGTTCTACTTCAAACAAGAAGTGCTTATTGAATTTGAATGTTAGGATCTGGGAGAGTTGACCTAAAAAATTTAACGGAGGCCACTGCGCCTCATCACACAAAGCTTAATGATAATTGTGGAAAGATAATTTGAATTTTTAAAAATCTCCACATTTTAATCAATCACAGGTTTATTGGGATTTTTTTTTTAAATAAAGTATTTTTATCTCCCTAGGACTGGAAAGAGGAAATTTAAGAGAGGATTGAAGCAGTGTTTTAATTTTTTTAAGCCAACAACCTTGAAAAGGCAGTCTCTTTGAGCCAATCAACACTTAGAAAATGAAACATTTCTTATTTGAATTAGATCATTGATTGCTTTACTTCCATATTGTAATGTGCCATAGAATCATTCCACACATATATGCACAAACATATGCACAAAGACACACGAAAGAATCTTTTAATTCTGTCCTCAATTTAAAGCAAATTTTAGGTAGGCCCCCTTGACTGCTCTTCCAAATTCCAGCCAGATGAGTATTTGTATTTAAATGGTATGTGGAACAGTTACAGGCTAAGGGTTTATAGATTAGGCTGCATCATACTGAAACAACTTATTTTTTCCACAGTTAGGAAAGCTGTTGGAGAAGAATAAAAGCTATTTCTATAAATACCACCAAAGAAGACATTTAAAGTGAATACATTCTTTTCCTTAAACCAGGATTTCAATCATTTTTATGTCTATTGTCCAAGAAAAGCCCTAATATTAGATAGCTCTTACCACATTCTCAGATACTATAATATTATCTTCTTGATGGACATGCCCAGCTTCTATTAAATACTAATGGTGGTTCCACACACACCTCCTGAGGACACGGTAGCCCTGAGCAGCTTTTACATCACACATAGGAATGTGGGGATATGGTTTTCTTGATGTACTTTAGCAGTGCATTAAAATGGATTATATTTCTACTAATGTACCTCATGAAAACAGATTGTCCTGTCAACTTCTGTGGATGAAGAACAAGGAGATGGACTTCAAGCCATTACCAATTCAAACTGGTTTAAGAGAAAGTAAGAACAGTGGTTTAACACCCAGTGGATGTGTCTACATTAAACCTCTCTATCATTATACAACACTCGTCTTTATTGTGTGTGTGATTATATATGTTTGCCTAGGCTTATGATCCATTGGGTACAAACAAAACCACCTTAATAGATAACGCCTACTTTTCTTCCATGTCATCTAGCTGTAACATGTCTCTCCAGTTCTCCCATAGTCATTTCTGAAACTGACTGGAAAAGTGAGGATCCTAGGTGGATATCACTGTCTCCATATCAACTTGTAAGCAAAATCACAAGAGGATATTATTATATTGAGTTAAATGAATGATTGATTTCCACTCTACTGTGCTGTATCCCAAGAGCTTTCAACCTCCAGTGTTGTCCTGACATTAAAAAAATTCTTCTAAAATAGTTGGGTTTTATTTGTATTTAAATAAGTTATATTTTACACCTTTTCTAAGGTGTATGAAATACAATTAAATAAAAAGCTATCGCAACTACAAAACAAATGTAAGATTCATGAAGAAACAACCCACTGTTTTTAGGATTCTGAATATGAGCTGATTCTTGAAGCAATTTTTTTATGTGAAAATAATTACATATGTACTCATACAAAAAGTCTTAAAGGCTTTGAAGGGAGGTAAAGAAATAATATTTTAGGTATCATCTGTAATGCAGAATATTTATTGTTTTCTCTCTATTGGTCTTAGAACACTATCTTAACCTCAAGGTCATTTTGTGCCTACAGAGTCGCAAATCGTGAAATATGATCATGGTGCAAACTGACAGAACTTAAAATAGCTTTTCTTTTAGGAGAAAAAACTGTCATTTTTATATAGCTTTATAAAATATTTATTAAAACATAAAAAACCTTCCATTAATTATTTTTTCCTATAATAATATTTCTTAGTGATACTATATGGAACTTAATGCTATAGAAGTTACACAAAAGAGACTATCTACTAACTAACAAGTCAAAATCTGTAAATAACCCAAAAGTCCTTCAACTGGCGAATGGATAAACAAACCATGGTACAGAGGTTATACAATGGAGTACTACTCAGCCACAAATATGAGCAAACTATTGTTACACACAATCATTCAGGTGACTCTCAATAACTGAAGAGAGAAGCCAGTCTTAAATGGCTACATACTGAATGCTTCCTTATACAATAGCATTTTTAAAGAGACAAAATGATAGTGATCGAGAACAGATCAGTAGTTGCCAATGGAAATGGATGAAGGGAAGGTGTGACTACAATGTGATAACACAATGGAGTTGTTTGGGATGAAGTGCCTGTTTTGTAACCTGGTATGGGTGGAAACCATACATGTCTTAAAAATTCATGTAACTGTAAGCCAAAGTAAAAAGTCAATTTTCCTTTATAATAATTTTAAAAAGGATCCTATCTACCTATGTACTAGACATAAAGAAAACTGGAATTTAAAATTTATGACTTAAGTCATTGATAAGAAACAACCATGAATTTACATAGTTTTGTTTATAATAACATTTTCTTCCTTTATTTTATCCACTTAATTCATTTTTTCAACAAATAATTATTGAGAGTCTATTGTATCTTATTATTACGAACATAGGTGGTTGAGAAAAGTCAATCATAGCTCTTCTTTAGTAGAAATTCACTATTTGTTTATTCTACTTCCTCACGTCTCACTTCTCCTGAACCCATCTAACCGAGGTATTACCGCTATCATTCCCTTGAAACTGCAATTATAGAGGTCATTAGTGACCCTCATATTGGGAAACCCAGTCCTCAAGTTACTTGAATCAGCATCTTTTGGCACAGTTACTCACTCTTTCTTCACTTAGCTTCTGGGACTCCACCACCTTTTCTTTTCTCCTATCACTCTTTATTTTTGATTCTTTGCTGGATCCTTCCTTTCATCCATATTCCAAATTGTTTCCCTGTTTGAGAGCTCAGTCTTGAGCCTATTCTCTATTAATATTCACTTCATAGGTAATTTCATGAAATGACCCTTAAATTAATATATCCACTGTCACCTTCTTCCTTAATTGCCCAAATCCTCTATCAAATTGCCTAACAACTCCATTTTGATGTTTAATAGGTATTTCCCAAAAAATTTCCACCACTACAAACAATAACAACAAACACAAACACAAAATAATAATGATAACCCCTGCCCCTTGTACCCTCTTCTCTGTCTCAGGAAATGTCAATGCCATCCTAGAATTTTCTCAGGCCAAATCTTTTAGTCAACCTTGACTCATTCTTTTTGGAAGACAGAGGTACAATGAAGCTGAAAAGGAGATATTGGATAGACACACAATATAATTGTAGATCACTTAAATATTTTTTTAATTAGTGTAAGAGAAAGCCATTGCTTTAAAGAGTGAGTTTACATAATTGGGTTTATGTGGAAACTATGTTGGGTGGGATGGTTGCAAGATAGGAAGGAGGGAGGGAGGGAGTTATGACACCAGAATAACATTCCTGGAGAGAAATGTTGGTATCCTAGATTTGTGGAAATTGAAACTGTTAGGATTTGATTATGTATGGGACTTGGAGAGTTTCTAATGCATACAACTAAACAGATGGTTGTGTCACTAGAAGAGGACCTGTGTTGTACGCATTTTTGTTTGTTTTCTTGGAGAGATGGGTAGAAATCATTTGTTTAGTTTTAGCCATGTTTCATTTAAGGTGCTTTTACCACAACCAAAAGAAATATCAACTAGCAGTTGCATATACTTGTAAGCAACTATGGGAGGTAAGTAAATCTTAAATATATGTAAGAGACATATATTTCTGAGTCATTTGCATATTGAGAAAAATTTAATCCATAGGTTTTAGTGATATAGGTTATGGTGTATAGTGTAAAATTAGAAGAGAAGATTATTTAATGCTGACCCTGGCAATGTCAGTGTTCACTGGGTAGGTAGAGAAGAATGAACCCCCAAAACCAAACAGGATAAGTGACCTGGAGAAGAATGAAGTGAAAACATATTGTGACATGGAAACCAAAAAAGAGAGTTATTTCAGGAAGGGTGAGTCTAAAGCACAGGATCCTGATGGAAGTTCAAGTAAATTATTGATAATTGTCTGAAAAATTTAGGAAGATGGGTATCATTTGTGGTCTTAACATGTATTGTTTTGGTGAAAGGATGAGGTCAGAATACTGACAGAACTAAATAAATACGTAAATTGGAGGGAAGTAAATGCGAAATTTTAGGTGATTATGTTGAGAAATTTGGATAAAAAACTTTTAAGATGGGAAGTAAGAGAAGGCATGAAACTAGGAGCAGCTAATGGCTAATACAGTGAAAGTTGGAAAAGTCAAACAGTCAAGCTGATTGGAATTGAGGGCTTTTCCAGGTGAATATGATGAGGGGGAAAAATACAGAGAAAAAAGTTTAAGACACTAGCAAGAGTGTTGTTGAAATGATGAACCATAAAGTTTAACCCGGATGACAAGGCATGAAAGGTAGCTGTTGACAAATTAAGGAATGAATGGGTAAGAATGGATAAGTGATATGGACGGTATTGAATAGTTGAAAAAAAAAAGGAATGTTGAATTAATAAGCTGAACATATAAGAGGACATGGTAAAGAATGTAAGGCTTGGGCTTCCCTGGTGGCGCAGTGGTTGAGAGTCTGCCTGCCGATGCGGGGGACACGGGTTCGTACCCCGGTCCGGGAGGATCCCACATGCTGCAGAGCGGCTGGGCCCATGAGCCATGGCCGCTGAGCCTGCGCGTCCAGAGCCTGTGCTCCGCAAGGGGAGAGGCCATGGCAGTGAGAGGCCCGCGTACCACAAAAAAAAAAAAAAAAAAAAGAATGTAAGGCTTGAATTACTTATTTTAGAGAAAAAGAAATCGGAGGTGATGGCATGATGTTAGGGACAACCCCTGGAGTGGATTGTTAAAGTGAAGTAAAAGAGAAAGCCATTGGAGCTGAAGCGGTCAGAATACTGAGAAGCCAGAACACTGAAGGTTCATCCTGTGAGCAGCGAAGTACATAAAATGATGACAGTAAACTAGGCAACACAGTTTTCAATACATTGACTTGAGAAAAAAAGAATTTCTTTACAAGAGAGTAGAAGAACAGTGGACTGGAAGTAATAATGGAGATAAATGGGAACATCAAAGCCTAATTCCTGGTCATGAGCTATATTGGGTGAGGGAGAGTAAACAGAAAAGGGCAGAAGTAATGTCCGCAGGAAGGAGGCCATTCTCTGTTAAGACAAGATGATGGAAGGAACACTGAGCTATCCACTGAGGATATGGTAGGGGTTGCCAATTACGGAGGAGCAACTCCAGAGGATATGGATGGTTTAGAAGGTGCAGGACTGCAGCCCAAGGGCAAAGTAGTACAGAGTATTATAGAAAATATGGAACATCAGAGCACAGATGGGCCACAGAAGCAGACAACTGGGATCTCTAACTGATTAAAACAGATCAGAAGTGTGCAGAGTTAGATACAACAGCAATCTTGTTGAAGACAATGGGTCTTATTTTATCATTTACCCTGGTTAGTAGGGATCCCAGATGCCTGGAACACTGCATATTATGTGGCTTGGCTGTTAGAAAATGCTAAGACTGTCAACTATACACACTGTACAGAGTCACAGACAGTTGACTCAGTTGCTAAGCCTTCAGAATGAGAGTTAACTCAAATATTTGACAGATTCATGATTTACAAACAAAAACAACTTCAAAGGCTATTGATAGATGTAACCTGCCTAGCCTTCTAGATTAGAAAAGAAAGATGATATGGACATTTAAAAAAATGATAAATTATAAAATCATGTTCAACTTTTGGCATGATTAATTACCTTTCAAATTAAATATGAAGTTAAATTTCTTAGCATATGAGGTTGGTCTTCAGACTTGAAACTTTTGGCTTAGCCCTCAAATGTAGCAAAATCCTGCTCCCAGGTAGGCATAACAATATCTAGTTAAAAAGAAAAGTTTCTTATTCTGAGCCTCTTTCACAGAGAAAAAGTACATCTTAGGAGGCCAGCAGACGTCAACTCAAATCCCACTAACCACAACTGAGTCACATGATCCTGGCCTAGCTGCAGGGATGCTTCAAAGCATGGTTTGGGGGACAGTTCAGCCTCTATGGTGAGAACTTGACTACACTGGCAAAGAAGAAATTCGAGGGAAGAAAGATGACTAATGGATGGGGCCACCAGTGCCATCTGCCTTCAGAAGATTAGGTGTCCTTCTAAGTGATGTCTGTGTGTGTGTGTGTGTGTGTGTGTGTGTGTGTGTGTGTGTGTGTAAATACATCTCTAAAAACATTAAGGAGGGACTTCCCTGGTGGCGCAGTGGTTGAGAGTCCGCCTGCTGATGCAGGGGACACGGGTTCGTGCCCCGGTCCAGGAAGATCCCACATGCCGCGGAGCGGCTGGGCCCGTGAGCCATGGCCGCTAAGCCTGCACGTCCAGAGCCTGTGCTCCGCAGTGGGAGAGGCCACAACAGTGAGAGGCCCACGTACCGCAAAAAAAAACAAAAAAAAAAAACATAAATACATTAAGGAAATATAGTAAATCTTTCCGGTTTGTCAAATGTCTCTTAATAATTTTGTTTATAGGACTTATTTTTCCTTATAGAAACTTTTAATCTTTTGTAGGTCAACCGTTTCCTTTATAGTTTCTGGCTTTACGGCATGCATAGAAAAGTTGTCCTCTATCAGAAATTCTGAAATAGTCACTTCTATTTTCTTCAACTGTTGTCAAAATCTTACTTTTTAATATTACATGCATTGCTCTATCTGAAATTGATTTCAGTGAGGTATGGATTTTCATTACATTTACCCCCAAAGGCTAACTAGTTTTCTCAGCATCATTTGTTGAATAGGCCAATCTGTTATCCATGAATTTGAAATACTGCATTAAAAAAATGCTAAAAATCCATAAAACTCAGACAGGTTCCAAATTCTTATTTTTTTTATTCACCTACTTAATTAATGCTGCTTTAGTCTTGAATTTTAAAATATGAATGGAAAGCAGAGAAAGAATGGAGATAAACCTGCCACGTTTAGTCCAAAGTATACCTGGAAGATTACAGGTTTGCACCCACATTTTAAGATGAACCAAAACAACCTCATGAAGAGAAAGAAAACTTCTTTGGAAGTGAGAAGACCTCTCCCTGACTTTGTCAGCCCCATTCAGCCACAGGCTCTAGAGATATTCTGTCTTTAAATTCCAGCCCCGTTCTGCTGAGCAGCCAGAATATTTTTCACACAAAACAAATAGTTGTTGATCTCCTACTGTATGACATGCACTGTTCCAGGAACAGAAAAAAAAAATAGTGGTTGAGACCAAGTCCGTGCTTTTACTGCACAAGGAAGCAAGTACACGGTATAATTTTACACAGTGCTAAGTACAAAGAAGAAAACAAGTGGGGAGATGAAAGCTGACTAGAGTCTGTTGGGTACTTTCAAATCGATGACCAGGGAATGCTGATCTGAGTGGTGATCTGAAGCCAGTCAGGAGAGCCTAGAGCATTTTAGGCAGAGGCAATTTCAAACGCAAAAGTCGGGGATTGGAATGAGTTGAGAATTTGGGATATTTGAGGAAAAGAAAAGGCAGGAGTGCAGTGAGGAATGGGGATGGGGAGAGTGGGAAATGAGGTTGGAGGACTGGGCAGGCCAGCAGATCAAATAGGACATCATGGGCCTTGGTAAGGAGACTGGATTTTAGACCCACCAGCTAGGTGGTCTTTAAATGAGCTCACTGCCCTTAACTCAGAACCTCATATATTTAGAAGATCCTTCACGAGCTTCCTGCTTTAACTTTACTGCTGCCATCAGAATCCTTACTCTAGCCTTTTCCTGCATCTCGTGGCACTAGAGCCATTGGTAGCAATGATCAGTGGAGAAAAGATTCTTCTAACCCTGCTTTTACAGAAAAGGCAAATCTGACTTCATCACTCTCTTATTCCTTCTGTGGAATTTTTCCTGATACTATTTCTTTTTCTGGTGTTTTGTTGCACTCTTATATTAATTACAGTGCTTAATATCTACTAAGGTCACTTACTGTGCACCAGGTAATGTCCTGGGGATTTCCCATGTATTAATACATTGAATCTTTTCAGTGATGCGGTGGAGTAAGAACTGTCATTGTTCCCACTTACAGATGATGAACCTGGAGCATAGACTCTGCCCTCAGTCACACAGCTAGTAAGTAAAGGAGCTGGGATTTGAATACAGGAATATGTCTAGAGCCCTAATATCGAGTCATTATGCTTTGCTGCATCCCAAAAGCCTTTGTCAGTGATGCTGTGTATTGGATTGATGTTGAGGTCCTTGGAGAAACAGCAGAGAATTATTTGAGAAATGCAACTTCCGAATAACAGGAGCCCACAATGTGCCTATTTATTAGGCTTTGAACATGTGTCTCTTTACTTAATACTCACAATGGCCCTATAACACAAGCATTTCTTTTGTCTGGCACTATAGCCGATTTCTAATATCACTACACTACTGCTTCTCAGTATCTAGCAATGCCCTAAGCATCCTCAGAGGAGGGTCTGGGACAGCCGTTAGAGTCATCCTTTGGCCAGAAGACTGCATGTTTTTACCTTGGTGGCTAAATATTCAGGCTTGCCTGAGGTCCAGTGCAATCCTTCTGACTAATGGAAGACAATAGATATCCAGAGCTCCTCTTTGATTGGCTTACCCATTGCTGGAGCTTATTGCTTGAGGGCCACAATTAAGCAATTGTCTGACCCAGGGGAGATGTTCAGTCATGCTCACTGAGGAGATGAACAGTGCCCCTGAAATGCTAACAAATTCAGCCTCTCACCCTGTTATTTTTAGAAACACAGATATAACTCTCCTTGTTCACTTCCATTTCCTTGATTGACTCTTATCTAACTACACATATAGCATGTGGGCCAGGCACTGTGTTAAGTACTTAAGAAATAATTTGGGACCCTGAAACTTACAATCTGATGAGTGAGGCACTACTTTTTGCAGATAAAGAAAATGAGGCATAGAGAGATGAATTTACCTTTCTAAAGTAACAAAGACAAAACTAGTATATAGTACAGACAGGCTCAAAACACAAGAAGCCTGTTTCCAACTTCTGAGCTCTTAACCACCTTGGCACTGCCTTAATATGGGCAGTTTTGTCACTGAGAACCTCCTCATGTCTCACTAGCCCAATGGCAAAAGTGAGAGGTCATTTATAGTTATATTTACATTATAGTATCTTGAAGCCACTATCCGTTTACTTGTAATAATTTCCATTTATTCCAGAATTCACTCTTCATATAAATGTTTACACAAATCCTCAGAGCTGCTTACATTCTGTCATAAATAAGTCCCTTTCAGAGCTCCCCTGTTGCCAATGGCATCACTCAAGGCTGAACTCCACAAGGTACTTATAATTGATGGTGTCCCACCCTCCCCCAGGTGGTTTGATTGCCTGCAGCCTCATAGCTGGCCACCATTACCCGCAGTGGACTGTCATTGCTAATAGTGGAGCCAGATATTTAGAGTCTTTGAGAGCCCATCTAAAAGTGCCAGCAGTCCTCCCAGATGCAAAACGTTCTGTCTCCAAGGATTCATAGGTCAAAGAGAAGGATGTGCTCTCCTCACTTACATCCAATCAGAGACTAACCACAACAAAGCTACCTGGACCTGAAATTATACTCTTCAGTGGCACAGCACTTTCAGTTCACACACCTGTCCATTTCCCCGGAGAAAAACCTGGATCTGAAGAGGCTCCCACATCAGCTACTCCCTGTGCCCCACCCCGGCACTCCCCTCCGATGGGCCAGCACTGCTGCTGTCCGACCACCCATCCACACTCTTCCTCTCTTCAGACTGGGCTCCTCTTAGAGCCTTCTTTGTTTCTTTATAACAAAGATTCACTGTAGATTCACTGTAGATCCAGATTCACTGGATTCACTGTAGAAAATCAGGCATTTTTCTTTTTATACTAAACTTCAGTGAAGCAAGAGAGGTCAAGGTTCTAATAATTCTCCATGCTCCACTTCCAGAATTCTTCTTTGAACTTTCATGTAAACCACAGCTCCATACAGTGGAAAGTGCTTCCCAGTTTTACCAAGCAAGCTGTTCAAAGAAAGCTATTACCTAACATCATCTACTAATGGACCTATGCCTTGGCCTTGCCCATCCGGAACAATTTACTATTACATTTTGCTTTGAGATTTTTTTTTGGTCTGCCATTGTGACTTTTATCCATCCTCAGCACGTTCCAAAATTCAAAATATTAACCAACACAGATATTTTGAAGTATTATGTTCAAATCTATAATTCAATGTCCATAAATTACAGAAGATCTTTTCCCTCAACCCCTAAGCGTCCTTTATTTTTTTAAAAATCTTTTTAAATTCTTAATTGTTCTAAAGTTAGTTTCTTGTACTTTGCTCTTCTTATATCTAAGAACTAACAAAATAAATAAAAGACGCGCAAACTATCCTTCATAGCAATGTATATGTGTTTATTCCACTCCAATTATGAAAAGTATAGATGACAACTCTTTCAGAATGATTTCCCATAAATAACAGTTACAGTTTTAATTATTCATCAGGAAGAGAAAAACTCAGTAACAAGCCTAAATATTACAGTTTTCTAAAGCTCAGTCAGCTTTTCCAACACTAATTGTTTAAGAGTTAGAATAGTCTGAGGTTCACATGTACTAGATTCTAAATTAAGTCTGAAATTCTAATTCTAAATTAACTCTAAAATGAGCTCTCTTCAGACCACATACATAGCTCTAAATCCTACAACCCCTTCTTCAAAAGACAGGAAATTTGAAAGAAGTTAATTTCTTGTTTGTGGTGGGGGGAGGGACGGCAGGGAGCCTACAATTCAGCTTAATCCTTCAAAATGGCTAATCCAGAGGGAGGAAGAAAGAGAGGGAAATGGCTCGTTTACAGCTGTCCCTTTCCTGGTTTCCTAGAGAGAAGATTTCAAGTGATTTTTTAACCTAAATCTAGTCTTCTCGGAAATCTGGTGATGGGTCGACTAGAGTCCCCACAAATTCATGTCCAACCTGAACCTTGTAACTTGAACTTTTTTGGAAATAGTGTCTTTGCAGATGTAACTAAATTCAGATAAGGTCATACTGGATTAGGGTGGGCCCTAACATCAGTGACTGGTGTCTTTGTAGGAAGGGGAGAGGGCACACAGAAAAGCATATAAGAAGATCATGTGAAGACAGAGGCAGAAATTAGAGTTACACTGCCATAAGTCAAGGTAAACAGAAACTGGAAAAGACAAGGAAGAATTCTTTCCTAGAGCTTTCAGAGGGATCATGGCCCTGGTGACAACTTGATTTCAGACTTCTAGCCCCGCCAAAAAGTGAGAGAATACACTTCTTTTATTTTAAGCCACCCAGTCTGTGATACTTTTTTATAGCAGCCCTAGGAAACAAATACGTATGGGAATACTCATTTAATGCTGCTGCTCTGTGCACACCAGAACACAAGTTTGAGAAGATTTGAATAAGTCATTTTTTCACCTGGAGTTTTAATCATTAAGAGGTACAGACTCTGGTGCCAAGTTGTCTGGTGGACTAGGCAGCTCAGGCTGCCCTAGCAAAATACCATGGACTGGGTGGCTTAAACAACAGAAATGTATTTCTCACAGTCTGGAGGCTCAGGAATCTAAGATCAAGGTGCTGGCCAACTCAGTTCCTGGTGAGAGCTATCCTCCTGTCTTGCAGAAGACCACCTTCTTGCTATGTCCTCACATGGCAGAGAAAGAGAGAGAGAATGCACTCTGGTATTCCCTCCTCTTTTAAGGATACCAGTCCCATTAGATTAGAGCCCTATTCTTATGACCTCATTTAATCTTAATTACCTCCTAAAGGCCCTACATCCAAATATGGTCACATTGGGGGTTAGGGCTACAACATATGAATTTGGGGAAGACACAGTTCAACCCATAGCACCAAGGTTTAATGCAAGTCTTCCACCTTTTAGCCATGTAATCTTAGACATGTTATTTAACATCTCTGCTGTCAGTTTGCTTCTTTGTAAATGGTAATAATAAAAAACTCCCCCTTCACAAAGTTGTTGTAAAAATTACACGTATTAATATATCTAAATTATTTTGAACAGTGCCTTACACACAGCATATGCCACATAAGAATGAGCTAGAATTCTAATTATCAGGACACACATAAACCTTGATTTGACCCTGGTTTCTTTTTTCTGTTTCTTTTCTTTTTTTAATGTTCAGTCCAGTAGAATAAAATTGCTCTTCTTATAATGATGGCCTTATAGAAGAACATGATATTCAATGACAGCCACATTTTTAGATCCTAAATACAAAGTTTCATTTGGGCATTCATTCATAGACTGACTTACGCTATCCCTGAAGCTACCATATTTATAAACATTTGTAATATTTGTACAGCAACCCTGCTCTTATTACTCTTTGTCAATATTTTCCATCTTTCATGGGGCCATAATATCACTGATCACATGAAAATCAGAAGAAAAATCTGCTGGAGATCCTTTACTTTAAACATAAATGTTTTTCTTTTTTTAAAAACAACTTCACACAAGACAATGACTTAGAGCTTGTAACTGTAGAAGATACATTTATATGTCACTCTAAGTGTGGCTTTTCTTTTAGATCCAAGTTTTTTTTTTAAAATTATTTACTTCTCTTGTGCACATATGAAGAGTGAAGTGATATATTGCCTCCTTTAGTAGAAGAATTTCAGAAATAGTTAAAAGATCCCAGTTTCATATTAGTGTCATCTGATGTTTCAATAAATTTTAATTTAACTCCAATAATGATTTGAATTTCTTGTACAATTCATGGGGTAAAAGTAAAATTATTGAAAGTTAATTCTGTTGAAAGTTAGATATCTGACATTCTTGTGAATACTTTTCTTAATTAAGTTAGAAAGTTTAGCACTACAGTGATAAAACAAATACAAATATTGAAGAATAACAGCATAATTCTACCAGTGTTCTTATAAGTTAAAAATATATAGAGAGATATTCTTAAATTGGTTATCATGCATGTATAATTTTCATTTACATCTAAACAAATAGCAGTGTCCTATAAATAAAAACAATAGCTATAGTTGTCAAAATTTACAAGCATATACATGTATATAGATTAACTATAAAACCTTTTCTGATTAAGTTAATGTTAAATTTAAAAAAGTACATTCTCTCTGAGGCTAACTTATTCTTTTGCTTCCCACATCAATAATATTTTGAAAATGTTGGCTCTTTGAACAATTGCTTTGTCAATCTAGCTAAATGTGCTACAATGATATTGAACATTTTTTTAAAGAATCCTCTAAATGTTGATGTATTTTTTCAAAACAAGAAAATAGTAATAGTTAAATTAGTCAACAAATGGAGTTCCTTCCAAATTTCATATCTGAAGATTTTAGCAAATTGAAATTATTGACAGCTTGGAAACTAGAACACATTGAAAGATTCATTACTTTTAAATTAGCTGTATAATGCAAATTAGAAGAACATTTGAAAAAATGTTTTTAAATAAAGTTAATAAACCCATGGTAAAATATACACTTAAAAAAAGTGCCAGTGACATAATATTAGAGATAATTATGACTAAACCATGACTAAAGTATGTGAAAATGTACCAAGAATAATTATTCACATTATGTTCATTTTTAAGTGAGATATTTAGTTTTTAAATATTGCTTTAACAAACACTGTTTGGGGAGAACATTTTTGTTCTGAAATAATTCTTGAATATGATCATTTTATGTCTACAAATGAAATTAATTTAATTTGTCTACTCATAAGTGAGTATTTTAAAATCATATTACCTTAATTAGTTTTAATCCTCTTTCACTCCTCAAGGTGTTCTGGTTTGGAAGATAAACATATGCCCACCTTACTTATAAACCTTGTAAGACTTTGTCTTTTACTCTGATGGGAATAAAAAAAAAAAAACATGTAGAGCTAAAGAGTGATGTGATACAGCTTATAGATTATAGAGAGAGAATATACATATTCTCTTATATTCTAGGATCACTTTATCTGCTATAGTGATCCAGTTTAGAGGATGAAGTTTGCTAAGAGGAGGTGAAAAGATTCTAGGTCCTGTTCGGGACATTAAAGTCGACATGCCTGTTAGACACCTTAGTGATACAGGCAAGAAAGTCGTTGGACATATATGAGTCAGGCTTAGAAGAGGACTCATCTGGGGATGTAACTATGAAAATCATTATGTATTTAGACGGTACTTAAACCCAGAATATTGGATTAGATTACCCAAGAATGAATCTATGCAAAGAATAAAAGAAGCCAAGAAAGTAAATCTCAAGGCCTCTACGATTTATAGATAGAGAGGCCACCAAATGAAACTGAAGAGAAGTGTTCAGTGTAACAGGAGAAAAACCAAAGCAGTAGGGTACACTGCAGTGCCAGTGAGGGAAATATTTCAACGAGGCAGGTGATCAAGTTTACAAAATGGTGCTGATGAGCCAAGTATGAGAGGAAGTGAGAACTGACCATTGGGCTTAGCCAGGTAGAGGTCATAGTTGACCTTGACAATAGCTGATATGGTGAAGTATTGAATTCCAAAGACTGACTAGAGAAGAAAAATAACATGGTGTCTGAAGTTTGCTTTTATGTACTTCAGCGAAGGAAGGAAGGAAGGAAGCGAGGAAGGAAGGAAGGAAAGAAGAAAGAAAGAAAGAAAGAAAGAAAGAAAGAAAGAAAGAAAGAAAGAAAGAAAGAAAAAGAGAAAAGTGTAGATGTAGATAGTAAGGCAAATAATTGTTAAATCTGGGTGATAAGAATATAGGATTTCATTATCCTATTCTCTCTATATTTGTGTATGTTTGAATTTTTCAAAATAAAAACCTTAAAAGAGGAGAATAAAAGCAGAGAATCAGAGAAGTAATTGTACACAGCTTTTCTGAGTTTTTAGTTAGAAGAGAGAGATAAGAAATGGAGTGCTACAGTGGTGTTAGCTGGAAAGGAAGTGGAGGCCAGAGAGGTTTCTTTCTAAAAATTATTACTTATTTGTATGATGATAGTAATGATCCAATAGAGAGAGGAGACTGTTGTGCACAGAAGAAAAAGGGGACGAATGCTGGAAAGAAATTTGAGCAGATGATATGGGAGGGAACACAGTGGAGGGTTTAGCTTTAGATAGGGGAGTGGGGAGCTTTAGTTATAGGAGTAATGTAGGCTCTATGGGCATAGTTTATGTTAACTGGGGACTGGGGTGGAGGAAGTATGTGGCATCTTTATTCCAATTTTTTCTATTTTCTTGGTGAAATAAGCAAGGACATAGTCTGAGAGTGAAGATGGATAAGAGAGTGTTTTGAATTTAAGAAGCAGCAGGAAAGAGCTACATAGGAGAGCAGAAGAGGGAAAGGATTATGAGTTCTAGTGGGTTAGGCATCATGGCTGTGTGTTTTTTTTCTCCACTGTGTTACGAGTCCCAGTGTAAGTGCTGAGTACAAAGAAAATTGAATTCATTTAGAGTTCAGATTTTTCAGACTTGTACTCTAAAGGGCAAGACAATGAAGGCTGTAGGCAACGCATAAGAAGGAGAGACAGTAAAAATGTTATAGATTGAACAGACTATAGATCTCAGTAGGATGTACAGAGCATAACAGGGATGAGAATCTGGGTGATGAGTTTATCTGTATGTTGATTGCATTAAAATGTAAAATCATTTTCATTAAAGCACATCACAAAAGTGGGAAAAGAGCCTGAAAATTGGGGGGGAAAATATTTTTTATATTCACACATATGTATGTATAATACACTGTACATATATCTAAAATATATTTTTAAACTTCCTAAAACAGTAAAAAGCAAAAACAATGCATTAACAAAAAGATGCCAATAAACACATGATAAGATACTCCACTTTACTAATAATTAAGAAAAAAATAGATTAGGGTCACAATGAAATACGATTTAATAATAATCAAGTTGGCAAAAATTTTTAAAGCTGCTATATTAAGCTGCCATATTTCAAATATTGGAAAAGTAGGGAAGCATGATGAATGTCTATGCATTACAGTGGAATTGGGAATTGGTGCCATCACTTTGGATAATGCATAAAATAGCATTCGGAAGGAAGGAAGGAAGGAAATGGAGGAAGGAAGGAAGGAAGGAAGGAAACGGAGGGAGGAAGGAAGGAACGAACGAACGAACGAACGAACGAAGGAACGAAGGAACGAAGGAAGGAAGGACGGAGGGAGGAAGGAAGGAAGGAACGAACGAACGAATGAACGAACGAACGAACGAACGAACGAATGAACGAACGAAGGAACAAAGGAAGGAAGGAAGGTAAGAAGAAAGGAAGGACGGAGGGAAGGAAGGAAGGAACAAACGAACGAACGAACGAAGGAAAGAAGAAAGGAAGGATAGAGGGAGGAAGGAAGGAAGGAAGGAAGGAAGGTAAGAAGAAAGGAAGGACGGAGGGAAGGAAGGAAGGAAGGAAGGAAGGAAGGAAGGAAGGAAGGAAGGGAGAGAAAAACCATTTAAATGTCTATAGCAGGAGAATGGAGAAATAGATAGTATATTCATAGCATGCAGGAAGGAATGAATATAGATAAATCTCACAATGTTGGATGGAAAGAAAAATGAAGTTGCACATTGAAACCAATTATATATAAAGATTTAAGTATTCAAAACAACACTATGTATTACTTAGGGATACATATATATTTAGAAAACTATAAAGAAATTCATTATAATGCTAAATAACAATGTTAGGATAATGGTTACTTCTAGAGCATAACTGGGTTGTGTACAGGAAAGGTTTGTGAAAGAGATTTAACAGTATTGGCAAGTATTTTCTTGAGCTAGTTGGTAACTACATGGGTACTTGATATAATATTATTTATATCCCTTTGGATGTATTAAATGCTAAAATTTAAATCTAAAATTCAGCAATATATTATCTAGCAACTTCAGAACTAGTACTGTAAGAGAGTCTCCTATTTTCTTTCTCTCCTCATTTTCTCTTATCCACATACCCCTTCATCTTTTCCTTCTTGTTCTCTCGCTCCAGCATATATTGACTCACTCCCCACTGGGTTCCAAGTACTGTGCTTCAGAAATGTATACACTTCTTCGAAGATGCAGTCTTTTACTAGCGTTCTAAGTTTTTAAAAGGACCACACCGAGGAATGTGTATATACGGATAGGTAATTTCCTTAACCTTAAGCATTGAAAAGTGTAAAACTTTTAGAGTAATTATTCTCCTTTGAATTCATCTATTTCCATGAAATCTCATTAGGTAAACTCAATAGCGCTTTTACTCCCTGAGGCAAGCAAAAATCTCCTACCTTAAATCATATATGAAGTGTGACAGACAGACCAATTTTCCAAAAGTTCAAGGTTTTCTATTAAAATTTCTATTCAGATGTTTTTTATTTATTTGTTTGTTTCTAGATGAGAAAATGGGCCACTCTAGCTCACACATATTTGTCATATGGACCTCAAACTCTCTTTCTAATCTCAAATTACATCCTTCCAAATTATTAGCCAGTGCCTGGGAAACATTTCACTCACTTCTCTGAGGACCTGCTAGTTAGCAACCATAATGGACAATAACACAAAATTTCATTTTCTTCTCTACTCTCCTTAAATCATCTGTAGGGATTTCTCTTCTCAGATCAAGATCATGAATGAATTTGCAGTTGTCATTTTGATTGGCAGTAAAGCCAGTGTTAGGTTATACATGACTCAGAATAACATGCATGTGAAATTGTTTAAATTGTCTGCTTAAACTGTTAACCACAGATAGAAATTTCCTAGAAAGGAGACTGATTTTTTGGATGCCTCCCATCTGGAAAATGCCTTCTAAGCAAAGCAGCTTTGCCCAGAATAAGGAACAAAAAGTAACTTAACTCCATGAGAAGGGTTACATGCCTACATAATACATTGTTGCTATTATTACTCTGAATAAACCGTTACCTTTTAGATCGATTAAGGATAAGAAAAATAAAATATTTTATTTTACATTATTTATTCCTTCCCCTATGCCCTTCCTTTTTTTATGTAGTTATAAATTTCTAACCTATATCATTTTCCTTCTACTCCTGGTGGCTGGCATAGTGATGATCTTTGCTATTCTCTACATAGTTGGAGTCCTCCCCGCGGATTAGTAATTGGTTCATGGTGTTCTGCTCAACATTTTCTTTCTCTCTCTCTGTCTTCTTTCTGGTACCACCATTATGCATAAGTTATACCTTTGGTAGTTGTGCCATAGATCTTGGATATTCTGTCATGTTTTCCAGTCTTTTTTCTCATTGCTTTTTTTTTTTTTTTTTTTTTTTTTTTTTTTTTTTTGCGGTACGCAGGTCTCTCACTTTTGTGGCCTCTCCCATTGCGGAGCACAGGCTCCGGACACACAGGCTCAGCGGCCATGGCTCACGGGCCTAGCTGCTCCGCGGCATGTGGGATCTTCCCAGACCGGGACACAAACCCGTGTCCCCTGCATCGGCAGGCGGACTCTCAACCACTGCGCCATCAGGGAAGCCCTTCTCATTGCTTTTTAGTGTTAAAAGTTTTGATTAAGATATCCTCAAGCTCAGAGATTCTTTCCTCAGCTGCGTCCAGTGTAAATAAGCCCATCAAATGCATTCTTAATTCCTGTTAGTTTGGTTGGTTCGTTGGTTGGTTGGTTTTTTTGGATGTCTAGCATTTCTTTTTAATTCTCAGGAAGATGAATTCTTTTATTTAGTTGCACCTTGCTTTCTCTCTTTTTGGCCCTGCTTACCTGATGATTGAGTCCATGTTCTTTTATATTTATTTTTCCATATTAAAATTTCATTGTGATATGGTTTTCGCCATTTGGATATAAAAGAATATGTCAATATAGATGTGATTTGCATTTTTTATACAGGTAATCCTGAGTCTTTTTTACTATGTTTATTAAAAATTTTTGCTTTCTCTTCTCTGAAATCCCTGTGTATATATTTTGTATCTTTTCTATTGAGTAATTTTAGATTTGTAGTTTTATATATAAAAAAAATCCTTCTTTTGTAATTTTCAGTTTCTGCTGGTTTATGACTATGACTTACCTTTTCACTTTATTTTTATGTGTCTTTGGAGGAGCAGAATTTTTAAATTTTAATAAAGTATGTTAATTCTTTCTATTTTGGTTTTGCTTTGTTTATCTTGTTTAAGAAATACTTTGAGGCTGTAAACATAGTCTCAAATTTTCTTGTAAATCTACTACATTTTGTCATTTACACTTAAACTTTCAATCCACCTGAACTTTTTTTGTCTATGGTATGAGGTACAGCTCCAACTTTATTATTTTTTCTACAAGAATTACAACTTTTTCTCTACCAGTTGTTAAATAGTCCATCCTAACGTATTTCCTTGCAATGTCACTTCTGTCACATAGTATGATTCAGTATATACTTGGGTTTGGTTCTATATTTTATATTCTATTCCACTGATCTATTTGTTAGCTCCACACTATCTCAATTATCATAACTTTACAATTCGTCTTGGTAACTGCAAGAACAAATTTTTCTACCTTGTTTTCTGCCTTAGGAGTGTTATGGCTATTCTCGTCTTCTTGTCTATATAAAATTTTAAATCAGCTTGACAAATTTCATGAAAAACTCTGTTTGAATTTTGAGTGGAACTGCATTGATTCTTTCAATTAATTTAGAGAAAACTAATATTTTAATATGGAGTATATCCTTAATTGTTTTCAATAACTTTATAAATACTTTGCACATCTTTTGTTGTAGTTTTACTAAGCATGCTAGCGACTGATGTATTGTTCTTTCTTTCCAATCCTTCTGCCTTTTATTATCTTTCTACACTGTGGAGGATCTTCACTATGATTTACCAAAAGTGACGTTGGGCATCTTTACCCTTTTCTTAGGTTTAAAGGAATGTTTTGGACAATTAACAATGATGTTTACCTTTGACAATGAGATGGAAGTTCTACCCTGGTCCTGGTTTGTTAAAATTTTTATCATAAATGGATGTTGAATTTTCTTTTAAACTCTGGAAAAGATCAAAGCATTTTTGTTTTTTAGTCTTTTAATAAGGAAATTACATAGAATATGTAACATTAAATGAGACATGCTTTTTAGATCAGGCTGTAATATATGTTTTATATACTGTTGCATTCTATTTGACTAATTTTTAAATGATTTCACCTATCTTGCAGGTACAATTCTCCTATTTCTTTACTTGGCTTTCAATCAAGATTATTAGTAGCCTCATAAGCTGGGGCGCAGTCCCACTATTTCCATTCTGTAAATAATTTGTTCACGATGAGATGGGTTTCTTCCATATAAATAATAGAATTTGCTTGTAAGACCATCTGTGAGGAATATTTAGTGGTATTATTTTTATGACGAGATTGTTAATTGATTCAATGTACTTAAGGCCTATAGGATTATTTAGTGTTTCCATTCCTTCCTGAGTTGGTTTGGTAAGTCAATTTCCTGGGAGGTTTTTCCACTCCACATGTTTTCAGATATATTGGCATATGTTTGCTTATAGTATTCGATTACTATCTTTAAATCTCTGCTATATTTGTAGTTATGTTACCGTTTTAATTCTTGACAGTATTTGTATTTTCATTCTCTTTTTTTTTATTGTTGTTTCTCCATCCTGTAAAATGTATTATTGTTTTATAGGTACTTCAGTAATCATTGTTTTAGCTTAGTGCTCTTTTCCTTTGTATATCTGTTTTATATTTTATTAATTTCTCTTCATATCTTTATTAGATTTATCTTTCCAATTTATTTAGGTCTATTCTCTTTGTTGTTTTTTTTAACTACTTAAGTGGGAGGCTGAGCTCATTAATTTTCAGTCTTCTTTATTTTCTAGTCTAAGCATTAAAGGCTATCCATTTTTATCTAACCAACTTAGTTGTATCTGTCTAATGTTAATATGCAGTGTTTTACTATCATGCAGGAAAATTTTTTTTATTTAATTTTGATTTTTTCATCTAGTCATTATTTAATTATTCAATTGTTTATGTATTTTTAACTTTCTAATATAGAAAGAGGCTTTATTAAATATCATTTTACCACTTATGTCTAATTTATTTTTGGAGTATTTTTGTATTTTATTTTTCTTCAGCTTTTTTAGAGGTATAATTGACAAATAAAAATTATACATATTTAAGGTGTACAATGTGTGTGCTATGTGTATACACTGTGAAATGATCACCACAATCAAGTTAGTTTTCACTTATTACTAATATTATGTAATTGTAGTCAGTAAATATTGGTCTGTATGATATCAATTTATTAAAAATTGTTGAGATTTCTCAATAACATAACATTCATTAAGACAAATTGTAAAACTACTTCACGAGCATTTGAGAAGAGTTTGTTTTCTCTGATTGTTGGCTTCAACATTAGATATACAGATCTACTATTAAATAAAGTTTGGTAAGCATATTGTTCAAATTCCACTTGGTTTGATCCATTTTTGCTTTATCTATTAGTTAAGTACAAGTACAAGGTTAGAATTATTACATCTTCCTGGTGAATTAAACCTGTTATCATAATGTACTAATCCTTTTTGTCCAAATAACATTTTTATCTTAAAGTCCACTTTTTTCTTCTCATAATAGCATCTATAGTATTTCTAGCATAGTTTCTTTTGCTTTGTATTCACCTTATATGACTTCTTCTATCCTTTTATATTCAACATTTTGGTGTCTTCATATTTTTGGTTTGTTGCTTGTAAAGAATCTGTAGCTACAACTGGACTTTTAAATTCCACTCGACAATTTCTGTCTTATAAAAGAAACATTCAGTCTACCTGCATTTGATTAATGATATATTAGGCCTTGTTTACATCTTTTTTTATGCTTTCTATTATTCCTGCTTTTATATGTCTTATTTTTCTTTGCTATCTTTTTGGGGAGGAATTTTTCAGGAATTTTCACTTGCTAATTGTTACTATTTTTTAAATCTACACATTTGGGTGCTATCATAATATTATTATTTATTTATTTATTTATTATTATTATTTTTTTGCGGTACGCGGGCCTCTCACTGTTGCGGCCTCTCCCGTTGCGGAGCACAGGCTCCGGACGCGCAGGCTCAGCGGCGATGGCTCACGGGCCCAGCCGCTCCATGGCATGTGGGATCTTCCGGGACCAGGGCACGAACCCGTGTCCCCTTCATCGGCAGGCGGACTCTCAACCACTGCGCCACCAGGGAAGCCCTATTTTTATTCTTTTATGAGTTACACTTACACAATTTTCTCAGGAGTACCTAATGTAAAGAAAATTTAATCAGTAGATTAATTCTCCTTTCAAATACCAAGATCTTTGAATGTTTTAGATACCCCAGCTTATGTGGTATTATAATCCTCTTTTGTCATTTCTACTTCCTCCAAATTGTACATGAATATTAATATTTTTTATAATTGGCATGTATATGTATTTATACACATATTTACCAATTTATTTCCTCACCATTTTTTCTTATATCTCAGACTTTCTTCTAGGATCATTTTCCTTCTTCTTGAGATATATGCATTACTTGCAAGTTCTTTAAATAAGGATTGTTGATAGTAAACTCCATTTTGTTTACTTGCAAATTACTTTTCTATTCCCTCACTCATAAAAAATAGTTTTGCTGGGTACATAAATTCTCTTCACACTTAGAAGATATTTTCCATTATTGTCAAGATTACAGTGTTACTCTTGAAATATCAGCGGTCAGTATAATTACTGTTCATGAGAAGATAATTTGTGGCCTTTAAAAATATTTGCTGTAGTTTTTTGTTTGGTTTTGTTTGAGTATGTCACAGTTATTTCACTACAAAGTATTGAGTTGTGAACTTTTTATTTATTCTATTAGTATTCATAAAGATTTTCATATCATATAAAGTTCTTGAAAATTATTAATTATTATCTCTTCTAGAATTAATTCTTAGTCATTATTTTTCTTCTTTATTTCTGGAACTCTAATTATATTAATGGACCATGTTTATCTATCCTACATATCTTTTACCTCTCATTCATGCTGTACATCTTCTTTTCTCTCTGCTACAGACTAAATAATTTCTTAATGTCTCTTTTAGTTCATTAATAATCTCTACCGATTTATTTAATCTGCTGTTTAATCTTCACTTTAAATTTAATTTATTATATTTTTCACTCTTAATTCTCTTTTTTAATTGAATATCAGATATTTCTCATGTTTTTGATAACTTCTTGCACATTGCTATTTTTTTACCCCATTTTTTAAACAATTAGAATATAATTATTTTATATTCTAAATCTTATAATTCCAGTATCTGAAGTCCTTGTATGTCTTTATTGTGTTGTTTGTGCTGGACCTCAGACATAATGGCTTCTTTCTTGAAATAGCCAGTATTTTTTAATCTGAGTTAATATTTGACAGGATTTATTCTGTTGAAAACCTGAGGATATTTTCTTGGGTCTTTTTTCCTCCTGAGAGTATTTATATGTCATCAGGAGAACTACTAACTTGGGACCAATTTAAGATAATTTCTTGGCTTGATACTCTCCATTGACATGGGTTGTAAAAATTTGAAATCGAGAGTCACCTGAGAGAGCTTTATGTTTGTAAGTTATCAGATAAGCCTATCAT
The DNA here is from genome assembly GCF_964270905.1 of Leucopleurus acutus. NCBI lineage: Eukaryota > Metazoa > Chordata > Mammalia > Artiodactyla > Delphinidae > Leucopleurus > Leucopleurus acutus. The sequence goes on from NC_139143.1 coordinate 124,735,734, forward strand.
TTTGATGATGATCATTATTTTTATCATATCTTTCTCTTTTTTGAGATGGAGACAGACAGGTATCCTTGTATGTTCCTTTTGTTGTTCAGAAGATTTTTGGTACAAAATTTTTGATACTATATTCAACAACAATATAGTTGAATTTTGTACCAAAATTCAACTATATTCAACTATAGTTCAATAAAACAAAAGAAAAATGTTGGTAACCTACCATTTCACTAAAACATAGTATTACTGCAGTCGTGTCCCTTTATCTCTCTAATTCAGTGGGCCTAAGGATAATGTCTAATTTCCTACATGCTATGTCATTTATTTTTTAAATTTTTATCGAAATATAGTTGATTTACAATGTTGTATACTATATCATCTATTTTTAAGATCTACATACCTGATATATGCATTGCTTTTTAGGAACATCCCCTAGCTTTTGATTACTTAATGCTCACTGCTTTGGTTTTAGCAAGCTATTCCTATTTTGGTAACCCTGTTAATTTTTCTTACTTCATCACAAGCTCAGTCACTCATTTAAATATAAGCTTGTTAAAATTTACCCAGGATCAAGTTATATCAAAGAAAGAAGTGTTTTTATTGTTTGTTTGTAGAATATCCAGTCTATCAGAAAGCTGGAGGCAGAGGTCTCTAATATAAATGTGGCTGTTACTCAGTTTCTTTGATTTTAAATGATTTAGGAGAAGACAGTCTGAGACCTGAAGCCAAAATTAGGGATGATCAGGATATAAAACAGAATATTTCCCAAAGTTGGCACTATCTGCAACTTCAACATGTTTTATTCTACTTTTTGATTTCATATCTTCAGTCAGAATTAAGAGGCATGTGATTTGCTAAATTGTTATTCTAATATGATTTCAAAGGTCACTAGAATAAGTTAATTTTGGCTTTTTAAATGTTATGTCTTCTGAGACTTAGTAATTAGAAATTGCTTCCAATTTCTATTTATTTATTTATTTGCACTCTCCCATTGCATTTATAAAATTGCATAGATAAAATGAAATTACATGATAAACACATATATATTATCACTGTTTTTGATTAACAGTATAGATACTCTATAAAATAGTCTGCAAATCTGTAATAAGAAAGGACAATAATTCTGCAACCATTTTAAATCTTAAAGAAAAGTATTATATGCATCTAAATATAAGAATTAAACCTAAGAAGGAACTATGTTCATAAATCTATAAAATCAACTTTTCTGCTTGCAATCTTTAAATGATTAATAGTCATCAAAATATTGTTTAATTGTGTTACCAAAATCTTGGCCTCTCTGTACACCGGTGCCAAATCAAATCTCAGAAACAGAGTTTTGGGTGAAGTAGAAAAGGATAGCTTTATTACTTTGCCAGGCAAAGGGGAACACATAGGGCTCCTGCCTTGAGAAACTATGTGTCCCAACCTGGGAGGATTTGATGAGAGTTTTATAACAGTGGTTCAAAGGTGGGGTCTCTGACAAGATTCGGGTTACGCAGGGCCTGCACGCCCTTAATCTCAGCTCAGGTGGTCACCTAATCTTGATGAGCTTCTCTGGTCCCTTAAATCTTGCCTCAGGTGGTTTCATGGATGCTTCTCCCTTGATTAACAACTGTTGGAATCTGCCCTTTGGAACTCAGGGAAGGTCATGGAGGCTGGAGCCTTGCTTACAAGAAACAGGGGAAAAAGGGCCTCACTCGGTTTCAATAGTTATTATATGTATATATATATGCACACACATGCACATATATATGATTTCAACATAATTTGAAACAATAGAAAATTAACCACTTGTCTTGGTTCAAATGATGCTAAATAAGACTGTCTACAAAATCACCAAAGATAATGGAAAACAGGTTAATAGTCTCTGTGTAATCACTTTCATTTTCTGAAAAATATTTAGACTTACTCTTGAAATAAGCTCATTAAACTTAAAAACCCTGAGTGTGGGCTTCCCTGGTGGTGTAGTGGTTAAGAATCTGCCTGCTAATGCAGGGGACACAGGTTTGAGCCCTGGTCTGGGAGGATCCCACATGCCGCAGAGCAGCTAGGCCCGTGAGCCACAACTACTGAGCCTGCGCGTCTGGAGCCTGTGCTCCGCAACAAGACAGGCCGCGATAGTGAGAGGCCCACGCACTGAAATGAAGAGTGGGCCCCGCTTGCCACAACTAGAGAAAGCCCTCGCACAGAAACGAAAACCCAACACAGCAAAAATTAATTAATTAATTAATAAACTCCTACCCCCAACATCTTCTAAAAAAAACCAAAAAACCCTGAGTGTGTTAGGGGCTTTCATGGATTTCTTTTGCAGTTAATAATGCCCCTCTTCTAGGATTGTACATAAATAATCTCTCATAGGTCCAAAGAGAAACTCTCTCCTCACTCTAATTCAACATGGATAAAAGCAGAAGCAAATTGCTCTGCCACGTAGACAGTTGAGGTCATTGAAATCATTCCTCCATTGACTGATGTTTGAAATAAAAATGTGAACAAAATGGAACAAAAATAGCAAAATAAACAAACTTCACATTACATGAGCCAAAGAATACTTCAAAGTATATGGAGTAACAAGTGACTGGCATTTTTATAATTATCAGATTAAAGAACACTTTCACTTCTAAAGATGTTTTACTTTTAGATGATTCGGTGGTTTTGCATTTTCTAGAGTAAAATCAAGCTCTATATTTGAGTTAGCACAAAGAGGTTTGATTGAGCACAAAGAACCCTTTAGGCATTAAATTGCTTATTTTGTCTGTCTTCTGACCTAGTGTCATCCTGATCCTGTGTCATGGTGACCTGCAGATGACAAAAATGAGCATCACATTCCACACATGTCAAATCTAATGACATATTCAATTGCTGACATAATTGTCCGTATTCCAAGATGTTATTGTGTTTTACAAAATAACAATTCTAGATAGATACCATTCAAAAAGGTAAATCTTTTTGACGTATCAAGTCTTTCAGAAAAAAAGAAAAATTATATATTTCTCTTTAAAATGTACTTCCACAGAAAAAGTAATGTTTTATTATTATTTAATGGCATATGGGATAATTGTAATTAAATTTTAAGGAAGTAGCATTGATTTCATTACATCAACAAAATTTTTATGAAATCTCACTTTAAAATCACATGGTAAGTAATACCGAATTTTATGGTACAACTTTTTAAGATTTGTTACCTAAGCAAGTTCCTTGTTAGAATATTACAACTTTTGTGAACTAAATCAATCTTATTGATGATCTTATTCAACTCCTTCCTATTATAAATTGGAAAACAAATGTCTGTAAGCATTAATATGAATTGACCAAGGTAACAAATTTACAAAGTGACAAAGTCAAAACTGACATATCAATCTCTTGCTTCCCTATGTCAAAATTTTAATGCAAAATTACTGGAAGAGAAATAAAGTCTCACACATTTCAAATTTCCATAATAGTAAAGTAATTGCACAATATTATAATATTGCAAGAGAAAATTCTATAGAATATGAGTATGGTTTTTCTAAGCTATATTTTGGCCTTTGACATTAAAACCTGGCCACAAGACAAAATTATTTTTACCATAAAATTTGAAGTGCAGTTATTCAGCCAGGTCCTCCTCTAAGAGAAGCAACCCAGACAACAGCCTGAGTAGATGAACCTCATGGCAGATTGCAATCAGGAACATTCACTGTAGACGAGGCATGTATTATAAAATACATACTCCAAGCCAGTTGACTACTGTTACAGTTTGGATTCTGACATGATGACTAGCAATGTACTTCTCCTAAAAATATTTTCTCTAAAGTTAAATGGATAAAATATATGCATGGAATTAGTGCCATATTTTATACAGAGTTGAACTGGACTTCCTTGTGGTCATGTAATTATTTCTTTACAGTGTTAGCTGTCACTTTTAACTACAATTTCTGTTGATGAGTGGTTTGGGGGATTTGAAAAAAAATATGGAATCTGCAAAGAACGTGCAAAATTAAGTATAGAGATTAAAAATTATATGTCACCTTTATTCCCACACAATGCCAATTTAAATACATCATTTCATGAATAAGCATTTGCCTGTGTACCAATGTCACCAAATACCAAAATTTAAAAATGGAGAATGTTAAAAGTTTTGACTTTTTTAAACTGTAGTATACTGGCACAGGATATACTAATCTTAGGTAACATATCTCAGCAGCAGAACATATATTTGGGGATATTACATTAAGTCATTTCCATTCTAATGATGTATTCAGAGGTCAAAGTAAATATCATCTACCATAGCTGCCTCCTTGATTGTTCTGGTGAAAATTTACTAGGGTGGCTGAGAGCAATTTTCCTAATCCCATTTTTTGTCCCTAAACATATGATATCACTAAACCATAACTCAGCATCATGAATACAGTGAGAGGAGTACTCAGAAATATCTGCTGAATTTTTTTTTTTTTTTTTTTTTGTGGTATGCGGGCCTCTCACTGTCGTGGCCTCTCCCGTTGCAGAGCACAGGCTCCGGACGCGCAGGCTCAGCGGCCATGGCTCACGGGCCCAGCCGCTCCGCGGCATGTGGGATCCTCCCGGACCGGGGCACGAACCCGTGTCCCCTGCATCGGCAGGCGGACTCTCAACCACTGCGCCACCAGGGAAGCCCTCTGCTGAATTTTAATAGTCATTAACATAACTCTGTTACCTGAAGGGAATATGATTGCAACAAATAACACCAGCATTAAAGCAGTATTTCTAAAGTGATAATTCAAATGCATTTCCATTTCATATCAAGGGGTTTTTGCAATTCAAAGCATACTGCATTCATTCTTACACGTTTACGCTCTATGCACTCTTATTTTTACTGCTACCAATGCTGCCAAGTACCAGATACACACTAAAGGTATTAAAGTGGGTGATTCACAAATGTCTTCCTTATCACTAAGGAGAAGGATCATATTTTCTCTCATAAGTGTTAAAATAACATCTTAACCTCTAAACATCTCTCCTCAAGATCTTTTGTACTTTTAGGGAACATTATTCTTCCTTTCCTTGTGAGTTTCCTACTGAGAGATAGTCTACCGGGGGGGAAATTAGTTGGTAACTCAATTTTTGTTTTTGTTTTTGGATATCATTAATTGAAAAAATTAGAAAATATTTACAAAGGCTTACTTAGTTTCTTAGAGTTTGAGGAAGGTGGAGGAGGCAAAGAATATAGTGTCAAAGACAAAACAGACACTTTTTTGCAGTCTAAAGTTTTATGCTGACACATAACATGAGCCATTTGCTGGCTTTTCAAATACTGCAGCAAAATGTTGGATCAAATATGTCCTACTTAATCCTAAAGCCATTTACATAATGTTGCATGTACTACTCAATCAAAAGTGCTTCTAAATCAACTCCCTGTAATCACCCCTGAGGTTTTATAAAATTGAAGAAATTAATGTCATTGTTTTCCTGGAAATATAGGAATACAGGGAATAAGATGTGACTCTGGACTTGCAGTCTCCTGTAGCCCATTAATACATGATAAGTGTGGTATTTGTTGCATGAAAGTCATGGGTTGCTGGATATATTTTATAAATATATACTCACCTCATTAAGTCAGATAAATAAGGCAAGACTCAGTGTTCCACACAAATCCAATAGTGCCTTTCTACTCAGCTTCATGTCTTGCTGCCATATTTTGTGCTCAGGATTGGTCAGGACTAAACATATTTAAAGCCTAAAACTTGACATGGGTATCTTGCCTCCAAAACTGAGAATATATTCAATCCCACTAGAACTTACACTGTTAAAGGAAGATATGAGGTGGCAGAGGTAGTCAAAAGGCAAATCCTGGAAGCCACTGTAAGCCACAGTATTATGGACTGAATGTTTTCCCCCACAAATTCATGTTGCAATCCTAATGTCCAATGTGATGGTATTTGGAGATGTGGTCTTTGAGAGGTGATTAAGTCACGAGGTTGGAGCCCTTATGAATGAGATTAGTGCCCTCATCAAAGACCCCATTGAACTCTCTCATTCCTTTTGCCAACTGGGGACCAAGCATGAAGACTGAACCAGGAAGTGGGCCCTCAACAGACACTGTTGATCTGCCAGCATCTTAATCTTGGACTTCCCAGCCTCCAAAACCTAAGACATAAATTTCTGTTGTTTTTATAAATCACCCAGTCTATGATATTCTGTTATAGCAGCCTGAATTGGCTAAGACATGGTAAAATGTTTCACTTTATCTATCAGTCGAAAGATTTTAAGTGGGGAAACAATATTAGATTTGCATTTAGAAAAGCTACTCTAGTTTCACGTAAGATAGAGATTTGCAGGAGGCCAGAACATTGGCAGGGAGATAAGTTAAGCAAATGCAGTTATAGGTCAAAGAAATGGTGTTTGAGTAAAAGGTTAATGAATATTGTCAAGTGGTCAAGCAGTTCCTGACTAGCAGCATGGTGGCAGCTGCTAGGTTGGCTTGCTATGTTTCCATAGGTTCAGTCAGCAAAAGACAATGAACCTGAATGGATTTTGACAGTTTATTACTTACACAAAGTAAAGCAGAAGCAAGATCAGCATGGTTTCAGCTACCTATGACCCTAATTCTGCAGAATGACACAGGACTTAAGGGGCCAGATGACAGCACAATTAGTACATTACTCTGCTGTGGAGAAGCCATCTCTAGACTGCAGTTAAGTGGTGGTTTTATAGCCTATGTTGGGGAGGGGGTGGTGAGGTGGGAGGTCCCACGTCTCACCACAAGCAAGGAGATGAATGAGAAACTGCCTTGTGGTAGCCTCTCCTGCTAGACAGGGAGCCCCCTGCAAGGTAGAGAGGTGGACAAGAAACAGTCTTGTGACAGTTCCTCACAGGACTGCCTGCCTTGCTATATTACTGGCAGGATCACAAGGCATTCATTAAGATCTGGGTCAGACTAAAAATGAAAAAAAAATCCAATTAGAAATGTGCAAAAGACATGACAGATATTTCATTGAAGAGGACATACAGGTGGCAAATAAACACATGAGAAGATGGTCAACATCATTAGTCATTAGGAAAATACAAATTAAAGGCACAATGTGATATCACCACATACTTATCAGAATTGCTAAAATGTTTAAAAAAGCAGTTTATTAGAAATGCATAACAATTATAAATGTGTATGTACCAAGTAATGATTTTAAAATAGATAAAGCAGAATCTTACAGAATTAAAGTGAAATAAAGTCATAATTATATTTGAGGATTTTAACACCACTGCCTCCTCAGTAATGGATAGAATACATAAAGGTATATATATATAAGTATATAAATTATAAGCATATAGAACATCTGAACAATTCTTGCCCAAATTTCTCTTTTGGCTAGCTCGAATCAGAAATGGAAGGGAATTTTGGAAAATGTTGTTGAGCTGCTCCAAGATGACACATTACAAAATACCGTAATTATTGCAATGGTTGCTAAGAGCAGCAATCAATCAGTTTTGGGGAGCATTCACCTGGAAGCTATATAAAGTTCATTTTAGGTAAGAATATCTTTGAGAAGAAAAGAAGAATTAATTCGCTGGCTCTTACCAAGTATTGATTGAATACTTGCCCCTCAGGTAAACTTGTATCCTCCATTTTAACTGGCTCCAAAAAACACGATGGGGCCTCCAATTCTGTGAGAATATGGTGATCTTAATTTTTCCCAAAGAGAGGTGATACAAGTTTAATAAGTCAGAGTTTCCTTCCAAGTAGAAGCCAGCCACACTCTTTGAAAAATCTTAATTCCCAAGTGAAACATGCTGCAAGACTCACTATAACCATTGACCTTGAGATCTTAACTGCGTCACCATCTCCCTCCTCCACTTCCCACTCTTTCAGCCAAGCTGGTCTTGGATACCTGCCTAGTAGGATGACACAGACCTTTAGCCCAGAGGGATAACTAAAAGGCCCTTAGTTATATTGTCTTTGTTGTGTTATCATTGTTATAAGTGCCCATTTGCCACTATAATTGGTGATGAAAGCACCAGAATCTTGTGGGACCCATACACACTCACCCTACCCCCCACTGTGTAGCAGCATTCCAACATTTTCATGGTGATCAGAGTTGATTACTTTCACAAGTATTTGTTTTCTGCCCTTTGGACTGTTGACATGAAAAAATCAAAGTAGTTAAGTGGTAGGCTGGGCTTCCTGTTATATGGACATGGTGGCCTTTTTTGTGTCTCTGGAAGAAATATTTCCTCCTTGGAAACCAGGATCTCTAATATGACAGACAAGTAAACAAAAATTCTGTAAGTGGAACACTTGAAGTGGTGGTGAGGGGGGCCAATCATACTTCTAGTTCTTGATTTCCAGACCTGTGCATTTTAACTATTGAAACACTGTACCATATCGAGGCCATTGTTACATACTTGTACCACATCTTAAAGGACAGCAGCCTATCCTAACATGATGTTGACCCCAAGTTGGAACATTAGCTAGAGTTCCGATAGGTTATTCACCTGTTCTAGTAGGACAACTGCTCCTGGGTGTTTTGTTGTATAGTAGGACTTTTGAGATACTCTCACTTCTTGCTTATCAGTTGCATATAACATGATGTCATTAATAGAGAATATTCAGGGAACTTTTCCAGAAGAATGAAGGCAATTGAAGCCTCTGAAGACTATACTGTGTTAGAGAGTAAGATTTTTCACATGATCCCAGAGACAAGACAGCAAGTGTATATCATTGTCTCTGCTATATAAAAGTGAATTGCTTAGTAATTAGGAAGACTATATGTTGGTATATAACAGATAAATAATTATATACTAAGTGTGTAAATATATTTCAGTTAAGGTGTTGGATATACCTTGAAATAGCAACTACAACTGAGATTATTTCATGGCTAATTTTACAGTAATCCATTACCATTATCAGTTTGGTTTTATGGTGACCACACAGGTGGAATGAATAGGAAGGGGACCTATACACCTGCATCATTTTAGTGTTTGAGGACAGCAGTAATCTCTGAAATTCCTCCCAGTATATGGTATTTCTTCTTATTTACCATCGTGGTTAGGCAAGGGAGGAAGGGAAATGGCTAAACTTTTTTTTCTGTAATTATTTCTTACTCCATAGATCAGGAACTAATATGAGGGTTCTGCCAGTTCCTAAGTATACCCTAATTATTGGTATTCTATCTTATTTCTAGAAACACTGAAACAATAGTCACTGCCACAGTGGTCAAGGGACCCAGATTCACATTATAGACTTACTGTCCATTTTGGTGATTATAAAGACCTTAATTCTGATGATTAAGTGCCACCATCTGGTCTTTACCATTCCAAAATCATCATCCCCATTGACACTAGGAAGTTCTTTTCCATGGCAGCAGTTCCAACAAACTATTATCAGGCTTTCTATGGATATTGCATACCCATATCACCAGTGCATTCCTTATTGCCTTTATGAACACTCAGATGGTGGGTTTTGGGTATTTTTAGGTGAATCTATTCTAACATTTCCATCTCCTTGAACTTGCAGACCCCTTCCTCAATAATATGCCAAGGAAATGCTGATGTCTTCTCCCAATATACTGTAGGCTGTCATCATGCTTCAAGAAGGCATACTAACTGTTAGGACTGTTAGGACCATCTCCAGGTGTCCTTACCAAATATTAAAACCGGATTCATGAGTGAGGGCTCTCATGAAAATAAATCTTCCCCGGTCCAGCTTTATAGTCTTTCCCACCCGATCTAACATCCTTAAGATCCACCTCAACACACCCTCCTGTTTCCTGCTGGCACATATTAGTGAGGTTCAACAATTCTTTCCTATAAACCATTCTCTCCTGGGGCAGACACTAACTTCCCCACTCAGGTTCTGCAGAGACATGATCATGCTCATTAACCTGGTGGAAATGAGAAGTGATAGGGGCAGATGTTTAGGAGGATAGATGTCACCTTGCAAGTCATTTGCTTCAGATTAGATCTGAGGCATGGTCTCCAAGCTTCTCACCTCTGGAAAGGGGAGAGGGCTGTTCTTACTAGCTTAGAGTCATTAGGGAAATTTGAGTCTTCAAGATTTTCAGGCTCATCTATGGAAATGTCACCATCCTGGTCTTAGGATCTCATTCTATTCTATCAGTTCCCTGATTTTGACATACAAATTCCTTTGAAGCTGTGCATTCATTGTTCTGCCGCCCTTGCAATTAGATTCTGGGCCTGATAATTAGAAAAATTTGCCTTGCAGTTACAGGAGATGAGAATTGGTTTCCACAGCATACCTTTCATTGACAGTTGGCTGTTCTGAGCTTATCATTTGTTTCCCAGGTCTTCTGATGAAGTTAACAGAAGCCAACCCCCTCCACATTACAATTCGTAAAAGTATCATAGCCCTACATGATCCTTAAATAGAATCATGGCCACCATATAGTCTACCATTTCACCTTCCTATATCTCATTCTCATCAGTCAGTAGGTAAAAGCCTCAGGAGTGATGATACCACTACATGTTAGATGTTAACACTGCAATCCTCTTACCAACTGTTTTATCCCAGGTCATCAGAAAACAAAACTTGAAGCAAAGAGCTTGGTGCTACTGTTTGATGAGGTAACACAAGCTGAGGGAGAAGGAATGAGAGATGAGGGAAACACAGCACAGAAAGCTGTGTTATCAAGATGATAGGTAGATAGATAGATCCATCGATCTTAGGAAGACTTTTGGGGATAGAGTGTGAATGGAGGAAGGCGAAAAATATTTATATACCAGCTCCCATCTCTCATTTGTCAAAGGATTGTCCCATGGGACATTAAGTTTCCCATACATCTGGGTTGCTCATATGTGAGAACCCATTGAGGACGTGTGACATCCCATACCTCAGTGTCAACAGGAAAGCCATAGATCAGGAGGTGAGAGGCATGCAGCAGGGGCTGAGGTGAGGCATTGTCAAGTTGCAGCTGCTGCTGTAGCTGGAAGAACAATTTACAGATGAGTATAATAAGAGCTGAAGTAGCACATAAAATATGCCCTGAAATCACGACTTTATTATGAGGTTTCATCTCTTTGGTTACAAAATGATCTTCTGAAGTACTAATCTGACTGATATGTGACTATATCATGAGTTTGAATATAGGTGCAAATGCTGTGTTTAAAATAAAAGAGCATTTGGCCATTAGTGAGACGTTTTAAAATAATTGGTGGCTTACTTTTTGCTTGGTCACTGTTGAAGAATTAGGCCACAAAACTGCTGTTACCTGCCCACCTGCCTTAAGAGTCAGAGTATCCCTAGCTCTGGAATAAAATGGAAGAAGCAATGACCATCTCCAGAGCTGCAGAAGATAGAAAGGCAAGCACAGGTCATGTGTCCATCATGTGTCCATACTATGGTAGTTGTGTCTGATGAGATCCTCTGATGAAGGTTATGATCCTCCTCTGACTAGAAAATGTTGCATCCAGTTTTCTTGAGGACATTAGTCACCAGAATGATCTTTCCCACCCTTCTTCTGCATCAGCTCATTCCAAACCCAGACTGGAATGATGAGAAATGGACACTTTTAACCCTCCTCTTTAGCTGAAGCTCCTCTACTTTCTTTCTCACCAGGCCTCAAGAAGACATGAGGAAAAAGCAAGGTTTACTTGGCTTAATCCAACTCTGTATCTCCTTGGGATACATCAAATATGTTTAGTAGAAAAAAGGAGTTTCAAGCTATTTCTACAGAAATAGAAAATAAGGGTTTAATCGGAACATCATCAGTAGACAACACTCATGATCTGTCAAATGCAATTACATTTATTTTTTTCATTTCTTCAACACAAATCATTGGGAATTTACCATGTACTAACCTGGACCAGGCGCTGAAGCTCAGAGAGTATCAGTCAGCCTTCACTTATATGGTTACCTGTGGACATCTACTCTCAAGTTGTTTTGAGAATTGAGTCTTGTAAGTAAGGTGTTGCTTATAAGTTTTTTCTATTATTTCCCATACTCAGCTCCAAACTAGCTGTATGACTTTGAGCAAGTTAATGAACTTCCCTGGACTCATTATCTTCTGTAAAAGAAGCTTAAAATAGGATCAATACTTCTAACATAGGCTTCTGATAAAGTTTAATGTTCAGCAGCATGACTGACACTTAATGTTAGTATTTTCACTCCATCAGGAAGGCTATGGATGCTGCCGTCATCCTGGCAAACAACACATTGTCTCATTTATAGTCACATTTTGTGTGGGAAGATCTTGTGGGTCCATTGATATCACCAGTTGGAGAAACAGCCATTTCTCTTATTTTGATTTTCTCTGCAACATGTATATTTTTATTAAAAACTTTGCCTCATTTATTTTAAATGTAGTTTTATGAAATACAAACTGAAAAGGATAAAGATATGGGAATCTAAACTAAAAATGCATTTCTCATTTCTTTCTATCCAGGGTTCCCACATACATGCAACACACAACTGTGGGAAACTTAGTGCCCCATGAGACAGTCCTTTGACAGATAGAATATGGGTGCTTGAGTTGAGTGACAAAAACAAATAGAACATAAATGGTATAAGAATTCTTAGGGTGAATTTGTGTTTAGAAATTCACTTGCCTTTCATTAAAGTGGAACAAAAGAGCAGAATGTGTACTGGTGTCAGAATTGAAATAACGGATTTCTTATGCTATTGGCAATATTATATATTTTAAAAACATGTAATTTTTAAAAGTAAGACAATTTTTAATCTAACTTAATTGCAATATTTTCTACTTTTTGGGGGTGTTCACAGAACCAAAAATTGTATTAGGGTAAGTACTTTATCTCAATTAATTATTAATTAATAATCAATTAATTATTGTACCTTATTATATTAGTATATATGATAGTTTAGGGTAAGTATGATAGTATATATGATAGTTTAGGGTAAGTACTTTATCTCAATTAATTATTAATTATCAATTAATTATTGTATCTTATTATATTAGTATATATGATAGTTTTTCATAATTGAATATAAAGTATGTAGGCATTTTAATATAACTATGGCTTTCACCTTTGCATGTGTTCTTCAGGGAAACAAAAGCACATCCATTATTTAAATCTATTCCTTGTATTTCATTAAATAGAATTGAACATGCTTGTAATTCTAGAGCTGTATTTTATTTTTCAGAAGTTAACTTTCAGAAAGGGAGAGTTTCTAGTTCTCAATATGAAAAGATATTGCTAGTGGAATGCCACAACAGTACTTGGAAAAGATGGGTTGTAAACAAAGAGTAAAATAGAAATCACTGGCACAGAACTAAAATCCAGTCTTATTAGGGTAAGAAAATATATTCAATTTGAAAACAGAAATTACCTTCCTATACAAATTTTTCGAGCTTTGGAGAAATAATTCAGTTTCATCATATGTTTTGCTTACTCACATAGAATGTAACTAAGACTGTTATTTTTATTTATTTATTTTTTATGCAGTAGCCTAAATTCCATTTCACACTTTTGCCAGGTAATTCTCAGCTCAAGCCAACCTTGGGCTTGAGGGATTTCTTCTGCTTTGTGCTCAGGGAAACAATAGAGCATAATTTTGAATGCACAGCAGTTCATTACAAGATCAATTTGATTGTACCAAAATCATATAACCTCAGATTATTTAATCAACTCATTTCATAAGCAGAAGACAAATGAATATAAAAGCAAATAGCTTACTTTTACTTGATATTTAACATAATTAATATAGTTTTCTGGTTTTGCATTTCAAGGATTCATACTACATACATATTCAACAAAGAAAAATATACTATTGCATGCTGATACTGACGTTTCCCATCTTGCCTGAAAATATGTCTTCACTTAAAATTCTGCACTGCAGAGAAATATATGAAAATAGCCCCCTCAGTTTTTTCATCATAAAAGCATTATTTGACTTGGGGTAATTTGGAGGATCACAGAGTAATAGTGCTTTATGTAAAGGATGTTTCATATCTCTATCTGCACCTATATCTCTATAGAGATATATATCTACAAGAATAGATCCTTCAATAAACCTTTAAAGGAAAGTGTCCAGAGTTTAAGGGTTCAGTATTTCTCTATCACCCATAAGTCCTCCACATAAAATAGGTTGGAGCTTCAACCAAGATTGGGTCTTTAGAGATTACCTCTGGAGTTAATATTCTCCTTCGTTTGAATTGCTTTTTCTCCTTCTTCTCTTACATCATCACTCTAAAATGAACTGAAATTGTTCAATAAGCTCATAAACAAACTACTCAGTTTGAACCTAAAGACCACTTCAAATTCTCTTCCCATTTATCAGGACCAAAAGGGTCTAGATTTGCAGCAGTTTGGTGTATACCTAATTAGGGTTCTCAAGAAAAATTGTGTCAATTTTTCTGCACCACTATGCAACCTCCAATTATTATTTTTTAATCATTTTCCAACAGTATTGTCTTTTTCATGACAATATTCCACTTATAAATATTAACTAATTACTAAATCTATTTCCTGGTAGCACATGAGGTCTTGTTGATTTCAGTGATAGGCTGAGGTGAAATCTGCTGAAATAATGGAACTTTGCAGTATTCCAAACGTGAATGCCAGTTGTAGCCACAAGTGTTGCATATATTTCTTAAGTTTTTCTTCAAAAATTAAATGTAAATTAGATATTTTCCCACCAATCTCTCTGCTGAAGTGCCACAATCAGCAGTTTAGAATTTCCATTGGTTTTCTCAAAAGAGCATATTAATAATGATTTCCTCACCTGCTTATAATTCTATAAATTATTCTAGAAAGTTTTGTCACTGTAAGCTTGTTTTTAAAAATATATTTTAAAATATTTATATGTGTCATTCCACAACTCTCTCTAGAACTATATAAATTCACACATTGTCATTCACATAATTAGAGTCTTAAAAAATTAAGTTAATATAGAATCCATTTTTCATTTATTATATTTGAGGACATCATTAAAGTTTATGGCTTTTAGAAATAAAAATATGCATGTGTTTAGTAACTTAAAAATCCTAGCGATGTCAAATTAAAAATAAAATACTTTTTACCTTGTATACTAATTCCAAACATTATTTTCTATTTACCACAGTTAAATAGTTACTATAGCCCTCTCCAGAAAAAAATAAAATGTAAATCCTAAATATTGATACTCGCATACATACACACATACAACTCTTTGAATATCCATGCATATCCATGTAATTATCTTCTTTAGCAAATTTTATGAAATGGCTCACTCATGTACATTGTTCTATTCCTTACTTTTTTGTATACTAACATTTTTTAGAGAGATTTCATCTCAGCATACATACCACTTCTGTTCCATTATCTATGCCCTTTTATGAATCATATCAGTGGGCTGCCTTACCCTTTGGCTTTAGGTTGGATTTGGCCAATAAGAGGCATGAGAGGAAATCAGAGGGAAGGAGAAGAGTGAAGGTGAGGTATTTAATCTCCCATACCTCTCTGTGCTTGGTTACCTCAGGCTGGCTCTGCCTCTACACTGCAGGTCACAGCTCCTGACAGGTAATCCTTTGCCTCCAGCTGCCAATAATAATTTCCTTCCCTCATTCCTTCAGGTTTAAGGATGGTAATGACCTCTGCTGTCAATAATCCCACAATCCTGCACTATTTCCACTATCTCCTGAATTTCCCTTTTTACCTTGCCCATATCTTTGTAAAAGACCCTTGATTATTTCCAATAATTGTTTATTTGAATAAGCTATTTGTTTTTTGTTGTAGTTGTATTTTACAAGGTAAGGATTTGGTTCTTATATGGATGCCCGTGGAGCCTCTAAGAGAGGTTCGAGTTTTAAATAGTATCATTTGGCAGCTGAATGGAGAACAGATGACAGAGAGAAAGAGTTGGTAGCAGAGAGACCATCGAAGTGGATATTATAACAATCCAGATAAGAGATGATGGCAGCTTGCATGAAGTGGTCAAAGTAGATGTAGGGAAGGGGTTGAATACTAGATACATTTTTTAACAAATCTGATAGGATTTTCTGATGGATTGATTTTAGGATATGAGAGAAAGAGAGAGCCCCCCCCCAAAACTTCAGAGTTTTTGGTCTGAGCAACTCGAAGAATGGAAGTGACTTCACCAAAACAAGACGAGTAGATTTTAGGAAAAAAATCAAGAACTTGCATTTGGAAAAATTTTAATTTTTCCATATCAACTAGACAGTCCAATAGGAAAATAAAAATCTGGGGTTTCAAGGAGTAAACATGGGAAAAATCAATACAGAGATGGCATTTATTGTAAGAGACTGGATAAAACTGATAACATTGTGTGTAAAAAGGGAAGGTGAGAGAACTCAGTCTTGGAACAATGATGTTTTGGGCAAAGGTTGGAAGAAAAATAAACCCTGGAAAGGGACAAAAGCCAGAAGACAGTGGAGTAAGAGAATAATCGACAGATTTTGAGAAGCTACATAAAAAAATTGCTTCAAGAGAGAGAATGATGAATTTTGTTAAATGCTGCTTAGAAGGCAAGTTACAATTGACCAATGAATAGGGTTTCAAGGAAGTCATTATGGGGCTTGACAAAAATATTGTGTGGCAAGACTTCATTACGGAATGGAAGAAGTAGAAATATAGACAGTAAATGTAGATTACTCTTTCAAGGGATTCTCATCAAGGTCAACAAAATCAAAAAGGAATAGTAGGGCTTCCCTGGTGGCGCAGTGGTTGAGAGTCCGCCTGCCGATGCAGGGGACACGGGTTCATGCCCTGGTCTGGGAAGATCCCACATGCCGCTGAGCGGCTGGGTCCGTGAGCCATGGCCGCTGAGCCTGCGCGTCCGGAGCCTGTGTTCCGCAACGAGAGAGGCCACAACAGTGAGAGGCCCGCGTACCGCAAAAAAAAAAAAAAAAAAAAAAGGAACAGTAAAAGGGGAAATTAGTGTCCAAAGGAAGATATATACTTGGTGTTAGAAGAATGTGAATTTTTTCCTATGCATTTTTCTACTCTCTTTTTTAAATAAAAAGCAAAGTTTTCAGCTGAGAGTAAAGAGGGGAAGGAGGGTTGAAGTTTTGCAGACACAGAAATATAATAGCCATCTCAGACAGAGGTCAGCAAACATTTGTCCCAAAGAGCCAGATATCAAATATGTTAGGCTTTGTGAAAGATAAAGTCTCTGTCACAGCTACAACTTCTGTGTTACATTGTAAAAGCAGCCACAGACAACACATAAACAAATAAGCATGACTGTGTCAATAAAATTTTATTTATAAAAGCAATCAGAGATGTATTTGGCTCACAGAAGGTAGCTTGCTGACCCCTGATCTAGAAGAGTGAAAAAAAGTGAATGGACAAGAGAAATGCAATAGAGTTTCCAGAAAGCTCTGCAAGGCTGCTTTGAGGGTATAATCATAAATATAAAGTGGGATTAGCCAGGATGGAGCGGTTTTTCTTTAATCACGTTCTAGGTGCTTGTGGGCAGAGGTACCCGTGCTAAAGAAAATGTTGAAAAAGACATGCTTCTTTTATCCTTAGTTTCTGCCAAGATGTGAGCTGCTCTAGTCACTTAACCTCCCCTCTCTTTTCATTCCTTTCATCTTGTGCTTTCTTTTGTATGGCTGGCCATCCTCCGTTCAGCAGCCTGAGTGATTTTCTTAATCCCTCTCTCAGACCAGTAGTTGCCTGCGTTCTCCCCTTCAGGGTCTCACTGCATGTGCCATATTCCAAGCATGCCTCCCTAGGCCTTGCAGGAGCCGGATCCTCCCTCCTCTGTCTCATCTCGCAGCTCTTTATTCTCTTGTTATTACACTCCATGCATTCTGATCCTGTTTCTCGAATGTGTCAAAGCTTATTCTCTCCTCAGGCTCTTTCCTCTGCTTGGAATGCTCTTCTTCTGAACCTTACCTAAATTCCTGTTCATTTCTCAAACTCTGTTTAAAATGCCCCGTCCTCTTGGAGGCTTTCCCCAGCCTTATGAATATTCCCCTGCCCCCTCCATACCTCCTCCTACCCACACAGCAGCCCATTAATTTTTCCTCTAGGACTCTGCCCTTCCCCTTCACCGGGTTCAACATAATGATGCATTTATACCTGACGTCATTTGTTTAATGTCTAGATGACTACTAAAGGATGCACCTCATGAGGGCAGAGTCCACGTACAGTTTGTTCCACCAACACACATCCTGGCATAGCCCTTGATGTAGTAGATTTGTAATCAGGATTTACTGGTGAATGAATTAAGGAATTCTCTCAGATCTTCTGCATTTTATGGTTGAGAGGTAAGCTAGGAGCCCCACTTCTGCTTTCTGTTACTCCTCGCATTGTTCTGCTCAGGCTGCCATGAAAGAATGCCACACCCTGGGTGACTTAAACAACAAGAATTCATTTTCTCACAGTTCTGGAGGGTGGAAGTCCAAGATCAAGGTGCCAGCCGAGTTGGCTTCTGGTGAGGAATCTCCCCTCAGTATGCAGACAGTATCTTCTTGCTGTGTCCTCACGTGACCTTTTCTCTGCACAGGCTCACACAGGAGAGCTCTGTGTCTCTTCCTCTTATTGTTAGGACACCAGTCCTATTGATAAGGGCTCCAACCACATGACCACATTTTATCTTTCCTTAAAGGCTCTATATACAAATATTGTCACACGGGGGTTAGAGCTTCAACATATCAAGTTAGAGGTACACAATTCTGTCCTAATACTCCTCCGCTCTAGACTGGGTCAGGTTCTCTCTTATATGCTCCCATAGTGCCCTGCTACACACCATTATACACTAGTCTATTACACTCCGCATCTTACATGTCTGATTCCATGTCTCTCTTTCTGTTTGATACTTAAGTTCAGAAGAGCACAAGTTGTATCAGTCTTGCTCAACATTCTATCCCAGTTATGCATACTACCTGGCACATAGTAAACACCCAAAACTACTTTTTGAATAAATGAGTGTTTTCTGTATTCAGAGCTTTATCTTACAGAGAAATCCTAATATTTGTGTGCTCCAACTAATTACACTGTCTTATGGGAAACATAATCCTTTGAAGATTTTTCACTTGCATTCTACAGAGTCAATCTGAAGATAGAAAAACAAATTAAAAATTAAAATACAAAAGGGGGGGCTATGGTTTATGAGTCTTAACACATAGATACAAATGTGATGTGTGAAACTTGTTTGATGTTGATTTGGACAAAACCATAAAACAGACAGTCTGGGGACAATAGAAAAAATGTAAACACAGACTGGATACTAGATGATATAAATGATTTTAATTTTGCTAGGTTCATGATAATGGCATCATGATGTTTTTAAGTCCTTACTTATTAGAGATAATGTATTTACTGGAAAATGACATGAGATATAATATCTTGGATTTCAAAAAATATTCCAGGAACAGAAAGTAGAGAAGAGAGATAAAATGAGATTAGTAAAGTGTCAATATTTGTTGAAGCTGGGTGATGGAACATAAGGATTCATTTATACTATTCCCTCCCATTTTTATGCTTAAAATTTCTATAATAAAATTTTAAAAAACAGATGAAATGGAAAGAAGTGCTATGCACAAAGTTTTTGACTTTTTAAAATTTTTCCATGCAAAATCAAACCTATAATCCTTTAGGGGGATTAATTCAGTTATAGCGATGGTGGAGTATAATGGCAACTGGCCAAAAAATAACTTTGTTATTTTATTTGAACTCACCAAGTCACTGGCCAAACAACTTGTCATCCCTGTCAATATTCAGTATCCTGGGGGACAAAATGGAAGAATTTATATTCCATATTAAAAATCACACCTTGAACTGAATATAGAAAGGCAACTTGGAAATTTTTGAAAGTTTCATCAAGAGTAAATATATAAAGTTTGAAAAATTATGGTGTTTCATATCGATGGTTGAAATAGCATGAAAGGTAGTAAAATCACCCCATTCACTCCTGAAGAGCAATCTGTCTTGAAATCTGTCATGAAGTAGGGGCCTTGTTGAATTTAGGAATTAATTTTTCAAATGACTGAGGTAATTGCAGTAGTAATATTGAGATAAAAAGACTCCTCCTCATGATGTCATATTGAGCCACTTTACATTATTATTTATATTTTGTAGATATGATGTAGAAATGCTCAGAAATGCACTGCCCACAGGGATCTCTTTCATTGTGCCATAAAGATAACTATTCAAAAATAAACTAGTAAACTAAAAGATGAATTAAAGGGAAAATAACTCTTACAAAGTGCCCACTTTTTTTTTTTTTTTTATTCAGTACGCGGGCCTCTCACTGTTGTGGCCTCTCCCGTTGCAGGGCACAGGCTCCGGACGCGCAGGATTAGCAGCCATGGCTCACAGGCCCAGCCGCTCCGTGGCATGTGGGATCTTCCCAGACCGGGGCACGAACCCGTGTCCCCTGCATCGGCAGGTGGACTCTCAACCACTGAGCCACCAGGGAAGCCCAGTGCCCACTTTTTGATATTAACTAATCAAGGGCAATATTCATTCTTTCATTTAACATACAAATAATTTATTTGCATTATAATCTATCAAGTAGAAATTATCCTATACATAAATTGAGAACCAGAGTATTTTAGGCAATTTTCCCCAGGTTGCGCAGTTAATAAAAGAAGGGCTCTGATTAAAACCCAGATGTATATGACTCCAAACCTGTTTGCTTAACCACTTGTGTACATTATGTTACTACATTTATGAAACATCCATTGAGCACTGGAGGAGTTATATATGCCCTGGTTTAAGGTTGCAGCTTGAGATTTTAAAAACAGAAAGTTGATCTAGGATTACTTGTTGTTTGTGTAGGTGAAATGTCTCAGTCCTTTGGGGTACTATAACAAAAATACCGTTATACCGTTATACCGACAACTTAAACAATAAACATTTATTTCTCACAGTTCTGGAGGCTGAGAAGTCCAGGATCAAAGTGCCAGCAGATTCAGTGTCTGGTGAGGACCTGTTTTCTGATTTGCAGATAGCTACCTTCTCACTGTGTCCTCACATGGCGGAAGGTGCTAGAGAGTCCTCTGGGGTTTCTTCTATAAGGGCGCTCACCCCATTCATGAGGGCTCCACCCTCATGACCTAATCATCTTCCAAATGCTGGTCTCCTAACACTGTCACACTGGGCATTAGGATTTCATCATGAATTTAGGAAAAACACAAACATTCAATTCATAACAGAGTCAGACCTCATAATGATCCATGGTCTGGCCCTTCATTGGAAGGTTCATGGAACTATTTTGTCAGGTCCACCAGAGTTAATTAGACCCAGGGATCTGACTGACTGCTTCACAACTACAGACTCAGTATCAACTGGTCTTAAGTTAGGAATTAACTAAAAGATTTCTGCCACACAATATTCCTCAACACCAGTTTACATAACTTTAAATAATGTGAGCAGGGACTCAACAAACAGCCAAATAACAGTTGCTTCAGGCTGTCTCACCACATGTACAGCACAGTTTCCAGACACTCCACCCCACTACCACCACACAGGCTATGCTTCCTGCAAGAGATAAGGTCAAAGTGGGTGAGGACCACTTCAATATGGAAAAACATACCCGCTCTGGTCCCTGTCTAGCATTTGCACTATACTTGTCACAAGATCCCTTTAAGAGTACTTGGGATCTTTAATCAAAGGATATCTAACTATTTAGAAGAAAGATATTGCCACAATCTCTGGACAATTTCCAAGGTTGTATTTATACTGAGCTTCATCTTTCCAGAATGATCAAAACACTCTCCAGTCTTTGTTACAATTTTATAATAAATTGTGCACATTCTTCTAAAATTTTGGATATCACATGAATAAAGAAATGCATGTATGAAGGTGTATGTGTTATATATATATATTTATATATGTTGGAAAATGTTTGTCTTGCTGTAACGTAAACTATGAACCTTGGTTGATAATCATGTGTCAATATAGGTTCATTGATTGTAACAAATGTACCACTATGGTGTGGGATGTCCATAGCAGGGAAGGTTGTGGGTGTGTGGAAATAGGAAATACATGGAATTCTCTGTACTTTTCACACAATTTTGCTGTGAACTTAAAACTACTCTAAAAAAAATTAAGCTTATTAATTTAAAAAAATCTGTCAATGGATTTTATCCCTAAAACACAAGTAATTAATTGTTAACATCATTATTTTTTTTCTTTTTTCCTTGTATTTAATGAACTATTTCTGTATATATCTGGTCATAACAGTAAATTAAAATGGAGTTTAAGGCATTTCACCAAATATTTCTCATCTTTTAAAAAGTAAAAGTTAAAATTCATTTTTGTTAAGGTAAACTAACCTATGTGTAAATTATACATCTTTCTCATAAGAAAATATTAATTCCTAATCTTGTGTTGGTGACTTTTTGTTTCAGAGATAAATACAAATGTATCATTCTTTCCAGCATAAAGAAACCACTAAAGGAAATGCTTTCACACTCTTTTCAGCTTTCCTATTGTCTCCATAGATTCTATCCAGATGAACTTGTGTAATTCAGAGCAAACCAATTATTTCAGTCTTTTCATATGCTTATATTTTAGAATCAGATCAGTGAACTGAACTGATTAATGGGGAGGTTCAAAAAGAGATCAAAGTTTTTAGCAGATTTTCCAATGAAGAAAATTACCAGTAGGCTAGACCAAAAGGCTAGACTGAATCTAATTATATGAAAAAAATCAAATACAACTGCAGTCAGCTTAAATAACAACACATCTATTAAACTGTAATGCACAGAATACAGTTCTATTTTAGGCTCCTTGAGGATTATTTAAAGAAATTAAAATCTTATTTAAACCATTTTGTGCTCAAAAGTACAATGCTTAAAAGAAATATGAACATTATTGAAACTTTTAAAACATAGAAATTTGAAATGGGTACACCTAAGAGTTGCCCCTCCCCAATTCCAAAATTGACTATTTTCATAAACATTGGTTCATTTACTTTTCTGAATTAATGAACTGAATGTGTTTTTGCCATAACCCCTTACCACCAGTGGGAATTATTAACCTGGGGGAAGGGGGTGGGGGGAGTTGGTGGCCAGGAAGGGAATAGAAGTAAAGTACTTGATTAATTTCTTCTCAGGCCCTTCTTCCCATTTCCACAGTAGAAGAAGGCAAGAATTATGACTTTGTGTCTAAGCAGAACTAAGTTTCAAATAAGTTACATCTCTTGTGATTCTCAGAGCAATATTGGAGACTACAAAGGATGTGAGTCAGTGTGGAGATTCCTGGTGCTGTGTTCAAGTTCTAAAATCTTTGAATATTAGTGAACCCCACAAAAAGAATCCCTGAAGATCTGATGTATAGATTTTTGAGTTATCTGTTAGACTGAAAATAATATATGTTGTGTATTCATATCTCTTCTGGGTCAAATAACAACTTGATTCCTATTATCCCTGTCCCCACAGAAAACCAGCATCAGAACCAGTGTTGTCTATGAAATGAACAATTTTATAAATTTTCAGTAAATATTTAATATCACAGGTAAGATACTTTATTTTTCATACATCTTTTAAGATATTGATTATGCACCTCATATACTTGAATATTATGATTATTATTCTTTATCCATTTAAGGCGACATTCTTAGGAGTGAGCACAGGGACTTCCTAAATTATTTTCCTTATCAACACAGCCAGCTCCAGCCTGTTTTCTAATATCACAGTAATTTAACAGCTGAGCTGGCAGCAAGACATGGGCCAGAGCTGCAAGGAAAGTGAGAGCCACAGTCTTTTTAGCGAAAGCTAAAATGCGCTTTTGCATCTCACAATGGTTTCGCAGCTGCCATTCATCTAATCCCAGCAGAATGCCTGTGCCCAATTCAGCTATTTTCTATTTTTATACATAATCTGGTACCTTTTAACAAAATAAGCGGGACTTTCTAATAAGGAGCCAACAATTTAATCTTTCTTTAATGGCTCACCCTACACCTTTGTGTGTTCATCAGAGGTAGGCAAAGCTCTTCTGTAGCTTAAATAATGATCATTGTCTTAACAAATATGAAACAAGTATAATCATGGAGAGTCAAACCAAGCAGGGACCTTAGGTTGTCAAGACATTCCTTTTCACACATAGCCAGTGTAATCTTGTTTGGTTGATTTTTAAAATTGATTTATACAATGGAAAAGCCACAAAACTGGTATTTTCTAATATTCGTATGTTGTTCACAATACATTGCTAAAAGAGATCCTGAAAATAAAGTTAAGTGGGAAGGCACTGGATGTGGCCAACTCTTGATACATTAAGTTACTTCCAAATAGAAAACAATTCAGAATATCTCAAAACACAGTAGCTCCAAATAGTCTACAGAGCTATGCCAATTCCAACAAAAAAATATGAATATTCACCTGCAAATGTACACATTCATTCTGTACTAAAATATTTTTGGCTAGACATTAGACACACTCCTGAAGGGTATATTAGCTGTCAGATCATATAGGCCTTATAAAAAGGCTACATCATTGGACTTTATATGTTCTTTTAGTTATCTATTGCTGCATAGCCAGTTATCTCAAAACTTAGTGCTTAAAACAGAAAACATTTAGAGTTGATTCTCATTATTTACAGTAGTTATATTTTATAAAGTCACTGCAAACACAGAAGTAGTGAATACTGAACCATTGCTCCTGGGGAAACACAGGCTTAGGCTCCTGCAAGCCTCTGGCCACAAACTTTTTATCAACCAATCGATACATAAATTTGTTTTATGTGTATTACTCATTAAAAACAACTTGTTTAATATATACTGTTGATTCATTAATATTGAACTCGTGGCCAACAGCTCTATAATTCATGCCTGAGAGAAGTTTGTCTAACACATATATTTTCCCTAAAAGGCACATCACAGCCTTCTTGTACTTAGGAACACTAGACGCACTTCAGCACTTTGCTTGGGGCCATTGTAAACAACGAAATCACCATCAAAAAACACCAAAATGCGAAAAACGCAGCACCAAATAGACAATGAAAAGGACACTTGTTTACAGTAGGAGACCTTATAGAAGATGGCAGAGATTGCCTTGTTTGATCTTAACTGGGAAGAGGCGCAATCATTGGGCTACTCAGATTTTTCACTGCTCTGCACATGGCGGTGAGTGACTGTAAAAATGCCATGATGTTGATTTTGTGGTTATGAACATATTTTAGCAAGTAGGCGAATTTGCAAATAGAGAATCTGTGAATAATGAAGACAGATTGTATTTTTGCAGTCTCTGAGGGACAGGAATCTGAGAATGGCTTAGCTAGCTCTTACTCATTCCTCAGAATTGAATTTATATGACACTTCCTCCTAGAAGCCTGTCCTAGATAAGACTGAGTTAAGTCTTCTCCCTGTCTCTTGTGCCCACTTTTATCATATCACTTGTTAGACTAAGCCATCAAGTCACGGTAACACGTCTTTCTCAATACTCAATTGTAAGCTCCTTCAGGGCAAGAACTGTGTCTTACTCCTCATTATATTTCCAGCACCTTCCACAAGAGTTGGCTTAATAGGGCTCTCAATAATTCTTGAATAGCTCAATAAATTAAAATCTACTTTTAAGTAATGGGGTAGGTAATGTCAACGTGGAAATACTGAAGTACCTCCCAGTGTATTGTGTATTTAATTTTTAGTTATCAATGAAATGAACACATTTGCTTCTTTAAATATTAGCTCTGAGGACTACCTTGCATCAAGGAATTTACAAATATTGTACAAGTATTAATGGATTGAGATAGCTGGAAAAAAAAAAGCTGGTAAAATAACAAATGAATCATTATTAACTTTAAATCAGTCAAATCTTGGACTGCTGAAAAATTTGTCCAGGTTATTGTCAAGGACTTGGAGAGCTTTCCCTCCTTGAAAGCTAAAATGTTGGCCTGCCGTAGTTTCATGAAAGGAGAACACAACGACAGCAGGAATAAAAAGGAAAAAATCATTAGAGACACTGTAACCATTAAAATGACTATAAGTGAATATTTTGAACAACTTTATGCCAATAAATTTGACAACTTAGGTAAATGGACAATTTCATCAGACACATACACACACAAAAATAGACAGCACAAAATACCGATAACTGTAAAGGAAATTAATATCATTTTTTTTTCCCACAAAGAACCGTGGACTCAGATGGCTTCACTGTTGAATTCTACCAAGTATTTAAGGAGGAAATAATACCTATTATACACAAACTTTCAGAAATTAGTGGAAGAGAGAAGACTTCCCAATATATTTTATAAAACCAGAATAACTTTGTGGTGAAATATTACAAGAAAAAAATCAGACCAATATCTCTCACAAACACAGATGCAAAAATTCATAACAAAATATTAATGAATTCAATCAATCCATGTATAAAAAGGATAATATGTTATGGCAAAGGTAATTTATCCCAGAAATTTAGTCTAGTGTTTCATTCAAAAATCAATGTAACTCAATACATTAACAGAATAAAAGAGAAAGCCATATGACTTTCTTAGGAGGACAAAAAAAAAAAAAAAGGCAAAATTC
The DNA here is from genome assembly GCF_964270905.1 of Leucopleurus acutus. NCBI lineage: Eukaryota > Metazoa > Chordata > Mammalia > Artiodactyla > Delphinidae > Leucopleurus > Leucopleurus acutus. The sequence goes on from NC_139143.1 coordinate 124,762,063, forward strand.
AACACCCATTCATGATTTTAAAAAAACAACACATCAAACTAAGAATAGAAAGAAACTTCCCCTTAATCCAAGAAGGGGAATTTAAGAACAGTCTAATGCTGACATCGCACTTAATAAAATATTGAGCCCTTTTCTCCTGAGAGAGGAAAAAAGGTCAAGATATTCACTCTTACCACTTCTGTTTAGCACTGTATTGAATGTCCAAGCCAGTGCAATAAAGTAAAAATATTTAAAAATAAATAAAAAACCTAAAATCTAGGAATAAGTAAAACTGTCCTTATGTGAAAATGCCATGATTATGTATAAAACTCTATGTAGTCTACAAAACAATGGCTAAAATTAATAAGTGAAGTGATCAGGATCACAGGATTCAAAATAAATATATAAAAATGACTTGTATTTTTATCTACTAGCAATGAACAATACCATTAAAAGTAACATTTCAGGGCTTCCCTGGTGGTGCAGTGGTTGAGAGTCCGCCTGCCGATGCAGGGGACGCGGGTTCGTGCCCCGGTCCGGGAAGATCCCGCGTGCCGCGGGGCAGCTGGGTCCATGAGCCATGGCCGCGGAGCCTGTGCGTCCGGAGCCTGTGCTCCGCAGCGGGGGAGGCCACAGCAGTGTGAGGCCCGTGTACCGCAAAAAAAAAAAGTAACATTTCAAAGTACTTTACAGGCTCCGGACGCGCAGGCTCCGCGGCCATGGCTCACGGGCCCAGCCGCTCCGCGACATGCGGGGTCTTCCCGGACCGGGTCACGAACCCGCGTCCCCTGCATCGGCAGGCGGACTCTCAACCACTGCGCCACCAGGTAAGCCCCAAATTACTTTATTAAATCCAATGAAATATATGCACAACCTGTATATTGAAAAATAGAATACATTGCCCAAAGGAATTAATGAAGACCCAAAGGGATAGATTTACCCTTTTATGTATTGGAAGGTTCAATATTTTTAAGATGTTCCTTCTCTAATTTTCCCCATGGATTCAACACAATCCCTAACAAAATCCTAAAAGGATTTCTAATAGAAACTGGTGAGAAAATTCTAAAATTCTTATGGAAATGCAAAGAACCTAGAAAATATCTTGAAAAAAAATAGTTGAAGAAATTACATGAACTGATTTCAAAATTTACATAACTAAGTGTGATTTTGGTGTAAGATAGAGAGATTCATGAACAGAATAGAGTCCAGAAACAGACTCACATATCTAGCCATTTGATAAATAAATTGGGAAAGAAGAGGGGTTTTGACAAATGTTGATTAAACAACTAAATATCTATATGAAAGTAGACCCCAATTTCAAACCATACACAAAGATTAATTTGAGATAAGTCATAGGCCTAAATTGAAAATTCAGAACCATAAAACTTCTAAAAGGATCCAAACTGTAATATCCTAATAACCTTAGAGTAAGCAAAGATTTCTTGGTAAGGACAAAAACAAAAAAACAAAACCACTCAACTTTTAGCAGAAGTGAAATGGATTAATTGGAAATTTTCTGCTCATGAAAAGATTTCCCTTAAAAATGAAGAGATAAACCAAATGCAAGGAGAAATATTCATGACATTTATATGACAAAAACACATATTCAGATTATACAAAAACTCCTACAATAAACAATAAAATTATGAATAGTCTAATTTTTTTAATGGATACATTATTACAACAGGCAATTTCCAAAAGAAGATATTCAAGTGATATTCAAAAATTCAATATTCAAGATATTCAAAAGATAAGCACAAGCATATTCAATATTCAAGATATTCAAAAGATAAGCACATGAAAAGGCACTCAAAATCATTTGCGATCAGGGACATAAAAAGTAAAATGAAAACCACAGGGGCTGGAGGCTCCGCGTGGCGGGCGACACGTTCCGGGCGCGGGAGAGCGAGGGAGGCCGGGCCGCCGCCAGGGCCATGAAGCCCCCGGGAGGAGAGCCGAGCGATCGTCCAGAAGCAGCCGCACCTCCACGCAGGCCTAAACAGGATGGCATCTAATATTTTGGGACCCACTGAAGAACCTCAGAACTTACCCAAAAGGACCAAACCCCCTGGGGGGAAAGGAAGTGGTATATTTGACGAATCCACGCCTGTGCAGACGCGACAGCGTCTGAACCACCCTGGTGGGAAGACCAGTGACATTTTTGGCTCCCCAGTCGCTGCTGCTTCACCCATGGCACACCCAACAAACCCAAGGACCACGTGTTCCTGTGTGAGGGAGAGGACACACCGGACCTTAGAGCCGCAGCCAGCGCCTCCCCCAGACAAGAGCTGGGGCGCCCAGTGGCCCGGGAGGAGCAGCCCGTGCCCAGCAGCCGGCGCCCGCCATCGGCAGTCATGAGCCCAGGCTGATCCCGAGACCTCGCTCCCACAACAAAGTCCTGAACCCGCCTGGAGGCAAGTCCAGCGTCTCCTTCTACTGAGACTCTGCTGCGTCCCCCAGAGCCAGACAGGAAACTCGAGAGATAGGATTTCAAAGTTGTAGTTTCTTTAGCCCGAAGGAGCAGGGTGGGGAGACGGTGTGTTGGGTGGACACCCGCAGCTGCTGCTCCGGCTTCACTGCCATCACTAGAAGCCCGGGACCTCGCCTGCCGGACTACCAAGGGAGGAAACGTGATGCCTGGTGTGGGAGGAGCTCTCGGGTGGGTGGGCGGGGAGGCGGTGCCAGGCCAGGTGCGCCTGAAGAGTGAGCTCTTCGCGTCCTTGGTGTGTTGGCTAGCTGGGTATCTAGGAATCACTAACACAGTAGCAGAGTTTAAAGCCTTGGAGAGAAAACCAAAAACCACATGTCCGTTGCTGTGGGATAGAAGAGCAAGACACACTGAAACCCTGGCGGGGTGGGGAGGCGGGTATCTGGATAGAACCCTGAGGTCCTGACGCCGTTTACCCTTCATGGACACGGTCTCCATTCCTGCGACTTCGGCCGCAGTGTTTTTCGCTTCAGTTCCGCAGATTTTCTTGAAACATCTTCATTGCTTTTCCTCAGCAACTGTCAACAAAAAACCAAAATGTTGTTCTCAGTCGTACGCTTTATGGAAAGATTTTGCACCCTGATCTCCCGAGGTGCCCCGCTTCTGCCCTCTCAATCCTTGGCCAGATCTTATGTAGAAATCTCTCCCTTTCATCCAGGAGAGACTGGTTTGGGGCTCTTTACAGGCAGTTTTGCTTGTGAAGTGTTCCTTTTTTCCTCATCAGCCTTAAGTCCAGGCCTTTGCTCCTCACTAGTGATGTAGACAGTTCCCTTCACCAGCGACACTTCCTTTCTGCAAGACCACTAACTTCTATAGGACTTTAAAAACTCCCCAGATATATCCAGGTAATGGGATTGTTTAACTCCTTCACATGTCTTCCTTTATATTCCTGCTGACAGTGGGAAGAAGAGATGCTTGAGAAACTTGGGTTCTTAGGTTTGGATTCTGTCATAATAGCTCAAGAGCTGTTCTCAAGTACCAGCTTTACATCAGTAACTGTTGACTCTGATCTGTTTCTGACACCTTTCTAGAAAAAAAGTCTGTTGCTCAGGTACACCAAAGAGGAAGGAAAGTTTTCTTAGGCCACCCTTTATAAAGCTTTGCAGAACCTCTGGACCATATTCACAGTTTCCAGAAGAGCCTTAGAGACCTTAGGCTAAGACATTAAATAGTTTGGCAGTAAAGTCTCAACCGGCCCATTCCATGGTATTTGCCAGCAAAGATAATGGGCTGGCAAGAATCGTGCTGCTGTAATCTATCAGGCGAAAGTTTCTCCCATCCAGCCTCTGGAGGGCTATGGTCTCGGTTCCTGTACTGCAGTCACGTGGGACCAACAGTTTGGGTTGGAGCTACTGGTACGAGTGCCTACAAAGCTAATGCAGGTGCTAAAAATGTCTTCATCGTTGTTAAAGTGCAGTCGCACTCCTAGTGGCCTGGACGCTCACGTGCCTGCAGGAGCTCCCTGCCAAACTGCACGTCCTCCGCCGGCGCTGGGGGGTTCGCACGGTGCTTTGCCAAGTAAAGACACTTTGCCTTTCTGTCCCCCTGCTGACTTTGGAGCCGAGAAACACTGATTCCATGTGACTCTATCAAGTGCTTCCTATCTCCTCCATCCTTCAAATGGTCATTTATAGGAAAGTTGTCTGGAATTCAGAGCATTTTTTTCCACATTAAAAAATGTCATACATGGTGATTAGCTTTTAAGCTCAAATACACTAACTTCGTTAGTTAAACACACTAACTTGTTTAGCTTACAGTAAGATGTTCCAAAGGTAGAAATGAACTGCTATTTCTAACTCTTTTTTTTAATATACAAGAAAATGATTTGTGAATTCCAAATTGGATCGCCAAGAAGACCCTGACGTGCTGCTGGCCCTCAGGGCTTCAGTCTCACTGTCAGTCACATGAGGGGAAGAGCTTTCTAGATCTGTCCCCTGTCAGGGACTTCTGGGGCAGAGCTGGGGATAGAGGCCTGGGGGAAGGAGGAAAACAATCAGAGCAGAGCCTCTGGGCAGCAGTGACCGCATCGCCTTACTTTTGTCCCCATCTTCCGTCTTCCTTTCCCTCCTTGGGTCCATGCGCATGGCTTTAGAGAGCCCCGGGCAGCCTGGTCCCTGGGAGGAACAGCAGAAAAGTTTTTGCTCCTTTGAACCTGATGGGGGAGGCCATTTGCATTTGGAAAATGCTCTGTACATTAGGGACTGCCTGTATTTGGAAGCTTCATTAACTCTTGGCATCCTTTTCTCAACCTCCAAGCTGCATTCAGAAATTACTCATCTGTATTTTTATTAAGCCTTAAAATTTCTTTTATGTGCATTTGGTGCCAACTTTTTGTAAGGCTGTATCAAAAACAACAAACCAGTGCTCACATGGCGATGTAACTTTGAGAAGAGCATTCTGTTATTTTTACAAGGCAGGAGTGGGTGTAGCCGTTGAATTAAACTTATCAGTCACATACTGAGTCTTTGTCTGTTGGTCGTGTGCTGTGTGTGTGCGTGCGGGCGGGCAGGCGGGCGGACGTGTTTCCTCCACATCTATTCTCCGGAGTGCCTGAACTCTGCTCCTTCCCTTACAGATTTTCATTGGTTGAAGGGGTTTGTCTTTTTTTTTTTTTTTTAAACCAGAAGATACCCGAATTAATCTTCTCAAAGTTTATGGATTTAAGGTTTTTTTCATTTGAAAACCAAAGACTTAGCTTCAAACAGAATGGACAGGAATGTGGCAGTGTTCTTTTTAGTTTCCATAAATTGAAGGTAATGCTTCTTTTTTTCTCTTAACACCACTTCTTTTCCTGAAGAACTTGCCTCTGAGTTGACTTTGAAACTGCCATGAAAGCCTGGCAGCGAGTAGATGAAGTGCTGAGCTATTAGAATTGATCTGCCTGTAGATTCAGGTCCTGTAGAGAAAGCATAGATTGTTCTTCCTTCTTATATATTAGCTATTTTCATGTGTCCTACAAGCAAACTTAATATCCTTATGTGTATTAAGTGGACTCAGGGTGATGGAGCTTCTCAGACTGCCTGCCTGGAGAGCTCCACTAGAGGAAGCTTCCTTCTAGAAGCCTGCTGCATCAGGACCAACTAACTGGACAGCACTTCAGAAAGAAACCCAACATGGGGGACCTGACACTCTCTTCACTTGTTCATCTGAGAGCATGTTCCTGGAACAGGGCTAGCCACTGGCACCAGTACATCACCTATTTGTAGCAGCTGCTCCAGCCGCAGGCAAGCACTGAGGTTTTGGAGTGTCACAGCCTGTTTGTCTCCAGAGGCCAGGCAGTGGCTGTGTCAGAGGCGCAAGGTGGGCTCCCGTGCATTATGGTGAAGAAGTGGAAGACATCTAAGGGTTCCCTCTTCAGGTCCTGTGCCTTGTCCAGAAATACACTGACTCTTTGGATGGAGCATAACTTGTTCTAACATCTTTGTGAGTTGAACCCTGCAAGGGTTGAACCCTCCTCCTATGTTATCCCGTTCATTTCTTCTGAACTCATTATATTCTTAATCCTTAGCATTCTTGGAGCTCATGCATGAAAGATTCCTGTTCTGTGTGACTACAAAGTGCTATCTGAACTTCAACTTAGGAAGAAATGAGAGGGACATTACAGGGACCTAGGTGACGTTTTAGTCTGCATTCGGGGTGGATACTTTGAAATTAAAGTATTGACAGAACTTTTGAAACCTGTGTGCCCATCTTACATTTTAGGGTCTTGTAATGAGAAAAAGAAAAAGTTGAATAGGAAATTATCTTTACAAATTGGAAAGGAAGCAAGTTCTAATTCAGTTAGCTTGAGCTCTCAATAGTGTACTAGTATCCTTCAGTAAGCATCAAGAATTATCCAGCATATCATTTTGTTAAAACTCCTTTTTCTTTAACCAGCTTCAAGTAACAAATCTGCCCAAGCATGTTAGTGATAAAAACTAATAAAGTTGATGCCAAGTCAAAAAAAAAACCACAAAGAGATATCTTTTCACATCTACTAGAGTGACAAATAAACAAACAAACTACACTAAATACAGGATGGAATGTGGAACAATTGAAACTCTCATATACCGTTGCTGAGAGTATAAAATGAAAACCACTTTGGAGAATCGTTTGCCAGTTTCTTATTAAAATTAAACATACATCTACTCCACAACCCATCAATTCCACTCTTTGGTATTTACACAAATGAAATGAAATATATATCTGAAATAAAGATTTATAAGTATATTCATAGCAGTTTTATTCATAATTGCCAAAACCAGGAAACAACCCAAAAGTCTATCTACAGGAGAATGGACAGATTGGGATAGTTTCATACAATGGAATACTAGTCAGCAATGTAAAAGAATAAACTACCAATACACATGGCATTCTCAAAATTATTTGGCTAAAATGAAAAACACAGACAAAGAAGAATACATTCTGTATGAGTCCATCAGTATGCAATCTGAGGATTCATAAAGCTATTCTACAATTACAGAAGTCAGAAAATCATTGCTTAGGGAAGGGGAGTTGAATCAACTGGAAAAAGATATGAGGGAACTTTCTGAGGTGAAGAAAACGTCCCAGGTATTATTTTGTGTTGTGAATGCACCAGTTAATAAAATAATCAAAGCATGTCAAATTGAATACTTAAGATTTGTGCATGTTATTTTATGCCAATTATGCATCAATTTAAAAAGCACTGAATTTACTTTATTCTTGAACCTGATTTTACTCCATTTATAGCTTTCTTTCTTAGTAAATGACAGCACAAACAGTTGTTTCAGACAAAACCCTAGGAATTCACTTTGAATCTGCCCTTTATAACCCTATTTCCTATCATCGAATTTTCCTGAATCTGTCTTATAAATTATCATCACGGTGCATTTGGACTAGTAGCCTCCTAACTGGTCCCTCTGCTCCACTTTGCCTTGCAATCTATTCATCACAGTTTATGTAGTACGATATTTTTATAAAAACAAATGTATGGAAGTTTTTAAGGTTTTCATATTGATCTTATGAAAAGTAACAAAATATTTAATATTACTAATATTTTCTACAAAGTCATACATAGCTAAAGACTAAATTTGTGTCATAACATCTCTTTGAAGACCAAGTAATAGCCTGGCCTCACAGATATATAACAAAAACTCAATAATAATGACAATTTATTGGCTCTCAAAGATTTGCCAGGGACTGTACTAGGTGGTATATACATAATCTCTAATTTGATCAGCCTCCAATGAAGAAACAGAAGTTTCCGCAGGTTAGTAACTTCCAGAAGGTTAAGTTCATGTGGGGTGAAGCTGGAATTTAAATTCAGGTCTGTCTGTCTGCTGAATTTCAACGATGTTAGTGTGAATTGTGTTCATGGATCTTTGACTGCATATAGCTGTGTTTTATATGGCTGAGTATGATAATTACACGAGCCACACTAGCTAGCTGGGTCAATACCAACTATTTTTCTTAGGATTCTTAGTGATCAGCTCCCAATAAATAACATTTGAATGGGAACTCCCAAATAACAGGGTCTCCAAGTGTGTCAATTTATGTATTCTCTTTGGTAAATCGTTATAATAATAGGGGAAGTAATGTCAGGAATTTGCTGGAAGACAACAGTGTCCACATAATTTATTAGAAGACCATAAAGGATTTCTAAAGTCAAGAAAGTAACTGTTAAAACAGTACTAATGGTCAATATCTGAGAAAACAATGGGAAGGGAAGCCCCTAAAATATTTTTGAAACCCCAAATGAAAATGTAGCAATTTGAGATCATTGGCAGATATGTTTACCTGAGCCTTCTCTTTAATTCCAGAAACCCTCCAACAGTATTTAATCCCCATTTCAAGAAAATGAAATAGAAAACAGACCACAAAAACAACAGTATCAGTAATAGCTGATACACCTACTAGAAACTTGAGGACATTTAGCAAGACGTGCTTAAAGAAATGCAATCAGCACTGTGTACTAAAAGCATAAAGAATATGTCTATTTTTCAGAATGTACTGAAGGTAAGAAGCAATTTTCTAGTAATAGCCAAATACATCTCAGTCATTCAGGGTTTGGAGGGAGGCTTACTTCTTTTTCTCACTTATGCTTTAATGTAAATCTTTGTGAAAAGTGAAGTGTAGGAAGGAAAAAGGTTGGCTTGAGATGCGTTGTTGTATTTCATGTCATGGCCAAAAGAAAGTAGTAAATCAGGAGACACTGGGGTGCAGAGGATACTACTAGCAACGTGGTGATTCAGTGGATTCATGTGCAAACCCTGGAGAGTTTAACATATAACGTGTACAAAAGTATATCAGTTGACACAATCTCACTTTGGCGGGCATATAGCCTATAATATAACCTATAATAAACATGCATCTCTACTGGTCCAGAATAATAAATATTTTGAAGGGTAGATCACAATAAATCAACAGATGTCTCTTGGCACTAAGTTCCTGACTAACTTCTTTCTTTTTATAATATATTCAACTGTGTTATTAGAGACATTAAGATTATCACTAAAAGTATACTTCAGAGGGTTTTGTGACAAAAAGTGAGGAAATGTGAACATACATATTTTTTCAGAAAATCTGTAATGTAAGTGAATATCACATTTTTGCTCACATGTGAGGTTCTATTTCAAACTGAAGAAACAGTCGGTCAGAATTCATCAATCGCACTGCACTGTGGAAGCATATTTCAGTAATAGAATGTAAATATGTCCTATATTTGCACTAAAGATGGTTTCATGAAGCTAGGGACAATTTCTATATAAGGTACAAGTGTATAAGTATAAGCAAATTATCATTCAAATTGAATAAATCATTCTCTAATTTGTAATAAAATGTGTATACAAACTGTCAAATTTTTATAACAGAGTTGAACTCTATGATCAGTTATGGACTGAATGTTTGTACCCTCTAAAATACATGTGTTGAAACACTAACTCCCAAATTGACTGTATTTGGAGATGGGGCCTCTAAGAACATAATTAAGTTTAAATGAAGACATAAGGGTGAGGTGTTGATCCCATAGGATTGGTGTCCTTATAAGAAGAGACATCAGAGCTCTCTCTCTCTCTCTTCCCACTCTCCTTGCACACCAGTGAAAGGCCTTTTAAGGAAATAACGAGAAGAGAACTGTCTATAAGCCAGGAGGAGAGCCCTCACCAGAAACTGAATTTGCCGGCACCTTGATCTTGGACTTCCCAGCCTCTAGATGGTGAGAAAATAAATGTCTCTTGTTTAAACCAACCAGTCTGTGGTATTTTGTTATAGCAGCCCTAACTGACTAATACATGGACCTCAATTTCAAGCTGCCACAGCATTAGCTATGCAAAAGAGGAGGCTTCCCTAAGAAAATCATAAGAAATTGTTTAGTGATGTAGGTCTTTTAAAAGTATTTATTTATTGTTTATATTTAGTCAAGGTAATTTTGAATATAAATACTTCCTTAAAAGATTTTCAAACGATTGCGATTGAACATGAAAAATATCACTTCAATTAGATGCCTGCATATGTAGTCTTATCTTCCTAAATGCAATAGCTGGAATGCATCATTTCATTAGTCAACATGTTTTCCATTGGTAAATATTTTCCCTTCATCATGCATAACTCCTTGGTGCTAATGAAAGCTAAGGGACTGGCATGAACAGCTGGAAAAATATCTAAGCTATAGGTAAAGAGCAATTTATTTTTTATAAGAAGGCACTGCTTTCTGGAAATACCCAGGAGAAATATTGATAATTGATCATTGCTTATATACAAATCTGAAAATACCTTACAATTATGAAATAGTTTTCCACAAGAATCTCAGAGAATTACACAAAATATATCTAACTTGGATAACAAGAAACTTTTTAAATTTAAAGCACCTCTTGGACACTTACAGTAGAGGTATTTTGATTTGAATTGAACTGAGTTCATTTGAATTAAGTTGAATATCTTATTTCTTCCTATAAAAATATAAGATACAGTGAGAAGATACTTACCAAATATGGTAATTATGTATTTTTTTATTTCATGAAATTTATTTCATACAATAAATACCCCCTATAAACCAAATATTTAGTTTTTATCCTGAAAACTAAGGCATATTCACCTTAAGAAGTACACGACAGAAGATTGTAAGGACAGAGATCTGTTGCAAGTAATGGAGTTTGCCATCATTTCCTTCCACTTCTGCCTGCTTTCGTAATGTAACCCAGCCAGTGTGAGACTGCAACTATTTCTTACACAAGAGGAGTCTCTAGATGCTTTTGTGATGTTAAACGATAAATTGTAAAAGACCTGCTTGTGTATCATACAAATATCAAATGAACACATGTCAAAGATATTTAACTGAGGTAACTGGTATGATATTACAACCAGTCCAAAGGAGAAACCAAAGAACTGCAAATTTATATGGAATAAATAAGTGTTGAAATAAATGTGCAAATGACTCAAAACTGGCTTTTTCCAGGGGGGTACTTGAGGAGTGGGGAGTGAGGGAAATCAACTAAATTGCCACCTGACACAATTTATTAACTTATTTGCATGTTTATTGACAAGAATTCTTTCTCATTGCTAACAGTTATCTACAACTTGCAGAGTTCTAAATTAGCTCAAAGGCAAAAAAAAAAAAAAAAAAAAAGCTAGAATTAGTAACCCAGAAAGTATGATAGTCTAAACAATGCAAAGTTTTCCGTTGCAGACACCTAGTTTTTTTTTTTTGTTACTGTTTATTTCAAATTTCCTAATATGGGTCTTCCCTTGCTATTTAGCTAAGGTTTTTCCGGAGATATCAAGTCTATGTGCCAGGAATTACAGGGTAAACAGCCTTGCAGCCTAGTCCATGTTTGACCTGTCAGGATGATAAATTCAACCTTAGAATTTTCCTTTCCTTAGAGTTTTAGCTAAGGTCCATTGTCCTCATATTACTAAGTCATCAGAGACATGACTACCATCCAGGAGGACAGATTAATCGAACTCATAATGTCTAGACAGTGTAGGAAAAACTTTGTGCTTCAAAGGAAAACTGTACATTTTCTATAAGACGTCCTTCTAGGTTGTCTGATTCTGACTCTGTGGAAGCTATTGTACAAAAATAATTCTTTTCTATCAACATGCAAATAAATTCTGTGAAGAGACAAACTTCTCCTGTTGTGGAAAAGCCAATTTTGCTTCCACTTGTCTATTTATTTCACCATTCCATAATTCTATATATATTTGTGTTTCTTTAACTTCTTTGAGCAGGTTGTAACATCTTAGCTTCCTCATTAATGAGTTAAATAAAATCTTTAATATGTACTCGTTCTTGCATCTGTATAAGAATCAAGATTTTCCTTTCCTTTGAAAATTATTCTTTAACAACGACAGTGGCAAAAATGTATAGCATGACAGCCAACTGAAAACTATGCCTTAATTATAACCAAATATATCATATTGTATCAATTTCTATTAAGTCTAATAAATCAGCACTCTCTTTAAAGACAGGAGAGTTGAGTTGGACACTGTCCACGGAGGTTGACATAAGCCTCTTCTTTGAAATCACACAAATATCATAAGACAAATATATTTCTCAATAACTTTTTGAGACTTATAAATTATGTACTTCACCCAATGTAATGAGGAAACTAACTCTACTCAAATTAACTCCATAGATTGGGAGAAATAAGTTTGCATTCAAACTATAGGGAAAAAAGAACAAGAACATATACCAAAAGAAAAAGTTCACTATCTTAGAAACTGTGGTTTGTAAAGTAAAAACTCAGAAGAAGAAATAATGATGCAATAATAAATTAGTTACCTATTATTAAAAATACCAATGATTATATATAATAATAAAGACTTTTAAAATAGGGCATCTGTATTAGTGCAGGTTTTATACACAGGCAGTGGAATGTTGACTGCTTGATGGAATTAAATGACTGTTACTTGGTTCCGCAAATCCAGAGAATTCCCCCACTATTGCCTAAAATACTAGGAGTATTTAATTTTTTTCTTGTTTTAGTTAGCCTTCTCCTTAGGACTTTTAAAAAATCTATAATTCTGAAAAGAATGGCACAACGAGTCCTGTACATATCACTATGAATGTATTTATAAGATCTTTTTCCTCCACTACCTACAGATACTGGAATAATGTTGATAACATTAGACCCCAGTGGTGAAGGTGAGAGAGGAGAGAATGTTTGTAGGGGACTTTAAGAGAGATTAAGATGTCTAAGTCAGAAACAAATGTAAATTTAAAAGTTCAGCACATCAATACAAGCCAAATTTGATCAATTTGTAAGTCTGTATTTATTATTTACTTGTTCTGTCAAATGAAAGCTCTTTTCTTGACATCATGCATATTCACAATGTTAAAGAAAATTAGAACTGGATAATAATTAAGAAGCAAAACCAGATTTCATTTAAGAACTGTTGCAATAGGGGAAAAGAGACCTCAGTATAGAACTGGGCTCAATTCCAAATACAGCATGGAAAAAAATGGGAATTTTTAGCCCAGGAGTAGATTGGAGGTCAGTGGATGGAAAATTACTAGGAGGAAACTCAAGGATAAGGGGGGATTCTGGCTAGATCTACTTGATAGGATTCTTGTCGAGGTCAGACCCAGGGGGATCAGATACTAAGGAAGAGGAATAAGGAATTTGACCAGATATGGAGAGTGATCAGATATCAAGGACAGACATTGAAGGTGGAGGCCTAGAGAGGGATTAGAGGAGCATGACTACAGTTATGTCAAGAAGAGAGTCTACGTCAACAATGATGCATCCAATACTCCTCTTTAAATGCAACCCAGTGAATTATAATTAGATGAAGAGAAAGGGGTTTGGATGGGTGGGATTTTCTCCAAATGGAACTTCTACATGCTTATAAATGAATAAATTTAAATAAATAATTCATATAGTAGACAAATGGAGAGAAGAGTCTAAAAGCATATGAGACAACCAAGGTCTTTCCATAAAACTTCAACAGAAGAGCTGCTCACTCTAAGATGCATAAGTCTGTATCTGTCACATAATCTCTCTAGAGAATATTTATTAAATTTTTGGAATATGATACTGTCAAATTCTACTTCTCCTGCCAATCCTGATGGAACTAGCTGTTAATCTAATTCAAAGTACAATGAGTGCATATAAAGCCATATCTTATTCTCCAATTCTACCAGAGCAGAAAAAAATAAGTTCAAAGAGGAATATCCAACCCTAGGACAGACAAATGTTTCTGAGATTAGATGTGATTTTATTGCATTTCATTTTTAATATTTTAGCAGGTATCACTGGATATATCAAACTACCTCATTGTAATTTTGTCTCTGATAAAACACTTCACCACCTGGCCTAGTTCTTCCCAACACCTTCACCAGTTTTCCCAAACTGATAGCAAAAGAGAGTCATTTGTTTTATTTCTTGATCTCCTTTTTTATATCACATTGAGTGATTCCCATTTAATACATCTCATGAACTGTTACTACAGAATGTGAAGGAATGCAAATGATCTGGCTGGTACAATTGGAAAAAACATTATAACTGCCATGAAGTTAACAAGGGACCTCTAATTAGACACATTAATAGGACAAAGATGCAGTGTTCTGTTTAATGATATCAGTTTTATGGTTGGGATTTCCAGCATTTCTCATGTTATGCTGTATGTCATATTAGGCAATTAGTAAATTAATCCATACTGCACAGGGTGGTTTTAAAATCTAACTATACTTGTACTGATATGTGTTTCCTTTCTTTTTACATTTTCTTATGACAGGAAATGTCCTTCAATACTTAGTAAGTTAGTAAGACAGACAGGTAGCACTGTCCCATCAGAACTCTACTAATAATTTGGTATTGATGTATTTCTACTCAGATGGCCCTGGATTTAAAATGTGGGTTAAAAATCTTTTTGTTATAATCTAGCCTGTAAAATAGAGATGCACACTTAACAAAGGCTAGGCATGCTTATGAAAATGCATCCAATAAGATATGACATTTACAGGGCACATAAGAGCAGTAATATCCAAAAAGTGGTAGAAAAAAAAGTAAAGCAGGAAAATTACTTTTGAGCTATTCATATACTTCAAGTGAGAACAATGTTATTCCATTGTTATAACTAAAAAGCAATCCCCAAAATGTGTCTGAAAAGCAATACTTACAAATAGGTTAACAACTGTATATGCAAAGTTATTTGGACAAAAAAAATTTCTTTATTGTACTTGATAAATAGCTATTCCAAATGGAATAGAAAGTTTTGAAAAGTGTGCAGTATTTTTTTCTATCTCTTTTTAGGTACTTTGATTCGTGGCGTAATTTCCCTTTATAATTTTTTTCAAATAAAGTTGTTTCATCTGCAATACCTACTGACTTTATGACCCCTGGAAGCATTTTCTCCAGGTGCAGTTTATAATATGATCTTAGTATTTCAGATTTTTTTTATTATTATTTTAAGCATTTGGAGAACCTGAGGGGAATCTCTTAACAGTCAAGAAGGTCATTAGGAGTTGGCAGTACAGTTTCATAGTTCAGAGATATAAACTATTATTCTTTTCAAATGTTCAGAACATCATGCCAACCTCCATTTTGGACTGCCATTAGAAAGGAGTGCCTGTGACACTTCCGTAAATTGGACATTGTGAGCGTAGTTTACATGATTATATCTTGGAAATGTAGCATTTAAAGCACTGAATTGTGATGACTTTATCATAACTGAAGCCCATATTTCACCAATATTTTGTGAGGTACTGGGCTAAGTGCTGTGATGGATACAATGAGTAAAGAGAATACCTTTAATTTAGAACACTGCATATGAAAAGATAATTAACAATGCATGGTGGAAGGGAGAAGAAAAATTTGAAATGGATTGGTGCTCTACCATTAGCAGTGTGACATTGGCCAAATCCTTAACACTGCTGAATCTGAATTTCCCAGGTTAACTGACCACCAGCACACACACAGGGCTGTTGTAAAGATAAGCTGATGCCATATAAGGTAGTGTGTAATCTGGAAATAAATTTTTAGATTTTGTTTGTTTTTAATACTGATAGAAAAGGGCAAATATAAAGAAGTTGAAGAAACAAGAAAGAAAAGAGGATTGATGAATCAACATTACGAAAAATCTCAGAAATGACTGGCTTTAAGAACAAATTAGGGGTTAGTCTCAGTCTAAGAGACTGAGGAAAAGAAGACTCTAGAATCAGACATAGACATGTTTATAGGAGGATGGGGAGTTAGTAAAGAAAGTTCATGCTTGGTGGTTTATGCTCTTCTCTCTTTATAATAGAAGTCAAGGTTGTCTCTCAAGTTGCCAGAAAACAAAGTAAGCTGCATGACATACAAATGGAAGAACCAGGATAGTTGTTGAAATAAATCAGAGAACAGCTGCTGAATTGTGTGATTGCCTCTGGTCATACACATGTGTAGAGAAGTGAAAGGCAATTTTTAACATTTTTCGTTTGCAGGAGGATTATAGGGGATGGCAGAGGTCAGGGAGGCAAAAGAATTGAGGCTGTTAGCCAAGGGACCCTTAAAGTGAACCAAGTGTTTAGAAAAGGAAGGAATGCCTCAAGTAAGCCCAGAGACTAGAAGAAAGAGTTGGATGTCAAGAGACTGAAAGTTTCAATAAGATCAAAAAACAACAGTGTAGGGAATACTCGCATGATGTCTGAAATGAAATGATGCCGTAATCAGAAAGAAAGACAATGCAGCTTAAGTTTTTGAAGGGGTTCAGAATAAGCCTCCCCAAGATGTGCCACTTTGGCAAGTGGATTATTTTGAACAAAAGGCAATTAAGACCCTGTGCACTCAAGAGGAACTTCTGCCCCACCCTTAACTACCTAGAAGAATTTAAATTCGGGGTTTTTTCAGAATGAGAATTATTATTAGAGATAAATTTTATATGAGTGACCCGTCTGTATGGCAGAGCAAACATCTAATTACCAAACATCTGCTCCTCTTTTTTTATTATTTTTTTTTACATCTTTATTGGAGTATAATTGCTTTACAATGGTGTGCTAGTTTCTGCTTTATAACAAAATGAATCAGTTATACATGTACATATGTTCCGATATCTCTTCCCTCTTGGGTCTCCCTCCCTCCCACCCTCCCTATCCCACCCCTCTAGGTGGACACAAAGCACCGAGCTGATCTCCCTGTGCTATGCGGCTGCTTCCCACTAGCTATCTACCTTACGTTTGGTAGTGTATGTATGTCCATGCCACTCTCTCACTTTGTCACAGCTTACCCTTCCCCCTCCCCATATCCTCAAGTCCATTCTCTAGTAGGTCTGTGTCTTTATTCCTGTCTTACCCCTAAGTTCTTCATGACATTTTTTTTCTTAAATTCCATATATATGTGTTAGTATACGGCATTTGTTTTTCTCTTTCTGACTTACTTCACTCTGTACGACAGACTCTAGGTCCATCACCTCATTACAAATAGCTCAGTTTCGTTTCTTTTTATGGCTGAGTAATAATCCATTGTATATATGTGCCACATCTTCTTTATCCATTCATCCGATGATGGACACTTAGGTTGTTTCCATGTCCTGGCTATTGTAAATAGAGCTGCAATGAACGTTTTAGTACATGACTCTTTTTGAATTATGGTTTTCTCAGGGTATATGGCCAGTAGTGGGATTGCTGGGTCATATGGTAGTTCTATATGTAGTTTTTTAAGGAACCTCCATACTGTTCTCCATAGTGGCTGTACCAATTCACATTCCCACCAGCAGTGGAAGAGTGTTCCCTTTTCTCCACACCCTCTCCAGCATTTACTGTTTCTAGATTTTTTGATGGTGGCCATTCTGACTGGTGTGAGATGATATCTCATTGTAGTTTTGATTTGCATTTCTCTAATGATTAATGATGTTGAGCATTCTTTCATGTGTTTGTTGGCCTGCTCCTCTTATTGTCCTGTGAACTGCTCTCCTCTCCTTTGAAGCCTCTGGTTCCTTTCCCATTCCTTAGCTCTGGATTGCATATATACCTCATTTTACCTTTCTGTCTTTGGACCTCTCATGTATGTGGGAGTTCCTGTGCATATGAAATTAAATTTGATTTTCTCCTGTCAATCTGTCTCATGTCTATTTGGTTATTAGACCAGTCAAAAGAACCTCTGAAGGGTGAAGGAAAATACTTTCTTCCCAACATTCGCTAATCCTGCTGTGTGGAGGCTCCATTTCAGGTGAGGGCAAACTTCAGGATATGGCAATGAAGATAAATTACTGAAGAGAAATATAAGGGGAAGACACTAACATAGAGGAAATAAGGAGTCATGAGATTTGGGATACTTTGGGGTGATGTATATGGTGAAATCATATAGGATGATAGAAGGTGAAAGGGTAAGGATGACTGTGAGAAAGGAGACATTGTCCTCAATAGATGCCTGAAATGTGAATGAAAATGTGTATTTTTATTATGATACATTTATATAACTTTATATATATGGAAATAAACAGTAAATGAGGGAAATAAGATACAGGCAGGATAGCAAATGGTCCCACTTTCATGTTAAAAGGTCTTTGTATGAGTTTTAAAATCTTAGGAAAATGACAGTACTCACAATCTCAAAAAAAGTGAGAAGCCCAGGGAATGAAGAGATCTACAGAAGAAATGATGTTTTCTGGGGATAACCAGTTTTCTGATTATTCCCAGAAATGATAGTCCTTTTAAAATAAAATATAGATTATATAGATAACCTTCTATAATATAATGTACTATCAATATTTGTAATTCTCAAAATGTGGTTTCTAGTCATAGACGATAAACATTATAGACCCTGATATAATATTACTTGTTGACTTAGGAGTTCAGGTAAGTATTGAATCATGCTGAATTAAAGTAACTAAACATTAATTGCATTAATTTAATAACATTAACATTTGCCTTTTTTTTACTCCCCCCTTTGTCTAATTGAGACATTTGCTACATGAACTAAGTTAATTCTTGACATAATATGTTTCTTGGTTCCAGTTTTGCCTCTATCATCCATCATGTTTTTACATTTGGATTTGAAATGTACATTAGTATAATAAAATGTTTTCCCTGTCATTTTCCCATGAGCTGCTTCTCATTTAGTTAAACACCTCTTCGGGGGCTGAGATTCCATTGATTTCAAAGTGAGATCAGCATGCAGATGAGATTTTTAGACCATAATGAATAATGAAAAGTTGGACTCCTTATCACACTCCCCCAAGAGGGAAAGGCTGCATTCAGCAGAGCCAAGGAAAGAAAACACAAATGAAAAAAATATAGAAACCAAGGGAACAGCAGGTAGAAGAATTAGTCATGGTTGCTCTGGAGTATAAAATTTTACCTCCAGTATACTGCCAGAAATACTGAATGATTTCATACAATATATTATTCTAGCTTCTACAAAAAATGGGTTTCTGAGATTTTCTTTCTTTTAATGCCCTTGTGTTTTCTTGACTTTTTTTTTACCTGGTTCCAGTTTCCTCAGATATTTTCAGAGGATAGCGTTTTTAGAGCACATTGCCAAAACTTAACCACACGAGTCCTATTGACCTTGATCAAGGCCACAAGGCAAAATCCCCAGTCCTTAGCTTTGAAAATTAATTTGATATTTTCAGTCATATTTTCATCTGATTTTGCTATTCCACATATGAGAATTATTTGTCTGAGAGTTTTGATTTACTTCTATTAATTATTATTCAAAAATATATGCTGTAAAACAATTGCAACCAAATACCAAAAGAATGAAAACAGATGGCAGTGTAATCTAGAGAAAGAATTTTGCCTGGAGATATGGGGGAGGAGTGAGGAGAAAGATACAATACAGGCAAAATTTCCTAAATTGTCCTCAGAAAGTTAACGTTAAAAGTGACTAAAATAAGTTTTGCTGGTAACTCTTTCAGTTTAACCATGTTTATATTTCTAAGGTAAAGATCTATAAAAATAATCCAGAATTTAAAGAACTAAAATAAATCACTTTGTTTCATGGTCCCTCAATTACAACATTTGAGCCCATGTTAGACCGAAGAAAAGATTTAACAAATGAATTTAGAAAGTATGACATCTGAATGATAAAAGTGAGCTTGAGAATTATATAATAATTTGAATAACTCATTAAAAATCTGCCTCAGTCTTTAGGAAGTTTATGTCCCTTGTTGTTCTAGCATTATCTTTGTAGACTTTACCCACCCAAGATCCAAACAGTTGGTCAATTTCATCAGCTCCTTTAAATAAAGCATCTAGAAAGTGAAAAGGAGTCTGAACATCTGAGGACAATACCTTTCACCAGGTTAGGAGGGGGTCCTTTGATCTCATTAATATCCACAAAAAGGTGCTGAAGTGAGGACCTTCTCTGGGAAAGCAGGGCTCCAGGGCACAAGATGAAGATGTAAGGTCAAGTTCACCAGATATTAATCAGTCAAAAATACCTCTACCTGAAAAGCCTAGTCCAAGATCCGCATGAGGCAATGTACTTAACACCGCCCAAACTCCCTTTTCAGCACAGATTACCCACTACACTTACAGCGCCAGATGGAATCTTGAAAAAGCTGTTGCAATGTAATCAAGCATCAAAGTTAAAATGAATTTTACAAACAGTACTAAGGCTAAATACATTTCCAAACCACTTTTGGCATATGTCTTTGGTCTCCTCCATACATTTTGCCAGCAGTCGTTGATTTAAAAGGTTATATGAATGTGTGTATTTTTTTTCAAATGTAACATTTACAGAGAAAGCACTTATGTAAATAAACCTTTGGAAAATGAGGCTGTTATGATTAAAGCACTGATGTGGGCATATGCTGTGGAGAATACTGTTCTTTTTCTTTAATACTATGTTAAGGAAAAGTTATTTAAATAAATTCCAAGTAAACATTTTACACATATGTTCACTATTATAGACACTCAATTTTCCACAATATTATAAAAATGTGTGTGAGTGCTTTTAAATTGGAAATATCTTTCATGCTTTTCCTAGTACAGAGATCATAGGGAACACACACTCTCGTATCTCATATATATGCCATATATATATGTGTGTGTGTTAAAACACCAGAGCCAACTCTGGCTTTTATTTTACTATTCTGTATAATTCTACAGGTATTGACATATGACACCTCTGATGCAGCTACATTTGGCCAACTCTGCACTCACCAGGGAAGAATCGATCTTCAGCTTTCATTAAGTGATAGAAATAGATGAGTGGCATAAAAAATTGTTCTTAAAAGTAAATAAGAGAATTTTCTGCCCGGTGACTACCCCACTACTGTTCTCCAGGAATTTGAATTATTGAATGGGCTAAATAAAAGCCGTTTTTATTCTCTTTTTGCCCAGATGAACAACCTGAAATGCAAGTTGATTTTTTTTTTTAATTCTTTTATCCCCTCAGCTTGGTAGGATTTATCTTTGAATGTTCTGTTCTGTGCACTCTGCACGGAGTGCTGCCACATATTTATCTAGCAATCTCTAAAAAATAGAGAGCTTTAAAGAAAATAAAGACCATAAAGCCCATAATGTGTGCCAAACTATCAACAACGATGTGCAATTGTGAGATTGCTTGACAGGGAACTTCACAGAAAGCTGAAACTTTTCATTTCTGTAAAGTCTTTTTTAATCAATGGCTTCAAAGTTGTTCTCGCTGTGTCTGCATGAACACAGGAAATGCACGTAGCGATTTTAATCTAATTAAGTTCTACCAATGTTTGTTAAGCATCTACTATGTGCAGGAGTATGGTTTGGTGGGACTGTGGACTATAATATCCATTTCCTCACTAGTCAATGAGGTTTAGTTTCAACACTAAAACCTTAGCTCAGTGTCAACAATTCCTAAAACTTTTTCTTGTCTTCCACCTCCCCAGTGACCAACTTAGATTCAGTTCACTTTTTTGGTTTTGCAATGTTTGCTTCTATGTCTTTGCACTGACCCTCCTGGATGTAATTATTTGTTGTAATTATCTCCCACTCTAGAAGGTTTCTCTTGAGGTCAAGTACTCTGTCTTATTCTATGTTGGGCAGAGATTAGCACAATGACAGAGAGTTGAGTGAATAAATTAGGATACAGTCAAGGAGTTTATAATCTCATAATGCAGATAAGTACAAAGTTTCCAATAATATAAGGTAAAATTTAATAAATAGCCAAAAAGAGGTAAATAAAGTGGTTATAGAGTAGTAAAAAAAGGTACCTTTGTGTGGTCATAAGAAAAGGTGACTTTTGAGATCAACCTTAAAAGATGAGTAGGGGTTCAATAAGGAGAACAGTTTTGATGGTGGAAGGAAGCATTATAGAAACAACAAGAACTGAAGGGTGGAAGCAGACTAACACATAGCAGGCAAGAAGGAGGCAAAATACAGTGATTAAATCTTCAGGCTCTGGGGCCAGCCAACTGAGTTTCCAGTCCTGACAGTGGCCCACCTCTAGTTCTATGACCTTGGGCAAGCTGCCTAACATCTTCATGTCTTGCTTTTTTTTTTTCCTTTTTTCTTTTTTCCTGATTATAAAATGAGGATAACAATGGTAACTACCTCCTAGAATTGTTGTGAAAATTAAATGATTCCATACGTGTGAAATGCTTGACACATGATGAACACTCAAAAAACAAATGCTACGTGCAACTCCCATCTCACTATTGTGGAATTTTGTGAGGGAAACAATGGGCAGTAGACCTTGGGGTGGGTGTGGTCACACTGTGGAGAGTATAAAATTCCAGAACTAAGTTTGCATTTAATTTGTAACGCAATAGAGAGAGACATGGTTTTACTGTGTCTCAGTTTAGTGCAGTGTTCAAGGTACACTTGACTAGTTGGCCACACATCTGTGTCTTGTTTTTCAAATAAATAGGAAATCCCTGAAGCCACAGACTATGTTGTGCACTGCACAGCATAGCACCTAGAATTTATTAAATGTCAAATAAATTATTAGTAATCTATTCCTGGACTAAAGAGATATCTTTAGACCTCCACTCTGGAGAGCTAAATAGCAGATGAAAAGTTTCTTTCCATCCCTTATTTAGAGGTATTAACAAAAAACACTCCCAGGCTCAGACCTTTTTTTGCTCTGGAAATTGACCTGGGCACTGCTAGAATCAAAAGATAAACAAGCTCTTTCTGCTTAATAATACTTTTTACAGACAAGTTTATTCCCAGTAAAAATGATATTTAATAGAGAGATAACAATCTATATTAATATAGAGGAATATTATTTAACTGTAAACTAAGTCTTCCACAATCCGTGATACTTACAAACCTTTTCTTAGCAGGTTATTTGTCCTAAGGTATTTTAGTATATTCACACATTAAACCATTGAAGGCAGAGAAAAATCATTATAAAACATAAAAAAATCAAAAAAGTAATTAAACAAATATATAGTTGAGATAAGAAATAACAGATTTAATTTCCAAAATACAATAATGAGTTTGGATGGTAACACATTTGCTATTCACTGGAAAGAGTGCTCTATTGTTAGTATTAACATTAATACTGTAGGGCTTAAGAATATTCTGCTACTCAAAATACTGAAACTTCATCATCTACCAACATGACTAATTGTTTTTTGTTTTGTTTTGATTTGCCGTACGCGGGCCTCTCACTGTTGTGGCCTCTCCCGTTGCGGAGCACAGGCTCCGGACGCGGAGGCTCAGCGGCCATGGCTCACGGGCCCAGCCGCTCCGCAGCATGTGGGATCTTCCCGGACCAGGGCACGAACTCGCGTCCCCTGCATCGGCAGGCGGACTCTCAACCACTGCGCCACAAGGGAAGCCCCAACATGACTAATTATTCAAAAGTGACCGGAATTCAACTTCCTAAAAACAGTCTTCTACTTCTAATTAAAGACACATTATTAAGAGAAAATATTTTATCTTAAATATTCTTTAGGAAATTAACCTAAGTATACATTCAAATGGAAAATTTAATATTGATAATTTTTGCATATTGCTTTTATTTTTCGTTTTGCTTTGATTTTTGGAAATGAGAGTTAAACTCAAAGTGGAGGAGTCATATTGGGAGGGGGCTGGCTTTTATTAATCATAGCGAAAAATCTACTTAATCAAGGAAATTTAGTAAAAGCTTCCTTCTTCTCTGCTTGAATTATAATATTACCTGAAATAATTAACTATCCAAGATTATTTACATATTCGGCACACAAAGCCACTTCAGTCATTATGTGACTTTTCTATCTGGTTTAACACAAATTCCCAAGACAGCTTTAAAGTTATTTGGATTGTTCTTTTCAACATAATTGCAGATTTGTTCATGGAAATGGAAATTATTTTTTTTTATTCTGCTTGGAAAATGAACTTCTCAGAAATTGAGGACTTATCAGCAGAAAGAGCATTTATTGTACTTCCTCTTTGAAATATTCCAGGAATTCTTATCAGATCATAGAATGGACAATTGAGGACATTGAGTCTTGTTGGGTACCTATGGGGATTAGTTGAAAATATCAGTTATTTCATCTGCTTTTAACCAAACTATTCTCTGGTTTCTGCACCCGAGTCTATTTTCCAAATAATAGCTGTATTGTGGAGTTCTGTCCTCTTCCTTCACGTATATTCATCTCTAATACATCTATTAATGTCACAACCCTCTTGAGCTAGCTGCTCAAAGTGAATTTGGACCCAGACTATTGAAAGCAGTCTTCACTTTCTAGTCATTGTCAGGAGAGGATCCAGCACCTCCTTTTCCTCTTACTTTTTTTTTATGGTCTCACATACTCTCACTTCAAATACAGCAGATATGCCATATACCAAATACTGTCTAGAATTCTATTTAAATATCAAAGAAGGCACACAAACAGACTCTTCAAGTTGACTTGTGTTGCTTTCTTATTTATGACTAACTAGCAGAGATGTTAAGCACCTGAAGTGATTACATAATAGACCTAGACAGATGAGCTAGGTGCTCCTTTAGAATTATACGCGGCATTTATAAAAACCTGTTTTTGTTTTTAATTCCCCTAGGGAGAGGGTTACTGGATTTAGCAAACACAGTACAAAACACCCAGGTAAATTTAGATAAATCAAAAACTTGGGAAAATAACGTGAGTAAACAACAAATTTTTTGGTATATGCCCCAAATATTACGTCTTGTATTTTTATATGACAGTTCTACACAAGGAAGTCATCAATTTGTCAAAGAAACACAATGTCTTTGGAGTTTTCAAGCCCAGTGCCCTTGTATAAAGCAAATGTTTAATTCCATAATACCGTGAAGAAAAAACTTAATTCATTTAAACAACATCTTAATGTTATGAAGTTGGTAGTTTAAATTTTCTTCTAAGTTGTTATTTTAAAGTTTTCAGGCCTAATCATTCATATTTATTTGACAACTCTTGTGGTCTGGTAAAAACTAGAAATGATAACAATTTAAAGAACCTTACAGCTTAAAAAGATCTCTGACCTTAGGGTGAATTAGTCAAGTCACTATTTATAAGAAAGACTCTGTTAACTTGAAATTGCTAATTAGATACAGTGGGCACACAAGACGGCTAGGGTGGAGATCTGGGTACTGATAAACATACACAAAACTTTTGCAAAAAAAGAAAAAAAATCAAACAAACAAAACATCAAAACAAAAATCAAAATCAAAAAAAATCAAGTAAACCAAAATATCAGATGAAATAGTAGACATTTCACATAATGATCATGACTTATTCATATGTTCAAAATACTACATTCCTATAGCACTCATTTTGCAACACCTCAGCCCTATAGAATAATCACTTTTGGGCTATTTATATATAAACATAAGTTAATAGTCCTTTGTGAATTACAAAAGCACAATGGGTATAATATATGTTGACCGAGTCTTGATTTCATTAGCTTAATCAAATATTTGTTACCTTAAAATAACCAATGGTCCAAACACAAAATTTTTAAATTGTGTCAATATGTACAAAATCCACTGGAGTAAGGTCTTAAAATATTGTTCACTAGTTAAGTGTGGACAAATGCTGTAGTGGATTTGACAGCCAAAAACTAGAAATACTGGCATCGTTTTTAACTAGAGAAGGATAGTTTAAGCAAGGAAAAATATAGCTTTATCTCATTTATGAATATAGATGCAAGAATTCAAATGATAGATATACAAACTGAATCCAAAATAACATAAAAATATACACTATGACCAAGTTGGACTTATCTTAGCAATACAAATAAGTTTTAACATTGAAAATCTATTAAACCCTTTAATAATAAACCTACTATATTAAAGGGAAAAAGCACAAGAGCATCTAAGAGATGTAGAAATCTTATAAAATTCCCACCTGTCTTCATGTAAAGAACCAATAGAAAACTAAGAATAGAAGGGAGCTTCTTTTTTTTTTTTTGACATCTTTATTTGAGTACAATTGCTTTACAATGGTGTGTTAGTTTCTGGTGTATAACAAAGTGAATCAGCTGTACATATACATACATCCCCATATCTCCTCCCTCTTGCGTCTCCCTCCCACCCTCCCTATCCCACCCCTCCAGGTGGACGCAAAGCACCGAGCTGATCTCCCTGTGCTATGCGGCTGCTTCCCCCTAGCTACCTATTTTACATTTGGTAGTATATGTAAGTTCATGCCACTCTCTCAGTTCATCCCAGCTTACCCTTCCCCCTCCCCATGTCCTCAAGTCCATTCTCTACGTCTGCGTCTTTCTTAACCTGATAAAAGATATGTACCAAAAGTCTACCACAAAAATCCTGTAGTGCTAAAGCATTAAACATATTCTCTTCAAAATCAGGAATAAATCAAGGATGCCCATATCACTACTTTTATTCCAATTTTATCAGGGATCTTTTCTAGTACAGTAAGAAAGGTGAAAATAAATCAAAGGCCTAAGTATTTGAAGAATACTTAAAAGAAAATATTATTCATAACTGATATAATTGACCACATAAAATACCCAAAATTATTTATAGACAAATTGCTAGTATTAATAAGAATTTAGCAGGGTGGCTCGTCATAAATTCACTATACAAAAATAAATGGTATCTCAGTACAAAAATAAATGGTATCTCAGTATACAGTAAACACTGAAATAATGTTTAAAGCAGAGAGAGACAGAGAGAGAGAGAGAGAGAGAGAGAGAGAGAGAATTGCAATAACAATAGAAATGAAAGATGTAGAGATATGTGTGGAGAAAATATTTAACATTATTGAGAGACACTAAAGAAGATCTAAATCGAGAGATATCCCATGTTCAAGAATAGAATGAGCCAATATTCTAAAAGCGTATACCCTCCTCAATTTCTACCACCTCCACTTGTATCATCCTAGTCCAATCCCCCATCATCTTCTCCATTTTTCTAATCCTCTCCTAACTGGTCTCCATACTTCTACCCATGGCCTCAGAACATGTAAATCCTGTGCTCAAAATCTTCAGTAGATTCACATTTCACAATATTAATGCTAAAATCCCTAAAATCACCTATACGTTGCATGGTGATCTGGGTCCACAATTACCTTTCAATCTCATCTATCACTCTCCCTTCATTCAACTTGCTCCTGATGTAATGGCCTCCTGGCTATGCTTCAAACATCCCAGGATCCTTCCTGCCCTGGCTGTTCCTTCCGCATCACTAAAGACCTTACATATATCAAGTCCTTACTGAAATCCTCTCTCAGAGACATCAACCCTGGTTACCTTATTTACAATTGCAACTGGCCCTCTACCCACAGATTCCCCATCTCACTTTATTTTTCTCAATGGCAATTGATACCTCCTTATGTGCTACATAGTTCACTTATTTATTATGTTCATTTTCAGTCTGCCCAGTTAAAACTTAACCTTCATAAGGGCAGGGATTATTTTTTTTTCTGTTTTGTTTATTGCCATATCCACAGCACAGTCAACAGGTACCCAGCACATAGGCACTCAAATATTTCTCAAATACTGCAATGAATGAAATGTAATTTTGACTACAATGAGGTAGGGATTATTAATTAATTAATTTAATTATTTGTAATTATTACACATAGCCACTAGAGTGCCAAAAAGTTAAGAAATATGACAATCTGGGAGGATGTAGATCAGCAGGAACTCAGACAATCTGGTGGATTGTGATTTGGGACTTATTTCAGAAAACCTGTTGACATTAAGTTAAACATCCACACACCCTGCAAACCAATAATTCTACCCTTATGTACAAATTTTGGAAAAATTATTACATAAGTGTACAAGAAGACATGCAAAAGTATTCATAATAGCAACACTAATAATAGTAAAATGCTGGAAGTCACACAAATGTCCTTTGACAAAGGAATAGATAAATAAATGATTTTATATTTACTGAATCAAATATTACAAAGCAGTGAAGATGTATGAAACACAGCTATTTACAAAAATATGGATGTGACTTAAAATATAATGTTGAATAGAAATGTCCT
Source organism: Leucopleurus acutus (assembly GCF_964270905.1). Taxonomy (NCBI): domain Eukaryota; kingdom Metazoa; phylum Chordata; class Mammalia; order Artiodactyla; family Delphinidae; genus Leucopleurus; species Leucopleurus acutus. Next base: position 124,789,790 of record NC_139143.1, read on the forward strand.
ATAAGACTACATAAAACATAGAACTATTTTTATAAATCTCAACACAAATACAGTTGGATCATATATGCCTTTGTCTTACATACGTATGTCAGAATAATGACATATATAGTTAGTTTTCTATACTAGTGTAGAAACTACTAGTATGAGCTACTAAAATACTCCACAGTAGTTTTCTCCAGTGGAAAGCATGGGATAGTCAATTGTACACAGGTAGATGCAATTCATATTAACATTTAAGTTCTTAGGTTACATAATGGCTTCACCAATGTTTATTATATTGTTTTGCTAGCATATGTGTTACATATATTTTAAATATATACATATACTTTGAATACATCAAAAATAATTGGTGTATATTTTAAAATACTTAAATATTTAATATAAAAGATTAACAGAAAAAGAACTATAAAATGCCCATAGCACTGTTTGGCTTGCTTTGAAAATGAATTTGGCTGTTAATGTTGTTAAATGATTGTATATTCAGCTTATGTTTCAAAATTCTGAGAGATACTTTGGCACCCAGCTTTATGGTCATTGATTAATCTCAAAATCTGCGGTTTGGAAGATAGTCCACTCAAAGTTTTGATCTTTCAAACCTCTGAAAGAAGTCCCTCAGTTCATCTTTGAGATGCAGATTTTCTTCTTTGGTGTTTCATGTTGCTATTTGTACCACCTGAAATAGCCTTCCTCAATTATCCTGACATAGACAAAAGAAGAAAGAGGGAAAAGTTTTCTAATGGGGTGTGTTTCCTAACCAGTTCAGCCATACCACATTCTTACAAATAATTCAACTGTTCTTATTTTCAAACAAAACCCTTGTGTTATTCCAGTAAGGGATAGCCTGTTTTTAAATTTATGCTATATTTTCTGATCCATGTCAATTGCTTAGATGGAGATAAGAATGTGGCCACAGTGATAGGTGGCCATGAAGGTTTTGTGAGAGACATTCTCTTCTGTTAGGCTGATGAAATGCTTGGAATGAAGGTTTAAAAAAAAAAAGGAAAACTTATTTCCATTGCATCACATATTTTGATGTATTCCTAGTATATTTCTTTTTAAAATATCCCTTTGCTGAAGTAGAGGCAAAGACAGAATGAGCAACAGTTGCTGTTCTATGCACACCAAGTACCCATTTTCAAAACTCTTAAAAATGCAGCAGAGCAATTTAAAAGAGCAAGTGGCATGCTTACTTTTTTAAAAATATGGATTCTCGGTAGCTACATTTACCAGACTCAAAACATGCAAATTACACAATACATGAATTTAGATATGGCTAGTCTCTCTCAAGACTGGCTAATACAAAGATATTAAACCCATCTATTTATGTATTAAATGCAGATTTCTTATTACAGAGCCAACATTTCCTTTGAAACCGTTCAACAGCTTTGCATTTGACATCAGAACATATTTAAGATGTTGAAAATATTCCACTCAACAATATTCCTTGAATCAACAATAGTTTTATTAATTATTAATCAGATACATTTTTTTCCTTCACTTTAGGTCCTCTCCTTGACTTTCTGTAAGTACCGTAGACATTTCTGAGTAAAGTGAATTTACCTTGCCTGTTGAAGTCAAGTTATTTTTGTGTGTTTGCATTACAAGTTGAAGGAGGCTGTGGTTTTGTTAACTTGATTTTTATATTCAGGTCCAAAAGTTATCAAAATCATTCTATGCCTGTGGTCTGTGATTGCTCCTTTTGTGTCCCATTCACCTCTCCTTTTGAAGTCATTGATATTTTGAGATGAAAAAGTATATGTGTCCTATTAGGCAAATCAATATTTCTATTTAAGGAAAAGGTCTAAAATTAAAAATTAAAAACTCTTCTCACATCAAAATAAATCATCTTCAGCAATGTAGTTTCTAAAAGAGTTTGTGTTTTATGCTTATGCAAGACTGACTTTTTGCTAAGCCTTCACTCCAAGGCATTTCATAATGGAGATCCCTGGTGTTTGCCCTTGTCATTTTGTAGGATTAATTTGATCCAGTGTCATCCAACTAAACTGCCTCGTGTCTCTTGTTAGTGTGCAGTCCATAACTAAGCCCTAGTAAATTTGTTCTTTACACTTTATAAAATGTCTCTCCTTTCACTTTCAGTGTACCACTCATCATACATTCAGTGACTGAAGAAAATGTACTGTCTCTTTACAACATTTTTAATGCTCCAAAATATCGTTTGTTAAAGGAGGGATTATGATGGAAGTATTGTCCTTCTAGCTTAAATTTTATAGTTTTTCAACACTTAGCATAAAAGGAGCACATTCACAACCAAAATTTTTCTAAAGTTAAAGGAATAAAATGTTCAGTCTGAAAGCTTAAAAGGTAAATGACTATAATGTTTAGTCTGAAAGGTTAGAGGGAAGGTGAGGGGAGGCATGAAGACAAAAGAAAAATGGAAAAGCTAAAGCAGTAAGAAAGAAAAGAAAGCCTCAACGATGAATTGTAGTAGAGAGAAGTGTTTATCATTATTCTCAGAATATATAAATTTCTCTTTTTGTACCAAAATATTAAGTCCTTTGAAATGTTCCAAAAAATCAGAATCTAAAATTGATTCTTACTCTTGTATTCAAAGATTAGCATTTCATGAGCTTCTGCCCCCTCTTGGTGAATCTTTCCTTACTAACATTAGTTATCAAGATACTTGGCATTTTCTCCCAGCATGCATGAGTCACAACACAGACACCTCTATCCTCAAAATAAATGGATGTTGAACTTTGAATAAAACATGCCTCTTTCATCTTAATCTCAAATATGTGCATGTGCACCTCCTCCCTCTTAGGCTGTTTTTAGATTGTCTTTAAATAACACTTCTTTCTCTTAAGCAATCCAGGTTAAAAAATGATGGACCAAGGATTTACCTTGGGGAACATCTGTCCATGAAAGGAAAGAATCGAGGAAAGGGTACCATTTTCTGCACTGAGATTTTTCCAGGGCTCCAAGACACTTTCATTAGGCTACACTTCTAAGAGATACTAGGTTCTAAGATTTCACAAAATATACTTGCCTCTTGGTAATACAATTCAATTTTCTAAAATAAAATTATTTTTATTTCCCTAAAACATGACAAGCAGAAAGCTTATTCTAAAACAGAATATGGAAATATCTTAGTCACATAAAAATATACTCCATTTTGAGATTATCAGCTATTGTAATATTCCTGAGTCTTACATGTCTGCTATCTTGTTTCTATACAAGGAACCATCTACATTGTAAGGTGGATAGAATGGATGTTTTCATCTCATTTTACAGATTAGGAAACTGAAACAGGGAGTCATTTATTGTGTCACACTGAAAGTCACTGGCAAACTCACAGTAAGAACTGGAGTTCTCCTAATTTTTTACCCAGGATTATTTTATTTATTCATTCATCAGGTATCATTGGTTGAGTTTCTGTTATGTACCAGATATTGCCCTGGGCTCTAGGAATAACACTATGCTGCCTTTTAGCCTATTGCTACCTACATATAAATATATCAATGTGTAAAACAGATATTACAATATTGAAATATTACACATATAAATTAAAATATTTCAAGTGAAACAGAAACTCAGCCCACTTTCATTATTATTTATCATTATTATTGACTCAATTTGCCAATATAATTGATTCAATTTTAATAATAATAGACTGTAAGTTCTACAAAAACTGAAATGACCATCCTCTTCTTCATTATTCCAGCATCTCATAAAATTGCTAGCAAATAGTAGGCACCTAGAAAATACATGTGGAGAGAATAAAGTAATAGCTTTTCTATATTCACTGATACTTATTCACTGTACTCCAAATCAACATTCCCACTCAGAGCTGACACTCAATACAACTAGAAAATAGGTAAAAGTCTTCACTGGCTTCATCTTTCCATCTCCCATCTGACTCAGCCCTTCTATATCCTCTCCTTCCTCAGGCCTCTATACTGAGTTCCATGATCACTAGAGCCTTTTCCTAGGCTAAATCTTAAATGATACTAGTATTTATAGTACAAGACTATTTTAATTGTATTTTGTTTTATGGCTCTTTAAAAGTTCCGAGATCAATGGAGTAAATCCCTAAAGGCAATATCTCAAACAAAAGCTAAGAATATATGTCTGAGAAAAGAACACACACACCCACACCCCATTCAATGGAAATCACAATTTACCAGACACTATCTCTTGACTCATTTGACTTTAGCCCTCTGCTGAAGATTTGCATAAGTAAACCATTTGTAAATCAAAGCTTCACTAATTCTAAACTTAAAAATGCTCTAAAAAAAAAAAAGAAAGAAAAAGAGAGAAAGGAAGGAAGAAAGAAAAGACTCTTTCCAAATGAAAAAAAATATTCTTTTAAAAAAATTCCTTCTCACCTAGAAGCTCTCCTTATCAGATTGTTCCATATTTTTAAAAATTCCTAAAGGTAAGGACCTAACAAATTTGTTTTAAATGGAAAACCATCACTTCAGCAAATGTCAAGGATGTTTGAGACACCTAAATCTAAAGGACAATCAAAGATGCCCTTCCATTGTGCAGAGTTGTTACCAGGATGGCTGCCCAAAAATGGACTGCATTTCCCAGGCCTCTTTGCATGTCACTGGAACCACGGGACTGGTTCTTGCCGATGGTGTCAGCAAAAATATTGATAACATGAAATACTCGCCAGCTAAATTGATAAAGAAGCGAGTGAGCCCTCTTCACCTTCTCCTTACCTATCTATGAACAAAATTCAAGGAGGAATCCATGGCTCCTGAGGAGGACAGAGCTACAAGATGAAAGGAGCTTGGGTCCTCAAATGTGGAAAGCTGCCTGCCAATCAAGAAAACCCAATTTGGATTTTATGTGAGAGAGAAAGAAACCTCTATTTTATTAACCCATTGAGATCTTGAGCTCATTCACTACAGCAGTTAGCATTATCTTCAGTAACGAGATGCTCCACTATAAAACAAAATTGAGACAGATATTCATTTGTTAACTATGTATCTTAGTCTGTTTGGGCTACTGTATTAGAATACCACAGACTGGGTGACTTATAAACAATAGAAATCTATTTCTCACAGTTCTGGAGGCTGGGAAGTCCAAGATCAAAATGCTGGTAATGTGATGTCTGGTGAGAGCCCACTTCCTGGTTCACAGAGATAATCTTTTTGCTGTGTCCTCACCTGGAAGAAGCAGGGAGGAAGCGCTCTAGGGTCTCTTTTATAAGGGATCCATTCACAAGGGCTCTGCCCTCATAGCCTAATCAACTATCAAAGGCCTCACCTCCAGCTGCCATCACACTGAGTTTAGGATTTCAACACATGTGTAGGGGTCACAAACGTTCAGTCTATAGCACTGTGGAAGCAGATAAGGTATCAGATGGGGTCTGTGTATGGCATCATTTTTTCTTCTGTGTTGTCCTTTCTATCATTAATAATGCTTAGTTTGGTCTTTGAACATTTATATAAAAGGAAATGTTACAGAGCAAACACATGAAGAATTTTCCTAGGAATCAAAGATGTAGCAGTCTGAAGAGTACCTCCAGGGTATCAAATCTAGCACCATAAATTTTTAGGGGACCCCTACAGCTAGTTTGTAGTCTTCCATGGGTTCCATAGAGTTAAATCCTGAAATATAGATGGTGCTTTCAGGGAATCCTGAGAAGGTCTCAAATAGATTGACCATCCTCAAGAATGAAGATAAGTCTCAATTTAACTAGACCTCCTCCTTTGTGCCTCCAAAGGCAGCTATGTTTTAAATATGTCATCTCTATAGAATATTGCATGATGTGGCATCAGCTTTAGTTGCTAAGAAGGTTTTGGCCACAAATGCACAAAATAAAAACAAGGTTACACCAGCTAGTGTACACAATGTGGGCCAAAAGATATTTGGAGTTAAAAATCTTCCAAATGAATTCAAGGTAAGTAGGAGAATTTTACATTACCTTCTTGTTCATTTGGTTTAGACACTGTTGGAGAAATAATTAAAATGTGTTTACTGAATCTCCGAAAGTGAATCTGTTTCTTAATTAATGTGAAAATGCTTTGCACCAAACAATGATGTAAATCTCTTGAGAAATTCTGTAATTTTATAAACTATGATAACAAAGCAATGGTTGTTTACCACTCTCCATGCTATGTACATTCTCGTTTGATTACTCCAGTTCATAAACAAGGAATTAAAGAACAGAGAGATATGTCAGCCTTCTCAACCCTTGTAAACAACTCTTTGATAAATGAAGGACAAACTCAGTGGTAAGAAAATAACTCGGTCTGAAAAGAAAGAGGGTTTCTTTTATATTTTTCAAATGAGCTCTTTCCTGTTCTTAAAGCTACCTTATCAAAGGACCCTGAAAAAGGGAGATGTCTCTTTAGACAACTTGCTTGGAGCATTTCTAATGTTTAGTACACTCAAAGTAAAAAAAAAAAAAAAAAAGCCCCGTTAAGACATTATACTAAAAAAGGAGCAGGTCAACTGCTTTTTGCCTACTGTGAACATCAGAAATAGGATTCAGAATTCAATCTATTTCAATGGCTTGAAGGAATTTTCTTACTTTGATATTAAAAAAAAAAACACATTCATTAAGAATGGCTGAATTCAAAGTAATAATTAAAAAGTGTATACAGTTCTCAAGATTTAACTTTATTCTTATGTATTCAATATATTCAGTTATTAAAAAATAAAAATGTAATAACTTCATGTGTAAAAAAGTTACCACAGCTATTTATGTTGCTGCCACTGTTGCTGTAACTCCCACCATACATGCTTGCTGGGGTCCATTTTCTGGAGTAAACAACGGAAAGGAGCTATTAACCTAACACAGCAGGAAATATATTGACCACAGTTAGAAATATATTCTCTCAGAATGCAGTATGGAGTTTACTTATTAGTTCTAGTATCTCTTTGTAAAACTAAAGAGAGAAAAAAAAAAAAACCCAGAAAACAGAAAAGACATGTTTTGGTTGTTGATGTGTATTCTGCAAAGGTAGCAGACTGAAAATGCACAAAAGTATTCCACTGTGACTAAGGAGTATGTGTTATTTTCCATAATGTGGCTCCTAAATAGCCTTGTCCATTTTAGATGTCTCAGAGTATGTAAAGGGAGTAAAATATTCAATTACTTTTTAAAGTCTCAAAATCATTCTCCGCAAAAGGAAATCAGCACAGTTTCCAAGAGCACTCTTTATAGGATCAGCTATATTAATTAAAGATATGCCTCCCTCCCTCAGTAACTTTAGTTGGAAGATTGTTTACTACGCTTAACCCCTGGTAGGGATTGCATCCCATGCTCTCAAGAATGAATAAGAAATGGATCATTTTAATGATAGGCAGCAGAGATATATCAAGTTCTGCAAAAAGCAGTCAGTAGAGTGCTAGAAGATTATAAATTCAACCTGCTAAGTGACGTATTCCAGTAGTCTAATACATCAACCTGGAAGCAGTAGAAGAGAACAGAGCTGTGCTCAACTTTTCATAAGATTTATTGTGAACTGATTTCACAAGAGATAAATTATGGCTAAAATATTGTTCATGGTCAGGCTTGACACAAGCAGACACTGCATGGTTGGCCTATAAAAAACTTGCGCTCTTGGTATTTTTCCAAATTTAACTAGTGTGACAGGAGCTTCCTCACTTCCAGGTACCATAAACATTTTCTCAATATGCTTGTCAGAGGAACTCAAGCTCTGGCTCACTAAGGGTCTTCAGCAGTCCTTAAGAACTGCATATGATTCAAATTATCTCAACTATGCTGCCACGAAGGTCCAAATTAACTCTTGGCCAGTTTTGCTTCAGTTCTTCACTTTCTATGTTTAATATCACCTTGAGGAGAAATTCGCTGTCAGGACCCAGGGAGAAATTGAAATAAGTACATTCCCTATTTTTCAGTTGCACAAAAGACTTTTCCAGTGAAGTTGGATAAGCAACCAGGATGACCTTCATGTGATAGAAAAAACTCCTCTGTATACATATTTTAAAAGCACTCTCTTACAGAACCACCTTAATGCTAAATAAAGTGTATTCACGTAAAGGCAAACAATAACAACTTCCTGGTAATTACCAGATTTGTGAACTTATTTGAAGAAAAGGAAAATAATAATAGTCTTAACTGCTGTATAGTATTAAGCCAAAAAGTTTCTGGCACCATTTGCAGATTTTGACTTAAAGGTTTAATTCAAGGTGAAAATTGCACTGGGACACACCCTGGGAGAAATAGTTATGGTTTTGTTCATTCTTTCCCCCTAAAAAGGAAACTGCTTTTCCGAGTCTACACTATTTTAACAGAAGCATAAATGCATCTCACCCCTCTGAATTCAGATGTAATACCCTATAATGAAATGGGGGTGTGAGGCAGAGAGCAGGTCGTATGCCAGATTAGGGTGAGTAAAATAGACAAACAATAGCAATACCAAATCCATCCCTGAGTAATTAGTGGCTGTAAAAAATATATCCAGCAGTTAAAAAAAAAAAGTTAGACTGTTAGATTGTTTTTATTTGTTTTTTGTAATACGCAGACCTCTTATTGTTGCGGCCTCTCCCGTTGCGGAGCACAGGCTCCAGACGCGCAGGCTCAGCGGCCATGGCTCACGGGCCTAGCCGCTCCGCGGCATGTGGGACCTTCCTGGACCGGGGCACGAACCCGTGTCTGCTGCATCAGCAGGCGGACTCTCAACCACTGCGCCACCAGGGAAGCCCTTGACTACTAGCTTGAGAGGGAGGACAATCACTTTACTACATGCCTTTAGGAGGGCATACTAAACATGCTACCACATTGGAGATACCTACAAATAGTAGTTGTAAACTGGAAAATTAAACGAGTTTAATTGCTTCAAAGATATTCATATAATATTTGCCTGAAGTAGATATTTGAAACATTGTCTACACTTTGCTGAATTTCCAAGGTGATAAAAATTCCAATTGTATCTAGAGACAGATATATTGATAGCTTTGCATTTTTTTATTACAACCACTTTGACATGATTAACTTCTTCCTTAAACTACCCATTTCTGACATGGAGAATATTTTTAAAGTTATCTGATCACTAATAGAGGAATACAGGGCATTAATGATGTTTATGCTTCCTCCCAAAGTAGAAAATTAATTGTCTACATCATTATTAACTCAACAGCAGCTTTTCTTCCTGTTGTTGGCACGGCAAAGTTGAAGGACAATGATTTTAGGGTCAGGTTCAAACCCAGACTCCGTCATTTTCAGACCAAGTATCTTTGAGTAATTCATTTAACTTCTTCAGATCTCACTTTCATCAACTACAAAAGAGATATATTAATATATGTATTTAGGGGCATTGGGAGGATTCAGTGAGATGAATGTACATAAGAAGTTGACTAGTATAGTTTGTGGTACATAATAAGTACTCATTAAATGTTAGTTCTCTGGAAGTGCATATGCAGGTTCTATGGACTTAGGTTTGTTTTATAGCAAGGAAAACTGAAGCTGATAAAGATAAAGTGGCTAATACGACATCAGTGACCTATTTAGAGGCAGAGCTTGACCTAGAATCTGATCTCCTGACTTACTAGTTAATACATATAGTGGGTACCAGGAAGGCTAGATATCACAGGAATAAAAACTTTGGAGCTGAGCTGAACTCTGACCCAATGCCTACATCTAACAAGTCTTTAACCTCTCTGAGCCTCAGTTTCCTCATCTAAAAAATGGAGAATATAGCTACCTCACAAAGTTACCATAAGAATTAATTGAAGTGTTAGATGTGAGTAACATAGCAGTATCTAGCAGGTAATACTTAAAGCTCAGTAAACGGCAGTTATTATTATTAAATACTTACTGTGTGTTGGCATCTTGGAAAGTACCATGACATACCCCCCAGACAGCAAGTTCCTTGTCCTTGAAGAGCTATTTGGGAAAATAACGCAGGAAAAAATTATTATTGACACTAAGTGGTATTTAAATGACAAGTGATATAGATAAAAGGCTAATGAGTTAAAATGATGGAGGAATAGATCTTTCTTTTTATTGCTGAAATGGCCAGAAAAATTCTCACAGAGGAGTTGGGACTGAAGTCAAGCCCAAGAGCAGATCCATTTAACCAGGCTTTAGTTATCTTTTCCTTTTTTCCTGTAGAAATGTTGAAAAATGGTTTCAAATGTCAGAATTATGAAAGAGAACCGAAATTCTCTTTGGGGAGTTGTTAAGAAATACAACTTTCTGGCTGAAGCCTGACGGGCAAATAGTCTATCTTGAATATCAAAAAGATAAGCACACCTAAAGTTTCCTGTGTGTGTGCATGTGTGCACGTGGGTGTGTGTGGGCACACACACACTTGTTCACAAGTTTTTGTGAGTTTGCTCACTTAAGCTTCAAAAACATGCATTGTTTTCTAAACTAATATAATGTACATCTTAAGAATTCCCTTTTCCCAAACACAGCAGAAAAAGAATCTCATCAAGCTATTTCTCAACATCTCCACAGAGAGTTGATATGCCCATTAAAAACGCTGGCAGTGTGTCTGGTTTGGTTACCGTTTTGATGTGCTTTCTAATGGTGCTGCTTGCCTTTGGCAATAATTGTAATTCAATTTATGCCTCTACAAAATCATCCAATCCTATTTCCTGTGCAGTTTCCCAAAATATCTTTTCTCTGTAGAGTTAATCAGCTTTACATCGGATGTTTTCTATTACCTAGATTTCACTGCATCGCCCAATAACTTTCAAGCCGAACAAGTCTGCATTCCAGAAAGTAAACACATTAGAAGTAAAGCGACCAACCTTGAGCAGATGGCAGGAGATGCCACTCATAAAAATGGTGACTTGACTCTGTTGTAAAAATTGGTGTGTGTGTGTGTGTGTGTGTGTGTGTGTGTGTGTGTGTGTACTTTGCTCTGGATAAAGAGACTATTTCAAATCTTTAATTGTATAAACACAGTTCTGTGGTAACATTTAAAAATAGTTTGCATAACATTTATTATTTCATTTTTATCCAGACTTTAAAATGTGCTTGAAAAATTTTCTCAAGGCAAGTGTTATATAAACACAACCACTTTGTCAAGCAGTCTTAATATGGAGAAGAATAAATATGAAATAACTCTGTTCTCTAATCACTGCTTTCAGATATGTTCTGTATAATCTTCCTGCACTTTGATGTTATCTTGGGCCAATTCTATCACTTTCAGTATTTAAAAGTTTAATTCAAATCTATTAGGGTTTTACATGCTGCCAGCTGTTTGCCAGAGCCTTGAGCTGGAACCCGGACTCTGGTCTCAGCGGGTAAAGGTAAGACATGATCTTTCTCTGAGTCATCTCTTTCTAGTGCCCCTTTCAATACCAACTCTGTCAGGGTTGAGGTAGGGGGAAGGGAGAAGAAAAGAGACAAAGGTCTCTTTCCTTGCCTGGGCTGCTTTGATCTTTCTTCATTGGTTTTGCACTTTTAGTGAATCTAACTTGCTGGTTATCAATAACCAGAATGTGTCTGAGTTCAAAAGTTGAATCTCCTGTGGCACAGAACATCGCTCCACAAAATGTGGTCCTTGGATTGGTATCACCTGGAAGATTGTTACACCCTCAGCCCTCATACCTGCTGAATCAGAATCTGAATTTTAACAAGATCCCCAGGTAACTCGTATACACATTAAATTTAAACTATTGGGTCTTCCCTGGTGGCGCAGTGGTTGAGAGTCAGCCTGCCGATGCAAGGGACACGGGTTCCTGCCCCGGTTTGGGAAGATCCCACATGCCGCGGAGCGGCTGGGCCCGTGAGCCATGGCTGCTGAGCCTGCGTGTCCGGAGCCTGTGCTCCGCAACGGGAGAGGCCACAACGGTGAGAGGACTGCGTACCGCAAAAAAAAAAAAAAAAAAAAATTTAAACTGTAGTGGTTCAAAGCAGCTCTTTCTTGTTTCCCTTCTGTTCCAGACTGATATACGTTTAAAGTATAATGAAAATAGATTGTTAAAAGAAATAATTTTTTTAAAAAAGCAAAGACCTGCAAAGCACAAGCCGAAGTTTTGTTATTTGATTCAATAGACAGACCAGGATGGAATAAGAAGTACCAAACCTGCCCTCCCACCAGAAACATATAAGAAACAACTTACTTTCAAACGTTAGACAACAGGTAGTACAAGTCTTTGATTTCTAAGACAAGGAAAACAAATAAGAGGAGCCTTATTACCACCTTTTTACCTAGAGGGATGGCACAGGAAAGGGGAACACAAGCAGAGCAGAACGAGCTCACAGAATTGAGTCAGACACCACAGTTCAGTGAGGTTGCAGTTGACTTTGTGGACAGAGTCCTGAAAAGGAGGTAGGGAGGAAGACAAAGGACACAGGATATCTCCTTGAGTTCGTTGCTGAATTCTAAGCTAGGCATTAACTGTGAATTAAGTTGGAACGTCATAAGGCTGGGCAAAAACTGTCAGGGGCCTCTAAGCTGAGCAAACCAGAAGCTCACACAGCACTGGGAGACATTTCTGTTACAACCAACCATAGGGGAGAAATCTTTTATAGATTTTTTTCCCCCTCAAACTCAGACATAAAATTTCCAGATTAACTTAGTGAAAATTAAGGAAAAAAAGCTTTTATAAAAGTTCTGAAAGACAGGTTTTTCTCCTTCTAGACCAGCAGTAATTTTATCTTAACAAAATGAAACCATAAGAAATTATTATTCAAGTTTAGTTCAAACAAAAGGAGAAAATAATGACCAATCAGAGAGAATCTAATGGATAAAAATTGTTGGTACATTCTTCTGTAATTACAAAATTTTAAGAAATTTTCAAATTCTCTCATCAATCTACCCGCCCTTTAGTTTCTTGAAGGATGAGTCCACAACTTACTCATATCTGTTATCATTAGAACTTGACAATTTTAGGAAATTATACATCTATTAAAAGAATATGAATAAAATACAGTAGGTAAACATCAACCAGGTTTAAAACAGAAGTCACAAAGTATTTATTTGATCCATCATAAACATTAAACTAGTTTAATAATGACTAAAAGCAACCTATCCATGACTATAAATTTACATTTAGTACCACAGCTGCAAAATTCATAATATAAGCACAAGCATATGTAATAGTAGAAATACAAATCAACCACACTGCACCAGTCAAAAGCTAGAGACTCACTTTTCCATTAGTGAACTAAAATTCTTTATTCATTATTTTTCAGAGTTCATGATCACAAGCATTAACTTCAGCTCTATACCATTAAGCCTTTAAACTGGACAATTTTCAGACAACTGTACAATGTTTTCAACAAGCATATTGATTTTATTCAGAATCCTGACTGTAAAATTAAGCCCCCTAGCTCAAAGACATTTATACAACTTTTCTAGATGTTATAAGTATAATTAGAACTATTTAATCTGTTGGAAATATTAGTCTATGAACTGAAATTAGTACTTCCTCTCATTCTGGAACATAAAAATATATTTTGCATCATTAAATCACCATTTAACTTTGAATATCATGCTGATATTGATAGGTGATTCTGAATATAAGGGTTGATGTATTTTTATTATATCTTCTACCAAAAAGGAATTTGAAAATAGTTAATTAAACTATACATGATTATCACTTGTAAGGTAGTGAGTCTCTTAGAATATTATAGATATATTTATTTATAAATAATTTTCTCTTGAAAATAAAAGTTCACTTCTAAAATGTAATAGTTTATTTCCAAGTGTGTTTTCACATATTCATTCTGTAGCATGCCATATTTAATGCTGTAAAACTCTAGGATTTTTCTTTCCTTAGGACACGTTAGCTTCATGTTGGTATGCTAGAGTTAGTGCACCAATAAAAGGACAATGTCTGTCCCTATCAACCTGAATTATAATACAGGATAACAGCATTTAAAATGTCAATGCCCCTTAAGCTTCTCAGATATATTCTGACTGGTATTGCCTATCTGTGTTTGTTCATAAATATCAGAAAAAGGAAAATCTAAAAGTTTTTATTATATTGATTATTAAACATCTGCTAGATCTCAGGAAAAAAAAAAAAAAAAGTGGGGATCGGCCATGTGTGTGAGGTGGGAAAAGACATTGTAGTCCAGTGGTTCTTAACAAGGAGAAATCACGTGAATGATCCAAGACCCTTTTGAAAAATACAGAGGTCTGTGTCAACTCTCTGAAATTCAGATAGAGTTATTCAGATGTGAACCCACAGTTGAGAATCACTGTTTTAGGCAGAGCTGATGGCAAATGTTAACCATAGATTGATGTGGAATAAATAATAAAAGAAGGAATATGAATGTGAATATGCAAAATAATCAGAAAATCTTCTTTAGATTTTACTTATACACTATGAACTACTGAGATATCGAGTGATAGTCTGATACATAATCATTTAAGTTTTAATTCTTCCTGATTTTTAATGTCATCCTTATGGATCCTTAATGTTTGCACAAATAAATTTCATCATTAATTCTTTCACAAATATTTCTTGACCTCCTACTGCATGCCAAGAGCACATTATGTGCTGGGGATGTAAAGAAAAATAAGATGGGGTTCCCCTTTCAACAGGAGAGATGTTTTTACTTGAAAAACATGAAGAACTATCATTTTTATTTTAACCTCATACTTGCATAATATGTCTGACTTAATTTGTCCAGAGTCTATGTAGTTTTGAAATTATTGTATGTTCCTTAAAAATATTCATAGACTTTAGTAATCATCCATGTCAATTATCTTAGCTTCCTAATCTCTACCATTCCTTTCCTTGCCTCTCAGCACCATGCAATAGCTAATTTTTCATTCTAGTTTTGTCTTTGATCTTGACATTTCACCAGTTTCATCTCTTGTTATGGTTCTGGCCATAATGCCATGATACCTATTTTATCTCACCTTACATAATACCTTAGTTTGCACAGAAACTAACCTCCTCCTTGTAGTGGTAATGGTGATGGTTTCTGTTATTGTTCCTCTGGTTTTGTTTTCTTTATTCTTGGTGTTTTGGTTTCTAGGAGTTTAACCTGTCAAGGACCTAAGAGGTGAGTCGTCAAGGAAAACCTGAAGAAGTGAACAAGCTGAGCTCTAAGAGAAGTTCTTGTTCATCAGCACAGGATCCCAGTAAACCCAAGACCTGGAAGAGGACAAAAGTGAAAGTCTCTGACTAAATGAGGCAGCAGATGTGCCTCCTCCAGCGCAGTGCCTCTTCAGGATAATAAATGTTCATCAAGTAAGTGTCCAACAGTTACTTATGAATGGGTTACTATATGGAAAGTTCTTAAAACAGTAAACTGGCACAAAATAATTGGCCAATAAATGTTAGTGGAAAGGGAAAGGGAAGGAAGGAAGGGAGGGAGGGGAAGGTTGAACAGCACTGGGGAAAAGTAGAGAATGAGATTTCCTTGGGACAGAGCTTAACAATTTTTCTATTAATGCCTCCAAATTGAACATTTTGAACACTCCTCACAATCTTCACCCCACAAAACCAAAGCCCTGCCACCTTAAAATACAACGCCATTTCCAGCTCTTGTGAGGTTTCATGCCCCACCAAAGGGGCTTATCAAAGTACTGCATTCTTTCATCCACATTCAATTTCTTCCTGAGAAATACTGACAAATGCAATTTTCTTCATTTTACTCTATTTCATTAAGATTCTAGCACCCTGGCCATGTTTGAGAGTCTCTTAGAGTTTTGAATTTGTAACCTTTCTTCCTGGACTGCTCATTAATAAGTTTTTCATTTATTCATCCAGCCATTTATTCTGTTACTCAGTGTGAAAAGCAGGTCTACAGGAGGTTAAGTGATTTGCCTGGGTTGCGGAGTTTGTGGTTTGGTGGGGACTTGAACCTAACTCTCTGCCATCATTTGAGTACTCTTGCCTTTCTATTAAAGATTTTTGCTTAAAATTCAGATTGGAGAACCCTCTATACTTCATATTTCAAATGTGGAAATTAAGAGCAATTAAAAATGAATCCTCTGAAATTGTAAAAACTAATAGAAAATAGATAGGCAGCCTTTAAAAAACTCTTCCCTGGTTTTACTGGAATCAGTGTCAGTGGACTAAGTTGTTATGACTTAGTGACTTAATTTGTGTAAGTAGTGCATTTATTTACAATATGATCTAACAGATGCTATTCTAGACTCTAATTGTGGTAATATATTTGTAGATAATATACTTATTTATATAATTATCTAAATATAATATAATTAATAAAGAGTTTTTTTCTGATCAGAGACACTAAGATCTGTGCAATATGATTTGACCTGTGTAAAGCCCAAGGGTATAATAATAATAATGCAGACTATCACAGGATTATGACATATTTTCAAGGATTGGGTTGGAACTGGGCTAATAATACAGTAGAAAATGATTCTGAAGTTTGCCATCAAATTTTCATGTTCTTCAGATAATATTGTACTTCACAGTCTTCAGATAATAAGAAAGTAGATTCTGAATGCTTTTATTTCATTTTCTCCACTTCTAAAAACTGGAATTGACCAATAATCAAAACTTAAAGTATTTCAGGGTTAATAAAATATAGATAATCTTTCATCTTCCTAGAAACATAAAATGAGAAATTCACATTTGCCAATGTTCTAAATGGTTTTTGAAAATAATATTATTATTCAGTTAAGCTTTTATTTATTCACTTAAGCTATTTTTCATCTCTAGAAAAAAGGGGTTTGTAAGTTTCTGATTAAGAATCTTCCTAGCTCTCCAAGTAAAATAATAACACAAGATTGAGTATTGTGACAGATAGTATTTTTCCAAAAACGTCTGCACCCTTACATAATCCATTCCACATATTCTTCTTAAAATATGACATTCACGCTCCTTCATGGAGACGTGAGGTCTATGTGTCTTCCCCTTTAATCTGGGTGGACCTTTGTGACTGTCTCCACTGATAGAGTACAGCAGAAATGATGCTATGTGATTTCTTACGCCCAGCTACAAAAGACAATTCAGCCTCTATTTCCTTATTGAGACTCATGCCTTTGAAGTCCTGAATCACTGTATAAGAGACGAGCTATAATGAAGAGTTAATTCAGCAGAGACCACATTGAGCGAAGGAGAAATGCCCAAGGAACCCCAGCTGTTCTAGCCCTGGGCAATTTGAGTCTTCCCAGCCCCGCCTTCAGACACATGATTCAGAAGTCTTCAGAGGATTCCAGCTCCCAAACATTGGACTGCCTCAGCCATACTGAGTGAAAAGGAAATTAGGTGTCTTTATCAAACCCAGCCCAGACTGCTGATTCTTGTTATTTAAGCACAATAAAATATGTTGTTTTAAATCATTAAGCTTTGGGTTTGTTACACAGACAGAGTAAATGAAACAGACCTCTATTCTACACAATCACCCTGAGGCAGAGAACAGCTACATCATTCATTCATTCATTCATACATTTCCATAAATATGGACTAAGTACCTAATATGTGCCAGTCACTGTGTCAGCCAGTAGCTGATGGTAAGTAAAACAGGCAGTGTTGGCCTCCATGGAATTTAACACACTGGAAATGTGCTGACAACAGGCAGGCTTATGAACAACCTGATGTCCTCTAACACTGGACATTATTATAAGGATCTAGAAAAAAAATCATTGTTACAGAAATGGTGATGGAAATAGCTGACAGATTTCCTTTTCAATGATGACATGTACTCTCCTGTTGATCTCAGTCAGAATTTATACTAAAGAACAGTAGGGAAGAAAACCAGGTGAATGAGACAATTCAGAATCTTGCAATCAGGTCTAGTGTTTCTTAGACATCTCTTTCTTTGTATTAAATTGTGAATAACAGACACCGTATTGGGTTAGTATGACATTTTATGGTGTTTTGAAATCTGTGGGTCAGGTTGGTCAGGAAAGTGTAATTCTAAGATGACCTTAATATTGTTTGATTCAGCAAATAGATGATGCTGAGAGTCCCAACTCAAATCTACAGTGTAATTTGGATTGTTTTAAATGGATTTAAACATTCTTCGTATGCAATATACTTCTCATAAATAGCAAAGCCAGGGAAAAAAAATTAGGAAGTTTTGCACATTCTAGTTGTACAAACTTAATCCAAATAGAGGCTCTAATACTCATCTCTATACCATGATAAACCTCCATGAGAATTTTTATTGGGAGGATGAATCATATTATTCCATTTAGATTATTTCAGCATTAAAGGATATGGCTCATTCATGCTGCAGATGATAAAGCCGTGTGGTCGGGTTAATGCTAAAACTGACAAATGCCAAGCCAGATTTGAGAATATATGGGAAATTTTAATTAGGAGTTTATAAAAGTCTGAAAAAACCTCCAAATATCATATCCTTAGGAATGAACTTAAATTTAGAGCTAATATATTAGCTAATATGCAGGCAGTGATTAAGGGAAAACAGGTGGCTGGGGCATAATTTGTATAATGGTCTCCTTTTTAAGGCTGGTTGTGGAAGCCCACTCTGGTTGCTTGCAGAGGTTGTTTGCTCTCAACAAAGAGCAATCAGGAGGATGCTTCCTTTTGTCAGAGAACATGACACACTCTCAAACTTTAGGCCACTTTTGTTGGACTGAGACATTTGACTCTACTTCTAGAAACTATTTTTAGATCTGTTTATATCTCCTACTATTTATAATCATCTTACTTTCTTCACAAATTTGTCAGTGAACTTGACTGACTGGAAGATTACAGGAGAAAAAGAAGCATTGTTCAGGGAAAGGAGGGAAATGGGGAGACGTGAGATGTTAATTATTAATTGTGCATGCCCGAGTGACCTTTTTCCCTTGACTATCATCTCACAAGTTACTCTTAAGATTTTAAACCACTATTACCATGAAGGGACATCTTAGCTATAAAAGGATTATAATAGATACAGTAAAACATTTTTTAAATATACTCTAAAATAAAGATAAATCCAATGCAATTCACATAAAGCCTAATGCATTATGTACAGTCTGTGCTTAATAAATGCATTACTCATAAAATATACATCCACACATCCTCCTTTCTTATCAATAAAGCAATACAGCTGAGCATAAGATTACCCAGAAATTCTGCTCCATCCTATACAAAAATGTAATCACATTCTTCCCTTTTTAAATCATGCTCAGATGAAAAGAAATAAGAAATGATTACCTTTAATATTTCATTGTATAAAGTATTTCATATTTAGCCTGCTGAAAATATTGCACACATTTTTTTTCTTTCATGTTTCCCAGTATAGAAGAGAAAAAAATTGCAGCTTTTTACACCTAACTCAGGAACTAGTCTTAAAGTATAATATAGATCAGTAATTGAGACTGGTTAGAGTTACCCTGAAGCATTCAGGGACTTTTTGTGCTACAAGGACCATATTTTGAGTGTCAGTAAATGGACATAATGCTAGTTCCTGATCTCTAAAAGAATTTGACTCTGTGTTTGTTCTTTTAATATTCTTCTCCATTTGTCAGATTGAACAACCCATATCCACTGTATGAGATGATAGGCATCCAAATCGCATTTCTCTAACAGAGTTTGCCCAAAGCATTTCTTCAGCTAAAATCAAGATTCTGTCTTCAAACTGAGGATTAAACTGGGTGCTGGCAATGCGGTCCCCTCTGATCTCCTATTTTTCATTTGGACAAATGACCTTTAATTGCTGGTTATCCTCATACCTCTGTATATTTAAAGTCCCATTCAATTGATAAACAATTAATTATCAGGTTAAGTCAGCCATGGTTCATTTTAGTATATAGTTAGGCAGACTCTATAGAATGCCTGAAATGTTGGTAGCATTCCTGCAGTCAAAATTATGGTTTATTATTATGGGAATAAGGGAATCTTTAGAAAGACAAAATAATACACAACAGCTTTTACTTCCTTCTACCCCCGCTTCACTGCAGCCCAACTTCAGATCTTTTATGATTATTTGCTGCACACCAGCAGACCCTATGGCTTTCTCCAGTACCCGCTAAGGCATCTTTGTGTACTTTACTAGAAAACATGTCATTTGGAAAGGCAAGTACCAATTTACATAAGGCAGGACTCCATATATTTCTCATATTCCTTTTTCTCTCTGACAAGCAAAAAATCGTAGGTCTCATTTTCCAGTCCTTATTAAAGAGTGTGGTCCTGGTTGTTTGGAAGGCTCATTAGTGCCACTGCTCTGTGATGAACCGCACATCTTTATAAGAAAGACCGATTGCATGAATGCATCAGTCCATCAGCCATAATGAAACCCAAGTGCATCCCACACAAGCCTCAGAATTTAGATCTTCATTTGCTTTTGTGGAAAATGAGAACCAAAATGGGCATTTGAAAACACAAATAGTTCCTTGTTTTCCCAGTAATAGGAGTGCCCCACTATTGCACTCATGACCTTCAGGGAAAGTAAAAGAGTGTCTCTTTTAACTGTAAAGTTAACATTACACAGTTAACTATGTAATGCTTTGCAACTAGAGTGCTGAGACCAGGCAAAAAGCAGAGGGGCATTAGCAATGGATTAAGAATGTACACAGGAGTAAACTCAGAGAATTGCCGTCTCATCAGTGGTGAAATGCTGGTCTCTTGGGTGATGATGTCAAAGGTATTTAATTTTTATACTTTTCAACTTCCCTTCCAAAAATATTAGTAATAGAGTGTCCTTATCTAGATCTAAAGACTAAGATCTAGATGGGCTAAATGAAAGATTATTTTCTCAAAAATAAACAAAATCATGGAAATAACCTTGACAACAATAAAACAATTATAACAGTTCTGAATCTTGAGGTAAATGAAGCAAAATTCTGCTATGGAGTGAGTAATCCAGAGCTCTTTTTTGTTTTTTTAAATAAATGTGTTTCTCCATCTCTAATGAGCTATGTGTATGTGTGTTTCTAAAGTATTTCACAGAAGAGGACTCCATGGGATGGAATGCACACCGGTCTTGCAGTCCTAAGGCCTTATTTTGCCTCGGAGCTGGCCACTTACTTACTGGGTGACATCATGAATCATTTAACCCCAATGGGCCACAGGCCTTACCTGTCTCATGGAGTTGCTACTTTTTAAAAAACATACCAAAGTAAAACATAGGTAGAGGATTTCTGGAGTCAACTGGACCTTTGAGTCCATCTAAATCAATCTCTTTATCTTTGTATAAGCAAATTTAAGCACAGAAAAGTAACTTTACCAAGGTTACCCAGTATTTAAGTACCAAAAATTAAATTAATGCCAAATTATGACCTAATAAGATAATTTGTATATTATTTTTATTATTCATAGTTATATAAATTAAAACTAAAAAAGTAGCATTTTCCCGATAAAACTAAAGTTCAAATGCTTAAATGACTATATATAATAAATAGCATATATAGTATATATCATATCTCTCCTGAAAGTTACCTTAAAAGATACTGACTAAATAAACAATTTTATTTTCTGCGATTACACTACTTATTTTCTCCAGCATTTTAGAATTATAAAAGAGGGTTGGCACATTATATATAGAAAGAATACAGTTATATTAATGGGATTTAAAAGTCAAAACTTTCTAATTTCTCGTCACTTTATTACCTAATTTATCAAAATTGTGTTATAAACAAATTGATAGAGTTTGATTTTATTTTTTCTGGATATTTATATTTTACGAAGATACTTTTTCTCTTAAAAATAGAAGTAATTAAATGCAATGTGGTAACTTTCATTGGATCATGTAATTGAAAAATTACACTTATGGAAAAATGGGTGAGATCCAAATAGAACGTTTACTTTAGATAATAGTGATATACTAATGTTAATTTCTTAGTTTTGACAAATGTTCCTTGATTAGGTAGGATGTTAACTTTAGGGAAGACTAGGTAAAAGGTATGTGGGAAATTTTCTTTAGTATCTTAGTAGCTTTTCTATAAATCTAAAATTATACCAGAATACAAAATTTATTTTTTTAGTATGGAAATAAAATTGAGAAATATCAGTAATATTTGAGGGGTCAACTGAGCCAATCAAAACAATCTTAATTGATCAGAAAAATGATGAAAGATGGTAATTTCAAATAAATAGAGTAAAAAGGGAGTAAAAGAAGGAAGGAAAGAGGGAAGGAAGGAAGGAAAGAAGGAAGGAAGGGAGGAAGGAGGGAAGGGAGGAAAGAAGAAGGAAAATGTGTCCAACTCCTTATAATGATAGAAATACAGGGCCATATTTTCCCTAAAACCACAAATTGTCCAGTTCCTAAATATCCTCATTTAATCCTAAAAAAAAACAATGAAGTAGTTGTTCTTATTATCTCCATTTTAGAGATGAGTGACCTGAGCCACAGAAAGTTTAATTACTTGCCTAAGATCACACGGCAAGTGTGATAAATACATTGTGGGCACAGGATTTAAACTAGGCTCTATTAAATACCAGTCTTTGCAGCAAGAGAATGACTTGCTTTCCTTTCTATGAAACTCTGATGGGCTTGTGCCCTATAATGATTTACAATGCTAAGCAACATTTTTCTTTCAGTTTTTCTTTGCAGCCTTTTTAGTCTCCATACTTATGCAGGAGGCTGAACCCAGGATGGACTTCCATGAAAACTATTAGGCTTTACTTACAATTATAGCTTTGAGTGTTGGCTAAGATGAAGTTAGGCTGCTCCAGGCAGAAACTGAGAGAACGCCCCATTCTGCATATTTTACCACCTAGGATCTAAAGCAAAAATCTCACAAAGTCCCTCCCAAGAAAAGCTCTCTTCAGTTGTTTCATTACAGCTCTCTTTCTCTAAAGCTCCGAACTAGTCAAAGGGGCAGGACCAGGGAACAGACTACTTTATAATTAATCCTTTTCATCTTACTGCTTGCTTCATCCTATTCCATTTTCTTGTCTCTCCTACTTCTATAACAGGACTTTTCATGAAGTTTCTTTCTCAGAGGCCACCTGCTCTACCCCATATCAACAAAAGCCAAATAGAGGATATGGGAGCCAACATGTCAACGGACCAGCCCCTCCAAATCTAGGAGTAGGTTCAACCGGGACACCCGCATTTGTAAGCTAATATAGTGGGCAAGCATAAAGTAGAGGAGAAAGCATGTATTCCTGTGAACTTAAATAACTGTGCCTTTTATGTTGAATCCTTGAAGTTTTCCGACAGGCTAAATATCTGTGAATAGAAGCATCTTTCTGTACAGCTGGCAAAGACTCAATAAATATCCAGTGTTATTTAGCAATTTCAAATTTACAAATAAAAAAGAAAGATGTATGAAAAGGTGCAGCATTTTCCCTAGGGTGGCTCCAGCTTCACGGATACTTGTATTTCCTAACCCTGCTAAAGCGACGGTCCCAGGAGACACAGCTCATTAAGTGATGAAATATATTCACACTTCCAGAGCTGCAAATGTGCTCAACCCCAGAGGGTCATTGTGAGAATTAAATGAGATGATGTTGTGAAAATACTTGAAAACACTGAGAAGTCTTACCACTGTAAACCATTATTGTTGTTAAATTATAATTTTCTCATCTCCTAAGACCGCTGAGATGTGATGATATGGTGAGATATTAACTGGCGTGTTATTCTCTCTCTTCCTTCCTTTTTTCTTGTGATCATCTTTCCTTAGGGTAGCTCATCACCTTAAGGGCAAGAAGTATGAGAGAAGAAAAATGTCATATTCTGGTTTTAGAGGTCAAAAAACCCAGTCCTTTGGTAAATCCATGGGAAACAGTAGAAATATTTAAAATAACTTGGGGAAACCCCTTTACTTCTGTCTCCATGGCCCACTTAATAAAAATCATCCAAGTATGGAAGAAAAAAGATTTGGAGAAGAAGGGGCCTTAGTAACTGGCCAGGTGGCCTATGCCCTGCCTATAGCCTCAGAGTCCCTGGGGAAGAATGAACAAACGCCAACACAATAAACTGAGGACCTATGGGCAGAGAGGTATGTGTCGCATTACCCTACTGGAGTCATGGGGGAAAGCAGACAGAGCAGCTACATAGAAATACCCAAGAAGAATACTCAAGGCTTCCCTACAGAGCTCCAGCATGCCCCAACAAGATGCTGGGAACCCTCTTGCCCAGTTGGTGGGAATGTAAATTGACACAGCCACTATGGAGAACAGTATGGAGGTTCCTTAAAAAACTAAATATAGAACTACCATACGACCCAGCAATCCCACTACTGGGCATATACCCTGAGAAAACCATAATTCAAAAAGGGTCACGTACCAAAATGTTCAATGCAGCTCTATTTACAATAACCAGGACGTGGAAGCAACCTAAGTGTCCATCAACAGATGAATGGATAAAGAAGATGTGGCACATATATACAATGGAATATTACTCAGCCATAAAAAGAAATGAAATTGAGTTATTTGTAGTGAGGTGGATGGACCTAGAGTCTGTCGTACAGATTGAAATAAGTCAGAAAGAGAAAAACAAATACCCTATATAGAACATATACATATGTTATACATATAACACATATATATGGAATCTAAAAGAAAAACAAAAAAATGGTTCTGAAGAACCTAGGGGCAGGACAGGAATAAAAACTCAGACATAGAGAATGGACTTAAGGACACAGGGAGGGGGAAGGGTAAGCTGGGACAAAGTGAGAGAGTGGCATGGACATATATACACTACCAAATGTACAATAGATAGCTAGTGGGAAGCAGCTGCATAGCACAGGGAGATCAGCTCGGTGCTTTGTGTCCACCTAGAGGGGTGGGATAGGGAGGGTGGAAGGGAGACACAAGAGGGAGGAGATATGAGGATGTATGTATATATACAGCTGATTCACTTTGTTATACAGCAGAAACTAACACACAATTGTAAAGCAATTATGCTCCAAAAAAGTTGTTAAAAAAAAAAAAAAACTTGAAATGATCTTCAAAAGAATCCCTGAATTGGACTGAATTTACCTGCAAGTGTAAGGAGGAAAAGAAAAACCTTCCCTGTCGTCAGATGGGATATGGCTTGAAATAGAAATAAAGATCAGCTATAAGAAAATAAAGTTATATTTTTGTACAAATGATTATATATTCTGTGAAAATTAATATTTGCTATGCTGCTGTTTCTGATAAGACAGCATTATATAAAATGGGATACTAATGCTTCACTCTAAAATTCTACTCCAAATTTCTTGTGTGAATCTATCTTCTCTGGACCCATGAGCACAGCTTCTAATGATTTACCTAGTCCATGAATATTATCAAAACAATTGAAAAAA
Organism: Leucopleurus acutus; assembly: GCF_964270905.1. NCBI lineage: Eukaryota > Metazoa > Chordata > Mammalia > Artiodactyla > Delphinidae > Leucopleurus > Leucopleurus acutus. Next base: position 124,814,803 of record NC_139143.1, read on the forward strand.
ATTTTAAAAGAAAGAAAGAAACACTAAAATCTTTACAGGGAAATTTTCCATGGTTTTTATTTAATTCATATTTTGAAAGCCTTGTTTTTCATTTATTCTCAACATCCCATCTCCACAATTTTAGAAATTGCCCCCAAAATGTATTCTTTTGAAGCCCTCCTCTCTGAAGGTACCAATATATAAAATGGAAACATAACTATCTAGAGAAAATTAATTCTGCTTTTAATCTCATTGTTAACAAATAGTTGTTTATCTTCCATGCCCCACTTCAGGAAAAGCCACACCACCTGATTTGACCAACAGTATGTTAGCAGATGTGACACAAAACAAGGCTGAGCAGGCACTTGGGAAATTGTGCTTACTCACTGTGCCTCTGATATCACCCTAAGAAGAGCTTCCCCCGAGTTAGCTGCTGCCCCTTCAGCTTGGGCCCAGAATAAACGCACATGGAGCAGATCTGGGTCAAGCTCTCTGAGAGAAGCCAATTCCAGCGGCATCCACAGCTTGAAGCAGAGCCTCCCGTTGCACTCACCCTAGATCTGTTCACCCCCAGGCCACCCATGGGCAGGAATAAATTGTTTGACACCTAAATTTTTGATTCGTTTGTTAAACAACAAAAGCTGATGACCTAAGACCTTAGAGTCACTTGATTCTTAACCCTTAGCTTGTAATAATAGTCAGTAACTTTGCCCAGAATGTTTGGGTAACTTGTCTCCATTCATTGTTGAGACAGTGGCAGGGCTGAAATCTGTGCATACCCGGACTGATACACGCTCATGAAGCCACATTTCCCTGAACTGCATGGACATGCTTTGCTTTAGAAAATCATAAGCAAGGGAGAACTATGTTCCACTTCCCCCCACACAGTGCATGGGCCTGGGGCCAGCATCACTCCTAAAGGTGGGATCCGAGCCAACAGTAATCCCCAGAATCTTCTTGTACGATGGTCAGTAAACTCTAGAGAGCGGGTGCTGCCTTGCACAGTGACGATTACTCCTGCCTTGGCTTTAACTAACAAGGTGAGAGTGTATAATTCTCTCAATAGTGAGAATCAAGCACTTACCAGGGGAAAAGGGAAAGAGAGAAAGCAAGAAAGGACGGAAGGAAGGGAAGAAGGAAGGGAGGGAGGAAGGGAGAGAGGGAGGGGAAGGAAAGGAAAGGAAAGGAAAAAGAAAAGAAAAAAGAAAAGTAAAAGAGGGAGGGGACATAAAGAATACTGACAAGAATATAATGTTACCATTCTTCAGCTCTATGCTTTGATAGCAAATGAAATGAACCAAAAGCCTGATGGTCATTATAGTATTTTTGGCACCATGCTTGTGGTTGCGCCCTTGTAATAAAAGGCATCTAGGTGCAAGGATCTGTGTTTAGTCTTAAGAGGAGCCAGGAGGTGGGGCTGTGGAAGGATGGCTGTCTGGAATGGTGAGTGGGTAGTTGGGAGGAAAAGGGAATTTGACTTCTTTCTAACATGTCTCATGTCCCATGTAAAAATAGCCCAGGAAGTTCACAGACTTCAGACATTATCAATACACACACACACACACACAGACATATGCACAAATAAACAAAAACAACAATAAAACAGTGCAAAATGTGTCATGAAATTGGGAAAAGGGATTCTGTAGATTCTGTAAAGATTGTTCTCTTGAACTTAAATCTATCTTCATACAGACATGACTTGTGTTATAATTCTCTTGGGAACATGATCCTATACTACCTTTTTTCAAAAATGACAAACATTCTAAGCTGAATTGTAGTAACTTTATGTATATTTTCTAACAGAAGATAAAATACAAAGAATAAGATGAAAATTTGTGTGATATGGCATCCAATTATACCATAAAGAATGAAAGTTTTAGAAACATTCCAGGAAATAACAAAGGCCATATTTTCCCTTTGCTATGCATAAGGAATTCCCATTGAAGTCAATGGCATTTTACATAAAAATCAATGGCAAATTATGGTCCTTAATGAAAGAGGAAATTATAATTATAGTGCTGCTGGTAGCATCACTAGGGTTAAGGCTGTGCAGTCTTTTCCATTATCACTTATCAGGATTTAATAGCTCAGCTGTTTTGAGTTCTACTTGGCCGAAATGTGATATACAACTCATCAGGCTGGGTGTAATTAGTTATTGTTATTACACAAACAAATATTTTAATTAGTAAAGCATTTTTTAATTATGAAGCTTAAAGAGAATATTTTTTCCTGATGACAGGTGCAGGGGTGGAGAAGGACAGAGAAAGAAGGAGACATGCTTCAAGGAAGGTAAAATGTTGGCAGGTCTCTCAACTGGAATAACTCACTTTCTTTTTTTTCCTATCTTCTTAAAAGTTTATTTCTATTTTTTTAAATTGAAGTATAGTTGATTTACAATGTTGTGCCACTATCTGCTGTACAACAAAGTGACTCAGTTACACATATATATACATTTATTTTTTTATATTATTTTCCATTATAACTCACTTTCTTTTGATTGTGACATCAGTGTGACTTGCTAGGAAACAGAATCTCCTGGGGGAAGCAGCACTGTAGAAGACTCAAGGAAGACCATTGGATGGTTCCTCTCAACCCATTTTTCTACTATGGGGGTAAGGGCATGTGCAATGCGATTAGATAGCAACATACTACAAGCTCCTAGAAATCCTCAGATTTTCCACTTGACAATGCCAACCTTGCTTTTCTGGGTGAAAGTGCATCATCCTTGACTTATACATGTTCTCTTGTCACTCATAGACTGTAGGAAAGTCCATCTGAGATGTAGATAGACCTTAGATCAGAACGTTTCGATAGATCCAAAGTAGAGTTGTCGGGATATGTTGCAAATATCCTCCTGCTTTCTCAGGTTGGTGGCCCTCAGAGACCAAGGTATAGACCTTTATACTTACTGCACCTCAAGCACAGGTGAGGAAACTAGAGCAGCAAAGTCTTTTTTAGTAGTTTCTGTACTCACAACTCGAGTTTCGTGGCACTTGCTAAGGCCACCTGTGGATCCTTACATTGGAAATATTCATTACCTACAGAAGGGTTAGATCAAGGGAAGAAAATATGAGAGGAAAAGGTAAATACTTGTCTATTATGTGCACTTAGCCTACATTGTTTTATTTAATCTCCATAACTACCCTTGTGTGTAGCATTTTATCCCCAATTTACAGAGAAGCAAAATGAAATTCAAAGAAATTAAGTGATTTTTCCCAGAAGGTTCAGTTAGTACATGACAGAGATCAACTTCAGTCTCAGATCTTATGAGGCAAGTTCAGTGCTCATCTTATTTCCTTCTTAACCTCCAAATCCAAACCTTCACTCTCTCCTCAACATGGTCCATTGGGACTTCCATCCTCTTCTCTTAGAGAAACAGCTCTTGTCAGGTCCACTGACCACCTCCATTGACAAATCCAATGGTCACTATCTGTCTTCATTCTTCACAACTTCTTATCAGCATTCAAAGCAATTGGCCTTTTGTTCCTTCTCTGACCTTTTCCAAAATGACTGCCATCTTGTGGTAAGTGTTTTTCCTACCTTCCTAGAAGCTTCTTCTTCGTGCCCTTTGATGGCTCTTCCTCCACTGCTCAGCCTGTAGATGCTCCCATGCTCAATCCTGGGCCCTCTTTTTCTCTTTTCTCTTGCTCACTCCTGCTCTAAGGGCTTCCACTCAGTCTTATGGCTTTTCTTCTGTCTCTATGCTGAAGGTAACACACCAACCTCCATTCTCTACTGAGATGTGGACTTGTATATATAACTACATGCACAATAATTCCATGCATTTCTAATAAGCATCTTATATGCAACATTTCCAAAATAAACTCTTGCCTCCCTCCCCTCGAAAAAGATGCTATTCCTTCTCTATTTTTCCCACCCCTCTTGTTGTTATTGAAACCAAAAAACGATGTGTCATCCTGTCTTTCTCTTGCCCTCTATTCATAATCTATCAACAAATCCTGATGATTTAGCATGTAAATAATGTCTGAAATCTACCCACGCTTTCCAGCATCGATATTCCAAGTTTACAATTGTCTACTAACTAGACTCCCAGTTTCCTCTCCATTTAGTAGCCAAAGTGATTTTTTTAAACATAAAACAGATCAAGTTACTTTCAGACTTTAAAGTGCTCCAAAGAAATACAAAGTTAAACACACACACACACACACACACACACACACACACACACACACACACTCCAAAAGTGTCCCACAACCCTTAGGCTAAAATCCAAGTTCCTTTCCAAGTTCTCACCCTCCTCATTATCCTTCCTTATCTCATACATCTCACACTCTTACACCAGATTCTAAGCCAGACACACTGGTCCTTTTGTTGTTGTCCTGAGCCCCCCGAACCCCTGCCACAAGCTGGATGCCACCTCTGCCACCTTGAGGACTTTGCACTTACTGTTTTCACTGCCAGGACCACCTTGAGTTTTGCATAACTGGATCCTGCTCATGATTGATTTCTCAGCCAACTGTCACCTTCTTAGAAAGGCATTCCAGAGAAAGCCTTGTAATGCTGGTCCTGGCACACAAGCCTGAAATATTTATTATCTGCGCCTTTGCATTAGTCAGCTTGGGCTGCCATGACAAAATATCATAGACTGAGTGGCTTAAACAACAGAAATTTATTTTCACAGAGTTCTGGAGGCTGGAAGTCTGAGATCGGAGTACCAGTAGGTCAGATGCTGGTGGGGGCCCTCCTTCTGGCTTGCAGAAGGCTGCCGTCCTGCTGGGTCCTCACATGGTGCAGAGCACACTCTGTATGTCCTCCTCCTCTTATCAGAGTACCAGCTCTAGAGAACTGTGGTTCTGCCTTTGTGCCCTCATTTAACTTTAATCACCTTAAATGCCCTGTCTCCAATACAGTCACGTGGAGAGTTAGGACTTCAACACGAATTTAGAGGAGCACAGTTCAGTTTGTACCATCAAAGAATATGGTATTGCCTGTCTGTCTGGCACACCGTGTTTCCTCAGTTTTATTCACTGTTTATCACATTTTTAAAAGCTGTTTTACAAAATGTATTTTTTCTAAAGTCTGACCATGCCCTGAGAGAAGGAAAGAGAAAAATAGAAGATTACCCCCAAACAACCAAGGTCTAGTTTTGTCCATCACTAAAGGAATAGCCAATTAAAATATAGCAGGTAAATCCTATGGAATAATAGTAGGTGGCAGTTAGAAGTAACAGCAACTTGAACATTTTTGAGAAACATATTGTTGAGTGAAAAAGGAAAGACAAGAAACAAAAATCAACAATCTAATACTTTCATAAAAATTAAAAATATATACATGCACAAAACATTACATATTTTACATATGTACATACCCTGTCAAGCATAGATATCAACTACATTCCGTAAATACCTATGGGGAGATCAGTTTGGAAGTCCAGGAAAAGAGGGAAAATTTTTTTAAAAAGAGAGAGAGGGATTTTCAACCTGTGATGTTGGTGAGCAGAATATAAGTCAGATATTTGCACCTAAGGTACAGAGGAAGAGATGGAGGAAGGGAGGGAGGAAGAAAGGAAAATGAACATGGGGACAGAAGCAGGAAAATTATAATGGTAAATATAACTCTCTTCTGAGCACATCATTTCACTGGGTTTTTTGTCCTAAGTCCCTCAGCATGTGCTCATGGACCTTTGCTGAGTGTGGACTAAAATTGAAGCAGTAGCTCAGAGTGTCAGATAGGATCAGGGAGGCAAATAGCACTAGCTTAGACAGAAGGGTTAGACATGAAAGTAAGGAGTTACCAAATTGCCCTTTTTCTTTCCTTGAGCCTTGAGTCTATCCTGACTTATTGATGCCATCTACTGGTCCTATCAATTAATAGCTTTTCTAAAACTCTTGCTTGACTTGGACAAGTTTATAATTATTTGGGAGCCAGTTGTGAGTCTTTTCACTCAAATACTCCACTGCTTGCTGAAGGTATCTTCTCTGAAGCAACCTCTTGCCCCCATACTGGTATGTTTCATCTTAAGCTTTTTTTTGTTAGAGAAACTCTGCAGAATTAATTCCTTTGCTAGAAGTACTCTTTCAGGGAAGAAACAGAATGCAGTTTCTGATAGAGGCAAGGAAATCATTTCCCAAATTTGCTGTACACATCAGCTTTGGTTTTCCATTTCCAAAGTTGGAAACATGTCTTGGAACTGGGGTGTCCTTATAGACACCTGAAATGCATTTGTAACACTTTCCCATTTGAATTAAAAAGACTTGCGTAAACTGATTATAATCTTGGGGGTGAATTTCTAGTTATTTTTTAACTTTCATGTAAATTTCTGAACTATAACAACCTTACTCACAGTTGGATGTGTATTATCAACTGCCTTTATCATTTTATTGTCATTTCCCCTGTCTTTCTGTTTTAATTTCCTCATATTTCAGACTATTCTCTGGCTCGACTCATAGAGAAAGGATAAATGTCGGTATTCGTAGTGCTGTTTCAGCCAGACAGCCAGTCCCTTCTTCATTACTGAACGTGTGAAAGAATCTAGTCAAGTCTTAGACTTGTTCATAAGTAGAAATAATTCGTTAACAACGGTAAAATTTCAACAACAACCAAAAAATCATGTCTCATTCCACATTCCCTTCTTGGCAGAACAGTACATCATATTAAATCATTTCTCATTCATGTTCAGTGTCTGCCACTTAAAGAAGGAGAAAAATCAAGCAAGTTATTTCTGGAGCAAACACTGAGAATAACCACGAAACCGACAAGCCATCTTCCCTTCCTTGATGACGAGGTGGTTATTAAGCGGCTGAAATTGATTCCAGGAACAGATTTCTGCAGAATATTTCCCCGAAACCCCATATTACCATAATACTGTTGTTATGGGAAAAGAGTACTGAATCTCCTGAGGATCCTGAATATCAGGAAGGACTTTATGCCCTAAGACAGGGTCAGCAAACACCAGCCATGGGCCAATTTTGTACAGCCTGCAAGTGAAGAATGTTTTTTTACATTTTAAATGGTGGAGGAAAATATCAGAAGAAGAAGAAGATTTCATCATGCATGAAAACTATAAGAAATTTAAATATCAGTGTCCATAAATAAAGTGTTATTGGAACACAGCCATTCCCAATGATTTACTTTTTGTCTCTGGCTGCTTTAGTAATACACCAGCAGAGCTCAGTAGTTGCAACAGAGCCTACATGGTCCATTAAGTTGTAAATATTACTAACTGACCTCTACAAGAAAAGGTTGCTGACTCCTACCTGAAGGTCAAAACTGATGAAAGAAAGGCGAGGTGCTTCGAAGTCCTTGGTAGAGTCTCCAACCCGAGACACCAATGAATGGGCTTCCAGGGCAAACAGAACCAGTGCAGCCAGACCCTCACTCTCAAAATCTGCTGCTCTTTCTTCCTCATACATTCAGTCCGTTCTTCATCAGACACTGCTCTCAAGAATCTTGAGCTTCCCTTATTGCTGTTCCCACGGTGTGTTAGTTCACCTTGAACTACACATGCAAAAAAGGGAGGGCTTGTATTAGGTATACCCCTTACAAATCTCAGGTATCTGGAGGCTAGGTCCAAACAAAGAGTTGAAAAGCCCCAGGTATATACACAGAAAACAAGCTAAGGTTCTTCAAAGTAGGGTCCTTCATCATTGTGTAATGTACTATGAGGCCAAAAGCCAAGCAGATAGACGGTTTCACTTCTCCATAGTTCCGTTTTCTTCAGGGCATTTCCCATGAAGTGATGAGTTTCTTGTTATCTCTGAATTCCTTTTTATATTACTAGCCCAGTGAGACTAAATCAAGCTTTAAGCCTCTGCTTTTATTTAGCTTTTGACCTTTAAAACTGTTAATCATCGAGTGCCTCAAGGAGTAAAAGATGCAGAGAAAGAAGAGCTCACCTTGGTATATTTTTTTCTTATTTCTGGTTGACTTTGTTTCTCTCCAGTGCCTTTAAATAGGTGTTTTTATTTATTGTTTCTTTTCTTATTGTGTCCAATTTTTATTGTTTGTTCCAAGACAGGAAGTTTGTTCTGATGTAAGATACTCTCTTAAAACCAGAGGTAGAACTGTTTTTTTCTTTTCTCTTGTTAAAGGAAATAGTTGTCTCAAGTCTTTTTCTACTAGGATTGCCAAATGATAAATCTGTCTGCTTCATTCCAACAAAAAGTGACTTTAGGCTCGAAATCCTGGGAGACGTCTTCCTAGTATAAAGTATATTTTCACTGAGTGTCCAAGGAATGCACTTTACAATAGCAGAGATAATGTAATTGTGTGCCACAGAGGAGTCCAAACTATGACCTGCATAAGAACAGAATTTTGTCCCAAGGACACCTTTAGAAGGTAAAATACCATTGAGAGACTATAAATCTATGATAACTACTCACGTCTGAATTGCTGTTGGATACCCTCAATTGTCCCTTCGATCATGTTTTCATGCAGATATTGAGCTCCAAGACAAAGTACTCAAAACTGAATTACCTCCATCTTTCTCTCTCCACTATTACCTACTACTTTTCAGTAACCATAGAATGTTTATTTCCCCAAATTGTGGAAGTAGAAAACTTCAATATGTTGTTAGTTGATTTCTTAAAGGCAGGCCTTGCTGTAAACTAGTCATAGGCAGTGTGTGTTTTGATTCATGGAAATTCTAGAAACTCTTTAATTAACCTTATAAAAAGGCTGTTAACTTGAAACATCTTCCACAACAAGTAATATTTTCATAGATGGAATAGATCTGTCACTATTCCAATAGAGGAATAGGCTCATACATGGTGAAGTATAAGGAAAGAAATAGTAAAGATAAAAGCAGAAATCAGAGAAATAGAACACAAAAATATAATGGAGAAGATCAACAAAACCAAAAGCAATTTTTTTAAATGACTAATAAAACTGATAAAACCCTAGTGATACATACCAAGAAAAAGTAGCATAAATTAAACTCAAAGTAAGTAAAAGTAAATAAATAACAAAAGATAAGAGTACAAACCAAGTAAATAGAATATAGAAAAGCAAAGGAGAAAATCAGTAGAACCAAAGCTTATTATTTGTAATGATTGATAAAATTGATTAAAATCTAGCTAGACTGATCAAAAAGAAAAGAAAAATCAAAACAGAGATGCAGCACTGTAGACCTTAGTTTCATTTTAAAAGAATAATAAGGAAATATTATGAACAGCTTTGTGCCAGTAATGTTGGCCTGTGGACAATATACTTGAAAGATATGACTTATGGAAAGATATCCAAAATGAAATAGAAAACATAAATTGTCCTATAACAATTACAGGATTAGAATTTATAATCAAAATCCTTACCACAAAGAAAGTACCAGGCCCAGAAGGATTCAATGGTAAATTCTATCAAACATTTAAGGAAAAATAATACTAATCCTACAAAAACTGTTTCAGAAAAGCAAAGAGGAGAGAACATTTTCCAATTCATGTAACAGTACCAAAATCAGACAAAAGACATCTCCAGAAAAAAGAACTACATACCAAATTCCCATAAACAAAGCCACAAATTTATAAATATATAAATGGAAAAATGCATAATGGCCAAGAATGGCTTATACTGATAATAAGGGATCAGTTCAACGTTCAAAAATAAATCAATCACCATATAAATAAAATAAAGGGGAAAAAAACCCATATGATCATCACAACAGATGAAGAGGGAAAAAGTAGACAAAATTCAATTCCCATTTATGATAAAAAACTTTGAAAACTAGGAGTAAAAGGGAACTCCTTCAACATGATAAAAGGCATCTTTGAAAAACCTGCAGCTAATATTTTTGAAAGTGAAAGGTTCAAAGCTTTCTAGCTAAGATCACAAACGGATGTCTATCTCACTTCTTCTGTTCAACCTTCTGATGGAGGTCTTAGCTAGCAAGTTTCACCAGGCAAAGATAGATAGTAGATAGATGGATGGATGGATAGATAGATAGTTGTTAGATAGATAGATAGATAGATAGATAGGTAGATAGATAGATAGAGATAGAGGATTGATTGATAAAGGCAAGGCATAAATATTGGAAAGGAAGACTAAAAACTGTCTTTATTTGCCCAGGAAATTATCATATACACAGTAAATTTCAATGAATTTATACAAAAGCTACTAGAACTAATAAATAAAGTTAGCAAGGACACAGTCAATAATACAAAAATCAACTTTATTACTGTATAATCACAATTTCAAATTTTAAAGTAAAATTAGAAACTAACAGCATTTACTAGAACATCAAGATATGAAATACTTAGGAATAAATTAAGCAAAAATAAGGGACCAAATTTGTACAATGAAAACTATAATACTTTGCAAAATTAAAGAAGATATAAAGAGATATACTGTGATAGTGGCAAATATTGGCATTTAATTTTATTGTTTTATCTTTGACATATTTTGAAATTAATTTTGTTATGGCCTCATAAAACAAGTTTGGAAGTATTCCCACTTTATCCTTTCTGTGTGTAAAAGTATGTAAGATATTTTGAAGAACTCACCTGGGAATGGGGTTTTCTTTGTGGATGAGTTTACTTTACAAAATTTAAATATTTAATAGCTTAATTAAGGATTCAGTTGGCAGAGAGAGCAAATCCCCCCTTCCTCCACCTTTTAATCCTATTGAAGCCCTCAATAGATTGGAATATGCCTACTCATGTTGGGGAGGGCAATGCACCTCATTCAGTCTATTGATTCAAATGCTAATCTCTTCTTGAAATAGTCTCACAGACATAACCAGAAATAATGCCTAACCAGACATCTGGACATCTCATGATCCAGTCAAGTCATAAAAAGAACTATCATATATAGATATGCTACATATACCACAATTTGTTTATTCATTCATCAGTTGATGGGTTTTGCTATTGTAGAAAATGCTGCAATAAACATGAGTATACAAGTCTTTGTATGGACATATGTTTTCATTCCATTAGATAAATACCTAGAGTAGGATTGCTGGATCAGATAATAATATATGTTTAATATCATAAGATGATACCATACTATCTTCCTAAGTTAATGTGCTATTTTGAATTTCCACAGCAAGGTATGGGAGTCTCAGTTGCTTCACATCTTTGTCAGAAGTATTGTCCATCTTCTTCACTTGAGTCCTTCGGGTGAGTCCGTAGTGGTATCTCACTAAAGTTTTCATTGCATCTTCTTGATGACTACTGATGTGGATCGTACTTTGTGATTATTGGCCACTTTCGTGAAGTGTCTGTCAAACCTTTTGCCCATTTAAAATTTTTCTTCTCTTTAAGAGTCTTTTATATGCTCTGGATAAGGTCTTTGTTTACTTTTCTGGATATCAGCCTTTTGTGGATATAGTTTCAATTTTTTTCTCTCAGTCTGTGGCTTTCTTAATGAGGTTCAAAGAAATTGAACAAATTTTGATCTAATCAGTTTTCCATTTTTTTTTCTCTCATGTGATTTTTGGATCCTGTTAAGAAATCTGCCTAACCCAATGTCATAAAGATTTTGTCTTAAAGCTTTCTTCTAGAAATTTAATAATTTTAGCTCTAACATTTAACTTTATGACTAATTTTGAGTTGATGTTTGCATATGGGGTGAGGTAGAGTTTCTTTTCCCCATGCATTTGTTTATCCATTTATTCCAGGATTGTTTTTTAAAAGGCTGTATTTTCGCATTAAATAATTTTGGAACATTGAGTGGAAATCACTTGAGCATTTAAGTGTGAGTGCCTTTTCTGATGCATTTTCATAACTCCTGCAAGAAAATACCACATTAGAACAGTGGGTCACCCATTTGAGCCTAGGTAGAAACCCTCTTAATGAGTAATTTTTAGGAAGGACTCTCAGAGATGGAGGCAGTTTTTGTAGAAGGCTGATACAGCCAAGACCCCTGATTCTCCACTGCTGGCATATGCAGGTACTTTGTGGCAGGCACCTGAGAAGAATGAAGTAAATGATGTTTTTCTTCAGATATTTAAACTTAGTTTTACAGTGCACTGATCACTTTCCTTATCTTTGATTTTGGTAAGGGGATTTGATTACCCTGAAGTGTCATGTACATTAATAAATGATGATTCAAAAGAGTGGATGGATTACAGTTAGACCTTATGCGTCTTTGTCTCATAATCCTGTCTATTATTTTAATTTCTGCAATATATGTATAATAACTGGCATTAAGGGAAAACAACAATAATAAATGTTGTGCGGGGAAAACATAGTTAATGTATTGTGGTTTTATGATTTACACTGGCTCTAATGCAACCGATTCATTTTGTGACTAATAGCAAAAAAGAGAAAACATGAAATGAGCAGCTGAACAGAGCCACCTAGCCATCATCCTGATCAACGATCACTGTTGAAGCTCCCAGGGAGCTGTGAGATCATTCTTTCTCAGTGCAATCGGGTTCCCAGTTTCCCCAGTCATCTCTCCCACTGCTCTGCCTTCTTCTCACTCTCTGCGTGGACTGTCATTCTCCTCTCCTCCCCCTGCCCAGGTCTCATTGCCAATTATGAACTTGTCTCTTGTTGGTCACAGACTTAACCTGGTTGAAGTAATGATATGATATTCTCGCTTCTCTGGACATACAGTGTTGTCATTTGAGCCCATAAATGACAGACTGGACCCAATTACAGATATTTGGTGCATCATTTGGTAATTTTAAATGATGTATGAAAACAGTATAAACATGGATCGATTTTTATATCCTACTTTGATTCTACTTGGCCACAAATTGTGATAACACTTGTTTCGAATAGAAAACTATGAAAAGGTGAGAGAAAAGTCACAGAAGGATGGTTTGTAACTTACAGGTGTCAATGTCTTTTTTTAAGGATTTCTCCCATCACTCGCACAGTGAAGATACTTTCAAAATCAAGTTATATCACTTAGAACCTCATGTGTCAGAGGGATATACTTTATAGTTTTAACTGCCTGTCCCATATATGAAAATATTTATATCAGGATTTTTATCATTATAATATCATAGATTTTCAGACGTGGAAAAGAGCTTAGAATTAATCTTGTGAAGTCCAAGCTCCTAACTTTACAAATGAAAGAACTAAATCTTACAGAAGTAAAGAAATTAACCTCAAATCGCAGAGCTACTTAACAATAGAGCAAAATGTTGACCCTATGCTTCCAGAGTACAATTTTAATGTTACACCCCCTCAAACTCTAGAATCTGGAACAATACCCTACACAGTGGAGATTCTAATGAATAATAATCATGAAGGTTGGAAGGAATCAATTTTCTTGAATACAGCTAGGAGTCCATTCTTATAACTTACGATTTACATGATTTTCAGGGTAAGCATATTTTCCATGCATAGAAAATGTAGCCCAGATGAATGCTAAATGTTTTAAAAACAAAATATGCCTGGGAAAGGAGCAAAATTAGAACAGTAAAGGAATGAGTCTCAAAAACCAACAGTCTGAGACTCCTGAAGAATATCTCAAGTTTGTGGGGATTACAGAATAGTTGCAAGGTTCTAGATACTGAGACCTTGGAATGACTGAGGACTGTATGTGGAAATGCATGCCCTTGGCATTGCTATGATGCAGTTAGACTATGTCATTTTAAACTAAGCTGGGCCCTCAACAGCTCCAGTCCACATCCTTGAAAGCAACTGGTTCACCATCCAGCTATCAGCGTGACCGAACTTTGTCCAGAATGACCTACCCAAGACCCTTGCACAGTTCATGGTACATGGATGCTCAATAAAGAATGGTATTAAACAGGTGAATTTATCTCCTCCTACAATGCTTGGAAAATTGTAGTTCAATGCACTGGGAAATATGTGGTTTGAAGCTACAGATACCGTGGTTACTGACCAACCCTAACATTTGTGTTAATAAATCATAACCACTGGTTAAGGAAAAGCATATTGGCCATAACTTTCTCACCCTCTGTAGCCTTGTTTTGAAAAATAGATGGAAACCTTCTGTATTTAGAAGAAGAAAATGATCTTTTAAAAAAAATTCAATGCACTTTTTTTTTCCCTAAATAAATTAGACTCATGCCAGGATGGTGAATTCTCCAAAGAGGGTGAGGACAAAATCTTGACAACCATTGTAGTTTCAATCTCTCCATGCCTCAGGGAGAAAGTTAGCTCCCATTTCTGAGCTAACGGAAGTCCTTCCTGGTGTCCAGAGGGAGATAGTATGTGTCATGGTCCCTGGGCTATAAATGGAGGCAATACCATCTTGGGTAATATCCTCACAGTTCACAGTCCACACTGATTTTGGCACTAAAGAAAGTGTTGAACCTGTGGGGATTTTTAGTCAAGCAATAGCCAAATATGTGTTTAATATTAAGAGAAAAGGACCTATACATAAATCACTATACTGTAAGGCAAAAATTACTGCTACAAGAGAAACATAATCAAAGTACTATAAAGTACCGATGGAATACACTATTTAACTGAGAGTAAGAGAAAAGTTTTGAAATGATGTGGCATTCCGACTGGGCTTTGAACAATTGGTTAAATTCTAACAGGAAAAAAGCATAGAGATTGTGTTCTGTGCTGCAGGAATAGTAGTAAAGGCATGAACCGTTTCCCTGTGTTTAGGAATGGCCAGAAAAACAGAGGTAGGAATGTAAATTGTGAGGAAGAAAAGAAGTTAGAAGATGGTCAGCTGTACTTTTGCCTTCAGATCTATTCCTCAGGCTTGCATCCAATTCCACTCCATATCATAGAAAAGCCTGCCCCTGCAGACTGCTTTATCAAGGCTCCTACCTCAGCTAGTTTACAGCTGAGTTTGGCCAGTGGGAGATACCTGCTAGAGACTGGAGGTCAGTAATGCAGAGATCAGGGCTCTGTCTGCTCCTTTCTCACTCTTGTGTGTGACCTCTGACAGCAACTTATGTCTTCATGTCTCCAGCTTCCACGGGACAGTCCACCCTGTGCGGTTTCACTTCTCACCAGGAAGCCCCCACTTAGTTGAATTTCCTCCAAAGAGCTTTGGCTTCTTGGTTCTGGTAACACCATCTCATCACATTGTCCTCTCTGCCCTAAGGGTGGTAGCAGCTTCCTCTTTCACCTGAAGGAAATCAGGATATGTCACTCCAAATATACCTCTCTGACATAAAAATTATTTTGCGTTAAAGACAGCTAAGAAGCAGGAAACCCTCTCTCTACCCTCCCCTTTTCTGTATGAAGGCAGGATATAAATTCTCCCTTTACTGGAGACAGACTCTTATCAGCTCAGAGACAGCACCAGAGCAATCTGCAAACAAACCTCACTTTATTAGTTCCCTCCTAAATATTTACCTTCCCACAGTTTGCCATCCTTAGAAGCCTAAAACTGCTTTCCTTTGTCCTGCCATTTCTCTACAAATGTATTGTTCTTTGTTGAAGATGCTATAGAAGCTGGAGTTCTAAGCCACAGTTCTGAGTTACTTTTCATTGAGGTTTCTCCTCCATGAAGTACACAGCACAGGTAAATAAAGTATTTTCCTCTTGTAAATCTTTTTGTTAAGGAACCCCAGATGAAAACTTAAAATCAGCAAAGATAAAGTTTTGGCTCCCCTAAATGGCTAACCTATGGCTTGTTTCTCTATCCTTCATTTAACTTCTCAGCATTCCCATCACTTTGCTTAAAAGACCCAGAGTTGCTTCTATTTTCTGCCAGGAGTCTGATAAGTACAGATGGCCATTAAGACTGGCTTTGCTCCACCTTTCTTTTCCTTTCCCTACCTTAGTCCTCTACATTTAAAAGTACAGCTGACCCTTGAACAACGCGGGGGTTAGGGGTGCCAAGACCACACACACAGATGAAAATTTGAGTATAACTTTTGATTCCCCCAAAACTTAACTACAAATAACCTATTGTTAGTGGAAGTCTTACCAATAACATAAACAGTTAACACATATTTTGTATGTTATATGTTTTATATACTGTATTCATTCAATAAAGTAAGCTAGAGAAAAGAAAATTTTATTAAGAAATTAAGAAAATTATATGGAAGAAAAATACAGTACTGTACTGTATTTATCGATACTATAAGTTTACATGGTTTGTTTACAGGACGAATCATCTGTCTGACAGTAGGTACATCAATATTGTCTTATATGATACAAAACACAATAGATGTTCTGTGTATTACTATCACTAGACTTCAAAATGAAAAGATAATGTGAAAAATGCATATTTATTTATAAGTATAATGATTTGTGCATTGATAATGAAGAAGCGGCAGTATGATTGCTTCATGGTAGCCTAGCCTATGCACTAGTGAATGAATCATTATAAAATTTTATGGCATACAATACTATAGTCTTATTCATAATACGGTATTAGAAACATTGTTACTTTTTTTTTTAGAAACCACCTACCTGTGATGATAGGCTGATACACAGTTTTTCCAATAATGAGAGAGAGAGGCATACTGTATGGTAATGTAATTCTTTGAAAGCAAAGTTATAAAACAGTAAGAAAACTAACACACTGTCAATTTTATGTTAAATATTACTAACCTTATGCCTATGTAAGATACGCTGTCCACTTCAATACAAGTCTGGTGCACCATGTTCTACCCGATGAATACTCAGGTGATGTTGATGATGATGACACAAAATGTCTCCTATGGTTCCTGTCATACGGTTACTAGATTTTTACATGAAGACACTCACACATACACAGCAGATAAGTTTATTAACTGTACGGCATGATGATCATTTACTCTTCGTTAAGTGGATCATCATAAAGGTCTTCACCCTTGTTGTCTCCACGTTGAGAAGGCTGCGGGGGAGGAGGCGTTGGTCTTGCTACCTCAGCAGCGGCAGAGAGGGAAGAGATGGAGGAGGGGGAGGGGGAGGGCAGGAGAGGCAGGCACACTCCGTGTAACTTTATGGAACTACATGGTAATTTCTGTCTGACTTTTGCTTTTTCATTTCTCTAAAACTGTTTCTAGATGGACTCAATCCCCCTACTGTTTTTCACTTTAGTTCCAGTACCCAATTCATAGAAGGGCCCATCCACGTCGTAAAAGAATGAAAAAGCAGTCTTGCAAAATCAGAACCCTTCCGACGGAAGGTCCAACGTCAGTTTGTTCGCTGGCACTGCTTCTTCCACATCTTCTTCCGCATTGTCTGGCACTGGTTCAGAGGCATTCAGTCATCTTCTGTTAATTCCTCTGGTGTGGTGTCTATTAGCTCTTGAATTTCTCCAAGGTCCATATTTTGAAAGCCTTTACTTCCCACCTTTTTGTCATAGCCACAATCTCAGGATTTCCTTGATTGGTTCTGTCATAAATCCTGTGAAGTCGTGCACAACATCTGGACAGAGTTTTATTGTTTGGGGCTTGATGGCTTTCACAACTTTTTCTATAATAACAATGGCATCTTCAGTGGAAGGTGTAATCCTTCCAGACTTTCATGATGTTCTCTCCATCAGGGTTCTCTTCCATAGCACTGACAATCCTTTCCATAGCATACTGTGTGTGATGAGCCTTAAAGGTCTTTCCAACCCCCTAATCTAGAGGCTGACTTTGAGACGCTGTGTTTGGTGGCAAGGAGACCACTTCAGCAACTTTGATGTTGAACTCATGAGGCTCTGGGTGGCCAGGGGCCTTGTCCAATATCAAAAGAACTTTAAAAGGCAACCCCTTACAGGCAAGGTATTTCCTTCAGGGACAAATCATCGATGGAACCAATCCAGAAAAAGAATTCTCATGGTCCAGGCCTTCTGGATGTACAACCAAGACTGACAGCTGATGTTTATCTTTTCCCTTCAAGGCTCAGATATCAGCAGCTTTATAGATAAGGGCAGTACTTCTCATAAACCCAACAGCATTTGCACAAGCTGTAGAGTTAGCCTATCCCTTCCTGCCTTAAATCCTACTGCTCACTTTTCTTCCTTACAAATAAATGCCTTCTGTGGCATTTTTTTCCCCAGAATAGGGCACTTTCATCTGCATTAAAAACCCATTCAGGAGAATCCTTTCTCCTCAATGATTTTCTTAATGGCGTCTGGGAATTCGTCTGCTGCCTCTTGGTCAGCAGAAGCTGGTTCTCCTGTTATCTTGATATTTTTTAAGCCACACCTCTTCTTAAAATTATCAAAGCATCCTTTGCTGGCATTAAATTCTACAGCTTTAGATCCTTCACCTTCCTTTGGCTTTCGGTTGTCATATAATGATTTCGCTTTTTTTTTTAATCATTTTAGAGTCTGTAGATATGCCTGCACCCACATAAAAGCTGCATTTTCAATACAAGATAAAAAGGTATTTTGCAAAAAGTGCAAGGTTTTCCTGCCTGCTGATGTAGCTGCAGCGATGGCTTCATGATTTTCCTTTCCTTTTTTTACAGTGGTCCTTCCGCTGGATTCATTTATCTTAAAATGGCAGGCAACAGCAGCTGCAGACCTCAATCTAGGGTACATACTCAGCAATTCAACTTTTCCTTGTAATATCATGACTTTTCTCTGCTTCTTGGGAGCACTTCCAGCCACACTAGTGGCACTTTGTATGGATCCCATGGTGTTATTTGAGGTTTACAGTATTGCACTAAACATGATGAAAACCATGCAAGAACTGGGAGAGATCACTTTTTACCGCCATACGAAATTTACCAGAGAGGAACTGCACATGCAGAGATGATTAGCATCACTTGGCGTTTTACCCAATACTCGCAACACCTGAGCTCACCTAAACAGAAACAGAAGGTGGCTATGAAATTAATATGATAGCACAGTATGTACTGCAGTTAATTTTACACAGTTACAGTTTAAAACCGCATCTTTACATTTGTTTACATTTCTCTTGGCGGCAAATGGCACCAAGTATAGTCTGTAAGTGTTTTATGAAAAAGTTTTGATAAATGTTAACTTTTTATAATACATTTGTGCATATTTGATGGTTGTAAATGATAAAATAGACTAGTATCTATATATATTTTATGCATTCATGACATACTTAACTTTTTCTTCATTTTTTTTTTGATATTTCTAGACTACACAGTTTTGTCTGCAAGTTTTTTCAAATTGGTGAAAATCTCCCCCAAAATTTCCAGTATATTTATTGAAAAAGATCTGCGTATCAGTGGACCTGTACAGTTCAAACCTGTGTTGTTCAAGGGTCTACTGTAGTTGTTTTGTTGTTGTTCTCAACTGATTTTCATGAATCAGGTTCACATCCCATCAATCTTCATGTTTTCTAATCATTTCATTTAAACTCCCCAAACATTATTGAACATCTATTATGTGCGGAAACTGTACTAATTGGACTGCCCACAAAGAGCAGTGTGCCAGATACATGGACATATAGCTAAATAATTTACATATAGTGTGATAATGCTTGAACAGTATCTACAAAAAGTCAGCAGAATGCAAATGACAGAGAAATCAATTCTTATTTTTTATTTAATCTTATTTATTTTTATAGAGCAGGTTCTTATTAGTCATCCATTTTATACATATTAGTGTATATATGTCAATCCCAATCTCCCAATTCATCACACCACCACCACCACCCCCGTCACTTTCCCCCCTTGGTGTCCATATGTTTGTTCTCTACATCTGTGTCTCAATTTCTGCTTCGCAAACCGGTTCATCTGTACCATTTTTCTAGGTTCCATATATATGCATTAATATACGATATTTGTTTTTCTCTTTCTGACTTACTTCATTCTGTATGACACTTTCTAGCTCCATCCACATAGCTACAAATGACCCAATTTCGTTTCTTTTTATGGCTGAGTAATATTCCATTGTATATATGTACCACATTTTCCTTATCCACTCATCTGTCGATGGGCATTTAGGTTGCTTCCATGTCCTGGCTATTGTAAATAGTGCTGTAATGAACATTGGGGTGCATGTGTCTTTTTAAATTATGGTTCTCTCAGGGTATATGCCCAGTAGTAGTAGGATTGCTGGGTCATATGGTAGTTCTCTTTTTACTTTTTTGAGGAATTTCCATACTGTTCTCCATAGTGGCTGTATCAATTTACATTCCCACCAACAGTGCAAGAGGGTTCCCTTTTCTCCACACCCTCTCCAGCATTTGTCGTTTGTAGATTTTCTGATGATGCCCATTCCAACCGGCGTGAGGTGATACCTCATTGTACTTTTGATTTGCATTTCTCTAATAATTAATGATGTTGACCAGTTTTCATGTGCTTCTTGGCTCTCTGTATGTATTCCTTGGAGAAATGTCTACTTAGGTCTTCTGCCCATTTTTGGATTGGGTTGTTTGATTTTTTAATATTGAGCTGCATGAGCTGTTTATATATTTTGGAGATTAATCCTTTGTCCATTCATTCGTTTGCAAATATTTTCTCCCATTCTGAGGGTTGTCTTTTCGATTTGTTTGTAGTTTTCTTTGCTGTGCAAAAACATTTAAGTTTCACTAGGTCCCATTTGTTTATTTTTGTTTTTATTTCCATTACTCTATGAAGTGGATCAAAAAAGATCTTGCTGTGATTTATGTCAAAGAGTGTTCTTCCTATGTTTTCCTCTAAGAGTGCTATAGTGTCCAGTCTTACATTTAGGTCTCTAATCCATTTTGAGTTTATTTCCATGTATGGTGTTAGTGAGTGTTCTAATTTCATTCTTTTACATGTAGCTGTCCAGTTTTTCCCAGCACCACTTATTGAAGAGACTGTCTTTTCTCCATTGTATATCCTTGCCTCTTTTGTCATAGATTACTTGACTATCAGTGTGTGGGTTTATCTCTGGGCTTTCTATCCTGTTCCATTGATCTATATTTCTGTTTTTGTGCCAATACCATATTGTCTTGATTACTGTAGCTTGGTAGTATAGGCTGAAGTCAGGGAGTCTGATTCCTCCAGCTCCATTTTTTTCCCTCAAGACTGCTTTGGCTATTCAGGGTCTTTTGTGTCTCCACACAAATTTTAAGATTTTTTGTTCTAGTCCTGTAAAACATGCCATTGGTAATTTGATAGGGATTGCATTGAAACTGTAGATTGCTTTGGGTAATATAGTCATTCTCACATCATTAATCCTTCCAATCCAAGAACATGGTATATCTCTCCATCTGTTTGTATCATCTTTAATTTCTTTCATCAGTGTCTTATAGTTTTCTGCATACAGGTCTTCTGTCTCCCTAGGTGGGTTTATTCCTAGGTATTTTATTCTTTTTGTTGCAATCGTAAATGGGAGTGTTTCCTTAATTTCTCTTTCAGATTTTTCAGCATTAGTGTATAGGAATGCAAGAGATTTCTGTGCATTAATCTTGTATCCTGCAACTTTACCAAATTCATTGATTAGCTCTAGTGGTTTTCTGGTGGCATCTTTAGATTCTCTATGCATAGTATCATGTCATCTGCAAACAGTGACAGTTTTACTTCTTCTTTTCCAATTTGTATTCTTTTTTTTTTTTTTTGGTGGTACGCGGGCGTCTTACCGTTGTGGCCTCTCCCGCTGTAGAGCACAGGCTCCGGACGCACAGGCTCAGCAGCCATGGCCACGGGCCCAGCCGCTCCGCAGCATGTGAGATCTTCCCGGACCGGGTCACAAACCCATGTCCCCTGCATCAGCAGGCAGACTCTCAACCACTGCGCCACCAGGGAAGCCCAATATGATCTTTTTAATGTGTTGTTGGATTCTGATTGCTAGTATTTTGTTGAGGATTTTTGCATCTATATTCTTCAGTGATATTGGTCTGCAATTTTTTTTTTTTGTAGTATCTTTGTCTGGTTTTGGTATCAGGGTGATGGTAGCCTCATAGAATGCGTTTGGGAGTGTTCCTTCCTCTGCAATTTTTTGGAAGAGTTTGAGAAGGACTGTTGTTAGCTCTTCTCTAAATGTTTGATAGAATTCACCTGTGAAGCCATCTGGTCTGGACTTTTGTTTGTTGGAAGACTTTTAATCACAGTCTCAATTTCATTACTTGTGATTGGTCTGTTCGTATTTTCTATTTCTTCCTGGTTCAGTCTTGAAAGGTTATACCTTTCTAAGAATTTGTCCATTTCTTCCAGGTTGTCCATTTTATTGGCATAGAGTTGCTTGTAGTAGTCTCTTAGGATGCTTTGTATTTCTGCGGTGTCCATTGTAACTCTCCATTTTCATTTCTAATTTTATTGATATGAGTCCTCTCCCTCTTTTTCTTGATGAGTCTGACTAATGGTTTATCAATTTTGTTTATCTTCTCAAAGAACCAGCTTTTAGTTTTATTGGTCTTTGCTATTGTTTTCTTTCTTTCTATTTCATTTATTTCTGCTCTGATCTGTATGATTTCTTTCCTTCTACTAACTTTGGGTTTTGTTTGTTCTTCTTTCTCTAGTTCGTTTAGGTGTAAGGTTAGATAGTTTATTTGAGATGTTTGTTGTTGCTTGAGGTAGGATTCTATTGCTTTAAACTTCCCTCTTAGAACTGCTTTTGGTGCATCCCATAGGTTTTGGATCGTTGTGTTTTCATTGTCATTTATCTCAAGGTATTTTTTGATTTCCTCTTTGATTTCTTCAGTGATCTCTTGGTTATTTACTAATGCATTGTTTAGCCACCATGTGTTTGTATTTTTTTACATTTTTTTCCCTGTAATTGATTTCTAATCTCATAGCGTTGTGGTCAGAAAAGATGCTTGATATGATTTCAATTTTCTTAAATTTACTGAGGCTTGATTTGTGACCCAAGATGTGACCTATCCTGGAGAATGTTCATTGTGCACTTGAGAAGAAAGTGTAAGCTGCTGTTTTGGGATGGAATGTCCTATAAATATCAATTAAATCTATCTAGTCTATTGTGTCATTTAAAGCTTGTGTTTCCTTATTAATTTTCATTTTGGATGATCTGTCCATTGGTGTAAGTGATGTGTTAAAGTCTCCCAGTATTATTGTGTTACTGTTGATTTCCTCTTTTATAGCTGTTAGCAGTTGCCTTATGTATTGAGGTGATCCTATGTTGGGTGTATATATATTAATAATTGTTATATCTTCTTCTTGGATTGATCCCTTGGTCATTATGTAGTGTCCTTCTTTGCCTCTTGTAATAGTCTTTGTTTTAAAGTCTATTTTGTCTGATATGAGAATTGTTACTCCAGCTTTCTTTTGATTTCCATTTGCATGGAATATCTTTTTCCATCCCCTCACTTTCAGTCTGTATGTGTCCCTAGGTCTGAAGTGGGTCTCTTGTAGACAGTATATTTATGGGTCTTGGTTTTGTATCCATTTAGTGAGCCTGTGTCTTTTGGTTGGAGCATTTATTCCATTCATGTTTAAAGTAATTATCAATATGTATGTTCCTATTACTATTTTTTAAATTGTTTTGGGTTTTTTTTTGTAGGTCCTTTTCTTCTCTTGTGTTTCTCACTTAGAGAATTTCCCTTAGCATTTGTTGTAGAGCTGGTTTGGTGTTGCTGAATTCTTTTAGTTTTTGCTTGTCTGTAAAGCTTTTGATTTCTCCATCAAATCTAAATGAGATCCTTGCCAGGTAGAGTAATCCTGGTTGTAGATTTTTCTCTTTCATCACTTTAAGTATATCATGCCACTCCCTTCTGGCTTGTAGAGTTTCTGCTGAGAAATCAGCTGTTAACTTTATGGGAGTTCTCTTGTATGTTATTTGTTGTTTTTCCCTTTCTGCTTTCAATAATTTTTCTTTGTCTTTAATTTTTGTCAGTTTGATTACTATGTGTCTCAGTGTGTTTCTCTTTAGGTTTATCCTGTATGGGACTCTCTGTGCTTCCTGGACTTCAGTGGCTATTTCCTTCCCCACGTTAGGGAAGTTTTTGACTATAATCTTTTCAAATATTTTCTCGGGTCCTTTCTCTCTCTCTTCTCCTTCTTGGACCCCTATAATGCAAATGTTGTTGTGTTTAATGTTGTCCCAGAGGTCTCTTAGGCTGTCTTCATTTCTTTTAATTCTTTCTTCTTTATTCTGTTCCACAGCAGTGAATATCACCATTCTCTCTTCCAGGTCACTTATCTCTTCTTCTTTCTCAGTTATTCTGATATTGATTCCTTCTAGTGTATTTTTCATTTCAGTTATTGTATTGTTCTTCTCTGTTTGTTTGTTCTTTAATTTTTCTAGGTCTTTTTTAAACATTTCTTGCATCTTCTCGATCTTTGCCTCCATTCTTTTTCCAAGGTCCTGGGTCATCTTCACTATCATTATTCTGAATTCTTTTTCTGGAAGTTTGCCTATCTCCACTTTATTTAGTTGTTTTTCTGGGGTTTTATCTTGTTGCTTCATCTGGTACACAGCCCTCTGCCTTTTCATCTTGTCTTTCTGTGAATGTGGTTTTTTTTCCACAGGCTGCAGGATTGTAGGTCTTCTTGCTTCTGCTGTCTGCTCTCTGGTGGATGAGGCTATCTAAGAGGCTTGTGCAAGCTTTCTGATGGGAGAGACTAGTGGTGGGTAGAGCTAGCTGTTGCTCTGTTGGGCAGAGCTCAGTAGAACTTTACTCTGCTTGTCTGCTGATGGGTGGGGCTGAGTTCCCTCCCTATTGGTTGTTTGGCCTGAGGTGACCCAGCACTGGAGCCTACCCGGGCTCCTTGGCAGGGTCAATAACAGACTCCAGGAGGGCTCATGCCAAGGAGCACTTGCCAGAACCTCTGTTGCCAGTGTCCTTGTCCTCACGGTGAGACACAACCAGCCCCTGCCTCTGCAGGAGACCCTCCACACTAGCCAGTAGGTCTGGTTCAGTCTCCTATGGGGTTACTGCTCCTTCCCCTGGGTCCCGATGCGCACACTACTTTGTGTGTGCCCTCCAAGTGTGGAGTCTCTGTTTCCCCTAGTCCTGTTGAAGTCCTGCAATCAAATCCCACTAGCCTTCAAAGTCTGATTCTCTAGGAATTCCTTCTCCCGTTGCCAGGCCCCCAGATTAGGAAGCCTGACGTGGGGCTGAGAACCTTCATTCCAGTTGGTGGACTTCTGTGGTGTAAGTGTTCCCCAGTTTTTGAGTCACCTACCCAGCAGTTATGGGATTTGATTTTATTGTGATTGCGCCCCTCTTACCATCTCATTGTGGCTTCTCCTTTGTCTTTGGATGTGGGTTATCTTTTCTGGTGAGTTCCAGTGTCTTTCTGTGGATTAATGTTCAGCCGTTAGTTGTGATTCCAGTGCTCTCGCAAGAGGGAGTGAGAGTATGTCTGTCTACTCTGCCATCTTGAACCAATCTCCGAGAAATCCATTCTTGATTGTCAGGTGGTAGAGAGGTGTATGGGGTAGAATATTACACAAGGGCAAGATGAATAATAATAGGCATTTATTTACTGCTTACTGTGTTTCTGACACTTTTCAAAAAGTGCTTTACATATACTCTCTCATTTAATCCTCAAAACAACTCTCTGAGGTATGTACTATAATTATCCCCATTTGCCAGATGAGAAAACCATGTATTATAAATAGAAATTAAGTCACTGTCCCAAAGTATAAACAACAGCATGGGAGATAGGACAATGCATGTAAAATAGTCAGGAAAGGGAATTCACTCAGTGGAGCTCTTGCTTTATTGTTTGAGATCAAATATGACCAGTTCAGGAAAACTGTCCTAAGAAGTTTGGACATAATACCATGTAACTGAAGGGAATTCATTGTAAATCTCTGAAGGAAGAATTGCCAGGGAAACAGGGCACATTGTCATGATTTTTGTAGCAAGGTACTATAGTAACTAATTTGCAAACTCTTTATTCATATAGAATAATGCTAAATCAAATATAAATTAAAATGGAAGGAAGATGGCTCTTGAAGCATAATGTGTCTTCTGTTCTACAGGACTGTAATTTTTTTTTTTTTTTTTTTTTTTGGTACGCGGGCCTCTCACTGTTGTGGCCTCTCCCGTTGCGGAGCACAGGCTCCGGACGCGCAGGCTCAGCGGCCATGGCTCACGGACCCAGCCGCTCTGCGGCATGTGGGACCTTCCTGGACCGGGGCACAAACCCGTGTTCCCTGCATCGGCAGGCGGACTCTCAACCACTGTGCCACCAGGGAAGCCCTACAGGAGTGTAATTTGACTGCACAAGTTAACTCATGTATACACGGGTTCAAACCTCATTAACCAAAAGTAATGTAATTGGGGATAACATTTTTGAAAAGCAAAAGGCAACAGTACCCACTTCATGTGTTCATTGATCACCATAAGGCTTGAGTATTATACATTCAAATTTATATTCTACAGGTTGACAAACATACTAAAATAGGATAGATTAACAGTAGCTTAAATTGCAAAAATACATCAATAATACGTCTTATATAATGCCAGGAATAACAAAATGTAGCACAGAACACAGCATTTCCAAATACTATCATATATTCCACACCAGGAGAAAATTATCTTCCAATTCAATATTGCATACCTCTAACAAAATTACACGTTTAAAAATTTTTCTGTTGTGATAGTTTTCTTTTAAGAGTTAGAAGTCTTGTTTTTATTCAAGCTTCCAGATTCAACCTTCAGCAGCCTCTTCATTTAGTAGAGCATTGACCACTAGGGGGCAGACATGATCAAGCCATTTAATACGTTTCTATTTGCTATTTCAGATTTTGAATCGAGATGCAGTATGCTCTTGAAGCCAAAGGTGTATTTTCTTTAAAACTGCATATGAAACAAACAGAAGAAGAAAGAAAGAAAAAACTGACAATTCAATTTTAAGTCTCTTTTGTTTTCTTATGAGTTACCAAGTCCAAATCTTATCTTTGTTTTCAACTACAATAAAATTAAATTTACAATAGAGACACTGATAGTTAATTATTACTTTTTTGTTATAAGATTGGCAATGTCCTTCAGAACCTAGGTTTGTGTTTCTAATTGCCTACACTGATAATTTAGTTATATATATTACCTAAATTTGTTCTTACAACACATCTGTAAATAAAGTGTTACCATCCTCATCTGTAAGATGGGGAAATTAAAGATTTTTAAAAGATCGCAGATTATGTGGCATAATAAGGATTTAGACCCAGTTTTGTCTAATTCCAAAGTTTGTGTGTGATATTACTTCTTTTTTTCTGTGTTAATTATGAAATATACAGTACATGCGGGAAAGTACATAAAATACAAGTATTCAACTCAAAAATAATAATAAAGCAAATATCCATTTCACCACCACCCTGACCCAAAGGACACTTTTAGCTCCTGCAGAAGCACCAGATGAGCTACTCACAACATAACACCCTTCACAACACCCTTCGCAACACCAAATGAGCTACTCACCCTTCACAAGATGCAAGGTAATTACCATCTTCATTTTTATGATCATCATTCCCTTTCTTTTGTTTAGAACTTTTGTGAGAGTTATATAAATCTATTCATAGTGTACAGATTCATTCATGTCTTTCTCCTTTTGGTCAATATTATATTTGTAATATTTATCTATACTGTTGTACATAGTTACAGTTCTTTAATTTTTATTGCTACATAAAATGAAATGCTCTATGTAATATACCATAATTTATTATCTATTCTACTATTGATAGGCATGGGGGTTATCTTCAGTTTGGGACTGTTATGAATAAGGCTACTACACACATTCTTACACACATCTTTTTTTTTTTTTTTTTTTTTTTTTTTTGCGGTACGCGGGCCTCTCACCGCCGCGGCCTCTGCCGCCGCGGAGCACAGGCTCCGGACGCGCAGGCCCAGTGGCCATGGCCCACAGGACAGCCGCTCCGCGGCATGTGGGATCCTCCCAGACCGGGGCACGAACCCGTGTCCCCTGCATCGGCAGGCGGACTCTCAACCACTGCGCCACCAGGGAAGCCCTACACACATCTTTTGATTCACATATAAAAATTGTCCCTAAGATATATAACTGAGTCAAGTTGCTAGTTTATCAGGTCTGTCTGCATATCTTCAACTTTATTGGAAACAAAAGTCTATTGACAGGTGAATAAGCAAAGAGATGTGGTATATCCACACAATGGAATACTACTCAGCAGTAAAAAGAAGGAACTATTGACACATGCAACAACATAGATGAACCAGGTGGACTATTTTATTCTTTTATCCACTATTACTTGTAGTACAATATTACTATATTTTTATATGTATTGATAGATATTGAATGTATAACCTTCCCAACACGAAAAATTAGTTTCCATGGGTAATTAGTTTCCATGGGTAATACCCCAAATTAGGGTGGGGGGAATCATTTCATCCTGGAGGTTCATTGTCTTTGTAAGTTTTATTTTCATTTACATCTATGAATGAGCCTGCGTATCCTTTATTACACTGGATAGTTATGGTAGGATTTTAAATGATGCTTAGTGCACCACACATTTTAATACTACTGTGACATTTTACCACCCTTTCCAGTAAAAATTACGTTTTCTGTATGCCATATATTTTCCCATAGCTGGAGAAGTCACCAGAGGCCACTGCTCTGTAAATTTTGGTTGCCTTTGGTCTGGATAAAAATACATATAGGTATATGCCAGCCATCAAAAAAAAATACCATAAATAAAAATAAGTTTTTACTGATAGAAGCTTCTAGGTAGCATCTGCTTCCCATTAGGAGGAGGTGGTTGATCCTGATCCTGTCCAATCTCAACCAATTTTACTGTGAGGGACATGACCTTGTTTTAAAAGTGGGTACACTGATTATGAGGAAGTAGCAGTAAAAGACTGCATTCCCAGTGATGGCTTGCCATATTAGGTTGACCCTAGTGGTTCCATAGCTTAAGCCTCTATTCCACCCAGCGACTGCTTTCCCTCTCCCTCAACCCCTTTTCTTCTCTTTCAATTTCAGATAGCTTCATCATCTTTTAGATGGCCTACCTAGCAAGACAAGTTTCCTGAGAGAGGACTCCAGTGTCCCTATCTGAGTTAAAATTCCTCTCAGTATGGTGGTGAGCTTCCAGAAAAGCCATCTGCACTCGATTCAACACACCAAGTCTGATTCCCAAGCCTCCCAAATCTCTCTTGGTATGTTGGGACCAGTTTTAGTTAATCCACTACAAGTATAGTTGCCATTAACTGCTTGTGCTATGAGTGTTATTCAAATATATAAGAGGCACCTAAAGTATTGCTATTCTAGGAGATCATCAGCTGAAACTGTTGACTCCTAGCTGCAGTTCAATTTAATAGGAGTAGGCTTTTCATAATCATCCTTTTCAAAGTTTCAGAGACAAATTCCATCAGTGATACTTACTCATCAAGTCAGGCATAATTCACTCTTTTGGACACCATTCTGATTTCCTGACTACCCTACTTATTTAATGTTCCTTCCACATTTATATCTGATTTAGTCAAAAGAGAAAAGGAGACTCTGACCTACTGGAAATCCAGTGGTGACATATCTCCTTTCAGACCCACACCGAGCTTAGAGTCACAACATATCCTTCTCAGTTTGAAGGTAGGCTCCTTCTCCAAGATATGATAAAACCAGTATGATGAATATAATCAACAAAATGTGACTCAAATTAGAATTGCAACTAACTCCTATTGAGGTGGATCATCAAGGGTAGTTGATGTCTTTTCAGTAAATAACTAAACCAGAGTTCGTAGGTTAGTCTTGTAGTTTGGCTTCAGTGTCATTCTCTTTCCCAGAGAGGGGAGAAAATCCAGGTTCTTCTCTCTGAATTAGCAATAACTTGGTATTATATCTGGGAGAAACAGTTAAAACTGTTTTTCTCTCGCTCTGAGACACTCAGGAAAAAAGTGATGCAACACTGTAGATTTTATGTGCTTTCTTTCCATCTGCCACAATTCCCCCTTTGCTTTCATTTGTTACTTACTTATTACCATATTTCATTCCCTGGGTGTGTCTCTATACTGTTTACCTCAAGGGCAGATAGCTGGAATCACTCTGCCAAGGCTTCCCCTTCTGTCCACTCCCAGCAAGAAGGAAAGACAAGTAGTGATGGGACCATCCTACATGTCACCAACAGGGCAGCACTTACAGTCAGTCCTAGTTAAGGACACATGAGGGGCGTCACTGTCAAGTCCATTGTGTTTTTTACCAAGATGCCAGTCAAATTCAGAGAAATTGAACTAGTTTTCTGAGTATCAATGCCTCCCTTTGCTGGGATATGGTAGTGTAGTCTTGAACACAATACAGGTGAATCTGGCAAGATAAAATAAATTTTCTGTTCCAACTAAAATTGGACATTAGCATGGCCCCTGTGCAAGTACGACAGGCAAATTTGTGAAGCATTCCATATTAAAGAAAAGAAAATAAAAGAAAAGAAGGGAAGAGAAGAGAAGAAAAGAGAAGAGAAGAGAAGAGAAAAGAAAGAAAAGAAAAAAAATTTCTGTTGGAGTTGTGTGATTGCATCATCACTGTTATCTTTACCCCTACATTCACATAGGAACTACCCCCCAATGGTTTTTCTATGTTAGATTGACCCAGTCATGGCAGCCAGTTCTTCATTCCCTTAGCATCACCAGTCTTTATCAACATATATTTTAATTACCCATTCCAGGTCTTTTTCAAACTGCTGCTATATGTGTGATATGGAATTTGGTAAGTCCATATGATGTTATGTCTCTTAGCTCATTTTTGTACACAGGCAACAGTGAAAAGTATACTTTGACTGATAAAATGTAACTTAGGAGACTGAGTTTATTCACGTTGTATTGTTCCAAATCTTTAATAGTATCCTCAGCCATAGTTACACCCAAAGGATAAGCAAAGTCAAAGTCTAATATGTGGTTATTCTAGTCAGGACCCAGTTGAAGCCACCTGGGCTACCAGTAAGGGTCCAGTGTTGTCAACTGCTATTCCCTGCCCTTGAGGAATCTTACCCAAAGTCATCTTTTGGAAATTCTTTTCCCATTCACAATCCGGATAGCATATTATCACATCAGTAATTTCCGTAAAGGAGGATGTCATTGTTCCATCCAATATTTATAGCTCAAGTAAAAATATCCCCATTTATTTTATGTACCCAAGGAGATAACATCCAAGGAATAGACCAATGCATCAGTCTTTGTATTCTAATCCCGTATGAGCCAGCAGCCAGGTTTTATCTGGTGGTCATTGATATGACCCATTGTAATTCTTCCACAGAATTTCCACATATTTCCATAATTTAATTCTCCTCACAGTGGTATTTGTAATTGTCCAACCTTAAAGTGTTACTTTAGTAGGATAAAAGTCATAGGTTCACCCTTTTTAACAAGAAACTAAGAATTCTTCTGGTGGTTCTGTCCTCTATTCCAAAGGTGGGGCTGTATCCTGTTCATGGATACCATGTACTTTCCCAGAGTCACATCTAGTTACTATTCCATTTCTATGTTATCCATCATTGGATCTGATCCATCATTATTGGAATAGCTCTCTGACATTACCTATAATATAATGGATATTTGATGTCTTTCAGTGATGGGAACTATTTCTATCAAAGCCCAATTTCAGGACAACAAAGGTCTCTCGGAGTGACTACATCTAGCTATTGCCATCAGGTTACTTGCAGGTCCAAATATCTCAGTAGTCACCAAGTGAGAGCAGTTATAGACTTCTTCCTGAGAATTTAGTCTGCATATGTCTGCATAGTAGATATTTTCAAAATAATTCATGTGACAACATTACATGGACTTGATTTTGCTACTTGAGCTATAGCTCTTCCTTTGTAAATATATCAAAGTCTCTTTTGTTCCAGATCCCATTCAAACTCAGATTTCTCTTTGATCACTTGATATATAAAGGATAATAACATCTTAGGTACAACATATGTACCCTCCAAGATTCAAATAGCCTTAAAAGCCATTGAGCCTCATTCTAAGTAGTAAGCCCTGGCATATATTATGTACTGTCTTTGGAAAGTCTCTTCTGATTACAGCCCATGTTTTTCACTCAAAATTGAACTGAATAAACTATCACAATTCTCATTTTTTCCCTGGCTTTCTTTTCCTTTAGAGAAGCTATCATGGTAGTATCATCGTTATGAAGCAACTGACTTTTGATAATGATCAAGTATAAATCTTGTCTTATTAGGTTATGACAGTATACTAGAGAATATAAGTATCTTTGAGGGAGGATAGAGAATGTATACTGTTGTTAGTCCCATGAGGAAGTAAACTAATCCTGGCTTTCTTTTGATATGGGAATGGAAAACAATATGTACAATGGAAAACAAATATATATATTATATGTATATACTAGATAGACATATACATACATATGTATATACTAGATAGACATATACATACATAATTATTGGTCTCAATTCTTCACTCTCTTCTGCAGTCACACACTTGCCATGACCTCATTGGGAGAGAGGGGTGAATTTTTCAGCCCCTTGGTTTTGGTTTGCCCATATAACTCGCTTTGGCCAATGGCAAGTGGGCAGAAGTGATGATGTGTTAGTTGTACACTTAGGCTTTAAGGGACATTGCATGGCTCCCCTTGCCTTCTTGCAATTCTGCCACACAACAGGAAGAGCTGTCCCTAGGAAGCTACTGTCTTATCAGTTTCAGAATGCACAGATATGGAGTGGAACAGCCCTAGCCAACATACCCCGGCAGCCATAGCC
Organism: Leucopleurus acutus; assembly: GCF_964270905.1. Lineage (NCBI taxonomy): Eukaryota > Metazoa > Chordata > Mammalia > Artiodactyla > Delphinidae > Leucopleurus > Leucopleurus acutus. The sequence goes on from NC_139143.1 coordinate 124,847,080, forward strand.
TGAAGTATAACCTTTCAGCTGATCCCAAGCTGGGATAACCAACCTTTAGCCAGACTCAGACACAGATGATAATAAGTGATTTTCATTGAAGGCACTAAAGTTTGACATGGCTTCTTAGGCAGCGAGAGTTAACCAAAAATAAAGTACTGATAGGTCAAATTTCTTATATCTCTCATTTAAAATATCTAATTAAGTACTTAATTTGAACTTGTGGATTTAAGTTGAAATCTTAATACATTTTCATCATATATTTGGAAATTTAGAATAACTTTAGGTTCACTATGATTCTAAGATCAAGATACTAGATCTGTAAGAATCTTTCAATACTCAGGAAGGTTTAGTCAAACAATAGAATTGATAAAATCAGAAATTAAATATATTAAATTTGAGATGAAGTTTTAAAAATTTGGAAGTCTTGACTCATTAAATTTTTAGATAAAATCAAAACATTTTTCAAATATCTTTTAAAAAGGGGCTGGTATTATCGATTAAAGCTAAACATGTACACACTCCATGACACAGCAATTCTGTCCTAGATATATATCCAACAGAAATGTTTCCATATGTTCTACAAAGGCATATGCTGGAATGTTTGTAGTAACACTGTTTGTAATAGTGCCAAACTGGAAACTACCCAGCTGCCCATCAAAGGTAGAATAGATGAGAATGAATAATCTTTATCATTGTGCAATAATATAAATCAAATACATTATCATATTAAAATCAGACTCAGAAGAATAAATAGTGCATAATACTATTTATGTGAGGGATAAATAAGAACAAGACCAATCTACCCAATTAGAAGTCAGAATAGTAGGGATCGTAGGTATGATCGTAGATAATGTTGCAATTAAAGGTCTGAACGGTGGATATCCTAGATAACTAGACCTGGCATAAACGGGACTTATTTGATGCTGGTGATGTTCTGTTTTTAATGTGAGTTCTAATTTCATGGATTTGTAAAGTTTGTAAAAATAAATCCAGCTATATATTGTACTTTTGAACCATGCACTTTTTATGTGTATATGGTACTTTAACAAAATGCTTTTTATTAAAGTTTAAAAAGTTTTTCTTAATTTAACCATTTTAGACTTACTAATAAGATTTTTTAGCAAACTTTTTAATCTAAATGAGGAACTAGATACAAAACTTCCTGATCTATGAGATACATATTACAGTGCCTCTCTAGCTCAGTTAATCTGACAGTAGCCATGTCCATGATTAACTTTCTTCTAATAATAATAAATCACTCTTCCTGGGCAGACATGACCTAAGATGGGCTGATCATACTTCCTTGCTCTTCTTGGTAAAGTAATTATTCCTGGGGGAGGGAGGTTAGGTGTATGACTTGAGCTGGATCAATTGCAGTCGTTTGGGGGGAGTATTTCACAATGAAACTAGAAAAGAAAAGTCCTTTCTTTTCAGGTCACAAGACTGAATGAATGTCAGCCTGCTGAAGCTTGGACTCAAAAGATGAAGGATTTATCAAGATTGCTAGCGTGAGAGAATGACAGCAATATACAGAAAGAAGGAATCAAAAGGCTGTGGTGTATGTGTGTGTGTATGTGTGTGTGTGAAAGAGAGAAAGAGAGAAAGAATAGCTTTTGAATCCCTAGATTCAACAATTCCTGAGGCCAATTCAATTCAATCCCAGCCTTTTCTATTGTTGGATTACTTGATCCAGTACTATAGTCCTCTTTTTTATTCATGTAGTTCAGGTTGAGTTTTGTCACTTGAAATTAAAATAGTCGTAATTGACAGAGTAATCAAACTATAGTCCCTCTCAGTTTTAGTCCTCTGGAACTCATTAATATTAATTGCCACATCCTTGAAGAAGTGTTCAGATATTCAAATAAAAATGGCTTTAGGTTAAAGAATACATTGTTAACTGGGGCCCAAAGAGAATAAAATCAAGCACGTTAGAAGTAACATAAGAAAGCAAAATTAAGATGACTTGGGTGAAGATCAGAAGATGCTGACAAGTCATATTAAAACAAGCTTTGCCAGAATCACATGCACATACCACACACACACATATGCACACACTCAAGTTAGACTCAGTTTTTACAAAAAGAAACTTTAATTTTTCACAGATACAGAACATAAGTTTAAAATAAATTATATTTTTTTTTTACAATTAATGACTTTGTTCCTCTTTGTAGGTATTATGATCTTGTATGTGTAACTTCATTCCAGACTTAAATAAAATACCCCCCTCAGGTTCAACTACTTCTCTTTTTCCTATGTTTTCTCATCTCGCACTGTTTACTCTTCTATGATGAGATTTAAAACTTTTTAATATGCAAAGCATTCACTTATTTTCTTTACTTACACCTGATCATTTCTTTCCTCTGATCTCTTACTAAAGAGAAACAAAGTATTCTTGATGGATTATTTGGGGAAAATCAACCAATAGGAAGAAGAAACATTGGGCTACAGGAGGTCTAAGCCAACCCTGACTTTGGGAATGCATGCACAATGAGGAAGAGAAGGAATAGAAAAACCAAGATGGCAGAGTCAGGACAGCAAAAGTAGTAGTGTGAGAGTTTCCCAGGAGTTTGTGAGTGAGAGAGAACTAGAGATGATATGATACTCTGATTTCCCACAAGCTAAAATAAGATTTGAGTTTAGATTGATACTTCTGTCTGATCTTTGATTGGAACAGTGCAGTGTGTACTATGCACAGGCTGATAAGAGAAAATACACATAACACTAAAATCTGAGGTCATAAACAGGAAAGGCACACACCTCTACCCAGAACTGACCACACTGCATTAAGAGGGACTTTGACAAGGGAGAGGCATTGAAAAGTCAAGTCAATAACAGTGGAAGTATAAGGTCTGAAGGAAGAACCGATAATCAAAGATCACATCTGATCAGAAACAATGCTGAGCCAATCCCATCTGGGTCCCAAGCAGCAAAGCCCATTTTAACAGAAGAGGGCAAGGATACTGCTTGGGATGTTCAGACAGTGGGAATGACAGAGGCCATTCATTTCAAATATTTCATTTTAAAATAAGACAAGGGGGATGAGAAGTAGTATAGATCCTCTAGGATGTACCCAAACCGGAAGTAGCCATGTAGCTGACACCTTCAAGCTTCTACACCTCAAAAACATCTATTTGTTTCCTCAAGAGGCAAATCCTCTAAGAAGTCATCTGCAGCCCACAGCATCTGTCTCAATGCAGAGAGGTTCAGAACGTCCATGACAGGCTCCAGCTCCCACTCTGACGTATAATTACTAACCACAAAGATGTCAGAAGAACAAATCCAAGTTCTCTGTGAACTGCCTCTAGCTGCAATACAGAATTTAAAACCCAGAAACCTTAAAACAGTGGAAAATACAATTTTATGTTGATATAAATTATGAAAGTAATATCAAAAAGTAGGAGCTTGGCAATACTTATCCTGTTGGAGAATGTGGAGACAGAGATCTGGCCCCGTAAAGGAATTTCTTCAAGAACTTCGCAAGTCAAGTTCTAATATCACTGCTAATTTTCATTTAGAACACACATAATAGATTCAATATGAGTTACAAACTAAAGATAACTAATAGATCCATACAAACTACTCTGAAATTGAAGAATTTTTAACACCCTTATATTAGAATCTATCATTTCCTTCAGCTTCCTTTTAAAGGTTATTCTCAGGATAAGTCTATTTTACTAGACTAGTTTAATGTTGATGTTTAATTCATGCTTAAACTAGTTTATTTGTGGAACCACACTGCCTGGGTTCAATGTAGGGCTCTGTCACTTCCTAACATTGTCAGTAAACTGGCAAATGCTTTACTCTGTGTGTTTTTGTTTATTTATCTATCAAATATGGTAATGACAGTATCCATCTCATAAGGTTGTTATAAGTATTGAATAAGAAAATCTATCACAGAGAGTGGCATGGACATATATACACTACCAAACGTAAAATAGATAGCTAGTGGGAAGCAGCTGCATAGCACAGGGAGATCACCTTGGTGCTTTGTGACCGCTAGAGGGGTGGGATAGGGAGGGTGGGAAGGAGGGAGATGCAAGAGGGAAGAGATATGGGAACATATGTATATGTATAACTGATTCACTTTGTTATAAAGCAGAAACTAACACACCATTGTAAAGCAATTATACTCCAATAAAGATGTAAAAAAAAAAAGAAAACCTATCACATATTTACTGCTCAACAAATATTAGCTATCATTATATCCTCCCAACTGTTGTTTCCACCTCCAGGTTCTTTTTGACTCCAGTCTATTGTGCACGTGGGCAGCAGATTAATTTTTGTGAAGCTTAACTTTGGTCACATCATTATTCTTTCAAAAAACATTGTTGTGATTCCACATAATGCACCTAATTAATAAAACCACTTCATGCAAATGTAACTTTCTCACTTTCTCTCTCCCTCCAAAGATCCAGCCCTCTGCTAAACTAAATGACTCCATGCTTCCCTTACATGCTGCCTTTTCCTTTATTGATGTATTGATTTATGTTGCCCCCAGGGCCTCAATATTTTTGCTTTTTTGTCCCTTCACTTACTGAATTAGTCCTCCTCCTTGAAAGCCATTTCCCAGTACCACCCCAGTAATGAAACCTTCCCCCATCCACTTTAATACAATTTTTTCCTTCTCTAAACTTTCAAAGCATATTATTTTTAATCATTTCTATTTATCATACTTGAGAAAGAAAAACGGAGCTGGAGGAATCAGGCTCCCAGACTTCTGACTGTACTACAAAGCTACAGTAATCAAGACAGTATGGTACTGGCACAAAAACAGAAATATAGGTCAAAGGACAGGATAGAAAGCCCAGAGATAAACCCACCCACATATGGTCACCTTATCTTTGATAAAGGAGGCAAGAATATACAATAGAGAAAAGACAGCCTCTTCAATAAATGGTGCTGGGAAAACTGGACAGTTACATGTAAAAGAATGAAATTAGAATACTCCACAAGACCATACACAAAAATAAACTCAAAATGGATTATAGACCTAAATGTAAGTCCAGGCACTATCAAACACTCAGAGAAAAACATAGGCAGAACACTCTATGACATAAATCACGCAAGATCCTTTTTGACCCACCTCCTAGAGAAATGGAAATAAAAACAAAAGTAAACAAATGGGACCTAATGAAACCTAAAAGCTTTTGCACAGCAAAGGAAACCATAAACAAGATGAAAAGACAACCCTCAGAATGGGAGAAAATATTTGCAAATGAAGCAACTGACAAAGGATCAATCTCCAAAAATTACAAGCAGCTCATGGAGCTCAATATCAAAAAAACAAACAACCCAATCCAAAATTGGGCAGAAGGCTTAAATAGACATTTCTCCAATGAAGATATACAGATTGCCAACTAACACATGAAAGAATGCTCAACATCATTAATCATTAGAGAAATGCAAATCAAAACTACAATGCGATATCATCTCACATCAGTCAGAATGGGCATCATCAAAAAATCTACAAACAATAAATGCTGGAGAGGGTGTGGAGAAAAGTGAACCCTCATACACTGTTAGTGGGAATGTAAATTGATACAGCCACTATGGAGAACAGTATGAAGATTCCTTAAAAAACTAAAAATAGAACTACCATATGACCCAGCAATCCCACTACTGGGCACATACCCTGAGAAAACCATAATTCAAAAAGAGTCATGTACTACAATGTTCATTGCAGCTCTATTTACAATAGCCAGGACATGGAAGCAACCTAAGTGTCCATTGACAGATGAATGGATAAAGAAGATGTGGCACATATATACAATGGAATATTACCCAGCCATAAAAAGAAACGAAACTGAGTTATTTGTAGTGAGGTGGATGGGCATAGAGTCTCTCATACAGAGTGAAGTAAGTCAGAAAGAGAAAAACAAATACCGTATGCTAACACATATATATGGAATCTAAAAAAAAACAAAAATGTTCATGAAGTACTTAGGGGCAAGACGGGAATAAAGACGCATACCTACTAGAGAATGGAATTGAGGACACGGGGAGAGGGAAGGGTAAGCTGGGACAAAGTGAGAGAGTGGTAGTGTATATATAGATATATATACACTACCAAATATAAAATAGCTAGTGGGAAGCAGACACATAGCACAGGGAGATCAGCTAGGTGGTTTGTGACCACCTAGAGGGGTGGGATAGGGTGTGTGGGAGGAAGGGAGACGCAAGAGGGAAGAGATATGGGGATATGTATATATGTATAACTGATTCACTTTGTTATAAAGCAGAAACTAACTCACCATTGTAAAGCAATTATACTCCAATTAAAACGTTTAAAAAAATGTAATTATGTATTCTGTTCTTGTCACTCTTTTAATAAACCTAGCATGTTCCTTCAAAAAAATAAAAGAAATAAAAACGGAAAAGAGGCTGGATAGATTTATTTGAATAATTTTTTGAACAAACTGTTATAAAAGGTGTATGATACTTAAAAGAGAAACAGAAATGGGTAATATTTGATACATTAAGAGCAGCTATTACTTTTAAATGTGATAAGCATATCATGCCTATGTTTAATAAAAGACACATATGACCTTATGTGTATATATATTTAATTTAAATATATATATATTTAAATGCATATTCATTTATGGATGAAATATTATGACTTCTCAGATCTTCTTCCAAATAATACAGGAGAGGAGAAAGTGGGTAGGCACAGATGAAACAAGATTGGCTATAAATAAAAAATTGTTGAAGCTATGTAAATGCAAATTCATTAAATTGTTTTGTCCACTTTTGCATAGGTTTAACATTCTCTAAATAAATATTTCTTTTAAAGAATATTTTAAAATAAACTTAACTACCTCTACAAGATAACTTTAAAGAATGAAAGAAGTTTGTATGAATATAAAAATAAAGCATGCTCTGTTTCTGGATAAAAACACTGGATATGTAAAGATGTATATCAACACTCAATATATAATTTTAATGTAATTTCAATCAAAGCATCAACAAGTCAAACACAAATACAAACAATCAAATAAAACACTAACAAGTTCATTTAGAAAAGAAAAAGTATATGTATAAAATAGTCCAAAACGTGAGAAATGAATAATGAATATGACATCCAGTTGGTTATCAAGACATAACTGATTGCTATGGCAATTAAAACAATTAGACAATATGGTAATAAAAGCAATATTATAAAGGAATTGAAAAATACATTAATAAGACAAACTATAGATTGCAAAACTAAATACCCATATTTAGAAGGGAAAGATACAACTTTCAATAAAATATGTTAGCACATTCGCCTATTCATTTGGAACAAGGTGAATTAATAATTAACTTAAGATCTAAATGTTTATAAAAAGGAACCGGAAAGTTTTTTTAAAAGGCAGACTAAAGTAGCTTTTCTCTTTCATCTCTTCCTTCCTCTTGCCTGGAATACCAACAGTGCTTAGCATGAACATCTTGAGAATATAAAGATGAAAACCACATGTCTTAGTCAGCTTGGGCTGCTATAACAAGTTACTGTATTGGTTTACTTAAACAACAAACTTTTATTTCTCATAGTTCTGGAAGCTAGGAAATCCAAGATCAAGGTGCTGGTAAATTTTGTGTGTGGTTAGACCCTGGTGTGTAGACAGCCACCTTCTTGCTGTGTCCTCATATGGCTGCAAGAGAGGTCATCTCTCTTGTGTTCTTTCTCACAAGGGCACTAATTGCATTCATGAGGGCTTCACCATCATGACCTAATCACCTCCCAAACTTGCTCTGTCTCCAAACATCATCACACTATGGATTAAGGCTTCAACATGTGAATGGAGGGTGGGGGGCAAACATTACATCTATAGCCTTATGCTGAGGATCTCAGAACAGAAAGTCAGAAGGACACATGAAATTAATAACCTTCCACACTTGCCCAAAGCGGCCTACCTTCAAACTTTCTGTTACATAAGAAAAATCACCCTTGTGAGTAAATTGATGTAGTTAGACTTCTGTTTCACATAGCCAAAAGCAATTGAATGTATAACAACATTCAGAGTTGTTATAACAACTATGAGAGAAGAACCCTATGGATGTTTTAATTCTTTATAAAATAAAATATCAAAAAGCAGAAAAAGATCTTGAACAAGAGTAGTTTAATAAAATAAATGTCAGTGCACTAGAGTCTAATATTGTCGATAGTGGGCAAAAATAAACATTTCAAGTATCAATTATACTTTCTCAATAATTAGCCAAATCTTACCTAGTATCTGTCAGGAATTCAGCCTTCTAAGATATAGGGTATGTCATCCATGCACAGCCCTTCTTCTTTCTCACTCAGCCCCATTGAGTCACACAGAATAAATGGCCGGGTGTTGCCATCCTTCCCATCCTTAATGAAATATGTTCTGTACTGCAGAGGGAAAAAAAAGTAACTTTAAAAGTTCATTTTCTAAAAAACTGTGAATTGAAATGAAGTCTACATGTAATGAAATTGATCAGCAAAAGACTTTTCAAATATAATTAACTTGAACAAAGAAGCAAAGGCTGAGTGACCTAGAACAGACTCACGTTTTCAGATACCCCAGTTGTCTTAGACCCCACCAAGGCCTGGTTTGTTACATGGCCTCGGAAAACAGACTTCACTGAGTTGAAAAAGCTAGACTTCCCAGCTCCAATTGGACCCAAAAGCAGAATTCGTATTTGGTGAACCAGGCCTCCATATGGGTCGGAAGTTCTTATAGCAGACAATAAGCTCTCCTTGAGCCTGTTTAGACAAGACAAGTTTAACAGTTGACTAAGGTTAGGTCACAAGACTCTACCATAAATTTTCCTAGAATTCAGTCTTTTTTCTCATATGTTATTATTTATTTTTGATTAGTATCTTGTATAAAAAGACACGAAAATATCTTATCTCAAATCCTATTGTAAAAGAAGTAAGAGTAACAGTTTTAACTAAAGACAATCAGACATAAAACCTTTCAGATTTAAGCATATATAAACCTTGGAATAAACAGCAATTATGTTAAACATGAAAATAAATTATCAATAATAAACTTCAAAAACCACAACATAATATGTGACTTTTGAGGTTTATAGAAGTAGAAAATTTCTAACATGTTCTTGAAGTTCATGATAGGTATTCCCCACCTGCCAACCACCCCTGCCCTGAAGTAGTTGAAACCAGCCATAGCTGTAAGAATTCTAAGCAAAAGTGTAGACATTCAGCCAAATAATTATTTCCTTTCAAGTATATAAAAACATTAGAAATGTCTTTCATCCACTCAGTGCTATTTTTGTTTTAACATTACTGTTATGAAATATTTTATGATTATAAATATAACTTGTTCTTGGTGATCCACAAGTTACCTGCTATAATTTGCACTACGAATTTTATTGACAAAACCTATAGTAGAGAGGGGGGACCTTGAAGATGGCGGAAGAGTAAGACGCAGAGATCACCTTCCTCCCCACAGATACACCAGAAATACATCTACACGTGGAACAACTCCTACAGAACACCTACTGAACGCTGGCACAAGACCTTAGACCTCCCAAAAGGCAAGAAACTCCCCATGTACCTGGGTAGGGCAAAAGAAAAAAAGAAAAAACAGAGACAAAAGAATAGGGACGGCACCTGCACCAGTGGGAGGGAGCTGTGAAGGAGGAAAAGTTTCCACACGCTAGAAGCCCCTTCGCGGGCGGAGCCTGCGGGGGACAGAGGGGGGAGCTTCGGAGCCTAGGAGGAGTGCACAGCAACGGGTGCGGAGGGCAAAGCGAGGAGATTCCCGCACAGAGGATCGGTGCCGACCGGCACTCACCAGCCCGAGAGGCTTGTCTGCTCACCCGCCGGGGCGGGCGGGGCTGCGAGCTGAGGCTCTGAGACCCGGGATTCGGTCTCGGGCGGAACGCAGGGAGAGGACTGGGGTTGGTGGCTTGAACATAGCCTGAAGGGGTTAGTGCACCACGGCTAGCCGGGAGGGAGTCCGGGGGAAAGTCTGCACATGCCGAAGAGGCAAGAGACTTTTTCTTCCCTCTTTGTTTCCTGGTGCGCGAGGAGAGGGGTTTAAGAGCGCTGCTTAAAGGAACTGCAGAGATGGGCGCGAGCCGCGGCTAAAAGCGCGGACCCCAGAGACGGGCGGGAGACGCTGGGGCTGCTGCTGCCGCCACCAAGGGGCCTGTGTGCGAGCACAGGTCACTCTCCACACCCCTCTTCCGCGGAGCCTGTGCAGCCCACCACTGCCGGGTTCCCGGGATCCAGGGACAACTTCCCCGGGAGAACGCACGGCGGGCCTCGGGCTGGTGCGGCGTCACGCCAGCCTCTGCCGCCGCAGGCCCGCCCCGCACGCAGTGCCCCTCCCTCCCTCACCACCCCCCCCCCCCGGCGTAAGTGCGCCAGAGCCCCCGATTCAGCGGCTCCTTTAACCCCGTCCTGTCTGAGCAAAAAACAGACGCCCTCCAGCGACCTACACGCAGAGGCGGGGCCAAATCCAAAGCGGAGCCCCTGTGAGCTGTGAGAACAAAGAAGACAAAGGGAAATCGCTCCCAGCAGCCTCAGAAGCAGCGGATTAAAGCTCCACAATCAACTTGATATACCCTCATCTGTGGAATACCTGAATAGACAAGGAATGATCCCAAATTGAGGAGGTGGACTTTGAGAGCAAGATCTATGATTTTTTTCCCTTTTCCTCTTTTTGTGAATGTGTATGTGTATGCTCCTGTGTGAGATCGTGTCTGTATAGTCTTGCTTCCACCATTTGTCCTAGGGTTCTATCCGTCCATGGTTTTTTTAAAAAAATTTTTTAAAAATTAATTTTAATTTTAATAACTTTATTATACTTTACCTTCTTTCTTTCTTTCTTTCTTTCTTTCCTTCCTTCCTTCCTTCCCTCCTTTAGACAACGAATCACCCCAAATTGAGGAGGTGGTCTCTGACAGCAAGATTTATGATTTTTCCCCATTTACCTCTTTTAGTGAGGGTGTATGTGTATGCTTCTGTGTAAGATTTTGTCTGTATAGCTTTGCTTCCAACATTTGTCCTAAGGTTCTATCCGTCCCTTTTTTTTTTTCTAAATAAGTATTTTTTAATTCAATAACTTTATTATACTTTATTTTATTTTTACTGTATCGTCTTTCTTTCTGTCTTTTTTCCTTCTTTCCCTCCTTCCTTCCTTCCTGCCTCCCTCCCTCCCTCCTTTCTTTCCTTCTTGCCTTCTTTCCTTCTTTGCTTCTTTCTTTCTTCCTTCCTTCCTTCCTTCCTTCCTTCCCTCCTTTCCTTCTTTCTTTCCTCATACTTCTACTAATTCCCTCTACTTTTTCTCCCTTTTATTCTGAGCCGTGTGGATGAAAGGCTCTTGGTGCTCCAGCCAGGAGTCAGGGCTCTGCCTCTGAGGTAGGAGAGCCAACTTCAGGACATTGGTCAACAAGAGACCTCCCAGCTCCACGTAATATCAAACAGTGAAAATCTCCCAGAGACCTCCATCTTAACACCAGCACCCAGCTTCACTCAACGACCAGCAAGCCACAGTGCTGGACAACCTATGCCAAACAACTAGCAAAACAGGAACACAAACCCACCCATTAGCAGAGAGGCTGCCTAAAATCATAATAAGGCCACAGACACCCCAAAACACACCACCAGACGTGAACCTGCCCACTAGAGAGACAAGATCCAGCCTCATCCACCACAACACAGGCACTAGTCCCCTCCATCAGGAAGCCTACACAACCCACTGAACCAACCTTAGCCACCGGAGACAGACATCAAAAACAGCGGGAACTATGAACCTGCAGTCTGCAAAAAGGAGACCTCAAACACAGTAAGATAAGCAAAATGAGAAGACAGAAAAACACACAGCAGATAAAGAAGCAAGATAAAAATGCACCAGACCTAACAAATGAAGAGGAAATAGGCAGTCTACCTGAAAAAGAATTCAGAATAATAATAGTAAGGATGATCCAAAATTTTGGAAATAGAATGGACAAAATGCAAGAAACAGTTAACAAGGACCTAGAAGAAATAAAGATGAAACAAGCAACAATGAAAAACACAATAAATGAAATTAAAAGTACTCTAGATGGGATCAATAGCAGAATAACTGAGGCAGAAGAACGGATAAGTGACCTGGAAGATAAAATAGTGGAAATAACTACTGCAGAGCAGAATAAAGAAAAAAGAATGAAAAGAACTGAGGACAGTCTCAGAGACCTCTGGGACAACATTAAACGCACCAACATTCGAATTATAAGGGTTCCAGAAGAAGAAGAGAAAAAGAAAGGGACTGAGAAAATATTTGAAGGGATTATAGTTGAAAACTTCCCTAATATGGGAAAGGAAATAGTTAGTCAAGTCCAGGAAGCACAGCGAGTCCCATACAGGATAAAAACAAGGAGAAATATGCCAAGACACATATTAATCAAACTGTCAAAAATTAAATACAAAGAAAGCATATTAAAAGCAGCAAGGGAAAAACAACAAATAACACACAAGGGAATCCCCATAAGGTTAACAGCTGATCTCTCAGCAGAAACCCTACAAGCCAGAAGGGACTGGCAGGACATACTGAAAGTGATGAAGGAGAAAAACCTGCAACCAAGACTACTCTACCCAGCAAGGATCTCATTCAGATTTGATGGAGAAATTAAAACCTTTACAGACAAGCAAAAGCTGAGAGAGTTCAGCACCACCAAACCAGCTTTACAACAAATGCTAAAGAAACTTCTCTAGACAAGAAACACAAGAGAAGGAAAAGACCTATAATAACGAACCGAAAACAATTTAGAAAATAGGAATAGGAACATACATATCGATAACTACCTTAAGTGTAAATGGACTAAATGCTCCCACCAAAAGACACAGATTGGCTGAATGGATACAAAAACAAGACCCTTATATATGCTGTCTACAAGAGACCCACTTCAGACCTAGAGACACATACAGACTGAAAGTAAGGGGATGGAAAAAGATATTCCATGCAAATGGAAACCAAAAGAAAGCTGGAGTAGCAATTCTCATATCAGACAAAATAGACCTTAAAGTAAGGACTATTAAAAGAGACAAAGAAGGACACTACATAATGATCAAGGGATCGATCCAAGAAGAAGATATAACAATTGTAAATATTTATGCACCCAACATAGGAGCACCTCAATACATAAGGCAAATACTAACAGCCATAAAAGGGGAAATCGACAGTAACACATTCATAGTAGGGGACTTTAACACCCCACTTTCACCAATGGACAGATCATTCAAAATGAAAATAAATAAGGAAACACAAGCTTTAAATGATACATTAAACAAGATGAACTTAATTGATATTTATAGGACACTCCATCCAAAAACAACAGAATACACATTTTTCTCAAGTGCTCATGGAACATTCTCCAGGATAGATCATATCTTGGGTCACAAATCAAGCCTTGGCAAATTTAAGAAAATTGAAATTGTATCAAGTATCTTTTCTGACCACAACGCCATGAGACTAGATATCAATTACAGGAAAAGATCTGTAAAAAATACAAACACATGGAGGCTAAACAATACACTACTTAATAACGAAGTGATCACTGAAGAAATCAAAGAGGAAATAAAAACATACCTAGAAACAAATGACAATGGAGACACAACTACCCAAAACCTATGGGATGCAGCAAAAGCAGTTCTAAGGGGGAAGTTTATAGCAATACAAGTCCACCTTAAGAAGCAGGAAACATCTCGAATAAACAACCTAACCTTGCACTTCAAGCAATTAGAGAAAGAAGAACAAAAAAAACCCCAAAGCTAGCAGAAGGAAACAAATCATAAAGATCAGATCAGAAATAAATGAAAAAGAAATGAAGGAAACAATAGCAAAGATCAATAAAACTAAAAGCTGGTTCTTTGAGAAGATAAACAAAATAGATAAACCATTAGCCAGACTTATCCAGAAGAAAAGGGAGAAGACTCAAATCAATAGAATTAGAAATGAAAAAGGAGAAGTAACAACTGACACTGCAGAAATAAAAAAGATCATGAAAGATTACTACAAGCAACTCTATGCCAATAAAATGGACAATCTGGAAGAAATGGACAAATTCTTAGAAATGCACAACCTGCCAAGACTGAATCAGGAAGAAATAGAAAATATGAACAGACCAATCACAAGCACTGAAATTGAAACTGTGATTAAAAATCTTCCAACAAAGAAAAGCCCAGGACCAGATGGCTTCACAGGCGAATTCTATCAAACATTTAGAGAAGAGCTAACACCTATCCTTCTCAAACTCTTCCAAAATATAGCAGACGGAGGAACACTCCCAAATTCCTTCTACGAGGCCACCATCACCTTGATACCAAAACCAGACAAGAATGTCACAAAGAAAGAAAACTACAGGCCAATATCACTGATGAACATAGATGCAAAAATCCTCAACAAAATACTGGCAAACAGAATCCAACAGCACATTAAAAGGATCATACACCATGATCAAGTGGGGTTTATTCCAGGAATGCAAGGATTCTTCAATATATGCAAATCTATCAATGTGATAAACCATATTAACAAATTGAAGGAGAAAAACCATATGATCATCTCAATAGATGCAGAGAAAGCTTTTGACAAAATTCAACACCCATTTATGATAAAAAACCCTGCAGAAAGTAGGCATAGAGGGAACTTTCCTCAACATAATAAAGGCCATATATGACAAGCCCACAGCAAACATCATCCTCAATGGTGAAAAACTGAAAGCATTTCCACTAAGACCAGGAACAAGACAAGGTTGCCCACTCTCACCACTCTTATTCAACATAGTTTTGGAATTTTTAGCCACAGCAATCAGAGAAGAAAAGGAAATAAAATGAATCCAAATTGGAAAAGAAGAAGTAAAGCTGTCACTCTTTGCAGATGACATGATACTATACATAGAGCATCCTAGAGATGCTACCAGAAAACTACTAGAGCTAATCAATGAATTTGGTAAAGTAGCAGGATACAAAATTAATGCACAGAAATCTCTGGCATTCCTATATAGTAATGATGAAAAATCTCAAAGTGAAATCAAGAAAACACTCCCATTTACCATTGCAAGAAAAAGAATAAAATATCTAGGAATAAACCTACCTAAGGAGACAAAAGACCTGTATGCAGAAAATTATAAGACACTGATGAAAGAAATTAAAGATGATGCAAATAGATGGAGAGATATACCATGTTCTTGGACTGGAAGAATCAACATTGTGAAAATGACTCTACTACCCAAAGCAATCTATAGATTCAATGCAATCCCTATCAAACTACCACTGGCATTTTTCACAGAACTAGAACAAAAACTTTCGCAATTTGTATGGAAACACAAAAGACCCCGAATAGCCAAATCAATCTTGAGAACGATGCCGCGGAGCGGCTGGGCCCGTGAGCCATGGCCGCTGAGCCTGCACGTCTGGAGCCCGTGCTCTGCAACGGGAGAGGCCACAACGGTGAGAGGCCCGCGTACCGCACAAAAAAAAAAAAAAAAAAAAAAAAAAAAAAAAAAAAAAAGTTCCACATTCTAATTAAATAAAGCAAATCATTCGAAAAATCAGATAGAACTGTATAAGATTACAGTAGAGTTCATTTATTCTCTATAGTTCCCTGTTTTTGAAATATTAATTAAAAAACAAAACCAGTGAAAGAGAAAAGCATGATCATTAGCAGTGATTTCACTCTGAAACTTTTTTCAAAGAAAGAAAAACGGGCAACTTTCTTCGCACACAGCTAGGAAACATTGGATGGCAGCAAGTCACTTACCGGTTTTTCAGAGTTGGACGAGGCTTCAACTGCTCTCTCTGATTTATGGAACCGCCACAGTTGGGACACTGAAGGTTCTGCTGAGATCAGTGGCTTCCTGTTCATAAGAAAGGAAAGTGAAACTCACAGCAGCAAAAAATCAGGAGACAGCAAGCCACCTGCTGTTAAGTTTCTTTTTCTCTAGTAAAAAAGAGACAGCAGCAAACAATCAGGAGACAGCAAGCCACCTGCTGTTAAGTTTCTTTTTCTCTAGTAAAAAAGAGACAGAAAACAAGAAAAAAATAAAAAGATTCCTGTTGAGCACAGGAAAAAGATCTTTGGTCCCCTCTGCAGCCCACATCTAGACATGCATGAAATGGCAATTATTAATTTAAAATTGTGATAAAATTAATAGTTAATAATTTCTTGTGCATATAACTATGTATTTGGCACTGTGCACCTACCTGCATTTTCCTAGTTTCTGCTCAAAACAATCTCATACAGTAAACACTATTAGCATCCCTATTTCTCAGAGTATGAAAATAAAACTTAAGGACATTAAGAGACTTTGCCCAAAGTAATGGAGCTGATAGAGTGGTGCAGCCATCTGGTATTCAAAACCCAGACTCTCTGCACTGGAACAAACAGGTTGTGATTTGGCTTTTCCTGAATGCATACGTAAGGCAGTGTGTGGCCTCTTTTCCTGTTTATATATTCATTCATTCAATACAGACTTAGATCCTGGGAAGGAAAATGCTGAGTAAGATAAAACCACTGCCCTCAGGGACCATGCTGTGTATTCAGGGAGACAGTCGGGTACACAGACAATTATGTTAGGGAGACAGTCGGGTACACAGACAATTATGTTAGTGTGCCGAGGGCTACAAGTGGAGTAAGAACGAGATTTTCTGGGGACCAGGATGATGGTGGCCTCACCCAGTCTTAGTGCACTAGGAAAAAGCTTGCTAAAAGATCAAAGTTTAGACTAAGACATGAATTACAAGGAAGAAGTGAAGCAAGAGAGAGCACAGTGTTATGAGACCTCCAATTATTTTAGTCTGACTGGAATGGAGTGACAACATCAGATTGGCAGGCAATGAGGCTAGGGAGGTGATCAGGGTTTTAAAAGACGCAGACATAGAGAATGGACTTGAGGACACGGGGAGGGGGCAGGGTAAGCTGGGATGAAGTGAGAGAGCGGCATGTAGTTATATACACTACCAAATGTAAAATAGATAGCTAGTGGGAAGCAGCCACATAGCACAGGGAGATCGGCTCAGTGCCTTGTGTCCACCTAGAGGGGTGGGATAGGGAGGGTGGGAGGGAGACGCAGGAGGGAGGAGATACAGGGATATATATATATATATCTGATTCACTTTGTTATACAGCAGAAACTAACAAACCCTTGTAAAGCAGTTATACTCCAATAAAGTTGTTTAAAAAAATAAACTGTACAAAATAAAAAATATATATACACACCTGGGGGGAAAAAAGTCTTATTTAAATTGAATTTTTATCAGGAAGACAACATTCGCACTCTAAAAGCAGGGGGTGGCATGGTCAAAATTGAATGTCTTAGAAAGAAAAGTGTATTTGTTGTTTTTTTGCTTTGTAACAAATACCATAAACCTAGAGGCTTTGAAACAACTCACATTTATTATGGCACAGTTTTTCCATGGATCAGGAGACCAGCATGGCTCAACTGGATTCTCTCCTCAGGGTCTCTCACTCAAGGTGTTGGCCAGGAGTGGTCTCATCTTTCTCTGGGAAAGCTCTTTCCGGTTACGGCAGAATTCAGTTCCGAGAAAGTGTAAGACTGAGGTCCCCTGTTCTTTACTCGCTGCCAGCCTGAGGCCACTCTCAGCTCCAAGAGGATGCTCCCAGTTCCTTGCCAATGGTCTCACTCATCTGAGGCTTACAAGACATGGTGGCAACAGAATCCTCCAAGGCCAGCAGCAGAATCTCCCTCGTGTCAAATCTCCTTCAGAGAGAACCCCTTTCTTTTAAGAGTTTACCTGATTGCATCAAGCCCACCCACTGAAGATAATCTCTCTTTTAAAGCCAATAAATTAATCATGGAAGTGGTATCCCATCATTTTCAGATCTCTCTCGCACTCAAGGGTAGAGAGTTACACAAGGGTGTAGGTCATGGGGGGGCCATCATAGATTTCTGACTATCACAAAGGGCAAGACTGAGATCAAAGAGACCACTTTTTAGCCTTTTGCATTTATTTATTTATTCAATCATTCATCCATTCATCTATCAGTCCTTTTTTTTCTTTTTTTTTTTTGAAGTATAATTGATTTACAGTACTGTGTTAGTTTCAGATATACAGTATAGTGATTCAGTATTTTTGCGGATTATGTTCCATTATAGATTATTATAAGATAAAGGGTATGATTCCCTGAGCTATACAGTAAATCCTTGTTGTGTATCTATTTTATGTATAGTAGTTTGTATCTGTTATTCCCATAACCCTACTTTGTCCACCCTCTCTTCCCTCTCCCCTTTGGTAACCCCAAGTTTATTTTCTATGTCTGTGAGTCTTTTTCAGTTTTGCATATAGTTTTATTTTTTATATTCCACATATAAGTGATATCATGTAATATTTGTCTTTCTCTGTCTGACTTCATTAAGTATAGTACTCTCTAGGTCCATCCATATTGCTGCCCATTTACTCTTCTTATTCCTGTGTTGTATACCTGAAACTATCATAACATTGTAAGCCAATTATACTTCAATTTAAAAAAAATTTAGTCAAACAGGAAAAAAAAAGATTCCGAGGTCTGCCTAGAGTAAGACTCTAAATCTAGACTCAGGCCTTAAAGACTGAAATGGCCAAAGTGTTTTGTCACTTGAGTTATTCCTGTAGCTGAATAGGGGGGCCACCTCCAAAAGCAGTGAGCATCCCCCACACTGTGTGTAGTTAGGAAGACCAGAGAGCCACGGCTGCCTCATCCGGGGGACAGAAAGGTATGGCCCTGCCTGCCTTCTCCTTCTTCGCGCTTCCTGTTGTTCTGCAACCTCTTCCAGATACAGACTCAGAGTCTCTAGCTTCCCAGTACTGTCTTGCTTTGAACATTTTGTTTTCTTTCCACTTATTTTGCGTCCTCATCCCATAATGCCTTCCTTTTCTATTTTCTTCCTCCTTAGCATTTTTCCTTCCTTGGCTTTCTTCCTTCTCCTCTGTGGTTAGTCTCCACTTCTGCTTGTTATTCCTCAGCTGCTTAATATACATTTGAAGAATGAATTAAATTAAACAGATGAATGACAATTTAGAAACCCCCAAGGTTAAAGAAGAGCCTGGTCATGACCATTGTGACCCATTTTCTAAAGAGAAAGTAGAGCATATTTAAAGAAAAATGTCTCTTTGAGAAAATAAAAATAATGAAAATAAATATTTTCCTATGATTAAATAATTTCCTTTCCTTATGATTAAACATACAACTATTCATTTATTGATTTCTTATTATTCTGCATTGTAGATGAACAGTGAACTGATTTTAATATGATACTCAGACATAGGCTCAGGAAGAACAGCCTACAATGCTTATGTAATTTCACATTTGGGGCTACAATAAACTGTGGTATGAAAAATGTCAAATTTACCAATTCTACTACATTTAACATTTTTATTATTAAATGAAAAAGAATGTTGCATAATAAAATTTTCACAGTAATCATGAGCATAAAATAGAAATATATTTAAAAGAGATAAAAATTTCACTCTTCCAACTCAAGTATGTTAAATCATCGTTTTCTTTAAATCGATTTATTCATTTCTGAATCCCTCTCCCAGAGTGTTGGGAATTTATGCTCTGGCATTTGGGGAACTCTTCACTTTCAGAATTGCACCAAGAACATTGAATCCAGCAGCAGGACAGTACATGTCCTGAAGCAGTTAGGGCATGTGTCCTAAGCAAACTATCCCAGTGACAGGAGCTTGACTGGGCCCCTTCTCCCTTGACTCCTGGACAAGACTACTTCCAGTTTCCCTGTTGATATCCATGTAACACATTCCTGTTCTTTAAGTCAATGAGCATTGACTATTGTTGCTTATAACAATAGAACCCTAACAAACCTGCATTTACTTCTCTATTAACACTCTCACATCCTGGATGATTTGATTTGGTCCCATACTCTATTTTTCTTTTCTTTTTTTTTTTTTTTTTGTATATGGTACAATTAGTGTTTTTATTGAAATACAGTTAATTTACAATGTTGTGTCAGTTTCAAGTGCACAGCAAAGTGATTCAGTGATATATATATATATATATAATATATATATGTATATAATATATTCTTTTTCAGATTTTTTTCCATTAAAGATTATTACAAGATATTGAGTATAGTTCCCTATGCTATACAGTCAGTGCTTATTATTTATCTATTTTATATATAGTAGTGTGTATCTGTTAATCCCAAACTTCTAATTTATCCCTCCCCTGCCCCCTTTCCCCTTTGGTAACCATAAGATTGTTTTCTATGTCTGTGAGTCTGTTTCTGTTTTGTAAATAAGCTAATTTGTATCGTTTTTTTTAGATTCCACAAATAAGTGATATCATGATATTTGTCTTTCTCTGCCTGATGTACTTCACTTAGTATGATAATCTCTAGGTCCATCCATGTTGCTGAAAAAAGCATTATTTCATTATTTTTTAAGGCAGAATAATATCCCATTGTGTATCTATATATATCACCTCTTCGTTATCCATTCATCTGTCTATGGACACTTAGGTAGCTTCCATGTCTTGGCTATTGTAAATAATGCTGCTGTGAACATTGGGGCACATGTATCTTTTCAAATTAGAGTGTTCCTCTTTTCCAGATATAAGCCCAGGAATGGGATTGCTGGACCATGTGGTAACTCTATTTTTAGTTTTTTTAAGGAATCTCCACACTGTTTTCCTTAGTGTTTGCATCAATTTACATTCCCACCAACAGTGTAGGTTTCCCTTTTCTCCACACCCTCTCCAGCATTCATTATTTGTAGACTTTTTGATGATGGCCATTCTGACCAGTGTGAAGTGATACCTCATTGTAGTTTTAATCTGTATTTCTCTAATAATTAGAAATGTTGAGCATCTTTGTATGTGCCTCTTGGAGATCTCTATGTCTTCTTTGGAGAAATGTGTATTTAAGTCTTCTGCTCATTTTTTGATTTGATGAAACCTTAAGACTCCACACAAAAAGTATTAGAACTGATAAACAAGTTCAGCAAGGTAGCAGGATACAAGATTAACATACAGAAATCTGTTGAAGTTCTTTACACTAACAATGCAATATCAGAAAGAGAAAGTTTTTTAAAATCCCTTTTAAAATTGCATCAAAAGAATAAAATACTTAGGAATAAATCTGACCAAAAAGGTGAATGACTTATATGCTGCAAACTATAAAACATTGGTAAAGGAAACTGAAGGTGATTCAGAGAAATGGAAAGATATCCCATGTTCTTGGACTGAAAGAATTAATATTGTTAAAATGGACATACTACCCAAAGCAATCTACAGCTTTAATTCAATCCCTATCAATTTACTCATGACATTTTTCATAGAACTAGAACAAATAATCAAAAAATTCATATGGAACCATAAAAAACCCAGAATTGCCAAAACAACAAAGCTAGAGGTATAACCATCTCAGACTTCAGACAATACTACAAAGCTACAGTAATCAAAACAGCATGGTATTGGCACAGAAAACAGACATATGGATTAATGGAACAGAATAGAGAGCCCAGAAATAAACCCACACACCTACAGTCAATGAATCTTCAACAAAGGAGGCAAGAATATACAATGGTCAAAAGACAGTCTCTTCAGCAAGTGGTGTTGGTAAAGCTGGACAGCCGCATGTAAATCAATGAAGTTAGAACACTCCCTCACACCATACACAAAAATAAACTCCAGATGGCTTAAAGACTTAAATATAAGACATGACATCATAAAATTCCTAGAAGAGAACATAGGCAAAACATTCTCTGACATAAATCGTAACAATGTTTCCTTAGGTCAGTCTCCCAAGGCAAAAGAAATAAAAGCAAGAATAAACAAATAGGACCTAATGAAACTTACAAGTTTTTGCACAGCAAAGAAAACCATAAACAAGTTGAAAAGACAACCTACAGACTGGGAGAAAATATTCACAAATGAGCAAATGACAAGGGCTTAAATTCCAAAATATACAAACAGCACATATAACTCAATATCAAAAAAACAAACAGTCCCTTACTTTAAATACCACCTATGTTGATATGCCAAGGACTCTTAAATGCATGTCTTCAGTCCTGACCTCTTCCCAGAACATCAGGCTGACCACTTGATATCTCTACTGGATGTCTAAAAAGCATTTAAGTTTTTAACAGGCCTACAACAAAACCTGCCTTCAAACATGACCTCACTCCTCCCCTAGTAGTTCCTGTTTTAGTTAAGGATACCAATACCCATCTAGCTTTATTCAGACAAAGCCTAGGAATTCTTAATTTCTCTTTTTTTTTTCACTCCATATCCAAATTATGAGCAAAGCTGTCACTACAAAATATTTTTCTCTCTAATATCCCTAGTGTAGACTATTATCTTATTTAACTTAGATAGTGATACAAGCTCTGTTTTGGTGTTTCAGTTACCTGTTGTTGCATAACAAAGTACCTCTAACGTTTACTGAGTTAAAACAATGACAATTATTTATCAGGATTCTCTGCATTCACCATTAAGTGCTTCTGTTTCACTTGATTTTGGCTGGGGTGTAGAACAGCCAGAAGTCCAAAATGACCTCACTCCCAAGGCTGGAAGTTGGAAGTTGTTTCTGGCTGCTGGTTAGTAGCTTTCCTGGGGCTGTTGGCTAGAAGTCTTGATTTTCTCTGACATGGTTGCTTGGCTTTCTCACAGTATAATGAGCCATAAGTTGATTCTTTGCAAAGACAAAACTGATAAACTCCCAGCAAGACAGATCTAGAGAATGAGAGAGAGAGAGAATGAGAGGTAGAGAACACAAATGATCAACATAAGATATGAAAGAGTAGGCATCACTATCACTACTTACCTAATCCTAAAGACATTAAAAATATAATAAAGATATTATTAGCAGCTTACATCAACATATTTGACAATATATATAAAATGGAAATTTTTCTAGAAAAACCCAACTTAAAACTGATAGAAGAAAAAATAGAAAATTTAAAATTTCCACTCTCTAATAAAGAAATTAAATCTTTTATTTAAAATCTTTCCACAAAGAATCATGAACAGACAAAAAGTTATAAAAATATCCATCAAACACATGAAAAGATGTTCAAAAACACTCACAATTAGAGAAATGAAAATGTAGAAAGTGCTGCTATACCGTTTCTCAATTGTATTTAATTTTTTTAAATTTAAATTATGGCACATTCTGTTGGTGAAACTAAAGGGAAACAAGCACTCATATATTACTGGTGGGAATGCAAGCTGGTACAGCCTTTCAGGAGGGGAAATGAACAATAGGTAAGAAAAGTACATATGTCCTTACCTTTCGGCCAACAATCCCACCTCTAAGAATCTACCGTGAAGATATGCTTCCAACAATGCAAAAATACATATACACAGGGTTATTCATTACAGCATTCTTTGTAATTGCAAAATGTTAGAAACAACATAAATGCCTATATATAGGAGATCAGGTGAAGAAATGGTACAATACACAATGGAGAATTATGCTGTATAAAAAAATCTCTATGAACTGATATGAAGTAATTTCCAGAATTTACTATTAAGTGAAAAAAGTAAGTGCAAATAAGAGTATCTATAGTCATCTACCTTTCATGTAAGAAAGAATGTAAGAAAATATACATGTATCCACTCATTTGTGCAAAAGAAATACAGTCAGCCTTCCATATTCATGGGTTCCACATCCACAGATTCAACCAAATGTAGATTGAAAATATGCAGAAACAAATTCCAGAAAGTTCCAAAAAACAAAGCTTGAACTTGCCACACACCAGCAACATAGTGTTTACATTGTATTTACTACCATTTACATAGCATTTATATTGTATTAGTTATTATAAGTAATCTAGATATGATTTAAAGTATTCCAGAGAATGTGCGTAGGCTATATACAAATACTACTCCATTTTATATATAGGACATGAGCATCTGTGGATTTGGGTATCTACTGGGGGTCCAGAAACCAATCCTCCCAGGGATACCAAGGGATGACTGTACAGGAATGCTAAACCAGAAACTAAAGGGATTGATTACTAATGGGGTAGGGAAGGTGTAGAGTAAAAGGGGGACTGAAAAAGCATAGTAGGTATGAGGAAGGAACATCACTTCTCTAAGTATGTCCTTTGGTTTGCCTCTTACTCGTAGAACTATAGTAATGTTTCACATACCAAAACAAATAAATAAACAATTTAAATCAATCAAGATGTGGGAGGATCCCAAAATACAATATGAACTGTAACAAAGGAACTTAACCTAACCATGTGCCCAGAAATGATGGAACCACATTGAAGGAGAGGGAGGGAGAAGAAAAGAACTAACCTAGGTAACTGAGAAAAACAGTACTTTGACTAAATACTCTAATGCTAAAGACAAAAAGAACTGTAAAACACCTTATTCCAGTTATTAAATGTGTTAGCAATAGGGGTTTCGGTTAGCAGTTTTGAAATAAATTAATGTTTGTTCCAACTAGAATTGAAGGAAAATTAAATATATTGTAAATAATAATAACTATGCTTCTTTTTGCCAAAGAAATTACAAATAAGAAAAGGAAGAAGGCTAGCAGGAATCCTGTAGTGCTGTATTAGAATTGCAGGAATTGGTATAAGCACACATACAGATAGATAGATACAGAAATATAGATGTATGTGTATGTGTGGATTAGTATGCAACATATATTCCCAGATCCGTCAACTAAGAAATGACTATCTTGTGGTGCCAGAACGTGAGACGGTGCTCCAAAAAAATGTCAAAAATACACAGGATGACTGAAGGGGAAATAATTTGAGAAGCAAAATAAATAATAATCATATTAGTTTATAACACATAGAATAAAATAAATAGCCATGAACTCATCCTGATATAAATAATTTAATATGTAAATAAATGAATGACAAAGTACAGCTCTGAATTCCAATTAATAAGTGTAGGAAAAATGAGGGAAATAGAAAATCAATATTAGGTAAATTCCGTAAGATGCATCAATGTATGCTAAAATTAATGAGTTGTAAGTTTGAGGAAAAATAGGACATTTACAGAGTCTCAAAGTATCTCCGCCAAGATATTTATTAATTTTGAAGGAAAAAAATAGTATCTTAAATAGACAAATTCTGCAGACACCACCTTAACTAGGTAATTGAGGTTAACATTAACAGGATAAATATATTGCTATTATGTACTCCTAGTTATCATGCACTGAGAAGAACATATAACTTTTATGGTATTCTTGGTAAAATGCATAACTTTCATCTACTCATAAGAAAATATCAGACAAAGTCGTATCGAAGGCCATTTTACAAAAAAAAGCTGAACAGAAATCTTCAAAAGTGTCAAGGTCATAAAAGACAAGAATTAAGAATTAAGAATTAAGAACTGTCACAGACTGAAGGAGACTAAGAAGACAACTAAATACAATGTGTGATCTTAGATGGATCCTGGGACAAAGGCATTAGTAGAAAAACTGACAAAATTTGAATGATGTCTGTAATTTAGTTAATAGTATAACACCAATGTTAATTTCCTAGTTTTGATAATTGTATTATGATTATGGGAAATGTTAATATTAAGGGAAACTGAGTTGAGAGTATGTAGGAACTTTACAGGAACTCTCTGTACTATGTCTGCAACTTTTCTGTAAGTCTAAACTACTGCAAAATAAAAATTAAAAGAAAAATCTCACAAAGAAAACCCCAAACCCAGGTAGTTCTGTTAGTGAAATCTTTTAAATATAAGAAGAATGAATAATACAAACATTATACAAAACTTTCAAGAACACTTCCCAAATCTTGAGATCAGTTAATGTAGATACAAAACTTGAGATCAGAGTAACCTATGTACAAAACTTGACAGGGACATTATAAGACAAGAAAGGAAAACTATAAACCACTATCAACATATATACAAAAATCTTAAACAGTATTTAGGAAATTGAATCTATCAGTGAATAAAAAAGATAGTACATCCCAACGACTTCGGTTCATTGCAGTAACGCAGAGTGTTTTTACATTAGAAAAGCAACTAATTTGACGTATTAATAAACAAAAAGTTTTGAAACAATATAAGATCTACACAAAGAGAAAATACTTAATAAAATTTGACACCCACTCATGATTTTAAAATAATAATAAAATCCTTAACAAACTAGGAATAGAAGGAACCTTCCTAATCTAATAAAGAGTATCTAATGATAAATAACTACAGTATGCATCACCCTTAATGGTGTAATACTGAATTTTTTTTCCCAAGAGAAACAGTATCTGCTATTACCAGTTCTATTTAACCTCGTATTGAAGGTGTTAAATGTAAACATGCAATAAGTCAAGATACAGAAATAAAAGGCATAAGAATTAGAAGGAAAAAGTAAATTCAGTGATTTGCATAAGTGTTAAATGTGTATGTGGAAAAATACAGAAGACTGTGCAGGCACACTGTTAGCAATAATATGTGAATTTAGCAAGTTCAGTGAATAAAAGGCAAATTGTGAAAAATCAGTTAGATTCCTATATAACAATAACAAAATACTAAATATAAAAGATACCATTTACAATAACATCAATGCATGTTAAAAAAAGTAATAAATCTATCAAATGTTGTACAAGAATAGAACTAACTAAATGGAAAAACGTACCATGTTCAGAGTGGAAGACTTTATTTTAAAGATACTATGTCAACCTGGATAAAATCAGGAGAAAGAAACCACACTGTAATTGAATCTGGGAAAGTTTAATACAAAGAACTATTTATAGTAACAGAGGGTTGTAACAATGACAGATTGTCTAGAAGTAAAAACTAAAAACTTCATAAATAGTAGATATAAGGAACAGTCATACCCTTAGGACGAGTTAGCACACACAGCCAGACGTCCCAGTATGGCAAAGAACCCCGGATCTTAAGTATGGCAGTGGCTTTCTAAATGGCAAAGAAATGCCTGTTGCGTGCATTGGTGGAAATTTCTGGAAATTTACTCTCTGGGCTGCTGGGGAAAGTTGCTCAGACAGCGGTGTCTCACTGGAGTCATGCTGGCACAAAACACCCGAGGTGGGGTATTGGGGAACGCTGCAGGCTGCTGGGTGCTTCTGGCTGCCATGCACTGCAGGAGCCTGGTACTGGAATAGCCAGCTGTGCATGCTGCGGGAGCTGGACCCTGGAGAAGCCATGCACGCTCCAGCATTTGCAGAACCGGGAAGCAAAAACCTTCTCTTGCAATGTCTCTCCAGTGCCCTCTACTAACAATGCTCAACTTCATACCAACTGACAAAGGGAAAACATTTAAAAGGACAATTTTCATCAGAGACTGGGCAATAAAGAGTGAATTTGGAGCCAGGAGGCAATAAATTGATAACTGGAACAGAAGAAGAACACCACCCAAACTGGAGGACTCACTATTATAAAACTATTATAAAAACATCATTAAGATAGTGTGTGATTGATGAAAGATAGAGAAATTGACCAGTTGAACAGAATAGAGTCTATAGAGACAGATTCACACATACACAGTCGCCTGATTAATGATAAACACACACTGCAGTACAGTGAAGAAAGGATAGTTCATTCAATAAATGGTTCTGAGTCAATTAGAAGACCAAACAGAAAAAAATTAATTTTGACCCTACTCAAAAATTAATTCTAAATGGATTACAAATCTGAATGTAAAAGGTAAAACAATCACATTTTTAGTAGAAAACTATATGGAACATTTCCAGACTTTGGAGTAGGCAAAGCATTCTTAAATAGGGTGCAAAAAGCAGTAACTATAAAATCTGATAAAGTGAAAAATATTAAAATTAAGGATTTCTTATCAAAAGACACACCTGTAGGAATGAAAATACATCTCACAAATTTGGAGAGGAGATTCCCAATTCGTATGTGCAACAGAGAATTCATATCCAGAATATTTCAAGAACAGGTACAAATCAGGAGAGACAAACCAACAGAAAAATGAGTGCTTCATAAATGGTGAATAGACAAATGCAAAGTATTCAACTTCATCAATAATCAAGAAAGTAAAAATTAAAACCACAATGATATATCACTATTCACCTATCAGACTGACCAAAATGATAAAGATCAACCAAGTGTTGGCTAGAATGTGGCACAATGACAATTCTGGTTGTGGAAGTATAAACTGGTAAAACCATTTTAAAAGCTTCCCTGTTGGCGCAGTGGTTGAGAGTCCGCCTGCCAATTCAGGGGACGCGGGTTCGTGCCCCGGTCCGGGAAGATCCCACATGTCGCGGAGCGGCTGGACCCGTGAACCATGGTCGCTGAGCCTGAGCATCCGGAGCCTGTGCTCCGCAACGGGAGAGGCCACAGCAGTGAGAGGCCCGCATACTGCAAAAAACAAACAAACAGAAAACACTAGTGGGCAATATCAATGAATGCTGAGTATAAAGGTACCTTATGACTCAGCAATTCTACCACCTATGCATTCTCCTATCCATATTCATCACAGAACACGCACAAGAATGTTCATAGCAGCACTGTTTGTAATGGTCCCAGACTGAAAACTCCTCAATGCCCATTAGCAATAGAACAAATAAATATGGTATATTCACAAAATGAAATACTGTACAGCAATGAGAGCAAAAGAATGATATCTTCATATCATGAACCCCACAAGCAATGTTAAATGAAAAATGGGAAAAGGATGGGAAAAGAATGCATAATGTATGATTTATCAATGTTCAAGTATAGTCAAAACCTACCTATGGTGTTAAAAATCAGAATAGTGGCTGCCCTTGCAGGAGCAGTGACTAGAAGCAGGAACAATGGGAGTGTTCTTGGTGTTAGTAATATTCTTATTCTTGATCTGGGTGCTGGTTACATAGGTATGTTCAATTTATAATAATTTATTGAGCTATACACTTGTGATTTGTATACTTTTCTGTATGTGTTATACTTCTATAAGTTGCTTTTAAAAGAGAGAAAAGGAAACAAAAACAAACAATGACATCAAATTAATAAATATGGTACAATTAACTCATACTTCAAACATTGGGTATAAGATAAGAAAAATCTAACGAATTCTAGTTACAGTCTTCGTTTGGAATAATATTATCCTGCCACAAGGGGGTTCCGTTGCTACACTCCTTTACTTATGACACTACATATTTTCTAGATTCTTTTGGTGTTCTGATGCATTTTACCTATTTATCTTTGAAGGGTTCAACAAGGCACACTCTTTACTGAAAATCTGTAAATCTACAGAATAGAATATAGCATGAAGCCTCTCCACAATTACTCCAAAAATGGTCATCCAACAAGTAGTGGAAGATGTTTCTTCAAACTCTTAATCTGATTACTAGAAAGTGTATCCTAATCTAATATTTAAACCTATCCCCTTGTCATTTCTAGCCTTTGTTCTTGCTCTGCCTCTCAGGACTGAATTTCTCTGTTTTAGGCAGAGTATAAGCTTTCTATTAAGGCAACTGAGGTATGTTTATCAACTACATCCTATCTCTAACTTTTTAAACTGATAGTTGGGTAGCACCCACAGATTTTTTTTTCTGGGTGTTGTCATGTTTAAATCTTTTGTACAAACACGTTTCAGGACTCTGTTAATCCTTATGTTAATCCTTATTAATTTTCTGTTAAATTTAGACAATTATGTCAACCTACCGTGCTATTTTTAATCTAATTTGATTTTCAAATTAGATTCCACAAGTCTTGTGTTACACACAAATGTAAATGAATGTCTCCTACCTCATAAGGTGCCTAGCATATAGTAATAACTCAGTAATATTCATTTAAGTCAATTCGGTGAAATAATGTATTCAAAGAAGAGAGCATTTGAACCCAAATAATTATAAATTTAATTTACATTTCTCTATCTTGTCTACATATATTTACATTTCTCTATCTTGTCTACATATATTTACATTTCTCTATCTTGTCTACATATATTTTATGTCTACAGCATTACCCAAGTCTTTAGGTCGAGCAAATCTACTTCACAAAGAGAATTAGATTATTCTGCCAAGACCTGGTTTTGACTAAGTTATGATGGTACCTAGTGATCATTACTTCCCTCTATAATTTTGTCTGCTCATGCATTCAGTCATTCATTTGTCGAGTATATATGGAGTGCCTGCAAGGTGCTCTGCACTTTCTAGAAGCTGGGATGGGGACCTTGAATGTGACAAGTTCCTACCTTCAAGGAGCTTTATGTTCAGTGGGAGAAAAATGGAAAATAAATAATTGAACAAATAAATTAGCAAATTAGTGTCACATAGCAAAAGTTTTGATAAGCTAATAAAAGCAAACTCACATAGTAGAGAGTTACGGGGAGATATTTTAGATAGGGTGGTCAGGGAAGACCTCTTTGAAGAAGTACCATTTGAGTTAAGACCTGAATTGTGAGGAACCAGCCACAAAAATGACCAAAAAAAAAGTTTCAAGAACAGAAAATAGCAACCAAAGAAAGATCTGAGGCAGTAACAAGCATGATGAGGAAAAGAAAGAAGGTCAAAGTAATATATAGGGAGCAACAGCAGAAGAAGTGTGAGATGAGGCGGGTAAGCTTGACAAGGACCAGAGCAAGTGTGGACTGATCGGCCATGTCAGGGAGTTTGTGTTTCATCCCAAGTGTAATAGGGAGCCATTGAAGGTTTTCAGTGGAAGAAAGATATGATCTAGTTGATAGATTGAAAGCATCACTATGTATGCTGAAAAGAAGAGGGATGGCAGGGGAAGGTGGCAAAAGAGGGTGACTATCCAAATGAGTAATGATGGATTGGCCTAGGGTGGTGGTGATCAGGATAAAAATAAATTAAGAGGTAGGAAGAATATTTTGGAGGTAAATCCAGGAGACCTTGCTAATGGACTGTATATGGGACTGGCAGAAAGAAACAAAGAACAATTTCTAAATTTTTGGCTTAAGCAATTGACTATACGAAGGTGTCATTTTCTGAACCAAAGGGAAACTGGAAACTGAGGAAAGATCAGATTTGACACGTGGATCCAAAAGTTCCACTTTGAGCATACAAAGTTAGATGTTAAACAATTATGTAGCATTTTTCAGTTGCCTGTTAGACATACGAGTGTTGAGGAACTCATTAGGTGTTCCTGTCACTTCACCATTTGTTCATCCCTTTATCTTCCCCTCTCTTCTCTCTGTGAGCTGATTTTTGGAAACTCCAGTGGAATGCGTATCCCAGGTTGTATTTAGATAATGTTCAATGATTCATCCCTCTGCCCCACAGCCTAACATGCCCCCAAACAGCCATTACTGAAGACAGAGAGTAGTTTAACTTCTGCCTTACATATTGTAGAACACTGTTGGGGACCAGGAAACATTTCTTGTCAGGAATCAGGAACTGGTTTTTGTCCATTTTTGTATTACCTGAACCAGTGCTAGTATTTATATAAAAAAGATTATTTAAACAAAAGTTATGTAAACCAAATGTTATCACTTTAAAAACACTTCCTAAGCAAGCTCAAAGATCAAAACTTTGACAATTTTTTAATAAGGCAGATAGCCAACATTTGCCTGACTTAAAAGTTTGTTTTCTCCACTAACCTGATAGGTCAACTCAAATCCCAACAGCCAAACCAGTTTGGCAAAATAGATGATTTACCTAAAGTGGAACTGGACACTACTTAAATATCATTCTCACCGAATGACTTCACTTCTGCTGTAAAGAAAACTGCTTCTAAAAATCCACGTTTTAATTTTAGTCAGAATGTAGCATAATGAGAAGGCTAGGAGAGAGAGGAAGGAAGGGAGAGAGAATCAGACAGAGAGGCAGAGAGAGAAGAGGAAGAAACAGATTACAGACAAGTATATTAATTTGTTTACAAGCATTTAGGACTGCTGGGAACTAGTTTTTAGATCTCAAATGTGTTGTGAATAAAACCTTCAGCTTTACAGTTTGTTCAGTGAAATATAAAAACACTATTCAGTCAAAATAATAAAAGTATATTAATAATGACATTACCACAAGCAATAAGTATACTTTCTTATCTTGGAAACCATCTACAAAATAACAGATGTTAGAAGAATTATAAGTAAATTTCTCTTTTCTTTCTATAAAATAGTTGTGAATTCATTTATTTCTTGAAATTAAATAAAAGCGTTTCAGATTCCACCAGATCAGCAAACATAGCTCCCTACAACTATTCAAAAATTTTAAAAAGAATGATAATAGAAAATATATGTATATAAATAAAAGTTTTTCTTATTATTTGAAGTCTGATTTTCGATTCAGTGGTAAATAGTATATTGTAGAAAACACCATGGTGTATTGAAAATTACTCTTTGCAACTAATAGGACTTGCATTGGAATCTTTAGTTCCATTTAGTTCCAGTCAACAAATATTTTTTTTCAGATAATAATCCTATCTCATATTTCTACTGCAACAAATAATAAAAATTCTACTTACTAAATCTCCTGAAAAACTTCCAAAAAACTTGAATGTTGTGAGAATTATACTGATTAAGGTTAAATTTTCAATGTTCTAGAAAGCAAATTTTAAAGTACCTCTTTAGTTGTATTATTCGTATCATCCCTACTATCTTGCATCAGATTCCAATAAATCTAAACCATGCCATTAAGGGTCAAGAAATAAAGAATAAACAGCTGATAAAAATGGCAGGGTTGGAGAATTGGGCAGATAAGTTTTAAAACTATTTTCCGTTATTATTAATGTACCAAATCTTTATGGACCATCTCTTATGTGCCTGATTACTAAGCTAAGCACTGAAGAGAGAGAAGTGTACAGAATAAACATGGTCCCTGCTCTCACAGAGCTTCCACGCAGTGCAGGACACAGATCTTGAAAATAATTTGCACAAAAATATATAAATTACAGATAATAATTATGACTATTTAAATCACCAATCTTTCCCTCACTCAACAAAATTATTTTTTAAAGGCATCAAGATAGTCCCAGAAGAGTAGGGTTGAATCCAGTTAGATGGAAAATTTGCAAGCTGGGATACGGTGGGATTAGCTCACACATACTGATGGACAGAAAGAGAAGAGGAACAACATTGTCAGAATCTTTGGATTGCGGTGGCTTCAGACCACATACTAGCCAGTGGTTCTGAGATATAACTCATAAATCTGTTTCCTAGTGTCCTCTCAAATCTTTGGCACTTGAAAGACATGTGCAGTGATAACATTGAATCTGAGAATCTTTTGCTTTCAATCTCTTTAAGTTTCTCAAATCCTAGTCACTGAGATTATTTCTGACTCACCTTACAATCCTATATCTATGATTGATGAAGCATAGTCTGACATAATTTATTCTGGAAAATTCAGTTTTGTGTATAGGCCATATATTCAGTACTGAGTAAATATTGTGTTTATTCTTTTTCCCACACAATAGATAATTTATGAAAGCTCAAGATCTTTATAATTTCATTTTATAGGCAGGTATACTCTCCAGCTTCTTAATAGCTTTGCTAATATTAAATGTATTTGATTTGATTTGACATGGCTTCAGATAAAATTTCAAAGTATCCAGAAATCAACTTTTATATACTCCATAGTTCTTACTATTATTTTTCAAAATATAAGTATTATATTTTTCCCATTCTGTATAAAGTAATTAATCTTGGCGAGAATTCACTAACTTTCAGAATGGTTTCCACTTCATTACTTGTCTTAAATTTAGAGATATTGCTCTCATGATTTCATGAGTGTTTGATTTCACTTTATTGGCTATTTCCTTAAAATCATTGGTTAGAATCTAGCAAGAATGTTCAAAGAATAGTGAATAAAGTATGTGTGCGTATGTTTGTTTGTGATTCTCTTTGCAAAATACAGAGTCAAGTTATTTTAATTAATGAGGATCTAACTGGTAGGATGCACAGGAAAATGAAGAAAGTAAGAATCCTAGGCACATGATCAGTTGTCAAGGAAATTCAAGAAAAGCCAAGCACCCAGCCCGAACAGGAAGAAGAGACACCACAGTGCTCTTGGCCCTCATGGCACCAAAACGTCTTTCAGGCACCAGGGCAACTGTAAAAATCTGGTCAACTTTTAACCCTTCCCACTATGAGAGTCCCTGCATCACTCTAGTGTTTCTGCTACCAACATGGCTCAGTTACTATGTCCATTTCCTCTCGAGCTACCAATTAAGTAATTTTCTCTAAATTTCCCTATTCAAATTCCTGATAATGAGTGAATCTACTGGGACCTGCTAACTACCATCTACACTTTCCAGGCCATCTTAAAAGTGTTCATCTTGGTACAATCATACATGGCCGATAAGTTTACAAGGCATGGAACATGGACACCCTTGCTTTCCTCAGCCACACCTTGGGGAGAGCAGTTTCCCTTAGGAAGCAAGTAAATGGCCAGAAGCGGAAGAACCATCTTGCACTTATGTAGCAGAAACAAGAAGAAAACTCACATCTAACAGTGGCAGGGCAGAAAGCTAGAATCTTAACAACATGTTGGAGCTGCTATACCAGCTAGAACACCTTCCTCCTACCTTCTCATTACCTAAAGGGGGAAAAAATCTCGCTGTTTTTAGTTAACCACTGTTAATTAGGTTTTCTCTATGAGGCAGAATATAATTTCTGGCACTGCTGAAATGAAACATTCTCATGAAGCAATAAGATCCAACATTTCATCTGATCCGTAATGTCAGTGTACTATGTCTAATAAATTATTTTCCTCCATTATTTCATTTAAATGAATCACTCTGGTTTCTATTTTATCTTCTGCCTAACTATTAATAACAATGACCCCCAGAACACAGCCTTTGGCATCTCACTTTAAGAAATCTCATCCATTCCCATGGCTTCAGTTATGACATACATGTTGAAGACTGTCATACACCCAACTGAACCCAAGACTCTTGTATGTAGCTGGCAACTGGAAATATGAACTTTATCTGTGGTGAAGATAAGGCACTTTAAACTCACAATTTCCCTCTTAAACCTGATCTTCCTCTGTTCTCTAATTTGGAGAATAACATGAGCCTCCTCCTAGTTTATCTAAATTGGTATCATTGAAATTAAACTTTATTCTTCCCTTTGCTCTCTAAATACCATTGTCACTGAATCCTGGTAATCTACCTCGTATGTACTAGCCCTCTGTTCTGTCCTTCTCTCTCTTTCTTCACTGTCACTGTCCCTCTTAGAATCGTCAATGGGCTCATCAAGGGCTCATAACACTGCCCTCGACTAGACAAGGGCAACAGTCCCTCCGACACATTCTGCGCACTACTGTGAGAGGACTCTATCTAAAATGCAAATCTTATGTGATTTGCCGTGTAAAACAGTTTGGTGACTCTTCATGGCTTTTAGGATGACATAAAATTCATTAAGGCCAAGGCTGTACCATACTGTCCAGACTCATCTTTGACTATCTCACCCTAAGCACCAGGGACACAGTATTTCTAACACACCA
Organism: Leucopleurus acutus; assembly: GCF_964270905.1. Taxonomy (NCBI): domain Eukaryota; kingdom Metazoa; phylum Chordata; class Mammalia; order Artiodactyla; family Delphinidae; genus Leucopleurus; species Leucopleurus acutus. The sequence continues at coordinate 124,882,325 of NC_139143.1, forward strand.
TGATTTTACACATGGATATATCTTTGAATATACTGTTCCCTATGCCTGGACTAAGCTTTCATTATTGTTCATTCTGATCCTCTCCTAGACTAACTGCCAGACAACTGCAAACATCTGTTCTGATATCACCAACAGAAATGATGGACATGTTAATGATGTTCATATATTACATATCATTATTATCTATTAAAACATTAAACAATCCCAGAATATAAATGATGTTTCCACTTTACATATGAGAAAAATTGGTTCAAAAGAGTTAAATGATATGTCTGAGTCAAGAAATCAAAGAAAGATGTATTCACATTATGTTAATCAATGAGCTTCATGTTTTATAAGAAACCACTCCTGGGCATATATCTGGACAAAACTATAATTCAAAAAGATATTGATATATGCATCCTTATACATGGTAGCACTATTTGCAATATCCAAGACAGGGAACCAGCCTAAACGTCCAACGACAGATGAATGGATAAAGAAGATGTGGTGTATATATATACATGAATATATATATATGAATACTACTCAGCTGTAAAAAAGAGTGGAATAATGCCATTTGCAGCAACATGGATGTACCTAGAGATTATCATACTAAGTGAAGCAAGTCAAAGAAAAATACCATATGATATCACTTATATGTGGAATCTAAATTACGACACAAATGAACTTATCTATGAAACAGAAACAGACTCACATAGAGAACAGACTTATGGTTACCAAGGGGGAGGAGAGGTGGGGTAGGGATGGATTGGGAGTTTGGGATTAGCATATGCAAAATATCATATATATGTATAACTGAATCACGTTGCTGTACACCAGAAACTAACACAACATTGTAAATCAACTATAATAAATTATTTTTTTAAAAGAAACCAAGGACAAATTCTTTTATGCTTAAAACTACCAGGTGTTATTAAATTAATAATAGCCAATATAGACTACAAATTCCCATTATGTTTTCTATTCTTATGAAAGGAACATTGACCACTCAGTTGCCACGAGCTTAATAATTATTACATAGTTGTAATATATGGCTTTTAAAATTAGGACATATTGAAAGATGTTTAACAAATATTTGTTAAGAGTGAAAGAAAGATCAGTATTTCCAATGAAGATAATATAATGTTACAATTTACAGAGTTATTAGCACAGGAAAATTAAGCACCTGTTTTGAAGAACACAAAGTTCAGAGATCAGAATCAACAGGTGTTGCTTCTGTTAATATACAAATAGCCTGATCATATTCTAATGCTCTGTTCCACTGCCATGCCTGTATGCCTGATGACTCTTTGGAAATACTAGGAAGGCACAATTTGTCTTTCATTATTTATGACCTTAGGAAAGCTGAGATCAAATGAAGCATGGGCTTCTCATTCTTTATTTTAACCCAGATATCCAGCTGAGACCACTGAAGCATAATACATTTGGGGGAAGATGTAAGACCACACAAATTTACACTTACACCTACCTGAATAAGTGTATATTTTGGTGTTTGTAATAAGACTCCAATTTATCTTCACCTTAGGAGCTAGCAAACTGCTTCCAGGAAGCTTAAAAGAGTTTTGCAAATATAGGAGGGCTTATATGTATAACGTTCTATGAAAGAAGAGATTAAAGATAGATAAACTATCTAATAAGTAGATAAGAGATGTAGTATATAAAATTATTATTAGAGAAAGGGACTGGAGACACAACAATTAAACAATGTTTTGACAAAAGTAAAACAGTAATAGAGTCTATATTCTGAAATTAATTCAGCCTGTGCCATTATAAGAAATTAGTTGAATACTGTTCTTTTCATCTTTAGCTATATTGAGGTATAATTTATACACAAAAATACTGTATACATTTCATATAAACTCATGCAGACCCTTCATGAGTTTGGACATATGCAAAGTTTCTGTTGTCCAGGATGAATAAGTTGTAGAGATCTGCTATACAACATAATACCTATAGGTAACAAACCAGTATTGTACACTGTAAACTACTATTCATTTTTTACAATGTATGTTGAGGCAGGATAAATTGGGATGAATAGAAATAATCAACTTTTCCAGGTTTTTAATATTGTAAGCATGGAATTGTGTGCAGCATTTCTTAATTTTTAAAAATAATTTAGATATGTGTCCCTATATCTAGTTTCTTACTATTGATTTTAATAGTTCCCTCTTCGTTTCAATTTTGTTTGCTAGGCTTTTCAATAATATTAGATTGTTGGGTTTCCTTCCCTCAGACAAGCAACCAATTTTTAGATTTTTATCAGTTTCCTTGTTCTGTTTACTTTCTGAGTTACTAATTTCTTATTTACTCTGTACTGTCTATCATTTTTGGTGTTGTGCTCATCCTCTGAGTTTTAGGAATGAGATTAGTTTTACCTTTCCTACACATTTCCCTGTTCATAGTGCCTTCAATATATTTTTGTTGTTCATTTTCAAATGTATTTGATAAATGTTTAATTCATTATTTTTAAATTTCAAAATATTTAAAGTTTTGAATTTGCTCTTGAGCAGGTCTTTAGATGATGTATTTCATGTTTTAATATGAAAACTTCATTTTTACTTTCTCTAAATAGTATGAAGTTGAGTCTGAATTGTATTTTACATCCAATAGTAATTTAGGTGATTGTGCATAATTAATTTTAAAATGTATACAAATTTTAAAATGATTGACTTTGTTATTGAACTGTCTGGCCTTTGGGTATAATTTCTTTAGTTAGTTGAGTGCTTTATAGCATTCTAAAATTATTGCTTCTATCAAGTTATCTGTATATTTCTAACACCTTTTTACATGAAATATTGCAAGGTTACATATTCTGCTAAAATGGTTCATGACTATTATATGGTCATTGTGAACCATGCTTATTGATATAAAATTATCTTGCTTAATGATTTGTCTTGAATTGTCTTTTCTTTGAAATTTAATATTTCTTCTTTTGCTTTTTGTTTCTACTTGCCTTATTACTTTTTATCATCCTTTGTTTTTTAATCACCTGTGTCACTACTTTAGATATGCTTTTACAAGCAGCCTGTTGTTGAAATATCCATTTTAAATCAATATGAAATGTTGCTATGTAATAGGGGAAATTAAGCTATTTGTATCCATTTTCATAACTGATATAACAGTTCTCTTATTTCATACTTCCTCTTTAAAAAAATACTCATTTCTTTTACATTTTATTGCATAGGCTAAACATTCTTAGCTTTTATCTACTCCAGTGATTTAACAATGATATATCCTGCTTTAAAATATGCTGCTAATCACATTAAGATAAAAAAATAAAAATACTATAATTTTCTGATTACCAAAATCAATAATGAATTTGCCTTACCACCACTCCAAGTAAAATGGGAATTTACTTATTTTGTTCTCCCCAATCTATATTTGTAAATATAATCTAGGAGTTCAATATATATTAGTCATATCAAATTATCATTTTTAATATTACATGTGTTTTCATTTAAGAATTACTTTTGATATTTACAGTATTTTAAAGCAATATTTTAAAATAATTGCTTACAATTTATTTTATATCGAAATGTTTTTCACACTCATCCCATTCCTCTAACACCACAAATTACTCATTTTGGAGTTATAGACTTTTATTTATTTTTCTGTTCACATATATATGACTTGAAATATTTCTCAAAAAGTATCCTTTTAGGGTAAATTCTCTGTACTATTGTGTATCCGAGTTTATTTTCATTAGCAACTCACGTGACCAACACCTTGACTGGATATAATTTTCTTTGATCAAAACTTTTCCCTTCAAAATTCTGTAAATATTGACCCCAACTGATGTCTGATGGGCATTGTTTCCACTTTTTCGTGATACATTTGTGTACAAATTTTTGTTTGAATACCTGTTTCAATTCTTCTGGGTATATTCTTAGAAGTGGAGTTGCTGAGTCATATGCTAATTCTATGTTTAACTTTTTGAGAAAACTTCAAACTGTTTTCCATAGCAGTTTCCCCATTTTACATTCCCGCCACAAACTTCTCTACATCCCCACCAACACTTGTTAATCCTGGTTTATTATTATTATAGACATCTTAGTGGGTGTGAAATGATATCTTATTGTGGTTCCTCAAGGTTTTAATTACTCTAACTTATAATAAATTTAATACTCTCTGCTTTAGCAAGTATCTTTCCTATTTTTTGAAACAATCAGGTTAATTTTGTTTATTTTTAAATGACCTTTATATTAATTTTTTCAGATTGAAAAAAATTGATGTAATTTTCATTAGTATTGCGCTAGTTTTAATGGTTAATTTAAGGAAGATATACATCTTAACAATTTTCAAATATTCTTTGGTGTCTCTCAATAAGACTTTGTATTTTTCATTTAGATTCTGAACATTTTTACTATGTTTATTCCTACTTACTTGACACCAACTGGTCTGGCTATCTTGCAGGAAAGCCATTTACTGACATTGTAATTTTATTTTATTAACTGCTAATCCAAAGACTTAATCCAGACTAAAAGCAATCCATACTAAATACAATTATTTTGAATACTTTATTTTGAAAACTTCAATTAGCAATATTCCATGTCCTTTTGAAAAATTAAGAGATCTAGCCCATTCCCAGAAATTACAAATAGACTGGAACTAAGTTGCACTGTTCCCTTTGCGTAGGAAATAACTCTTTCCAGTTTACTTTCATCTGCACTATTCCTTGTTTTATTCAAAAACTAGGGCTGAGTAGGAAGGGATAAACATCAGTGTTCTTATGCTGTTGTTGATATAGTTTTTCTAATAACAGAGTTAGAAAAGTTGAACATTTCTTGTAAATGTGAGTCTTGGTTGGGTTTCTCAGAGAGCACAGCCTGGGACAGGGACTTAAACGCAGAGTTTATTTGGGAAGGAATGAAGGAAGCCAGAATGAGGGAGTTAGGAAGACTGAGAAAGCGAGGGAGAGAAAAACAAGGGAATATCCTTTACTGAACTGGTGCTGCAGTAAACAATGGAGGCACAGTCCTCCCCAAGGACCTCTGAGAACTGTGAAGATGCCACCTCAGAATTTTTCCTTCAAATAATAGGAGCTGGTGTATTCATCCACTGCTTCCCCCTCTCTATATTAGTTGAGGGCTGCAACTAGGGACACTTCATTCCACCACCCCACCACCTGCCCCAACCAACTCTGGGCAGAATCAGCTCCCTTAACTTTGGGGAAAGCCCTGAGGCAGAAAAAACTAAGCAATACTGCTGGGGCTTGATGTAGGAATCAGGGAAGTATCCACCACAGTCACTTCCAAAATCAAAGGGTGGAAAGGATGTGGCTGGGGAAACCCAGCAGCATCTACAAAGCCATTTTCCTGTCAAAAGTAGGAAAATCAAGATAAAAATCAAATGAATGCATGTTTGAATAAAGTATCTCTGTGTCAAAAAAGACACAACTTAAGACTCCATTGTGAAGAGACCTTCAAGATGGCGGAAGAGTAAGACATGGAGATCACCTTCCTCCCCACAAATATATCAAAAATACATCTACATGTGGAACAACTCCTACAGAACACTGAATGTTGGCAGAAGACCTCAGACTTCCCAAAAGGCAAGAAACTCCCCACATACCTGGCATGTATTTGACAGGGTTTTGGTGCTCTGGCTGGGTGTCAGGCCTGTGCCTCTGAAGTGGGAGAGCTGAGTTCAGGACATTGGTCCACCAGAGACCTCCCAGCTCCACATAATATCAAACAGTGAAAGTGCTCCCAGAGATCTCCATCTCAATGTTAAGACCCAGCTCCACTCACCAACCAGCAAGCTAGAGTACTGGACACCCTATGCCAAACAACTAACAAGACAGGAACACAACCCCATGCATTAGCAGAGAGGCCGCCTAAAATCAGAATAAGGTCACAGACACCCCAAAACACACCACCGGACGTGGTCCTGCCCACCAGAAAGACAAGATCCAGCCTCAGCCACCAGAACACAGGCACCAGTCCCCTCCACCAGGAAGCCTACACAACCCACTGAACCGATCTTAGTCACTGGGGACAGACACCAAAAACGATGGGAACTACGAATCTGAAGCCTGCAAAAAGGAGACCCCAAACACAGTAAGTTAAGCAAAATGAGAAGACAGAGAAACAGCAGGTGAAGGAGAAAGGTAAAAACCCACCAGCCTTAACAAACTAAGAGGAAATAGGCAGTCTACCTGAAAAAGAATTCAGAATAATGAGAGTAAAGGTGATCCAAAATCTTGGAAATGGAATGGAGAAAATATACGAAATGTTTAACAAGGACCTAAAAGAACTAAAGAGCAAATAAACAATGATGAACAACATGATAAATGAAATTAAAAATCCTCCAGAAGGAATCAATAGCAGAATAACTGAGGTAGAAGAATGGATAAGTGACCTGGAAGATAAAATAGTGGAAACAACTACTGCAGAGCAGAATAAAGAAAAAAGAATGAAAAGAATTGAGGACAGTCTCAGAGAACTCTGGGACAACATTAAATGTACCGACATTCAAATTATAGGGGTCCCAGAAGAAGAAGAGAAAAAGAAAGGGACTGAGAAAATATTTGAAGAGATTATAGTGGAAAACTTCCCTAATATGGGAAAGGAAATAGTTAATCAAGTCCAGGAATCACAGAGAGTCCCATATAGGATAAATCCATGGAGAATCATGCCAAGACACATATTAATCAAATGATCAAAAATTAAATACAAAGAAAATATATTAAATGCAGCAAGGGAAAAACAACAAATAACATACAAGGGAATCCCCATAAGGTTAATAGTTGATCTTTCAGCAGAAACTCTGCAAGCCAGAAGGGAATGGCAGGACATATTTAAAGTGATGAAAGGGAAAAACCTACAACCAAGATTACTCTGCCCAGCAAGAATCTCATTCAGATTTGATGGAGAAATTAAAACCTTTACAGACAAATAAAAGCTAAGGGAATTCAGCACCACCAAACCAGCTCTACAACAAATGCTAAAGGAACTTCTATAGACAGGAAACACAAGACAAGGAAAAGACTTACAATAATATTCCCAAAACAATTAAGAAAATGGTAATAGGAACATACATATCGATAATTACCTTAAATGTAAATGGATTAAATGCTCCAGCCAAAAGACATAGACTGGCTGAATGGATACAAAAACAAGACCCGTATATATGCTGTCTACAAGAGACCCACTTCAGACCTAGGGACACATACAGACTGAAAGTGAGGGGATAGGAAAAGAGATTCCATGCAAATGGAAATCAAAAGAAAGCTAGAGTAGCAATTCTCATATCAGACAAAATAGACTTTAAAACAAAGACTATTACAAGAGATAAAGAAGGACACTATATAATGATCAAGGAATCAATCCAAGAAGAAGATATAATAATTGTAAATATTTATGCACCCAAACATAGGAGCACCTCAGTACATAAGGCAAATGCTAACAGCCATAAAAGGAGAAATCAACAGTAGCACAGTCAAAGTAGAGGACTTTAACACCCCACTTTCACCAATGAACAGATCATCCAAAATGAAAATAAATAAGGAAATACAAGCTTTAAATGACACATTAAACAAGATTGACTTAATTGATACTTATTGGACATTCCATCCAAAAACAACAGAGTACACTTTCTTCTCAAGTGTTCAAGCCTTGGTAAATTTACGAAAATAGAAATCGTATCAAGTAACTTTTCCGACCACAACACTATGAGACTAGATATCAATTACAGGAAAATATCTGTAAAAAATACAAACACATGCAGGCTAAATAATACACTACTTAATAACCAAGAGATCACTGAAGAAATCAAAGAGGAAATCAAAAAATACCTAGAAACAAATGACAATGAAAACACAACGACCCAAAACCTATGGGGTGCAGCAAAAGCAATTCTAAAATGGAAGCTTATAGCAATACAATCCCACCTCAAGAAACAAGACACATCCCAAATAAACAACATAACCTTACACCTAAAGCAATTAGAGAAAGAAGAACAAAAAAAAACCCAAAGTTAGCAGAAGGAAAGAAATCATAAAGATCAGATCAGAAATAAATGAAAAAGAAATAAAAGAAATAATAGCAAAGATCCATAAAACTGAAAGCTGGTTCTTTGAGAAGATAAAGAAAATTGATAAACCATTAGTCAGACTCTTCAAGAAAACAAGGGAGAACTCAAATCAACAGAATTAGAAATAGAAATGCAAAAGGAGAAGTAACAACTGACACTGCAGAAATACAAAGGATCATGAGAAATTACTACAAGCAACTATATACCAATAAAATGGACAACTGGGAAGAAATGGACAAATTCTTAAAAATACAAACTTCCAATACTGAACCAGGAGGAAATAGAAAATATAAACAGACCAATCACAAGCACTGAAATTGAGACTGTGATTAAAAATCTTCTGACAAAAGCCCAGGATGAGATAACTTCACAGACGAATTCTGTCAAACATTTAGAGGAGAGTTAACACCTATCCTTCTCAAACTCTTCCAAAATATAGCAGAGGGAGGAACACTCCCAGACTCATTCTGCGAGGCCACCATCACCCTGACACCAAACCCAGACAAAGATGTCACAAAGAAAGAAAACTACAGGCCAATATCAATGATGAACATAGATGCAAAAATCCTCAACAAAATACTAGCAAACAGAATCCAACAGCACATTGAAAGGATCATACACCATGATCAAGTGGGGTTTATCCCGGGAATGCAAGGATTCTTCAGTATACCCATATCAATCAATGTGATACACCATATTAACAAACTGAAGTATAAAAACCATATGATCATCTCAATAGGGGCAGAAAAAGCTTTCAAGAAAATTCAACACGCATTTATGATTAAAAAAAAAACCCTCCAGAAAGTAGGCATAGAGGGAACTTACCTCAACATAATAATGACCATATATGACAAACCCACAGCCAACATCGTTCTCAATGGTGAAAAACTGAAAGCATTTTCTCTAAAATCAGGAACAAGACAAGGTTGCCCACTCTCACCACTGTTATTCAACATAGTTTTGGAAGTTTTAGCCACAGCAATCAGAGAAGAAAAATAAATAAAAGGAATTCAAATTGGAAAAGAAGAAGTAAAGCTGTCACTGTTTGCAGATCACATGATACTATACATAGAGAATATTAAAGACGCTACCAGAAAACTACTAGAGTTAATCAATGAATTTCATAAAGTAGCAGGATACAAAATTAATGTGCTGAAATCTCTTGCATTCCTATACACTAATGATGAAAAATCTGAAAGAGAAATTAAGGAAACACTCCCATTTACCATTGTAACAAAAAGAATAAAATACCTAGGAATAAACCTACCTAAGGAGACAAAAGACCTGTATGCAGAAAACTATAAGACACTGATGAAAGAAATTAAAGGTGATACAAACAGATGGAGAGATATACAATGTTCTTGGATCGGAAGAATCATTATTGTGAAAATGACTATACTACCCAAAGCAACCTACAGATTCAATGCAATCCCTATCAAACTACCAATGGCATTTTTCACAGACTAAAACAAAAAATTTCACAATTTGCATGGAAACACAAAAGACCCCGAATAGCCAAAGCAATCTTGAGAAAGAAAAATGGAGCCAGAGGAATAAGGCTCCTGGACTTCAGACTATACTACAAAGCTACAGTAATCAAGACAGCATGGTACTGGCATAAAAACAGAAATATAGATCAATGGAACAGTATAGAAAGCCCAGAGATATACCCACGCACATATGGCCACCTTATTTTTTATAAAGAAGGCAAGAATATACAATGGAGAAAAGACAGCCTCTTCCATAAGTGGTACTGGGAAAACTGGACAGCTACATGTAAAAGAATGAAATTAGAACACTTCCTAATGCCATACACAAAAATAAACTCAAAATGGATTAAAGACCTAAATGTAAGGCCAGATGCTATAAAACTCTTAGAGGAAAACATAGGCAGGTAACCACACAATCCAAAATGGTAGGAAGACCTTCATTCATCGTGTCTGAGTTGCAGAAGGAGGAAAGGTATAATGGAAAATAATGGACTCCAACTAACTGTAGTAACTCCTTTCAGTCAATTTTTCTCCTACAAAACAAGTCCTACAAAACATTTCTCCTGATATCCATGGACCAGAATTTAGTTATAGGGCTCCCACTATTTGAAAGGAATTTGGGGCAACATACTCTTTAGTAAGTACTGCGTATCAATTTTGAAGTGATTGGCTAAGAAGCCAATTCATTCCCTTAATGAATCTGATAGCATATTATTCTATTTTACTTAGACCCTTTAGAATACAGCTAATGACATGTTTTAAATCCCACTGAACACTGAGCTTCAACAGCAGAAACATGAGAGAAAACAAAGTAATTATAGATCTGTACTTCATGGCTACTCTTTTATAAATTTACCGTCTGTAAAAAGATTCTGATGACTGGGGAACTTTTCACTTAGTTCATCATTCTGTTTTAGAGCAATATCACATATTTTATGTGCATTTAGAAAAAAAGCTCAGTAGAAATTTCAGGGTTTTTTCTGGTACATTAACTTTTGTAACATGCATATTTTTGTACCACAGTTGTAGTTGGCACTCTGGTTTATTTCACAATGGATTCTTCTTTTTTTTAACATCTTTATTGGAGTATAATTGCTTTACAATGGTGTGTTAGCTTCTGCTTTATAGCAAAGTGAATCAGCTATACATATACATATATCCCCATATTTACCCCCTCTTGCGTCTCCCTCCCATCCTCCCTATCCCACCCCTCTAGGTGGTCACAAAGCACCGAACTAATCTCCCTGTGCTTTGTGGCTGCTTCCCACTAGCTATCTATTTTACATTTGGTAGTTTATGTATGTCCATGCCACTCTCTCACTTCATCCCAGCTTACCCTTCCCCCTCCCCATGTCCTCAAGTCCATTTTCTACATCTGCATCTTTATTCCTGTCCTGCCCTTAGGTTCTTCAGAACCTTTTTTTTTTTAGATTCCATATATATGTGTTAGCATACGGTATTTGTTTTTTTCTTTCTGACTTACTTCACTCTGTATGACAGACTCTAGGTCCATCCACCTCACTACAAATAGCTCAATTTTGTTTCTTTTTATGGCTGAGTAATATTCCATTGTATATATGTGCCACATCTTCTTTATGCAGAATCCTTTGATAACTTTTAAATAACATCAGACTAATAGAATTCTTAATAATGGTTTCAATGTCCAGTCCTATAAATTAGGTAATTCATGTGGCTCTTTAATTATACCACCACATTAAAAATTATTTTTCACAGCAGCAATGTAGCCTCAATTTTAAGACTGGTGTTTTAATCCTCTCTCTGTGCTCTTAAGCAAATGGTTTCACCAAGCTATAGATTTTGTCTATTTAAAATGACATAATAATATAATGGAATAATAATACCAAGTAAAGATCAAATTAGATCACTGATAAGCTTGTGAATAAAATTTCAGGCAAGAGAATCCGATTTTCAGAACTTGATAAAGAGGTTTACTTGTGGTCAGATTCAATTAGTCTCAGAGTACAAGAATAGTTATTGGTAAAAACCTCTGAAAATGATAAAAGGAGACTCAGAAATCTCAGCGAAGGCTGGATGGTTTATAGGATTGCTCAGACTCTCCAGAAAAGATCCACTATAGACAAGATAGTGAAGAGCTTTGTTTGTCATGCTAAGTAATTTGGACCAAATTTGAAGGCAAAGAAGAATGGAAATAATTCAAAAGCAGGTAGGTAAAATAGTCATAGTTATTTTTAGGAAGAAAATTCCACACTCAGGGTAAATGGTCAAAGTGGTGACTCTTTGGGAAACAAAGTGGTTTAAAAAAACAACAGCTAGGCAGCTATAGATCAGGTAAAATGTGATACTTAACTTGCAGTAGTAATTGTAATGAAGAGCAAAATTTAAAAGCTTACATGTTGGGACTCAGCAGCCATCTACCCTTGCTTAATTATCAGAGAAAAAATGATTTATATCCATAAAGAAATGTGTCATTGGGCAAGTGAAGGTCGAACCACACAGGCTCAGATGATATTAATAGTTACAAATTTAATAATGACACTCTTACCTACTTGCAAAATTTACTCAGCATTACAAGTGAAATGGTGAATTTCAGGGGGGTGATCATAATTTTATAAAGAATTACTGGCAATGCTTATGAGAGTTGAATTGTTTCCAAGAGCAGTGTTGTAATGTGATGGTGGATCATCTTCCATTCTTGCAGATGTTTTTCTTCTGAAGCTAGAGACATTAAAATCATTCTTTTCCCCTCATGCTTACTCCCCACAAATCAAAATTATGGGAAGTTTCTAAACATGTACAGGTGAATGACTGCAATGCCAGCCCGTAAGCTAAGTGGTTGATGCTGCTTCATTAGGTCAGATTGAATTGCTGAATCAGTTCTGAACTGAATCACAACCGACGATAGGTTCTCTTGACAGGTAAAGGCAAGCTGGTCCAAAATATATTTCTATTTTAGTTGGACATAAGCTATATTGGGCTTAAATCAGTAGAGGGCCAACAACTTGCCCTCAAAGCCAGTTGATACCTCCTTATTATAGCACGAAACTACAACCACCACACAGATCCAAGCTGCTTTCTACCTCAAGGCCCTGGCACATGGAGTTCTTCTTGGAACACTCTTCCCAAACACCACAAGTTTCTGATTAGTGCAATTAATAAGGGCTGGGAGGTGTGTACCACAAACCAGAAAGAGGGTAGGATCCACAAGAGCCTCAGCTAGATCATCTGGCAAATGCTACCTCATGGGAAATGCCATTGTTTCTTAAGGCATTACTGAAAGCATCACTAAATGACAATTTTAATATCTGCCCAACCACAATTTGGAAAGCAAATAGCTATGTAGTGCTTCTAACTTTAGCTTCTTTAATTCTCAGGACATTTTTAAGCTCTCTGTTTTGCCTGAGCATTGCTGTGAGGAAATCACTAATCTTATAAAACCAAAATCATAAAGTGATGACAAATGTCACAGTGTTCAGAAAACTATATCCAGTTGCTGTTTTCCACTCTTTTAATAGCCCAAGTTTTATAAATTAGTACATTTGGCACTGAGATTTCAGAATGATATATTTATTTAAAGAAGTAGCTACTTAAAACATTTTTATCTGTGTTTATGTTTGATATTCTTTGTAAGTCTCCCAGTAACCAATGATATATTATTCTTAAGAGGGAGAGGAACTTTCCTAGGTAGAACTGTGTTTTGAAAAAGCACAGCCTGGGCTTTTGCTTCTGTAGCTTTTTTCCCCTTTACCTTAGAAATACCATTTATTTAGAGTTGTATAAAAGACCTTGTATTTTAATGCCTTTAGCATGAGATTTTGTATTCAAGATTTTGTATTCAAGTATTTAGTTTTGGTCCATTTATTGTCTACTGTTATTCTGTTTGTTTTTTAATACAAACCACTCTAATAATTTACTTGACCCAAAAGTATTAGTGTTATATTTTATTTGGAAACTGAAAAGTCTCAGTACCCCTCTGGGAAGCCAAAAACTGACTGAAGATTTATTTTATCAGAGCAGGGAATTATTTTAAGATCATCTGGACTCAAGCAAGAGTGGAAAACACAAGGATCAAAAAAGATTATAAACACTGAAAGTGTGGGGAGGAAAATATAAAATTTATCCAAACAACCTTGTTAAAAGCTTTTGGTTAGAATTAAAAGGTAAGCAATATTTTTAGACTATGGGAATTTTGCCAGTCTACAACATAACACAAAAATTCCTTTGACACCAGTAAGAAATTTATAGGCATCTAAATCGTGGCCTCACTTAGGTCTGCTTTGTCTTTTTGTATACAATTTTTACTGTCAATCTATATTAGCCCATGTTCTTCTAGCCACTTTCTGGATAGTTCTTACATTTTTCAGGTCAAATTTGTTTGGGCTTGGAGCAAAAAATGTGTTTAGGAAAATAATTAAAATGCCAGTACTAAAACAGTGGTACAGTTTTGCACTGTCAAAAAGCTTCATGGTTCTTTGTATGTTTCATATCATGCCATCTGTGGCTGGTTAGCCTAGTTGATTAGGCCAGTGGTTCTCAAAGTGTGTTCCTCAGACCAGCATTGCCTAGGGACCTTCCCTTGGGATCTTGTTAAAAATGTAAATTCAGTGGTTCCTCCCAAGACCTACTGAATCACTCACTGGGATGGGGCCTGGCAATCTGATTTAGCAAGACCTCCATGTAAAAGAGATGGATACTAACATTTGAGAACCACTGGATAATAAACCTGAGGTAAGACTCAACTCTTGTATGGTCCATCTACCATAACTTTATCTTAATGTCTCAGACTATACTCTTGTTATGGGCTGAATTGTGTCCCTCCGAAATGCATATGTTGAAGTCCTAGCTCCCCAGTCCCTCAGAATGTGGCTGAATTTAGAGATAGGGTGGTTAAAGAGGGTCATTAAGGTTAAATGAGAACTCTAAGGTGGGCCCTAATCCAATATTACAGGTGTCCTCATCAGAAGAGGATATTAGACACAGACAAAAGACCATGTGAAGATAAAGGGAAAAGAAAGCCATCTACAAGGCAGGGAGAAAGGCCTTAGTAGAAATCAACCCAACTGACACCTTGAGCTCAGACTTCTACCTTCCAGAAATGTGAAAAAATAAATTTCTGTTGTTTAAGCCACCCAGTCTGTGGTCCTTTGTTATAACAGCCCCAGCAAAATAATACACCTCCTCATTAACCCGCTTAACCTTAAGCTGGAAACTGTTGATGGTCACAGAAAGCATATGGCAAACAGGAAAAATGGCAGTACATAAAATTGTATTCTTTTCTGGAAAAACAATTGAAAGGCTGAGTCCTAGTAGTGATAGGTCTTAGTGGTATTGTTGAATACAAAATGTAGTATTACTTTTGTGTGGTTTAGACACTGTTTTCCATCCTGAGTTAATAATAGAGGCCAGATGGGCTGAGTGCAATATTTCAAAAAGCCTAATAGAAATCTACCCAAGATAAGACTTCAAGAATATAACTTAAAAAAAAATTCTGAAATTGCTAGCATGATGTTGGATCTATTGGTTATACATCTGGGATTTAAAAAGGAAAGTTAGATACCCATCTCACATGACATAAAAATATAAATTCCATGAAAACTACACAATTTAAAGATAAATAACAAAACTTGAATTGTAGAAAATGACATAGGGGGATATATTTATAACCTTTGAGGACAGAAGGACTTTCTAAACAAGAAACAAAAGAAGGAATCCATAAAAGGTTAGTTCTACCTAAGTAAAAATATAAAATTCTTATATAGTGAAAGACACCTTCAATGCAGAAGAAAATGGAAGCCTGGTACAAAAGTATTTGTAACATATATCAAAAAGTATTAATAACTGCTATGGACTGAATTGTGTCTGCCCACCCCACAAAATTCCTATGTTTAAGCCCTATCCCTCAATGTAATGGTATTTGGAGATGGGGCCTTTGGGAGGTAATAAGGTTTTGATGAGGTCACGAAGGCAAGGTCTTCATAATGGGATTAGTGCCCTTATAAGAAGAGACCAGACAGCAGTTTGTTCTCTCTCTCTCTCTCTCTCTCTGCCATGTAAGGATACAGAAAGAAGATGGCTAGGAAGAGAGCCCTCACCAGTTATCTAACTGACTGACACCTTAATCTTGGGCTTCTCAGCCTCCAGAACTGTGAGAAATAAATTTCTGTTGTTTAAGTCATCCAGTCCATGGTACTTCATTAGAGCAGCACAAGCTGACAAAGATAATATCCTTAATATACACAGTCTTCCCGCAAGTCAAGAGGAAAAAATGAGTGTATTAAAAATAGATAAAGGTCAGGAACAGGAAATTTATAGAGGAAGCACAAATGACTAATAAATGTATGAAAACATGCTCATCTTCATTAGCAAAGTGAAATGCAAGTAACCTAAAGGATGACTTAAATATGCTTTATTTTTGCCAATAAGATTGGTGACTTTATTGTCATGAAAAGATTGCTGGAGGGCTTCCCTGGTGGCGCAGTGGTTGAGAGACTGTCTGCCGATACAGGGGACTCGGGTTCGTGCCCCAGTCCGGGAAGATCCCACATGCCGCGGAGCGGCTGGGCTCGTGAGCCATGGCCACTGAGCCTGTGCTCTGCAACAGGAGAGGCTACAGCAGTGAGAGGCCCGCGTATCACACACAAAAAAAAAGATTGCTGGAATACACGGTAGGTGATGTGGTGATGTCAGGAATAGGGCATCTTCTTTTAGAAGAGAATGGCTGTACACACTGCACAATTTAGCAATGCATATGAACACTGAAAATGAGCATGTCTTAAGCCAGCAATTCCACAACATACACACACACAAAGTATAAAGGTATGCATATCAAAATAGCATTATTTAAAAAAGGGAAATAACTGGAAACAAAAACAACTCTCCTTCAATAGGAAAATTGTTTCTTTAAGTTATGGCACATTTATATTATATAATACTATTTAGCTTTTAAAGAAGAGTATTCTGAATATATTGATATGGACAATTGAAATTAAGAAGTGCAGAACACAATAGATGTCTCATATGATCTCCTTTTTTAAAGCTAAGATGATGTTGGTGTATACTAGTGTTGAATTGCCTCCTTTAACGTGGGAAAGATAGCACTGTAACGGCAGGATGCACTTTGTTAATTTGGAGTTTACCAATCAGACATTAAAAATAATTCAAATGAAATTAAATACAAAACTCTAAGACTGAGTTTACATCCTAAGTAAAATTGTAAAGGGCACTTCAAATCCAAAATATAGTTCCTTTAGATTTCAATAATTCTACCTTTCCTTTTTATGAATAAGATGTATATAAAACAGTATTTTCATTATTCTTTCACAAACTAGATGATTAACTAAAAAGTATACTTTAACAAATATGAGATTTTTGATAATGTAAAAACCTTCCAACTACTTTTTCATAATTGCATATCATATCCTTATCATATTACTTTCAGTTGATATTTTTGCAGGGCAGAAAGACAGCTCTGCCAGAAATTCTTTGCAATAACTTCCTACAGAATCTTTGAACAGGACACTTGGTGTATATGAACTTACATCTCAAGATTCCTAAGGTTTAAATTTAGCCAAGTTTCTGATTCATTTCATATACTGTCATGTTTGGGTTCAAAATGAAGAGACTTGGAGAAAAAGAAAAGAAATGTAGTTTAATCTTGTTCTAGTGCTATTATACTACTTTGGGTTTTCTGACAGTTCAATAAAATTCAATGGCAAAGAGTATATCAAGGTATCAAGATATTCAATTATAAGGAGACTGAAAATGCAAAGGCAAAAATAAATTTCAAATATCCTCATTTATTAAAAAAGCAACTATTTCAGACAGTGTTGCAACTAAGCTATTCTTAGGCATTGTACAGAAAGGTCCCACTCCCTGCATTTTTAAGAAACAAGTTTTTCACTTTTTATTCTATGGTGTTTTGTGGGGTTTTTTTTGTCATCTAAAATTTCTATTAATTTCAAAAGCTTGTGGAATATATAATGGCATTCATTCTGTCTTATCTTTATAAATTACAAGATTCTTAGGTGAATGAGACCTAAATGTTTTTAATCCCACGACGTTTCTAAATTTAAAAAAAAAATTTTTAAACCTGGTTCCAGTTTGAATGCCGTTAGAAAGGCAATAATGAAAAAAAATTACCTAATGTGGAAATCACTAGTGCTATCTACCAATTATTTTCAGTTCTCCTCCTGGACATTTTATTGTATTGCATTTACCTACCCCGCTTGAAGTTAGTGGGGCCATATTACTTGCTTTGGCCAGAAATGTGTGAGCAAAAGTAATATGTATCACCTCCAGGTGTAAACTCTAAGAGCTAGTGCATGATTCACTAGGCTGTTGTTCCCTTTAGCACTGCAGACAGCAACATATAAGATGATGGCTGCTTTGTCCCCTGAGGTCTCTGAGTGGTTACGGTAAGCAGAGCTCCCCTTCTGAGTGGACAGCATCCACAGGTGAGATACAAACCTTTCTGGGTTTATGGCACTGAGATTTGCGGATTGTTTGTTATCACAGGTATACTTGGGCCACAGTGTTTTGGAAATGATCAGATTCCCATCAGAATTATGACCTACCTACATAAAATGAGGCACAGGTAAAAGAAAAAGCAGATGTCACAGAAGAGTGGACAGGAAAGGGATAGCAAAAGGTAATAATGGAAAATAAGCTGAAATTCTTCCCGTCTAATAGCAGGTAAAAATGGAAGTTTAGGTAGGTTCAAGAGTTCCAAGTTTTATATGATCTTCCTAAAAATAACCACTCTTGATAAACATCAGTCCAAGTTTATTTTTTTAAAAATCATTTGTTTAAAGTTTTAAACTAGTCAAAGCACTAAAATTACATGAGTTGCATACTGATGGAAGCCACAAAATACACATATCACTCTTTACTCTCTTATACAATCCAACAAGTATGAAGAGAACAAAATACATTTATTCACATAACATTTCATCTACTGTTAAAATATGTCAATAACAAGTTGAAGTCCAACACTATTCTTTACCAGGTGGTAAAATATTCTGACCTCCAGATGAAGAAGCAGGAAAATGTACACTCCCATCCTTTATATTCTCACCTTAGACAATGAATTTAGAGCAATAATGGTGATATAGGTGATGCTAGCAATAAGTTTCACAAAAAGTTCACACTTTATTTATTTAACAAATAATTTTATTTGGATTCTAAACTCAGATTAGCACAAAACTGAAGTAAGTTTTTCATTTTAAGACTGAAAATGATCAAAGAAGACCATCTGTTTTACAAGACAGATATATCTGTGTATATATGTGTGTGTGTGTGTGTGTGTGTGTGTGTTAACTTTTAAGTATTTTCCACTTCAGCAATACAGATAGTTAGAAGCAACTTTCTACCTTTAGAAAAAATGTTTAAAGAACATATTTCTATCACCTAGTTAAAATCCATCAGCAAACAATCTAATGTTTTGGGGATACACTTACAGCTAATTATGAATCAGTGTTATCTGTCTCTGCATTCACAAGCATAGAAACCCATGTGCTGTTGGGGGTTTTTTGGTCTCATTTTTTTTTAAGTTCACTAACATCAGAAAAAGTCTGCTATTTTCAAGTAATTTGCCTAGAGTAATATAATTCCCCAGAAATAATTTGATCAAACTGCATGTGAAGTTGCCTAGCTACTACTTTATCCAATGAGAAGGGAAATTCAGTTACTCTGATGGTTTAATGATAAATTTTAAAATAGAGTGTAAAACTTCAAAACTGGTAAATGTGCTGAACACTATTTACTTCCAGTACTTTGAACAAACATATGAAAGTTATTGGTAGATGCTCCATTTATTATTTCGTATACAATAAATTGTCAAACTACACTGAAATACATATAATAACAGAAATAAAATTCTGAAGTCAGATATGCATATTGTTGTGTTCACTTTATTTCATTTTCTGTGGACGAAAAAAGCCTAACACAATGTAAACACACATATTCTTTGACTAATTTTTTTTTCAATTTTTGGTGTTTATTTTTTGAGTTTAACAGCATCATAAAACCAATTTAGTTACCCTAAACCTATGCTCAGATAACAGAGATAACCCTTCCAGGTTATGCAGAGAATGACCACCCTGTCACTCCCCCAAATCTTGCATGCTAAGCTCATACTCTCCCACACATGGGCATGTCACAATATCTCCTCAATGCAGACACACATGGCCAGAATGACATAATGGCCAAGGGTCATGATATAGAGCAACAATTCTGTCATTTGAGTAGAAGCCACAAGGAGAAGAGGCCTAAAACTCTGAATGAGGGTTTCTCCTCCACATCTCTCCCAGATCAGGCTCTATGGGGGTGTTCGCTGCAGCATGCTACCCAGCCTGAGGAGAAAGGATGGAGCTTTGGTTCCTTGCGCCTCATCTCACAAAACACCAACACTCTCTCAAGCAACTGTAGGAAATACATATCTCCTCTAAACCATCTGCAAGTTCTTTTAGTCTTTAAGTGCTCCTAAAACACATGAGAACATTTATGTAATACAACAACGATAACAAACTGCAATGGCTTTTTTTTAAGTATATACACTGAAGATATATATATATATATATATATATATATATATATATATCTTAAAATAACCAGTAGGTAATTGCCAGTTTAAAAATGCACAAAAACTTTGCACATCCATGCTCATTTGCACCTAGAAATTCTTTCCAGTTTTGGCAAGTATCAAGCACCTACTCAGTACTCTATATATGAGAATGACCTGCATTTGTATGATTCATCATTTACTGGTCATAAACTAAGAATATCATATGCCAGTGTGTATATGTATGTTGCCGTACTTTAAATTCATTGGAAAAAAAGATAGTTGTCTTTAAATCTTCACTGAGGCTGTTTGCTTAATTTTTTTCTTTTTTTAAAAAAATTTATTTATTTATTTTTGGCTGCGTTGGATGTTCGTTGCTGCGCACGGGCCTTCTTTAGTTGTGGTGAGCGGGGGCTACTCTTCGTTGCGATGCACGGGCTTCTCATTGCGGTGGCTTCTGTTGTTGCGGAGCCCGGGCTCTAGGCGTGCGGACCTCAGCAGTTGTGGCACGCAGGCTCAGTAGTTGTGGCGCACGGGCTTACTTGCTCCACAGCATGTGGGATCTTCCCGGACCAGGGCTTGAACCCATGTCCCCTGCATTGGCAGGCGGATTCTTAACCACTGCACCACCAGGGAAGCCCCAATTTCTTTTAATGTATTCATTAGAATTTACCAACATTGACCAAAGTTAACAATAACCTCCAATGTAAATTACCAGTCAAAAGCAAAAATTTGTGAAAATAATAATTTAAGTCTAATTGAACTGCACAGATTTCCTAGAGAATCTAAAATCAGTCTCATGGGGAAGATTAATTTTAAAACAGACCCCAGTTAATGAAGGGACTCTTTCTACAGAAATGCATTTCCCTATTATAAAGCAGAACTAGCTACCCTATGCTGTGATAGACCCACGACATTTTGAATGATTACTAAAATTCTTTGGGTTAAGTTATACAAACAAGCAAAAATAAAGTTTAAAATATCACTGAGAAATTTGGGGAAAGATTTCAACCCTTGATCTCTTGGTTAGCCATTATAAGGGTCTCAAAATGCCTGCTAATTGCCAACCCTCTCCTCGGCACTGGTAGCACAGGCTTTAGAAGATGCCACATTACAGATTTAAGGAGCCCTCTTCAACTGAAATTTCTGATGTTCTTTGTGTGTGTGAGAGTGTGTGTGTGTGTGTATGTGTGTGTGTGTAAGTGGAAAGAACCACACTAGCTGCAGATGGTCTTTGAATATTATTCTCTAGAGGTTGTGTTTCTTTTGTTCCCTGACATAGAAATGACACTGTGTCAATGACTCTAAAAGTAAAGCGCATTTGCCAATGTTCTTTGCATCCATCACTTGGGGTTTAAGTTCTACTGGTTTGCATTATCCATGGCAGAGCTTAGGAACTGCTATAATGCATGTCACCTATACACGTGCTCACAGAGCCTTTGTTTCTCTAAAAATTATTGACTATACACTAGAATTTTCAGAGGAAATGGTGATTACTTGAAAACTATGACTTAACAAGAATATCTTCAAACAACACTTGACCTCCATAATAATAAATGCAAGCAGTCATATCTGTCAAATATAACAAGGATAGGCTCATTCGAAACAGGCTCACAAGATCAGGCAACCTGACAGCCACACGTCACGTACGTGGAAGTCATTATAAAAAGCCACAACGAATCCACTGTGACATGACAACACACTAATTGAGGCTCCATAATCTGGGGTAAAACAGACCAGATCAAAAGAGGGCACTCCGCTTCACTGTGCCTAGTCTATAAGGAACTGCTATAGAGCAGTGACACCCCCAAATAGCCATTTCACTGCACAGGTAGTAGGCCAAGTAAATGCTACAGGCTTCAAGAGAGTTACTTGTTCCAAAAGCATCAATAACACAGATAAGCCCAAAATTGTTTTCAATTTGACTTCTGTGGCATTAGTTCATCACGTTTACCTCCAGTTGACAAAAACATGTGAAAATGCACAATTATACAGTTAATTTAACAAATTTCAAAAGCCAAATCTGACAAAAGTGCCCCCCAAACTATCTGGCTGAGGGTTGATTTTTCCAGTTAGGCTTTCTGTATTCATACATTAACTGAAATATTGCCAAAACTTTCCTTAATTTGGTCCTAGACCTACACTGATGTACCATCCTACTGAACTAGGTGCTTGTTTGCTGAGTTACTTTCTCTGTAACTGGTGACTCAGAAATAGCAGCAACCTTTAAGGAATTTTTAATGGAGCTAAGCTCCCAAACATGTAAGCTGATGATATGTACTCCACAGCAGCGTCTGGTAAATGTGTAGAGACTCTTAAGGACAGCCTTCCGTAGAAGAATATACACCCAGGGATCTAAGATTTGATTCCATGTTGCCATTCGAAGAGTAAAAAGGGTTCTTTCACAGGCACCCATAAAATCTTGCCTATTCATTCCAATGCTGGCCATTGTCACCTGCAAAACAAAATATGGAAATCAGCTGAGAGACATTTTCTCAGTCCTATAGTTTTGTTTTGCTTTTTAACATCTTTATTGGAGTATAATTGCTTTACATTGTTGTTTTAGTTGCTGCTGTATAACAGTGAATCAGCTCTACGTATACGTATATTCCCATATCCCCTCCCTCTTGCGTCTCCCTCCCACCCTCCCTATCCCACCCCTCTAGGTGGTCACAAAGCTCAGTCCTATAGTTTTTTAACTGAACAAACTGCTTTATGCTATTCATTTCACTTTCCACAAAGTGATGTTATTTTGCAAAATACTGAGAAGAAGAAATGAACAGTCACAGAAACATTGATGTAGACATCTGAATCCCTTGAATTCAAACTGATATCAGAACTACAAAAATGATAACTTATCTGGCAAGTCAAATGTGCACAAATAGAATGACCCAAGAGAGGACAAACACTGATCCTAGCAACAGACCTTTTCTTACTTCTGGGAAGAGAAAATTCAAAGCCAACACACATTTGTAAATTTCAATGAAAAAACTAAAGTGTATTTATGCAAATAAAGTATAGATAAGCTAAAGTTTGGATAAACTATAGAGTTTTAAAAAAATTATTTAGTGCATCTGATACTAATTTGCACGTGGTATGTTATATTGTTCTGGAATGTTACTTTTAAAATTTTCTGCTTGGTGACTACAATGATACTAATGTCTTCTCTTTCATATTCCCTTTCCTTCATCTCTTACCCTAGCCTTAACTTGGCTAAAATATTCCAAAATGCAATGGGATTTCCTAAGGGCTTTGAGGAAGTGGGTTCCCCTCTTCATTACCATTGAGACTTAACGATAACAATGTAGATTTTGGTCTCATGTGTCCATTTCCTGACCACTCATGATGTTAAAGAGATCATTTTGTAGAATAAGTTCCATAAATGATCCCAGCTATAGGTTAGAACTGGTCTAATCACTGAGCCCAGCTTTAACTTCTAAATGAACAACTGCAGAGCAAACAAGATATCTTTGAAAACACCTAGGATATAAAAACAAATAACAAATAAATGAACAAAAGGTAAAACGGAAAACTTAAGGGAGACTTAGATTATTATGCCACCAGGATTAAGAGAAGATGTAAAAGCCTAAAACCCAAATGAAAAGAAAATCAAGTCTTCTTGGTCTTCCTGATGGGTCATTATCAAGAAGAAATATCTTAATTTGGCCTGGTGATACTAATGGTTGAAGGAAAAATGTCCCTTACCAAAACCTTCATTACCTACACAACAAAGTAGAAACTCCTTAATTGCCTTCTTGATGATGCATCTGAAATCCTCCTCTAAACCTCCTCTCTCCTGCCAACACCCCCTGCTCCAACTGCTGTAAAGGCCTCATCTGTCCCAAATGCAACATTCCCTTCTGAACTTTGGCTTGTGTAAGTCTCTTCATTTTGAACTTCTACTCCCCCTTTCTCTGCCTGACAAACTCCTACCCATCCTTCAAACCCCATGTCCAAATGGGCTCACCTCCATGAAACTTCCCCCGACTTCACCGAGATGAACTAGCAAGTTGTGCTGCCCCAGCACCCTGTCTATACCCAGTTGTATCACTTGTCACACTGCCTGATAATTATGTATTATCCTGTATATCTATGATCATCTCTTCTTTTTATTTTTATTTCTAATATCTGGTATAAAGCTGATACCTAAGATGTTCTTAGTAAGTGCTGAATGAATAAAATTGTATTATTTTTTATTCATTGAGGCTATTTCTAGAAGCACAGCAGCTAGTCATCAGAGAAACATCTGCTCATCCATGACAGAGGTCTAATATCCTGAGGCTTAGAATGCTTCTAAAAGTTGTAACACAACACCATCCACTAGTAAAGTATTCCAAGGTGGTTTGTTGCCGCTAAAAGGAACAAGATCTTGCAGTCCACACAGATTCTTTGGGAAATGGTTCTTTCCTTTATGGGTCCTTTTGTAGGGGAAAAATGTATCAAACACAGAGAAAATTAGTCCCCATACAGTAGTACCTGGGTCAGGTCCAGAGTCCTATATCCCTGCTCCCCCAGTTAGCCAGCAGGATTGAAGAACTAAGCCTATATGAGCCCTGTTTCTCTCAGAAGAAAGCAGAGCCAAGCCCCAGTTGGCTATCGGATTGAGATATTGGGTTGGCCAAAAGTTCGTTCAGGTTCTCCATAACATCTTACAAGAAAACCTGAACAAACTTTTTGGCCAACCCAATATTTTCACTTCCTGTTTTTTCTTTACCCATCAAATATGTGTTGATTATCTGCTATGTGTCAGGAAATGTGCTAGGCACTGAGGACACAGTGGCAAACAAAGCAGACATTTCCTGCCCTTATGGAACTTAAAATCTATTTGCTGAGTTCTGGGAGGGTTTTTTTGGTTCAAGAATGAAGGAATCAATCTTCCTCTTGCCTCATGAATATTAAGTGAATGCGATTCCTATTTATGACTAGGTGTGTTCCTGGAGATTTCAGAGCCCAGCCAAGACATGGCTCTGTGTAGTCGGGAACAAAGATGCTTGGTGCAATTGCATGGAACAGCTGGGCCTAGTTTAGAAACAACCTGAAACTAACACAACATTGTTAATCAACTATACTCCAATATAAAATAAAAATTAAAAAAAAACCCACCTGAATTACATGACACACACTTCTCTGACTTGACTCTCCTCCCTCCCTGCAAGCAGCAGTGTGGTCACCAGCCGTGAAAAGCCATTGAGTCCTCTGCTGAGGGCAGCCAGTACCCAGGCTTCTCTCCAGAACACCGGGGCAGTGGCCAGGCACTCCCTCTCTCTCCCTCCCTTGACCCCCAGCCCCAACCTGGAAGAGAGGTTGCTTTAGGGCCTAGCTTGGGAGAAGCACCAACCACTTACCCACCAGTAAAGATGTGGGTGGAGTATTCATGTAAAAGAAAGATCATAGTATATTGTTGACAATAGTATATTATTGAAAATTCAGGACAACCAAGTATGCAACAAAGGATAAATTATGGTAATTTCATGTAATGGGAAAAAAATGAAAGCATTGATGTTTGTGATTCAGTCTTAATTTTTTTTAAAGCAAGTTACCAAACTTCGCCCTATGGCATGTGCGGCATCTTAGTTCCCCAACCAGAGATCGAACCCATGCCCCCTGCAGTGGAAGCAGAGTCTTAACCACTGGACTGCCAGGGAAGTCCCGCAAGTTACCAAACTGTATTCACTGTATGATCCCAATTTTAAAAAATAATAATAATTTTGTGCACGCATAGAAAAAAAACCTGGAGTGTATTTCAATATTTTCCTTTGTTAACTCCAGATAGTAGAACTACAGAGGATTTTGATTTTCTCCTTTGGTTTGTCTCTAATTTACTAATTTGTTGGATAGCTTGTGCATCGCTTTTGTAATCTGTATCTTTTCTTCCCATGTAATTTGTTGAAATATACAGGCATACCTTGTATTGTTGCTCTTTGCTTTATTGCGCTTTACAGATACTGCATTTTTTTCTTACAAATTAAAGGTTTGTGGTAACCTTGTGTTGTCAGGTGATGGTCAGTATTTTTTTTCGCAATAAAGTATTTTTAATTAAGGTATGTACATTGTTTTGTTAGACATAATGCTATTGCACAGTTAATAGCCTACTGTATAGTGTAAATATAATTATGTATGCCTTGGGAAACCATAAGTTCATGATTCGTTTTATTGCGATATTCAGCTTATTGCAGTGGTCTGGAACCGAACTCACAATATCTCCAAGGTAAGCCTGTACTATGGTACTAAAGAATCAGAGCTATTGTTAATCATTTATGAATGTCTATGTGTATGTGAGAGAGGTGCTGCAGAATTGCTGGGGAATTTCAGCCCTGATAAACCTGGTAGAAGGTTGGGCGTTGGGGTAAGAACAGGAATGTCTACCATTTTCCCTAGGCTCCATCAACAGTCACCTCACAAGCCCTGAAAGCATTCTTCTCCAGCCAGCCCACCGGAACTTGGATTCCAGAAAGCCATGCACAGATTCTCATCACACACGCAGCCTTTCATCTAGTTTCCAAGAGCTACCTGACATGTAACTATTATGTGTTATTTTCTAAAATATCTTCCATTGGACCTTGGCAGGTTACAGTTGGTCATCTTTGTTTATGATTAGAATTCTAACTGAGAAGTGGAAAGGCCAAATGTTTGGATACTCTATGAAAAAATAAATTAATTAACCTGATACTTCTCAAGACACTCAACATTAAGACAATAGAGAAATAATGAAATCAAAGACGTGTATGGGCCAGGGTGTTTATGTTCATTGCTAGCTGCAAAGAGCAAAACAGGTGTTAAAATAAAATCTCCATTTATTTGGGCCCCATAGTACAATTATATCAACTGTTAAGGTCACCAAATTAATGAATCTACCAGGCTACTTTACTCACAGATAATAGAGCTCATGGTCACTCAAGTTTTATTCTGGAAGTTACTCCATCATCCCCTACCCTAAGTCTGTATATTTGTTGACTGGTATCAGCACTCCAGTGGCTGCTCACAATGAAAAGCAATGGTAAATTCAAGAATTATAATTCTGTTCCTTTGAGTAATCACGAAAGTAAATCAAGCCAGCAGTGAGTAGTTTGAGTGTCTACTATGTCCAGGCCTTGTGGTAGATGCTAGTGATGCAAAGAACAATATTTAGAGAAATCCCAACATATATTTTGCTTCTTTATCTAGTTTTTACTTCTGTCTCTGCCACTAAAATATCATCTTTTAGGCACGTGTTTTATCTGGTTCTCTGCTGTATCCCCAGCGCCTGGCATAGAGTAGGGCAGGTCAGTATTTGTTGAATGAATTAAATGAATGAAGTCCCTATGATGAGAGACTGACAAGAAAGCAAAGTTATCATTTGTAAGTAATATAATAAAGACATATAAAGGGTACCGTAGGCAGAGCTATTTGCTGGTACATGATCACAGATGCAGTAATTAAAATAATGAGTTTTTGCAATTTTTCTAGTACATCAAAACTTCATTTACTCAGACTTCACTAATTATGAATTTTGTTTCTGCTAGAGTTTGTATTTCTCCTTGGCACCATTTTTTAAGGAAATTTAAATGAATACATAATCAAAAAACCATTTCTGGTAGAATGTCCAACTTCTTTAGATACAAAACCATTTTCTAGCATTTTATTAACATCTATTTTCATATGAACAATGTCTATGACAACTATACATGGTTCTCATCTAGTCACTAAAGCAGGTATTTTCACACATAGCTTTCATTTTTTTTTTTTTTTTTTTGCTGTACGCAGGCCTCTCACTGTTGTAGCCTCTCCCATTGCGGAGCACAGGCTCCGGACGCACAGGCTCAGCGGCCATGGCTCATGGGCCCAGCCGCTCCGCGGCATGTGGGATCTTCCCGGACCGGGGCATGAACCCGTGTCCCCTATATCGGCAGGTGGACTCTCAACCACTGCGCCACCAGGGAAGCCCCTCACACATAGTTTTCTTATTCCAAGAAGCAGACCATTCCTTTCCTCCTTTCTGTCATCATAAAAGACTTAGTTCTGGGACACTTTCTTTGGGGACTGAAAGCATACACAGAAGTACAGTTCACTGATTAGCAAGTTATTGTCCCTTATAGCATGGTCATCCAGAGACTGATCTTTAGGGTTGGCACTTGAATAACCACAGAGATGGGGGCTAATTGTGATTATGCGATTACAATCCAGTCTTACCAGATGATGACAATGGTCCATCTGGAAGCTTTACCAAGGAAACATTTCATTACACCTCCAAGTTTGAGAAGTTCAATCTATGTGTTAATTTGGATAACTAGTGAGTAAAGAACCAGGTATAGATGAATGATTTTTAAATGTCACAGCACCTATGAGTATTGCAAATTAGAAATTTCATTTCATGTTCATTTAAATTGCCTTAATGGCAATTTTGGAAAAGGTACATTATATAAATCACTGAATCCATCTCAATACAACAGGTAACTTTTAGAGTTGAATATATTTGTGGTGATTTAACTCTAGCATTTATTCTTAAAATAGAATATTTTATCTCTGCATCAGTGACTACAAGAACCTTGAGAAAAAAACTTACTCTAGTGTAACTCCCAAATAATAGATTTTTTTTTAAGTAACAAATTGAAATGTAGAGGCTCTAGCAGGATATATCTTTCAACTATGAACTTTTCCCATACATGAATTTTATAAATTTCTACATTGTTGAATATAGAAGGTAATATTTCACTCATTTCCTATTTATTGAATACTCATTAAAATTAAGACAGTATTTGCACATGGTGAATGATTCAGAGATAAGTAAGACAGAAATATTATAGTGCAGGGAGAAACGGACAAAAACACGTGGTATTTCTTACACCACAACTCTAGAAGAGCTGTGAAATGTTGTCTATCCCTAAAGTATACATCAGTGCTGCAAAATACAAACACTTGTACAATAAATTTTTTTTTCTGTTTTATTTGGTGATAGAGGATTAACCAATGGTCCGATTGACAGCACATTTTTGTCTCTGCCTAAAGACATGGACAGTTACAAAGAAGTGAGAAAACAGGGCATGCTATATGAAGATAGCTCCCCCTAGAATGGGACTGTCCTAAACCATAATATTCTGTATGCATCTTTGCTGCTTCGTGCCGGCTGAGGAAATTAGGTGCAAAATGAAGAGCGGGAAAAAATTTCAACTGAACAGTGCATAGAGAAGAAAAACCGTATAATATTTGAAAGAACAAAATATTAATCTTTCTAGAGAAGGTTCATTTGTAGAATCTGTGTATTTTCATTTTCTATTCCGGTATCTTCTCCGAGGCCTGCACTTTTTTTGAGTCTGTTTAGAGGGAAAATTTATGCCAGAACTCCTAGGAATAATCGTCCACATGGTCCCCTGCTGCTAGGCCTTACAAAAAAAAAAACAAGTCTTATATTTTTTTTCTGACACTTTTCAAAGGAGTAAAATACATTTTTCCCAGAATACAAAATATAACAAAAATTTTAAATAAATAAAATGTATATATATATATATATATATATATATATATACACACACACACACACACACATATACATATATATCACATGTGATTTCTTTAAGGAAAAAAATATAGGAAATGTGAAATGAATACAATCAAAAGATATGTTCTACAAACCAAATAGAGATTGTATTGAGCTACAATGAGAGAAACTTACTCATAAATGAATGAGAACAAACTATACAGTTAAGAGAACATCTTTACTACAACTGCAGACTCTATCATAGAACTGGACCACCATCAAAACACAGGCCAGGGCTTCCCTGGTGGCGCAGTGGTTGAGAGTCCGCCTGTCGATGCAGGGGACGCGGGTTCGTGCCCCGGTCTGGGAAGATCCCACATGCCACGGAGCAGCTGGGCCCGTGAGCCATGGCCGCTGAGCCTGCGTGTCCGGAGACTGTGCTCCGCAACAGGAGAGGCCACAGCAGTGAGAGGCCCGCGTACCGCAAAAAAAAAAAAAAAAAAAACACAGGCCAGCATCAGACCATAAGAACTGGTCATCCTGGCAGTTATGGGATCCTAAATCATGGGAAAGGCAGAAAGTCTCCTGTAAACAAGAGCAACATGCTATGCCACCTATGAGTAAGAGATACAGCCACAAATAATAACAACTAAAATTAGAACTGAGTACTGCCCTGTGCTAGGAAAGCTCTTTTTATGTATTAGGTCAAATAAACCTCACAATGACCTTATGACATATGTACTATTGTTATCTACACTTTACAGATAAGGGAACTATGGTTCAATAAGATAAAGGACCAGTCCATGTTAATGTCAGGGCCTGAATGAAAGCATGTCCAGGGCTTGTCCTTCTAATTACTACACCAAACTGCCTAAGGGTCCTGCAATTTACTTGCTCAATATTCTTACCAAACTTCACTCAGGAGAGTAAACAAAGCTTCCTAGGGAGTGGGAGACACTGAGAGAGACACTTGCCTGAGGGAACAGAGCTCTCACCGCAACCAGGCCTAGAGAAGGCGGTCCGGGAATCTTCTGCTCCAGCCGACCTCTCCGTCCACCCTGAGGCAGTGGTGGGGATGGAAGAAGAAAGCGGGGCAGGATTGAAGCCCTGCTCCAGTTGTAAAAATGCCTGAAGGAGCCCTTCTCTTTTTCCCTTCAGATTAACACAGATATATCCAACTTGCCCCTATGAGAGGCCAAGAATAAGGCAGAGGCCATAAAACAAAGTTTAGGATTGATGTCTCTGAGTCAGAGGGGTCCGAGGAACTATGCTAAAGTTTCTTGGCCCAAATCTAGTCATGAGCTACAGTAAATGATTATGTGATTTTGTGATCACTACCACTAAGACCTACGTTCATGTTTCAAAGAAAGCAAAAATATAATTTAATCCTGAGAGAAGGGAAAACAAAATGTGCTTCATTTATTATGTACACATGTACCTGTCTACATCACTTCACCTGAGAAGACAGAATCACAAAATCTTAGTGAACACAGGAAAGTTTCCTTTATCTAGTCCAGTCTTCTCCACAAAGCACAAATCCCTTGCAGGTGTCCTTAAGTAACTAGTGGGAAAGACTCAGCACTACTCATGAAAGAATCTCTGCCATTTTAACTGTGTGAGTTGTTGAACATTCTCTATTATCACAAGCTAAAATTTATTCTATGTATCTTAATTTTTCCTCTCCGGAGCATCATGGAATAAGTGCACTTGTTTAATGTCAGCCTTTCACATACTTTAAAGATAACGCTGGTCTTATATTTTCTTCATTTCTTCAACTGCTTCCCATACAACACAGTTTGCAAACTCCTGGCTGTCTACCTCTTATACCCTAGTTTCATTCTTCCTTTTAAGAATTGCACTGGTCAGAAATAAAATTAACATTCTATAAATGGTCCAGTAAGTACAAAGCTCAACGGAACAATCATTTCCTGTTATCTGGACAAACTACCTACCTGTGCTTCCAGGAGTATGTCAGCTAGTTTTTCCTTGGCATGCAGCCTATGAATGGATCCTAACTCCTAGCACATTATAGGAAATAAGCTTCTTATTAATTGTACTCTTAGTGAATATGTAGAGTAAGATAACCTTCACTTTTCCCTGCTTGTTTCCAAATTATTCACACTTAGATATATGAATGTATAAATATACATCAATATATTCATACATCTAAATATATGCAGAGTTAGAATCACAGATTTATGACTCTGTCAGTGGATTTACTTCATGGTATAAACATCCAGTTCCAGAGCCTCATATGTCAAACCTGAAGCAGCACCAATGCATACGCTCTTTGATCCACTTTGATGATGTCCCTCAAACCCACATCCTGTTCCCTCTTCAGTGTCTTATCACTTAAAAAACAGAACATTATATTACAGGCTCCTAACTGGTCTTCCAGACTCAACTTTTTTACTTATTTATTTATCTTATTTCAACTTCTTTATTCTTTTATCAAATATTTCATAAATGCCAAAAACATGTCATTTTCCTGTCCTTCCCTCACTGGGAATGACGTATCCTTCTATCCTTCCTACCCCATCTTCTCCAGGAAGCCTTCCCTGAGCTCTCTGTAGCTTGGTAATCTCTCATTCTAAATACGTTCCCATCATGTTTGGCACCACTTCATGAGCATTGACAGACATAGTATCAGCGTAATACGAAAAATATAATGAGATAATGTCAGTATATGTATGGTAGTCCTTCAATTATATTGTAAGTGTCTTGAGGATAGGAATTATGTCTTTCACTTTCTCAAATCCTTCTCCTCTACCTTACGCAGGACAATAGGGAAAAGACTCCCACAGCTTAGGTGAGAAAGACAAGAAGAAACAGGCAATTTCAAGAACAGAAGTTCAGAGATTTAAGCAGAAAGCAGGCCTGACAACCCCAGATCCAAGTCAAGGATTCAAAGTGAAAAACAACAGACATAAAAGAAAGCTTACGTGGA
The DNA here is from genome assembly GCF_964270905.1 of Leucopleurus acutus. Taxonomy (NCBI): domain Eukaryota; kingdom Metazoa; phylum Chordata; class Mammalia; order Artiodactyla; family Delphinidae; genus Leucopleurus; species Leucopleurus acutus. Next base: position 124,914,790 of record NC_139143.1, read on the forward strand.
CATGTGTTTCAACGAATGCCTCAGATATTTCAGACCATTAAGTTTTAGTCTGCCCAAAAGTGCTTATTTACTTAAAGAGACATGGTTAATTACACTGAGTTTTAAATATTTAACTTTTTTAAGGTTAGAAATCAAACATCTCCCCAGAAATCTTTCCTGTCCTTAGGGAAGGGTCATAGTCTCTGGTCAAAACTGAGAATGATATGGGAGGGTGAAGAGGACAGATGCAGATGCAGAGATTTCCACTGGCCAGATCCCAGAAGGATTTGGGAGTTTGGAAATGGGAGGCAGGGGGAATGGGTGCATTCAAGGTGCTACAACAGAGACTTCTCTGTCTTAGAGGTTAAAAAGCTTGTACTGATTATCATACTAAGTGAAGTAAGTCAGACAGAGAAAGACAAATATCATATGATAGCACTTATATGTATGTAAAAGATGATGCAAAAGAACTTATTTACCAAACAGAAATAGAATCACAGACATAGAAAACAAACTTATAGTTATTAAAGGGGAAAAGGGGAGAGGGATAAATAGGGAATTTAGGATTAACAGATACACACTATACATAAAATAGATAAACAACAAGGACCTACTGTATAGCACAAGGAGCTATATTCAATATCTCGTAATAACCTATAATAGAGAAGAATCTGAAAAAAGAATATATATAAGAGTATATAACTGAATCACTTTGCTGTACACCTGAAATATTGTAAATCGACTATACTTCAATTTAAATCAATAAATAAACGCCAAAAATACAAACAAAAAAAAAACATTGTATATCTATACAAGAAAGTACTGTAAGAAAAAAAAAAAGATGTGAGACACTCTTGATATATTCTAATAGGGCTGTCTCTGTGGCACATTGTTAAGGGTGAAAAAGCAAGGTGCAGGAAAGCATATATTACATTTTGTATGAAGGGGAAAATAATTTATACATATATTTATGTTTACCTGCATATTCATAAAATGTCTTTGGAAGAATAAATAAGAAACTAATATCAGTGGTTGCCTGTCAGGGATGGGACAAGAGTGAAAGAGACTTACCTTTTTAAAGTTTTTGAATTTGAACCAAATCAAAACATAATGCAAACAGTAATTCCAAAGGAGACAAAACAAAACTGAAAAAGTCAAAATGAAAAACTTTTTTGAAACACTGATAAAATAATTTTTACCTTCATTCAGATAAATTGTATAATCTTTAAAAATTGTGAGTCACTGTATTGTACACCTGTAACTTACATAATATTGTACATCAAGTATAACTCAAAGAAAAGATTTCAAAAATTGTCTAAAAATTTATCTCATTCTTTGAACAAGAATGTAATGTTTACTACCATTTAAAAAAAAAAGAGCGAGCTTGTGCCATTCTCGCATTTTCTACATAATAAGTTGTTAGATTCAACCACTGTTAAATCAAACTCACTGGTAATCAGTTTCATTTAATTTTAGAGAAGCCACCTACTGCTGGCCATTGGATATTCCTTTCAGTGTCTGACACCTCCAGTCACAAGAGTGGTACAGGAAGACTAGGCCCACCTAAGGTGGCTTGGGCATAGTAGGAATAATGGAATCCCAATCTGTCTTCAGTGGAGGGTAGAAAGGGAAAGGAAAAGTCATGTTGGCACTAGATATATATTAACAAAACTCCCAATGGTAGTTACTATTTTTCTGATACTGCAGATAAGAAAACTAAATCACAAAGACATTAACTTGCCCAAGTTTGCACTGCTGGTAAATGGCAGAGGCAGGATTTAAATCCAAGTCTATCTGGCTTCAAAGCCTGTGATCCATTCCCAGTAATGAGACCAGTAGTGCTATGTTACGTTCATGAACAAGAAGATAAAAAGAAAATAACAATTAACATTTAGTGAGTAGTCACTATGTTCCAAGCACTGTTTTAACACTTTATACCTAATATCATTTTTAAACCTGTTAACTCTTTGAGGAAAGCAGTATTATCCCTATATTAAGATGAAGGAACTGAAGCACTGAGAAGTTAGGCAGTTTGCCCCAGGTCACCCAACTAAAATGTGGTGGAGTCAGGATTTGAGGAGTGGGAGATGGTGAATAAGGATTCACATACTGGTCTCCCTGGCATTGGTAGGTCTCATTTTTAAATCTCTAGGTTTCTATTTCTGTCTGCCTATGTCTAGTTGTCTTTCTATCTGATTCTAGCACTCTCTCACCCGGTATTTCTATTAATATACTTTCACTAGTAACTTTTATTTAAGTCGGGAACATATGCTTATAAATGTATTGCTCCACATCTCTTGTGCCATAACAACAGATGCAACTGACAGGTAAGTCATATGAGTTGGGTACCAACTTAGGCTCAGAAGGACGGTTGTCAAAAAGCTGCAAGGGCAGAGGAGAGCTATTTATCCAGAAGGGAAAGGTATTTTTTTTTAATATTAACTAATAGATGTAAAGTGATAGAATAGACAAAGCTCAGCATCGTGGTTTTTTTTCTTCTTCTTATCTACCCCATGATAAATGGCATGATTATCATTTTATTAGTCTCTTTCCTCTCATCCTTTTGACTGGTCTTCAAATACCCTTTTGAATCTTTTTTTAATCCACACTTCTAATTGTTATCCTTAGTCGATCATTTCTGTTCTTAGGCAACATTGAAAATAAAAAATGGGTAGGAAAAAAATTTTAAGTCTTAGAAAAAGAAAACGTGTATGAAAATATGTATGTTTCTTTATATGTCCTACCTTGTTATAAAAATGATTTGAGGCATTTTACTTTGAATTATGCTTTTAGCAGTATTGTAAACTCTGGTTTTTTCTAGCTATGAGTATCTACCTTAAACCCATGGTTAGGCTAAAGAAATATTGGTTATGCTCTAAACATTAGCAACGAGAGATGCATAAGATATTCTCACCCTAATCAAGAAATGTTTATCTAAAATGTCATGACTAAGATAATTATTAACAACTCACCTATGATTTAAAGAGAGAACAACTGGTTGGAAATCAATTGTAGTATTGGAGGTGCACTATTTGGGGAATAAAAGACTACTTTGACTGCTGGCAACACTGTTGTTCTTTTTTAACATCTTTATTGGGGTATAATTGCTTCACAATGGTGTGTTAGTTTCTGATTTATAACAAAGTGAATTAGCTATACATATACATACATCCCCATATCTCCTCCCTCTTGCGTCTCCCTCCCACCCTCCCTATCCCACCCTTCTAGGTGGTCACAAAGCACCGATCTCCCTGTGCTATGTGGCTGCTTCCCACTAGCTGTCTATTTTACATTTGGTAGTGTATATATATCCATGCCACTCTCTCACTTTGTCCCAGCTTACCCTTCCCACTCCCCGTGTCCTCAAATCCATTCTGTACGTCTGTGTCTTTATTCCTGTCCTGCCCCTAAGTTCTTCAGAACTTTTTTTTTTTTAGATTCCGTATATATGGAATATATATATGGAATATATTAGCATATGGTATTTGTTTTTTTAGATTCCATATATATGGAATATATTAGCATACAGTATTTGTTTTTCTCTTTCTGACTTGCTCTGTTTGACAGACTCTAGGTCCATCCACTTCACTACAAATAACTCAATTTTGTTTCTTTTTATGGCTGAGTAATATTCCATTGTATATATGTACCACATCTTCTTTATCCATTCATCTGTTGATGGACACTTAGTGGCAACACTGTTTTAATAGCAAAAGCAGACTGTAGCAGTAAGGTGTTTCAGGACAGATGTTAAGGTGTTTCAGTAAAACATCTGTTTCAGTAAAACATCTGTTTTTCCAAAGAGAAATTTCCTACAGGCAAAGTCGGTTTATTACTACAGAAGTTCGGAAGGACTTTCTAAAGCCTTCTCTAGGCTCTAGCACAATAATTTATTATGTAATGGGAATTTTTAATGAAATGAGTGTCCCTTTACAGAGAAAAAACATCCACCATTTTTAAGAGAAAATCAGTCATTGAAAAAGGCAACCTAAGCCCACAGACAAAATGCAAAGGCTCTCAGCAACCTTATGGGTAAGTTTGTTACAAACTCTTTACAAATGAACAAATTGAGACACAGAACACATAACTAGGTAGAGTCTGGCTCAGGATTATAACCAATGTCTATTTAAATCTAAAGCATAATATGAGTATAGTTCAAAATGAAATCAACATATACTTCTGGTCAGGAAAAAAAATCAGGCCTCACAGATTATCCAGTCAATTTAATTAATAATTCCATTTCATGGCAGCACTTGAGTCAGTCTGGTTGTTTGGTCACCAGGATAAGACAACTTGTTAATCATTGAGATTTCTTTTTTTACTTTCTGAACTTAATTCTCTGGAGAGATATAGTTACACTTTTAATTTTTCTTTGGGGTATCTAAGTAGCAAACTTAAATTTGTCTTCCTTAGTTGTAAATCAGTGTATACACTAGCATTCTCTAGACAACAGTCTACTGGCGTAAATCCAAACAAATTCACTCCCATGTGAATTTTCAGCTGTTTCAACTGTTTCAGAAGCACATACATTGGCTCCAATAAACAGTAAATTCTATCAAGAAAAAGACTTTGTCTTGTGGACTCCTTTATCCCAAGTGCCTTGTTCAATGTGCGGTATATAACAGGTGCTCAATAAATACCAAATGAAAGAATGAATGAGAAGAAATTTTATGGTCCATGGAGGTCACAAACCATGACTCTTATTTTACCCTGCGCTGGGCACATAGTGAGTGCCTAACTGAATTGGTATACAGTCTTCTCAGTAATGCAGAAAACCATCCCAATTGCTGCAATGGCCACATCATATCATAAATAAATGAATAGCCAACACTCATCAAGTTCATGATACTTCTATGTTCAACATCCAATAGAAGCAGAATTAATGGGTTGTAGGGTTTGGGGAAGGGGGATCTTTTTAAATTTATTATTTTATTTTATTTTAGGTAAGAGACTCAGATATTTGAAGTGGTAAACTTAGACCTTAAAAGTTTGGCATAAGCATGTCATTGATGTGTCTCTTTGAAATGATTTTGGGAATGCAATTAAAATGACATTTTTGCATTCCATTAATCATCACTTCCTTAAGACCTCAGAAAGGCTGTCATTTACTGGTGTATTAGCATCATCGCCATCATCATCAAAAATTACAATAAATTCTTTTGTTAGTTTAAGATACAGTTAAGATTCAGAGGCCAGCAGTCATTGGCTAAAATCTAAAGCATTTTACGACAATATGAAAAATTACTGCATTTATACCATTTAAACCTTTAATCCCATAGCTTTTTTAAAAGTCATAAAAATTCAACTTTTAAATAAAGCCAAAACTCTACAATGCAGTATATAGTTATTAGGTTGAGTTGATGTTCTTTCTGAAATAAAGTACTGACTGGGGGACCTTCAAGATGTCAGAGGAGTAAGACGTGGAGATCACCTTCCTCCCCACAAATACATCAGAAATACATCTACATGTGGAACAGCTCCTACAGAACACCTACTGAACGCTGGCAGAAGACCTCAGACCTCCCAAAAGGCAAGAAACTCCCCACGTACCTGGGTAGGGCAAAAGAAAATAGAATAAACAGAGACAAAAGAATAGGGATGGGACCTGCACCAGTGGGAGGGAGCTGTGAAGGATGAAAGGTTTCCACACACTAGAAGCCCTTTCGTGGGCGGACACTGCGGGTGGCGGAGGGGGAAAGCTTCGGAGCCGCAGAGGAGTGCACAGCAACAGGGGTGCGGGGGGCAAAGTGGAGAGATTCCCGCACACAGGCTCGGTGCCGACCGGCACTCACCAACCCGAGAGGCTTGTCTGCTCACCTGCCGGGGCGGGCGGGGCTGGGAGCTGAGGCTCGGGCTTCGGTCGGAGCGCAAGGAGAGGACTGGGGTTGGCGGCGTGAACACAGCCTGCAGGGGGTTAGTGCACCACGGCTAGCCGGGAGGGAGTCCGGGGAAAAGTCTGGACCTGCTGAAGAGGCAAGAGACTTTCTTCTTTGTTTCCTGGTGCGCGAGGAGAGGGGATTAAGAGCGCTGCTTAAGGGAGCTCCAGAGAAGGCGCGAGCCGCAGGTAAAAGTGCGGACCCCAGAGACGGGCATAAGATACTAAGGCTGTAGCTGCCGCCACCAAGAAGCCTGTGTGCGAGCACAGGCCACTATCCACACCCCCATTCCGAGGAGCCTGTGCAGCCCGCGACTGCCAGGGTCCCGCGATCCAGGGACAACTTCCCCGGGAGAACACACGGTGCGCCTCAGGCTTGTGCAACGTCACGCCGGCCTCTGCCGCCGCAGGCTTGCCCCACATCCGCACCCCTCCCTCCCCCGGCCTGAGTGAGCCAGAGCCCCTGAATCAACTACTTTAACCCCGTCTTGTCTGAGCAAAGAACAGGCGCCCTCGGGCAACCTACATGCAGAGGACGGGGCTAATCCAAAGCTGAAGCCGAGGAGCTGTGCGAACAAAGAAGAGAAAGGGAAATTTCTCCCAGCAGCCTCAGGAGCAGCGTATTAAATCTCCACAATCAACTTGATGTACCCTGCATCTCTGGAATACCAGAATAGACAACGAAACATTCCAAAATTGAGACAGTGGACTTTGGGAGCAACGATATATATTTTTCCTTTTTCTTTTTTTGTGAGTGTGTATGTGTATGCTTCTTTGTGTGATTTTGTCTGTATAGCTTCACTTTTCTCATTTGTCCTAGGGTTATGTCTGTCCTTTTTTATTTTTATTTTTTTAGTATAGTTTTTAGCGCTTGTTATCATTGCTGGATTTCTTTGCTCTTCTTTCTTTTTCTTATTAATTTTTATTTTTTTTAATTTTTAATAATTATATTATATTTTTTATTTTAATTTTTTTTCCTTCCTTCCTTCCTTCCTTCCTTCCTTCCTTCCTTCCTTCCTTCCTTCCTTCCTTTCTTTCTTTCTCCCTTTTTTTCTGAGCCATGTGGCTGACAGGGTCTTGGTGCTGCGACCGGGTGTCAGGCCTGAGCCTCTCAGGTGGGAGAGCCGAGTTCAGGACATTGGACACCAGAGACCTCCCGGCTCCACATAATATCAAACGGGAAAAGCTCTTCCAGAGATCTCCATCTCAACACTAAGACCCAGCTCCACTCAACGACCAGCAAGCTACAGTGCTGGACACCCTATGCCGAACAACTAGCAAGAGAGGAACACAACTCCACCCATCAGCAGAGAGGTTGCCTAAAATCATAATAAGGTCACAGACACCCCAAAACACACCACCAGACACGATCCTGCCCACCAGAAAGACAAGATCCAGCCTCATCCACCAGAACACAGGAACCAGTCCCTTCCACCAGGAAGCCTACACAACCCACTGAAACAATCTTAGCCACTAGGGGCAGACACAAAAACAACAGGAACTACAAACCTGCAGCCTGCGAAAAGGAGACCCCAAACACAGTAAGTTAAACAAAACGAAAAGACAGAGAGATATGCAGCAGGTGAAGGAGCAAAGTAAAAACCCACCAGACCAAACAAATGAAGAGGAAATAGGCAGTCTACCTGAAAAAAGAATTCAGAGTAATGAGAGTAAAGGTGATCCAAAATCATGGAAATAAAATGGAGAAAACACGAGAAATGTTTAACAAGGACACAGAAGTACTAAACAGCAAACAAACAATGATGAACAACACAATAAATGAAATTAAAAATTCTCTAGAAAGAATCAGTAGCACAATAACTGAGGCAGAAAAACGGATAAGAGACCTGGAAGATAAAATACTGGAAACAACTACTGCAGAGCAGACTAAAGAAAAAAGAATGAAAAGAATTGAGGACAGTCTCAGAGACCTCTGGGGCAACATTAAATGCACCAACATTCGAATTATAGGGGTCCCAGAAGAAGAAGAGAAAAAGAAAGGGACTGAGAAAATATTTGAAGGGATTATAGTTGAAAACTCCCCTAATATGGGAAAGGAAACAGTTAATCAAGTCCAGGAATCACAGAGAGCCCCATACAGGATAAATCCAAAAAGAAACAAGCCAAGACACATAATAATTAAATTACCAAAAATTCAATACAAACAAAAGTATTAAAAGCAGCAAGGGAAAAACAACAAAAAACATACAAGGGAATCCCCATAAGGTTAACAGCTGACCTTTCAGCAGAAACTCTGCAAGCCAGAAAGGAGTGGCAGGACATATTTAAACTGATGAAAGGGAAAACCTACAACAAAGATTACTCTACCCAGCAAGGATCTCATTCAGATTCAATGGAGAAATTAAAACCTTTACAGAGAAGCAAAAGCTAAGAGAATTCAGCACCACCAAACCAGCTTTAGAACAAATGCTAAAGGAACTTATCTAGGCAGGAAACATAAGAGAAGGAAAAGACCTATAATAACAAACCCCAAACAATTAAGAAAATGGTAATAGGAAATACATATCGATAATTACCTTAAATGTAAATGGATTAAATGCCCCAGCCAAAAGACATAGACTGGCTGAATGGATACAAAAACAAGACCCATATATATGCTGTCTACAAGAGACCCACTTGAGACCTAGGGACACATACAGACTGAAAGTGAGGGGATGGAAAAAGATATTCCATGCAAATGGAAATCAAAAGAATGCTGGGGTAGCAATTCTCATATCAGACAAAATAGGCTTTAAAACAATGACTATCACAAGAGACAAAGAAGGACACTATATAATGATCAAGGGATCAATCCAAGAAGAACATATAACAACTGTAAATATTTATGCACCCAACATAGGAGCACCTCAATACATAAGGCAAATGTTAACAGCCATAAAAAGGGAAATCAACAGTAACACAATCATAGTGGGGGAATTTAACACCCCACTTTCACCAATGGAAAGATCATCCAAAATGAAAATAAATAAGGAAAAACAAGCTTTAAATAACACATTAAACAAGATGGACTTAATTGATATTTATAGGACATTCCATCCCAAAACAACAGAATACACTTTATTGTCAAGTGCTCGTAGAACATTCTCCAGGATAGATCATATCTTGAGTCACAAATCAAGCACTGGTAAAATTAAGAAAATTGGAATCATATCAAGTATCTTTTCCAACAATGCTCTGAGACTACATATCAATTACAGGAAAAAAAACTGTAAGAAATGCAAACAAATGGAGGCTAAACTATACATTACTTACTAACCAAGAGATCACTGAAAAAATCAAAGAGGAATTCAAGAAATACCTAGAAAAAAATGACAATGAAAACACGATGACCCAAAACCTATGGGATGTAGCAAAAGCAGTTCTAAGAGGGAAGTTTATAGCAAAACATTCCTACCTCAAGAAGCATCTCAAATAAACAGCCTAACCTTACATCTAAAGCAATTGGAGAAAGAAGAACAAAAAAACCCAAAGTTAGCAGAAGGGAAGAAATCATAAAGATCAGATCAGAAATAAATGAAAAAGAAATGAAGGACACAATAGCAAAGATCAATAAAACGAAAAACTGGTTCTTTGAGAAGATAAACAAAATTGATAAACCATTAGCCAGACTCTTCAAGAAAAAAAGGGAGAAGACTCAAATCAACAGAATTAGAAATCCAAAGGAGAAGTAACAACTGACACTGCAGAAATACAAAGGATTATGAGAGATTACTCCAAGCAACTATATGCCAATAAAATGGACAACCCCAAAGAAACGGACAAATTCTTAGAAATGCACGACCTTCCAAGACTGAACCAGGAAGAATAGAAAGTATAAACAGACCAATCACAAGCACTGAAATTGAGAGTATGATTAAAAATCTTCCAACAAACACAAGCCTAGGACCAGATGGCTTCCCAGGCGAATTCTGTCAAACATTTAGAGAAGAGCTAACACCTACCCTTCTGAAACTCTTCCAAAATATAGCAGAGGGAGGAACACTCCCAGACTCATTCTACAAGGCCACCATCACCCTGATACCAAACCCAGACAAAGATGTCACAAAGAAAACTACAGGCCAATATCAATGATGAACATAGATGCAAAACGCCTCAACAAAATACTAGCAAACAGAATCCAACAGCACATTAAAATGATCATACCCCATGATCAAGTGGTTTTTCCCAGGAATGCAAGGATTCTTCAATATGCACAAATCAATCAATGAGATAAACCATATTAACAAATTGTAGGAGAAAAACTGTAGATCATCTCAATAGATGCAAAAGAAGCTTTTGACAAAATTCAACACCCATTTATGAGAAAAATCTTCCAGAAAGTAGGCATAGAGGGAACTTACCTCAACATAATAAAGGCCATAAATGACAAACCCACAGCTAACATCATTCTCAATGGTGAAAAACTGAAACCATTTCCACTAAGATCAAGAACAAGACAAGGTTGCCCACTCTCACCACTATTTTTCAACATAGTTTTGGAAGTTTTAGCCACAACAATCAGAGAAGAAAAATAAATAAAAGGAATCCAAATCGGAAAAGAAGAAGTAAAGCGGTCACTGTTTGCAGATGACATGATACTATACATAGAGAATCCTAAAGATGCCACCAGAAAGCTACTAGAGCTAATCAATGAATTTGGTAAAGTAGCAGGATACAAAATTAATGCGCTAAAATCTCTTGCATTCCTATACACTAATGATGAAAAATCTGAAAGAGAAATTAAGGAAACACTCCCATTTACCATTGCAACAAAAAGAATAAAATACCTAGGAATAAACCTACCTAAGGAGACAAAAGACCTGTATGCAGAAAACTATAAGACACTGATGAAAGAAATTAAAAATGACACAAACAGATGGAGAGATATACCATGCCCTTGGATTGGAGGAATCAACATTGTGAAAATGACTATACTACCCAAAGCAATCCACAGATTCAATGCAATCCCTATCAAACTACCAATGGCATTTTTCACAGACTACAACAAAAAATTTCACAATATGTATGGAAACACAAAAGACCCTGAATAGCCAAAGCAATCTTGAGAAAGAAACGCGGAGCTGGAGGAATCAGGTTCCTGGACTTCAGACTATACTACAAAGCTACAGTAATGAAGACAGTATGGTACTGGCACATAAACAGAAATATAGATCAATGGAACAGGGTAGAAAACCCAGAGATAAACCCACCCACATATGGTCACCTTATCTTTGATAAAGGAGGCAAGAATATACAGTGGAGAAAGACAGCCTCGTCAATAAGTGGTGCTGGGAAAACTGGACAGCTACATGTAAAAGAATGAAATTAGAACACTTCCTAACACCATACACAAAAATAAACTCAAAATGGATTAAAGACCTAAACGTAAGGCCAGACACTATCAAACTCTTAAAGGAAAACATAGGCAGAACACTCTATTACATAAATCACAGCAAAATCCTTTTTGACCCACCTCCTAGAGTAATGGAAATAAAAACAAAAATAAACAAATGGGATCTAATGAAACTTCAAAGCTTTTGCACAGCAAAGGAAACCATAAACAAGATGAAAGACAACCCTCAGAATGGGAGAAAATATTTGCAAATGAAGGAACTGACAAAGGATTAATCTCCAAAATTTATAATCACCTCATGAAGCTCAATATCAAAAAACAAACAACCCAATCCAAAAATGGGCAGAAGACCTAAATAGACATTACTCCAAAGGAGATATACAGATTGCCAACAAACACATGAAAGAGTACTCAACATCACAAATCATTAGAGAAATGCAAATCAAAACTACAATGAGGTTTCACCTCACACCAATCAGAATGGCCATAATCAGGCTTCCCTGGTGGCGCAGGCATTGAGAGTCCACCTGCCGATGCAGGGGACACAGGTTCGTGCCCTGGTCCAGGAAGATCCCGCATGCCGCAGAGCGGCTAGGCCCGTGAGCCATGGCCGCTGAGCCTGCGCATCCGGAGCCTGTGCTCCGCAACGGGAGAGGCCACAACAGTGAGAGGCCCGCATACCGCAAAAAAAAAAAAAAAAAAAAAAAAAAGAACGGCCATCATCAAAAAATTTACCAACAATAAATGCTGGAAAAGGTGTGGAGAAAAGGGAACCCTCTTGCACTGTTAGTGGGAATGTAAATTGACATAGCCACTATGGAGAACAGGTTCCTTAAAAAACTAAAAATAGAACTACCATACGACCCAGAAATCCCACTCCTGGGCATATACCCTGAGAAAACTATAATTCAAAAAGAGTCTTGTACTACAATGTTCATTGCAGCTCTATTTACAATAGCCAGGACATGGAAGCAACCTAAGTGTCCAACGACAGATGAATGGATAAAGAAGATGTGGCACATATATACAATGGAATAGTACTCAGCCATAAAAGAAACAAAATTGACTTATTTGTAGTGAGGTGGATGGACCTACAGTCTGTCATACAGAGTGAAGTAAGTCAGAAAGACAAAAAACATATCGTATGCTAACAAATATATCTACGAATATACGAATCTACGAAAAAAAATGGTTATGAAGATCTAGAGGCAGGACAGGAATAAGGATGCAGACGTAGAGAATGGACTTGAGGACATGGGGAAGGGGAAGGGTAAGCTGGTATGTAGTGCGAGAGTGGCATGGATATATATACACTACCAAATGTAAAATAGATAGCTAGTGGGAAGCAGCTGCATAGCACAGGGTGATCCTCTTGGTGCTTTGTGACCACCTACAGGGGTGGGATAGGGAGGGTGGGAGGGAGACGCAAGAGGGAGGAGATATGGGGATATATGTATAGCTGATTCACTTTGTTATAAAGCAGAAACTAACATACCATTGTAAAGCAATTATACTCCAATAAAGATGTAAAAAAAAAAAAGTACTGACTTTTTCATGTAGCTTAAGCAACATTTCTGTGTTTTATAAAGCATTTTATCTTACCTAAAAATTCATAGTTGATAATGTGAATTATATCAGCTGCCTTTGTGGCTGAAGTGTATGGCTTTTGGTAAAGTATAAGAAGAAGACTTTGAGAATTTGCCAACGTGTTCTACTAGAAAAGAAACATGAGCCATGCTATCATTAATCCTTAACAAGAGCTACACGGCCTTGTGAGATCGGCCTTTTATGAAGCAGATTGCGTCTTCCACCTATTTTATGGGTAAGTCCTGGTTATCTCTACAATGAACACAAGTGCATTCTATCCCTTTTAATGGGTGACTGCAACCCATCCATGAAACATCTCCTTGACTCAATACTGACCCCAAACTTTTGCTCCACCAAAGACACTTCACTCACGTTACTCTCACGAATCACGGTGTTTGTTATGAGCATTTCCTTGCCATGCTACTGACTGAGGTATTGCTTACTGCCTCACTGGTAGCTTGCCAAAGAATGACATAGGTGGCGACCCCATTCTTTCTATTTGTCCCAAATGAGGATCTACATCTTAAAGAGTATACGAAAATGCTGGTGACCTGGCTTCATTCCAGTAAAATCACTGGTGTTCTTGTCGTGCCCCTCAGTGTTCAGGAGAACCTATAGGTGAAACTGTTTGGGACCCTGGATGTCTGTGGCAAGCTGGATGTTAGCGCTATCCAGGCTACCTCTACTCTGTCCACTCACACCACACATTTCTATCATTCTTTGCTGACAAATGATGTCAAACAAAGCAAAAGGCAAGAGCACTAAGACATGCCTAGCAGGATTCAGTCACCTCATTTAAGACTCTCTGTAGAAATGAATCATGCCTATAATGGAGGTTCAGGAATGTTCCTGCCTTCTCCACTCTCAGTGTGGTGTTAAACTTGATGCTACGTCAACCCTACACTTAAGCGGCCTCTTGGAAAAATGTATTGGTTGTCTTCAATTGTTTATCACTGAATAGGACACCACTTTGAAATAAAGGTCTAGCAATAAGCTTTTAGTTCCAGTGAATAATTTAAATTGTGTATAGTTCTTGCAGTATGGGGCAGGACCTGGGATTTTTTGTTTGTATGTTTTGCTTTTAAAGGCATATTGCCAATCTAATATAAATAAGTCTCAGTAATAGACCAAAATCAACAACAGTACTCCTTGGTACGATCATTATGTAGATTTATTACATAAGTCTATCACTAATTTCAGAAGATTGCTTACACTTTATAACTAGCAAATTGAAACAGTTTCTAAGATTTCAAAACAGCAAACAAAATATTGTAATACCACCTTTGGTCCTGTAATATAAAAAAGAATTTGGGTGGCCATTGTCCCCTGGTTCCTAGGCAGGAGCCTCTAAGCCCTTAGAATTTCCCAAATGATAGATTTGTCTTTATTATTTATGATGGGCCCCTGGAATCAGGCTTGAGTTATGCTAATGAAGTGACTCATGGTGGACCCATAAATAATTTCAGGATGGGGTCAGGCCATGCTGGAAAGACCACTCATGTAATTAATGGGTTGGAGCTTTGAACCACATGAGATCAGCCTGACCTCCTGGAGATTGACAGGGTCAATGATTCAATCAATCATTACTAAGTAATGAAATCCAATAAAACCTCTGGACATCGAAAGCTTGGGTGAGCTTTCCTGGTTGGTGCTGCACCTTGATGTATTGGGAGGGTGAAGCACCCTGAAGACAGGTAAACTTGGTGTTTAGGACCCTCCCTGATCTTGCCCTATGGGTCTCTTCCTTGGGCTAGCCTGATTTATATCCTCTACAGTAAAACATTAAACATAACACTTTTCTGAGTTCTATGAGTCATTCTAGAGAACTATCAAACCTGAGGAGGTAGTAGGAATGCCTGGATTTATTTCCAGTTGGTCAGAAATGCAGGTGGCCTGAGAATCCCCAAGCTTGCAGTTAGTGTCTGAAGTAAGGGCAGTCTTGCAGGGGATTGTGCCCTTAATCTGTACAATCTGAAATAACTCTGGCCAGTCAGCATCAGAATTGCATTGCAGGTCCCTTGTTACATCTTCAAGCACGTAAGTGTGATAAAGGTTAAGTAAGGCTGGAAATATTATAATAGCCATGGACTGCTTCATTTTAGGCACCCTTATATTGATCTTACATGTTGGAACTGGTGATTGGGATACCATTTTCATACCATTAAAAAGGAGGATATACATGAACTTTTCAATTAAGCCATGGTGGATACCCTAGGCATAACTAGTAGCAAAAAAAATTCTTGCATTTGTTCAAAGTATAGAGTTTTAGATAAAGTTATTATGATCCCCTTCCGATTGACATAAGACAAATACTTTATTATAGAAAAGTATAAAAGGTTAGAATTGGAAAGAACCTTAAAAATCATGTAGCTTAAGTTGTTCATTTCACAGGGAAGAAAATAACTGAGGCCAAGGAGATAAGGGATTTGCCCAATAGCTATTTAGTGTCAGAGCTGGGACTAGATCTGCAACATCTCAAATCAAACTATGATTCCCAAGCTCCTTGTGGCAAAACATATTCAGTTACTGAGGCAGATCTATTTTAGTCTAGTTGTCTTGCCAGTGAGAGAGAGAGCAAAAAACAGCATGCAGGATACAATCACATGTTTTGCCTTTCTTCTATTGATCATTAAAGTAGCCCTTTTCATGTCTTCTTTACATTTCTGCTGACTTACCTAACAAAAGAGGTAGCCAATGCAGATATTCACTCATTTCATAAGCATTTATAAAGCATCTATTATAAATCAGTACTGGGTACTTAGAGATATCAAGATTAATTATTAAGCCCCTCTTTTCTAGTGAGAACTTCATCCTTCATTAAAAAATAAACACAGCTGTATAAGTCCTGTGATCAAGGTCTCAGAGAGAGAGCACAGAAAAGAAAGCTGGGGATATCATGGGTGGGTCTTTTCTGGCTGACTAAGGAATTTGGCCATTATTCTGTAGACCTGACAAGCCATTAAAGGGTTTTAAGCAAAACAAAACAAAAAACAGAAAAAAAAAAAACCTTCCCTAAGGCATACATGGGACATGACCTTGCCAACTTGCTTGAAGATCTCAATAGAAATGCTTCCTTATCTTGTTGCTTTTCTTTCTACATGCCTCAGCAACCACAATGGTTTTGCCAAAACTGTGAAGATGGCCAGATACACTCTAACTCAGTACTGTTCAGCCCCTATTATAGAAGTCTTATGATAAAGAAGGTATAACCAATTCCTTGTATGAACAGTTAAAACTCAGTTCTGTAATTCCTGGCTCAAGTGAGGGCCACGAAGAAATTTGAGGCAGATAGTAAAGGAATCAGGCACCCACTTGAGCATGTAAGCACATTTGAGATCCCTCACAGACCTCCAGCCCACTGAGTCACTGAGGCACTGTCTGGGAGGAAAAACAAGTAAAATATTTCTGGCTGCAGGAGTCCTTCCAGCATGGAGTTCTCCAGTTCTATAAGAAACAGTGGGAGGCATGTTGCCACTTATGTAATCCTTGGGTAGCTTCTCAGGATTCCAGGGATGAAAAGTGATACAGTCCATCAAAACAAACACACAAGTATAAATTAATTATACAAAAAAATGAACTCAATCTTTGTTAAGAGAACTAGCAATTAAGACTATCAGTTTACTATCCAGAGACAAAGCCAAATTGAGGGGCATCCTACAAAATAAAGACAAGAATACATCAAAAGTGTCAAGGTCAAAAAGGACAAGGAAAGACTGAGAAATTGTCACAGAGACTAAGACATGACTAAGGAGTCACAACAATGTAATACTGGATCTTGGATTGGACCCTGGAACAGAAAAAGGGCATAATAGAAAAACCAGTGATCCAAATAGAGTCTATATTTAAGTTAATTATCTTGTACCAATGTGATTTTCTTAGTTTTGGTAATTGTTCTATGGTAAAGCAAGATGTTAACATTAGGGGGAGCTGGGTGAAGGGGATAGATAGATAGATAGATATAAACTCTCCTTAACATCTTTGCAACTATTTAATAAATCTAAATTTAAAAAAAAAAGCTTGTATAGTTTTTTTTGGATTGTTTTTGTTGTTGTTGTTGTTTTAAGGAATATAGGTTTTAGAGTCAGAGTCTTGGGTTTAAAACATAGTTCTATTTCTTACTAGCAATGTAGCCTGGGCAACTTCCTTAATCTCTCTGTGCTTTACTTTCCTCATCAGTAAAATGGGAATAATAAAAGCAAGTTTAGGGCTTCCCTGGTGGCGCAGTGGTTGAGAGTCCACCTGCCGATGCAGGGGACACGGGTTCGTGCCCTGGTCTGGGAAGATCCCACATGCCGCGGAGCGGCTAGGCCCGTGAGCCATGGCCGCTGAGCCTGCGCGTCCAGAGCCTGTGCTCCGCAGCGGGAGAGACCCAACAGTGAGAGGCCCGTGTACCGCAAAAAAAAAAAAAAAAAAAAAAAAACAACTTTATAAGTGAATAAGGTTAAATAAAATATTTAAACACTTAGTATTATGTCAGGTACATAATAAATTCCTGAAAAGGTACATTTAGTATTTGCTTATGAGCGTTAGCATAATTATTAAAGATGTCATTATTATTGTTGATATTATTAGGATTTTTCTGGTTCTGGGTTCAAGAACTAATAAAAATGCAGTAATACTATAGATAGCATGTATTTACTCTCTTCCTCATTCTGTTGGAGTCAGATGGAGTAAACTGGCTCTAATACCTTCTGGGGTAAACTAACTCATCAAGCCTGGGTATGTGCAGTTGCTGAGTGTGCTGAGTGTGGAGGTTGAAGAGGGCAAGTACAGAGATGGAGAAGGTTTCACCAGCCTCTAACAAGTGCCCTTATCAAGTTATATCATTCTTTTTCAATGAATAGATGATTATACTCAATAAGCTACTACACCAGCTGCCTAAAAGGCACCATCAAGATTAAGGAATCCATACACTGTTTTATGCTATCAATTACAACCAGATCTTTGTGTTCCAAAGAGCTGTTGAGATTTTGTTTCCAGAAATCTGGTATTGATATTTTTGCTGAATTGGAGGCCACTTCTATACATGCTAGGAATACAGTTCCCAAGAGTTAGCAGTGTATCAGTACAACATTCGAACTAATGAGCGACCCGAGTACTTTAAAAATCCTCTGGATCACTTCTTTAAACAACGAACCATAGACAGTCCCTGATTTACAAACTTTTGAAATAGCATTCATTTATCAGTTACTTTTTAGAGCACAGAATACAGCTCACATAACAATGTAGAATCTACTTACTAGATAAGCTTGTTTAAAATATTGTGCCATTGACACACAAAAAAATAACTAAAATAAAATTCTGTTGCAATGTTAGTAATCCTCACACAAACACACAAAAAGAGTTATTTTCTAAATGGAACTTTATGTCATATCTGAAAGCTATGTAGGGTTCTGACCCCTAGATTGCCAATTTCCTAGGTAGTCCAAAGGTACTTACACTTGTCTTTCACATTCTCCTTTTCCCCAGATGCTATTCTCCAACACAGACTTCTATTTCTGACCACTTCCCCATGAGCTCTGAATTGTACTCATTCTCCTCCTTCCACTGCTTCAAGGTACTGACCACCCTAGGCTCACTCCCTAAATATATTATTCCATAATTTTAAGTTTTTTAAAAAGTAAGTCAGACTTCTGGGAGAAAGGAGAGGGAAATGTACAAACTAGTTCAATCTTTCTGTAGGACAACTTGGCAAAATACCCCATACATCTTCATAAGATATTTCCCCTTGAAACGATCAATTCCATGTCTATGAATTTATTCTAAGGAAGTAAATAGAATTAGTGTGCAAAAATCCACAGGATGCACACCTCAATGTTCTTTATAAAACAGAAAAGCAGAAGCAGCCTCCAATAAGCAGGGATTTGTGAAATAGGTTATAGGATACCTACACAATGGAACAGTTTGTAGCCATTAAAATGATGCTGCCTAAGAATGCTTACAGATAAGATAAAACATTTATATTGTAGTTAAGCAAATAAAGATTACAAAATAGTAGCATTTTAGTTTGATTACTATAATAATTATAATAGCTGAAACTTATTGCATAATTACTACATACCTTCTGAAATAGGTACTACAAATATTCCCATTTTAATTATAAGGAAAAAGAGACAAAGTTAATTAACGTGCCCAAGGTCAAATGGTTAGTAAAGATAATCTGGCTCCCCAAATCACACCCTTAATACCGCCTCTCTAATACCTGTGTATATGCTTTGAGGAAAGCATAGAAGAATATCAACAGTACTTAAGAGAGGTTGGGTATATACCTGTCTTAAGCAAAATTTTTACAATAGAATGACTCCCTAAAGATGTCCCAACCCAATCCCTGAATACAATGAGATATGTCTCCCGCGATTATATTAAAAGGCACAGTGGACCTTAACACAGTGCAACTATCACAGGTGGACCTAATCTAACCACAGGCGCTCCTCTAAAAGCAGAGAATTTTCTTCAGCAGGTAGCGTGAGAAGCCAGCGAAGATTCCAAGTGTAAGGAGGATTCAGTACACCATTTCTGCTTTTTTGATGGAGTGGACCACATGAGAAGGGAGTTCAGCTGCCTCTAGGACCAGAGAGCAGCCCCCAGCTGACAGCCAGCCAGGAAATGGGGACCTCAGATCTATAGCTACAAGGAACTGGATTCTGACAACAACCTAATCAGCTTTGCAGAGAATTCTTCCCCCAAGCCTCCAGGTTGGAGCCCAACCTCACTCTTACCGTGATTTCAATTCCCTGAGCAGAGAACCCAGTTGAACCCGCCCAGACTTCTGACCTACAGAACTGTGAGATAATAAAGTGGGCAATTTCACGCTGCTAAGTTTGTAGGACTTTGTTATCTAGCAATAGAAAACTAATACAGTACTTATGAGGGACTTAGAATTAGGAAACTAAAATTTGTGTATTAAAAACCTACAACAGCATTATACTTGATGGAGAAAATATAGATGCATTTTAAGATCTGGAATAAAATAAGAACATCTATTATTATTACCATTGCCTAACTTAGTATTATAATTCCTGGCCAATGCTATTTTAAAAATGAGGTATATAAGAATTAGAAGAAAAGGGATCAACCCTTTGTTGTCTAGAAATGATTAGAGTCAATAAATGATTGAAACCAATAAAAGAGTTCAGCAAGTTGCTGAATACATGACCAACTCAGAAAAATTAAAAACACTTCTTCTCACTAACATTAGCAACCAGAGAATATAAGAAAAAGAAAAAAACATTCAAAATAGCATAGAAATTATAAACTAGGAATTTACTTAATCAAGAAATAAACAAGCCCTTTAAAGGGGCTTACATTTTTCTTTTACTTTTACTTATTTATTTATTTATTTATTTTGCGGTACACGGGCCTCTCACTGTTGTGGCCTCTCCCGTTGCAGAGCACAGGCTCCGGACGCGCAGGCTCAGCGGCCATGGCTCACAGGCCCAGCCGCTCTGCGACATGTGGGATCTTCCCGGACTGGGGCACGAACCCGTGTCCCCTGCATTGGCAGGCGGACTCTCAACCACTGCGCCACCAGGGAAGCCAGGGGCTTACATTTTTCAATTCTCCTTTTTCTGTATTTTCCAAACCATATTTAATGAACACATATTACTTTGTTAATAAAAATATACCATATCAATGGTGATATTCAAAATGTTTAGAACATTGCTACCAATCAATTAGAATGGCACGGGCAATAAAGAAGTAGTTCAGCCATACAGGTATATGCCAGGTGAAGAAGAGCTTCACGACTTATAATTATTAATTAAGTAATCATTATATTTCTCTCCCTGAATTGGCTGGGAAGAACAAACTTCAGCCTTCCACTTTCTTTGAAGAATTTCTGTCAATTAACTATTTTTTCCTGTACTTACAAAGAAAGGTAAGAGAGTGCAATTAGATCAACAAGGCAAGCTGGCTTACTTAAAAAATGCATGAGACAAAAAACAGAACTGGCATAGAAGGGAGAAAGACATGTCTACAGGGATGGCGAATGGGAAAGTAAGAAAACAAAACCAGGAAATTCCCTGGCGGTCCAGTGATTAGCACTCAGCACTTTCATTGCGGTGGCCCAGGTTCAATCACTGGTTGGGGAACTGAGATCCCACAAGCTGCACAGCTCAGCCAGAAAACAAAAAAGAAATCAAAACCAACCCATGTGGCCTGCGCATGACCAGCAAGCTGACCATCCTATCCTGCCTGAGGGGACAGAGTAAAACCGTGTAGCTCAAATTACATCTCCCCACATGAACTCAGTCTTCAGAGAATGCAAATGCTGGGGACCTTGCCATTACCTGCCTTCAAATTATGAAATGACTAGGGTAATAATCCTTGGAGCTTGATTTTCAGACCCCAGGGGCAATCAAAAATAGTAATTAAAGCATGTCAACATACTAAATAAGTACTTTTACAAAATCCACCAGATTGGTAAGTAAATTTAACATAAAAAGCAGCTTAAGAGGTCAAATTGGTGGGGTTTTTTTTTTTTTTTAATCACAATCCTGGTCTTCCCAACAGATAATTTGTTTCTCCTCTTAACATAGAATTGTTTTAGAAATGTCAAGAAATGACTTCTAAAAAATACTATCTCAGAATTTTGCACTTATTCCTTTCCATTTTTGGATAATTTTTGAAATATTATTTGTGCAGCTGTTCACTATCACAACATCAATGGTGCCTAACTAACAATAGTTGGCATTGCACAAAGCCATAAAATATTTAAAACTGAGGAAATGGAAAGATCCACTTTAAAAACAGAAACAGACTCACAGACATAGGGAATGGACTTATGGTTACTTGGGGGTCAGGGTGGGGGGATTGATAGATTGGGAGTTTGGGATTGACATGTACACACTACTATATTTAAAATAGATGACCAAAGAGGTCAAGTTGTTTTCACTTTATAAACACATTCAAGGAAGGCAATAGAGACACCCTCTGTATACTTTAATCATGATTGATCCCAAACTGAAGGCAGTTTGTTGCCAGATTGCACTAATGATTCATTCATATCACTAAGAAAGGTCTAGTAGGTCTGAAAATGACCATCAAAGGTATCAAGACTGTTCTTCCCTTAGGAGACTCTCAGAAAATGCTCAGGAAATTTCATCCTTGCAGTACTGTCAAACTGGTTCCAATGCCACTCCATTCTTTCCAGTATACAAATTCTCTGTTATTTTTTCCATCAAGCTACCAAGTTTTGTGGTATTATTTGCAATACCAGAAAGCCAAGCCCTTCTTCTGTGGTAATATAGAAGACATTGGATTCCTAAGCTGTTTTGCAAATAATACCACAAAAATGGCCTTGCTTAAAAGAACATGATTTTTCCCAGAAGTAAACAAGAGGAGATAAACATATGTAATCAACAAGAAATTAGGCTTTGCATTCAGGTAAGTGTTTTGATAAAGAAGAGCTGAACTAGCCTCCAGATTTCCCTGGTTGGGTTAACCAGTGAAAGATACAAGATCCAAAACCCTGAATTGCAAAGGTCCAAAATCCCAAAAGGTGAAACGATGTCAGGTTGGCATCTTCGAGAAGAATTGACTTTATTAAATACATTCATATTAAGAAACACATCATGAAAAGAAAGGAGGCGGTACAAACCGAATATGGTGTTTACTACAAGTTTATGGAAAAGAAATCAGTGTAAGGAAAAGATGAGACCATTTAATCCAAGGAAGAAAAGAAAACAGAAAGTTTATAAATCAATGATTGAATCAAAAGACAAGAATTGCAATTCTAGAAGAGAACTCTGTCTCATGATTGGTAGCTAAGCGCCTATTTCACTAAACCCAAAGACCACCAGAGACCACCTAAGCCTGAAGTCAAGGGGGCTTTGGTCAAGAACTCTCTACCTTCCATTGTTTGGTGTAGACTAAACATAGATGAAGTTTCCAGCAAAGCTGCTCCTTGGAAGGTCATGGGCACTTGCTCACAGGGTTCTCTTGTAACAGAGCCAGCTCTGCTCCTGCCTCCCCGAATAAACTACAAATTCCTTTGAAGTTAGGATCTCATTTTATTCATGTTTATATACCCATGTAGCACATGTGCAAATAAATGCCCATGGAAGGCACTTAGTGAATGTTTTTCAAATTACCACTGAGTTTTACTAGAGTATCATTTGGAATAATGGTTATAATAATAATCAGAACAATCACACAGCACCTTTCGCTGGGTGCTTACCAGATGTCATGTGAAAATTCACAGGTTACTTGATTAAATCAGTATATAGATATAATCAGTACTGTTAACCATATTTTACAGAAGTTAAAATTTAAGCTTACAAAAATCCTTAATAATTTGTCAAAGGAGATGTGGTTAGCATATCCAAACTTGGGTAGTGAGAAATTTCTGCAAAAGAACGTATATATATATATATATATATATATATATATATATATATATATATATATAACTGAATCATTTTGCTGTACAGCAGAAATTAACACAACATTGTAAATCAACTATACTTCAGTAAAATTTAAAAATTTTTGAAAAAGAAATTTCTGCACACTACAATAGGCTATGGGAACTCACCTAATTAGAAGTAGAGATTCAAGAATAGGCTACAGAGACTCAGTATAGTCATTATGTTGTGGAGTCAACACTGATGAAGATGCTCATTGATGTAGACAACATAAAAAATCAAGACATCTTTGACTATAGTAGGTGCCTGCTAAATATTTGGTAAGTGAATGCAGAAATAAAGTGGGAAACAACAATTTTTCCAAGTCAAAGAATTGTACTGAGGTCCTAACTATGCCATTCAACAGGGAATGAATACTGATCCTTTCTTCCCAGCAACAGAAGCTAGAGAATAGTTAAGCACCTTGACTCAGAAAACACAGCCTCTTCTCAAGTCAGAATTTGCTGAGGCTTGTTATGGTGGGGCTTGCTCTCTTTCTCTGCCCTTAAATACTTTAAGGCCCTGTAGAAAAGCTCTGTAAAATAAAAGGATATGCCCCATTCCTGCTTTATACAGTTTAAACAATGGGAACTACAGTATTAAAATCGATAGTAAAAAAAAAAAAATGTTTTTAATTCCAGAGTCAAAACCTAAAAACCCCAAACAAAGGATATGTAAACTCCTGGCCCATGGTCCATCTGACATGTAATACACACTCTTCTAGAAATGCATGTACATGTGTGTCCTTCATACTGTTATCATAGACACAATAATGGTTGAACACTTTTCTTTTGTTGTAAAATAATTATTAGGGCATTTCAAAGCTGATTTCTCTAGAGCAGCGGTTCCCAACCTTTTTGGAACCAGCGACTGGTTTCGTGGAAGACAATTTTTCCATAGATGCGAGGGGGGATGGTTCAGGCAGTAATGCAAGGAATGGGGAGCGCTGGGGAGTGGCAGATGAAGCTTCACTCCTGTGTATGGCCCGGTTCCTAAAATGCCGCGGACTGGTACCCGTCCCCAGCCCAAGGGTTGGGGACCGCTGTTCTAGGGTCAAGAAACAGAAAATCATTTGTAACTAAAGCATGGAGTTATCAAATTTGTGAGTGTGAGTGTGAGTGTGTGTGTGTGTGTGTGTAGCTGTGCAAAACCAAAACCAAAAAAGATTACAATAATAAAGAGAATTAGGGCTTCCCTGGTGACGCAGTGGTTGAGAGTCCGCCTGCCTATGCAGGGGACATGGGTTCGTGCCCCGGTCCAGGAAGATCTCACATGCCGTGGAGCGCGTGAGCCATGGCCACTGTGCCTGCGCGTCCGGAGCCTGTGCTCCGCAACGGGAGAGGCCACAACAGTGAGAGGCCCACGTACCGCAAAAAAAAAAAAAGAGAGAGAGAATTAAAAGAGAGCCAAATAACCTCATCTCAAAAGCAAAATAGGATGGATAATTGCATATTTCAACCAAATGAATGTTCATCAAAATGCCCTTTGCTAAGGCAGTAAAGAAGATTATAAACCAAATAGAATAGATAAGATGAAACTAAATGTTTCCTTTAAAACTTTTGCCACACAATATAATTGTATTTTAAGCCTTAAGGAGAATTGTTTTGAAAGTGTTTCCTTTGTTACTCACAAGCTAATCTTTATTTAACAGTGATTTATTATTTGCCTTACTTCGCAATATAAGTTCTAGAAAAGCAATGTATACATTACGTATATTTCAAATGAAAATTTTCAAACAACTTTCTGCCATATTCCTGCTCTGCTGTAATCCATTCTCTATGTAGAAGCCAAAATGATCTTTTAAAGCCATACGTCAGATCATATCTTTCTCTTGTTAAGAAAGCATTTCAACCTAATTTAATCCAAACTCACAGTGACCTAAAACGTCCTCGAAAATCTGACCCTTGCCTTCCTCTCCATCCTCAAATCCTACCACCCTTACCTGTGGTGAGGTAAACCAAAACAAATGGTTTTGCTTCTCATTACAAGAAGCTTATACCCACCACTGAGTTTTTTGTGCTGGTTGTTCCCTCTACCCGACCACCCTGCCCATATATCTTCCTGTGGCTGACTCCTTTTTGTCATCCAGTCCTAACCTCATCATGAAGCCTTCCCTGACCATCCAATCTAAAAGAGTCCCAGCCCACCCTCTGTCATAGCACATACAACTATACGAAGTCATTCTGTTAATTTCTTTGTTTACTTCTTCTTTCTCTCTCTCTCTCTCTCTCCCCCCCCACAAATAATCCCTACCCCTGGCTACCACCACCCTCAGAAGAATGTAACCTCCATAAAAGAGGGAATATTGCCTGTCTTATCCAGCACATGCTCCTAGAACACAGAACAGTCTCTGACACATGAAAGGCTCTAAGAAAAATATTTATTGAATAAATGAACATTTCTAAACATATTATATTTACGGATGCATTTTAGGTTTTTTTTAGAGTGAATTTTCACTAGGGCCATATCTTCAGCTCTCTCTAAAAATCAAGGATGATGGCTTCTTCCAGCTGCAAACATGCCTGGTTATGACTGCAAGACATTTGGAACAAAGAGGCTGTTCACTGAGAGATAAACACATTTTCAGGATAAAAGTTTGTTTTGCTGTAATCAAAATTCTGAAACTGGCTCTTCATGGCACACTATTCTTGATATTCAATAGCAACTAACAGAGCTGCTATTATCATTTTTGTAATTTACCCAGATAAATTAGGACCCATTTAGCTTGGGGACAGCAGGAAAAGGTAGGAGACTAAGGATATTATCAATAGGAAGAAGAGAAGCAATTTTTTTTTCTAATTTATTTAAGGCAGACGTTTTTAGCAAATTTGTTCAACGACTTACTCCCAGTCAGGCCTATGTCAGAAAAATAGTAGAGTACAAAAATAATCCTCCTTTTAATCCTGTTCATCTTTCTTCACAAATTACAACCATCTCAATGTCTTTGAGCTATCTTCATGTCAGAGCTCTTCTCTTGACTGAAATCTGAAGATATCTTAATTTTAACTATATAAAATTTGCATTGTAACACATGGCCAGTGATGTTACAACTGCTCATGATGCTAAATGCAAATAATGTCCAGCTAAATGCAAATAATGTCCAAGAATACGATTGTATTCTTTGGGTAAACCTTCTGAACATACAGAATCGTAAATAGTTTCCATGTCTGAAGAAATATACAATTGAAAAGGTAATAGGGATTCAGTGAGTTAACATCTGTAAACTGCTGAGAGCATTGTCTGACATATGGCAGGAGCTATATAGATGAGGGGTTTTAATTAATTCTCACACTACAAAATGAAATTTCTAGGCAAAAACTTTACGTTTAAAATGATCACCACAGTTATAGTTTCTAGTTACCTTTCAAGAACTTTACTGCTTTTTTCCAAAACTAACATTTAAAAATAAAATCCTTATGTGACATCATATGCATTTAATAACCATCATTATAAGGATGTTGCTTCATTCACTAATTTCTTTTGTAACGAAAGGATTCTAATGGATGAGCTGCATTTTCCTTGAACCTCTCCAAGTAGTGTACCACGCACCACAAGAAATAGAGTAGAAACATATGGCCTTGACTCTGTCATTAGGGGCTCCCTGTCCATTTGAGATATTAGACAGTCACAAGACAAGTAGTGCAAATTTGTGACTATATAGAATTTGATGCTATACTTTATCCATAGAAAGAGAGATAAATGTGGGTTAGAATAATCAGAACAGGTTTCATGAAGAAAATCATTAGCTATAAATAAAAACAAATCAAGACTTCCAGAATTGTAATTTCTCTAATAAAAACAAAATCAGATTTGCATCAGTGTAACATGCTATAGCGACATATTCTCCTAGAGAGATGATCTTTAGCCACCAGCCGTATATACATTTGACTATATACTTCATGCTAAACCATGCAATTTCGGCATTTCATTTATGAAACGTTAGATTTTCTTCAAGAAATTTTGGAAGGAAAAATACTTAAGTTACTTAAGCAACATTCATATATGAGTGTTCTGATTTTAATTATAAAAGCATTATTTAAGGAACTGTATTCACCTGTACTTAAAGTCATGCTAGCACATTAATTCCTCTGTCCCCTCCTCAGGCTAGGTGGTAATCTGTCACCGAATAGGGAGACCAAACTTCTCCCTCTACCTACCACAAAGAAGGCTCCTGTTTCCCACAGATGCCAGTGGCATTCAGTGGACAGGAAAAATGAGCTTAATCCCAGAATACACACCTTCATCCTTCAAGCTGAAACGTTTTGGTTTTGCTGTTGGAGAAAGGTGGGTAGTGGGGTGGAGGTAACAAAGAAACTCCTCAGGACTCACGAGGCTTTGTTACTCTGCTCAGGACCTGAATATGCTGGGCATCCTTCAGAAATCACTGTGATGCGTGATTTTTAACTGATTGCTTACTTGTCTCATTATCCTGTTTAGCAGATAAATAAGCTCTGGGCAAGTTGAATTGACATAAACTTGAGCTTTCGGCAACCACGTAAAACAAACCAAGAATTCCAAGAGAAAGGTGACTCCAATGCTGTGGTTATAGATTAAGTCAATTCATACTCAAAGCAGGTATTCGAGACAAGGGCACCGATATAGGTAAAGCTGGTTATTCATTCATCGTAACAGCCAAATATAAAATGGCTTGCCAAATCAAACGTGAAATCCACGTCAATCTAAAACCCTCGAAATAAGCAGGCTAGCTTTTGTATTACTACCATTTATCTTAGACAGACAAACCTAAAGTGCGCAATCAGGAGGTCAATAGCACACAATGGAAATTACTCTGAGACATACTGTTGTCTTCTCCATCATCCAGGAATGCTTTTAGCAAGATGGCCCTGGCATCCGTATCCACAGATGAGCCTGATACAAGCTTAGAGAGATGAACTAGAAAGGCAAAGATGTCCTCTAAATGTCATGCATTTAGAGCTGCTTAGTATTTTTTTTTCTTGATTGAAAACAGCAATTCTTTATATTCCCTTGAAATAAGAAAGAGTCTGCCTTAGCTGTCTTTGGACTTTCAATGGAAAAAACAATCACCACACATCCTATAATAGCTTCAAAACCACCTCATGCTAGCAAAGATTATAAAGACTATGGAATTTTTTTTTAACTCTTTTGTATGTCAGGTCGTTTTTTGATTCAGAAATAGTATATGAGAGAAACACTGAAGTGGTCAGTCACAAAAATGTCATTATAGAAGCACATAAATATTAAACTGTATCAGAAACTAATTTTCTGTCCACTGCACTGAACACAAGCATAATGAAAGAGATATGTGTTGTTACTTCTGTGTTGCAATGTGGAAATAAGCTTTCATATTAGGAAATGAGGAGAAAGAAGGCATTCACACTGTTTTTTCTTTCTATATGCAATTCTAATCTGGCTTTTCCCCAAAAAGACTGCATTTCTAATTTAAGCCTATCCACGGGATATGCTGGGTTGCAGAAACATTCTCAGAAGTTTCTTCCTAGTGCATAGGTCTTGGGCAATTCCAAACTACAACCTGGAGCAGGGACAGGCCAGTTACAGGTGCTGAGGTCCACTGTGGTCTGTAACAAATTCGTGGGAACAGGTAGAACTGACCTACTTTCTAAACTGGAAATTAGCCATGCTCTTCCCTTCACTGACCCCCCTTCTGATTCAACTTCATGCTTCCCAAATTAGCAGAACTAAAGCACCCACCAGAGTACATACTACAGAATATCAGAAAATTTATTCCCCATGTTGTATTTTCTTCAATGTCAGAATTCTAGAGCTCAACCAAGAGGTATTGGGGGCATGACAGAGAGGGAGAGAAAAGCTCTTCTTGTTCTGTTTGAATGTTATGATGATGCTGTATTCCATTAATAAGAATGGCACAAAAAGATTCTTAGACTATCCCAATAATAGTAAACGCACAACAAAATGCAAAAAACCCGAAAAGTCTATTGCTTTCATGGCACTAATAATGCTCACCTTCAGTATAAGATAAAAAGAATTTAAGGCAAACTGTTTTAAAAGTGAGAGGGAAGGTTGCTTTATGTTTATAAAAGGAATAATTTACAACAAAGATATAACAGACATGAATTAACCCGATGACATTATGTTGAAATCTAAATCATCGAAATCCAATGAAAACCATTAGAAATACAAACTAACAAAACACAAATATAATAAAATTCCAAGTTCTCATACACTTTTTTTTTTTTTTTTTGCCATACGCGGGCCTGTCACTGCTGTGGCCTCTCCCGTTGTGGAGCACAGGTTCCGGACGCTCAGGCTCAGCGGCCATGGCTCACGGGCCCAGCCGCTCCGCGGCATGTGGGATCTTCCCAGACCGGGGCATGAACCCGTGTCCCCTGCATCGGCAGGCGGACTCTCAACCACTGCGCCACCAGGGAAGCCCTCATACACATTATTTGACAGAACAATTAGAAAGAATAATAAGAAAATAATATTCTATTACCAATAATCTTGATTTAATACCTATGTATTGAACTTTGTAACTTAAAAGAGTGTAAATTCTTTTCAAATGCCCATGGGATATTTATAAAATCTGATAATAAGAAGTTAACTAAAAAAGAAAGAAAGAAAGAAAAAAACCAAGAAGTTAACTAACTTGAAAACAGTAAGGTTTGTAAGTTGATGTATGCCTTTTTTTTTTAACATCTTCATTGGAGTATAATTGCTTTACAGTGGTGAAGCAACTGACAAAGGATATAAGGCATTTTTAAACTGTTAAACTAAACAGCCCTCTGGAAAGACTAATTTTAAAAGAAAAACTTCAAATTTTGTGTTATGACAAAACTACAAAATTATTATTCAAAACATGATTATGATCACGAAAGGGGACACTCTATATTGTAACTGATAAACTGAACACAAGTCTAAATAAAATGTGAAGAAAATGGTAATTGTATGTAAAGTTAAATTTAGATCAATAGGATGAAATAAAGAGTATAGAAAGATCCAAATAGGGCTTCCCTGGTGGCGCAGTGGTTGAGAGTCTGCCTGCCGATGCAGGGGACATGGGTTCGTGCCCTGGTCCGGGAGGATCCCACATGCCGCGGAGCGGCTAGCCCCGTGAGCCACTGCCGCTGGGCCTGTGCGTCCGGAGCCTGTGCTCCAGCAACGGGAGAGGCCACAACAGTGAGCGGCCTGCGTAGAGCAAAAAAAAAAAAAAAAGAAAGATCCAAACACATTTAAGAATTTCATATGTAATAAAGGTAGGAATTTAGAACAGCTGCAGAAAGACCATTTAATAAATGATTTGGGATAACTAGCTAACCATTCAAAAGAAAATTCATGTTATTAACTTGCAAATTAAACCAACATAAACTATGAATGTATTAAAAACATAAATACAAAAAAATGAAAAAGCAAAAGTGCTAGAAGAAAAAAGAAATGAATACCAATGTCATCTTAGCCTGAAAAAGTATTTCTTAACATGAAACAGAAAGCAGTAACTACAAAAGAAATTATTGATTCATTCACTACTTGTATAATTAAAATACTAAGTTAAAAGGCGAACAATGAATACGGAAAAACAATTGCTTTTATAACAATTGATTTTATAATTATTTTTATATATTAGCATTATCTGGTCTTTGTTATCCAAAAAGTTCTTGAAAATCATTTACAGATACCCACACATTCACAAAAGAAAGGAGATAATGCCCAATAATATAAGAAAAAAAGTTCACTCTGTTAATCAAAGAAATTAAACTAATATGTATTCTGTATCAGATGAGTAAAAGGATGTACCCAGTATGTTAATAGTGTTTATCTCTGGGTAGTCAGATTTGGAAGATTTTTCAAAATTTTAATTTGTAGCTTGATGTACTTTCTTACAATAAAATTTTATAGTTAAAGAAAACATTGCATTATTTCAAAGTAGCTTGAGGGAATATAACACATGAAATTTAATATTCCTTAATAAGGATAAGATGCCCGTGGAAATAAGGCGAGGTCTTTCCTTTCCAGCAGAGTTCCTATAACATGACAGTGCCTCTCCACCCTCACATCTATATATGCCAGCTTTCTGCTGCCTTCGCTGCTTCATCCCTGCTTCGCTCCCCATCCTGCATTCCGTCTCTCTGTCTGTTGTGTGGTTTTTATTTTCCTTGTTTTGTGGTCCTCTGCCATGAACAAAAATGCGAGAAGCAAAACAGGGGAAGATGTAATCAAAGTAACAGCAACAATGACTGTTGCTGCTGCTGCTACAGCAATGTTATTATTTATTATTTAATACTAATACACCTTTGGACCCAGAGGTTCCTCCACTATTACTAAAGCAATTAACCCTCTACCCTGCTCCCAGGCAAGGTCAAAAAAATACAAATAGTTTTATTTATGTCATACTAAAAGAAGAAAGAAAAGGAAAAGGAGGACGCACATAAGAGAGATTGGAGGAGCGAGCACAAATGTTGTGGGTAAATTGAAGGAGCTGGAAAATATGATTCCTAGAATTTGGCTCAGGATAATTTTCCCAGGTCATGTCTCTGTCTCTATGCTTTACTCTCCACCTGGAGAGACACCCAGCCTTTTGTTCAGTAAAAACCTGCTCAAAGAATAAATCAGTGAGTAAATTAACAAGTAGATTAAAGAATAAATGATTTTTAAATTTTCTTCATTTATATTATTAATGTTCATAGCAACTTGTTTTTCTTTATCTTCAGTCCTTGCTAACACTTTCTTAACCTAAATTCTTGGAAGGAATTATTGGGTTTTGTGATGTTTCATTTCACCAACATTTATTTCTCTTCTATATCCTGAGTCACTTCCCTTGTCAAAAGATAGTATAAAATACTACTTTGAATTATGAAATTTTTATCATCTGATTTAATGTTTCTACTACTCATATTTCATTACTTAAAAAATCTAGCTTTTAATATTAATTTATTACAACCTGCTGTATTCTAATCTTGTTCAAGCCTGTCCCAAATACTAAAGAGTTTGTTATTCTTACGCTTTTATATCTCTAGAAATTATATACATTAGTATCTGTTTTCTCCTTGTTTTACCTTACAATTTACATTACTTGGCTTTGGATCACAATTTTTTCCAGTAATATTTCCTTCTAAATGATATGCTATAGATATTTATAAGTTATCAAAAATAATCTTATCTACTACATTCATAACAGTATGCCAGCTACTCTTTTTTTTTTTTTTTTTGCCATAGCTATTTTATTGTATTTTTTTCAAGCAAAGGCATTTATTTGGTTATCCATTTTAAACATAGCAGAGGGATAGTTGGGGAGTTTGGGATTGACATGTACCTGCTATTTTATTCT
The DNA here is from genome assembly GCF_964270905.1 of Leucopleurus acutus. Taxonomy (NCBI): domain Eukaryota; kingdom Metazoa; phylum Chordata; class Mammalia; order Artiodactyla; family Delphinidae; genus Leucopleurus; species Leucopleurus acutus. The sequence continues at coordinate 124,947,267 of NC_139143.1, forward strand.
AACATAAATTATAATCAAATATCTTCATATTTCAATTTTCTATATATGTCTTCCTTTTTCCTTTTCTATAAACACTGTTAATTAAGGCCATAGATATAGTGACCAATTAAATCACAGAGATTGTTATTCTGCAGCTAGGACACTGCCTGGCACCTGGCAGGTGCTCAATAAACGTTTGTCAAACAAGTAGACAAATAATTCCTTGTGGACTACCAAATTGGAAGTAACGGCTTCCTACTATAGCACCCTTATTCATTTAATAACTAATTAAAAAGTGCCTTTGATCAGCTTGTTGAGAGATGATCTTTTGTTGGCTTTTATTGGTCGACAGCATTAATATTTGCCAGTAATAGCAACATAATGATAATAGTATAACTGAAGCATATGGTACTATGTTAGGCACTATTTTAACTTACATCTATTCATTTATTTAGTCCTCACAACAACCCAATGAAGCGATACTATTACTCTACCTATTTTACATGTGAAGAAATTGAAGCACAGAGTGGTTAGGGACACACAGGAACCAGAAGAAACAGGACGTGAACCCAGGCTCTTAACTACTACATGACACTGAGCTAATATTTTAGCTCCTCGAGTATATCTTTTACTCCAACTAAGTTGTCAGCTCTTCGAGGAAAAAGCTTTATCTTTTAACTCCTGGAATGGGCACAGCCCCAATAGTAGTACTTTATACATAACAGTCTCAATAGTTTTTGCTGATTTTAGCTTGGTTCAATAATGTATAAGTTAATATCTAATACATTATTATAATTATAATACTACATTATTAGATTATTTGAATTCAAATAAGATGTGAAAGATTAGCACAAAACATCTTTACTTCTGGTGAGACAGTGAAATGAGGCACAATAATCTGAACCTTCGAGGGACATTGTTCAGGAACGTTTTCTGATCCCAGCATGACCAAACCTTCTCAAGACAGGAGAAATGGAAAACATCTGGACTAAACACAGATGACTATTTCTAACTGAGATGGCAGGTAGCAATAACAGCAATAGACGCTTGAGGATCTGGGGACTGTGTTGAGCATTTACTGTATGCCAATCACTATGTTATGAGATTGTAAGGACAAATCATATTATCCAGTGGTACTTTTAAGTAAGATCCATTTTTATAATCAGTTCATGGATGTACAAAATTGGCTTAGAGTAACTCCAGGTCACAGCTAAGAGATGGTGGGGCTGGGACCCTGCCCCACCCCCCGCCTGTGCTTAAATAACTAGAGCATTCTAAAAGAAATGCTTGACTTGGGACTGTGCACTAAAAGCTAAAGGGAATCTTTTACACAATCCAGTTGTCTCTGTCTCCTTTGCCGTCACACCGCAGCCATACTCTGTTTTGGCATTTCACAATCTGAATTTAATTTGGGGATTCAATAGCTTAGAAGGAGTGAGAAAAAACATCTCCCTGTCTGTATAAAGCCACAACTGTACCCACTCCTCTGTGGCATTACCATCCTGACACCCAGGACGGAGGACTGACAGAATGACAAATTTACACAAGCTTTGAAAGGTAATATTTGCAAATATCAAAAGACAAAATTCTCCTATTGAATGAAATCCTCTCTAAATACAGATAAATGGCATTGAAATAACAGTTAAAATCTGGTGTGGCTGTAAATGATTTCCGAAGCAAACATAAATGCAAATGCATTTTATATACCTCCTGTAAGGATGAGACTAAGCAAATGAAGTTAAAACTGGCAACCCAGAGAGATTTGGGGCAAATCAACATCTTGAATTGTTCTTGAAATGTTTGGGGGCTTAATTTAAAACCCCAAAACACATTAAGGGAGAAGAGTTTTAGATTCATGAGGGTATAAATTTAATCCACATGTTTCTGATTCATTTACACTTGAATCATTCAAGTAATGTTTTGTAAGTGCCGTCTCAATGTCTGATATCTTTGGGCGTTTTTATGTCTCTCTCCTTAAAAACAGGAAGCCATATTTTGCCAAGAGTAAATAAACTTAAAATACCTAAGTATTCCAGACAACCGTGCACAACTAAATCAACAGACTTTTGTGTAAATTCTCAACCTAGCAGTGTCTTTTTTTAATTGATTGACTTTTGGTCCAATTTTGCACCATACTTTTCCATGAAGAGAGATCATATACTCAAATGAGTTCAATTCCAAAGGTCTATGCATAACTCAATATATTCACCAAATCACACTGTAAACCTATGTGTAATATACTTTATATTTAGATAATGTGTGAACAAATGGACTTCTAGAAAACGGTCCTAAACCGGATACTGCAGGAAGCAGACTTTGAGACAGAGATCTACATGCAGGCATTTTTCTGAGCACAGTGAGGTGATGAGGAAAGCAGGACTTGGCACAGGGAGAAGCAGAGCTGGAATGGAGCTACAAGCTCTGAAGCGCATATGACCCTTCAGAAATGTCCCAAATGAGGCAAGGGGGTAAGTGCTTTGGATCCCCACACCCACCTGTCACTGTACACAGAATGACCAAAGAGAGGGGGGCACAACCACGGGCAAGGCAGCTCCCTTGACTGAGGGTACTTTCCCCAGGGGCAAAACTCACCACAAAGGGGATCTGGGTGGGGCACCATGTCTACTAAGCAGGTCTGTTGGAGTTCTCTGAGAATTAATCCTCCCTGAATAAAAGACCTACTCAATCTTTTAGTCTGATTAGCAATACAAATTGAGCCATGTAGTCACTCAATCAGCTGGCAAAGGCTTGAGGTAAGCAAGCCTATTTTATAGAGAAATTTCGACAATTACTCTGGAGATTTTATTTATGACAATGTACAACCAGTATCTGCAGGTCTTTACTCAAAGAAAGTTTTTCCTTCTGTCTCCTGAAGTGACCCCCTCAAAGATAAAACACCAATAAAAAATACATACATTTTGGGAGAAAAAATGTGTGCATGTAGAGAAAAAGGTGGTGCTAAAGAAAATAATGGGGCAAATATAACTATGAATAAGTTATATCACCTAATTGTTTCCTTTGCCTTCAATACTTTGTATTTAATACTTGGTTCCTTAGGCCATTCATTCAATTAACATTGGTTTATGACCTACTACTTGTAGAAACTAAAACACAAACCAGTAATATAGCTCCTAGCTACCAAGGACCATTGAGACTAACAGAGTAACAGAGGAAATTGGCATGTAAACATCATAACAAAATAATATCATTCCTAGTTTATCCATGATGCTGACAAAATTCCTAAATTCCAGCACCAGATGCAAATTGTAGAATGTTCAGGATTCTCCAGGACACCATTTCCAACTAATACTCCTGGGGAACCTCTGAACACACGTTCCCCTCTCGGACTTCTCCAATCCAAATCCCAATTCAAAGTATTGGAAGTATTCCCGAGACCGACCAATTAAGTCCTGACCTCATCAGCAGACTGGGTCCAAAGTGGAAATGAGGGCCATTACCCACTGAGCCCTCCTTTATGGGAGATTCATTTAGCAAATACTTACTGAGCTCAACTCTGTGCCAGGCACTGGTCTCAGAACTGAGGACGCAGCAATAATCGAGGTCCCTTCCTTCAAGGAGCTTACATGCTAGAGGCAGAAGCCAAAACACAAAATAAACAGAGAAATGTACCCCATGTTATCGAATACTGCTAAGTGCTATGAGAGTAAATAAGGCAGAGCAATGGAGGAGAGAAGAGAAAGGGTACTTTTTAAGATAGACTACCTAGACAACATGAGATTTAAGAGAGGAGTCGGGGGAGAGCCACATGGATGTCAGGAGGAGAGTACTCCAGGCAAGAGAACACCAAGGCTTCAGGGACAGGAATATGTTCCCAAATCTCTCAGAACTGCTCCTCTGCCAGCTCCTGTCACTGACCTCACACCACGTACTCCACGTCCACCCAAACACAAGAGCAGCCTGAATTCCCATCATAGAAACTATATTTAATGTATCTCTAAAACATACATTTTCGTCTGGATATGAATTTTAAGTTGCATGAGTCTGAGTTGTTTACGAATTTCCTAAAAGTAGAACCTAAGTCTTACCAGTCCTTTCTCCAGACATCATGATTGCTACTTCCACATTCCAAACCGGGGAGCATTCCCACTTCACAGAGGAAACCAGCTAAAACAATTTCCGACAAATCGCCTCTAAGATCAGCAGCAATGTAAGAATAACCAAAAAGATCTGACATAAAACTATATGAGAGTGAGAGTCCATTTTGTTTTTAATTTTAGAATGAAACCCATTCAAAGCCCTTTTTATTTGGTACAATTAGATCCAATGATGGATCTAATTAGTTAAATTTTTAAACTAATTTAAAAATTAGTTAATTTTTTTAGTTTGGGAAATAATTCAAACATGTACACATTATGTATATACATATTTATACATTTTCCATATTTTTCTTTTCACTTGAAGCATGTAACTATACATCTGTTCACCGTCCTTTCAGTGTAGAGGCAGGTGCACAAGACACATACACAGATTTCCATTACACAGGTCTTACATACAATAATGAGAGCCAGCCTCTCAAAGAAAGCAATCTTCACTAGTAGTCAAAATGTCCTATTCTGTTGTGTTGTTCCATCGTTTGCCACTAGCCCTGTAAGACCTGGTCATTATGATGCCAATACCTTTAGTAATTCAGTAGAATTCAATTAACCATTCATTTTTTGATTTATATCTGACAAACATCTTAGTGACCAAATGTTTAACTATATGACTAGAAATACTAGCAGAAGAGTAACAACCTTAGAAAAATCAAATTCAAACTCTACCTACACAAGAAAACACATTTCTTGGGTAAACTCACCTACATACGGTATCATTTTCTCTTCATATACTTTATACTTCTTTTCCCAATTCAAAATGAACCTCTACCCTTGAAGAGAAGGTAAACAAACTAAACAGCCTTCCAGAAAAGATCCCTGAAGTTTAATTGTGTCATAACTCGACAGTTGCTGACTTAAGGAACAGATTAAAAATTACCATTTGGTTTCAATATTTGCTTAATTAACGCTCACCTACAGAACTCAGAATCCACATTCTGGTCAATCATTTCCAATCTCTTGACATTCATACTACTTAAGTTACAGTCAAGCAGTCAACAAGTATTTAATGCTCTGCCAAACTAGTGAAATAAGCATAGCAATAATAATAAATTCCTTTTAGGACTACATATTCTAGAAATGGAACATTAAAAAGAATCAGTACCTGTAGAAAGACAGAAGCAAAGACTATTAAGGAAATGTTACTTAGAAGTGCTGTTAAATGTCTTCTTTTTCTCCGTCACTTTAGAAACATCAGAAAAAATCTTCAAGATTTATTTGGAAAAAGTGATTTACCTAGAATGCATGCAAGACAATTTTATAATTGCCATTTGACTCTCAAAGATTTTTGTATTAACTTGTTGCTAAATGGAATTGTAAGCTAATAAGTACCTATTGTATTTTCCTGGATTTTTCAGTTGGGATTGTAATTAAATGAATTTATATGAGTTAACCATGTTTAAAACTATAAAATTCAGTTATTGAAAATTTTTTTAAGTCATTAACGAGTTATATTTTAAACTAATATTACAATTGTACTACATTTCTAAATTTCAGTTCCTGAAAATACACACACACACACACACACACACACACACATTTTCCCCTTTGTGGGAAAAAAACAAACAAACATTAAATTAAGAAAAACAGCTATAGGGGATTTTTAGGGTGGTGAAACTATTCTATATGATACTGCAATGGTGGACACATGTCAATATACATTTGTCAAAACCCACACACTGTACAACATAAGGAGAACCCTAATGTAAACTACAGACTTTAGTCAATAATAATGTACAAGTATTGGCTCATTGATTGTAACGAATGTACTACATCAGTGCAAGATGTTAATAATAAGGATGACTGTGGGGTGGAGGGGTGGAGACATGAGGAGCTATATGTGAACTCTGTGTTTTCCACTCATTTTTCTGTAAACCTAAAACTACACAAGAAAAATTAAGTCTATTAAAAGAGAGATTTCTAACAAACATCATGATCATCTTACCTTTGTATTAAAGTCAATCATCAAACTTAATAAAGTATCCCCCTTTTCATCAGCTACAAATTTAAAAAGTTTTAGAAATTATGCCACTATTGATGTTTTGATGCAGTAAATCTTGCCAAACCCAGACACCATCATCCGCATTACTCACTTCCTCCTTTTAGTGTATGCACCTGTACCCCATTCCAGTTTGAGGCTTGAAAATGACAGTGAACACAGGTCAAAGAGTGTCTTCAGATGTTCATTCAAATGACAAATCCAACATTTCATCCTCATCAATCATAGAGAGAAGGCACATGGTGTAAAGTAGGCCATTGACATGGAAGATGTCACAACTATAGTGCATCTATGGGAATTTAGAAGCTTGGTTTCAGAGATACTTTTTAAACAAGAAGCTTTTAAAATATAGGGTGGAGAATAATGGCTCAGTCATTAATACCTATGCAGTTCCTCCTGGGCACTTACGTAGTAAAGAAGAAATGGTTCAACAGAGGAATCAGTGTTAGGTGTTATTTTGGCATTCCCAAGCCTGGGTTTTTCACTCAGGTTCCATTTAGAACTGTCTGGTGGTCTTAATGTAATGTGCAAGGCACTTATGTCCAGGCCACAAGTTATAAATCCTTCAGACAGAACTTGCCATGAAGACCCAAGACTCCACAAGAGAAACTGAAAATAATGCTTGAAACAACTTAAAACATCAATCCAGCAGGGGTATCTGTGGTAGACCTACTACACATCTAATGCAGAAATAATTTTCCACACTAAAAAGCATTTTAGAAGTATTGATACATTGGTGTCATAGGTGTAGCAATAATTCACAGTTAAATAGAACGCAGACCTCAGAAAATGTTTCACAAAAATAAAATTATATTCCACTAGGAAATATGTTCAAAATATGAATTAAATTGTAATATCTATTTTAACAGTAAAGAAAACCAAAAATTCAGGAAAAGAAATTAGAGAAAAACATAAATTCAAAATATCCATGGTGAGGATGAAATTTTGTTACTTTCCATTCCCTTACAGTAGTTAACCTATAACTCCTATTTCTCAAAGTCAAAAGCCAGAACTAAGTAGAATTTTAAAGGTGACTCAGAACAAGCAAAAACCAAAACACCAGTGATTAGCCCAGTTGTCCAGATTATCTGTCTCTCATTAAGTTCACTATTTCATGGTTTTCAGGTTTTCTCCAGAGCTAGGACCTTCATTTTTACATTTTCTTTAAATATTTTCAGCTACCTCTTTTCTCCCTTTCTTAGTATTCCCTTTCCAACCCTCAAATTAATTTCGTTTTTGCTCAGACTCACTGTTTATTTTAAAAAGCTACTCTATTTAAAAGTTTAAGAAGAAGAGGAGCATTACTCTAAGGGAATTTCCTTTGTCAAGTAGCATAAATTAAACTCTCTAAGAATGAACACTGAAATGACTCGATGTGTTGATAGAACTCGTCTCTGCTATTCAGATTCAAACAACTGAACTATGAGCTCAGATGAGACCCCTAACTGGGGTCACCCAAGGCCTCCTAAATTGACAATAAGCCAGCCTCAAAACGTTGACTTGCCATTGACAGATGTAGCCTATCCTCTCCTCGGTTGGGCCCCTAGGACAGTTCTGGAACATCACGAAAAAAATATTTAAATGATACAAAAATTCCAGAAGCCAAATTCAAATTGTGAGGAAATAACAGAGATAGAAACAAATTTTTTTTTTTTTTTTTTTTTTTTTTTTTGCAGTACGCGGGCCCCTCACTGCTGTGGCCTCTCCCGTTGCGGAGCACAGGCTCCGGATGCGCAGGCTCAGCGGCCATGGCTCACGGGCCCAGCCGCTCCGCAGCATGTGGGATCCTCCCGGATCGGGGCACGAACCCGCGTCCCCTGCATCGGCAGGCGGACTCTCAACCACTGCACCACCGGGGAAGCCCAAGAAATATTTTAAAAGTAGAAATCTTTTTGCAGAATAAAATCAACTACCATAGGATCTGTCTGCAGCAACAGCTGTCAAAGACTTTTCTGTTCACCAGGACCATCAGGATTGTTTATTAAAACCCTACTGGCAACAGTTCTTGGACAATGGACCTAAGGGGGCCTAGAAGAACTGCATTATTAACAAGCACCTGCATAACACGATGCAAGGTATGACCATGACCTTTGTGTTATGTCTACCTTTGTCTCACCCTTTTGCTTTACCTCTACCTGGGTATCACCTGTATTACTATCTTTGGATACCAATCTGTTTCCCCACTGGTACAAAAAAAGGGATCAAAATAATCTTTACTGCCATCAGGAGCTACATACAGAAGGATGTTTTCTCTTTCGTTGTATGTTATCACTTTTTCCATCATAAAGTAAACTGTTGGAGACAGTTATGGTCATACTTATCAATCATAAGTATTTTGTCTTCTACCTAGAAAGTCATATAAATGATTTATGTTTGTTGCTAATTCTTTAAACTTAGCCGTCATTTCCAAATAAAAATACCAAGATGTTAAATATAGCTGCTGGCTAAATTGAAAAAGGGGAAGGAATGAAATGATAAGAGAAGAATCCCTGGCTCTCCTGCCAATCATACCCCTCCCTGCATTACTATCATCCTGGGTTAGTGAACTAGTGATTCTTTATCTACCCATCTAGTTCACCTACACTATCCAACTATCTCAACCCATCACCTCCCTTTGCGAGCTGAGACCTGGTCATTGTGTGCTGAGAAGCAGCCAGTCTATAAATTACAAGTCCATGTGGTTTTCTATCAAGACTTACTGGAGTCCATTCTAATATTGTCTTATAGCCTTTTTTTTCACATTTTAGAAACTAATCATATTCAGTATATTAAAACTATGTTACTTTTGTGAAAATTACTTTATACCACACTGCAACAGGTAACACTATGGTTAGAATTGTTTAGGGAGAGATTTCTTTTAATTCTGGGCTTGTGGGGAAATAACCATCTATGTCATAAATAGCTTAATTCTAAGCCAGAGCTGAGAACTAAAGTAAGTTCTGAGTAGAAGTAAGTTCCAGCATTTAAAAGATGAAACAGCATTGCCCATCAAGACTACCAACTTTGAAAAGACAAGAAACCTTGTATTGAATATCGATTAACTGAACAAAGCAAAAATTGTCAAAACCATAGGTCCTTACCAGAAACGGACTCCAGCAAACGCAGGAGACACACATTATACCCAGGAGCTGGATGACCATTTCAAAATGATGAGACCTGCCTTGTCTGTGCTGCTGACTTTTAAATTTAACTCTTAAAAGTGAAATTCCTGTGATGGCATTGCAAAAAAATGAAATACCAAGGGCTAGGAGCCCCAGAAATGAAAAAAGTAAAAGATAAAACCTATCTTCCCAGTCTTTGATGTGATCTGTTTTGTAGAAACACCAGGTCTTCGATGCTTGAATTTTATAGTCACGATGCCCAAGGATGGGCAGCAAAGCTACGAAAACAGCAAAAAAGCACACTCCACTCAACATCATTTTAACATGTTTGGATGTAATTTTCGTAGAGTGAAATATTGGTTGGGTGACTCCAATACATCGCTCAATGGCCATCACACTGCCTAGAAAAAGTGGGCACAGACCAGAGAATACCATGCAGATACCAAAAATACTGCAAAGGACGTTTGATTTGTCAAAATGGATCCAGTCTTTATCAGAAGCATATACAAAGACTGCTATAGCTCCATTGATGAGGTGCCCAAAGAAATCTGTGATTACCAGAGCACTAGCTAAAAGCAAAAACGATGACTTGTACTTCTGTCTAAATCTCTGGTATGCCTTCATGAGAATAGCAATAGCAAGGCTGTTTGATAAGATTCCCACTGTCATGAAGGTTATCGAAAAAGATATTGAAAGCTCTTCTTCCATTTGGCAAGTTGTATTTGAAAGGAGCCCGGCTGCAGGAGACACTGGCTGTTTGGAATTGTTCGTGGACATTGTTGTGGAGATAAGAGCTGGCCACTCAAGTCATCTCCCTCTCAAAACAGTGCAGGCTTGCGGTCCAGAGATCTGTAGCATAAAGACAGAGAAATTATGAGCCCTGGATAACTGTTCATCTGACATTGAAGGCCAAAGCTCCCCAGCACCCTGTGGTGGGAATCAGACTTATCTGGCCTGTCATGAGCAAGGTTGCATCATACTGAAAACAGCACACATCTGCCTGCAGTTCCACATTTCATTTTCAAGGTAAAGAAGCTACCAGAATTGAGACCCCTTGGCTAACCTCTATGGCTACTCTGCCACTGGGCACCTCCTAAACTGCCTCCTGACAATTCACTGACACCTTAAAACTCCTAAGGTTTACGAAGTCGCTTAACAAGGCTAGATTTAAACCCAGTTGAGTTTTTAAAGTATAATAGTCTATTTTAATAACTAGGTGACTTTCTAAAGTTTCTGCTTTTTTCTCTGATGAGCTTTGTCCCCAAAGTGCAGATTATTTCTTTGAGACCTATGACTGTCAGGCAGACAAAATCATCTTCTCCAAACTTTGGGAGGGTGCAAAGTGGAGCCACAATCTCACTGACGCTGCATGGGGCTTCTCTGAATAAGTTCTAAAACTATTTGATTTAGGTCAAATAACAGCAAACCACACACATCAGTGACCCCTGGAAGGCTCAGTGTTGAGTCTCTAGGAAGATTTTCTGGTCCAGCTACCACCTGTGCAGAAATGTTGGCTGATGAGAGCATAGGAGGCAGGCCGCCCTCACTGTGGGCGCATCTGCCTAGATGCTGTTGATCTAAGTTATAGCTTCAGGGTAGCTACATCCCAGGCGAATTATTTATTTGTCGTTCTTTCTCTAGTGAGTTGAGGCCTGAGTCACAGACCCTCTATACCCGCCACTACTGCCACCCCGCCCCGAGCTATTTCCACCGGCGTTTCCCCAGCAGCTTTCTGGGAGGCTAGGAATTCCGGAGCCAGCCTTTCCTGGGACCTGCCCAAGTGGGGCCGCCCGAGACTGCCCGGAGGGCGGCCGCCTCCTCCGGTCTTACTCACAGCTCGACTTTCGATCACTACTACCCCACAGCCCCCAGGCCTCTGCTTGCAACATCCTTCCCAAACCTCTTAACTGCCTGAAACTTTCTGCGATTGCTCAAACGCCAGAGGCCGATTTCCCTCCCACCCCGGGGGGCGCCAAAGGCCTGCGCTGGCCAGGATGCCGGAGTCGAAGTGTCGCGGGCGGGGAAGCAAGGAGAGGGAAGGGGATCTTTTCCTTTACCAGTTTCCCTCCTCTGAGATCCGTTCTACCCGGTCCCCAGGCGCGCACCTCAGGCTTCAGACGGATCAGACATTGCTCTGCGGGTCTCCCCAGCTTGGGGCATCTGGTCCAAACTTGTTGGCCAGCTCAGGCTAAGGTGCCCTCCGGTGCCGCCGGCTGCTGCTGCCGCCGGGCATCCGAGGTGGGGTGGCTAAACCTCAGTCGGGTGGCCAACGCGTGGGAATCCAGCCGCTGAAGGGGTGTTTACCTTGGCATCCCGGGCCGCGGGCAGGGCTCTAGGTGGAGCAGAAGAGCGCGCGGGTCCGTGGGCCATCCCGCGCCCGGCTTCGCTCCGTCGATGCCGCCGGTTCCTGGGGCTCTGCGCCGCGCTCTCGCTCCAGCTCCGGCCCGGGCTCCGACTCTGTCTCGCCGCGCGTGCTTCTGCGCGCGCTCCCAGCGCGGAACCTGCCGGGTGCGCTGGGCTCCCCCGATCCTTTAGCACCTAGCGGCGCTCACCGCCTGGGCGGGGTGGAGGGCGCGGTTGACCTCCGCCCCTTCCTCTCCGCCCCTTTTGCTTGGAGTCCAGAGCCGGACCCGGAGGGACTTGAGAACCGCGCTCGGGTGCTACGTCCCCCTCCTCAGCATCAGAGCGGCCCCCTCAGCTGCCCGACCACTTAAGGAAAAGTTTTGTTTTAAACTCATTCTCCAGCTAAAGGCGCCATCTCTACGGCTGTAAAATAGGAACAAGGAGAGCTGAGGAAAGCCTGCAGAAAGCTGTCGTGACAGCGTCTTGAACTGTCAGATTGCAGATTGCAGACACTTCCTCCCAAATCCAGCTCAAAAAGGATAAAGAAACCAGGTAGAAGGAAAGAGATGGTGTATTTGGGCTTAGGGACCGACATCCCCAGGAAGTTAAAAACAGGTATTCGGGCCACGTGTTGTCAATGGAAAGTCACTGCCTTAGGATTCACTGTCACTTAGAGGACTGGACTGTTCCTAGCTTTCTAAAGAATGTGAGAAGGGAAAGGGATAAGCAGTATTCTCACAGGACACATGCAGATAAAGCATTAGTAACATTTTAATGATCAAAAAAGCCCAATGGTGAGAGAATTTCTAGTGGTATGTTTACCCAAAGAGATGTGACTCTTAAATTTTGTGGAGATTATTTTTATGATCAAGTAAAGAAAAATCCACTACTTCATTAGGAATTATAATTTGAGCCATTTTAATGCTGTAACCACTTTTTGCTAATATTGTTTTGATCTGTACCTATTAACTATCTCATTTTTATAGCTAATCACTTATGGAAATCTATTACTGACCTTTGCTCTTTTATCAGTAAAATATTGCCACGGCTTTTGTGAAAAACCAATGCCACATGGAAATAAACTCTCTTTTCTCCATTCTAAAATCAGAAAGGGCCTCTAAATTCCTAGAAATTGGAAAAGATCATAAAGTGCTACAGTGAGATAAAATAAATTAGCCATTAACTATAGAAAAGAATGATTGCACAGCTTTCCCCTGTGGTAAATATTGAGGGTTTTTTTTAATGATATGATCATAACTTGTAAAATAAACTGTTACTCAGGTATGGTCAGGGAATTGAAAAATTTGGTTAACCAAATATTCTGGTTAGTAGAGAAATATTACATCTGGATGACCAGTGTCCAAAAAACAACTATGTAATAAACCACATGGAAAATGTGCATGACACAGAGAACTATTCTTTCCTTTAGTGATTAACAGCACTTAATCACATTAGATGCAATTACCTATTTACTTATGTCTCTCCCACTGAATTGAATTCCTGCAGAAGTCTCATTCATCTCTCTGTCCTCACCCAGGACTATGCCTGGTCACTTATCCAACGCTGTCTGAATTCATCAGTGTTATAACTGACATTTCCAGTATCACACTTCAAAATCTTGAACAGTCCCCATCTCTCACTGGCACATCTCACTAACAACAGCTGCTCAATCTACTGGGTAAAGAAAGAGAAAATTCTCGTTAATGCAATTTCAAGTCATAATATTTATTATGTAATATATTCAAAACATTATTAATTTAGTTTTCAAAGTACTAGATAAATCCTATTAAAAAAAAAACTTTCCAATACAGAAACAGGAAGAAATAGAAAACAGAAATAGAAATAGAAAATGTAAGTAGACCAATCACAAGCACTGAAGTGGAGACTGTGATTAAAAATCTTCCAACAGGGCTTCCCTGGTGGCGCAGTGGTTGAGAGTCCGCCTGGCGATGCAGGGGACATGGGTTCGTGCCCCGGTCCGAGAAGATCCCACATGCTGCAGAGCGGCTGGGCCCGTGAGCCATGGCCGCTGAGCCTGCGCGTCCGGAGCCTGTGCTCCGCAACGGAAGAGGCCACAACAATGAGAGGCCCGCAAAAAAAAAGCATCCACTTCACATGTATTCTTGGAGTTCCTTTTTTAGAATCCATTCCTTAATCGACACATTTCACCTGAGTCTCAATAAAAGATTCTAAAGCATCTACATCTCTTCTCAAGATAGAAAGAATATATTAGTATCAGTAGAAAAGGCTACTAATTTATATGGAAGATTAAACAGCTAACTAACTACTCTTAAAAGAAAAAAATATATGTCTGGCCTTATCACACCCAAATCTGATCCCCTATTCCAAGTTCCCAATGGCAGCCTCTGACTGCTTATATAAGGAAGACTAGCTGGCCAATCAGCAGATGAGAGAAACAAACAGATCAAAAATTGTGTGTGGGGGGAGGGGATGGCTGATAAACTTCTGAAAAGTGGTAGTTGGTATTGCTACTGCTAAGTGGACGCACATAAAACTCTTAATTTATACATTCATTCAACAAATTTCTTGAGCACCTACTTTGTGTCAGGCACTGTTTCTAAGAGGCAGAGGTACAGCTGTGTGGACAAAGAATCCAAGCCCCTGCTCTGGTATGGCTTCTAGGCTGGGGGAGGTACTTACTTTTGTGGAGCATCTGTCCAAAACCCTGATGTGATTTGGTGGCTTCCCTTTAATGGAGGCAAAGCTGATGTCAGCCTGTCTGCAAGGAGATAACATACCATGACAGGTGTGTACCTGGCAATCATCTTCATTCAGGATTAGATGCAGTTCACTTTGCTCAGAAGAGTGTGCACATTATAATTAAAGCCAGAGAAACTGGGACTCAGTGACACTGAGGCTGAAATTAAAACTCCATAAAAATCAAAGGGAGTGTTGGAAGTTGATTTTTATAGTTTTAATAAAACTGTCTAGGAAAACTTTTCTGGAACTTGCCATTGACATTAATACTAGAAACTACGCCCAGTTTGGTAGTAATGAAACTAATAACAACTTCTTTTGTCTTTTTACTTTTATTATGTAACTCTTTGAAACACGAAAAGTAACATACATAATGCATTTGTAAGTTGTGAATTATAAAATAAACACCCATGCACCTACTATCCAATTTAAGGACGGCATTAATTTCCTAGGACTGCTGTTACAAAGTACCACAAACTGAGTGGCTTAAACAACAGAAATGTATTGTTTTATAGTTTGGAGGTTAGAGTCCAAAATCAACGTGTTGGTTAGTTCCTTCTGAGGGAGAATCTGTTCCATAACCCTGGGCTAGCTTCTGATGAATTTCTGGCAATCTTTATTGTTGCTTATCTTGTAGATGCCTCACTCCAATCTCTGCCCTTCATCTTCACGTGCCATTCTCTCTCTTTGTCCTCACGTGGCCATCTTCTTATAAGGAGCCCAGTCATATTGGATTTGGGATCCACCCTACTCCAGTACGACCTGATCTTAATTGATTTCATCTGCAACAACCCTATTTCCTAATACAGTCACACTCTGAGATACCCGGGGTTGGGGCTTCAACATATTTGAGGGGAGGGCGGGGAGTAATTCCATCCATAACAAGGGCTAGACTAGAACATTACTAATATCGTTACATCTATCTGCATATTTCTGCCTCCATTTCATTCCTCTGTATCCATCCCCCAGAGATAACCCCTATCCTGAACTGTTTGTCATCATTCCCTTGCCTTTTATTGTTTTATCACATAAATAACCAGATGAACCAATATGTAATTTAATTTTCCTTGTTTTGTAACTTAACCTTCTGTAACTTGTTTCTTTAATGCAAGATTTATAAGATTCACACATATTGTATACAGTAATAGTTATTCATTTACAAAATTCTATAGTCAATGTTTGGATATCCAAATTTTTAGAATATCATCCTATTAATAACCATTGGGATTATTTCCAGTTTTTTGTTCTTAGGAAATAATCTACTATGAATAATCTTGTATTTATCACTTTGTGTAGGAGTTTCTCTAGGATATATACCTAGAGTGAAATTACTGGGTCATAGCATATGAAAATGTCTAACTTGCCAAGATAAGGCTGTGCCTAAGAGATTTCCTTTACATTTGTGATAACACTTGCAATTGTCTATCTCTTTAATTATTACCAACCAGATGGTTGTAAAGTGATATCACATTGGGAAACTAAATTATATTTCTCTTTGCATTCCTGTTTCTTCTTCTGTGAAATATCTGTTTGTCTCTTTTGTCCAAATTTTTACTGGGTTATTTATCTTCTTATTAAATCTTTATGTGTTCTAGATACTAATCCTCTATCAGTTGTAGAGCAAACATCTTTTTCCAAATCACAGCTTGCCTTTTCATTTTCTTTACTATCATTTCTTTGCTATCATTTTTTTTTACAAGCAGTGCTTAATTTAATGGTGTCAAATTTAAATATTTTTAATCTCACATTTTATGCTGTACTCTAACATTTTTTGTGTCACATTTTAAAATGCCTTCCAGAACCTGGATTATAAAGATATTCTACTATACATTTTCTAAATGTTCTAACATTTTTGCCTTCCACGTTTGAGTCTTTAATCCTTCAGATAATTATTTTTGAGTATTTGTGAAGTAGGAACCCAGGGTTTTTCTCCATATGGATAACCAACATTTGTGGTGCCATTATTAAATGATCCCACTATTATGAGTTGAATTGTGTCCCCCAAAATGCAAATATTGAAGTCCTAACCCCCAGCACCTCAGAAAGTGACCTTATTTGGAGATAAGGTCTTTACAGAGGTAATCAAGTTAAAATGAGGCCATCAGGGTGGGCCCTAATTCAATCTGATTGGTGTCCTTATAAAAAGGGGAAATTTGGAGACAGACACACAAGGAGAACACCATGTGAACATGAAGATGACCCAATTACATGCCATGGAAAGAGGCCTGGAAGAGAATCATAGCCCTCATAACCCTCAGAACGAACCAATGCTGCCAACACCTTGATTTTGGACTTCTAGCCTCCAGAACTGTGAGACAATACATTTCAGTTGTTTAAGTCACCCAGTTTGTGGTACTTTGTTATGGCAGCCCTATCAAATTTGTACATCCTCCCTTCCCCACTAATCTGAAACATATATCTCTCACGGACCGAGTTTCCATATATGCATGGGGAAATTATTATTCATTGACAGACCTACCATGCTCAGTGGTTCCCACTGGACTCTGGTCCCCCTTGGAAGTACTATTTGGGAAGTGCTATTGTCATCCTTAGGATAAACTCTGAATTCTTTAAGGGTGGTTTTCAAGGCTCTTCCTAATCTATCCCCCTACTTCTGCCCCGAGGTTTAACTCTCATTCCTCACTGCTCAAACTCTTTGCCTCAGCAACACTGACATCCTCAACTCCTACAACCTGTCCCTTGGCCTTCTGCCACCTCTATCTTTAGCAATCTTCCTCCAACCCCTCACACATTGCCTGATCCCTATTCAGGCTTCAGTGCTCAAAAGTTATTGTGGTTTCTGTGCATCATGCTAACTGCATGTCTATCATTGCCATTGTATTTCCAGCACCTTGCACATGCTGTGGAAGTGCTCATGAATGAGTGAATGAATGAATGAATGAAGTAGACATACTACAGAAGTGGAAACCCAAGCACAAAGAAGTAACTTGCCTGATTAGAGTGGCAAGTACATGTGACAAAACCAAGTCTATCTGACCACAAAACCCATATTCTTACCAACACTTCGTATTGCCTCTGGGTTTAATAAAACATAAAGTGCTGTCCTTTATGCACAGGGTTTGTTGCTGCTAAGCCTACCACAAGAAGGACAAATGCCTGTATTGTTTTTCTTTTGGTGCAAGAAGTTTTTCAATAATCCATCTACATCCTTTCACAAGATCCAAGACCCACAATGCCACTTTTTTAGCACTGATGTTTTTGTTAACTCTTCAAGACAGGCAGAATGGAAAGTCTATGAGGTGAAAAGATGGGAAAGGTTGGAAGGAAGCAGAATAGCAAGACAATATTTATTGACTTCCTGCCCTGTGCCCAGCACTGTGACAGGCTCTTTAAATGCACACATCAACACCATCAGATGGTCATTTTATCCTCATTACACAGAGGAGAAAGGAAGAAACCGAAGCCCAAAAAACATAAATTCTTTGTCCAAGATCACACAGCTATGATGAAAGTGAGATGCAACCCAAACCATGAGGTGCTCAGCAATTTCTGCTTCATTCAGGGACAGGGGGCCATGCAGATCCTCTTAAAACTCCCGTCTATTCCCACATCTCCCCATCAGCCTGGACCCTGTCCCTGGCTAGTCCCTCTGGAGCCCTGGATGCCTATCACCATTCACTATTTATTCTACAAGTTTATTAGACTCAAACTGAGCAAGGTGTTATGCTAAGGACTTTTCAGATGCAGGGATCATGTAGCCCCAGCTTCTGCCTTCAAGAAACTTAAAATCTAAACTAGTATGCTAGTTCTTGTTAATGACCGATTTTTCACTTTTCTTTCCATTTCACCTTCATCCTTTTCCTGGCTCCCATTTGCCCTTTTGATACTTTTCTTCCTGATTTATTTGACTTCAATATTTCATATAGATAGCTAGGATCCAACTAAGAAGCAAATTTAATCCACCCAGTAAACTATCATTTTTAAGTGGCCCTGAGCAGGTGAGACACAAGACATACAGTGTTTGACAAAAGTGAAAGTGGCAAGCAAGAGTTTGCATCAGGGGAGAGAATGGACCAGATGCAGCATCACAGAAATGCCTGAAGGCACTGGGGACCCCACAGGGGCCAAAAAGGAAGACAGTGTTATGCAAAGAAACTTTGTCTCCTTCACTATTTTTTGCATGCTTGCATATGAAAAGATATAGAATTTACATCTGTTGAGAATTGGCTGTGTCTCAATGCTAAACACTTTACATATATATTCAAGTAACTTACCCTAGAACTCTATTTAAAAAGGCAAAATCATGATCTTCGTTTTGCACAGAGGCAACTGAGGCACAGAAAGATTAAGGGGTTAAATTGCTTAATGGTAGAGGAGGAACTCAGTACCAGGTCTGTTCAACTCCTTGACCCTAACCCCTGGCCCAACCGCCTCCCTGAAAATGATAAGCTGTCAAGACGTCCCCGCACGCTGTGGTTGGACACGCAGGGTTTTCCCAGTATTGGCAGCTGTCACGGAATGTCCTTTGTGGCTAAGTAGTTATCAGGGGTCATCTTGATTCCTCATCTGCATTCAGTGTTTGTCCAGGGTTTTCACGTGAATGTTGCTTCAGTGAAGTTTCAAAACACCCGCACCCAAATCCAGAGCAAATCTGAAACCACCATGAAAGATGATGAGACCATCCTTGCTAAAGACAAGAAAACCTCCCCTTAAAAAAACATTAAAAATGAGTCCCTTGAACTGCAATTTAAGTAAAGAGAGCTTGAAGAAGAAAATAGTGATAGGTTCACTGTTCCTCCAGCTCAGCACAAAAGGGATACTGCTTTTCTTGAAAGATGGAGCCATCTCAGCTGTGGAAACAGTAGCCACAAGCCGAGCTCCAGAGTAGGGCTGCCTTCTTGGGCAGGCAGCCAGTGCGACCTTGAAATCACTTCATCATTTTATCTTTGAACTTGTGTATTTAAGTGAAGTGCAGTGGGACAATGGAGCCTGCACCAAGGGCTTAGACCTCCAACTCCTGTACAATCCCATCTCCCTGCGATGGGCCTCCCTGGGATGGGTTCTTGGCCACTCATTCCCCTGTCCCAGACCTCAGCCAGTCTCCTCTGACACCCCCAGCAGGTGACTGCTGCCACTCTTTACCTGGGAAGGGGCCTGGCCACGAGCTTTGGTAGGGTGGAGATCAGGCACACACTCTGGCATCTCTGGGCCAAACATGGCTGCTGCCATTCCCACTCCGGGTGAGACTTGTCTGGGCCAGGGCAGGACAAGCCTCTCACCCCCTCAACCAGGTACTGAGCACATCCTGGCACAGAGGTTTAAGATCTTGAGGGTTCTCCCATCTACCGTGGGGTGGGGCAGTGGGCCCGTGGAAACAGGGAGCCACCTGGCTAAACTCCCTTGGCCCAAGTCCCCTACTGGGACACTGCACATGGGTCCCTTGTTTGAGGGGAGGAGGAACCCAGTAGCCATCAGGCCCCAGCAAATGCATACACACCTCAAATCACAGAACGGGCCCCTTGGGTATCTGTGAGGGTTTTGCACTGGCCCCTATGCCCCGAGGGCTCCCTCAGCCAGCTCCAGGCTGCCGGATTTTCTCTTCTTCCTTCCAACCTTCCTCATTCAGTCTTGAGTTTGTCTCTGACCAGCTAGAGGCACCCTTGAAGGACAAGCCACAAAATACAAATTGTGTAATTTCGGTGACTCCACCCCAAAGTGAAATGTGATATTTGCGTTTGAATTGGTATTGCACCATATAGAGAACAATAAAATTCATGCTAGTAATGTATTATTTTAGTTTCTATTTTCTTAGAACATCAACTAGCAAATAAACAACACCAAGACAAGGCCAGAGACAGACCACAAAGGAAGGAAAAGCTTTATATTTTAGTACCTTTGCCCTTTTTCCTGCTTTTTGCATTTCTTTCTCAGCTTACACACATTGAACACTGGATCCTAGTCATCTGGGTACCTCTAGGCTATAACATATAATCAATAAACATTTGGTAAGTGAATGAATAAATTCCTGTAACAACTTTTCCCTTATGGCACTAAAAGCTTTCTACCTGCTAAACTGACAGAGAGGCTGTGTCATCTATATTTTTGTATCTTCCCTAAAACTTAGCACATTTCCTTTGTTGATGATCATTAGAGTGTATTGAATCACCACATACATTTGTGTTTTCCCTTGTCTCAGTAACCATATCTCTCTAGACAATGTGAAGTGGAGATCAAAATTATAGGCTGAATAAATTAAAACCAAAAAATACTCTCAAGTTATCCAACACACAAGGCAGAAAAAAAAATTAAGAGGAAAAGTCGTTCTCAGACTGAATTGTGCAACTTATTAGCCACGTTCTCCACAACATGTTTCCTACCCAGACAGAGCTGAGGCATCACATCTCATTTTCAAAAAGGCCACTTAGAACTTATTCTAATGTGGTTGACATTGTTTCTTCTTCTATCGTAAAACAATTTTTTTAATCAAATTGAAGGTTGAAAGCTCTGTATGGTCATGACTATCTTTTAATTCAAAAAAAAATTGGCTTTCAGAGTGTGACTTTTCTGACTGTAAGAGGCTCTCATCTTGTGAAAATGTCAGCCAGAGGCATTTTTCACTAATCAGAGGGAACAATGCTGCTGTTAGAATGCTGCAGCCTTGACAAATAGAAACTTGGCTCTTTTCACACATGCTAAGAGTTTGTTCTTTCACATCATCATAACTGAGAATAAATCTCTATTCTCAACAGGACAATCATCAGACAGAGATGTCTCCCTTTCCAGAACACCTCTCTTGCACATTGACTACCTTCTGCGTCTCTGCCACAGCTGATGGTTTAAACACAATTGAATGAGGGTCAAACTTTGTCTCAAAATGTGAACATTCTCCTGACATCTCTGTTCCTTTAGACAATCCCAGGTATCCAGCAGGTCAATATATTAGTCATCTTTGATGCCCCCTCTCTCCCTACCCCACCGATAGCTCAACATACCAACTCAGTCACTAATTAGCTGATCATCTTGGACAAGTCACTGGACTCCTCTGATCTTCAGACATCTCATCTACACACTGGAGAACAACAGGCAAGGGAACAGAAAAGAGAAATGACTAGGCTAGAATGCTCTTTAGGATTCTGTATTAGTTCTCCAGAAAAACAGAATCAATAAGGTGTGTGTGTGTGTGCTTGTGTATGCGTGTGTGTGTGCATATATACATTACATATATATATTACACATATTATATATATAAATTATATATAAAGTATATATTATATACATATATATGTAATATACTACATGAGTGTTCAGCCCACAGGCAGAGACCCAGAGGACCATGCTCCAGTTCCAGTCTAAAGGCAGACCACTGGAGAATTCCCTCTCACTTGGGGACGCCTGCCTTTTTGTTCTAATCAGATGTTCAGTGTATATACATATACACACACAACTTAGTGGCTCTGTTTCTCTGGAGAACCCTGATACAAAATCCTAATCCTACTGCTTGGCCTCTACATGAAAACGACCCTCCCATACACCATGAGGGTGGTCAGGGCACCAGCAGTTAGATAGCATTCCATACAGAGAACCAGTCACACAAGGAACTAGAGGACAGAATAAAAAACCAAGGGAAAAGCCTGTTTGTAAAGAGTGGGTGAATGAAGTGGAATTAGTGTAAGTCAGCCCACCGGACATGCACGTGCCTAGGACTCTTCCCACATACCCCATGGGCAAAGTCCACTCCAGTTCCCCTTTGCTTGTGGTCTGAGTCCACCGACCGCTCCATCAGGACAAGCCCAGGAATCTGCTAGAGAAGATTCTAACAAAGACAGGCACTCCCTGCTAATTCTACCACTGGTTTACTAATTTATTCAACAAATGTTTATGGGTTTAGCTTGAACAAAATTCTGGATACGATTCCAGACTTTCTGGAGTAAGTTTGCCATCAAGTTATGCAGCTAAAATTTAAGTGGGCAAGAGGTCTTTGATAGAATTGGTATGGTAGACATCACCCAAATATAACATGTGAAGAAGAAAGAGGAGTTGAGCTCATAATCACACCACATCTACAGGTGATTTTAGAACTTAACCACATCAGGGTGTGGTATGGAAAATACTTTGGGTAAACCAGGCTACCTCTGAAAGCCTGAAGGTACTTGGAATATGAAATGAACCACTGGGCCAGGATTAGGTTGGCAATCACTGTGTCATTGTGCCTTCAACTTACCAAGATATCTGCTCCAATTGGTCAGTCCAGGCTGTTCGGCCATGAGGGCCTGAGGCTGACCCATCCAACTAAAATGTATTGATAGTTACCCCTGCCTCACATGTGGAATCTGTCCGTTTCAGGTACATTAAATCCAGATATAGACTATACCAAAACTGCACTGTAATCCAAAACCATATGCTAGAAGAAGAAAAAAATTAAGAAGAAATTATTTCGTCAGAATTGTGAAGTTTGACCTTAAAATAATCAATCAAAACTTTATAAAATAAAAACAGGCAGTGATATCCGCTGAAATTCAGTTTAAGTACAGTCCTTATGTATTTACACTCAAAAGCAATGGAAAACTATTGTCTCACACACATCATCAGTTAATTAATTTCACTCTTCCTAACTGGTGTTTCAAAACTAATTTAGAAGATGTCTCTGGGTCTAGGGTTATCCCCTAGTTTACCCTATCAATAATTTTTTTCAATTGAAGCCTATTTAACTTAACTGACCAGATATTTATCATCTTCTAGAAAATACCTTCTAGCAAATCTGTAAAATGGTTTCGTTTTCCTAACTGTAGACTTTACGGTGGCTTACACGATCAGCTTGCAACTACCTCTCTCATCATCCTTCTCTACCTCATCATCTTAATCACCCTGGCTTTTTTTCCTACCTTAGGGCATGTGTACTGTTGTTCTCTCCGACTGGAATAATTTTCCCACAGATATCCGCTTAGCCAACTCCTTTACCAACTACATGTCTTTGTTGAAATCTCCCCTTCTCAATGAGTTCTATTCCTAGTTATACTGTAAACTGTTCCCCCCATGCCTCACCAGCACCCCTGCATGGATCAGACCCTCTCCATCCCTCTTACCATGCACTACGTTTCCTCTTTTCCATAGTACTTATTAACTTCTAACATAATATATGATTTCTTTCTTTATTGTAATTATTATTTGCTCTCTCCCCCTCTAGGATGACATCTCCGTGAATGCCTTAGTATCCCATGGCTGCAATAACAAACTACTTCAGACTCGGTGGCTTAAACAACATAAATGTGTTCTCTTATGGTTCTGGAGCTCAGAAGTCCAAAGCCAGTTTCACTGGGCTAACACCAAGGTATCAGCAGGGAGGCTCTGATGAGAGGATCCATCTCTTTCTCTTTTTCAACTTTTAGAAGCCACCCTCATTTCGCGGCTTGTGGGCCCTTCCTATACCTTCATAGCACATCACTCCAATCTCCACCTTCTCCTCTCCTGAAGGAAAATCTCTCTCTGCCTCCCTCTTGTAAAGACATTTGTAATCACATTTAGGGCTCACAGGGATAATCCTGTGAGGCTAACCTCTCGTCTCAAGGTCCTTAACCTAATCCTACCAGCAAAGTCCCTTTGCCACAGAAATTAACATATTCACAGCTTCCTGGGACTATGTCAACTTCTTTGGTGGGCATTTCTCACCCTATCCCAACGAGGATAGGAATTCTGTCTGTTTTGTTCCCTCAGGTTATCTCAACCCAAACCTGGAACACGGTAAGGACTCAATAAATACCAGTTGCATTAATAAAGTTAAATTGTATAAAGTGAAATCATACAAGTAGTTTAAAATATTTAGTTGAGAATTTGACTGTATCATATGTGATCTTGAGAAGCATTCACAGAGAATTTCACAATGTGGTAAAGGCATCCAAAGAAGCCGTACTGCCTAGCGTTATTCACACAATTACTTTACCTCTGCCACATCTTAGAACATTTCTTTCTGTGAAAGAAATGAAGTCTCTATTGAATTGAATCACCCCTGAATGATTAGATTGAAATATGACCCCCTTTTGTTTCCTTTCTTTAAAATTATTCCACCTTTTCGTTTTGTCTATATGCTGTACAATCTCTGTGAAGGACTACTTCTCGGGGTACATACATTCAGAGTTACTAATTCAGAATGTTTAACTAACCAGTCAACAGTTATTGAATGACATATTAGTCTTGGCATGCTTTTAAAATGCTACCTCACAGAATTACCTCACAGAATTCCAACTCCAGATAATAACCCACACTATTGACTCTCAAAAATGTATATTTTACGGGTGATTATTTGAGATTCATAAACCTTGTGGAAACAACCAGGAGCAGTGGTCACTCTCAGTTAATAACTATTATATCTTTAATCCACCCTCTTAAGCAATTTATCAAGCTATGGATATAGGCTTTATTTATTTATTCATTCATCTTGCTCCACAAAAGATCTGACTGTAGCCTAAAGGGGGTTGTTTTAATAAACAGATGGCTAATAAAAAGGCAAGTTTATTTTTTAACTTATTTTTTATTGAAGTATAGTTGATGTACAATATTAAATAAGTTACAGGGGCACAATATAGTAATTCACAATTTTTAAAGATTATATTCTATTTATAGTTATTATAAAATATTGGCTATATTCCCCGAGTTGTACAATGTATCCTTGTAGTTTATTTTATGTCTAATAGTTTGTTAAATAAAAAATGAGGAGTTCCGGGAAGATGGCGGAAGAGTAAGACGCGGAGATCACCTTCCTCTCCACAGATACACCAGAAATACATCTACGCGTGGAACAACTTCTACGGAGCACCTACTGAACGCTGGCAGAAGACCTCAGACCTCCCAAAAGGCAAGGAACCCCCCACGTACCTGGTTAGGGCAAAAGAAAAAACTAAACAGAGACAAAAGAATAGGGACGGGTCCTGCACCAGCGGGAGAGAGCTGTGAAGGAGGAAAAGTGTCCACACACTAGGAGCCCCTTCGCGGGTGGAGACTTCGGGAGGCGGAGTGGGGGAGCTTGGGAGCCGCGGAGGAGAGCACAGCAACAGGGGTGCGGAAGGCAAAGCGGAGAGATTCCAGCGCAGAGGATCGGGCCGACCGGCACTCACCAGCCGAGAGGCTTGTCTGCTCGCCCGCCGGGGCGGGCGGGACTGGGAGCTGAGGCTCCGGCTTTTGTCGGAGCGCCGGGAGAGGACTGAGGTTGGCGGCGTGAACACAGCCTGCAGGGCGTTGGTGCGCCGCGGCTGGCCGGGAGAGAGTCTGGGGAGGGGTCTGGACCTGCCGAAGAGGCAAGAGACTTTTACGTCCCTCTTTGTTTCCTGGTGCACGAGGAGGGGGGATTGGGAACGCTGCTTGGGAGAGCTCCGGAGACGGGCGCGAGCCGCGGCTAAGAGTGCGGAGCCCAGAGACGGACATGGGACGCTAAGGCCGCTGCTGCCGCCGCCAGGAGGCCTGTGTGCGAGCGCAGGTCACTAGCCACACGCCCTTCCGGGGAGCCTGTGCAGCCCGCCGCTGCCGGGGTCCCGGGATCCGGGGACGGCTCCCCCGGGAGAGCGCACGGCGCGCCTCAGGCTGCAGCGTCACGCCGGCCTCTGCCGCTGCAGGCCCGCCCTGCACTCTGTGACCCTCCCTACCCCCCGGCCTGGGTGAGCCAGAGCCTCCAAATCAGCGGCTCCTTTAACCCCGTCCTGTCTGAGCAAAGAACAGACGCCCTCCGGCGACCTACACGCACAGGCGGGGCCAAATCCAAAGCTGAGCCTCTGGGAGCTGTGAGAACAAAGAAGAGAAAGGGAAATCTCTTCCAGCAGCCTCAGAAGCAGCGGATTAAAGCTCCACAATCAACTTGATATACCCTGCATCTGTGGAATACCTGAATAGACAACGAATCATCCCAAATTAAGGAGCCCTGTGGATGAAAGGCTCTTGGTGCTGCAGCCAGGACTCAGTGCTGTGCCTCTGAGGTGGGAGAGCCAACTTCAGGACACTGGTCCACAAGAGGCCTCCCAGCTGCACATAATATCAAACAGCAAAAATCTCCGAGAGATCTCCATCTCAACGCCAGCACCCAGCTTCACTCAACGACCAGCAAGCTACAGTGCTGGACATCCTATGCCAAACAACTAGCAAGACAGGAACACAACCCCACCCATTAGCAGAGAGGCTGCCCAAAATCATAATAAGTCTACAGACACCCCAAAACACACCACCAGACGTGGACCTGCCCACCAGAAAGACAAGATCCAGCCTCATACACCAGAACACAGGCACTAGTACCCTCCACCAGGAAGCCTACACAACCCACTGAACCAACCTTAGCCACTGGGGACAGACTCAAAAAACAACAGGAACTACGAACCTTCAGCCTGCAAAAAAAAAAAAAGGAGACCCCAAACACAGTAAGATAAGCAAAATGAAAAGACAGAAAAACACACAGCAGATGAAGGAGCAAGATAAAAACCCACCAGACTTAACAAATGAAGAGGAAATAGGCAGTCTACCTGAAAAAGAATTCAGAATAATGATAGTAAGGTTGATCCGAAATCTTGGAGATAGAATGGACAATAGAATGGACAAATTGCAAGAATCAGTTAACAAGGACCTAGAAGAACTAAAGATGAAACAAGCAAAGATGAACAACACAATAAATGAAATTAAAAGTACTCTAGATGGGATCAATAGCAGAATAACTGAGGCAGAAGAACGGATAAGTGACCTGGAAGATAAAATAGTGGAAATAACTACTGCAGAGCAGAATAAAGAAAAAAGAATGAAAAGAACTGAGGACAGTCTCAGAGACCTCTGGGACAACATTAAACGCACCAACATTCGAATTATAGGGGTTCCAGAAGAAGAAGAGAAAAAGAAAGGGACTGAGAAAATATTTGAAGAGATTATAGTTGAAAACTTCCCTAATATGGGAAAGGAAATAGTTAATCAAGTCCAGGAAGCACAGAGAGTCCCATACAGGATAAATCCAAGGAGAAATACGCCAAGACACATATTAATCAAACTGTCAAAACTTAAATACAAAGAAAACATATTAAAAGCAGCAAGGGAAAAACAACAAATAACACACAAGGGAATCCCCATAAGGTTAACAGCTGATCTTTCAGCAGAAACTCTGCAAGCCAGAAGGGAGTGGCAGGACATATTGAAAGTGTTGAAGGAGAAAAACCTGCAACCAAGATTACTCTACCCAGCAAGGATCTCATTCAGATTTGATGGAGAAATTAAAACCTTTACAGACAAGCAAAAGCTGAGAGAGTTCAGCACCACCAAACCAGCTCTACAACAACTGCTAAAGGAACTTCTCTAGGCAAGAAACACAAAAGAAGGAAAGGACCTACAATAACAAACCCAAAACAATGAAGAAAATGGGAATAGGAACACACATATCGATAATTACCTTAAATGTAAATGGACTAAATGCTCCCACCAAAAGACACAGATTGGCTGAATGGATACAAAAACAAGACCCATATATTTGCTGTCTACAAGAGACCCACTTCAGACCTAGAGACACATACAGACTGAAAGTAAGGGGATGGAAAAAGGTATTTCATGCAAGTGGAAACCAAAAGAAAGCTGGAGTAGCAATTCTCATATCAGACAAAATAGACTTTAAAACAAAGACTATTAGAAGAGACAAAGAAGGACACTACATAATGATCAAGGGATCAATCCAAGAGGAAGATATAACAATTGTAAATATTTATGCACCCAACATAGGTGCACCTCAATACATAAGGCAAATACTGACAACCATAAAAGGGGAAATCGACAGTAACACATTCATAGTAGGGGACTTTAACACCCCACTTTCACCAATGGACAGATCATCCAAAATGAAAATAAATAAGGAAACACAAGCTTTAAATGATACATTAAACGAGATGGAGTTAATTGATATTTATAGGACATTCCATCCAAAAACAACAGAATACACATTTTTCTCAAGTGCTCATGGAACATTCTCCAGGATAGATCATATCTTGGGTCACAAATCAAGCCTTGGTAAATTTAAGAAAATTGAAATTGTATCAAGTATCTTTTCTGACCACAATGCCATGAGACTAGATATCAATTACAGGAAAAGATCTGTAAAAAATACAAACACATGGAGACTAAACAATACACTACTTAATAATGAAGATATCACTGAAGAAATCAAAGAGGAAATCAAAAAATACCTAGAAACAAATGACAATGGAGACACAACGACCCAAAACCTGTGGGATGCAGCAAAAGCAGTTCTAAGGGGGAAGTTTATAGCAATACAAGCCCACCTTAAGAAGCAGGAAGCATCTCGAATAAACAACCTAACCTTGCATCTCAAGCAATTAGAGAAAGAAGAACAAAAAAACCCCAAAGCTAGCAGAAGGAAAGAAATCATAAAAATCAGATCAGAAATAAATGAAAAAGAAATGAAGGAAACAATAGCAAAGATCAATAAAACTAAAAGTTGGTTCTTTGAGAAGATAAACAAAATAGATAAACCACTAGCCAGACTCATCAAGAAAAAAAGGGAGAAGACCCAAATCAATAGAATTAGAAATGAAAAAGGAGAGGTAACAACTGACACTGCAGAGATAAAAGAGATCATGAGAGATTACTACAAGCAACTCTATGCCAATAAAATGGACAATCTGGAAGAAATGGACAAATTCTTAGAAAGGCACAACCTGCCAAGACTGAATCAGGAAGAAATAGAAAATATGAACAGACCAATCACAAGCACTGAAATTGAAACTGTGATTAAAAATCTTCCAACAAAGAAAAGCCCAGGACCAGATGGCTTCACAGGCGAATTCTATCAAACATTTAGAGAAGAGCTAACACCTATCCTTCTCAAAGTCTTCCAAAATATAGCAGAGGGAGGAACACTCCCAAACTCCTTCTACGAGGCCACCATCACCTTGATACCAAAACCAGACAAGGATGTCACAAAGAAAGAAAACTACAGGCCAATATCACTGATGAACATAGATGCAAAAATCCTCAACAAAATACTAGCAAACAGAATCCAACAGCACATTAAAAAGATCATACACCATGATCAAGTGGGGTTTATTCCAGGAATGCAAGGATTCTTCAATATACGCAAATCTATCAATGTGATAAACCATATTAACAAACTGAAGGAGAAAAACCATATGATCATCTCAATAGATGCAGAGAAAGCTTTTGACAAAATTCAACACCCATTTATGATAAAAACCCTGCAGAAAGTAGGCATAGAGGGAACTTTCCTCAACATAATAAAGGCCATATATGACAAGCCCACAGCAAACATCATCCTCAATGGTGAAAAACTGAAAGCATTTCCACTAAGATCAGGAACAAGACAAGGTTGCCCACTCTCACCACTCTTATTCAACATAGTTTTGGAAGTTTTAGCCACAGCAATCAGAGAAGAAAAGGAAATAAAAGGAATCCAAATCGGAAAAGAAGAAGTAAAGCTGTCACTGTTTGCAGATGACATGATCCTATACATAGAGAACCCTAAAGATGCTACCAGAAAACTACTAGAGCTAATCAATGAATTTGGTAAAGTGGCAGGATACAAAATTAATGCACAGAAATCTCTGGCATTCCTATATACTAATGATGAAAAATCTGAAATTGAAATCAAGAAAACACTCCCATTTACCATTGCAACAAAAAGAATAAAATATCTAGGAATAAACCTACCTAAGGAGACAAAAGATCTGTATGCAGAAAATTATAAGACACTGATGAAAGAAATTAAAGATGATACAAATAGATGGAGAGATATACCATGTTCTTGGATTGGAAGAATCAACATTGTGAAAATGACTCTACTACCGAAAGCAATCTATAGATTCAATGCAATCCCTATCAAACTACCACTGGCATTTTTCACAGAACTAGAACAAAAAATTTTGCAATTTGTATGGAAACACAAAAGACCCCGAATAGCCAAAGCAATCTTGAGAACGAAAGAAGGAACTGGAGGAATCAGGCTCCCAGACTTCAGACTATACTACAAAGCTACAGTTATCAAGACGGTATGGTACTGGCACAAAAACAGAAAGATAGATCAATGGAACAGGATAGAAAGCCCAGAGATAAACCCACGCACATATGGTCACCTTATCTTTGACAAAGGAGGCAGAAATGTACAGTGGAGAAAGGACAGCCTATTCAATAAGTGGTGCTGGGAAAACTGGACAGCTACATGTAAAAGTATGAAATTAGATCACTCCCTAACACCGTACACAAAAATAAGCTCAAAGTGGATTAAAGACCTAAATGTAAGGCCAGAAACTATCAAACTCTTAGAGGAAAACATAGGCAGAACACTCTATGACATAAATCACAGCAAGGTCCTTTTTGACCCACCTCCTAGAGAAATGGAAATAAAAAGAAGAGTAAACAAATGGGACCTAATGAAACTTAAAAGCTTTTGCGCAGCAAAGGAAACCATAAAGAAGACCAAAAGACAACCCTCAGAATGGGAGAAAATATTTGCAAATGAAGCAACTGACAAAGGATTGATCTCCAAAATTTATAAGCAGCTCATGCAGCTTAATAACAAAAAAACAAACAACCCAATCCAAAAATGGGCAGAAGACCTAAATAGACATTTCTCCAAAGAAGATATACAGAGTGCCAACAAACACATGAAAGAATGCTCAACATCACTAATCATGAGAGAAATGCAAATCAAAACTACAATGAGATATCATCTCACACCAGTCAGAATGGCCATCATCAAAAAATCTAGAAACAATAAATGCTGGAGAGGGTGTGGAGAAAAGGGAACCCTCTTACACTGTTGGTGGGAATGTAAATTGATACAGCCACTGTGGAGAACAGTATGGAGGTTCCTTAAAAAGCTACAAATAGAACTACCATATGACCCAGCAATCCCACTACTGGGCATATACCCTGAGAAAACCATAATTCAAAAAGAGTCATGTACCAAAATGTTCATTGCAGCTCTATTTACAATAGCCCAGAGATGGAAACAACCTAAGTGTCCATCATCGGATGAATGGATAAAGAAGATGTGGCACATATATACAATGGAATATTACTCAGCCATAAAAAGAGACGAAATTGAGCTATTTGTAATGAGGTGGATAGACCTAGAGTCTGTCATACAGAGTGAAGTAAGTCAGAAAGAGAGAGACAAATACCGTATGCTAACACATATATATGGAATTTAAAAAAAAAATGTCATGAAAAACCTAGGGGTGAAACAGGAATAAAGACACAGACTTACTAGAGAATGGACTTGAGGCTATGGGGAGGGGGAAGGGTAAACGGTGACAAAGCGATAAAGAGGCATGGACATATATACACTACCAAACGTAAGGTAGATAGCTAGTTGGAAGCAGCCGCATAGCACAGGGAGATCAGCTCGGTGCTTTGTGACCGCCTGGAGGGGTGGGATAGGGAGGGTGGGAGGGAGGGAGACGCAAGCGGGAAGAGATATGGGAATATATGTATATATATAACTGATTCATTTTGTTGTGAAGCTGAGACTGACATACCATTGTAAAGCAATTATGCTCCAATAAAGATGTTAAAAAAAATAAAATAAAATAAAGTGCAGTTAGGTTTCAGAATAAAAAAAAAAAAAAAAAAAAAAATGCAAGCTTATAGTGGAAAGCAGCTGCATAGCACAGGGAGATCAGCTCAGTACTTAGTGACCACCTGGAGGGGTGGGATAGGGAGTGTGGGAGGGAAGCTCAAGAGGGAGGGGATATGGGGATGTATGTATACATATAGCTGATTCACTTTGTTATGCAGCAGAAACTAACACAACCTTGTAAAGCAATTATACTCCAATAAAGATCTAAAAAAAAAAGACAAGCTTAGAATTAAAAATCAGGGCTGGGCAAAATACAAATAAGAGAGTAGGATAGCAGGGAAACTTATCAGCATTATAAAGCAATTTGTCAGCATTATAGAGTTACTGTATTTGAGTCTCATATTTGGATCTAAGCTTCTTAATAGGTCTCTTGTAAAGGAAGAAATAGTCATACAGTTGTTTCAGACAAAGAAGGAAGGGAGAAATGCCAGTTCTTTAAGGTGGGGGGTGAGGACTGTTCCTAGCACGTGAATGAGAGATACCATGATGGGAGATGTATAACATGATGTGACATGTAATGTGCAAAGGTGAATAAGCACACTAGAGTCATAAAGATCTGGGTTTGAATACTGGCCCCACTACTTAACCTCTGTAAGCCTCAGTTTTCTCACCTGTTAACAGAGTTTTTTTTTAAAGTCCCTACCTAAGAGTATTATTGTAAAGAGTAAATTATGTCTTCCATGCAAAGCAATTGAACATGGATAGCAATATCTACCTTAAAGGATTGCTGTACAGACTAAGTGATGCAAGTGTGTCAGGCACACGATAGACACTGCACCAAAAGATTCAAGCAATCTTGGCTATTATTAACATCCACTAGCATTTTATGTCTAAGATAAATGTCCTACCTGGGAACCTAACTGGAAGCTTAAATTTTAATGTGAGGTTCTAGTGTACTGTTTTATATTAATAACAATGGGCTGAAATTAATTTGACAATTTCTAAATATATTGCCAACTTTGCTATAAATAACGGTAATATCTAATATTATCGAGTGTCTGCCATACAGCCAGACATTGTTCCCAGTAATTCACACATACCATATCATTGAATCCTCACTACAACCCTATAAGGAAAATACTATTCTGTTCCTCATTGTACAGTTAAAGAAACTGAAGTTCGAGAAGTCTAAATAGCTTGCCTAACCAAGTCCAGCAAGGAAGTAACTGATAACTCTAGTTCTCTCCAAATTTGATGGAACAAATTGTCACAACCTTATAATAATAGCAGACTGGAAAGTTCAATGAGAGAACATCTAATGTAACTCCTCATTTTAAAGATGGAGAAAGAAGTCCCAGAAGACACTGGGGACTTGTCCAAGATCCTCAGGTAATTATGGCAAATTAACATAAGAAGATCTTCACTCTGTGGGGGAGAGTGTGTGAGTGGGGAGGTAGCCAATAACTCTCCATGGCTGGGAGAGTTGTGGTTGGTGGGTGCATTCAAATGTATGAGGAGAATGGCTCCAGTACTCCTCTGCTGCAGCATACACTTGACCTTCAAAAACAATTCAGTGAAAAGAATTAATTAATTAATTAATTAAACTTAATTAAACTTAACATTAAACTTAATGTTTGACTAAATATGATGCTTCCGTTCTAGTGGCTCATTTGATCTCCACATTAGGCAGAGCCATTGTCTTATTATCCGCACGAACTTAGTAATGAAGCACAGCCTTAACCATCAGGAGCACAGTAAGCCGGGCCCCCTGTTTTGCCACTTTGTCTTGATCTCCTGCTCTGCGATTAACAAGATGGCTAGATCTCATTCAATTAGAGCAGTCTCTTTATTTCTCTCAGTCATTCATCAGACAACTAATAATGGTTCTCATCGAGTATTGCACACTTTGCAAATTCTTAACATTGCCTGTTTTCATAAGTAAACTTTAGGTGGTCATCTGCCTGCTTGGACTTTCAGAAGTAATCAACATTTTTGAGCCTTTTCTATGGTCTGAAGAACTTTCTTAAGTACTTTACTTATATTAACTCGCTAACATATTTTATTCTCAGGACTGTACAATGAGGCAAGTGCTATTTTTATCCCAATTTTGCAGATGAGGAAATTACCAAGAGGATAAGTAATGTGTCCAGGGTATCAAAGTTGGTAGGTGGTGGATTGAGAGAAAAATTCAGGCAGTAATATCCAGAGCTTGCGTTCTGAATCAAATTCTACTAACTAACCCCACGGCAAATATGCCAAAAGAAACTGGAATATATTATTACTGTCATTTTGTTCTAACAAAACGGAAGTGATCAAAAGAGAAAAAGGCAATATGTAAGAATGGAATTCTTCTCACTGAAGAATTTGTACATTGTGCCCTGAAAGGTTAGCTCATCTGCCTCTGTGTTCATCCCAAATTTTCAAACATTGGTACTTGGAACTAGTATTTATAGAGCACCCACCAGCTAGGCGCTGTGCTAGACATGGAACATGATAATGTCCTCTTGTAACTAATGAGTCCACAAGCTAGGACACTGCTTGGTGCTCACTCAGAGCTTAACCTCACATACAGCAGCTGCGCTCTCATTCTCTCTAAAAAATCCAACATGGGATCAAGGATGAAACAATATATGGTCAGGAGGAGTAAGAATTAAAGGATCTAGCAAAACTTAGAGCACAATCACTACATGTTGTTACCCATTTTATGATATACAACACTTTACGAATTCATAATATTTCCTCACATTAAAATTTTAATGATGTAATGTATATTATTTATATTTAAAATATTTTATATATTCATAACATTTCTCACATTAAAATTTCATTGAAAACTTTAATAACCTTTTCTCACTTCTTTTTTTTTTTTACATCTTTATTGGAGTATAATTGCTTTACAATGGTGTGTTACTTTCTGTTTTATAACAAAGTGAATCAGTTATACATATACATATGTTCCCATATCTCTTCCCCCTTGCGTCTCCCTCCCTCCAACCCTCCCTATCCCACCCATCTAGGTGGTCACAAAGCACCGAGCTGATCTCCCTGTGCTATGCGGCTGCTTCCCACTATCTATTTTACGTTTGGTAGTGTATATATGGCCATACCACTCTCTCACTTTGTCACAGCTTACCCTTCGCCCTCCCCATATCCTCAAGTCCATTCTCTAGTAGGTCTATGTCTTTCTTACCATCTTGCCCTTAGTTTCTTCATGACCTTTTTTTTTTCTTCTTAGAAAAAAGACACATATATATGTGTCAGCATACGGTATTTGTTTTTCTCTTTCTGAATTACTTCACTCTGTATGACAGACTCTAGGTCCATCCACCTCACTACAAATCACTCAATTTCGTTTCTTTTTATGGCTGAGTAATATTCCATTGTATATATGTTTCACATCTTCTTTATCCATTCATCTGTCGATGGACACATAGATTGCTTCCATGTTCTGGCTATTGTAAATAGAGCTGCAATGAATATTTTGGTACATGACTCTTTTTGAATTATGGTTTTCTCAAGGTATATGCCCAGTAGTGGGATTGCTGGGTTGCATGGTAGTTCTATTTTTAGTTTTTTAAGGAAACTCCATACTGTTCTCCATAGTGGCTGTATCAATTTACATTCCCACCAACAGTACAAGAGGGTTCCCTTTTCTCCACACCCTCTCCAGCATTTATTGTTTGTAGATTTTTTGATGATGGCCATTCTGACTGGTGTGAGATGATATCTCATTGTAGTTTTGATCTGCATTTCTCTAATGATTTATGATGTTGAGCATTCTTTCATGTGTTTCTTGGCAATCTGTATATCTCCTTTGGAGTAATGTCTATTTAGGTCTTCTGTCCATTTTTGGATTGGGTTGTTTGTTTTTTTTGATATTGAGCTGCATGAGGTGCTTGTAAATTTTGGAGATTAATCCTTTGTCAGTTGCTGCATTTGCAAATATTCTCTCCCATTCTGAAAGTTGTCTTTTCGTGTTGTTTATGGTTTCCTTTGCTGTGCAAAAGCTTTTAAGTTTCATTAGGTCCCATTTGTTTATTTTTGTTTTTATTTCCATTTCTCTAGGAAGTGGGTCAAAAAGGATCTTGCTGTGATTTATGTCATAGAGTATTCTGCCTAGGTTTCCCTCTAAGAGTTTCATAGTGTCTGGCCTTACATTTAGGTCTTTAATCCATTTTGAGTTTATTTTTGTGTATGGTGTTAGGGAGGATTCTAATTTCATTCTCTACATGTAGCTGTCCAGTTTTCCCAGCACAACTTATTGAAGAGGCTGTCTTTTCTCCATTGTGTATTCTTGCTTCCTTTATCAAAGATAAGGTGACCATATGTGCGTGGGTTTATCTCTGGGCTTTCTATCCTGTTCCATTGATTTATCTTTCTATTTTTGTGCCAGTACTATACTGTCTTGATTACTGTAGCTTTGTAGTATAGTCTGAAGTCAGGGAACCTGATTCCTCCAGCTCCGTTTTTCTTTCTCAAGATTGCTTTTGTTGTTCGGGATCTTTTTTGTTTCCATACAAATTGTGAAATTTTTTGTTCTGGTTCTGTGAAAAATGCCATTGGTAGTTTGATAGGGATTGCATTGAATCTGTAGATTGCTTTGGGTAGTAGAGTCATTTTCACAATGTTGGTTTTTCCAATCCAAGAACATGGTATATCTCTCCATATCTTTGTATCATATTTAATTTCTTTCATCAGTGTCATAATTTTCTGCATACAGGTCTTTTGTCTCCTTAGGTAGGTTTATTCCTAGATATTTTATTCTTTTTCTTGCAGTGGTAAATGGGAGTGTTTTCTTACTTTCACTTTCAGATTTTCCATCATTAGTTTATAGGAATGCTAGAGATTTCTGTGCATTAATTTTGTATCCTGCTACTTTACCAAATTCATTGATTAGCTCTAGTAGTTTTCTGGTAGCATCTTTAGGATACTCTATGTATAGTATCATGTCATCTGCAAAGAGTGACAGCTTTACTTCTTCTTTTCCGACTTGGATTCCTTTTATTTCTTTTTCTACTCTGATTGCTGTGGCTAAAACTTCCAAAAGTATGTTGAATAATAATGGTGAGAGTGGGCAACCTTGTCGTGTTCCTGATCTTAGTGGAAATGGTTTCAGTTTTTCACCATTGAGGATGATATTGACTGTGGGTTTGTCACGTATAACCTTTATTATGTTGAGGAAAGTTCCCTCTATGCCTACCTTCTGCTGGGTTTTTATCATAAATGGCTGTTGAATTTTGTCAAAAGCTTTCTCTGCATTGATTGAGATGATCATATGGTTTTTCTCCTTCAATTTGTTAATATGGTGTATCACGTTGATTGATTTGCGTATATTGAAGCATCCTTGCATTCCTGGTATAAAACCCTGCTTGATCATGGTGTATGATCCTTTTAATGTGCTGTTGGATTCTGTTTGCTAGTATTTTGTTGAGAATTTTTGCATCTATGTTCACCAGTGATATTGGCCTATAGTTTTCTTTCTTTGTGACATCTTTGTCGGATTTTGGTATCAGGGTGATGGTGTCCTCGTAGAATGAGTTTGGGAGTATTCCTCCCTCTGCTATATTTTGGAAGAGTTTGAGAAGGATAGGTCTTAGTTCTTCTCTACATGTTTGATAGAATTCACTTGTGAAGCCATCTGGTCCTGGGCTTCTCTTTTTTGGAAGTTTTTTTTTGTTTTGTTATTTATTTATTTTTTTTTTTTGCGGTACGCAGGCCTCTCACCATATTGGCCTCTCCCGTTGCAGAGCACAGGCTCCGGATGCACAGGCTCAATGGCCATGGCTCACGGGCCCAGCTGCTCCACAGCATGCGGGATCTTCCCAGACCGGGGCACGAACCCATGTCCCCTGCATTGGCAGGCGGACTCTCAACCACTGCGCCACCAGGGAAGCACTGTTGGAAGATGTTTAATCACAGTTTCAATTTCAGTGCTTGTGATTGGTCTGTTCATATTTTCTATTTCTTCATGGTTCAGTCTCAGGAAGTTGTGCATTTCTAAGAATTTGTCCATTTCTTCCAGGTTGTCCATTTTATTGGCATAGAGTTGCTTCTAGTAATCTGTCATGATCCTTTGTATTTCTGCACTGTCAGTTGTTACTTCTCCTTTTTCATTTCTACTTCTATTGATTTCAGTCTTCTCCCTTTTTTTCTTGATGAGTCTGGCTAATGGTTTATCAATTTTCTTTATCTTCTCAAAGAACCAGCTTTTAGTTTTATTGATCTTTGCTGTCGTTTCCTACATTTCTTTTTCATTTATTTCTGATCTGATCTTTATGATTTCTTTCCTTCTGCTAACTTTGGGGTTTTTTTGTTCTTCTTTCTCTAATTGCTTTAGGTGTAAGGTTAGGTTGTTTATTTGAGATGTTTCTTGTTTCTTAAGGTAGGATTGTATTGCTATAAACTTCCCTCTTAGAACTGCTTTTGCTGCATCCCATAGGTTTTGGGTCATTGTGTTTTCATGGTCATTTGTTTCTAGGTATTTTTTGATTTCCTCTTTGATTTCTTCAGTGATCTCTTGGTTATTAAATAGTGTATTATCTAGCCTCAATGTGTTTGTATTTTTTACAGATTTTTTCCTGTAATTGATATCTAGTCTCATAGCATTGTGGTCAGAAAAGATACTTGATACGATTTCAATTTTCTTAAATTTACCAAGGCTTGATTTGTGACCCAAGATATGAGCTATCCTAGAGAATGTTCCATGAGCACTTGAGAAGAATGTGTATTCTGGTTTTTTGGATGGAATGTCCTTTAAATATCAATTAAGTCCATACTGTTTAATGTAGCATTTAAAGCCTGTGTTTCCTTCTTTATTTTCATTATGGATGACCTATCCATTGATGAAAGTGGGGTGTTAAAGTCCCCTACTATGATTGTGTTACTGTCGATTTCCCCTTTTATGGTTGTTAGTACTTGCCTTATGTATTGAGGTGCTCCTCTGTTGGGTGCATAAATATTTACAATTGTTGTATCTTCTTCTTGGATCGATTCTTTGATCATTATGTAGTGTCCTTCTTTTTCTCTTCTAACAGTCTTTATTTTAAGGTCTATTTTGTCTGATATGAGAATTGCTACTCCAGCTTTCTTTTGATTTCCATTTGCATGGAATATCTTTTTCTATCCCCTCACTTTCAGTCTGTATCTGTTCCTAGGTCTTTATTGTGTCTCTTGTAGACAGCATATATACGGGTCTTCTTTTTGTATCCATTCAGCCAGTCTATATCTTTTGATTGGAGCATTTAATCCATTACATTTAAGGTAATTATCGATATGCATGTTCCTGTTACCATTTTCTTAATTGTTTGGGGTTTGTTATTGTAGGTCTTTTCCTTCTCTTGTGTTTTCTGCCTAGAGAAATTCCTTTAGCATTTGTTGTAAAGCTGGTTTGGTGGTGCTGTATTCTCTCAGCTTTTGCTTGTCTGTAAAGGTTTTAATTTCTGCATCGAATCTGAATGAGATCCTTGCTGGGTAGAGTAATCTTGGTTGCAGGTTTTTCCCTTTCATCACTTAAAATATGTCCTGCCTCTCCCTTCTGGCTTGCAGAGTTTCTGCTGAAAGGTCAGCTGTTAACCTTATGGGGATTCCCTTGTGTGTTATTTGTTGTTTTTCCCTTGCTGCTTTTAATAATTTTTCTTTGTAATTAATTTTTGATAGTTTGATTAATATGTGTCTTGGTGTGTTTCTCCTTGGATTTATCCTGTATGGGACTCTCTGTGCTTCCTGGACTTGATTAATTATTTCCTTTACCGTATTAGGGAAGTTTTCAACTATAATGTCTTCAAATATTTTCACAGTTCCTTTCTGTTTCTCTTCTTCTTCTGGGACCCCTATAATTCGAATGTTGGTGTGTTTAATGTTGTCCCAGAGGCCTCTGAGACTGTCCTCATTTCTTTTCTTCCTTTTTTCTTTATTCTGCTCTGCAGTAGTTATTTCCACTATTTTATCTTCCAGGTCACCTATCCGTTCTTCTGCCTCAGTTATTCTGCTATTGATCCCTTCTAGAGAATTTATAGTTTTATTTATTGTGTTGTTCATCACTGTTTTATTTTTGCTCTTTAGTTCTTCTAGGTCCTTGTTAAACATTTCTTGTATTTTCTCTATTCTATTTCCAAGATCTTGGATCATCTTTACTATCATTATTCTGAATTCTTTTTCAGGTAGACTATCTATTTCCTCTTTATTTGTTAGGTCTGGTGAGTTTTTGCCTTGCTCCTTCATATGCTGTGTTTTTCTGTCTTCTCATTTTGCTTAACTTACTGTGTTTGGGGTCTCCTTTTCGCAGGCTGCAGGTTCATAGTTCCCTTTGTTTTTGCTGTCTGTCCCCAGTGGCTAAGGTTGGTTCGGTGGGTTAGCAGGCTTCCTGGTGGAGGGGACTAGTGCCTGTATTCTGGTGGATGAGGCTGGATCCTGTCTTTCTGGTGGGAAGGTCCACATCTGGTTTTGTGTTTTGGGGTGTCTGTGGCCTTACTATGATTTTAGGCAGCCTCTGTGCTAATGGATGGAGTTGTGTTCCTGTCTTGCTAGTTGTTTGGCATAGGGTGTCTTGCACTGTAGCTTGCTGGTCGTTGAGTGAAGCTGGGTCTTGCCATTGAGATGGAGATCTCTGGAAGATTTTCACCATTTGATATTAGGTGGAGCTGGGAGGTCTCTTGTGGACCAGTGTCCTGAACTTCGCTCTCCCAACTCAGAGGCACAGCACTGACTCCTGGCTGGAGCACCAAGAGCCTTTCATCCACACTGCTAGAATAAAAGGGAGAAAAAAATATAAAGAAAGAAGGAAATAAGATAAAAATAAAATAAAATAAAGTTATTAAAATAAAAAATAATTATTAAGAAAAAAATTTTTAAGTAAAAAATAAAAGACGGACAGACAGAACCCTAGGACAAAAGGTAAAAGGAAAGCTGTACAGACAAAATCACACACAGAAGCATACACATACAGACTCTCAAAAAGAGAAAAAGGGGGGGGAAAATATATATATATATATATATATATATATATATATATATATATACTGTTGCTCCCAAAGTCCACCTCCTCAATTTGGGATGTTTTGTTGTCTATCCAGGTATTCCACACATGCAGGGTACATCAAGTTGATTGTGGAGATTTAAACCGCTGCTCCTGAGGCTGCTGGGAGAGATTTCCCTTTCTCTTCTTTGTTCGCACAGCTCCCGGGGTTCAGCTTTGGATTTGGCCCCGCCTATGCATGTAGGTCACCTGAGGGCGTCTGTTCTTCTCTCAGACAGGACGGGGTTAAAGGAGCAGCTGATTCGGGGGCTCTGGCTAACTCAGGCCGGGGGGAGGGAGGGGTATGGAGTGCGGGGCAAGCCTGCGGCAGCAGAGGCCAGTGTGACATTGCACCAGCTTGAGGCGCGCCGGGTGTTCTCCAGGGGAAGTTGTCCCTGGATCCCGGGACCCTGGCAGTGGCGGGCTGCACAGGCTCCCCGGAAGGGAGGTGTGGATAGTGACCTGTGCTCGCACACAGGCTTCTTGGTGGTGGCAGCAGCAGCCTTAGCATCTCATGCCTGTCTCTGGGGTCCGTGATGATAGCCGCGGCTCACGCACATCTCTGGAGCTCCTTTAAGCGGCGCTCTTAATACCCTCGCCTCACGCACCAGGAAACAAAGAGGGAAGAAAAAGTCTCTTGCCTCTTCAGCAGTTCCAGACTTTCTCCCTGACTCCCTCCTGGCTAGCCGTGGCGCACTAGCCCCCTTCACGCTGTGTTCACGCCACCAACCCCAGTCCTCTCCCTGCGCTCCAACCGAAGCCCGAGCCTCAGCTCCCAGCCCCGCCCGCCCCGGTGGGGGACCAGACAAGCTTCTCGGGCTGGTGAGTGCCGGTCGGCACCAATCCTCTGTGCAGGAATCTCTCCGCTTTGCCCTCTGCACCCCTGTTGCTGTGCTCTCCTCCGTGGCTCCGAAGATTCCCC
Source organism: Leucopleurus acutus (assembly GCF_964270905.1). NCBI lineage: Eukaryota > Metazoa > Chordata > Mammalia > Artiodactyla > Delphinidae > Leucopleurus > Leucopleurus acutus. Next base: position 124,988,975 of record NC_139143.1, read on the forward strand.
GCTCCACCACCCGCAGTCTCCGCCCACGAAGGGGCTTCTAGTGTGTGGAAACCTTTCCTCCTTCACAGCTCCCTCCCACAGATACAGGTCCCGTCCCTATTCTTTTGTCTCTGTTTTTTTCTTTTTCTTTTGCCCTACCCGGCTACGTGGGCAGTTTCTTGCCTTTTGGGAGGTCTGAGGTCTTCTGCCAGTGTTCAGTAGGTGTTCTGTAGGAGTTGTTCCACATGTAGATGTATTTCTGACGTATTTATGGAGAGGAAGGTGATCTCCGCATTTTACTCTTCTGCCATCTTGAAGCTCCTCCCTTCTCACTTCTTTTTAAATCAACCTGTTTCCGTATGAAATATGGACTTACATAAATAGTCTTCCAGGGCTTCCCTGGTGGCGCAGTGGTTGAGAGTCCGCCTGCCGATGTAGGGGACACGGGTTCATGCCCCGGTCCGGGAAGATCCCACATGCCACGGAGCAGCTGGGCCCGTGAACCATGGCCGCTGAGCCTGCGCATCCGGAGTCTGTGTTCCACAACGGGAGAGGCCAAGCAGTGAGAGGCCCGCGTACTGCAAAAAAATAAAAAATAAAAAAAATAGTCTTCCATACTTTTGCAAGCTAAAAAAGTATATACCAGACATCATTCTATTGCAATTTTCTCCTTGGTTTCTCAAGGTCATTTCACAACTGAATTTCTTATGGATGTCATTTGGGGTAAAGAATCAAGAAGCTTGATGTCCATTTTAGAGTCCATCGGTCTCCCTTCCACTCAATCCCTGCACTGTTTATTGAAGCTTAAGATAAGCATAGGACTCCCCTGGTAGTGAAGTCGTTAAGAATCCACCTGCCAATGCAGGGGACACAGGTTCGAGCCCTGGTCCGGGAAGATCCCACATGCCGCGGAGCAGCTAAGCCTGTGTGCCACAACTACTGAAGCCTGCGTGCCTAGAGCCTGTGCTCTGCAACAAGAGAAGCCACCACCACAATGAGAAGCCTGCGTGCCACAACGAAGAGTAATCCCCACTTGCCGCAACTAGAGGAAAGCCCACGTGCAGCAATGAACACCCAACACAGTCAAAAATAAATACATTTATTTTAAAAAGATAAGCATAACGCTAACTATTACAGAAATGCAAATCAAAACTACAGCAAGGTATCACCTCATACCATTCAGAAAGGTCACCAACAAAAAGTCTACAAATAAATGCTGGAGAGGGTGTGGAGAAAAGGGAACCCTCCTACACTGTTGGTGGGAATGTACATTGGTGCAGCCACTATGGAAAACAGTATGGAGGTTCCTTAAAAAGCTAAAACTAGAGTTACCATATGGTCCAGTAATCCCAGTCCTGTGCAAATATCCGGAAAAGACAAAAACTCTAATTCAGAAAGTTAGATGCACCACAGTGTCATAGCAGCACTATTTATAATAGCTAAGACATGGAAGCAAACTAAATGTCCATCGACAGATGAATGGATAAAGAAGATGTGGTATATACATTCAATGGAATATTACTCAATCATAAAAAAGAATGAAATAATGCCATTTGTAGCAATATGGATGGACCTAGAGATTATCATACTAAGTGAAATAAGCCAGACAGAGGAAGACAAATATCATATGATATCACTTATATGTAGAATCTAAAAAATGATACAAATGATCTTATTTACAAAACAAAAACAGACTCACAAACATAGGAAACAAACTTGTGGTTACCAAATGGAAAAGAGGGTGGGGGAAGGATAAATTAGGAGTTTGGGATTAGCAGATACAAACCACTATATACAAAATAGATAAAAAACAAGGTCCTACTGTATAGCCCAGGGAACTATATTCTATACCTTTTAATAACCCATAATGGAAAAGAATCTGAAAAAGAATATAGATATAAATATATATAAAATATATATAGAGAGATATATCTGAATCACTTTGCTGTACACCTGAAACTAACACAACATTGTAAATCAACTATACTTCAATTTGAAAAATAAATAAAGCAAAATTTTAAACTGAAAAAGAAAAAAAAAAAGGATAAGCAGCACACATTTCTCTGAAGCTGTATTACACACTAAGAGCACAGGTCCTGGCACCAACATTCCTGTTTCAACTCCAGCTTCATCATGTACTAGTTGTGACCTTCAGCAAGGTACTTGATCTCTCTGTGCCTTGATTTCCTTAACTGCAAATGGGGGATAATAACAGAGCTACCACTAGTACTAATACTCTTCAATATGCACCAGAATGGGAGATCTGGCTTTTAAAACATTGAAATACTTTCATGCCAATAGATAACTAGGTGCCAACTCAAGCATTGCAGTGCCCATGCACACAGCCTCCACCCAGGCCACACCCCCTGGGTCGCCTCTATATCGGAAACGTTGAATTTAAACATTGAAAAGCTAACGCTTTAAATAGCAGAAACCTGGCTACCCTGCTCCAGCTCAGTGCCCTGAATCCATTCCAATGGGCCAGAACCCATACATAGCATCAATTCTTCAGGCTATTTGAAAGACAAAGCAAGTGCTTCTCAGACTAGTGAAAGTCAAGCAGTGAGAAGAATCCCTCTGAGAAAAGCTCACTTGTAAATATGTGAGCTTATTAATATTAATAATACAAAACAAATAGCTTTTCTTAGAATTACAAATATGAAAGGGTTAAGAGTACATCTAATAACAAGTGATGCTATGTGTAGATATAGTTATATTTCTCAGAGTGTAAAATATGATCTTTTCTAACATAATAAATGCTTATTTAAAGTGTCTTTTCTCTAGAGTCCAATAAGAAATTAATTAAGTAGTAAGAGCTCTTTAACACCAATAAAAAGTAAAAGTAAAGTTTTAAAATAATAGTTCAGAGAGGGTTTTTTTTTAAGTATTAGATTGAATATTTGAGGAAAAAAAGTTGCATAACTCAATCTTTAAAAACATTTCATTTTAAAATTATTCAAAAAACTGTATTTATAACGTGACAGCATTTTCTGTCTCCTAATGGTTCCCAGGGTTCTAAGTTCAAAAACAGAATTTGCATACCTTTGTGTGTGCAGTGTGGAGGGTGAGGTAGGCTGAAACTGGTACAGGCTAAAATAACCAGCTACAAATAAGAAGTAACAACCAATGGCTCAAATGAATTCACTTTCTTTTAAAACCAAATAACAATTAAGGAAACGATTTTTAATTACTGAAGCAGTAACAATCTTAACTGTGAAACTATTACTATGCCCACCAGCATTTTCTGTCTACAAGCACTGAAGACAGATTTTATGATTCATAGCTCTCAAAATTCTTCCTTGGTATTTTTATGAGGTTTGAGATGATAATTTTATAAAAACTAAAGCCTAAATTCTCTGGACATCTTCCAGAAAAGAAAGGTTTAGGGATAATATGAAAAATAATGTTAGCCATTCACCAGCATCTGTAGAAAACTCAGGAATGTAGACCAAGTGATTCAGAGTGACAGAAAGCAGAAGTCCAAAGACTCTGGGAGGATTCCCCCCAATTCCGGCTGTTCCCAGCAGCTGCAGGCAGCTGACCTGGCAGGGCAGAAGTTTGGCACTGAGCAGTCCCATTCTCCCAACCCACAGGGCCTATGGGGATAAGTGAGTATTAAACGTCTCTGAACTGACTGTGCAAAATGTTCCAAACAAATGCTTGGGTCTTACTCTCATTTCCCCGATTAAAAAAAGGAAGAGATGAAAAAGTTCCATTTGAAAAGTAGTCATTTTTCATTGTTCATCAAAGGAAAACCTGAAAATATGTATGATTCTAATTAGATTTTCTTTTTTGCTGTTTAAAAAACACAGTTTACAAATGGCTAATGGAAACTTAGGAATTTTAGCTAATAGCAATATGTTTTACTTATTATTTTTTAAGTAGAAGTTCAAAAATTTCAAAATAAAAATATATATTATGATTAGATTGAAAATATTTCCCAAGAAATGACAAGATAAATGTTCATGAAGAAAAAATATGTTCATGAAGATAAATTTTTTTAACTTTTCCTATTGTTTTAATGAATATTACAAATCTTAATATGCACACTTAAGAATAAAAATATCAAGTTGCAAAAAAATTGGATCACAAAATATCACTCCCCTACTCCTCTCTCCTTCCCTTTTTGAGGTAAAAAAATAGTTTGTGGAAAGATCATAGAAATATAAAGCATACTAGAAGGTAGAATTAAAAAGAATAAGATAGTCTAGGCAGAGAGAAGTAACACTGACAAAAATAATTATTTGCAAAATTTTCATAACTGTATAAGAAATTGTACAACTGAAATCCATAGGTTCCCTGTCATAAGATATCATTAAAAGTGAAAATTTATTTACTTAACAAATAATTTTTGAGGCATTGCTATGGCATTGGGTAACACTCTGAGAATATAGCAGTGAACAAAACACCAAAATCCCTTCCCTTGGGGAGCTTTCATTCTAAGGGAGGAGACCTGGGTCCTGGAACTAGCTGTTCCCTCTGGCATAACTGCTCTTACCGTGTTTTCTGTCGACTCCCTCTCGTACTTGAGGTCTCCAGTTTGGAGGTAATCAGACTAGCTCAGGAAGGATATGATGGTAGCTTGGAACCAGGTGGTGGAAATGTGATAAGTGGTTGAACATATTTTGAAGGTAGAGTCAGTAAGATTTACCAATGGATTTGACACAGAGTGGAAAGAAGAGCCAAAATGCCTCCAAGACCTTGGCCAAAGCAACTAAAGGATGGAGTTCCTATTAGCTGAGAAAAGTAAGACTGGGGTAGAGAAGGTTTGGTGAGGGAGGCAGGAATTCAGTTGCAGATATGTTAAGTTTTAGATGCCTGTTAGAACTACAGGTAAAAGTGTTGATCAGGCAATTGCATACATAAGCTTGGAGATCCGACTGAAGATGTAAATATGGGGACTGTCTACCTAAAGATTATGCTTAAAACTAGGGAACCAAATGTGATCACCAAAGGAGTAATAAGTATAGACAGAGGTAAGAAGAGGAAGGGCTTTTATACTGAGTTCAGGTTGATGACGAGGGAACAGAAAAAAAAAAAAAAAACTAAGAAGCAGCAGATACGTAGAAGGCAAACCAGACAGACGTGATATTCTGCGGGCGGGGGGGGGGGGGGGGAGTAAAGAAAAAAAAGTAAAGGTAAAGGACAAAAAAGTAATCAACTATGACAGATGCTACCAGGAGGTCAAATAAAGTTCTAAGAATTGATGTTTAGGAAAGTGGAAATATCTGGTGACTTAGACAACAACAACTAAATACTATATTAAACTAAATATTATACTAATACTATGTATATTAGTATACATACTATACTAAGTACTGTATATTATGAACTACATACTATATATAAATCAATATATATTAAATACTAAATACTGTAATTTGTTCTTTGTGCCGTATTATGAGAAAGTCTGGAAAGTGAGTTATGAAGTCAGGTCTCAAACCCAGGTCTTCAGACCTCAAATTTTGTTTATACAATTTATATAATCTTAGTATGTATAGATAAGCGCCAACGATATTTTGATCTGCAGGGCACTCGTATGTGGCTGTTTAGGTGCCCAACAAAGGGAGCAAGTGGGCCCCTAAGTGTGTGAATTTGCAAAGCTGGGATCATACTGTGTACTATCGTGTAGGCTACTTTTCTCTTGTACCACATTGCAAACATTTCTCATGAGGTCGCATTTGGAGACTGTTGGCATGTAGACAGTTTTTAAAATCGTAGGTGAGAGTGAAATAACCTTGGAAGAAATAAAGATAAGTAAAAGAGGAAGGCTACTAAGATGTTGAGCATAAGAGAAACGAAGAAAAATCAACATAATATGGAGGTCATTGGTGAATTTAACAAAAGAAATTTCAATAGGTGATGGGGCTAGAAGCCAGATTGGAAGAGGTCTAAGAGTAAATGGAGGTGAGGAGGAAGAACAACATGTGTAAAAATCTCTTTCAAAGAGTGCTGTTTTAGGGCTTCCCTGGTGGCGCAGTGGTTGAGAGTCCTCCTGCCAATGCAGGGGACACGGGTTCGTGCCCTGGTCCGGGAAGATCCCACATGCCGCGGAGCGGCTGGGCCCATGAACCATGGCCGCTGAGCCTGCACGTCCGGAGCCTGTGCTCCGCAACAAGAGAGGCCACGACAGTGAGAGGCCCGCGTACCACAAAAAAAAAAAAAAAAGAGTGCTGTTTTACATGCATTAACTCATTTTATTCTCTCAACAACCTTGTGAAATAGGTACTCTTATTATCCTCATTTTACACATGAAGTAATTTGCCCAAGGTCACACAGCTATTAAGTGCTAGAGTTGGAATTTAAAACCCGGTCACTCTAACTCTTAAGCCCATTCTCTTAACTATTATTCAATATGGCAAGCTACATAGCACAAGATAAAATACAGATTTTGATATACAGTGATTCATTTGTTTAATGTACAAGAGTTAAATCAGACTATAAATTCTTAGATGTTTACCTAACACAGAAGCAATTCTGAATATCTGAAAAACTAGATTTGGTATTCAAAAACTGGTATTTATAATAGGGGACTGAAATGTTAATAAATTCGTGAAATATTCACTCATCATTTCCTGTGTACTCAACACAATGGTGAGATAACACCAAGCATAAGACTTGTCTGTTCTCAACTACCTGAACCCACTTGGCTACTGCATTGCTAAAATGATGAGCCAAACCATCAACACTGTGTTTAATCTAGGTAGAGTTTGCTTATATTTCTATGTGGGACAGTGGAAAGAGATATTTGCAAGGCTATTATAAACTCATTTTGAAATACTCAAGTCTAGTTTATTTTCCAGGCACTTTTAAAACTGTGAAATGTTAATGTTTCAACACTCTTTATCCATTTCTCTCCTTTATCATCTGATGACTTCAAAATCATATATATTAGGTATATACTCACACTTTACAGGTGATGTGATTATAAAATATGTAGTACCACATTGTTAAATGATTCTTATGGCCTGACTTTGTAGCTTGGATTTCAAGAGGTATACAATTGAGTGTTTTATTTCCATTCCTATGTTCTTGAGAAGAATTTCCGTCAGTGTTAAGTTCTTCCAGCAATTATCACACCACAATGTGTCCATTCTACTACACCAATCAAAATCACAAAGTTCTTTTATTAAATAAATCTGTAAATTTTTATATTCTTCCTTGCGTTGCCCTAATGTTTTTCCAGACCTTTTAATTTTATCACAGGATTTTTCCATGAGTTAACTTCAGCCAAATTCTTAACATTCATGTTTGGTTTTTATGCAGCATTGCTTCCCAAATTCTCCACAAGTGATTTACTACTGGACTGACAAACTAGAAAATTCTCTAGGAATTTATGTGTACTTACAAATAGTCTCTGCAATATATGGTGTGTGTATATTCAACTCCACTAACAATTAGTTTTATATGTATATATATACATATATATCAGTATATATGAATAATAATATTTTTGTTATTATTAATAGTGCCATGTTCTCTGACACATATTTGGAAATAACAAATATTCTCAGAAAATAATTCAATATAAAATTGATAAGAATCTAAATTCTCAATCAAGGTAGAACAATGCAATTTCTCTATTCCACTTATATATATATGGAATATGCTATATTATACATAGTTATATTTATTTTAAAATTAATTTATTTAAATTATATTAATAAATTTAAATTAAATGAATATATATTGATTTAATATATAATTATATTATATATTTATGTATATACTGTTAGTGAACTAGAGCAATTGTATTGTTCCACCTTAATTTAGATTTCTGACTGTTATCAATTCGACAAGTTGGATTATTTTCCAAGAATACTTGTTATTTCCAAATAGCTGTCAGAGAATATCGTGCCTCTATAGAAACAGAATGTTGCTGAGCAGCCAGAGTTTGGCATCTTTCTTGACTGGGAGATGCTGCCAGACTTTATCAATCAGTTGAATAGCAACTGAGCTTCTGCTGATGCTGGAGATCCACTCCCAACAAAAGCTCCCAACACAGCTCCATTGTCATGCTCATATCATTTAAGGAACAGCATGCCCCTGAGATTATGCTCACCAGATCAAGGATAATTCTGGGACTTAGCTGAGAATTGGAAAGGGATTGCAGTCCTCTTTGCAACCCCAGTTATTGGCACACAAAATACACCACAAATGTTTGCAGAATGAATGAGGATAATGCATAAGAAGGAAGGGTTAATTTAACAGTGTCTCTAATACTCCATTATAATTCTGTACCTCCTTTCCACCAACAGAATAATTTGAAACTGTCTCAGTTTCCTTAATTCTTCAACTCCCCAATCCCTTTTATCGAATCCATTGGTAAATTTAGTTGGTCCCACTTCTAATATAAACCCTGACTCCATCTATTCCTCCCACTTCTTTGCCCCACAACATAGCTCAAGCCGCACTCTAAGTCTCACCTGGAATACTACAACAGCCTTCTTGCTAGTCTCCTGCTTCCACTTTTGTCTACCTCCAATGTTCCGTACAACTCCCAGAACAGGTTTTTAAAATATAAATCTAAATAATGCCACTGACTTGCGTGACATGCACCAACATCTTCCCAATATGCTTAAATGAAAGCCAACCTCTCTCCCCAAAAAGTTCGGCATGATCTAGGTCCTGTCTACCTCCCAACTACATCTTTCGCCATTCTTCCCTGAGCTCACACATCTCCAAGCACATGAGCCCAGTTGTAGTTTTCCAGAGACACAAAGATCTTCAAGATTTGCACACATACTCTTTCCTTTGCCAGTTTGAAAACATAAGAGAAAACCCTTCCCCAACAAGGGCTTGATTCTTTAATGTCAGGGAGGATACCTAGACATTTTCTGATGAGATTTTTTTGACTCCATAGCTGTAAAGAAAATGCTACATACTTACAAAAATATTTTTTTTAAATTATCCCCAAATGAAAGAGAATCAAATAGGTGTTAGATTTCTATTCTGTATTATTAAGTATAAGAATTTAAAACATAGATCCCTTAGCAGCTACTAGGAAAAAATAGAATTCTGAGAAAAAGAACTGTGACCTCAGAAATACTTGTTAGATCCAGGAGAGAAATATTAAATAAGGTAACAGAGGATTAGAATAACTCAATAAGCTTGATTTATTAGTATGCAGAATTTTGTACCCAATAAAATACTCATTCTTTTCAGATATCATGGAATTATCTTAAAAATTAATGATATAGCAAACCATAAAAGCAATCATAATAAATTCCAAAATGTATAATTATTACAGTGTGCTTCACTAACCACACTGCGATAAAAGCAATTCTTACTAGCAGGTGTCTTCCACACCCCCACCTTCCAGCTAAACATCTGCAACTTTAAAAATCTTCCTCCAAATAATTTGGGTTAAATAGAAATTGATTCTGAAATTACAGAATTTTTAAAGTGAAAGGCAACGATAACACATTGAAACAGTAAGATGAAATCGAGGAGCATGGGATAAAAATAATACAACCCCAAACGTATTTATTAGAAAATAAGAAATATCAAACAAGTTAATTCACCATTCTTCTAAAGGAGCTAATGAAGGAATAAGTAAGTAAGCCAAAAGGGAGTCAGAAGAAAGAATTCGTAGAGATAGAAGCAGAAATTAATAAACTAGAAATGTAATATTTCTAGAAATTGCGAAATGAAACCTTTTCTAGCATGAATAAGACAGACAAACATCTAGCAAATCTGAAGAAAAGCAAAAAAGAGAAAGAACAAATAATATGCAAAATTAGCAATAAGAAAGCCAATATAGTCACAAATACAGATGAAATTGAAAATCTAGATAAAATGGGTGATATTCTAGAGAAAAATAGATTATCAAAATTGGCCCAAGAGGGATTGGCTCAAGATGGCGGAGTAGGACATGAGCTCACTCCCTCTTGCAAGAGCACTGGAATCACAACTAACTGCTGAACAATCTTCCACAAGAAGACACTGGAACTCACAAAAAAAGATACCCTACATCCAAAGACAAAGGAGAAGCCACAGTGCAACAGTAGAGGGGCTCAATCACAATAAAATCAAATCCCATAATCACTGGGTGGGTGACTCACAAACTGGAGAACAATTATACCATGGAAGTTCACCCAATGGAGTGAAGGTACTGAGCCCCACGTCAGGCTTCCCAACCCGGGGTTCTGGAACCGGGAAGAGGAATTCCCAGAGAATCAGACTTTGAAGGCTAGCGGGATTTGATTGCAGGAATTCAACAAGACAGGGGAAAACAGAGACTCCACTCTTGGAGGGCACACACAAAGTAGTGTGCACATAAGGACCCAGGGGAAGGAGCAGTGACCCCATAGGAGACTGAACCAGACCTACCTGGTAGTGTTGGAGGGTCTCCTAAAGAGACAGGGGGTGGCTGTGGCTCACCACGGGGACAAGGACACTGGCAGCAGAAGTTCTGAGGAGTAATCCTTGGTGTGAACCCTCCCGGAGCCCACCATTAACCCCACCAAAAAGCCTGTAGCCTCCAGTGCTGGGTCGCCTCAGGCCAAACAACCAACAGGGAGAGAACGCAGCCCCATCCATCAGCAGACAAATAGGTTAAAGTTTTACTGAGCTCTGCCCACCAGAGCAACACCCAGCTGTACCCACCACCAGTCCCTCCCATCAGCAAGCTTGCACAAGCCTCTTACATAGCCTCATCCACAGAAGGAAGACAGCAGAAGCAAGAAGAATTACACTTCTGCAGCCTGTGGAACAGATACCACATTCACAGAAAGATAGACAAAATGAAGAGGCAGAGGACTATGTACCAGATGAAGGAACAAGATAACTGAGGGAATCTGTAAAATTACTAACAAAATAAGGATTCCCACTGACAGCTACTATTCACCATTACTCCAGATGACCTAGCCAACGCATAAAAGGAAAAGAATAAGAGGTAAGTATTGGAAAGGAAGAAAAAATAGTATTTGCAAATGATATAATTTCCTACATAGAAAATTCAAGATCAAGATTGTCCATTAAATTATGTGTGTAAACTGGTCTCTACACTCAATGAACTCACAATTTATCCAAGCCGATGTATATGTAGTCAGAAAGAGGTGAAAAATAAGGATAAGAGAAGGAAAAAGATCACTGAACATAAATAAATCAGTTAATAATTTCTACATTTTATCTCAAGAGTAGCAACAAGACTAGAGGAAAACCACATATCCCTTGTTCTGAATTTTGTATTCATGGAAAATTATATCAATCCACATGATAGTGGATAATACAATTAGAAGTAAATCTGCTTATAATTAGCTGTGTGACCTTTGACGTGGTAACTTACCTAGGTGCAAGATTTGGTTGAATCTCAGAATTAAGAAGAAAATTACAAATCACCTAATATGAACCAAAAGCCTTATAAATATTTACATTGCTGTAACATATCCACTTCAGAGAATGTCTCATTAGAAAGAAGTCAAAAATATGCACAATGATGCTCACATCAGATTTTAAGAGTGCAACATTGCAAACTTCAATGCACACAAAAGGCTATTTGCTTAAAGAAATTACAGTACATCCACACTGTGTACCTAAACTGTGTTTACTAAACTGACCTTAAAAATACCATGACCACATGAGAAATGTTTGCTAAGTGGTACAAGAGAAAAGTAACCTACAAAAGAGTGTACTGTGTGATCGTAGCTTTACAAATTCACACACTTAGGGCCCCACTTGTTCCCTTTTCTGGGCACCTTTGAGCAGAAATAATCTAAACAGCCACATAGGGATGCCCTATGGATCAAAATATTACTGGTGCTTATTTTCACATACTAAGATTATATAAAGATGACTTGTATTTTCCTCTTAGGCTTCCCATGTCTGCAAAATCTACACAATTCTTTGTAACCAAAAAAAATTTAATAAATGGTATTTAACTTACGTAGGTTAACCACAAAACCTGTTTTTAGTCCTCCTGAATAATACTCCCGGTGCCTTCTTCCCTTCCATGTTCAAAGGTCTCCAATGAGGTGACCTAAGGATCCCCAGGAAGACTTCTCAACTGTGAGAGAATTTGTTCTTGTGTTTAGCTGTAATCTGATTCCCTATAGCTTCCATTCAGTGGTCATGGAGAATAAGTTTATTCCAGTTATAAACAATAGTTCTTCAAAAGTTTTTAAGATATCAAGCATGGAGCATTTATTCTTCTTTTCTCCAGATAAAATATCTCCTGGTTTTTTACATCTTTCCTCTTGGTGGCATAGATTTGTAATATTTCCCTCAATGTGTGAAAAGATCTTTCAACATATTTAGAGGGTGAAAAAAGTGAATATAGTCTTGGCCATTTTCTCCAACAAGAACAGGCATGGTAAAAATAATAGCTGGAGTATCACTTTATGATGTAGCATTCTTGCTACACTGCCTTTGCTAATTTAAAACAGCAATGTTGTTCAAATTATCAATCTATTTTTGAAAGAATAAGTGCCTGCTTATCAAGTATGTAAGCTGGGGTTAGGATAAGTCACAGCTTGAAAGTTGTTCAAGTAGCAAAAACTACATTCTTCGTCATTTTGTTCTGTTGTTCAAGAACTCTCGTAATGACTCCATCTCTTGGATAAGGAGTCACCAAAAAGAACTGTTCCACCCATTTCTATGTGGGAGATGAGAGAGAGAAAGAATGAGGCTCATTATTAGTGAGAAACTTCTCAGCCACAAAGATTTATAAAGATTGCTCGTAACAGACTATCTTAACAAAAAAGTTCCAATAAAAGCAAGCAGAAGTATATAAAGCATCTATGCAGGCTTGTAAAACCTACTTAGTCATACAAGAAGGCTTACAGTATAAAGTAAACAGGAGGAAACAGAAGTATGGAATTGAAATATGGGATTGAGGAAAATGTGGTAACATTCAAGTATGACAAAGGTTAAAGGCGTTACCACAGTCACATCTCTGGACAAAGAGTTGGGTGACAGCCATTGGAGGAGGAAGGAGGAAAACATAGCTGTCCTCTCTCACCCTGAAGTCCTTGACTTTCCATCACTGAGACACTTTGGCATATAAGGAAGATGACTCCACAAAGCAAGGTCCTGAATTTTCTTCAGTTCCCTGTGATAATTTTTTCAACTAGGAGATTAAGACACGGAAATCTTCCCCAAACTTTGTTTCTGCAGTTATCCCCTTGTCCTGCATTGTCAATCTCACCAGGTCAATTCAATCATCCTGAAGTGTTCAGACATTCTCTAAAAGTCTTCCTTCCTCGGCACCACCCACACGTTACTGTCCCATATTCCTGCTCTGCTTCAAAACAGAGCTTAGCAAAAAGTCTCACAATACCCTGTAACCACTTCTCTATCTTCTGAACCCTTTTCTTTTCAACATTTTAATTAATTTTTAATTAAATAAATATGCATATTCATTGTACCTAGTGAAGGAATGCAATGGTATAAGGATGTTTTATGTAAGGTCACCAACGTTAATAACATGGTTTGTAATCATCCACATGCCCTTCCATGTGTGTAAACATATATGCATGTATAGAGGGGCTTTAGGTTTTTGTGGTTTTTTGTTTGTTTCATTTTTATTGGCGTATGGTGGATTTGCAATGTTAGGTTAGTTCCTGCTGTACAGCAAAGTGAATCTGTTATACCTGTACATATACCCACTCTTTCTTAGATTCTATTCCCATATAGGTCATTACAGAGTACTGAATAGAGTTCCCTGTGCTATATAGTAGGTTCTTATTAGTTATCCATTTTATATATAGTAATGTGTATATGTCAATCCCAATTTCCCAATTTATCTCTCCCTCCACCTTTCCCCCTTGGTAACCATAAGTTCGTTTTCTACATCTGTGACCCTATTTCTGTTTTGTAAATAGGTTCATTTGTACCATTTTTTTTAGATTGGGGGCCTTTACTATCATTGCTTGTTCTTACAGAGTGAAATTGCATGACATAAATTATTTGCTTTACCAATTTGACAGTTCGTGATAGAATCCACTTCAGTATGGCTTCTGACCTCCCCTACCTCTGAAAGTACTTGTCAATATCACTGTATTACCCCTGTGTTACTAACCACCTCCATGCTGTCAAGTATAATGATCACTTCTGTAGTTTTCACCTTCCGCTGGCTCCCAGCCGAGTATGAAAGGTGACCACCTTCTTAAAGCACAATCTTCACTTGATTTTGTGATGCCTCAATTCCTGGTGTTCTTCTTATTTCTCTGGGTGTCTCAGCAGTCTCCTTTGTTGGCCCTTCCTCTACTGACACCTAAATGTTGGACGTCTTGAGCTTTTTTTCACTTTTCTATCTCTGCAATCTTAATTTGACATCTAATAGAAATTTTATATTTCTCATGTTCAAAATTGAATTGATCTTCATCTCCAGCTACCCCTTCACTCCAACAAACATCCAAGTGGATCATCAGGAACGTAGTGGATATACAAGTTTGGAGATCAAGGAAGAGCTATAATATATGAGTCATAGTAATAGATGATTTTAAAGCCATGGGCATGAATGAAATAACCTAAGGAGAGATTATACTCAGAGGTTTCCCCAAGCCCTTTGAAGAAATCAAAGAAAGGAGTGTTTTATTAATTTAAAGTTTGAGTGTTTTTTAAAAGAAAAATGCAGCGTGGAGACAGCAATAGATTATTTCATGACCATGGATCAGTTCTTCAGTCCTAAAAAAGAGGCTCTCCTTACAGCTATTTGAATGGCTCAGTGGGAAAGACAAGACAGTCAGGGGTTAGATATCTACAGGACCCAGACTGAGCCTGGTTGCCTCCAGCTAGGATGACAAAGGCAGTGCCAGGGGCCCCTTTCCCTAACTGGCTTTCACACACAACCTTTACTCCAGCTGCACTTCTTTGTCAAAAGCCAAAGAGTAACTATCTGACCATCAGCTCTTCATTATCTGTAGAAGGAAGCTCATTCCTTGAGCTATATGTTGTTTTGAGAAATATAAGAATAGTAAGTGAGCTTCTCTGGGTTTCTTATCTGAAAATCAATCCCACTACTAGAGCCAACTGAGTAAGATGAAATGCTGAAATCAAATTGCTGACCTATAGAACATGTGGGCTGAATGACAGTCACATAAAATCAATGAAATAACCATGAATTCTTGTCTTCCAGGTCAAATTAATTCTTAAGTCTTAAAAAAATATATAGTTATTGTAAACCGATTGCACATGAGAGTGATCAGCCTTTTTGAGGAAGAAAATGTGATTGTGTAGTTTGGGATTTCTGTCTCTCTCTGAGTTATGGAAAACTCATTTATTGTGAGGCTGAGCCTATATAATAATACTTAACCAATAACATGTCCAAACAAGTGTTTAATGTCATATATTCCTAGAATCAGGGGAATGAACTACTGTTTTGAGGAAATCAAGAGTATCAACTATGAGTATTCACAAAATAAAAGCATTCATATTCTACCTTAGCAATTCCTTCCAATTCATTATCACATCAGATAACAAGTAAGTTCTGGGATGGAAGATCTACAATCTAGATAGTGACCCAAAGGAGCTATACCTCCAAAAGCAACACTCATTCCTTTGTTCAGTAACAAAACATTGATTGTCATCCACTATGTATTAGACACTCAGCCTTGGAGAGACACCTGCATGACACACACCGACTCCTTCAAGGCACCCATAGCCTAGTGGGAACACAATTATGAACAGTAAATATTATATATACAATAATTGGGTGTGTATATACTATGAGGATGTGGGGTTTTTTTACTTTAACCAATTAGAAAGGAGTTTACAAAGGACCAGGGAACGTTAGAACATTAGTAAATTGATGATGGTGAAGAAAGGATTCATCCAAATCATGGAAATAAGGGGGAAAAAAAAGAATTTCAAGAAGGTCACATTTTAAAAAGGTCATAAAAAGAGTTGGATGGGGCTTCCCTGGTGGCGCAGTGATTGAGAGTCTGCCTGCCGATGCAGGGGACACGGGTTCGTGCCCCGGTCCGGGAAGATCCCACATGCAGTGGAGTGGCTGGGCCCATGGGCCGTGGCCGCTGGGCCTGCACGTCCGGAGCCTGTGCTGCGCAATGGGAGAGGCCGCAGCAGTGAGAGGCCCACATACCGCAAAAACAAATAAACAAAAAAAAGAGTTGGATGTAAAGAAAGTTTCACCATGTCAGAGTTGAGAAATTTGGCTTATCCTTAAGAAAACAATGCTAAGTACACAAGAAAATATTCTCCCTTTGTAGAAGAAAGTTCAGCAACCTAGATATCGTGCTGAACAAAGAGTTTCTAAACACCATAAATACAAAGGACGATGCAGCTTATGAAATAGTGTTGAATAGCATGGGAGCTAAGGGCAGAGCCCCAGACAGACTTCCCAGGTTTGAATTCTGACCCCACTGTCTATTATGTTATGTGACTTATGAGTAGGTTATCAAACCTCTCAGTGCCTTATTTTCCGTGGTTGTACATTAAAACTAGGTCAATAATAGATTGTATTATAGATTTATTTTGAAGCTTAAAGTAAGTAATCTACTGAAAAAACTTAGCTCAGCTCATGGCACATAGGTAAGATCCAAAAAATATTTTCTGTTATTACTAAGTTTTCTGGAATATTCAAACATTTATTTCTCAAATATTACTAGAGTTCACCAAGTAGATTATACTCAGCCTGAGGTGTCACTGAGGAGATATTGGGAGAACAAAATTGACAAGGTGCCTGCCCACAAAGGGCTTAAAACAGGCAGGAGAAAGAGAGGAAAAAAATAGGCAATCACAGTGTAATATGAACTTAGAAAAGGAAAACTGGAGTGTATATAATTCCCATAAAAATAATAAAAAATATAGGAAACCTTCAAGATAGAGGAGGAATAAGATGTGGAGATCACCTTCTTCATGACAAATACATCAGAAATACTACTACATGTGGAACAACTCCTACAGAACACCTACAGAATGCTGGCAGAAGAACTCAGACTTCCCAAAAGTCAAGACACACCCCACGTACCCGGCCACGTGGCTGACAGGGTCTTGGTGCTCTGGCTGCATGTCAGGCCTGTGACTCTGAAATGGGAGAGCAGAGTTCAGGACATTGGTCCACCAGAGACCTCCCAGCTCCAGGTAGTATCAAACACTGAAAGCGCTCCCAGAGATCTCCATCTCAAAAATAAGACTCAGGTCCACTCAACAATCAGCAAGCTATAGTGCTGGACACCCTATGCCAAACAACTGGCAAGACAGGAACACGACCCCACCCATTAGCAGAGAGGTTGCATAAAATCATGACAAGGTGATAGACACTGCAAAACACATCACCAGATGCAGTCCTGCCCACCAGAAAGACAAGATCCAGCCTCATCCACCAGAACACAGTCACTAGTCTCCTCCACCAGAAAGCCTACACAACCCACTGAAACAAACTTAGCCACTGGGGGCAGACACCAAAAACAACGGGAACTACAAATCTGCAGCCTGCAAAAAGGAGACCCCAAACACAATAAGTTAAGCAAAATGAAAAGACAGAGAAACACACATGGTGAAGGAGCAAGATAAAAACCCACCAGATGAAACAAATGAAGAGGAAATAGGCAGTCTACCTGAAAAAGAATTCAGAGTAATGATAGTAAAGATAATCCAAAATCTTGGAAATAGAATGGAGAAAATACAAGAAACGTTTAACAAGGAACTAGAAGAACTAAAGAGCAAACAAACAATGATGAACAACACAATAAATGAAATTAAAAATTCTCCAGAAGGATTCAATAGCATAATAACTGAGACAAAAGACAAGTAAGTGACCTGGAAGATAAAATAGTGGAAATAACTACTGCAGAGCAGAAAAAAGAAAATAGAATGAAAAGAATTGAGGAGAGTCTTAGAGACCTCTGGGACAACATTAAATGCACTAACATTTGAATTATAGGGGTCTCAGAAGAAGAAGAAAGGGACTGAGAAAATATTTGAAGACATTATAGTTGAAAACTTTCTTAAAATGAGAAAGGAAGTAGTCAATCAAGTCCAGGAAGCACAGAATGTCCCATACAGGATAAATCCAAGGAGAAACATGTCAAGACACATATTAATCAAACTATCAAAAATTAAATACAAAAAGAAAACAATATTAAAAGCAGCAAGGGAAAACCAACAAATAATATACAAGGGAATCCCCATAAGGTTAACAGCTCTTCTTTCAGCAGAAACTCTGCAAGCCAGAAGGGAGTGGCAGGACATATTTAAAGTAATGAAGGGAGAAAACCTACAACCAAGATTACTCTACCCAGCAAGGATCTCATTCAGGTTTGATGGAGAAATTAAAAACTTTACAGGCAGGAAAAAGTTAAGAGAATTCAGCACCACAAAACCAGCTTTACTACAAATGCTAAAGGAAATTTTTCTAGGCAGGAAAAACAAGAGAAGGAAAACACTTACAATAAAAAACCCAAAACAATTAAGAAAATGGTAATAGGAACATATATATCAATAAATGCCTTAAATGTAAATGGATTAAATGTTCCAATCAAAAGACATAGACTGGCTGAATGGATACAAAAACAAGATCCATATATATGCGGTCTACAAGAAACCCACTTCAGACCTAGGAACACATACAGACTGAAACTGAGGGCATTGAAAAAGACACTCCATGCAAATGGAAATCAAAAGAAAGCTGGAGTAGCAATTGTCAAATCAGACAAAACAGATTTTAAAACAAAGACTATTATAAAATACAAAGAAGGACAATACATACTGATCAAGGGATCAATCCAAGAAGAAGATACAATTGTAAATATTTATGCACCCAACATAGGAACACCTCAATACATAGGCTAATGCTAACAGCCATTAAAGGGAAATCATCAGTAAAAAAATCATAGTAGGGGACTTTAACACCCCACTTTCACCAGTGGACAGGTCGTCCAAAATGAAAATAAATAAGGAAACACAAGCTTTAAATGACACATTAAACAAGATGGACTTAATTGATATTTTTAGGACATGGCATGCAAAAACAACAGAATACACTTTCTAGTCAAGTGCTCATGGAATATTCTCCAGGATAGATCATATCCTGGGTCACAAATCAAGCCTTGGTAAATTTAAGAAAACTGAAATCATAGAAAGTATCTTTTCTGATGACAATGCTACAAGACTAGATATCAGTTACAGGAAAAAATCTGTAAAATATACAACACATGCAGGCTAAACAATACACTCTTTAATAACCAAGATATCACTGAAAAAGTCAAAGAGAAAATGAAAAAATACCTAGAAAAAATTACCATGAAAACACGATGACCCAAAACCTATGGGATGCAGCAAAAGCAGTTCTGTGAGGGAAGTTTACAGCAATAAAATCCTACCTCAAGAAACAAGAAACATCTCCAATAAACAACCTAACCTTACACCTAAAGCAATTAGAGAAAGAAGAATGAAAAACCCTAAAACTTAGCAGAAGGAAACAAATCATAAAGATCAGATTAAAAATAAATGAAGAAAACAAGCAAAGATCAATAAAACTAAAAGCTGGTTCTTTTGAGAAAATAAAGAATATTGATAAACCATTATCCAGACTTATCAAGAACAAAAGGGAGAAGACACAAATCAACAGAATTAGAAATGAAAAAGGAGAAGTAACAACTGACACAGCAGAAATACAAAGAATATGAGAGATTACTACAACCAATGATATGCCAATAAAATGGACAACCTGGAAGAAATTCACAAATTCTCAGAAAAGAAAAACTTTCCAAGACTGAACCAGGAAGAAATGGAAAATATAAACAGACCAATAACAAGCACCGAAATTGACACTGTGATTTAAAATCTTCCAACAAACAAAAGCCCAGGACCAGATGGCTTCACAGGCGAATTCAATCATACATTTAGAGAAGAGCTAACACCTATCCTTCTCAAAATCTTCCAAAATACAGCAGAGGGAGGAACACTCCCAACTCATTTGATGAGGCCACCATCACCCTGATACCAAAATCATACAAAGATGTCACAAAGAAAGAAAATTACAGGCCAACAGCACTGATGAACATAGATGCAAAAATCCTCAACAAAATACTAGCAAACAGAATCCAACAGCACATTGAAAGGATCATACACCATGATCAAGTGGGGTTTATTCCAGGAATGCAAGGATTCTTCAATATATGCAAATCAATCAATGTGATACACCATATTAATAAATAAAAGGAGAAAAACCATATGATCATCTCAATAGAGGCAGAGAAAGCTTTTGACAATATTCAACACAAATTTATGATAAAAATCCTCCAGAAAGGAGGCATAGAGGGAACTTACCTCAACATAATAAAGGCCATATATGACAAACCCACAGCCAACATTGTTCTCAATTGTGGAAAACTGAAACCATTTCCTCTAAGATCAGGAATAAGACAAGGTTGCCCACTCTAACCATTATTATTCAACATAGTTTTGGAAGTTTTAGCCATAGCATTCAGAGGAGAAAAAGAAATAAATGGAATCCAAATTGGAAAAGAGGAAGTGAAGCTGTCACTGTTTGCAGATGACATGATACTATACATAGAGAATCCTAAAGATGCTACCAGAAAACTCCTAGAGCTAATCAATGAATTTGGTAAAGTAGCAGGATACAAAATTAATACACAGAAATCGCTTGCATTCCTATACACTAATGATGAAAAATCTGAAAGAGAAATTAAGGAAACACTCCCATTTACCACTGCAACAAAAAGAATAAAATATCTAGGAATAAACCTACCTAAGGAGACAAAAGACCTGTATGCAGAAAATTATAAGACACTGATGAAAGAAATTAAATATGATACAAAGATATGGAGAGATATACCATGTTCTTGGACTGGAAGAATCAACATTGTGAAAATGACTATACTACCCAAAGCAATAAACAGATTCAATGCAATTCCTATGAAACTACCAATGGAATTGTTCACAGACTAAAACAAAAAATTTCACAATTTTCATGGAAACACAAAAGACCCCGAATAGCCAAAGCAATCTTGAGAAAGAAAAACGGAGCTGGAGGAATCAGGCTCCCTGACTTCAGACTATACTGCAAAGCTATAGTAATCAAGACAGTATGGTACTGGCACAAAAACAGAAAGATAGATCAATGGAACAAGATAGAAAGCCCAGAGATAAACCCACGCACATATGGTCACCTTATCTTTGATAAAGGAAGCAAGAATACACAATGGAGAAAAGACAGCCTCTTCAATAAGTTGTGCTGGGAAAACTGGACAGCTACATGTAGAGAATGAAATTAGAATCCTCCCTAACACCATACACAAAAATAAACTCAAAATGGATTAAAGACCTAAATGTAAGGCCAGACACTATGAAACTCTTAGAGGGAAACCTAGGCAGAATACTCTATGACATAAATCACAGCAAGATCCTTTTTGACCCACTTCCTAGAGAAATGGAAATAAAAACAAAAATAAACAAATGGGACCTAATGAAACTTAAAAGCTTTTGCACAGCAAAGGAAACCATAAACAACACGAAAAGACAACTTTCAGAATGGGAGAGAATATTTGCAAATGCAGCAACTGACAAAGGATTAATCTCCAAAATTTACAAGCACCTCATGCAGCTCAATATCAAAAAAAACAAACAACCCAATCCAAAAATGGACAGAAGACCTAAATAGACATTACTCCAAAGGAGATATACAGATTGCCAACAAACACATGAAAGGATGCTCAACATCACTAATCATTAGAGAAATGCAGATCAAAACTACAATGAGGTATCACCTCACACCAGTCAGAATGGCCATCATCAAAATATCTACAAACAATAAATGCTGGAGAGAGTGTGGAGAAGAGGGACCCCTCTTGCACTGTTGGTGGGAATGTAACTTCATACAGCCACTATGGAGAACAGTATGGAGGTTCCTTAAAAAACTAAAAATAGGACTACCATACGACCCAGCATCCTACTACTGGGTATATACCCTGAGAAAAACATAATTCAAAAAGAGTAATGTACCACAATGTTCACTGCAGCACTATTTACAATAGCCAGGACATGGAAGCAACGTAAGTGTCCATCGACAGATGAATGTTCAAAGAAGGTATGGCACATATACACAATGGAATATTACTCAGCCATAAAAAGAAACGAAATTGAGTTGTTTGTAGTGAGGTGGATGAACCTAGAGTCTGTCATACAGAGTGAAGTCAAAAAGAGAAAAACAAATACCGTATGCTAACACATACATATGGAATTAAAAAGAAAATGGTTCTGAAGAACCTAGGGGCAGGACAGGACTAAAGACGCAGACGTAGAGAATGGACTTGAGGACGTGAGGAGGGGGAAGGGTAAGCTGGGATGAAGTGAGACAGTGGCATAGACATATATACACTACCAAATGTACAATAGATAGCTAGTGGGAAGCAGCCGCATAGCACAGGGAGATCAGCTCGGTGCTTTGTGACCACCTACAGGGGTGGGATAGGGAGGGTGGAAGGGAGACACAAGAGGGAGGGGATATGGGGATATATGTATACATGTAGCTGATTCACTTTGTTATACATCAGAAACTAACACACCGTTGTAAAGCAATTATACTCCAAAAGACGTTTAAAAAAAAAAAAGAAAAAAAAACTTCCCTCTTAGAATTGTTTTTTGCTGCATCCCATAGGTTTTGGGTCATTGTGTTTTCATTGTCATTTGTTTCTAGGTATTTTTTGATTTCCTCTTTGGTTTCTTCAGTGATCTCTTGTTTATTTAGTAACATATTATTTAGCCTCCATGTGTTTGTATTTTTTACAGTTTTTTTCCTGTAATTGATATCTAGTCTTGTAGCATTGTCGTCAGAAAAGATACTTAATACAATTTCAATTTTCTTAAATTTTCCAAGGCTTGATTTGTGAACCAAGATGTGATCTATCCTGGAGAATGTTCCATGAGCTCTTGAGAAGAAAGTGTATTCTGTTGTTTTTGGATGGAATGTCCTATAAATATCAATTAAGTCTATCTTGCTAAATGTATCATTTAAAGCTTATGTTTTGTTATTTATTTTCTTTTTGCATGATCTGTCCACTGGTGAAAGTGGGGTGTTAAAGTCCCCTACTATGATTTTGTTACTGTCAATTTCCCCCTTTATGGCTGTTAACATTTTCCTTATGTATTGAAGTGCTCCTATGTTGGGTGCATAAATATTTACAATTGTTATATCTTCTTCTTGGATTGATCCCTTGATCATTACATAGTGTCCTTCTTTTTCTCTTGTAATAGTCTTTGTTTTAAAGTCTATTTTGTCTGATATGAGAATTGCCACTACAGCTTTCTTTTGATTTTCATTTGCGTGGAGTATCTTTTTTCCATCCCCTCACTTTCAGTCTGTATGTGTTCTTAGCTCTGAAGTGGGTCTCTTGTAGACAGCATATATACAGGTCATGTTTTTGTATCCATTCAGCCAGACTATGTGTTTGGTTGGAGCTTTTAATCCATTTACATTTAAGGCAGTTATTGATATGTATGTTCCTATTACCATTTTCTTAATTGTTTTGGGTTTGTTATTGTACGTCTTTTCCTTGTCTTGTGTTTCCTGCCCTGAGAAGTTCCTTTAGCATTTGTTATAAAGCTGGT
Organism: Leucopleurus acutus; assembly: GCF_964270905.1. NCBI lineage: Eukaryota > Metazoa > Chordata > Mammalia > Artiodactyla > Delphinidae > Leucopleurus > Leucopleurus acutus. Next base: position 125,012,486 of record NC_139143.1, read on the forward strand.
TTGGTGGTACTGAATTCTCCTAGCTTTTGCTTGTCTGTAAAGATTTTAATTTTTCTACCGAATCTGAATGAGATCCTTGTTGTGTAGAGTAATCTTTGTTGTAGGTTGCTCCATGTTCTTATGATGCATAAATATGCCCTCCTTTGTCCCAGCTTTGTCCTCCCCACTGGGATGTGGATACTGTGATTGAGCTTTGGTCCTTCTTTGACTATTTGGACAAGGTCAAGATCTTGGGATGGAAGAGCCTGGCTTTTAAATATCAAGGAGCTGCTCTATCAACATTGGGCTCAGAGTGTTAAATGAAAGAAATATCCATTTCAATCTTCTTTAAGCTCCCATATTTTGGAGTCTATATTATGAGATCCTGCACCCTAATTAAGGTTAACAATTGCAGAAAGCTACTTTGCCTAAGGATCAATTAACCAAATGCCAATTTGTCAAATTTACCAAATTTATGTATTAACCAATAACTTTTTCCTTTGGATTTTTATAAAGTTCTCAAAAATGTATGGTTCTCCAGCAAAAGAATGTGTAAATCCAAGACTCTAACCTCCTTAGACTTCCAACCTCACTCTGTGCCCCCATTCCCTCCCCTGGTTCTTTGCTCCTTAGTCTCCCCACTCTCAAGAACAGACAGCTGAGATGGCACTGAGACTGACTTTCCTTCTTTTTTCTAGTAGAGGGTCCCTACCTCTGCCCTGGTCCATTTCAGCATGGAGTTGGAAAAGAGACAAACTCAACATTCCTTTAAAAATTGTTATGAAGGAGATGTGGATGGACTTAGAGAGTGTCATACAGAGTGAAGTAAGTCAGAAAGATTAAAGCAAATATTGTATAATAACACACATATGTGAAATCTAGAAAAATGGTATAGATGATCTTATTTGCAAAGTAGAAATAGAGACACAGACATAGAGAACAAATGTATGGATACCAAGGGGGAAAGGGGTGGGGTGGGAGGAATTGGGAGACTGGGACTGACACATATACATTACTGATACTATGTATAAAATAGACAACAGATGGGAACATAGAGTATGGCACAGGGAACTCTACCTAATGCACTGTGGTAACCTAAAAGGGAGGGAAGTCCAAAAGGGAGGGGATATCTGTATATGTACGGCTGATTCATCTTGTTGTGCAGTGGAGGCTAACACGACATTGTAAAGCAACCGTACTCCATTAAAAATTAATTTTAAAAAATTGCTATGAAGAAACAAATGTAAACATCAACACCTAACATCCTCAAAAATGCTAAAAATTATTAAAAGTATTAATATTATCCTATCCAATATAAATTTTTTTTAACTTTATAAATATTTTAAAGAAACACAGGCATTTAGTAAAAGATAAATTAGGAATTTGGTCATTTGATTGATCCTTTGGTAAATAAGTATTCAAATAATTAATTTCAGGGATTGGACTGGGATTTCTCCTTCTAGAAACCATGGACTGGCTTGTTTCAGACCTACCTTTTTGCTGAGAACAAAGAAAATAATCTGGACATATTACTATTTTTTAAAAATCTACTTGAGGGTATCAGTAAGCTACCAGTAGTAGAAGCTCAAGAGAATGAAAACACAGAGGAATTAGCCTGGAATTTGATACTGCTATTCCTCATGAGTCATTTACTGATTCACAACCTGCAGCTGAAGGTCTGGAGAGACAAAAATTGAAACTCAGGGCCCACTAAGCAGGAGGGGTCCTGGAAAACAGTTAAAGTTTTCAAGTGGGCCCTTGGAAGCATATACCTTATCAGCCCCTACCAAGACTGAAGGCCAGCTGTTAGTCAGCACAACCCTTAACTGAATTAAAGAGGTCTGCCCCTCCTATCTGCTTCCCAGAACTAAGAGTAAATTCTCTCTGAAGGAAGACAACATTATCCAGAGCCTCACATTATCTCTACAATTCTTCATAAACAGTACTGTTAGGCTGAATTGTATCCCCCAAAAGTCATATGTTTAAAGCCTAACTCCCAGTACCTCACAATGTGACTGTATTTGGAAGTAGGGCCTTTAAAAAGGTAATTAAATTAAAGCAAGGCTGTGAGAGTGGACCCTAATCCAATCTGACTGGGGTCCTTATAAGAAGATGAGATTAAGACATAGACAGACACCAGGGATGCACAGAGGAAAGACCATATATGGACACAGTGAGAATGCAGCTGTCTTCATGCTAAGGAAAGAGGTCTCAAGAGAAACCAAACCTGCTAACACCTTGATTTTGGACTTCCAGCCTCCAGAACTGTGAGAAAATAAATTTCTTTTTTTTTAAGCCACCCAGTCTGTGGTATTTTGTTATGACAAACCTAGCAAACTAGTACATATGTCCAGAAGTTAATTTTTTAAAAGGAAAAAAGAAGAAAGGAACTAACCACAAACTAAGGGGAAAAAATTACACAGAACAGGCACATGGGAGATCCAAATTTTGGAGTTAGAAATAATATTTGGAAGTAATTGTTATTAATATGTTCCAAAATTAAATGAAAAGATGGAAAATATAAGGAAAGTGAAAGAAAAAATAGATATTCTAGAAATTTTAAAAATACAATAATTGAAATTAAGATGAGTTTAACAGCACATGAGACACAGCTGAAGAGGAAATTTATGAACTGAAAGATTAATCAGAAGAAAATATCCAGATTGATACAAAGAGAGACAAATGGACAAGGTATAGGGGTCTAATACACAGGTAATTGAAGCTCCAAAAAGAAAAGAGGAAGAAAGAACTGAGCAGAAGTAATATTTGAAGAGACAATAGCTGATAATTTTCCAAAACTGGTAAAAGACATCAAGCTATAGATTTAAGAATTTCTACAAACCACAAGCAGGATAAATATTTACAATGGAAAGCATACTTAGGCACCTAGGCATTGTACAATTCCTGGAAATAGAAAAAAATGAGAAAATCTTAAAAGCTTCCAGAGATTATTGCTGACTTCTCAAAAAACAATGAGATAATCCATACAAAGTTCAGATAGAAAATAACTGTCAACCTGGAAGTCTATATTCAGCAAAAACATTCTTCGAAAATAAATATGAAATAGAAATACTTTCAGAAAAGCAAAAATTTGGAGAATTAATCACCAGCACACTAAAGAATTCATTATCTACATTAAAGAAAATACTAAAGATAATTTTTTGGGCAGAGGAAAATTATCTCAGGTGGAAGCCCAGTAATTGCAGAAGAAATAGCAATAAAAAGAGTAAATACATGAGTAAATCTAAATTAATATTGGCCTTATAAAACAGTAATTTCTTATGGGGTTACAAAATACATTGAATTAAAATGTACAATAGTAGCACAAAAGGAAAGAGGTGAGTGAATGGAGCTACAGTGTTCTAAGATTCAGAAAGTGATGTAAGTAATATTAGACTTCAACAAATCAAGGATATATGGTGCAGAGTTACCACTAACACTGTAGTAAAATAATGGATAACTAACAAGATAATTCAGAGATTAATTATCATAATTAATTCCTTAATTAACCCCAAAAAATGGTTAAAAAAGAGAGAGAGAGGAAAAAGAACATAGAACAGTTAGAACCAATAGAAAACAATTAAAAGTTGACTGAATTAAAGATATTTAACCACTATATATCAATATTTCCATTAAATGTACCAAAATATTCCAAGTAAATGATTATCAAACCAGTCTCTTTTAAAAAGAGACACATCTTGGGCTTCCCTGGTGGCGCAGTGGTTGAGAGTCCGCCTGCCGATGCAGGGGACGCGGGTTCGTGCCCCGGTCCGGGAGGATCCCACGTGCCACGGAGCGGCTGGGCCCGTGGGCCGTGGCCGCTGAGCCTGCATGTCCGGGCCGTAATGGGAGAGGCCACAACAGTGAGAGGTCCACGTACTGCAAAAAAAAATAAAATAAAATAAAAAGAGACACATCTTAAGTAAGGGTATATAGCTAATGTTTATATCCATGAGACCAGATGAGATCAGCAAGGCAGTAAGTCTAGTTAGAGAGGAGATCTAAGGACTGAGCCATGGAGCACTCCAAAGTTAAGATATTGAGAGGATAAGGAGCAAAAAGCCAAACAAGACTGAGAGTGGCTAGGGAAGGAGGAAAACCAGGTGAGTGTAATGTCCTAGAATTCAAGTCAAACAAGGGTTTGAAAGATAAGACAGTGATCAACTGTGTCCAATGGTCCTAATGAGTCAAGAAAGATGAGCACTAAGAAATGACTATTGGATTTGGCAACATGGCAGTCACTGGTAACCTTGACAAGAGCAGTTTGGGTAAACTGATGAGAGTAAAAGTGTGATTGGTGTGGGTTCAAAACAGAAAGGGACAACAGGTATCAGAGATTACAAATATAGATAGCTATTTCAAGAAGACTTACTCTGAAGAAGAATGTGGCAATGAGGCAACAGCCAAAGAGGAAGTGGGATCAAGAGAGGTGTCTTTTGGTTGGTGTTTTGTTTTTGTTAAGGTGGGAGGGGAAAAAACAGCCCATCTCTGTGCTACTGGGAATGGATCCAGTAAAGAGAGAAGGGAAAATTGCTCAAGGGTTGTCTTAATCAAGTGATGTCTCCTCATGTACAAGAGGAGAGATTAGCCTCATATAGGAGCATGGATATTTTATCCATAGTCACACAGGGGAAAGAGAGTCTGTGTGTACAGATATGCTTAGGTGGGTGGAAGAAATGGGAGCTTGGGGATGTTTTCTGCAGAATGCTTCTATTTTCTTAGTAATATGGAAAGTAAAGTCAGGCAGGATGGAGGAGGAAATTTTCAAAGTTTAAGGAAAGAGGAGAAGTAATGAAATAATTGTCTAGGAGAGTGAAAGAGAGTATACTACAGAAATAAGGTGTGATTGCTGAGCAGCACTGAAGGGTCCAAATAAAGTCAGCTTGCAGGGGTATAGAGGGAGTGATATTAATCTAGCTAAGGTAAGAACTGGGGAGGAGGGAAGGGGAATGAATACTCATAGCTACTTCTACCTCTTTAGACTCAGAATCTTGTCTGGGTTCTCTTCACAGACTTTGTTGTCTCACAAATCTATGCCTTTGATCATATTTCTTTTGCCTTAAAGCACCCTTTCTTCTCTCTTTTTCCTGGTAGAACTCTTTTTCATTCTCTGTAGCTTCCCCTGATCCACATAAAATCATTGCGTTTTTCCATCCTTTATGCCACCACTGTCCCTGGTACATACTTCTATTATTGTACTTAGCATGATGTAGTGTGTGTGTTTGTTTTTGTTTTTTGTTTTTTTTTTTGTGGTACATGGGCCTCTCGCTGCTGTGGCCTCTCCCGTTGCGGAGCACAGGCTCTGGACGCGTAGGCCCAGCGGCCATGGCCCACGGGCCCAGCCGCTGCGCGGCATGTGGGATCCTCCCGGACCGGGGCACGAACCCGCGTCCCCTGCATTGGCAGGCGGACTTTCAACCACTGCGCCACCAGGGAAGCCCTGATATTTTTAATGTTAGACTTCCTGATGAACTATGGGCACCTTCAGAGTAAATATTATCTTAATCATTTCTGTGTTCTTACCTAACACGGTGTGTAGGTATTCGTTAAATGTTTATACAAGGAACTGAATGGATAATGTCCTACCATTAATGAGAGTATCAGAATATTTCTGGATCTTTTTTCCAACAAGGAAAATTAAAACCTGAACAAATTTTTAACAAAAGCTTTTTTACATAGACTGTGTAATTATCTGCAAGTGTGATATGAAAAGCATCATTATACATCTCCTTTCTCTTTATTCATCTCTACCAGCTTGTAATGCCTAATAAAATCTACACTAGAAATCCATTCTTTCAAGTAAATAATATATAAATAAGAAATATGCTTCTTTTCTTTATCAAGAAAATTAACACTTAAATGTGAGCAATCTTTGTAGTGTGTATCTTTGGGGTTGTCCCCCAGCCCCTCTTTTTCTGAGCACCATCATTCCTCACATCCACCTAGCCTCATCTGCTTGGTGAAAAAAATAGCTCCCAGGAGTCACAGTTATGCATATGACTCCCATCCCCTAGCCACAATTGACCAGTATGAGAGTAAGTACCTTAATCAAGCTTGACCAGTAAGAGTTCTGCCTCTAAAATTTAGAATTTGGAACAAAAGAAAAATTTAGTCTTTCTTCTGGTGGCTGAACTTGTTATAAGTAAACTCAGAAACTATATGAGCCATGTTCTTCCATGTAGTCCAAAGAAGTAGAAATCTACCTGCAGGAGAGAAAAATTATACAGACTCCTCCAAAGAGTAGTTAATGAAAGACACAGAAAAAGTCTGATAGTATTTCAGCCCCTGGTTCTAGATGTAACTACTATGCAATCCTTGGGAACCATGAACTGTCCATGCATCCTCTTTCTGCTTTATTCTAGCTCAGATGGAATTCTGTTACTTGCACCAACAGTCATAAGAGAAATTTATTAGAAACTCTCCAACTAAAGTCTAATGCCATTTTTCTTTTTCAACAAAGTAATGTGAGCAACCGTAATTAAACAATACAAGGTATTTCCAACATCCCTCTCCCCAGTGTGATGCTGGCTGTCCACAAGGTAAACTTTGATGAGATGATTGTTTGGGAACTCCACAGAGGTGGATTTAAATAAGTGTATGACTGAGAGTGTAGAGTAGGCACGGCTACAGAACACTGAGCATCTGGAGAGAAGCTAAGGATTATAGAGGAGCAATAAGTTTGCTGGGATGGAAGGGGACTAAGGTTGACATTTGCTTACTTTGCGATTCCCAACATGGAACCCAAGATACGGTTATTGAGATATACCCAAGAAAAACAATGAAATACCAAAGGAAGAGCAAGAGGAGTAGAAGGAGAAGAGAAGGAGAAGGAAGAAGAGCAGGAGGCAGGGAACGATCAAGAGAGAGATGAGATGAACTCTAAAGTTCTCTTCAAACTTTAAAAGAGGAAACACGAGGTGTGAATGGAAAGAGGCTAATTCTTGACTATTATAACTCAACTGTAATAATAGCACTGCTGCAGAGTTTTAACAACAAGCAAACAACATGCCTGTTAAATTATTGGGTTTTCAAATTCTAGCAACTCACTGGAAAAAGAAAATTTGATCTCCCTTAAATTTCTCATAATTGAATTGCTTTTCTTTAGTAAAAGAAATAAATGATCAATCATCAGACATCATTACAGTAAAAAGTTTCCAAGGAATGGGCTAACTTAGGAACACTTTGGGTTTGGTAATTATTTCCAGATATTTTTCAACTGTTTGCAGCTTTACCGAACCCCAGATAAGTTTGCCAAGTACCTTTTTACACAATTTTTTTGAAGTCATGTGTATTTTATGTGAAATTTAGTTCATATGTTTCTAATTTATTTACACACAAATAATCAAAATTTTGTTTTGTAAGAACTATTTGGTGTCCACAGAGGCATTTTATAAACAGTCTAAAGTCGTTAATAATTTTAAAGCTTTTTTTTCCTAGAAATAGGCAATTGTTTTCTTTGAATTTACTTAGAGCTTCTCCTTATTCCCCAAACTTAGACCCTCAAAATAATCAAAATATAAAAAGTAGCAAATTTTTGTGTTTTAATTACAAATTAAGGAAGTTCCATGTTTTTCCTAGAATCTGAAGATAGAAAACTAGGGAGATTTTCTTGCTGATCCCTTACTCTACCTTTTCCCCGTCCTTTTATTTCCTTTACTCTACATTGCTATTAGTGAAAAACAAATTATGTATGTTTAATGTTTAAAGAATTTGATCTCTGAGAAAAAGTAACAACTTTGGTAAAGTCTGTGTAGCATAGGTAAAGGTAAACAATAATTAAATGAAGAAGTAACAGTGCAGCACCATGTCACTGATAATGCTAAAACCAAAAAGACACTAGACAAAATTGACAAAAAGACATTGCTGATGGCTAGTTCCCTGAAATAAGATGTAATCAAGGGAGATAGTTAAAATATCTTAATGCATCCTTTACCCCTCCATTCTCTCCTTCACCTGCCCCATCACACACACACACACACACATTTTTTTTAATGAAACGTTAAAACTTAACATTTGACATTGTGGTATGATCCTTTTCATCTTTTCTTCTGAATAACCTGGAAGAATTATGCAAACTATCTTTGATCGTTTGGAGAGGCTCTTTGCCTCTCTGTAATATAAATACCAACAATAATAAAATTTTTATATTTCATTTGAAGATTTAATTCTATAAAATTATTTCTACTCCCACATTAATAGTTTATGCCTTTAGATTAATTTCCAAAATATACAAACAGCTCATACAGCTCAATATCAAAAAAACAAACAACCCAATCAAAAAAGGGGCAGAAGACTTAAACAGACATTTCTCCAAAGAAGACATACAGATAACCAATAGGCACATGAAAAGATGCTCAACATCACTAATTATTAGAGAAATGCAAATCAAAACTACAATTAGTTATCACCTCACATCAGTCAAAATGGCCATCGACAAAAAGTTTACAAATAATAAATGCTGGCTAGGGTGTGGAGAAAGGGAAACTTCCTACACTGTTGGTGGGAATGTAAATTGGTGCAGCCACTGTGGAAAACAGTATGGTGATCTTTAAATAAACTAAAAGTAAAGTTACCATATGATCCAGTAATCCCACTCACTCCTGGGCATATATCTGGAAAAGACAAAAAATCTAATTTAAAAAGATACATGCACCCCAATGTTCACTGCAGTGCTATATGATATAGCCAACATGGAAGCAACCTAAATGTCCATCAACAGATGAATGAATAAAGAAAATGTGAGATAGGTAGATAGATAGATAGATAGATAGAATATTACTCTGGCATAAAAAAGAATGAAATAATGTCATTTGCAGCAACATGGATTGACCTAAAGATTATCATACAAGTGAAGTAAGTCAGACAGAGAAAGACAAATATCATATGATATCACTTATATGTGGAATCTAAAAAATTATACAAATGAGCTTATTTACAAAATAGAAATAGACTCACAGACATAAAAAGAAATTTATGGTTACCAAAGGGGAAAGGGCACAAGGGAGGGATAAATTAGGAGTTTGGGATTAACAGATACACACTACTATATATAAAATAAACAACAAGTACCTACTGTATAGCACAGGGAACTATATCCAATATCTTGTAATAACGTATAATGGAAAAGAGTCTGAAAAAGGAAATATATATATGTTCCTTTATAGCTATATAAATACATATATATATATATATATATAACTGAATCACTTTGCTGTACACCTGAAACTAACACAGCATTGTAAATCAAGTATACTTCAATAGAAATAATTAATTAATTTTTAAAAATAGTTTTTTCCTTTAATATTTTGTTCCTCTGATGAGAATTCTTTCTATTCCTGCATTACTAGAGTTCAACTTCTTAACCTTCTATCCCTTTGCCTAAGTGTTTCATTCTTTTTTTAAATAATGTTTATTGGACACTTCCTAATTCTTCTAGGTTCTAAGGATATGGATGTGACTGAAACTGACAAAAATCTCCATCCATATGGAGCTTATATTCCAGAATATGTTAGTATCATAAAATTAACTAGGTAGAAAGGACAGGTAGTAGTTAGATAACTTAAAATTAAGTGTTATTATTAAGGATATACCTCAGTGAATTAACTATGGCCTAACCATCACTTTTGTCATCATAAGTAATTCATCCTTAAGCTCTTTATAATTTCACCTGATATTTGTGCACCCACCCTGTTTGCATCAAAAAATATGACAAATAGATATTAGGACTAAAAAGCACAGTCCTGACAGCTCTATGAATAGTAAATTCCACTCACATTTCTGCCCATGGAGCATAACATTCTTTCCGATCAAAAAACTATTTCAAGGATTCCACCTAACCAAGCTTAGAGAAATTACTTTATCATCATAAGACCACAAAATTCCCAAATAAGTGTCACATTCATAACCCAAAGTTTGGGATGTCAAATTTCCTCAAATGTAATCTCCATAGATACAGATTTGGAAACACTTTGCCAGTGGGAAAACACAGCTTGCCTGCAGCACTTAGCGTATAAAGATGAAATTAAGCAATTCGTTAACCATTGTACTTCAAGAGTAGAAAAAGCATAAAAGTACACTTCTCCCAGGAACCACAAATTATTCCTCAGAATGGACTTTGTTTAACAGTAATAAGCTTTTGCTTGAAATTTCTGGCCCAAGATCCCTCTTATCACAAGTCACAAACAAGTACCCAACAAATGCACTCTTTTACAGTCGTGTAGTGCAGCGGCAGGAGTGAGGCCTGTGGGATCAGTTCTGGATTAGAACACCATCTTGACAACTTTCTAGTGGTGTGACATTGGCTGGGTCACTTTAACCTTGTCGAGATTTATAGGGTTGTTGTGAGAATCTAATGTACCATATACTATCAGTTTCATCTCATTTAATCCTCACAGCAATCCTGTAATAATTCAATAAGCAGCGCCCTGTAATAATCTAACAGGTATTTTAGAGTTGAAGAAATAATTTAAATAAAATGTCTGCCATGGAACTCGGCACAAGACAAACACTAATTAGTTAGTTCCCTTCCCCTGCTGTATGCGAGTGCATGAAGTCCCTCGCATGCGTAAGAAGAAAATGTGTAAACGTACAGCTGTTTAGTCACTTAATGCTTGTCTCGGTCGTAGTAAACTCCATTCATCCTGTTTACACTCAATTCTTGGATCACTAAGAGATGGCTGTGAAGTGTAGGTCCCTAACTTTCTACTGCTTCAGACGACCTTTTCTATCCTCTCACAAGTCAAAAGCAGCAAGGCTTATCGCAAAGACTAAAGACTAATGAGCTTCGTTAACTTACATTCCGGCAGATGCCTTCCTTTTGGTGTCTCTTTAGGGAGAAAGAAAGGCCAACGTTTAAGAGTGCCATCCCTCATAAAGAAAGGTGAGTGGGCTTGCCTTCCCCTTTTCCTCTACCCTTTCAATAACTGTTATTGTTCATTCGGTTGAAAGCATTAAGGAGGATAGGTGACTATCTTCATTCTTTTTTCTTTTATGTGAAGGGGAAATGCACACAATAGTTTGCTTGGTTAGGAACTGAAGAAAAATCCCCAGAGAGGAGATAAAAGAATCCTTCCCTGGACAATGGACTGGAGCTTTGCTGAAAGGAGCCAGGAGAACACTATGAAAATGCCTCGTGTTATTTAATTATTGCTGTTCTTACTGTTTTCTTTTCCATACAACACTGAATTCTGAGTCAATGACTCACAACATAAACAAGTGTGCCCACTGGGGAACCCTGAAGAATCGGAGTGTTAGGACAACTTTCTTCACCTATCTCGCTGGTCCGCTCTGAAGTTTAAGTCTGCGGTGTTATTCCCACTTTAAGCTCCATGACCCATGGAGACCACCTAATGGTTTTCCTCTTTCTTTTTCTGTAGACTTTTCTTCCTATCATTACAATACTCATACAGTAAGTCAGATGGACTCTCTGGCTATACAATCGTATTTGTATTCTAAGTTTAAACTCCTCTTAGGCAACCTATTTGTATACTTACAAAACTCTTCTGTGAAGAGTTGTTTAATATTTATAAAATATTTTTATTTCTTAAGACCCATATTAACTTCTAATTCATGAATATAATATGGGTCCTCTATCTTTCTACTTAAAAATTCTTGATTTCAGACATTAATAACATTTTTAAAGTGAATTCTCATCGACAGTGAGCAAGCTTCTGGCATACATTTTCAAGTTTTAACCTTCATTAAGCTGTCTAAATAGTTACTGGATATATATTTATTGAAACTCAAGAAACATCAAACTTCTATACGTGCACAGCACTGTGCCAAGTACTAAAATATTATAATATGTTCGAGATTTAAACCAATGTAACTGCAGCAATGTCCATCCATGTATCATGAATACCAATAATAATAGAATCTCTTAATTCACTTAAGAATGTAATTGAATATAATAATTATTTCTTCCCTATATTAATAGTTTTTACACCCTTTAATAATCCAAAATGCTTTCTATCCTGCAATATTTTAGTTTAACTCCTTAATATTCTTTGTGTCTAGGATACAAAATAATTTGCTAAACAAAAGAGCAAAATGTGAGCACAACCTTATTTTTCTAAGTGGTGGCCCTATCTCCCACTTCTCCAGAATATATTATAATTACCTAAGAAGCACCTGTTTTCACCATGCAGTCATACTATTTTCTTCAGGCAGCTGAGTAATTGTTTTTATGTTTAACACTAAATGGTCCAACCGTTTATTACCAATATGAAGCTCAGCTATAAAATTTACCCCATCTTCATAGCAGGGTCCAGCACTCTGGCAAAAGCAATAACCATATTAGAACCTTACAATTTACAGAAAATTGAATATAGTCCTCCAAATAAATAGCCTTAGCTTATTTTACTAGATAAGTATTTTAACCTTCTAACTTGGAAAATAAAAAAGCAGTTAATTGCTCAATTCTCCACGTCCCTTCATACAGACGAGGCCCACAATATGGGCAGTGCTGTTTATTGCTCACCTACTCAGGCACACAGTGAAAATTTATGTTGAAAAGCAATGAGTGCCTCTTATAAAAAGATAATGTAAATACTAAGTGACATTACATCATCAGAAATAAAGATCACTTGAGTAACCACAGCAAGTGAAAGGGACGTTGAGAAGCTGCCAGTAGGTTTTATTCCCTCCCCCTGGAGCTAAAGTCATGCTGGCTGTCCTCTCCTATGCTTCTTGGTTCCAAACATTCTATAAGACTCTACAAAGTTTCACAAATTTGTGGGCTAGGTAGGCTGGTGGAATTCAGTTTATAACTCTGGATGAGGCTTAGATTTTCATTTATGGAGTCTTCATTCTTAATGGTTGGGGAAAAGAGAGCCATAAATTTATTTTTGCATAAATCATGTTTCGTTTACTGTTGCTTATGTAAGGGAAACTATAAAACCAAACCTCTATTCTGTTTATTATAGGAGATTAAAACATACCAACTGAATGATTACAACAACAGGTACCAACACCAAACAATAAGATTCTGGAAACTGAAGTATGTTTTCCCCATTGTAATGCAGTCAGGGAGTCTGTGATATTATGTGACATACAGGTCACCAGAATAACTTTATACTCAGTTTCAATGTAGATGTAGAGAAAACACCGACAAAATGGCAGGTTCTCTATGCTCCAAGAGACATCACCTAATCGCAGACATAAATACTTGTTGAAACTGTCATGATCTCACTTGTCTCCTGTCCAACAGAAGTTTAAAAGGGGGAAGGGGGACTTTGAAATTGAGACAAGGCGATGATACAAATACATATTAGCTCTTTCTTTCTACAGCTTCCATGTTGGGGACAAATTATCCTCCATATGCAGATTGATTGTTCTAAGATACCAATCTAAATAAAGCTTCATTTCCTGGGCCCCACTCCTGCCTGCTGTGTTTCTGGATCATTCTCTCCTTAGAGTTGATATGTAACCTTCTCAACCTCTCTTCTCAGATTCTTTTCTCTCCATGTTGGAAGAACTCTAGTATGGACTAGGAAGTTTTCCAGCATCTCCTGAATCTGCTTTTCCAGACTGACTTGGTAGAAAGAGTTCAGAACCTCAGATACACCTGTACACAAATCCATGAGAAGTCAAACAAAAACTTTTAACTATCATCATCACTTCTTCTCCTAAATTAACAAGCTTAATCATGGTTAATAAAATAAAGAATGATTATAGAAGTCAGTCAGACTTGGATTTGAGTCCTGGCTCAGACCCCTCACTGATCATTAGCAAGTTGATGAACTTTACAAACCTCAGTTTCCTGTTTCGTAAAATGGGTAGAATAATGCCCACCTATCAAGGAAATTGCTAAATAAAATAACTTAAGTTCTTAACACATAATAAGTACACAACAATTATTCTTAACTTGCTATGAAATTATCCATAGAACTTTTACTCCTGGGCCATCATCCTGAGAACTTGCTTGGTCAAGCCATTCACATTCTGTTTTCCCCCTTCATCTAATAAAAAAGTCAAAGTAGGGCTTCCCTGGTGGCGTAGTGGTTGAGAGTCCGCCTGCCGATGCAGGGGACACGGGTTCATGCCCCGGTCCGGGAAGATCGCACATGCCGCGGAGCGGCTGGGCCCGCGAGCCATGGCCGCTGAGCCTGCGCGTCCGGAGCCTGTGCTCCGCAACGGGAGAGGCCGCGACAGTGAGAGGCCCGTGTAACGCAAAAAAAAAAAAAAAAAAGTCAAAGTAGTCCAGAGACAGAATGCCCCTTGGCCACTTTTTATGTTCTTTCTGGCAGGCCTTTGCTTTACTACTAACCAGTGCTCATCCTATGCCATTACTAAACTCATTCCTCAAGATCATCTGACAGTGTCTTTCTCATTTCAGTTTCTGCCCCACTGCATTACCTGTAAGGCAAACTGTGTAAACCAACTTTTCTTCTTCCTTTTGTTCTTTTTTTGCCTTTCCCTTTCCTTCCTGAACAATTCTATCCAAAATCTCTTAGGTGGGGGCTGAGCAAGGTAAGCATCAGCACAGGGGCTATGGCACATGGTGGCCTCCCACATGGAAAACTGGAGCCCAAGCAAAAGGAGGAGGATGTTCACCTAGGGAAGCAGTGATAGTGGCAGCCCAGTTTGGGGCGATGGAGCCTTGAAACGAGTGAAGAGAATGTCCTTGCCAGGAGACATCCCAGAGTGGGTTGTCAAAGCCTGAGCATGGTGAGGAAGGTATCCATGTAGAGGGATGGCCAGGTGCAAGCTGTCCAAATGGAGTGAGGAGGGTCTGTGTGTATATGACAGCACACAGTGTCAAAGCCCAAGCAGAGTGAGATGTCTAAGCAAGGTAAATAGAGCATCAACGCAAGGGGTGTTGGCAGTGGGAAATGGGCTATACACAGGAGAATTGAGCAAATAAATATATTGAGGATATTGGGAGCTAGATTTCTCACAGTTGGTGAAGGGAGTTACAAATATGGAAAGAGAAAAAACTAGAATGATTCTTGTGGTATTAGATTGGAACTGGAGATATATCTGTGAACTCACAGTTTCAACATTTAGATGGAAATAGAAAAATTTGGATGTAAAAAAATATATATTGGGCTTTCCTGGTGGCGCAGTGGTTGGGAGTCCGCCTGCCGATGCAGGGGACGCGGGTTCGCACCCCTGTCCCGGAGGATCCCACATGCTGCGGAGCGGCTGGGCCCGTGAGCCATGGCCGCTGGGCCTGCACGTCCAGAGCCTGTGCTCCGCAACGGGAGAGGGCACGGTGGTGAGATGCCCGTGTATCGCAAAAAAATAAATAAATAAATAAATAAAATTTAAAAAATTAAAAAAAATATATATATATATATAAATTCATTTGTTGCTACCCCTGGGCACCTTGAGTGGAAAAAGCTGGGGAATATATAATTATATATATTATATATAAACAAATAAATAATATATAATATTTTAATTATTCTATATAACAAATAAATAAATAATATATAATTATAATATTATATATTTCCCAGCTTTGGCTATAAGAGGCCTGGGAGCAGCAATATTACAATAGTAACAATGAGCTTACTTAGCACCAAGATCTTGGTTTCTAAATACCATTCTTAATGAAAGGAATCAGAGGTCCTTGGAGAAATGGATGATTCCAGGACTAAGGCAAGGAAAATAAAAAATGAACCTGGAAGCTCTTCTTGTGCCAGAAAGTACAGATGTGTTCAAAGGATAATGGGCTGTCAAAAGGACATAGGAGCCAGCTTGAAGAAGATTCCCCTGATCAAATGAGGGAATATTTTAAGTTCAAAATAAATAGTGATATAAATAGATTATAACCTTTGAATAAAATAAGAATTCATGAGTCTATACTGATAAATAGAGAGAGCAAGATGATAGATAGATAGGTAGGTAGGTAGATAGATAGATAGATAGATAGATAGATAGATAGATAGATAGATGATAGATAGATGATAGAGTGAAGGCAGGGAGGGAGGAAGAAAGAGAGAGGAAAAAGGAAGAAAAGAAAGAAAGGAAGGAAGGAAGGAAGGAAAAGAAAAAGAAAGAAAGAAAAAGAAAGAAGTAAGAAAGAAAGAAAAAAGTTTGTTGAGGAAAGGGATGTCTAGCTATTCTCGAAGGACCATTTTATAGAACATTCATTAATTACAAAGAGTAATTACAAAGATAAACTGGCATATACCACCTTAATCAAATCATTAAACATCATTAAATGATTGATGAGCACATTATCAATAATGGAACAAATAGAAATCCTGATGCGATACAATGAGGTGAACCCAGCACCACT
Organism: Leucopleurus acutus; assembly: GCF_964270905.1. NCBI lineage: Eukaryota > Metazoa > Chordata > Mammalia > Artiodactyla > Delphinidae > Leucopleurus > Leucopleurus acutus. The sequence goes on from NC_139143.1 coordinate 125,028,711, forward strand.
TTTGTAATATTCCTGCCAAAGACACATAAATAGAACCAAGAAAAATAACATTGAGGACTTTGCACAAAATAACTTCCCTATAATTTTCAAGGTCAAGAAAGTCAAAAAAAGATTGAAAAAAGGCTGAAGGAGACTAAAGAGGCACTCATGACAACTGAATGCAACTTGTGATTTTCACATGGATCATTCTGCTACAAACGACATTTTCAAGATAATTCACAAAACTCAAATGGAGTTTGAGGGTTAGATGGTAGGAATGTGTCAGCGTTAATTTCCTAATTTAATGGTTTTATTGTGGTTCATTAAGAGAATGTTGGCAGTAGTAGGAAATACACTAAAGTATCCAGGGTGATGGGGAACATGTTCTCAAATAATTTAGGAAAAAAATTCTTTGTACTCTCTTTTTGCAATTTTTCTATAAATTTGAGATTGCTTCAAAGTAAAATATCTTTTTATAAATAAACACACTGACATAAAAGCACTGATGTACAAGAACTTTCAATACATCATTAGAAACAGAAGTAGAATTCACAGAACCAGTCAATAGTTTCTACAAGCTACCTGACAAGTTTTATGTGAAGGTTTGTAAAAGAAAATCTGCCTCATTGTTCACTGCATGGCCATTTCATTTCTGGCTGTCTGGCTTCCGCCACCAATGCTGATCCTGCCACTTCTTTTCAAGAGGAGTACACAAAGTAGACACTGGAGCAGAGAAATGACTCTCTAAGAAGAGCACAGTAAGTTCCCATGACAATTTGGAATGCTGAGATTCACCAGGGCAGCTCATGTCTTTGTTTACGTACTGTCATGGGAAACCCTTCATGCCATCATGATTTCATATCCAAGCTAATTTGTTTTACATCTTTACTGGAGTATAATTGCTTTACAATGTTGTGTTAGTTTCTGCTGTATAACAAAGTGAATCAGCTATATGTATACATATATCCCTATATCCCCTCACTCTTGGGCCTCCCTCCCACCCTCCCTATGCCACCTCTCCAGGTGGTCGCAAAGCACCGAGCTGATCTCCCTGTGTTATGCAGCTGCTTCCCACTAGCTATCTATTTTACATTTGGTAGTGTATATATGTCAATGCTACTCGCTCACTTCGTCCCAGCTTACCCTTCTCCCTCCACATATCCTCAAGTCCATTCTCTACGTCTGCATCTTTATTCCTGTCCTTCTCCTAGGTTCATCAGAACCTTTTTTTTTTTTTTTTAGATTCCATATATCTGTGTTAGCATACAGTATTTGATTTTCTCTTTCTGACTTACCTCACTCTGTGTGACAGATTCTAGGTCCATCCACCTCACTACAAATAACTCAATTTTGTTTCTTTTTATGGCTAATATTCCATTATATATATGTGCCACATCTTCTTTATCCATTCATCTGTCAATGGACATTTAGGTTGTTTCCATGACCTGGCTATTGTAAATAGAGCTGCAATGAACATTGGGGTACATGTCTCTTTTTGAATTCTGGTTTTCTCAGGGTATATGCCCAGTAGTGGGATTGTTGAGGCATATGGTAGTTCTATTTTTAGATTTTTAAGGAACCTCCATACTGTTCTCCAGAGTGGCTATATCAATTTACATTCCCACCAACAGTGCAAGAGGGGTCCCTCTTCTCCACACTCTCTCCAGCATTTATTGTTTGTAGATATTTTGATGATGGCCATTCTGACTGGTGTGAGGTGATACCTCATTGTAGTTTTGATTTGCATTTCTCTAATGATTAGTGATGTTGAGCATCCTTTCATGTGTTTGTTGGCAGTCTGCATATCTTCTCTGGAGAAATGTCTATTTAGTTCTTCTGCCCACTTTTGGATTGGATTGTTTGTTTTTTTGATATTGAGCTGCATGAGGTGCTTGTATATTTTGGAGATTAACCCTTTGTCAGTTGCTTCATTTGCAAATATTTTCTCCCATTCTGAGGGTTGTCTTTGTCTTGTTTACGGTTTCTTTTGCTATGAAAAATCTTTTAAGTTTCATTAGGTCCCATTTGTTTATTTTTGTTTTTATTTCCATTTCTCTAGGAGGTGGGTCAAAGAAGATCTTGCTGTGATTTATGTCGTAGAGTGCTCTACTTATGTTTTCCCCTAAGAGTTTCATAGTGTCTGGCCTTACATTTAGGTCTTTAATCCATTTTGAGTTTATTTTTGTGTATGGTGTTAGGGAGTGTTCTAATTTCATTCTTTTACATGTAGCTGTCCAGTTTTTCCAGCTCCACTTACTAAAAAGGCTGTCTTTTCTCCATTGTATATTCTTGCCTCCTTTGTCAAAGATAAGGTGACCATATGTGCATGGGTTTATCTCTGGGCTTTCTATCCTATTCCATTGATCTGTATTTCTGTTTCTGTGCTCGATTACTGTAGCTTTTTAGTATTGTCTGAAGTCAAGGAGCCTGATTCCTCCAGTTCCGTTTTTCTTTTTCAAGATTGCTTTGGCTATTCAGGGTCTTTTGTGTTCCATACAAGGGTGCCCACTCTCACCACTATTATTCAACATAGTTTTGGAAGTTTTAGCCATAGCAGTCAGAGAAGAAAAAGCAATAAAAGGAATCCAAATCAGAAAAGAAGACGTAAAACTGTCACTGTTTGCAGATGACATGGTACTATACATATATAATCCTAAAGATGCTACCAGAAAACTACTAGAGCTAATCAATGAATTTGGTGAAGTAGCAGGATACAAAATTAATGCACAGAAATCTCTGGCATTCCTATACACTAACAACAAAAAATCTGAAAGAGAAATTAAGGAAACACTCCCATTTACCATTGCAACAAAAAGAATAAAATACCAAGGAATAAATCTACCTAAGGAGACAAAAGACCTGTATGCAGAAAAGTATAAGACACTGATGAAAGAAATCAAAGACGATACAAACAGATGGAGAGATATACCACGTTCTTGGATTGGAAGAATGAACATTGTGAAAATGACTATACTACCCAAAGCCACCTACAGATTCATTGCAATCTCTATCAAACTACCAATGGAATTTTTCACAGAACTAGAACAAAAAAATTTTTACAATTTGTATGGAAACAGAAAAGACCCCAAGCTAATTTTTAAAAAGCAAAATTAGCACTCTGTAGGTCAGTACCAGACAGCTTGTGACACGTGTGGTTTTAAAAATGTGCCATTAAAGCAATGGCAGTTACCCTAAACCAAAGTGGCTGACAAGTTGACGGCCAGAATCAGTAAACACACAGCCAAAGGAGGTATATAATGGACAGCACTGGTGACATTATTTATAGAGTGCAAAATCCCACAATGTAAACACACACACACACCCAGACACACACAAAAATTCTTGGACTTAATGTCTCTGGTGTTTAATCATTTGAGAGTTTTCATATAGAAGTGTTCTAAATTAATCTAATTCATGATCTGATACAAAACGTATTTCTCAAACATAAGCTAGGTTTGAACCACTCCAAATGTGATTCTATAGGTAGTAACCACACAGATGTATCTTTTAAGTCAACTCAGAAAATTCTGCTTCCAACACAGGCTCCCTACTCCAGCAGGGAGTTCATAATCCAACCCAGGTAAAGGCAATCTAAGTAATTTTCAAATTAATTATATTTTTCCTATTGTGGTTTGCATCCTATCAAGTTCCCCCCACACCAGGTGACATATTCATTTTATTTTTATTTAAATGGTATCTACTCTATATACTTATTTTGGCCTGTTTCTTCTGCCCTTAGCAGCATATTACAATATTATAATTATTTCTCATGTCAAGAAACCTTTTTCAGAACCTGACTGCATAGAATTCTCTTAAAATAGATGGACCTATTTTTTTTTAAACTTGTTAGTTGACATAGAGTTGACAAAAGTTGACTCTTTTAATGAATGTTTATGTGAATGTTTCTTTTGCCCAACTCCCTAAAAATGAAATCACTGAGCCAAAATGTGTACACACATTAAGGCTTTGACAGTATTAACAAACTGCCCTTCAGGAACTCTACTCAGTACTCTGGAATGGGCTCTATGGGAAAAGAATCTAGAAAAGAGTGGAGATACGTATAGGTATAACTGATTCACTTTGCTGTATACCTGAAACTAACACGACGTTGTAGATCAACTATACTCCAATACAAATTTTTTAAAAAGTAGAAGAATAAAAAAACAACTTGTGGGGCTTCCCTGGTGGTGCAGTGGTTGAGAGTCCTCCTGCCGATGCAGGGGACGTGGGTTCGTGCCCCAGTCTGGGAAGATCCCACATGCCATGGAGCGGCTGGGCCTGTAAGCCATGGCCGCTGGGCCTGCGCGTCCGGAGCCTGTGCTCCGCAGCGGGAGAGGCCACAGCAGTGAGAGGCCTGTGAACCGAAAAAAACAAAACAAAACAAAAAAAACAACTTGCCCTCCAAAAAGGTTCTAACAATTTGTCCTCCCATGAACCTCTTCCCTTCCCCCCACCAGTGCTGAGTATTATCACACTTCAGTGAAATTAGTTGAATTATTAAAAAATTAAGTAATTGTACCTAATTGTGTAGACCACTCTTTGGGAAAAAATATTGCTTAGAGAGTCAACATCTTTTGAGCTCCAGGGGGTTTTTGTTTGTTTGTTTGTTTTTTCAGAGAACACTGCTGCCTTAAAAGGCTGGTAATCTACTTATCTCAAAGAGAACAACCTTCTGAATACTACCATCCTTCACAGAGTTGTCTGGCTAAAGTAAATTGCCCAAAAAGCAAAGAAATGTTGACTTCTTTGGACTTCTTTCTGAGTTCTACACCAGTCACTTCAAGTGTTGCAACTCACTTCTTTTTGCCAAAATCAGCTCATTCACCAACTGTTTTTAATTAGCTATGGCTGCAATGGTGTTTGCATTTTGCCCCATTCCTCTTTGTGAAACATAAATTTCCAAAATAATTATTTATTAGGCTTGAAGTCTCATGCTTTTGCTAAGCCTGAGGGTGAAGTTTTTTGTTTTGTTTTGTTTTGGTTGGTTTGTTGTTTTGTTTTGTTTGTTTAGTTTGTGCTTGTTTTGGAAAATTCGTAAATCCATTTAGTTGTCTCCGATCACATAGCCAAATAAACATAGGTACCGTTTTTGACAGCAGTTATTAAAATACTGTACATTTTTTTGGCTAGTCTACTTGGTTTTTGCTACAGGAAGCAGATAAGGTTATTGACTCCATTCACATTATTATAAAAATGAAGATGCAAAGATACAAGATAGGCAATTGGGTTTAGCTAATTGAATACATTTAGAGAAAAGTATACTTGAACGTGTATAAACAGATATTTACTTGGGTTTTTCAAAATTAACCTTCCTTACACTGGCAAAAAAAGTAGAATTTCCTCTCCTCACTATCCCATTATTGTTTTTTATTTGAAATATGTTATATCAATATTATAGAGGGTAATGTAGCATAAAGAAAGACATTATAAATACAGTGAGGGAGAAATCCATATATTACTATTATTGTGTAGTCCTTTTAATTTTAACGTTTGCTTTGGTATAATGAAACTCTCTTGCTAATGTTGCATAAAAATCATTTTTGCATTTAAATTTCCTTGCTCTTACACAAGATCCATTTGGGATAAGACAAATGGAATCACAATTATGCGTTAATTAACCTGGAAGAATGAAGTCTCCTGAATGGTTTTCAGGTACTATTACATGTTCCAAGCTATATCCACACCATAGTTTGGTCTAGTCACACAAGGAGAAAATAACCACATATTCGTATTTCTTGAGAACGCCTGAACTGAGCAACAATGTTAAATCAGGAAATGAACCCTGCAGTTTATGAGGCTCCTCAGGATTCAGCTTGACTCTGTAACAGTTCAGAAACAAAACTTTTTTTTTTTTTTGCGGTACGCGGGCCTCTCACTGCTGTGGCCTCTCCCGCTGCGGAGCACAGGCTCCGGACGCGCAGTCTGAGCGGCCATGGCTCACGGGCCCAGTCACTCCGCGGCATGTGGGACCTTCCCACACCGGGGCATGAGCCCGTGTCCCCTGCATTGGCAGGCGGACTCTCAACCACTGCGCCACCAGGGAAGCCCCCAGAAACAAAACTTTTAAGGTCAGTTTCAGAATGGAGATTTTGATTTTTTGCACATATCCTTTTTTTTTTTTTTTTTTTAAGCCTGGAGTTCCCTCATCTGATTCTCTTTAGAATGGATATGGGTGATCTTTCTGCTAGAGCAAATAATTTTGATACTTTAGGGGGGACACATTATTTGCTAGTTGGGGTCAATATGTTGATTAATGACATCATCTCTGCACACGCTGGGGACCATTTCCTACAGAAGTTGTGCCCACCAAGCTGCAGCCAAGCTCTGGGCACAACAGGCAAGCAGGATTACAGGACGTAGAGTCACAAAGACCTGAGATCTAAACCTGTTTCTGCCACTTGCCAGATGTGTGGGCAAGTCATTTGACTTTCAGTTTCCTCATCTGTAAAATGGGAAGGATAGCAATACTTGCTTGACAGGGTTGTTATGAAGATTGAGAAATATAATGCATACAGAGCAATTTGCAAGGTTTAGAACATTATGTAATGTAATATTAGTTATTTTTATTATCCTTTTTATTTTACTTTCTATAGTCCAGAAAACATTAACAGAAAACATAAAAACTGGATTTTTTTCAATCCATTCAGAATTTTAGCTCATTGAAATGCTTCAAATTTCATCATTTCTTTTCCTTAGGCTACTCATAATATAGCTAGTTTTAGAAATCACAGCATTTCATATACTTATATTTAAGATTTTTTAATTTAAGGTTTAAATATGAGATTTTCTTACATATGCATTTTCTCACATTTTAAAAAATTTTTCAAATTTAAAAAAATGACAAAATCAAATGTTCAGGTGGGGAGACTCAAAATAACTTTAAAATATAAGTACTTAAAAAGTTTTTGAAAATAAAAGTGTCCTCCAAAAAAATAGTTTTTGAAAACTTTAAAATTATCCATCTGGGAAAAAAATTATCTTAAGGAGGTATACTTTTCCATATTAAGAACTAATTTGTTTCATTTACAACATTTCATTCATTAAGCATCATTAAGTACCTACTATGTTAAATACCTACTAAGTAGTATTAAGCACCTCGTTCAAGCACCTGTGCTCGTTACTGAGCAGGTGGAAGCAGCTGCCGGCTTCCTCACAGAGCTCACTGACACGGTTCAGCTCATAGAGTTCACAGTCCTGGCAAACTGGATGGGGAGGTCCTAGAATTTATCTTTTCAAACATATCCGTGTTTTAAAAATTGAATAAATAAAACATTCAGGTTCTATTTGCAACTCAATTTTTCCTGGAGTCTTTCCCCGCTTGACTAGAACCACAATTTCTAAAGTCTGTGAGGAGTATTGATTTAGTTTAACATACTTATAAAAAGCCAATGGCTATGTCTATATAATGACAGAGTAAATTATATTTTTAATTTTAATTTCAGCTAAGTTTGTTGTTTGGAATCACATAAACTATCCCATAGGATAGTTTTAAGATTAAATGGCACAATGTTTATACAATACCTAGTACAGAGTAAGAATGCAATAATGACAGATATTAGCATTCTCATTTACAGCTATAGCAACAAGGAAGAAGAGTCACAGGCACATTTTAGGCTGCGGAGCAGTAATCTTTGGCCTTGTGTGACTAGCATGCTTCACAGTGCAAATTTAACCTATATGATAACAACTTTCACATTCTATTTTAAAATATTTCTCAGTTATTGGGAGGCCCTCTCTGGTCTATATTTGCATACATCGATTTCTCATAATAATTCTGGAAGTTATGTATTCATTTCGATGTTTTACAGACAAGGAAATTAAGGTTCCAGGAGTGAAATAATCTGGCCAAGTTTACAAGGTTAGTAAGTAGCAGAACAAGAATTCAAACCTAGACTTCTCTGACTCCAAAGTCTTTCCTTTTGCCTCTGTTGAAAGACTTCTGTTAATAAAACTGAATTTATAAAGTTGTTTTTCAAACTGTTCTTTCTTCTCGAGTCCAGAATTCCTAGAGACTCCAAGAGATGTCTGGGATTAGCTAACCACTATTCCAACAAAACCATACACCAAAAATTTTTTCTGCAGTTTGATTTTCTTACACAGAATAATTTTCCAATATTGAAAACACTGAAGGTAATTTTTGAATGACAAGAGCTTCACCTTGACAGTTTAAGGTTTGGACTGATCATATATAATTCCTTTCTCTCTCCTACTTTGTCTCTTGTATAACAGAAATCTAAGAACAAAATGCAGGAATCTCACGCTCTCTGGGCATCAGCTGAACACATCCACACCACCTTGTGACACCTGCTCTCCTGTCTCATGGTTGAAAAACTAAGGCACCTTTGGAAACCAGATCAAAATTGAGTGACAAACAAATGGAAAGTACAAAATGTCTTTTACTTAAAAATGGGAATATAGTCATGGTCAAAATTGCCACCAGCTTTACTGATATATGTCAGCTTCTAGCCTGACAAGGTAATTCTGCAGGGGAAACATGAATGGTTCAAAAGTTGATTCCCATTAGGAGAGAGATGGAAAAGCAAGCTGAGCAGTTACCCCTGAAATAAATAAAAGCATATTCTTAGGGCAGGCGTGGAATCTCCATGAAGTACAAAAATGAACAAGACTTGAAGTGCTGTTTTTTTAAGGCAGAAGATAAAATTAAATGATTTCATAGCGAATCCATGATTTTCTTAAATCACATAGTGGCAATTTTAGGGGCAAACATTCATTTAAATTCTCTGAATTTCCTTCCAATCTGATTTTTCATTTACTTTCTGATTTAAGCAATTTCTTAAGATACTTAACATTTATTCACCGATGGTACTTATTTTGTTCAATCTCTTACCTAACTGCAGAACCGTTACTATCTTTAATCTGCTCAGGACTCAGGAATTGTAGTGGAGTGAGAAGGAATACCCCCAGAACTCTTTTGTCTGGTCATTCCAATCAGCCTCACAACCTCAAGCAGAGCTGATGGAGCCAAACACATATCAATACAAATAAAACGTTGCAAGAGACTTGGCAGGTTTTCGTGTGTTGTCTGAACATTTTCCACAAAGCAATGCCAGTTCCACCACCTCTTAGCTACTCCTATTCTACTTGCAATCAAAACTCCAACATCTGGAAAGAATAATCATAATTTTTAACATGTTAGTCCTTAGAGGACTCATGAGAGAAGAGAAAATAAGAAGCTCCCAAGGATTTCCAAGTCATTTAGAAAGTTAAAGTTGTAAAAAATAATCTTTCTTTCTCTTATATTTGTAGTTGAAGAGGGAGAACAAAATTAAATATGCACAGGGAGCTGTCTTTTATTGGCATTTATCATGTCTTATAAATCTTATAGACTCTACTGGCACTGGCAGTGATAGCAAGAGTATTCTCCCAGTAAACTCTTCAAATGCTAGCTTCGGGGTGATGTCATTCTAGCTTGTTAAATCCTCTGAAATCTTAAGTGACTATGGATCGTGGTGGCATTCGTACCAGGAAGCAGCAAGAGGCAACAGGAAGAACAAAGACTTTGAGATCAGACAGGCCTGAGTTGCAGTCCCAGCTCTGCTTTGTTCCCTTAGGCCAATTACTGAACTTTCTGATCCTAGGTTCCCTCATCTGTAACAGAGGGCCAGTGGGGATAACCCTGCAATTACAAGAAAATTAAATAGGACACTTTACAATCTAGCATAGTGCCTGAGACATATAGGTGCTCAATAAATGTTGGCTGAAATAAAATTAAATGAAAAATCTACATGTATCAGACCCCTAAAGCCCCTTTGAAAAATAACGAAGAAGTCTGTGGTATGATGTTCAAGATTAGTACACTAGGCATAACAAGAGTTACCCCAATCTGGGTAGGAAATACCCACCAAAATATAGGAAACTCACTCTAAAGTAAAAGGATGTCAATAGACTCAGATGCACCCCTAAATTGATCACTAATAGAGCATGATGACTGAGTTCCACAAGATGAGGCCCATCCAATGTCCTTAGCTACCCTTTGTGGGCCCAAAATCTCATTTGCTCTCAAAAAATATTCCCCAGTTTTGAGAACTGGGTCACCAACACTGCTTCAAGTGCAGTGGCAGAAGAGGAGATAGTGACAGACAGCAGCCCCAGAGTTAAGCTAAGAGAAAGAGGGCAGCAGCAATAGTGGAAGCCACAGCTCACAGCCAGGAGTGCTCAGGACCCATAGGCTACAGCCAGAGAGAGCAATAATACCACCTGGTAGAGTCAGCACAAACCACCACTGTGACTACCCATGCTTTTTGTTTACCTGCAAACGAGGACTACAGAGAGGAATCCTATTTTGTTCAGTCAATATTTATTCAGTCCAGTATAGAAGCCATGGCTTGGGTTCCCCTTCTGTTATGGCTATAGTTTTATAAAAAGGAAAGTAATTCTAAGGAATTTTTGGTGTAGACAGATAGCAAAATGGATGTGAATGGACAGAGCTGAGAATGTAAACAATCCTGACCCTAGCACTTTCTTATTTTGAAGCAAGCACTTCACAGATCCTAGCTTCAGATTCCTTGACTGTGAATTAAATACAATTCTACTTGCCCTAAATGTTCCACAAAGCAATTCTAAGTTTGTAATGAGATTGTGTACTTAGAAGTTCTTGGAAAGGTGGGACACAATTTTGTCCTTGTATTTGGAAACAAAAGCAATTGGCTAGGAAGTAGGATGGAAGAAGTTCCAGCATTGGAGATAATTAAGTTTAATATACATCCAGTTTAGAACCCTCAAAGACCTTGTCATCTGGCCCAGGAGACTGACATAAAAATAACTATAATAAATTATGTAGTAGATGAGCAAACAAATTGCTACAGAAACATAGTGAGTTATGCTTGGGAGGCCATTGAAGTAGTGACATATGAGTAGGAGTTTGCCAACAGAATGAGTGTGGAGGATGCGAGTGTGCAGGTAGGAGGGGTAGGACCCTCCAGGTAAAAAAGACCATGTGAGCAAAGGCAGACAGGCATAAAAGCACATGATGTTTGGGGGTCAGCAGTATTCTTGTTTGGCCACAGCCTAAGACACATGAGAAGGAGTAGAAACTGGAAAATTAATCTAGGATCAGAGTGCAAAACCATACTAAGGAATTTGACCTTTTTTTGTTAGGCAACAAGAATGTCACTCAAGGTTGTTAAGCAAGGAGAGTGACATAATCAGATTCCTGTTTCAGAGCGCCCACTCCAGCAGCAGTGAGCAAAACAAATGGGAGACAATTACAAAGGGCCTTCTGTATATTGCCAAATATGTATCATTGAAGTGCTTTGCTCCAGGAGGCCAAGAAGAGTGGTGTCTTGTTATCTCATTGGATACACAGCGCCTAACATGGTGCTTGGCTTATGGCTGGGCTTCATAAATATTGAATATTTGTTGAATTAATTCATTGCTATTGGAATGACTGTGGAGACTGTTCGCAGATGTACTTTAACCTTATTTAACCCTCAATGCTGCAATTTGTGACACTATTTTCACATATTTATATCCTCGTCATCTTTGTATTCCCAACACCTGGCTCACTCTCTAGCATAGGACAGGAGCTCAATAAACCCTAATGAACTGGACTGAATACAAGATCATTCATAAAACCTGCCCAGTGGACACAGGGAGTGAGAACTGTCGATCTTTAACAAAATTAAGGTGTCCAAATTATTACTGGCACATTTCATTTTGACCTGAATTTGCAAAACAGGTAGGTCCATTCTTGAAAAGTAAAATAGCTACCCTCCAAAAACCATATATATGTTTTTACCGATATGTATGCACTATGAATACAAAAATGTGACAAATCAGTTAACCAGACAATGGCAGAAGCCCATTACTGACCCAGTGGACTTCAAAAAGTGAATGAGCTTTGACAGTGCTTTAATTTCCAAAGTGTGATGAAACCATTAAATTCAGAGAGGGAAAATCAGTGAGCCTATGAAAATAATTATTAGTAACATTTTTTGCCATTTTTGTAAGTCAAAAATAACCTAATAGTAATTCCACATAGATCAAGCTAAGGTTTGTTCTATACAGGTCTATCATGTTTTTTTGAATCACTCTTCATGACATGTCCAAATGAGTTCAAAGACAAAAAATAGACACTGGTCTTTCTTGCTGTATGTGTAAAACAAAATTGACAATGTTAAGAAGCTTATTACATGTTTCTAAAATTTATTAGCAATGTTAGGTAGATTAAGGTGCCAAGGCAAATTTTATTTTTGATAAATACTTTTTAAACTTTTTAAAACTTTCAATAAAATGTTCATGTAGGGCTTCTCTGGTGGCGCAGTGGTTGAGAGTCCACCTGCCGATGCAGGGGACACGGGTTCGTGCCCCGGTCCGGGAGGATCCCACATGCCGTGGAGCGACTGGGCCCGTGAGCCATGGCCGCTGAGCCTAAGCGTCCGGAGCCTGTGCTCCGCAATGGGAGAGGCCACAACAGTGAGAGGCCCGCGTACCGCAAAAAAAAAAAAATGTTCATGTAAGCTAACAATTCTGACAGGTCATTTCTACACAGGACTAAATCTAACAGCCAGTAATTTGAACATGCCATCAAAGCAGTGATTCACCATTACATGTTTTTGCTGAATTCAGTCAAATTTACTTGCATGTGTGGACACAATCATATTGTGGGAGAGACTTGCAAATGATATTAATCAAGACTTATTGAATACTAAAATGGGTTGCCCCAGAAGGCAATTGACTTGGCAAACAAATAAGATAATTTGTAAACAAATAGAGCTTAGTAATCCAAGAATTGCTGCTGGAACAAAGAACCCATCAGTTAAAAGATTATAAACACAATGCCAGGGAATAAGCACTTTGGTTGGTTACAAGAAATATTTCCAACATTCAGGAAGAGACATCTTAAATATAAGAAATAAGAGTAGACAAACAGAGTAGACATACATGTCCCCAATGAACAAAAGGAAAGCAAAACTGACCATAGCCAAAAGGTGTCTTCCCCTCTGTCTTAGTCTACTCAGGCTGCTATAACAAAATACCTTAGACCGAGTGGTTTAAACAATAGACATTTATTCCCCACATTTCTGAGGCATGGGAAATCCAAGATCAGAATGTCAGCAGATTCAGTGTCTGTGAGGGCCTCCTTCTTGGCTTGCAGGTGGCAGCCTTCTAGCTATGTCCTCATATGGTCTTTCCTCAGTGCCTGCACCCAGAGGGAGAAAGATCACTCTCTTCCTTTTCTTCTAAGGCCACCAATCCCATCATGACAATTCTAATCTAAACTTAATTACTTCTCAAAGGTCCCACCTCCAAATACCATCACACTGGGGATTAGAGTTTCAACATTTAAATTCTGAGAGGACACAAACATTCAGTCCATTAACACCCGTAAATCCCTAAATTTCACCAGTAGCAATTCTTTCTGTCATGTTAAGTTCCAGTGCCTTCTGTCTAGAGGTCCTTTAAGAAATATTCTTACCTGGAAGAGGCTGGAGGCTATATATGAGAACACAGAGTGCCTACGTTAGGGACACAGGAATGAAATGCTAACAGGCACAAAAAGAGAACTTAGGGTCACTGAAGATAATGAACTCACTTCCCATCATCTACACTGATAAATCATAAAAATAACATATACCAAAAATATTCCAACCAATTCCTAAAACAATGCATTATGTAACTCAGGAATGACCATTTTAGGAATCTGCACTAGGATCTATCTTCTAAGTACTCACGCACCCATTAAGAATTGCTTCTTTGTTTGTGTTGGTCTTATGGGTCTCAGAGACACAAGCCCTACTGGCTTTCAGAGCGAGATATTTTGGAAGTCTGCCCTTCTGATAGGAATTTTAAAAGCTGGGGCCCTGGATGTGGGGTTCAAACCCTTCACTCCTCAGAGAGAAGCTGGGAGTTGGGGTTCCCTCCCAATTGTATGGTGCTCTGCTGACAGTGGGTTTCATGACAAGAGTGTGCCTCAGACTTTCCTATGTGTTTCTGTGTGGGCATTTTCTCAGTCGTCAGATGTGTAGGAGTCACCCAGCTTGTTTCTGGATCTCCTTCAGAGGGAATCACTCCACGCATAGCTGTACATTCACTGTGTCCATGGGAAGAGCGGAGCTCAGGAGCCTCCTGTGTTGCCATCTTGGATGACTCTCTTCGTGAACTCCAGCATGAGATATTCTTAATGAAATCAGATATTTTACCAATAAAAAAAAAAAAGAAAACGTTTTCACAACAAACCACTTTACATATACTTGAATTTTTCTGGTAATGTGGCATGATGTATTTTTTTCTTTAATGGAATTGAAAATTGGAAAATATAAAACTTTTTAAATGATAAAAATGAACTTATATACAAAACAGAAATAGACTCACAGATACAGAAAAAAAAAACTTATGGTTACCAAAGGGGAAAGTGGAAAGGGATAAATTAGGAATTTGGAATTTACACACTACTATGTTTAAAATAGGTAACTATCAAAGGCCTACTGTGTAGCACAGAGAACTATAGTCAATATTTTGTAATAACCTATAAGGGAAAAGAATCTGAAAAAGAATAGATATATATATATATGTTTAACTGAATCACTTTGCTGTACACCTGAAGCTAATACAACACTGTAAATCAACTATACGTCAATTAAAAAATAAATAAATAAACAGATAAATAAATAAAAATACAGAAAGAATATTCATCCATAGTACCCTACCAAAGATAAATAGAATTAATATTTCAATGTACTTCCTTTGGGTTTTTTCCTTATGTATATTTTAAATATAGAGTCCAGATTTTTCTGAATCCAAGTCAAATAACATTTCAGTGAACATGCGTAAGACTTTTATTTTCTCTATTGTTTGTTCTTTATTTTATTTTATTTTACATCTTTATTGGAGTATAATTGCTTTACAATGGTGTGTTAGTTTCTGCTTTATAACAAAGTGAATCAGTTATACATATACATATGTTCCCATATCTCCTCCCTCTTGCATTTCACTCCCTCCCACTCTCCCTATCCCACCCCTCTAGGTGGTCACAAAGCACCGAGCTGATCTCCCTGTGCTATGTGGCTGCTTCCCACTAGCTATTTTACATTTGGTAGTGTATGGACTTGAGGACAAGGGAAGGGGGAAGGGTAAGCTGGGACAAAGTGAGAGAGTGGCAGAGACATATTGTTTGTTCTTTAAATATTATTTCCTTAGGATATATTCCCAAGAGATGGAGAAGCATATGAAGCCAGGAGTAAATATGAGCCATGAAAAAAGAATGGATCAAAACATGATGTGTATTACCCAGCTGTCTTTCAAAAATGTAGGCAATTGCCTCTTCTACTCCTTCCTTAAATATTAGAATATTATCACTTTTTAATCTTTATGCGTTTAATAGGTGAAAATGAAGCCTCATTCTTGCTTTAGTTTTTATTTATTTGATTATTTGCTGTACGAATGATTATTCCACATGTTTACTGGTTGTTCATGTTTCTTCTTTCAAGTTTTTTCTGTTCATGACCTTTAACCAATCACTACTGAGATCTCAGAACTTTTATCACCAATTTCTATACACCCTGGATATACTAAGAATTATACTGCTTTATCATATTTGTTATAAATATCTTCCTATTTTTATTATTTTCTTTAAGTACATAAAGATATTTTAAATATTTGTGTATTCAAATTTGTAAAACTTCCCATTTTCTAACACAATATATTTCAAAAAAGAAAAGTTACCTTACCCCCAACTCATTTGGGGTGACCCCTGAGGGAATTTGGGTTCAGAGAGATTAAGAAATGTGTTTGATACTATATATAAAATAGATAAATAACAAGGACCTATAGCACAGGGAGCTATAATCAATATCCTATAATCTATAATGAAAAAAATCTGAAAAAAGAATGTATATATGTATAAGTGAATCACTTTGCTGTATGTCTGAAACTAACTAGTTCATTCTTTTTTATTGTTGAGGAACAGTCCCTTATATGGATATACCACAATCTATTCCCTTGGTGATGGAAATTTGGATTATTTCTATTTGGGGGCTATTATGAATAAAGCCGCTAAGAACAGCAACAACAAAAAAAGTAAAGGCATGTTCTTAACATACGTAACGCGAGATCTTGTTTTCTTTGACTGGGAAGGAGTAATAAATCCTAAGATGTGACCTCTGCAGGATGAGGTTCAAACAGAAGAGTCCAAAGCATGGAATAGAATAACAGCCATCTTCCCAGATCAGTCGGTTAACTAAAAGGAATCACTCAAAACCAGAGAAAAAATGCATGTCTAGTACTTTCCAAACCTAAGAATCTCACGACTATTTTTTCTGGGAAATCTTGCCCTTCCAAAAGACCACAAACCACTTCTAGACCTTCATAACAGCAGTGATATTATGCCAACCAAGCTTTGAAATTCATAGTATATAAATACAAGGTAATAATCACAGTGGGGCAACCACACACCACTATCAATATGCTTACTCAATTGATTAACAGGAAGAAGACAAAGCTATTGTAGAGATAAGGCCATTTTATTTTTCTAACTGAAATATATTGCTGCCTTCTCCCTTGTTACTTCCACTTATTAAAATCATTCAATAGCTAGATCATTGCCCCTTCCTCTGTCAAATTTTCCATGATCACTCTGTTAAATACAATCTCTCCTTCTTGTGACTGTCTTATTGTGTATCCTACCTATGTGGCCCTATCATAGAACCTTATTTTATAGTTATTTCTACACTTGGCTTGACCCCTCCTTCTTAGCATACCACACCATTACCACCACCACCACCTTCATCAATACTAGATTGTAGCAATGACATCTTAAAAGATTTTATAGTCCTTGAACATAGTAAATACTGACAAAATATTTTCTGTTCAGGTGAACAGATAAAATTTTTTAATGCACAGTTTCTTTTGCTATTTCCTCAAGCATCTAAATAGAAAATATAAATTTAGCAAATGACAAAACTAATTCCTTTAGGACAAATAGTTCTCATAGTAATTTTCTGTGACCACAGTCACTGTTAAGTTACTATTAATCATAAAAGGATTAAGGGATTGATTTCTTCTCTAGTCCTATATCTTCTTTAGGAGTGTACTCCACTTTACTATGGTGAATGAATACAGAAGGCAAAATTTCTATAGAAATGAGCTATAGAACAGACATATACATGAAAATGACTCACTCAGCTTGGTAAATGTTTGAAATGAGCATGCACGTCTTTCAACCTTTCCCTGACCTTCAATCTTGCTTATCATCGACCTTCCTTAAGCGTTGAAGGTAAGTCATTCTTCGGACCTATATCCAGATCACACTTTATTTCAGCTTTCTGGGTCCTTGGAGAAACAGAGTTCTCTTCTGATTATAGCCAGATCCCCAGGTCCTTCTTCATTATTTTAGGTTCTAAACTTCTAGAAGTCAATAGAACTTTAATTCTCCTTAACACTTCCTGAGAAGATTCTTTATTTTGTGACCTTATGACCCCAGTCAGCTTACCTGATTATTGTTCTTTAAACTTTTATTTATTGAGCTACATGCTCAGTACTAGAGAAACAATGGTATGCATGGAGATATAGTTGCTGTCTTAGCAGACCTAAGAATAGTAGGAAAGGCATACAATTAACAAGTCTAAAAAGATGAGTTAGTGAGAAATTAATTGATGCCTTAATTTTTTAATTTATATGTATATATATTTTGTTTGTCTGTTTGTTTCTGTGGACTCACCGGCAAAACTTATGTTGATCTTCCTTTTATGGGAGCAGACTTCTGTGTTCCAGAGTTTGCAGCTGTTTGTCTACAAACAAAGATTGATGTTTATTTGAATGCATAAGCCAAGTAAAAAAAACAAGGCCAGATGAGCTGAGAGGGTGATAGACACAGAAACTGATGCTTGGCAGAAAAGGGGCAATAGTCAAGCCCCAAAGTTTGGAGTGGGGAATAGCCATGGAGGGAATAAGGAAGGAAAGAAGAGAGGTGATTACAGCCAGTTCATACCCAACACCCTGGATGTGGCAGAACACCTAGATGGAGGTGGATACAAGAATACCTAAGAATGTTGGCAATAAGCACCTCAGACTCAAAGACAGCATGGCAGGAAGTGGGTAACAGCAGAGTCTCTGCCTTTGAAAGGACCACAGGAAGTCTGGAACAAGAGCCTCTCAGGGGTGACCATAAGAAACCCGTGATCTCTCCCCCATTTGTCCTGTACTGCATAAGCCCAAGGGCCCTGACTCAACCCAAAGGAAGAACAAGGAATCTCAAAAGAATATCTGAAACTGTATCTCTTGTCAACCTTGGAAAAGGAACTAGAAACTAGACTTTTAACAAAGAGAAATATGATATTTCTTACAAACTGAATGTCACAACCAATTCACAATCATTTGTTATACAAGTAATTACAACAAATTGTGTGAAGTGATCTAAGTGTCCGGTCTTGACTAGTCTATCCCAGACTCTCTCCAAGTCTCTCTCTCCCCATTTTGAGCCCTATTTCTTCACAACTCCCCTCTCGCCCGTCTCACCAGTCCATGGGGCTGTCAGAATTTATTTCTGCCAGTCCCAGTATAGATTTTAAATACTTGTTCAGTTCCTTCTTCCTGCCTTGGTACAACGTCCCCTTGTCCATTAGTAGAATTAATAAACAACTCTTATTTGTTTTCATATTGAGTTGTTTGTTAATTCTAACAAGGGAACACAGCTTTTCATACACAAGGCCAAAGAAAGGTCTTTTTCTTACTTGAAAGATCTTTCCCTTTAGGCTTGAGCACCTAGTATGTTGAACACAGACTTTGTAAGGTGTACACATAAAGAAATGAAGGAGAAAGAGGATACAAATGCAACTGGCCAAATCAGACAAATTAGCCCTGGTGAGCCATGAGGTAGCAAATATTACAGCCAAATAACCTTAAATTCTATGGCAAAGTTAAAACCTCATATTTGTATGCATACAACTCTCCTTAACAGTTTGAAGTCCCCAATTAGTCCACAACATTTCCAATAAAAGAAAATTTGTCTTCATAGTTACCCCAGAAGTATCCATAATGATGTAATCCAATGGCCATCCATTATTACAACTTGTTTCATTAGCAGTGCCCTAAAATGGTAAACTCTTCATGTAATTGCCTGTCAACCAGCCATCTATCATGGTAAACTCTTTGTTTAAATTCAGTTAACTACTGACACATCTTGCTATGCCATTTTGAAATATTTTTAATCCAGGCTTTCCAAAGAGTTTAAGAAACATTGTAATTTTCATTTAATCAAGGGTTGTTCATGAACTGGGCTCTAATAAAATTTTCTTCTTGGCAACATTTAAATGAAGGAAATTTAGGAACACCACATTAGCCAGTATGGAAATTATTTTTAGATCACCCATTTAAACTCTTTTTTTAAAAAGTATATAACTAGGGCTTCCCTGGTGGTGCAGTGGTTGAGAGTCTGCCTGCCGATGCAGGGGACACGGGTTCGTGCCCCGGTCCGGGAAGATCCCACATGCCGCGGAGCGACTGGGCCTGTGAGACATGGCCGCTGAGCCTGTGCATCCGGAGCCTGTGCTCTGCAACAGGAGAGGCCACAGCAGTGAGAGGCCCACGTACCACAAAAAAAAAAAAAAAAGAAAGAAAAAAAATATATAACTAAATTTATTTTCATCAGGGTGTGGATGACCATTAGGATTTACCCTCCAAGGATGTCTACATTTTAAAAGAGGAATTTGATATAAACAAATGACCTTCAAATTAGTGGGTGGGTTGATGTGGCATCAGAAGTTCAGGAGCCCCACTACTTCCTCCAGCAGCTGGGAGAAGCGGAGTCGTGCTTGTCATCCCAGCGGACAGGCTCCAGCCCCTGTGCTGTTTTGGCGGGCCTTCGCTGCACTCTCATTCAAGTGCCGTCTCTTGAACATCCCCTCACAGAAATGAATTGGTATTTTCTGGTACAGAGGGGATGCTAAACGGGGGGGAAGGGGGCACGGCCTGCACACAGACGGGCACAGCTACGAAACCTCATCTCTGCCGTGTAGGGTGGGGAAGCTGGGGGAAGATGCCTCCTTCAGCAGGAGCCGTGTCAGCATCCAAACTGGTGAAAACCAGTGAAGGTCAAACACTGGCCAAGGGGGGCAGCCTGTGAAGCCAGTAACACCGCCCACCTCATTGGGATCCACCACCCCACGGGTACCTGTTGGCATGCAAATTCTTTATATAACAAGATATAGGATAATAAGTAAATCAAATAGACACCGTTTATCCTTTCAGCATTCAGCCAAACGCCTCTTCTGTGTGCCATCTATGGGGGACATGATGTAAGATGATAAAAACACATTTCTATTACGTTAGAATTTTGTAGGTGCTCACACGTGTGTTATCTAACTGAATTCTTGAAACAAATCTATGCAGAATACAGCCTAATGCCCATTTAGAGGGGGGAAACTGAGGCTCCGGGAGGGAGGGTGTCTTAGGTCATGATAAATGGCAACGCTTAGGCTAAAGGCCATTCGTTCATTCACTCATTCATTCATAGGGTGGTTGGAATTTTTCAGAACTGGTTTTGATATAAATCTGTCATCTTTTAGAAAGGACTGGCTGTTGAGGGCAGAGGATCCAGGGGCCTGCGAGAGGAAAGAATGTTTATTTCCTTGACGTGGTCTCCCCAGGACAGTGACTGCTCTCATAGATGCAGAGGGAGGCATAGAAGTTAGAAGAGAGAATTTTACCTCCTTCAAACTGTGCTTTTCCCTTTTCCTCAGCTCCCAGTGGTCTGGAGCCTGATCACACTGGGGAAACCGAAGCAGCCAGCAGCCACCAGTCACACTGGCACTGGGCTCCCATTGTACACTCTCATTTCATCTCCACAACATCTCCATGAGTAGCATTAAAACCCCCATTTTACAACTGAGAAAAGCAGGAGAGGAACGGGAAGTTGAGGCCTGCTGCACCCTGGTCCCTGCTCTACAGGTCACCAGGAGCACTGACCCATTACTGGGGCTACCCACCACCCTGCATTTCCCTCCTTCTATCCTCCCATTGTCATGGTTCTAGTTCACCCAGACCCTGATTTTCTCTTTCCTGCATTTCTGCAATAGTTCCATTTGACATTCTTTTTTAAAATGTGTGTATACATTTAGTGAGCACCAGCAGTGTTCCAGACTCCATGCTGGACATCAGGGAGAGAGTGATAAGCATGAGTTAGTGCCTGCCATTCTAGCTAGGGACACAACAGGAGAACAGGTGACCCTACATGAGGATAAGCGCTGTAGCAGGGAGAAATCCAGGTGCAGCGTGAGTGCAGAACAGATGCACCTGGTCCAGCTGGGGGAGGGAGGGAAGGTGGCACTCATGGGCCAAGCCAGGCTGGAGTCCTCCGTGATGAGTCCAAGTCAACCATCTTCCTAACAAGCCCTTATGAGAGTCCTTTTGAAAATGAAAACCCAAGCAAACTACTTCTCTTCTCAAAACCCTTCTGTGGCTCCCTATCACTCAGAGAACAAAGGACAGGCCCCTTAGTGAGGCCCACAAAGTTCTCCATGTTCTGACCTCCTCTCCCACTAGGTCCCAATGTATCTACGTGTCTGTCTCCTCCAGAAGGGAAGCACCTGGAAGGCAGCCTATGTGCAGTTTAGTTCTCCATACCCTAGGCCTGGAACTGGACTACTCTATAACAGGCACTCGATGTCTTTATTAAAAGCATGAATACATTCCTGAGTTCTGAGTCCTTGCCCAAAAGAGAAGGCCAGTTTGGTTTTCTCTTGTGTCTCATGGTAGGAACTGACCGAGCCCCCCACAATTTTGGTCAATGAGGGGAGAAGAGGGGTTTAATAAGGAATGAGGCATGTGACTCCCAGGAATGCAGCTCTAGCACCCCTATTTCTTATGGAGAGCCCCATGAGCTCCATAGAGAGTTCTCCGTAAGTCTTGGCACAGAGGAGTCCCAGGTCAGTTTACATGTCCCCCCAGCACAGGGTCCATGGAAATTCCTTTGTGTGACCTGTCCCTCCCCCAGTTCTCTGCTTTTCATCCCTAGGAGCCGAAGCTCCTGGCACAGTCCTCTTTGCATACCAAGCATTTAGAACATTCTGTGTGAATGTTGAACACTCTACACTTCCCACCAGGATGGAGTTTATAATTGAGACAAATTCTCCTCTACTAATTTTCAAAGAGAAAAGAAGAAATGCACTTCAAGCAAGAAAGTTGGGTGTCTGGGAAGGTTTCCAGCCAGGAGATTTCTTTTTTTTTTTTTTTGTAACCTTTTGACCTCCTTCACCATTTAACCTCTTTTCTTTTGCTATTTCTTTGTGAGATGGCAGAGATAATAAGAGAAGAAAAAAAGAAGAAGAGGAACCACTGAGTCAATGAGTACTACAGGCAGGCACTGTTCTGGGCTTTACCCCATTTAATCCCCATCAGGATCCCTCTTCAAGGAAAGGAACATCATCCTCTTTTACAACTGAGAAAATTCAGGCTCAGGGCCTGAAGTAGATTGATTGCCCAATGTCAAAGTGAGAAGTCCAGTGTCATTAATTTGACTGGTTCCTTCTCATTTAGTCATCTAGTAAGTGATTGGAACAAGGATTTGAAAACAGGCTTATCTGACTCCAAAGCTTAAATATTCCACTGTTCTGATTAGTCACAGTGGGCTGCCTTGGGAAACAATCACTTAACTCTAGAAACTTCTGTAATTTACCAGATATTTGACTTTAAAAGAGACTTCATCATTTTCCTATCTAGAATTAATCGAATCCTCCAATATCACCTCCACATCATTTCTTGCCCAATAAAAAACACATATCCAAAGAACCTATTTTTTACCAAAAGTTTTGAAAATCCCATAACTATCCCAAAAAAACACAAAAGTCATTGTCCTGAATATGTCTTTTAGAGAGTGTTGGCAAACTCTAAGCTGACACCAGAAAGCAGACACATCTGTGTTATGAACAGTCTCCTAGAACTATTTGTCACTGATAACAGAGGCTTCCATAATAAATAGCTGAAAAGCACACTTCCACTATAAAGTATGACATAAATACTGACTGACAGTAAAACAAAACCATGCCAAACTGCAATAGGATGGTCGTTATGAATTATATAAGCAAAGATAGATAAAGCAGAGTCAGCTACACTTCTCTATATCCTTACAAACTTCAAGTGGACTAACGAAGACTGTTAGAAAAAAGAAATTTTAAAATTCATGTCCTTCTAGAAGCCTTTAAATAAGGCTCCTTTGTTCTTACAAAAAGTGAGATGAGACGATGTTTGGAATCTAGATTTTACTGGCTAGAAAGGTGAGGCCCTTTGTGTTACATAAGGCAGCTGCACCTTGAGAAAGGTGTTCAGGAAGAAAGTCAAGGCACACCATTTGACCCAAATGTTTAAAATTTTCCAGAGCTTGGTCTTCCCTGGTGGCGCAGTGGTTAAGAATCCGCCTGCCATGGGCTTCCCTGGTGGCGCAGTGGTTGAGAGTCCGTCTGCCGATGCAGGGGACACGGGTTCGTGCCTGGGTCCGGGAAGATCCCACATGCCGCGGAGCGGCTGGGCCCATGAGCCATGGTTGCTGAGCCTGCGCGTCCGGAGCCTGCGCTCCGCAGCGGGAGAGGCCACAACAGTGAGAGGCCCTAGTACTGCCAAAAAAAAAAAAAAAAAAAGAATCCGCCGCCAATGCAGGGACACGGGTTCGAGCACTGGTCCGGGAAGATTCCACATGCTGCAGAACAACTAAGCCCGTGCACCACCACTACTGAGCCTGTGCTCTGGAGCCCGTGAGCCACAATTACTGAGCCTGCATGCCACAACTACTGAGCTTGCGCGCCTAGAGCCCAAGCTTCGCAACAGGAGAAGTCACCGCAATGAGAAGCCCGCGCACCACAATGAAGAGTAGCCCCCGCTCGCCGCAACTAGAGAAAGCCCGCACACAACAACGAAGACCCAATGCAGCCAAAAATAAAGTAAATATATTAAAAAAAAAATTTTTCCAGAGCTTCTCACATCTGTTAAACCACTTGGATTCTTTATAAGATCCTAAGAGACCAAGGATTTATATTTTTCAAGTTCTTTTAATAGACAAGAGTGGAATGAGAAACAGAGTTCTTTCCATTTTTTATGAGAGCTTGCCATAAGCCAAAACAAAGCCAGACAGCCCGTCAGACAAGCCATCCATTTCCCAACATGGCTGCTTTCTGAGCAAGGAAGGCACTGCATTTAGAGATAAAATATAAACCCAACTGCTCTCCTCAACATGCTACACACATATATTTATTTACTTAAGGACTATTTATTAAACATCAACCATGTACCAGACACCATGTCAGTTGCTGGGGATACAGCAGAAAACAGCCTTTATCTTAATGACTCAGTATTCTGTTACCATCTCTATTTTCTGAAGAGAAGGCTGAGGTTCAGGGGAGTTAGGTACCAGCCCAAAGTCACACAGGGAGTGAGTCCCAAGCCTCACCTGCCTCCTTACAGGCCGTGTTCCCTCTAAGTAGAACATAAGGATGCCCCACAGTTCACTTCTCTCCTGTGGTTGATCTCCAGACCGAAGTGGACACTGTACTCCACATCTCAGACACTGAAGGAGCTCTGGATGGAAGAAAGACAAAGGGAAGCACCAAACATGTGGACCTCTCCTGCAAATGAATAAATTCGCTATCCTGCAAATTAAGTTGTTCTCAGTGCTAACTACTCAAATATTCCACAAACACAAAAAAGCAACCTTCACATCTGAATGCTGCTTTCTGCTCTGTTAGGCATCCTTCCACTTCTGATCCACATTCTATGTCCTATAAGCCTCAGAGAGCCTGGATCTCCCCAATCCCTAGCATAAAATGTATCTTTCCAGTCATTTTTTTCATAGCATTTAACACAATACATAATTATATACATATCTGTGGGTTTGTTTATCTGTCTCATTAAAATGCAAGCTCCACCAAGGACCATAGTCCCTTATTCCTAAAGTGACTAAATATAGTAGTCACTTTATTATTTATTATAGTCACTTTATTTATTTTCTAGTTGTAGACAATAAATATTTGCTAAATTACTGAATGAATGAATGAATGACTATAACCTATATTCTGAAGCTATAACCAAATATTACCTGCACCAAATCACCTATTTAACATTATATGTACCTTACCCCCAGAGGCAAAGATACTCTTTTACATCTCAACTTTTGTGTTTTTCCATGACTATCACCTTCTAATGTATGAAATAATTTACTTATTTAATATGTTTATCATTTATGGTCTGTTCTCCTTAACAAAAATATAAACTTTACAAGGGAAAGGATGGCAAAGGCCAAGAATTATGTCTGGCTCATAGTAGACGCTCAGCAAGTATTTGTTAAATGAATGAATGAAAACCTCTCTGTTAACTTCTTAATATTAAGCATTCAAGGATACATGGTTTCCTTAAATTATGGGATATATATGAATTTAATTTCTGTGACCCTCAGTTTCCTTGTGGGCTTTGGACTAACCGAAATCTAAGAAAAAAAATTCAATAATCAAAAATATTCACTTATATACATATGATTACAAGTATTAAGGCAGAAAAACTAATAAGCACATTTTTAAGAGGTGTTCAACAGAATGGGTTTTCAGTAGATTATCCAGGATTATCAACAACTTCTAACTCACAAAAATCTAAATTAATTGAGGTCTTAATGTTTAGGTGTCTTTTCTTCCATATTCCTTCAAAGAAATTGAAGTTTGGAAGAGGCTTTGTATTGTCAAAAATCTCATGTGAGGATATAGACTTTGCTATGTGCCCTGATGAATGAATCAATTCAACAAGTATTTCTTGAAAGTGTAATTTATGCTTTGTACCATGTTAGGCATGGTGAGGTGTCAAAGTAAAAATGCTATTTGCAGGAAACATTCACTATCTTTTACTGGGGACGTGAGGCACACTCACAAAACAACAGAAAACAGAAAAAAAAACCCTGTCTATCCAGAGCAAGGGTATAATAATAGGTAGAGTTAGTGCTATGGGAGTAGAAATAGGCAAGAATCAGTGGGAATCAAAATATTCAGACAAGATCCTAGGGAGAAGGTTGTTTTGGGTTTTTTTTAAGAATATGAGGTACTAGTCATCCGCATAGGGATGTGTACTGCCTGGACTAATCAAACAGCACTAATAGAAGCTTTAATATTATTTAGATAATCATTAATCTATCAAAGAATCTAACAGCTCCCCTCCCTCTTTCCATGGGCTTGAACTATCTTAAACAGTTTTGAATAGTCTTGAGCTGTTTGGATGCTAGTTCTTTAACTTTGCTGCTAATTCCACATTTCCTGTAAGGCACTCTTAAAAGATCATAAATAGGTCAATGGCAATAAAATTGTATCCATCTGTCAAGAGAAGTTTCCATTTAATGAGAACACAAACTGCATCATCGACAAAGAATCCAAAATACTTAAGGAAAATCAGCATGGAATCTGTAGCCAAACTTCCCCAGTGGGTAATGAGAGAACGAAGGAGAAAGATAAAGTTATGGAGCCTATTTTGATATCTATATATACATATAATAAAGACTATTTTCTATCAATATAAAAATAATAGAAAGATTTTTAACTATTTTCTCTTGCTTCATTTTTATTAAAGTTTGCTTCAAACTGCACTTAAGCCTGCCTAATCCTTCTCAATCCCACTAGTAAAGACATCAGAAATCCTGATGTTTTTTGAACTTTAGCTCTAAAGTATTCCTTAAGTCCTAGTTTAAGAAATGATCTTTCATCTTATCTCTTGACTAATGTTTCTGCTATTTCTTCAATCACCTTTCCTGTAAAAACCACAAAATTTCTAAACTAAATCCACTTCTGAAAAAGCTAAACCTTCCTTTCTTTAGAAATGCATTCAAATAACACACACAAGCCCATGTTCTTACTTACAGACAAGTAAGCCTGTAAGCAAGTAATTGGAAAAAAATAAGAGAAATATATTATGCTAGACAACTCTAAAACCTACAGGACAGGGGAAGAAAGCACCACAAAAGTGGTTATCCTTCATTCTGGGAAAAGGGTCAGGAAAAACCACCTAGAGATAATGAGAATATTTAACAGAAGAAGAAGACCTACTTCAGGTAAGTCACTCTTCACAAGGAAATGGAGGGGAAGAGAGGAGACATGAGCCAAAGCATGGTTTCAATTATCATTTGTGAATTAAAATAGCACCATATGTGGAATTGACTGCTACATTGTTGCTGACAGTGTTGTTCTTTCCATCACTGTGACTCTGTGTTATCTGTATAAAATCCTTCAAAACATCATTGCTGGCCTTGTTGTTAGTCTTTCATATATCATTAGTCCATGTAAAAATTGGTAATGGTATTTTGGAAGTCCTATCACGTTTTTAAATACACAAATCTTATGATTCAGCCATTATTTTTCAAGGAATCCATCTTAAAGAAATAGGATCATGGCTGAATAAGCATACATGAACAAAAAACTTGTAGTGTATTGCAAATGTTTAAACATAAAGTTCTTATTGTACTGTATCTAATTTTAACTAAAAGATTTGGAGCATGAAGAACTGCAAGTAATATCACAAATGCTCTCCTTTCTCTCCACGCACCTACACCAAGAGCCCTCTCAGACATTTAGAGATACTTCTGTGCTCCACCACATATAAAATAGCTAACACACTAGCAAAAGGATAGTATATAAATCCCCCTTACCCCTGGCAACCACAATTCTACTCTCTGATTCTATGAGTTTGACTATTTTAGATACCTCATATAAGTGGAATGATGTAATATTTGTTTGTAGTCCCACTTGTCTAATTTTGCTTTTCTTTTTCTTTTTTTTTTTTTGGCCTGTGCTTTTAGTGTCCTATCCATTAAAGCATTGTAAAGACCAATGTCATAAAGATTTTCTTGGAAGATTTCTTCTAAGAATTACATAGATTCAGATCTATGGATAAGTCTTTAGTCCATTTTGAGTTGATTTTTGATTATGAAAAGAGTAGTCTTTTCAACAAATGGTGCTAAGACAACTACATTCGAAAGAGCGAAGTTGAACCCCTTTCTCACACCATACACAAAAACTAACTTAAAATGGATTGAGTTCCAGTGCAAAGCCCTCACGAGGCCGAGGAGGTGCAACACTTTCCCCGAGACCGTGGTGAGTGGGACGCAGTGCCTGTCTCTTCTCCATCAACAGATAAGAGAATTGAGACAAGGAAATTATATGCCCTGCTTGACATAAATACAACTGGATATAAACTTCAGGTGGGCAAAGTACATCATCCGTCTCATTCACTCCTGTATCTTCAGCATCTAATACTGTTCCAGGCATATGAAGACCTTCAAGATGGCAGAGGAGTAAGACATGGAGATCGCCTTCCTCCCCACAACAACATCAGAAATACATCTACACGTGGAACAACTCCTACAGAACACCTACTGAATGCTGGCAGAAGACCTCAGACCTCCCAAAAGGCAAGAAACTCCCCACGTACCTGGGTAGGGCAAACGAAAAAAAGTAAAAACACAGACAAAAGAATAGGGACAGGACCTGCACCACTGGGAGGGAGCTGTGAAGGAGGAAATGTTTCCACACACTAGAAGCCCCTTCGCGGGCAGAGACTGCGGGTGGTGGAGGGGGGGAGCTTCGGAGCCATGGATAGGAACACAGCAACAGGGGTGCAGAGGGCAAAGCAGAGAGATTCCCACACAGAGGACCAGTGCCGACCAGCTCTCACCAGCCCGAGAGGCTTGTCTGCTCACCTGCCGGGGCGGGCGGGGCTGGGAGCTGAGACTCCGGCTTCGGTCAGAGCGCAGGGACAGAACTGGGGTTGGCGGTGTGAACACAGCCTGAAGGGGGATAGTGTGCCACAGCTAGCTGGGAGGGAGTCCAGGAAAATGTCTGGACCTGCCTAAGAGGTAAGAGAGCATTGCTTCGGGGTGCGTGAGAAGAGGGGATTCAGAGCACCACCTAAACGAGCTCCAGAGACGGGCTTGAGCCGTGGCTATCAGTGCGGACCCCAGAGACGGGCATGAAACGCTAAGGCCACTGCCGCAGCCACCAAGAAGCCTGTGTGCGAGCACAGGTCACTATCCACACCTCCCCTCCCGGGAACCTGTGCAGCCCGCCACTGCCAGTGTCCGGTGATCTAGGGACAACTTCCCTGTGAGAAAAAAAGGCGCGCCTCAGGCTGGTGCAACGTGATGCTGGCCTCTGCAGCCACAGGCTCACCCCGCATCCGTCCCCTCCCTCCCCCAGGCCTAAGTGAGCCAGAGCCCCCTAATCAGCCCCTCCTTTAACCCCCTCCGGTCTGGGTGGGAACAAACGCCCTCAGGTGACCTACAGGGAGAGGTGGAGCCACATCCAAAGCTGAGCCCCTGGGAGCTGTGTGAGCAAAGAAGAGAAAGGCAAATCTCTCCCAGAAGTCTCAGGAGCAGCGGATTAAATCTCCACAATCAACTTGATATACCTGCATCTGTGGAATACCTGAATAGACAACGAATCATCCCAAATTGAGGCGGTGGACTTTGGGAGCAACGATATATTTTTTTTTCCTTTTTCTATTTTTGTGAGTCTGTATGTGTATGTTTCTGTGTGTGATTTTGTCTGTATAGCTTTGCTTTTACCATTTGTCCTAGAATTCTCTCTATCCATTTGTTTTTCTTGTTGTTGTTTTCTTTTTTAGTATAGTTTTTAGCACTTGTTATCACTGGTGGATTTATTTTTTGGTTTGGTTTGTCTCTTCTTTTTTTTTAATTACTTTTTAATTCTTTTATTTTTAATAATTATTTTTTATTTTATTTTATTTTATTTATGTTTTTTCTTCTTTCTTTCTTTATTTCTCCCATTTTTTCTGAGCCGAGTGGATGACAGTGTCTTGGTGCTCCAGCTAGCTGTAAGGCCTGTGCCTCTGAAGTGGGAGAGCCAAGTTCAGGACACTGGTCCACCAGAAACCTCCCAGCTCCATGTAATAACAAGTGGTGAAAATCTCCCAGAGACCTCCATCTCAACACCAACACCCAGCTCCACTCAACGACCAGCAAGCTACAGTGATGGACACCCTATGCCAAACAGCTAGCAAGACAGGAACACAACCCCACCCACTAGCAGAGAGGCTGACTAAAATCATAATAAGGTCACAGACACCCCAAAACACACCACTGAACACAGACCTGCCCACGAGAAAGACAAGATCCAGCTTCATCCACTATAACACAGGCAATAGTCCCCTCCACCAGGGAGCCTACACAATCCACTGAAACAGCCTTAGCCACTGGGGGCAGACACCAAAAACAATGGGAACTACGAACCTACAACCTGCATAAAGGAGACCCCAAACACAGTAAGTTAAGCAAAATGAGAAGACAGAAAAACACACCACAGATGAAGGAGCAAGGCAAAAACTCAGCAGACCTAACAAATGAAGAGGAAATAGGCAGTCTACCTGAAAAAGAATTCAGAGTAATTATAGTAAAGATATTCCAAAATCTTGGAAACAAAAAGGAGAAAATAAAAGAAACATTTAACAAGGTCCTAGCAGGTCCAAGGTCCTAGCAAGGACCAAGCAAACAAACAATGATGAACAACACAATAAATGAAATTTAAAATTCTCTAGAATGAATCAATAATGGAATAACTGAGACAGAAGAAAGGATAAGTGACCTGGAAGATAAAATAGAGGAAATAACTACTGCAGAGAAAAATAAAGAAAAAAGAATGAAAAGAATTGAGGACAGTCTCAGAGACCTCTGGCACTACATGAAATACACCAACATTTGAATCATAGGGGTCCCAGATTAGAAGAGAAAAAGAAAGGGACTGAGAAAATATTTGAAGAGATTATAGTTGAAAACTTCCCTAATGTGGGAAAGGAAATAGTTAATCAAGTCCAGGAAGAGAACAGAGTCCCATACAGGATAAATCCAAGGAGAAACATGCCAAGACACATATTACTCAAACTATCAAAAACTAAATACAAAGAAAAAATATTAAAAGCAAGGGAAAAACAACAAATAACATACAAGGGAATACCCATAAGGTTAATAGCTGATCTTTCAGCAGAAACTCTGCAAGCAAGAAGGGAGCGGCAGGATATATTTAAAGTGCTGAAAGGGAAAAACGTACAACCAAGATTACTCTACACAGCAAGGATCTCATTCAGATTCAACGGAGAAATTAAAACTTTTACAGGGCTTCCCTGGTGGCGCAGTGGTTGAGAGTCTGCCTGCCGATGCAGGGGACACGGGTTCGTGCCCCGGTCCGGGAAGAACCCACATGCTGTGGAGAGTCTGGGCCCGTGAGCCATGGCCGCTGAGCCTGCACGTCTGGAGCCTGTGCTCCGCAATGGGAGAGGCAACAACAGTGAGAGGCCCGTGTACCGCAAAAAAAAAAAAACCTTTACAGACAAGCAAAAGCTAAGAGAACTCAGCACCACCAAACCAGCTTTACAACAAATGCTAAAGGAACTTCTCTAGGCAGGAAACACAAGGGAAGGAAAAGACCTACAATAACAAACCCCAAACAATTAATAAAATAGCAATAGGAATATACATATCGATAACTACCTTACATGTAAATGGGTTAAATGCTTCAACCAAAAGACATAGACTGGATGAATGGACACAAAAACAAGACCTGTATATATGCTGTCTACAAGAGACCCACTTCAGACCTAGGGACACATAGACTGAAAGTGAGGGGATGGAAAAAGATATTCCATGCAAATGGAAATCAAAAGAAAGCTGGAGTAGCAATTCTCATATCAGACAAAATACACTTTAAAACAAAGACTATTACAAGAGACAAAGAAGAACACTACATAATGATCAAAGGATCCATCCAAGAAGAAGATACAACAATTGTAAATATATATGCACCCAACATAGGAGCACCTCAATACATAAGGCAAATGCTAACAGCTATAAAAGGGGAAATCGACAGTAACACAATCACAGTAGGGAACGTTAACACCCCAATTTCACCAATGGACAGATCATCCAAAATGAAAATAAATAAGGAAACATGAGCTTTAAATGACACATTTAACAAGATGGACTTAATTGATATTCATAGGACATTCCATCCAAAAACAACAGAATACACTATATTCTCAAGTGCTCATGGAACCTTCTCCAGGATAGATCATATCTTGGGGCACAAATCAAGCCTTGGTAAGTTTAAGGAAACTGAAATCATATCAAGTATCTTTTCCGACCACAATGCTATGAGACTAGATATCAATTATAGGAAAAAGTCTGTAAAAAATACAAACACGTGGAGGCTAAACAATACACCACTTAATAAGCAAGAGATCATTGAAGAAATCAAGGAGGAAATCAAAAAAATACCTAGAAACAAATGACAATGAAAACATGATGACCCAAAACCTATGGAACTGCAAAACCTTAGAACTGCAAAAGCAGTTCTAAGAGGGAAGTTTATAGCAATACAAGCCTACCTCAAAAAAACAAGAAAAATCTCAAATAAACAAGCTAACCTTAAACATAAAGCAATTAGAGACAGAACAACAGCAACAACAAAAAAAACCCAAAGTTAGCAGAGGGAAAGAAATCATAAAGATCAGATCAGAAATACGTGAAAAATAAATGAAGGAAACAACAGCAAACATCAATAAAACTAAAAGCTGGTTCTTTAAGAAGATAAACAAAATTGATAAAGCATTAGCCAGACTCATCAAGAAAAAGAGGGAGATGACTCAAATCAATAAAATTAGAAATGAAAAAGGAGAAGTTACAACAGACACTGCAGAAATACAAAGCATCCTAACAGACTACTACAAGCAACTCTATGCCAATAAAATGGACAACCTGAAAGAAATGGACAAATTCTTAGAAAAGCACAACATTCTGAGACTGAACCAGGAAGAAACAGAAAATATAAACAGACCAATCACAAGCACCAAAATTGAAACTGTGATTAAAAATCTTCCAAAAAACAAAACCCAGGACCAGATGGCTTCACAGGTGAATTCTATCAAACATTTAGAGAAGAGCTAACACCTATCCTTCTCAAAATCTTCCAAAATATAGCAGACAGAGGAACCCTCCCAAACTCATTTGACAAGGCCACCATCACCCTGATGCCAAAACCAGACAAAGATGTCACAAAAAGAAAACTACAAGCCAATATCACTGATGAACATAGATGCAAAAATCCTCAACAAAATACTAGCAACCAGAATCCAACAGCACATTAAAAGAATCATACACCATGATCAAGTGGGGTTTATCCCAGGAATGCAAGGATTCTTCAATATATGCAAATCAATCAATGTGATACACCATATTAACAAACTGAAGGAGAAAACCGAATAATCATCTCAATAGATGCAGAGAAAGCTTTCAACAGAATTCAACACTGATTTATGATAAAAAAAAAAAACCCCTGCAGAAAGTAGGCATAGAGGGAACTTACTTCAACATAATAAAGGACATATATGAAAAACCCACAGCCAAAATCGTCCTCAGTGGTGAAAACTGAAATCATTTCCACTAAGATCAGGAACAAGAAAAGGTTGCCCACTCTCACCACTATTATTCAACATTGTTTTGGATGTTTTAGCCTCAGCAATCAGAGAAGAAAAAGAAATCAAAGGAATCCAAATCGGAAAAGAAGAAGTAAAGCTGCCATTGTTTGCAGATGACATGATACTATAATGGGGAATCCTAAAGATGCTACCAGAAAACTACCAGAGCTAATCAATGAATTTGGTAAAGTAGCAGGATACAAAATTAATGCACAGAAATCTCTTGCATTCCTATACACTAATGATGAAAATCTGAAAGAGAAATTAAGGAAACACTCCCATTTACCACTGCAACAAAAAGAATAAAATATCTAGGAATAAACCTACCTAAGGAGACAAAAGATTTGCATGCAGAAAACTATAAGACACTGATGAAAGAAATTAAAAATGATACAAACAGATGGAGAGAGATACCATGTTCTTGGACTGGAATAATCAACATTATAATAATCAACATAGTGAAAACGACTATACTACCCAAAGCAATCTACATGTTCAATGTAATCCCTATCAAAATACCAATGGCATTTTTCACAGAACTAGAACAAAAAATTTCACAATTTGTATGGAAACAAAAAAGACCCCGAATAGCCAAAGCAGTCTTGAGAAAGAAAAATGGAGGTGGAAGAATCAGGCTCCCTGACTTCAGACTGTACTACAAAGCTGCAGTAATCAAGAGAGTATGGTACTGGCACAAAAACAGAAATATAGATCAATGGAGCACGATAGAAAGCCCAGAGATAAACCCATGCACATATGGGCGCCTTACTTTTGATAAAGGAGGCAAGAATATAAGGAGAAAAGACAGCCTCATCAATAAGTGGTGCTGGGAAAACTGGACAGCTACATGTAAAAGAATGAAATTAGAACACTTCCTAACACCATACACAGAAATAAACTCAAAATAGATTAGAGACCTAAATGTAAGGCCAGACACTATCAAACTCTTAGAGGAAAACATAGGCAGAACACTCTATGACATAAATCACAGCAAGATCCTTTTTTACCCACCTCCTATAGAAATGGAAATAAAAAGAAAAATAAGCAAATGTGACCTAGTGAAACGTAAAACCTTTTGCATGGCAAAGTAAACCATAAACAAGACGAAAAGACAACACTCAGAATGGGAGGAAATATTTGCAAATGAAGCAACTGACAAAGGATTAATCTCCAAAATTTACAAGCACCTCATGCAGCTCAATATCAAAATAACAAACAACCCAATCCAAAAATGGACAGAAGAGCTAAATAGACATTTCTCCAAAGAAGATATACAGATTGCCAACAAACAGATTAAAGAATGCTCAATATCATTAATCATTAGAGAACTGCAAATCAAAAGTACAATGAGGTATCACTTCATACTAGTCAGAAAGGCCATCATCAAAATATCTACAAACAATAAATTCTGGAGAGAGTGTGGAGAAGAGGGACCCCTCTTGCACTGTTGGTGGGAATGTAAATTGATACAGCCACTATGGAGAACAGTATGGATTTCCTTCAAAAACTAAAAATAGAACTACCATATGACCCAGCAATCCAGCTACTGTGCATATACCCTGAGAAAACCATAATTCAAAAAGTGTCATGTACCACAATGTTCATTGCAGCTCTATTTACAATAGCCAGGACATGGACGCAACCTCAGTGTCCATCGACAGATGAATGGATAAAGAAGATGTGGCACATATATACAATGGAATATTACTCAGCCATAAAAAGAAACGAAATTGAGTTGTTTGTAGTGAGGTGGATGGACCTAGAGTCTGTCATACAGAGTGTAAGTCAGAAAGAGAAAAACAAATACCATATGCTAACACATATATATGGAATCTAAAAAGAAAAAAAATGGTTTTGAAGACCCTAGGGGCAGGACGGGAATAAAGACGCAGACCTACTAGAGAATGGACTTGAGGACACTGGGAGGAGGGAAGGGTAAGCTGGGACAAAGTGAGAGAGTGTCATGGACATATACACTACCAAATGTAAAATTGATAGCTAGTGGGAAGCAGCTGCATAGCACAGGGAGATCAGCTCGGTGCTTTGTGACCACCCAGAGGGGTGGGATAGGGAGGGTGGGAGGTAGGGAGATGCAAGAGGGAAGAGATATGGGGATATATGTGTATGTATAGCTGATTCGCTTTGTTATATAGCAGAAACTAACACACCATTGTAAAGCAATTATACTCCAATAAAGATGTTAAAAAGAAAAAGGATTGAAGACCTAAATATAAGAGCTAAAATTATAACAGTCTTAGAAGAAAACAGAGGACTATGTCCTCATTACCTAGAATTTGACAGTGGTTTCTTAAATATGGTACTACAAGCAAAAAAGAAAATTGGTAAATTAGATTTCACCAAAATTTTAAAACTTTTGTTCATCAAAAGACACTACCAAGAAAGTGAGAAAAAAAACAACCCACAGAATGTAAGAAAATATGTGCAAATAATATATCTGGTAAGTATCCAGAGTGTATGAAGAACTCTTACACCTCACAAACAAAAAGAGAAACAACCCAATTAAAAATAAAGTCCTTGAAGAGACATTTCTCTAAAGAAGATATGCAAATGATCAACAATCGCATGAAAACAAGCTAAATGCCATTAGTCATTAGGAAAATGCAATTCAAACCACACAAAATACCACTTCACACCCACTAGGAGAGCTATATTCAAATAAATGAAAAACAACAAATATTGGGAGGGGTGAATAAGTTAGAGCCCTCATACATAGCTGGCGGGAATGTAAAACAGTGCAGCTGCTATGAAAAACAACTGGCAGCTCCTCAGTAAACTAAACATGAAATTACCATATGACTCAATAAATCCAAACCCGGGTCTATACCCAAAAGAATTAAAAACAGATGCTCAGACAAAACATTTTGTACACAAATATTCATAGCAGCACTATTCACAATAGCCAAAAGATGGAAACAATCCAAATGTCTATTAACTGATTGATGAACAAACAAAATGTGGATATCCATACAATGGACTATAATTATTCCATAGAAAGGAATGAAGTATTGATATATGCTACAACATGGTTGAACTGCAAAACATTACGCTGCGTGACAGCTAAGTAAAACGAGACACAAAAGGCTGCATATTGTATAATTCCATTTATATGGAATATCCTGAGTAGGCAAATCCATAAAGACAAAGAAAAGATTAGTGTTTTTCAGGAGCCGAGAGGAGTGGGGAATGGGAAGTGACTGATTCATGGGGTTTCCTTTTCGGGTGATGAAAATGTTACAGAACTATATAGTTGTGTATGGCTGCACAACATTCTGAATGTATTAAACACCACTGAATTGTTTTAATGGTTAAAATTGTTTAAATTGTTAAATGTTTTAAAATGGTTAAAATCATGAATTTTATGTTATGTATGTTTTACCATAATTAAAAGTTCAGCTGAAAAAATATTATCATCAATTTATTAGATCACAAAGAAGTAGATGATTTATTAAATGAAATATTAAGTGAGAGAGTCCATCTTACACTGAAAAGCTGAGGAGTCAGTTCTTTTGTGTGCCTATAAAACAATCCTAATTATATAAGTGTCCATAGAATAGAGAATAATGGCAAGAAAAGTGAAAGAAGAAAGATAAAGGAAAAACAGTACTAGTTGATAGAATTTTGTGTTGTCCTTGATAAAACCAACTGTTAGAGCATTTAACTAAAATGAGTATACTTTTAGCTTCACCTTGCATATACATTTTTCCAGTGTAAATTGATGTGCAAAATTGGAAGTTCTCAAGAAGCTGTTGCTACTCCCCAAATGTCAGGAAAAGGGAAACACTTTCTTCTTCCTCAGTCAGTCTATGGCATCGTACTTTAACACTGTACAGCCCACCAGCTACATAATCTCCTGAAGGAGTTCAAAGTGGCTTCTACCATCCTTACTCTCAATCAAAGGAGAAGAAATACTAATCTTGATTCCTCAAGGATATGCAATGGGACCTCTGTAGCAGGTGGCAGAGATTTTAGTGAGAGAAGTAATATGAGTTTACAATTGGAAATTTTGTCATTTCCAGCTACTGCCTACTCTACTTACTGTGTGACTTTGAGCAAATCACTCAACCTCTCTGAAACCTCCTCATCCATAATATGGGGATAATAGAACCTACTTTATACTATTACTGTGATAATTGAGTGGGTTAATGCATATAAAGCATTTAGAATAGTTTGACACGGAAAGTGTAGGCAACTAAGGCCTTGGCATCAGGGCAGGTAGAGTCATTTCAATTGATAAAAAGTAGAACAGGAGCAGAGTTAGCCGTAGAGGTAAGGGACTGGCCACAACTAGGTAACAGAAATTAGAGGTCAGCTTAGTCACCCAGCAAGTGACTAAATGAAATCCAGGTCCAGGGCAGAAATCCATCTGAAACACCCAAGATAAAGATTAGGTAGGAAGGCTGAAATCCAAAACTCACCCAAGAGCTCACTGTACCAAGATTCCCCCAACCCAGCCACTAGTCATAGAAACAACAAAGCACCATTGTCGAGCCACTCTTAATAACTAAGAGGTGGCCCCAAACCAAGATCTAGTGTTACTTCTAACTGGCTGTCGGCTTTAGGGGACTGAGCCACCAGATAGCAAATTACCAGATTACTAGCAGCAGCTGGGCCAAGCTGGAGACAGCAGATATTGACAATCAAGTTATCACCCTCATTCAGCAGAAGATGAAGCTAATGAAATTAACTGATTTGTGTAAGACCATGCAGCCAGGAAATGATGGGGCCAAAAATTCGACACAGAACTGTAATATTCAAATCCTGGAAGATTTGTTCAGAACAGTGGAGCCTGCTAGTTACTTGCAGCTAACCTACAGCAGACTTAGACAATGACTATTCTTTTGGTTCATAGGCATTATTCCAAATCCTATTCACCTTTGCTGCTCACAGCGTGGCCCATGGAGCGACCGCAGCAACAACTTAGAAACTTGTTAAAAATGCAGACCCTCAGGCCCCAGCCCAAACCGACTGAATCAGAACCTGGCTTTAAGAAGATTCCCAGGTGATCTGATGTACATTAAACTTTGAGAAGCGCTGCTCTACACCATGCTGCCTCTCTCCTTCTCACAGAAGTTTCTTTTTTTCTGAAGGTATAACATAAATCAAGAGCAAAAAGTATTTTGTATCATGGGGGGAAAAGAGAGAATTTCAAAGGAGGGAGAGTTCAGAGGAGGCAAAGACCTTGCAGCTGAAGAGACTTGGGGGTAGTGTGTTTGACCTGATCTTTGAAGAAAGGGTAGGACATGTACAGGCAATGATGGGGAACCGGGTGACCGTTACACAGAGAACAGGAAAAATCCCCAAGGCCGGCGAGTGTAGAACATGCGGGAAAATAGCAGGTGGTTCTGTCTGGCTGGAGCCTAAGGCATGTGAAGAGCAATGAAAATACATGCTTGAAAGAAAAATTAGGGGCAGGTTAGAGCATTTATTAGATGACAGGAATTAGGACTTTATTGTGTAGGCGTGCCCTACAGTTGAAGGGTTTCGAGCAGAGGACCAACGGGCTCAAAATTAATGTGTAAAAAGGTTAATTTATATTAGGCTCTATTTCTATGGAGGACCAAAGAGGAAACCTGAACTCTAGTGGTAAATGAAAGATAGTAAGAGGGAAGACCTGGGGAGGGGCGGCAGTGAGAATAAAGAGGAGATGCAGGATAAGAGCCATGGTATGGGGGCTTCCCTGGTGGCGCAGTGGTTGAGAGTCCGCCTGCCAATGCAGGGTACACGGGTTCGAGCCCCGGTCCGGGAAGATCCCACGTGCCGCGGAGCGGCTGGGCCAGTGAGCCATGGCCGCTGAGCCTGCGCGTCCGGAGCCTGAGCTCCGCAAAGGGAGAGAGGCCACAACAGTCAGAGGCCCGCGTACCGCAAAAAAAAATAAAATAAAATAAAAGCCGTGGTATGGAGACCTTCAGGTCCATGCAGCCAACAGGATGGAACGCTTCCAGTTGTACCCCTCTTTCAGTACCTACTCCTTAGCGCCATGGTGCTCTATGAAGGCAGAGACTTACTGTGTACCTATGGTCAAAACATACACATTTAGAACCCAGTGGAGCCCCTGCAGTGTCTGACCCATTGTAAATGCCCCCAAATTTGTGTTGA
The DNA here is from genome assembly GCF_964270905.1 of Leucopleurus acutus. Taxonomy (NCBI): domain Eukaryota; kingdom Metazoa; phylum Chordata; class Mammalia; order Artiodactyla; family Delphinidae; genus Leucopleurus; species Leucopleurus acutus. Next base: position 125,068,260 of record NC_139143.1, read on the forward strand.
ATGTTTCTGAATATATGCTGAATATCAGGCAACAAGTTATGTAGCCTGAGAGCTGAGATCTGAAAAATATATTCTCAACTTGGTAATTAGCCCATTTAGTAAAATTCTCTCCCTTCGTAGATTCCTTCCATCGAAATGGCGTTTAACTCAAAAAAGCAGCATGGAAATGCGTATTTACATTGAAAATTGTCCAATTTAAATGACTGACTACTGCAGCAAAGTGAAAGCTTTTGCAGATGTCTGATTTCCCTTGATGAACTGCCGAAGTTTAATTTTCTAAACTTACAACATGAAGACTAGCCTGAACTCATTATAACCCCACGAAGGTGCAGGCATCTGTCAGACCCGTAGCTGGTTTGTTCACTCTCCCTCAGAGAAATACCATCTTAACTGCAATTACTTCTGAAAATGTCCCACTAATTATTTTTTCCACTTTCTCCTCTCTCTCTCTCTCCTTCTCGCTCCTATAATATAAAAACTCATTAAGAACAAGAATCAGGATTACTTGTTAGTTAGCTCTAGACCAGGGTTACTCCTAATGCAGTATGACATGTCGAGTCAGATAATCTGGAGGTTGGGGGAGATTATGCTGTGCCCTTCGGGATGTTTAACAGCATCCAGATGCCACCTTCTACCCACTAGATGCCACTTTCAACCCATTACCTCCACCCCCCACCGCTACCAGTTGTGACAACCCAAAATATTTCCAGACATCGCAAATGTCCCCTGGGGGCCTAATTCACCCCTAATGGAGTACCACTGCTCCAGCGCACTGCAAACTGCAGGTACACGGTTCATACTGAGTAATATCATAAATGCAAGAGAGACCTGGGGATTCCTTAGAAGGCTGGGAATCCTGATGTGCGTTTCTTTGGGTTCTTTATTTGGAGCATCTTAACTTAATCAAACCACAGTTCTCCTAAATTTGCTCTGCAGTTAATAATTTCCATTCTAATGAGTTCTCCTAAGTGTCCCACAGAATCATCCAGGATTCCAAGTTATCCTGGAAAATGTTCACTTTGCATTGGAAAGTGATATTTGAGTTCCATGCCAACAGGACATAGCGTACCTAACTAAGGCATCTTCATGAGAGGTTGCACATATATAATCAATTAAAAATCTCTTTAACGGAGAACTCAAGTAGTGAATAAAAGCGAGAATAGAAGACTACACCCAGCAGAGGAGGAATTACAGTTACCGCAGGGCTGGAGAAACCTTGAAAAGAAACAAGCAAAGCACTGTCAATATGCCTTTTCATCAGATTTGATTCACATAGCCTCAAACCTAAGGAGTTTCATCCAAAATTCTCAATGCAGTTTAGCAGGAGCCAGACCACACTATTGAAACTTTGAACTTCAGAAGTAAACCGAAACCCAGACAAGTTTTGCCAGCTCAGACCAAAGCCACACTTACAAAGATGACCAGACCAGTAAGAAAGCTAGCATGGAAACAGGGTTTTCAGTATTTCTGCATTTGCCGGCACTGGTTATTGGTCCTGCCAAGTCTTCAGTCACACATTCAAGCCCTTGAAAACTTAGAGTCCTCTGGGATTCTAAAGTGCCACTCATACATTGTTTGTTTGTGATTTTGGGCCCCTGAGTAAATACTGCAGCAAATTTTTCACAGTTATCTTAAGGGCAATAGACTTTAGAATTTGGAAGAAACAGCTACAGATAATTTTTCTCTAAAAAATTTAGTTGTGCTATTATAATCTGTTTCTCATTATATTTGTGCTATTCAAATCATGCATAGCCCATAAAATCTCAGAAAGAGCCACAAATAATAAGAATTGAAAAAGCATAATGGCATTCCATAGTCCCAAACTCTTCATAGAAGGCAACTGCAAAAATATACAGCTCTTATTTACCTCCTTCTGGATCAAATTCTATACAATTATTCTGGCAGAAATTCTCCCTATCCTATATGAAGGGCCACAAGTGACAGATACTCAGAAAATAACAAACAACCATGTAGGTAAATGAACATTCGAATGCATGGACTAGGCAGACAAACAAGTGATAGGAGTAACCTCTTCTTGTGTGTCTGTCCACACACAGGATGAGACATGAAGATGTCACCACCTCAATTTCCATCGAATAAAAAATTATGGGAGAGAGATATTAGTAACCATTTCAACAGATTATCTCCATTGTAAGTTTACTTATTCACTTGATGTTTCTTGAACACAGCCTGTGTGAGAGACACGTTTCCTGGTTTTAAAGTGCTTACGCGTAAAGGAGAAATGATAGGTTCATGACAATTAATTAGCCAATAAGGTATAAGAATAATAAGTGCAATAAGAGGTGTTAAAGAGATTGCAGTGGGGATTTAGAGGAAAGACAGATTGATTTCTGCTGTGGGAATCAAAGCAGCCTCCATGGAAAAGATAACACTTACTCTGGAACTTCAAGGTCTAGCTCGAATGCATTCCTAAATGAAGGCTTCACAATTCCTATTGCCAAAATACTTCCCAGAAGCACTTTTTCCAGATTCTACCATAGCTTTGTTATTGGTAAATGTCTGTCTTTGCACTAGAGGAAGCTCCTTGAGGGCTGAAATGTGTAGTTGTCATATCTCTACGGCCTCTGTTGTCACCCAGCACAAAACCTACTCATCATAGCTACTTAGTAAATATCATAGATTTGACGTGACCAGAAAAGTGAGACGTTTTGCCGAAAATTGCCATTATCTGTGTGATTCACTGCAGTGGAAGCTTGCTGCCCCTCGCTTTTCGCTGGCCTTGGAGTTCTCACAGTCTATCGTGAGCAATTAAGAACACAGTCCCCAACAACTAGAATTAGAAGGAAACGTGGTTGCCCTACACCTCTAACACTCCCTAAAATGTACCTCACTTCTCGCCTTGACTCACTTCACCCCAAGGGAGAAGGAATGGCTTATCGGACTGATGAATTTGAGAAGAATTTAGCATTCTCCCCCATTCCTTCCTCTAGGAGCTAGCTTTAGGCACAGGTCTGCACCCACATGAGGAGGCCTATCTTAGTCTGGCACTGCCTGGAACTGGGTGTGTATAAAAGTCTGATGGATCCTAGGATTCAATGTACAGACAATTTCAGTCTCACACTAACCTACTTCTTCCAACTTTATTACTGATAAAGATCATCCTCTGTATTCAAATCTATCTACCGTTGGTAGAAGGTAACTAACCATATTACCAGGGATATGTGTCTATTTTGTTGAATGATTGTATCCCAGCTTCTAGAACAGTGCCTGGTCCATAATAGGCAACCAATAAATATTTGACCATTTGCTGAATTAACTTGTTCAAAACCTCGTCAAGAGAGGGATACTATTTACTGGTCCCCAATGAAAGCCCCAAAACTACATCAAACAGATACTTAATAAATATGTGCTAAGTGAATGAATGCATGATCTTCTCACTGATCACAACTTGTATATATTTGCAAAAATCTTATCCTGTTCATTATATTTTAAAAGATATATGGTTTAAAACATGATTTTTTCCTATATTCTAACATTATAGTTTTATTTAGCTAAGGAGAATGTCGAACTTTGCCAATGACATTAATTTGTATAGCAAATGCTCAGTGCTGGTTCTAATTGGCACCCAGGCCCAGCTCCAGTCTTTACTTGTGGAATAGATTTAACCAGGGATACTTGTTCCCCTATACAGCCAATCAAGTGTAGTCTCATGTGCTGCCAGAGTGTAAGCTGTCCAGAGAAAAATAATACAAGTGTGTTTTTAGCTAATAGGGATCTAAACTCTATTACAAGATTCCAATCTAAGGGTTTGCACATAAGTAGCAAGAAGATAGGAACAGGTACTTCTAGAACCTGAACTTCAGCAAATAATAATGTGAAATAACCTTGTTATCTTGCTATATTTCTGCTTTTGTGTTATTTGCTATTTAAGAAAAAAATGAGGAAAATGGAAACAGGAAGAAAATTACTTTTTTCTTCTTTGGAAATGAATTATAAAGTCGTTTTGGTAAATTAAGACCAAAGTGAGTATCCAAACATGAATGTATCAATGAAAAGCTTTAAGATAATTATTCAGTATTTTCAAGAATTTTTTAAATTTTTAGACTAATTTAAGATTAGTTTAATTTTATGTGTGGACTAATTTAAGATCCCCATGTGGGCAAGAGCTCTGATACAATTGACAAAAACTCCTTGCAGTCTTAGAGAATATCATATGAAGTGAAGTAAGTCAGACAGAGAAAGACAAATATTAGATGATATCACTTATATGCGGAATCTAAAAAATAATACTAATGAATTTATTTACAAAACAGAACAGACTCAAAGACATAGAAAACAAACTTATGGTTACCAAGGGGGAGAGAGAAATTAGGAGTATGGAATTAACAGATACACACTACTATATATAAAATAGATAAATAACAAGGATTTACTGTATAACACAGAGAATAATATTCAATATCTGGCAATAACCTATAAAAAGTAATCTAAATATATATATATATATATATGTAACTGAATCACTATGCTGTATATGTGAAACTAACACAATATTGTAAATCAACTATACTTCAATAATTAATAAATAAATATTCTTTATGGTCTTGATAAACTTAAAACTGACATGGATCTTGAAGATGCAAATAAACAGCTGAAAGTATTTTTAGGTATACAGTAGTATCAGGCTGCCTGACCAAATAAATGATTCTAATAAAAAATGGGTTTTGGCTCAAGATGCTAAGATATTCCCATTTGTTTTTGTTTTTGTTTTTCCTATGATAAAGCATTTTAAATCAGTCATTTGTCTTCTCAATATGTTCTTTGAGAGTCAAATTAGGAGGCCAAACATTTTCACCACATCTGTAATTTATTTAAATTACAGAAAAGTAGATGTGAGGAGAGAAGATTTTAAAAGGGGCGGGGGGGGGGGAGATAGAGTTGGTTGTGCAGACTAAACAAACAGAGGGAAAAAACAATCATCCAAGTCTGAGAAATCAGCACAGAGCAATAAACAGGAGGAAAAAAATTAGAATCTGAAGTTAACAAAGATAAGAGTGTAGAAAGAAAGACAGGTCAAAGGTAGCAACTTCTAGATGATGAGTTCACTGAAAATGACCTGAGAGAAATCTCTGAAACCCCTTACCCCTGTCCCTATATCCCTGCAACAGCAAAAGCAGTAGTGTTCCTTGGAGAGAGTATTGTTAATCAAACTGCAGCAAAAACATTTATGGTTGCAAAAGCCTGCTGTATCTGGATTTATCATTTTCACTCATCTATTCCTTTGTATGTCTCTGTCCTTCCAATGTGCTTGGTCCCAAGACTCTTATCATGCTTAATAGTGACAGAAACGAGACGGGGCTTGGCATTCATGGTCTATTAAAGGAGCCCACAAATACTTTGACACTCCTCCACTAGAAACGTGGGGTCTATAACCCTTCCTCTTGAATGTGGGTGGGCTCTGTATCTACTTTGACCCATAGATTATGGAAGAAAAGCTGTGACAGTCTCTGAGCCCAGACCTTAATAGACCAGCAGTTCTATTTCCTGTCTCTTGAAACACTTGCTCTTGGAACCCAGATACCATGTTTTGAGAAACCCCAAGCATCCCAAAGAACAGGCCCACACAGAAAGGAAACAAGACCCCCAGCCTTGTTTCCCAGCTGAGCTACCAGCTAACAATCAGCACCAGCTTGTTAGCCATGGAATGACCCATCTTGGAAGAGGTTCCACCAGCCACAGTCAAACTGCCCCAGCTGACATCATGTGGAAAAGAGAACAGTCATCCCTGACAAGCCCTGCCCAAATGGCAGATTTCAAAGCAAAATGAATAGTGTTGTTTTAAGCCACTAGGTTTTGGTGTGGTTTATTACACAGCAATTTATAAATAGACAGTCCTCCAGCAGAATAAGTACATTTCATGTCATCAAAGCATCTCTGAAAGTAGATAAAGCTTGCAAGAGGAAGGACATTTTAGTATCTAGATGAAGTGAAAAAATATTTTCTCTTTCTGTCTCTCATCTTTAAGGTCCTGTCCTTCAATCTTTTGTTTAACTATTGTGAAAGAAAAAAAAATAGCCTTCAACTAGAACCTTCTGTCCTTGGTTACATGTGCTTCATTGACTCACATAGCTGTTTGAGACCTCAAAACATGAGAAACAATGACTAAGCTAAGCAAGTGAGACAAGGCTCATATGTACTAATCAGTTTGTTCCCAGGATGCCTGTTTGCCATTTGTAGCTGTAGTCTTCAGAAAAGTCTTAACTGACAGAGGATGTTTAAACTGCCTTATTTTGATTCTAAAGAGCTAGTCAAAAAAATTTCTATGAGCAACTTCCCAGACATTTGTGCATGGCCCACTTCATTTTCTTTATTAGTTATCAATTTGAAAATCAGCAGCAAGATAGTAGGAATCAAGCTAATCTGGTAAATCCATTCAACAGCCTGTTTGGCTTCTGCATGTAGAAACCACTGCCTCTTCGCGCACATCACGTGTCAGTGCAAGCACTACATTTCCCAACACCGCTCTGCCACGTGCTGATCTGTCTCCCACGCTGGTCTACCCATGCCTGGAGAGAAATAGTCAGCCCTCACCGTCTTTGTACACCCAGTTCTCAACAGTGTTTGGCATATACAGCAAGTCTCCTACATACGAACCTTCAAGTTGCAAACTTTCAAAGATTTGAATGTGCCCCTGTATGCCAGCTGTTGTACTGTACTACCGTACTTTTCAAGGTACTATACTGTAAGATAAAAAATGTTTTCTTTATTTTTTGTGTTTGTTTGTTTTTTATGTATTATTTGTGTGAAAAGTATTATAAACCTATTACAGTACAGTACTATATAGCCGATTGTGTTAGTTGGGTACCTAGGCTAACTTTGCTGGACTTATGAACAAATTGGACTTACGAATGTGATCTCAGAACAAAACTCATTCATATGTAGGGGACTTACTGTAGTGCCAATATGTATTTATAAATGAACTACTTAGTAAAATGACTGATGTGCATATGTAAATGTAGTCTAAAATTGCCCACAGATGAGCCGCCAATTCCTGATGGAAAAATATTAAAGTAGCGTTTCTCCAGAGCTTTTCAATTGACTCTTTCTAAACACAAATGTGAATCCTACTCCTGACTCAGTGTCTTTGGATTGTAATTTGACAGTCAATCTTATGACTATGACCAAAGTATAATATTTATTCTGGGTAATATTTAACTTACTCAAATACTTAATTTTTAAAAATTGGGGCCACTGGTAATATTTAAATTTTTAAATTGGGGTCACTTTATTCCAACCAGAGTCAGAGGATGGATTAGTCATATGAGAAGACTAGACAAGGGTTTTCTGCATTTAATGGTTCTTAGCTTCTGTTTAGACTTCTTCAACTTTCATGGGTAACAGTGATTATTGGCCGAAAGTGTGGGAATATTAAAATTTCAGAACATTTTTCAATTAAGGAAATTTTATTTCTAAAAGGGTGATTCCCCTTCTTAGAAGTCTGAATTTTCAGAGATAATTTTCATCAAGGAAAAAAATGAAAACATTATTTAGCTCAACAGACTTTTCTCTATTTCTATAAAAATTGCCTCAAATTCTGTTTTGTATAAGATTAATATTGTTTCTTGAACTTTCTTTATGTTAGTATTGGCCCAGTACCTCTTTCCATGCCTCTAATTTTCAAACTTCATGCGTGGGTTTGTTTTGGATATTTGTCTTATAAGAATCACATAGTATGGGATGTTTTAATCCAATCACACAGACTTAATGGATGTGTTTACTATATTTACCTTTATCATGATTACTGACATTTTTGGAGTGATTTCTCCTGTTTTATTTTGCATTTTCTGTTTAACATCCTCTTTCCTTGATCCTTTTTCCCCTCTCCTGCCTTCTATTGGGTGAATAAAGATTTCTATGGTCCCTTTTCTCCCTCTACAGGTTTGGAAGTTACAGACTGTAACTCTACTCTGGGTGTTACTTTTAATTGTTGAAATACATATTGTGACAGAGACTGGCTAACTGTTCATAAAACTTATTGTCCTTCACAGCTGGGCACACAGCTCAACTATCTTTGCCAGCCTCCCCTGAAGTTGGGAAGGTAGGACTACTGGACTGAGCGCTAGCCAAGTCGGTGGAATGTGTGTAGAAGTGAGGAGTGCCACTCCTGAGCTCAGTCCATTAGAACCTCCATCTCCCCCACCCCCACTCCTTGCCAGCTATATGTCAATGCCCTAGGGAAATTTCTGAAAGCCTGTGTTGAAGATAAAGCATTTATGAGTCTGATTTGTTGAATGATAATGTGGAACAGAGACATCCTATGAACTATCACTGCCCCAATTGGAATATAGGTTATCAAGAAATAGATTGCGTTGAACCACTGATTTTCCACAGCTAAGGTTACCTTAATTAATACTTCACTATAAATGTTCATTTAAAATTAGACTCATTTAGTATCTCTGACTAGCACTTAAACAAGAGCTTAACATGATGTGACTACCCACTGGACTCCTCTTTCATCATCTTTTTTTTTTTTTCAGTATGCGGGCCTCTCACTGTTGTGGCCTCTCCCGTCGCGGGGCACAGGCTCCGGACGCGCAGGCCCAGCAGCCATGGCTCACAGGCCCAGCCGCTCTGCGGCATGTGGGATCTTCCCGGACCGGGGCACAAACCCGTGTCCCCTGCATCGGCAGGCGGACTCTCAACCACTGCGCCACCAGGGAAGTCCCATCTTATTATTATTTAGAGCTTCTTTTCATATTCTTCTTATTATTTCTTATTGTATTATTTTCACAGTCATTAATTAATTTCATTTATTCACATATTTTTAGCAAATTTTGCTTTCACTGTTGACTTCTATTAGATGTATGTTGAAGCTACTCAATCTAACTTTCATTTCTCTTAAACTGCTTTTTATATTTTTATAACTCATCGTTTCTCTGCGCTGTGTTCTGGTGGAATTCCTCAGTGTTGTGTTCCAAACCATTTATTCTCTTGACAGTTAAGACCAATGTAGACTTTACCCTCTGTGTTGGATTTTTATTTCAATAATTACATTTTTTATTTCCAAGATTCCCAGTTTGTTCTTTTCCATATTCACCTGTTCTTCTTTTTCATTTCTGCCTATTTTGCTTCAAGGTCTGTATTTTTTTAATATTTTAAATATGGTTTCTCTATCTTTGTTATATATTTGGAGCAGATAGTGAATTCCAAAGAACGAACTTAACACAACATTTTGACCAAAAGTTTATAGTACGTGAAAGTACAAACAAATAAACCTAGAATATAATAATTCAACCACAGTGGAATTTTTGTCACTGTTTCTTGTTTGTTTTCTCATTCAAGTTCAGGATGACATGCTGGAAAGATCAGGAACGTGTTAGGCATTTTCCATCCAGTCATTCAGGGACCTCGGCTTTCAGAAGCACTGCTGCCTTCAACGTAAGGTTCCCATGGTTGCTCTGGATGTTGCCATCCCATGGGATGCCATGGGAAAGCCCATGGAGGAGCATTTGTGAAAGATTTTATGGGCCAGGCTTGGAAGTATCACACATGACTTCTGTTCAGATCCCACTGGAGTCAGCATGGTCACATGACCCAGCCTAACCACAGGCTGGAAAACACAGTATCTGTGCTGCTCTGTGTCCTGATACTAGAAGTGGAACAACTTTTAGTAGGCACCTGGTACTTTCTGCTACAATTCTCAAAGGGCCACCCCACTGAAAAAGTGTACTAAATATTACAGTGAGGTCTTCTAGTACTCTCCAGGATCTTAAAATACAAACAGTATCAAATGTCTTGACATTCAAATATACAACTTTTGTATTTCTTCCTTTAAAGTAACAGATCTGTCCCCTGAGGTCACTTTATGCTCATTCTTAAGCTCACAAGATGGCTTACAAACAAAGCAGATATGTTGTTGAAATTCTTGATTCTAACCTAAAGTTGTGTTTCTAGTACTCCCTCCATCAACCATGGAATGTGACCCAGGAGAGTCACTCCCATAGAAAGTCTCCCTAAGGTACATCTTTGGACTGAGGTTCCTATTTCTTTTTCCCATCTGTGTATTTCCTATAAGATATGTTACCCCAAACTTATTTATGAAATCTTTTCTTCCAGTCAACTTCTGAAAGTCTCATTTTCTTATGACACCAAGAAAGAACTTCAACTAGGAACTCAGCCAAGTTATAATAATAATAATAGCAACAATTTATTGAGTGCCCAATACGGAGCAGGCACAGCTGTGCTAAGAGCCTTCACACTCATTTTCTCATTGAATTCTCTCAGCAATCCTGAGGATCCTCATCATTATTACCATTTTATAAATGACCAAACTAAGGCTCAGAGAGCTGGGAAAGTTGTTCAATGCCCCAGTTAAATGTGACTGAGCTGGGACTCAAAACCAGGACAGACTCTAAATCCTACAGTCTGCTTTACAAACTACTTAATGACTTTCTAGGTAAATGGATGCTCTATTTTAGCTAAGATTTCAACTCCAAATTACTATCAGCTCCTTTTCTTTGTTGAGCTAAGCTGTGCCTTGTGGGCTTCAAGAATCTCTCTGACCCATTTAGAATAATATCTAGACTAAAAGTAAACCTTTAGTAACCTGGCCCATGACACCTTTACCCTTAGCCATATTTGGTAGTTCTTGGCTATTAGGACCTTTTTGCTCTAATGTTAAGAAAAGACAGGAAAACAGAAAGCACCCTTCTCCCTAAGACTTCACTCTATCATCCAAAGCAGGATGACTCTGTAGGCTCCCTATACACCAAAGGCATGGAAGACAGGAAAGGCAGCAGAATGAATCATGAAAAAGAAAGACCTTTGACTGTATTGTACACCCTTGTATTAAAGACCCATGATATGACCTTGGTAACTCCATTTTGCCCTTGGCCAGGCCAGAGCTTCTCTATCTTGGAAAGCAAGGTAGGAATGCCTTGAACTCCCTCTTGGAGCACAGCTAACTAAACATTTTCGTCCCCAAAAGTTGTGATATTGTCCCCCTTGGGAGAGAATACCCTAATTGAGAATCACTGTGACTTCTCTATATCCAAACCAACCAAGAGTCTGTTTTTTTGTAATTTGTGTTATTAAAGCAACAGGTTTCCTTTTCATTTTCAGGTGTAAATCTAGGTACTTTTAGGTACTTTTCAAGCCATACATGCATCTCACCACAAAATCTGATGTTATTGCTCTGTGGTTGAGAATCACTGCTCAGAAAGATAGAGTAAATAATCAGCCGTTGTACCTTGAAATATATTACTTTATGAATTTGCCTTAAGGCCTTAGAAATTTGAGACTACAGGATGAGGTTACATAGAGAATTTCTCTTAACTTAAAATTGCTGAAAGATCTTAGTAAGTCCGTGGCATTTCTATTATGGATTTTACTATAAATAACTTTAATTCCCCATATACAATAAGCCCAATAAAACTGACATTTATTCAGAGCTTATAAGTGCCAGACACTGGGCCGTGGGCTTTCAAGCTAAGTGGAGGTGGAGTTCTCTCTCTCTTTTTTTTTTTTTTTTTTTTTTTGCGGTACACGGGCCTCTCACTGCTTGGCCTCTCCCGTTTATTAAAGACCTGTAGTTTTGCTAAATCTGGCAACTCTACAAGGAAGGTCTCTCTGAGGAGGTGATGTTTGAACTGAGAGCTGGATGATAAGGAGCCAACTGTCAAAGGATGAGCAAGGAAAGCATTCCAGGCAGAGAGAACTGAGGGCAAGAGTCAGGAGGTAGAAAGAGCTCGGTGTTTCAAGAAAAACTCAATTTACTGTGGTTGGGTAACTGACAAAGAGGAAGGTGGCATGAGATGAGGTTGGGAAAGTAGGCAAGAGTAGACTAAGTAGGTGTTGGGCTGCACCCTGCAGGCCTACAAGGCCTGTGCTTGCCTAGCTTCAAGACAGAAGAAAGAGCCCAGAGTCAGCAACAGAGACATCAGTGGTTTCATGGATAGAGGGGTCTTACACGTCTGAAGCAAGATCCTGGAGAGACACCCAACCGTGTGCGGGGGAAGGCGGGAAGGACATGGTGGCAGTCTTTGCTGGGGGGTGGGGGATGGGGGAAGGGGAGATTACCAGTTATAGGGGAACTGATGTCAGGTGGGCTCATTAGTTACCAGGGAAACTAGCAGAGGGGCACACCCCTCACTGTCCCTTTGATAAGAACAATCACTAGGCCTTCTAAATTGGGGAAAATTTGGATTTTATTCTAATTGCTGTAATTAGGCACTTGAGGGTTTTAAGCCAGGGTATTGTGTGGGTGTGAGTGGGTTGTGTATGTGCAGGGAGGATGGGGATGATATATGTGGCGAAATACTGATTTGTAGTACAAAAACGTATCCTAGAGAATGGATTGTAGGGCATCGAGTATGGAAGCAGGGAGGCTAGTGAGAATGTAGTCACAGTGATCCAGGCTGGAAAGGATGGTGGTTGGAGATGGAGAGAAATGCAATAATTCTGTATCTGCAGTAGGTAGAGCCAACAGAACTTGCTAATGTACTTGCTGTTGCGGTTAATGAAAAAAAAGGGGCTTCCCTGGTGGAGCAGTGGTTGAGAGTCCGCCTGCCGATGCAGGGGACACGGGTTCGTGCCCCGGTCCAGGAAGATCCCACATGCCGCGGAGCGGCTGGGCCCGTGAGCCATGGCCGCTGAGCCTGCGCGTCCGGAGCCTGTGCTCCACAACGGGAGAGGCCACAACAGTGAAAGGCCCGCGTAACGCAAAAAAAAAAGTGTGAAAAAAGTTACATGAAAGAGGAAGTTTCCCCTAATAAGGTTGGCAAGTTTTTGATGAAACGACACAGAGCTGTTCATCACAGAAAACCAAAACCAAAAAATGCAGGGATTAAAGTGGTTTTACTTGCAGTCAGATTTCATATAAAAACCAGAAAGTAAGATTGGCAGGTTTCGCTCTCCAAAGGGACACTCCAAAATTTTTGTGGGACACTACCCCAAAAAATGTTTGCCCAAGCCCTCTTAAGTAACATACACATGAAAACTGTGTCTATTTGCAGATCCCAAAACAACTATTTTTTCAAACAAAATGTTTCTCCTGACCATCATAAAGACCAGTTTCTAATCACTAGATTATGTTGGCAATAGCAGTCATTAAGATGAATGGAAAGGCACAACAATTTTTTTTATCACGTCTTTGCCCACAAAACACATTTTAATGTAGCTGTTATTTTGTTTTATGATAGGTGAATATACACTTGAATACGATAAGGAGCCTATAAAAATGTTTTATGCATAGTACTATCTTAATGTCTGACTCTGAATGTGTAAAACTTGTCTTCATTTTTAGGATATCATTTTAAAAACCTTTGTTAGCCTTCTATACTATCAAATATATGTGTTAATTATAAAACTTTTTAAAATTACATGGTTATTGACCCACAAGTTAACAAATATATTTATTTTAATGATATATATAATTTTATCAAATTAAGTTCTTGACATTTAGTAGAAAAAATGTATATGCCATAAAGGTTATCGTCACAAGAATCAAAAAAAGAGAAAAGACTTTAAAGTTTGTTTGGGATAGATATGTATATGTGTGTACATGGGTATGCGTGTGTGAAACTAAATGAAGAATCTTTGAAAATGACTTTATTAGAAAGTGAATTAGGAATGAAATGACTTAAGAACCATATCAACTTATTCCTAAGGGTCACTTCTCAGTAGTAAAAATTTTAATTCAAACCCATTACAATGCTAACCTTAAAGAAAGAAAAATTTTAATGTATGTATAACTCATATATATTTTTGGTCCACAGGAGGCAATATGGTAGAATGGGTACCATCAAGAAATCTGGGGTATAGCATTGGTTCACATTCTCGATACCACACTTACATTCTCTTAGGTGTTGGGAAAATTATTTAACTTTTGTAAACCTCCGTTACATCCTTCTACAAACACAAATGTTTATCATATCTCTACATCACATTGTGATTAGTACTAAATGAGGCATCGTATGTTAAGCATTTACTTGGTGCCTACCGCACACCAAAGCTTCAATAAATTTTACTGTTTGTTTATCATCATTAAGGAAGTCTGCATATCAGCCCAATAGATACTATGAAATTTACCATTTATAAGAAGAAGAAAGTAAAACAAATAACAAATTTGACCACAACATTCAGATTCAATCAATGCATTTTGACCACCTACTGGATACCAAACACAACCGTACTTAGTGATTTTATATGCAATTTTATTTATGATAGTGTAAGAGGTCATAAAAATAGTGATACAGTTAGTACTAATTTTCACATATTTAATTGCAATCATAATTAATAATATTTAATATCATGCATATGTCATAATAAAATTTTCCCCCAAAAAAGATGCATTTTCACATTTGTGTCCATACAACATGATAATATGGTTAACTGACAGAATATAAAGGCTTTGTAATCATGAATGAAAAGTAGGGGCCACTGAATAATGGATAAAGCTTGCACTGAAAGCTAAGAGAACAGTTTCTAAACTCAGCAATGTGACAACATAAACTTGACCTCATCTCCTTGGCCTCAGTTTTCTGACATTGCACTAGATATTTTCTCAGGTTGTTTCCAAGACTGATTCTAGGCCATTAACTAGAATTTGCAAAGTAGAGCAAAACATCAGTAATTGGATTTCAACCCAAACACAATGTCACAGTGGCTTAGCTCGATTACCAGCTAAAAGCAAGAGAAATGTGAGGTCTGCCATCTGGAATTGAAGTACTACAATTCTCTGTAGCTGCAAATCAGGCTTGCTCTCCACTCCTGATGATGTCTCTTCTGCAACCAACTACAACGGGTGAACGTTCTCGTGAGTTTGCCCCTCCACCTTTCATTCATAGGCCTTCATACCTTTCCACACGTCAATAAGCCATCACCAAAAACGTTTGGGAAAATCAGACAGCTGAGCCTCAACAAGAAGCTCTAGCCTACTTCTGAAGCACATAGGCCTTGTTATTAGTCTCACTGGAGCAATCGTTCTAATGCAAGAGAATCCAAAATTCAAATGCCAAGAGTCACAGTCGTTCTATTATCCTACCTGAAAATTAAAGCTTTCCTCATCCACAAGCAGTACCTATTAGGCTTCAAAAGTAATAATAATTTTATAGATAGCTGTGGGAAGTAGCCACATAGCACAGGGAGATCACCTCAGTGCTTTGTGTCCACATAGAGGGATGGGATAGGGAGGGTGGGAGGGAGACACAAGAGGGAGGGGATATGGGGATATATGTATACGTATAGCTGATTCACTTTGTTATAAAGCAGAAAGTAACACACCATTGTAAAGCAATTATACTCCAATAAAGATGTTTTTAAAAAGTAATAATAATTTTAAAAACCACCTTCAGCCTTAATACTCATTTTTTAAATTAATTATGAAATTCTATTTCTATCCATTTCTTCTCTGGATATTTTGTATTTCTTACCTGTATCAGTTTCCTAGGGCTGCTCTAACAAATATCACAAACTTGGTAGCTTTAAAACAGAAGATACTAATTCTCTCATGATTCTTGAGGATAGAAATTCAAAATCAAAGCGTCAGCAGGGCCATGCTCCCTCTGAAAGCTCTATAGGATCATTCCTCCAGTTTGTAGTAGTTCCAGGCATTTCTCGCCACAGGCATTGCTTGTGGCAACACAACTCCAATTTCTGCCTCCGTCTTCACATGGCCGTCATCTCTGTGTCTGTCTGTGTCTGAATTTTCCTCTTCTTATAAAGACACCAATCATATTGGATTAGGGCCCACCCTAACCCAGTACAACCTCATTTTAACCTAACTATACCTGAAACATCCCATTCCCAAATAAGATCACACTCACAGGTGCAAGGGTTAGGACTTTGGGAACATAATTCAACCCATAACACCACTCCTTTCTCTAATTATACTGACAATGTAAATGCTGCAGCATGAAAATGCAAACAGGGAGGAAAACTTTGTTAAGTAATTGAGCCTGGAGAGGTATCACCCACATGTGATGTTACAAGTGTGGATAGTCATTTGCACCACTAGTCTACGAGTTTCCAAAGGGTAGGGACCGGAAGGATTGGACTGGCAGGGCAGATGGGGATTAGAAAACCCTGATGGGAGAATTGTCCCCACTTCTCAGAAAATTGTTCAGGCTTGAGCCCTAATCCAGTCACTTTGTGCTCTCTGAATAAGATAACCCCCTCAAACAGCCAAGTCATCCTAAGGAGCTCTGATCCTACACCATATGGTTACATAGCAACAATCAGATCCTAATAATGGCCATCACTTACTGAATGCTTCCTGTGTGCCAGGCATTTGTTAGGTTTTGTGCTTTATAAATTATTTCATTCAGTCCTCACAAATTATCCTTAACTCTCAAATTGTAATGATGACTCCTACCTATTCTTCTCCGCACCAAAACAGGAAGAGAAGCACTGCTAGCTTTTCTTTATTCCTCCCGTGATGCTATCATCTTTTGTACTTACTATCACCCCAATATGTAGTGTTATTCTGTGCATAAGAATAATCATGAAAGATAAGCCATGTTCCATCCACCCTTCCCTGATACAGTGATCTTAGGAGGCCAATATAAACTAGCAATGATTTTCCTTAGTCATTATGGATTCAATTTTAAAAATGGAAGACACCAAAACATATGTTTTTGTTCAAGAAACTAAGATAATTGAAATGATTTTATAACTTAAATGATAAAGCTGTAGTCATTAAAACCATAAACAGAAATTAAGATTGTTTCAGGCTGCAGTTAATCCAGGTATTTCAGAATATAAACTTGTTCCTTCAAGCTATTTTTCCACACTTGCCATACTTATACTAATTTGCAAAACTTAACTATTGGCCTCTATCTGTTATGTTTCCAAATGAATGCTGTCACAAACAGCTAAAGTTTACCTTGTGACCCAAAGATCTGGGCAGCATGGACTGGTTCCAGGGACCTGCTCTGGATAGTTTACTTAGAGTCCCCTGCCCAAGGTGACCTGTCATGTATGCTGTAAATGCACCTGCCTTCTTATTAGATAAAGCCAGAAAGCTTAAGGAATGCCTCCCAATGCTTTTGTGTGTTAGAAAAACTGAAAAGTTCATTATTGGAATCTCAGATTTAAAAGGGTCAGCTCGACAAACTATTCATTCTTCTGTAACATTACCGGCTGAGTAATTGTGTAGCCCGTTCTTAAATAGTCACTTCTCCCATTCAGAGGAGCTCTAGAATTCTTCATTACGTTGAACTGAAACCTATCATCTTAGTAGGTCCACTATTGGACCTAATTCTACATTCACCACCTAATAACTCTTCAGATGTCTGAGAACAACTCTCCTATGTGTCTTCTCTTTTCATGTGGCTTCAGCCATGATGGTGAGGCATGGTTTCTATTTCTCCCATCCTGGTCACTTTCCCTCTTACTATGCATCAATCTCTATTTAATACTTGGCACCACACCATGTTAGGTGCAATTTGGCCAATATTAAGCAAGGCACGACTACTTCTTCCCTTATTCTGGACACTAATTTTCCTGATACAATGATTAACAGAGTTGGCTTTCTTGGCGCCCATATGTTGATTCACATAGAAGTTACTGACATCTGCTAAGTCATTTTTAGTCATATTTCCTTATCCAACAGTTGTGTAATTTATTTAGTGAAAAAAATATAAAACTTACACTGATTTTCATCAAATATCATCTTAATAGATCTTGTTTATATTTTTGTGTTAATTCTTTCACACAATACATTCCTTCCTACTACTTATCTAATGCAAATTCAATTTCTATCAAATACATATTCTGAGGTCACTGACAAAATTTGAACTGTTTAAAACCAGTAGAAGAATTTTGCCACTATTTCCTTTGAGCTCAAATCAATCCATTTACAGTTACTTTGGGTATAGTCTGTTAGTTACACATTCAGCTAGTTGAACAAACATCCAAGTCACATTTCTCCTACATGTCTATAAAAATGTTGTGAGAAACACACCATTTCTCTTTTCTACTTTTTTATAAAAAAGAAAGCATTAATATAAGCCTGTTACACAAAATGAGCTAGTTTTGTGAATGCACACTGGTTCCTAGAGGTCACAACAAGCCTCTTTTAATGACACATTCTAGAAATTTTCCTGAGATTAGAACAAAACTGATCACCCACAAATTCTCCCTCTGCCCCTTTGAAAATTAAAACCATGTTTATTCATTGCCATTCTATCTGCTCTAGTACCTCAAAGATTACTCAAAGAAAACTAAAATAAGGGGGGATTTTCAGTTAGTTTGGCTGGTTGTGTCAGAATACTAGGGTCTAATTCATCAAGGAAAGAAATAAAGAAAGAGGAAAAAAGAAAAAGAAAGGAAAGGAAAGAAAAAAACCACTAGAAGTCACTTAACCACTCTTCCTGAAAATCCGTGTTCTCTCTCCAGTGAACATTTCATATTTCTAGTCTAAGTTTCACTTTCCTTGACAAAGATGTTAAAAACAAAAAGATAGTTAAGAAATTCTGCTTTCTATAACACCCACAAGCATTACACTTCCATAGACAAATATTTGCCAAAAGATTAAAATTGAAAAAGAAAAAAAATAAGGGAGAGGCAGGCCTTCCTAAGCATGGCACCAAAGGCAGAAATCATAAAGAAAGTAAATTGCATACTTAAAAATGAAAACCTCTGTACCTCAGAAAATGTCATATAAACAAAATTTTCAGGAAAATGACAAACTCTCAAAATGTTTGCAAATTAATATTTTCATAAAGGTTTGATAGCTTCATATATGAAATGTTTTAAAACTCAGCTGGAAAATATAGACACAACAATAGAAAAATATATAAAGTTCAAGAGAAGGAAATTGAAGGAAAGAAGGAAGGAAAGAAAGAAGGAACAAATAAACCTATTTTAAAAGTCTATCTTTATTAACTTTCAAATAAATTGACATTTAAACAAAATATTTTATATTTAACAAATTAGGAAATTATTTTGTCTTGTTAAATACAAAATACTTTGACTTTCTTAAAAGTCAAAGATCTAGAAACATTGACATTCTATTGTACACTGCTATACACTGGAGCTCTAAGAAGTAATTTAGTATTTATCTAAAACCTTATACTAAGTGTTTTACATGTGTTATCTTATTTGATGTGTCTTCAAACATTCAGTTCTCCTATAGCTAAAGTTTATCTTATGAACCCAGAGATCTGGGCATGAAAAGACACTAAGATTGACAGGGTCAGTTTGTCATGCAGTTCTTGTTAAAACTACCATTTACCAGGTCAGTTCTCATACCTACTGGAAAATGAAACTGTCAGCAACACAAGTCATACATTCCTCATTAGATGTTCTTGGTTTAGCCTAAGACTTCCAGTGTATGACTTGACTCTTGACAAAGTGCTCATGAATTAAGATACCTAACCTAATGTCAATCTTATATTTTGAATTAGAGGCATATTAATCACTTTTTTCTGTCTGCTCAGATAGTCCCTTAATATAATTTCAAAATGGTAGTTCTTTTATGATTCTCTTATTCATATCTTAATTATAATTTTCAACAGTGTGTGTCAACTCTGTGGTGGATTTCCACCTAGGTACTTTGTATGTAGGATACCTCTTCTCTCCTCTAGAGCAAATCTATATCTTTTCTAACATAATGTGATATTGTGATTTATAGTAGAAATATATATTTTGTCTTTGTCCCGTTTCTGGCACAGAGCTCCTAAAACCCTTGAAATGTCCTGTGGTGAGAACAATAAAGGTATCTTTTGTTATGCTGATGAGATGTCTTTTGGAAAGCACCTAAGGATGGGGACTGCTCAGCAGAGTACCCAACTGTGTGACTAGAGGATTGGATTTTTAGTCCATCTCCCCCAACCCACCCCGGGAGTTGAAGGGCTGAAGTTTGAGTTCAATCACCAATGGTCAATGATTTAATCAATCATGCCTATGTAATGAAGCCTCCATAAAAACCCAAAAAGAAAGGATCTGTATTGCTTCCGGGTTGGTGAACACGTGGAGATTCAGGAAGAGTGGCACAGAAACTCTGTGCTCTTTCTCCATATCTTGCCCTATACATCTCTTCCATCTGGCTATTCCTGAGTTATATCCTTTTATAATAAACCAGTAATCTAGTAAGTAAAATGTTTCTTTGAATTCTGCAAGCCACTCTAGCAAATTAATCAAACTCAAGGGGGAGAAAGGGGTCTTTGGAACCTTAATCTGTAGCCAGTTGGTCAGAAGCCCAGGTGACTGCCTGGACTTGCAACTGGCAACAGAAGTGGTATGTGAGCAGGCTGTGGGGGCTGCAGGGAGACAGTCTTAAGGGACTGAGCCCTAAGGTGGGATCTAATACTACCTCCAGATAGAGAATGTCAGAATTGAGTCAAATTGTAGTACACCCAGCTGGTATCCAAGACTTGTCTGGTGGTGTGGGAGAAACAACCCCATACATTGAAACTGAGTACAGAACCATTATATAGATTCTTCACTTTAGGTTCCACCCCACTGGGTATAATTTCCTGTTTATTGCCCTGTGTCATAATGTCAAGTGCATTTTGTATAGGAACTATACTTTTAGAAATATTAGAGATATAACTATCATATGACTTTCTTACCAATTATTTTCTTACATGAATTACTACAAAAATCCTTCATGCTGTTTTTGGGGTTTTTTTTGGGGTTTTTTTGTGGTACACGGGCCTCTCACTGCTGTGGCCTCTCCCACTGCGGAGCACAGGCTCCAGATGCGCAGGCTCAGTGGCCATGGCTCACGGGTCCAGCCGCTCTGCGGCATGTGGGATCTTCCCAGACTGGGGCACGAACCCGTGTCCGCTGCATCAGCAGGCAGACTCTCAACCATTGCGCCACCAGGGAAGCCCCTTCCTGCTGTTTTTAATTTCTATTTTTTTTAGTTTTATTTAATTATATTTTTTTACACAGCAGGTTCTTATTAGTTATCTATTTTATACATATTAGTGTGTATATGTCAACCCCAATCTCCCAATTCATCCCACCACCACCACCACCACCCCCCGCTTTCACTCTTGGGGTCCATACGTTTGTTCCATACATCTGTGTCTCTATTTCTGCCTTGCAAACTAGTTCATCTGTACCATATTCCTAGATTACACATATATGCGTTAATGTACTATTTCCTTTTCTCTTTCTGGCTTACTTCACTCTGTATGACAGTCTCTAGGTCCATCCATGTCTCTACAAATGACACAATTTCATTCCTTTTTATGGCTGAATAATATTCCATTGTATACATGTACCACATCTTCTTTATCCGTTCATCTGTCGAAGGGCATTTAGGTTTCTTCTATGACCTGGCTATTGTAAATAGTGCTGCAATGAACATTGATGGGGGTGCATCTGTCTTTTTGAATTATGGTTTTCTCAGGTATGTGTCCAGTACTGGGAATGCTGGGTCATATGGTAATTCTATTTTTGAGTTTTTTAAGGAACCTCCATACTGTTCTCCATAGTAGTTGTATCAATTTACATTCCCACCAACAGTGCAAGAGGGTTCCCCTTTCTCCACATGCTCTCCAGCATTTGTTATTTGTAGATTTTCTGATGATTCCCATTCTGACCAGTGTGAGGTGATACCTCATTGTAGTTTTGATTTGCATTTCTCTAATAATTAGTGATGTTGAGCAGCTTTTCCTATGCCTCTTGGCCATCTGTATGTCTTCTTTGGAGAAATGTCTATTTAGGTCTTCTGCCCATTTTTGGATTGGGTTGTTTATTTTTTTTAATATTGAGCTGTATGAACTGTTTATATATTTTGGAGAGTAATCCTCTGTCCGTTGAATCGTTTGCAAACATTTTCTCCCATTCTGAGTGCTGTCTTTTTGTTTTGTTTATAGTTTCCTTTGCTTTGCAAAAGCTTTTAAGTTTCATTAGGTCCCATTTGTTTGTTTTTGTTTTTATTTCCATTACTCTAGGAGGTGTGTCAAAAAAGATGTTGCTGTGATTTATGTCATAGAGTGTTCTTCCTGTGTTTTTCTCTAAGAGTTTTATAGTGTCTGGGCTTACATTTAGGTCTTTAATCCATTTGGAGTTTATTTTTGTGTATGGTCTTGTGGAGTGTTCTAATATCATTCTTTTACATGTAGCTGTCCAGTTGTTCCAGCACCACTTATTGAAGAGGCTGTCTTTTCTCCACTGTATGTTCTTGCCTCCTTTGTCATAAATTAGGTGACCTTATGTGTGTGGGTTTATCTCTGGGCTTTCTATCCTGTACCATTGATTTATATTTCTGTTTTTGTGCCAGTACCATATACTACTGGCATTTTGTAGTATAGTTTTGTACTACTGTAGCTTTGTAGTATAGTCTGAAGTCAGGGATTCTGATTCCTCCAGCTCTGATTTTTTCCCTCAAGATTGCTTTGGCTATTCAGGGTCTTTTGTGTCTCCATACAAATTTTAAGACTTTTTGTTCTAGTTCTGTAAAAGATGCCCTTGATAGTTTGATAGGGATTGCATTAAATCTGTAGATTGCTTTGGGTAGTATAGTCATTTTCATAATATTGATTCTACCAACCAAGAACATGGTATATCTCTCCAGCTCTTTGTGTCATCTTTCATTTCTTTCATCAGTGTCTTATATTCTGAGTACAGGTTTTTTACCTCCTTAGGTAGGTTTATTCCTAGGTATTTTATTCTTTCTGTTGCAATGGTGAATGGGATTGTTTCCTCAATTTCTCTTTCTGATCTTTCACTATTAGTGTATAGGAATGCAAGAGATTTCTGTGCATAAATTATTTATCCTGCAACTTTACCAGATTCATTGATTAGCTCTAATAGTTTTCTGGTAGCATCTTTAGGATTCTCTATGTATAGTATCATGTCATCTGCAGTGACACTTTTACTTCTTCTTTTCCAATTTGTATTCTTTTCATTTCTTTTTCTTCTCTGATTGCTATGGCTAGGACTTCCAAAACTATGTTGAATAATAGTGGTGAGAGTGGACATCCTTGTCTTGTTCCTGATCTTAGAAGAAATGTTTTCAATTTTTCACCATTGAGAATGATGTTTGCTGTTGGTTTGTCGTATATGGCCTTTATTATGTTGAGGTAGGTTCCCTCTGTGCCCACTCTCTGGAGAGTTTTTATCATAAATTGGTGTTGAATTTTGTCAAAAGCTTTTTCTGCAGCTATTGAGATGATCATATGGTTTTTATTCTTCAGTTTTTTTATGACGTATCACATTCATTGATTTGCATATACTGAATAATCCTTGCATCCCTGGGATAAATTCCACTTGATCATGGTATATGATCCTTTTAATGTGTTGTTGGATTCTGTTTGCTAGTATTTTGTTGAGGATTTTTGCATCTATATTCATCCATGATATTGGTCTGTAATTTTCTGTTTTTGTAGCACCTCTGTCTGATTTTGGTATCAGGGTGATGGTAGCCTCATAGAATGAGTGTGGGAATGTTCCTTCCTCTGTAATTTTTTGGAAGAGTTTGAGAAGGATGGGCCTCAGCTCTTCTCTAAATGTTTGATAGAATTCACCTGTGAAGCCATCTGGTCCTGGACTTTTGTTTGTTGGAAGATTTTTAATCACAGCTTCAATTTCATTAGCTATGATTTGTCTGTTCATATTTTCTATTTCTTCCTGGTTCAGTCTTGGAAGGTTATACCTTTCTAAGAATTTGTCCATTTCTTCCAGGTTGATCATTTTATTGACATAGAGTTGCCTGTAGTAGTCTCTTATGGTGCTTTGTATTTCTACAATGCCCATTGTAACTTCTCCTTTTTCATTTCTAAGTTTATTGATTTGAGTCCTCTCCCTTTTTTTCTTGATGAATCTGGCTAGAGGTTTGTCAATTTTGTTTATCTTCTCAAAGAACCAGCTCTTAGCTTTATTGATCTTTGCTATTGTTTGCTTTGTTTCTATTTCCTTTATTTCTGTTCTATCTTTATGATTTCTTTCCTTCTACTAACTTTGGGTTTTGTTTTTTCTTTCTCTAGCTCCTTTAGGTGTAAGGTTAGATTGTTTATTTGAGATGTTTCTTGTTTCTTGAGGTAGGATTGTATTCCTATAAATTTCCTTCTTAGAACTGCTTTTGCTGCATCCCATAGGTTTTGGATCATTGTGTTTTCCTAGTCATTTGTCTCTAGGTATTCCTCTTTGATTTCATCTTTGATTTCTTCAGTGATCTCTTGGTTATTTAGTAACGTATTGTTTAGCCTCCATGTGTTTGTGGTTTTTGTTTTTTTCCCTGTAATTGATTTCTAATATCATAGCATTGTGGTTGGAAAAGATGCTTAATATGATTTCAATTTTCTTAAATTTACTGAGGCTTGCTTGTGACCCAGGATGTGATCTATCCTGGAGAATGTTCTGTGTGCACTTGAGAAGAAAATGTAATCTGGTGTTTTGGGACAGAATGTCCTATAAATATCAATTAATCTATCTGGTCTATTGTGTCATTTAAAGCTTCTGATTCCTTATTAATTTTCATTTTGAATGATCTGTCCATTGGTGTAAGTGAGGTGTTAAAGTCCCCCACTATTATTTTGTTACTGTTGATTTCCTCTTCTATAGCTGTTAGCATTTTCCTTATGTATTGAGGTGCTCCTATGTTGAGTGCATATATATTTATACTTGCTATATCTTCTTCTTGGATTGATCCCTTGATCATTATGTAGTGTCCTTCCTTGTCTCTTGTAACATTCTTTATTTTAAAGTCTATTTTATCTGATACGAGTATTGCTACTCCAGCTTTCTTTTGATTTCCATTTGCATGGAATATCTTTTTCCATCCCCTTACTTTCAGTCTGTATGTGTCCCTAGGTCTGAAGTGGGTCTCTTGTAGACAGCATATATATGGGTCTTGTTTTTGTATCCATTCAGTGAGCTTGTGTGTTTTGGTTGGAGCATTTAATCCTTTAACTTTTAAGGTAGTTATCAATTTGTACATTCCTCTGACCATTTTCTTAATTGTTCCGGGTTTGTTATTGTAAGTACTTTCCTTCTCTTGTGTTTTCTGCCTAGAGAAGTTCCTTTAGCATTTGTTGTAGAGCTGGTTTAGTGGTGCTGAATTCTTTTAGCTTTTGCTTGTCTGTAAAGCTTTTGATTTCTCCATCAAATCTGAATGAAATCCTTGCTGGGTAGAGTAATCTTGGTTGTAGGTTCTTCCCTTTCATCACTTTAAGTATATTGTGCCACTCCCTTCTGGCTTGTAGAGTTTCTGCTGAGAAATCAGTTTTTATCTTTATGGGAGTTCCCTTGTATGTTATTTGTAATTTTTCCCTTGTTGCTTTTAAAACTTTGTCTTTAATTTTTGTCAATTTGATTACTATGTGTCTCGGTGTGTTTCTCCTTGGGTTTATCCTGTCCGGGACTCTCTGTACTTCCTAGACTTGGGTGGCTATTTCCTTTCACCTGTTAGGGAAGTTTTCAACTATAATCTCTTCAAATATTTTCTCAGGTCCTTTCTCTCTCTCTCTTCTCTTTCTGGGACCCCTATAAAGCGAATGTTGGTGTGTTTAATGTTGTCCCAGAGGTCTCTTAGGCTGTCTTCATTTCTTTTCATTCGTTTTTCTTTATTCTGTTCTGTGGCAGTGAATTCCACCATTCTGTCTTCCAGGTCACTTATCTGTTCTTCTGCCTCAGTTATTCTGCTATTAATTCCTTCTAGTGTATTTTTCATTTCAGTTATTGTATTGTTCATCTCTGTTTTCTTGTTCTTTAGTTCTTCTTGGTATTTGTTCTTTAATTCTTCTAGGTCTTTGCTAAACATTTCTTGCATCTTCTCAATCTTTGCCTCGATTCTTATTCTGAAGTCCTGGATCATCTTCACTATCATTGTTCTGAATATATTTTCTGGAAGGTTGCCTACCTCCACTTCGTTTAGTTATTCTTCTGGGGTTTTATCTTGTTCCTTCATCTGGTACATAGTCCTCTGCCTCTTCATTTTGCCTATCTTTCTGTGAATGTGGTTTTCATTCCACAGGCTGCAAGATTGTTGTTCTTCTTGCTTCTTCGGTCTGCCCTCTGGTAGATGAGGCTATCTAAGAGGCTTGTGCAAGCTTCCTGATGGCGTGAACTGGTGGTGGGTAGAGCTGGATGTTGCTCTGGTGGGCAGAGCTCAGTAAAACTATAATCTGTTTGTCTGTTGATGGATGGGGCTGGGTTCCCTCCCTGTTAGTTGTTTGGCCTGAGGCGACCCAGCACTGGAGTTTACTGGCTCTTTGGTAAGGCTAATGAGAGACTCCAGGAGGGCTCACGCCAAGGAGTACTTCCCAGAAATTCTGCTGCTAGTGTCCATGTCCCTGTGGTGAGCCACAGCCACCCCCCGCCTCTGCAGGAGACCCTCCAACACTAGCAGGTAGGTCTGGTTCAGCCTCCTATGGGGTCACTGCTCCTTGCCCCTGGGTCCTGATGCGCAAACTACTTTGTGTGTGTCCTCCAAGAGTGCAGTCTCTGTTTCCCCCAGTCCTGTTGAAGGCCTGCAATCAAATCCTGCTAGCCTTCAAAATCTAATTCTCTGGGAATTCCTCCTCCCGTTGCTGGATCCCCAGGTTTGGAAGCCTGACATGGGGCTCAGAACCTTCACTCCAGTGGGTGGACTTCTGTGGTATAATTGTTCTCCAGTTTGTGAGTCACCCACCCAGCAGTTATGGGATTTAATTTTATTCTGATTGCGCCCCCTTCTACCATCTCAATGTGCCTTCTCCTTTGTCTTTGGATGTGGGGTATCTTTTTTGGTGAGTCCCAGTGTCTTCCTGTCGATGATTGTTCAGCAGTTAGTTGTGATTCTGGTGCTCTCACAAGAGGGAGTGAGCGCATGCCCTTCTACTCCGTCATCTTGAACTAATCGCTGTTTTTAACTTCTATAATAAAACATTTGATAGGTTTACTGAGATGGCTTTTTCCCTTCTGCTTCATATGCATCTTGAATTGTTCTTCCTGAGGATGAAGGGAATCATTCAAGAAAGAAAGCCAGAAGAAAATGATTCCAGGGAGACAGACAAGATTCAAAAGTCAAAGTCAAGTTGTGGGTGAGTAGAAATTTTCACTGCAAGTTAAAAGAAGTGAAGAAACTCTGTAACTCTGGAATAATTGAATAAGAATACAATGTTACCCATAGAAGACTAATTCAGACCTTCAAAAATGAGGCAACAGCCAGTTCTACATGAAACATGAAGCAGACCACACACACACAAGGAATAGGAAACACTGTCACCATCCCAAGATAAAAGTAATAGATCATGTAGCTGCTCATTTTCTATTGAATAAAGTCACAGTAGAGAGGTATCTGGCATATATCAGAGAAACAAAAATTAACATTCTATAGTACTTCACAAAACACTTTCACATCAATATCTCTTAATACTCCCCAAAACCCAGCAAGGCACATATTATCTTGCAGATAAGAAAATTTTCTTAAAGTTGTTAGGTCACTAAGGCTAATAAGCATTAAAGCTAGAACTCTAACCAAGCCTTACAAAACTAAATCCTATCCTTTTGCTATTATATTACTATAGCTGATTGTTCCTGAAGAGAAATCAATATTGTAAACTGATAAATATTAAAAAGAAGAAACCTAGTCTCAAGTTTCTCACCAGCCACCGCTCCCAGACAATTCATCAGTAGTAAGTGACACAAACAATGAATCAGTCAGAATAAAAAGTAAACAAAAAATCAAGTGGGTAGATTATGGATATATGATTTGGGGCGTGTGGTATGAAATGAACAATTTCTTTTGGCAAGGAAATTAACTTAATCATTAATTTTTCTGCTGAAGTTTCCAACCATCATCTATAATATTTGTGCCTTTGAATAACCTGAACTAAGCAATTTTGCTGTGATTCTTTACTATGAACTGAATTTATTATCCAGATAATAGACATACTTCCATTTGTATACCTAAAGTATAACCCCAAGATATAACAATAAGTGTGACCAGGAAGAAATATAGTTCAGTGTTTGCTTTTATGCTCATTCATAATATAATCAAATATTGTATAGCCTAGAGTTAAGTATTATTGATTTTAAGACTAACAACATATTAGTTCTGCATGAATTTTGGACAAGGGCCACACTGTTTCATTAGAATGTTGAATTTTAAGTCTGAAAGGAAAGAAATTCTGTGTTTCAGGAATGGGCTGGACTAAAATTGTTTTTATAGCATAATTTGGCAGCCATTTAATTCTGTCTCTTTTGTAATACCTCAGAGCACCTGGTAGAGAGAGAACGCTGACCCCAGAATTGAAAGGGAAATTGAAAACAAAGACATCTGGTCTCCCTAATGACAGCCACACTCTGCTTTGCTAGCACTTGCCTTGTCCTCCCAGTGTGTTCTGAGAATTACATGGGAGCCCCGGCTCTCTGGAACCCAAATTCAAACCTATAAATTTTTGTGGAGAACCCCAGTCTTCAAGCAAAGTTTCTAACACTGTTATGCCAGAGAGAAGCTGTTTCTAATCTAGTACATCTCACAAACAACATTCCTTTTACGCGGTGCTGATGAAGTGCCAAATTCTGTACTTCTGCGTACTGTTTTTGCAACATACGAAACCAGATTCTGTGATAGGAGGTAGGCTCCTTTTATTTTTGCCATCATTTTAGGATATTTAGTCTTAACTAAATATCCCAAAATTCTTCATTTCTCTAACAGCTTTCTGGTCACTCTAACTTACCCCACCTCCAACATGATAGAGAGAGAGAGCATTGGACTAAGAATCAAGAGTACTAAATTCTGATACCTTGTGTTCCTTTAAGTAGCTGTGCAACCTTGGAAGTCACTTAACCTCTCTGGGCTTCTTTTTCTTCCAGTGCAAAATGAGAAATCAGACTAGATCCATGGTTTTCAAGCTATTATCCTTAGACTATAGAAACGAGCGTTCTGAAACAGCAAAGGATTATCAGCCAAAAAGAGAGAGAGAGAGAGAGAAGGAGAAGAAGAAGAAGAAAAGAAGGAGGAGGAAGAGGAAAGGAAGAGTAAAAGGAGAAGGCAGAGGAAGGGGGGAGAGGGATGATGAGGACACAGAGGAGAAGGAAACTTATTCCACCTAAGGATCCATCTATTGCTTTTATCTTTTTTGTAGATTAAGGCTTTTCATGAGACTCTACATAAGACTTTTTTTGACACTATAAAAAAAGTAGTTCTGTTGCTGAAAGAGGTTGAAGTGATCTCTGGGGTTCTTTCCAGCTCTAAAATTCTGTTAATTATCATGACAGCTACCTTTTGCTACAATTTATTTAGTGTGTCCTATGTGTCCTTTCCACCCATTACTTTTATTTAATCCTCATGACAACCCTTCAAGATATTCATTATTCCACTTTCCTTTCCCATGTCTTACAGCTTATTAGGTAAGGAGCCAGAATTTATACCAGTATCCATCAGGTCCAAAGACCATGTCTTTTCTATTCTCACTATAGGATTCCATGATTGATGTTAAATTTAAAATCTTTAAGAAAATTACTTAGAATATTAACAGGGTGTGACCGGCAGAATAATGACTCCTCAAAGATGTCCATATCTAATCCCCAGAACTTGTGAAAGGGACTTCACAGATGTGATAAGTTAAAGAACTTGAGACAGGAAAATTATTCTAGGTTATCAAGGTGGGTCCCGTAATCACAAGGGCTCTTATAAGGGAAGAAAGAGGCAGAAGAGTCAGAGAAGGAAATATGATGGAAGCAGAGAACCAGGATAATGCAGCATGGGAAAGACTGGACCAGCCATTGCTGGCTTTGACGATGGAGGAACAGTGCCAAGAGCCAAGAATGAAGGTAGCCTCTGGAAGCTGGAAACGGCAGGGAAACATTCTCCCCAAGAACCTCCAGAAAAAACACATCCCTGCCAACACCGTGGTTTTGGCTCAGCAAGATAATTTTGGACTTCTGACCTTCAGAACTGTAAGATAATAAACATATTGTTTAAGCCACTAGGTTTGTGGTAATTTGTTATAACAACAATAGGAAACTAATACACAGGGTACTATTGAGTGGTTGTCTGTAATTTTCTTTAAAGGACTTCAGCATAGATGGTGTGTTATCGGTATCATGTGATATCGCGTTATTAGGTTGATTACAAGCCAGGTACAATTCAGTGTCTTAATCAGGAATTTGTACTCCAGAGGAGGCCAGCTAGCTTTATACCCTTAAGGCCATACTCCCAAAGTAGATGTTACAAGTGCTCCTGTTACCAGTTTCACTGATCATCAGCAGATGTTTTATTAATTCGCATATTTCATGTCAAGAATAGGATTTTATTGGTGAAATCAGTGGCTTGTCAGTCAGCAGAGTGAATGTTAGAAATACATCTTCATTTGGTGAATGTAAAGAATTCGTGATATGTGGATTGGCTAAATATTTCAGAAACATTCACCAACCTTGAATGAACAGAGTATAAGAATCTAGTGAGACCTTTAGATTCATCCCCTCAGGATGGTACCTATGGCTTGATCTCTAAATGGCCCTGTTATTAGAAAATTTTTGGTTGACTAATAACAACCCTAAGAGAATCAGAATCCTGCCTCTAAAATGTCATCCTTTCTGCCTTGGGAGAACCATTCTTGCAAGGTAGTATCAAAGCACCAGAAAGATCAGAAATCTGAGCCTTTATCAGCACAGGATCTATGAAGCATTCTGTGCCTGCTAGCTAATAAAGATTTGTTTAACAAAGTCTATTTGTGTGGCCTGGATTGGTCTAAGACTTATTTCACTCCAACAGCTATCATTCATTAATTCGAAGAAACCTAAAATCAGGGTGTAATTAAATTAGTCTAGGTCAGTTGGTGACAGTAGTCCATTTACAGGGGCTACTTACATTTGGAAAACATATAACTCAGTATTCTTCTTTATTTGCAGCAGTAAAGACGTGTTCTATTACAAATGAGGTCTGCAGTGATAACTGTGAAAGGCTATTGTTTATTAACAACAATTACATTTCTGGGCTTTCCTTCACTAAATTATATTTTAGGCGTTCCAGTAGAAGTGACACAGATCTTCATGAGAAACTCCTCTGAAAATATCCCACAAGCTATCTCCATGGCTGTTTGAGATATAACCATCTATTATAGGCAGTAGTGAGGCCATCAGCCTCTGTACAATGTTCTCAGTGGAAAATTTCTGTCCAGTTTACAGGCACGAAAGGTAAAAGGCCAAAAAAAAAATTGTCAAGAAGCCTGCAGGGGGCGCTAAGGAAAAAAAGAAGCAGCTAAGAACAAAGATAGAAGAAAATTTGGCACATATGAAGATCTGCCAGATTTTAAAAAAACCACTTGTTCTACCTGTCTCATGGTCTCTCGAGGAAAAAAAAAAATATTAAATAGCAAATCCAAGCAAGATAAAAATATACTTGACAGAGCTTTCCCCTCGTGAAGGCACACTGATCTGTAAGAAAGGATGAAAGTAGAATAGATGATAGAAGACTTGATAAATCAGATTTTTCACACACATGAAAACCACCCTAACAGATGTGTCATTGCAACATGCTGTTTCAATTCTTTATACTCTGTATTATTTTGACAGGAAATTTCCCGGTAAAATGCCTGTGATGGCTACCAATAGGCCATATGGAAATAATAAACAAAACGTCTGTGTTTGCTTCCACACACGTGAGCTAGTCTAAATGATTTAATTAGCTTTAACAGAATTCTCAGTCAAAAAGAAAAACTGTGGAGTCAGTTGTTTGTTTTGCTTCACAGAATGTTAGCCTAGAAAAAAAATCTTAAAAT
The DNA here is from genome assembly GCF_964270905.1 of Leucopleurus acutus. Lineage (NCBI taxonomy): Eukaryota > Metazoa > Chordata > Mammalia > Artiodactyla > Delphinidae > Leucopleurus > Leucopleurus acutus. The sequence goes on from NC_139143.1 coordinate 125,099,885, forward strand.
TCATCTATTCCAGCCCTTTTATTTTACTAAGTAGTTAACTTGCCCAAGGTCACAGAGCTGGTTAGTGCCAAAATGAAGTGATCGTTCTATACCACCATTGTTCTGTCATATCTGTCTGTTGTATTTGTATTATTTGGGTATTTTCCTTTTATTAATTTACATAAAATTTATAGTGCGTCTGGTAGGAGTCTAAATAAAACTTCTTTCTGAATTTGCTGACATTTAATAAACAATAAATTGTATTTTCATTGTTGAGACATCCTTTGTTTCTATTCAAATACTACATGCAACATAGTTTCCCACTCTTTCCCACCTGCCTTCCTTTGCCTTTGATTTCCCATCTGCTTGGAATGTCATTGACCCCATTCTCTGCCTGGCCAACTCTCTTCCCCATGAAGACCTAGGTCACTTGTCAGTCCCCCTGCGAAGCCTTCCCCGAGTGCCCAGAAAGAGTTGGCCACTTGTGTTCCCTCTCCACATCCTCACATAGTGTTCCTCATGCAGGTTTTAAACATCTTTATGCATCTACATATCCCACTCAATCATGAACTCCTTAAAGTCTGGGATTGTTACTAAGCATTTTGTTTTCTGCCCACCCTCTACCTTATTCCTTAGCACTTAGCACCCTGTTGATTATCTAACAAGGCCCCAAAAGTATATTACATCTTGGGAGATAAAGAGACACATTTTAATGTCATTATAACAATTATCAATATTTTAAATGGAAAAAATAAATAATAATAAATAAATTTCATTCATTATGTAACATGTTAGAAAAGGAAGTAAGATGTAGACCCTGCCCCACAGAAGCTCTAGTGGAGTCAAGTAAACAGACACAAACACTTGTAATATGGGTGTCAAAATTATAAAACTCTACATGACTAACTTCAAAACCTTTTCTCCCTGTTTGGTTTTCTCCCATTATTTTCACACTTTAATACCAGAATTTAGTGACTATTTTTTTTTAATTAGCTAGCCAATGATCTTCTTAAACAGAATATGGATTTGAGCAGTAGCATACACATATGTCTGTTTACATTTGCATAATTTCATCCCAAATTTACATTAAAAACTATTTTGGTGGATGTGGTCGGCACAATAATGGCTCCCAAAGATGTATATATCCTAATCCCCAGAAGCTGTGAATATGTTATGTTACATGGCAAGAGGGAATAATGTTGCAGATGAAATTAAATTGCTAATCAACTGTCCTTGACATAGAAAGATTATGCTGGATTATCTTGGTGGGCCCAATGTAGTCACAGGGCCCTTAAATAAGGAAGAATGAAGCAGAAGAGTCAGAACCAGAGAGATGACATCATGAGAAGGAGTTGATCAGCTAGTTTTGAAGATGGAGGAATGGGGCCATGAGCCCAAGAATGTGGGCAACTTCTAGAAGATGGAAATGGCAAGAAAACGGATTCTCCCTAAAACCTCCAGAAGGAATGCAGCCCTGCTGACATCTTAATTTTTAGGTACAATACCCATTTTGGACTTTGGACTTCCAGACCTGTAAGATAAAAGATGTGTGTTGCTTAAGCCACTAAGTTTGTAGTATTTGTTACAGCAGCAATAGGAAATTATACAGTGAGAATCTAGTCATATATAAGTACTTCCATAACTGAATAAAAGTGGCCAGCACTTTTGGATGACCATATTTCACAAATCACTAAGATACCTTCAGGGATTTTTAACAAATATATTATCAATTTCAATTAAATTTTTCTTATTTATGGCAAGGCATCTGATTTCCCTAGTGAAGATTAGCTTATAAAACTAATAGGATGTAAATAGTATCAAGTATCACAAAACAATGATCAGGCACTCTGCTGCTAAATCTCTGCAGAGATATGGAAAGGGAAAGAATTTTTAGAAATAATTATGAGATTTGAAAATTGGGTAGTAAAAGGAGCAGTGTATAAGATCATATTTTTATTAATAGTATGTATTTTTTTCTATAAAGAAAAAAACTATGTTCCAATGTGAGTTACTCTGATATGATAATATTCATAGATTTTTTCCACATACATAACAAATATAATAGAGAAAACTAAAACAATCTCAGCAACTATGATATATTTCTCCTCCTATGGCCAGTGTTGTAAAAATAGTCTCCAAAACTTTTTGAGAGTTTGTAACCATCCTGTTAAAATGACATACTATTATTTCTTTTAATTGACAAATACATACATGACCAGTTGTCCTTCAACTGGACGTTTTGGCCTTGGCTCCCCAATCCATTTCACAGCTCTTGGCCCACATCCAAGTACATAATTATTTGAGATTGTGAATGATAAGAATAAGTGAGTCCTGACAGCAAGCATTTATCTATCACTCTCTGGCACTAGATCAGTCAGTAATAGTAGTTACTTTGATTTTCATGCTCTGGATTTTCAACTTCCAGTTATGTTGATCAAAAAAAAGAAAAATTCGTGCTCAACCCTCACCTTCCAAGTAAGTCAAAAGACACTAATAATTGGTAATTAAGTTATGCATTTGTCTTAATCTGTTTGGGCTGCTATAATAATATACCACAGACTGTATATCTTATAAAAACAGAAATTTACTTCTCAGGAAGGTTGGAAGCTCTAGAGGCTGGAAGTCTGAGATCAGGGTGCCAGCATGATTAGGTGAGGGCCTTCATCCATGTTCCAGGCTTTTTGTTGTATAACTACATGGTAGAAGGGTCAAGAGAGCTCTATGGGATCTCTTTTGTAAGGGTACTAATCCCGTTCATAAGGGCTCTACCTTTCACGACCTAATCACCTTCCAGAGGCCCCACCTCCTAGCACCATCACATTAAGCATTAGGATTCCAACATATGAATTGGCGGGCTGGGGTGGGGGCATAAGACCATAGTAACACACTAGCCAATATACAGTATTATCAACTTCTTCCTCAATGTCACCCTCTGTTTTATCTCTACCCCAAATCCAATTAGTCACTGTCAATTCTATGCAGCACTGTTTCTCAAGTTTAATCCCCAAGTCGACCCCCATTACCAATGTTTTACTTCATGCTGTTCTTTCTCTTACCTCTAATCTTCTGATCCAGTCCATTGCCCATATCACCTCCAAAATCTTCCTTCTTTGCTTTGAAACTTCTATTTGCTACCATTTTCCTACAGAATAATCATTAAATCCTTTATCACAGCATACAAGACTTCCTCAGTTTGATGACAACCTACTTTTCCAGCAGTATTTCATCCATTTTTCCCTACCTCCTATCCTCCAGCCAAATAAAACTTTCTATTATATCCTTCAAATACATCACACCCTTTCATGCTTTGTTGCATCTGCCCATAGTGTTTCATATTCAGGCATTCTCTGCCTGGCAAACTCCTGGCATCCTCTTAGACTTGCCTCAAATGGGGAGCTTTGAGAGGTCATTTCTAGTTTCACTAAGTATCAAAGTCCTTCTCTGTGACTCCACAGGTTTTTGGATTCTTCTAGTTATCACACTGAATTATAATTATACTTTTACATACTGTCTGAATGAAATACAAACCCTTGACTTGAACTGGGCTTCTTTTAATTGAGACTAAATACTAAATAATTATATTACATCTTCCTCTAGTTTTGGGGAAATATATAGGGTATGTAATGGGAAGCCCTATGGAAAGGATGCCAAGCCAAAGATTAAATTTATATTTCTTTTTCTCTTCTTTAGTAAGGGAAGTGCCAGTTATAGCTACAGTGTGTTTGTGTGTGTGTATGTGTGTGTGTGAAGTAAAATTATATATAGGTCAAAAAAATCACCTTGGGATCACTAAAGACAGCATCCTTTGGAAAGTGGGCATAGAGGAATAGCTCAGTAGTCTGGGGGAAGGGGTATTTGTTTTCAAGGGCTGCTGTAAAAAATTACCACAAACTTGGTGACTTAAAACAACAGAAATTTATTTTCTCACAGTTTTGGAGGCCAAAAGTTTGAAATCAGTTTCACTGAGCCAAAAACAAGGTGTTAGCAGAGCAGCACTCCCTCCAAAGTATCCAGGGGAAAATCTGTTTTTCCATCTACCAGGTTCTAGGGCTGCTGGCATTCCTTTCCTTGTGGTTACAACAGTTCCATCACTGCTGCTGTGGTCAGATTGCCTTCTTTTCTAGGTGTATCTTTTTTTTTTTTTTTGGCCATGCCTTGTGACATGTGGGATCTTAGTTCCCTAACCAGGGATCAAACCCAGGCCCGCTGCAGTGGAAGCACAGAGTCTTAACCACTAGACCACCAGGGAAGTCCCTCAAGGTGTGTCTTAAAATCTCCCTCTCTTTTCCTCTTATAAGGATGCATGTGATGTAATCCTGGATAATCCAAAACTATTTCCTTTGTCAAAATTCTTAGTTTAATTACATCTTCAAAGACATTATTTCCCTTACAATCTTTAGTGGCCATTACTCAGACTAATATAAAAGAGGGAGAAAAAAAAACACCTTTTCCTGATTAAAGAGTAAAGAATGAACAGGTATTGCCAACAAAAATGGCAGAGTAGGAAAATCCAAAATTCCATCCCTCCAAAAATATTACTACTCATAATCACCTTTTATGGATCTCTGGAAACTAATCAAAAACTCACAACTACCAGGGGAATACTTAGTGAAGAAAGAAGCTGATAAATTGCAGTATTTTAAGAATTCTCTGTCAAATCACTAGCTGATGAAACAGAAACTTCAATGGCCACACACAACAAAGAATACAGACTTTATAAAAATTGTTTAGAAAACTCACTAAACAAACAAACATCAACAACCCACAACAGGGAGCACACAGCAGAGGGGGTGAATTTGATTTCCATAGTTGCCACATTATGATAGTAATGTGCTCCTTTGCCAACAAAGAGTTGCAAGACATGCAAAGAAAACAAAAAGTATGTCTCACTCACAGGGAAAAATAAGTTAACAGAAACTGTCCCTGAGGAAGCCCAGACATTGAACTTAGCGGGCAAAGATTTTAAAGCAACTGTCTTAAATATAAAAAGATATACTCAAGTGAACAATGTCTCATCAAATAGAGAACATCAATAAAACAATAGAAATTATAAAAAGGAATCAAAAAGAAATTTTGATGTGAAAAGTATAATAACTGAAATGAAATAGTCACTAAAGGGGTCAAGAGCAAATCTGAGCATGCAAAAGAATTAGCAAACCTGGAGATAGCACAGTTGAGATTATCTAGTCTGAGAAGCAGAAAGAAAAATGAATGAAGAAAAATAAACAGAGTCTAAGAGACCTGTAGGACATCATCAAGCATACTAACATATACATAATGGTAGCCCCAGAAGGAGTAGAGGGAGAGAAATGGGAAGAAACAATACTTGAAGAAATAATGGTTGAAATGTCCCAAATTTGATGAAAGATATGAATCTGCACATCCAAAAAGGTCAATGAATTCCACATAGTGTAAATTCAAAGAGATTCACACCCAGACACATTATAATCAAACTGCCAAAGAAAAAGATAAAAAGAGAATGTTCAAAACAGCCAGAAAGAAAGGGTTCATCACATACAAGGAATTCTCAATAAGATTAACAACCAATTTCTTCTAGGAACAAAGGAGGCCAGAAGAAAATAGGATGACATCTTTAAGTGCAGAATTTACAAAAACAAACAAACTGACCTGTCACTTAAGAATTCTATATACATAGGCAGAACACTCTATGACGTAAACCACAGCAAGATCCTTTTTGACCCACCTCCTAGAGAAATGGAAATAAATACAAAAATAAACAAATGGGAACTAATGAAACTTAAAAGCTTTTGCACACAAAGGAAACCATAAACAAGACAAAAAGACAACCCTCAGAATGGGAGAAGATATTTGCAAATGAAGCAACTGACAAAAGATTAATCTCCAAAATTTATAAGCAGCTCATGCAGCTAAATAACAAAAAACAAACAACCCAATCCAAAAATGGGCAGAAGACCTAAATAGACATTTCTCCAAAGAAGATGTACAGACTGTCAACAAACGCATGAAAAAATGCTCAACATCATTAATCATTAGAGAAATGCAAATCAAAACTACAATGAGATATCATCTCACACCAGTCAGAATGACCATCATTAAAAATTCTAGAAACAATAAATGCTGGAGAGGGTGTGGAGAAAAGGGAACACTCTTGCACTGCTGGTGGGAATGTGAATTGATACAGCCACTATGGAGAACAGTATGGAGGTTCCTTAAAAAACTAGAACTACCATATGACCCAGCAATCCCACTACTGGGCATATACGCTGAGAAAACCATAATTCAAAAATGATCATGTACCAAAATGTTCATTGCAGCTCTATTTACAATAACCAGGAGATGGAAAAAACCTAAATGTCCATCATTGGATGAATGGATAAAGAAGATGTGGCACATATACACAATGGAATATTACTCAGCCATAAAAAGAAACGAAATTGAGCTATTTGTAATGAGGTGGATGGACCTGGAGTCTGTCATACAGAGTGAAGTAAGTCAGAAAGAGAAAGATAAATACCGTATGCTAACACATATATATGGAATTTAAGAAAAAATTATGTCATGAAGAACCTAGGGGTAAGACAGGAATAAAGACAACAGACCTACTAGAGAATAGACTTGAGGATATGGGGAGGGGGAATGGTAAGCTGTGACAAAGCAAGAGAGTGGCATGGACATATATACACTACCAAACATAAAATAGATAGCTAGTGGGAAGCAGCCGCAAAGCACAGGGAGATAGATTGGTGCTTTGTGACCACCTAGAGGTGTGGGATAGGGAGAGTGGGAGGGAGGGAGACGCAAGAGGGAAGAGATATGGGAACATAGGTATATGTATAACTGATTCACTTTGTTATAAAGCAGAAACTAACACACCATTGTAAAGCAATTATACTCCAATAAAGATGTAAAAAAAACTAAAAGAATTCTATATACAGCAAAATTATCCTTTAAAAATAAAGGAGAAATTAAAACATTTCCAGATAAACAAAAACTGAGGAAGTTCATTAACAGTAGAACTTCCCTATGAGAAATGCTAATGGTAGCCCTTCAAGCTGATATGAAAGTCCACTAGACTGAATCAGTAACCAAAATCTATCAACAAAGAAAAGCCCAGGACCAGATGCCTTCACTAGTGAATTTTACCAAACATTTGAAGAACGATTAACATCAATTCTTCTGAAACTCTTCCAAAACATACAAGAGGTAGGAATACTTACTAATTTATTCTATGAGTCCAGCATTATCCTGATACCAAAGCCAGACAAAGACATCACAAGAAAAGAAAGCTATTGGCCAAGACCCCTGATGAATATGGATGCAAAAATCCTCAACTAAAAAGTAACAAATCAAATACAGCAGTATAATAAAAAGATTAATCACCATGACCACCTGGGATTTGTCCCAAGAATGCAAACGTATTTCCTCATATGAAAATCAATCAATGTAATACACCACATAAATAAAATAAAAGGGAAAAACACACTATTATCTTGATTGAAGCATTTGACAAACTCCAACACCCTTTCATAATAAAAATGCTCATAAACTATAGAAGGGAACTTCCTTGACATAATAAGGATTTATGAAAAGTCCACAGCTAATATCATACTGAGAAACTGAAAGCTTTCCCCCTAAGATCAGAAATAAGAAAAGATGCCCACTTTCACCACTTCTAATCAACATCGTACCAGTAATTCTAGCCAGGAAAATGAGTCAAGAAAAAAGATAAAAGACTTCCTAACTGGAAAGGAAGAAAACTATCTCTAGTCACAGATGACATGATATTATCTATAGAAAATCCCAAAGAATCCACAAAAGACTACTAGAATGAATAAACTAATTCAGCAAATTTGCAGGATGTAAGATCAATGACAGTGAGTTGTATTTCACATCAATGAACAATCTGTAAAGGAAATTTAAAAAATAATCCCATTTACAATGGCATCAAAAAGAACATAATACTAAGGAGTAAAATTAAGCACATAGATGCAAGACTGCACACTGAAAACTATAAAACATTGCTAAATAATTAAAGAAGACCTAAATAAATGAAAAGGCATGTGTGTTCATGGATTCAAAGACAATATTTTTATGATGACACTACTTCCCCAAGTGACCTACAGATCTGATGCAAGCCAACCAAATCCCAATAGCTTTTTTTGCAGAAATGAAAAAGCTGATTCTAAAATTTATATGGAAGAGTAAAGGACCCCAAATAACCAAAACAATCTTGAAAAAGAACAAGGTTGAAAGATTCACACTTCCCAATTTTAAAACTTACTACAAAGCTACAGTAATTAAAGCAGCTAGCATATTGGCATAAGTATAGACATATAGATCAATGAAACATAATTGAGAATATGGAAATACACCCATACATCTATAGTTAATTGGTTTGTCACAAGGGTGCCAAGACAATGGAACAGGGAAAGAAGAATCTCTTCAATAAATAGTCCTGGCAGCAGAGGAATCCATAAACAAAATGAAAAGACAACCCACAGAATGGGAGAAAATATTTGCAAATGATGTGACTGAAAAAGGATTCATCTCCAAAATTTACAAACAGCACATGTGTCTCAATATCAGAAAAGCAAACAACTCAATCCAAAAATGGGTAGAAGACCTAAATAGACATTTCTCCAAAGAAGATATACAGATGGCCAGGAAGCACACGAAAAAATGCTCAACATCACTAATTATTAGAGAAATCAAATCAAAACTACAATGAGATATGACCTCACACCAGTCAGAACGGCCATCATCAAAAATTCTACAAACAATAAATGCTGGAGAAGGTGTGAAGAAAAGGGATCCCTCCTACACTGTTGGTGTGAATGCAAATTGGTGCAGCCACTGTGGAAAACAGTATGGAGGTTCCTCAGAAAACCAAACATAGAATTATCATATGATCCAGCAATCCCACTCCTGGGCATATATCCAGAGAAAAACATGGTTTGAAAGGATACATGCTTCCCAGTGTTCATCGCAGAACTGTTTACAATAGCCAAGACATAGAAGTAACCTAAATGTCCGCAGACAGATGAATGTATAAAGAAAATGTGATACATATATACAATGGAATATTACTCAGCCATTAAAAAGAATTAAATAATGTCATTTACAGCAAAATGGGTGGACCTGGAGATTATCATACTGAGTGAAGTAAGTCAGACATAGAAGGACAAATGTGATTTAATATCACTTATATGCAAAATCTTAAAGAAAATGATACAAATGAACTTATTTACAAAACAGAAGGAGACTCACAGACTTAGAGAACAAACTTATGGTTACCAGGGGGAAGGGAGAGGGGCAGGTATAGATTGGGAGTTTGAGAATGACATGTACACACTGCTATATTTAAAATAGATAAACAGCAAGGACCTACTGTATAGCAAAGGGAATTCTGCTCAGTATTCTACAATAGGCTAAATGAGAAAAGAATTTGAAAAAGAAAAGATACATGTATATGTATAACTGAATCACTTTGCTGTACACCTAAAACTAGCACAACGTTAATCAATGATACTCCAATATAAAATAAAATAAATTAAAAAAATAACAAGCAATTACATAGCAATAAAACGGACAACGTGGAAGAAATGGAAGCATTCTTAGAAATGCACAACCTTCTGAGACTGAAGCAGGAAGAAATAGAAAATATGAAAAGAACAATCACAGGCACTGAAATTGAAACTGTGATTAAAAATCCTCCAACAAACAAAAGCCCAGGACCAGATGGCTTCACAGGCGAATTCTATCAAACATTTAGAGAAGAGATAACACCTATCCTTCTCAAACTCTACCAAAATATAGCAGAGGGAGGAACACTCCCAAACTCATTCTACGAGGCCACCATCACCCTGATGCCAAAACCTGACAAAGATATCACAAAGAAATAAAACTACAGGCCAATATCACTGATGAACACAGATGCAAAAATCCTCAACAAAATACTAGCAAACAGAATCCAACAACACATTAAACGGATCATACACCATGATCAAGTGGGGTTTATCCCAGGAATGCAAGGATTCTTCAATATATAGCAAATCAATCAATATGATACATCATATTAACAAATTGAAGGAGAAAAACCATATAATCATCTCAATAGATGCAGAGAAAGCTTTTGACAAAATTCAACACCCATTTATGATAAAAACCCTCCAGAAACTAGACATAGAGGGAACTTACCTCAACATAATAAAGGCTGTATATGACAAACCCACAGCCAACATCATCCTCAATGGTGAACAAGTGAAACCATTTCCACTAAGATCAGGAACAATACAAGGCTTCCCACTCTCACCACTATTATTCAACATAGTTTTGGAAGTTTTAGCCACAGCAATCAGAGAAGAAAAAAAATAAAAGGAATCCAAATCGCAAAAGAGGAAGTGAAGCTGTCACTGTTTGCAGATGACATGATACTATTCATAGAGAATCCTAAAGATGCTACAAGAAAACTACTAGAGCTAATTAATGAATTTGGTAAAGTAGCAGGATGCAAAATTAATGCACAGAAATCTCTTGCATTCCTATATATTAATGATGGAAAATCTGAAAGTGAAATTAAGAAAACACTCCCATTTACCACTGCAACAAAAAGAATAAAATACCTAGGAATAAACCTACCTAAGAAGACAAAAGACCTGTATGCAGAAAATTATAAGACACTGATGAAAGAAATTAAAGATGATACAAATAGATGGAGAGATATACCATGTTCCTGGATTAGAAAAATCAACACTGTGAAAATGACTATACTACCCAAAGCAATCTAAAGATTCAGTACAATCCCTATCAAACTACCAGTGGCATTTTTCACAGAACTAGAACAAAAAGTTTCACAATTTGTATGGAAACAAAAAAGGCCCCAAATAGCCAAAGAAAGCTTAAGAAAGATATATGGAGCTGGAGGAATCATGCTCCCTGACTTCAGATTATACTACAAAGCTACCGTAATCAAGACAGTATGGTACTGGCACAAAAACACAAACATAGATCAATGGAACAGGATAGACAGCCCAGAGATAAACCCACCCACATATGGTCACCTTATCTTTGATAAAGGAGGCAAGAATATACAACAGAGAAAAGACATCCTCTTCAATAAATGATGCTGGGAAAACTGGACAGCCATGTGTAGAAGAATGAAATTAGAACACTCCTTAACACCATACACAAAAATAAACTCAAAATGGATTAAGGACCTAAATGTAAGGTCAGACACTATCAAACCCTTAGAGGAAAACATAGGCAGAACAATCTATGACATAAATCACAGTCAAATCCTTTTTGACCCACCTCCTAGAGAAATGGAAATAAAAACAAAAATAAACAAATGGGAACTAATTAAAATTAAAAGTTTTTGCAAAGCAAAGGAAACCATAAACAAGACAGAAAGACAACCCTCAGAATGGGAGAAAATATTTGCAAATGAAGCAACGGACAAAGGATTAACCTCCAAAATTTACAAGCAGCTCATGTAGCTCAATATCAAAAAAACAAACAACCCAATCCAAAAATGGGCAGAAGACCTAAATAGACATTTCTCCAAAGAAGATATACAGATTGCCAACAAACACATGAAAGAATGTTCAACATCATTAATCATTAGAGAAATGCAAATCAAAACTACAATGAGATATCATCTCACACTGGTCAGAATGGCCATCATCAAAAAATCTACAAACAATAAATGCTGGAGAGGGTGTGGAGAAAAGGGAACACTCTTGCACTGTTGGTGGGAATGTAAATTGATACAGCCACTATGGAGAACAGTATGGAGGTTCCTTAAAAAACTACAAATAGAACTACCATATGACCCAGCAGTCCCACTACTGGGCATATACCCTGAGAAAACCATAATTCTAAAAGAGCCATGTACCACAATGTTCATTGCAGCTCTATTTACAATAGCCAGGACATGGAAGCAACCTAAGTGTCCATTGACAGATGAATGGATAAAGAACATGTGGCACACATATACAATGGGATATTACTCAGCCATAAAAAGAAATGAAATTGAGTTATTTGTAGTGAGGTGGATGGACCTAGAGTCTGTCATACAGAGTGAAGTAAGTCAGAAAGAGAAAAACAAATACCGTATGCTAACACATATATATGGAATCTAAAAGAAAAAAAAATGGTCATAAAGAACCTAGGGGCAAGACAGGAATAACCTTGTAGATCTACTAGAAAATGGACTTGAGGACACTGGGAGGGGGAAGGGTAAGCTGGGACAAGGTAGGAGAGTGGCATGGACATATATACACTACAAAATGTAAAATCGATAGCTAGTGGGAAGCAGGCGCATAGCACAGGGAGATCAGCTCAGTGCTTTGTGACCACCTAGAGGGTTGGGATAGGGAGGGTGGGAGGGAGGGAGATGTAAGTGGGAAGAGATATGGGAACATATGTATATGTATAACTGATTCACTTTGTTATAAAGCAGAAACTAACACACCATTGTAAAGCAATTATACTCCAATAAAGATGTTAAAAAAATAAACTTAAAATAAAAATTTTAAAAAATTAAGAATAAAAAATAATGCTGGGACACCTGTATATCCACATGCAAAAGAATGAAGTTAGGTCCTTACCTCACACCATACACAGAAGTTCACTCAAAATGGATCAAAGAGCAAAATGTAAGAGTTAAAACTATAAAACTCTTAGAAGAAAACATAAGAGTAAAACTTCATTGCTTTGAATTTGTCAATGGTTCCTTAAATATTATATGAAAAGCACATGCAAAAAGAAAAAACAATAGATAAATTGGACTTCAACAAAATTTTAAAAATTTATTCATCAAAGGATACTATTAAGAAAGTAAAATGAAAATCCATAGAACAGGAGGAAATATTTACAAATAATATAGCTGATAAGGATCTAGTAACCAGATACATAAAGAACTATCACAACTCAGCAACAAAAGGCACACAGCCCAATTAAAAATTGGACAAAGGACTTGAGTAGACATTTCTCCAAATAAGATATACAAATAAACAAGAAGTACATGAAAAGATGCTCAACATCATTAGTCATTAGGTGAATGCAAATCAAAACTTCAATGAGATACCACTTTATACACTAGACTGAATATCATTTTTAAAATGGAAAATAAGTTTGGGTGAGGACGTGGAGAATTTGGAACACTCAAACATCACTGGTGGGAACACAAAATAGTGCAACCACTCCAGAAAACAATTTGTTGTTCTCAAAAATATTAAACATAGAATTACCATATGATATAGCAATTCTACTCCTAGGCCTATAGCCAGAAGAACTGAAATCAGGTATTCAGGCAAAAATTTGTACACAAATGTCCACAGCAGCACTATTCACAATAACCAAGAGTGGCAACAACCCAAATGTCAATCAACTGATGAATGGAATTTTTAAATGTGGTATATTCATACTAAGGCATACTATTGGATCATTAAAAGGCATGAATTACTGATATATTCCATATGGATGAATCTTGAAAACACTGTGCTAAGTGAGAGAAGCCAGACAAAAAAGGCCACATATTATATTATTCCATTTACATGAAATACCCAGAATACATAAATCTATAGAAACCAAAAGCAGATTGGGGAAGACAATGGGGGAAGGGGAAAAATGGAGTGACTGCTTAATGGGTTTACAGTGTTCTTTCAGAGTGAGGTAAATGTTCTGGAACTGATAGTGGTAATTGCTGCACAGCATTATGAATATACTAATACCACTGTACAAAGTGCCACTGAATTGTACACTTTAAAATATTAAAATGCTAAGATTTATGCTATGTGAATTTTACATGGATAAAAATAAAAGTAAACAATAAAAGAGAGAAAGTCCACCTCATCCTTTAGAAAGCTGAAAGCGGCAAGGAAGGCAATGGTTCCAGGTCCTTGGTGTGGTAGTTTCTAAAACCAGTCCCAGCCCAGCATTCCAGGACTGCCTTGTCCTCTAGGAAGTGGCTAGGAATTTGAACTGAAAAAGCTTACAGAAAGGGCTCTAATACCTTGGGATAATGCATGATACTGCACAGGGTCTTACAACAAAGTGTAATACTGAGGGAATATGTTTTCCCACTGGTTCTCGTCCAATGCTCACAGTAGCATCTGGAGCAAGGATCCAATCTCTGTCATTGTGCTCCTGGTCCCAACTTTATTACTGGCTTCAGCAGCAGTCTTCCTTGGCTCATAATCTGCTGGAGAGACTCAACTGCCACCACCACCCCGAATAGCCTTGTATGTTCCACTTGAGAGATTTATCTACTTTCACGTTTCTGCTCTGCCCAGAAAGTGGTGCCCAGCAGCACTGCCCCTCCAGCCAAAGCTCCTTAGTCTTTATCCAACAGAACACTGAGGGTATATGAAGCCTAATCTCCAAAAGATTAGATGCTGTAGGGTGAATGCTCTAGCACTCATGGCTGACTCCACCGTAAACTAGGATTCACCAAGGCCAGCTTCTACTCAGTCACTACAATCCCTCTGTCACAATCAAAATGTTAAAAAGCAATACTCAGTGTCTCCCTCAAAATACTCAAATAAAACTTGGTCCCTGGATAAACTGAATTTTTTTATTTCATCCTCTTTCCAAGTGGTGTGCTCAAGATTTTGCACTCTGAAAACTAAAAAACATTGTTACGCTTAGAATGTGTAAAGTGATACCAAGTGATAGGAAAGAGTCAAAGTCTTTTATTTGCTATCAGTTCCTCAAATGGTTGAGCCTGTCCCTTTGTGTAAGCATGTATCTTTCCTTTTGCAGAAGTTGTTTATGCGAACATCACATCTTATGTGGATTGCTTTGCAGCATCTATAACCACGAAGGGTCCAGTTGTTCTTAATGTTAACCACAGGTAGAGAAACAGAAAGTCAGGAAAGTGTTAAGATAAGCCTTCAGTGCCTTTTGTGCTCCTTGTCATCAGTTCTGTAAAAATTGATATGACCAACACCTTTTCCCCCAGAAAGATGGAGAAAATAATACAGAAAAGGTTGCAGAAATGGCTCAGTATGAGGCTTGACCATGTGTCACCATGCTCATCCCCAAGGGGATCCAACTGAGGAGATTAGGAGCATATTCTCCTGGATTCAGAAATACTTCCACATGCCAACCAAATCCCTTGTATTACTTCTCCCCTCTCTCCCTTCCCTGGGGCAATCTAAGGGTGTTTTGTTTTGCTTTGTTTTGTTGTTATTCTTACTGTTGGTTGCAGCAATGAAAAGGAAATATGAAAGTAATTTGAAAATAATTTTGATGCTTTTCTCTGGATCTAATACAAGGAGTAAGATATTATCTCAAAGCCTGCTACATGCATAAAATTTACCTGGGATACTTGCTAATAATGTAGATTTCAGGGCTTTGTTCCAGGCCTATTAATAATATCTCTGTGTATAATATTCTAGAATTTGCATATTTGCCCTGCTTCATGTTACATAGTAAAGTTTAAAGCAAAAACAAAAGACATAAAAGACGTTCTCAAAGAGATCTTTTTTTCTGTTCTCCAAACCGTCTATCTGACCTACTAGTGTCTAAGCTCCTACAAGGCATAGACCATGTATTTCTTATTTACCTCCCACTCATTCCTCAGTCCATCATTCAGACTACATTTGTTATGCACCCAATATGCACCAGTCATTGGATTAGATGCTAACTAAACAAAGCAGAATAAATATAACAGACACTCTATAAAAGTTTGTTGAATAAATGATGAATGAAAAAAATGAACCTTACATGTAAGAATCTTGGAAATGTTTTTTCCTCTATTGGGAAATCAACAAATTATTAATCTTCTGGTCAACCATTGATTTCATCAGACATCATTCCAAAACGTTATGATGCATAAAAATAGTAATTTCATAAGAACATATACTGTATCCCAAATCGTATCAATATTTCACTCTAAATGCCTAAGAGGAAGCAAGCATTGCTGCCATTTATGAAACTGGCTATCATTCTACACTCTTGACAAAGGCAATGCTAAATAACACTGTTCTTTATATTGTGGAAGGTAGACTTCATTCACCCTGAGATCTTTATACAGTATGTGAGTACCAAAAACAACATACACATTTCCAAAAGTCATCCCCTGGCAAGCAGTTCACCCTTCTCCATCCTATTTGCATTGAGAACCACATTCCATGGGTTAAACTTAATAAAAAATATAATTTTTCTATACACTTTGTATGACATCTAATATATGAATTCCTAGAAAGTTGCATGTAAGTTGATTCATTTAAATGGAGCAGAGCATTTGAAGAAAATCTGTAGCAAATCCTTCTATAATAAAGAGTATAAATATTTATTGAGCACTTATTATGTGCTAGGTATTAAGCTAAGTGCTTTATATGCATTATCTCTTTGAATGCTCCAAACATCTCAATGAAGTAAGCAATATTATTAAACCCAGTTTATTGATGTGTAAATTTAAGAAACATTAGATAACTTGTCCAAAAGCTCATCTAGAAAAGAGAGAAGCCAGAATTTAAACCCAGGTCTGTCTGCTCTTGAGCACTAGCTCTTAATCATTAGGGTTTTTTACAACTAATTTCCTTTAATGAAACATATCCACTAATTATTATCTGTGCTTCACTTAATAGAAAAATAAATCTTTTAAGATTAAATAGCCTACTGTTAGGAACAGAGTATGAGCTAAATAAATGTTAGTTCCCTTATTCCCATTTGGGAAAGATTTGTTTTAATGCTGTTTTCTTAAAAAGGTAAGTCCCAAACTATTGAAAAGGTAGTTTGGTTAATGTAATGTAGGGGTGAAAAGAAGTTGGTGATGAAAAGACCATCTCACAATAATTTTCATTAATCCATCTGGAAGACATATTATTACTGAACTACTTAATCACTGCAATAATTTTCTTATAAATGGCTGCAGTTTTATTGCCATAATTATTTAAAATTTTACTATGTTGGGGGGGCAGGCAGGGCACAGGGTCATGGGAGATCCAATCAGCACAATTGTCTTTCTGGATGGTGTACATCCACTTGCATCTATTTGCTTCTAAAAAGGACTTCCAAATGTTGTATTTTATGCAGTTACTTGTTTCTTTGGTGATTTACTGTTTGACCTTCTAGGAGAGGTTTAAATTATAAGCACAGTAAAAAATGGTATCTATTTCTATGAACGGAATGCACAGTAAATAAAGTCATTGTTGCAAATCAAATCTTTAATATGTTACATATTAATGTTCCTTGAGGATTGTCTTGGAAAATTTTTAAGCCATGACCATCTTTCCAAAGTTATCTCAAAAAAACTTCAGGAATGGTTTCTCTCACCATCATATGACGACTTCTCAAAGACGTGAAGGACAATCTCCCTTCATTCATTCATTTTACAAATACCTATCAAAAATCTGCAATACGCCAGGCACTGTGTTAGGTGCTGGGGATATAGTGGTAAATAAAATAAGCATACATGCTACTCATGTTTCCAGAGAATTTCCCAATCTGAACAAGGTCACCTAGGCAAAGGTGACCTTGCCTAGGCAAAGGTTTCTTTCTTTCAGCAAATAAACTCAGCCAAGCAATCCAAGAGACAGCTCTATGCTTTCCAAAGGCTCTCTCCCACAAGGCTCTTTGTAATGCATTCACAAGACTATTATTATCAAATGATCCACCCAAAAGTTAACTAAAACAGAAAAGGCAAGTCTCCCTTTAACTGACCCTGAATTCCAAAGCCAGGCAAAATCATTGTCAGATGGTCTTATAGGCTGTATAGATGAATCACTTGGTTTGACTCAAACCACTGAGTCATTCTTACCATAACAAGTCATTATATAATGTCATATTTCTTAGTTTACTCCAGTTCTATAATAATACCATTAATCTTCCAACTTAAATTTTTTAAGGACACAGCATTGAGTCAAATTCTCCTCAAGAAATTGTTACTTAGAGCAATTACTTTCATTTTTTCCAGGGTGTAGATTAGTCCAAGTTATCCCTTCCCTAACTCCCTTTTTCCTTCCTCTTCCTGTCCCCTAAACATAAACACTCTTCCCAAGGTATATCTAGTTTTCTTTTTCTTCACTCTCAACCTCCTCCATTCCTATGGTTTCAAAAACCACCCTTCAGAGATGATTCTTGGTTTGGTATCACTCATCCAATCTTTTCCTCCTGAGAACAGTGTGATTGCTGCAGAAGCATGTTGAATCAGAAGGGACCTGACCCTGAACTGCTATCTAGCACATTGGTGATGAGATGGGGATACAACACTGGAAGAGTTTAAGCCAGGGTGATGTTCAGTGAGCACAGACAGGGGCCAAGCAAACCACAAGTAGGAATTAGTAAGACATTATGATGAACGAGCAAGATGCATGATTAAGTGGGCAGGCAACATGGAGTAAGGCTGGTCTGCACTGGAAGCAGAAGTTGGGACTAGGGATAAATTCTAGTGAGTACAATTGTCCCTTTCCCTTTCCTTCCTTTCCTAACTAGTTCTGTTCTAAAACCATTAGTAGGGGTTTGAAAATATAGTTATTTATGCTGAAATTAGGAGGTAGTCAGAGAGAACCTGAGCAGGATGAATCTAGCCAAGGTAGAAGAGGCATCTACCCAGAGAAGCAGACTACTGTAGGGTATCATTATCTGAACAGATTAAGGAGGGCAACACTGTGGAGATTGTATGAGGAAAGTATCTATACCAGGGGTTCGCCCAGTGTGGGGAGTCAAAGACTGAGCAGTGTTCAGAGGCATCCATGTGAAGGAGATTACGGGGAAGCACAGCCTGGCATGGGTTATTGGAGCCCATGCCAGGGAACCTGACATGTAGCGTCAGAGTCCAAGTGGGCCAGGAGGGCATCCATCCATGCAGGGGAAGAACACTGGAGTTGATGACAGCCTGCTGGTGGGCAAGGTCATGTCATGGCCAGATCTTGGCTTTTAAATACTATACCATATATTTCTGCTCTAATCTTTATTGTATCCTTCCTTTGCTAACTTTGGGCTTAGTTTCTTTTTCTTTTCTAGTTCCTCGAGTGTAAAGCTAGGTTGTTTATTTGAGATCTTTCTTCTTTTTTAATGTAAGCATTTAACACTATGAACTTCCCTCAGCTTTTGCTGTAAGTTTTAGTATGTTAGATTTTTATTTTTGTTGCTCTCAAGAGACTTTCAGATTTCCCTTTTGATTTCTCCATCAAACCATTGGTTGCTCAATAATATGTTGTGTAAGGGGTGCCTTCAAGACGGCAGAGGAGTAAGATGTGGAGATCACCTTTCTCCCCACAAATATATCGAAACTACATCTACATGTGGAACTACTCCTAAAGAACACCTACTGAATGCTGGCAGAAGACCTCAGACTTCCCAAAAGGCAAGAAACTCCCCCACATACCTGGGTAGGGCAAAAGAACAAAGTAAAAACACAGGCAAAAGAATAGGGATGGGACCTGCACCTCTGGGAGGGAGCTGTGAAGGAGGAAAAGTTTCCACACACTAGGAAGTCCCTTCACTGGCGGGGACACGGGGTGGACGGGGGGTAAGTTGTGTAGCCATGGAGGACAAAGCAGCAACGGGGTTGCAGAGGGCAAAGCGGAGAGATTCCCACACAGAGGATCAGTGCCGACCAGCACTCACCAGCCTGAGAGGTTTGTCTGCTCACTCGCCAGGGCAGGTGGGGGCTGGGAGCTGAGGTTCAGGCTTCGGATGTCAGATACCAGGGAGAGGACTGGGGTTGGCTGTGTGAACACAGCCTGAAGGGGGCTAGTGCGCCACAGCTAGCTGGGAGGGTGTCCAGGAAAAAGTCTGGAACTGCCTAAGAGGCAAGAGACCATTGTTTCAGGTTGCACGAGGAAAGGGGATTCAGAGAACCGCCTAAATGAGCTCCAGAGATGGGCGCGAGCCATGGCTATCAGCACGGACACCAGAGATGGCATGAAACAGGCTGCTGCTGCAGCCATCAAGAAGCCTGTGTGCAAGCACAGGTCACTATCCACACTTCCCCTCTCGGGAGCATGTGGAGCCTGCCACTGCCAGGGTCCCGTGATCCAGAGACAACTTCCCTGGGAGAACACAAGGCGTGCTGCAGGCTGTTGCAACGTCATGCCGGCTTCTGCCACTGCAGGATCACTCCGCGTTCCATACCTCTCCATCCCCCTTGGCCTGAGTGAGCCAGAGCCCCCTAATCAGCAGCTCGTCTAACCCACTCCTGTCTGGGCGAGGAACAGATGCCAGAGGGCAACCTACATGAAGAGGCAGGGCCATATCCAAAGCTGAAACCCAGGAGCTGTATGAACAAAGAAGAGAAAGGGAAATTTCTCCCAGCAGCCTCAGGAGCAGCAGATTAAATCTCCACAATCAACTTGATGTACCCTGTATCTGTGGAATACCTGAATAAACAAAGAATCATCTCCAAATTGAGGCAGTGGACGTTGCGAGCAACTGTAGACTTGGGGTTTGCTTTCTGAATCTAATTTGTTTCTCGTTTTATATTAATCTTAGTTTAGTATTTAGAGCTTATTATCATAGATTTCTTTATTGATTTGGTTCCTCTCTTCTTTTTTATTTTTTATATATATATTTTTCCTTTTTCTCTTTTTGTAAGTGTGTATGTGTATGCTTCATTGTGTGATTTTTGTCGGTATAGCTTTGACTTTGCCATTTCTCCTGGGGTTCTGACTGTTGGTATTTTTGTTTGTTTGTTTTGTTTTTTAGTATACATTTTGCGCTTGTTATCATTGTTGGATTGGGTTTTTGGATTGGTTCCTCTCTTCTTTCTTTCTCCTTTTTTTTAAATTACTTTTTTATTTTCTTATTTTTAATAATCTTTTTCTATTTTAATATCTTTATTTTATTTATTTATTTATTTACGTATTTACTTATTTATTTTTCTCCCTTTTCTTCTGAGCCATGTGGCTGACAGGGTCTTGGTGCTCCAACCAGGTGTCAGGCCTGAGCCTCTGAGGTGGGAGTGCCAAGTTCAGGACATTGGTCCACCAGAGTCCTCCCAGCCCCATGTAATATCAAATGGCAAAAGCTCTCCCAGAATTCTCCATCTCAATGCTAAGACCCAGCTCCACTCAACGACCAGCAAGCTACAGTGATGGACACCCTATGCCAAACAACAAGCAAGACAGGAACACAAACCCACCCATTAGCAGAGAGGCTGCCTAAAATCATAATAAGTTCACAGAACCCCAAAACTCACCACCAGACGTGGTGCTGTCCACCAGAAAGACAAGATCCAACCTCATCCACCAGAACACAGGCACCCGTCCGCTCCACCAGGAAGCCTACACAACCCACTGAACCAACCATAGCCACTGAGGGTAGACACCAAAATCAACGGGAACTACAAACCTGCACCCTGTAAAAAGGAGACCCCAAACACAGTAAGTTAAGCAAGATGAGAAAACAGAGAAATATGCAGCAGATGAAGGAGCAAGCTAAAAACTCACCAGACCAAACAAATGAAGAGGAAATAGGTAATCTACCTGAAAAAAGAATTCAGATTAATGATAGTAAAGATGATCCAGAATCTTGGAAATAGAATGGAGAAAACACAAGAAATGTTTAACAAGGACCTAGAAGAACTAAAGAGCCAACAAACAATGATGAACAACACAATAAATGAAATTAAAAATTCTCTAGAAGGAATCAATAGCAGAATAACTGAGGCAGAAGAATGCATAAGTGACCTGGAAGATAAAATAGTGGAAATACCTACTGCAGAGCAGAATAAAGAAAAAAAAATGAAAAGAATCGAGGACAAACTTAGAGACCTCTGGGAAAACATTAAATGGACCAAATTTAGAATTATAGAGGTCCCAGAAGAAGAAGAGGAAAAAAAAGGGACTGAGAAAATATTTGAAGAGATTATACTTGAAAACTTCCCTAATATAGGTAAGGAAATAGGCAATCAAGTTCAGGAATCACAGAGAGTCCCATACAGGATAAATCCAAGGAGAAACATGCCAAGACACATATTAATCAAACTATCAAGAATTAAATACAAAGGAAAAATATTAAAAGCAGCAAGGGAAAAGCAACAAATAACATACAAGAGAATGCCCATAAGGTTAACAGCTGATCTTTCAGCAGAAACTCTGCAAGCCAGAAGGGAGTAACAGGACATATTTAAAGTGACAAAAGGGAACAATGTACAACCAAGATTACTCTACCCAGCAAGGATCTCATTCAGATTCGACAGTGAAATTAAAACCTTTACAGATAAGAAAACGCTAAGAGAATTCAACACCACCAAACCAGCTTTACAACAAATGCTAAAGAACTTCTCTAGGCAGGAAACACAAGAGAAGGAAAATACTTACAATAACAAACCCAAAACAATTAAGAAAATGGTAATAGGAATATACATATCCATAATTACCTTAAATGTAGATGCATTAAATGCTCCAACCAAATGACATAGACTAGCTGAATGGATACAAAAACAAGACAAATACATATGCTGCCTACAAGAGACCGAATTCAGACCTAGGGACACATACACACTGAAAGTGAGGGGATAGAAAAACATATTCCATGCAAATGGAAATCAAAAGAGAGTTGGAGTAGCAGTTCTCATATCAGACAAAATAGACTTTAAAATAAAGACAATTACAGGAGACAAAGAAAGACACTACATAATGATCAAGGAATCAATCCAAGAAAAAGATAACAATTATAAATATTTATGCACCCAACATAAGAGCAACTCAGTACATAAGGCAAAATCTAACAGCCATAAAAGGGGAAATCGACAGTAACACAATCACAGTAGGGGACTTTAATACCCCACTTTCACCAAAATGAAAATAAATAAAGAAACCAAGCTTTAAATGATACATTAATCAAGATGGACTTAATTGATATTTATAGGACATTCCATCCAAAAACAGCAGATTACACTTTCTCCTCAAATGTTCATGGAACATTCTCAAGGATAAATCATATCTTGCATCACAAATCAACCCTTGGTAAATTTAAGAAAATTGACATCGTATCAGGTGTCTTTTCTGATCACAATGTTATGAGACTAGATATCAATTACAGGAAAATATCTGTAAAAAATACAAATACATGGAGGCTAAACAATACACTACTAAATAACCAAGAGATCACTGAAGAAATCAAAGAGGAAATCAAAATATACCTAGAAACAAATGACAACGAAGACACGATGACCCAAAACCTATGAGTTGCAGCAAAAGCAGTTATAAGAGGGAAGTTTATAGCAATACAAGCCTGCCTCAAGAAACAAAAAACATCTCAAATAAACAACCTAACCTTACACCTAAAGCAATCAGAGAAGGAACATCAACAAAAAAAACCCAAGTTAGCAGAAAGAAAGAAATCATAAAGATCAGAAGAGATAAATGAAAAAGAAATGAAGGAAACGATAACAAAGATCAATACAACTAAAACCTGGTTCTTTGAGTAAACAAATTGACTCATCAAGAAAAAAAAGGGAGAAGACTCAAATCAATAGAATTAGAAATGAAAAGGAGAAGTAACAACG
This sequence comes from Leucopleurus acutus, assembly GCF_964270905.1. NCBI lineage: Eukaryota > Metazoa > Chordata > Mammalia > Artiodactyla > Delphinidae > Leucopleurus > Leucopleurus acutus. The sequence goes on from NC_139143.1 coordinate 125,123,307, forward strand.
GACACTGCTGAAACACAAAGGATCGTGAGAGATTACTACAGGAAACAATAGGCCAATAAAATGGACAAACTGGAAGAAATGGACAAATTCTTAGAAAAGCACAGCCTTCCAAGGCTGAACCAGGAAGAAATAGAAAACATAAACAGACCAATCACAAACACTGAAATTGAAACTGTGATTAAAAATCCTCCAACAAACAAAAACCCAGGACCAGAAGGTCTCATAGGCTATTTCTATCAAACATTTAGGGAAGAGCTAACACCTATCCTTCTCAAACTCTTCCAAAATATAGCAGAGGGAGGAACACTCCCAAACTCATTCTATGAGGTCACCATCACCCTGATACCAAAAACAGACAAGGATGCCACAAAAAAAGAAAACTACAGGCCAATATCACTGATGAACATAGATGCAAAATTCCTCAACAAAATACTAGCAAACATAATCCAACAGCACATTAAAAGAATCATACACCATGATCAAGTGGGGTTTATCCCATGAATGCAAGGATTCTTCAATATATGCAAATCAATCAATGTGATACAGCATATTAACAAATTGAAGGAGAAAAACCATATGATCTTCTCAATAGATGCAGAAAAAGCTTTCGATAAGATTCAACACACTTTAATGATTAAATCCTTCCAGAAATTAGGCATAGAGGAAAATTACTTCAACATTACAAAGGCTTTATATGACAAACCAACAGTCAACATCGTTCTCAATGGTGAAAAACTGAAACCATTTCCTCTAAAATCAGGAACAAGTCAAGGTTGCCCACTCTCACCACTATTATTCAACATAGTTTTAGAAGTTTTAGCCACAGCAATCAGAGAAGAAAAATAAATCAAAGGAATCCAAATTCGAAAAGAGGAGGTGAAGCTGTCACTGTTTGCAGATGACATGATACGATACATAGAGAATCCTAAAGATGCCACCAGAAATCTACTAGAGCTCATCAATGAATCTGGTAAAGTTGCAGGATAAATAATTTATGCTCAGAAATCTCTTGCATTCCTATACACTAATAGTGAAAGATCAGAAAGAGAAATTGAGGAAACACTCCCATTTACCACTGCAACAAAAAGAATTAAATTCCTAGGAATAAACCTACCTAAGGAGGTAAAAGACCTGTACTCAGAAAACTGTAAGACACTGATGAAAGAAATTCAATATGATACAAACAGAGGGAGAGATATACCATGTTCTTCAATTGGAAGAATCAACATTGTGAAAATGACTATAGTACCCAAAGCAATATACAGATTCAATGCAATCCCTATCAAACTACTGCTGCATTTTTCACAGAACTAGAACAAAAAATTTCACAATTTATATGGAAACACAAAAGACCCCAAATAGCCAAAGTGATCTTGAGAAAGAAAAACGGAGCTGAAGGAATCACGCTCCCTGACTTCAGACTATACTACAAAGCTACAGTAATCAAGACAGTATGGTACTGGCACAAAAACAGAAATATAAATCAATGGAACAAGATAGAAAGCACAGAGATAAACCCACGCACATACAGTCACCTTGTTTTTGATAAAGGAGTCAAGGATATACAATGGAGAAAAGACAGCCTCTTCAATAAGTGGTACTGGGAAAACTGGACAGCTACATGTAAAGGAATGAAATTAGAACACTCCCTAACATCATACACAAATATAAACTCAAAATGGATTAAAGACCTAAAAATAAGGCCAGACACTATCAAACTCTTAGAGGAAAACTTAGGCAGAACACTCTATGACATAAATCACAGCCAAATCCTTTTTGACCCACCTCCTAGAGAAATAAAAATAAAAACAAAAATAAGCAAATGGGACCTACTGAAACTTAAAAGCTTTGGCACGGCAAAGGAAACCATAAACAAGACAGAAAGACAACCCTCAGAATGGGAGAAAATATTTGCAAATGAAGGAACTGACAAAGGATTAATCTCCAAAATTTATAAGCAGCTCATGCAGCTCAATATCAAAAAAATGAACAACCCAATCCAAAAATGGGCAGAAAACTTAAACAGACATTTCTCCAAGGAAGATATACAGATTGCCAACAAACATATGAAAGGATGCTCAACATCACTAATTATTAGAGAAATGCAAATCAAAACTACAATGAGGTATCACCTCACACCAGTCAGGATGGCCATCATCAAAAAATATAGAAACAATAAATGCTTATTGAGAGAGGGTGTGGAGAAAAGGAAACACTCTTGCACTGTTGGTGGGAATATACATTGATACAGCCACTATGGAGAACATTATGGAGGTTCCTTAAAAAACTAAAAATAGAAGTACCAAAAGACCCAGCAATCCCACTACTGGACATATACCCTGAGAAAAACCATAATTCAAAAAGAGTCATGTACCAAAATGTTCATTGCAGCTCTATTTACAATAGCCAGGACATGGAAGCAACCTAAGTGTCCATCAACAGATGAATGGATAAAGAAGATTTGGCACATATGTACAATGGAATATTACTCACCCATAAAAAGAAATGAAATTGAGTTATTTGTAGTGAGGTGGTTGGACCTAGAGACTGCCATACAGAGTGAAGTAAGTCAGAAAGAGAAAAACAAATACTATATGCTAACACATATATATGGAATCTAAAAAAAAAAAAAAAGTTCTGAAGAACCTAGGGTCAGGACAGATATAAAGACGCAGACATAGAGAATGGACTTGAGGACACGGGGAGGGGGAAAGGTAAGCTGGGATGAAGTGAGAGAGTGGCATGAACATATATACACTACGAAGTGTAAAGTAGATAGGTAGTGGGAAGCAGCCACATAGCACAGGGAGATCAGCTCCGTACTTTGTGTCTACCTAGAGGGTCAGGATAGGGATGGTGGGAGGGAGACACAAGAGGGAGGAGACATGGGGATGTATGTATATGTATAGGTGATTCCCTTTGTTATACAGCAGAAACTAACACGCCACTATAAAGCCATTATACTCCAATAAAGATGTTTAAATTTTTTTAATTAAAAATAAAAAATATGTTTTATAATTTCTACATATTTGTGAATTTTTCAGTTTTTCTTCCATTATTGATTTCTAGTTTCCTCCCATTATGGCCAGAAATGATACTTGTTATAATTTCAGACTTCCTGTATTTGCTAAGACTTGTTGTGTGACCTAATATGTGATCTCTCCTGGAGAATGTTCTGTGTGCACTTGAGAAACTGTATATTCTGCTGCTATTGGATTAAATATTCTGTATATGTCTGTCAGATATATTTCCTTTTTGGTCTTTTTTCTGGATATTCTATCCATTACTGAAAGTGGGGTATTGAAATCTCCTATTGTATTGTTGTCTATTTCAGCCTCAGTTCTGTCAATGTTAGATTTATATATTTAGGTGCTCTGATTTTTGATGCACACATATTTATAATTGTTATAGCTTCCTAATGACTTGACGTTTTACCATTACAGGATGTCCTTCTTAGTCTCTCATGAAATTTTTGACTTAAAGTCCATTTTGTCTGATACAAGTATAACTACCTTGTTTTCTTTTGATTACCATCTGCATCAAATATCTTTCTCTATTACTTCATTTTAAGCCTATGTGTATCCTTAAGTCAGAAATTAGTTTCTTAAAAAATAATAAAATAAAATGAGTTTCTTCTAGGCAGCATATACTTGAGTCCTGCTTTTTGCCATTCAGTCACTCTATGTCTTTTGATTAGAGAGTTTAATCCATTTGCATGTAAAGTGATTATTGATAAGAAAGGATTTACTATTGCCATTTTTAATTGTCTTCTGTTAGTCTTGTAGTTCTTTTATCTTTTCTTCTATTGCCATCTCCCTTTTTGTTTTCCTGATTTTTTTACATTGATATGCTGATTCCTTTCTCTTTCTCCTTTGTATAACTTCTGTAGGCATTTTCTTTGTGGTTATCATGGGGCTTACATAAAATATCTTATAATTACAATAGTCTATTTTAAGCTGATAACAACTTAAGTTCAATCACGTACAAAAACTCACCACTTTTCCTCCCCCCCCACTTTATGTTTTGTTGTCACAATTTACATCTACTTATATTATATATCTATTGAAATATTTTATAGTTATTTTAATGCTTTTGCTTTTTTTTTTTTTTTTTTTTGTGGTACGCGGGTCTCTCACTGTTGTGGCCTCTCCCGTTGCGGAGTACAGGCGCAGGATGCGCAGGCTCAGCGGCCATGGCTCACGGGCCCAGCTGCTCCACGGCATGTGGGATCTTCCCAGACCGGGGCACGAACCCGTGTCCCCTGCATCGGCAGGTGGACTCTCAACCACCACGCCACCAGGGAAGCCCTGCTTTTGCATTTTAACTTTTATACTTGAATTAAAATTATAACAATTATACTTTATTACTGAACACCATTACAGTATTAAAGTAACCTATATGTGTCTACATATTTACCTTTACCAATGAGTTTTATACTTTCTTACACTACCATGTTGCTATTTAGTGTCCTGACATTTTAACTTCAGAATTCCCTTTAGCATTTCTTGTAAGGCAGGTCTAGTGATGATTAACATCTTAGTTTTCATTTGTCTGGGACAGACTTTATCTCTCCTTCATTTTTGAAGAAAAAAATTTGCTGAATACAGTATTCTTAGTTAGCAGGGTTTTTTTTTCTTTCATCACTTAGAATATATCACCCCACTCTCTCCTAGCCTGCAAGGTTTCTGCTGAGAAATCTTGTACTCTTAGGGCAGTTCCCTTGTAAATGACAAGTTACTTTTCTTTTGCTGCTTTCAAAATTTCTCTTTGTCTTTTTTTTTTTTTTTTTTTGCGGTACGCGGGCCTCTCACTGTTGTGGCCTCTCCCGTCGCGGAGCACAGGCTCCGGACGCGCAGGCCCAGCGGCCATGGCTCACGGGCCCAGCCGCTCCGCGGCATGTGGGATCCTCCCAGACCGCGGCACGAACCCGCGTCCCCTGCATCGGCAGGCGGACTCCCAACCACTGCGCCACCAGGGAAGCCCTCTCTTTGTCTTTGATTTTTGAGGATTTGATTATAATGTGTCTCAGTGTTTATTTGTTTATTTGTTTTGTATTCATCTTATTGTAATCCATTGCACTTCTTAGATTTAGATGTCCATTTCCTTCCCCAGATTTGGGAAGTTTTCAGTCAAGGTTCATTTTTTTTAAATAAGCTTTCTGGTTTCTCTCTCTGTCTCTCTCTCCCCTCCTTCTGAGACTCCCACAATGCATACATTAATCCTATTGCCATTTTCCATAAGTCCCTTAAACTTTCTTTTTTCAATTTTTTTTTTCCTCTGACTGGATAATTTCCAACAGTAATCTTCAAGTTTACTGATTCTTTTTCCTGCTTTGTCTAGTCTGTCATTGAAGCTCTCTAGTGAATTTTTCAGCTAAGTTATTGTATTCTTCAGGCTCATGATTTCTGTTTGGTACTTTTTTATATTTTCTATCTCTTTGTTAAAAGTCTTACTTTCTCTATACGTTGTTCTCCTGAACTTGGTGAGCATCTTTATGATGGTTATTTTGAATTCTTTGTCAGGTAAACCATATATCTCCATTTCACTAGGGTCAGTTTCTGGAGATTTTTCTTGTTCCTTTGTTTGAAATATATTTGCCTGCTTCTTCATCTTTCTTGATTCTCTGTATTGGTGTCAGTGCATTAGACAAATCAGCCACATCTCCTAGTTTGCACAGACTGGCCTCATACAGGAAAAGACCCCCACTGGTCAGCCTGCCCAGAGACTCTAGGGGTCTTTCAAACCTTCCTGCTTGTCCAATCCACTTTCTTTGTTTGTTTTTTTTTTTTGCAGCCCTCAAGCATCCAGTGCACCAGAACAAGTCACATGAAAGTTAGTCCCTCAGGCATCTCTCAGAGAAGTTGGATTATTGAACATTCCATCCAACTTTTTCCCTCTCCAAGGAGGTTTTTCATCCACTCACTCTGTACTGAGCCAGGGGAGGAGGTATGGTTACTTCCAAACCTCCATCTCTGTTCTCACTAACCCCTAGGTGACTAGATATTGCCAGGTTCCATCTACTCTGAGTCATGCAAGACTGAAAGAAGCCAGTCCTTTGTGTATCCCCCATAAAAGTTGGGGCATTGGACACATGGACCCACTCTTTCCCTCCCTAGGAAGAAGCTGGGAGCCAGGGGTTTTCCTCTACTCACTCTGTGCTCAGCTAGGGGAGGAGCTATGGTGACTATTAGCCCCAGTCACCGTCTTTATTTTTCTACAGGCAATTAGATTGTGCTCATCCCATCAGCAATCTAAGACTGGAAAAACTGAAGTCAGTCTTCTGGGGAGGCCCCACAGAAAATTTGGGGTCATTTGGACCAACTCTTTCCCTTCTCCTAAGACAAGCTGAAAGCTGGGATGGGGGTTCTCCTCTCAGTTGTATGACACTGTGCTAAGAACTGAGATTCCAGCAAGAAGGTATCTTGAATCTCCTGTTGGCTTCAATGAGTATGGTTTTATGTTTTCCTGGAGTGCAATTAATTTCTAAATTTCTCACAAAAGGAACTTGTCCATGAATTGTTGCTGAATTTGTCCATGAATTTCTTCCTTTCCATAGGGGAAAGGAAAGTCCATAGCTTCCTCCTCCGCCATCTTTCTGATGTCCCTAAACTCATTTTTAATGATAAGGAGGAGACAATTCTACTTTCATTAGTCATAGAGTCTTTAGTTATAGAGGCATAGCATCGCAGAGTTAGTAGATTTTAATTACCATCCCATTCAAATATGAATTCCGCACTTGAGTTCCAGTGGCAGCTGAGAAACTACTTAGAGTTACCAACATTATGTCATAATGGAAGAACAAGAATAAGGCAGGGTTATGGTCAGGATAGGGTTAGAGTTAAATATTAACTAATGAGATAATCAGGATCTCAGTACTGATATTTTTAAGAAATGGAATGCTTGAGCATAATTTTATACTGGAAAGAGTATGGCACTGGGGAGAAATGGGTTGAAGAGAGATGGGATATAATATATGGCTCAAAGGCTAGAGGAGATGGGTAAGGTTAAGTGTGAAAAGAGTAGAACAATTTCTTTCCTAGGCAATCACAATAATAACAACAACCAAAATCTAGACGTGCTAACTCATGCACTTACTTTGTGCCACGTACCATGCACTACATGTACATTACCTCATTATTTCTTATATCAAGCCTATGTGGTAGATACTGTTATTACCCTCATTACACAGAGAAGGAAATTTAAGTACAGAGTGAGTAAGTAATCTGCCTAAAGTCACACACCTAATAGACTGAAGAGCTAAAATGCTTAATCTGACTCCAGAGCCCCTGCTCTTGACCACTCCCATGCTTTTACTAAGGAAGGAAAGAAAGATGATAAAAATAGATTTTATTTCAGAAGTGAATAGGAAGAATACTGAGGAAATGCTTACCTGATGACCTTGATGCTCTGAATAAAGGTAGAAGCAACATCTGTTCAGGTAGGGACAAGGATGAAGCTGGGGATTGAAAAAAAAAGAGTAGAGGCTTACAAAATCCATATAAGACTGGAAAAGGAACCCTGCTATGGATTAACAAAAGAATTTCTAAGCATCATCAGAAGTCCCACTGAGTTTGGAACACTTCACTCATAATGGTACCATCAGCATGGTTATGCAACTTTCTTGAGCACTTCTCAGAAACCCAGAGGCAGAACCAAGAAGAAAGATCATTGATTGACCCACAGCGGAGGGACTGACAAAGGAGTGAGATGGGCAGTAAATGTATTAAGGGAATTGAGGATGATGGTGAGAATAGTTGCAATATTGCTTATTGGGTCCAGGTCAAACTGGAAGGGAAGAAAAGCTAATGAATGTCAGTTTAATCAAATAGTAAAAATGGAAGGCACTTTCTTTTCAGTGTATAGGAACTTTTAAGTTTACCTTAACCATTTTATTTTAAATCCTTAATTATATAAGTCAACTTTATCCCTTAGTTGGAAGTCACTTTATATTTTACTCTTTAGTTGAAAAACATCTATATCTCTTAATTACTAAGTAGACTAGATTAAGAATCAAGATATAGGAAATTACACAAATTCTACACTAATGAACTATGTAATCAACTAAGTCAGTCACATTGTGTCTCAGTTTTCTTAACTGAAAAAGAAAAAGAAAGAAAATTAGATTTAATGATCTAATATTCTGTTTCATTTCTTCTTTTCATTCCATGATTAAAATAAATTACAGAAATTTTCAAGTTAGTTCTCTAACTTTACCATAATTAGAAACTGACTTTCCCAAATATGTGTTAAGATAAACATTTTTAAACCAATGGCTGCACATCTTTCAACACCAACTTCATAATTTCAACAATCACACAGTGAAATCATATACAAAATGCAATAAAAACCATTAGCTGCTCAACACCTCCATCTACAGGGTCTCGATAGTCTTAAAATAGAATGATAATCCACACAGCAACATAGAAAGACTATTCCTAGTCTTAAAGCTAATAAACTAGGTTTCAATGTTAGCACCATGCTCAATCAGTCTGTATTTATTTTGTAACTATTTAAGTTTAATTATTTTTGCTTTCTTTCAATTTCCTCTTTACTCCTTTATGTCATATAGTTCTTACCCAGAACTATAGGCATTTACTAATCAGTATTTACTAAATGCTTTAATTTATTTTTTCTTCCAGTTTTATTGTGATATACAGCACTGTATAAGTTTAAGGTGTACATAATGATTTGACTCACATACATCATGAAATGATTACCACAATAAGTTTAGTGAACATCCATCATCTTATATAAATACAAAAGAAAAAAAAGGAAAAATGTATTTTTTTCTTGTGATGAGAATTCTTAGGATTTTGCTCTCTTAATATTTTTCATATATAACATACAGCAGTATTAATTATATTAATCATGTTGTACATTACACCCTTAGTACTTTTTTACCTTATAACTGGAAGTTTGTACCTTTTGATTGCCTTCATCCAATTCCCCCTCCCCCACCCTCCACCTCTGGTAACCACAAATCTGATCTCTTTTTCTATGAGTTTGTTTGACCTACAGCACTATTTTAACTACTGGTGTACAACATAGTGGTAGAGAATTAGAGGAAAAAGAAGGGAAAGATAGGAAAGAAAAGGAGAGTGGGGAGAGAAAGAAGGAGGGAAGGGGAGGAGGAAGAAAGGAGAGAGGGTGATGGAAAGAGAGATAAGGGGAGAAAGATAAAAGATGAAAGATAAGGGGAGAGTAAGAGATAGAAGAGAAGGAAGAAGAGAGCAAAGGAGAGTGGAAGTGAGAACAAGTGAAAAGGGAGAGAATGGAAAGTAAAAGAGGGATAGAGAAAAGAAGGAAATAAGAAAGAGATGAGAGGATAAGAGAAAGAGAGAGAGGGAAGAGAGAGGAGAGAGAAAAAAGATAGAGGAAAAAAAGAAAGTAAAGAGTTGACCTGATGAGGACTAGTGGATCTACCTTTGGAATAAATGCACATGTCATTATATTAGGTTTATGTGAATAATTTTACTTTAATAGAATCTAGATGAGTTTAGGATTCATTTGCTAAGAAAATTAAATGTTGTCTAGTTTTACACATTTGCTTTGGGCATTACATTTTAGTAAACGTTGAATTTCAAAGTGCATTCTTAATGCTAACATATTTCATTTTTGGTAGCATATATTTTCCTTTTCATTGGCATACATTTTCCATTTGTGCCCTTCTTTTTTAAAATATTTATTTATTTATTTATCGCTGCATTGGGTCTTCGTTGCTGCACACAGGCTTTCTTTAGTTGCATCGAGAGGGAGCTACTCTTCGTTGCGGTGCGAGGGCTTCTCATTGCGGTGGTGCACAGGCTTCAGTAGTCGTGGCACATGGGCTCTAGAGTGCAGGCTCAGTAGTTGTGGCGCACGGGCTGGGTTGCTCCACGGCATGTGGGATCTTCCCAGACCAAGGCTCAAATCCGTGTCCCCGGCATTGGCAGGTGGATTCTTAACCACTGCACTACCAGGGAAGTCCCGGTGCCCTTCTTTAAGAGAAGTATTTCTAGATTTCTATCCCAAAGAATTTCACAGAAAAAAGATGGCCATAGATCAACTTTAGAATAGGTTTGTTCCTCTTGCATCCTTTCAACAATTTCCCAGGCTATACTCGGGAACTTATAAACCTGTAACTGTTTTTGGAGCGCTCTATCCAGAGAGTCTACATGCTGACATGGCTGATTTTTTGGTATGTGTGGTTATTCACTATTAACTAATTTCTATCAGCAAGCAATCTAAGGAGATAATAGTAAGTTAGCATTTTATTGCAAAATATTTTGCTTTATCAAATCAGTAAAGAAAAACACTCTTTGAAGATAATTTATGCAAGATCTGAGACATTCTGCTACATTTCACTTAAAATTACCCTCAAGGTAAAACTCATCTTCACTTGTAAGCATCTAAGAACTAAAACTAGAAAATTTATAAATATTATACATCTTCTAAGTGTTTAAATTTGTAGTAACTCAGTCTGTTTCAACTTAAAAAAATCAAATGTTCAGTCTTACTACCAAATGACCACCATCAATTAAAAACAAATATTTCAACATAAAAAAATTAAGCTGAATCAGATGATTTTTACAAATTCAAACACAATTTACCTTTTTACTCTATTTTGAAGGAAATCTTGGGGCCTGAAGTAGAAACCCAGATTTTTAAAATATGACACTCTAAATCTAACTATTTTGCATCAAATTAGCATTTCCTTCAAAAGAACAAAATAATTATAACTATTAGACTCTAATTTTTTATTTTTTAACATGAAAATATTTAGTGATGTTATGAAATCCTACCTCCAACAATGGAGAAAGTATGACAACCAGAGAAACAAATAGCAGCAACATCAAAGAAAACACTGGCAAAACCCATAAAGAAATCTTGAAGTTACTTCTCTTTTCAGAGGTTTTTGCCCCCCCCTCCCCCGCATAAGACACTGACTGGTTTCCGTGATTACTATTGTGATTCCATTGACATCACTTAGCCAACCTGCTATCGTGATAGTTTTGACTTCTATGTTAGATTTTAGTGCCGGAGAATATTCAGATAATATTATCCCATTTCCTCTTGGAGAGAAAATTGTAAACAACTATTTTTCCAAAGATGCCTTCATCTTTTTGATTAATATTTTGCCATAATTTTAAAGTTTTCCAAATTTTCAGTCTTCATATAATTGAAATTTAAAATGAGACTCCAAGACTGAAACCAGCTCAACTAATCCCAAAGAAGCTTTTAACCAAGACTTTAAATAAGTTCCTCAAAAAGCTATTGCCATCACGATTAAATACTTAAGAGTGAAATTTCTGGATCAGTTGGTAACTCTATACCATTCTGAGGAAATGCCAGTCTGTCTTCTGAAGTGGCTGCACCATTTTACATTTCCACCAGCAACGTATCTGCATTCCAATTACTTCACATCCTCCATACCAACACTTGTTATTGTCTGTCTTTTTAATTATAAGCGTTATAGTAGGTGTGAAGCAGGATCTCACTGTGGTTTTAATTTGCATTTCTCTAGTGACTAATGAGGTTGAGCATCTTTTCATGTGCCTGTTAGCCATTTATATCGCTTCTTTGGAGAAATGTCTATTCAAATCATTTGCCTGTTTCTAAATTGGATTATCTTTTTATTATTGAATTGTAAGAGTTGTTTTTATATTCTGTGTATAAGTACTTATCAAATAAATAATTTTTAAAACTTTTCTACCAATCTGTGGATTTTATTTTCACTTTCTTGATGGTATCCTTGGAAGTGCAATGAAGCATATGTCCACACACACACACACACACAAAGTACATGAATGTTCAAAGCAGTATATTCATAACAGGCAAAAAATGGGAAGAAGCCAAATGTCCTTCATCCACTAAACAAACAAAATATAGTACATCTTGACAATGGAATATTATTCAGAATCAAAAAAAGAATGAAGTACTGATAGCTACAACATGGATGAACTCAAAAACATTATGCTGGGCTTCCCTGGTGGCGCAGTGGTTGAGTGTCCGCCTGCCGATGCAGGGGACACGGGTTCATGCCCCGGTCCGGGAGGATCCCACATGCCACGGAGTGGCTAGGCCCGTGAGCTATGGCCGCTGAGCCTGCGCGTCTGGAGCCTGTGCTCTGCAACGGGAGAGGCCACGGCAGTGAGAGGCCCGTGTATCAGAAAAAAAAAAAAGAAAAAGAAAGAAAAAAAGAAAACCATTATGCTTAGTGAAAGAAACCAGTCACAAAAGACCGCATATTGTATCACCATATTTAAAATGTGCAGAATAGTCAAATTTATAGAGACAAAAGATATATTAGTGGTTGTCTAGGGCTGAAAGGTGAAGGTGGGGAATGAGACAGGGGAATGTGGAGTGGCTGCCAATGGATACATGGTTTCTCTGGGGGATGATGAAATGTTCTAAAATTATATTATAGTGATGGTTTCACAACTCTGTAAATATACTAAAAACCACTGAATTGTACACTCTGAAAAGATTAAATGTATGGTATGTAAATTATATCTCAATAATGCTGTTTAAAAAAAAAAACTAATATATACAATCTCTACATATAAAAAAGGTGAGACAGAATCCCTTAAACCCTGCTACACTTCCAAAATTTATACTTCTCCAGAGGGACTTAGAGGTGACTGTGCAATTGGAGAAAAAAATAATCAGACTTTTGAGGCATTACTGGACACTGGTTCTGTATTGGCACCAATTCCTTTGATTTCAAATGTCAGTGGGTTCCACCAGTCAGAGGAGGAGCTTATGTAGATTAGGTGATCAATCCAGTTTTGGCTTAGGGTTTGTCATTCTCCTGAATGTACATCCTTGTACAGGGAGCCCAGTGTGTTTCCCAACCCACACTGTGGTTATTTCCCCAGTTTCTGGAATGCATAGTTGGAACAGACATCATTGGCAACCAGCAAAATCCTACCTTTGGTTCCCTGTGCTGTGAAGTGAGGGCTACTATGGAAAAGTCAAGCAGTACTCTAAAAAGCAATACAGTATTTCTGGAGGAATTGCAGATGAATCACATCATAAAGAATCTGAAGGATGCAGAGATAGTGATTCTCTCCATGTCCCCATTCAGTTCACCTGTTCGACCTCTTCAGCAGACAGATATATCTTGGAAAATGATAGATAAACTTAATCAGGTGCTAACTCCAAATCCAGCTGCTGTTCCAGATAGTTTCTTTACTGAAGAAAATCAACACACTCCCTGGTATGCAGCGTTTGATCTGTTGATTTTATTCCTCCATATCTGTTAGTGAAAACCATCAGAAACAGTTTTCTTTCAGTTGGTGGGGCCAGTAGCACACCTTAACAGTTTTATCTTGGAAAAAACACATTTGGAAAATCGATGAAATACAGGTGTGAATTGGGGGAGGGAGAGTATGTAGACAGATGGCTCCAAATGGGCACAGGGTGGGTAAACATTTGTTCTCTGTGAATGCTCACCAAAGAGTGACCTCAGCGGAGGAAAATCTTAATAATTAGGTAAACAAGATGCTATTCTGTGGATCTCAGGCAATCTTTCCCACAATGCATATAAGAACAAAAGGATGGAGTTTCTACATGAGCTCAGCAATTTGGACTACCACTCACCAAGGCCTGTTCAGCTATAACAGCTGCAGAAATGCCAAACCTGCCAACAGCAGAGACCAATACTGAGCCCCAGTATGGTACCATTCCCCAAGGGAACTAGTCAGCTACATGGTAGCAGGTTGATTAGCTTGGACTAATTCCATCAAAAAGAGGTAAAATTTTGTTCTCACTGGAATAGACACTGGGAATATGAATTTGCCCTTCCAGCCCTCAATGAGGTTGCTAATCCGTGGATTTGCAAATGCCTTATTCACCATCATCAGATTCCACGCTGCATTGCTTCTGACTAGGGAACTCATTTCACAGTAAGTGAAGTGTGGCAATAGACTAATGCTCATGAAACTCAATGTTCTTGCCCTTTTCCCCATCACCCTGGGATTGCTGGCTAGCTAGAGCTGGGATGATCTCTATTGAAGACTTAGTTACAGAGCAAGCTAGTTACAGTGCAGCACTTAGTGACTCTCCAGTGATGCCATTCAGAATGCAGTATTTTCTCTGAATCAGTAATCAATATATGGTCCTGTTTTTTCCCATAGTCAGGATACATGAGTCAAAATATCGAGTGATGAAAACGGAGTGACTCCTCTCCCTATTACCTCTAGTAATCCACCAGGAAAAGTTTGCTTCCCATTCCTGAAGCTTTGCTGGTTTAGAGATCTGAGTTCCCAAAACAAGAATGCTTCTACCAAGTGACACATTAATGATTCCATTAAAGTAGAAACTGAAACTGCCAATTGGTCAGTTTGGGTTCCTCATGTCAGTAAACCAACAGAGAATGGAGATAATTGGAGTGATTGATCCTACCTTATCAAAACAAAATTTGTTGGCTACTCTAAAATGAGAGCGGGGAGGAGTATGTCTAAAATGCAAGAATTCCCTTGAAGTGCATCTTAGGAGTTCCAAGATCTGTGATCTAAGTCAATAGAAAGTAACAATTCAATGCAGACAGGACTGTTAATGACCCTTCAGTTAGGAAGATTTGGGTCACCCCAACAGATAAAAAAGTATGACCAACGGAAGTGCTATAAACTATTTTTTATTCTATTTTTCCCTTTCCTATTTTCCTACTACTGAACAAATGTTAATAGTGAGTACTTTTATATTTCAATATTTAAGATACAGATTATCAAAAAAACGTGTGACTCTGATAGCAGAAGAGCTAATATTATCCAAAGATGGATGAAGTGGACCTTGTGTATACTCCACTGGGGAAGATGTTAGCATGTTTTTGGTTGCATGAGGAATGACTGCACTATGTTAACTGGAAGGATGGTTTTGGTACTGAATGTTTTTGGATGTTAAACAAGGTCAAAAGAAGTATGTATAAATGCCAAGAAATAAGAGGTGGATTTGTTTGAAATGCAATTTACAACTCTCAGAATCCTCTTGCCAGTATGGTTTGGGAAAGGGGACTTGTGAAAGAATTGGAAGGCAGAAGTGAAGCAGGAGTCACTACTCTGAGAAGTTCATCACAGTCAGACAGTGAGGGACAGGGGCAGAGGTGGCTGGCATGTAAATCACTCTCATCTGCTCCTCATTCAGCTTGTCTTCCAAACTACTGGCCCTGCTGACCCAACAGTCCCAGGACTAACACCAGGATCTTGGCTGTGCACCCACAGAGGCAACTGTTTCCAACAGACCTCTCCACAATCTGCTACTCTGAGGCCCCACTTCTAGAGCTGGATTGACTTGGCCTTTCAGAAGTGTCTGTACACTGTGACTTCTCCACCCACTCCAGGACTTCAGAAGGACGCTCAGTGACTTGTTCTGTGGTCCCCTAACTCCCTCTTTCAGATCTTCGTTTTCTTCACTTTACCATATTTGTGTAAGGTTTAAGTCCTAAAATAAATCCCATATATCCATAATATTCATGGTGGTTTGGCTTCTCTGATGAACCCTAACTAAACCCTAACTGATCCTGTTTCTAGCCACAAGGGCCTAATTGCTTATAAGTAATTCCAGGAATTATGTTGGGTGGGGAAGGGACCTGTTTTTGTGTATAACCTAGCTATTCCAGCTTCATACTCCATTAGCATGTTGGAAAACACTTTAAGACCCATATTTGTAAGTTATTACATTACCTCCACTCCCATAAGAAGGGGCCCACAACCCCATAATCACCTTTTGGGAGAGAATGTATATTTTTGCCCAGAACCTTATGCCAATGAAGGATTCACATCTAGAATGTCATATAAAGTAAGTATGGATGTACTGTTTGATTGACCTATCATTAAAATTCCATTTTTTGAGGCTTACATTGATTCACTTGGTTTAAATTTTCTACATTTATTAACTCCAACTTAGTGCTTTTCTGAAGGGGTCCCTCTAAAAAGTTTCAAAGCCAATTAGCCTTAATATAAATATAAATTTTATGAGCCATATTTTAACTCCAAAGCCACTATCACCTGAAGAATGAGATAATGGTAATAGATTTATTACATCTTATATTTGACATTTCAGGCACTGAAATTCAAACTCACTTCTGAAGGTCTCTAAATTAACTTGCATCAAGTCATTAACAGTTTTTACAACTTGGAATAAATACTAATTAGTTGTTAGAGTGCTTCTCTGGCTTTGTCTCATTTATTTAAAAATAATGTCATAAGCTTGAAACCATGAATATTAACAGTTGAAAACTCTGACACAAAATTTATCTTTAAAACAAACAGCTCTGACATGAGTAATAGAAGTCTTCATGTCCCCACAAGTCAATGTGTTAAAAGTTCTTTTCTCTTCTTGAGACTTCTAGCAGCCCTGTGACATTAAGGCAACTAAGAGAAGAAACAAATAGGGTTGGTTTCCATTTTTCTGGCACTCAAGAAATTGGGAAACAATTAAAAGGTGTGAGTGGACAGAGGGTGCCATGTGCTCAATGACAGACAAGTTGATTAACTGAATAAATGATACTTTTCTGTTGAAACAGAACCCACATACAACCTTGGGGTGACCTGGATAAAGCTGTCAAACCCCCCTAAAAGGGTGGACAAGGTCAGATGAAAATGCATAGGAGTGGTCATGAAGAAGAGGCTGAGGCCAGTGGGGCATCATTTGAGATGACCTGAGGTTGTATTTCCAGGATGCAAGAGGAGTTCAGAGTCAAGGGCAGACAAGGTCCCATTTGGGAAGGTGGCATTATAGGCCAACCCAAAAGAGAGGCAAGAGAAGAGATTGTTGTCCTAAATAATCAAAAGGAAAACATGGTAAAATGAAAAGTGTGATAGAGTCAAGTGATTTGGGATTTCTGCCTTTGAACAGGGTTTGTCCTTTTTATATGATAGCTGAAGAGTGGGGAAGAAAGAGGCAAGCATGGATTTCAAAGGAAGCAATACTGGACTGGCGTGGACTGGCCAGGGGTGGAACGGAATTCTTCAAGCCTGTTGTCCTCATTCTTGCCTGTACTCATATTCAATTATCAGAGGATTTTCTGTATATGAACTACAGCACATACTTAGCTCACAAACATTTCTGGCTTGGGATTTTAGTGTGTATTTCATTTACTGTATATTTGTTTGGGTGGGGGTGGAAGTTGGGCAGGGGGAAGTATGTAGACAGATCTCTCCAAATGGGCACAGGACGTGTAAATATCTGTGTCCCCTCAGCAGAGGAGAATCTTAATAATTAGATAAGCAGGATGACCCATTCTGTGGATCTCAGGCAATCCCTTTCCTCCACTGGGCACATGAATAAAAAGGGATGAAGGTCTTGCATGGGCCTTTTTGCTCCATACTTATATGAATTTTGATTATTTCTTGATCAGTCTTGTCTGAAATATGGCTATAGTGTTAACCTTTTCAAAAAGCCAGTTTTTTATTTTAGAAAACTTATTTATCATATTTCATACACAGTCCATCTACTTCTGCTTCTGTCTTTATTGTTTCCTTCTGGTTTCTTTGGGTTTGTTCTTTTTCCAATGTCTTGAATTGAATGCTAATCTTGTCTGTTTTTAACCATATTTCCTACAGGTTCTATTTAAGGCTATAAATTTTCCTCAAAGTTAGCACTTCTCTAGCTGTACCCCACAAATCTAAATATGCAATTTTTCCATTATCATTCAGTTCTAAGTATTTCTTAATTTAATATATAGTTTCATTTTTAATCCAATAATTATTTTATAATATAGTAACAGAATAATTATGTAGTTTCCAAACATAACTTGGGGGTTTTTTGAGCTATCCTTCTGTTAACAATTTCTAATTTTATTGCACTGAGATCAAAGAACATAGCTGCCATTATTCATTTGAAATTTGTTGAAACTTTCTTAATGGGCTAATACAAGGTACATTTTTGTAACAGTTTTTTTATTAAAGTATAGTTGATTTACAGTTGTGTTAATTTCTGGTTTACAGCACAGTGATTCAGTTATACATATATATTCTTCTTTGTATTTTTGTCCATTATGGTTTATCACAGGATACTGAAAATAGTTCCCTGTGCTGTACAGTAAGACCTTGTTGTTTATCCATTCTCTATATGGTAGTTTGCATCTGCTAGTCCCAAACTCCCAGTCCAACCCCCACCTCCTCTTGGCAACCACAAGTCTGTTGTCCATGTCTGTGAGTCTGTTTCTGTTTCATAGATAAGTTCATTTGTGTCATATTTTAGATTCCTGTAACAGTTCTTGATTGCTCAAGAAAGGCACTCTCTGCTGTACGTGTATAGTCATCATTATATCTAATAGAATAAGCTTATTAATAACATTTTAATCTATAAAAATTTTCTTTTACTGCTTAATCTATTAGTTTCTAAGAGGAGTGTATTAAAATCTCCACCTGTAATTGCTGATTTATCTGTTTCTCCCTAAAATTCTGCCACTTATTGCTTTATACATCCTGACGTTTTAGTACATATGTGTTCATGATAGTCATATATTTTCCTGCCCTAATTTCCCTTTTACCTGTACATAAGGTATATTATTAGGAATATGATGTTTTATTGCCTTAAATTCTATTTTGTTACTTATTAAGCTATTTATCCCAGCTTTATTCTGATTTATGGTTAGCTGGTCTATCTTTTTTCATCCTTCTTTCTAAGTTTTTTAAGTGTGTCTGATGAAGATCATGTATTCTTGGATTTTTTTTAATTTTATTGAAGAAGAGATGATTTACAATGTTGTTAATTTCTGCTGTACAGGAAAGCAACTCAGTTTTATGTATACATATCCTTTTTCATATTCTTTTCCATTACAGTTTATGACAGGATATTGAATATAGTTCCCTGTGCTATACAGTAGGACCTCGTTGTTTATCCTTCCTATATATACTAGTTTGCATCTGCTAATCCCAAACTCCCAATCCTTCCCTCCCCCAACCCCCTTCCCCTTGGCAACCATAAGTCTGATCTCTATGTCTGAGAGTCTCTTTCTGTTTTGTAGATAGGTTCATTTGTGTCATATTTCAGATTCTACATATAAGTGATATCATATGGTATTTGTCCTTTCTCTTTTCTGAGTTACTTCACTTAGGATGATAATCTCTAGGTCCATCCATGTTGCTGCAAATGGCATCATTTCATTCTTTTTTATGGCTGAGTAATATTCCATTGTATATATGTGCCACATCTTCTTTATCCATTCATCTGTCAATGGACATTTAGGTTGTTTCCATGTCTTGACTATTGTGAATAGTGCTGCGATGAACATAGGGGTGCATGTATCTTTTTGAATTATAGTTTGGTCTGGGAATATGCCCAGGAGTGGGATTGCTGGATCATATGACAATTTTATTTTTAGTTTTTTGAGGGACCTCCATATTGCTTTCCATAATAGCTGCACCAATTTACATTCCCACCAACAGTGTAAAAGGGCCCCTTTTCTCCACACCCTCTCCAACATTTATTATTTGTAGACTTTTTAATGATGGCCATTCTGACTGGTGTGAGGTCAGAACTAAATACAATGAGGTCATGGCAGTTTTGATTTGCATTTCTCTAATAATTAGCAATGATGAGCATCTTTTCATGTGCTTACTGGCCATCTGTATGTCTTCTTTGGAGAAATGTCTATTTAGCTCTTTTGCTCATTTCTTGACTGGGTTGTTTTCCTGATTGAGTTGTATGAGCTGTTTGTATATTGTGGAAATTAAGCCCTTGCCAGTCACATCATTTGCAAATATTTTCTCTCCGTCTGTAGGTTGTCTTTGTTTTGTTTATGGTTTCCTTTGCTGTGCAGATGCTTATAAGTTTGATTAGGTCCCATTTGTTTATTTTTGCTTTTATTCCTGTTGCCTTGGGAGACTGACCTAATAAAACACTGTAATGATTTATGTCAGAGAATGTTTTGCCTATGTTCTCTTCTAGGTGTTTTATGGCTTAAGTCTTTAAGCCATTTTGAGTTTACTTTTGTGTATGGTGTGAGGGTGTGTTCTAACTTCATTGATTTATATGCAGCTGTCCAATTTCTCCAGCACCACTTGCTGAAGAGACTCTCTTTTCCCCACTGTATATTCTTGCCTCCTTTGTAGAAGATTTATTGTTCATAGGTGCTCTCTATTCTATTCCATTGATCCATATGTCTATTTTTGTGCCAATACAAAGCTGTTTTAATTACTGTAGCTTTGTAGTATTGTCTGAAATCTGGGAGCATTACACCTCCTGCTTTGTTCTTTTTCCTAAGGATTGCTCTGGCAATTCTGGGTCTTTTATGGTTCCATGTAAGTTTTAGGATTACTTGTTCTAGTTCTGTGAAAAAATGTCATGGGTAATTTGATAGGGATCACATTAAATTTGTAGATAGCTTTGGGTAGTATGGCCATTTTAAAAATATTAGTTCTTCTAATCCGAGAGCATGGGATATCTTTCCATTTCTTTGAATCATCTTCAGTTTCCCTTATTAATGTTTTGTTGTTCTCAGCATATAAGTCTTTCACCTCCTTGGTGATATTTATTCCTAAGTATTTTTTTTGATGTGATTTTAAAAGGGATTTTTTGTTTACATTCCCTTTCTGACATTTCATTGTTAGTGTAAAGAAATGCAACTGATTTCTGTATGTTTGTTAGTCTTATATTGGATCTTGTTTTCTTAACCCAATCTGAGACTACAGATTTTTAATTATCTTAAACCATTTGTATTTATTTTATATTCAGATATATTTCAGCCATCTTATTTCATATTTTCCACTTATTGTATTTTCCCTTTTTTTTCCCCTTTCCCTGATTTCCATTTGGATATAACTGCTTTCCTTCTGTAGCTTTAAAATGTAAACATCCTATATTTGTTTTTATGGTGGTTATTCAGTGGAAGATATTTATTTATCCTTACTGATTTCTTAAAGTTATCAAAATTAATATCTTTCCCTTCAACAAGTGTCATTTAGTATGCACTTATGTCTCTTCAATTCCTCCACACATAGTCCATTATTAATATTATTTAGGTATTTTGTTCTGGTTCATTGTATTGTACTTTCCCATGTTTATTTCTTTGATACTGGGTTTTATTTTTTACAATAAACTTACATGATATTTTCTTACTTAACTCCCAAATCTCTTCTAATTTGAGAATTTTCTCCAAGAGCATTTGGTGGGGGTTTGTGCAACAAGACCTTACAAGCCAGTGGTATTTTTTATTATAGTCTCATATTTGAATGACAATTTACCTGGATAAAAAATTCTAATTCAAAATTATTTTCCTTCAATACCTTAAAAATATTACTTCATCATTTTCTTACATATAATGTTGGTGTTCAGAAAAGTGGTCTCAATCTGGTTCATTTTCCTTGGTGAGGAATAGGTTTCTGGAAGCTTTTAGAATTTTCTCTTTGTCTTTTGTTCCTATATTCCACTCTTAAATTTCTGCATGTGGCTGTTCCCTTCTCTCCCTGTTTGGTCCTGTATGAGGCTTTTCAAGCTGGGATTTTCTATCATTAATAATGGGAAGTTAAGCTTTATTATGTGTTCAAGTATTTATCCTCTCCTTTTCTTTTCTCCCTCTATGAATCCTATCAACTGGATATTTGCACTTCTCTTCTTTGTCATATCTCTTAGCATTTATTTCATTTTTCTCTTTATTCTACCTTTCTTCCTATGGGTAAGTTCCTCAATCTTTTCTTCTTCACTAATTCATTCTTCTGTTACATCCTTGCTGATACTCACCCTAACGCTTATATACTTTATTTTAATATCACATTCTTCCTTATAACTTTTTTGTTCTTGCTTCATATTACTAAAAAGTACATTTTCCATGCATTTTTTAAATTCTTGGTACCTTCTGTTCCAATAATACTGCTTCAGATGGCATATGTTTTTCAGTTTATTGTCTTTCATTTATCATAGTTCTACTCCTCAGAGACCTAGTATCTGTTTGTTTTGTTTTGCGTGCTTGTGAACAGGAGAGCATTAGCTATTCTGTCCGGAATTGTGTCATGAGAATGGCTTGAAAGTCAGGCTCTAGTTTGTCAGTCTGAGTGAGTCGAATGAGAGGGCAGAGGTTGAGGGAAGGGAGGGTAGAGAGTTGCAGACACTACAAAACTACTATTGACACTCCCCTTTTCTGTCACTCCACAGGCAGATCCTCTGATTAGGGTTTCACCCTTAAATACTTGGAAAGAAATACCATTGAAAGAAGGAAGTCTTCCTACATTATAATCCCATTATCCCTGGGCTTTTGAGACCTTTCCTCTCAAAAGGATGGAGGAGTCAAGGTCCAAGGGCAGCCAGTCTCTCCATGGCCACTTTCAGCCACATCTCACCTCAGCAGAGCTTTTGTGGGACTTCATTATTGCCCCTGGGCCGTTGCTGCCAATTTCCGTGGGGAAAGGGTGGGCGTTGATTGTCCCAAGGAAATGGGGAAAAAGCAAGAGCATAACTTGAAAACTTCCCTCCATCCTCACTGCCTCTGGCAGCCTGCTGCCTAGAACTGCAGCCACCACACCCACCAGGGCAAGATAGCCTTAGCCCCACTCCCTCATTTTATAGTTTCTTCAGGGTCGAGTTCTCCATCTTGACAGGAACCAAAAAACAGCTTTAATTCTTTCTGGAAGCCTTGGGCCTCACACCCATGTTATTCTTCATCATCATCCAAAATGCAATTCCCACTAGTCCATTCTTCTCTCCCACAGTTTCATTCCCATTTTGCTTTGTGCTTCTTTCCTCTAAACAAATCATAATTCTCCTCTCCCTCTGAAACTTATTTACTGTGTCTCAGAGAAACTCCTCTCAGGTTAAAAATATCTCCACAACATCCTCAGCTTCTTCCAGCTCCTTGCCTAAACTGAAACTTGGATACACCACAAGTACACAGCCTCCCCACAGCCCACTCAGGGTCTAATGCCCATAATCCCTTATATACCGGGCTTGGGTATTAGGATCAGACTTCTCCTCCTTCCCTGATGCTGCTGTCCAGATCTCTCCTCCTCCATCTTCAGGTAAAAATCTTTGCTCCTTTAGGAATCATTCCTTTCTTATTCCTCATCACTGTTGTTTACCAACCTCCATCCACATCTCCCTGATTAAACAAAGACACTGGCAAACAACTCAGACTTTCTAGACTTCTCCTGCCATCATTCTGGGTGACTCTGACATTCATGTGGACAGCTCACTCATCACACTCTCTTTTTAATATCTTCATCTCCTCAATTCCAATACCTTCAACTCCATACCCCTTCAGCTACAATTCCAGTATTAATAATAATTAAAATCATGTTCATTTATTAAGTCTTTACTTCTTGCTAGAAATATCCTTAGTATTTTTATGTAATTGCCTTATTTAACCCTGACAGCATTACTCTGGATTAGGTACTATTTTTGATTATATTCACTTCTCAAATGAGAAAACTGAGAGTTGAGGTAACTTGTCCAAGGTTGGTCACACTGTTTACAATTAAAAGAGCCAAGATTCAGGAAGTGAAAAAAGGATACTTGAAAATGCCAAAATACATAAATTTTGATTACCCCTCTCCTCCCTTTGGCACTAAAAAAAACAGTCAAGAATTAATGCATCAATAATATGGAATCTGCTTTTTCAAAAGCAGCTGGAAAAGTTGTTAAGCTAGCAAATGAAGTGAATCATAAAAAAAGTAAAAGATAAATCTGTTTTAAACTTTGTTAGAAAACACAGTCCTTCTGCTAGAAATTTCTGTTGCTGACACAGTTATTACCAGAAAATTTATGAAAGTTGAGCAATTTGGTCCCAAGATAGTTAAAACAATCTAGCTAATGTGCTGAAAAATAAAATAAATGTCCTATAAACCTTGATTCATGAAAGGATTCTAAGATACCTTGCCCTAACTTCCTCTTTTTCAAAAATCTAATCTTATTTTATGAATTAACATTTTATTATTCTTCAAGCATTATCTAATGACCACATCTACATAATATTTATACATAGAGGCATAAAGAAATAGAACAAGAAAATTATTAGTATCTTCTGCTTTCAAGATGTCTGACTACAGTTCTGAATATCTGCCAGCCTCATCAAGCATTCATTGTAAAAAAAAAAAAAAAGTAAAATATGAAAATGATCCTGAATTTGAATGATCACTGAAGAGAAATCATAAAACTGCTAGAAATGAAAAATGGCTTATTTGGAGGTTGAGAAAGGAGGTTTAATCATCCAAGAAAAAGGAAGATTTTGCCAGAATTCATAATTTACTCATAGAATTCAATTATTTTACATTACTCACCTCACCCTTCTTCCTTAATTAAGGTGATAAAAAAAAACCAATGAAGTTTAAAATCACAGTGGTTTTGTTTTTATTGAAGAAGAAAATAGAAAAATTTTAAATTACTTTTAAAGATAAATTTTTTTAATCCTCCTTTCATCTCCAAAGTAGCAGAATATGTCAAGTATCTGAAGAGTATCTTGGAATTCATTACACAAGAATCCAACTGTCATGCTTCCCCCAACTATCCTGGCTGCAGCCCACAGTTTGTGGTTTTTGGTCCCTATCTCCCATAGGGAAGAGAGGCAAGTGGGACCAGACATCCTTCTATGTTGACTAAACCGTCCCATGCACAAGTTTCCAGAAGATTCTATTGTGGCTTCATTTAAAACTATACACATTTCAGATAATGGCCCATTATTGTCATCTAGGCTGGATAATCCAAGGAAAGTGACTTGTGCATTCACCATCTTATACAAAGGCAACTCAACTACTCAAGCCAGCCCACAAATTTTTTCCCCCAAATGAAATAAACAAAAACAGAGAGGGTTTGTGATCAATACCTCACCACCCCCAACAAGGAAATTCTACAGAATATGTTGTAAGGAGAAAGAAAATGATCCCAGGTTGAAGTTTGTGATGTTAGAAGAAATGATGAAAAAAGAAATTAGAAAGTATGTGGGAAATCTGAATAAGCAGATTGTAGGAAACAATAAACATGTCTAAAACAATAGCAGTAGTGTCTAACTAGTGATTTTTTTAAAAGCTAGAACTAAAATACAGCACAGAAATGTATGTATATAAAATGAGATTGGTATTACTGAATCAATGCCTTTAAGGTTACATTATTCACAAAGATAGTAATTTTGTTGATCTACTTTAAACTTACTAAGTGTGCATGTCAAAATATTTAGGGAAGCACTGAGTGTATAACTTCCAAACTAATGTGAGAAGGAGGAGATGAAATGAGAGGAAAAGGAAAAGGAAACTAAAGAGAAGGTTGTGTGTTTCGACAATTAACCCACACAGACTAATACACCAGTAAATGTAAGGATGTACATAACAACATAGCCCATGATCCAGAAGTTCCATGCCTAGTAACATACCTTCAAAAACTTCTTGCACATGTGCACCAGGCTATACTTACACAATGTAAGGGAAGCAACCCCCTCAATGTCTCTCTACTGTTCCCTCTTCCTGGAACACTCTCCCCAGACCATTGCATGGTTCTTTCTCTCATCTTCAAGTCTGTTTTCAACTGCTCACATTCTTAGTGAGATCCCCTCTGATCTCCCTGTTTAAAAATGTCAGTTCCAACCCCAATTCATTTTCTCTGCCTTATGTCTATCACACTTAACCACATTCTCACAAACCATATAATTTATTTATTATTTTGTCTGTCTCCTCTAACTAGAATACATATTCTATAAGAGTAGGGATTGTGGTCTCTTTTGTTCACTGATGTACCTTCAGAATCTAGAACAGTGCCTGGCATATGGTAGACATGCCACTGAAATAATATAGAGTCTTTTTTATCTTAGCAGAAAAAAAAGGAAATAACCCTACTGTCTATCAACACGGAAATGGATAAAGTGTGTCATATTCATACAAAGGAGTATCATGCAATAGTGAAAATAAATGAACTACATGCATCAACATGAATGAATTCTAATAACTGATTGTTGAGCAAACAGCAACTAAAGAATACATGTAGGATGACCCCCTTTATGTGAAGTTCAAAATGTGAAATGTAAACAGCATATTGTTTAGAAATACATGACTATCTACTAAAACTATAGACAAGAGCAAGAGAACAAAAAACAAAATCAAGATATTGATCATGTCTGGGTGCTAAGAGAGAAGGGTAGGATGAGAGAGGAGTACAGAACTTCTATTTATTAAGCTGGATGGTAAGTACATGGGTGTTTGCTTTACCATTATTCTTGGTATATTATTATTTCTTGTATATTAAATTATAATAAAAACAATTATTTTAAAGGGCAACGCACATTTGGCTCCTGTCTCTCAATGGTTTTCTCTGCTTCTCTGGCCACTGAGATGTAAACCATGCTGCATGTCTCTCATGCTGCTGAGTGGACAAGCATCAACTGTGACCATAAAATAAGCAGCCCCAAGGGCTATGTTTGGGGGGAGAAAGTAATAAGACTTAGTTCAGTCCCAGGCCTAGGCCTTGTTTTCCAACACAGTCCATGGAAATCCCTATATTTGGGGAGATAATAAAATGGTGTTTTGATACTTAAACTTGTAAAATCAGTTCTCAAAAACAGAACTTCACAAAGAATGAGGAGATCAAATCCTACTATTATAATTACATGTAAATGCTTACAGAAAATATTCAAAGAGACAACCAAAAATGCCAAGTCTTTATTCCACTCCTTCTTGATGAGTCAAGGCAGGATTTTTCCTCAGGTAGCAGATAATTTCCTTCAGAAATAGAAACAAATCTTTTCAGCACCATAACACACTATGGCATCTAATCTTCAACAGACCATCGACTAGGGATCCAAGTCACTGTGACTGAACTGTCCATGGTTCGTGCCATGAGTACCTTCAGTCAATGGCCTGCACTATACTTCACTTTTTACTACAAATGACTCCTGATGATTCTGTAATAAATGGACTTAAGTCTCACATCCTTGTAAAATGTTGCCACCTTGGATATAAATTTTATAATATTATTATAATAAATATAAATTAATGCTGACCATTTGAAGAGCCCGAACACTTAATTAATTTTGACCATTCTATATTACACCTAGATTATTCTCAACATAGAAAAACAACTCATTTCCTGATGTTATAGTTGTCATAGGTACCATATCTAAAAGTTCTTCACTCACATCTAAATTTCCCTCAGTCCCAAGACAGAGACAACCTGGTGGTATTATTTATATTTGTGTTCTCAACAGCCACAATTTTAAAGCTCTACAGATACTTCCACATATACCATCAACACACTGAGAAGCAGTATTTCTTGAGAGGTTTACATCTGTAAATGCTTGCTTCTGTTTAGGACACAATTTCTGCTACACTCAGTAGATAATGTTATATAAACTTATCATCTGCAAAAAGTTTTGATACCTGGTCAATTTTTTCAATTAACACACAATTGCATTTTATAGCATCTGCACCTATTTTATACACATTCCAAAACAAGCCCTACTGAAATGTCAGTTCCTTTATCTGATCATTAGGTTTTTCTTTTTTATCAATTATCTTTACCTTTTATCAGTCACAGCCCTAGGATGGTTTATTTCCTTATGGGCTTCTTAAGTTGTATTCTTTCAAAGCAGACATACTTTGATGTTAAATGTATGGAAAATTTTTCTCTTACATGTACACACACAAAACATTCCCTCTTGCTCCCTCCCATTTTTCCTGACATAGGCAACCTTCTTGGTCTACCTTTTACTTTGCTGCTGGTGCTGGAGATAAGGATACGAGAAATATTCCACTTCTCTCTTAATAAATGGTAACTGATGCTCAGTCTCAACATCAGGGAGACCATATGAAGAGCAACTCCAGTACTCACCTCCAGTCAATAACTGCGGTGTGAAAATGTGGGTCCGTTATTGTGAAATATCTTGATGTTCCAAGAGGTACCAGAAATACACACTTGGGGTTTTAAAAAAACTCATAATTTTTAATGTTGACAAATAATTCACTTTTTTTCTAACACTATATAGCTCAGATAAAACACTGGCCAGGTGTAACCTATAGTGGATTCATTTGAGACTCCAAAAAATGCTTTGGTGCTTCTGTTGTTGATGTTACCTTATCAAATACAAAGGTAATTTAAGATACTTAAAAGGCTCCCAAGGAAACAGAGGACTCTGGTGGCAAGTAATTAATACTCGGTTCCAAAACTCTGCAGAAAAATACCTGTACTCCTAGTTAAACAACAAAACCACACATTTCTGGTCCAGGGTCAATGCAAGTTCACTTGGGGCAGTATTGAAATGGAAATATAAATGGAGTCAAGTTACATTTTTCCCTTCAATCTTTACACACAATGAGGCTACCATTCTTCTCCTTTTCCTCTCCCTTCTCTGCTTTATCAAATCTGAAAGGGTCAAGCCATTCTATGGCTTCCCAATATTAAAAGTACCAGAATGTTTGAAATTACCAGATAAAAACAAAAAAAAATCCATTAATGCAATTAATTCCTATTAAAAGAAGCCAGAATTTCTTGAAGAAATCACTGATTCCAAGTCTAGGGCAAGAAATGTATAAGAAGAACCTGGAATATCTTGACATACCAGACAGCAAGGAGGCTATCAACAGGACTCAAGAGCCAACTGGAAGAAGATACCACTGGTCAATGATGGAGCAATATAAGCTTTGCTAAAGAAAAGAATTGTGATGTGTTGAAACCCATCAAATATGTTTAAACCCATGAGTCCATTATATTTTTAAAATTCAAAAGATGATAGAGAACAAATTTATTATCTTAAATAATGGTTTAAAAGGAGAAGGGAGATCCAGCCTTGATAGGGGATCAAAGACTTTATCCTGCCTTTCTTATATAAATTGAAACAATGGGCAACCAAATAGTTGAATAAATAAAGCATTCCTTTATAAAAGTATTCCAATTATGAAATGAAAAAGAAATTATAGAATTAAAATATCTCCATTGAATTAACAAATTAAGGCTTTGAGTATTAACAGTTTCTAACATCAAGGAAAATCAAAACGTAATGACAATCCACACACAATATACTTCCCAATGAAAGAAGACAGCACAACAAACAACCTGATTTTTTAAATGGGCAGAAGATCTGAATAGATATTTCTCCAAAGAAGACATACAGATGGCCAACAGGTGCATGAAAAGATGTTCAACATCATTAATCATCAGCGAATGCAAATCAAACTCTCAATGAGATATCACCTCACACATGCTAGAAGGGCTATTATCAAAAAGACAATAAATAACAAGAGTTGGCAAGAATGTGGAGAATAGGGAAACTCATGCACTGTTGGTGGGAATGTAAATTGGTGCAGCCACTATTGAAAACAGTAGGGAGGTTCCTGAAAAACATTTAAAATAGAACTAACATGTGATCCAGCAATTCCACTTCTGGGTATTTACCTGAATAAAATGAAAACTCTAATTTGAAAAGATATATGCACCCCCATGTTCATTGCAGTATTATTATTTAAAATAACCAAGATATGTAGACCACCGAAGTGTCCATTGATGGATGAATGGATAAATAAATTATGGTAAAGATACATATATAAAATTATATATATATATATGTATATATACAGACACACAATGGAATATTGTTCAGACATAAAAAAAAGAATGAAATCTTGCCATTTACAACAACATGAATGGACATCAAGGCATTATGTTAATTAAATATCAGACCAAGAAAGACATATAATGTATCATCTCATTTATAAGTAAAAACAAAAAACAAAAACAAACAAAAAACAATCACATATACATGGATCAATGGAACAGAATAGAGAGCCCAAAACTAAACCCACACACCTACTGTCAATTAATTTTCAACAAAGGAGGCAAGAATACACAATGGAGAAAAGACAGCATCTACAACAAGTGGGTTGGGAAATTCAGGCAGTTGCATGTAAATCAATGAAGTTAGAACACACCCTCATGCCATACAAAACAATAAACTCAAAATGGCTTAAAGACTTAAATATAAGACATGACACTGTAAAACTCCTAGAAGAGAACATAGGCAAAATATTCTCTAACATAAATCCTACCAATGTTTTCTTAGGTCAGTCTCCCAAGGCAATAGATAAAAGCAAAAATAAACAAATGGGACCTAATCAAACTTACAAGCATTTCTACAGCAAAGGAAACCATAAACAAAACAAAAAGACAACCTACAGATGGAGAGAAAATATTTGCAAATGATGCAACCAACAAGGGATTAATTTCCAAAATGTACAAACAGCTCATACAACTCAATAACAAAAAAACAAACAACCCGGGCTTCCCTGGTGGCGCAGTGGTTGGGGGTCCGCCTGCTGATGCAGGGGACACAAGTTCATGCCCTGGTCCGGGAGGATCCCACATGCCGCAGACCGGCTGGGCCCGTGAGCCATGGCCGCTGGGCCTGCACATCCGGAGCCTGTGCTCTGCAGCAGGAGAGGCCACGGCAGTGAGAGGCCCGCATACCACACACACACACACAAAAAAAAACAATCAAACAATGGGCAGAAGACCAAAAAAGACATTTCTCCAAAGAAGAAATACAGATGGCCAACAGGCACATGAAAATGTGTTCAACATCACTAATTATTAGAGAAATACAAATCAAAACTACAAGGTGGTAACCTCAACCAGTCAGAATGGTCATCATTAAAAAGTCTACAAATCACAAATGCTGGAAAGGGTGTGGAGAAAAGGGAACCCACCTACACTCTTAGTAGGAATGTAAATTGGTACAGCCACTATGGAAAACAGTATGGAGATTCCTCAAAAAACTAAAAATAGGGGACCAAATCCAAAGCAGAACCCTAGGAGCTGTGTGAACAAAGAATAGAAAGGGAAATTTCCCCCAGCAGCCTCAGGAGCAGCAGATTAAATCTCCACAATCAACCTGATGTATCCTGCATCGCTGGAATACCTGAATAGACGACAAATCATCGCAAAATTGAGGGGGTGGACTTGGGGTTTCCTTTTTGCATCTAATTTGTTTCTGGTTTATGTTTATCTTATTTTAGTATTTAGAGTTTATTATCATTGGTAGATTTGTTTATTGGTCTGGTTGCTCTCTTCCTTTTTTAAAATATATATAGATTTTTTTTTTGCTTTTTCTCTTTTTGTGAGTGTGTACGTATATGCTTCTATGTGATTTTGTCTGTATAGCTTTGCTTTTACCATTTGTAATAGGGTTCTTTCTGTCCGTTTTTGTTTTTCTTTTACTATACTACTTAGCACTTGTTAACATTGGTGGATTTGTTTTTTGGTTTGGTTGCTCTTTTCTTTCTCTCTTTCTTTTCTTTTTCCTTCATTTTTTTACTTATTGATTTTTAATAATTATCTTTTTTAAATTTTAATAACTTTATTTCATTTCATTTTACTTTATTTTCTTCCTTCTTTCCTTCCTTCCTTCTTTCCTTCCTTCCTTCCTTCCTTTCTTTCTTTCTTTCTCCCTTTTCTTCTGAGCCATGTGCCTGACAGGGTCTTACTGCTCCAGCCATCTGTCAGGATTGTGCCTCTGAGGTGGGAGAGCTGAGTTCAGGATATTGGTCCACCAGAGATGTCCCAGCTCCACATAATATCAAACAGCAAAAGCTCTCCCAGACATATCCATCTCAACACTAAGACACAGCTCCACTCAACGACCAGCAAGCTGCAGTGCTGGACACCTATGCCAAACAACTAGCAAGACAGGAACACAACCCCACCCATTAGCAGAGAAGCTGCCTAAAATCATAAGGTTGCAGGCACCTAAAAACACAGGACCGGACGCAGTCCTGCCCACCAGAAAGACAAGATCCAGCCCCACCCACCAGAACCCAGGCAGCAGTCCCCACCACCAGGAAGCCTACACAACCCACTGAACTAACCTTAGCCACCGGGGGCAGACACCAAAAACAACGGGAACTACGAACCGGCACCCTGAAAAACGGAGACCCCAAACACAGTAAGTTAAGCAAAAAGAAGAGAGAGAAACACACAGCATATGAAGGAGCAAGGTAAAAACCCATCAGAGCAAACAAATGAAGAGGAAATAGGCATTCTACCTGAAAAAGAATTCAGGGTAATGATAGTAAAGATGACCCAAATTTTGGAAAAAGAATAGAGAAAGTACAAGAAACGTTTAACAAGGAGCTCGAAGAACAAAAGAGCAAACAAACAATGATGAACAACACAATAAATGACACTAAAAATTCTAAAGGAGGAATCAATAGCAGAATAATGAGGCAGAAGAACAGATAAGTGACCTGGAAGATAAAATAGTGGAAACAACTACCGCAGAGCACAATAAAGAAAAAAGAATTGAGGACTGTCTCAGAGAACTCTGGGACAACAAAAATGCACCAATATTCAAATTAAGGAGTCTCAGAAGAAGAAGAGAAAAAGAAAGGGACTGAGAAAAAATTCGAAGAGATTATAGTTGAAAACTTCCCTAATATGGGAAAGGAAATAGTCAATCAACTCCAGGAAGCACAGAGAGTAACATACAGGAAAAACCAAGGAGAACCACGCCAAGACACATATTAATCAAACCACCAAAAATTAACTACAAAGAAAAAATATTAACAGCAGCAAGAGAAAAACAACAAATAACATACAAGGGAATCCCCATAAGGTTAAGAGCTGATCTGTCAGCAGAAACTCTGCAAGCCAGAAGGAGGTGGCAGAACATATTTAAAGTGATGAAAGGGGAAAACCTACAACCAAGATTACTCTACCCAGCAAGGATCTCATTCAGATTCAATGGAGAAATTAAAAGCTTTACAGACAAGCAAAAGCTAAAAGAATTCAGCATCACCAAACCAGCTTTGCAACAAATGCTAAAGGAACTTCTCTAGGCAGGAAACACAAGAGAAGGAAAAGACCTACAATAACAAACTCAAAACAATGAAGAAAATGGTAATAGGAACATACATATCGATAATTACCTTAAATGTAAATGGATTAAATGCTCCAACCAAAAGACACAGACTGGCTGAAAGGATACAAAAACAAGACAGATATATATGCTGCCTACAAGAGACCCACTTCAGACCTAGGGACACATACAGACTGAAAGTAAGGGGATGGAAAAAGATATTCCATGCAAATGGAAATCAAAAGAAAGCTGGGGTGAAAATTCTCATATCAGACACAATAGACCTTAAAATAAAGACTATTACAAGAGACAAAGAAAGACACTACATAAAGATCAAGGGATCAATCCAAGAAGAAGATATGAAAACTGTAAATATTTATGCACCCAACATAGAAGCACATCAATACATAAGGCAAATGCTAACAGCCATAAAAGGGGAAATCGACAGGAACACAATCATAGTAGGGGACCTTAACACCTCACTTTCACCCATGGACAGATCATCCAAAATGAAAATAAATAAGGAAACACAAGCTTTAAATGATACGTTAAACAAGATGGACTTAATTGATATTTATAGGACATTCCATCCAATAACAACAGAATACACTTTCTGCTCAAGTGCTCATGGACATTCACCAGGATAGATCATGTCTTGGGACAAAACTCAAGCCTTGGTAAATTTAAGAAAATTGAAATCGTATCAAGTATATTTTCCAAACACAATGCTATGAGACTAGATATCAACTACAGGAAAAAATCTGGAAAAATAAAAACACATGGAGGCTAAACAATACACTACTAAATACCCAAGAGATCACTGAAGAAAACAAAAAGTACTTAGAAACGAAAGAAAATGAAAACACGATGACCCAAAACCTTTGGGAGGCAGCAAAAGCAGTTCTAAGAGGGAAAGAGCAATAAAAGCGTACCTCATGAAACAAAAAACATCTCAAACAAACAACCTAACCTTACATCTAAAGCAATTAGAGAAAGAAGAACAAAAAAAGCCAAAAGTTAGCAGAAGGAAAGAAATCATAAATACCAGATGAGAAATAATTGCAAACGATATGAAGGTAGCAATAGCAAAGATCAATAGAACTAAAAGCTGGTTCTTTGAGAAGATAAATAAAATTGATAACCCATTAGCCAGACTCATCAAGAAAAAAAGGGAGAAGACTCAAATCAATAGAATTAGAAATGAAAAAGGAGACGTAACAACTGACACTGCAGAAATACAAAGTTCATGAGAGACTACTACAAGCAACTATATGCCAATACAATGGACAACCTGGAGGAAATGGACAAATTCTTAGAAAAGCACAACTTTCCATTACAGAAACAGGAAGAAATAGAAAATATAAGCAGACCAATCATGAGCACTGAAAAGGAGACTGTGATTAAAAATCTTCCAACTGGGCTTCCCTGGTGGCACAGTGGTTGACAGTCCGTCTGTCGATGCAGGTGACACAGGTTCGTGCTCCAGTCCGGGAAGATCACACATGCCGCGGAGCAGCTGGGCCCGTGAGCCATGGCCGCTGAGCCTGCGCGTCCGGAGCCTGTGCTCTGCAACGGGAGAGGCCACAACAGTGAGAGGCCCGTGAACCGCAAAAAAAAAAAATCTTCCAACAAACAGAAGCCCAGGACCAGATGGCCTCACAGGCAAATTCTATCAAGCATTTAGAGAAGAGCTAATATCTATCCTTCTTCAAAGTCTCCCAAAGTATAGCAGAGGGAGGAACACTCCCAAACTCATTCTACAAGGCCACCATCACCTTGATACCAAAACCAAACATGTCACAAAGAAAGAAGACTACAGGCCAATATCACTGATGAACACAGATGCAGAAATCCTCAACAAAATACTACTAAACAGAATCCAACAGCACATTAAAAGGATCATACACCATGATCAAATGGGGTTTACCCCAGGAATGCAAGGATTCTCTAATATATGCAAATCAATCAATGTGATACACCATACTAACAAATTGAAGGAGAACAACCATATAATCATCTCAATAGATGCAGAAAAAGCTTGTGACAAAAATTCAACACCCATTTATGATAAAAACCCTCCAGAAAGTAGGCATAGAGGGAACTTACCTCAACATAATAAAGGCCATACATGACAAACCCACAGCCAACATCATTCTCAATGGTGAAAAACTGAAACCATTTCGTCTAAGATCAGGAACAAGACAAGGTGGCCCACTCTCACTACTGTTATTCAACATAGTTTTGGAAGTTTTAGCCACAACAATCAGAGAAGAAAAGAAATCCAAATTGGAAAAGAAGAAGTAAAGTTGTCACTGTTTGCAGATGACATGATACTATACATAGAGAATCCTAAAGATGCTACCAGAAAACTACTATAGCTAATCAATGAATTTGGTAAAGTAGCAGGATACAAAATTAATGCATGGAAATCTCTTGCATTCCTATATAGTAATGATGAAAAATTTGAAATAGAAATTAAGGAAACACTCCCATTTATCATTGCAAGAAAATGAATCAAATACCTAGGAATAAACCTACCTAAGGAGACAAAAGACCTGTATGCAGAAAACTATAAGACACTGATGAAAGAAATTAAAGATGATACAAACAGATGGAGAGATATACCATATTCTTGGATTGGAAGAATCAACATTGTGAAAATGACTATACTACCCAAAGCAATCTACAGATTCAATACAATCCCTATCAAACCACCAATGGCATTTTTCACAGAACAAGAACAAAAAAATTCACAGTTTGTTTGGAAACACAAAAGACCCCGCATAGCCAAAGCAATCTTGAGAAAGCAAAATGGAGCTGGAGGAATCAGGCTCCTGGACTTCAGACTATACTAGAAAGCTACAGTAATCAAGACAGTATGGTACTGGCACTAAAACAGGAATATAAATCAATGGATCAGGATAGAAAGCCCAGAGATACTCCCACGTGCCTATGGTTACCTTATTTTTGATAAAGGAGGCAAGAATATACAATGGAGAACAGACAGCCTCTTCAATAAGTGGTGCTGGGAAAGCTGGACAGCTACATGTAAAAGAATGAAATTAGAACACTCCCTAACACCATACACAAAAATAAACTGAAAATAGATTAAAGACTTAAATGTAAGGCCAGACACTATCAAACTCTTAGAGGAAAACATAGGCAGAACACTCTATGACATAAATCACAGCAAGATCCTTTTTGACCCACCTCCTAGAGAAATGGAAATAAAAACAAAAATAAGCAAATGGGACCTACGGAAACTTAAAAACTTTTGCACAGCAAAGGAAACCATAAACAAGATGAAAAGACAACCCTCAGAATGGGAGAAAATATTTGCAAATGAAGCAACTGACAAAGGATTAACCTCCAAAATTTACAAGCAGCTTTTGCAACTCAATATCAAAAAAAAAAAAAAAAACAAACAAACAACCCAGTCCAAAAGTGGGCAGAAGACCTAAATAGACATTTCTCCAAAGAAGATATACAGATTGCCAACAAACACATGAAAGGATGCTCAACATCACTAATCATTAGAGAAATGCAAGTCAAAACTACAATGAGATATCACCACACACCTGTCAGAATGGGCATCATCAAAAAATCTACAAACAATAAATGCTGGAAAGGGTGTGGAGAAAAGGGAACCCTCTTTCACTGTTGGTGGGAATGTAAATTGTTACAGTCACTATGGAGAACAGTATGCAGGTTCCTTCAAAAACTAAAAATAGAACTACCATATGATTGCAATCCCACTACTGGACATAGACCCTGAGAGAACCATAAATCAAAAAGAGTCATGTACCACAATTGTTCATTGCAGCACTATTTACAATAGCCGGAACATGGAAGCAACCTAAATGTCCATTGACAGATGAATGGATAAAGAAGATGTGGCACATATATACAATGGAATATATCTCAGCCATAAAAAGTAAGGAAATTTGAGTTATTTGTAATGAGGGAGATGTACCTAGAGTCTGTCATACAGAGTGAAGTAAGTCGGAAAGAGAAAAACAAATACCGTATGCTAACACATTGTATGGAATCTAAAAAAAAAAAAAAAAAAGTGGTTCTGAAGAACCTAGGGGCAGGACGGGAATAAAGACGCAGATGTAGAGAATGGACTTGAGGGCACAGGGATGGGGAAGGGTAAGTTGGGACAAAGTGAGAGAGTGGCATGGACTTATAAATACTACCGAATGTAAAATCGATAGCTAGTGGGAAGCAGCTGCATAGCACAGGGAGATCAGCTCGGTGCTTTGTGACCACCTAGAGGGGTGGGATATGGAGGGTGGGAGGGAGTCGTGAGGGGGGAGGAGATATGGGGATATATGTATAGCTGATTCACTTTGTCATAAAGCAGAAACTAACACACCATTGTGAAGCAATTATACTCCAATAAAGATGTTAAATAATAAAACTAAAAAAATAGATTAAAAAACTAAAACTATAGTTTCCGTATGATCCAGCAACCCACTCCTTAGCATATTTCCAGACAAAACTGTAATTCAAAAAGACACATGCACCCCTATGTTCATAGCAATACTATTCACAATAGCGAGCTTCCCTGGTGGCACAGTGGTTGAGAGTCCGCCTGCCGATGCAGGGGACCCGGGTTCGTGCCCCGGTCCGGGAAGATCCCACATGCCTCGGAGCAGCTGGGCCCGTGAGCCATGGCCGCTGAGCCTGCGCGTCCGGAGCCTGTGCTCCGCAACAGGAGAGGCCACAACAGTGAGATGCCCGCGTACCGCAAAGAAAGAAAACAAAAAACAAAAACAAAAACTATTCACAATAGCCAAGACATGGAAACAACCTAAATGCCCATCGACAGATGAATGGATAAAGAAGATGTGGTACATATATACAATGGAATACAGCTCAGCCATAAAAAAGAATGAAATAATGCCATTTGCAGCAACATGGATGGACCTAGATATCATCATACTAAGTGAAGTAAGTCAGAAAGAGAAAGACAAATACCATATGATATGAGTTACATGTGGAATCTAAAATATGACGCAAATGAACTTATCTACAAAACAGACTCACAGATATAAACTTGTGGTTACCAAGGGGGAGAGTGGAGGGACTGGATGGATTGGGAGTGTGGGATTAGCAGATGCAAACTATTAAACATAAAATGGGTAAAAAAACAGGTCCTACTGTATAGCACAGGGAACTATATTCAATATCCTGTGATAAACCATAATGGAAAAGAATATTAAAAAGAATGTATATATATATATATATATATATGTATGTATGTATAATGGAATCACTGCTGTACAGCAGAAATTAACACAACATTATAAATCAACTATACTTGAATAAAAAAAACACTCATAGATACAGAGAACAGATTGGTGGTTGTCTGAGGCAAGGGTGGAGGGTGAAAGAAAAGGGTTAAGGGAGTCAAAGTTACAAACTTCCAGTTATAAAAAATAAGTCATAGGGATGTAATGTACAGCATGGTGGCTAATATTGTACTGCATATTTGAAAATTGCTAAGAGAGTACATCTTAAAAGTTCTCATCACAAGGGACTTCCCTGGTGGTCCAGTGGCTAAGAGTTTGTGCTCCCAATACAGGGATAGGTGTGATATTAAAAGAATATGCTCAAGGACAGGAATAAAGACAGAGACGTAGAGAATGGACTTGAGGACACAGGGAGGGGGAAGGGTAAGTTGGGACAAAGTGAGAGAGTGGCATGGACATATATACACTACCAAATGTAAAATAGATAGCTAGTGGGAAGCAGCCACATAGCACAGGGAGATCAGCTCAGTGCTTTGCATCTACCTAGAGGGGTGGGATAGGGAGGGTGGGAGGGAGGGAGACACAAGAGGGAGGGGATATGAGGATATACATGTGCATATAGCTGATTCACTGTTATACAGCAGAAACTAACACAACATTGTAAAAAAATTATACTCCAATAAAGATGTTAAAAAAAAATTATTGTAGCAAACCCCTTTTGGAAGAAAGTAGATACAGACATTTACCTGGTCATATCTGCAGACTACCTCTAGATGCACAGCTATATTTTCTCAGGCTTGTGCCAAAGACCCAGTGGTGGGTGGAGTAGGAGAATGAGTCACCACCAGGATAGTCATCCAAAGAAAATTCTGTGCCAGGAGTGAGCAAACCATCGACTGGGAAGTGATGCAGAAGGTCCAAGAGCCAAAAGAGTTTAATTGAGCTAGGACTCAAACTGGAACAGTCAAGCGGACAGAAAGCCAGAGAAACAGAGTCTAGGTCCAAACCAGGCAGTCAGAGATGAGATCAAGATCCGAGAACTTAAGGACAATATAGAAACTGAACTTAACACAACCCAGCAGAACCCTGCCAAACAATAGGCAAGGACCCCTAGTACCTTAATTGAAAATCTAAAAAGTATTGTTACACAATGCAGCTTTTATTTGAACACTAAAAGTAGCCCTAATTTTTTTACAAGCGTGGCTAACGGAAAAGAATTCTTCTTCTTGTAGAGATTTTTTTAAAAAATTAACATAGCAGTGGTAGTTGAAAACAAAACCTTGAAGATCAATTTTTGTCATAGAATGAAGAATTACCCTCTGTTCTATGGTGTTCGATAAATCAATGGAGAAAAGAATACTGTTTAATATTAAATAACTCCGATGGCAATGAAATTCAAAATAGTCACTTTTCTTTGAGAAAGTAAGGTTGGTTTGTTTCTTTGTTTTAATTCCCCAGTGTCAGCACTGTGACTCAAATTCAGGGGACCCCTCAATACACATTTGACAAGTAAATGAAGGACAGTTTTGTGTGTCTGGCCCATAAAGCCTTCCTTTGTCCTCATTTCTCAGTGAAATTATAATCTCTTTCTAATCTGAAATTTCTTCAAAACTATATCAAAAGTGAATTTTTCACTCTGAAATTTCTGTATAAAACTAATCAGGGCAGAAAGATTGGATTCCATGAAATTTGTTTCTAAAATGGCTCAATAGAAAAAGAAATGTTTCATAGGGATGTGCTTTAAGCTTCAATCTTTAGCGATGATTCATTCCAGTTTCAGAACATACACCTGCAATGTTGGCACCTTGGACAGAAACTGCTGCTTCAGAATCTGTCACTCTATTGCTCCTTACGCTAGACTCAACAAGAGGTGGAATTACTGGTATAAATAACTATTACATGGGACTACAGTAATTAGAAAGCTGTTGGTTTGTAATTGACAGTTCATTTCAGTTCTTTCATAGTCAGCGAAGACATAAAATGAAAATGATTTCACATTTGACAGGTTAGGTTGTTTCTTGTTAATAGAGTGTAATAACACAGAAGGGCAATATTTGGATAAGCTAAGAGGTATATAAGGGGCCTGCATTTGTTCATTAATACATTTTATAACAAATGTAGATCTTGCAGGAAAAACTACTCTGCAGTGAAAACAAATTATTTGTTAGAGGTAATTGTTTCAAGAAGCCAACAACTGTCAGATTGAATTTCTACTCTTTCAATCTGCTTTTCTGCAGATCTTCCTAAAACCTCATTCTTTAAAAAAATAATAATAATAATTACTCAACTCAGTGAGAAGGAAAATGTTTCACTGTGGGTAGTTTAGACCTGGAAAGAAATAGAAAACAGGTTATTTTCATGGCAGGCCTTTGTTTAAGAAACAAATTCTTAAAATATTTGTGAAGAAACACATTACTCTTAGACACCAATCAGAAATCAACATGTCAGGAACTGTCACTTCCTGCCAAGATGGAGTAACAGGGACCAGTTTACCCTTCCACCTTAAACAACTAGAAGACCAAACAAAATATATGGAAAAAAATGATTTTCAGACATTGGACAACAGGCGTCATGAGACTTGATCCCTGGGAAAAGAGAAACAGATAAGTCCTAGAAGAAGTTCCAGGCTGCAGCACAGAGCATGTGTGACCCAGACAGAGATCAATGGTATCACTGGATTGAGGAGACAGAGATTAAAATACAGGGAGGCCAAGGAAGCTAGAGTGTGTAGGAGAAGCTCCCCAAAGACAAGAGAGCTGCAAAGAGAGAATGCAGAGGGGTCTATTCCAATCTTGACAATTACAATGTGACTATTTCAGCATGCATGAAACGAAACTGCCCCAGGCCAGGCAAAGAACCAATAGACCAAACGATTCCTTGAACTCACACAGGGCTGGGAATATTTCGTGTTCCCACCAGCCAGAATGGAAAGATGTCCTAATAGGCAAGGTATTGTGTAAAGCCTTCAGAAAGGTATCACCTCAG
The DNA here is from genome assembly GCF_964270905.1 of Leucopleurus acutus. NCBI lineage: Eukaryota > Metazoa > Chordata > Mammalia > Artiodactyla > Delphinidae > Leucopleurus > Leucopleurus acutus. The sequence continues at coordinate 125,164,290 of NC_139143.1, forward strand.
TAGTGAAACTAAATTATACCTAGACTAAATACAGCTTTTGGTCTGCCCTAGTAATGGTTAAAAGCAAGCCTCAAAAGGATCACACTTTTTTTTTTTGCGGTACACGGGCCTCTCACTGTTGTGGCCTCTCCCGTTGCGGAACACAGGCTCCGGACGCACAGGCTCAGCGGCCATGGCTCACAGGCCCAGCCGCTCCACGGCATGGGATCACACTTATTTTAAGTAACTTAACTTCATACAAGAACAAAGTCTGACACCATTGAAAGGAATATAACCAAAGCTAGCACCCAATGACATAAAATTCCCAAAGTCTGGCACCCAATCAAAAAATGCCAGTAATACGTTTACCAGAGAGAAAGGGGGCTGGGAGGTGGTCAACTGGGGTGAAGGGGATCAACTGTACAGTGACGAATGGTAACTTGACTTTTGAGGGTGATCACTTTGTAGTGTATACAGATGTCGAATTACAATGTTGTACACCTGAAACTTACATAATAAAATAAATAGTACTATATGACACACAGTCAGAAGAAAAATCAAACAATAGAAACAGATCCAGAAATTATAGAGATGATGGGATTAGCAGAGAAGGACATTAAAATAATTATATAACGACACTTCTCATATCTCTTTCTTCGTGGTCCTCAAATTGTTTCACACCTTCTCATTCTCTAGTTGCCCCAAAGCTCTCCCTCATCACCTCCTAGCCCACATGGTCTGTCTCTTCTCCCCACACCCCCCACCCCCAATTTACCCTCCCTGCCAATTCTCTGGTTCTAAATCACAAAAATCTAAGAACAAGTCAACTCTAGACAGGGGAATACAGAGGGCTGGGGCAGGGCAGTGAGCCTGGAAACATTCTCATAATTTTAGCCTCTGTTCGTACAGATCCAAGTGGAGACAGTGAGTGTTTTTCTGAGGTCAAGTGAGGTTTACTATTTTCTCTCGCAGTCCAGTCAGCACTCCGTGGCCTTAGCTTTGCTCAAAGATCCAGGCAGAAACAGTGGTAAAAAATTGTTTTGGATTTTAATACAATTTAACCCCCAGTGGAAGAGCAGGTACGGTTAAGCCCAAATCAGGGTGGCAGAAATGCTTTCTCAAGTGGGAAAAGGAGGGACTGACAAACCTGCGTTTGGGAAATATCAGCTCTGCCCACCACCCCCATGTTAGCTCCACATGTAGAAGGTAATGTTTTTAGACCCAAGTCAGGGGCTCTTGGGGTCTTCCTGCCTCAGTGGAGCTTAGGCCCATACACATAAGGCAGGAAGAGTTAGCCTTCAGTTCAAGGTAGCAACTGAAATGTTCTTCTTGTTTCCTATCCGTGCCAAGCCTAGGTGAGATTTTTAATTAGGTAAAAACTGAAAACCTCTCCCTCCCATAAAAGCACCCTTTTCCTTTCTTCTAATAGCTGTATCTTTGTCCCAAGTGTTCATATTCCCACAAGTTCCCATTCTTGTTCCTAGATGGCTGTTGGAATAAACTCCACTATGATAGGGACAGATAGCAGGTTAATCCCTATGTAGAGATGGGCCTTTCCCTTCTTCACAAAGCCTTTCTACACACATAGCACTCATCCCCACAACAATTTGTGACATGGACATCATTATTACTGTTTTACACTTAAAGAAAAAGGTTCAAATCTATTAAATGAAGACAGAGCCAGGCTTCAGGGCAGAGGATCCCAGACATGAGTTGGAAAGCTAGCATTTGCTTTCTGTCCCTGCAGTTACAACCTGTGACAAATCAGTTAAGTACTCTGAGCCCTCTTTTCTGAAGAAGGCAGAAGGTTGTCTGCTTCACAGTTTTGTTGCCAGGATTACATTTTTAATTCAGGCAAGAGGCTTGGCAAACATCAGCAAATGCCACTTTGGAGCCCGTTGGAGGTCACAGGTCACAGGGTCAGTAGGGTCCTCAGTAGGGTAGTCAGTACTACTGACTCAGTAGTCAGTAGGGTCTTGAATCTGCCTGTGACACTGACAGGCTGGTACAGAGCTGGGTGGGTGTGGCCTGGAGCTCTGCTCCTAGCGTGGGATTCCATCCACCTCTCTCTTTACGGGACAGGCACGAGCTCATCCTTGAGAGGGGAAAAGAACACCTGGGTTCACGCAGCTGGCAGCGTAAGCATAGATGCCAACTGGTTAGGAGTGGGAGGAAACGAGCTGCCCCAAACCTGGAAGCCTTGGAGGACCAGGTGCTAAGGGCCCAGCTAATTCAGGTCACACAGCTCTGAATCAGTCTCCAAAGCAACTCAAGGAACTAATCGCACTGCCTGTCTCCACAATAAAATATCGGTAAAGACTCATGCATACTACAAATCATTGATGATTTATACTGACATTCCTGTTCTACATTTAAAACTGGTCCTTGGAACTAGCCACGAAGCATACAAAATGAGATAAATGGGTGTTTGGAGATAAAAGTAACCCCTCAGTCCCAACTTCTGCTCTTGCTGCCCTGGGCTTTAGAAGCTTGATAACATCAGGTTTGTATCTGTTGTTGTTAATCTTTTGGGCTCATTAACCCCTTTGAGAATGAGGCAAGCTATTGACTCTCAAGCCTGGAAAAGCACATATATACATATGCCCCCCCCAAAATTGCATATAATTCCAAGGGATTCCAGGTAGATCCCAAGTTTCAAATCCTGTGAGATAGTTAACTAGACCCCTTCTATTAGAAGAAAACTGAGTCCCAAAGGAGTCAACTAATTTTCCCAAGGTAGTGAATTGATTAACAGAAATGTGAACCCAGATCCTGTGACTCCAAATGCAATGCTTTTCATACCGCCCACTCAGGTTTACCTCAGCGCTCCACAAACAACCCAACCATAGATTGGGCTCTACTGCCATCTCACTTCCCAGGTGCTTTAGAAAGGTGAGAGTCACCTGTAGGCAGTGACTGCATCTATCACTTTCTGTGGGTACAATCACTCAAATTCCTGGCATTGGTTTATTTATTTACAAATATTTCCTAAGCCTCACCTACGGGCCTGGCACTATAGGCTTCAGGGATACAGAGCTGAAGAAATATACATATGTATCATCACTGCCAGCATGGAGCTTACGATCCAGTTTGCTACCTCACCTCTGAAAGGTAGCAAACCCCTAAAATGGTCATTTGTTTCTATAGCACTCTGTATATTATAAGAAAAGTTATAAAATAGCCATAACTTTCAACACTGAAATGTGTGTGTGCACATGTATTTTATATGTGTATATTATATATATAGTCAATAAGCTTTGAGCTAGTTCACTGACATATATATGTTAACTTAAAACAGATGTTGTTGGTAATTAATGGTAAAATGTGATTGATGGGTTGGTTAGATATTTTTTTTAATTCTCAAAAGTAAACTAATTGGCTTGACCTCACTGGAAAATATAATTTAAAAGACATTTTGAACAACTTGTCCTCATGATTCTAGACTCTCTACAAATTTATTATTCAATAACTCTATGACATTATGATCACACGTTACTCGAAAATATTGTTTTTGAGAGTGGTGTGGAAGGAAAATGGCATGCTTGAACGGGGTAATCGCACTCCACTGCCAGCTGGAATCTTTTGGAAATTAAAAAAGCTGTTAGCTCAGTTTCATTTTTAATTGATCAAGACACACTAGGTTGCCACAGTAACCAAAATTCCAGAGACTTAAGACAATACAAGTTTATTTCTTGTTCAGACAGAGTCCATGGCTGGTGCAGAGTACTCTCCAGGGCACCTGGTCCCCATGTGTTGGCTGGGTACTCCTGGCTGCTTCAGTGTAATGGCATCTCCATCTCAACATGTATCTCCACAACTGCCAAAGTGAAGGGAAGGGAGCGCACGCAAACACACCCGACTCGTAAATATTTCCCCCCCAGACGGCCCCTTGCCTCATGTTTCATTGGCAATAGCAGGCCACATCGCCACACCTAGCTTCCCAAGGAACAGTCCCGCCCATGTGGCCAGAGAGAAAAAGTAAGAATTAGATGCCAGTGCACAGAAGTAATATCTACCATGCATAGCTGCAGACGTAACATGATTCCACAAATAGTTTTCAATGTGGAAAGTTTAACTGAAACTATTTTTCTTTGTTTTGCTAAAGTAAGGAAGATAATATATCAGCTTTTTTAAAAAATTTTAACGTTTAGTAGTATGTTATGTTAAGTGACTGTCCACACGTGGAATGTCATATTTTACTTATTTCTAATGTTTCCATTAGATTAAGTCTAGATTAGAGAAGCCACCACGTCGTATTCATTCTGAAGTAAAACTCACAGATTCACACAGCATGTGCCCAAAGTCAAAATCTAGTGGTCACATGTGAGTGTCAATTCTCTGTCTGGTTTCCAAGTCTAATTTCACTCCCACTCACCAGGGATTGGATTAACCTTTGGGGACTGCTTGCCATTCCAGGGATAATATGCCCATCTCAGAAGGTTAACATGATCAGCAAATTAAATAATAAAGATGAAAATGTTGTTAAATCTCTAAATCAAAAGTATTGTATTATTTAAAATATGTGTAATTTGAAATATGCATAATTAGACTTGGCAAAAAGAAAAAAAACCCTGCCCTAAATTTATATTCCAAATAACATGTCAGTCAAAATAGCTGATTTAGCTCTTACATCATAATATCCAGAGATATGAAAAAGAGTTTTGGTAGGGTTTTTGATAATGTTAGATTATTGCTTAGTTTCTAATCTTATTATCAACTGGGCATATCCACTCAAGTTCTTAAAGAACCCTAATGAGTATCATTTATGGAATCCCTTCTATGAAATCACTCTCATTTTTGGCTCCCAGAAAAACGCATGAGGTGGTCCAAAGTGCAAAATCACCCAAATTAAACCCATCTGCTGATACTAACATAATAGCGTTTACCTGGATTTTAAAGGGAAAAACAATCAGGGTTTTACGTAAATACATCTTATTCTAGAAATGAGAAGGGCATGCGTTCATGTTAACCAGACTGTTTGGCTTTACATTTAATGTCCACATATGTGAATTGTCTTGTTACATAAAATCTCATTTTAAAACTAAATATTTGTCTAATGTCACTATGTTTAATAATAGATTCAAGCAAAAATGAGAAGGAGAAAGAGAGGAGAAGGGGAAGAAGGAAAAAGGGAGGAGGAGGAAGAAATAAAAACAGTTTGAGATGTGGCGAGTAATCAGTCTGATGGATAAACTCCTATTTGAAGTGTATATATGTGTAATCTTATCACCAGATATACGTAGAAATTTCTTTCCCGGACACTAATATTGAAAATATTCTTATCCTAGTAAGGAACAATGCAACAAGCCAAAAACAAAATCCCAGAACAACAGAAAACGTTATAACTATCTGAAATAACTCATTACCAATATTATTTAAGGTAAGAAGGTAATTTTCTTCCATAAAATGCCCTCTCCACCTCTTCCCATTTTGCCCTCCTAACTGGACAGGACAATGTTCCAGAATGAAGTTTCCTTTCTGGAACAGCATTTCTTTTTCAGTTGGAATATAGTTGAAGTACAGTATTATGTTAGTTTCAGGTGTACTACATAATTACTTGACATTTGCATACATTATGAAGTGATCACCACAATGTCTAGTAACCATCTGTCCCAATACAAAGTTATTACAATATTATTGACCATATTCCTTATGCTGTACATTACATCCCTGTGACTTATTTATTATATAACTGGAAGTTTGTACCTCTTAATCCCCTTCACCTATTTCCTCACCCTTCAGCCCCCCTCCCCTCTGGCATTCACCTATTTGTTCTTTGTATCCATTAGTCTTTTTTTCATTTTGTTTGTTTGTTTTCTTTTGTTTACTTTTTATTTTATATTGGAGTACAGTTGATTAACAAAATTGTGTTAGCTTCAGGTGTACCACAAAGTGATTCAGTTATGCATATACATATACTATTCTTTTTCAAATTCTTTTTCCCAATTAGGTTGTCACAGAATACTGAGCAGAGTTCTCTGTGCTATATAGTAGGTCCTTGTTGGTTATCCATTCTAAATACAGCAGTGTGTACAGACTTAGGGAGTTTGGAATTGACATGTTTTGTTTTTTTTAGACTACACACATATGAGATCATTCAGTATTTGTCTGATTTATGTTAGCATAATACCCTGTAGATCCATCCATGCTGTCACAAGTGGCAAGATTTAACTTTTTATGGCTAAGGAATATTTGTGTGTGTGTGTGTGTGTGTGTGTGTGTGTACGTGTGTGTTCTCACATCTTCTTTATCCATTTATCTATTGATGGACACTTAGGTTGCTTCCCTAACTTGGCTATTGTAAATAATGCTGCAGTAAACATAGGGGTTCAGGAAAATACCCACTTTAGGCAAATACCCATGAGTGAAATTTCTGGATTATATAGTAGTTCTATTTTTAATTTTTTGAGGAAACTTCATAAGGTTTTCCATAGCGGCTGCACCAATCTACAATCCCATCAACAGAGCACAGGGGTTCCATTCAATCCACATTCTCACCAACACATTTTATTTGTTAGTGTTTCTTTGGTTTTGGGGTTTGGGTTTTTGGGGGGGTTTTTTGTTTGGTTTTTTGTTTGGTTTGGTTTTTTGATGATAGCCATTCTTACAGGTGTGAGGTGATATCTCATTGTGGTTTTGATTTGCATTTCCCTGATGATTAGCGATGTTGAGCATCTTTTCATGTGTCTGATGGCCTTCTATATGTCTTCTTTGAAAAAAATTGATGCAAGTCCTCTGCCCATTTTTTATTCAGGTTGTTTGGGTTTTTTTGATGTTGGGTTGTATGAGTTCTTTATATATTTTGGATATTAACCCCTTATTGAATATATCATTTATAAATATCTTCTCCCATTCAGTAGGCTGACTTTAAGTTTTGTTGATACTTTCTTTTGTCGTGCAAAGCTTTTTAGACCCATTTGTTTATTTTTGCTTTTGTTTCCCTTGCCTGAGGAGACATATCCAAAAAATATATTGCTAAGACCAACGTCAAACAGTATACTGACTATGTTTTTTTGTTTTTTGGGTTTTTTTTTTTTTGCTGTACACGGGCCTCTCACTGTTGCGGCCTCTCCCGTTGCGGAGCACAGGCTCCGGATGCTCAGGCTCAGCGGCCTTGGCTCACGGGCCCAGCCGCTCCGCGGCATGTGGGATCCTCCCGGACCGGGGCACGAACCCGTGTCCCCTGAATCGGCAGGCAGACTCTCAACCACTGCGCCACCAGGGAAGCCCCTGACTATGTTTTCCTTCTTCTTTCTCTTTTTTGTATGTGTATCTATTACAGGTTTTTGGTTTGTGGTTACCAGGACATTCATATATAACAACGTATAAATACATGTGATTATTCTAAGTTGATGATCTCTTAAGTTTGAACACATTCTAACAACCCAGCATTTTTACTCACCCCACCATGTTTAACGTGTTTGACATCATATTTTACATCTTTTTGCTTTGTGTTTCCTTTAACTACTTATTATCGATATAGATGATTTTACTACTTTTGCCTTTTAACCTTTCAACCAGCTTTATAAGTGGTTGATTTACTACCTTTACTGAATATTTACCTTTACCAATGAGGTTTTTCCTTTCATAATTTTCATATTTCTAGTTGTGTCCTTTTCTTCTCTGCTTAGAGAAGTCCCTTTAACACTTCTTGTAAAACCAGTTTAGTGGTGCTGAACTCTTTTAGCTTTCGCTTACCTGTAAAACCCTTTATCTCTCCCTCAAATCTGAATGGTGGCCTTGCCACCACTAATCACACTGAATGATTAGAGTATTCTTGATTGTAGGTTCTTTCATTACTTTGAATGTATCTACCATTCTGGTCTGCAAACCCTCTGTTGAAAGGAAGCTGATGGTCTTAATGGATATTCCCTTGTACATTGCTTGTTTCTTTTCTCTTGCTGCTTTTAAGAATCTCTCTTATTTTTGTCATTTTAATTATAATGTGCCTTGGTGGGGATTTCTTTGGGTTGATCCTGTTTAGGACTCTTAGTGCTTCCTGGACCTGGATGTCTGTTCCCTTTCCAAGGTTAGGAAAGTTTTCAGCTATTATTTCTTCAGATAAGTTCTCTGCCCCTTTCTCTCTCTCTCTTCTCCTTCTGGGATGTCTACAATGCAGATGGGAGTACACTTGATGTTATCTCAGAAGTCTCAAACTATCTCCATTTCTTTTCATTCTTTTTTCTCTTTCTGTTCAGCTTGGATGATTTCTATTATTTTGTCTTCCAGAGCACTGATCATTCCTCTGCATCATCTAATCTACTGTAGATTCCTTCTAGTACATTTTTTATTTCACTTATCATATTCTTTAGCTGCTTTGTCCTTTATATTTTCTAACTCTTTGCTGAAATTCTCACTGTGTTCACCCATTCTTCTCCCCAGTTCATTGAGCATCTTTATGACCATTGCCTTGAACTCCTTATTGGGTAGATTGCTATCTCCTCTTTGTTTACTTCTTTTTATGAGGTTTCATCTTGTTCTTTTGTTTGGAACATACTCCTCTGTCTCCTCATTTTGCCTAATTCTCTGTGTTTATTTCTATGTATAGGTAGGTTGGTTATGTTTCCCAAAATTGAAGAAGTGGCTTTTCGTAGGAGATGTCCTATGGGGCCCAGCAGCATACTCCACTCTGGTCATCAGAGCTATATGCGTAGGGGACCCCTCTGTGGGTTGTATAGTCCCTTTTGTTGTGGTGGGGGCAACTACTGTATGTATACTGGTGGGCGGGGCTGGTGCCTAGCCCTGTTGGTTGCCAGGCCCTGCTTCGTGCAGTGGCTGCTAGCCCACTAGTGGGCAGGGCTGGGTCCCAGCACCACTGGCTGTGCAGCTCACGGGGTCTGAGGCTGATGCCAACTTGCTGGTGGATGGGGCCATGTTCCAGTAAGTTGGGTGCATGCCTGGAAGGTGGCAGATGGGGCCAGGGCTGGTGCCAGCCCACTAGTAGGCAAGGCAGTGTCCCAGGGCTGCTGGCTGTGCAGCCTTTGCATGGGGTAGGGGTCTTAGCTTCCACCAGCTGTTGGGTGAGTAAGCCCCAGATGCCAATAGGCTAGAGGGAAGACTCCAAAATGGAGTTTGTCAGCACCAGTGTCCTTGTGGTAGAATGAGCTCCCAAAAATGGGTCCTGCCAGAGTCTATATCCCCTAAGGGAGTCCCAGTTGCCTCCTGCCTCTCCAGGAGGTTCTCCAAGATCAGCAAGTCAGTTTGACGCAGGCTCCTTTCAAATTTCTGCCTCTACCCTGGGTCTCAGAGCATGCGAGATTTTGTGTGCGCCCTTTAAGATCAGAGTCTCTGTTTCCTATAGCCACCTGGCTCTCCCATATGCAAAGCCAGGTGTTCTAGGGGCTCATCCTTCCAGAGCAGAACCTCCAGGCTGGGCGACCCCATGTGGGACTCAGGCCCCTCACTCCTTGAGGAAAACCTCTGCAATTGTGATTACCCTCCCATTTGTGGGTCACCCACCCCAGGGGTGTGGGTCTTGATTGTAGTGTGTCTCTCTCCCTCCTACGTATCTCATTGTGGTTCCTTCTTTATATCTTTAGTTGTGGAAAATCTTTCCTGCTAGTCTTCAGGTCGTTCTCGTGGATAGTTGCTCTGTAAGTAGTTGTAATCTGGTGTTCCCAGCGAAGGAGGTGAGCTCAGGGTCTTCCTACTCTGCCATCCTGGCCACCCACCCTTGCACAGCCTTTCTTGTCTCTCTGTTTCCTACTAGATGTAAGCTTCTGAATGTGTTTTCATTCAGCCTTGTTATAAGAAGATCCATTCTGTATCAAACCAAAGAAACCAAATCTATACAGTGGCATGACATTACCATTCAACGTTCCATCAGGAAACATCATCTTAAAAGTTGATTATCACTCAAGAAGAATAAACACTAAATTTTTTTTTAAATAATGCATAGTCCAGACTGAACTTGGAATCCTGAAAAACCAATGGAATGTTTCCTAAATATGTTTTTAATTTTGGTTACCAGAATACAATAGCATCTTACTAATGAGGCACATTTTTTCTGTAATCTATATGTGGAAACTCAGTTTTGTGAAATACTTTGACTCATCAGCTCTTTTTCTCCTTAGTATTTTTTGTAAAAGAAACACTGCACATATACACATACATAATGAGTAGCCAAAAATTGGTTCTGGCCCAGCCAGATATCAGTATGTTTGAAATTAACAGAGTTGGCATAAGGAAGCGAATATATAGAACACACTGAATTGCCCATAGCCTAACAACTCAATTAATACAATTCCTCCTATGGCTACAAAGGTTTGAGCCAATCTGCAGATCCAGAAATTCAGCACCGTTAACAAGTATGCTCACCAAAGATAGCTTTGGTGGCAAATAAAACCCGGAAAAATAAACCACAAGACAGTTTGGAACTTGAACCTGAGATATAGCTTCTCAGCACCAGGGTGGTAATCCAGGCTTATCTTTAGAAATGCACTTCCTACAAGATGTACAACAATCCTGGCAAATGAGAACCTACAGCTATCAGATGGCACAGATCATCACTAGTAAATGTATTAAAATCTGGTCATGAAAGAACACTTACTTTTCACACCACTATGAACTTAGTGGAAGTTAGAATGATTTGGTTACTGTCCCATTTGTTTTCTGTTTTAAATCTCTTTAGAGTAACTATCCTCTTAACGAGGAACAGGGCCTAACTCAAGCATAATAAATACAGTTTAAAGTTGGCTAGGAAAATTCCTTTTCCCCCAAAGTGATCTTCCTTCTGCCAATTTGCTGATCACTCAAATTCCACTACTAGTCACTGGTCTGTGTTAAATGAAGCCTTCTCCCCTCAGGAGCCCCTAAAATGGCAATTCCTGTAAGAAAGGTATCACACTGTGCCCTAACAAATTTTGGGTTGATTTGTGAAAGAGCTTTTTTTCTTTCCAGAAGAGATTAGCAGATTGCGAGCCAAAGTTTTGTTGGAACAGAGTCATGTTCATTCCTTACCTCTTGCTTATGGCCGCTTCATGCTGCAATAGCCAAGTCGAATAGTTGAGACAGAGAAAGTATGGCCCACAAAGCCTAAAATATTTACCATCTGGCCCTTTACAGAAGAAGTTTACCAATTCCTGACATAGAACAATGGGCCCCTTGGGAACCTAGAAGTCAGGAGAAAAAGAAAGAGGAGCTGGGGTATTTGAAATAATAATGCTTTCCATTTGGGAACACTGCATTTAAGGGAGGATCTTAGCATAACTAATTCTCACAATATAATCTGCAGAGATAAATATCACAGGCTCTGGCACATGTAGGTGCTGAAGAAATATCTGTTGGCTAAATACATTCACTCATTTATTCATTCAATCAATAAATACATATTAGGGTATATGCCCAGTAGTGGGATTACTGGGTCATATGGTAGCTCTATTTTTAGTTTTGTAAGGTAACTCCATACTTTTCTCCAGAGTAGCTGTATCATTTGACATTCCCACCAACAGTGCAAGAGGGTTCCCTTTTCTCCACACCCTCTCCAGCATTTATTGTTTGTAGATTTTTTGATGATGGCCATTCCGACCAGTGTGAGGTGATACCTCATTGTAGTTTTGATCTGCATTTCTCTTATAATTAGTGATGTTGAGCATCTTTTCATGTGCCTCTTGGCCATCTGTATGTCTTCTTTAGAGAAATGTCTGTTTAGGTCTTCTGCCCATTTTTTGATTGGGTTGTTGTTTTGTTTTTTTCTTTTTGATATTGAGTTTCATGAGCTGTTTGTATATTTTGGAGATTAATCTCGTCAGTTGCTTCGTTTGCAAATATTTTCTCCCATTTCGAGGTTGTCTTTCATCTCGCTTATGGTTTTCTTTGCTGTGCAAAAGCTTTTAAGTTTCATTAGGTCCCATTTGTTTATTTTTGTGTCTATTTTCATTATTCTAGGAGGTGAGTCAAAAAAGATCCTGCTGTGATTTATGTCAAAGAGTGTTCTTCCTATGTTTTCCTCTAAGAGTTTTATAGTGTCCAGTCTTACATTTAGGTCTTTAACCCATTTTGAGTTTATTTTTTTGTATGGTGTTAGGGAGTGTTCTAACAGTGGTACATATGTATAAAGGAATATTACTCAGCCATAAAAAGGAATGAAATTGGGTCATTTGTAGAGACGTGGATGGAACTAGAGTCTGTCATACAGAGTAAGTCAGAAAGAGAAAAACAAATATCATATATTAACGCATATATGTGGAATCTAGAAAAATGGTACAGATGAACCTATTTGCAGGGCACGAATAGAGACGCAGACATAGAAAACAGATGTGTGGACACAGGGCAGGAGAGGGGTAGGATGAATTGGGATATTGGGATTGACATATATACACTACCATGTGTAAAACAGATAGCAGTGGGAACCTGCTGTATAGCACAGGGAGCTCAGCTCGGTGCTCAGTGGTGACCTAGATGGGTGGGATGGTGGAGGGGAGGGAGGTCCAAGAGGGAGGGGATATATGTATGCATATAGCTGATTCACTTCTTTGTACAGCAGAAACCAACACCACATTGTAAAGCAACCCCCCAATAAAATAAATAAATAGATAAGTAAGTAATTATCAAGGGCTTACCAAGTGCAAGGCACTATTACTGGAGATGTGGAAAGAGTGCTAAGCCAGAAAAAAGTAACAAAACTATACTCTTAGAGCTTTCATTCTAGTGCAGGAAAACCAAAAGTAACCATATAATTATACAAATGATTTAATAATAACATGTTAGAGTAGAGGAAGAGTGAAGGGGAGCAATTTTTCAAAGCAGGCTTCCCTGATTCCAAGACATTTAACCAGAGACCTGAAAGAAGCGAGGAGAATCTGCAGGCTGGCTCTCAGGGAATTGCGAAGGCCTTGAGGTGTAAGAAGCTTGGCTGGTCCCTAGAAGCCACTGTGGCTGGAGCACAGAGAGAGAAGGTCATAGCCACTCAGAGGTCAGAGAGGGAAGGTCATGGCCGGTCAGAGGTCAGCTGGGGAAGCTGCACTTTGGGCCCTGAAGGCCATATTAGGAACTCTGGATTTTACTGTGAATAGTTTTAAGGAAAGGAGACACAATCTAACTTGTGTTTAGAACTGTCACTCTGCCTGGTGTATGGAGCACAGGCTGTAGGGAGACCGAATATATTCACAGACTGAACCAATAGCTATGAAAACAAACTGACAAAAAAACTTCTTCCACGCACTAGACTCTTTCTCTGTTGGGAAAAACCTTAATGAACTTGTCTGATTTTTAAGGTAAGCCTCATACCCTCACCTCAGGCAGATCCCAGAAGGGAGAGGTTTAAACAGAAAACAGTGAAATTGGCCTTTATAATAAACTGACAGATTTTTAGGATTCCCCTGTAAGAAGGTGTAGACACAGATTTGGGCTACTCTGATATGGAATAAAGGAAGAAGGTGCTGGAAGAAACAGTGGCCTGAGCCACTGAGAACTTGAACATAATGATGTCTAATATTCTATTTTAAGCTGTTTGCTTCTCTATGTTGGGATGTAATGACCCCACACATCCTCTCCACTGCCCCCCAAGCATTCACGAGTGTTTGGTGTCAGTGTAGTTTTGAGAAATTTTTTCTTAAAGAGGGATGAGAGGGAAGCAGGCTTCACCATAACCTGCATCAGGAGAAACCTACGCTCTCCCGTTCCCTCCCCCCAAAAAATAAAATTACTCAAATAAAAATACTGGCGATGACATGCTTACATTATATATGTTAGGAAATCAAGATATTTTATGCAGACGTGTTTTAAGGGTCATTCCAGAGCACCAGAGGATTTATGGTCCGTCATCCAAGCAACTGAAACTTGGGTTTCATATGCAAATTCAAACTATGGAAATTGACGCACTAATAAGATAGGTGAACTTGTCAAAGTCATACAGCTGGTCACCTGGTAAAGCTGGAGCCCTAGGCCAGTTCTAATTCCGGGTCAAGTCCACCCCACCACAGCTGCTTGACCAGTACAACTTTTCCTAAGCCCAGCTATGCTGATGCTGTAGGGAGCCAGCTGTTCCCAATGACTCAGGCTACTTCCTGAGAGAAATTACTCACATAGGAAAGCAGGATAGCAGTCACTGCAAACAACTCTAAGACACTAATTTAAAGAGCCAGTATGCCTACCTGATGGGCATTCTCTAAGGTAAATAAATCCTCTGGGTCTAAATCTACCTTTAGCAGAAGCATGAACCCTTTCAATTCACTGATCCAGAAGTAGAAAATGAAAAGTTCAACCAGTCAAAATCAAGGGCAGGGGCTAAGGGGACCCATCTAAGGTCAGAGCTGCACAGGCCTATCCTGCTTGCCCTCAACCAAAGAAAAGATATAGCTAGACACATATCCACCACCCCTGGAGCAGGAGGCCTGAGGAATAATAACATGCTCCCAAAAGAGAAGTCCCAAAATTAGACACATTCACTAGGAAAGGTCTTTATCATCTGCAGTGTATAAGAATTAATAAAATTCAGTACATTTTTAACTTTTTATAATCATCCATTACTAACATTTCAGATAAAAGAGTGAAACTGACCAAGTTTAAACCAACTTAATTTTAGAACCTGTATAAGTTAGCCTCTCTGATTCCATTACCAATAAAGAGATCACAATGCCTATTTTATCTGATGGTTTTCAGAATAAAGATAATGTATATATGGTATATAACACTGTGCCTGGCAAAGATGGCACTCAATAAGTGGCACCCATTATTAATAATTAATGATAATAATAATTACTTAAAGTAAGCAGAGCTGAGCCAATAGTGAGGCAGTGGTGAGGGCTCCCTCCTCCCGCATGATTTGTGGAGTACCCTAGAGTGCCTGCTAGAAACAGTCAAGTTTCAGCCTAATGGTACCATACATTTCCATGAGCAAATTCTCTTTCCGAGAAGCACAACGTGGTCAAGACATCAGTAGGGCTCCAAATTCCTGCAAGCTGTGTAAATACCTCTCGGCACTATAATCTGCTTCTGCCCGCACACCAGAACGCTGTGTAAATATCATAACCTCAGCTACAGCCAGGAAAACCTTAATAAATACCAGATTTGGGAAAGAGAAGCCATAATATATGTACTCTCTATCAGCCCAAACTTCTACCACCTTTATTTAAACAGCTTTACCAAGGTCAAAATTGAATACAAGAAGTAATCCTAGAAGTGTTTAGGCCAGGATGGCAAGGCAAGAGAAGGCCCTGGGCAATTAAGCCTGAGCTCCTCTCCTGGGAAATGTTTGGGGCAGGCTGGCACAGAAGAACACATGGATCTCAGATAGGGAGGGCTTGGGGTCTAATCTTAACCTCCACCACCCACCAGCCACATAAACATGTACAAGTCAAATACTTCTCCAAGCCTCAGTGTCCCTATCTGTAAATGGGGGATAACAACTGAATTACCTGTTTTATTGGAATACTAAAAAGATGTGTACATGAAGGTGCTTTATAAATGATGAAGTGCTATGTGCTATTGTTTATCACATCTGCTCCACATTCAGCAAAGCAAACAAGCTTTTAGTTTATGAGTGTCCAGTAAACTAACAATTTAGCTATTGGGGGTATTTTCTGGTTGTTTTTTTTTGATTAGCTATGTCCAAAATGGCCTTGATCTTGCTTTATAAATGTTCCTAAGATGGAGGGTAAGTTAGGTGTTGGGATTCTCATTGGCCACCAAGTGACCCTGCATTAAGTGAGTTCATTTTCACTGCACTCATGATTTCATTAGACACAAGCTTTGATGTGGGCAGGATGAACTGGTCTCCCTACACAAAATCTTAAAGCCAGTGATTGGTCTTTAGCAACCCCTCCTGTCCTCATTAGCTCTCCTTCTTTCAATAATATCATATACTTCCCCAGGGCTCAGGGTCTTCCTACTGATCCCTAGTCACCCAGAGACCCCACCAGCAGGCCATCCTAGCTTGGTACCCTGAGGAAGTACCCCTAGTTTGGGCCTCTCTAATCCTCCATCTTCCTTTCTCCCATCAAATTATTTTTGTTCCGGGGCTTCCCTGGTGGCGCAGTGGTTGAGAGTCCGCCTGCCGATGCAGGGGACACGGGTTCGTGCCCCGGTCCGGGAGGATCCCACATGCTGCGGAGCGGCTGGGCCCGTGAGCCATGGCCGCTGAGCCTGCGCGTCCGGAGCCTGTGCTCCTCAATGGGAGAGGCCACAACAGTGAGAGGCCCGCGTACAGAAAAAAAAAAAAAAATTATTTCTGTTCCAAGCTGTATCAGTTTTTATAAGATCTGCCCTCCACTGACACAAAAGATAATGATGTCTCTCTTGGTTAAGGGATTTTCATTTAGGTCTTCGTAGATAATGCTTAAATCCCGAAGGAGGGACTGTTGTGATGGGAAACTTGAAAAGCCAGCACAAGAGGTATTTGAGACATTCACACACACCCTCACTTGTTCATTCATCAAGCATATATTCAGCACTGGAAAAGGGATCCCAGATTCAATTCCAGCATGTGTGTGGAGGCTTCCCCAAAACAACAAGCAATTCTTGGACCCTGCCAGGGTGTCTGAGAATTCAACTCAATTCTGACACTATCTATCTGAAGATAGAATCACATTCCACAGGTAAAGGGCTCAGTCCCACAAGACCAACCTCCACTTCGGATACCAGTTGCAAGTCCAGATTGTTACCTGTGCTTCTTACCAACTGGCTGCAAACTGGAGGTTCCAACAACTCCTTGCAACTCAGGATGCCAATCACAAGTCCATGTTGTTACCCGTACTTCTGATGACCAACTGGCTGTAAATCAGGTTCCCACAACCCCCTGCTCAGGTTCAATTAATTTGCTGGAACAGTTCACAGAACTCGGGAAGATCTGTTTGCTCACCAGATTACTGAGTTATTATAAAAGGATATTAAAAGTTATGAATCAACAGCCAAATGAAGATATATATCGAGCGAGGCCCCAAACAAAGGAGCTTCTGTCCTCATGGAGTGTGGAGCCTGGCATGGTGGCACCGTAATAGAGAAAAACAAGTTAATCACTAAAGGGATGTTGCCTACAAGCTTAAATTAACATAATGGCCCATCTCTGGGAACCCTGCCACCCATGTATTGAGCATTAAGCTAAAATACCTTTGTTTAGCTCACAGGAAACCTCCTGACCAGGTCCACCTGTGAATGGCTGCAGGAAGGAAGAAACTAACTCCCCTCCAGAGTCTGATCGGAACCAGGGCTTTATCCCCTCCCCTTTTAGTATAAAAGAAGCCTGAATTCTAATTCAGAAAAGATGGTTCTCTGGGACACTAGTCCGCCATCTTCTCGGTCTGCTGGCTCTCTGAATGAAGTCATCACTCCTACCCCAACACCTCATCTCTTGATTTATTGGCCTGTCATATGGCAAGCAGTGCAAGCTTGGAACAGCACAAAAACATTCTGCTTCTCCAATGTGGAAAGGGGGAAAAAAGGACAAAAATCTGTTCTTTGGGATTTTTATGGACGCTTCATTACATATTCACGATTAACTAAATCACTGGCCAGTGGGCTAATCTCCAGCTCCCCATCCCTCCCCAAAATCAGGGGGTGATACTGAAAGTTCCAACCCTTTAATCACATGGTTGGTTCTCCTAGCAACCAGCTCCTACCCTTGGGTAGAATCCAAAAGTCACCTTCCCCGAATCATTCTCAAGAATTGAGGACAAGAGACCAAATATTATCCCATTGCTCTTATTGCTCAGGAAATTCCAAGGGTTTGGGGAGCTGTGAGCCAGGAACTCTGAATGAAGACTAAATACATATGAAAAATATACATTTAGTCATTTATAGGCAAAATCACAATGTTGCAAACACCCACAGTGGATTAGGAATAATCAGGGAAGGAGGGGGTTACAAATATCATGAAAATGATGGCACCGCAGGCTGAGATACCCCCCAACACATCTGAGTGAAGCCCAAGCATCAAAGTGGCAATGGCCCGAGGCCCATTACACAGTGTGTGATGAAGGCCTGGGGCACATGGGCCAGGGAAAAGGCTATTTTCAGCTAAGCCCAGCACCTCTAACTAGTTTAATCCCCAAATCCATTGCATCATTTTTACCCAACGACAGAGTCCTAGTTGCAAGTAAGCATTTCAAGTTGAAATTTAAAATTAATTGGAAAATTCAGAAGATATAATTTTTGCCCTCAAAGATCTCCCAGCCATATGGGAAAGACAAACACCAAAGTAGTTCATTATAACACAAGGAGATATGAGCCTATTATTGGTCTAATCAAATACCCCTAATAGCAGATAAATGCCAGGAACTAAAAGAATTTTATCCCCTACTGACAGGATGCATGTACCATGTAACACTAATAGTCCATATAATCACAAGCAAAATTCTAAGGATACTCTCAAGTTGAAAACTGTCAACCAAACCTTTCATCCTGAGAATGAATGGGACATTTAAAAGGACAAGACAACTGGATTTTCTTACTGCACTGAATGGCTCATTATTAGTTCAGTTTAGGAAATCAACTTATTTCCAAAGAGCCTATTTTATAAT
Source organism: Leucopleurus acutus (assembly GCF_964270905.1). Classification (NCBI taxonomy): domain Eukaryota; kingdom Metazoa; phylum Chordata; class Mammalia; order Artiodactyla; family Delphinidae; genus Leucopleurus; species Leucopleurus acutus. The sequence continues at coordinate 125,182,724 of NC_139143.1, forward strand.
TCCTTAAACTGTGGTCTTTTTAGGCGAGACAATTAGAAGAACAAGGTATTTATCCCCTTTGTCTTATTTAGACTGTTTTCTGCTGAGTGTTAAGATTTACTAAGGTGCAGTAACCGCCTAACAGCAAGGCTGTAGATGCACCATTGGAATTAAATAATGAAATGAGATGAAATAGGGGTCTCCGTAATGGCCAGCCCAGTCAGCAACCATCAGGACTTTTGTCTTTCAGTTAATCCAAGAGAGCAGGCAAACTGACAAGTACCACAAGGCAGCAGGTTACCCAAGCGTTAGACTTCCTCTCTTGAAGATACTATCAATGAATACAAAAGTGTTTTATGAAGAAACTGAAGGTTAGGGGGCTCCAGAATACTGGCCCCATTTAAGTTCTGGGTTAGGACAACACTTGGCTGGCAAAGGGTTTAGACCTGCACCACCTTGCTCCCTCAAGCCATTCACCTAGTTCTCCTTGACAATTTCAACTCAAAAATGTCTAAGGGATGCCCATTCAATAACAATAAATGGTTCAGCAAGATTTCAGAAAACTGTTTTTCTCTCATCTCCTTCCTCCAAACCTGATCTCTGGTAACAGAAGAAATACTCATTTTAACTTGTTTGTTTTAGAATCTGGATTACATTTCCAACTTAAATGGAAACCAATCATCTAAGAAAGGGATTGGGAGACTTCCCTGGTGGCCCAGTGGTTAAGAATCCAACTTCCAATGCAGGGGATGCGGATTCGATCCCTGGTCAGGGAATTAAGATCCCACATGCTGCGCGGCAACTAAGCCCACACACCACAACTACTGAGCGCATGCACTCTGGAGCCTGCACGCCACAACGAAAGATCCAGCATGCAGCAACGAAGACCCCACGTGCCGCAACTAAGGCCCGATGCAGTCAAAAATTTTTTTAAAAATTTAATAAATAAATAAATAAGGCATTGGTTCAGATCTTATCAATACAGAAAAAGCAAAACTATGTGTGAGAAAGAATGTTTTTAATCAAATAGCAAATAATAGTAAATAGCTTTAAAGTATCTTTAGAACGTATAAGTAAAGAATGCACAAATAAAGCAGAAAAAATAGGTGGCAGGGATTCTGGGTAATATCCTCTCCTTACAAAATATCTCCTTACAAAATATCTCCTTACAAAATATTGTGATTCAAAACACACAATGAAGAGAGTAAAAGAGGACAGGACATTTAATTACCTGCTTCTTCGTTCCAAATGAATTATTATTACACTGATTATTGAGCCTCTGGGGATGCTCTTTTTAAAAATTACCTGAGCTTGCACATTTATAAAATAATAAAACCTGCCTTGAGACACATCATAAGGATTAAAGGAGGTAATACCTGAGAAGGACTTAACGCAATAGTCAATAACTGCTCTTATTCATTTGCTCACTTAGTCAATGTTTAGTAAAAGCCTACTATGTGGCACATGCTCTACAGCGGGAATACAAAAACGACCAAGACATTCACAGCCCCTGCCCTTATAGAACTTAGGGTCTAGACAGGTTGTCCAGACTTCAGTGGGGAAAAAAAAAAAAAACTCGACTCACGGAAACCTCTTCCTGTGTAGCTGGAGGGCTGCTGTGGTAGTCACCAGTGCCAGTGCTGCTCAAGAAATATTTCCAGCTTTCCTCTTTCCAAATACATGGTGGGATTATACTCTACTTCCCTTGAAATTATATGACTTGCTTTGGCCAACAAAACATGAATAGAAGGGACAGGTGTTGCTCCAGGGCTAAAAGTCTAAGTTATGCCTCCTGTCCCCACATTCTCTTCTCTCTGACAAGGTGATCATGGAACATTTGTTGATGGAGCCTCCATCAGCCTGGGTTTTTGAGTGGCAATGATAAGCAGAGCTCCACCTGCTAATCTGTGCTGGAAATGCAGCATGAAGGAGAAATATATTTTTGTGTGTCAAGCCACCGAGATTTGAGGTTGTTACTGTATAATATTCTAGCCTGTCCTAAGCAATATAGGTGGTTTGTCTAATCACCCAAATATCATTACAACCTGCATTCAGTGCATTGAAAAATACATCTAAGAAGCTGACTTGATGAGCAAAGATCTGAAGGACAATGTGAAGTGATTTAAGTGACATAGTGTGAGGTGGGATTTGGGTTGGGCAGGTGCATGGGAGCACAGAGCACAAAAGACCTGAGGAAAGAGGGAGCATGAGCCATTTCAGGAACTGATGAGACAAATGTGACTGGAAGCGAGATGAAAGGAAGAGACTCAGGACGAAGTAGCAGAAAGCAGACATGCAGGGCCTTGAAGCCCCATTAATGCTTTTAGTTGTTATCTAAGAGCAACGGGAAGCCATTAAATGGTTGCAAGCAGAAAAACAGCATGATTAGATTTGTGTTTATGAAATATAATTCTGGATGTAGTATGAAAAACAGATGGGACACAGGCAAGAATTAATACAGGGAAACCCATCAGAGACTACTGCAGTCACAGTGCAAGCAAGAGAATGTGGTGGCCTGGATTTGATGACAAAGTAAAAATGGAGAGATATGTGGGGAAATTTTGGACATATTTAGGCAGCGAGATCAAAAGGAGTTTTAATCATAGACTGGAAACAGGGGCAAGGTGGTTTCCACAGCTGTCTGGATTGTGGTGCCAGTCTCCGAAATAGTAAACACTGAAAGAGAAGCAGTCTTTGGAAGGAAGGTCATAAGTTTTGACTTGGATATGTTGAAGCTTAAGTTCCTCCAGCACCTTAAACTTCAACAAAATTCTAGGCTACAAACATGAATATGGGCAGTGATTCGTTTACATTTTGGAAAAACCAGAAAGTCAGACAAGAAGGGGGTGCCTAGGATCAAGTCTTCAGGAACTCCTACATTCAAAAGCCAGGAAAAGGATGAAGTCGAGTAACGTGAGCTGTACAATTGTCCACTGGGTTTAGAACATGGAGGTGATTGGTAACATTAGCAAAAGCTGCTTCAGTGGAAGGATGGGAATGGTCAAAACAAAGATAACCATAAAAAAACCATCATATTCACTCACTCATTATTTGTTAAGACCTATGGTCTGGTCTGGAAATAATAGGGTGAACAAAACCAAATGAGTCCCAGCCTCCATGGGGCTAACAGTCTAGTGAGACAAAATAATTGCAAGCTATGTTAAGTATTAGGGAGAAAACAAAGGTAAAAATATATATGTACATAATACACAAATGGGAAGGAGGGTAGAAACAGTCAGAGGTAACAATTAAACTGAGCCATGAAGGAGGAAAATGAGCTAGCTGTGCAAAGAAGTGAATGTAATACGGTAATGAGGGGACAGCGAATTCAGACACAGGGAACAATGAGCACGAAGACTCTTTTTCTTTTTTCTTTTTTTTAACACAATGGCTTTGTAAATGTAGCAGCAGAAAGACAGTCTTCACCACCACACAATAAAATCTTGATTATGCTATCTTCAAGCATATCAGACTTCCTTAATGACCTGGCATTTCAGGGAACCCAGAAGGAACAAGGTAGCTTTTTTTTTAATCTCAAACTTGTTTATTTTTTTTTTATTTAACATCTTTATTAGAGTGTAATTGCTTTACAAGGTTTACTTTCTGTTGTGTAACAAGTGAATCAGCTACATATATACATATATTCCCATATCTCCTCCATCTTGCATCTCCCTCCCACCCTCCCTATCCCATCCTTCTGGGTGGTCACAAAGCACCCAGCTGATCTCCCTGTGCTATACAGCTGCTTCCCACTAGCTAGCTATATTACATTTGGTAGTGTATATATGTCAATGTTACTCTCTCTCTTCATCCCAGCTTAACCTTCCCTCTCCCCATGTCCACAAGTCCATTCTGTACATCTCAGTATTTATTCCTGTCCTGCCCCTAGATTCTTTAGAACCACTCTTTTTTTTTTTTTTTAGATTCCATATATGTATTAGCATACGGTATTTGTTTTCTCTTTCTTACTTACTTCACTCTGTATGACAGACACTAGGCCCACCCACCTTACTACAAATAACTCAGTTTCATTTCTTTTTATGGGTGAGTAATATTCCATTAAATATATGTGCCACATCTTCTTTATCCAGTTGTCTGCAGATGGACACTGCAGTTGCTTCCATGTCCTGGCTATTGTAAATAGAGCTGCAATGAACATTGTGGTACATAACTCTTTTTGAATTATGGTTTTCTTAGGGTATATGCCCAGTGGTGGGATTGCTGGGTCATAAGGCAGTTCTATTTTTAGATTTTTAAGGAACCTCCATACGATTCTCCATAATGGCTGTATCAATTTACATTCCCACCAACAGTGCAAGAGAGTTCCCTTTTCTCCACACCCTCTCCAGCATTTATTGTTTGTAGATTTCTTGATGAAGGCCATTCTGACCGGTGTGAGGTGATACCTCATTGTAGTTTTGATTTGCATTTCTCTAATGATTAGTGATGTTGAGCATCCTTTCATGTGTTTGTTGGCAATCTGTATATCTTCTTTGGAGAAATGTCTATTTACGTCTTCTTGCCCATTTTCAGATTGGTTTATTTGCTTTTTTGATATCGAGCTGCATGAGCTGCTTGTATATTTTGGAGATTAATCATTTGTCAGTTGTTTCCTTTGCAAATATTTTCTCCCATTATGAGGGTTGTCTTTTCGTCTCGTTTATGGTTTCCATTGTTGTGCAAAAGCTTTGAAGTTTTGTTAGGTCCCATTTGTTTATTTTTGGTTTTATTTCCATTTCTCTAGGAGGTGGGTCAAAAAGGATCTTACTGTGATTTATGTCATAGAGTGTTCTGCCTATGTTTTCCTCTAAGAGTTTGATAGTGTCTGGCCTTACATTTAGGTCTTTAATCAATTTTCAGTTTATTTTTGTGTATGGTATTAGGGAGTGTTCTAATTTCATTCTTTAATATGTAGCTGTCCAGTTTTCCCAGCACCATCATTGAAGAGACTGTCTTTTTGCCATTGTATATTCTTGCCTCCTTTATCAAAGGTAAGGTGACCATAGGTGCGTGGATTTACCTCTGGGCTTTCTATCTTGTTCCATTGATCTATATTTCTGTTTCTGTGCCAGTACCATACTGTCCTGATTACTGTAGCTTTGTAGTATAGTTTAAAGTCAGGGATCATGCTTCCTCCAGCTCTGATTTTCTTTCTCAAGATTGCTTTGGCTATTCAGGGTCTTTTGTGTTTCCATACAAATTGTGAATTTTTTTCTTCTAGTTCTGTGAAAAATGCCATTGGTACTTTGATAGGGATTGCATTGAACCTGTAGATTGTTCTGAGTAGTATAGTCATTTTCACAATGTTGATTCCTTAAATCCAAGAACATGGTATATTGCTCCATCTGTTTGTATCACCTTTAATTTCTTTCATCAGTGTCTTATAATTTTCTGCATACAGGTCTTTTGTCTCCTTAGGTAGGTTTATTCCTAGGTATTTTATTCTTTTTGTTGCAATGGTAAATGGGAGTGTTTCCTTAATTTCTCTTTCAGATTTTTCATCATTAGTGTATAGGCATGCAAGAGATTTCTGTGCATTAATTTTGTATCCTGCTGCTCTACCAAATTCACTGATTAGCTCTAGTAGTTTTCTGATAGCGTTTTTAAGATTCTCTATGAATACTATCATGTCATCTGCAAACAGCTTTAAAACTTCCAAAACTATGTTGGATAATAGTGGTGAGAGTAGGCAATCTTGTCTTGTTCCTAATCTTAAAGGAAATGGTTTCAGTTTTTCACCATTGAGAACGATGTTGGCTGTGGGTTTGTCATATATGGCCTTTATTATGTTGAGGTAGGTTCCCTCTATGCCTACTTTCTGGAGAGTTTTCATCATAAATTGGTGTTGAATTTTGTCAAAAGCTTTTTCTGCATCTATTGAGATAATCATGGTTTTTCTCCTTCAATTTGTTAATATGGTGTATCACATTGATTGATTTGATTATATGGAAGAATCCTTGCATACCTGGGGTAAACCCCACTTGATCATGGTGTATGATCCTTTTAATGTGCTGTTGGATTATGTTTGCTAGTATTTTGTTGAGGATTTTTGCATCTATGTTCATCAGAGTTACTGGCCTGTAGTTTTCTTTTTTTGTGACATCTTTGTCTGGTTTTGGTATCAGGGTGATGGTGGCCTCGTAGAATGAGTTTGGGAGTGTCCCTCCCTCTGTTATATTTTGGAAGAGTTTGAGAAGGATAGGTGTTAGCTCTTCTCTAAATGTTTAGTAGAAACAGCCTATGAAACCATCTGGTCCTGGGCTTTTGTTTGTTGGAAGATTTTTAATCACAGTTTCAATTTCAGTGCTTGTGAGTTGTCTGTTTATATTTTCTATTTCTTCCTGGTTCAGTCTTGGAAGGTTGTGCTCTTCTAAGAATTTGTCCATTTCTTCCAGGTTGTCCATTTTATTGGCATATAGTTGCTTGTAGTAATCTCTCATCATCCTTTGTATTTCTGCAGTGTCAGTTGTTATCTCTTTTCATTTCTAATTCTGTTGATTTGAGTCTTCTCCCTTTATTTTTTTTTTTAAGTTTTTATTTATTTTTGGCTGTGTTGGGTCTTCGTTTCTGTGCAAGGGCTTTCTCTAGTTGCGGCAAGCAGGGGCCTTCCTTCATCACTGTACATGGGTCTCTCACTATCACGGCCTCTCTTGTTGCGGAGCACAGGCTCCAGACATGCAGGCTCAGTAGTCGTGGCACACGGGCTTAGTTGCTCCGCAGCATGTGGGATCTTCCCAGACCAGGGCTCAAACCCATGTCCCCGGCATTGGCAGGCAGATTCTCAACCACTGTGCCACCAGGGAAGCCCCTCCCTTTTTTTCTTGATGAGTCTGGCTAATCGTTTAACAATTTTGTTTGTCTTCTCAAAGAATCAGCTTTCAGTTTCATGGATCTTTGCTATTGTGTCCTTCATTTCTTTTTCATTTACTTCTGATCTGATCTTTATGATTTCTTTCCTTCTACTAACTTTGGGGGGTTTTTGTTCTTCTTTCTCTAATTGCTTTAGGTGTAAGGTTATGTTGTTTATTTGAGATGTTTCTTGTTTCTTGAGGAAGGATTGTATTGCTATGTACTTCCCTCTTAGAACTGCTTTTGCTGCATCCCATTGCTTTTGGTCGTCATGTTTCCATTGTCATTTGTTTCTAAGTTTTTTTGATTTCCTCTTTGATTTCTTCAGTGATCTCTTGGTTGTTTAGTAGCATATTGTTTAGCCCATGTGTTTGTATTTTTTACAGTTTTTTCCTGCAGTTGATATCTAGTCTCATAGCATTGTGGTCAGAAAAGATACTTGATATGATTTCAATTTTCTTAAATTTACCAAGGCTTGATTTGTGACCGAAAATATGACCTATCCTGGCAAATGTTCCATGAGCACTTGAGCAGAAAGTGTATTCTGTTGTTTTTGGATGGAATGTTCTACAAATATCAATTAAGTCCACCTTGTTTAATGTGTTATTTAAAGCTTGTGTTTTCTTATTTATTTTCATTTTGCATGATCTGTCCATTGGTGAAAGTGGGGTGTTAAAGTCCCCTACTATGATTGTGTTAGTGTTGATTTCCCCTTTTAGGCCTTTAGCATTTGCCTTATGTATTGAGGTGCTCCTATGTTGGGTGCATAAATACTTACAATTATTATATATTCTTCTTGGATTGATCCCTTGATCATTATGTAGTGTCCTTCTTTCCTGTTGTAATAGTCTTTACTTAAGTCTGTTTTGTCTGATATTAGAACAGCTATCTTTTTCCATCCCCTCACGTTCAGTCTGTAAGTGTACCTAGGTCTGAAGTGGGTCTCTTGTAGACAGCATATATACAGGTCTTGTTTTGGATCCATTCATCCAGTCTATGTCTTTTGATTGGAGCATTTAATCCATTTACATTTAATGTAATTATCAATATGTATGTTCCTATTACCATTTTCTTAATTGTTTTGTGTTTCTTTCTATAGGTGTTTTCCTTCTCTTGTGTTTCCTGACTAGAGAAGTTCCTTAAGAATTTGTTGTAAAGCTGGTTTGGTGGTGCTGAATTCTATTAACTTCTGCTTGTCTGTAAAACTTTTAATTTCTTCATCAAATCTGAATGTGATCCTTGCTGGGTAGAGTAATCTTGGTTGTAGGTTTTTCCTTTTCATCACTTTAAATATGTCCTGCCACTCCCTTCTGGCTTGCAGAGTTTCTGCTGAAAGGTCAGCTGTTAACCTTATGGGGATTCCCTTGTATATTATTTTTCCCTTGCTGCTTTTAATACTTTTTCTTTGTATTTAATTTTTCATAGTTTGATTAATAGGTGTTTTGGCTTGTTTCTCCTTGGGTTTATCCTGTATGAGACTCTCTGCACTTATTGGACTTGATTATTTCTTTTCCCATGTTAGGGAAGTTTTGAACTATAATCTCTTGAAATATTTTCTCAAACCCTTTCTTTTTCTCTTCTTCTTCTGGGACCCCTACAATTTGAATGCTGGTGACTTTAATGTTGTCCCAGAGGTCTCTGAGACTGTCCTCAATTCTTTTCACTTTTTTTCTTTATTCTGCTCTGTGGTAGTTTTTTCCACTATTTTATCTTCCAGCTCACTTATCCGTTCTTCTGCTTCAGTTATTCTGCTATTGGTTACTTCTAGAGAATTTTTAATTTCATTTATTTTGATGTTCAGCATTGTTTGCTTGCTCTTTAGTTCTTCTAGGTCCTTGTTAAATGTTTCTTGTATTTTCTCCATTCTATTTCCAAGATTTTGCATCATCTTTACTATCATTTTTCTAATTCTTTTTCTGATAGACTGCCTATTTCCTCTTCATTTGTTTGGTCTGGTGGGTTTTTACCTTGCTCCTTCATCTGCTGCATATTTCTCTGTCTTCTCATTTTGCTTAACTTACTGTGTTTGGGGTCTCCTTTTTTCAGTCTGTAGGTTCATAGTTCTCATTGGTTTTGGTGTCTGCCCCCAGTGGTTGAGGTTGGTTCAGTGGCTTGTGTAGGTTTCCTGGTGGATGGGACTGGTACCTGTGTTCTGGTGGGTGTGGTTGGATCTTCCCTTTCTGGTGGGCAGGGCCAAGTCCGGTGGTGTTTTGGAGTGTCTGTGAATTTAGTATGATTTTAGGCAGCCTCTCTGCTAATGGGTGGGGTTGTGTTCCTGTCTTGCTAGTTGTTGGCATGGGGCATCCAGCACTTGAGCTTGCTGGCCGTTGGGTGGAGCTGGGCCTTAGCATTGAGATGGAGATGTCTGGACAGCTCCTGCTGATTGATATTACGTGGAGCTGGGAGGTCTCTGGTTGTCCAATGTCCTGAACTCGGCTCTCTGACCTCAGAGGCTCAGGCCTGACATCAGGCTGGAGCACTAAGACCCTGTCAGCCACACAGCTCAGAAGAAAAGGGAGAAAAAAAAGAAAGAAAAAATAAACAAATAAAAATTAAATTGTTAAAATAAAAAAATTATTAAAATAAAAAAAGTGATAAAATCTTTTAAAAAAAGGAAGAAAGCAACCAAACAAATAAACAAATCCACCAATGATAACAAGCACTAAAACCTATATTAAGATAAACATAAAAATCAGAAACAAGTCAGTCACAGACAGCAAACCCCATGTCTACAGTTGCTCCCAAACTCCACTGCTTCTATTTTGGGATGACTCGTTGTCTATTCAAGTGTTCCACAGATGCAGGGTACATCTAGTTGATTGTGGGGATTTAATCCACTGCTCCTGAAGCTGCATGGAGAAATTTCCCTTTCTCTTCTTTGTTCTCACAGCTCCTGGGGTTCAGCTTTGGTTTAGCCCCTCCCCTGCATGTATTTTGCTCTCAGGTGAAATTATTTTGATTTCTAGCACCATAGGTTATTATTGCCTGTTTTTGCACTTTGTACACATGGAATCCTATAACATGTATTATTTAGTGTATGGCTTCTTTCACTCAACATTATAAGTATGCAATTGATTCACATTGTTGTGGCATTGATTCACTCGTATTCATTGTTGTATGCTGTTCCACTGCATGAGTATACCATACTTTTTTCATTGATTGGAAGACTTTACTTTTTCAATTTTTTTACTGAGGTATAGTTGATTTATAATATTATATTATTTTCAGGTGATAACATAGTGGTTCAAAATTTTTACAGATTATACTCCATTTAAAGTTATAAAATATTGGCTGTATGCTCTGTGCTATACAATACATCCTTGTAGCTTATTTATTTTATACATAGTAGTTCATACCTCTTAATCCCCTATCTGTATCTTGCCCCTCCTGTCTTCCCTCTCCCCAGTGATAACCACTAGTTTGTTCTCTATATCTGTGAGTCTGTTTCGGTTTGTTATAGTCATTTTTTTTGATTTTTTAGATTCTACGTATGAGTGATAACATACATATTTGTGTTTCTCTCTATGGCTTATTTCACTTAGCATAATACCCTCCAGGTCCATCCATGTTGTTGCATGTAACGAAATTTCATTTTTTTTTTATGGCTGAGTAGCATTCCATTGTGTGTGTGTGTATATATATACATATATATATATATATATATATATATATATATATATATATATATATACCACATCTTCTTTATCCATTCCTATGTTGATGCATACTAAGGCCTCTTCCATATCTTGGCTATTGTAAATAGTGCTGCTGTGAACATTAGGGTGCATGTATCTTTTCAAATTAGTGTTTTCCTTTTCTTCAAATATATACCTAGGAGCAGAATTGCTGGATCATATGGTAGTCTATTTTTAGTTTTTTTGAGGAAACTTTATACTGTTTTCCATAGTGACTGCACCAATTTACATTCCCACTAACAGTGTACAAGTGTTTCCTTTTCTCCACAACCTCGTGGACATTTGTTATTTGTGGTCTTTGTGATGATAGTCATTCTGACAGGCACGAGGTGATATTTCATTGTGGTTTCAATTTGCATTTCTCTTATGATTAGCAATATTGAGCATCTTTTCATGTAACTGTTGGCCATCTGTATGTCTTCTTTGGAGAAATGTATATTTAGGTCTTCTGCTCATTTTTTTAATCCAGTTGATTCTTTTTTTGATAATGAGTTGTTTGAACTGTTTCTACATTTTGGATATTAACCCCTTGTTGGTCATATCATTTGCAAATATTTTCTCCCATTCAGTAGGTTGTCTTTTCATTTTGTCAATGGTTTCCTTTGCTGTGAAAAAGCTTTTAAGTTTAATTAGGTCCCATTTGTTTATTTTTTCTTTTGTTTCCTTTGCCTTAGGAGATAGATCCAAAAAAATGCTGCTACGATTTATGTCAAAGAGTGTTCTAAGTTTTCTTCTCTGAGTTTTATGGTTTCAGGTCTTACATTTAATCTTTAATCCATTTTGAGTTTATTTTTGTATATGGTATGAAAAAGTAGTCCAGTTTGATACACAGTAGTGCATGTGGCTGTCCAGCTTTCCCAGCACAATTTATTGAAGAAGCTGTCTTTTCTCCATTGTATATTCTTGCCTCCTTTGTCATAGATTAATTGACCATAAGTGCAAGTGTTTGTTTCTGGGCTCTCTACTCTGTTTCATTGATCTATGTGTCTGTTTCTGTGCCAGTACCATACTGTTTTGATTACTGTAGTTTTGTAGTATAATCTGAAGTCTGGAGCATGATACCTCCAGCTTTGTTCTTTCTCAAGATTGCTTTGGCTCACCCTAATGACTTTATTTTAATTAATTATTTCTCTAAAAAAACCTATCCCCAAATACAGTCACATTCTGAGGTAATGGGGGTGAGGACTTCAACATATGAATTTTGGGGAGGACATAACTCAGCCCACAAAACTTATGCAAATAGGGACGCCATTAAAAGGATTTAACCAAGGAAATGACCTAATCCAATTTATATTTTAAGAGCAGTGTGGCTATAGTATACAGAAAAGATTGGAGAAGAGGAAAAGTGGTAATAGGGAGACAAGTTAGTAGATTATTTCTGTAATGCAGACCCCAAAACAGACATTCTTAACCTGGAGCCTACATATAGGCTTGGAAGGGGGTGAGCCACAATTTCCTCGATGCTGTATTTACAGAATCATACGAGCATGCGTATGTACCCATAACGTGATTTAGTCCCAAAGCCCTTTTACAACCAAGAATCACAGTGCAATGCCAAAAATAAAGTTAAGAAACCCCATGTTTTACTCACATTACTCAAAGGGACTCAAACACACAATGTGTAAAAGCACTTACTAAAATACCTTCTATTCTCCTGCCCATTTAGTCCTTTCCTACAGTTATACCAGGATCTCTCCCCTCAAAACCCCCAGGGAAAAACACTCCTCCACCAACCCTCCATTGCCCAAAGCACTTTCTGTTCTCCACATCCCTTCTTTCCTTCCTCTTTAAGAACTTTATCAAGTACATCAACCTAGCTTCTCTTCTGCAAAAATAAATCTTTGAAGGGAGAGAAAGACAAAAATCATTTCACTTAGACTGAGGATTCTATTTGTGAGGAAGGGAGGTGGTGGGGAAAAAATCTCTGAACATTCCACATCAATCATTTTTGTCTTATGTATTTTCTTACAGAGTCTTGGTGTTCATCAGATTCTCAAAGGATTTGTTAAATATGTTAAGAACTATCAAAAGAACAAGAGAGACAACTGAGGGGTGGGGTGGGGGAATGTAGACTGTGGTTCTCTAGGAACTGAGCAAGGCCATCTGACCATTCTCTCAGTCAGACTGGTCCATAAATAGGCCACCACTTTGGTTATCCACTCTGCCCATACTGTATCCTAAGACAACCAACTGTGCACTGATAAGACTTCAAACAAAGCTAATGGATTGATTGGGTATCACCTCAAAGGACAAGCTCATTGTAAACAAATGTATTCTGCTTTGAACGTGATCATTAGGAAACCCTAAGTAAACTGCTAATTTAGGTTATCCAAACCAGAAATAAGTGATCTTTTCATTTGAATCAATTAAAAAGTTAATGAAGATATGTAAACATTGATTCTAATCAGACCACAAACCTGCTGTGTACACACCAGAAAGAGACTCTGTGGTTAGACACAAAAGAAAGGAAACATAGAGTATAAAAGATAGAAATAAAATGTGCCCTACCCTCACTTTCCTATCCCAGTTAATTTCTACCCAACCTTCAAGTCCCAGCTAAGGGCTTATCTCTTTGTGAACCTTCACTCCAGGCTCAGGTAAATGTCTCATCTCTTATTCCACAGTATCCTGTGAGCTCTAACATTTCACTACCACATTGTTATTAAGATTACCTGTCTCCTCTACTCAGTTGTGAGCTTCCACAGATCAAGGATAAGATCTTATTCTTTGTTTTCTGGGCACCTAGCACAGGGCCTCGTAGTTTTACGCTGTTTCTAAAAAAGAAGCAGACTCACAGATATAGAGAACAAACTAGTGGTTACCAGTGGGGAGAGGGAAGGGGGAGGGGCAATACAGGGGTTGGGGATTTTTTAAAAGTGTCATTATGGGATTATATGAAATCATGTATGTGAAACTTTTGAAAATTGTAAAGCACTGTGGAATTTTTTTAGTAAGTTAAAAAATAAAAATACACAAAATATTTATGCTATTTCTACCATACTACCCTGCTTCCTAGAATAATAAGATCTAAATTATTTGCTTATCATTTATCATTTGGGAAGTTTTACAGAGATGCTAGTTCTACACAGGGATTGGAGGTATCCTCAGTCCAAATTTCTGACTAAGGATTAAGTAGTTGAGGCCCATTTTCTTGGAAAGCAGTGGGGGTCAGGGGTAGAAAGCTGATGGGAGCTGGTAGAGGAATTAAGGAAGGGAATCTTCACCCATTCTTCAGTCATCCGTGGAAGCATGTTCTCATGTTACTCAATCTTTCAAAGGAAACTTCCCAAACCACTTCTAACCATATATCATCCAAAGTTTCCCTCTGAATCATTCAAAAGCCATCTAGATGTGGGTTGAACAACACTCAGTTATTGCAATAGTGTTTTTCTTAAATGTCACGTGTGTTACAACATCTCAACGAGGCTATTTGTGGTTTGAGCCTTCTGAATCAGGATATAGAGAAGTTCCAACATCTGAGATTCATTTAATGGAAGCAAAAAAATTGAACCCTTCGATGAATCCACCTGCACCAAGATCACCTACCATGCTGTGCAAAACGCAGGTTTTTGCATCTGCCCCAGATCTAGTGAATAAGATTCTTTGAGGTTGGAGGTTAGAGATCTCCCTTCTTAATAAGCTCCTTAGGTAATCTCATCATCAAAACTCAGCTCAGAAATTGTATCTTCAGGGAAGTCTCTTTTGGACCCTCACCCAGCTTACAAGCTACCCCAACACCTCCTTTCATCATGCTTACCACATTATCTGTCTCCCCTGCTACACTGGGTTCCAAGAGGGCAGCAGCTTTGACTTCTTGTTCACCGCTGATCCCCAGGGCTTTGAACAGTGTTGATGAACTGAATGAACGATTCTTATGTACTCTGAACTGGACAGCCAGATGCTAGGGTTGAAGCTCCTGTCCAGAGCATGCAAGGTGCTCTGAGGTCTGACCCCTGTCTACCTCTCCAGCCTTCTCCTCCCCAACTCTCTACATCACACTCAATACACCAGTAACATTTAGTTGCTTGTTGTTCCTTACACAGCCCTTTACTTCCCTATGCTTTTGCTCAATCTGTCCCTTCTTATTCTACACCCCTATCACTATGTGCAGTCTCCTCCATTCACACCCTCCTCCATATGCACCTCCTTGCCACTATCTAGATAATTCCATTCTTTCCTTTTAAGTTTCTACTGGGGCCTCTCCTCCTTGCAGGAGCCTTTCCCATTCCCCTTACTCCACAATAGCCTCTCTTCTCTGGGACCAGTGACAGCTAGGAATATTTCCATCTTTGCCCTTACCACATTGTTTAGTAATTACCTCTCTCTGTGTTGGTCTTCTGCAATAGAATATGAACTCCTTGAGGATGTGGACCATATCTCATTAATCTATCCATCCCTACTTTTTATTCCAGTCCTTGGCATAAAGTAGCTGTTCAACAAATTACCATTTAATGAATGAATGAACAGATGAGCAAACAGAGCCAAATCCTCAGGCACAATTGTTAACTGAAACAGGAACATGTACATCTGAACACACACAAACTGGTGGCTGGATTAATTGATCCCATTAGGGCACCAAGAGTTGAGGGCCTCTATGCATAAAGCCAGTCATCTTATCAGATTGGCAAGAAGGGTTAAGCCAGAAAGGACTAATATGTATGGATACTACAAACCAGACAGAGAAGAGGCTGAGAATTCTAAGGCTCATTAACCAAGTCACAGCAAAAAACCAAACTAATAAGCCTAGATGCAGGTAAGGGCAAGTGACTAGGCAATATAGTGGGCCAGAGAACATGGAGGGAAGTAAAGAAGGCGGGGTGAGTGAGGGTCCAAGAGAAAGTCCATAGGACAATGAGTCAGTCATGGTGGTTTCTGGGTGAGTTAGCCCTCAGCTGCTCTGGTGAGCTTGTGATAACGTCTTAAAGTGACAGTGCTCCCTGGATAGGATCTGAAATAATGTGTCACTAAATTCTAGGTTAAAGGAATGAAAATCATATTGTGGTTTTTACTAAAAGGCCAGGGTTTTGGTTTCCTATTGTTGCTTTAACAAATTACCACAAATTTAGTGGCTTAAGTATCACAAATTTATTATCTCGCAGTTCTGGAAAAGTTTAAATGAGAGTCATACAGAGCTAAAATTCAAAGTACCAGCAGAGCTGTGTTCCTTCTGGAGGCTTTAGGGGATCATCTGTTCCTTGCTTTTCCAGCTTCCAGAGGCTACCCCCATTCTTTGGTTCATGCTTCTTTCTAGCAATGGTATCACTCTGACCTCTGCTTCCATCGTCACAGCTCTTTCTACAACTCTTTCACTCTGACCCTCCTGCCTCCCTCTTATAAGAACCTTGTGGTTACATTGGGCCCATCCCAATAATCCAAGATAATTTCCCTATCTAAAGATCTTAACTTGATTAAGATCTTAACATTTGCCAAGTGCCTCTTGTCCATGTAAAGGAACATATTCACAGGTTCCTGGATCAGGACATGAACATCTTTGGGGGATCATTATTCTACCTACCACACTCATCCGGAGAAAAAAAAAATTTTAAAAACTGAATCAGGTTTTGATTTAAAAAAATAATAATAAGTATATAGCTCTAAATTTCCTATCAACGAAGGCAACTAAGAAAATGACACAAAAATCTGAAAAACAGGGGATAAAGGAAAATTATAATTGTGTAATAATTTATAGTTTCAATTGGTTTTTCTCAATTAGAAATTCAAATATATAAAATAGATAGCTAGTGGGAAGCAGTCGCATAGCACAGGAAGATCAGCTCGGTGTTTTGTGACCACCTAGAGGGGTGGGATAGGGAGGGTGGGAGGGAGGGAGATGCAAGAGGGAAGAGATATGGGAACATATGTATATGTATAACTGATTCACTTTGTTATAAAGCAGAAACTAACACACCATTGTAAAGCAATTATACTCCAATAAAGATGTTAAAAAAATTCAAATATAAATGTGACACTGTCACTCCTAAAACAGGATAACAACTGGACACAACTACCTGCTTTTTCATTGGTTTTGCATCTCCCCTCTTCAGGTCCCCTCTTCTCTTTAAGCAAGGACATGCATCTCAAAACTGTAAGTGGTAACTGCTGCATGTATTGATGCCAGCAACACATGTAGCACAGGGATGCAGCTGAAAGACATGAAAAGGAGAAAGGTCGAAAAGGACTCAACTCAAGACATGAAAAGGAAAAGAGTAATTTTTTTCCCCCCAAAATGGAAAAAAAAAAACAGCAAATGCTTTAAAAGGGACCTCTGGATTTTATTAAAATTATGAATACTCTAGGATTTTGCACCTATAAATTATTGAAGATAAAAAGAAAATATTTTAAATGCCATATATGATCATAATGTGAATGCACACTTTCTGACCAGCTCAAAGGCAAGTTACAAACTCATTAGTAGATAGTGGCAGATGGTGCTAGTTGAGACCAGTGCTAAGTAAGCCAGGACTGCAAGGGTAGGGGATTGTCGCCGAAAGCAACATAATTTACCCTCCTTCCAGCCACAGGAGAAGAAAAGTTATTATCAGCAAATAGCTGGTAACATTGGGAGACACTCAGTATATTTCTTTAATTTGTCTAATTTTCCTCCTTAGGTAAAATAAAAGAGAAACAAAAGACAAGTTCAGAGCTCTTTTCAAAACCTTGATTGAGGGCTCACTACTATCTTTTTAAGACAGCTTAGTTTATCCCCGAAAAACTATTCTCAGGTAATTTTGAAAGTGTTGAAGACTTCGTTTCTTTTAAAACAAGAAAGATGCCAGCGTGCTTATCAGCACTAGAGGAGAAGCCCATAGAAAGAGCCAAAAATATAATAGAAGAGGAAATAATACAAGACTGGAGGCAGAGAGACAATGAGGGAGCTGTCACACTAATCTAAGACAAAGATCTGAACCGGCAAAGGTAGTTTTGCAAGTTTCCTGTGGCTGCTACAACAAATTACCACAAACTGGATGACCAAAAGCAATAGAAATGTATTCTCTCACAGTCTCACATTTCTGGAAGACAGAAGTGCAAAATCAAGGTCTCTGGAGACTCTAGCGGAGAATCCTTCCTCGTCTCTTCCAGCTTCTGGGGGTTGTCAGATTTCTTGGTTTCTTTGGCTTGTGACCACATCACTCCAAGCTCTGCCTCTGTCTTTGCCTTCATATTGCCTTCTCCTCGGTGTATCTGTGTCTTCTCTCCAGTCACAATTCTTCCTCTTCCTTTCTCTTATAACCTCATCGTAAGATCCTTAATTTAATTACATCTGCAACAACTCTTTTTCCATACAATGTAACATTTAAAAGTTCCAGGTAGCTGGATATAAACATATCTTTTTGGAACCACCATTCAACCCATCATTGGTAATAAATGTGAAGAAAGAGAAAAAATCTGAGAATTATTTGAGAGGTACCATCAGCAGAACTTGATGATTATTTGACTGTGGGGAATGAAGGGGAGGAAAGAGTCAAGAGTAACTTTCAACTAAATACCTAGGTAAGAACTAGGTACCCAACTGAAATAGAGAACTTGGATGGCAGAGCCCTTTTATAATGAAGAAGATGACTTCCTTTTAAACATGTTGATTTTGAGGTGTCCATGATACATCTAGATGTTCAGCAGATAGCAGGACCTATGCGTCTGAATCTCAAGAGAGAGAGCTGGGCTAGAGATAGAGATTTGGGAGCTTGTGAGCATACAAGTGGTAATTTAAAAACCTCAGAGAGGATAATATTGCTGAAGAAAGCAATAGGTAGCAAGAATTACAAAAGATTGGAAATAGACACCTGGCAGTTAAGGGGTAGACAGAGGAAGAGCTGCCCATAAAACAGATCAAAAATTAAATAATAAATGAATAAATAAATAAATATTTTTAAAAATTAATGGTGAACAGGTACAAATAATACCAGGAGAGTGTAATGTCCAGAAGCCAAGAGAATAATTTCTGGAAGTGGGGAAAAATAAGCAATGTCAAATGGAGTAGAAAGAACAAAGGAGATGAGGAGTAAAGTGTTGAAGTAGATGATAGAGGGAGAAAGACACCACATAGGTCTCCAAATGAAAAAGAGTCCAGACAATGGGAAAGCACGTGCAAAAGCCACGAACGTTTCATGAATGCTCGAAGAACAGCGAGGTGGCCAGTGTGGAGGGAAAAGGGTAAACAAGGATGTAAGTAAGACAGGGGGGTGAGAAGTGACAGGAGTCCTTTACCTTAACACAAGAAGGCCCTACTCCTTAACACAGGTAGAGCCTTTCTGGCCATTTTAAGGACTGTGGATTTTATTCTAAGTGAAAATGAGAAGGTATCAGAGGGTTTTCTGCCGAGGAATGACGTGATCTGACTTCCGTTTTAACAAGATCACTTGGGCAACTGTGTGGGAACAAGAAGCAAGGCTCAAAAGACATGCTGGAGACAGACTGGAAGCAAAGATGTAAGTAGGGAAGTCAGTTAGGAGGTTACTGCAACATCTCAATAAGAGGTGAGGGCAGCTTAGATCACAATGGTAGCTATGAAGGTGAGAGGAAGGGATGTAATTGTTGACATACTTGAAAGTGGGCTCATAAAGATAGCTGAAGGATTAGGCAGAGCGAGGAAAAGATGGATCAAAGATGATTCCAAGGATCTTAGCTGAAGTTACTAGAAGCCTGGAGTAAGCACCCCTTCTATGTATAAATAGTGGGCTTGCTATGCAAATGGAACTTCAACGTAAGGGTCTAGTCCTTTATTCCAACTAGATTGCCTATCCTAAACCTCTTCTATGTAATAATGTTGGTGCAGGCACTGTGTATGATGCTGAGAGGCATGTCAAACTCTATGTCACCGAAGTGCAAAGTGCAAAAGTGAGAGCAAGAAATAAGGCTCAAAATATATGATGAAGACAGACTGCAGAGAGCTAGAAAAGAAGTTAAACTACGTTGGAAAATCTCAATTGATTGTTTTACAACACACTGCACTGCACACTACAGATATGAAAATGCACACATGTTCCTCTCATAATTCACCAGAAAACCCAGTGATTCACTCCTCAGCAAGAAATGTCCTGGGAATCTTTGATTAAACTGAACCCACTCAGGCCACATCACTGCTGAAAAATTCACACTTAGGAGGAAGGAAAATTAAGAGTGTTCTTCATGAGACTATGAGCCAACTGCACAAGCTCAATATCCTCCCTACATCAGGAATCACAAGTTATTAATATTGTAAAGTGATACCAGCAAACTGAAGAGGGTTGCTTCCCAAACTCTCTGGGTGTCACATGAGACACTTAACAGCTCAGTACTATGTGGAAATGATGGAGGGGTGTGCTCTACCTTCAGAGGCTCTCAGTCACTCAGGAAACTCCGAATTAGGGGAATAAGCTATTGCATATGCAAATTGTATTCACTCTGAAATTTGTTACTGTTGCTCCAACATCTGTTCAAAGGCAGACAGATTGTTTCCCATGGGCATATGACTTCCACTGAGTCCAAGAGAAACTGCACCAATCTGAGAAGAGTACAAAGGATCCATCAGAATTTGAAAGCAGAACTAACATTTTCGAGCATCCAAGCATTCTTTCCCCTGGAAACATGTGGTACCTGGAGGTTAGATTCCCAGATCAGCCCACAAACGTTTGTTTAATCCACAATGTTTCTAAAACACTCTATAAACAGTACCCTGGGACCTACCAACATAAGAACCTTGTTTCTGTTGATTTAATAAGTGAGTATTTTTGGAACACTTGTTACGTGCCAGGCATTGTGCTTGTGCTGGGGTTTCAGAGTTGCAGAACACAGAGAACATGGTCCTTGCCCTCGAGGAGCTCAAGGGAGTGGTCCAGACAAGGAGAATGTCACATCCAAGAGACAGCAGTCAGTGCTACGACAGTAACATGGATAGGGTGGAGGAAGCATGGGTGCAGGTGATAGAGGTGGGGATACCTAGTACTGACATCTGAAGAAAGAAATGGTTTACAAAGCAGATGAAAGGGCTGCGCAAAAGCATGGCAGCAAAGCACACTCAAAGCTTAAACTTGGGTCATATAAACACATCTCCCCTAAAGTTGTTACCACTTCTTGCTCACATGACCTGTAGCCCACAAGACTGTGAGCTCCACATGGGGGCTCTGCTGAGCTAAGGCAAGATTTCTAGCAGAAGAGGGACCACTGAGGATAGTGAAGGGCCAGAGCAACTGCCAGAAGGCATGGAGTAGTCTGGGAAGTGCTAAGAGAGGAATGAGACATCTCCAGGAAATAGGAATGAGGCACTTGGGGGAGAGAGTGTCACAGATCAACAATTATGGAGAACTTATCCTATTCCTCATGCTACATAAGTCCTGGGAATATAAGGATCCATAAACTGTGTTCCCAGTGAAAAAGATTTTGAGATCTAATGAGGGGACCAATTGTAGTAACGTGCTGTAAAATGGTGAACGTGATAGTATCTACTTCAGATGGTTATATGAGGATTACAGAAAGTAAGACACATACCTAGTATTTGGCACATAGTAAATGCTCAATAAATATTAACATTATCAAATGCAAGTATATACTATGTACAGTGTACAGGATGAAAGAAGAAATGGTTAATTCTAATGGGAGAAAGACAGAAAAAATTTGGAGACTCTAATAACGAGGGTGTTCATCACACAGACTGGGACACAGAGCCTACAAGACACTCAGAGAGAGCTAAGATACAGAGGCAAAACTGGTCTGCTGTGTGTTGGCCTCAAGCAGAAATTCAAGACCACTCTCTGCTCCCCACCCCCCAACATCCATTTTCAAAGAAGAAATGCTAATACAAATCAGCTAAGTTCAGTAATGCTTATTAAGTGAACATAATAATAGTAATTACAATTACTGTTGTTATTATTACTAGTACTGTGTCCCAGATAGAGTGCTGAAATCTTGACAGACTTTCATGTCAGTTAATCCTCACAGTTAGGACATAGGTGTGAAAATGAGTCCCATTTTACACGTGAGAGGGGTTCATTTTATAAGAGCCATACTTTTAACCTCTTTTCTGCTATGGTATCACCTACCATATATAAAGGAAGCATGAGAGGTAACTATACATATATTGAAATTACCGTTCTTAAGTTGGAGATTTCTTGAGTAGTGCTATATTCACTTTTTATTTTTTAGGGTAGGGTGGCAGGGAGAGGAAAGAAGGAAAATAAGTATGTTTCTTTCCGTTGTTAAGAAAAAGAAGCAAATGGCAACAAAGGAAGCTGTTAGCTGAGATGGACGGGTGGATAGATGGATGGAAAGAAGGAAGGAAAGGAGGGAGGGAGGGGAGGGAGGGAGGGAGGAAGGGAGGAAGGAAGGAAGGAGAAAATGAAGGAAGGAACAAGGAGAGAGAATTTATTTCAAGGACTTACCCTGGTGTTATATAGCTCCAACCCAATCTTTTATACCATCTATATTGCCTTTATCCCCTATAGAAAGTATAAAAGATCGGGTGAAAATATTTGTAAACCATATGTCTGATAAGGGGTTAATCTCCAAAATAAATAAGGCTCCTACAACTCAATAGCAAAGAAAAAAAAAACTAATGATTCAAATAACCTGATTTAAAGTTGAGCTAAGGAATTAAATAGACATTTCTCCAAAGAAGATATAACAAATGGCCATTATATATAAGAAAAAAATGTTCAGTATATTAATCATCAGGGAAATGTAAGTCAAAACCACAATGATATATCACCTCACACCTGTCAGGATGGCTATAATAAAAAAATTTTTTTAAGTTGTGTTGGTAAGGATGTGGAGAAATTGGAATCCTTGCACACTGTGGTAGAAATGCAAAATAGTGCAGCTGCTATGGAAAACAGTATGGATGTTGCTGAAAAAATTAAAGATAAAACTACCATATGATCCAACAATTCCCTTCTGGATATTTAACCAAAAGAATTGAAATCAGAATCTCAAAAAGATATTAACACTCCCATGATCATTGCAGCACCATTCACAACAGGCAAGATGTGGAAACAACTTAATGTCCATATATATTAGAATATTATTTAGCCTTAAAAAAGAAATTCTGCAATATGTGACAACATCGATGAAACTCGAGGACATTATACTAAGTGAAATAAGCTAGTCACAGAAAAACAAATACTGCAGATTTCACTTACATCAGGTATATTAAAAAGTTAAATTCATATAATCAGAGACTAGAATGGTTGTTGCTAGGGGTTGGGGGCAGGGGAAAATGGGGAGTTACTAATCATCAGGCATAAAGTATCAGTTAAGCCAGATGAATAAGCTCTAGAGATCTGTTACTCAATATTGTACCTATAGTCAATGATAATGTATTTTACGCTTAAAATTTTATTAAGATATTAGATCTCATGTTGTGTTCATAACACAACAAAATAAAATTTTCAAAAGAAAGAAAAAAAAGAATCCTGGTCTCAGTGAGTTCTTTCAAGCCTTCAAGAAATCCTGCACCCCCTACAATTTATACTGTCCTGTAGTTATAGAAGACAAGAGAAGTTTTATCAATTCATTTTATGAAGCTAGCACATTCCTGGTGAGAGAGGGAGGAGAATCCTAGCAAATATAACACAAAAAATTAGAGCATTAGAAAAATGTTAACTCCTCTAATACTTCAATACATTTAAAGAATAATAGACCACAACTAAATAAGATCCAGTTCCAAGAATAAAGAGTGGTTCAACTAAGAGCTCTGCTAATGGTATAAATAATATATAATTTATCATCATAAATATCCTAACTCTTTTGCCTACTTGATTGGTTGTAGATCTGTTGATTTCTCTTTAAAGTATAATCAATATTTGTATATTATATTGAAAACTTACTAGTACATAAATGTTCATAACTGTCAAGTCTTTTTGGTGGCTTATATCTTTTATCAATATCTCACATATTTTATCAGCAACTTTGCCCCATTCATGATTTTGCCTTTATTCTATCTTATCCTTCATTGATAAAGGCCATATAAGCATGTAATCAAGTCCTACATCCATTCTACCTTGCTTACTAACTTTAGAAAGCTAGAACAAAAAATATCCATCTAAACACAGGAAACATATCCTCCTTAATAGAAAATAAAGACATTCCCATCTTAATATCAGTAATGAGAAAAAGATGCCTGTGGTTACTTTTCAATTATGGAAATATAAGCCACCTATCAAAACATAAATAAAAGAATAAATACTGGAAAGATGGTTATAAAATTATAATTACTGGCAAATGATATGACATTGGCAAATCAAATCCAACTGTACATTTGATTAAATGACTACATCATGACCAACTATCATTTTACTCCCAAAAGAGAAGAAAATCTAGGTAAACATTTATTCTATCTGGGTGGGGGGAAAGTCTTTAAAGCTGGACAGAAGGTTATTTTTTTTTCAGTTAGAAAGTTCTGACTTGAAATCAATGTAAAACTTCTATACAATCAAAAATTCAATTCATACTAGAGAGGGGTGTGAGGGAACAGGGAGGAGAATGTCAGACAAAATAATCACAGACAAAAGTTAAGTATTTCTAAGATATAAAGAATTCTTTTTAAATTTAAAAACAAAAATAAGACAAGCATGCTATCAGAAAAATAAAGGATGTTCATGGATAGGAAGTCTCAACGTCGTCAAGATATCAGTATTTCCCAACCTGATCTATAGATTCAGTGCAATCCCAATCAAAATCCCAGCAAGTTATTTTGTAGATATTGACAAAGCAATTCTAAAGTTTATATGGAGAGGCAAAAGACCCAGAATAGCCAACATAATGTTGAAAAAGAACAAAACTGGAAGAATGGCGCTACCTGACTTACCATAGAACCACAGGAATCATGACCATGTGGTACTGGTGAAAGAATAGACAAATAGATCAATAGAACAGAATAGAAAGCCCAGAAATAGACCCACATAAATAGTCAACACTTCTTAGACAAAGGAGAAAAGGTAATGCAATGAAGCAAAGAGGGGCTTTTCAACAAATGGTACTAGAAAAATTGGACATCCATATGAAAAAAAAAAAGTGAATCTAGACACAGAGTTTATGCCCTTCATGAAAATTTACTAAAGATGCATTATAGGCCTAAAGGTAAAAAGGCAAAACTATGAAACTCCCATAAGATAACATAGGAGAATACCTGGATGACTTTGGGTTTGGTAATGATTTTTAGATACAACACCAAAAGCATGACCCGTGAAAGAAATAACTGATAAGCTAGACTTCATTAAAATTAAAAACTTCTGATTTTGCTCAAGATAATTAGAAGACAAGTCACACCGTGGAGAAAAATATTTGTAAAAGACATATCTGATAAAGGACTGTTGTCCAAAATATGCAAAGAACTCTTAAAAACTCAACAATTACAAAACAACCCAATTTTTTAAATGGGTCAAAGACTTTAACAGACACCTCACCAAAAAAGATATACAGATGGGAAATGAAGCATATGAAAGATGTTTCATATCATATGTTATCAGGGAAATGTAAATTAAAACATCAATGATATGTAACTACACACCTATTAGAATGAGCAACATCTGGAACACTGACATCAACAAATTCTGGTGAGGATATAGAATAACAGGAGCTCTCATACATTGCTGGTGGGAATGCAAAATGGTACAGCCACTTTGGAAGATGGTTTGGAGGTTTCTTACAAAACTAAACATACTCTTACCATACAATCCAGCAATTGTGCTCTTTGGTGTTTACCCAAAGGAGTTAAAAACTTATGTCCACACAAAAATCTACACTAGGGTATTTATAGCAGCTTTATTCATAATTGCCAAATTTGGGGAGCAATCAAGTTGTCCTTCAGGAGGTGAATGGATAAATAAACTGTGGTACATCCAGACAGTAGAATATTATTCAGCACTAAAAATAAATGAGCTATCAAGCCATGAAAAGACATGAAAAAACCTTAAGTGCATACTACTAAATGAAAGAAGCTGATCTGAAAAGACCACATACTTTATGATTCCAACTATATGGCATTCTGGAAAAGGTAAATATATGGAGACAGTAAAATGATAGGAGGTTGCAAAGGCTTGGCAGTGGGGGCGGGTGGGGGCGCGGGGAGTAGGAAGGAGCAATAGGTGGAACACAGGATTTTTTAAGGCAGTGAAAATATTCTGGATGATTATTATAATGATCATTATACATTTGTCCAAACCTACAGAATGTACAGCACCAATAGTAAACCCTACATTAATTATGGACTTTGGGTTAATATGATGTGTCAATGTAGGTTCATCAATTTTAACAAATGCGCTACTGTTGTGAGTGACATTGACAATGGGGGAGGCATGCATGTGTGAGGGAAGAGAGTATAAGGGAAATCTCTGTACCTTCCACTCAGTTTTTCTGTGAACCTAAAACAGTTCTAAAATAAATGCAATGCAAAAGATCAATAAATCTGATCTTTTGATTCCAATTTCACTAATAGTTTCAAAATGCAAAGTCAAATAATATGCCATTTTTGCCTCCCAGAGGTTGAAAAGTAAGGGAAAATGGGCAC
Organism: Leucopleurus acutus; assembly: GCF_964270905.1. Classification (NCBI taxonomy): domain Eukaryota; kingdom Metazoa; phylum Chordata; class Mammalia; order Artiodactyla; family Delphinidae; genus Leucopleurus; species Leucopleurus acutus. The sequence continues at coordinate 125,208,725 of NC_139143.1, forward strand.
TCCCAGCCATTCCTGGTGAAAGTGTATATTGATGCAATATTTGGCAAGATAATTAAGCCAATCATATCAAAAGCCTTCAAAAGGTACACACTTCTTGACCCAGTGATTTTATTTTTAAAAACTTATCCTAACTAAATAATTATGCTTATGCACATAAATGCATATACAAGGATACTAATAATAGAAAAATGTGTACATACACTTAAAGGATTAATTAAATTATAGTACACCCATACAATAAAATACTATGCAGTCCTTAAAACTGATGCACTAGAAGAAAATAATTGAAATGTACACTGAAGATATAAACAGGAAAAATATTACTAAAAGATTAACAGTGTTGTGATTATGAGGGGTTTATTTTCTTCTTTTTTAATATTTATTTATTTTATTTATTTATTTGGCTGTGCGGGTCTTAGTTTTGGCACACGCGCTCTTCGCTGTGACAAGCAGCCATCTCTCTAGTTGTGGCGCGCAGGCTCCAGGGCGCATGAGCTCTGTAGTTGTGGCGCGGGTTCCAGGGTGCGTGGGCTCTATAGTTTGCAGCACGCGGGCTCCCTCGTTGAGGTGCGCGAGCTCAGTAGTTGTGGCGCACGGGCTTACTTGCCCCACAGCATGTGGGATCTTAGTTCCCTGACCAGGGATCGAGCCCACATCCCCTGCATTGGAAGGCAGATTCCTTACCACTGGACCACCAGGGAAGTTCCTATTTTCTTCTTTGTGTTTATCTGTGTTTCCTAAATTTTCTACAATAAGCATGTGTTGCTTTTGAAAGAAAATATTTTCACTGTTTGACCCCCTCTCACAAAAACCAGTTGAAAAGTAATAAAGTTCCTACCCTGTGTTAGGCACTTTGAATAGACTGTCTCTGATCCTTACTATAGTGTAACAACGTAGCTATTATCTCTGTATTTTCAGTGAGGAACTGAGGTACAAAGCAGTGGTAACTTTCCCAAAGTCACTCAGATACTATGATGGTTATTTTTGTGTGTCAACCTGACTGAGCCATGGGGTGTCCAGATTAAGCATTTCTGGGTGAGTCTGTGAATTCCAGATGAGATTACCATTTGAACTGGTGATCTCAGTAAAATGGATTGCCCTCCCCCACGTGGGTAGACACCATCCAGTCCCTTGAAGGCCTGAATAGAACAAAATGCGGAGGAAGGAAGGATTTGCCCCCTTCTTGCCTACCTGCTTGAGCTGGAACATCTGTCTTCTCCTGCCCTTGGACTGAGATTTTCACCACTGACTCCCCTCATTCTCATGAATGGGTCTCATTGGATCCATACTGGAATTATACCACCAGCTCTCCTGGGTCTCCAGGATGGCAGACTGTGAGCCAATTCATTGAAATTCATCTCATAGATAGATGAGAGAGAGAGAGATGCTATTGGTTCTGTTTCTCTGGAGAACCCTGACTAATACAGATACTAAGGAGCAAAGCAAGATTTCAGCCGAAGACTGCTTGACTTTAGTCATTACTCTTCTCACCACATCCAGATGCCTTTAAGATTACTGCATGTGTTGAACCGGTTTGCAAGGCAGAAATAGAGACACATGTAGAGAACAAACGTATGGACACCAACGGGGGAAAGTGGGGGGTGGGGGGGATGAACTGGGAGATTGGGATTGACATGTATACACTAATATGTATAAAACAGATAACTAATAAGAACCTGCTGTATAAAAAATAAATTAATAAAACTAAATTTTAAAAAATGATTACTGCATCTGTGACCAGCCATCAACCCTTGTCTACAGCAGTGAGAGCACTGGCTTCTAAACACCATGGGTGTCCAAAATCTAAAAGTTGCTGAAGCAAGGCAAGAAACCAATACATTTTGAGAAACATTCATATGGAAACTAGCCTTCTGTCAAAGGATCCCTATGGAGTCACTATAAGCTCCACAGAATCAAGAGTCAGATGGGGTTTCTTCCTCTGAAAACTTCATCAACACAACCATTAACAGGTAGAGAAAATCCATCAAAATCTCACGATGTTAATTGTAACTTGATATACTTGAGTGGAAAAACAAACCATATGCTTCACTTCTTCAAAAATGCTGATATAGGGCTTCCCTGGTGGCTCAGTGTTTGAGAGTCTGCCTGCCGATGCAGGGGACACGGGTTCGTGCCCCGGTCCGGGAAGATCCCACGTGCCGCGGAGCGGCTGGGCCCGTGAGCCATGGCCGCTGGGCCTGCGCGTCCGGAGCCTGCGCTCCGCAACGGGAGAGGCCACAACAGTGAGAGGCCCGCGTACCGCAAAAAAAAAAAAAAAATGCTGATGTAATGACAGCATTCTACCTACTGCTTCACAGTCTCATTTCCTACCTACATTTTGAAGCATGGAAGTGCCACAAGTCACAAAGTTGCCATTTTTTAAAATTCCTTGGTGCATAAGACCAGTGGTCTGCCCTAGAAGGCTTCAGCTGACAGTGATAACTGGCATACTCTATGGGTCGTCCTTCATATTACCAATTTCAGAAGCTTTGGGACTTATCCCAAATCATCTGCTTCTCTCAATAATTTTATTAGGGCCTCCTGGCTATATTCATACATTCAACTTTGAATAATGAGTTCCGTAATTTATCACTGAGTGGGAAGCGTTATCCTTAAATAATTTTTTTCAAGTTATCTACAAAGGGTTTCCTTTTGTTCAGTGTAGAGAGCACTGGAGAAAAGGTCTATACATTACGTTAACCATTACTTCAAACTTCAACCTTAGCTTTAGTCTTCCTGGAGTCCTCAACCAAAAGAAATTATCATTACAATATACCCTGCCAGGCATACCTATATTGCTTCTTAAACTGCTTAGAGCAAATGGCATACAGCTATATTATCTACTCAACTTTTTATCAGAATTCTAAAACTTGTTACAGAAAAATTCATAAATAAGAAAGAGGAGCACAAAAACAAGTATCCCTGGATGAATTTACCAAAAATCATTTACATTGTTCCAAATCTTTATAAAAACCTTTCTCAAAAATGTCCACCAAATCTCACTGCAGGAGATTCTGACTTTGAGACAAAGATCTTTTCTCTCATTCTAACTTGATTCAAGGAGAGAAACAGAGGAATTAGAAAGTAAGAATATCTGTAAACTATACTTTAATCCTATGTTATATTGATTGAGTCAGTGCTTTAAGACTGGTTATACAGCACCCAGTTTACTTGATTTACCTTGAGTTTAGAAAGTTTTACACTCTGAGGAGTATAATTTTGTCCCATTTATTGTGGATTAGCTATGGTTTAAAAAAAATCATGTAGGGGCTTCCCTCGTGGCGCAGTGGTTGGGGGTCCGCCTGCCGATGCAGGGGACACGGGTTCGTGCCCCAGTCCGGGAGGATCCCGCGTTCCGCGGAGTGGCTGGGCCCGTGAGCCATGGCCTCTGGGCCTGCGCGTCCGGAGCCTGTGCTCCACAGCGGGAGAGGCCACAGCAGTGAGAGGCCCGCGTACGGCAAAAAAAAAAAAAAAAAAAAAAAAATCATGTAGTCATCTGATACTGGAAACCAGGTCCATTGTCAGGAGTCTAACCTTCCCTCTATTGTAAAATAAGAATATTTCATTATTTCAATTTTCATCTCCCTTTTACCATGACAGCAATCTATTATCAGCAATATTGTCTATACTAGTTCTACTTCTACTTTCTTTTTCCTGGCTTCCAGCTCATAGGAGTTAACTAGGTTCCCTTCAAAAAGAAGAAATTCTAACAATAAAACAAAATTATCTCACCCCTGTAGAAACCCTCATTTAAAAAAAAAAAGTTATAGTCAGTAATATTGTATTAACTTTGTATGGTGACAGATGGTAACTAGGCATTGTGGTGACCGTTTTGCAATGTATACAAATATTGGATCACTGTGTTGTACATCTGAAACTAATGTAATACTATATGTCAATTATACCTCAATAAAAACATTTTTAAAAGGTTAAAGAATTTTCCAAAAAGTGTAAAATATACCAGCAGCTGCTCTATTTCATAAGGCAATATTCACACCTGGGGGAGGGGTGACCCAGATCTGGGCTCCAGCCTCCTCTGGTGATGCCGGAATGCTCCGTGAAAGTTGCGGGGTGGGGAACAGGGAGCAGTGAGGAGGGAGTGGGCATCTGAGGGGCGCTTCCCTGGCCCCCTTCCTCTCCCATGTTCACAGGAACAGGAACGGGATGGCCTTTGTGACTACTGTATCCGTCCAAAACTGACTCGGAAAGGCCAAAAGTCAACTCCTGTAGGCAGAGCTAGAGGTGGAATTGATGGGTCAGTAACTGTGAGATGGCAGAGCCATCTGCAGGTGTGCCTGGAATTGAGTTATACTACCTGTATTTGTAAGACGGGTAAAAATTAAAATTTAAGATAAACATGCACATTAAAAATCCTAAGATAACCACTAAAAGATAGAAACAGTGTTACTAAACCATGAGGAAGGAAAATGGAGTGGGGTGGATGAAATCAATCTAGGAGGGAGGCAGGAAAGAGAACGAGTAAAACCTAGAGCTAAGTGAGGTGAATGGAGGATACAGAGTAAGAGGCCAGAGTTAAGTCCAAGCCCACAGGCAGCCAGAACGAAGGCAGGACAAAAGTCGGATCGATTTTAGGGTATGTGGATTATCTTTCAATAAAACTGTTAATTAAGAAAATAAATAAAGTAACGTGGTTATGTGATTCAGTCAGGGGCACCTGGATCATCTCCCTTTCTAAAGTCAACTGCGCCATATAACATGACCTAATCCCTGGAGTGAAATCCAGCAAACTCCCAGGCTAGGGAATTAGGCAGAACATGTGTATCAGAGGGGGAGGTAGGAAATCTTGGAGGCCATTCTAGAACTCTGGTAGGAAGTGACAGATTGAAAATAGTAAACATGATACACTGAACAAGAGAAACCAACATGAGAAAGTATATGCTGTTTGATTCCATTTTGGTTTTGTTTGTTTGTTTTTTGCTGTACGCGGGCCTCTCACTGTTGTGGCCCCTCCTGTTGCGGAGCACAGGCTCCAGACGCAGTCTCAGCGGCCATGGCTCATGGGCCCAGCTGCTCCGCGGCATGTGGGATCCTCCCAGACCAGGGCACGAACCCGTGTCCCCTGCATCGGCAGGCGGACTCTCAACCACTGCACCACCAGGGAAGCCCTGATTCCATTTATATGAAGTGCAAAATAGGCAAAACTAGTCGGTGCTGCCAGAAGTAAAGACAGCGGTGATTCTTAAGGTCAAGGAGGGATGGAAACAATAGCACACAGGGAAAAGGATTTATTCATTCAACAAGTACACACTGAACACCTACCAGATGCTAAGTTAAAGAGATTTCATGGCAATTGAGATAAGCTTCTGTCTTCATGGAGCTTTAAGATCTATCAGGGAAGACAGAGACCATTAAATAAACATCTACCATAAGCTGTGATAAGCTTCACACTGGGGAAAGGGGGACCTAAACTAGTTTAAGGGTTCCAAAATGACATTTAAATGGAGGCCTAACAGAACTTAGGCAGGCAAAGAAGGGATCATTGTTGACTTAGTGACTCTGGTTGACTTCAGACTGATCATTACTCTAAGACCTGACTAAGAGAGGCCATGTGATCTGCATCTCCATCATTGTGAGAATGGTCTCTGGATGAATGGAAACACTAGTCCTGCCCTAAACTGCACTGGTCAAACAACTCCCTTCATGCTAGGACATTAAGAGTTCTGAACATTCTTCCATAAAATGAATATTGACAAGATAGAGTGACCTGAAAGTAACCACCACGTTGACGCAGGAGCCTGAATCCATGTGAAAGGAGTACAGCAGAATGCACAGCGGCTTCTGGCTCAGGCTCCGAATCGGACCGCCTGAATAATAATGCTGACTCCACCACTGGCTGCATGCCCTTGAACACTGACCTTCTGCAAGCCTCCATTTCGTCATCTCTAAAATAGGGGCAGTATTGCTACAGTGCTAAGAAGTCTTTAAAGGGTAGCTTTTTAAATAAAACAGAGGGACTATACAAATGTCTTGAGGCGGATCCTGTTTATAACAGTGTTGATAGATTCTAAATGCATATGAGGAAGAACTCCTCTCCCGACACTCTCTCAGACTCACCAGCCATACCAACTTGTCATTGCCCAAACACACCAAGATCTCTTAAATGCCTGTGCATTTGCACATCTCGGTCCTTCCTTCCGGCATGTTCTACCCACTCTTGTTTGCTTGAAGAGCTTCTATTCAGCCTCCAAGTCTCAATTCATGCATTGTCTCATGGGGGAAGATTATCCTGACTGAACAAGACAGAACTAGGTGATCACTTGTCCATGCTCTCGTGGCATTGTGAATATCTCTAAAGTAGCATGTATCACATTATACCAAAATTGCTTATTCATACATTCATCTCCTCATTGCTATGAGCCTCTTGAGAGATGAGGCCATACACAGCGCTTGGCACATAATAGACAGCAAAAAGTGTTCACTGAATTAATTGAATGAATGACTACTGATGCCTTAAGAGGCAGTGAATTCCTGCCACCAGAAATATTTAAACAAAGATGAGATAGCTGTTTAGCAGAGATGTACAGAGAGGACTGAAGCATCTGATACTGAACCAGCTAACTACTAAATAGGACCCTCCAAACCTGGAGTCCTCGGGGCTAGGTGAAGAAAACCGGCAATCCCAAAGGCACAGAGAAGGAACAGCTGTATATTTGGGGAAGAGCAAGTGGCTCAGTTTGTCTGGGCAAGAGGACAGGATGGAGACAGGATTGTAGCAAGAAAGAGATGACACACCCAAAATAGTAAAGGAACATCATTTAATAAGTGTACTATTTAAGAGGAGTGGGCAAGGTAAAGTATCCCTCATGGAATGATAAAGCTTACAGGGCCTAACAAGAGCAGGCTGCCATTCCAAAGGGGCGAAAAGAAGGAAGTGGAGTTCCCAGAGACCTGTGAAAGGGGGGTGGTGGGGTGACTTGATATAAGTCGTGGCCTAAGTAGAGGAATGGGATTTAGTCACTGCCAGGGACCTACAGGGAGAGGGAAGAGAGGAATAAATATCCAGGCACCTCATCTCCCTCTGCTGTCACCCTCCAACAGCCTACCAGTGCCTGCCAGTGGCCGCACCCAAAGCCAGACAGCAAGGGAGCCCAGGGAAGGTAATCTGTAGAAGCCCAGAGCAGGGCAGACAGTGAGGGGCAGGCTAACCGCATAAACATTATTTGGCAAGCCCTCAAGAGCTGCCACGGAGTTTGGGGCATAAGGGTGACATGATCCAGGCTCTGCTTGAGGATGGTTAGTTTTGTGGCTGTAATCAGAATGAATTCTGAAGGCAAAGAGGGAGAGGGAGGCAGGGAAACAAAACTAGGAAACCATTGAATCCATTCATTTAAGTGAGAGGGGAGGGGCCTCAGCAAGGGGACGCCTTCATTACCCATATCAGCCCTGGGAAGGCTCCTGATTCTCCTGCAGATTGCACACTCCCTGAGCGGCTCACCCTCCACATAAGCAGCCCACCGAGTCACAAAGGTGGAGAAGAAACTTCTCCAATAAACAGCACGATCCTACCGTACAGCACAGGAAACTATATTCAATATCCTGTGATAAACCATAATGGACAGGGCTTCCCTGGTGGCGCAGTGGTTGAGAGTCCGCCTGCCGATGCAGGGCACACGGGTTCGTGCCCCGGTCCAGGAAGACCCCACATGCCGCGGAGCGGCTGGGCCCGTGAGCCATGGCCGCTGAGCCTGCGCGTCCAGAGCCTGTGCTCCGCAACGGGAGAGGCCACAACAGTGAGAGGCCCGCGTACCGCAAAAAAAATAAAAAATAAAAAAATAATGGAAAAGAATGGATATATATATATATATATATATATGTATAACTGAATCACTGCTGTACAACAGAAATTAACAGAACACGGTAAATCAACTATACTTCAATAAAATAAATCAAAAAAAGAAGAAAAAGAAAGAAAAGAAACTTCTCCAAACCAAGAAAACATTTCTGGTGTATACCTTTGAGTTTCCTCCTGATGTTCGCTTTCCCTCTTTTCCTCTGTATCTAAAATTATACTGAGCAAGCCCAGAGGAAAGTAGCTGCGGCAACTAAAGGTCACAGAGCAGACAGCAGTGATTGAGTTTCTTATCATAAAAAGCAAAAACATGAATAGAGATCCACAGGAGGAAAGCCCCACTTGATTGTCAGTAACCACTTCTCCAAGATTCTGACATTTAATTCTTCTCTGGCTGCCCACCCTCTCATCAAGCAGTGACCAAACCCATCCTTCTTGGCTTCTTCCTTCCAAAAACTGTCTTCCTTGGGCCTCATCACAAAGGGACTGATTCTCAGCTATTACATTCAGAAAAAATCCGAGGACCTTATCAGCAACTAGACCAGCACAGAGATGAATAGAAGAAGCATAACATTTCCTCTGTGAAGCCTTCTCTTTCTGCAGGAGCAGACTGGGGTTCCTTCTTCCATGCCCGCTTCATCTCATCTCCACCCGCATCATCACACCAGGTGCGCGCCCAGCCTTGGTGGGTGAAACCAGAGGGGCCAACTGATATTTCCTTTTACCAGGTGGATAGGAGATAGCTCTGCTCTATCTCTTGTTTTCTGTTCAGAATGAGGCTCTTTTTTCATTAGTATTATTATGCAAAGTTTCCTGAAATAAAAAGAACAATGACTGTTTAAGTCCTTCTCTTTAATGACACACAATGCAACAAAGCTCATTAGATTCACATTTACTTTTTTTCTCCACTGCCTCATTAGAAGCTTAGCACCTCTAAGAGGATTCCTTACAATGCATTGTCGCTGAGCACATGGAGAGCCTTTAAAGATTTTTGTTTGCCTCTCAACAAACTCCTTGCCAGGCTTTTCAAAACTGAGGTATAGAAGGAAAGAACATCTGACAAAGAAGAAGGCTGAATTACCACACACTCAGAAGCACTTCACCTCCTTGCAGCACTACCATACATCATCAGCAACATGAGTTAACAAATCCCGACAGTTTCCATTTTCAGACTGAAGGGGCAGATGATACAAAGCAGCAACGCCACGTGTGCGAGGATGCTCCCCCCACCCAGCCACCCACAAACACGCACTCATTCTTTCTAACCTATCGTCTTTCCATGATTAGAGGTTGCATTCATGCTTGAGTTCTTAAAACAAACAAAGAGTTCATGAGAATCTTCCGCACTTCCCCCTTTCCACCAGTATGTCCACTCCCAAGGACAGCAGGAATACCAGCTGGTCAATTCCATGGGCTTTTGCTTAGACTCAGGGTAGTGGTACAGTCAGTCAGACGCCCCTCAGTGGAAAATAGCAAGGCCAAAGTGGCAAGAAACCACATGTGCCCCCCAAAACAGTAAATAACATTGTGTGGATTTAACAATTCATTCTGTTGATGAATCCAGCACACAAGTATTTATCTTGCTACAAATTTGTTTTTGTTTCCTGACATCTTTTTAAAAACCAGTTTTGATGACAGAAGATACTTTCTTTAATCCTACCGATATTTGTACCCAGATCTGTTTTCTATACTAAGAACTGCACAGATAAACTGCGTGCATCATAATCCTGATGCAATCTAAATCTCTTGTTAGCCTACGCTGTTTTCTCGTCTTTCAAATGGACACACTACAGCTGCCTTCCCAGTGCAAAGGGGGGAGGTGTGCCAAAGAGGGCTGAGAGATGGAAGTTTCCTCAGTGTGGGTAAGAGAACTGGCCAGAGGCAGGGGAGGTTGGCTGGGGCCGTGAGGATCTGCACTGCTGTGACCGTCATTCAGGTAGCTGCTCTTTCTTTCGTCTTCCGAGGGGTGGTTCTTGGCTGCTGGCTTAACTTTCAGAAAGCACCCCGACTTCTCCAAGCTTCATGGATCAGCTCCTACTTTTGCGTCTTATTTTCTTTAGCAAAAAGGAAAGGAAAGGAACCAGCACTGGAAAGCTCTGAGATTCCGGGAAATTCTTCAAAGAGCAGAAGCAGAGTACAGGTGGTTCATTATGAACTATTAACACATTAAAATAAGCCAATAAGAGGAGTGTTAGGTTTCTTTTCAAATTAGATCCTGTCTTCGCTGAGAAAGAAGAAAATATGAGGGGTCTGGACTTTTTTATTTTTTCAACAAAACATTGTTTTGGTTTGGGTTTTTCAAGGACACATCATTTTCCTGGCTGTGATATGTAACGCTTCATTTTACCAATCTGCATTAAGTGGTTCAGCTTATGACTATAAACAGTCTCTGATTTTGTCATTAGGATGAGTTATTCAAGTGTAAGGAACTCAAGATAATGTCCTCAAACCACTTAAACAAGATTCTTTCATTCTTCATTCAAGTAAACATATCCTGGATAACTTCTGTGAGTCTGGCATGGACGAGGGTGTTCTCTTAAGCCATTTTCCACGTCAAGATCTGTACTAATCTCCTCCTCCTACCCTACCAATTAATAATGTCACAGGCTTGAGAAGCAGCTGGCCAGGGTCTCGCCTATATGAGCCGGAATAGGGAAAGCTAACTGGCATTAAGGCATGTGGGAGAAGCCATATAGCACAGCGGTTATGCACACTGACTCTGAAGTTTGTCTGGGTTCAGTTCCCACATCTGCCACTTTTTAGGTCAAGTAGGATAAACAATTTAACCTCAGAATAATAAATACAAAGGACTTAGATAAGGACTTAGCACATGGTAAGTACTATACTAAATGTTAGGTATTTTTAGGACCCCGGCTTTAACAGGGCTCTGTCACTACCAAGAGGAATGATTAGGGACCCAAGGCCTAGCCTTCCTCCCACTGAAGTGGCTGAGTCATTCCCAACACTATTCGCCAGCCCCTGCTGATGCTGCCCTGTCTTGCCAGCAATGCCACCACAATGACATGCGTGTCCTTGATCACTGCCCTCTCCAGCCTGCCCCACTGTTCTCCTGGGTTGATCCTGTTGCTTCCACAAATATAAGGGGAGATTCTGTCTCCACTCTTGTTGCATCTCTTTATCAGACTGCTAAGTGTGACCTTGCTCTCTTTTTTTAGTAAATATCCCATAAAGGGTAGTTTCACCTTCTTAGTTTCCTACAGGACAATCTTTCAAATAACATGATAAAAGCTACCCCCTGGGCTAAGTCAGAAAACATTTGGGTGGCAACTCCAATAACCTGCTCAAAAAGTCCTTTCCCACTAATTATAAATTACTGTTCCAAGGAAGGAGTTAAGGCATCTTGATCTCTCCCTATATATCAGTATCATTACACTTTATGTTTGCTGCCCCACAGCAAAACACACACACACACACACACACGAGTCTTGCACCATACCTTACTGGAGAATTTTAGTCTCCTTAAGGACTGATCAACACTTCCAAATTCTCTTTACAATATTCTCGGAGAACCTATCGACTTCACATGCAAAACAGGTCTGAAGCATGTTTGGGACATGCTAAGGCTCTTGGTATTTTAGATCAGTCGATATTATATATTAGCCCCTTTCTGAAGCTACCTTCCTCGATTCTATTTTTCCTGATGTTTCCATGTTACTGTTTCTTAAATTGTGGTCAAGGACCATTGACGTCAAAACAAACTGACTTAGTAAAAACCCAGATCCCCCACATCAGCTGAGTCAGGATCTCTGGGAGTAAGGCTCAGACGTTTGAAGTTCTACAAGCTGTTCTTTCTATGCAGTCTAAAGTTTGAGAACTAGTGTTCTACATCATTTTGAAATCCACATCATTTTGAAACACACATTAATTGCATTACCAAGCGTTATGTGTCTATCTGACCAGTTAAATTGTTGGAAGCTAGTACAGTGATCTTTAACATAAAATCCTGTATTCCATCCTTTGTTATTTAAGATATGCTCTTGCTATCACTAAGGTGAAGAACATTTGCAAGGCAGGACAGCCGCTGGCCTCAGGAATCAATGAAATGAAGTCTGTTTGCCTCCTTTAAGATGAAAGAATTGGTACAAATATACAACAAAGCCCATAATAGGAAGTCCAAACAGCCTATAGGGGTTGCCTGGTGGTTGGTGGGTGAGCTTTGCAGTCAGTGAGACTAGGATGCAAATTCCAGTATGGATACTAACTGGCTGTGTGACCTTCAGTTTTCTTAGTTTATGCCTTGATGTTCTCACCCATAAAGTTTAGATACTCATACTGACCTCATAGATTTGTTGTAAGGATGAAGTGAAAAAATGTAGGTAAAGCATTTGGTACAGGACACAGTAAATGTGTTTTAAAAGTTATTATTTCCAAATGAGAATTATTCCTGATGGATTCTGAAATAAACCAAACAGTTCTCATCCACATAAAATCTTCAAGATGGTTAGTGAGTTACTGGCCAGATGCCACTTTGCCTTCTTTCCAGATATCTGGATACCTCAATAGTGTGATTTGCAAAGCACCACAGAGCAAGGTAACCTTAAGTCAGAATAGCCAGATATTCTACCGGACAACTCCAACCCTAGGGAAGAGTCTAAGGAAAGAATGGCAAAGCCAGAGTATGAGATGGACCGTTCAAAGGTGGGGCAGATTCACTCAACAAAATCATTACAGGGCACATGTGCAAGACACAGTTCCGAGCTGGGAGTACCGCACTGAACAAAACAGACAAAATCTTTTCCCCTGTGGAGCTCATACAGGGAAGCAGACAGTAAACAACTCAGTTAATAAAATAGACAGGATGTCTGATGGTGAAGTGTGCTGTAAGAAAAATCAAGCAAAAAATGGGAATAAACAGAGCCAGGGTGGATAAGAGTTTGTCATGACAAAGCAGAAAAACCTACGCATTGTTCCATCAGTATCATCTCCCCTTGACCTAAATCCACAAGTGAAAGGTGACCATTCGATTAATTCTCAGTAACTATTTTCTGAATGAAGGATATGCCTCAAGAGGAAACCAAAATCTTTGAAAATAAAGCACACCTGTTTCAACTGGTTAGCATTAGTATCTGGTACATTTAAACACTCAATAAATCATTGTTGCAGAAATCGATGGCTCAGCAAATAAGCAAAAGAACTGTCACCTTTCAGGAAGAATGATGATAGCTCCATCCAGAGAGACTGTTCTCTGTAATGACTGCAACCTCCATAATAAGAATAACAACAACATGGGCCTGATTGTTCCCTTATACTTGGTATTCTCCTAAGCACTTTACATGGATTATCTCATTTGAACCTTACAACAATATTGGAGATTCAGGGGAGGAATTGCCCAGTAAAGGACCTGTGGAAGCCTCCTCTGTTGAGTAGTGCCCTTCCTATTGAGAAGTGTATCCTTCTCAGTCAATAAGTTGGGTCCTAAGTAGACTTCAGAGCAGTGATTCTGATTACCAATCAATCAGGTGCTCTTCAAATTATCAAGCACAGATGTTCACATTTTCCAACCCAGCTGCCAGTCTGCTCCCAGCAAAGCACTGTTTCTGATAACCGTCCAGTCCAGACTTGGAAGTTTTTCATGTCTTTTCTCTTTCAGTCATTCTACTGGTGTTATCCAGCACTTGCTGTGTCCAAAGCTCGAGAGGCAGTCAGAGGTCCCTGCCCTCCCGGAGTTTACAATCAGACCCTGAAAGAAGGCTCAACCCTTTACAGTGAAACAAAAGCAAAGCAATGCGTTTGCCTTGGGGTGTGTACAACAGGTGCAAGAGAGGACTGAGGACTTTGATTTATATCTTCGGAGGCTAATTTTGATTTCCAGTATGGAGACCTATTGGAAGGAGTCAGGACAGAGATATGTGTGTGTCAGAAAGGGCAGCTACGCACCTCAGGGAAAAGAGCTAGGTGCACCTGCGCTCTGGTTGCACCAAAGACCCAAGATAGGGCTACAGCATGAGTCACACCGGCAGCTGCTTCCCAAGCTGTTGGAAAGCCAGTCACAGACAAGTCCGGTAGAACCTATGCCTGACCTGCCGGATCCTATTCTGAAGATTTAAAGCTGAAAATCAGTGCTGAATGATAGGTCAGAGCTCCCGAAAACCCAAACCATAGTTAAGAAAGAGAGAATCCGATTTGCCAGGAAAAACAAATTGCTTAAAAAGGTAGTGCTGTAACCAGTTCTGGGAACAAATAGTGCCCATTTTATTTTTTTTCCAGTGTTTTGAAAGGAAAGAGGCAGCAATTAGAGAGGAAGTGGAGGCAACAGTGCAGACGCACGGAGGAACAGAGCTGGAGGAAGGGCCTCAGCACCCTGCGCCAGAAGTGGTCCAAGTTGGACGCCAATCTGATCGCGTTGCTCCTCTGCATGAACCCTGCAGAAGCCTCCCACTCTCCTTCACACAAAGCCCAAACTCCTTCACCTGACCCACAGACATTTGCAAAACCTGGTCCTCTCCTTGGCTTTACCTCACCATTCTCCTCTTCCCTTCACCTATTCTGAACTGCTCTCGGGTCCTCACAGGCGCCTCTACCCTGCCGCCATTGGATCATCACGTGGAACACACTTCCCCTCCCCATCTTCATCTGACTGCCACCTACTCATTCTTCAGATTCTGCTTAAATACCATTTCCGCAAAGAAGCTTTCCTTACTCTGGTCTAGGTTAGGTCCCCTTGCTCTGTTCACATAATTCCCTATATTTCCTCTCTCGTAATATTCATCACCTTTCTAATCATTATTGACTTATTTACGTGTCTTCCCTACTAAAGAGTAAACTTCATGAGTGCAGAGATTGTTGTAAGTGCTCATAAAACATCTGTTAAATTAATCAATTGATTCAATTGAAGCAAAATTTATTTAGGGACTCTAGGTCCTTCTTTCTTCCTGAATTTTAAATGGCAAGAAAAAAAAAATAGGCAACATCTCAAAGGAGTAGAGAAAGGACAATTCTTGCCCATGGTGGCCCAGCAGTTTAGGCTTTATGATCACCCATACCCTCCCCCTCCCCAGTATAAAAAAATTCTATAAAGCTACTTTACCTCCTCCCCAGTCCAGGAAATATTATCTTTCCTCCTTTTATTCTCATTTCATTCATTGAGTAAACATTTATAAAGCAACTTCTGTGAGAAGCACAGCAAACACTGACTCTCTACATTTTTGTTGTTTTTGACCTTTCACAGGTGGTGATTTAGGAGCTGGGTGTAATAGAAACTCAGAAATAAGCAAGATTTTAATTTCAAGGGGTAAAAAGATTAATAGTCGGAAACATATTTAGTGTAAATTCAAAAAAAATTAGGAATCTTTGAGCTGTTGGCAACAGAAAAACCAGTTTGAATTAGCTTAAACCCATGATTTCATTGGCTCACAAATCTTTTAAAGGCCAGAAGTTGTTTCAGGCATGGTTTTTTCCTGACATGGACTTCACAGAGTCCCCAGGCTCTGGCTCCTTTGTGATTCTCTGAGCTCTACCCTCTGAATGACACCTTGACCTCCTCAGCCTTCCTCATGCTAGCAGTTATTCCAGATATCATTTCTTCCACCACATCGGAAGAAGAGGAACTCTTCACCCACCTCCCACATAGGAAAAAGGAAGCCTCCTTCCCAGGACCCTCCAGCAAACGGGGGGATTTCCTCCCCTATCACTGTCAATATGCCCATCCTGGAACCAGTTGCCTCACCCAAGGAATGGGATACACTGGTTGGTTTCAGCCCATCAGGATCCACCACTGGAGCCAAATATGGCATCCATTCCACACCAGCTGTATAGCTGAGCAAAGTAGAACCTATCCCTAAGGGAAAAAAAAAATCGAAGACGGTTGGAGAAATGAAGAAAAAGATACCAAAGAAGCAGTCAACAAATGTCCGTTGTACAGGTGTACGGTCAGGCCATCCAAGATGGCTGTTCTCTTGCTCTCTGTACACCCCCTGCTCAACCAGTGCCTGCTTCACCTACACTCTATTCACCTGACTGACCTTCCCTATTAATCATAGAGCCTAATCAGTAACTGCCTACGTGCTTGCCCTCTGCCCCCGCTGCAGATTTCCCTGGTAACTGAGGAGCGAACCTAACATCAATTCCCCTTGCAACTGGTAGTCTCCTTCTCCTTCAAGTAGTGAAGATTGCTTCCATGTCCTGCCTGCCGTCTGCTGTACACAGTGGGCTGTTGTTCAGGACATTTTGCTTCAGACTTGTAAGGTTTCCTGTCCAATAAACCATGGATGTCTCTGTTGCTGTCTCCGGGCTCTTTCCTCAGTCTCACAGCTGGGCAATTACAAGGTTTACAGGGTTCAGCCCAGCAACAGGTAACTAGATATCCAAATCAGCTCTCAGGTTTCTCCACCTCACACAAAGAAATATGTCATCATGGATGGGTAGCTTATAGAATCCCCTATTCTTAGAAGTAGAAGGAATTGTAGAGATGGAGCCCAATCTAACCCTTCATGTTATAGTAGTTAAGCCTAGGAAAACTGAAGTAATCTACCCCAAGTTACACAGTTTGGTGAATGCCATTGGAAAGAACCTAACATAACATTCCTTCTTGCTTGTCGTTACTACACAATCAGGGCAAAATCATACCATATGATAAGTCATTTCTGTTATTCTATAAACGCAGAGTTTACTTGCAGAGAGAGTATTTTTGTTGGGTTTGTGAGGAAGAGGGTACATAGGAAAGAGTGAAAGAATGGAAAGAGAACAATTTTAATATCTTTTCCATTTTGTTTTAATTCACACAACTTTCTGAAACATTTATGGACCCTAAAAACAAGAACTTTTCTCAGAGCTGAGAAAGTGTAACACTAGGACTTTGATAATAAGAATCCACATAGCAACGACAATCAGGCTTCTAAGTCCTGATCCCAGGGCTGAGCACCATTTGGGGAAAAGATAAGTTATTGCCTCTGCTCTCAACAGTCGGTGTGTTTGAGACCTGCCAGATAATGCTCATTTATAATGCTTTTGATTTGAGGAGGGAATCTTCAGAGTAGAGAGAAAAAGTTCATGCTAGTCAATAATTAAACACCACAGAGCAACCTGTGCTTTGGGGCCTGTGAACTTTCCTCCAGGTCACAGAACTGCATTGCATTTTCATTGCATTTTCACCAAAAGTGCCCTCCCTGAGCCTAGCGAATCTCTCCCCTAGTATTCACACCCCCTCCACATATGGAGAGCCTATTCAAAGGCAAACAGCTCACTCTGATGGTGCTTATCTTTAACCCTTATTTACCACTAGTACCTCAGCAGCAATTGTTTAACTTTTTTTTTTTCTGGTATAATATCATCTTTTTTTTAAATATCTTTATTGGGGTATAATTGCTTTACAATGGTGTGTTAGTTTCTGCTTTATAACAAAGTGAATCAGTTATACATATACATATGTTCCCAAATCTGTTCCCTCTTTCGTCTCCCTCCCTCCCACCCTCCCTATCCCACCCCTCCAGGCGGTCACAAAGCACCGAGCCGATCTCCCTGTGCCATGCGGCTGCTTCCCACTAGCTATCTACCTTATGTTTGGTAGTGTATATATGTCCATACCTCTCTCTCGCTTTGTCACAGCTCACCCTTCCCCCTCCCCATATCCTCAAGTCCGTTCTCTAGTAGGTCTGTGTCTTTTTTCCTGTCTTACCCCTAGGTTCTTCATGACATTTTTTTTTCTTAAATTCCATATATATGTGTTAGCATACGGTATTTGTTTTTCTCTTTCTGACTTACTTCACTCTGTATGACAGACTCTAGGTCTATCCACCTCATTACAAATAGCTCAATTTCGTTTCTTTTTATGGCTGAGTAATATTCCATTGTATATATGTGCCACATCTTCTTTATCCATTCATCTGATGATGGACACTTAGGTGTTTCCATCTCCTGGCTATTGTGAATAGAGCTGCAATGAACATTGTGGTACATGACTCTTTTTGAATTATGGTTTTCTCAGGGTCTATGCCCAGTAGTGGGATTTTGCTTGCTCTGTTCCCCAGAAGAGATTCCTCTCTCAGCCTCTCTCCCTCCACCAGGCCTTCCTCTACCCTGTGGTCCAAATTCACTTTCTGAACATGAGTTGAATTGTGTAATGCCACTGCTTAAAACACTTTGAGGAATCCAAAAGTTTATAGAATAAACTGTGCCTTGTTAACATGATTCCCAAGATCCAGAACTCACTGCCCAAACCACCTTCACTCTCATGCCTTCCTACCTTTGTCCTGGCTGTTTTATCCACCCGGTAAGCCCCTCACTGCCTTAGCTATAGAGAAAATCCTGATCAGTTCTTAAGTCCTGGGGAAATATTATCTCTTCTCTCAGTTTCCCTAGATAGCTTCCCCTTTAACATCCCCTATAACATTGTAGTTTGGTCCTTTCTTTACCTCTTCGTCTCCTCCAGGACAAGGACCATATTTTACTCACCACTGGGTTTTCATCCATTGCACAGAGTAGATGCCCAATTAATGTTAATTGAGTTAGATTGAATTGAGTCATATGATGTCTGTCTTGCCGTCAAAGCAGATTGAAATCACACTTTCTTCCAAAATATGTCCTAAACTATCCTAACTGTAGGTTCAGTCTATGTATTGAGTCAACCTATTTGCTCCCTCTATCCACCTCCAAAACTCCAAGTGCAGCCCCAAACTCAACTCCCAGGATCATGTGTGAAATGATCCAGGAGACCTTTGGGTAACTCTAGTCCACAGTCCAGAACTCAGCATCAAATCACCCTTGCCACTCGTCAAATCGTGCATTTATTTATTTGTTTGTTTGTTTCATAAACATTTAAAAGCCTACTTTGTGTCAGGCCCTATATTAAGTGCAAAAGAAATAAGGGTGAAGACCAGGGCCCTCAGGGAGCCCACAGCTAGTTGGCTGGGGGTGGGGGAGTGGCAAAACAGGCAACCCTGTTGCAGATCCTCTATCATATTTTGCCCAATCCCCAGTCTCTCTACTCTGTTTCTTGTCCTTGGGATGCTCTCTGCCTTGATTCTTGTTCCAGAGACCCCCAGCTCTCCAGACGAGAAATTGAAATCCTACTTGCAATCCTACTGCCGGGACAAAAGACTTGTCTGCAGTTTTCTTTTTCATATAACCAGCCCTTCTGCATACCACTCTTCATAGAGGGAGAAAAGTCTGACTTCTTCACAGGGTCACTGAGCCTTTGTTTCAGGACTCTCTGACCTGGCTCTCAAGTCTGGCATCTAATGTGAATTATCCAGTACCCTTTAACTTTAAAGTACATAACATCCTCTGTGTATCCTATTTAGAATGGATATCCCCAGGATCCATTCCCTCAGATTCTAGTTGTCTGTATTTATTACAAGGTTCCCAGATGATTTTGAAACAGATGATCCAGGGACTTTGAGAAGGATTGTCCTAAGATCCACATGTTCGCTTAAGTTTTAGAATCATCTACACTGTCTCTCTCTCACCCTACCACCAGTTTGGACCCTGCAAACCTTCAATAACTGAGCTAATCCCCCAAGTCTCCTGCCAAAGGAAGTGGAATTTAGCCAGCAGAGGACCTACTATGCATGACTGTGTGCTTTGACTTTTGAATATTATCTTCCCCAAAGTCCCCCTCACTGGGCACTGCTTACCCATTGGGACATCTTAGATGCTTTATCTTGGCCTTTTGGCCAGTTACTTGTTTGGACTCTGATCTCTTTCCATTACCACTGAAACACCATGTTTTGTCCATCAATACCTGACAGTCATTCTCTCACCCCGCTATCTGGTATCCCTACCTAGCCAGGTTTGGCCCCAGGTTCCAGACCTCCCCACTTAGTCTATCCAAGTGTAAATTATTGACTGCATCTGCACGAGTCCTCAGAAATCCCAGTCCATGGTCGTATTTTCTTAATCTGAAATCCCATAGCACCAGTTGTCTGTCTCACTTATTGTCACTTGCTATTCCTAGTCCTGTTACCAATATCCTATCTCTCCAGCAAGACTGTAAATTAACATTACTGAGTATTTGTGGGTTAAATAATCATATAGGCCCTAACTATGGAGGACACAAAACAAGAAATTAATAGTAAAGGTAAAGGTCCAGAGGAACTTTTATTGCCAGGAAAGTCAGGCTTAGAAGAGATGCTAGAGTTCGCATTGAGTTCCCAGGAAAAAAGAGGTTTTTAACCACCATATTTTCCATTTATTGAGGACCACTTATGTGTCAGGCACTGTACTAGCTATATTACATGTCATCCTTCTAAACCTCACAACCATCCTTTGAAGAAACTGATGCTCAAGGAAGTCCACAAACTTTCCCACACTGACACAGCCAGAAAGTGAAAGAGTTGAGATAACAATTTAGGTTGACTTCAAAGCCCATGGTCTATTACTCTACAAATCAAGGAAATAATTATCACAAACTCCTCAATTTTACCAGAACTATTAATAGAGCGCAGTATTCCCTGAAGGCCTCTAATATCACTTGGAAATTTCCAACAGGTTCAAAAAAATTGTAAGGAAGACATTTTTCTGGAATAATCAGGGAATAATGTACAGTTGGGTATACAGAGCATTAAGGGCAAATGTCCTGCCCAACAGCTGTGTTTATTCCTCTGTTCAGCTCAATGGTACTAAACATAAAGCAAAATGAACTGAGCATTTTAATATTGTTTTCTCTTTGGAGACTCTGACTTCTACTTAATAGGACAGGAAAATAGCCCACCGAGCAGAATGCTAGATGGTGGCTCATCCTACTAAGGCTTTATGGCTGAGCTTCTGTAGTTTGTGTCTGCTTGAGAGATCCCCTGGCCCCTTTCCTAATTGCAGGGGTTGCCCCCAGCATGAACACTGGATTACTAGCTCGAGTTAAAGAGCACTTAGAGCCAGGCTGGCCAGAACACTCGCATGACTTCCAGGAAGCTACAAGAGACGTCAAGAATTAATTAATTGATGCCAATGGGATTTGTAAGCTTGGGATAAGGACACTTCAGAGTCTGAAAGCATATGCAGCGTATCACAAAACTCACACTCCCTGGCACCCCAGCTGCTGTGTGGAGCAATGATGAGGGCGCTGGGTTTGGAGTCCCAAGCCCAGGTCTGGGTCTATGGGAACTTGTGTCTTGCTTATCTTTCTAACGCCTCATCCGTAAATAAGAATAATCCCTGCATTACTCATTGCAAAGGGCTTTGTGAGGGCTACTCACAAAGCCCTCAAATGAGGTATTTGTATGTGAAAGCTCCATAAGGACTGTAACTAGGGTAAATGCCCCCCTCCAGTACTCCCGTAGCAATCTGTGCTTCCCCAACAAGCATTCATCACATTTCTCTTCTATACTGTATGTACCATAAGGACAGCAACTGTATCAGTACTGCTCACCACTGTCTCCTAGTATCTACCACCGTGCTGAGCGCTTGCTTAGTGCTCAATAAATATTTGTGAGATGAGTGAATAGATGATAAATGCAGTCTTATGTAGTGTTCTTTATTTTGTGGGAATTTCATGCCACATGGTAAAACAAATCCCATGTCACCATCACTGTCCGCTACTGGCAACTTTTTTTCACTTTATAACTGTTACTTCATACACATAGATGGTCCTCAAGAAGTGTATAGTCTGAAGGGAATAAGATTGTACAAATGAAAAATCAAGTAACAGCAAACACAGCAAATGCCATTTCTAACAATTTCTCCTTGTTATTTCAACTTTTTCAAAGAATTAACCTTGGGGGTAAATCCCAGCATCTTAAAACTACAAGTTTCTATCTTGGTAGACCAGGGACTGCTTAGTATGACCAGACAGACTATTGTAAATATAAATTCAATTGTATCCCAGAAATCCCAGACTTTCTTGTGGAGGAGTGACTATTTTCTGAAAGCCTTAAGAACCAGAAGTAGACATTCTGTGTGAGAAGGTGTGGGGAAAGGGGGGCAGAAGTGGGTCAGAAGATGCTTCTGTAGATCCCAATGCAAATTTTTGCAGAAATACATAGCCAGACTCAAAACGTAAAGGTAGGCTCTAATCATTTGCTAAGCTCTACATGCAATGAGAAGTAACTGGAAAGCAAACATATATTGATAGCATAGCCTCAATGCCCCAATATTTTTAGTACTTTGAAATTACAAATTTTTTTATCTGCTTTTTATGTGGAACAAATATGCAGACTAAACTAACAACTTGAGCAGGACACCAAGGATTTCTTCTGAGGGGTATTTTTCTCTGTGATAGGTCTACAGGGGAGACCTGAGTACAAGAGCATCACATGATACCAGGAAGCTTGGGGACACTTCCAGCAAGGAAGGGTTTAGTGAAGTCTTTATCACCACTGGGAAGAGTAAGCATGAGAAGGTGAAATGGTGAAAACAAGTTGGGGGTTATAATAAAAATGGCTTCTTAGGGCTTCCCTGGTGGCACAGTGGTTGAGAGTCTGCCTGCCGATGCAGGGGACACGGGTTCGTGCCCCGGTCCGGGAAGATCCCACATGCCTCGCAGCGGCTGGGCCTGTGAGCCATGGCCGCTGAGCCTGCGCGTCCGGAGCCTGTGCTCCCCAACGGGAGAGGCCACAAGAGTGAGAGGCCCGCGTACCGAAAAAAAAAAAAAAAAGGCTTCCTAGTCTAATAGCAGTATAATAATTGATCAACTGGTGAACCTTGAAACAATTAACTTTGAAAAGATAGACTGTAGAGTTCCTCAATCATTTCTAATACCTCCCTTAAAGAAAACAAGCAAATTATGATGTGTAAAAGTCCCCCTGAATTCATTATGCAACAAATAATTTTGAGATTGAATCTCAGTATTACTTACTTGCTAAAAGTTAATTTTAGAAGCATCTACCTGAAATTGTGCCTATGGCAGACACTTTCGGGAGTGTCACAGACACTGAGAGTTGTACCCCAGTGTCTATTCTCCCTTTTATCCACAGCTGAGCACAAGAGCACCAAAAATCAAGACTACACTTCCCAGCCTCCCCGGCAGCCAGTCTTGCTCATGACTAAGTTCTACAAATGGGGTTTCCAGGAACCTTCCTTAAGAGAGAGCTGATGCTTATTGTTAGCCCCCTCATCTTTGCCTCTCCCTCCTCTCTTCCTCCTGAAACAGGCGCTGCCATTTGGAGGCTGAGGACCACATTCTTGGGTTGGATGAGCAGTGAGTGGGAAGAAGCCTGCAGCCTGAAGACTTTTAGAGCAAAAGTCACTACTCCAGCCCTGGACTGCCTACCTTCTGACTTAAATGAGAAACAACACACTTTTATCCTGATGAAACCACTATTATTTGGAGGTTTTCTGTTCTTTTTGAACCTAAGCCTCACTGATACAGAGAAGGTTTGTATTCAAGGTAAATAAGAAACAGTCCCCAATTTTAAGAAGTTTCATAAACTTGAGAAGGACATGAATGGTATATACAACACTGTAAATTTCTGCAAAGAATAAAATTATGAGTGTCATAAGATCAAAATATTATCGTTGAGGATGGGAACAATAAAAGGAAGACAAATTACTTCTGTTAGAAGAGAATGAAGGAGGGAATAGTGGTTCAAGTGGCATTTGAGATGGGCCCTAAAAGAAGGATAGAATTTTGATAGATAAAAATGGGGAGGAAGGGCTTCCCTGGAGGCACAGTGGTTAGAAGTCCGCCTGCCGATGCAGGGGAGGCGGGTTCGTGCCCTGGTCCGGGAAGATCCCACATGCCGCGGAGCAGCTGGGCCCGTGAGCCATGGCCGCTGAGCCTGCGCGTCCGGAGCCTGTGCTCCGCAACGGGAGAGGCCACAGCAATGAGGGGCCCGCGTACCGGAAAAAAAAAAAAAAATGGGGAGGAAAACAAAACAGGCAGAAAAAACAGCATTACAAAGGCTGGAAGTAAAAAAGTATGGATTGTGTTCAAGGAAGTTTAGGTGATTCAGTTTAACCAGAGCACAGGTTGTAGATAGTGATCCTTACTGATCACCCGATTGATCTATTTCCTTTTCTTGATGCATTTTTTCCATGACCTTTGTCACTATCTGATGCCATATTATGTTAACTCTGTTATCTGTTTATTTTCTAGAATAACCAGAATTTCAGTTCTCCAACTTTTTGGTCTCAGAGACCCCTTTACATTCTTAAAAATTATCAAGAAAAGCTCCAAAGAGCTTTGGTTTATGGAGGATATATCTATAAATACTCACTGTATTAGAATGGATATAATGTTTTAGTTATGTAAGATGAATGTTATAGAGATCTACCATACAACATAGTGCACTATAGTTCAGAACACTATATTGTGAACTTAAAATTTTTGTAAAGAGGGTAGATTTCATGTTAAGTGTTCTTACCACAAAAAAAGGCGCAGAGAGAACTTTTGGAGGATACAGATGTTTATTACCTTGATTGTGGTGATGGTTTGATGGGTGTATGTTTATGTCCAAACTCATCAAGTTATGTACATAAAATATATGTGGTACTTTGCATGTCAACTGTACCTCAATAAAGCTTTTTAATTTTTTTAATTGATAAATGTTTAAATATTTATTTATGTATTGATTTTAAAATAACAAAAATAAACCTGTTCCATGTTAATGTAAAGAACATTTTTATGGAAAAAAAATTTTCACATAAAATTATTAACAGAGTAGCATTGCTCTATAATTTTGCAATTTTCCTTAACTTCTGGCCTAATAGAAGACAGCTAGACTCCCACATCTACTTCCACATTCAATCTGTTGTGATATCACATAACAGGTAGCCTCTGGAAAACTTCACTATATACACATAAGAGAAGAAACGGAGAGTGAAAATGACAAATAATATCTTAGCGTTATTATGGAAACAGTTTTACTTTGCAGACACCCTGAGAGAGTCACAGAGCCCCTCAGGGTCCCCTGACTAACTCTGAGAACCACTGAACTAGAATATAAACTCAGCGAGAGCAGAGATTGTGTTTAGTTCCCTATTATATTCCCAGCACCTAGACCTGGCATATAGTAGGCACTCAATAATACTCATTAAATGAATGAATGAACCTGAGGCTATATTGTGAAAGACACTGAACGGCAGGCTAATGAGTTTGCAATTGACTTAGTAGACAAAGGGGAGTCAGTAGTGGTATCTGAGCTGGAGAATATAACAATCTGATTAATCTGACCACACCAAGGAAGATGGGCTGGAGAGAAGGGTAACCCGGAGATATTGGTACCAAGTAGGATGCTCTTGATTTAGCCCTGGTGAAAAACAGTGAGGTTCTGAAGTAGGATGAAGACTGTACAAATGGAAAGAGGAGGACAGACATGAGAAATCACTGGATACAGTGTATCAGCCCCCGAGAAATCCATGAATCTATCCTGACTTAACTGTCTGTATGATCTTCCTCAAGCCAATCAACTCCTGTTCAATTACACTTTCCTCATCAGCAAAATAAAATATTGTATTAAATATGGATTGTCACTTTCAACTCTCTCAAAGTAATTTGCAGATGATAGAATTGTATCACCAAAATATTAATTTTAAATGTCACAAAATCATGATTCCTCATTGGTAATTATTCCTGCATTTACTGATGCAAAGACTAGTCATTAACTAGGCTCTTTAAAAAGTAAGACTAGAGAATCAATATTAAACTTCAATATTAGCTAAAGTGTTTGCTTGGGAAAAAAGTTATTTTTTAAGGGGGACTTTTAACTTATTTAATTCTCAAACAATTCCTATGATGTAGGGGTTTTTTTCCACATTTTGTTAATCAGGAAATATTAAGAAATACACTCCAAGCCCCACACCTTGGAGTAAGCAACAAAGTTAGTAGTTAAGCAGTTATGTCTGATTCTAAAACTTACAGTCTTAACAATGTATAACACTACCTCAGAGAAATTGAGATACTGTTTAAATTTGGATATGTTGTTACAGTTTGGAAGTATGGATCAACAAAAAAGAAAAATATGGCACTCATGGAATCAAATTACCACCTCAGTTAATCTACAATTATCACAGAAAATCAGACTCTATCAGGTTAACAAGGCAGGAAAAATGACGGTATCTAGTTAATTAAAATGTATAGGAAACTATGGGCTAAGGTGGAGGAAAGAGTACAGAGCTCGGAAAATTTTGAGGAAAATATAGAAGGAAAAAAAATGACATCATCTCATCTAATTTTCAAACCTGAGCACACCACTGAGAAAGAAACAGACTCTGTTATTCATCATTTCTCTGTTCATTTCTGGCTGAAGCAAATTAAGGTCATTCACTCTGGGAATAAATGAGGTTGCTCTGAGTTAGTTACCAAACCGCCAGTGGCACAAGTAACGCTGCTAATGAAAATTATCCCAACTGTCTGACTCAGACATCGGCTCAGATTTCAATTCCCTGCAGCCATTTGGTTGAAAGGATTTCATAATAATTTTCAAGAGACCATTTCAAGTTTCTATTTTATCTCAAGGAAAGAGGGGATGCATTTGTTCTCTGCTTTGAATCAGAAATATGCTTGACTTTGTAAAGATTGCATAATGAGGGACTTCCTTGGTGGTGCAGTGGTTAAGAATCTGCCTGTCAATGCAGGGGACATGGGTTCGATCCCAGGTCTGGGAAGATCCCACATGCCACAGAGCAACTAAGCCGGTGGGCCACAGCTACTAAGCCTGCGCTCTGAGAAGCCCATGCACCGCAAGGAAGAGTAGCCCCTGCTCTCCACAACTAGAGAAAGCCGGCGCGCAGCAATGAAGACCCAATGCAGCCAATAAATAAACCAATAAAAAATTTTAAAAAAAAAAAGATTGCATAGTGAGAATGCTGACCTGTAGTTTCTTTCTTTCTTTTTTTTTTTTTTTCCGGTACGCGGGCCCCTCATTGCTGTGGCCTCTCCCGTTGCGGAGCACAGGCTCCGGACGCGCAGGCTCAGCGGCCATGGCTCACGGGCCCAGCTGCTCCGCGGCATGTGGGATCTTCCCGGACCAGGGCACGAACCCGCCTCCCCTGCATCGGCAGGCGGACTTCTAACCACTGTGCCTCCAGGGAAGCCCTTCCTCCCCATTTTTATCTATCAAAATTCTATCCTTCTTTTAGGGCCCATCTCAAATGCCACTTGAACCACTATTCCCTCCTTCATTCTCTTCTAACAGAAGTAATTTGTCTTCCTTTTATTGTTCCCATCCTCAACGATAATATTTTGATCTTATGACACTCATAATTTTATTCTTTGCAGAAATTTACAGTGTTGTATATACCATTCATGTCCTTCTCAAGTTTATGAAACTTCTTAAAATTGGGGACTGTTTCTTATTTACCTTGAATACAAACCTTCTCTGTATCAGTGAGGCTTAGGTTCAAAAAGAACAGAAAACCTCCAAATAATAGTGGTTTCATCAGGATAAAAGTGTGTTGTTTCTC
Source organism: Leucopleurus acutus (assembly GCF_964270905.1). Classification (NCBI taxonomy): domain Eukaryota; kingdom Metazoa; phylum Chordata; class Mammalia; order Artiodactyla; family Delphinidae; genus Leucopleurus; species Leucopleurus acutus. The sequence goes on from NC_139143.1 coordinate 125,235,828, forward strand.
ATTTAAGTCAGAAGGTAGGCAGTCCAGGGCTGGAGTAGTGACTTTTGCTCTAAAAGTCTTCAGGCTGCAGGCTTCTTCCCACTCACTGCTCATCCAACCCAAGAATGTGGTCCTCAGCCTCCAAATGGCAGCGCCTGTTTCAGGAGGAAGAGAGGAGGGAGAGGCAAAGATGAGGGGGCTAACAATAAGCATCAGCTCTCTCTTAAGGAAGGTTCCTGGAAACCCCATTTGTAGAACTTAGTC